>NC_088172.1:40220179-42720179 GCF_028769735.1 Zonotrichia leucophrys gambelii
GAGAATAAAGCTCTGATTGTGAGGCAGAGAAAAACCACTATCTCCCTTATCTCTTTTAAATATTTGTAGGAGTCTGTAAAATTTGTTAGGATTTGTTTTTATTTCTTCTTAGTGATGCAACAAATGAAGGAAGAATGAACTTCAAAATAAACAGTGGAACCGAATACAGTATAAATTCTGGAAGCACATATGAATATATGGTGACACACAAATAAACAGCAACTTGCTTGGCTCAAAATCAAACCAAGTCTTAATTTACATAGTAAGCATAAAAAGAACCCATGTGGTGAAGTCATACAAGCACTCCTGTACAGGAATAAAAACAACCGAAACACCTCAGAATAACGAAACAGGATTTTTGCTTGCAAGCTTATTTTGAAGAACAGTCAGCAAATATGGAAAATCAAAGCATAGTCCAAAAGTAGAAAAGTTCTTTAAGTCCTCAGAGGAAGCCTCCTTCAGAGGATGACCCAGAGAAAATGCTGAAGCTTCCTATCCTGAAATACAAGACATAAAATACATCTCATTCCTTCATTGTCTAGAGAACCAAGCCTTTTCAAGAGAAAATTGTCCTTGATGACTCACATTTATGTCAGATTGTCTTTTCACTACAGCTTTTTATCAGATAGAAACCTAAAATATTATAATAAAGAAAACAGGAGTTAATAGTCTTTTCTAACAATTAAGGTAGAATTCTCTTCTTGGAGTTTTTAAAAACTTGAGTAGATATAGTGATATGGTATAAGACCTCACCTCCCTGGCACAACTTTGAAGTTAGTCCTGCTTCATGCAAGATTTTAGTCTAGATGACCCCCAGAGGTCAATTATTACCTAAATTATTTTGTGATCAAATGATTTTGTGAGCAATGGAAACTTGCAAAAAAGAGATTTTAAACTCATTGATCTTAGGAAAATTGAAAGAGAAAATAATGCCATTTGGAAAGAAAGAAAAAAGTTTGTTTCTCTAATCCATGTTTTATTCACCTTTCCAACTAAGCAAGCTAATACACTATATTTCAGTTAAAGAAAAAAAACCTGTAGAAAATAAAAAGACTGAAGAAGAGAGTTTTTGGCATCTGGGTCTTATTCATTAACTTTTCTCTTAGGAAAGACTCTTGGCCATTAAGATGCAGAATATTTGCTGGTCTTTTCTCTTAATTTTCCACTCTTAATTTTCAGTGAGTGCATTTTGGATGCATTTAATTTACTTGTTACATCAGAAAATAAACTAGTCAGCTATTACTTTTATATTTGCTACTATTTTTCTTGGATTTTGAGGAAATTTTACAAAGTGTAAGAATGCTACTGCAGGAGCAGGGTAATTACAAGATGAGTCAATCACAGTACCTAAGTTCTAGGGCCTGTATTGTGATAGTTCAGTGGGATAGATAGGGGCTTAGCAGCTCCCTGCCTTATTTCCTTGATTTGAAATAGTGTTGAGAGCAGAGATGTAATTCATTACTCATTCAGTAAATAGAAGTACTCACTAAAGCATTTTAATTTTGAACTGATTCTAGTCATAAGGAATCTCATTGTATGTCCTGATTTCCAAACAGAATTTCTGTTTTGCTAAGAAAACTTTGCGAGGAATCAGTGTGAAATGAGGTAACTCATGTCACTCTCCTCACAAGTAGCAAAGATAATTTCCTGTCAAAGATGTATTTGCACATCCCTGTGGTCAGGGTGTGCACCAGGGCTGTCAGTCACTGGAACAGCATCCCCAGGGAAGTAGGCACACCTCTAAGCCTGCCCGAGTTCAAGGTGTGTCTGAACAATGCTCTTGGTCATATGGTTTCGTTGTAGGTACTCCTGTGAGGATCAGAAATTGGACTCAATGATCTGTATTAAAAACCCTTCTAACTTGAGATATTCTTTGATTCTCAGGATTCTATGATTTGTACATGTGAAAATGTCTTGGATGTTATTCTGAAGAAGATTTCTTTGATGATTTTATTTGCACGTGGTATCCTCTTATTTTTAGGTGAAGGAGGGCTGCAGTTTGTCACGTTCCCTCTTTGATCTTAAATCAACTAGTACAACTGACTGCTCTTTTCCAAACAATCTTATTTTCCCTTCATTCACTTGGAACCTAATTCAGTTTTAGACAACAGTACAGCACTTACACATTTTTAACACACATATATTTTCTCAGTGCTGCCCTCTCAGCAAAATGATTTCTGTCCTTTCCTCAGATTAATTCCTTTCAATACCACAGGAATGCTGACTTTTTAAACTATAGCTTTATGTTGGTGCCTTTGATGCTATGCATACATGATTTTTTTTCATTCTCAGCATGATTCACAGAGTTGCTTCCTAGGATGTTTAGCCTCAGAAATGATAGTTGTCATTCTTGTGAAATTAACCACATGCAAAGTAAAGGACTACGCTTCTTATGGACAATTTATCACTTCAGAATAGAAATACACTGGGCCAAACCAATGCTAAAGTTAATTTAATCATAAAATGGTTTGGGTTGGAAGAGACCTTGAAGTTCATCTAGTTCCTGTCCTGCAGGCAGAGATATCTTTCACTAGAAAAATGAAATTAGATTAACTGGAGTTTATCCAGGACTGACTTCAGCTCACCCTGTAAAACTATGAAGGAACAAAAAGCTTAGCAAAGTCACATTTTCTGCTATATTAAATAACAGAAATTAACAAAAAAAACCAGATAATTTTGGTTAGGTAAAGGTTGTAGTGGATCTGGATCACATTTTCCCATACACAACTGTAGTACAGAAGTGAATGCATACAAAAAAACAGTGAGACAACTCATCACATACGAAGTTCCTAAACATAATCTAACTTCTAAACCGTGGATCATACAGACAGCTATCTTATTTAGAGTTTAGTGCTACCTTATAAGGAAATTACATTGGTAATATTCAAACTAGTAAAATAAAAATCAATCCTTGATTTAAGGTAGATGTACATTATGTCTGTCTCTGGCTGTCCTAGATAATTGAATGGAATAATCACTGGAGAAAATTGCTGGTGTATGAAACAGAACTCCAGACTCTAGCTTTCCCCAAGCCAATACATTAATGGGAATAAGATTCCAGTATTTTGCGGAAAAAATAATTGATATTTGTCCATTTGATAAATTGGAATAAAATTAGTCTTTTTCCCTTTCTGCCTTCTCTCTTCTTCAGTGAGTGTGGCAATAAAGCATTTCTATCATTCTGATTACAAGGAAATGCACATGAAGGAAGGTGATATTAGCTTGAATATCAGTGGACCTCTAAATCCACTGAGGTCTCCTAGTCCAGAAGTCTCCTGACTGTCAGGAAGATCATGGAAGTCAGAGAAAAACAGTAGTATCAAAGTGAAGAAGGTATGCTATAATTTGAATTTGTGTCAATACTACTCTGACCTTCAAACAGAGAAGGAAGCTTAGCTCAGTTTCCCACTTCCTTGTTGTGCTCTAACTACAATATATTACTGAGTTAAGAAAAGGTATGTGAAAGTGAAAACATCATTTGAAGCTTGTGATCATCTCTGCTCTTTTAGAGGATGGTTTCTGTGAATGTTTGTCAAGAAAATCTCCAAAGCAAAGCTCAGTGGGAGACTGTGAAGGATGCAAAGAAGAGACAGGTGTCACAAATCCGGCGCTGTAGGAGAGAGACAGTTCTCAGTAATTCCACTTGCAGAATAAAATTATAGAGATGCCTAAATTTGAGGGATTCTCATTCACATTGGTGTCAACCTTAAATACTCAATCCCACCTACCTGTTATTGAAGAACCTGAGTGGACATTTTATAGGAGAAATGAAAGGAGGATTCTGATTCTTAAGGTCATAGAACTGACTTAGTCTAGTTGTGTCCCACTGCACTGAAAATCTGTATCACAGAATCACAGAATCACAGAATTTCTAGGTTGAAAGAGACCTTTAAGATCATCGAGTCCAACCCATGTTCTAAGACCTCAACTAGATCATGGCACCAAGTGCCATATCCACTCTTTTCTTAAACACATCGAGAGATGGTGACTCCACCACCTCTCTGGGTAGATGTATTTGACCACTCTTTCTGTGAAAATCTTCCTCCTTAATTCTAGCCTGTATCTCCCTTGGCGCGGCTTGAGACTGTGTCCTCTTGTTCTGTCTGTACCAACAGATGTACATTAAGCAATCTAAATATGCTTAGTATCTGAAACTATCAGTCACTAAACAATACTCTCTAAGGAACTTGAAAATCATTGTGAGCTACAACCTCAACATCAGATGGTCCAGTAGATTTTCTACTTTATCACATTGTCTTGTGAAGTTCAGGGTATGTCCTTAGTAGTAATTACTTATCTTTAGCCAGCTTTAAGCTCTGATGGTGACATCAGCACACACTTGAACTATCAGTCCATTAAAAATAGCTGTATAAAATTCTATAATATTCAGTTAATTATTCCTGTAAACATTTCAATTCATTTATATTATATATATATTTATTATATTCAATTTCAGTTCATTTATATATTTCCATAAAAAGAACAAAAATGCTATTTCCTTTTGAATTAATTGTCCCAAAATACCTGAGCCTTGCTTACATGGAAGTTTAGTGAAAGAACTGTTTTCAAAAGTGTAAAGGAGAAAAAGACCTGTCAACAACGCAGGCAAAAGTGACAAATGGCAAAGGCAGAGACAGCAGCAGGATCTCTGATGTGAGATATTCCACCTGTGCATCATGAGCAAGG
The DNA here is from genome assembly GCF_028769735.1 of Zonotrichia leucophrys gambelii. NCBI lineage: Eukaryota > Metazoa > Chordata > Aves > Passeriformes > Passerellidae > Zonotrichia > Zonotrichia leucophrys. The sequence goes on from NC_088172.1 coordinate 40,224,866, forward strand.
GCTTTGCTGCCAGCTCCTGCCTCTGACATGCCTCCCTCTCTCATCTGCTGCAAGATACCTCCATGCTGTGTGCAGCCCCTGTTGCAGCCAGGGTGAGGAAAAAGGCAAAACCCAAAAGGGAGGGAAAAAGGACTCTTTTGTGACTTTTCCTTTTTCAGCTTTGTGGGAGATTGAGACTGAGCTTTGTCACAGACTAGTGGCCTGTGACAGTGGAGCGGGGAGAGGACAGCTCTCCAGGCAACGGAGCACAAAGGGAGAGAAAGAGTGGCTGCAATCAAACACAGGAGAGGATGAAAAATCTGCCTTGACTGTATTATATAAATAACAGGGAAATATGCTTCTTAAGCAGGATGACCATCTGTCTGTGATGGGTGACAAGTCTGTTTTACTGTTTCCTGTAAAAAACTTTGCAGAATTTGAAGTTAATTTCACCCCCTACCTGGATTCTACCTCTGACACTGCAAAGCCTTCCAGCACACTCTGCCTAAAATGTCTCTACACATCACCCACTGCAGAAGTTTCTTAGGTGGAAACCCTGCCACTGTTTACAGTTCACAGAAACACTGTCTGATAGTTTAGGACAGGAAGTGAAAAATGCCACTAAGCCAAATGAAACTAGAAGGGAGTATATGTGGGAAGAAACTAATGAGTCAGACAGATATTTTGGAAGAGTTACTCATCTAAGAACTGTTAGATCAGTCCCTTAAGAAAGTCCCTTAATACTGCTATGTTTTGACTTAATAAATGTTGACAACAGTGGGTAAACCTGCCATGCTGTTTAGGAGTAAATGTGAGAATCTATTGAAATTCATTTGGGGGAAAAAGGTTGCTAAAATACCCACATGCATTCCCCAAGAAACAGGAATGGCCCACTGCCCAACAGGAAGACAGCATAAGAGCAAATCTTTTGCTGTAACTACTTTTATGTATGTTCAACTGTCTGTGAAATGAAGGGGAAAGGAATATAAAAGGCAGCCCAGAAGATGGAGTGGAGCTGGGCTGTGGGAATATCCTGAAGGCACCACCTGAATGTGGTCTTACAGGGTTCTGGGAGTGTGTGCCAAGAAGCAGCATGCTGTGATGGCCTGCAGCTGGAGAAGCAGAGATGTGTGCTTTCAGTGCAAATATAACTCCACCAGTGGGGTCTAGTTCCACCATCAGTTTTACCTTTTGAGGGAAAAACCTGAAAGAGTGCAACACGTTTAACTACTAGAGTCAAAACAAGGCAACAATTCTGCTGCAATTATAAAAGCGCCCTGGGGTATTTTTCTTATTTCTAGTATTCAGTGTTTCTATTACATTTACATAATGGTGTTTATATTACATTTGATCCAAAAGATGACAATATGCAGCTGGCATTGCATCATGTTAAGATGTTACATTATGTATGTGAACACCAGAACATGGATTTGTAAAGAGGCTTGAGCATACTTTCATTAAATCCACAAATGAAATCACTTGACTTCCTGTATGGTTCCAAATCCAAAATCACACTGAAGCTCCTTAGCAAAGACATGAAAAATTATAATTAATAAATTCTATGCAAATTAGATTAAACAAAAATGCCATTTGACCTGGAGATCCTGATCTTACTTTTATCTGCAATTGAAAGAACAATTAAGAAAGGGCAAGAACTCACACAATTACATTCAAACAATTTCTTTTCCTAAAATATGGGTTGACAAAATCAACTATTCTTCAAAAAAATATCTGTCTGTGTTCAGAATGAATTATTTTCTTCCAGGTACCTAGTAGTGACATGTGACAATCCTTAGAGTATATCTGCAGCTCACAGTACAATTAAAATGCTCTAGTGAAATGGAAATGTTTGTTAACTATCTTAACACATTTTCTGCTTGAAAATCCTACAATGGTTAGCATATTAACAAACACCATAATTCTGATAAAAAAGTTTTCCTTTAATGCTATACAAAAGTTTCACACAATAAAATTATTTTATTCATGGCAGGCATCCTAAATCCTGCATGGTTTTATACACAGTGTTACAATACAGTCATGCTAGTGGAACCCACTAAGGAATCCCAGCACAGCTGATGCTATTCTCTTGTCTATATGGTGAGACATGTCTATCGAAGCAAGTCCTCATTTCTTCTTCTTTCAAACCCTTTTTTTTTGGTGTCTCAGTGGTATCAAAAAATGCAGTTTCATGATAATACTATCAAAGAACACAAAATCCAAAGCTGAGTCAAGTCTCATAGCATGCTAAAAAGCCAAGGGATGTGAATGTCTGGGCTGCTTTTTCAGGAAGATCATTCTGTGTGCATTTTGCTATCTAATTTGCACTCTCACACCTGCTTCTCCATTCCAGAAGCTGCTTTCTGTGGTTGGTACCACTGCAATATAGTATTATGGTTTTACATGAGTATTTGGAGAAGTCTTGATAATTTTAAATGACAGATGTGTTAGTATATTATGATAGTATATTTTATAGCTAATGGCAGACAGCCGTGTCCTGTGGTCATATCAACCCAAATGAGTGCTGATTACCTAAAAGAGGCCATTTGGATATAAGACAGGTAAAACCCTCAAACTCACACTTCACAGCAAGGTTCCCTTGCACAACAGCCCTCAGACAGAAAAAGTTGAGAGCCTCGAGGATGTCAGCAGCATCTTTAAGGGAAACAAAAACCAGACAAGATGGATACTAATTCTGTACTATCTTATTGGTGTTTGTGTACAGAAAAATTGAAAACAGAACTTTGACCAAAGCCACATTATATATACATAGTAACAGCATGAAGTGCCTGTGGTATCACTTCAAAAGCAATAATCCAAAAATATATTAGCCTAAAGAAATTCTTAGTTGTTTCAGTACTAGTGTTACAAAGACCATGCCATATGAAATGATGTTGTGGAGTGACACCTAGATCAACAATTATTGTCAATGGAGGTAGCATCTAAGAATGTTCCTGAGAGAGCTAATGGAATCCCAGGAGCAGAAAGGAAACATGAAGCTCTTTACATTCTCAAAGAAGTTTTGTGTAGCCCATGCAATGGCCTTCAGAGAGCTGGAAACAAAGGCATGAAGAGGTATTAATCACTTTCAGAGAGAAAACTCTTTAAAATCTTTCAAGATGCTTGAATGCCAATATATTCCTTGAAACTTTTTTGGAATGATAAATGACTAGTGAATAAATATTGTGTCACGTGTTAGTCATGTAATGCTCTGGAGCAACGTGTCTTTAACTGTACACTGTTGTCACTCCAGGGCTTCACTGGTGCCATTCCAGTCTAACTATAATTTCAGTGTCTATTAGTCATCCAGGAAGACTTGGCCTAAAATGAAGATTGTCCTGATGTTTTTCTCTTCATATGCATAATAAAAATTGTCAGCTAGCATAGTCCTAAGATAAAAACATATTATTTCAGAAGAAGGTGTCTGTGGAGTTATTCCTCCTGCAGTGTAATAGAAAACTGACTTATAACACTTTAAACTCAAGTTGATCCAAGGAGTCCTGAAAGATAGGAATTCTTTGGGCTACTCATTTCTGTTAAAGTGATCTCAATTAAATTTTGGGTCTACACAGGAACAGTTGTTTTACTGTCATTTTACGCTGTGCAATTCAGCATATTACACAAACTACATTACAATACAAACTCTGAGGCAGTAATAATGGTACCTATAAACAGCTGTAAGTCACTGTGCAGGACTAGGAATAACTTTTGTGAATAGCTCTGAATGATAAGTGCAGATAGAGTGAAAGGCATGACTTGAACAGCTGGCTTAAAAAATGTAGCTGCCAATATCACCTCGAAGCCTACTGTGGCTGTTTCTTAAAAAAAAAAAGGTTTTGTCACACATTTTTTCACAAAAATTTATTATATCTGCCCAAAACAAGGCTCTATAGGACTCTCATGGCCCCCCAAAAATACATTTCACAGTAAAAGTTATGTAACCTGATCCCACTTTTCCACACTGCCCTCCAGAGACTCTGTCCCCTAAATCCAGCGGAAGGCCATGAGGATCCAGTTGCACAGGGCTTGCTCATGGATCATTCAGTCTCTCAGTGCATCTGTAATCCACATTTCACACCTCAGAACACAGAACTCGACTCATGCAAAATCAAGTGTGGAAATATAAAAAACTGCTGCTGAAAATGAGTCTTCAATAGCACTTTCACATTTCTCCATGTCTGCATGCATGCAGCTAGTTTTTCTTCTCTGTGATTAAGGACATGTTATGCCAGGAGTCTACCACATTGTTAAATGTCCATTAGTTTAATTCACAGCTATTATGTGGCCTTCTCAAACCATTAGACTTATTTTAGCTGATTGTTTTTTTCTTATCCATGTGCTTCTAGTCAGTTTAATTTAAATAAGCCTGCATTTTGGGAAGATACTTAGCCTTAAAATGAGCTCTATCTGATAAGAATGACAAAAGATTAAAAAAAATAAAGTAGACACACCTGTAGACAAACAACATTATTGTCACAAACAGATATTCTTATCAAATTTACATCTAAAGAAAAAAAATTGTTCTTATTATAAAAGTTGAGAATTTTGTCATTAATGCCTACAAAACCACAGATCGTCTTCCTAGTATTGTGCTTGCTTCTACCGTGGTATTCACCAAAACCAGACAATAAAAACTAGGGAAGAACTGTATTTACTAATTTTGATTAAGTACATTGTATACATGTCATTAACTACTAACTTTTGGCCAATTTATATGAATACAAAATGACAAATTATACTGATGCAGCCAGAAATGGCTAATTTTCAGCAGATTACTTCGACACAGTAGCATACTCAAATTCTGCCACACCTGAATTTGAGTATTGTGAGCTCACATATTTGAACCATGATGAATTTATGTGGAAGAAAATCATACTGTATGAAGCTGTAAGCCACTCAAGCAGATAAAGAAAATTCCAAAGCAAATCTGAAGTTACAATATGAACACCTCTTTGCTCATGCAAAATCCACACCAGCCATATTATTATTTATTTGATTATAAATCTGTGTATGCCACTTGGATAACACTGGCTCACAGTGAGGGAAGAGTAAACCCCAAAAATTATACACAGACTGCATAGTCTTCCTGCTGGATAGAAAAGGACAGGGATAGTTCTTAACATTACAATGTGGCCCCAAGAGAAATAAAAACCAGTGGGAATCCTCCTTGTCCTTTTGTCCTTGAGACAAAACAAGAGCTGCTTCCTAATGTTAGACTCAAGGAAAATTCCTGGGCTTTCAATAGGAGTTTTGTCCGACTGGCTTGCAGGGCATTGTTCCAAGAAGGATGGGGAGCACAAAGGTGAAGGCTACGAAGTGATATCACCCTTCTGCAGAATGTGTGTTCTGTAGAAGACAAAAGGGTACAGATTTCAGTTTTAGGGTAACCATGCTTTTCCACCAACAGGATTTGTGCTCTAGGGAGGCTGCTCCCATACTCTACATGCAGAAAAATTGTTAATAGATTTGAGGGCATAAATAACATCGAGCTTTCTATTACTGCTGGTGTAACAGGGTATCCCAGTCTGCCAGCTGGTGGAATTTTGGTGTGTTTGCCTAAGCTTCCCAGTCTGGAGAGGCTGTCAACTTTTCTACATGCATGCCTCTCTGCATCCCCACCTTCCCTTTGCCTCAGGGTATTTCTGTTTACATTTAAGAGGAGCAGAAATAAATGGAATACGTATCTTTTATGCAGCCTTTGATTGTATTTTATGTTTTGTAATTATTATAAAAAATAAATCAAAGCTCTGTTTTTCATTTATTATTGGTCATTTGATAAGATAAAGCAGTGTGTGCTATGCGCTCTTGACTTTTTTTGTCATCTGAGATTGAAAATGCAATGATAAATACATTAAATATTCACAAAGGGAGTCAAATAGGGTCATGGAAAGTGCCATACATTAATCATAAATGTGTGGTATTCCCTTGTTAAATGATACAGTTCAGCTCTGCATTTTCTGACAAATGAGGTCAAGATGTTGTTTGCTGTTAGAAACTAATTAGAGGAAATTCTTCACGCTTTTTTAATGAAGAAAAGCAAACTTTTGGAAATGATAATGTGAAAAAAATTCAGACTATGGTGAGCAAAACCATTTTTTTCCCCCAAAAGAATGTTTCTAAAGAAAAGGTGTGATTAGCTACACAAAGTTCACTTGGCTCACATTCTCATAGTTTCACCAGTCAATAAGGTTACATCATGGACAAAAATCAATCTCTCATGGCAATGAGAGATAAGAGGAAAACAATGAGATACTGATTACTATTGTCAAATTCTGCTGTTATTCAAGCTATTTTACTTTAGTATTGGATGTTAATGGGATCAAATGAAAGAAGGACCTTTCAACACTTAGCTGCCACACCCCTTGTGTACAGTCCAAGCCCAGGAGCTGGCTGCCTCTCTCTGTCACCTGGGAGAAGCTGACAGGTTGGAGGTGGTTCAGGGAAAACACCCATGACCTCCACTTGCCCCTACACCTCAGCCCATAGAGCCAGCTAACCCTTCTGGAAAGCATTTTAATCTGCAACCATTTACAGCTGAATTTCACAAAACAGCCATTACAAAGATGATTCTTTCAGTGCACAGGGCTTTTTGTGTAAATTTATTTTATGGACAATCAGAAGGTGCATCTCACTATCCAAAGAGCAATCACAGATTTTCAGTAAGCTTTTTTTTAAGGATAACAATTGCAAATATTAGCACTTTCTTGCAGAAATGAATCTTTTTATTTCCTCAGAAATATTTAGTATGGATGCTTAGAGCAGTCATAAAAATTTTTGTATCCTTTCAAAAAGTTTTGAACGTTTTATAAGAGAGTAGCATGGCCCTTAGTTGTATTTACCATGAAAAAAGAGGTTTGTTCAGGCAGACTGGGTATGACATGTATGCTTACGCTTCTTATCAACCAGGGCATCTACAATTAAACAAACTCTATAAGACAATGGCCACAAAAAGAAAATTTTTCTGCTTGCTCTCAAGCTCTGCTGAAAGTCAGGGTAATTCTGGCTCTGAGTCTGATACATTTGACTATATTTGATATATATGACTGAGGAAACAAAAACCCTGGGCTATATTTCTGCTAGCTAATCAAGCATGGCCAGGACACAGGCTAGCCACTACTACAGGAGCTTTTGCATCACTAGTACAATCCCTGATCACAGTTTTGATCACAGTCAACCACAAAACTCTCAGGTCATTCTTTATAGAGAAGCAGGAGGCAACATGGGCCGCAACCATTCCCAACAGGCAGCTTGAATGCAATCACCCTGGTTTGGGAAGCTGAGAGTGAACTGACTACCAAAGTCAGTTGGTAATTTGAAATGTACCAAATTACCAACTGACTTCGAAACTGGACAGTGACTAACTGGTTTGTATACTAGCATAGAGGTAGTTAAACACTCCTATTTACAGGGAAAGAAACCCTCAAAAGTGTATTTTCCGTTTTAGTTTATTTCATAAGAGAACTTTCTGATGTGTTTTTGACAATAAAGTAGCAGAAAAAGCTGGCAGACAGTTTGCCATCAGTAAGAGAAGAGAATCCTGTCAATAGAAACAGGGGTACCTAAAATTCTTAGCAAACTCATCTCAAATGTGGCTCCCTTTAACTTCTGCATTGCAGACAGTTAGGCAATATCATGTAGCCAAAATCTGTTTCCTTTCCTTTTAAATACATCTCCTCTTGGCTAAGAGCATTTTTCCCCCAAAGCCTGTCCATATATATGCAACAGTTAATTAAAGCTTTGTCCAGTGAAAAATCTTCCCATGTCCTTGGATCCTTATTTCTACTAGTTTGAATGGAAACAAACTGTTCATTGTAGGGTGGACAGAGAATTCTTAGAACCAGCTTCAGTTGATCTAATAGCCAGAGCATGAAAGCATTTGTGAGAGGGCCGAATACTAAATAGTAAGGGTGACAAAGACCACCAGCTTTCAGACCTAACTATCCAGAAGAACGCACAGAATGCAAGAGGTGGAAAATTCAAGAAAGAGAAATTCACAGGACATTTTTGTGACAGTGCCAAGAAACATTTTGACCTTTCCCTACACTATTTCCCTAGCAAAATAAGTAGCACTTGACAAAATCTGTAGTGCTGTCATACACTAAAAAATTGTAATTCTGCAGTTTCTAGTGAAAGCCCCTGTACTTTTTTACAGTGTATATTTCAATAATTCATCTGCATAGAATAAGGTCAACTCTATTCTACTTGCAAGAACTACTTGTGAGGAAAAGCACTGAATAAAAAGAAAAAGCAGATTATTAAAAGCATACATTAATCCATTTCTAAGAATATACCTAATACTTCAACTTTGGCAGAGAAGGTGAGTAGGTCTTTGAAAAACCCTGGCACAGCTTCATAATAGCAATGGGTAAAATTGTATGTGCTGTGCATGACCCAGTCTGTGGTAAGACAAGGAGAGCATTACCCATAGGCAATTATGCTTCATGAATCTGGAAGTCAGTTCATTCTGTTCCATTGAGCTTTGTATGGTCGTTACATAAAAGACAAAAAACAGGTCCAGGATCTCCTTTTTCCTTCTTTTCTTTGCATTTTTGCCAGGGCTTGAGGTTTCTTCCAGGAAAACAAAGGTTTCAGCAGACAACTCAGCAAAGCATCATCAACAGAGATCCCTGTGCCAGCCAGGGCACCCCCTTGAGTGAAGACATGTGTGCCCAAAAATCATGACGACACTATGGCTCCAGACAGAACCTGAGATTACCCATCTGTTTGTTATGGGTGTGTGAGTTTCTGTGTTGGGCATGACTTTTTGTCAGACTGATGTCGCTGGCAAATATTCCCTCAAAATAAAGAAAGCAGAGTTTCACATTGAAAGATGATCTTCCCTCTTCCCAGTTTCATGGGCTAGCGACATAGCCAAGAGTTTTATGCAGCCATCCTTGTGGCTAATTCCATTGTACTGCCAAAAGTGCGCTGCATTTTACAACCAGACTTTCCAGATCTGGCAAACCAAACGTAAGACTTGAAAGCAAAGAAGGGCAAATTCTGTCCTGAAGAAGAGTAGAAACAGGCTTCCACCATACACAATGCCTTTTAATTTTCTGGGGAAAAAATGTCTCTTCAATCTCTCTTGAGTTTGAGTTTGAATACATGCATACTAAGTAGAATGAAAAATACTGAGGAGGATGGTTTTGAAGTCATGGTTTCAAAGATAACAACACATTCTGTATGTTTTCTGCCATTATTTACTTTTTCCAGCCTTCTTCCAAATTGAAAGGGATTTCGCCACGGCTGCCTGGACAATTGGTCTATGATAGAACCAAGCAGCTTTTCAGGACACATGTCCTAGGAGAAAGGAAGTGTCCTTAGATGTTTGTTCAAAGCAGCAGGTTTATGGTTGAGCCGCAGTTTGAACAGGTTTTAAAAACATTGGCATAAAGAAATTTTAATCTTAGGAAGAAACAGTCTTTTTCATTTGTGACAAAAACAGATGTCTTGGAATTTTTCATAAGAGATGCAATATCAGGCATGGCATCCTGGCCAGTTTCCAAGTAAGGTAATTATAAAATAACTAAGTAGACATTTGCTTAGCTTCAGAAGTATTTTGACTAGGATTGCTAAATTTAAATTTGCTATATTAAGTCCTTTCATGAAGCTATTGCAGTCTATTTTAGGAATCAACAATGGCTGACACACAGTTCAGTTATGTATGATATTTATAACCCATTTTCTTATTTCTTCCAAAAGACACTATTAAAATGTATAATCTTCTTTTTTTTTTTTTTTTTCTCAATGACTTATCAGTAAGAAAATAAAATATAGTAAGGAAAACAGAGAGAATAATCCTTTAATTCCCTCACATGCCCTCTGGCCAAGGAATCTTGCAAAAGTATCTGAAAATTACAGAGCAAGATACATATTAAGAACCTTGATTTTTTTCTTCTACTACACTTCACTCATAGACTGAAGTCTGAAGACTTTAACAGAATTGAGTTCAAAAGCATTCTTAAAATAAGCACTATAACAATAAACTGTACATAGAATATAATTTTGAGTTCCTCAGAGCCAAATCCAGTCTTTCCTTTCCAAGCTTATTTCTGTCTTCAAATGTTGGGAGAGTAAAGGTTTCCTTGGTGCTTTCAATCCATCTCAGACTGAGAGGCACCAAAGAGAGTAGCTCAAAATCAGAGATATTACTTCCCCAATTCCCTCACACACTCTTCAAACACAATGCAAACTATTTTCTAAAGGCCTTTACACACCCACTGACAGGAAATTGGGGTCCATGCTCAGAGGAAAATTTTCCTATAGTGACACTAAAGACCTCAAGAAAGATACTCTGCTCTTTCTGTGGTTGAAGACATACTGAAAAGAGTTCAAAACTGAACAAATAAATATAAGGAAGAAAACCTTAACAGGGAAACAGAAAGAGAAGATGATGTAAAAAAAATATGTAGAAAATATATTGGATAACACATAGGAACCTTCATGTGGGAAAATATTCAATGAATATCATACATTGGCTCTTTTTAATATCACATAATCCACAACTGTTATGTTTACTCAGTCTTTATTTGTCTAGCCTTGCTCTTTGTACTTTTTTCTAGACATTTTACTGCTCTGACAAAGCAGATACCTGTAACGTAATCAAGGACAATAAGATTGTATATTGAGTGACTACGACACAGGACACTGTGCTGTATCAGAAGGTGCTCACAGGGAAACTGCTTTTCTCTCCTTTGGCAGTCAGCCAAGAGCTGAAAATGGTCCTGGTGTATCAACCAAATGATCCCACGCTGTGAGGAACCTTCCTTGAGGAACACAAGGAAATACTATGATAAACAGGGACACAAAACCTTTGCACAGTGACAAATGGTGAAATCAAACTTTAGCACTGCAGATATATAGATTCCACACCTTGTCAAAATACTACAGCTCCTATAACACAACCTTGCTGCTCCTATGAGAGAGTGCAACCAGTATTCTTTGTCATATTTTGTGCAAAAGTGTTCATAAACCATGACACAACAGTTTTAGAAAATGCATGAGCAAAACCGTTCATGGTTTTGATATATCACACATCATTCTCATTCATTAGTAAATGCAAAATGAAGATAAGAGGACCATTTTTCTTTTAATTACAAGTTGTTCATTAATTTGTTTTACTGTGAAACAAGAAAGCCTAGCAAATCAGGGAGAGTGGAAAATAGAGCTTTAGTTCCTGTTAGCCAAAATAAACAGAACAGAACTGAAGACTGAATCCCACCTTCTGGCCAAATCCTCTGGTGTAAAATACATAGAAGATTCAGTTGTAGAGACTCATATATGGTGAACATCTTTGATACATTTGTTTGAGGTGTTTATCTCTTCCACTGATGATGGATTACAGTTTTTCGATATGTGTGAGTGCATCCAAACTTAAAAATACCCCAGACCTTGGACAATAATAATTGCTCATATATTTATCACTTCTTGTGCTCTTCTGAAATTACTTACCTCTTCAAGCACCACCTAAGATTCTCAAATGGAGTTAACTGTCTAGAAGCGTTGGTCTGAATTTCCACTGCTTATGTAAGGAGACAGAGGGAATCCAAATGGAAGAGAGTAAAGCATCGCTGCGATAACTTCTCGGCCCTTGTCCACATTTTTGTATAATCACATACTTTTCACTGGCAGCAAACAATCCATGGTTCACTTCTACAAGATGTATCTAACAGGTCATTGCCAAAGAAAATGTAGATCCCACCTCCTCCCACATTTGTGTTCCTGTATGCTCCTGATACTGCCACTCTATGCATTGCTGACCTCAGTGGCGTTCAGATTCTGCCATCAGTCAGCTCACCTCCCTGACCTGGAAGAAAATAACCAGAAAGTGGATAATTATCTGACTTCACTAGTTGAATTTACTCAGGAAAAGTGGCAAAGGGTGAGCCAAAATAGTGGGGACAGGACTCTGAGAGGGTGGGACAAGAAAGGAAGGCTCAGAGTAGGGAAGGGGAGGGAGTGAGACCTTCTGTAGCAGCAGCAAGCTGTTAGGTTGGCTTCAAGCCATAAACTACCTTCAAAGCACCAAATAACCAGTTATGCAAAATTGGTACATGCAAAAGAAAGACAAGGCTAAAATTGTTTTCCTCAGACACTTAGAAAAGTGAGTTTCTCCTGAGAAAGAAAAGACACATACTTAGTTAATACTTTGAAAAATTGGAGGCTAATTCATTTTCACTAATGGGAGTGAGGGTGCAGATTGTTTCTGCTCTTAAGTTAAGCAACTGTTAACAACATTCCTTCTGTTGAGAGCTCAAAATTTAGATGATTTATCACCAGCACATGACATTACTATTTGCAAACATAATAATTTCTAAACTAGAGATTAGCCTGATCCAGTATAAGGCCATAGCTCTTTCAGAGTTGCACATTCCTAAATATAAGACTTTCCTTTGCAATTTTATTTTCTTTTTACTTATCCACAACATTGATCAAAGGAACTAACTTACTCGAATAAAGGCAGTAGGAGGTTTTGGTAGAATACAATGTTATTACTCATTGTAGCATATACTCTATTAAATCACTTGCAAGACAGACCTCTTGATATAACAGTGTTTACTTACCCCTGTGCTGAACGTGTCTGGGTACCAATCACTGCATAGTTAATTCAGCCATTCAGCCTCCAAGGAAAGATAAATTAGCTCTAAGGTAATTTGGAAAAGACCCCCCAAAACAGGAGTTCCTTGGAATTTAGGAATCAGCTTTTCTGGAGGTAGAGACTTTTGCACTGTGATTTGTCTGCAATTTGAAATCACTGTCAAAATATTGCAGAGATAACTTTACAGGGAGGCACTAGGACAATCCTGGCACTGCCCATTTGTTACTTTTAGACAGGATCAAACATCACTCACTACTCAGTCTCTCATACATTCAGAGTTAAGGCAGTCTAAGTTTCTAAAGACACTGTTGAGTTAGCCTCCGCTTAGAACTCATCCATATCTTACCTCTGCACAAAAAATAAGCTTGCTTAAATAATCAGAGTGTTGTTCACTTTCCTTTGGCCCCTGAAGAGGCAATGTCCCCAGAGACCCACTGAAATCCCACTGGCACCATGGGGGCTGCTCAGGTGCAGGCTCGTCACCAGGGGCTTGGGCAATGTGGTGGTGGGCTGAGCAGCCCACCTGAAGAAACTGGTCTGAAGAGGTGGGAAAGGAGGCAGCAAATGCTGGACAACAACTCAGAGAAACTGGGTGTTCAGAGTGGAACAGCAGAAGAAAAGGGAAGTACGCAGAGTAACTGTGTGTTTGACTTACATAGTGGAGATGATTCATTTCTGCTCATTTAAATATGGTAAAATCATTCACTGTGTGACTCCAACACACTACTATTACTATTTTATTACTATGGTTACTTTTATTGTTGTTATTATAATTATTTCAATTTTATTGTGGTCATAATTTCTATATTCATTGTAATTTTTATCCCTATGCTTTGTGATGAAATCACAAAAACTTTGCACCAGTCAGGTGTGGAATATAACAACTAACTCCAGTCTAGAGAGCTAGAGACACACTGGCTATCACTGTTTGGATCAAGCACCTAAGGTCAGCCTCTGAGGATATTCTTTTACAGACCTAAAACTTTCAATGAGGCTGTAAGGGCCAGCGGAGAAAGAAGGGCAGAGGGCAGGACTTCTCTCCCCCTTCATTCCCCTGACCCACATGGAGAAAGGAGGAGAAGCTTCACTTTCATCAGAGAGGAGCAGCACCCATGAAATCTTCGCTAGCAGATGCTGTTAAGATTCCTTGTCCATCCCTGAGACCAGGTGCCTTCAGCACAAGGCCAGAGAGGTCTGCACTGGCTAAGGCAGCACCAGACATACATGACACTTTTGAAGTTTTATCTCAGTGGTTTTGCAAAACTACAACAAATCAGCAGACTACCAATCATGATTTCCAGGCCAATTTGCAATATTTGAGGTTAAAGATGGTGATGCATGAAAACTCACTGCCAACCAAGAAGTGTGAGACAGAGGAGAAAGATAATTGTCAGCTGGGGTTAGCTTTTAGCATGTGGCCACTGGCTTGCTTTGACTCCTTATGCTTGTTCTTTCCACAAAGAGAGCAAAAAACAAGCATTCACAGAAATTGTACAGATGTTATCACTCTTCCTTTTTGGAGTGATAGTGTTGGTGAGATTACATATTTCAGTCCCTCCAGACATCTTTCAGATGATACAAATCAGCATCATTCTCTTACACTGATAACACAGTGAGGATCCCATTGAACAGGCTCCAGTCTCCTGTTTGCAGTGCTAAAATACTTATGCCTTCTAAAAGCACTTTCTTGCTGCTCAATGTAGTATTTTCCAGGTGACCAGATCAGGAGGAGTAAAAGTCTGTGATGTTTTCTAGGACTGCTTGCCTGTGGATGGAGCTGGTTTTTCCACATCATGTCATCTGTTGGACATTTAATTTGGTTGTTCAGAAGAATTTAGTGTAAAAACAACCTAGGTGTATCACTTTAGCTACCAAATCACAGCTGAAAGGAAAGAAAGTAAATGTCATGTGGTTATTGCAGACTTTAAGTATCAGCCCTTATAACAAAAGATCTGGCTCATTTCTTCTGTCTTAGACTTTAGATACTCTCACGGACACTTCTTTTTATGTATGTATTGAAATCTCACTACAGTCTTCTATCTAATTCCCTCTATTCCCACTAGGCTCCTGGCAGTAAGTACAACTCAAATAAAATCAGAAAGAGGAATCATTCATTAATCAGAAAGCTTGTTATGTCTAGAGCAAAGAAATATTCAAGTTCGTATGCTGCAACTAATGAGCAAATGAGCAATTTGCCTAATTTGCCTGTGGCTTCAGACTTGACAAGCATCCTCACCATGACCAGCAAAGAACATTTAGGGGCGCTGACTGACACTATTAAAATAATTACAAATTGACCACTGTTCTACACAGAGATCTATCCACAAAAGGATCTGATCTTTCATATCATAATTGACATTTGTTAAACCACTTCCAGGGAAAAAAATTTTGAAAGGAACTGTTCCATTTCCTTACTTGAATTTCTATCCAGATATAAACCTGGACTCCTTGGGTTGATTGGCAGTAGATAAAACCAAGACCCTGCATTCAGAAACACAATGTATACTAAAATGAATTTTGGAATGACAGAAAAGTGAATCAACAAGCAAAAAAAATGCACTTTCATCTTGACTCAGCTGATACACCATTCTGTGTTAGATTAGTCTACATTGTCTGCAATTTAATTACTCCTGAAAAAGACACATTTCCACTGTAACAGTCTCTATTTAGTGGTAGGCACTACCTACACCATATTTTAACAAAATCAATCTATGCTAAATTTTCAAGTGGATTGTATATAATTTACAATTACAGCACAATTTACCTCATCTACTGAAAATTTTTCAGAGTACTTTAAAAATAAAGTCATTTTCAGAGAACTTAGTGTCTTTGGAATATCCAGAGTCAAAGTGGAGCTGTAAACTAAGATGCTTTCTCCAAGGCAACTCAGCTACTCAAAAAAACTTGATGCATTTACTCTGGGCTAATGGAATTATATAAGCAAAACTACTTAATATCACTACAGGACAAAGCACATACAGATAAATAGTATTTTCTCACTGATGATAATGCTTTCTTGCTTTCGGCTATCTGATTTTCAAAAGGTAGTATTCCCAAAAATAAGGCTGATATGTTCAGGCCCAGGTGCTTCCATTTTCTTGTTTATTGAGACAAGGAAATTTCCTTTGAAGGCAGCTGCTCAGTAAACCTGCAGGGCTTACTTTATAAACTGCTCTAATTTTATCTCCTTTCAGAGATATAAAGATTGGGCAATAGCCCCTTCATTTTCAAAGCATTGCCCAAGGCCCAGGAACACAGGGTCCCACAATAATCACTGGAAATTATGCAGCTGAAACTCCACGTGGTATTTTCAGCCTTCTTTTAGCTAAGTGACCCATCTTAAAAGAACATATCATTTCACTGGGGCCTTCTCAGCTGGGAGAGTACTGTGAAAGCCAATGACAATAGTCAAAAATATCTGGTACCCAGAGTAATTCTGAGATACACTGCGGGCAGAATGTCACTGAATTACCTCACATTTTTATCTTAAGTATATGCAACCAATAAGAGCAAACAGAGAAGGATGCCATCACCTCTTTTGTCATGCTGAGGATATAATTTACCCTAAGAGGTAAGATGTTTAGATCAAAGCCCACTAAAATTTCAATTCCCTAAGTATAACATAGCTTCATGTTGTTCTTCTTCTTCTTTGGGTTTCTGGCAAAGAGAATGGGAAAGAGAGTAAAGAATATGATAATAGATTTCCTAGATTCATAGATAAATAAAGCCAAAAAATAATGTGGCCTGACCTCCTAAGCAGCATAAGCCAATGATTTCTCTGAAATAATCTTTTTTAAATCAGAGCATATACCTCCAAAAACTAGACTTGATTCACCCCTTACACATTTTGAGTTATATCAGTCAGTGCTGTTAAAAAGAGGAGCCTTTATCAGGTCTAACTATATTTAATTAGTTTTAAAGACTGGAGAAGCCTTCTACTGTCAGCTTTTTAACCATTCAAAATTTTAAAAGTATAAGGAAGATACTCATAAAGACTCTTTTGGACATCCTGCTTGGGTTGAACACCATGAGCAACTCATAGAAGGCAGTTTTTCCTGTCCTTTAATCACATCTGTGGCTTCAGTGCACTTCCATACAGCTCTCTGACACTTTAGCCTGCAGTTTGGGTGCTTCCCCACTGCAAATCAAAAACATCCCTTCTATAAATACAGAATTAGCACGCATATTTTGCATGAAAAATTGCACTGGCACCTTCTGTAAGAGAAGTTGCGCTTTTTTATGTATTTCTGCAGCATCAGAGAGTCTTTCCTGAAGGCAGGTGCTC
This sequence comes from Zonotrichia leucophrys gambelii, assembly GCF_028769735.1. Taxonomy (NCBI): domain Eukaryota; kingdom Metazoa; phylum Chordata; class Aves; order Passeriformes; family Passerellidae; genus Zonotrichia; species Zonotrichia leucophrys. The sequence continues at coordinate 40,241,725 of NC_088172.1, forward strand.
CTAGGCACTCTATTAAACAAAAGTTATGATCATAATACTAGCAAAACCAAAAATATTATTCTACTCATCATAACCTTTTTGTTAGTTTCAGGTTCTTCTTATAGGTATGATGTATCTGCTTTCTTGCTACCATATTTTTTCCTATTTGACCTACCTAAATCACATAATGGCTTGTTTTTTTCTGTAACAGTGACTGATCCTTTTTTTACTTTATCATTCTTCCCTTGATCTTTGTGCTTTTGTAAGCTCAGTCAGTAATTTTTTTTTGCACTTGCAGTTTCTTAATAAAAACTTTAAATATTGTAAGAAAAACAGTGATTTCTTCAGAACCCTGCAGCTATTCATTGATGGTTCCCTGTTTACAGTGACATTTTGAGTTCTGATATGCCTCAAAAGTTTAGTTTCTGTGATATGGATTTTTTTAAATTTGGTTTTAAATCAAAAAGCAGTGCAACATCAGTCCAGCATTTTACAAGAATCTATTACATTGATGCTATTATCTATTTCAAGTGAACTAGCCTGAGCAGAAGCAATAAGCTTTATTATCCATATTCCATGTGTTTGTTGGTACCAGTTTAGTTATTCCCTGTTACCTCCTTCTTAATGGTGACTGAGAATGTCTATTTAATTTTTCTGCCCTAGACTGACAGACACCTAGAGCAGCATAGATTTACTTTTTTTAAGACTTTTGCACTTCTTCCTCAGAAGATTCCTAGGCCTTTTCCAAAATCACACCAAATATTCCAAGAGGTCCTCTAGGAATTAAAATAAAATTGGCTGGACATGTGGATTTAAAGAGTCCTGGGTTTCTAATAGCTACTGCTTAACCCCTTCTGGTTACTCAAATGGAAACCATTGTATTTGTTTGCCTGGAAGTCACCAGTGGATACAACATTTGCTTATGAGCATTGCAGATGTATCTGTGCTGCAGTTCAGGTGGATTTGGGAACCACCCTCTCTGGGCTCCTCCTGACACTGCATTCCATAGGTTGCCATATCACTGACCTTCAGCCATGCATTTCAGTAGCACAACTGAAGAAGAGGTCTGAATTGATGAGTGCTTCCAGTGACCAGGTAATTCTGACAGGTCAGAAGCAATAACCTACAATTAATTGGACTTAATTGGAAACATTTTATGTCAGTGAATGGGAGAAAAGACAAGCAAGGCAAAATTTCCTGCTGCCAAGATATGACCTAGCACATATACTGGAGATGATAAATGACAGGAAATTGTTGAAATAATAAAGAAAAACAGGAAATTCAGGTTTTTTGCTAGTTGCAAAATCACAGATGTTTAAATGTAGTATTATTCGACAATCTGTCTTCATGAAAAATGTCACTGTGAGGGAAATGCTCAAGGTCACTCCAGTTGCTATTGGTGTCTGCCATGGAGCTCTGCTCTGGTTATCAGGCATGTAAATTACCTACAGGGACTGGGTACTGCAGAATGCACCACATTCTTTTAATTGCTGTGAAGTCATTGAACAAGCTCCATGTGAGCAATTAGCATCTCTATTCCCCAAAAGCACAGCTTGCCAAAAGCATCTTACAACTTGCAATGTAGTGTCTTCTGCATAGGAAGAATGTTTATTACACATTCACACAGAGCAGAGTAGCTGCTCTGAATGAGGTGAGGGATGTATTTTAACAGACGGTGGAGGAGTTCACATTTGTTGCATTTGCAAGCACTTACAAGTGGAAATCACAGAAATTTGTCTCATTTCTCTCAGCAGGGTAGCCTGGCCTGCATGGTCCTATGAACTCTTGCAAAACCTGGTAAAACAACATGGAAAAAGAAGTGCTGATTTCCCTTCCACCATGTGAAATGTATTCAAAATTATGCTTTGATTTTGTTCCTCCACTCACTGTTTATTTAATTTTTTTCCTTAATTCTCTCCTCTCTCTCTCTCTCTTCCTTCCTCTCTTTCCCATTTCCTTGCTTGTGTTCTCTCCTCCCAGTAATGACCCAGTGCTTAGCTGGGGAAAGGCAGGAGGTGTGGGGGCAGGACTGTGTTAATGCCCTAATTAAGTCTGTAGTTAGCTGATGGGAAAATCGTTGTCAGGAAAGCTGATAACAAGCATAAACATGACAAGCTTGTTTTGAAAAGCCATCCTGTCACTCTGTTTACTTAGGCTACTGCATGCTGCTCCAAGCTACTGTCATAAATGTTTATATTGATCCATCTGCATCACTTCCCTCTTCCTTTTTTTTTTATTTTTGCCCTTTAAGGAATACAGATAAAAACTTCACACATCTTACATTCAAAGGGATCAACACATTAGACATATATATTCACTGATTTAAGAAATCACAGAGAATATGGAAGAGAAGGACTGAAAAGGTGAGGAAGTTCATGCATCATTTTCAGTTATCTGAATGACCTACAGATGCCCTTGTCCATGATAAATTTTGTTGTTATACTAAAGTAATTCATTAGATTATCATTAAATATGAGATGCTTATTTGACATATATTTTCACTAGAGATCTGAAAATGTTACAATATATAAGGAAGAATAACAGTGTGTATAAAATATGTCCCAGTCTTTCTGTCCCAGCAGACACTGCAAATGCAGTATTTCTCCCACACTTGGAATTGCAGCATTGCATAAACTTCATTCCAGTGACAGGCAATAAGCCTTCATGAACCATTCAAATTATAGTCTGCATAAAAGTGTCCTTCAGGCCATTCAAGCTGTGGCATAAAGTTTAAGACTTTTGCTTTGAAAAAACCTGTCTTTGTTTCCCAGAGTGGAAGATTTGCTATAGAGCGAAAACTGAGACAAATGACCAAGCCTTGTATTCCTGAGGAGTCCAGCATCAACATGTGCCTTGCTGGCTTTGGGTATTAGCAGAAGTGACAGTGTGAGGCTGCATGCATGGCTCTGGAACTGGAGAGTAGCTTGCATTACAGAGGCTGCATTTGATTTTGCTTTGGCTTAGGCAAAAGTTTCCAATTACATGCATTACCTTCTTGTTGCTGATGTTTCCTCTCTTAACCACAGATGACTCATTCCAGGTAACATTTCAATCAAACTCTAATTATTTAGCTGACAAAGGAGGGGTATGATTTGTCACTGTCCATGGACATGAAGAAAGTTCAATCACATTAGCCTCTCTTTCCTAGTGACTGGGATTTTAACCAAATTATTTCTATTTATGGCATGTAAAGAAAAAATTCCAAGAACTAAGAAGGAAAGATTCATCACAGACTACCTAGTAAAAGTGTTTTATAAAAAGGATTGTTACTATGGAACTAGATTTTTATTACCATTATATCCTGTGAATCAGGAGGGAAGATTAAACACTTGAACTTCTTCAAAGATCTTCTGTCACCTGGAGGGAGTCCACAGTGTGATTAATTTAACTTTATGTAACCATCAAACAGGTAGATATCCAGAAATCCTCCTCTTTATCTTGTGAAGAGACAGAATCCTCAAAAGGGCTTGTCCTCAGCCCCCTCTGGCTTGAACAACCATTTTAAGATGGTATGAGCTGACTCCTGGAGAAACTTGCCCCCTTCCCTGACTACACACAGAATCTGCAGTTTAGCAAGGACAACTTGCATTGTCAGCTGAGTCAAACAAGACAGATGTCATCCTGTTTTGTGGAGGCAGGACTAGGCTTCCATCCTGTATATGGATCAGCTACTAGAAAGTACAAAACATATTTGTTATTAAGGAATGTCCACAACACTAAACAAATTTTCTATCTGAATCATTGTCTTTATCCACTTCTCTCAATCACAGTATTTATACAGGTGCCAGGGGTAGGTCTGACCTGTGGCACTTGCTCTCACTACACTTCCTTGGTGGGGAGGGACTACTTACAGTTTTGCAAGGAGCAGACACTAAGGAGCAGAGAGATTGATGTTCCCCTCTACTAAGTGTGCTTGAGCACTGCAATAGCTCCATGGCACAGCAAATCACTTTTACATGTCTGGCTCCTGCCCAAAATCCACATCTTCAAGTTTTAATGTGCTTTCACTACAATCACACAAGGAACTTCTGGTGCAAGACAGAATTTAGGTCTTCCAAATCTTAACCTCTAAAAACATCCTAATGCCCAAGTTTTCAGTGTTTCCTTTTTCAAAAGGAGCATGCTAGCATGCAGTGGTGCTGACTGACTTCACCTCTAAATTCATGTTACACTTAGCTGTGTGCAGATAAATGGCTAAGCCCTGTCACCCCAGAACAAACCCATCCATACATGAAGCAGCTATACTTCATTTGACAGTTCTTTTCTTCATCCTAGTTGCAGCTCTTATTTCAGCAATCTTTTCTTTCTTACCTTTAACTGTACCCCATCCACATTTTAAACTTCTTCAGTCAGTGATAAAAAAAAACCCAGAGTGACCCATCTCCTCCCTAGCAATGTAGAAATACGGGCAAAGCTATATTGCATTATAAGGGAAATGTCAGATGTGCAGTCACCTGCAGCAGTCACTACTGAAACAGCAATTTCTTTACAACAATGAGAGGAAATAAAGGAACATCACTAATGTATTTTTCAAGTTCCATGCTGTTAACTCTCATGTCCTGGCCAAATGCCAGCCCAGGCATTCTCAATGACCTAAATTCATTCTCTCTATCCTTACAACTAGGTAAGTTATTCTAATGAAAGTAAGCAGAGAAAATTATGTACAGTTGCTGGGGCTGCTACTGGAGAACAACTTTCATGCAGAAGGCTCCCAACACATTTTGCCAAACACAAAATCAATACAGTTCTGTGCTGTACCAGCCCTGACAGGCACAGCAGAAGATGTAACAGACAAGTGTGCATCATTCTGTGGTGGAACAAGAACCTCTGAAATCCCTTCTTTCCTAGGAAGCCACAAGGAGTTAAGGCACCTCAAGTGCTGATTAACCAGGAAAGCTGCCTAATAGAGTCATTCAAGAAGCAAAATTCCTTAGCAGTCCTGAGTAAACATTGAAGTTCTCTTCTTCTGGTGAGAAGATCTCATGAAAGATTTTCATGAAACCTAATTGTCATGATGAGAACAGAGGGTACAGTTATTTTAGCAGTAGAATCTGTGGGCAGAGGACAGACCATGTTTTTAATAAAAACAAATCTAGGTGAAGGGAAGTATTTTCTTTTTTTTTTTTAATTTTTATTCAGCAGGAGTACCAAGAAAGTTTGTCTTGACAAAACATATCACAGGTGTTTCAGTATATTTTGGTTGAGGCCCTACAGGTTCTCTTCCTTCACAAGTCTTGAGTAATATGGAAAAAACTTCTGCCTTGCTTATAAACTCTTACTTGCTTAGCGCTGCAGGAAACTGACATCTAGGGCTAAATGAGCAAGATATTTTTTAATTTTTTCACTTTCATGTTTGCAAGCTGCACAGAATTATGATATAGAGAAAATTTTCATGAAACTCCTCTGGAGAATGGCCTGTAGATGGCTAAAGTGGCTTACATACAATCACTAATGCAAAAGGGAAAGCTGATGATGAAAAACACCTTCATACATGCATGGAACTACCCATGTCAGTGAAATTTCTGAAGTGACCACATCTACCACAGCAAATGTTTACAGCTTCACAGACTGGCAAAGGTCAAAAACCACTGGTTAAATAATACATAGATTTAATTGTACATCTTCCTTCAGTAGAACCCATCATGTGACCAAATTCCCATCCACCTCTTTGAAGAGTTGTCTAGAGATGAAAAAACTCTCTCTTCTGACTGGTCTCCAGTGATTCATGTTGAAACGCAAAACTTCAGAAAAACAAACAGCCTCTCAGAAATATTTCTCAACACTAAATCGTCTTGTTTTTAAAGATCCTTCCCTGCAGACAGACTTACAGACATTACCTCTGGGCAGCTGTCTAATGTCTTGTCTAACATTTTACTTTTGAGAAAATCAGGCAGCTCTCCTCTGAACAATTAGGCGGGATGAAGAATTTTGGTAAAGAAGCAACAGAACTATCAAATCTTTTGGTGAATTGTTCAAATTCTCCTCTTTTCCAAATCAGTTCTACATGTCTTAACCCCATCAACCTTTTATAACAATTCAACACTTATATGGGATCATCCAGGTGAGGAGATCAAAATCATTTATATATACACTCTAAGAAATGTTTAAACAGGGAAAAAAAGAAATCCAAGAAAGCTCTGTGACTTGTACTAATTTACTCACTGAACATACATCAACAAAAAGAAAAGAAAATCCTCAATACCTGTCTTTGAACACATATCTAATAACTACTGCACAAGTTAAAATCGTCTGACTGCGAACAGTTTTGAACTAATATACCAAAATAGAAGTCTCTCCAAGAACATATTTCAAGTGCAAATGAGTCAATAAACAAAACACAGAGTGCAAGAGTCATGACCAAAGTGTTTATGTTGGAAAAATAACCTAAAAACTGGCTGAGACTAAAGTACAGTGTGTTTGCAGGCAAAGCAAGTACTTGCTGACAATACAGGCAACTGAAACAAACCATGGGGTAGGAATAAAAATTTGTTTCTTTTCCCAGGAGAGAGGAAAAACAGATACAAAAAGCAGATACAAAGATTATATCAGTTAAATGGTGCTCCCTTTCAACATAAAGAAGTAGGGTAGTTTTTTGCTCTTTTTTTACAGTCTTTGACTTAAGGCAAGCTTTCAGAATACTACAGACTTGAAACATCTAAGAGCACATCTAAGGATATGGATGATACATCTGAAATAATCAGGAGCCTTTTCACATTGCACTGTTAGAACAATACAATCAGTGTCAGTTAACATCTGCTCTGAATTACTGTTTGTTTGGTTAGTACCCAGTAAACTCATTAGACTCAGGTGCTGTGCATGTGACTGCAATCTTACATTACTGGGCTGGAGAGTTAGGAAGACACATTTAAGGTAAATACAGAAGTTAGTACAAATTTGCTACTGGAAGACAGGAGTTAGTCCTGTTTTCTTATAGTGTGTGTGTGTACATTCAGAAAAAAAAAGTATTTTGAATAATCAAGGTTCATTTTTCACAGTGAGCAACCATTGATTTCAGTGCTATTTCAGTGCTGGCAGTGGAATGGGGGAAAATGATTAATCACTGTAACTACCATAACTTCTCAATATTATGTACTCTTTTACAAAGTTATATCTGTGAATATTTTTACTTATTGTTCTGGAAACTTGACTTTGTTTTAAAACAGCACTGCCAGATCTTGAAATTTTGTCATAAACCTCACAATAATTTGAAAATGAGGTACTAGAAACACATGAATAAAAAGTAGTCTACATTTTTTTTCTTCTTTCTTAACTGTTCATTTTTTTAGTTTAATATACATCAAGGAGAGTCAAAATCATAATAAAAAACGAGGTCCTAATCTCACAATCTTTTTTAGATAGTCTGGTTCATAATTTTGCTGAATATTTGTGCAGGCCATGTAGCAATAGCTTCCTGAGATAATGAAATTGCTAGCTCTTTATATGGGGTAGTTCTTCCTCAGAGCATTGTTCCCCTCCAGAAAGGCGATGAAAAAAAAACAGAAATAAAAATCTCCCACTCTGCTCTAAAGTGTTCAAAGAGTGAAGCTGTTACTCCATGACACAGCACCAGAGGAGCAGACCGGCAAACCCAAAGAGTTGGTGCTGAAGAACTGGAGCCCATGGCATGCAGATGAGAGGGAGTTTCTGGTTTTGTTTAGTGGGAAGATTTTAGCCTAAGTCTAGTCACTTATCACAGCTGCCTGTCTTCGCATGGTTGCAGTGCACTGGGAGTACAATATTAATTTCATCTAACCTGAATGTGGTTTGGGCACGACGACTGCTCTGCCTTGTGAACCAAAGCACAGTACATGGGGAAAAGGCAAAGGAAATCATAATCCAAACTACTGTGTTACCCTGTGACCTGCAGCTCTCTGGCAATGTAAACCATCTAAACCAAAGTTGTTGTACTCCTGCCCCACAATGCTTTTCTCCATCATTCTCTTTTTCTTTTTCTTCCATTATGATGGCATACTGCTTGCCTGGGAAAACACCATGGTTTCAGAATGTTAAAAGAGATGAAATTAAAAGACCTTAAAAAGAACCCTACCATTTTGTTTTTCTATTCACTCCAGTGCTTTTCTGTTTTCTTCCCAAACTCAGTGCAACATGGTGTCAGACAGGCTTCAGTGTTCAAGGTTGAAACACTCAGCTGGTGATAGAAATGGAGATCAGTTGAAAGAGTTGAAGGACAGGACCATGACAGACCTGACTGTCCTACAATTAACACAGAGGACTCTATCTTTAGACTGGAGTTCAAATTCCCTGTAAAAGCAGCAACAGCACACACTCTGAAAACATCTGTGACTGCCATCTCTATGGTTCAAAACAGCAAAATTTAGACATCAGTCCAGGCCCAAAAGCAGACTATACAACTGAGGTTCACACTAGTTTAACCTTCTTTATGAAGTCTCCACTGCATGCTTTAGCTGAATCCCCAGTTTCTCATTCCATATTCACGTTTTCTTCTACCTGAGTTATTGCCCTAAACTCCATTCTGTGCCCTGTCCCACATGCAGAATCTGACATTTGCCCTTGTTAAGCTCCATAAAGCTGCCAATTGCCCATCTCTCTGACTTATCAAGGCCTCTCTGCAGGGCCTCTCTGCCCTTGTTTGCTTGTTTACTTCTCAGTATGGCTTTTCCCCAATCAGTATGGATCTTCACTCACTTGGGTGAATAAGGAAACCCAAGATTTTAACTCTTGTGATGGTTCTCCGGAATGTCATGTGTTGTTTACAAATGTCAGTGGCTGAAGATAAATTTCCTTTCTAAAGAATGTCATGTGGCCAGGAGGGTGTAGGAGTCCTTGTGGTCAGCTGCTGCCTTCTCTCTCGCTGTCACATCCAGAGCCCCGGATTAAGTCAAGCAGCAGTGTAGTGGTTCTTCTGCTGCCCTCACTTTCACAAGCAGCTTGAAATGTTTAATTTGGCTTTTTGACCAGGACCAGGTCTTGAGCTGACATTCTTATGATGTTTCCTGTTTTGGCCTAGGATTTAATTCTTTAGTAATAATTAGTTAAGAGACCATAAGTTTGCAACAGAGCAGGATTTTTTTCCCATGAGCATACACCCCCTTTCTCTAATAATATATTTCTTTCCTGAACAACACAGGCCTAAGCAGAGATTTCCATAGTACTTCAGTGGTGATCTCATTCCACCTAAAATCAAATATATATTGCTATTCTGAATTTCCTCTTTTTAACCATTTTAATCCATATGGAAAATCTTCCATGTTTTCCCATTACCATTTCTTCATGAGATTTTGGTGAGCCAGTGTTTTAGACATTTATCTAAACTGACATATAATTCCTTTACAATGCAATTTTAGCTTTTCTTCATACCAATTCAGGATATAGACACACTTGGAAAAGCCATAATTCTCATAAGATTTAGAGGCATTTTGAGCAGCTCTTGTTTCTCCATTTTCTATAATTTATGGCACCCATCACTGGAAAGATGGTGATCTGGATAACAGTGTCCTTTACTGTTACAGTCTCCTTCCTTCAGACAAGTCAAAGTATGTAAGACACCCAGCAATAAGACAGATGATTGATTATGCTGCATGTTAATTACAGTATATTAATAGCTTTACAGTACAAACCCACATCATGTTGGTGGGCTAAGCCTGCTAGAAAATATATTCATAAAACCAAATAAATAGTCCATCCCACAGGATTTAATCCAGTTTCAGAATTCCATATGAAAATGGGAAAGCGGAACTATGTTCATTCATCTTTATTATATATTTATTATAAATTACATCTGCTGCTCGCACAGATACTCATATTAAAGGTCACTTATTCCTCCTTTAATAGTATTCTGTTTACATCCATATTGGTGGAATAAATTCAGATGAGAGCTTTACTTGAAGCCAATATAAATATATGTTGCCTATTTGTGGGTGGAGGGGATTAAAGCTCAGTTAAAATACCAAGATTTCTACACAAGAAAAAGAAAATAGCAACAGTATACTTTTGTTCATTTCTCTATGCTTTCCCCCTGAAATCTCAGTTAAATGGTTTTGCACCTGGACTTTCTAAGTGCCAAGTCCTTTTCAGAAAACAATTGCAAAACTGCTTCTGAAGATGGTCTTAAAAGATAAGGCTGAAAATTGTTAGTGCTTGCTGAACAGATGGAGAGGATACTGCTTGAGAGATAAGAGGAGGAATGGAAGAATAGGCATTCAGAATGACCAGAGCTAAGTAAACAACTAGACTACCAACCCCCAGGGCCTAAAAGAACTAAAAGCAGAGTTGTAAAAACAAAACAAAACAAAAAAAAAGCAGCAAAATGCAAAATCCTCCTTATAATGTCAAAAAATAAATCAATCTTCCTGCTGAAGAACTTCCTTAACACTGGCTGCAAATAAATCAAAAACTCTCAGATCACAGATTTTTTTACCAAGCAAAAGTAATAGCCAGGTCACTGAACTTTCATAAACATACAGAATCAATATTAGAGCACATCAAGCCATCTGAGACTGATTTGAGTTCTGCAGGGTGTAGGACTTGAAAGACTTGAACTTTATCTCATCAGATCAGAAAAACTTCTGACAGTATCATGGCCCCATGTCTTTAATACAGTGTGCACAAAAATGTATACACATACTAAAGTGGGAAAGACATCACATTAAGATTTCAGTGTTGGGTGAAGTGATACAATAAATTTGGTGACAGAGGGTGTTTTTCAGCACAGCTTTTGTGGAAAGTTTATAGGGATGGGGTTTTTGGGGGCTTTTTCTGTTTGGTTTTTTTTGTTTGTTTGGGGATTTTTTTGGTTGGTTGCTTGGATGGTTTTTTTGTTGTTTTGGTTTGGTTTTGTTTGTTTGTTTGTTTTGGGGGGGGTTGTTTGGTTTTGGTTTAGGGGTCTGGGGTTTTTCTTTTGGTTTTTGTTTTTTTGTTTTTTTTTTTACTTTTTGCTAGGGTTAGTTTTTACAGCTTTTCTTCTGCACATCCATGATTTGTGGCAATTTGGAGAAATGTGTAGAATTATACAGAGGACTTTTCCAAGAAGACATTTTCTTGAAGTACTTTCTCATAATCACTTCTTTGGAGATTAATACTCTGAAAACAGGTAAAGACATTCCTAGGCGGATCATATGGTACTTAAGAGAATGATCCTAACTGTATGACCCCCCTAAGATACACACCTTGGAAAAAGACATTGCAACCCTATGGGTTTCTAAATTCTGAATATGTTCTTTGGGTGGAAGGAATAAATGAGCCTACCCTTTTCAAGGATGCTTATACAAATAATCTGGAAAAGTCCAATAATACAGGGGACTGCCTCAAATAAGTCTTTAGTATTCCCCATGGCTGTTATTTGAATGGCACCTTGGGAAGTTTTTTTCTCCAGGTTTTGCATGTGAGGATGCAGCCCTGGTCAGGAAAAGAGGAAACAAGGACCTTGAACTCTCATTTTCTCATTTCATCTCCAGCACTGAGTCAATTTACAGAGGTGATTCCACCTCTCTAATCTGCTCTTTTGAGACCTCACCTGGAGTACTGAATCCAGCTCTGGTGCCCCCAACAGAAAAAGAACATGGAGCAAATTCAAAGAAGGCCACAAAGTTTCTAAGGGGACTGGAGATTCTCCACTGTGGAGGCAGGCTGAGGAATTTGGGGCTCTTCAGCCTGGAGAAGAGAACATTTTGTGGAGACCTCATAGCAGTCTTGCAGTTGGGGACCCACAGGGAAGACGAAGAGGGACTTTTTTTCAGGACTTGTAGTGATAAGACAAAGAGTAAAAGGTTCAAACTAAAAGAAGGGAAATTTAAGGTAGATATAAGGATGAAATTATTTACTCTGAAGGTAATGAGGGACTGGAACAAGCTGCCCAAAGAGGTTGTGGATTCTCCAGCCCTGGCAGTGTTGAAGGCCAGATTGGATGGGTCTTTGAGCAACCTGATCTAGTGGGAAGTGTCCCTGCCCATGGAAGAGGGGCTGGAACTAGATGATACTTAAGGTCCCTTCTAACCCAAATCATTCTGGTTCTATGATCTACTTAGTGGATTTTGTAGATCCACTGGAGAATGAGAAAAAATAGGATCATATCCTATGTCAGATATTCAGACCTGGAAACATGTCCAAGGCTATGAGCACAAGAGAGTAAATGTGTCAAACAGATTTGCACTTGGGCTGATTCCTATAACTGGATACTGAAAATATCCTTTTAGGCCATCTCATTAACTCCTAGTTTTATGCTTTACTCTGTAAAGTCATGTGTATTATGTTGAAGAGGGAACAATGGAATTCAAAGTTTGTGCATATGTTGCTGATTAATACCACAAATTGACAAGTTCATGGGAAAAGATGTTAGTGCTCCTGACAACTAGGTTGATTTAACATATTCCTAACCCTGGCAATGGCTAGGGGAGACTAAGCAAGTCTTCCCTGGAAAGAACTAGGGTTGAACAAAATGAATCCTACATGACTTTTATCCATTTGCCAGCTCAGCTGTGACCTATGCCTTGTCTTGCAGATGGAAATCAGCTACCATCCTGAACAGACATTCCTTTTCTGTACAGCTTTCAAGCGTCCCATACCAGTTTTACCTTAATTCACATACTGGACAGGCCAAAATTCATACCTATAAGTAGATGACATGAGCCAGACTGCTTGCTCTCTTTCTAAGTGCTAATCAATCAGGAGTATATCCATTGACACTGAGTAAAATCTGAGTGTGGAATGAACAATTATAGATTTAATGCAAGCCAGCAGTCATAAAATCATAGAACAATTTAGTTTGGAGAGCACCTCTGGAAAGCAAGGGGTTCACCTTCATTTTCAGAGCAGGACTGACTTCAAAATGAGATCATGTTGCTTTACGCCTTGTCCAGCTGAGTTTTGAGTATCTCCAGGGACATTCAAGATACAAGACAAGCTTGGGCTGAGGGGGACACTGAGTTGAAAAACTTGATAATCTAAAGTGATTCTGGGCACTCTGTGGCACAAAACATTAACTTTTCAAGGAGCTGCTCTAGAAAAAATGTTGGTTTTACTGAATGTTCCTACAATTCAGTAGAAGGTGAGTTGGAGAGTGGAAGATATAAAATGTCATGCATGTATGCTCACTTAGCACATTTCAATGCTTTAAAAATGCATTTTCTGCTTTCTTTTTACATGTTTTTAAACTTAAAAATCTTGTTAGCCAAAATCCCCCTGGATGTATACACCTAGCACCTTGTAAATACATTTTCAGATAGGCTTCGATGAGATGGTGATAGAAAGGTCAAATGATGTTTGTACAATATTTAAACCAGGATAAAAGACAGAAGGCTTACAAGGTAAGGGAAAAGTCCCCCAGAAGTTGGAGAGGACTTCATTAAATGAATGCTTACATACTTTCCCATTTATTTTCAGTGCAGGATTCTAGTAGGGTGGTTCCTTAAGCACTAGATAGGGAGGGATGGTTTCAAGAAAATAGGTGCAGAAGGTTTAGATTGTCCAAAACAGTAGCTCATGATTTCCTCTGTAAACTGAAATAAGAAAAGTATTTGAGCAAACACCTCTCTGGTACTAAAACATCAAGGACTGTAGATCTAAACACAGCCCAAGATGACAGAACTGTGGATCTGTGGATCACTTAGGAACTGTGATCTAATTCTCTAAAATGCAATGGTTTGAATTAAGATTTTTGTTGAACTCTAAAACAAAGGCAATGTGTTCGGTCATTGATACTGTCTAGTCTCCTTGTGGAAAAGTTTTGCTCCAGGAGTTGCAGACTGAATTAAATCAGAAATGAGGTACTGATAGAAAAATCAAAGCTGTGCAGAGCACACTGGAGTCAATAGGACAGCAGAGTAATAGGAGAGATGCACTCTCTGCCTTTTAGCATCACTTGGAATATTTTCCTTTTGGCTTGGTCCCTGAAATGGTCTTGTCATAGAAATTGGGCTTGATAAGGCACCCAATTTCTATGACAAGACCCTTTTCACTGGCAGTCTCTCATTGTAAGTAAGAATGAAGAAAATATTTTACAGGGACATCCAAACTAGTTGTGGGTGGAACACAGGTTAGACACTTCTCCAACTAAAAATTATTAGTGCTGCAGAGAAGCAGTATTTTCTAGGGCAGAAGGCCTCATGCCTTTGGCTTTCCTCTATTTCCCTTCTGAAAAAAAGGTTTTCATTTCACTGACCCTTCCTTCCTAGGTCTCACAGTTACCCAATTCCACAGACATTTTCCCAGAATCACCCTTTACGCACTGTTGTCTTCAGACTTTCTTCTCATTTTATCAAACGCATTCCCACTTAGTCCTTCTCCTTCACCTCAAAAGCTCCCTCTCTTTTCCTCTTTCACTCCAGGGCTAGATTTTTCATGGAAGCCAGTTAAACTTAAAAGTGACTGCAATTCTTTTAGATTAAATATAAGACTTAACATTCTCAAAAGCACATTGCTATGAGTAACATAGCATGTCTTACCTGTCCCAGAAAGCTTTCAGTGTAAACACCTATCTCCTCCAGATCCTCCCACTTCACCCATTTTTCTCTCTTACTATGACTCCTCAGGCAAAAATTCCCCCAGGACAGGCTCCTCTTGCAGATCCCTTCTCCCCTCCAAACAGCATCCAGGATTGAGCTTGCAGGTGTCTGAACTAGCTGTGCAAGCTGACAGCCCCTCAGTCCCAGCAGCCACCAGCACCCCGTACCCTTTTATTTGCAGCCTGCTGTTGTTGCTCAGCCAGCCTGCCCACCTGCCTCGCTCCTCCTGCAGCAGCCAAGCTCCAGCTCCTGGGTCCCTGCCACCCCAGCAAAATCCAATAGCAATCTGTCCCAACAGGGCTCTGACAGCAGAAACAAGAGAGCATGTTAGAGGGAAAAAAAAAAAAAAAAAAAAAAAGAGAAAGAAAAGAAAATGAAAAGGTATTGTAATCCTATATCCTCAGCTTGCCACTCTTTATCCCGTACCAAATAAGCTCGTTACAACCGGAGTATGCATCTGGAGCTCTCTTGGCGACACTGAATTAAATCCAGACAACTCAAGGAGATCATTCAGGAGGGTATTTAAAGAAGAGGATTGCATTAGCTGAGTGGAGAACTGAGTAAGGTATAAACAAGTATTTCATCAAAGACAAGGTCGGGGTGAGGGCAAATTCTGGCAAGAGTCCAACCATAGTAATAAACCTGAGGGAGATATTGGCGGAAGAAAAAGTTCAGGGTCAGCAATGACAATGAGATTTCTCGCCTGGGGAGAAAAGTAAAGGTCTGGAGACATGAGAAAACTGTAGCCTAATTAACATCTCTCCTTGTGGAAAAATTGGTACCAAAATAACATAGCTTAATTATTATCACCATCATTACAGGAACCCATATATCTTTAACTTCCTATCTAGTTAGTGGCACGGCTAGGTCACGGCATTTCCCTGGGATTGTCTCCCATGGTCCAGCAATGTACCTCACATTGTGCAGTCTGGAGACCTTCCATATGGAAAAGGCAGTGGTGGGGGTAGGCCCTTAATCTTTGCCTTGGAGATGCTGTCTGGATATCACTAAGCCAAGTCATGAAACGCTAAGGTGAAGGAGTGGAGTAGGTTTGTTTGTTTGTTTGTTTAAGGTCACGTCTGAAATTGCTTTAAAGCAATGCATTTTCAGCTTGTCTTGAGGTCCCTGCATGCTCTGTGACAGAGATTCATCATGTTTCTGCACTTTCTAAGTCCTTTTAGGGAGCAAAGTGCAGTGAATAACACCTAGAGCTTAAAGAGCTCTGCATTCAGGAGTGAATTCAGTCAGGGCCCCATTTGACTGTCTTTACCTAACAATTAAATGGGCATTTGCAACTGTAAAGAGAAATGTGTTCATGATTGCTGGATTCCAATTAGGTTACCCAAGGAGTAGGTAACTCTCTGTAAAATATGGAAATCTGACTAAAAGTATTGTTTAGCAGAGATTGGGCTACAGAGGAGTCAGCTCAGAAAGTAGAGAAATGCTGACATAAAGTGACATAAAGTGACATAAAGTGAAAAATGAGTTTACAGAAAATGTGTGCCTTCTTCTCATCTCTCTAAAGTCTTTCCAATTTTTCAGCATTTTGTCAGTAGTGATAAGGATTGCCACTGTATCTTTGATTCCCATGTTCTAGAAACCAAGGAGAATGAAAACCAGAAAGCTTTGGGCAATAGTTCTTCTGGTGTAGCTGGGACCTGAATCAAGCCTGGTGATGTCTGATACAAGCCATTAAGAATGCCCTGGGTAGTCTATAAATTACAGCTGTGAAAATGGAACCAAATCCTTTTTATGTGCTTTCCTCAAGAACATAATTTTGTGTACATCTGTGTGTTTGCCTGGACCCATATGTTATTACTTAACCTCTGAATCTATCAGGTATATGGACAATAAAATCCTCAAAAGTTAAAGCCTAATTTAGTAAAGATTGGTCTGGTTTTCCTGAATTTCCTGTACTTTTTTAAGTATTAGCTTTGTTACCTGGTGTGCCTGCAATTGCTAATGCTCCTGAGCGGCTTACAGTGCTGGTAATTAAATGTGTTACAGAATTTGAGTATAAAATTTCTTTTCCAATTAAGAACTACTTGGGGGGGGCATTATTTATGTTATGTATGAGACAGCTAAGTGTGCAGATCAGTGGCCATCAGGTGCACAGCACCGTACCTTTAGCACCTCACTCCTGGACAGATCATGATCAGCTGAGACAGGCCAGGCCCTGGGCAGGGGTGTTGAGCAAGGAGTATCACAGAGAAATTGTGTATTATCATTAATAAAAAACCCCTACGATTAACAAATGTGAAAAAAGGAATGCTTTGACAATCTACAAATGGTATGTTTGATTTTGCAACTTTTTCCATGGCCTTATAAATAGTGTACTTTAAAGGTCGAACATTTTACCTTTTAAACCATTGATGACAAGTGAATGTCCAGAAAATTATTGTAGCTATTGCTGGAGAAGGTTATAGGGAACTGAAAAGAGAATAGGATGAATATCAACTAAGTTGGTTTTTTTTAATAACGAAAAAATTTTAAACTATTTTTGAAAAAAAAAAATTGCTGCTGTACACAATACTACCTGATGATTTAAGGAGACAAAATAAAGGGAGATATATTGCTTTAATTGTGCATATTCAAGTAAGGTGATTAGTTGTTGATTTCAATATGTAAAAAAAGTGAAATGCTTACCAAAGCCATTTCTCCTCATTCAAGGAGTTTCTATGGACATTGAAAATTTTAGAAGAGAAAAACAGAACTTCTTCCTTCTTTTTTTGTTTTGCCGTCAATCTTTTTGGCGCATTATAATTTTCAATATTGCTGAGGAATCTTATGAGGTCAAATTCAGAAGAGAAGCAAACTTTATATAAGACGCCTGACACCAAAACTTCATTTAGCTGTCATGGAAGAAACATATAAGCTTCTTAAACTCACAGAAGGGAAGGGCTGAAAATTTCATACACATGCAGAGGACAAATCTGACACTGGCACATAGCCAGTATATATAAAGATGATTTAGAGATTTACATTCTGAGAAGGCAAAGAGGAGATGTAAAAGTCTGTTTTCTTGACACTTCTCAAATGCAGACCTACCTATGACTTATATAACTTGATTGTAAAACTAGGGGATTCATTTGCACCTAAAAAAAGATCAGTTTATAGAATACCACATTACATGTTGAAGTAAGCGATTGCCGTCTCAGTCATTTTCCAAAATTTTGGCTCGCTAGTGCCTATCTCCAAATTTAATTTCTTACTAATGCTTGGGAAACAGGTATATAAGGAATAACTCAGGAGTTGCCTGCTCAGGTGTGTAATGAATGGCAGATGCTACCACCATCACACATCCAAGAAGGAGTTTATTTCACTCTTGTAAATGAACTTCATATGCAGAACAAAATCAAGCACAAAAAAAAAACAGTACAAGCTCTAACAACTGCTTGTTTTTCAAGTTGTATTTGTTTCATCCACCATAACACTTATTTCCATCACTGTTGTTCCAACACAATTGTTTTGAGTAGATTGTTTTATGGGTTTTTTATTAGATTGTAACACTTTCAGAAATCTTTTTTTTCTTGGGAGTGGACTAAAAATTGGTTGTGTGGATAAATGAGGGAAATTAGAGCTAAAGGTTCCATGCATGTTGTTCCTATCTAAATAAGGTTGAAATCCTACTGTGAATTGAGAAGGTACTGCCATTATATTAAAAACAATAAAATTGCCTCTTAAAGAGTGATCAAATTTCAAACTACATAGAAAGTACATAAGTATCACATTAGTTTGGTTCCTCAGGATTTAAAATTATCTAAAATTTCCAGGAGAAAGTTAACCTTTCATTAAAGCTTCCAGTATCCACATTTGTCACCCAAGAGCCAGAGTTTTAAGGATGCATTACAGTTTATCCCTTAATTAGACCATTCATGTCTATCCACATTGCTGCACTCTGTGAACAGCTTCAGGACAAACAAGCCACTAAGTCTAGAACCATTATAAAATAATTTAAACTGTTTAAAAATTGGTTTTCCCACTGCAAGCCTCTGCCAGGAAGTGGGACCAGAATTGTTCCACTCAGAGTTTGCTCTGCACCTTCAGGAGGTATGCCTTTTTCTGTATAAAAACTGTGTGAGAAAAACACTGCATGTCAAAAATTACCAAAGGAAACAATGAGTATAATGCAAACATGTGCCTTAATATTTCAGTGTTATGTCAATACATAAAAAGAGATCCTTAAAATTAGATCTTAAAATTCTAGTCTGAAATAATTTAAAGCTACCTCATAAAATTAACAGTCCTACCAAGTGTTTATGACATCAATCCCAGATTTAATAACACCACGGTTAAAGGAGGCTGTATACTTAAGATATTATTTACAGAAAGAAAAGACCAGTCCTATTTTTATGGGAAAGGTGTTTTTCTTGTTCAGAGCAGCAATCTAGTATCTTCCCACAACTTTTAATTTGTGTCAGACACTGAGAGGGGCCTGATAATAAACTTTGTAAAGCCCTGAAATCATTTGCATTTGTTTTGTAACTGCATTTCTATGCAAATGTATAGCACTCGACTTAACACCAGCACTTTTAAATCCACTCAGTAGAGACATTTTCTGAGATTTTGTCAGAGGGAAAGGATTATAAGATTTAAGTTTGACTGAAATGCTGGTGGAGTATAACTCATCTGAAGAAGTTTCAGGAGTCTGAAAAGTCACCATTTTAAATTTTTTCTGAAATTTTCCACCTAGTTTAAATAAAAAATAAAAACCAAAAAACCTTCCTCTTTTTTCTATACCATGTCAGCTGCAGAAATGTTTTCCTTCTTTTTTCCTGAATTCTTTTCAGGTAATTACCTATTTTACATTAGAATAGCTTTCCATTATTCTGTACACACCTATACCCCTCCCACTTAGATTCACTTCCCAAATTTGCTTGCTCCACAACACTGTTCAAATTCATTGTTTATTCATCCCTTTTTTTAGCTTTCAGAAAGTCCCTGGCCACTGATGGCTTGCTTAGCACAGGTCCAACCCAACACCATTTTGTGTGAATCCAGGACAGCCAGGGCAGCTGCAGGAGGAAGAACACGCACACACTGGATGGTCTGTGTAAGTATGGGGAGTGGACACCATTGGTTGCTCTCCCCTTCTTCCTAGAAAAATTTGAAATTAATCCAAATAGCCACAAAAATACAGGAGCTGCAGGTCTTCCTTAGCCTGGAACAGTACTAACTCCTAGTTATGAAAACAATGAGTGACATCATATACAAGGGTGACACAGGACACAGAATGTCACTTTGCAATTCTTGCATTAAACATCTTTTTGAACTGTAGATTTTGAAACCTAAGTGACAAAGAATCCTTAAAATTATCAGGAAAATCTCTGCAAATTGCTGAGATTTAATAATTTTCACTACCAAAATGTGAGCTTCATTTTTAGGTTTAATAAATTTTATTTTGTACTGTAGCCTTAAATGTTTTCACCAGAGAATGGCAACATCACCTTCAGAGTTGTTCAAATACCAATGCCAAATCAAATGTGGCTTTTATCCAGCAGCAAAATGCTCAATGTAGATCCCTTTTCCTAATGTCATATCTCAAAATCTAATTAAGTAAAAATCAGTGGAAGAAAAGTGCCACTTCATTAACTTAATGAATAGAATAGAATAAACATGAAGTGCTAGAAAGTCCAGCTGTTCCTCAAAGGGAAGACAAATTTGAGAAATTAGGATAACACAAACCACTCTTCTGTGTCTGAAATATTTTTATATGTTGTTGGCAGCTAACAGCTCTTGTAAGCGGTGTGAGTTGCCAACAAAGATATAGTTGGAGTTATTTAAATTTTCTCTCATAATTATTAATTTTGTAGACTTCCTGAGAGCTGTTGAGCCACAGTACAGGTTTTGCAGGTACAGTGATATATCTGCAGAGTTATGATCAGATAGAGCTCAGTAATTGAAGATGGGTTTATCAAATGCCTTTGGCAGTGTCACAAAGAACTAGACCTAAGCATTGCAGGCCTCTATTTAATTTTGCCCTTTGTGGGAAGATTCATTGTGCTTGTAGCCTTTTGATTAAGACACACCTATGAACTGCAAAAATGGCATTATCCCAGGGTTCACTCCTCAGAGAAGAGAGGATGCAATGCTGGTTTGTTTGTTTTTTTTCCTTTGGAACTGATGCCATAGTTCAAAAGACAAGAATTTTAGTAAAAGACACAAGGTATTAGATGTTTTTGGGGTTTGCACTGCCCTTTCATTTACCATTAGGTACATTTATTTTGAGAACTGTTTAAGATGAAACAGGACATTTTATTGCAGTGGGGAATATTACAGTAGCTAGAAACCAGGGTATTGTAGCTAGAAACTCATAAAAAAAGGAAAAAAATCTCCAGATGAATTTTAGTTTGAAATTTAGAACATAGATTTAATTCTCTCTCACTTGACAATTAAAAATTACCTCATTTAGAGACATAAAAATTTATGTGTCGAAAAGGAACTTTTTTTCTTTCCTCAACCGAATCCTTTTCCTCACATCCATCAGTCTGGATGTCCTCACAAATACTAGTGGCAGCACAAAGGATACGGCACAATCCTAAGTCTAGGGCCTTGGGAAATTGAGAAGGAAGAAGATATGTGAAAAATCATCCCTTTTAACTACAGTCTGTACTTGAGTCTGCATTAAACCACAGCCTTATGCACACAGGTTCTTCTCCAGGCTTGGGGTGTTACTCTGTTCAGTCCCATATGCTTGCTCTGCACATTCACTTGTCTTCAGGAATTTTTGGCAACTATGAGCTGTGGTTTATATTGGGTAATTACTGGAGTCGAGTTATTTAAATGTCCACAAGGAGATGAAAGTGGAGGTGGGGATTTACTCACCTAATCCAGCTCTGCTCTCTGACAGGGAGAGGAGTTTAGCTCACAAGTGTTACAGTCGAAACCGGTCTCCACATTATTGTGATGACTGGAGCAGGACTTCCAGCGCAAGCACTCCATCCCCCGCAGCGGGAACATCCAGCTGGCACAAGGGTTTGGTTATGAGAGGTGCTTCAAAACAGTTTGAGATCCAATTATGAAATGATGAAAACACTTAGGGGACATAGAGGATGTTTGATTTAGAGGAATTATCTCCTCACAGGTAAAATGACCTGTGCTTATTAGCAGAATGAATAATATAATCTGTGGACTTTAATTAAATTGCTGTTTTTCCACACACGTGCATTAAATTATGCAGAAGGAGCACGTATCGGTGGATTTCCTCACACACCAAGGGCAGAGCACGTTCCTGGAGAGCAGGTGGCTGGCCCTCAGCTGTCCCTGGGAACCCACCCCATCAGAAAGCCCCCTCCAGCTCCTATCGAAGAAATCCCTCAGAGCAGCGGCTGCATCAGTGAATTGCAAGATGAACTTTGGATGACCGAAAAGCAAAACATGTTGGTCTTTTAATCCAGCTGCTAGAGTTGGACTGCTGCCTCTTCCCTAACCATACAACTTTCAGCCTCATCCCTGTTTTGCTCAGTTCCTAGCCTGGATGCATTTAAAGCATGTAAATTATTTGTTGTATGTAGCACCACTGTAAGCATGCTACTGTTAACCAGGCCTTAGCTGTGCTTTCTCCAGGCTTTGAACTTTAATGACTCACTCTGAAATATGTGACATGATGAGTGCTATCTACATTTAATTATGTAAAAGATTTTTCTGATTCTCTGGTTGTAATTTTAGTTTTGGCAGCTGATAATCTTCCCAGGCTAGTCCGAGTGCTTTTGGAAGCGGAAGAGAAAAGAAAGTACATTTGTACCTTAAACTACTTTCTGAAAGGTGTTGGAAGAAAAACTTACATCTCACAGTAGCTTTCCCATCAAAATTAAGGTAATAAGAATCCTGTAAGCGGTGACACTCCTCTACGGATGGCCAAATGTCTCATCCTCAAATATAAGTTTTTTGAAAAATCTCTTTTTCCCTGCAGGAGAGACAATGAAAATCGCAAGGGACTGTAAACTGCCCTGTGTGGAAGCAATTGTAAGTGTAAGTGTCCTCACCACCACCTCAGACAGCAAATCTCAATCAGCCCAGAAACATTTTGAAGTGAGATAGAGCTACTGCTCTCACGCTTGTTTCCTCAAGGCTTATGAACAAAATCCCTGTAGAGCCTGACTCATACTAACCTTACTTGCCATCTCTATCAGAATTCATGTCATGAGTTAGAACCAGTCAGGATCTTTATCTGAAAGGTTATGTATTATTTTGTTAGAAATCTAATGTTAGGAGCATAATCTTTGCTTTAAATTTGTTTCTCACCAGGTTTTCTGACATTTGTGTTTTTAGCCTGGAGAAAAGGAGACTCAGGGGAGACTTTATCACTCTCCAGAGCTACCTGAAAGGAAAATGTATCAAGGTGGGGAGCAGCCTCTTCTTCCAGGCAGCTCATGACAGGAGGAAATGGCCTCAAACTATGCCAGGGGAAGATCAGGTTGGACATCAGGAAGCATTTTTTCACTGAAAGGAGAGTTAAGCATAGGAAATGACTGGATGTGGCACTTAGTGCTATGGTTTGGTTTGCATAGTGGTGTTTGGTCAAAGGTAGTACTGAGCGATCTTGGAGATCTTTTCCAACCCTAAAGATTCTGATTTTATGTGGTGAAAACTATGGTCCTGCTTCATTCAACAGCATTGCAACTTTTCATCTACTTTTCATTCAGTCAATATGTTGTGTACTCATTCAGGCGTGTTCTCTGCAGACAACACTTAAATATGATTGCTGAATTAATCATTTACAGCTCTCCAAGGTAGGCTTTGAAGAAAGAGTTGCTTGTATCTCAAAGGTCAACATGAGACAAGGCTACAAATCCAAGGTAAAAGCTCTAAACACTCTTAATAACCCACCCAGTGACCTAAACCAGACTATTATTCCAATAATCAGATGCTGATGCAAATTAACCAGACTATGCTCCCAATAATCAGGTACTGATGTAAATTAACTTTTGTTTTATTGGGTGAAGTAATTCTTAAAACAGCAATCAGAGAATTTTGTCAGTTCGGTAGAAAAATGAGGATCTAAATACTAGGCTGTTGCATCCAAGACCACCAGTCCACCAGAGGAAGCTTAGAGCCTGGCACAATGCTGCAGTGGAAGATGACTTCTTAAAAACAAAAATAGAAAATCAGACCCAGGCCATTTACTGTGGAGGATGATCCATACCTTTTTGTTGTCACAGAAGAAAAATCAGAAGGATTAGATCAATGAAGAAAGACACTGCTTCTGAGTGAAATAAAACTAATCACAGCCTAGGAACACAGCAGCCCTGTTTCATCATTATTCATCTTGGACAATATCTGATCAGCAAATGGTATTATTCAAATGAATGAGTTGCAATGAATTTTGCAAATACAGGAAATAGATTTTGTATCTGTGAGTGCTGATTGATTAAGCTCTTTCAAACTAATATGGCCCATTTACTGCAGTATCACTGGGCAAAATAAGAATCCCTCAGAAACCACCAGGAAAGAGCTCTGGGTGAAGAGCAGGAGGCCTGCAGCACTGCACACATCTGCAGGACCATGCAGGTTCTGTGCCACCTCTTCTCTAACCCAGAAGTCTGATCTTAGTTGGGCTCAGGACAAGACCCAAGGGTTTCAGGCTTTTTAAAATGCCTGTTCTTCTTTCTTAGAGCCATGAGCAGTCCATGTTCATCTTCAGGAAAAATACCACTGACAGAAAACAGTCCTAGGGCCACTGTGTGGTCTTTTGTCACCTCCATCTGACAATGATCATTAGGAAATAGCACGTGCAACATAATCATAATCTGTCATTGCTGTCCAGAAAGAGAAAGTACACAGGGAGGAAGCTTGTGCTGTCCGTCAGGGGAATTTGGGCTAAAAAGGTGACTAAATGGAAAGCCCACCTGACACCTTCTGCAGCATGTTTCCTTTGTCTGTTAGTACTTGGGGAGCTGCACAGCCAGCTTTCAGCAACCATTCTTTCCTCATGGACATTTCCCAAAAAGCCTTGAAGCATTCAACACCAATATAATATAAACTGAGTTTTTAACACCATTTTAGGATTCTACTGAGTTTACAATGTTTCTGTTACAACATTTAAAATGTCATCTGTTGCACACTGCTAGAAATCAGTATTGTTTGACTGTGGAAAGCTGCACACATTGCAAATAGTTTTTCAACATCCTTGGGAATGAGTAACTTTGATAAGTTCCCTAGAAAAGATTCAAATGTGACCTGTTTTTGGCTCATGTAACATTCTGCTCACAACTTGATTTTATCTTTATACAGCTTATGTACTGCTAACTGTAGGCCTTGAAACTGTTCATTGAAGCCCATTCATTCAAGTCCATATGAAAAGAGCCATTATTCATCTTTTCTACTAGGCTCTGCATATCTTCATAACCCTTCTCATGAGCTGATTATATTTCAGAAAAGTAACATTTTCCCTTTCTTCAAAAAAATGTCCTGTAAGAACCAGAAAACTCAATCAGATGACTTATATATTATATGTTAGAGCTACATGCATATGGAAGCCACCATTCAAATAAATGTAAACAGTACATTTCCACCTGTGAATGATAAGTGAATTTTTATATTGGATGAAAAGACTGATAGAGATGATAGCTGGCTACCTTTCATTCTGTTTCCAGAACATTAGTTCTACTACTCACAAGATTTTTCATTTTACTTTAAATACTCAATTATTTGTGCTGGAATTGCTATACACTGTCATTCAGGGAGCACCAAAGTGCAGCAGTGCATGCATTTAACTTGCTGAATCATAGCTAACCACTGTAGCTTGAAGGAAGAATAACCAACTCTTTGTAACCAATCCACTGAAGATAGCAAATAGTCATAAATACCCCATATATACATATGTATAAATATATATATGAGATAATCATCATGCAAAACAAAAGCAAACACAAAAAGAGAGAGGAAATGTAATAACTTCACCTCTTTGGAAATAATTACTTTTGTCTACACTTACAGTCATAGACACCCGTGATAACCAATTAAAAAAACCCATATACAATTTGCCATCATTATATTGCCCTGTTCTAGGATGAGATCACACACTGAGAGATATAGGCAATCTCCTTTTTATGTCCTTTGCACCTTTGATTTAGCTGAGATGAATAATAATAATCTTACCTTTAGTTAGCACACTTTAGTACACAAAGAGAAGGAAGAAGATTTCATGTGTTTCATTTCTTCTTCTCACAAGAAGTGAAACACATGAAATCCTTCTGAACACCAGCATTCTTCTCACTGTGGGGTTTTCAAACACTGGAACAGCCTGCCAAAGAGACATTGAGAAGTCTCTGTTCTTGAGCATATGCAAAACTTGGGCAACCTATTCTAGGGGATTTTTCTTGAGCAGGGAGTGTAGACTAAGGGGTCTGAAAAGATCCCTCCTACCATCAAAAATTCTGTGTAATTCTGTGCAACACATTGCAAAAATTTATTAAATAGTGGTTGCCTTTCACTTTTAAAACAGTTTTGTATTGCAAGATTGGCATATAGCATAATTAAGAGAGAATGAGATTTCTGCTAGATGTATGAAGGGAAACTCCACAAGAAATCTGTCCCAACAAATGTAAATACCTTGATAAATAACATTTACTAAGACAATATGGAAAGAGGACAAAGCTCTTTCAAGACCCACATGAAGTAGGCTTGAAAGCAGATTAGAAACAGTAGTTAACTCCTCTCACATTTGGAAATAAAGCTCTCAAAGTCTAACACAATGGTACAGTACAATGATTCTGCTGTCAATTTGATACATTCATCTTTCTCTTCCTTTTTCTGAAGAAGGAGAAATAAATTATGTAACAGACAAACTGATAAAACTACAATTTCTGACATTCTTGACATTCTTATAACATTAAGAAAGGACAAAGCCTGATGAGGATGAATGCAGAATTATTTCCCTTCATTCTGCTGACGCTTTAAGCTATTCATTTTAGTCACATGTAGCCTCTTTTTGCACTATACCTCCATATCTGAAATTTTTTTGTATGAAACATGACAATATTCTTAAATTACCTCTACCCAGTATGTCTTTTCTGACTACATTCCCTAATTTGCTTCTTCTACCAAATGTCAGGCCTGAGTCATGGAAGAAATATTGGAATATATTCATTCATTATTTCAGGTATAATAACTTACATTTTATTTTGTTTTGCTAACCACTGTAGCCAATCCAGTCACTAATTTCAGGTGCACTGGACCTCAGCCTGTTCACTTCAACATCATCTCAAACTTTAAAATACACTCTTTTACAAGTGCACTGATTAACTAAAAACTGTGATGCCAGCATATATTTTGTCTAGAGATTATACTCATACACAGTTTAGCTGCTCCTCTGCAAACATCTAATAGTGAATCTGGCCTAATACTGGCAAGAATACTCATAGGGCAATAATCATATTTATCTGAGGCAGATTCCCACAGTCAAAGTGAACAGTGTAAAATCAGCAAAGAATCAATGAAGGAAAACAAACAAACAAACAATCTCCCTAACATAGCAACTAATGACAAAAGAGGAAAAGAGGTGGAACCAGTCAACCAGCTAAATGAGCATAGCAAATAACCTCAAAAAAAAGTAGTATCAAAGCCTCTGTTGTTGCCTACACCACGGACTGATTGTCTCAGAAACATGGGCTGTTTGGGGCCAATGGAGTTCAGTGGGGGATTTCTTGAAGTCTCTTTTTTCCCTCTGGCTCTGTAATTTAAGCCTAAGTAAAATTTAGGCAACAGGCAACATAAAACAGACCTGAAGTCCTCCTCTTTTAAGACAAGTTGCTAAACAAGGAATAGCAGGAGAGAAACTTTGTGAGCATGGTGGTTCGTATATAATCATGATGTGGCTTACAATTCCCTTCCTCCTAACTTGCAGTGCTTCAGTGTGCTTTAACAAGCACAAAATGTTTATTCAAGCTTTGTTCAAATTTCCATTATGAGGCTCATAAAGACAATGTCCCTCTGAAACTAGATGTGGCTTCAGATTGATGCTAAGCCTGACTTTTCTGATGATTCAAACATGAGAATTTTTCTATTTTTAATGTGCAAATCCTTTGAGAAGCCCAAGTATAACCATACTGAAAATGCCTGCTTTGTCTGTAAACTAATTTGAGATAGGAAATTCTTATTGAACACTACATAGGAAAATTAGTTGTTAAGCATCATTATTTGCATTTGTTTGTTGTGATTTTTACCATCATGGAGACACTTTCCATCATATCAAGACCCATTCTTATGCTTATGTATTAAAGAATTATAGACTCAAGTGTATTAGTGTTAAATGCTGCTCCAAACTCCTTTCTCAGAGGTCATTTGGCCATTTATTCTCAGTTTTTTACTTTTACTAGTGATGCATTTCATCTAACCATCGAAGTGAAGCTGGGCAATTATTTCTGAACATTTTGTAACACTAATGCATCCTTCTTTGCTTATTATTTTTCATATTCCTGAAAAAATTAAGTATTTCATTTCAAGTGGGATAGAACAGCCCATGCAACGCAAAATGACATTTTTGGGTGTTTTGTTTTGTCAAATAATTATTTTTAAAATTCCCTTTGATCTTTTCTACTTTTATTGTTATTTATAAATTCTACTGCTGAACCAATAAAATCAATTACTCGTGTTGGCCTAGTTTCAGCTACAAAGATTTTGTTGCCTCCTTCTAGCAAAGAAGGGGCTCCCAAAGCACTGGAGCACTATCACCGTTATCAGAATCTCAGAAGCTATCACCTTTTAACCTTATAGTTGGCATGCAAAGTTGGTATGATTTTATAGTCAGTACACTCTCATGAGGGCAGAGTTTTGGAAATAACCACTTCCAAAGTAGATAGCAACATTTCTGAACATAGTTCCTAAAGCAGACAGCACACCCTCCCAACTATTTGAGTAGGAAAAACAGGAGTTTTGTGGGTATTGAATATTGTGTCAGATTCAAACACAGGGTAAATGAGAACAGTTTGATACAAATCAGAGAGGTTTTGGAGAATTCTAGTTCTATTGCAAATGGCTGAAGTTATGCTGAAGAAGGGTAAAAGGCTTGAAATTACCTTTAATCTTTATGGGGTAATCCAAATCTGGCTTTAATTTAGGAATTCTATATTTCTTTATTTTAAAAATTAGATACTCAAGCCTACTTGGCATGGAACAACACTCTACAGCTGATGGCTTATACCAAGGTGTAATAAAGCCAGTATTTTGTCCAGCCATCCAAATTTACTCAGACACTGCTTAATCATAGCAGGGGATGTACAGTGCATTTTTCTATCCAGCATCTATCTAATAGTCACATGCTTGGGAGAAATCACTCCAGAATCAAGGCAGGATAGAGTTGTACTGACAGGCAAAGGCCCGAGGTGCAGAGAATATTTGAGGCCCCTTTCTCCAATCTAATGGACAGCAGATGTGCTTTAGTGAGGAGAGGATTAATCCTCAAACATCTTGTACCTCCTTGCTACTTATAGCAATGGGAGTTGTTCATACAAGGAGAAGAGTGCCTGCCCCAAGCTGAATTTTCCAGCAATGGGATGGGATCCTCCTTCTGACTGAGGGCAGAAGAGGGCATTGTAACTGCTTTTGAAGTGATTAATGGCACATCTAACCAGCTGGAGAAGGCCACCTGCATGCCATACGCTGGGAGACGTGGAAGTACTTGGGAAGTAGTTAATAACTCCTTGAATTGACAGGGGCAGATTTTGCAGCCCTTTGGCAAATGGTGGCTTCAAAAACTAGATTTGCATCTACCCTCAAACCAAGACAACAGCAACTCCAGCCTATGCATGCGTGTTTGTGTGCATGTGTGCACGTGTAGACGCCACATTTTATAAACCCTCTTGTTGAATCGTTCCAGAAGTGAGGCAGGAGTTTCTTCATTGTGCAGCTTGTGCCGTGTGCCAGCAGGACAGGATGAATTGAAGACAGTGTTCCAAGTAGCCTAATACATTCTCGCTGTTGTAGCTAGCTTTCAGTACAAAGCAAGAGGAAAACAAAGGGCTAAAGAAAGGAAAATTCAGAAAGATCTACAGTCCAGGGAACCTGAAAGGGATTAGCTTGGTCTCCCAGGCATGATTCGTTATGCTGATCTGAGAATGAGACAACATGGGGCTCTGGTAGCTGCTGAACTGCTAAGCCCCTTGGAAGTCTGAATTGTCAAATATCACATCCCTTCCTGAATGACTCGCTCCATCTGTGTTTGCCAGTGTCCACATTGACAGCTGCCTGCCATCTTGGCAACAAAGTCAATGCAATTTGAGAATCTGCTGTGGATGTCTAGTGCACACACACACAAAAGCCCACAGCCTTTAGGCTTAGCAAACCCTGCTAGCTAGCTCCAGTAAATAAAGCAGTCCAGGTATCTCAGTATATAAACCAATTCCAAAATCATTAGGAGTGCTTGAGTTCATTAACATAGTGGTGGCTGAACTTGTATTTACTCAGACAAGTTAGTGTTAAGAACTGAAGGCTTGTGTGTGTGCATTAACTCCCAGCCAGAGTATTCTGATGTGGAAGGTATGTGTTTCTTTAAAAAAAGGCGAGATGCATCAATCTATCTCACTCGTGATCTACATACAGCTGCTATTCAGCAGGGTCAATAATTAGCTTTCATTTTAGTAACTTTATCAAAACACAGAGGATGTCTTGCTATGAATGCATATCACTGAATACATAATGAGAGCATTTTAATCAAAAAAGAGGTAAAGAATAATTCAGTGAACTTGGAAAGAATAAAGAATTGAGAATTCCACCCACTGTTACTCATCCATTTGAATAAGAGATGAGCTGCCAGTGAGGAGTACAACAGCTAGTAACACTGCTATATTTATATAGAACCTTCAGAACGACAGAAAATATTAACATATTTTATAGCATGCTGCTTAATTGAATCAAACTACCAATCCCTGACTATTTGTGATTAGTCCAGCCACTCCTTAATTAGAAATAAGAATACCTTCAGAGGTTTCATATGGAGGTTATATACTGGTAACAGGGTATTTTATAGAAATCTTCCTTTGTGATACTTTAGCTTTTCTGTACTTTAGTTACAGATTCATACATTAAGCCTGATTTTTCTGAGGGGATTTTAAAGAGGTAGAAATACCTCATGAAACAACAAGAAATATCGTAGTTTTATTTTGCCTTCAGGTTCATGCATTGAAACCAACTAAAGCCTCAGGTTAAAGAAATTTAGGTCACATTTGTGCAAAACAGTTCTGCTGCCACAGTTACTAGTTATTCCTGCTTGCATAACTGATATTTCAAGAAAGCAAAGTAGCCCATTTTTTAAAGAATATTTGTTCAAGAGGTTCAACCGAAAGAATTTTAAAAAAGAAAAGTTGAGCTCTAACAAGCAGACTGTCCCTAGAGAATGCATTACAAACCAGCAAAGATGTCCAGGCAGATGCCTGCAGCATTACTCACTCGCCCTGGCATCCTTAATTACTCTGGGGATGAAACTTTGACCTTGCTCTGTCCTGTGTGACTGAATGGCAAACAGGAAATTTCTTCTGGAGCAACTGAGGACCTTGGAAGCAGAGGGGAGAGAGAGTAAGTCCAGAAGCAAAATGTTGGCAGCTATGCCCAGTTTTGGGGCTACAGAGGTTCAGAGAAATTGCTAACTCCCTCCCACTCTGGACTACAGCTCAGGAGAATGGTGAAAACAAAAGTGGAGAGCAGAGAAGCAAAAACACTGCACACAAGCTGACCAAGTTCACTTCACAAACACCAGCTTCAAGCTCTGATTGTCACTGAGCAAGACTCACCAAGGAGCAGACACGTCACCTCCTGGCACCTCCAGAGTCCCTTCCCCAATGCAGGAGTAGCTTTTTTTGGCACATTTTGGAAAAAAAGTGTAGTTTGTTGGTTTGAGAAGGGTCATAGCTCAGGCTGGTAGAGTCAGTGCTGAACCACCAGAAACATCAGTTTCTGGCAGCTTTTTGTGCTGCTTCCTATGCCAGGGGAGAGTGAATTTGGCCCACTACAAATACTGTGGGGTAGGCTAGGATAAGGCAACTTCAGTAGTCCAGTTTTATGGGCTATCTATTAACAAATGATGCTGTTCCAATGGTTTCCTAACAATTCAGCAGAATTTCACTAACTTTGTCATTGGAACATAAAGCGTTATTTATTTATTTGTTTGGGGAGTTGTATAACCCACCTCACACAATTCCTCTACTCCTGAAAAACTTTCAGACAATTTTCATAGTTAATTGACAAAGTGATGGCTTAGATAGTGTCTCATCCTTGTGCACTGTTATTTAATATGTTTCCAAATCCTACAACTACCTCCCTTAGGCACAAGGCTGAGTAAATTGACTGGCATTTCACTGTACCTTGAAGGTCAACTAATTCAGGGTCTGTCCAGTCACCGAGGAATGTAGGTGCTAAAGCCAAGGATCCTGCACCAGTGTAGCCTTGCTTTCTCCCCCAGACATTCTTTTTGTCTCCATAAAAAGCCAGCTCTCAGGAGCTAGGCATAGAGAGGTTAATCCTTATTACTAGTGACACTGGAAAATGCTTATGACATATGCACAGTGGGTCCCTTTTGGAACACTGCATAACTGAGAGCATGGGAAGGATATTTTGCACGGAACTGCCAGGAGGCTTAGAAACTGTATTAGAAAAAGTCTGGTTCTTTCACTGCATAGCTCGTTTAATGAACCTCTGTGCCTTAGGGTAAGGGAATGTACAGTATTTGAGCAGATAATCTATGTGACGTAACAAATTAACCTTTGAAAAGAACCTCAATAGTTATGCAAAGCTGTATCTTGCTTTCTTTTGAATAACTAAGCTCCATATCCTGAAAAAAAAAACAAGTTCTTGCTAAAAGATAGATGGCTCGTGCTCTGCTATTACACTTGGTAGCACAAAATAGCAATGGGAAGAAAAATAATGTTTCCATCTTAGTAGGACACCATTGTCTAAGCAGCATGAACAAATGGCAAGGGTGCCTCTTCAACTACCCTGCTTTCAAAAGGAAATTTTTCGTGGAACAAATTCTGCTTTTAGCATAGATTGACATTATTGGTAGGGAGGGTATAAAACCACACAGTAGCACAGAATCCTAATTAGCAAGAGTCACTAAGCTGCAGGTTTGTGCTGCGATCTAACTAAAGCACTTGCAAAGATTTTTCTCTGTCCCACTGGGGCTGGACTGATGCCCTGAAGATTAAACAGGGCTGCATAATTCCGTAGTGTCTGCCTGAGCTGATGGTGAGCACTGTATCTTTCCTCAGCAGCTGCTCACAAGGTACCTGCATAGGCCCTTGTCCCCAGATTGTGTCCTCCTTTTCATCTACTGCATTTCATTGCATGGCAGGGAGCAATACAGAATCTTTCCTGAAACAGAGCCACTGTGGTCATGCCATAACTTCTCTAACAAAAGTACAATAAAAAAATTTTGCCTTTGCTAGAAGTGAATTCCTGCCTTTCAAAGAGCCAAAATAATTTAAATGTCAAAATAGGGTGCTCAAATTTCGTAAATAACCAGAGCTCAGGATTTCTGACAAAAGTGAATGTAAAATGAATTGGAGCTGGTTCATTACACATGAAGGCTCGCAGGGAAGCAGTCACATTCTTTGTTTGCCAGCTGTTAGGACTACACTAAGACTTTTTTACATCCTAGGTAAGCAGTTTCATGGAGGCAGTTTTCTGAGCAATAAGAAAAGTCTTGCTACTGCTTTTGGTTCAGGGCAGCCATGCCAAGAACAGTCAAGAAGGAAAAACAATGCTGATATCTGAGTGAAAATTTATTGTAAAGTACAGAACTGTTCTCACTCAGTCCCTTTCTGTATTATTCATAGTTTCCAAAAAGAAAATTTTTGTGTTTACTGAGGAGCTCTCATTTTGGTGTAACTGAGATCAAGGTATTCTACTAATTTCCAGAGTCACAAGAGTCTTTAGGAATTTTTTTTTTTTTGATATTTCAAAAAACTTGACCATGTAATGGTTTTGTTTACATTCTGAAAGTATCTCTGGGATGACTTCCTGATGAGGGCACAGAATAAAATGGTAATTTAGTACTAACCTAAAGGAAATAATGAAAAAGAATAAAAGAAAGCAAACTGATTGCACATTGCATCTTTCTCACCATGCTGTACTCGATTGCTGCAAAATAGCAACTTGAGAACAATGTGTCTTTTAGTGAACCATGCAGAACACAATGCTTATACTGGGAATCAAAACCTTGCAAAACGCAACATGCTTTAGATTTATGCTTCAGAGTATTATCTAATCCTCGTTAATTTCAAAGCTAAGTTTCTGGGTTGCAGAAGGTCTAGAACACATTACAAAAATATGAAATTACTTAAAGTGAAGTCAGAAAGATACAGCTTTCAGTAATTAACCATCTAGCTTCCAGTTTTAGGTATGTATTTGTCTTTAACACGTGAGTGACCCTACAGAATGCAAGTCTTTGGAGTGCAGGTTATTAAAAGTCACAGAGCAGTAGTAAATAACAGCTGTGGGCAACCCGAGGAGTGGGAGAGAACTTGGACCTTAACCTTGTCACTCCTTCAGGAGTGATTGCTCCCTGTCCTGACCTTGAAGTAGTGGGATTTTCTGAAGGGAGAAATTCCAAGTTTGTGGAGAAAAAGGAAGCATTCTCTGGCAGATTCTGTTAATAACAGCTGCCTAAAACTGCTGGGATACTTGGAATGTCCCTGTAAGTCCCAACAGAGAAGGCATAAAGGGCAAAGGATGGGTGAGGTTGTGCCCATCTTCTTCAGACATTTGCATATTTGGTCTCTCTGATCTCTAATTAGACCTGTGCCCAAAACTCCAGAAGTAAACATGCCTCTACTGAGAGCTGGAGTCCTTATTTGGCCAGGAGAAAACGCTGCCTCTCAGTCTTACATGGAGCACGAACATACACATGCAAGTGCAATTGCAGTGTAGAACAAATCTCATTGGAGGGAGAACTACTTGATTTGTGCTGCAGCCTAAACAATCACTGAAGAAACACACTAAGGTCTTTTCAGCTAAGCTGGAATCAGCTTAGAGGGCGAGTAATGAATCTAACTGTTACACTAGTTTCCATGTCAGCAAAATAACAGATGTACAGTATAGCAGAGGAGGGGAAACTCGGTTTTGTTTGTTGAGCAGGTGCTACATTAACTATCACATGGAAGTTTCTCAAGTACGTTTGGAGCCAGTTGGAAAGGAGCCAAGAGCACAGCTTCCATTTCATCCCCTGGACATCCAGCTGTGCAGCTGCATAAGCCCCTAGAAGCAGCTGAGGCAGAGAAAACAGTGACACCTTGTCACTTCTCCAACCATTTCTAATGCCCCACCACAAATATGAAATAAATAAAAGACCCAGGAACCACCCTCCCTCAGTGACATGTACCATGACCCAGCTGCCAGATATGGCTGTCAGAGCATGCTAGGCAGGTGGGGCACAGCAAGTTATCCCTCCTCTCCAGCAATTACTGCATCCAGCACATCAGGGAATGGACTTAGAACTGCACACGTGCTAAAGGGACTTTTGGGAAACATCAGTGGGGCTGTCTAGGCATTACAATGATAAGCTCTGTTGTAAAGAAATGATTTGACATGCCAGGCAACTGCAGAGAAACCAGCGCCTCTTTAATAGCAGTGCATAGAAAACGTAGCCAGCAATTAGGCTGAAGCTGTCATCAACAGGCAGAGAGAGGCTTAGCACTATTATGAGAGCTGAGGTGGCTATTAAGTGCAGTCTGTCTTCACTGAACAATTCTTCCATGGCCAAATGACTTGGAAACTTCTGCAGATACTTTGCACAAACTCTTCACCTAAATAGTGCTAAAGCTGCAGGCACGGGTGAGCTTCTACAAATGGGAAGGCATCTTAACACAGATTTAAATATAAAATGATTGCAAAATAATCTGCAACCAGAGTTCCCAGAAATGTGAAATGTTCAGGGTGCTTTTTAAGCTACAGAAGATGATAGAAGATGATAGGACAGCAGCATTATTCACGCATGATCATGCAGAAGTTAGCTGATTATCAGCAACAGCTGAAAAACACTACTAGGTGAGTGTTTTTAAGCAAAGTAAAATAAACTCAAACATCTGTTTCCATGTAATAAGCATTCTGAAACCAAATAAAAGCAAGACAACCTGTGCAACACTGATAATAAGGATAGCAGTGTACACAAATGATAAAATACTGTGCAGTAGTCCAGAGCACTGTAAGAGATGAAAGCCAATAAATTCAATGCATTGACAACTATAAGGAATGCCTTTATATTAGAGTTCTATATTGACATTGAAATATATACATCAGAGTTATGCCATTGACTGAGCAGGATGGCAGATAACAGAGGTAAGTCTTCAGATCTTATGACAGGATGTGATGCAGAAATAAAATATTTGGATTCTGTAACCAATTGCTTATTGAAGTAACTAGCTGGTGAAGTCATAAAAAAAGAAAATACCCATATTTTAGTGGTGAATTGTACCCAGGTTCTGTTCTGTATAACAATTCACACTGTTCAGATTCAGCATTTGTGCTAGAACGCAAAAACCCCAACCAAAAAAAACCCAAGAAAGCCACAAAAACTCCACTGGTTTTCAAGCCTGTAGTAGCTTACTTCTGGAAAAAAAAAAGGGGGAGGGCTTCATTAAAAATTAGGAAGCTTGTTAAATTAAAAGAAGTAGCTAAAAAGATAAAAATGCTTACAGTTGCCTTGGTGACAGTTTATAAAATAAAAATGAGATGTTCAGAAAAAATGCACACCACAATCAAAAGACTTTAAAAACCTTCAGCAAAGTTAGTATAGTTAAGAAGGAGAGTACAAGAAATTATGAAAGGCATCATGACATCTTCAAAAATAGAACTCTATGAAAGAAATAGAAAACCAAGAAGAATAAAAAGGCCAGTAAATGTGTAACACAGCATCAAAAATTATTCTGAGAAAGAGCTTGTTAGTCACATAGAAGCTGTATATTTTCTGAAAACACCAACCAGGTAACAATAGAGTCTTCAGCACTCAGATCTGAAGTACAAGGGCACTCTATAGAGTTGTATAATAAAAGATAAATTATTGATTTGCATCAGTATTTGCCACTGAACTCTTTGCAAGGGTTCTGCTAGAGGGAAGTTTGAGGAGGTGTTTAAAATATCAACAGCTTTAGAAAACAAAATTAAGAAAAAGTAATCACAAATAACATTGTCACAGCTAAAACAATCTCAGCTGTGAATACCCTGGCTATTAACTGCAGTGCATAGCTTTGTCACTCAGCTTGGTCGTAAAGCTTAAGAGGTTTGTTTTAAGAGATTTAAGAGTTTTGTTTCAAGACTGAATGAAGTTTTAGAGGAAAAACCCTGACAAATGAGGCTGATTGCCATACCAGCTAAATTGGTCATTTACAATAAGAATATCATTTGTAGATAATTACATAATACAGTAAGAGCAGTCAATCCAGCCTTTGGAAAAGGAAGTCGTACAGGGCAGCTTTGAGAAGTGACAAGTGCTATTGTCAGGGCAGAGCAGTGTGGGGGAGTCCATGGGGCAGGGGTCTATCCCACTGCTTCAGCCAGGAGCAGGGAAAATGGAGGGGCTGGGGCAGCTCCAGACCTGGGGAACATGGACCAGCTGAGGCTAGGCTTGGACAGGGCCCTGTCTGTGGCCAGGATGGGCATGGTTCATGGCAGGGCTGTGGGTCCTGCACATTAGGCTCACTGTGGCATCAGTGGAGCAGGAGCTGAGGTTTCCAACAGCTGACAAGGGGCCCTGGGACCTGCAGAGAATGGACAGCCCCAAGGGCCAGGCAGGGACACCAAATCCCAGGGGTGCCCTCAGGACCTGGGCAACTCTGCTAAAATTTCCCTAAAGGATCCTCTTTAAAGCTTCCTAAGGCACAGGTTTAAAAAAAAATCACTGAGAAAGGGAAGCAGGGATAGTAAAATGTAGAGGGTTTCATAGCAGATGGGGTCTGCCAGGGATGCAGATTGCACACAGGGACTGCACTGGAATGTGTTCACATATGTTCATGTAGTACATAAATTACATGGAAATGGTGAGAGCAGATGTGGAAAAGCTCATTAATGATAGCATTGTCCATGGCATTAAAAATAAAACTGCATTTTTGTAGCTGTACCTCACCGCTGCACAGCTGCAGTACAGAACTGCTGTGTGACAAGGCAGCGAGACGGCAAAGGAAATTCAGTGTCTGCAAGTGCTCAGTGACCGGCAGGGGACAAAAGCACACTGCCTGGACACAGCACCCATGCCCACACTCACTGTCCCTGCTGGGGAGAGCCAAAAGGCCCCACTGAAAGCCCTTCACAGGTGGTGGGCAGAAGTCAGAATGGCAACTCCAGCAGAGTCTGTTCAATGTAGGTCATGTATGAGAACTGTCAGTGTGAAAACAGGACACAGAAGTGGCATGTGGCTTCTGTCTGAGGAAAAGTTACACAGGCTGAAAATCCTCACCTTTACAAAGGGATGATTGAGGGCAGAACTGCTAGAGCTTCATGAAGGTACAAATAGTCTAGTGAAAATAAATTCAGAATGATTACTCACAATTTTTCGTAAAATATATACTATGAGAAACACAGGGAAATTGGACAGCAAGTTTGAACACGTAAAAGCCCTTTATTTTTACATACGAGGAGCTTACATAACAGAATGTGTTGCTATGGTGTGTTCAGATTTACACTGAATCTAAGACAAGCATTGAATGCTATTAAGCAAATTAATGGAAAAGCAGTTTATTTAACTTGAAGATACAATGCTATTTACTAATCAGGAAGCCCAAAACAAGGATCAGAGGAGAGATAGGAGAATGTCATGAGGCATGGTATGCAATAAATTATCTGTATATAATTATATATTGCTAAATTATTTCTCTGAGATTACCTTAAAGGAAATCATGAGGGTACAGAACCAGATAGAGCTTTAGCATGATTTGCAATAATATTAATATTTCCTAAGTTGATACAGTACTGCTTGCAGTGATTCTACCTATTGCACCTTCTCATTCACTACTGCTGAAATGATATTCCTCCTCAGACCCCAGTGTAATTCATCTCACATAAAGAGGGTCCATCCCTATCCTGGAGGCACTCCCAGCATAATTTTTAATTAAAGCACTGCAAGTATCACTTTGCATACCTGGAATTTAATAAATGCCTAGCAGTGAAAAGGAAAGAGCAATCATCCTTACTGTGAAATTGCACATTCCTGAATCCAATAAGGTGAGAGGTGTCAATTCATAGCTCCTGAGGCTGCAGCTTCAAAAACATTTCCTTTTTTCAAATAGATTAATTTCTGCTGGGGTCAGTTCCTTGACCCAGATCATGGCCCAGCCACACATTCCCTAGCATTGCTGGGACTATGTCTGCAGAAATGCACAGCCAAGTCTGCTAGTAGAGAAAGGGCCATCGTTTAAGCAGTAACCTCCACTTAACAGTAGTCCAAAAAGTTTTGATAGAAAAGCAGGAAAATTTAAGAAAAGTAGCCTTTTTCCTACACCAAGCAGTAGAGAACCTGCACCTTTCTAATCATGTCATCATACAACAGTATTGAAGAGGCAGACATAAAGGCAAGGGTTCCTGCTGCAGGAACAAAGAGGGAAACAGCTGCTTTTTGAAAGGCAGAGTGTCATCTTCCTGCACAACACAATGCTACAAGATAACAGGCTGTGTCATATGTATTCTCCAAAGAACATAGCCGGATGAACTCAGACAAGAACCGCTCATCTGGTTAGACTTTATTGCCCCAGCTAGCCATAAGCCATGCTTCTCCTAATGCAAGTTAGCTGAAAGCACACTTGACATTTCATCACTCAAATTATTCAGACAAGCACCTTTTAACCCAGTGCTTGAAAAGTTTAAATGAACAGTAATGGAAAACTGTTAGCTAATGAAAAAGGTTACTTTGTCCCACATAGTGTTTATTAAGCATTCCAAAAGATCCAGTTCCAGCTCTCCTTATGCTCCACTGACATTTAATACTTTGGGATACACTGAAGGAAATTCTTATTTCAAAATCCCTGCTGAAGTAAGAAGGGAAATGACCTTACTTCCACCTACTCTTCCAATATGCCAAACAGCTATAAAATAGTAAATATAATATAAAAAGATGCAAGTTTATTTCACTTCAAGTAGATAAATCAATGAAATAGGTGCAAAGCAGGTGGGCAGCTGTGGTAGCGGTTGTGAAACCACAAAAACACTGATTACTGCCCCTTGACACACTGACTTACCTATCTGCCAAGCTGCTTGGCATCCATCACTGGGCAATATGCAGCTGCTGTCTGTGTGGCAGAGTGGACTTTGCCTTTCACCTGGAACTTTGCTTCTGACAGCATGCTCACATTGTAGCACAGTGCCCTGCCTGGGCTATTCTGCTAGAAATATATGACAGAAGCAAAGACAGGCTTTCAGTGGCCAGCAATAATATCCTTTCAACATCAGTATATGGAAGTGCCTGCATTTATAGCGTACAGTCTAAGTGGGGCTATCAAAGCTGCAATAACTTCTGTCATCATGTTGGCTCTGGTTTTCATTCCTCCC
Source organism: Zonotrichia leucophrys gambelii (assembly GCF_028769735.1). Classification (NCBI taxonomy): domain Eukaryota; kingdom Metazoa; phylum Chordata; class Aves; order Passeriformes; family Passerellidae; genus Zonotrichia; species Zonotrichia leucophrys. The sequence continues at coordinate 40,281,648 of NC_088172.1, forward strand.
CACAGCCTTAAAGCAGGCACATGCACCCTTCTGTACCTTATCAATAAAGAATGCATGCTTACATTCCTCACACTGAGGTAGGCAGTGGGATTTACCTTTATATTTGTTTCTGTGCCAAAGATGAAATTTTCCTCATTTCTCTTCACAGCCCAGAATAGGATTGTCTTCTGATAAAAAAAAGCAGTTGGCAAACAACCTCCCAGCTTTGCATAACCATCTCACAGAAAGTGTCTCTTTGCTGACTCCTTCTCCCAGTTCAGACCTTGAGACAGCATGGGTCTCAAAGAAAAGCTCTGATGATGCAGCTCTGAGCAACCTGGTCTGGCAAAAGGTGTCCCTGCCCACAGTAGGGGGCTTGGAACCAGATGATCTTTAGGGTACCTTCCAACTGAATCATTAAAACCAAAAATCACAGACAAAGTCTAACTAGTCAAAGTTAGAAAATGGTGGGCAGCACCACGGGGGTCATCCCCAAAATGTGTGACTGCACTGCACAAGGTTCTTTGCCTTCTATTTATTTCCCAAAATAATATATATGTATAACCCCAGTACCTCCCATCCCCACTTTGAATTAAAATTAGGTTATTAGTCCTTTACACATGTGCAGTTCTTATCTTGAATTGGGTCAGTGGTCCCAGGGATGAAGACAAGAACATTTTCATCAGGTCTCTGTGACTCTGGCACAATTCAAGGCCCCCTGCTTCATGATGGATAAACAGAGTCCAGGTGCTGGGCATCATTCCACTGGTTTCAATATGTTCTTATAATGGTTCACTTGCTCCACTTTCTATAAATAAGTTCACAATATGACAATTAGCTTCAACTTAAGCATCTAATAATCATTAATTTACCATTGGTGTGTCTAACTTCAATATGAATTGGTTCTAACCCTTAGCTAAAAATCTTAAATTGTTAAAGTCATGATTCACAACACAGGCCATTCTATGATTCTATAAACCCCTCAATTTACAAGACACAGGATTCCCTGAACTCTCACTAGCCCAGAATAATGGAAGAAAGGGTAAGTGATTGCTTGTCCACCATCTAATTTATGCACTGTGGTACCTAAGTAGACAACTGACCCAAACCAAGGGGTTTGAGTGCCTCATTTTTGTTATGTTGTCTGACAGACAAGAGCTAAATCCCCTTGCTTTGAAGGAAGTTGGTTGGTCACTGCAGATGACCCTACTGAGCTAGAAGGCAGGCGAGCTCCTTGGGTAGTGAAGGTCCAACTTGATTCAATCTAACACACTTCTGAGGAAAATAACAGGTTTTTCTTATGCAGAGGCTGAAGTAATTATTAGCAACTTAGCCCCTGCCTATTGACATAACAGGACATCTTCCCCACTCCTGTGCTCTAATATCCCCTCCACACTGATGAACAAACCATGTTTGGACATCTATTAGTACAGGCTGTCATACATTAAAATACACATGCACATCTCATTGTGTGATGGTGAAGAACTGCACACCCCACTCATTTGAGGAAACTTCAGGCACAATGCAGCAGCTCACTGAAGATTTGGACTGATGAAATCTGGAGGATGCATTTTCCCTCCTATCAAAAGCATCAGGAGATAACATGATCAAAGGAAGAACCCTCTTTAAGCTATTTATCTTTGCAAAGAATGACCTGATGATGTTTAATGGGATGATTAGGCATAGCTATGGTTTAACGCATATTTAAAAGATTATTTCTGTGATTAACTGGTTGTCAGAAGGAGAGTATCTAATGACAATGGAAAAGTAATTTCATCAGTGCATTCAAAAAGATGGTTTGTACTCACAATATTAATATGCAGCTCTTTAATTGGGTCATCTCTTAGCACTATTTCAGAAGTAGAATTGTGTGTTACTTCAAAACTGGATTTTTAAAGTTATGTCTAAAGGGGTGTCTTCTGAGGTAGACTAATAGAATGAGCAGTCAAAATATTTGAATCTAGATAACAGAGATGCTATCATTTCTTACATTTCTTTAAGTATGCCTTTTTGGGATGGAGAGAGACAGGAAGGTGCAGACAGCAAAAATAGACATCTGCTGAAATTAAATACAGTATATGGAGCCTTTAATTTTTAAACTATGGCTGCAATGTTTGAATCCAGATCACTGAAATGATAAGCTGCTACAGCTTATCTTGTTAGTGGTCAGAGGGCCCAAAGCACTAATCAACATGTACTTGTTACTATGCAAAAAAAGCATGTCCTCGTACAAAATATACAATGAAGTTTTCAAGCACACATACAGTTAGAGGCTGGAATTGAGTCACTAATACAAGACAAGGTAGAAGCTTTGCAGAAACATGCAAATAATTCTGATTAACCAGGCACCGTACTCCTAAAACTCTCTCCTTTTCCCCACACTGCTTACATCTGAAGTATGGAGGTATCTTTTATCAAGTGGAAGAAAACCCAAGGGATCAGCTTCCATCTGAGATCAAAGTCACAGACTTTGCCATTATTCAGGATTTACATAAAACAAATGGCCAGACCCTTTATACAAGAAAAACCTAGCTGTGTAGCTCTAACTGAGCCACTTTGTTGAGTTCCAGGAAATAGAGAACTTAAGGTGTACAAGTCCACATCACCTTTAAAAGGTCTCTATCCCAGCATACAGCACAGTCAAGACAATCATAACACACAGAGTACCATCATACAATTTCAGAAGGCTTCAACCCATACACAGGAATACCATACCTCATCAGAAGGCTTGAGGTGTCCACCCATAAAGAGCAACAGCATCCAACTTCAGAAGACGGCAAACATCTGCCATTCTTGCAGCCCAACCTTTCATACCCCTCATGCTGATGCAGTGCACCTGTGAGCCCTCTGCTCCCCTATGTGGTTGGTCATTGCTCCTGGACACTTCAGGTCTCAATACCTTCCATGCTGCTCACCTGCTTCCCTCAGCTGTAGCTCACTGGGGATGAGGCTCAGTGCCCCTCAGCACTCCAGGTCTCGTTACCTTCCATGCTGCACACCTGTCCTGCACAGCTGCATCTCACTGGGGATGAGGCTTGGCCACAGCCCCACTCCCAAGTACCACCAACTGTGTGCCTACAGCTCTCTGGTATCACTTAGCTGGAGAAGTTGAATTCTCTGACGTATTTATTGGAAGGAAAGCAGGGAAATTTTGCCTTCCCAGGAAAAACACCTCCTTTGTCCCTCTGTGCAGGTTTTCACACAAGACAAGGAAAATCAAGCCAGAATTTGGCTTCTGTTGTCCCATTTGAACTAAGGAACCCAAATAAATGAGCTCATAATGAATAATCTGCTAGCAGGCGCTGCAAACATATTATTTACGTGGAACCACACACCAAAATACCTGCATAATCAAAAGTACACCTGCAGCTCTAATTATGTGAAAATCATGTTTACAAAGAGCAATGAAAGCACTGTGTTTCCACCTTTTGATTTTAAACCTTGTGTTTCATTTCAGTCTTTCAGACCCTTTCAGACCTAGAAGTCAATTCTAAATCTGTCTCTAGAGGTTGGTTGGACTGCTTCTAGGTTCTAGGCTGATTGAGAAAGCAAAAACATGTTTTTCCTAGCTGATGGCCTCTCAAACTAGAAGAGGCAAATGTTTGCAAGTGTTTCTGAATTTTGGATTCCCTGAGACTTTTTGCTGATCTTTATTTCAGATGTTTAGTCCAAATATTGTGTTAAGTGTCAAAAATTATACCACCTCAAAGGATAAAGATTTTTCAAAAGTCACCTTGCTATCCAACAAAGCTAGAAGAACAGGGACAGAGTGGCTGTCAGTACCATTACAGAACTGCATTAAAACTGCAAATGGTTTTATGTTTAAAATTGTTTTTTCTAATTGTTTTTAGCTTACAGTTTTCTTAGCTCTGATACACTTTTTGTACATTTTGGTGTTTAGATATAGGGTATTGAAGCTTATTCAACAGCCTCCTTAGAAAATATATCTTCACTAGCAATTAAATTATAATAACATGCTTTCCTTCTTTCCTATTCTCCTTCTCTCCTTTCTTTCCAATGCTCCTTCTTCCTTCAAAATAATAAGAAAAAAATAGATAAATTTTGGAGATTTTCTTTCTTTCTCTTCTTTAATCTTGTGGAAACCTCGCCTCTGCAGACAGTGTACTTGCCCCCTGTGCTTGGCAGAGGACACTGGTTGCCATCAGAGCAGGGGGAGTGGGTGTTCTCTTACCTGCACATCCCTCTCTAGACATGCACTGTCACAGTCAGCCCTAGATTTTGTGTCAGTTCACAGAGGCACAAGCTGGTGGTCCCAGAGCTTTATATGGTTTATGCTTCCATGAAGCAGCTCTCAAAATGGGCATACCACTGATCTTGTCTTTCCCATGGCTCTGTCATTCCAGACAGATCTACTAAATGGCCACAGAGATTTTCAGGCTCACTTGTATCAGGAAGGGAATAGAATGACAGTTTAGGGAGCTGAAGGTATTTTAGCATCCTCTTAATATCAATCATTTTATCAAGCTGGGGTCAGTGCATGATATCATCTGTGCTCATTGCTTTAGTGTACGTTTTGCTGTACATGAGACTCAAGTTCAAAAGCTGTCAACAAAGGAAGTCTTCTGCCTTTCTAAAATTATATGAAACTTTTTCGATATCCTCTTCCTCAGATACAACCATGATATCCTTATTTGGGCAAAATTCCAGTAAATAGAGGAGCAAGAGATCAGGACTGAGCCTCCTGCTGAGATGGTGATTTCCTCTGTGAATGATTATTGTTGCATGGCTAAAGCTCTTTCAACTAGAGCTCCTGACAGACTTGTGGTGGCATTATAAAATTGCACAGCTGAGCTGTTCACTCCCTGAGCTGCCCACCCCACCCTGGCATTGTCAAGGACAGAATCATCTAAGCTGCTTACAAGTCACCTCCTGTTTTCAGCTGGTCATGTAAGGTAAACCAGCTCTGATTTCCATTTATCTTACTGTGTTGCAGAAATCACTGGGGCAATTCAAATGCTCCTTTACAGGAGATTGTGGGCAATACGATCTACAAGACAGGCAAGGCACACAGCTAGAGGCTGTCTTCTGACATCTGATTTTAATTTACTGCAGTGAGTTGGGCAGAGTTCTTATTTCATGTACTTGCATTTGGGAGTAGGTTGGATTTCCAAAAACACTAAGTGGTTCTGGAGCATAACTACTGTAAAAAATTAATCAGACTAGTAAGCCTAAGTCACTTTGGGACAGCTAAGAATTTCTCTGATCACAGTTAGAGCACTTTTAATATCCTCCTCTGTTTGCCTTCCAGCATAAGGACAGTGTTTAATTTATGCTTCATTTATGATGAAAAAACACCCAACATTTCAAGCTGGCAAGATAGGGCTTGCATCTAATGGGAAGTAACACAATGAAATCACTATTAAAGCAATATTTTTGACTTTTCTGGAGGGGAAAGGCAGGATATCCCAAAAAAGTGACACAAATGTATTCAGCCTCCTCCTCATGATGAAAACTATCAGCTGGCTTTCAAAGGGAGGCAAATTCAGCCCTCATATAGCCTTAGTGAAATCAGTGACAATTTTATCAGGGTTGAGTATGGTTCTGTATCTCAATGCAAACATTTTTAAAGATTATACCCACATTGCATAACCATAGACCTACACTTTAATCTGTGACAAATAAGGTTAGCCCATTAAAAAACATAAAACAAACAACCACCCCCCAAAATGAAACAAAAACAAACAAAAATAAAAACTCCAAAAAAGCCGACCAACCCCCCACTACCACAAAGAATCTGCCTGAAAATTCACCCTGTACTGACTGAAAATCCTGAAATCCTTTACCCAGTTAACTAGAGAAATTAAAAGCAACTAGAGAAATTAAAAGCACTTAAAGAGGGTACCTAATGAACGGATTTCTCCCACCTCTGAGTAAAGAGCACTTGGAGAAAGATTACAAAATTGTCAAAACACAGACACCAGGCACTGAAGCAATAAGGAATAATTTTATTCTTTACCAATGTGGATTAGTTCTAAGTGCAAAGTCTTGCTGTGCAACACAGAACTCTTCTAAATGCCCCAGCAATTGCCTTGTAATCTTAGGGCTGAGTAGAGAGGAAAAGACACACTGTACATGGACCTTAGCATTAGTGCTTGTACCCTTCCTTCTGTTTTTCCACTGCTTGCCTTGTTTCAAGTGTGTGGTCTGTGACAGAAATTCTCTTCATTGTTAGATCAAAGAAGGCATTTTAGCTTACACCCCACAGGCATGTAGTTCACAGACAAATTATTCCCAGTTTCCACGTCTATACTTCAAATGTGTTAAGAATACAACATGAAAGCTAATAATAGTTCAGTCTGTATGCTATATAAATACAAATAATGAAGGCTCCCTTGATTAAGCCCTCTCCAAATCTCAAAATTTTAATAGCAGAGGTATAAGTCTTGGTCTTCTCATGAAGTTTATCAGCCTTGATGAGGCTGAAGAGAAATTCACGCTGACTAAATGTCTGTAAGTGATCCTTCGTAAAGGGAATCCAGTGGCATTACACTCATTTCCTACTGAACTGTAGCTGACCTCTTTCTACTCCTCTGCAATGTGCAAAATTGGCAAACTTAAAAAAAAAAACCCGAAAAACAAAAACCAAAACCCAAACTGAAACAAACTAAAAACTCCAAACAACAATTGAAATAAAAACTCAGTTCCCCTAAGTCAAAGCAGAGATATGTGAAACAAACAGACTGATCTAGAGAACAGATTGTCTCAGGTCCTCTGATTCTCTTTCAGGGAGAATGAGCACATAGAGTGGAATTCCTCACCTTGCTCAGCAAGGAGAGAATTCCTCCAATTCAAACACAACTCTTTTAATTCAGTTGTCACTGTGACCTTTGTAGAAGACATCTGAAAGCTACATTGACCTTAAAAAATTCTCATGATTCCCAAATTGCAGAATAACTTATACGTTTTGAGGCACATTGGTGAAATCTAGAGGAGGATGTCAGTGTTACCATGTACATCTAAGTGACTCACTTTTGGTTTCCATCACAGCCAATGGAGAGAGCATTGTACTTCTAGTTCTGTATTTGCCTCATGTTAACAGAAAGGAATGAAATAAATCATGTATATCATGACTGTCTTTTCTTCTTCACACAGCTATAAAAATCAGCTAAGGGGCAAAGGGTGGTGACTTAGGATGTTGACATCTACCTGAAAATATCCGAACTTAATATTTTCAGCTCAAAACTGTGACTGGATTTCATTCTGGGCCAGTAAAAAGCTTCATGTCTGTGGTTTTTATCACCAAGTGTCAGTAATGAATGGAAACGTGCCAGCTCTTGGGTGAAAAGATTACCCCGGGGGGTGAGGGGATTTTGCAATTCCATTTCCAAGGCCTATCCACAAAGGCTCTGGGATGTTTGATTTCCATTACCACACCTACCAATGCCACCATTTCTGATAGTCAGTCTACAGTTTAGTAAACAGCAGCAGCCTTAGAGCCTAGATCACTTTCAGTCATTATCAATCTTTTAGGGATTTCTGATACACTGGTTTGTTGCATCATTTTTCAGATCGCTCTCAGGCAAGGATATAACCTGGAGGGCTGGATAGACAGCCACTCAAAAACCTACACAGAGAATGCAGGGCCACAAAAGCAAAGTCATAACATTTCCTTCTTCTTTTTTATCCTCAGTGTAATTTATTCAGGAAGTATTGTCCACAAAAGAGACAGGGTGTGCTCCGTCTCTTCTTGTCTTTGTGAAGTTTGCTTTGTATTGTATATGGTGTAGTTTGCATCCAGCTCTCAGTACAGACAAAGTCAAATCCCTCTGGATTTCTTCTTGTGAACAGATCATAAAAACTGAGTTGGGTCCTCCAGAGTCAATAGGAATATTGCAGGAGTAGGACTAAGAAATCACTGCAATGACAGTAAGCAAGCTTGCCCTTTGTATGCCAGCTTGATTGTTGTGCCTTGCCAGTCAGTCAAGAGGGATTTATGCCTTGCTGATGAAAAGCAGCCTTAGCTAGTAAATCTGGTGTAATATGAATAAGCATCTGTTTATAGCTAGAAAGAAAAGTCAAAATGTTTCCTACCAGCAAACCCTTTAAAAACATACCCATTTCATTTGAAACCAGACAGAACCACAAATTTCTTCTTTATACCTCAAACTCCACTCCTAGATGATAATTGTCCCAAGGGCTTTCTTTAGTTGGTGCTGCTTAAGTATTACAGTTTAACGGTTTCTTGAAAGTTTGCTAAAACATTATTTAATACTTGTTAGACCACAAAGCACTCTAGGTTTCAAGCCTTGCCAGCAAAAATATATGTGAAATGACAAACTGTTACTCCTATGTGGTCACTCCTGCTTGTGCCTATCTTCCACAAAATCATTATGTAAAAGAAATGTACTACAAAAGTCCACATGAAAGTTTATTGACAGGAATATCTGCAAGTCCTTCCCCTGATTGCAGTAACACAATCATTTTCACACAATTGCCCTTGCATGGTGCACCTTTTTCCACACTTTACAGATGAGAAAGCACAGCAAATTGAATCAAAATTATAGGCCCAAGGTCAAACAGGAAATGTGGGACAAAGCCAGGAACTGATCTGGAGATTCCTCTCTGCCAAGGTAGCACCTGTCTTCAAATCTAGTTCTGATTTCTCGCACTGTTGACAATACAATGTTTCAGCCTTGATCATTTAAATCCCTAGTAGATGAAAAGCAATGCATAATACATATTACATATTACATATATTATATCTACTTCTAAAATACAAGACTAGAAAAGAAAACCTTGTGCAGGTGGTAAGTAGTTCAAAGGTTTTGTCATCATACCTCTGCATCACTGAAGAAATGATGAAGCTGGACCTTGGCGTGATCTGCCCTTCTGACAATGAAGGGAACAAAACACCTCCAGGAAGACAGTAATTTGAAGTTCAGTGGTATGTGATGCACATCTCTCTGGCTTGTGTCACTCAGCTAGCTGACAAATATAAACAGCATTCATCTGCTAACCGTTAGCTCTGTCTAGACAGAGTGTGCTCTTCATTAGCTAGTTGTTCACACCTCTCCCCATGGGCTGCAAGACAGCAAGAGGAATAGAGGCAGAGTGTGTATCTGTGCAGCAAAATTGCTTCAGTAAGTGAAAGAGAGGCCTTTTGCACTGCACTCTTAACCTGACAGGTAACTCAGCAGTTGGGTGGCTTCTGTCAGGAGCTCTGCAAGTCATCATTTCAAAGCCTACACACCTATCTGTGTCATACTCTTCAAGTATGAAGAATTTTCTGTTCATAGGCACCTTAGCAGCCCTTTGCTGTGCTGGACTTGTCTGCTTTTGTGGTAATGGTGGGGAAGAGAGTAATAACATTGTGAAGACACTGTAGGACTCAATAGCTTAAGCTAAGTGTGATATGACATTGGCTTCACAGTTTTATAATTATCAAAATGCTGCAGGTATACAATAATTCAGGATTGCTGTGCTTTCTCCTAGAAATTAAAGAAAAACTGTGTAAATCAATGTCACTGTCATATTTTCTGGAAAAATCCCTTGCCCAGATTTCTCTCCTGGGAGGCTGAGAAGCCTCAGAGAAAAAGGAAAACAATATTATCTCATTTGCTTCTCCTGTGTTTTGCTGCTTTGGAATGTGATTGGAGATTGTTTTACCTTAATGACCTATCATGGTCCAGCTGTGTCAGGACTCTGGAGAGTCACGAGTTTTTCATTAGTATCTTGTTAAGCCTTCTGTAAGTATCCTTTCCCTATTCTTTAGTATAGTTTTAGCATAGTATTCTTTAATACAATATAATACAATACCATGAAATAATAAATTAGCCTTCGAAGAACATGGAGTCAGATTCATAATTTCCTCTCATCGTCCAGGGGACTTCAAAAATACCACAAATCTATCTCCTCTGAAGCATTACAGATTCAGGTACACAGTCTACAAATTTAGTCCTCTTTATTCAGGAGTTCAGTTGTATTGAATTGATTATGACTGGAGTTAGTCAGAAATTTCTCAGTGGAACAGTTCATTTTGTAAGAACAAAACCATTTCATGGGGACATATATAAGTGAAACAAGGAACTTAAATTTAAATCTCCTAGACTCCAAGAGGTACTGCTTACTCTGAAGAAGGACTCTGTTAAAGCTGCTTGGTGTCACTAGGAGTAGCTCAGCTGGTTAGAACAGGATATTAATAATGCCAATGCTGTGGGTTCCATCCCTGTACAGGCCATTCACTTAAGATTTGGGCTCCATGATCCTTGTGGATCCATTACAAGATCCATTACACAGAATATTCTGTGATTCTGGTTATTGAAAAACCTTCTGTTAAGATAATAATTTTAAAAAGTACTTTGACTACATATAATTAAGTGTTGCTTACCTATCATAAGATTGATGACCCTGACTTACAGCCTACTTTGGGTTTTACGGGTGATTGTGCATATGACAATTCCTGCTGCTCATCTCACTTCTGACCATACCAGACTTCTGTCCTTCTCACAGGAGCAGCAAGTACAATATATGCTGACTGCTCAGCCACCCTCATTTGCAGCCACAGCTACCCACAAAAACCTGCCAGCTTCAAATTCCATCAGCCACCTTGGGAAATGGCACCATAACACGGAAAGGGACAACACCCACAAACCTGACAGCAGCATGAGGCCGGAAGCTGAAGGCAGCAGTTTATCATTAAAAACTCAGAATGGCCATTGGGGCTGAGGAACAGAAGAGGGATGGAAAATTACTTCAAAATGTGTTTTACATATTCTGTCTGCATTGCCACCGTAGTTGTTTCTTGTCTGATATGAACAGCTTTTAATCTCGGCATTTCATGTGGGAGAATTTTTATGTCTCCAGGTTCTAGTTTTGTTTTTTCAGCATTCATACCACCAAAACCTGAAGCAGACACACAGTTTTAAAATATTCTCCCAAAAAAATAAAGAAGAGGCTCAATTACACCAAATGACTATAATGGTACCAGGGAGATAGGAAATTCCATTTTCATTGGTTGTGTCAGGTTTGGATAGATACAGACCACTTTGAAAGGAAAATAACAGCAGCAACTTTAACTGGAAAAAATACAGTAGTGAAATAGAGTAAGTCTTCACCAATCCATGAAAAGTCCCAGAAAACTAGGGCCAGATGCCTTTTGGCTGACTCACACACTGTCACAGCAACTGGCTGGCTCCTGGCACTTTTTCAACCATCTGATTGAGTAGCCAGTACAGTCCTGTAGCAAACCTCACAACAAATATGCCTCAGAAATGTCTGTTTCAACACTCATGCTTTTCATGGGACTATAATTTTAAAGTATAGTTAACTGATTCTCAGCCATGCCTGAAAGCCACTTCAAAGCTCTGTACAAATATGTCATCACTGTTTCTTCACTCACCATAAATGTGTCTTGAAACACATCCTCCACCAATAATGCAGCAAATGTATGGGGATTTTATAGAAATAAAATAATCCATGAGTTTTAGGCCTTGCCTAGAATAAACTATGCATGCCAAGGCTACTTGGCACTAGCCTTCTGCTTTGCCACTAGCCTTCTGCTTTGCCACCTTGGTTGCCCCTTTCCTCTTCTGTAGCTTTTGCACATTCTGCTTGTTGAGATTAACTTTCTATATTTGTGTAGATATGTGTGTATACAACAGGCTGCAAGTGCATTTTATGCACACTACATAAACTGTGTGGTTTAGATAGATACAAGGAATTGTGCATTAACTCTGATCAGGAAAGCATCACAGAGTAAGGCTATGATTATAATCTGCCCTAACATCCCTATAATTAGTCCAAGTGATTCATTGTATGGGAACCAAGAAACTTAAATTGTACATTATTTTCAGCTCTTCAAGAGAGCGTGAATTTTACAGGCCAAATATTTTAAAGGTTATGCTTATTTTGTCATGATTTCCATTTCATTCATTTTTCCTTTTACAATGCTTTCTCCTAAAAATAAAGGAATTTTTTTAAAAAAAAGGCAAAACAAGGAAAATAAATTATTTTTGAGTAGTGCAGGGCAGTGAGGCTTAAATAATACATCAGAATTTAGTGAAATTACAACTTATCTGATTTAAGCAGGACTATATTTGTTCAGTATTTGATACAATGGAAAGCTGCTTTTGGCATTCACACAAAGGCATATGAGAAACAGGTCTTTTGTTATAGAGAATGTAACTCCATTACATGCACTCTTACACAGTCAATATAAAAAAACCCCAGCTTTTTATTGATGTTGCTTTGCTCCAGCCAAACTGTGCACGATGGAAATTCTTCATGTGAAACTTTATTGAAGAGGCTGTGGTCACAGTTCCTCACAGTATATGGTTTGCTAGAATACTTGCTAACAGAGGGAATCATTAAAATAGTTAGATGTAATAGAACACACCTGGAACATTGTTCCAACCTGCAGAGTTCAAACTGATTTCAAGAAACCCTGTAATCACGGAAGATGGCACTATCCAAAAAGTCAGAAGGTTATTTTTTTTTACCTGCTTTAATCGTTTCTCTCCAGCTATTTGCTGAAGGAGACCTTTGTTTAAACACCAGTCTTCTTCCAGAGCCGAAGTAAAATATTTCAAATACAGACTCTATATGGACAATTTCTTGAACATGTCAGGGACATGACCCAATAAGGAACTCTTTCTTCATTTTTTGACTGCTTCTAAATCATCACCTGATTTGAAGCCAACTACTGAAGAATGTAATCACAAGTCCATGTAACTCTGTCCTGATTTGGCTTGACTCTGAAAAAGAACAGCTTCTATCCCTCATTATACTAATTCTCAATTTCAGAGGAGAAGCCAAATATCAGGATAAACATAACTTATGTTTTATTAATGCAAATCCCCTTTTTGACAGCTGTGTGTGTTTGATTTTTAATAAATTTAACAAAGATAAGCAGAAAATTAATATCATTTGTAGGGCTGGCCTAAAACTGGCTAATTCAAGTGCCTGAAGTGAAACAACAAACAGAGAATTTCAGATTAAGGGCTGACAGCCTGCAACTTATACTGAAGTCAGACCTGATCCTCATTCTTACAAGGAAACATTTCCCAGAAATATATGCAGTGTCCCTGGGGGTTCCAGCTCTGCACACCATTTATCTTAAGATGCAGTTGCAACATCTCTCTCCCACCCTTCTCATATCTTGTAAAATACTTTTAAAACCTGAGAAGACCAGTTCATGCAAGGGAGATTTAAGACCCAAACATCCTGTCTGGTAATTTTAGATTCAGTGACAATCACCTGTTACCAGAAAGTGCATCTTTTGCACTGGCAAATTCTGCCTTTTTTCAGGCCATGAACATCTGTGTAAAATGCCTTAGGTTTCACTGAGTATATGTCTTAATAGTGTAAATTCTTCCTGCTGCATTTACCATTCTATGGCAAATTAATACTACAAATCCTTTATAATTAGGATTTGGTTTTCAGCTTAATTGCAAGAGAATGTAGTGACTTTATCTTGAGAGATCATATTATGCAGCTCATGTTTTGCCAATAATATCAGAGGAACATACCCTCTACTCCAACAATTGACCAAATAGCAGCCTACAGCTTATTTATTCACTGGGGGTTTAAGCAGATTTAATGACTGCACTATAGGATCTGGTTCATTTAAATAACTGTATATTATTCAAACATGCCTACATTCTTATTTTTAAAAAGTGGTCAGACCAGCTTATCATATGTTCATAAACTGTCATGAAATTAAAGCAGTTTACAGACAATAGGTGGACTAAGCTTACATAGTAGAAGGCAAAAAGATGTCTAAAATTTGTTCCCTGTAAAGGTTTCAATTTTATGTGGACTAAAGTGAAGCTTCCCATTCCCAATTCATATATTACAAATTCCATGCTCAGCAAATTATGTACTCAGTTTGCCAAGTAGCTCTAATCATCACATTTTGGAATGTGCTTCTCTGTTTATTAATGGTCTTTAAAAAACAATCTCTGGCCTCAGCACCTTTCCACTGAAGCCATTAACAAATTTGCTCTGATTTCAGTAAGGTATCTGCCTTCTTATTTTTATGCTGTATATGTAGTTTCTAGAACTGCTGAATTATAAAATGTCTGGCGTGGAAAATTATATTTAAGTTCAATAAATTAGTTCCATATTACTCTAAGCTGCCTTTATGCATTGTCATTTTTATTGCATCCACCATATTTATAGCACTTTAGTAACCATTTTGCCATGTGAGAACAAGTCCTGGGAAATACTTGACTCAGAAATAAGACAGAACTCAAAATACCTATGGCACAAAACCTCAACACCCCAAAATGTTATGTTAAGAAAGTACAAGGTTCTTTGCAGTAGCTCTTGTTAACAAGACTTTTTCTTCACATTGACAGTCAATTTTAAGCAGCAACATATTTGTGGGAGCTTGTCAGTTAAGGGTTGGGAAAAAAGGGTTACGTATGACAAATTCCTCATTTCAAATCATGCACATAATTGGCTCCGTGGGGGGCTTATTCTAGACAGAATTTTCACAACCTTCAACAGGGTACTTATAGATATAAATTGTGAGATAAAACAGTGAGAAGGATGAGGAAGTAAGCCCTATAGAAAATTGGAGAAATGTTAGGCCTGTGTATTTTGGAGTAGAAACTATTGAAATTACAATCAAAAGGAAGAAAACATTCAGAGGGTTTTTCTCGCGAGTTTTGTAATACATGATGCTCCCGTAGGCAAAAATCTTTTTAGAGCTGTCATATTGCAAACCTCCCTAGATTACCGCTGTCTCACTGAGGTGGCTCATAAAATCAAGTTAGCTTGTTTTAAATAAATCCATGATTTCACGAGGAATGTGCTGGGACATATTCACTTGCTACTTTGTGTTGCTGTAATAATGCTGAGCAGCCCAATGAGCAGCTGAATGTAGCAGAATCTGAGCTTCTAACCCAAATTAAAGACAATTTAATTGATAGCTTAATCTATGTTAGTTATTTATGCCAAAGTGTGGTTGTATTAAAGATGTACTCTATTGGGGTCCAGTCATCTTGAGAATACCATTCCCCATGGAGAAAGACTCCATATTGTTGAGTTTCCACAAGTGAGCACATGATCACTCTGGTGCCTTCAGTTACAACATTATACCAGGGTCTGCAAACACAGAAGATTTGGGCTGAAATCCTGCCCCTCTCCAAGATGTAAACCTTTGTTTCTCTGGTCACTATTGACTGGAGGCAAGAAGGAGAGCAGGTGCAGGACAGGGAGAGTAAAATCTAGTTTTTCCACCTGAGCCTAGAAAATCTCTTCTTCAAAAAAGGAGCATGTGGAGAGCTGAGATTCTTGTGCATGGAAAGAGGTGTGGAAAGAACAAAGTACTGCAGTGTATCCTCAGATATTGCAGAAGAGACCCTGCACTGGAAGGGGATTGCACTCTTCCTCCTTAGGGAGGCTCTTCTTTCATGAGAAGCTGAGCAGAAGTTCCCTGAGTATTGCTGGACTTTTGTAATAGTGTCAGCATTTATCCTTTCCATTTTATCCTTCAAAAGGAAACTAGGACACAAGTGTGTATTGATTCTTTGGGGAACTGATGTCCCCAAAAGAATAACATTGGCGGAAGGTATCCTGGGAGTGAAGGCACAGACAGCTGACCTACCTTCTTGCCATGGTCTTCAATTTTAATTTAGTTAAACATCAACATTTTGCCAAACCCCCAAAGTCCTTTAGGAAGAGATTTTTTTCCAAAGGCATCCTAATTGTGTTCTGAGGACCAATGAATCTACTATAGACCAAAGTATTAGCTCATCTTGTATGATTCACAGCCTGGCTTATTTTCATAACAGATTAGGCAAATTCCTACCTAATGTGTGTAAAATTTTTAATATAGGCAAAACAAGCTGAATTTTTAAAAATTCATAACTTATAAAGTGCTTTCTGTTGTTTTATTTTGCCCCATATTAACAATGATCTGGGTTTGTTTTGCTTTTGTTGGTTTTTTTTGCTCCAGGACTTTGAACATGTATGAGTTCAAAAACATTATCTTTTTTCTTCTCCTAGTGCAGACATGGCACAAATATGAAATGTTCCCTAGAGAAAGTGCTCCAATACGGTGATCATAACTCTGTCCCATTTGTAATACTACCTTCTTAAACTGATCTGGTTCTACCAATCTGTGATCAGATGGTCTTAATTGATCAGCAAGGGTCACCAATTGATTTACCCCTTTTGTAAGAATATTTCACTATGTGTTTTTTCAAGTCAATTGGGAATCATCAGTAGTCACTGTACAGCTCTGACACTGTTCCCTACACTGTTCAATGTGTATCTTCAAACTAAAATCATACCATGGGGTGACAAAATAGGGAAAACTTTGGGAAGGTAAAGTGAGGTAAGGTCAAGAAAACACCAAGATAAAGCTGAGACAAAGGATTGTCCTCTCAGATTCACTCACAGACTTCTTATTTAGCTACTCCTTGTATTTAACACTCAAGGATGTAAGAGATGCAATGATAATTCATCACTTGATCCAATGACTAAAAATTCCTGCCGGGAGGGTTGGGCTAAATGACCTTTTAAGGTCCCTTCCAAATCAAATCATTCTATGATTCTGTGATCCTATGTTTAGCTAAAAAACATATTTCACTTTCCCAGTCTGTGTTACATCCCAGGGCCCCTTAATGGACTAATGAACTGGACTGATCAAACACCTTAGGCAGCCTGTAGTGAGTGTTTCTCCTTTTAACTAGGTTACCTTCCAGGGAAACTGCCCAGTAATCCATGCAGAATTCCTATTTTATTTGCCCAATATTTATTCTTGTCATTTTCCCACCACATGGGTTCTTTAAGAATATGGCATACTGTAGTGCCCAAATTATTTTCACTTTCCAAGACACTTTTGACATATCTGAGAGAAAACCAAAGGCCAATACAAGTTATCTTCTTAATACAGGTGAAGTCAAAAAAGCCAAAAAGGTACTTATCTTACCTAAGATGCATCTGCAAATACATGTTCTGAAGGATGCTAATAATTTACCACTACTGCAACTTCACAAAATGAGCAGATCAAGCCTGCTGAATGTCAGCGTCTTTAAGATTAATATAAATGTTCACATCAATCAGCGGTATTTATTTTCTCCTTCCACAAAGAGAAAAGATGAAAGAGAGAAAATGAATACACTGTGAAGCCTAGATTTATAATGCAGGAGAGCTAAAGGACTGTTCTTTAAAGTAACCCACAAATTCTTAGAGAGCATTCCACTCTGTTCATAGAGGAATTTCAAAGCAAAACAAAATAAATCTTTTTTTATCATTTTCAGAAGTATAAAATGTAGTATCTGACCACATGCACAAGAGTTACATTCTTTTATATTTTATGTTTCCATTATTGTGCATTATTCCTCTAAGAATCAATTTTAGCAGCACTGATGGTTTAAATTCAGCATAAAAATAAAATTCAGCAAATGTCATGGCAGTGTACCAACCATTTAATGTCAGGTTCCCTTATGTTCAGCACATTGTTGAAGCTCCCCATCCATCAATTAGATGATTTTGAAATATTTTCCTTGTAATTAAAAATAAATCTCTTGTGATAGATATTGTCCTGTTGGAAGGATTGCCCTTTATTACACCAACCTCTGTATGTGTACTTGTATGTGCATTTTTTCAGTTTTCTGGTATTACTCATTATATTGATAATTAAGCATTTTCTTCCTATGAAGGCTTTGCACTTAATGCACAGTTATGCACGTGGGCCCATGCAGAGGGACAATCTATTTCCCAGCAAGGCTACAGAGCTCTCTAGAGTCAGCCTGCAAAGACTCCAATCACAGGAGTGAGAACTTAAATAAGTGTGAGAAGGCCACACCAATTAAGATAGGAAACAGAGCGTTCGGCATTACCCAGGGGCTCAGAAGGAAAAGCAGGGTGACGTGAAAAACAGAAGGAATAGGAATACATGGGTGGAGTGAGCTGAGGAAGACATTGCTGCCATTACAGGTGGTGAGAAAACTGAAAGAAAGAAAATACCTGGGCCCCATGGTGACTTTTAATTCTTGCCTGCACTGAATCCTCTCCCCACCCTGATGAGAATCAGCCAGGGTTATTCAAGTGACTTTCAGGACAGACTTCCTGAAATCAGCAGGGCTGTGATTTTGAACTGTACTCACACAATCTATAGAAATCCAGCTTCCTACAGGCACATAAATGCTGCTGTATAGCTGCAAATATCTATTAGAGGTATCATACATTTATCTTCAGCTCACTATAATTAAATATACAGTATCTTTACACTGACAGCTGGCATCCAGGGCAAATAATTACACTCTGCTCTCATTAGACTAGCCCTTGCCAACATAAGCTGGAGAACATTGTCTTCATATAAATACTCGCTCTTGAAAATCACACTTTTAGCTGTTGCATTCCTTGGAGTTTGTTTGATATCATGACAATTTAATTTGAGTAGTAATTCATTCATGGTGAAACAGCAGCAAAAAACCTTTTAATGATTTAGACCAAAAAAACAGACAGCCACAATAATTTGTTTCAATATCTATTTGTTTGTTTTAAGGCTTTAAGAAAAAAGTTTTCCATAAAGTCTGATTGCTTCATCAAAGCAGCACGATTTTGAGCTATCTGCCATCCTACACATTCTTGAAATTACAGAATAATGAATAATATCGCCACAGACTAAGGCAAGTATAATCTGTAAAACATTTTTTTGGGTGAAATATATTTATGACTCGTTAATGTTTACTGCCATACACTGTACACTTCAAAGCACAGAGCTGGTCCTGGAAAGTTTTACAGCATGAGGTGTGAAATCTGAAATACCATAAGGACAAACAGCTCAGCCCAGACTTGTCTGAACCCACACAACTCACTGTAAAGAGAAAGGATTGTCCATATGAAAATAAGTAATAGCAAAAATATTGTCATGTTCTATTGCTTTTGTTTAAACTATTATGCAGTGAGTGCAATCTTTAATAATGTAGTAAGCAGACAGTCCTCTGATTTTGTAATTTAATTCCATCTTGCTTTAGTTGGGATGTCCTGGTCTGTGTATAAATAAACACAGGTTTTTTTCTAGAATCATAAGGCAGGGGCTAGGAAGCTGGCTAGGAAGCAATGCTGCTCAGCTTTTCCTGCGCGCATCAAGACTGTCAGTCATTGCATCAATGGGGCACGGGAGATATGAAATCATATTATCACTGGATCAGGGTCACTACACTCCTATTTTGTAGAATCACATTTGCAGCAGGTATAACTTTGGACTGCTTAAGTAATTTGTATATAGTGACAGATTCTGCTTGCACACTGATTTTTCATGATCTCCTTACTTTAAAACTGTATCACAGTTTCACTGGACTTCCTAAGTGCTTAAGCTATAAAATTTGGGTGAGGATTTATCTTCTCCAGCTTCAGTATTTTTCACTAATAACATTGATGCCTGGCAATCTCTTCCAGCCAGTGCAATGAAAACTGTCTGGATGTACAGCATACAAAGTATTCTTGTACAGAAACATCCTCCAGTGCTCATCAGGCCAAAAGCTATTTCCTTTCTGTTTACTCACATCCATGGCAATGAATGAACACTTCAATGAAAGAAAAGCCTTCATCTTAAAGGGAAGCCTGTCATTACATCTTATTTTATACTCTTTTTTTTTCTCTCAGTCCTCTATCCTAACTCTAAAATATAATTCTGTAAGCATACAAAATTTCATTAATACCTGCAGGTATGTTCTAAAGAAATACTATTGTTTAAAGCACCTTGGTAGTGTTGTTATGTGTGTGAACTGAAAACTAAACCAAGTGCAATATAGCCTATGCTGCTCATACTGCTAATAAGAAAATGTGAATATATACATAATACTCTGCATTCATAGTGTCTGAGACTGAAAATGCAAAATAATTAGGCCAAAACAATTTGTTTTAAAAAGAGGCTCTGATTTCCTGTTGTTCCAAACAGAGAATGTTTTCCCAAAATAAAAAGTTACTGCTATGTTCTGCTTCTGTCATGTTTTTCCTTTTTTAAGGTTGATTGTTGAAATGAAAACAGCATCCTGATTTCTTCTATATGTGAAAGGTATATGAAAAAGAGGTACCCATAGTGGAATTTCTCAGCTTCTCTAGTTAAAGTCAGATGCTTAAGGCTATTTAATACAATTAGAGCCAGATGCTCTCAATCACGTACAAAATTCCTTTGATATCCATGAAGGCTAAAAAAAAAATCTTGTTTTCTTTTTATAAGGAGTTTCAAAAGGTCTGCTTTTTAAGGCTGACTTCTAACTTTCTAAGGGGTCTCACAAATAAAAATACATTTTCCTTCAGGGTCCATTAACATTTAGCTTGCCTCCTTTTTTTTTTTTTTTTTTTTTTTTGGGGAAACAATGTAGAGCACAAAATTAGCAAGGATAAGTAAACAGGACTTTCCAATTTCTTTATGCAGTCACAGCGAAAACACTAACATGTCAGTGTCTTGTGACACCCTCTTGGAAAGTATATTTTCAGATAGAAAAGGCCACTGATGTAAGATGCAGATATTTTAGTTGTTATAAAGAGAATTTCGTCTTAGGAAAATATCTCCTCCAATTAAAACTACCAAGATAAAAATAGAAATGGAAGCCACACAGTTTCCAGCCTCTTTGCTTTAACTTTCATGAGTCCATAATTACATGAACTCAGTAGAATCACATGAGTGTAACGAGGTACGTAAGAGAAGGCTCAGATCTAATATGCCTGCTGGGAAATAAGGGAGAAATAAGTAATAGAAAAATAATTCATAGAAAATAAAAATTCATAAAGAAGTAGAAAGCACCATCAGGCAATTAAGGGGTCAGCTCTGGAAAATATGTAGATTTTAATCAGTTACCATCTCCCCAGAAGTTTACTTTGCTCCAGTGTCCAAGACCCTTTCCCCAGACAACGGAGCCAGACCATGTGGCTGTGTCACAGCCATTTTGTTGAAAGTTTGGCCTAATTTGATGGATAATGAGACAGCTTTATCTAACCTGTGAGACTGGTTGTGTAGCGTCTGGAATTCCCAGATGCTGGCTCCTTGGTGGAGAAACAAGATCCAACACAGGGGCCAGCCAAGTAGTTTGGGCAAAAAGTGTCCAAAACTGCCATGGGGAGACCAGGCAAGTTCATCTGCCAAAATCTCTGCTGTAAAGCAGAGATGCCTATGAACATGCAAAGCCCTCTGTCAAATGTTAGTATGCTTAGAGATGCTTTGAGCTGCTGTAGCTCACAACCTGCCCATCTTTGAGGCCCACTTTATTTAACTCCAGACAGAATTCCTCTGTAGATGCTAGCTAGAATCATTCCTCATACTCTGTACTAAGGCAGCAATCACACTATAGCAGATGTTATAAAACTATTTTAGAATCACAATAGATTTAATTAAGAGTATTGTTTATGCTTAATTAGGTTCATGCTGGTCTTGGAGGGTTTTTGATGGAGTAGATTCTGGGAGATGTCTAATGTGATTATCTCCAAATAAGTGCATCTATTGCTCACCATACTGAAAACTACAGCAATATTTATTTACTAAATCCAGAAGCCATTTATATGGTAGGACAATTATCAAATTTATTCATTTTAACCTGTAGCTCAGGGATTAAGGAATTTGGAGGCTGGTGGGGAAGGTACATTTAAAATCCCACAGATTGTTTTGAAATACACATTTTATAAAACACTTGGAATAAAATGATAGCAAACTTCTTAGAAGGGTAAAGCATCAGACAAAAGTATCTGTGTCTACCAGCTCCAAACATATCACTGTAGAAGAATTAGAACTATGTCTTCAATGAGATTTTACAACTAGAGCTGATTAAGTTCCAAAGTCTGCTTACACAAGTTGGAACTTACTAAGGGCAGGAAAATGTGTCTGAGGAAAATAAACTCAGAATTTTAAAGAAATGTCACTTAAAAGAGGGATGTGTTATAGCCTTGTTTTGAGCTTTCTACTTAATTTTCATTTTATAATTCCATTTGGAATTTTCCTGTTTCATTTCTGGCTGTTCTGTGGGAAATCCCAAGCCAGCCCTGCCACATGGCATCCCTGCTAATGTCCTGCCCTGGATGCACAGCCACAGTGTGAGGTCCCATTGCTTCAGACTGATTTACAGAAGCCACAATGTGACGTGCTGCAGGATCACTGTTTATTTGACTCAAGGCTTCAAACAGATACCTCCATTCTTTGACAGAAGGAAAGAAACATAGCACACTGGACACGTGTTCCCAGCACACCACACATAGGCAGGATTAGGTGCACTGCCCTTTCTGGGTAAAGTCACAATCTCAGAAAAATATCTCTAACCCTTCTAAAAAATTAAGAAATACTTAAGTGGAGCAGTAGTTTAAAAAATGAAATTATCTTATTTTACTGCTGGGAGAGGAGGGAGAAAAATATTACACTCTGTCTTGTACCATGTTAAAGAGAAGAAACATATGATGCCATGAAATTGCCTAAAAAGCTGCAGTTTCCCAAGAAACCAGTAAAGGTTGGTTAACTTCTAATTTTTTTTCTGTAAAGAAATAAGAAAAATTGTTACTGCTTGCTCAGCAGAGAAACAAAAATGAACATTTCCACTTTTTTTTTTGATCTTTTGTGCTCAGCTGAGAAATGGGAAATTCCATGGTTTAAACATGCAGCATCTACAGAGAGAGGAAGGAAGAAACACAAGAAGTTAGAGTGAACTCAGCCCACTTCAACAGCTGGAGAGAATATTTGCTCACAAGTTTCAGGACGTGACATTTGCATGTCTGGAAGCAATAATTCACAGGAAAGCACAACTTATCATTAAGTTGACTGCTCATCACAGCTCCCAGAAAGATAAAAGGTTGCCCATTACTTTTGCACACCTTTACTCAACTATTGCCACCTTGAAAAGGAGCCTTAGGTCAGTTGCCTCACATACCAAAGTGCCAAAAGTGATTCTGGGCAGGGAATCCATTTTCACAGAGATATCTCTATTAGCACTGAGTTAAACTTCTGAGGGGCAGACCTTCAGAGGCAGAGCTGTCTCCAGCATTTCCTCCATACAGTATCCTATCCTTTGCAAATCCTCCTCACAAACCACAGGCTCCCCCGCATGCAAAGCACAGGGAATCCATCAGCATAAGCCCCATCTTTGGGGACAGACAACAAACATTTAAGCTTAATCATCATTATTTTGTTCAAGTTCCATTCTGGCTCATTACTCTTGTATGCAAAAGCATTTCATAAATTTTTTTATCAGAATGGTAACATATTTTTTCCCTTTTAAAAAGTAGGCAACAGAATATTTTAGTATTTCAAGAATGTGAGCAACACACATAACTGTAGGAAAGAAATTGAATCATGTTCTTGACATAACCCTCTGAGCCACCTAAGGCACTCCCTATGTCTGATTTGGAGTTGGGATGAGTGCTTTATCACAGAACTTTATCTTCCACTTGAATATGTGTTATTTCATCAGCATTCTCTTCTATACTCCTTTTTTCTCTCTTTGCCAGAGTGTGTGTGACTACATACAGTGGAAGCTGTGAAGAATCAAAGGCTGCTATCCTGCAGAGGCATGTGAAGTAAGAGAGACTAAAATTCATGAAAAAGTCCAGAGGAGTTAAAGGATTTCTTGACATGAGGATCTAACAACACACTTTAATTCAAACCTTTCAGAGGAGGAGACTGACCCTTTCCTGAGAATGGCATTGAAACAATTCACACCTTGAGACCTTTTAAGACACTTAAACAAGGACTGCACATATCAAAGTTCACCTTCCTTGTGGGATCACTTATTAGAGACCTTGCCCGTAACCACCTCTGCTTCAGAAGCAAAATGCCCATTAGCTCAGCAGGTTGAACTTATTTCAACATAAATCCTATTGAGTTGAGGGGACTACACATCCTCACACACCCACAGCTCTTGGGGGACTAGTCTCAAGCATTTTAATCTGACGACCATGAAATTTCAGCCATAAACTTACATATACGTGTGATTAGGTCTCTGGTACTCTTGTAGCTTATATGATGTAATTTCATTTATATAGAAATTATGATCTTCAAAATAGATGATAATAACTGGTAAAAGCAGTTTTAGGATGCTGGAGATGCAGTTCTGGAAATGTTTTGTGCTTGCAGCTCACTTGCTTCTGCCTCTATTAAATGTTAAGCTCTCTTTAAATCCTCTTACTTCATCGCTCCTTGCAGTTCTCACAGACTGCATGGCTCTGAGGCTGAATCAACACACTCAGCTCAGAGGACTTTCCTGTAAAATTTTGACACAGATGAGAGTGAAACAATTACATCCTGTGGTTTATGTAGAAACTCTTAAATTTGCCAGGCACTGTAGTCAGCAGTGGGCAAGGGTAAGAGACCACAGTTTCTAAACTTGGAGGACATGTGTGATTATTCAACAGTAAAATTCGCACCTGAGCTCTACTGAACATATCTCAGGTGGACAAATAAAAACTATTTTCTGGTTGCTTGGTTTTTGTTTTTGTTTTTTTTTTTTCTTGAAAGAGTGAAACATTGCAGTGCTCTTTGTTAGATTACAATCAACAATATGAATATTTAAATCTCCAATGACTTTATAGTCTTTCAGGTTACTCCTGGCCTATTGGCTAAATCATGATTTAAGGAAAGACATACTCAAAATAGATTTAGTTCAGTATACCTTGCAGAATAAAACTCAACTTGTTGTGTGTAATTTGAATAGCATAGGCCTAGACTGCACTCTGGAATTTGTGCTGGGGAGCACTGACACTGTTCTGACAAAATTCCTAGAAACAGCCACTCAGGTTATAGGAGTTAAATGGTATTTATGAGGCTTTTGCTTCTACATCACCTGAAAATGCAGAGCTGAGTAACACAGGCTCAAACACTGACCTCAATAGATTAAGAAAGGACCACCTGATCCAGCCCATCTTCCTGGCAACCACTTCTGCCAGTACCTGTAAAGTCACAAGGAGAGATTAAAGTTGTGATAGTGCTGAGGTCCTGTTAACTATTCCTCAGGTACAGAAATTTGCATCAGAAACTGGGAGTTCATCATAACAGCAGCAAAGTTTCTGAATAACACTGTGTTTAAGGGGGAGTTTTTGTTACATGTTTTGTACTTGAACTCTTACAATTCTCCCTGTTCTCCTAAGTAGTAAAATATTAGAAATGTAAGTTAACCTTATGAGTCACACAAAAAGTGACTCAGCGAAGGAAAGCACTGTTACAATGAGAGTGACAGGTATCCTGGAATGTAATGATGAGATTCCCTGACTTGGTGACCATATGCCCACTGCCATCAGAGAGGCACCCTCAGCTGACAAGTGCACCCATGCTCATCACCATAGCCCAAGTCTTATGATGCAAAATGCCAACATTCAGTGATGCTGCTGGATTGGATTTACTCTCTGTAATGATATCTCTGTGGCAATTCATTTGTTCGAGATATTGAAAAACAGTATAAAAATCACTGGGTTTTTCTCACTTTTAAAGGGACTTTTTGTTGCTATGGCTTACAGCACTAGAATAGCTGATAATACAAATAAATGTTATATAGGAATATTTGCAGTAGATTTTGGCCCTAGAAAAGGCAACAGAAAATCATAAAAAAATCTATACTTAACTGAGAGGGTTCTGCTCTTTTTCTTGTGGAAACTATTTTGCAGCTGCTGACCATTTCTCTGAATTAACAACAGACCTTTATTTCCTCTTGGTCTGACAGATTGTGTATGCTGGATTGCTCCATAGGATTTTTTTCCTATGCATCGTGGCAGTGCATGTGCACATTAAATTTTTGGAGGGGGAGGGACAAAGCCAGTCAGATATCATTTTCTGGATATTGTATTCAAGGAGTTTTGAAGATTTTCTGCATTACACAACAATTATAAACCAGCTCAACTGACTGCAAATTTTATTTTGCATTTAGCTGCTCTGTGAACATCCCAAGGAAATAACTGGCAGCCTGTAGAGTGTCAGATTAAATGACTGGTATTTAAGCTTTAAAAATGGTCATTAGACTTTCCCATTAGCCTTTTCTATTAGTTCAGCTGCAGAAGGCCTAGCAGCAAAGGGAATCCTGGGGCAGGCACGTTGCCATAGTATCATATTGAGCAAGATAACAATTAAATCTGCTGAAAATAAAGAGATTTTCCTCATTGACACAGTACTGAGAGTGAATGAGCAGGGCTCCCAATATTGGTAACTGTGAGTCAGAAGAAATGGACATTTTCATGTGTATGTGGAGCAGATAAAGAATTTGTCACACCACCACCCTGACTCATCCCCAGGACATATCAGTGGCAGGCTCCTTATCTGTACTGGTCAGAACAAAAAACTGTATTCAGTATTGAATTTATGTGCTGGAGTAAAACAAGCAGTCCATTTCACATGTCTCACAATGACACAGATACTACAGTGCACAAATGCTTCTACCAAAGCTCTAACTACTGTAAAATAGCACAAAACATTTCTCACAGCCTTTGCTCAGATCTACATTGCAGCATTCACTTGCACAGAATCCTTGTCTTCTTGGTCTTCCTATCCTTCCCATTCTTTTGCATGGATTCATTGGCAGTGCTGTTAGAAAATGTTGTCAGTAAAGATACTTGTACCCTGTATGTTTTGCTGTGCCTTTTTTAATAGCCCAGCTTGGGTCCCAGTCTGTGTTCCTCTCCATTTTGTTCAGCACATAAAAAATTGCAAGGCAGTGGAATTTTGGCTTTAGACTCCTGACACTAAATGAGGAATAGGACATTAAACCATCCCTCAAGACAAAATACTTAGTTAACTTCTGTTGTCAGAGGATGAATTCTGCTTCTGCTCATTCAGAGCTGGAAAAATGCATCCACTTTTCCTCCAAATGCTTTTGTCTAGGTTGAAAAGTAGCAACCTTTAGTGGGGCCTCACCTGGCCAGAGGATGAGGAATGTGGAACAAGTTTACACCTATGAGCAGCAGACCTCACAGCTACAGCCTCACCTCTGATTTACGTTTGCTGTCTTCTCCTTTTTATTTTTCATTCCCTACTCTTTTACACTGGTCTCTAGATTCACTTTCTCATGCTCTACTTTCCCAATTCCCTACACCATTTTCCCACTCCAAAATACCAGAAGTCTTATTAGTGACAATTTATTTAGTACATTAAAAATTGTCTTGTGTTTTTTGGCATCAAACTAAATGACCCTGTAAAACATCTAAGGGTTTTCACTTCCATGTGGCAGGGGATTAAAGTCAGATGGTTGAAAGATGCATGATGTTCTGTCATCAGTCTCACCCTTTCTTAGAGGAGCAGGGGGTGCTGCCCTCACAGGGAAAACTGGGCAATTCTTGGAGCAGACCTGGAGATGCTGCAATATTTATAGCAAATTTATTAAAGCAAACTAATTTCAAGGCCTGCCTCATGAGTACTTCAGAGAACTCTACAAAGGGGACCAACTTTGAACAAACATGCTGGACAGATGAGGTTTTTGCTTTGTCCATCCCATTTATAATCCCTCACTATGTGTAAGCTAAAATCCCCAGTTACTTTGGAAAATATGTCCCTCAGCACCAGCCACCCATGCAGGTTAAAAGCAGCAGAATAACCCCTCTCTGTAGCTCTGTGACATTGCACAGGTAGTACCAACTGTGACATGAGGGGCACGTACACATTGCAAAATGAGAGGATAATGGTATTTCCAGACCATAAATCATGTCTTACATAAAAGCATGCAAGAACTCTATGTCAGTGTAGAAGATTTAATAACACAAACAAACAACTAGGAGGAGACAGGACATAGAGAGCCACATCCTGCCCATATGGGAAAACATGCTGGAACCCAGAAGAGAGGTGTGGTTGCCTCATGCCAGCTCCATGAACCATTCTGCCGGGGCAGCAAAATGTTTCAAAGCAGGAAATTCAGATCCAGTCTCAGAGGTCTCAGCAGGCAACCATAAAGCATGCTCCATGGAGCCATTTCCCTCAGCTTCTTTGATGAAAAGCGAGCAGCTTGTGCCCCTGGCTGAGACATATTTCTAGCAGGAGCATATGCATTTGATAAAAACAGCTTTACCATTCAAGCAGGGAGAAAGGGGTTTTTTTTCCACGCCAGGAAAACCAGCACGATGTTTGTTTCTCTCCCTTTTGGGATGAACATGGAACTTTTTTAGATCGTTAAGAGAAGAAATAAAAAGATCTCCTCTCCTGAAACAGGCAAAAGTTAATAGTTAGGACACTCATCTGGAATACTACCTTAGCTGTCATGGCTCCCAGTACATACAGCACTTAAATCCTAGAGGAGAGTCACCTTATCAATCAGCCAATTAGTAACTATAAGGAAAGCAGGTATACCATGGGGCCTGTTGCATTATGTACACCCCATGAAAGGCACATCTAAAGATATAACTTGTTGACCAAAGCACAGTGTGGAGGACGTGAGAAAAGCAAAATTTTATGCATAAAGGTCCCAAAAAGAGACATATGAAAAAAGACTCAAAGCATGTCAGAATGGCCCTTTCTAGCTCCCTCCCATTCTGTTTTGTCTCCTTCCCTCAGGACAGTCTGGCACAGTGGCTCTGAACGCCTGACAGTGTGTTCTGCAGGAATACAGCTAATTGCTGAGACATGAGTAGCCTCATTTTTGAGGCTGAGCAGGGAACACTTCAGAGTCCACGTGCATTAAACTGCTGCACGTATTTCTGCGAGACGGGAAGCCAAGGTGGCTGAGCTCGTCACATTCCTGAGCACCAAAAAATTCTGAGCAGGATCCCAATGGGATTGCCAGGCTATCTCCTTTCAGACTGAAAGAGTTGTCAAAGCAAACCAGTCCCTGTGTCACCAGTGACTCCAACAACCCATCAGTAAACTAAATGACAAAACCAAGACATGACTTTAAGGCTGCAAACACTGTTTCAGAAGCCTGTGCCAGGGAGCCAGATGTTGCAGGGAAAACATCTGGAATTTTTGATTTCCTTTAAGAATGAGTAGGAGGAGAATTGTGATGTGGTATAAAACAGCCTGCTGCATAGTTCTTGGATTAATGACAAAATTATCTCCTTTAAAAAACTGCAAAATGTAAGAATTTAAACTCTCATAGGATGGCTTAGTAGTAAAAAAAATATACATGGTACAGAAATATGAAAAATTCTGAAAATTTTCCAAATATGACATACCTCAAACACAGAACCCGAAAGACTTTCAACAGGGCATTTAAAAAAGAAAACTTTCCCTTATATGCATAAGAAAAGAACATGCTTTCATAGGGAGGAATTGACAAAGAGAGAAAGGGAAAATGGGGACCATTCAAATGAAGCAGCCCATTGCAGTTAGAAGCAAACTTTACTATATACATTGAGTCTCCCCTTGTTACTAGTATTGAAGGTATAAATCAGGACTAGGCCTGGCCAGGGAGCATTATACTGGTCTAAGTCATTTTTTTAGATCTGCAAAACACCCTGTTATATGCACACCAGGAAAAAATGGAGATCTCTGAAGAGAAAGGCAGTAAACATTTCCTCTCCACCCTTGCACAAAGCTGGTGCTAATGAAAGCATGTGTACTGTGGGGAAAGGCAGCAAAAAGCCAACCCCGGAGTTTCCTGCAGTCCTCCCACCACCCTGGGCTCTTCTGAGGGAAGGGGGTTGCCCCACTGACAGCTGGAAGTCCGACTGTCCAAAACAAGTACTAGGGATCAGATTTCAAAAAAAATTCCATGGCTTGTGAATTAAGTTAGTAAGGAGCTGCCCTTCGAACACAGAAAGTTTTGTAAGATACTGTCAAAAACCAGTTCCTTCAGAATTCCATTTGATCAGTGGATACTTTAGTTTAATTTTTCTGTGCTTTAGCAAAAGCAAACCATACAGATCCACAAGCCTGTGCTGAAAAAACAGTCTCACAGAGCAGTGAGGGAAGCCCAGATGGAAACAAATAATTCTGCCTTTAAAGGAGGGTTGTAAGGCATGCAGCCACACACAGAACAGCCAGCCGAAAACAAGCCACGGGCTCCCTGCCTGTGCCCTGAGCACTGCCCATCCTGCTCCAGGAGCTCCGAAGAAAAAAGTGCCCTTTGGAAAAAACAGAGCCTTTAAGCCATTAATTCCTCTGCAATGATGTTTGGATGTGAGGGAACTGGCTCGAGTAACAAAGCAGTCACAATGGTAGCACAAGCTAACTTTTGAATTTTAATAATATTCTTTCAGCGTGGCCTGGTATATCATCCACATGTTCTGTATGTTCTAACTTCAAAGAATTACGTGGAATAGAAAATAGTAGCTTCAAGTAACCTTTTCAACTGTGAGAAAAATGCCTTCCTTCAAGACACTAACTATAGCACATTTTATGTTTCTGAACAGTTTCTACTTCTTCCACCTACTTGGTTCAGTCAGTTTTCAGTGAAACATGCCTTACCCACCACACTGAAAACCAAACCATATTTTTAATAAGAATCACATTTATTTAGCAATTGAGTATCTACTGCATTTTACCAGTATTCTGGGAGCAGCTCTCCTCGTTGCAGCCAAATGCCTTTTTTCTCTACAAACCTTTTTCTCAGAAATTTAACTAAATACATCTTTCCTTTAATTGGGGTGTCCAGTTCTTGGTTACAGTATCTGCCCCAAGTAATGCCCTATCTAACTTTTGTCTGGGGAGAACTTTTTCCCTTTCAAGATTTTGAAACACATCTCTGTATCTAAAGGATGCAGACCAGAATCTAGACAGATTTGATATGTCCTACATCCTAAGAAAGATGGCTGCGATGAAATTTTTTCATAACACAAAGTCAGAGACCAGCACAAAACAGAAGAGGATGAACTAAATGACTTTGTAGTTTTGAGAACTACACCAATAAAACATATAAACATCACTGGATGCAAGCCCATGGATTGAAGAGCAAGTAACAGAAACACACTATAAATTGAAAGATTATCTTCTGAAAATACTAAAAGAGGTGGAGAACACAAGAAATCTCACTAAACAAAAGGTTTCTCAAGAGCTGCCACTGTCCAGGCTGTGAAGAAGAAAATTATGAATCCTATTATGTATGCCAACAGTCAGAAAAATGTTCATGTCTTTATAGATGGTCCTCTGGCCTGTTACACCCAGCTCAGCTCAGGTTTGTTCTTGGGAAGAGTATGATGGTGAGAACTGGCTGCATGGACAGACAGAAGACCAAAAAGCACATCTGCCAAGAGGTCCTGAAAGGCTTGGCTTGCTTAGTACTGTGAGGAAAGGCTGAGAGTGATGGTGGCCGATCTCTATAAATACGGCGAATGGAAGAGACAAATCGTTACGCAATTTAAAAACAGTGTTGTCATAAAAGCAAATGGATAGTCAGCATCCGATAACAAATTCAAGCAAAAAGATATGTTTCCAACCACAGGCAGCCTGAGCTACCTAAACAGTGTCCCAAAAAGGGTATCAGATGCAAAACATCCTAACAATTTTGAAATAGAATTTCAGTAGTTTATGGAAAGATTTACATTATGACATTTGTGACTTTTTGGAACTGCAGAAGAACAACTCACTACATGGACCTTTAGAGCTATGTGCTATATTTCAGTAACTGGAAAATTAATATAATCCAGATTCTTACTTGCTATTAGTGTAATTCTTTTAGTTCCACTAAATCTGAGCCTTTCTATGACCATTGAGATTTTAACCTTTTCTGTCAATTGTCTCCATCTGTATTTTAACAGCAAATATAGTTGTAAAAGAAACAATTGTTCTTAGTTAAAATCCTTCTGTAAATCCTGCCTGTTACATTATAGTTAGGATAAAATTGTTTTAGTAGCTTAAAGCAGAGCAAGATTTAGCAGACCATTTCAAATAGTGTTTTATTACATCCAGAAAGATGGGGTTGGCTGATGTGTAAACATAAAGCAGCCACATCCTACCTGAAGAAAAGAAAAAAAATTGTGCTACATTTAGTTGCTTGCACAGTGCAGACAGGACCTAGCTGTCTCCTCAGATAGTGTCTGTGCTCACAGAGTAGAAATCTAGACGACAAACTCCCAGCGAATAAAATTCAATGTCAGAAAAAATGTATTCTCGAAGCAGCCCCTGACCTGCCCTCGCTGGAACACAGACACTGGCAGCACAGCACCTTCCCAGCTGACCTGGTGCAGCCTTGTGTGTGCTTCTGCCTGTTGTGAATCAGCTCTCCAGCTTTCCACAGTGAGGTGTGAGAGCTTCTCCTGAGCTCATTTGTGTTTACTTCTGGAAGCACAGATGTGGCAGCACACCCAAAGCAAACCCTCCTCTCCACCACAGGTACAGCCTGAGCAGCTGCTAGATAAGAATTACCCCTCCCTTTACACCCAACGTGAAGGAGTGTGTTTGTATTTTCACATACATTTACATTATATAGGGTGAGCAAACACTGTCAGCTAACAACAGCTGAAAAAGGAGGGGATGTCCCAACATCACAGACTCCTGTCCCTTTCCTTGTGCTGGCTTTGCTGCCCACTGGTCCTTACTGTGCTGAGAATATAACCTATCAAAAATATACTGTTTGATATGGCAGGGACTAAGAGAGGCAGAAAGAAAAAAGATGAAGTAGAGAGGAAGAATAGCAAGCATGATTCGTGTTTCAGCAGGAGCAAGCAAAATGCTACAGATCTCAGCTGAAGGTAGAACTATGTCCTTCAAGAGACTGCCTGCACCTTGAGTTATGAGCAGGTCCAAAGGTCCTGGTGAGTTTTGTCACTCTGATAACTGTTCCTCAGAAAAGTTCCAAAAGAGCTTGCCACTTGGTAACAGCAAGCTTAGTGACCAATCTGTTGCAGCAGCTTAGATCCAAAAAATATCTGTAAAATAAATGCTCTGTCTAGATTCAGGTCACCATTTCCATAGGCTTTGATGCTACTGCTTCTCCTTTGATCCAAGGGTTCATGTATTTGTAGGTGTTTCCAGCTGGGAAGATAAACTTGGTAAACTGTGGATTTCTTTGATACAACCTTGTTTAGAAGAAATTCACAATGTTCCATTTCTGTCAGTATAGAAAATCTGCCGGGTCAGAAAATGGTAGCACTGTATCCTCATGCCTTTAACCAAAGCCTTATCCCAAGAGTTCATATTTGTCCCATTCCCTGTCATGTTACCTGTCTCTATGCCTTACTGCCTTTTGCTTCTCCATGCAAGCTGTTATTCCCACAGACACACCCCAGCAAAGACTCCCCAGAGCCTCCCCTAGTCATCTGAACTCCTAAGCAGCTTTTCATTTCCTTTCATTTGGAACAGAAATTATGGGCTTAACTGTCTCTTGGAGATCCTTTAAGCAATGATTAGATCTCCTGACACTTCAGGATATATTTCTGAAAACAACAGTGTGATCCCAGATTAAAATGTTCTTTTGCCATTTGCACGCAGGGGAAGTGATGACTGATTTTTAATTTTCTGTGAAAGTGAGGGCAAGGCTGTTGACATCCTGACACTTCCTGGTTCATATTCAGTAGCATATCTGTGGCAAAGTGCTCCTGTAACACTTTGGACACCTGGGTGCTCATTAAAGGGAAAGCCTCTCAGAAACTCTAAAGGTTGTTGTGGTCTCAGAAAACAGAACTAAATTAAATCTGTTATTTATTAAT
This sequence comes from Zonotrichia leucophrys gambelii, assembly GCF_028769735.1. Taxonomy (NCBI): domain Eukaryota; kingdom Metazoa; phylum Chordata; class Aves; order Passeriformes; family Passerellidae; genus Zonotrichia; species Zonotrichia leucophrys. The sequence continues at coordinate 40,315,080 of NC_088172.1, forward strand.
GTTTATGCCAGTAATGACATGAGTACTGAAGGTTTTGACATTTCCAGTTTAAATTCCTTGCTATTCTCCCACATCATTATTTCTCTTAACACTAAACACCTGGAAAACTCTCCTTAACCAAACCTGAGAATTGAATTCCATTTTTCAGCTGAATAATAACCCTTCTGCCAATTGTGTTTACCTAAAAACTCCCCTCAAGTTGTATTATAGTTTCTGTCCTGCCTTCTCCTTGTATTCCTCTATACATTTAATAACTCCATCTCTCTGACTTGGAATCCTTGTCTATCAAATCATGCTGGTGTCAATAAGTTCTCTAAAACAGTCATAACAGGAGTTCTTCTGCATCAGTTATCTTTGCAGAAAGCTTCAGCCAGCAAGAAAAGTCCAATGAGAATTTTTGGGAGGATGTAGGACATAAGGCCATAGAAAAGTCCTTGCACCTTCTCTCTGTGTTTAGGATGTAAAGGATCCCAAGCAGGAGGATTTTAGCAGGAAAAAGAAAATTTTTTAACCCTGCAATAAGATTTTTATAGTTCATTGGAAAGCCCCATGATCAGTGGCTGCTGCCCTGTTTACACTCAAGCCAGGTGTAGCAGCAATGAGATCATCTCACATCAGTCCTGAGAGCTGGCTCCCCCGAGGGGAGGCACACACTGATCCTTATCAGAGAGATACCTCCATGTCAGCTCCTAGGACAATTGGGCTCTGAATACAGGAAAAATAAAGTTAGTTTAGGAGAAAATCAACTGCCTGATAAGAAGATTCAGGTTCACTGGTTAACATAGCAAGAAACTTCCAAGTCTCTCAGCAGGAGCTTACACATGGGATGAATTTGTCCCAGATCCCACCTTTCTGAGTGTTTTATAGATTCTTAGCCTTGAGCATCATCCAGGGCACATGAAAGACTGGAATTAACAATCCTGCACTCTCCTTTTTTAAATATGATGTGCTTTAAAATGGGGCATACTGCCTATCCTAGCCCAGGGGACAAAGGAGTGTAGAAGAAACTTATCTCTCTTTTTATGGGAGCTTCCTAAACATGGGGCTGAGCAGAGGAGATGTGGAAATGTTTCTAATTCCTGTTAAAACTGCAGCCATAAAAGAGGAGAGAGGAGAGGAGAGGAGAGGAGAGGAGAGGAGAGGAGAGGAGAGGAGAGGAGAGGAGAGGAGAGGAGAGGAGAGGAGAGGAGAGGAGAGGAGAGGAGAGGAGAGGAGAGAGAGAGGAGAGGAGAGGAGAGGAGAGGAGAGGAGAGGAGAGGAGAGGAGAGGAGAGGAGAGGAGAGGAGAGGAGAGGAGAGGAGAGGAGAGGAGGGGGGAGAGGAGAGGAGAGGAGAGGAGAGGAGAGGAGAGGAGAGGAGAGTTCGGTGCAAATTATTAGGGCACTTACTTAAGGCATGTGGCATCAGATAATTTCTACCCCAAAAGGCATTAAACAGTGAGTGTATAAACTGCATAAGTAGCTCACAGACCCTACAGTATGTTTAAAACACTTTGCTGTGTAGAAACGTGTGAGCAAAACTCTGAATGCTCTTGTTCACTGTTGAGCAATGAGCTTTCCTTTGCTACAGGCAAGATGCACAGCCACCTGGATCCACTAGTGTCTCATTCCCCCACAGTAACATTTTCATGGGACTTTGTCTTCAGGCACTCACAGTTTTGAGAACAGCTCTCCTGATGGCATGTACAAAAATCTTTTTGCAGGGCCAAATTCTGACCATGGCCAAAGCAGTAATCCACACACTTATGTTCACAAGTACTGTTTATACACATGGTATCCAGCTCATAAAACCAGTGTTAGTGCTTAAGCAGTGAAATGCAGTCACTGCAGCAGCCTTACATAGTCATCAAAAGGAAATAAAAAGTGAATATTGCTTACAGCAAAGGGCAGAATGTGTTTGCAGCAGTTATACTTGTGCACTGCCAATATGAGAAGTCTGAATAACACATTTGATGAAGAACTCTATTTAAGAAACAGTGTATTCCAGTTTACTAATCTGTGTGAGAGTGAAATTGTGGGAACAAAAATATTATGCTAATGTGAAACCACTTCAAGAAAGAAATCAGAAAATATGTGTAGTTAATCTTCCACCCAGGAAAATGAAACCATGAGAACAAGCACTAACTTTTTGCAGAGACAGCTGATGTTGGTGCAAATCACTCACACATTAGTATGTTTTTTTCATTTAGAGTTATGTACTGAGCTGTTTTTGTAGCCTACGATTCCTGCTCAAATCTATTTACCAGTAATAGCCATGAGCTTTGCTGCTCTTCAGAAATACAGTACAATGGAATTATTCTAGTGCTGCAAAATGGCTCATTCTGACTGCACAAATGACTTCTACGTGCACTAAATCACGCTGCATTAAAAAGAGCTGATGAAAAGAGCAACATCTCTTCCTCTTCTCTGTTTCTGCCCTGAAAGGAAGAGAAGGAGAGGGGAAGGGAAGGGGAGGAGATGTGAAGTAAAGCTGTGGTTTTCAAGACTTGCACTTGCCTTTCAGGATTTATATTCTACCCACCTGATGTTAGTCAGAAGTAATTATACCTGTTTGAGTGTGAAAAAAGAAGTCAGAAAATTTTAAGGGGAATTTAAGTGCTAAGTGGAAGGGTTTATTCCATTCCTTTGGCTGACTCAAATAAAGTTCCAAGGGAGTTAGGAAGAAAATTTCATATTAGAAAAAAAAAAAAAATAGTCTTGAAGTTTGTACAATTTTTTTTTAGATAATAAATTGTACCCAGATTTATAGCGGTGATAGCTACACCAGTCTGGGTAAAATGTTTCATACAAATAAAGGTATTTTAAAATTTTATATAAATGTTTAAGCTGTTGTTAAATTTAACAAAGTACTGCAGATATCAGATAGAAGAAATGTAGAATGGAGGTGGAAAAAGGAAATTTTAATTTTTTTTAAATCATCTTCATCTCGTCTATTAGTCTTCATAGGAATAATTTTCAGGTGTATGCATTTCCTCTAAAAAAACAAAAAGGAGGGTGGGATGGATTTAAAACTCACATCATACTGTCTTATCCCTTAGAGACAGAAGTCCCCACAGCTCTGGAGAGCAGGGAAGAGACCAGGCAGAGAGAAGGGCTGGCCTCACTACAGGCTCCTATTCCCCCTCCAGCATCTGGATGAAACCAAATTGCTCTCATTCTCTCCCAGCTGTACCCAGTGCATGATATCATGAAGAGGAAAGGAGATTGCATGACTCAAGAAATTATTAAATCTCCAGTCCATGGTGGCAGCCCTTGCCCTCCCTGTGCCCCGGGCATAGCAGCCTCCCTGACTGTGTGACTCAGCCTGTCACTGTCACTCAGACCAGAGGCAGCTACTTCAGAGTTGGAAAAGGAAGAGGTGATGGATGGTTTAAATATAGACACACCAATCTCAGCTTCTTTGGCTACTTCTGGGAAAAAAACACAAGACAAGGGTTCTCTTTGTTGGTGCTATGATGCCCAGTGAAGAGTTAAGCAGTGTGGTTTGATGATGATCAGGTATTCAGCTGCTGGGCTCAGATTCTCAGAATACCTCCTCTCCTCTTCTCTCCTCTCCTCTCCTCTCCTCTCCTCTCCTTCCCCTCCTTCCTCTCCTCTTCCTCTCCTCTCCTCTCCTCTCCTCTCCTCTCCTCTCCTCTCCTCCCCTCCCCTCCCCTCCCCTCCCCTCCCCTCTCTCTCCTCTTTTATGGCTGCAGTTTTAATAGGAATTAGAAACATTTCCACATCTCCTCTGCTCAGCCCCAAGCTGACAGCTCCTATCTTGGAGGACAGCATAAAGCAGAACAAAATTTTCCTGAAGTTTTAAAATGGGCCAAGATAGATGCATGGGGAAGCATCTGAGCTATGAATTAGCTATTTCTGTGATGTAATCCATGTAACTTATCTTAAATATGTACCACAGGATGGGAAAATAGTACTCTAAACCAGCTTATTTTTCTCAGTTGATAAGTAATACCACAAAAAGATCGTTTAACATTAAGCCCAGCCACAAAGTATCATTATAAATAACTTTCTGGAGCTGGGAAATGCAAGTAACTTAGACAAAATTTTCAAAGCCTCAGAAGCAATTTTTTAACCCTATGTCATGTCCACTTTCTTTGGAAGTGTGATCCCTTTGGTCAATTTGGTCAAATACCATGCCTCAGCAATCCCATTTGTCTCCTTGAGGAGACACTCTGAAATGAAAGAGGTGTAGAGAGCAGGCACCAGCATGGAGGGAAACCTGAGTGACCACGGCAAGGGAGAGCAGAAACCAGGATACTCCTCCATGCTGGGGAACTCCCGGAAGCCAGACATGGGTCCAGAGGATCCCCCAGAAAAGGAAGAATAAAGCATAAGGGTTACCATAGAGGAGTGATCCCCAAGGGCCACGTTGAGGAAATTTTTCCACCACTGATCATCTGAAGACCAAAAATATCCCCTCTTATAGAAGCACACCACAAAGAAAGACCTTTGAACAAAAGAGGCAGTGAGAAACTTGTTCAAAGGAGGAAAAATATTGTAACATTTCCACCTTCAGGCTTCATGACCCAAAAAAGAAAACCCCATATATGTGTATGCATGTTTCTGTGTGCTTATGTGTACATATTAAAGCATATGTATATATGTCAGGTATTTATGATGTGTTGTTTAGGTTTTAAGGAAATTTATCAGGAGCAACAAAAAAGTGGATAAGAAAGGCCCTGGAGTAAGTAAGACAAATGAATCTGTTTAGGCACTTTGTACTTAGACTCATAGAATGGTTTTGGTTGGAAGGGATCTTAAAAGTCATCTGACTCCAGCCCCCTCACCATGGCTATGGATGCCTTCCACTAGACCAGACTGCTCAAAGGCCCATCCAATCTGGTCTTAAACACTTCCAGAAATGGGTCATCCACAACTTCTATGGGGAACCTTTTCCAGTGCCTCATCACTCTCACAGCAAATAATTTCTTCCTAATATGTAATCCAAGATTAGATACTCCCCATCCCGTAAAGAACTCATATTTTCCTACCCCCACTTACCATCTTGGGGAAATGTCAGTCAGAACATGTGCTACTCTGTAATCTGGCCTTTTCCAAGGAAATTTGCTGGGTACTTTGAGAAGAAAGTCCCAATTTATTATTAAAACTGATTCTACCACCTGCCTCAAATTTTAGCATAATTAGGATATAATTTTCTAGCATCTGAATAATTTTCTCTTGTGCAATAAATCTACCTTGAAAAAAAAGGTTTTAGAGACTTTACTGACTGCAAAGTTTTGAACCTATTTCTGGTCCTTTACATAATGTGTTATTACACATTATTGTTTCTCTAGTAGAAAGAGAGTTTACTGCTTTTTTTCAGTTCTCATCTTCCTGTCAAATTAATTTCGGTCCCCATGCAGTGTTTTACTGTCTCTTCTTCTGTAGTACCATATTCCAGGGCTACAGTGACAGAATATCCTCTGAAATACTCGGAATTACTTTTATTTTTTATAGCATCCAGAGAGGATGCTTAAAATATTTTTGTTGCTGTGGTTGTTCTGTTCTGTCCTTATGTAAATTAAATTAAATTAAGAGAGTCCCACTTTCTCCTGTCCTTCAACCAAGCACTTGCTTGTTTGCTTCTGTATTAACGGGATCATTTCACTAATGTGGTTTATTGCACAGCCCTGTAAACAGAACCATAACAGCAAGAAACTGAGAATGTGAATAGGCAGCTAAATCTGGGGAGTTCTTATAAATGGGAATTTCTCATATTAGCTCTGCTGCCTCAGTGAATGTTGCATGGAATAACTTCCTCACTTTTTTATATTCTTGGCGGCTGAGATGATCATAAAAGTAAACCTCAGCTCTGAACGTGTCTGAGCTTTGTGAAAAGTTGGACTGAAATCTGTATTTCCAGCAAGTTTAACTGGAATGGTGCTTCACATTCTAGGAGTCTTGCTCTGTTAGGAGTTTCTAGATATTCCCTTGGCATCTGCTTTGTTTATATCACTGAAGGTTGAATTTTCAAAACCAAACTGCAATTGGCTTACAGTTAAGACTGAAATTCCATAAACAAGTTGGATCAAGTGGTTGTGGTCACCAAAACTAGATTTTCACGGCTTGGCTGAGCGGATCCAAATGCTGGGGTTGGGCAGTGATCACACACGTGTGACTCCTCTGCTGGAGACCCAGCCCAGCTCCTTCAGGTGCACTGGCTCTGGCGCACACCTGAGCCTGCACAAACCCCCACGTTAGGGACTGGAGCAGAGTAACCTCTTTGCTCTCCCACAGAGGCCAACATCCTTCAAATTTAGGTTTCTAAATGACTCCCTGAGTGAGTGAATACTTTCTTCCAGAAAGATCTCAAGGCTTAATTGTGATAAATCACCAAGCAGAAAGCTGACTTCTCTCTGACTGTGTCTTCTGGTGGTCAATGGCCCTACCTGAAGAATTGTGTCCTATTTACAACTTCCCCTCTCCAGCCTGCCTCATGGCCTTTGATTTACACTGTGATAATGTCAGAAAACACTCTGAATAAAGCTATCCCACTTTTTATCAAAAGAAGCGCTGTGAATAAGACTAGAAAGGACAATTTTTACCTCTGTGTTCAGTATTCAAGAAAATAGTAATTTATTCAAGCTTCATAGGTATTGTTAATATTGGAGAAGATACTGAAAATAAAAACAAAATTTGTTTGAGGACCAAAGAAATTGTTTTGCATTGAGAAACTTCAGAAATCCAATTTATTTAGTTCAACAAAGAGGTGAATAAGTTCCTTCACAAGGAGATAATGCTAAAAAGATGTTTAATCTGCTGGAGAGGAATGTACCAAGAATCAGTGGCTGAAAGCCGAAGTCAAAAAAATTCAACCTGTAAAGGAAAAGACCTTTTTATTTTTAATCACTGTCAAAGTAATTAATTAATGATGTGGGGGGAAACTGCCAAGGAAACAGCAGATTTTATTTTCTTGATGTCTCCAAATCAAGATTGACAAACTTTCTGAGGAAGTGCTTTTACCAAACATCAATTAAAGAGCACAGTACATGGGTAACTGGGTGGAATTTACCACTCTGAAATGCACAGGAGGTCAGGGTCAGAGTAGATGCTTTAACCATCCCTTCTGGCCTTAAACTCCATGCATCTATGAATTATCCTAGATTTTTTGGCATGCAACAGGACTTTAAAAAAAAAGCCTTTGAGGTAAAAACTGTTAGATATTTACCTCAGGAAAATAATCTTCTGGTTCACGCAAAGGAAAACCAGATTGATCTGTATTAATGGTGTCTGGCAGAACATTTTCTTATTTGCTTGCCAAAATTTTGGTGAGGGCTTTATTGCCAACTGTAGGAAGTGAGATGGGTTGATATACAAACAACTTGGTAACCTTCTCATGGGAGTGAAGTATATACAATGAACATAATTTCTTTTTTTTTTTCCCCTTCAGAGAATTCAGGAATTTGGCTCTTCCCAAAGTGTAGCAATCATGCCTAAGCATTTTATAGACTTCTAGTGAGAAACTGCCAAGCCTTAGAGACTTGTCAAGGGCAGAGGTTGAATATTAATCTCCACCACTCTCTTTTCAACTACATCTGAGCTCCCTCTTCTGACATTTGGATTTCTTTTTAACCCTTTAGAGGGACTGTAAAATAACTCCATCAGGTATACTCCCTAGAGCAGGTACTGCAAATAAGCCTTGTCAGAGTGCTTGTGGACAGTGACACCTGAATAGCAATTCCATTGACTGTAGGTCCATAGCCTAGAATTTCAAGCAGGGACGTGTGTGATCTTTTTTCAGTGACATAAATACTTGACTTTTTTTCTTTTTAAACTACAACATTTTTCTGCCACTATCTTCTGTGCAAAGCCTTTCAGGGTAAATTTTTCAAATACAATTATAGTAGGAATTAAAGTCCCCAGGCACTTTAGCCACTTCTTCCTGATTTACTGTAGCTGGATATCTTCCTAGGATGCTGTCCAAGACACTGATTTTAAAGCTTGCACAATGTTTAAGGGAATCAGTTCTTTACTATCCTCAGAGGTATGCACTCTTCTTTAATCACGTCACAAGTCCTATTGCAGTTTATGTCTAAGCTGTCATCCTCAGAGGGCAACATTTTATGCTTTTTTCAATACATAGACCCATATGAATAAACATTTCATTCTTTCTTTATGGCTGCCAGGATCTTGACAGCATTCTTGTACTTATTTTTCCTTTTTTTTTTTTTTTTTTCCTAAGCTTGCGGTAAAGTTTATTTCTTTGGTTACAATTGTTTTTTTAACATGTAAAGATCGCCTGTATAGTCACACATTTCTTAGATATCTCCACCCACGGCCATATTTCACCATCTCCTCCCAGTCCCCTCAGCATATCCAAAGTTTCATCTTTTTAAGACTTTTTTGGCAAGAAAAGAACTCCATGGCAGCTAGTAGCTCAGCTTTAGCAACAGAAGAGAGAAGGGAAGACTACAGTGAGTTTTCAGCATTTTTAATTGACTTTGCATGATGCTTCAGTTCAGAGTTTTTCTGTCAAACTTCTTTTGGCCCAGGTAACTGTTTTTTAAGCATGCCAAAAATTTGCCATTCAGAAAGTCTTCATTTTACCCATTAGGTCTTGGATATGTCTCTCCCACCCCAAAGTATGCTTCTCCATTAAGGAAGACAAAGGGACAAGAAATCCCACAATGTAATTGCTTGTCATGTTTTAGAATGCATCTTCTAAAAAACACAGTGATAACGGACCAAGCTGTGGGTTGATGGCTTCATTTCTGCCAGTACACTTAGATAATAAAATCCTTCATGATACATAGGTTGACAATGAAGACCTTATGAAAAACCAGAGTTATTTACCCATTTCCTCATGGCTTTTCCCACCAGACTAAAGTCCTCTGGCCACCTCATTTTCTCTCAGCAGATTTGCTTGAAACTGCTTGTACCTGCTTCCTGAAATGGGTACCAGCAAAAAACCAGCAATGAACTAGTGACAGAACAGTAAAATCACATGAGATATTGCTGAAAAAAACAGAGGAGAACAACATGTTGAGGAACAGCCTCTACAATGGAAAGGATTATTTTGGAAATGTATTGGTGCACATTAAATTCAGTTTGACAAATGCTGACCTTTCACAGGGCACTAACAGGCAATTTTGTGCATATTTACTGTAAAACTAAGCACTAAGTTACTGTTACCATTCAGATTGATAAAAGTTTTACCATCAGTTAAAGTTTTTTTAGATTTCAATTACTTGTCATTTTCTACCTATAAATACAAAATTCATTATAGAGTGGAGTAGGTACAAAAGGAGAGACTGAGAGAAATTAAAAGGCACCCCACAATAGATTTGGCATACAAAAATTTAGTCTTCCAGCACTACACATCTAAGTTATGATGCTGCAGGCTACATAGGGTAAGATTTTCCTCTGACAAAAATATCTGGTTTGGTTGGTACCAAAGAGTCATCCCAATCAATATGAATTTCCATCCTCATCCTCTATCTCACTTTCATTCTGATGATAAATTTCATCCTGAGGTGGAAAGTTACTCTGTTTGAAGTCAAAACAAGTACTTCAGTGGGAAAAAAATTTGGATTCAAAATTTCATTTTCAAATGAAAAATAACTCTTGCCAAAATTTACAATTACGTCTCTTCAAATGTAATATCTGTTAGTGACAGCTATGCTGTGACATTATACAGTTTATATCCATAAGGATTGGTGATTTGTATCTCTTGTTTTTCTTAGACACAGTAGTCTGGTTTGCCTTACAACTCTCTGTATTTCAGTTCTGCTGGGCACAAAGAGACAGAAGATGAATTTTGGATAAGACTTATACAGGCTCACCATTCTACTACTGTGTTTTCTAACGCAAGGTTAGCAGGGTTAGGTAGGCAGTGCTGAGAACAAGGACTTAATTGAAAACAATTCCCTAATCTGTAAAGCAGCTTCTGTGTGAATGCTGTCACAACTAGAGACTCAAAACTCTGAGTGTAGACACTGACTCTGCCCTGCTCATTTGCTTTGCAGCTCATATTATCCAAGCACCAGCATGACCGCTTTATGTCTTTGCCCCTGTACATTTATATTCTGGAGCTTAACAAAAAAATATATTACTGTGTATTACTTTCTGTGGTAACAACTGATTATACTTGAGTGTACTGCATCAGTTATAGTGGCAGTGTCCTGGTTTAGTTATTAATAGATGTTGTTTGAAGATAGCTATGGTTCTGAGAGGAGAAGATAGTTGTGATTAGATGCTTTCAGTTCTATGCATGAATATGTGACCCTGAAAAGTAATTAATACCAAAGCCTGGCTCCTCTGATGATGGAAGCAAATATCTGAGAGCTTACCATGTTTATTCCGTTGCCAGGGACCATCAGATCATCAGACCAAAACAAGAGAGAAAAATCAAAATATTTTAACATGGAGAATTGTGCTTTGTGGAGCAGAGAAACTGAGAAATGTGACTGATAATTTGGGAGGCTCTTTGGAAGCTAATAAAGTAGGTGAAAATCAAAATTAAAAATGCAAGAGTTTTGATAGAGTATCTTAGAAACAAAAAATTCTGCATATGAGACCTAAATACAACATCCAGATGGGAGTTTCAGGTTCTTCTAGGTTATGTTGACTGTTTATGCACAGGCACATATCTAAAAAAATGCATTGTGAAAATGTCAACAATCCTGGTGTAAACCAGCTGTAGGAGTGTATTCATTATGTTGAACATTCAAGTGTAGCGTTACAAAAACAAAGCTGCTGTTGTGATACCAGCTAACAGGACCCAACATGATCCTGCAGTGATAAGGCAGATAGAATTTGCAAGGTTTAGCACAATAGGATACTCTTTCTAATTTGGCAATAAACACAATATAAACTTAACCACGTGGTCATTGAGCAACTGATGATTGAAGTTCGACCTCGACATTATGCTCTAAAGTATAAGTAAGGAAATACAAATAACTGGTTTATTTATTGTCCAAACAATATCCTGTCTTTTCTTCCAGGTTGTCACAGATTTCTGCTGGTATTTAAGCCTGCAGTGCTCAAATGAGCATCAGCTGCAGGCTGTCTTACAGATCTATCAGATATAAACTAGGTATAAGAATAGACATAGAAGGGACTCATATGAGTTTCTTTCAGGTTAATGGATGCATTAGTAACCACCTAGATTCTAGCTGGGATTCTGAGCCCTGACTTGGGAAATGCAGATCTAAGCCTTGAAATGCTGCACTGACTGAGGCCTCAGGAAAACTGCATTCATAAGCAGCAGGACCCATATGCAGGGATTTGCTTTGTTCTTGAGTCAGGAGGGGGAGATGGACAGGGAAGAAACTGAATAACTCTCCTATGACTCAGTATGAGTGGAAAAGGCAATAATAAACAAGATTTCAAAAGCATATATCATTACATTCAAACACAGAAAATGCATCCTAAGTTCTATCTTGGGACAAAGCACAAGGTAAATATGTGGTAAAGGATTGAAATTTCTCCCAAATGAGCTGTGAGAGGCCTGTGGAAGAGATTCCAGGATCCTAGCCTTTACATCAGTTTCTTGATTCAAGGGGTCCCAAAAGCAATTGCTAAAACCAAAGAGAATATGTCATGATGATGTCCAAGGCGCTGCTCAGGAGAAAGGGGAAACAGGGATGTCATTGGGACCAATCATATCCACTTCCCATCACATCTATTGCCCAGAATGAAAACTTTAAGAGGCTGTATCTTGAATCTTCCCCTCCTAATGCTCATTAGCACCATCCTAATACTTCCTTCAGCACCAAATGTGCATTCCTCCACCTCCTCACAGCTTTCCAAGGTTGCTTATAAGGCCAAATACTCCTGCGGCTGGTGAGCAAATGAAATTCTTTCAATTTCACTGTCCTCAAGCTCCCTACCCCTGTAGCAGGCCCACACCTTTCCTCATGATTCTATTGAAAAGGCTCCCAATAAACTCCCCAAGGAAGACCCATCACAGGTACAGAGCCATGCTGCTCTCTCAGAGAGCAATATAAACATAGAGTGTGCAGTAAACTTCAGATTCATAAAAATCTAATTTAGAAAAGGTGACTTAATGGATTTAGGAATATAGATTGAAACTTATAAAGCTTTTGCTCTACAGCTAAAACCAGTTTCATTTTTCCTGAAGGACCCAAAATAATATGTTTTTTCAGTTGTCTGCCTAAATTCTGCCTCCCCAACCCAGGTAGAAAACTTTCCTTCCTCTCTATCATTTTGTGAGAATAGAATCTGCTGACAATCACAAGGCTCTCAGATACTGTGCTACAGATCCTAAAAAGAGAACATAAACTACAGTCCCAGTCTGCACTTCTGCCAATATTTTCATTTCAGATTTGAATTCCAAACCATTTGCAGTGCTTCTGTGTAAAAGCTAACTTCAATTAAGGCAGTGCATATGAGCAGCCATGAGCCAGTATGTCCTGTCTTTTCTAATCCTTTTTCCTGTTTCTTTGCCTTCCTTTTTGCCTCTATCAGGCCTGCAGGGGTTCCAGATTTGCAGTGTAGTGCTGGGCTCAGGAAAAGTAAGATTTGCTCTCCCCTTTCTGCTGTCATTTTTGCATGATATCAGGGAAACAATTTGACCCTTTTGTTTTTTCATGCACAGAGAGAGAGTGAGGATATTTTCTTTGCCTCCTCTGCCAAGCTCCCATAGCTACTCTCAACTACATTTACAGACAGTGAACCTTGTCTGCACCTTGTCTGGGGCCCTTCACCACCACCGTGGCCACAGTATAGAAGAGGAGCAGTTAACAGATGGTGGCTGTAATGCCAGGCCCCAAGCCATTCTGAGGAGATCCCCTGGCTTTGAGGTTATGAGGAGAAAGGTGGTACTTTCCACCCACCTTAATCCTGCTTCCATATGGCTTTGAGGAAGAGTTGCAAAGAAAGGAGACAGCAGCTGACAGATAACAGGAATAATAGGAGCCCACTCAGGGAGCACTGGACATTTGCAGCTTTGGATGTTTTCCTTATTTTATGCTGTGTGGATTGGAGGCTTGCTCTGCTCCTGGCTGATCTCGCCAGCTTCACAGAGCTCCTCATCCTCCTCCCAGCCTTCCCTGCACTTCCATTCTCCTAGAGTGTCCTCCTCCCTGACAAATTACCCTTTCCTCACCCACTGAGAAGGGGAATGCTTTTTTTGATTGTTCCTGCTTCTGCTGCTATGCCTCCTTCCCCATTTCTTGTCTCTCTGTAAACCTTGGGCTCAGGTGGATCCACCTACTATTCAACATTTGGCTAGCACCCTGAAAAACCTTACTTTGTTGGCCTTGCTACTTTAATCATGATTATTATCTTTGTTAATATCTGCAACAAGGCAGGGGTACTAGCACAGAGGATGACAGGTCTTCCACAGTGCTGTTGGACCTGGTTACAAAACAATTTTCAGAAAAGCAGATCTATACCATTACCATGTGTTCTTTGTGATTAATTATCACCAATATTAGGCGGAAAGCAAAGCACTTTAGTTACCAACACTGTGAAAGCTGTTAGAAGAGAACAATATATATCTCCCTAACATCATTAATAGAGCTAATAAAAGCATAGTGCAACCTGCAAATGCAGCTGTCAATGAGGTTTTCCATAAATCCTTTGGAAATCAGAGCTGATTTGATTTTCTGTTTCACAAAAACCCAAATATGGTGGTGATTTAAGTACTTCAACACCTTACCTTTCACATTTTCTCCTAATCTTATACATCTGCTGCCTCAGTGGTTAAGATCTTGTAAATACCAAATTATGACTTTGTTAATGAAGTGTAAGAGTAACTTAAAATGTGTACTGATTTTACCCAGGATGCCTCTCAGAAATCTCAGATACAGTTGACTTATATAAATACACATGCTGAGCAAAGCAGAATTAAAATCAGAACTTGAGTTGCTCTTATCTCTGTTTGTCTTCAGCAACCTTGTGATTCTTGTAAAGGCTTTTGTATGACGAATTGAAGAGTGAGCTGATGCATGACAGATATATTTGTGTGTAGATGTACTTGTGCTGTATACAGATTTGTGTTTTGAAATATAAAATTTGAAGGGAAAAAAAATGTGTTTTGAAAACTCCCTCCAAATCTAATTGAACCCACAGTCTATCATCAATTACTAAAAAAATTCAGAAATACCAGTCAGCATGCTTCTCTTGATTTATATTTTGCTACCTTTCCTGAAAACTCTGATAACTGCTCAAAAACAACTGTGAGAGCACCACATTTGTACAGCATTTCTGCAGAGCTGGAAATGAATTTCACCCAAGGAAGCAAATTACATTTGAAAGTATTTCTATATAGAGAGACTTCCAAATAAACCAAAAAGAAAGTAAATATAGATATAAAAATAAAACCACCACATTTTCTTCATTCCCTCATCAGACTTGGTGATATCTCAGTGGGGCTCCTCATGAAGATTTGAGGAAAAGAAAGAAGAAGGATGATTTGCCCCAGACCTTGAAGCATAAGAAGAGAAGAAACTCATTACATTACGATACATAGAGACACAATTTGTGAAAAGCCCATATTTTGTTCTGGGGCTCAGGCCCTTGTGCTCCACTAATCATTTATTGGCAATCCCTGCTCTCCGCCCATGGACACAGGGCCATGCTCCTTGGCAATGGGCTGGAGCTCCCCCAGCCAGGGTTTCAGAACAGCACTGCTAGAAACACTTCAGGAGGGACCTAACCCCTCCATGATGTGCACTTCCTACAGAGTGAGTGTAATCTCCTGTCCCAAGCACTTCTCCAGTCCTAGAAATTGCTGGAAACTACGGTCTTGTGTCACCAGTCTTTACTGAAACCCAGACAAACACAAACTGCATTTCCTGTCTTGGCTTGGCAGAAAAAGATAATGGGAATCCATGACTTGGAGAAAGGTGTGGTCAGCCTCCCTCCTCTTTGGGCCCTTTTGCTGGCCAGGCAGTAGATGCTCTGTGTATATCTGATGACAAGCAGGTAGATAACATAATCACGTCTCAGTCTTGTGTACTGTGGTGCCAAAACCTCCCCCCCCCGAAACCTTTCAGACAGACTGGCTTTTTCTAATCTTACACAATGCCTTTTCAAGATACAATCATCTGCTTAGAAGCACAACCTGACAGCACAGACCAGAGCAAACTTCCTTTCCTGGGACAATGACCAGCAGGGTGAGGGGCAGCATAGCTGCGCTCACTGATGACAGTGTCAAAGGACAATGACATTGCAGCCTTTGTGCTGTCACCGCCACAAAGCTGAGTGTCTGGGACATGAGTGCCCTGCCCCTATGCTCTCCTGGCCAAGTCCAAACTCACCTCAGCTCCTGAGCCTTTCTTCACCCCCACCAGCCATGCTCCTCTTTCCCCTCAGGCAAGTGCCAAGGAAGGGTAGAGTTCCTCCATGTGTAACATCACCTTTGGATCTTTAGGTGACAGGAAATGGGGTCCTGCATGCAGAGTGGAGGAGAGCAGGAATCACCCTATGCTCTGTCCTCTATAAAGGGGCTATAAATGAGGTGTGAGGTATGAGAGATGAGATATAAAACCTTTCAAAGACTGGTCTCTGCTCTACATAGGGATTGATGAACTCATAAAGAAAGAAACCGTCCTTATCTGCATCTTCCGAGAAACCCACTGACACTTTGCTCAAAGACTTTGATATCACTATAACATGTATTTATAGCTTTTGGTATTTTTATTGTTAATATTAGTGAAGACTCAAATCATACTTTCCACAAAGAATGAACTTTGCAGTCTGAATGGTCTCAGTCTGTCTGCTTAAGCCAAGCTCAGCTCCATTTTGAGCCTCCCTGAATGTGAGTTTCTGTTTGCCACCACCACAGAAGCCTCAGTCCGTGCAAGAATTGCATTTCTGTTTGCATTTCTCTGCTGCAACTGTGCAGAGAAGGAAAGATGATCTCAAAAACCTCAATGCTGCCTGTTTTCTCTGGGCACTGGAAGTCCAACTGCACATTCAGTGATAATTATGTCTTTCCTATTTCTCTTTTGTCTTGAATTTTTCCTGCTTTTACTAGTGTGGAGGTGCTTCATACTTTCTGCTCACAGATTTCCAGACCACCCATGAATGTACTGCAAATGCTATTGTAGGTACAAACTTCATAATGCTTAAGAATACAAAATTCCTCTGATTATGCTTCATAAAATTTAGATTTAAAGGAAAGCATTTCTTTATTTTTTTTTCAGTAATATGAATGCAGTATTAGGCTCATAAGCATTTAAATGAGTCAGATGCTTTATTTGTTGATTTCAGAAATTTTTCTTTTAGATGAATGAAAAATTTAAACTGAATTGATTCTGAAAGAAATAGTGCTGAACATAGCCATATGAAAAGCAATCTGAAAATCCTGGCAGGGGTAAAGAAAGAGAAATTAAAGTGCCCATGATATATGTGGGGCTAGGAATGAAAGATAAATTGTTCCTTGCACGTGCTGTGTCAAGCCAGTTGCTGCTCCAAAGCTCTTTACAGGCTTTATGCCCACACACTGCCTGAGCTGCACATCCTCCCCAGTAAATCTCAGTAAAATGCAGAAAGGGGAACTCTGCTCAGGCACTGCCAAGATTAAAGCACCTCAGAGGCTTAAATTTGCACTTTTTCTGTCCTTATGCTAACTGATAAGGCAATGACAGTCCACAAAGATAGGCCTGATCCCACAGAGATTTCAAACTCAAAATAACAACCAATAAATCCAAGGTGGAAAAATAGAAATTAATGGATTAACCAGTCATTTCTTTGCACTGGTAGGTGTAAAAGCAAAGAAGGGGTTTAGGGAAGCACACAAAAGAAAATAAAATACATTTTGTAGAGTTCCTTATAAGCATGAAAGGCAGTATGGCAAAAGGGACATAATTGCTACATTGAAGACAAAAAAGGGAATAATAGAGGCCAGCATAATGAGATAATTGGAGGAAGACACAAAATTTCACCCCTCGAATGTATACTTTGCTTAGCATGGTATGTCCAGGAAATGAAAAGGGACTAGCTTAAATAAAAATGGGGAACTGGGAATGAGACACTTTAAGAAAAGAGAACCATAAATTCTGTAAGAATAGCTACTATAAAAAGGACATTTACATGCTAAGAAGGAAGAAATAAAGGATTCAGCTGAAGATTGTCAAAATAGCTCTAAGCCAAATGTGAAATAGTTTCCAGTAACTCAGATGCCTGATGGGCAGCCAGGTCCCGGGCTGTCCCCTGTGGGGGAGCACTGGGGGGTGCTGTGGTATGACACTGGCGTGTCCTCCAGCCCAGTGTGCTCTCCGTGTCTCACATGCCAGCCCGGGAAAAGGAAGCGCATCGCGGGGGAAATCGCCATCTGCTTTTGTCAATAAAAGACCGCATGTGTGCCTTGAGCCTAAACAGACTGAAGGCAGCCTTTTATAGCTGCATGGGGGGAAACAGGAGACCTTACAAAAGTGTGAGAAAGTATAATTTAAAAGGAATAAACAAAAATTACTGTGACACTGCTTCATCTGCTCTGTATAGCCTCCAACACAGTATCACAGAAGGCATGGGAACTTATGAAGGCAGGGGTTCACATTAAACCTGTGATTTACTCGGTTTCTGAGTTCCCAGTTTCAAGAACATTATTACAGATATTGTTTTCTCACAGTTTAATGTAATTTGTACTGTACAGGGGGAAAAGATTGTAAAATTTCTCTTTCCTATAAATGTGTACAAAAGGCATTTGTATGCCTCGTTCACTGAAAGCACCTCACAATCTTTGGTGTATTTATACTTCCAAGGCACATAGGCAGGTGTATTAATTTCCACATTCCATAAACCATTTAATGGAGGCACAAGATCTCAGAAATTCAACTTGAAACTAAATTGAGTATAGCATAGCTAAGGCAGTACTGAAAACAATATCACAGTCTGAATCACACAGAATCACAGTGTGTCTGTGATAGGAAAGCATTTCTGGAGATCATTTACTCCAATCCCCCTGCTCAAACAGGGCTGCCAGTTGTCCAGGACTGTAATCAGATGACTTTTGAGGATGGAGGCTTCACAGCCTCACTTTGGCAACCAAGGGAATGCTGGCTAGCCTACAGTTCACCAGATCCTTCTTTTTGGCCTTCTCACTGATAGGATTGATATTTTCTCCTTTCCAGTCCTTGTGATTCTGCTCTAATCACTGCAAATTCTTCAAAGATAACCAACAGTATCCTTGCAGTGACATCAGACAGCTCCCTTAACACCTGTGGGTGCCTCCCAAGGGCTTGGATACATTCAGTTTGTTTAAATGTTCCTTTCTATGGGCTCCTCCTCCACTGAGGGTGAGTTTTCCATTACCCAGACTTTCCTTTTGATTGCAGAGTCTTGGTGTTCCTGCAGGCTGGTCTGAGCAGCAAGCACAGAGGTAAAGAAGGCATTCACTGTCTTGATCTTTTCTGTATCCCTTGGCACCAGGGTCCCTGCCCTCATTCAGCAGCAGGCCCACATTATCCCTGATCTTCCTTTTGCTGCTGGTATGCTTGTAGCAACCCCTCTGATCCCATATCAGGCTTAACTGTAGGTGAGACTTAGCTTTCCTAATTACATCATGGCACTCTGTGTCTGCATTGTTCCTGCTTCTGCCTCTCGCCTTCTTCCTTTTACAGTCTGAGCTTAGTCAGGAGATACCTGCCCATCCACACAGCCCTCCTGCTGCCTTTGCTTGACAGCGGCTTCACAGAAGCTTGGGTACAAGGGATGTGTGTTTGGCACCATAGACTCAAAGAGTTCAAGGCAGAAAAACGTTCTTTAGCAAGAATTGAAGCCAATTCATCTAAGCTTATATCCATGTCTGCTTCCAATATCCACAACAAGCTGTACTACAGCTAGTGCCCCAACCCAGTACCCTGGGCTGCAGGGCAGATATACCTACAGAGACTTACCCCAATCACAGAGGCAGGGTAGAAATATGGACAAAAATGCCCCCATCTTAAACTAGCTATTTCACCACTAACTCCTGGCAGGAATATGGACACAAATGCCCCACTCTTTAACCAGTTATTTCACTGAGAATCCCTCCTGTCTCTTGCAATATATATATATATATATATATATATATGTGTGTGTGTGTGTGTGTGTGTGTGTGTATATATATATATATATATATATATATATATATATATTTGTGCTTTTCTAAATCAAACAGATGAATTTGTAATCATTAGCCCATTTGTTTTAACAATCCTTAATTTACTGCCTTGAAGCCTGCAGCCCAGACTGTGGTTTCTTGTAATACTGGTGATAAAAAATGATCTTTCAGTCCCTACATGTTCAAAAATCAGTACATGGCTTAAGGAATATTTATGCAACAAAATTCTAAAGCCACTCTTAAAAACAAAAATAGTGGCTTTAGAATTTTGTTGTATAAATTTTCCCCTTTATTACCCATTTCTTACATAAGGAGGCTGTATCAACCCCCTCAACATGCAAACTGTAGTTTTTATTACTTATTACACTTAAAAAGGTGGCTGTCATCCTACATTTCCATACTCCCAAAGACAAGTGAACTCATTGTATAAGGTGAACTCTTCTACCATTTTGTAGACATGAGTATGAACTTAATCTTTTCCACAGGTTACACAGAATCATAAAAGACCCTGAGTTGGAAGGGACTCACCAGGATCACAGAATCCAAGTCCTAGGCCTGCACCCCAAGAATCACACTGCTGCAGTTCCCAGCTACCCACAAGGTAATTTCCTAATATCCAACCTAAATGTCCCCTGACACAATTTCAGGACATTCTCTTGGGTCATTTTCACTGGTCACCACAGAGAAGAGATCAGTGTAGCTGCCCCTCTACTTCTTGTGAGGAAGTTGTAGACAGCCATCAAGTCTCTCCTCAGTCTCCTCCAGGCTGAACAGGCCAAGTGATCTCAGCCACTCCCTGCATGGCTTCCCCTCAAGGCTCTTCACCATCTTCATGGTTCTCCTCTGGATGTCCTTTAATAGTTTTATAACCTTTCTGTAGTCTGGTTCCTGGAACTACACACAATTACAATGAAAAGCAAGGTGCTAAAACATATAATGCACATAAAATAAACATTTTCTAATATGAAAACGTTTAGTCATAATATAAAATAAATGTGGTGGGTATGTAATATCAGAATGATACTCTGAATAGTCTAAATCATTCATTGTGACAAAAAAAAAAGATGAAAGATCTGAAAGTCTAAAAGTCAGCTCTCTCTCTGTGGATGGTTTATAAACTGCAGCTGAATACAAAAAGGCACAGATGAATTTTGGTTGTCCTAACTCAAACTGAAAATTTAAAGCCATCAGTAAGTTGCTGAATTCATCAGACTGGACCCAGGACCTGTAGCTTTAAAGCATGTTCTGCCACTGCTGTTCAAAATGCCAGGAGACACGAGAGGCAAGGTGTGTCCCCAGAGGTGTCCAACCAAGGGACCATTTCTTACCTTGGCTGTCCTTTCTCCAAAGCGCTTCAGAAGCAGCTGCTCAAAGGCCTTCCCTAGGGAAACACAGAGGAGATCTCTGCATGTGTGATGTCCAGAGCAATTGAAGTTTGTTTGGACATTGACCTATCTGCGTGTGAAGGGCATCTTGTCACATGTGAGGGGAGGGGCTATGGCATGCAGATCTCTCTTTACTCTAAGCTGTGCAGCTGACCTGTCTGGCTGGAAACATGACCGTGCCAGGGCATACCAGCTCTCTGCTCAGTGCTCCACTTTGCAAAAAAAAAAAAAAAAAAAAAAATCTTATTTGTAGGCTGAACAATGAGACAAAACAGGATAATGACTGCATATTGAAGTCATTGGGTCAAACTGCTAACACTGGACCATGAGGGCCAGTCCTTGCTTGCCCTAAGAGCTAGAAACTAAAAAACAGTTACACTTTCTGAAGAGTAAGGACCAGAGGCAAGCTGTCTCCCACTCCCAGGCAGGCCTGCAAAGTAATTAGACTGCAGAATCATGCTCAGGTTTTGGAGCAATTACTATGTAATTCTCCATGCCAAAGAGTAACTCTTAATTCCTTTGCTGAACAGCTTCAGCGAGAGAAAATGGAAACATTTGTGCTCACATTTTCTCATCCTAGAACTTCATGGGAAAAGCAGAGGGAGGTAAATGAAGGGATTCAAATTCTCTTAGGTGGGAATTAAAGCCATGCTTCCTGGATGAAAAGGGACTGCCTCTTAAGCTTTGAAAGGGGCAAAAGCACCTCACGGCAGGGAAGAGGTCAGAATGCTGGCTTCCAAGTAAAGGGATACACTTCTGTACAACCGAGTACAAGGAATCCAAGTCTCTGAGACAGGCACAAATGCTTTGTATTTCCTATTTGTGATGTATTTCTGTATAGCTGGGGATTACATCACCACTGGTATAAAATCTGTGCCCTACTAGCATGCCAGACAGTGCATGTCACATACATTTCTGCCAAGCTGACTGGGATGCACTCTATAATGTTTATTCCAGCTACCGGAAACAAACAGCCTTTCTGAGCTGAGTGTAACAACAAAAACAACAACTCAACAACAGCAACTTGTACTGGCTTAGCCTTTTGTACCTTGTGGCTGCAGTGTGTTTTTTCAGGCAGTGAGAATCATAAAACCAGACTTAGGGTACCAGCCTCTACCTGCCAGCTGGGCAAATTACAGACTTTGGCACTTGGCTTTCTCCCCATAGCCTGAGCCCTACAGAGAGCCTAGGCACTTGATGTGGAGGCTGTTAATTCCACAACCCCAAGCCCTTGTTTGATTTAACCCTAAATCAGTTTCAATTCACAACAACTAAATGCCGGGAATCTAAATCTCTGAGTCTAGCTCAAATGCTTCCTATTTCCTATTTTAGACAGACTTCTGTTTAGCTGGGTCCATCAGTTTCATTTCACATTCTGTGACACTTTTCAGCATAAATTTACATTATTCTACTCTTATGTAACTCCTGTCCCCTCCAAATCTAGCTGGAATTCATAAAAACCAGGCTGGCTGTAGCCACACAACACAAAGTAGTCATCATTAAAGCACAAGTGGTCTTTCAATGAAACATGATGAGACATCACCTATCAATGCCATTCTAAAAGATACCTGCTCATCAGGCATTTTTCACTTAGATCACTCTTTCCAGAAGAATTGAGAGAGAATCAGGAAACTGGAAGCAAGCACAAGTTGCAGAGAAGGAGGATTGTGTGAGGCTGTTGAAGCAAATGTCAATGGAACTGAAGCTTAACTCCATGCTCAATCAGGTTATCACCTGCTTGTCATCACTGCAACATGTCTGGCCACACCAAGGGTAGCAAGAAGCTAAACCAGCAGGAAATTGCCCCTTCCCTGCTCAAAAAGATGGGGGGTGGGGAAGGGTTGTGGGGGGAGGAGAGTGGAGGAAAGGTATTGGGGAAGAGAGAAAGAATATTTTTCTGTTGGTTTAACTCTCCAAAATGACTTATCAGGAGGTCAGAGGAAAGCCAGGGCACACACAATGGAGGGAGTGGAGCTGTAGGGCCAGAGCACAGGAATGGAGGGAAGCACTACTGCTGCATTGCCTTACCCTGTGTAAAGCTGTGACTACAGTGCAGCAGTATTTGTCCTTAGAACTGAAGGTTGTAAAGTGTTTACAACTCCCCACTATCTCTATTTTTTTTGTCCACACCCTGCTTAACGCAATGGTGCCCTGATGCCCTTTCTTTGTTGCTGAAATGGTGTTCTTCAAAGAAGAATCAGCACACAGCACGGACCACTCTTTTAGGGGTATACTCACACCTTCCCTGTTGTTAGTTATTGTGTCTTGCTGTGATTGCCCTTAAGGGAGGGGCTTGGGATTTACATAGAGCATTTTTGCTTTTGTATCATCTAAGAAATCTTTGATTGGGTTGGGCTGGGTTGGGTTTGATGTCGGTTTTCTTATTCTTGATTTTACTTTGGGGATTTTTTTCTTCCCAGAAGAAACCAGCCTCATTACTTGACGCCAGTTATCCAGTTGGTTGATGGATATTTTTTTATTAGCTGTGATAGAGACCAGCTGTATGATACTTTTAAAATATATAAGCTCTGTTAAGCTTTCAGTTTCCCAGCACACTGGACATTCAAACAGTCTGGATCCTATTTAACAAACATTGTTGAATGTATTCAGTTAATAAAAGCTTGGCAAATATTAGTAAAGGACTTGTAATGGTTGTGAGTGACATAAAGGTTAAAAGCTTTTTATAGCCTTTCACCAAACTGGAGTAAAGCTGGAAGAAACTGAAGTGATGTGTCAGTAGGAAATCTCAGCACAGACTCAGACACCATGAAATACTCATCTTTAAGAAACTGGAAAAGATGCAACAATTCTGCATATCTGAATTTAGTTTTGAAACTTTTAACATTATTTACCTCATATTATTCTGTTCCCCTGTTACCAGAACTGTCCCAGTTTGAAAGTTCCTGTGAAAAAACGATGTTTTCTGTCCTATTCTTGTCTATTATATAGAAACACTGTTTCTCTATAAGGACCAGGACAAGAGAAGAAAGGACTTGTGGTAGATGAACATATAGCGAATAATACATCTCAGAGTAAAATTTTATTATCATTTTTTAGTTTGCTTGCTGCTGTCTCTGCACACAGGAAAGATCTCTGCGCATCCCAGGACCCAAGGAGGTTCCCCAGAACCTCTTCAGAGCTCAGGTCACCCAGGAGAGAGTCACAGTGTGAACACTAGAAAGCACACACTGTTTCAGGAATTCTGTAAACATTGGATTCCTGCTCCCAAAACCACTTGTAGATTCACTTTCTTTAAAGGCTTGTCTGGACGAGGATAAAGGTGGATTAACAAAAAAAAAAGGTGTCAGTGAAAACTTTTAATTATCGTGTTTTCAGATTCTCAGTGTTGACAGGGCGTGTTGCATTTTAGTGCATTTGCCAGCAAACAAGTTAAAATACATTTGTGTCCCAACTATGTGTGGCAAGTTAGGACATGTTTTTAAAAGTTTCAAATTTTAACAGGAGTTAAAACATGTTCATGATTGTGCTTTTACCTTAGCAGAGTGTGAGTGTCACTGATGGGTTTTTCTGGGACTCCAGTAAGAAGCTGCCATACTGGTGGGGAGCTGTTATTGAGCAGCTTTCTCATTTTCCTGTCAACTGCCAAATGAAAATACCATTTCATTCACCTGTATTTCAGGAATGGATAAATGTCTTAGGCAGTATTGGGAAAAGAAAAAAAAACTGGGTATAAGTGAGTTGGGAGGTTTGGCAGTAGCTGCAGGAGTCAGAAGCCATGCTTTCATAGGGTGGTAAATTGCAGCTTCAGAGTACCTGGTGTAAGGTCAGGATTTCCATAGCCACATAACCCAGAGCGTGGCACCACATTCAGCTTTCGTTCCAGTTGTGGCCAAATACTTTTCAGGAGCAACTTTGCCTCAGCTGCTCTTGGGCCAAAAGCTATCAGCTTTTTTTTTTTTCCCTAGCCTCCCCACAGAATGTTAGTGCAAAGTTGACATATGCACTACATACCACACTTCTTATACCTGGCTAGCTTGACAGGAAGGTTTGTGCTTATGCTCAAAGTTGTGGCTGCAAGGCACAGATTTATTATTAATGATCATCAAGTCACAGCCAAGAGTCAGTAACACAGTCAGCTGCAAGGCTCATTTGCTGGGCAGTCCTGTACAAAGCATTTTATCATTCTACACCTCAGTCTTCCACCTTCCCAAAAGGTTGAGGATGAAAATACCTCAGGAAAAATGTGCTGATTGGAGTCACCTTTTGGAAGTAGTGCAAAAAGACAACTTCATCTAGAGGGTGCAACTCATTTTTAGAAATCTGCAATGATAGAGCCCTTAAACATTTGGAGGAGCAAGTGGAGGTAAATCCTGCTCCCCTGCCCCCCCTACCCCACAGAGAACAGCTCCCCAGCCTCATCTCTTCTTCATTTTGGGGCTCCACAAAGCTGTCTCTCAGTTATGGTTGTCATGTTCTTAGAAGTATCACTACACATGACACAGGGGGGAATATGGTTTTTTTTGCTGACACAGCTATTGTGGTAAAAGCCTTAACACAAATTCCAACTAAGAATATTCTATTCTGTGCAAATACACTTGACAACAGTACTGCTTTTTTCAGACACTAAATCTCCAACACCTTATACACAAGCAACTTTACACTGGTGCATCCTTGCTCCTGCCACAGAAATTCTATAACAACTTTTTATTTGGAAGGCACAGCAGAAAAGTATTATTCTCATCTTTGTAACTGATTAGTCCGGTTACAAAAAACTAAGGAGGTCTTTCTGTCTGTCTTTTTTTGTCTCTCTCTTTTCCCTCTCCCTGCTTCTTGGAAGGAGATTAAAAGACCAGGAACTTGAGTAAAGTACAAGTTTAAGAAAGAGGAATCTCCCCTCCAACACATCTCTTTGCTTGGTGCGTAAAGGTGTGGTGCGACAAGGAGCAGCCTGGTAGCTGATGGGCTCAAGAGGTCATTCGAGGGGTTAAATTTTGTATTTGCACCCTACAGTCAAGGGTTTGGGTCAGAGATAGCTGTCCAGGTTTTAATTGCACTGGAACTGACAGAGGGACCATACAAATATCCCAGATTTTCTGAGCTTGTCCAGAGGATCTACAGAAGAACTTGTGGAACTAAGTACCTACAGTAAGATCAATCAAGACTTAGTCTTTTTTACTTTCGCTTTTTCTTTTCAAGTTGTAAAACGTTGAAATGGTTGAAAAACATATCAAAAGCATAATGCAAAACACACCGTCCAAACTCCAAGTTACCATGTGAAATTTTCCAGTGACGCTACTCTGAAATTCAGACATAGCTACGGTGGAAAGTAGAAATGCATTTGCCCGTGCCGGTGAAATTGCATATACCCGCTCAGGATGGACAGGTGCCTTTCGATACTGACTGCGAAGTCCTGTCATGGTCTTCCACCAGGTCTTCTTAGGTGATTTGTTACATAAACCAGTCTAAAAAGATAAAAACCCAAAAGATAAAAACCAAGAAAACCACGACTTCCTTAATATCCAGATTAAAAGGAGCAGCCAAAACACAACGCGTGCAGTTGAGAAGCGGGGGAGGATCCCGAAGAAGGAAGCAGTCCGGCTGGCCGTGCCCCTCGGTTGCGGTGCCGTCACGCCATAAGGTGAGCGCTCCGCAGCTCGCTCCATCCCTCCTGCCGCCGGTGCCCGCCGCCGCACACCGCTCCGCCAGCCCGCCCGGGAGGGGCGGCAGCCGGCAGATCCCCGGAGAGCGCTCCCGCCGCCGCGGCGCCCCCGGCCGCGACCCCGGCCCCGCCCGGCCCCGCCGAGCCCAGCCCAGCCCAGCCCAGCCCAGCCCGCAGCAGCGGGGCCGGCGGCCGCAGGTGACGCCGGGCGGGCAGAGCCGCTCCCGCCCCGCTCCGCTCCCGATCCCGATCCCACCGTGGAGGCCCCTCCGCCCCCCGCCGTCGCCAGGGAAACCGCCCGGCTGCGCGGCCCCGCCGAGGGAGCCTTGGGGCGCGGCGGCCCCGGCACCCCCGCCCTGCTCTGCCGTGGGCGGTCACCCCGGCGGCCGCCCCCCGCCCTGGGGCTGCGGTGCTGTCTGTGCGGGCACGGGTGGGCGTGGGGGGCTGCCCCGGGGGAGCGGGACGCTGCTGCGCCGTGCTCGGCGGGGCGGGCGGCGGCGGCCGAGACAAAGGGAGCGGCGGCAGTGGCTGCGGCGGGGCTGTGCGTGAAACGCGGCGGGAGGGAGGGAGAGGTTTGATCCTCCTCGTAAAAAACACCAGCCAAATGCCCCCTTTTTGCGCCCCCAAGAAACCAAGTAATCCCCTCGAGCGGTTGAAAGCACCCGGCTGCCCTCGCCGGGGTTACCGAGAGGCGGCTCTCGGCGTCCGCACGAAGCCCACCGCTCCCGCCAGCCCCGGCAATCCACGGGGAGAGGGAGGTGGGCGGCTGAGCCGAGCCTCCTCGCTCCGCAGCCCTTCATTATCGGAATCATTTTAACATCCTTGTTTATAAACAAGAGGCGTTCGGAGGAGATTACCCGACTATGGGAAACGATCGTTCTGACGCTCGTTTCTGCTCCTTAAAAGGGGATGGGGGTGCCGGCGAGGGGGGAGGGGGTCTAGGCCAGCCTTCCCCGCATCGCAGCACGGAGGGAGGGAGGGAGCCGGCCGGCTCCCCGCACACGCCGCCCCCTCCCCCGAGAAAGGAAATCACTCGGGTCCGTGATATTTCGCCCACCCCAGCGCTGATAAGCATTCCAGATCACCGTTAATTCGCATGCATTAGTTTCGGGTTACATCTTTATTCGAGGGTTTAAATTTAACGTAAATACACACTCGGGGCTGAGGTTTGGGAAAGCGTGAATGTTTCCCTGATAATGTCGCTTCGCCCACTACTTGAGTGCATGGAAATGTAATAGTGAAGTGGGTCACCGCCTCAGAAAATACTTTAAAAACACAAATCAGGAATAATCAGACAGCAGAATTTAATTAGAGCCGTAGGCTAATCACAAAATATTTTATTCCAAGCCAATATCGCTATGGGGGAGGGGTCCGTTTCTGCTCCGGCAGCGGCTCCTGCTGCCGCTGCTTTAGCGTTTACAACATCTGGCCTACAGACCTACTAATTTCGACTCGTGATCTCGTTCGGCGAAACCCGATCTACGTGGTTCAAATACCTTCCAAATTGGGGGCGATTTAACAATCGCGACCAATTAAACCCGGGGAAGAAAAGAAAAGGAAAAAAAAAACAAAGGGGGAGAAAAAAAAAAAAGAAAAAAAAGCAAGCAGCAAATCCCCTCCTTCCCTCGCTCTCCCCCGCCCGGGGCTCGCACACACTATCTGTTGCTCTCTCACGGCGGCAGCAGCGGGCGGGGGCGTGCGGCGGGGCCGGGACGCTCTCACTCACACTCGCACTCGCACTCACCCGCACGCCCCTCGCACCATTGTCCCTGCCCGCCCGCCCTGCTCTCTCTCTCTCCCTCGCTCTCTCGCTCGGGGTGTTTTGTTGGCGGCCCGGCTCGGGGCCCGGCGCGCCCGCCCGCGCCGCGGCGGAGCGGAGTGGAGCGGCACATTCATTATCGGCCGGGGGCCGATTTCAAACCGCTGCCATCGCGGCTCCATTGTTCGCCGGGCGGGCGGGCCCCGCCCCCCTTTGTGCGCGGCGGCCGCGATTGGCCGGCGCCGGGCGGAGCGCTGCCGTCACCGCTCGGGAAGCCCATTCATCTGTGCACTTGGGCGTTGGACTCCGCATCTTATTAGCAACCAGGGAGATTTCTCCATTTTCTCCTTGTCTACAGTACGGCTACAAATCTGGGATTTTTTATTACTTCTTTTTTACTAAACTTGGGCTCCTTTTTTTTTTTTTTTTGCTCGACTTTTTCCTCCCTTTTTTTCCCCTCCCTCCTGTGCTGCTGCTTTTTGATCTCTTCAACTTTAAATTTTTTAAAAGGAGTGCATTATAATCGGTTCTGTTCTCTCTTCTCTTTTTTTTTCCCCTCTGGTGTGTGTGTGTGTTGCTGCTGCTGCTGGTCGCCCAGTATTTATATCAACCCAACGCTCTTTGTTTCCCCTCCTTTTGGATCTGTTGAGTTTCTTTGTTGAATAAGACAGCATGGGTGCCCAGTTCTCCAAGACCGCTGCAAAGGGCGAAGCCTCCGCCGAGAAACCTGGGGAAGCAGTGGCTGCATCTCCATCCAAGGCGAATGGACAGGTAAAAAACGAAAAGAAATTTTAAAAAATATTAAATCTCCTCCTTTTTTTAAGCCAACTTCGACGGACTCTCTTTCGCATCCTGTTTAATTCTTCTTCCTTTGATGCCCCAGTGGCACATTCAATGGAGAATACGGTCGATCCTTTTATCTTTGCAACTCGAGGCAAAGGAATAATTTCTTTATTTTGGTTAAACGGGCTCGGCTTTGAATGATTCCTTCCTTTATTTTTCCTGCGTGGGGGGCGGGAGGGGGAAGGGGCACGTTTCTTTCTTTCTTTCTTTCTTTTTTTTAAATCCCTCGTGTATTATGGTGGAGCGTCCCAATGGCTCGTAAACGGAAGGATCTTACAAAGCCTGGCTTTTCTGCCCGCTTAACCCCCTCCCGAAGACACTCGATGCCTCCCGCGGAACGCCTCTCGCGGCACAGCCGGACGGCCGTGTGGTAGCGGGGCCCGGAGCCCCCGCGGGCAGCCCCCTCGGGCGGGAGCGCGGGCCGGGGGCTGCGCCGCCCGCCCCGTCCACGGCAGCGCCGCCGGGGGCTCGGCAGCCGCGGGCACGGCTTTCTGTCACCCACCCGCGCCCCCTCCCCACGCGTGAGCCGGGCTGGCAGCGGCGGCGGCGTTGCGGGCAGCCACCCCCCGCCGCCCCCGCAGCTGCCGCCCCGGGCAGCCAGCCGCGCTCCGGGCGCCCGAAAGATGCAAATGCGGCGTGAGTGGGGAGGGGAGGAGGAGGCGGGGGGCGCCTCGCCGCACCGCCCGGGCGCTGAGGGGCCGCGGCGGGCGGGGGGCCGGGGCCGGGCCGGGCGAGCTTTGTTCGCCTTCCCCGCCCCGCGCCGCCGCCGCGGCTTGGACGGGGCGCGCCGAGGGCGGGGGAACGCGGCGCGGCCGCCGCTGCGTGGAGCCGGGGCGCCCTCTGGCGGCCGCCGCGCGCTCCGCCCGCCGCTGGGGGCGCTCGGCCCGGCGAGAGCGCGGGGCTTCGAACCGCGGGAAGCGGTGAGGCGAGGCCGGCAGGCGGGGAGGGCGGCGGCGGCGCCCCGCAACACCCCCACCAGGCACCCCCGGTAACGCTGGTCCTTGTCTTGCAGGAGAACGGCCACTTGAAGGTGAACGGCGACGCCTCCCCCGCGGCGGCGGAGGCGGGCAAGGAGGAGGTGCAGGCGAACGGCAGCGCGCCCGCCGAGGAGACGGGCAAAGAGGAGGCGGCCTCGTCGGAGCCCGCCTCCGAGAAGGAGGCGGGAGAGGCAGAGAGCACCGAGCCAGCCTCCCCGGCGGAGGGCGAGTCCTCCCCCAAGACTGAGGAGGGCGCGACCCCCTCGTCCAGCAGCGAGACCCCGAAAAAAAAAAAGAAGCGCTTTTCCTTCAAGAAGTCCTTTAAGCTCAGCGGCTTCTCCTTCAAGAAGAACAAGAAGGAGGCCGGCGAGGGGGCCGAGGGCGAGGGCGGCGCCGCCGCCGCGGCGGCGGAGGGCGGGAAGGAAGAGGCGGCGGCCCCCGAGGCGGCGGGCAGCGAGGAGGGCAAGGCGGCCGCCGAGGAGGCGAGCGCGGCCGGCAGCGCCGAGGCGGCGAAGGAGGACGCCGGGGACTCGCAGGAGGCCAAATCGGACGAGGCCGCCCCCGAGAAGGCGGCGGGAGAAGAGGCCCCGGCATCGGCGGCGGCCGAGGAGCAGCAGCCGCCTCAGCAGGCAGCGGAGGGGAAGGCGGAGGAGGCGGCGGGCGCCGGCGCCGCCACGAATGAGGCGGGCAGCGGCG
The DNA here is from genome assembly GCF_028769735.1 of Zonotrichia leucophrys gambelii. NCBI lineage: Eukaryota > Metazoa > Chordata > Aves > Passeriformes > Passerellidae > Zonotrichia > Zonotrichia leucophrys. The sequence continues at coordinate 40,345,376 of NC_088172.1, forward strand.
AGCAGGAGGCGGCCCCCGCGGAGGAGCCGGCGCGGCAGGAGCCCCCCGCCGAGAGCAGTCCCGAGGGACCCGCCGCCGAGTCGGCGGAGTAGTCAGCGCCGCCGCCGCCCCTCGCCGACGGACTTTTCTTCCCCCCTGTTTGTTTTTGGAGTGGTGCCAGGTACTGGTCTCGGAGAACTTGTCTACAACCAGGGATTGATTTAAAAGATGTCTCGTTTCTTTTTTTTCTCTCCCCCCGCAGCTCCCATCTCAAATCGTTATATGTTGCCGCCATTCCAACGGGCGGAGGGGGGCTCCCCTCCGCCTTCTTCTCCCATCCTTTATATTTTGGTTTTTTTGGGTTTTTTTTTCATCAGTATTAATGTTTCGTTTTGGTTGGTTCGGTTTTTTTATTTCGTTGGTTTTTTTTGCTTTTTAAAATTTTGTTCGTTTATTTTTTAATTTCATACTTTGCAACTCTCTTCATATTATAAAACTTTTGCCGATCGGTCTATGGACATGCCCATATATGAAGGAGATGGGTGGGTCAATAAGGGATATCAAATGAAGTGACAGGGGCCGCAGTGGGGAACCCGGGGCGCGCAGCCCTTGCCGGGAGCGCGCCCCGCCAGAAATGATGTAAGGGGTTAGTCTTTTTTTTAAAAGAAAGTTATTACGATGTATTTTGTGAGGCAGATGTTCTATAAGGTTTACAACACTACAAGTCTTGATTAAGAAGGAAAGGAAAAAGGAAAAAAAAAAAAATAAAAATCAATACCCAGATAAAGAGATCATAGTCTTAGAAATTCATTTAAACCATAGGAACTTTTCACTTATCTCATGTTAGCTGTATCAGTCAGTGATTAAGTAGAAATACAAGTTGTATAGGCTTTATTGTTTATTGCTGGTTTATGACCTTAATAAAGTGTAATTATGTATTACCAGCAGGGTGTTTTTAACTGTGACTATTGTATAAAAAAAACAAATCTTGATATCCAGAAGCACATGAAGTTTGCAACTCTTTCCACCCTGCCCATTTTTGTAAAACTGCAGTCATCTTGGACCTTTTAAACACAAATTTTAAACTCAACCAAGCTGTGATAAGTGGAATGGTTACTGTTTATACTGTGGTATGTTTTTGATTACAGCAGACAATGCTTTCTTTTCCAGTTGTCTTTGAAAATAAAGGAAAACTCTTCAGATGCAATGTTTTTTTTTTTTTTTTTTGTGTAGCATCTTGTCTATCATGTTTTTGTAAATACTGGAGAAGCTTTGACCAATTTGACTTAGAGATGGAATGTAACTTTGCTTACAAAAATTGCTATTAAACTCCTGCTTAAGGTGTTCTAATTTTCTGTGAGCACACTAAAAGCGAAAAATAAATGTGAATAAAATGTATAATTTGGTTGTCTTTCTTTTATGGATACTCTGGTAGCTTAAAGGGACTAGTCAGTATTGCCTAAATTTGTACAGAGACAGTCATGTGTGCTGTTAGCACTAGCTTTGAAAAGTACCTTCCTGGATCTTGGACTCTGTAACACTGTGCATTTTACAGAGAAAGCGTGCAGTGCACCAGGTAATTTGTAGGCTTTTCTGGCTTTGAAAAGAAGACTGGAAGGCAGTCTGAGCATGTAGTGTATGATTCTCCTGTCCAGGCTCCATCTTGCTTTTAAGACCAGATGTATCCAGTGTATGAGGATCTTGCCTCTTGAGGAAAATAAGATTTCATTTGAATTGCTTAGGGTGGGGCACTGAAATTTTTATGCTGAGTTGCTTCAAAATTAAGCTCTTGAACAGCTGTCCCACTTAGGTCTTGGTATGCTGGTCCTGATTTGGTCCCTCGATGATTGTCTTGAAAACTAGCCTGGAAGGAGAAAGGGGAAACTAACACTGCCATTCTACTTAAAGTAATTAAAAGCAATATTTTCTTTTTTTCCTCAAGTGCTACTCCCAAGTACAGGTGAGTTTCAAAACAGATTTCAAAATTTGTCAATTAAAAAAAAAATTACTTGGTGCTTGCCTTTAATTGTTAGGCTTTTTGGCTATTTTCCAGCATATTGCTCAGGGCAATTATGCCTTAATAAAACAGTGAGTTCATGTAAGAAAAGCAGCAGTGGTGTTTGGAGGGTGGAAATTGATTCAAGAAAGTGTTGCTTCTAAGTTTATAGGAGAAAGTTTAGTGTTACACTTATTTGCTTCCACCATTTTCAGCAGAAACTCTTTGGAAGCAATTATGATTCATTTTATGAGAAAATGGCACATTAGCACCTTGTTCCCTAAAGAACAAAGCCTAAACTGAATGAAGTATAGTAGATTTCCTGCTGAATGCATACTTCTTTTTGTTTGGTTTGGGTTTTTTTTTGGTTTTTTGTTTTTTAATTCAGCTGTCTACCATTTAACTTTGGCTTGTATGTACTCTAGTTGCCCTGGTATTTCTCTATAACTTTAGAAATGTATTGAAACTATGCTATAATTGCTGAGGGACAAAAATAAATGGATGTAAAACAAGATCCTCCACACCAGTGTCATTCTTGGAGTACATGTGTTTGAAGTCTAGTGCATAACTGCTTTGCTAAGGGGTTTTTATAACATGGCTGTAAAAACCTGTTCTGAGACGCATAATGTCTTGGCCATAGAGCCAATGTCTCTTTTTAATAAATATTTATATTTGAATCCAAGGATTCTTAAAGGGAGGTCTGAATTTCTTCTCTTTTCTTCTTCTTTTTTTTTTTTTTTTTGGTCAAACTGTGTATTTGTACGTACAAAGAAAATAATTGCTAGCAAAGTTCTTTTTCAGATTTTTCTTAACCTCTCAAGCTTTCATGTTTTTTCCTCACTCAGCTGGTGGTTTCTGGAGCACTTCCTATTCCTGGGAGTGCAGAATTGCCCTTGCCCCTGGCAGATGGACTTTTGGCTTGGGGCTTTGTCATTCTGTGGCTTGACTTGACTTGAGATATATTTTGAAGTCCTAACACTGGTACAAAAGTGCATCTTAAGAACACCAGTTGCGTGGTCTGCTCTTCCTGTCCCAGCAGTCGGGTGAGATTTGATGATGCCAGTGTTCCGCTGTGTGGTTTAAGAAGACAGAAGTCAAGAAATTGGAATCATGGTAATTGAAGAGTTTTGAACTGCTACCTCCTGCCAGAGAATTGTGCAGGAGCATCTCTCCTCCCTGGGTCCCCAAGGGACTGAGCAGTCATTTCTGTGGAATTGTGGAATATCCTTTCTTATGTACAAGGAAAAGGAAGGAGCTGGCTGTTGTTCATCTTCTGTGTGGTCTGGTGAGGTGACTGGTCAGGTTGTTCATCTTCTTGCTGAGAAAGCTTTATACTTTTTTTTTTTTTCATTGCATTGGTTGCCTTAATGAAAATGCTCATTATAATAAATATTGTAATTATAACAAATTCACAGCGAATGTGGATTTAAAATGTGTGATTTCAAACCAATTTTCCTATATCATGGTTCTTTTAAAGCAGAATATTATTATTGCTATGAACATGGTCATTTCTGTAGTGCTGAAACAATGTCATATTTTTAGGTAAAACACTGGAATCTAATTTTGCCTGATTAGAGGCTCTAGAGATTTACTTCTTTTGTTTATTTACTTACACTGAGACAACAGTTTTCCTTGTTAAAGAACATAACCTGGTTGTACAAAAGTGCTTTAGATCTCATGTCTATCTTGGTAGAGTCTAAACTACACTTCAGACTTTGCAAATCAAGGTGTTTTACCTCAAATACTTGAGTTTTGTATCTGGTCCTGATACTTATTAATGTGGACCTGTAGAGACTTTGCCTTCAGGCAAGGAAGCAAGGCAGGAAAAGGGAAAGGTGAGGTGGATAAGGGAAGTGGAATCCAGGCTTTGTCTTCTTCTGAAGAGCCATCACCTTCTTCCTTGTGTCCATAATCCTTGGAAACACATCAAGTCTTGTATTGACTTCTGCCATATCTAAAAACTCCTCTTGATTGTATTAGGTACAAGTGTTGCATGTGTATTTTACTCCTTTATTATGATGTTGTCTATGTTTGAAGAATGTTTTTTATTCTACAGTAGTTTGAAACAGCTAACTCTTGAACTTCACTTGCAGATGATCAGATAGAGGTTGAAAGTTTTCATCTGTTTTGATTGTTTGAGTTTTTCTAAGTCCTTTAAAAAAATCTAGAATCGTACACATTCTACCCTGAAGCTGTAATGCTGATTAATAGTTTCCTGCAAAATTAGTCCTGTGAATTTGGTCTTTATGCTATTTTGTATAGTGAAAGACTAGTGAAAGGTCATCACTGGTGGTATTGGACTGGTTTCAGTGTTTGTTTTGAGAGACTGAGGTGAAATGTGTTTTTCATGATGATGTAGCTTAGTTGAAAGCATCCTGATTCTAGCTTAGGACAATTTTTTTTTACCATACTCAGGCCTACTGAGATAGAAAAAAAGCAGGTCCTTTTTTTCCTGAAGTAAGAAGCAAGTGAGAATGGTATATTGTTTATAACATGGTGTAGACAGGGGGATTATTTAGTTCTCCTTACAAAGCTGAGATCCTGGGGTAGCTGTCAGTGATGGGAGCTATTGGCGCTGCAGTGAGTCCAGCAGGGCAGAGGCAAGCAGGCTCCTGTCACTCCAGTGAGGGAGTGTAAGAGCTGGTGCTACCCAGAAGTGCAAGGTTTCTGAAAGCCTGTGTGCTGGCTTGCCTGGGGAGAGCCAGCGTGGTGGTGAGATTTAAGGCCTGTTGCTTGTCTGAGGATTGAGAAAGGGAAGATGCAGCATGATGTGTTTACTGGAACAACTGTTGAGATTGCTCTGAAGTGGAAGCATTGCCTTTTGGGAAGATCAGAGGAGGGTTAGCAATGGGCTCCAATTATGCTTAAACAGAAGGGTGACCAAAATACTGCCCGTGAATGAAGTACAGAGTTAGAAATATGTAAATTTGGGCTGTATTGTTGAGTAAGTAAACTTTTCATACAAAAGCAAAAGGTATTCTTTCTACAGAAGAATTCAGATTCAGAATGCCCCATTTTCAGGATATCTGTAATGTTACCTGGTGGAGGTGACATAAAGGTTAAGTAAATGATTTTAGAACATTTTGAAGTCCTGAGGATGCTTACAAGTATTATTTACACATCTTTGCTCTCAGTTTTTGCTACAGGAAGGCATGTTTATCCAAAACAGGACTATCAAGGTACTAGGTGAAACAAAACATTAATATTTGTAATTAGAAAGACACAAACAAGAGATATGGAATGTTAGTTCTAAGATATGATGAATTTAGATAAAATATCAAAGACATTATTAAGTTAAAAGGAGGGGGGAGAGTTTTGTGGTTTGTTTTGGTTTGTTTGTTTGTTTCACCTAACACAATTTTGATTTTAGAACTGCAAGTACAGGATAATCTTACTGGTGATGCATGCATGTATATCACCAGGTAGCAAACATTCCAGGAGTCAGGATTCTTGGGATAGTTCCTGTGGCCATGTATGTGATGACCTGCACTAGAAGAGTGCTGGAGAGGGAATGTTTTGAGCCAAGCAATGCCACCCTCTGGGGTGTTTTCCAACACCACAGCTGACACTATGGGTAATAAAATATTTGATAGTTGCTCTTTGCAGAGGCCATAGTAACTAGAGGTTTATTTTTAGATACAGTGCAAACTGGACTCTTTTTCCCGAAGTTCACACCTTAGTTTCCGAAACAAGAGAAAAATACCTATGAATCTGTTAATTAAGTAAGTTGTTCTTACTGAGTAGCTCTAATAGCTGCAAAAAATTCCTTTCTAGCCTATGCTAGAGTAGTTATTTCTCTGAAGTTTGGTATGGATAACTACTTGAATATTTAAAATTAATTTGATGACACAATAAGCCATGCATACAAGGGTCACCTGCTGTTCAAAGGAAGAAAAACCCATTCAATCTCACTGGAAGAGAACCATTTTGAACCAGTTAAGACCTGCATAGGCAGGGCCTTTAAAAGGGGACCAAGAGAAAAAAAGAAACCAATCCCCAAGCTTTGGGAACTAACGGAAGAAACTGCTTTTTCTAGGCCCCTGAAGCAAGACTGTCATAGGCTCAAAGTACCCCTGTAGTGTCCTTAAATAATAGAATTTACTTGTGAGAGACACTTTCCACTGGAGTGCAGATCCATGTTCCTTTCAGACATCACCAGTGAAACCAAGTCCAAAACTGATTGTTGAAGGTAACATTTTTCAGGAATGAATCATTAGGCCACTCACAAGTCCCACGTTGCAGTTTAGGAGCCTGTTAAAGCAAACTTAGCAGATATAGCTCAGAGGACTTACCTCCTCTGAGGACACTGGGCAGCAAATATATCCCACCTTGGTAATTAAATAAAATGACAGAAATCATGGAATCATGGACTGATACTCAGAACACAGGAAGGAGCTTGATCTTTTTTATTTTTCCCTCAGTACTATTTTTGCATATCCCACATAGGTTTTTGCTTTCTAATAAATATCCAGGAAGATAATTCAAAGCACTAGAGAGCTATCGATAATCTGTTTCAAACTACATTATAATAATTCAAAGTAGAGTGAAAATAATTCCAAAATTTGTCTTAGTTCTTTCTCCTGGATGTTTTTATACAGGTGTATTTGAAAATTGTTATGATATTTTATTCTGCTGTTTAACAACTTTACATGTTAATGTTCACATGGAGAAACCATGCCATTAATATGTATGCTAAACTAGCTAACTTCTTTTTTATGGATCTTGGTGACACTAGGATGAGGCCAAAATCAGTGCTTCTCAAAGTTTCTTAAGCTATGCAGCACACTTATGAAATTCCCTGATAGATGTTGCTAGTGATAAGAGCAACCCATTTGATTCTTCTGTGCAGCATCCACCTGGAATCCACAAGAAATGGTGTGCAATAAAGGTACCAGAAAGTACTGTCTGCCTGAATTAAGGGGCTGAAGACCCACAGGACCATACTGGCAAAATGGACAGGAGCACTTTGATGTGTTTCTGTAACAAATGACAAAAATGAAATGCTGCTGGAAACTTATCATCATTGTTATATATGTGAGAATTTATACTCTGGAAGTTCATCAGTCCAGGCTTTTCCTCTGCCTCCATCACATGGAGTCTTTCTAATGTTTAACAAACTGATACATCAAAGTGATGATGTAAAGATATATTTACAAGCTCCTCTAGATAAGTAATCAGCAAAAAATTGCTATTTTGAATGTAAAAAGGATACTTTGTGGTCTTCATTGCTATCCACTGAATGCTGTGTTAATCTGGTGAATTTTTTTGCCTTTGTGTTACTTGCACAGAAAATTGTAATTTCCAGATCACGAAGCTTCTGCTCTCATTATAAATTGGGCCAAAGAGAAGGAAGAAGGGAAAATACTTTAAAGTGATGGTATAATAGGACTATCAACTTTAAAAAACAGGGGGATTCAAAGCCAACTGTTCTCTATTTAAATCCCAGTGCAAATCTAATCTAATCTAAAGAGGCTTTAGGGCCTTGACTTGCATCTTGTTGTTGTTATTGCATACATGTTTAATCATTAGTAATCTGTGGATATATAGAAGTGGAAACAAACTAGTACTTATGAAGTTTTCCTACTCCTAATGCTTCATGGCAGGTGTGCCAGATTTAACTACAAAAGCAATTACTGGAAAAACATTCGGTGTGCCTTTGTCACAGAGATACTGAAGATGGAAGCGCTGAGTTGCTCCTGAGGATTTTAGGAGAAATAATACACTCTTCATCTTTTTTGACAAAGATAGAATGAGGGCACTTGTAGTGGAGCTTTTCAGAGAAGCCACACAAGTTTACAGTGAGACTATTAAAGGGTGCTGAACAGCAGACCCTCCCAGCAGCACTGGAGTGAAGCAACATACGTGTCATGTCACTAAAGGACACGAAACAACACGAGCGCACACACTGCTGCTCTCAAGGTGAAAAAAAGGGAAGCTCATTTTCTTACTCCAACATTTATAGTTTTCTAAAAGTGACAGTGGATTGGAAGGTGAAAGTGCCACCTCTCCAATGACACTGGACAAACTAACAGTCTATCAAATTTCTCTTTTTCCATAAAAGAATGCAAAACAATAAATTATTTACAGAAAGTGTATGAGAAAGTTTGCTACAAGAATGTAAACATCAGTAAACTTTAAAAATCTTTAAAAATCAGAGCAGCAGTGTAAGAAGTGCACCATTTGCAAGTGAAACTGGACATTTAAAAACCTGCCATACTGCAGGCTTCCTTACATGTGAATCTGCCACATTAAAGGCAATCCAATTGCAGATGACGGTGACGTGGACAGCTGGGAAGGAATCCCACAGGAGGAGCACAGCCAAGGACGGCTTCTGAACAGCAGTGTAAACAAAGGTTCATTTCTGTAAGACTACTACTACTAGGAAATATTTATACTGTGATACGGGCTCTAAAGGCCAGGATTAAATATGAGTCTTGTTTGTGCCAGGCACTGTGTGTAAACATCTATGAGAGACAGTCCCTGCTCTGGAAAAGCTTCCAGGCTAAATGCAGAAAGGTTAGGCTGCTTCACTTCCTACCATTGTTAGAATCACATTTCTATTTATCTTGGTCAAGATTATGAAGGGAGAGGGAATAAATTACCAACTTCCCTTTTTTCCCACTCCCTCCCCCACCAAGATCTGTTATTTGCAAGTTTCTTTTTTCACTTTATGACCTTTGCCATCATAAAAGTGGAACTGTGATACTGAAAGCATTGCCATCCATGTGCAAACGGCCAGACAATTTTCATGGCCACACATGTTGGTGGGCAATGCAAGCAATAACAAACATGAAGTTAAAAGTGGCTTTTGAGTGAAAAGATCAAGCAGTCCCAAACCTTGAAATGTAGCTTGAAACAGATTATCGATAGCTCTCTAGTGACACTTCGAGGCCGTTTTCATGTACTGAAACTAAAATACTTTTCACTCTTTCAAGTGGCTGTTTTGAGCACTGGCAGCAATTTCCAGCATGGAAGTAAATGTGGGTTTTTGGAAAGGAGGGAAGGTGCCCATTTTAGGGAGAATATTTGCATTTAGATATATGATTTTTCTTTGAGGGTCTATTAATTCTTTATCAAAAGCTCTCCTTCAGCTTGATTAAATATTGGTATGGTAAAGTACAGAAAAGAAGATTCTTTATTGATTTTCTTTTCTATTAAGAAAGTACCTTAACCAGAATTTTCCCATTATAATTTGTGATTTCTAAGAGTTTTAGTAAGAAATTCTCTATCCAAGTTGTATTTCAAAACTTCAGATATAGGAAGAAAATGTATGTCTTCCAGTTTACTTAGAATGGAGCTACTGGCAAATTGGTTCAGATTCATCATCTGGAATGCTGTGAGTCCTCATGGACTAGCAGATTTAATGAATGTGTATATTGTTCATAAAACAGAAGAAAAACCTGTTTATTATTTTATATTTGTTTTCACATGGCATTGAAAAGAGTAGCCTCACTAGTTTGTAAAATTGATTCTGTTCACTGTGATTTCTAGAATATTATGCCAAAGTTATCAGTTAAAAAAATTTGCCAACTTGTCCTCTAACACACACAGGAATGGTAGTGCAGGGATTGCCTGATGACATTTTCACCATCATGTTGCATAAATCAGCTAAAGTGGTAAAAATGCTTGTGGTTTGGCTATATTTATAGTCTCTGTATTGCTAGCCACATGGGAGAGCTATGGGAGGGAATTTCCCTAAAATTGTTTTAGCCAACATAACCACTGGGACATCAAGCATTTGTTGCTACTGAGAGTGTTAAACTTGGAAAACTCTCTCTACAACATGCCAAGGGAGGGAGGGAAATAGTTAAGAGAATAACATTAAAAAGTAGTAGTCAAAGGATTCCACACAGCCTTAGGAAATTAGCTGAACAATTTCTGAGTAATTAGTGAGAGCTTTTGACAACAAAAATGAAAAAGGATAATCTGGAAAACTAGATAAGGATAAATCCAACACCTGCTTTAGGTATGGTTTCACAAAAGATTTGGGTAAAAAAAGATAAAGGAATAAGAAAAAAAAAAAAAAGGTTGAGGAGTGTGAAAACAAAGAGAGGGGCTGGCAGAGGACAGAGAGATGTGTGTTGAGTGGAACCACAACACGATGAAACAAGGACCAGGGAAGTTACAGATGAAGCAGTTAACAAAGATAACTGAACATACACTCGAGAAAAATGTATTTTTAGGTGGATAAAATGATTAGAAATAGACAAGATCAGCTTCACAATGAAAAACCATGTCAATTGCATCTCTTCTGAGTGTATACACAGTTTAGTAGTTCAGTGGGAATTAGGAGCTGTAATAGATGTTGACTTCAGTAATATTTTTGATGCTCTCCTGTGCAACATTCTCGTAAACATAGCAATGGAAATAAGAACTAGAAAAATAGGTGTTGAGAAAAGTCAGCTAAAAAAATAACCTCAATGTATTACAGTCAATTGTTTGCTGCTATATTGGGAGGACTGGAAGTGCATATAAAAAGGAACTCAGAATACTCATAATACACATGAGAGAGACAATCCAAAAATCAAGCAGAAGTTCAGCAAAGTGCTGTGTTTCAGGAAAATAGATATAACTCAGAAACAGAAAATGGGGACTGCATAGGCAACAGGAATCCCAGGGTTAAGGTGGTTCACAGGAAAAATCACTCTTTTGAGTGCAATGGCAAGGGCCCAACAGGGTTGTTTTGAGCATCTTTTGAGAAATATACACTTAAAGAACAGTTCTAATTTTTCCTGTGAGTGTATGATACCTAACACAATAGAGTCTATGTCTTAGACTGAATAGTTAACATGTAATGAAATATCATATTATTAATATTAAAAGTGATTGTTTTATTTCCAAAATCTGTTTTTGCATAGAGACCTTACTGATAACTGCATTAAGAATAATATGTAGCTGTGTTAGTGCATGTGTATTTTTATTTAGTTGGATGTTTATACATATGTATCTCATGACATAAATTGTGGACAGCTGTTATTGTACCCTCCCTTTCCTGTACTACTTTTACTGAAGCACAAGACGAAGTTTTCCCCAATCTCTCAAGACCTTTTGGAAATCACTACATTGAATTAAAATTATAAAGCAAAGATATATAGGTAGGGAAAGGAGCTTAAGCTAAACATTTTGACCACCACTGGTATTAAGACAGGATAAATACAGATTGTACCTTTCAGATTATCTGTTTTAACCTCAAACCTCCACAGGGTTTCCACACCTTTCCTACTGTGTAACCTGTTAGCCCATTGAATTAGACTTGTAGTCAGAAATCCTTTCCTAAAACCTAAGTAAAACCCCCTTTCTCACATACTATACTGATTATTTTTGGTGCTCCCTCCAGCTGGCACAGAGAACTGATTTCTCTATATAATAAACTTTCATGTGATGAAAAAGCCAACTAAACTCCTAGTCCTCCAAACTTCTTGTTTGTAGCATACAAACCCAACTCTTTTCTATGTAATTCCTGTGTATTGCCTTCCTTAAAATCTAAAGACTATATAGAAAAAAACCTGAAAGCAAAACAACACTGGAGCATTGCAATGCTGGTTTCATAAGAAGGAACTAGTTTTCCAAGAGGAGTGGCCCCTATCCTTTAGCATCAGCATTAAACCAGGTGATTTTTTTTTTTTTGTGGTGACCAAAGGTAAAAAGACAGTCTGCTAAATTTAGCAGTTTACATATCTGCAAGTACAAATATATATTATAACCTATGGTGGACCTGCAGCAAACATGTTACATACCTAGATAGTGTTGTAGAGTATTGCTGGACACAATGGCAAACATGTCCATAACATGCTGCCCCATAGCACAGATTAATAAGAAATAACAAGAATAATAAGATTAATAAGAAATAATAAGAAATAAAAAGAATAACAATTCTAAACAAAGAGGAATGCTCATCAGTCTTCACTGACTCCTCCTTTTTGGTCTGATCTTCAGGTGCTAAAATCAGGCCCACATTTTCACAGTCTGTAGCCACTTTTCTATATACACAGCACGTATGTAGTGTGTGTATATAAAACACACATACATATAAACAGAGTCTGCAACCAGCTTGCTTACCCCACTGTACTAACTGGATTTGAAAAGGCTGTAGGTTTCAGGCTATATTTTGTTAGATGTCTCATCACTGTTTTATGTTATTTATTATGTCTACCTACCCTGAACAGGCACTACTTCATTGTGTGTTTTCTCCTTGTACATACACTTTAACACTCTCCTCCAAGTGTGACTGGGCTTATTTCAAGGGGAATTCAGGCACCTTCTCCTATGCATGTATTTTCATTGATCACTGAAGTGCCAGCAGGGTGAGTGGTAAATTTCCATCATTCCGGTAATCACTGTGGTCTGATCTAGGTAGGGACTGAGATTCCCTGATCTCAGACTGCTATCTGTCTCAGCATTTCAGAACAAATTTGGTTTTCCCCTTTTTTGCTTTTTAAAATATCAAAATTTCTGATTTATTCACTAAAATGACATGCAGAAATTGACTTAAGGATGTTTGTTATGAGCCCAGTGAGAAACTGTCAAAAATAAAGTTACACATGGAAACTTAATTTTAGCTTTTTTAACAAACACAGTTTTCATGGAAACTTTAAGAATTTCATCCTAAACATAGAGGTCTCTTTGTAAAGATACCTGCCACAGCCAGCACGTGGGTTTTGGTAGTACCTACCCCTCCTGTGCCTGTAACCATCAGAGACGTGTTATTTATGAAGTAGATCAGCAAAGAAAAGAGTAATGCAGTGTCCTTCAGAACAAAGCAGAATGAGGCTGATGTCTCTTACATCCCTATAATTCAGGTAACAAAGCAGGGGTGAAGGAGAGACAGGACTCTTGTGTTCCCAAAGCACTGAACTGGAGTCCCAGGGAAATGTGCTCTTCCACTGTCACTGACGCTGTTTTGCCATACACCTCGGGCAAATGATTAGTCCAATGTTTTAGAAGTGTTCTGTGAGGGGTGTTTTCCAGGCTATATGAATATTTGCCACTCTAACCAAAGCAAATGGGAGCAGTCAGTCCTTCGGTATTTTACACAAGAATGAGGAATACAGCAGCAATCCATTTAGAAATTTGGGGGTTAATCTCTCTGCACTGAAGTTCTATAATAGGGGACATAACAGGATTCCTTGACTTCACACATGGATTTGATGTTTAAGGTCCCTTTATAATGTCTTAGAAAGTAAACTACCTGAGAAAGACATTCCAGTGCCCTGCTCCTAGCTGCCCTGTTTAGCCAGGGGCAAAAAAAAGGGGGGAAAGGAAGGATGTGAGGGATTTTCGACCTATGTTTTTATGTACTTATTTTTACAATAGCTGAGAGCTAGCATACTCTTGGGAACTGCTGGCAAGCTTCCATGCCTGGCTGAAGAGATTTGAACACCCGTCTCACAGAAAAGTCCTTCCTCTGCTCTCCAGTGTATTCATTCTTGCAGGAGGGAAAGAATAGGAAAGGGAGAGTTTAGTATTTCTTTCACTGAGGACATCCCAGTGTGCTCCAAATTATTAGATACTTAATGGACCAGAGAATGAATTACTTTACTTTTTCCTAGATTTAAGTAGTTGATTTTAAAAGCCTAATCTTTTTCTAAACACGAGCTTTTGTCAAAGTGTGTTGTAAGCTTTATAAGAACAGAAAGAGGGTGTGAAGTCTTAGTATTGTTGTAGTAACTTCACACTCTGTGGTTTTCTGATTTTTAAGTGGTTACTTGTCAACTACTCTTTTTAGCCTAGGTTTTGTGTGTTATTTATCTTTTTAGGATAAAAAAAGGGCAAGAAACAATATGATCATACATATGCAAAAATTGTCATTGTACTGACCGAAGTAAGATCATCAGGTCTGATGCGTAAACTGGGAAGAACTGGGAAAGGAAGCTGACAATACATAGATATACTGAAGCAATGGTGTATATTTTGTCTTTTTCAACTCCATTGCTCTTAGCAGCTGGGGTTCTTGACAAATGTATCCATAACTGAGATGTCATTAAAGATATTCTTAGTAAATTAATCCCTGGCAAACTCATTTTAAACAAGGGTTTAAAAATTAAATTAAGAAAAAGGGAGAGGAGAAAATGAAAGAGGTCTACAGAGTATGCAGAAAAAATGACAAGTTGATTTAAAACTGCTTAACCAATTTTCTTCAACCTAAAATTGTTTTCTTGAAGAGGCTATATTGCAAGCCAACACAAAGATTTCTGTCTTGCCATTTTTGACTTAAACAGCTACAGAAGATTTCGATAACAACATATGGAATATATTTTTTTCACATTCATTTAGCTGAAAGAATTTTGTTCTAACTTGTCTGATATAATCCAAGAGTAAAACCAAATATGGAAATCCCAAGTCCCAGAAGAATATGAGAAATTAATGAGAGCTGCTAAGCTGAAGCTAAAACGAAAGTTGGCACTGAGCTTTACCTAAACAGTCATGAGGAGGGATTTTTAATAGCAGACATCTTGGGTACTTTGTTAAGGAAGGATAAAACACCAAAACCAGACAAACCCACAAAAATCCTCCCTGGTCACTCATGGATCTTTTAAAGGGCAGTATCAGCAAGCTTTCTTCTTGAATTTGAGATGTTTCACCAGGCCTTTAAAGAAATATCACTTCTACTATATACTTAAGACCCTGTTATTAAAATTACTAGAGAGATTTCTCCGCCTAAATTAAGGTGCAAACAAGATCATACTCTGAATTCAAGAGTATGTCATTTTATTTAACAGTAAATGAGATGTAGAAAGGGAGAGAGAGAAATAAATAGGAAAAAGAATCTGTCTAGAAATAGGAAAAGGGGTCTAGAGGAGGAAAGAAAGAGAGTGACAGAGAGACAGATTAAGTACAGTAAAATATCACCCCTCCATGGATCCTGACAGCATCCATTTGGTCCTCTTCTTCTGATCTTCCCTGCTGTGAGGGTCTGAGCTTTACCAAAGTGATGGCTGCAGTCTAGATCCAGTGAAAGAAGCCCACAAAGCACAGGGTCCACTCAGTTTGTATTTGCCCAGGCAGGAGTGCCCAGGTACCTCCTTGGTGGTCTATTGTGTGAGTCATTAACAGTCCAGTCTCTCACAGATATAGATATATAACCCCGTTTGTCTTGCAGGAGATGACTACTGGCATATGGCACAAGTGAACATCAACCAGTATTGAAACCAGTATTAAGCAAACATTTTGGTGAAGGGTGGCAATTGTATATGGGAACTGTCAGAACAGAAATTGGTGAAGGCATTTGCCACGCTGCTGGTGCATTTAAATCCATTAAAACCATGGCCTTATGCAATGCCAGAGTCTCCTCATCGTTTGTACACAACAAAGTTTGTATTTATAAATTTGCCCTGCGTGTTGTCTTGCTGGGTTGCCAGTTTCACCATGTCACTTATACAGTCCATGGCCAGAGCAGAGCTTTGCCTGTGTGAAGCAAACTTTTCCTCTCTACTGAAGAATGTGAGATGGGGATGCTCCCTTGCATCAGTCCCAGTGCTTTCAGGAAGGGTTGAGGGGGGATGCAAGTGCCCAGGGTGTTGCTGCACCCTCATGTTGTGTAACCCTGAGGACAGTGTTGTAGGCAGCACCTGTGACAAATGTTCCCCCAGCCCATGGGGACAATCATGAGCAGACAGACAGGGATGTGAAGACACCGATAGCCACACCAACACTGACATGCACTGCAGGAGCTGCTTTGGTGGCTGGAGGAGGTGAGGCTCCAGCTGCCCTGGATGGGTCTTCTCCTGGCCACCACCCCAGCCATGAGTTACAGCCCAAGGTTCCCCCAGCTGCACACCAGACCGTGCAGCCCTGGGTGGGGACTGCTCTTGGACTCTGCTCAGAAAAACCTCCTCGGGGATGCTGAGTGCTGCCAGCAGTGTAATGCAGTCTGGCTCCTTGCAGTTAGGGAGCAAAGTCAGCTGGATTTTGGCCAAGCCTTTCATAGGAGCCCAGTAGGGGAGTAAGGGCTCCCTCTGCAGAAACATTCTCTGTGGCTTGCTTGTAATTTGATCTACAGCTGTCAAGAGTGAATGTTGCCTATACTTACCAAGTTTCATAAAATAGCATGTATAAGGATGTCCCTTGTTAAGGAACACCCATTAAGTGCATTAAATAATGGAATGGATCACAATTCTTAGGGAGAGAGCATTACACTAAATCCCTAGCATAAAATATTTTATGTACTAATTGATTTTATCTTGCTGTGCTTTGCTCAGCTTTTGCTGTGATGGCCTGAAATAAACAGCAAGGCTTCAATTTTGCCCACTGTCAAACCCAAATTCTGCATGTTTGTTTCATGGGACCCATCTAAGTGACTTCAGTGCCAGTGCACAGAGCTACTTCATGTGACAGGAGCAAGAGCTTGTCCTCATCTACTGCACTGTGGTGGTAAACACTGACTTAAATGCAGCTAATGATACAAATAATGGACAGACTAGTTGAACTTCCTTAACTTGTTCAGGTAATAAAACTCATTTCCAAGCTCTAAAGGCGTCAGTGAACATTCAGAAGAGTTGATTTATCAGTAACAGGCAGCCAAAGCCTTCTGTATCCCTTTCAAACAAATATTCCTTCACAAAATTAAATAAGTATATGAACTGCTATGGAATATGTCTGTACAAAGAAAACCACAGGTCATAAGATATTTTCTGCTGATTTTTCTCCTTTACCCCTTCAGGTTTTCTCTGTTGTCAGCAATTTTAAACCTCAAAAAAAAACTCATAAGATTATAAATGATCCAGAAAACCTCACTACAGCTTCTAATTTTTACCAAACTGACCATACAAATTGTCTAGCATGGAAGTGAAACAGCTGCATTGCAAATGTCATGTCATGCTATTGTACAAATTAGGAAGAATTATCAGAAACAGATTTTAGTCTTCTTTCAACTAAAATTATATTTTTTTCTCCAAAATTTGTGTTCTTCTGTTTATAAATTCAATGAAGCACCTTTTGTAATTAGTTATATGTGTTCAAACCAAAAGGCAAAAGCCTATGAGAACAGCATTACCCTAATGTGGTATGCTAGCCTTTTATATGGGAAAAGCTGTCTCTGTCTTCTTGAGATGTTTCCATTTGGACTTTCAAAAACCACCAAACACAATTATTTTAAACAATAAAGCACTTCAGACATATTTCAAGCAGGGAAACCATTAAATTAAAATTCTCAGAATCGCAGGTCATTTTTTGAAGTGTAGATCATTAAATTTAATTGTCCCTTACAAGAACTGGGCAAATCAACCTCCTAGGATTTAAAAAAAAAAAAGACCCAGCTGCTGTGCTTGAGGAAGATATAACTATACACATTATTTATTTTTTATTGCACAGCAGTAAAGTATTCTGTGTAGTATTTTAGACAACTGTATTAAATATAACACTCTCTGACCATTTCTGAAATAGAGACACTGTCATTTTCTTTCAAAATATTTTAAGCAATGTAGATCTGAGTTAATAGAAAAATTTTTCAGGATCATAACACCTATAATAATTATCTTTCACAGAACCAGTATTTTATTTCATAAGGGCTTTGTAGCTGACGTGCTCAGCACAACAAAAGGAGTTGGTGAGAGGTTTCAAAGATACTGTGAGCAAAAGAAGAGCCACTGTCAGCAGCCCATCAGGTGAGCAATCCCTGGCTTCTGCAGGGCTTGTGTCCCCCTCACAGTGGGGTCTGCCCAGCTGCTCACTGGATTGCTGCTGCAGCAAGGGTATCACCCCTCCAGAAATGGGCTTTTCTCACAAATTCATAGAGCATCTTAGACTGACACACACAAGACCCCCTGCACAGTATTTGGGTTGCCCTAGGAAAAACAGCTGCCCACAGCTTTTTACATCATTCTTTAGAAAGGCTCTGCCTCTTTGTACTTGCAGTAGGTTAGCAGTCCCATGCACAATCCCTGGCCTACTATCCTGATTTTTTTAGCACCCTCACATCTCATAGGGCTAGAGAGGAAAAAGAAGGATCCCAAAGTTTCCCTGTTATCCACAGAGAAGTAGAGAAAAATATGAGATGCTTAGTGCCTGATCCCTCTCAGCAGGGTCAGTGGAGTGGTGAAAAAGCCTTTGCTGTACTAAAGAACAGGGCAGACCCCACCTCCTGGGCACTCAGGGCACTCCTGGGCACTGCTCCTGGGACTACAGCGCTCTCAGGATGTGAGGTGATCAGCCTGGGGCTGAGGGTTCAAAAAGCAAAAGGCCTCTGCATGTCCCGATGTCAAGGTGAGCTCTAGCCCTGAACAACAGAGCGCTGCTTTCTGACCCAGCATGGTGTGCTCAAATGCTTCTTTGCCCTTCCTCTTCCTCAAGAGATCAGCCTCCTTACTTCAGCCCCTCGGCATGGGTGGCAGAGGCTGGGGGGTAAAAGGGGTGAGCATGGGGGGATTACATTGGATGATCTGTTCCTAGCCCACAGGAAAAACAGCTATTTGACTCCTGCTCCTACCACACCTCAGTGCCTCCTCAAAGACCACCCTTCACTCATGAGTTATTTGATCTCAGAGATGAGTTCCACATTGCCAGCTTTTATCCCTCCTAGGTCAGTGCTTGGAAGCAGCTCCTCTCCACCCAGTCTGTAAGCCCACTCCAATGTCTATGGCAAGTGACCATGTTCTAGAGGCAGGGCATGAAAGGGTGGTGTCTTCAATCTGCAGAGGATAAAAGGGAGGGATAGACCTAAGGGCCTTCCCAAACAGCAGTTAGTCCCGAGGAGACACACTGTGAAATGCAAAAATACTCTATTGTTGTCAAGTGCAAACAAATTTTATTGGCCTCACACAGAGAGGCTGCTGGCAAGGAGTAAGCTCTGAAAGCTAGTCCATGCTTCATAGCCTTTCAGGGACTGTCTTCCCCACTGGGACACTAAAAGAAGAGAAAATATGTATGCACAAGCCAGGCTTTCTAACTAGTCTCAGCCTACTCTGCAATGTTCACAACCAGGAAATATTTCCAGATAGGCCACCCTTGTTTATTGGGGCCATTTGGATACCCTTGGAGTCCATTCAGATTAAATGCATGTGGAGTTCCTTCTCAGGCCATGGCATAGCTGGGCTACTCTGAGAAAAGCAAACATAACACAAGCAGGCTATGTTCTGGCCTGACCCATAAAAACACCTGAAAGACAGCAAGGCCCCCATCCTTCTGAGGACCACACATCCTTAGAAACAGAGTAAACAAAGGCAAGTGCCAATAGCCCTTCCCACCATGCAGTTCTGAGGCACAAACCCAGACAATAGGCTGTCTGTCCATGCACTCATTAAAAAGCATCTGTTATTTCAGGCTATAAAAACACAGACAGGGCACTCTGCTCCTGGAGATGAAAGCAGGCAGAAGGCAGGAAGAGAAGATCTTTATATCCCACAGTGATCCTCTAGCACCCTTCTTCTGACCTCCACACCCATGAGCTCCTTTGTTCCTTAGGGCTACTGGTTCCTCTGCTCCAAAGCAGGGGCACACACTGCCAGCATTCAGGAAGCTGCAGCCTCCCCCAGCAGTGCCTGCAGCACCACAGACACTCCCACTGCTTGCCAGCTGCAAAGGGAGCACGCTGGGAATCTCTAGCAGGGTAAGCCCTCCTCCTCATAGCAAAGCTTTGGCACTCTGCTCTCAAAACACCCCTGTTACCAGCCCCATCCTCCCTCCCTAGATACCGAGGGGTCACAATATTCGCACTTAACCCAGAGTGGCCTGGAGAAAGTGATTGTAGACGCATGTAACACCTACAACAGCTCTGCAGGCAACATGTGAATTGCTCAGTGTGAAACAAAGTGAACAGGCAAGGTCTGAGCTGCTCCTACCCTTGCTCTGTTCATTCAACTGAAATGGGAATAGCTAGAAAGGACAGCACAGAAATGTTTTTGAGGGATAGTATAAAGACAGCTTGTCCCTCTCTTCATATTGTGTGACCTAGAAAGGAAAGAGAAGTGAGTCCTTTCTTTGGCTGTTGCAATTATACAGCTTGAAGCAGTCAGGCTGTCTACCTTTCTGCAGGAGATGTGACAGCTCCCAGCGCCAGAGAGCTGCATTCCTCTGCTTTGAAGAGCAGATTTATAATCCATGAGCTGCAAAATCTAAAGGGAGTCATAAAGGTTTTCTCAAATAATAAAAAAGGAAACAACCGCTACAGCCTCAATTATGGAGCCTTTGGATCTGTTTTTAGCATTTTCACATGAAAAAAACCATCAGCTGAAGCAGAAAAAGTTGACATGGGCCAGATGTTACCATGCATTATAGAAGATTTCTGTCACTGCCCAGGATCAGGCTGTCTTGGGCTTCAGCAGATGCAGCCTTTGGTCAAGGAGGATTCCTCTTGCTTCTTCCTCACCACACCCTCAACAGAGCCAGTGTGGCAAAGGCAGGCTGGAGCTGCAGCCAGCCACTTCAAAGGAGCCGGCCTCACTCAGAACTTGCCTCTGGTGGCCCAAAACAAGGAAGAGCCCAAAGACATCCGTTTTACCTTTCTTCCTTAACTGCTCCATTTTGTACAAGTCACGTTAATGGATCTCTTTGAGTTCAGCCTACAGTTTTTCTTCATAGAAATAATGGAATTGCAGTTTTAATTTTTTCCTTCCAAAACAGTGTTGAAAATTCATCAGAGAGTCACAAAATCTTCTCTCAGTCTGTTTTCCTTGTAAGGGCAAAAGGCTTTTAAAAAATGGGAGCAGAAATGTAAGAACTGGAAACATTCTGGCTGAAACTAGCATCTCATTATTAGAGTACATGTGCAGTGTGAGGGCCTCTCAAAGCTCGTTTCTTTAAGTGTTTAGCCTACCTTTTAAATTAATGAAGTGACAGGCTTTGAGCTTGGCCTTTTCTTAATGATCAGGCAAGAGATTTATATCTTGATTTTCCTAATAAAAAGATGACTGTAGGGAAGTTCTTCCAGCCTCATCCTATGCATAAGGTACAAAGTAAGCATTGCTCTTTGCCCTGCTCCACCATTCCATGGGATCAAGCTCCTCTTTGGTCCCTGAAGACTTCTCTCCCCCTTCTCCCCAGAACTTGCATGGAGAGAATGGACAGTGAGAAAAGACAGGTCCTTCCAGTTGGCTCCCTTTTGTTCCTTCCTCAAGGCACGTGAAATACACAAGATTCCAACAGCTTCACTATCTGCCCTGACTGCCCACAGCCAGAGAGGAGAGCTGCAGTTACCCAGACACTGAGTCCCTGTCAGGTAGGCACTGCTGTGTTGATAGCCAGAACTTTCCACACAAAACCACATGTGATTTCTCCAAACAGCACACACACAGAGTCCCCAGAGACACCCCATACAAGCTTCTTGCCCAAATCCTGCATGTCAGGAACACTGTTCTTCATAACTGTGATTTGTCCAGAAAATTAGATAGAAATATTCATAAATCTCAAATAGTAAACAAGGCATCTTAAATTGTACCTAAACAAACATTCCTTTTTTTTTTTTTTTCCCCTGGAAATACTATAGTTCTACTACAGATTCCTTATAAAGAGCTCAATCAAAAGAAGTAAAAGGACAATATATTTCTATTTTCTGCTTTCCCAGCTTGTTAGCTGTTTTCTTTTTATTAGCTTAGACAATTTTGCTTGACCTGAAAACTAGTCCCAGCAGCATGCCATCCCAGGACTACCTCCATTGCAGCTGGTTTTAGGTACTCATTTGGTTGGGGAAGGGGAAAGTAATTAAATCTTTAAGTATTTATTCCCAGCTGCTACCAAGAGCCTGTCTTTGTCATTTAAGCTAAAAGGAAGCAGCCACAAATTAAATCTGCCTTTCCAGAGGAAGAAGACTAGACTTTCATGACAACTGCTTGCAGTCTTCATAAGAAAACCTAAAAAATAATGTACCATCTGGGTGTTCATCTATAATATAAGGACTGGTAAGTCTGTAGTACAGTGCGGATAAAGTGTGTGTGTGTGGTCCCTGGGTAAGCCTTCTTAAATGGAGATGTGTCTAGGATTTGAAAGATGAAATGTAATATCCTAAAATTTGTATGGCTAAAGAAGAAAACATAGATGTAGCTGCCTTGTAGAGATTTTCCAACTTCAATGGGACCTGGAAATGTTTTTTGGGCATTTCTACAGAACCCATTGTTTCGTGCAGGTATGACACAACCTCTCTGTGGCCTGTTCCCTCCCTGGAAGTTGGAAGTGGTCTCTTTTCCCCATGGTGGAGTGTTTGCTGGGCTGGTTTCCTGTTGGTGCCTTTATGAATGCAGCATGTTGGCTGGTCTGTCTGTCTGCAGTGATGGCTTGAGGCTGTCCTTCGTGTGTGTCCCCTGCAGCTGTTAAACTGATGGCTTTAACACAATGCTGAGCAAAGGGGAGGAGAGCCCTCCAAAGTGTTTGTTGTGCAATCCTACTATGAAGGAAATGAGGTTCTCTGGTTTCTCCTGCCCAACACCTCAAGAGGGAATGGATCCTGTCTTTGCAGTTGTTCTGTGCATAAGGAAAGCCTCTCTCTCCCTATGAACAGTCCACTCTTCCTTGATCCACTGAGACAGAGCAACCTGATTTTCTGCCTTTTGTTACCCTTCATTGCTGTGGACATCTCTCAGGGGGCAGTGCTCAGGAACATCTTAATTCTTTTGGTGTCAGTGACTGTGCCTCACCTCTCAGGTTGGCCCTGCACAGGACCAAACTAATATAAGAATATAAGGAAAAGCATAATAGAGATTCTTACGTATTCAGGCAACTACCTGCTCATAATCTCTTCTCCTCCCTCCAGATGTTATTTTCATCCTTGCATGTATTTCTGCTGTGAGTTTCTTCCTGCTGAAATAGATCCTCTCAAACTTGGGATCTTAAGGGATAAATTTGCTGATATTTGTGGAAGTTGTGGGGCTGAAACTGGTGCTGGGTTGGCTCCATGCTGCCAAGCCACTGCATTCCCCACCCAGCAGCCAGAAGAGCTCCAACCCTGCATCCCAGGGAAGGTTACCACCCTCCCCATTCCATTGGGAGTATAATATTGTTTGATATGTAGCCATAAAGGAGAACCTGAGCCCTAAGAGTGTGAGAGGGACTGAACTCTTCCCTTCACACTTAACCTCAGCAGTGTTATCTAATTACTATTTCACTCACATAGTGCTGTTTATTAGACTGGGGATGAGTAGATGCAACTAAAATCAAAAATTTGGCTCTTATTAAATTCTTTCTGCAGTCAAGAGAGATAGTTTGTGGTCCCAGAGGATTGAGAAGGAATGATCATGGAAACAAAAGAGTAAAGCTGGGTCATAAAATAGTCCAAAGAACTTCTATAGTTTTTCTTGGGTCATTCAAGGACAGGAGGATGATGTGCATAAAGAAAAATTGATAGAGACCTAGATAAAAGAAAGAGGGAATTTAGTCCAACCTGCATCTCAAACTTGTCCTGGGAGCAAATTGCAAATGTATGTAGTCTAAACCTCTATATTTTTTGATTGAAATGTTTGCACAACTCACTATAACAAAATGCACCTTTGTGTAACTCTGCAAATGAGGTCTCAATTTTTTTCTCTGTTGCTTTAACCTCATTACTTCTGTTTTCATTAAGTAATGGTAGGAATTTGATTGCAGCCTGTTTTTTCAGTCTCTCTTAAAAAAATTCCACAATCCTGTTCACTCCTGCTTCACCCATCAAGGTAAACCTTCATTAGGAGGCAATTAAGGTTGCTCAAGCAATATGCCACCATAACAATAACTGAAAGGAGGGGCTTCTCCAGGTCACTCTGTCCCCATAGGTGTTGGCTTGTTTTCTTTGGAGCACCTCATCTGCATCCGCTGCTCAGACCTTGCAGGCTTTCAAACCTCAGCAAATGGCATTGTCTGTAATGACAAACTGGTGAAGTTTTGGACAGAAATAGCTTCCACTTTCACTGAGCTTCTAAAGCATGTCTCACTCACAACAGAGGTCTGCCTTTGCTAATGGATCTGAGTGGCTGTGCTGGTGAGTGCTATGCAAATCCCATGGGATGAAGAAGAATAGAGGAACAGCTTTTTATACACCATATTTGTGCATTTGGGGTGTCAAGTAGTGTAGCACTCTGGCTGCTTCAGGCTGAAAGAGAAATGGACTCACTGCTTTCAGTACTGGGGTGGCCAAACACCTCCTTCAGCAATGGTTTTGTAGAGCATTTGTACATTTAAAATTTACCTTGCCTCTGGCTGTTTGGCAAATTCCATGGTGGAAACCAGAAGTCCATAAAAAAGAGAATTTTACAGGAAAAACCCCATGTGTATTAGTTAGGTCTTTATTTTATATATTTAAGAGATTTATTGCTTCTTCTGGGAACATTTGGTGCCTACAGAAAGTTGTATTTCCCTAGTTATCTACCTCAGCCTAATTTATCTGGGTAATTAATTTTGGGGGGCCACAGACCCCCTCAGGGAGCCTCTGCTTTTGCTGTTGGGCACATGAATAATGATATCTTGTCTTCAACTTTGGACTAAGGTGCCTAAAGAAGGACCTTCCACAGAATAGAAGTACTAAAGTCCAGTTCTGGAGCTACTGCTAAAGATGACCAAGTTTAAGACATAGTCCTGTTTACCAGTTCCAGTTGTTTTACAGGTCTGCATCCCAGTCTCAGACTTGCTTTTGTGGATGTGATTCTCTGAGCTCCCAGGGACCATATACAGACATCTGAAATTCCTCCTAAAGCCATATTTTCTCATGGCAGTGTTAAGCTCTCAGAGGCCTCTTGTTGGCAAGATACTGCAAGCTCACGTCAAGGTTGGAATTGAAGTCCCTGCATAAGGCTCTGATGGCTCTCTGTACAAGGTTCTTACTACCTTAAGAGAAGGGAGGGGAGCCTAGAAGTTAGGGCACTACATGACCCTACATCAATATATTACCTTCTTTTTTGCCAGATGTCTAATAAAATAGTCTGTGGAATGATATCCTCATAGATCAGTTTTAAAATTAAATGAAAATCTCATGTTCTAAAGAAGAAAAATGCTGATCTATTACCTACTAATGCAGAAATTAGAACCACACAGTGTTATAGCTAGGGCATATATATATATGAGACTCTGTATCAGAAGAATTCTAGATTCAGCAAAAAAACCCCAAAAATAGATATTGCTGGAAACACTTTGAGTGTTCCCAAAGAAAAATACTTTCATAATTATCTAAATCCTGTCAGTCAGAGAAGAATAATTTTCAAGGTAGGGTAAAATACTGATCTGCATGAGCTGTTTCTGATTCCCTCTTGTCCCCAGAGAAGCACAGGTAATACACAATTACAGATACTCTTCCATGTTGAAAGTTCAGTGTTAGATTACTGGTGGAGAAAGTGGGGAAAAAATCAAACAGACTTTTGCAGGACTCACATGGTGAAACTAGAGACAACTGAAATACTTCTAGTCTTTGCAGACATTTTCCTTCTGGAGCACTATTGTTACAAGGACTGTATTTTAGTTTACCAAAAGGCAGATTGTTTGCCTTTCCCTTTTAAAAATATGCTCAGATTTTGTTTCTTCCATTCGCAATTTTGCTGTGTTCTTTTTTGGCTGCTACTTTATTGTTAAGCCTAAAAGACTAGAAATTATCAACCACAAGATAAAATTGTGTTAGTATTGATCAGGTCACCCTGTCTATTTAAAACAGACCAAATGGGCTGTAAGGGACATCTCTGTCATTCTGATAATCAGAAGCTTCTGTAAACAAAATTATTTTTGCTATAACTATCAAAACATTAATTCAGGAAAGCTGGAACTGAATAAGTGGAGTTAACCTGTATTTGCCCTCCTCTTTACACATACATATATTTACAGAAAGTTTCTGTCTCTTCTGGTTGTGAAGATAACCTTTCAAGTATAAACTGAGAGGAATGCTGGCTTGAGTCTGGAGCCAAACACATGGAAACAATAACACTAGACATAAGCTGCCTTCATTCATCTCAGTGGGATTCTAGCAATGAAGGCTCCTTGTGACAATGTAAAAGCCAGACCTGTTAACTCTTTCAATGCTACATTTTGGTAGTGGAAAGTTTCATGTAGCTGATGTATCCATCACAGCCATTTTCCTTTGAAAGGATATGCAATGTAATATGACTATGTATTTGAAATATGTACATAACCCATCTCTATTTTTGTCTTGACCAAGCTGTACTTTGACTGTTTTTATAGCTGATGTTCCAAAGATCAGATTCTGCTCTGTACAAAATGAGAAATAAAATCCTTTCTTGAATAAGTTTTCTTTTTCAAGAAATGTTTTTTTCCTCAAGGTTTTAATTTTGTTTTCTTTTTTCCCTTCCCTCTCACCCAAAAGGCAGTTGTGGCTGAGCAATCCAAAGATTAAACTTAAACCGTCTTAAAAGCATAGGGACAGATCATCTGCCCAATGTCTGTCTGCTCCCTGTTTTTATGCAGAAAGCAGTGTGTCAGTTCCTGCAGAGGGTGAACATGGTGTGCTCATTCTATCAGCAAGCAGGCTGGGTCAAAGGAAGGCTTGCAGGCTTCACTAACAGGATCTGCAGGATCTGATATCAGTCTGCCTTAAACCCTGCTGACTAGGGTCTTTGGCTGCAGTTACCAAGCTGGGAAAAGTGAATTGTGACAAACCTCGAGGCTGAGCAGGAAGCTCCTATGTCAGAAGAGAAATGTAGGTCAATGTGCTTTGCAGTAGAAAACCTCTGCTTTCAATTAAGTGCATCATAAGGAGAAGCGACTGTCAGTTGTCCCATCTCTGCTGCTCCCAAGCAGGCATCTGCTCTTTCCCTCTCTCTGCCACAGCTGGCAGCAAGGGCCATGGTGGGAATCAGTAGTGGCTCTCCTTATCACCTTGCTCCAGTTTGTATTGAGATTGACAGGAAAGAAATGTATTTACTAATATTATCATTTAATGTTATTTACTTTCTGTTGCTATCTCTGTCCTCCTTCCTCTGTCCCTTGCTAGGGAAACAAAGTTAAAAGAGAACCTGATAGCATCACTCCAAGGACTGGGCTGGGTAATAACATCAGAGTAATACAAGAACTTGGAATAGTTAATGCTACAGCAGGATAAAAAAATGCACCCTGGATTTCTAAACTATACTGACTCCTTAATGGTGAGGAATCAATCCTGTATGGTGTTTTGCAGTTTGTTCCTAAGAAATCCTTAATAATCTTTCGTTTCTTTCTTGGCTATTTGTTCCAGTTGCATAAAGTGTTCCATCCAACTCAGTCCCACTGGAAAATGAGGAGAGGTTTGGGTTTTTTATTTCAGTGGATTTGTGATCAAGCTTATAATTGAGATAAAGACTATATGAAAGTTGTCTGAGCAAAAGTATTGACTTTTGCTAAACCCCATGAAGCTGAACAAGTTGTCATAAGAATAAGAAAATTTGGAGTTTCTTAGTCTTATCAGAGATGTCTGGTACAATGGGTCTTGTTTCCAAAATCTGTGAGTGAGTTTTTTAGAAATTTTCATTCAGGAAAACTGCATTTTCTCCTCATCAAACTGTTTAACATAATTCCTAAATGATTATACATAAATGTTGTGGCATCCTCTTTCTCCAGCTGCAAGCCGCTGTATTTCAGAAAGTGTTTAGGTCTGTAGCAAGCATTTATAGAAGAAGTTTACTTTCTTAGAAGTATCACTTATCTAATTGTTTTTCCAAGCATGAAACATAATCATGATCATTGTTTAGTTCTGGGTTTGTGTTTTTGTGAAGGCTGCTGTTGGTGGGCCTGAAGGAGGTTCTTCACTTTGGGAGATTTAGAAGATTTCCCCTTCTCTTCTTTTGGCTTTCAGCCTTGATACATGACCTGCTGAAGATACACCCCTGAATCTAGTTTAGCATGCTGCTTTAAAAAGTGAATGTCTGGATGACTGGGGAAGACCAGGGAGGTTGGAATGGGGTGTGATGCCTTCCTACACTCAGGCAAGTAAAATCCTAACCCTCCAGCAAGTCACTCAGAGCTCTTATCTACATGAGGGCTCTTTAGTACCTGGTGTGAAATATGTAAGATGTGCTCAGCCTAACTCTCAGGGGAAATATGTTTCTCTGAGAAACACATGCTCCTTCTTCCTCCCTCACTCAAGACAGATGGGCAGGGGGATGGAAGGTTTTACTTCCAGCTGTGATTTCTGTTTGGGAATCTGAGGGGTGGGTCATCTACTTCTTGGGCTGCCAGGGGGGTGATTGCTCACATGCAAACCCACACAGAGGAGCAGCACCTTTGTGAAATAAGCTGAAGCACCTCAAGGTAACTGGTGTTGAGCACAGACTGTTGGAAGCAGAACACAGGTATACTGATGCACAATATGGACTTGTATCTGTTGTTTTCTTTCAAATTGCTCCTCGATGGAGAAAAATTGTAATTTCACAAACATTAAAACCACATTTTTCATTCAAATAGGTAAATGCAGGCACAAATACCAATCCTAGTGGCACAGACTTATTAACTTTGCACCATGTATAAACACAGTTTCTTACATTTGTAAGCAATATTGAATCCCCTGTGCTCCAGTTCCACTACTATAATTACTACTCTACACCTGGATAGAATGCCAGTGCTGACACTGTTGGGGAGGTTCAGGTCTGTTAAACTGTCAATCAGTAAGTGATTTTCTCATTAATTCTGGGCTCTGCTAAAAGAGCCAGATCAATGGGTTTGTTCCATTTCAATTTTGTTTTGTTCTTTTTCTCTCAAATCTTTTAATGGCTTATAGGAAGTTAAACTACAAACTTGTCCTTCTAAAAGGTGTACTATAACAATGCAGTCCTGGCTGAAATAACCATTTTTAGATTGATTGTGCTGGGAGAGCAGCATATGTGTACACAAACACATGCACGTATATGGATGACTAAAATCTCATCCATAATACTGGTTTTACAATTGCTGTGATGGGAATAACAAAAAACTCCAACGTCCCTCTAGACCTTTAAATGAGGAGAATGCAACAATGTGGTGTTTCCCTTCCCTATCTCCACCCTTGCTTGCAAATGTGATTTGTCTTCAGCAGCAAAACACTTACCACTTTCTGTCTGGGTGGAAGAAATTTAAAGCTCTGTAAGTTTCAGGGTTTTTCTATTTCACAAGGATGAGCATCTGAGGGAAGTACCTTACCTTCCCACTTAACTAGGTTTGGCTAAATTAATTTCTTCTTCCTCTTTCCAGCTTAGCTGCTTGGGTTTCTGTCCTTTCTCCAGCACTGACGTCGATATTTTTACCCTGAAACCCAAGCTCTTGTGGTTGAATGATCATTACTCTTTTGTTTGTATATACATTAATTTGTGATTCTCTTGAGCATTTTTTCATGCTCATAATTTTGGTCTCTCTCACTATGGGGCTTTCAACTAATGCATTGCAAAGAAACAGTATTACCTCAGACTAAAAGAACTGGGGTTTAAAAATCCCCCAGGCCACTAGATGCTCCCTTAGCAAAACTGAATTAAACAAAATTGTATTTCATAGGGTCAATGTTTGTTAGCTCAAGACCTGGTCATTACACAGTATAGGAACAGCCATTCATTCTTATAATTCTGAGCAGAAAAGAGGATTTTGTTAACTGAACCACCTTGGAAAAGGATATCTTGACTGTGTTTCTGCATATTTTCTTCACTGCAGTATCCATGCCCTGGTGCTGCCCACCTGGTGAACGTGGTTATCTCACATCAAAGCTGGCAGGCAGCACAGAGCAGTTCCTGGGGCTGCTGTGCGTGTGTGTGGTGATGCACAAGCAGAAGGTGCTCTGATTCAGGACATGGTGATAGTCCTGGGACAGCCTTGGGAACACTTGGGTCCTCTCATGAGAATGCTGCGAGCTCACAAGGCTGCTGGCAATGCTTGAGGGGTGTTTTTCTCATGTAGGTACAGCACTAGAGGAAACTGGGAGAACACAAATATTATAGAGGCAAGTTGTTTACTTTCAACCCATTTATGGTTTGCTTCTTGGAGCTGCTCTGCTAAACACTGGTTTTACCAGTGTGGTCAAACCACCTTGAAACACTGCTGTAAAAGTCAAAAACACTCTTGCATGGTTAAAAACTAACCTCCCTGTCCCTGCGCCCAGGTTATGGCATTGCTGCAGCTAAGGGAGAGAGCAGGAGCAGGACTGAGGGCAGTGTGCTTGGGGCACCCTGGCTGCCTGGTTGAGAGCCCAAAAGCTGCCCACAGCTGGGCTGCCTGTGTGTGTCTGAGAGCACCTGGGGGCACCTGGCAGGGTGCAAGGGGGTTTTGACACAGTGCTGGGGATGACTTCAGCTGTGCATGGGACCAGGCTTACCCAGGCAGAATCCTTGGGGTGAAAGAAAACCATACTCTTATTTTTGTTTTGTTTTAGTTAGAGAGCACTTTGGAAAGCTGACACTCCTTTAGTCACCCTGAGTTGTCTCTTTGAGCTCCTGGAACTCTGCTGGGGACAAGCACATCCACTGAATGCATGTTGCTTTGCAGATGGATTGCTGCCCACCAGGGTGTGTTGGGGGACACCTGAAGGAAAAAAGTGGCTCCAGAAACTTCTGCAGACATTACTGCCACAGGTAATATTCCCTTCCTCATGAAATTAAAAGCAGATAGACATATAAATGGGGTACAACATATTAACTGCAGTTTTTCATAGCAAACAGGCACTTCCAACCTCTTGTGCTAATGATGAATTGTGAGTGAGTGTCTTCAATTTACAGGGCAGACCTTGGCTGTGTGGATATGGCTGGGATTAATGAAAAAGCGTTGGCAATCCAGAGGTTGGTCAGCTGCAATACACACAAAAGTAGCTGGGCTTTGATCCAGAAGCTTATATCTATCTCCCTGTGAAAAACAGAATGAGGACACTCTAATTGAGGAGACTTTAGTCTGCTTCAGACTTCTTCATTTTCAGCTAAATCAGAGGCACACACAGTTTGAAATGCCAAAGTAAGCAAAACTTCATAGTTACTGCTATCTTTAAAATTCTCTTCTCATATCTTTGCAGAGATAGGGAATGTTTCCTGTCACCTCCATGCAGACAGCTTTTATGTAGGGGAAAAAAGTTAAAGAACCAGTAAAAATAATCCTCTGTTGGGATCTGCATACAACAGAGTTTGTGACTACAGTTTAAACTTTTGTTTTTTTTCTGTTTACATAAGTAAAAGGAGAACTGTGACAAGCTCTTTAAAGCATGAATATTGTATGCTCCTGGGATTCTGTAAAGACCTATTGAAGTTGTAAGCTTTTCTCCAAGCTCAGTATTATTCCATAAAGACTATGGATGACATTCTTGTTACTGAGGAGAGAAGCTGTGATAATCTATTACATTTTCTCATTTTGAAAAGAAAATAGTGAATCAATTCTGTTACATCTTTGGATAAGTATGAAAGCTGGTCAATGGTAATGGCTCTTTCCTTGCAGTTATGTGCCCAAGCACATTATAATGTCAAATAACAGGCAGTGGACTTCAAAGATGTTCTTCTAGATTTAAGAAGCATAGAAGTGTATAAGAAGTGGATTTTGCTTATTAAATTTAATACCAATAAATCAGTAGCTCCTCATCCAGTATCATACGTTGCCCTTGGTTTATGCTTAAAGATCTCCATACATAATTTGATCACTGCCTTTATAAGGTGTAAAAGCCTGCTTTTGAATTCAACACTTACAGATGTTAAATGCTCAGCCTTGTCAATGCACATGGCTCACCACTGCAGGCCCTGTTTGGCAGATGAGACAATCACAGTCCATGTGGCCACAGGCACAGGTAAATTCAGCAGATCAGTGAGAGCCTGGTGGCTTCAGAGCTCACCAGGGCAACTTGGATTTCAACCTTACCCCCAAAGAAATCCTACAGTGTTTAGTAGACTAGCATAAAAGGGAGGAAATAAATCTATTCCAGCTCTAACGAGAGAGCTGAAGTTGACATCTACCTTGCCAAATTTAAAGGTTCGAAACACCTGAATACTGGCATGATACAGGCAAGTTGCGACTTCCTTCTTACTCCTTTTTTGGGGAATAATTTTACTCTGAGCATCCCTAGAAACTGGAACCTAGATAAGGTAATGGCTTTTCCAAGGCATAGGTTTATGGTTATCATTAAGCTACTCAGCAGTGCTGAATGCTGGGCAATTCTGCCTCGGCAGAAATGGGGTAGTTAGGATTTATTTTTTTTCTGGAATAAATTTAGGAATTGAAACTTAAACCAACTATTTATATACAAAGAAGCAGAATGGTAATTTTTGCGAATGCTCATCTCAGTTTCCCATCTTGCAGAAATACATGCAGCAGTTTAATGCATGTGGACTCAGCAGAGTTCCCTGCTCAGGCTCAAAAATGGGGCTACTCATATGTCAGCAATGAGCTGTATTCCTGCAGAACACACTGTCAGGTGTTCAGGATCACTGTGCCAGACTCTCCTGAGGGAAGGAGACAAAACATAAGGGGACAGAGCTAGAACGACCATGCTGCTAAACTTTTCATCTTTTTAAATATGTTTGGTTTCAGGATATTCACCCATCATACGTGCCTGAATTAACAGACCTGCAACTCTACATATTCAGGGGTTAAATCCTCAGAACAGATTGCTAAAACATGTTTTTCATTTGGCCTTAATTATGCAGGAAGGTCAATGTAATCATAGTTATTATTTACACATCTCCTGGCATCTGCTCAAATCCATCTTTTTTGCTACTTCCTGGAAGAAGTTAAAGTATTTTAATTTCATGGTAGGTGATGTTGTGTTAGTACATTTAGTAAGAATGGATATTCAGGTTGCTGCCAGTGCTGTTTTGGGTATGTGTATTGCTGAAGCATCCCTTACTGTAAGTATCATTTACCCTCCCATCCCAAAAATGGATAGGCTACTTCCAGAAGTATCACTCTACTATTGCACTCCTATGAAAAGCATGATAATGAACCAAATACTTCTTTTGCTGTTACTGTTTTCCAGACCCTAAGAGGAGGATGAGATTTACGTTTGACCTCTTCCCCTTTCTTTGGCTAGAAAAACAGCATGATCTATTTCAGCATTATAAACCCCAAAGTCCCATTGCACTGAAAAATATTAAATCCATCCCATAAATTATCATTAGGATAAATGAACACAGTTTAAGCACATCTTGGAAGACAATTCAGGATTCTCCCAGAGAGCTAATTTCAAAGGAGTTCTGCCCTTCCACTGATAGTCCTGTCTATTTCTACAAGGTGGTTAATTTCAAGTGTAACTGTAAAAGTATCTTCCTATCCATAAAAACATTCCTTTCCCTCTACAAGGAAAGACCGTATGTTGGCACAGATTTTCAGCTCTCAAATCATGAGATTACATAACATCTAGAAATCATGTCATATTTATGAACATGCCTCCCTTCCGCTCCAGAGGCAGGCCGGGTCGACAGCATCTGGAGGGCTGGTGGATTTGTATACAGTTAAAAAAGACAGCAAGACAGCAACCTGGAAATGAGGTGCAGCTCGCAGATATTCCCATATAGTCACTACCCCTGTACCCACATCTTGCATATAATACTGCATTATATTTGCCCTTGTGCAGATCGTCATATGACAAATGTGTCCAATTCTTGACCGAGAGAACAGAAAAAGGAATGATCCCAAAACTGAGATAAGTGTACAGTCTTCAGCACCAGAACTAGGATGGTTCACAGGTTTTTTTGGTTTTTTTTTTTTGATCTTTTTAAAACATCCGAAGCATATTTTTTCCTTGACAATAGAAATTATAAAAGCAGTACTCACCACTAATTCAAGTTTACATCTAGATTCAACATTTACTTAGAGGTAATTAAGTTATTGGAAAGAATTTTTAAAAAGAAAAGAAAAGATTTTTCAAATTATATATTTGATTATTCTGCATAGTTTTAGCTTTTGGAAGTGCTCAAAATAGTTTCAGTTGATACTAAGTGACATATTTTGGGAATAAGATCTGAAAAACTTAATCTTATTCTAACTCTGAATGACCTACTTTACAGCTGGAACCAGGATTAAAAAAAAGTTAAAAATCTGGAAACAGTTGACAAGTTTAAGAGCTTAAGCGAGGACTATGAGAGTGGATAAGTCTAGCATGTCATGGTACCAACAATGAGAAATGTGGAGTAGTTTTGCTGTGTGCAGAGGACTGAAATCTGTAACTTGTTGCATGTCTAAACAGTCCACTTGAAAAAGCAAATGTAAGGTTTGCTGAGATAGCAGAAAGCCTGAAAAGAATTGGCTCCAAAGCAGGAAGAAACTGCAAAGCATTTTTGATTTTACAAAGAAAAAATGAAAGAAAACCGAAAACGTTTTGAAACACAGAATTCTGGGCTCTGTTCTTTAACTGAGAATTATCAACAGAGATACTGGAAAGCTGCATTTGCAACATGTGGTGTGTTCTGCAAATTATTATCAGGCAGAAATCATCACATAAAGAACACATGCATTCATATATGAAGCACTTTCACAGCAATGGAAAGTGTTTCACGTATGAATGTGTTTCACATATCCTTTTCCTCTCAAGAACAAACACTATAACAACAAAAAGAAACAAAATTGTGAAGATCATCAGCTGGCCTAAAAATTAAAGCTCCCATTTTATGGCCACCATTTTATTTCATAAAAGCAAACTTCCTCCTGCCAACGCAGATGAAGTGGTGGAGAATTGTACAACTTCTCCACTAAGTGTCTTATTCCAAGCTCAGTGAGTGAACTTGATCAAGGATGTGCTGCTACAGTAGTGCCACAGCATGGCTATCAGCACAGATGTATTTGTGTGTGTACATACAGACACACAAACAGAGCTATATGAAGCTACAGAAAACTTGGTGTCTTCCAAAAATGTACAAATCCTCTTTTCCCATGCAAGGCTGTAGAAGGTAATAAACACCAGGTGCTAAGTTACCAGGCTATAAAAAAGGATATTGTGGGCTTTTGGCACAGATCAACAGAGAGCTTCAGGTAGATTGGTAAAGCACTGAATGCCAAAGGTTTAGAAAATCAAAACCTCCAGCCAACAGAGAAAAAAAAAGAAGAAGGAAAGGAGTGTTTTTTAGGATTGTGCCAGGACCTTAGGATTTGCTAACATAAATTGATTTTGAAGAGGGAAAAACATGTTTTCTGAATACAGGGAAATGTTATATGTAGGACTTTGGTATTTTGAAAGCCTTCAGTTATTTGCCAAGCCTGGAATGAGAAGGGAACCCAGCAGCAATGGAAAGAATGATGTTGTCCATAGATATCCATGTGAAGTGCTAGCATAAAATCACATATGGATCATTCTTTCTTAAAGCAGAGGGTATGTTTTTCTCTAGGCTGAGGAGCATTTCTTCAGTACCTACCTAGATCAAGTTTGTGTGTAAAATAGACCAAAGATGAGCTCAAGGTGTTCTTCACAACCAACACACATTTGCACCCTTACAGCCTTGTTTCAATACAACAAGAAAATATTATCTGTACATGCAAGCTGTTGCAGGCACTGAGTGTTTTCTGGGAAAAAACAGTCCCATGAGAGCATCTCAAAAGATATTTGCATCCAAATACAGTCTTGTGTTAAGAAAGATCTTTTTTGCTAGAAAAAAGAGCAGGTTATTGATGATGGATTTGTAAGATAATTAAAGCTTTTATCCAGACCTTTAAAACCCTGACCTACTGTAGTCTACAGAGAAACAGTGAGCACAAAGATTCTCACTGAATCCAAGATCAAGCGGTCTCAGACACCCACAGGATTTTCACATGGAAGTAAAACTCTTTATGGAATAATCCTGAGCTAATACACAGAGGCCAGAAGTGACACCTAGAACGAAATGCATCTGATGGAGCTGAGTTAGTGCCCAATGCACGGGGGAGGGAACTAAAGGCACTCAACCCATGTATGTGGCAGAGTATTCTTTGCCCCCTGACAGTTCTGAACAATGCAGCTTCACTGTCTTCTGTGGAAAACAGCACACCCACACTCTGCTACCAAAGCAAAGACCTGTGTACTTGAAGGTAGTAAATAGCTATTTAGTGAGCAGATGTATCAATATATTTTTTTGTCTTCTGAACAGTCTGTAGCAACAGAATGGTTTCAACAGGCCTGATGTCAGTATGGCTGGGTTTATAAGCATCAGCTGAGAATTTTCCATAATGACTGTCATTCAATGCACTTAACCACAACTTCCCAAATGAGGTATTTCCTCATCATGTCTGTTTGACCTTTTAAAAGATGTGTCTCTGCAGTTTCTGTATTACACAGACACTTAATTTTGAATTATTTGTCCCTTTTTCATGGATAGTTACTT
This sequence comes from Zonotrichia leucophrys gambelii, assembly GCF_028769735.1. Classification (NCBI taxonomy): domain Eukaryota; kingdom Metazoa; phylum Chordata; class Aves; order Passeriformes; family Passerellidae; genus Zonotrichia; species Zonotrichia leucophrys. The sequence goes on from NC_088172.1 coordinate 40,381,436, forward strand.
TGAAATATTGTGATCAGTTAATGCAGAACATCCTGTATGTTAAAGTAATACATATACCCTTGGCATGAATTCAACCTGAGAATCAGATTGGTAAGATAATTGGCAGATGCTTTAATTGAATTGTTCCTCTGTCTTAATACTACATGAGGTTTATAATTTTCTGTTCTTTTTTTTTTTTTTTCTTTCAAAAAAGTGTTTTCTTCACCATGGCCATTCCTAGGATGAAAAATGAAAAGGAGATTATTGAGTTTATCAACAGAGCTTCCACAACAATTTTCAGAAACTGATTTTTAAGTGTCTGTTTAAGCTTGTTAAGACTTATCTTTCTGATTTCAAACATGAACTGAAAGATCCTACCAGCTGTGCAGTGGAGAGCCAACAGAGATGTGCAGCTACAGCACTGCATGGGGACAGTGTTTTTTCAATAAATACAGGTCAGCCTGATGCAGAACGTGGTTCTGCATCAAACAAGTCCTGTCCTTCAGCAGAACTTAATTCCGGGGAACATTATCTGATATGATTATGCTGCACCTAGCTCCAAATATAGCTCAGGAATTCCTCATCCTCACTCTAGAATGAGATGCTTATGTGCCCTTAATTTTTTTTCTTGAACTCTAGACTCTTTAATAACTACAGGTTTCCAGTCCTATCCCTTCTCAACATCTAATTTTCTACTTTTTTAAAATTCAAAACTTGAGTACCTACTTTCAGAAGGTCCAAAGTAAAGAAATTGAAGGGAAAAGAAACATCTCTTTGTATCTCCCCAGGAGAGCTTGAGAAATAACAAAAACAAAACATCCACTTTTATTAAGGCCTCCTTTAAGAAACTCCCTGTTCAGAGGGCATCCAGTGGAATTGCCTCACTTGTATCACAGAAAAGTTGGGAACAACACTTCAGAATCTGCATTCCTCTGGGCAATCAAAATTGAGGTACGGTCTAAGTTCACATGCTAAAATTCACAACACTTAGATTCAGTTTACCCATGTAGCCCTCAGCTACCCCATGCAGAGCACAATTTCTTGTCTGCTGAACAGAAAGGAGTAGTTTACCTGAAATAAATAGAGGTAGTTAAAAAAAAGAAAGTCTTAATTCTTTTTTGGTAGATTTTCATAGGGAATTATTTCACTAGAGCATTCCAAAGGATGGATCCAAAGCACACAGATAGATTGCATTACCACTTTAGCTCTTTTGGTCTGCTATTTTAATATGAGTTTTCCAGAAGACTTTGGATCATGGAGAGAAAAGTTCTGTTTGCCTGTACCAGGCCTTTTAAAATCTCCAAAATGCATTCGTACTCCTGTGTATAATGTGTTTCCATTTCAAGAAAATGACAGTGGGACAGTGGGCTGGAAGTGCTGCTTTTTTTTTAATTTTTTTTTTTAATAATGAGGGTGAAGTTAACAAGAACTGGTTTATTTCTCAGTATGCTTTCTCAGTTTTTTGAGCATCTTGGTATTAAAGGAAAAGGTCAGCATGAATGTATGTGTTGCTAATATTTTTTAGCCTGTGCAATGCATGCTCTTTCAATGTCTGTCATGTCATGTGTGCAGCTATTTTCCCTGGATCTTTATCTATTTTCTGCTTCAGATCACACAAAGGACATGCAGTGGTGGTATGAAAACTTAAGAGCTGGGATGGAAGGGAAAATAAAACAGTAAAAGAATGTCTTCAATTTGCACTGGCTTAGTGCTTACTGATTGTTGCCTCTGATTTTATCAGTAAGAGGAAGCAATAGAGGTCAGCTCAGAAGGGCTCATTCAGAAGTACACACAGTGCCAGCTTATCCAAAGAAGTTCTACAAAGAAACAGTTTAAAGAAGGGACTTTACATTGATAAGTAAATAGTTCTGCATAGTCTCCACAACTATTACATTTGGATTTTATGATGAATCAGGAAAAACTGAGCAGTAAAAGTAGGGATAGGGAAAAAAAACCATAAAAGCAGCTGCAAGAAGCCCAGGACAATAAACATTTGAAGGACATGTCCAAGTATCTTTGGCACTCACACACTGAACACCCCACCCCTTGCAGAACTCACCAAGCTGAGAAACTCCAAAAGAATTTACAAACAAACCCTCCATCCACAACAAAACTTCAGGCAGAAGTGAAACAGTAAACAGGACTACACGTAGGAGCAGGACCACAAGTTTGTGTTTGTAACAGCTCTTCAGCTCCTCACAGGTGATGTGCAGCAGCATTTCCCTGATTTACCACCTGGGGCTGGAGAACTGACAAAAGGAAAAAGAGCTGAAATAGTGAAAAGATCAAACAAGACAAATTATTTTGCAGTAGACCTTTTTTTTTTTTTTCTTTTTTTTTTTTTTTTTTTTTTTTTTAACTCAGCCTACCTGAGACCTAATATTAAATTAATTTTATGAAGTAGGTAAGGTTTTACCCTGATAAAGTAGTCATGTTTTTATCACAGATTTGACAAGATGCCCTTGCTAGAGCAGCGGCCTAGGAACTCAGTGGGAGTTAAACAACAAATGTTCAAGTCTGCTTTACAATGGAAATAATAAATTGGAAAGGAGAAAATCCTTTTAAAAATCAGGTAGTATTTTCCAGTAGTATTGTTAAGAAGGACTCACTCCCTATTTGAACATTAATACTGAAAAGACTGGCCACCTTCAGTACGGAATACTTCCATAACACTTTTAAACTGACGTAATTTGCACCCTGAGAAGTGAGCCCTATGTGTAACAAGGAGAAGGAGCACCAAAGAGAAACTATTAAGGTTTTCTTTCAGTACTGGCACCACATTAGGTAACCTTTGCCTCTTCCCATTTGCCATCCACGCTACAGTGGTGGCAGCCTTTAAGAGAATGAGTGCACAGAACCTTTTTGCTGGGTCCTTCCAAGTCCCAGAACAATTCTCCAAAGCAGCTTATTATGTCACCTTTGACTGCATTACTGGCACAGGCTGAGGAAGTGTAAGGGCAAGAAAAAGAGCAGAAATAAAGAAAACAGTGCTGGAGCTGACACTATGGAGATGAATGCACTCATCCAGTGCTCTCAGTCTCTGGGACTGGGGTCTTCTTCCAGCAGGGTGAGATGGGGATACTCTGAACACATTTTAGCCTTGAGAAACACACTTCAAATTCCTTAAACAGGGCAACAGTGATTTTAATGACCATTCAGGAGTTCAGGAAAAAGACTGCAGGATTTTACCACATATTTTCTGAGCTTCTTTGCAAAGAAATCAGAAGTATGTTAGTTAATTGCTTGGTAATGAGGTTTTTGGCTCTGTTCTTTTGCTGAACAGTTTCTCTATGGCCTTGCACATCTTTTATATGAGCTGTGTTTAGATTAACAAAGAACTATCACATGCAGGCAGCCCTTGTTTACGGCATTTCATTGCAAAGGAGTAGAGCTGACTGAGGTCATACCTCCTCTGTTTGTCCTGGAGGGCAATGTCCCCACCAGGGTGAGAGCCTCCCATATAACTTCCTGCACAGGGAGGAGGGAAGAGGTGGAGCCCCTGATTCCTCTTTTGCAGGCTCCCACCCCCTCAGAGGCCGCAGTTCATGCTTCCCAGAAATGACTCCAAGTTCTGGTTGGGCACAAAAAGCTGCTCATGTCCACAGGCTCAAACTGCACAAGGGCTACACACAGAACTAAGCTGCTCTCTGCTCTATAAAGAGAAGTGATCCACCAAAAGAAAGGGAACAGAGGAGTGAGCCCTCTCCAGCCTGCAACATCTGAAACTCTGTAAACATCTTTACTCAAAGGCCCTTCTTGTAGGGTTCTGTGCTCCTGGTAGCCAGGAAATCCCATGGCTGGGCCTGCACGGGCAGGACCCACTTGTTTTTAAGCAAGCAGAGATGAGATTGCTGCAGGGGAGAAGGAGGCAACACTGGTGAAGTGAGATCTCCAGGACTAAAAGCGAAAGTCCCATTGCTGCACCCTCTGATAAGACCAGCAACAGCAAGATTTCCTTTCTATTTCCTTTCTATCCTGTATAACTCAGCCTTAACTGAGTTAACTGTTTCAGTCTTAACATTGGAGTTCAATGCCCTGCTTCTGGAACTCATTCAGCCAGCACTGTTACACTTATACACAAACTCAGCCTACCTGAGACCTAATATTAAATTAAACCCGAGCTGAACTCTCTCCTGGCAAGACTGTTGCTGAGAGCTGAGCGAGGTCGTTTCAAGGCAGTTTCAAGGCAGCGTGTTGGAAGAGACGCGCCTTTGTTTGCGGTCTGTCTCAGTGCTTGTCCCTGCAGGAGCTGCCCCAGCCATCCATCAAGGTTTGTGTCACTCTGGGCTTCAAAGAGCGCGAGCAGCCGTGCTATCGTGCCCTGCTGCTCCTCTGTGGCGTGCCCAGGCCTGCTCAGCACACACTGCCAATGGGCCCGGTGGGGACATGCCAAGGCCTGCGCTGCAGCTTTCCTCGCCCACCTTCCAGAGACAGCTTGGCATCTGAGCAAGGAAAACAAACAGCAAACTCCTACCAAAGGGGATTCGTAACAGTACTGAAACACTTTTGGTGTTTAAAATAGAAATTTGTAAAGGAATCTTTCATGCCATAGTGTAGACAAGATTTACCTTGATAGGCAAATATGTAATAGATAATCATTGTTGCTGTCACATAAAGGCTTAACTCAGGCTTCAAAATTTCAGTTCATCAATTTAGCAACTACAAGATGTCAGGCTCTCCATAGTAACTTTCATTTGGGGATATTAATTTGCAGAAATGCTGTTCATCTGCCTCTCAACACCAAATCCCAAGCAGCTCTTCCCCTTTACGAACTCAAAATAACTCATAGTTTGAATTTACCTCATGTTTTAAGCCTTAGGGCACCATGCATCTGAGAACAGGAAATACTAGTAAGGTAAACAGAACAGAAAACACTTTTGTCAGACTTTACAGATACCAAGGGCTGGATTTTTCCTTTCTGCAAGCCTATTTCTCTCTAATACAACAAACATAGCTTTAGGCAGAGGCATGTAGAATGGTTTCCAAACTAAATAAGTTTCAGAGGTTATATGAGCCTTAGAAATGTCTCTCAAATGCAGTCCAGGCTAAGCAACACCTGCCTGTGAAAAGCAAACAAGAGAAAGTCTAAATTAGGCTGAACAGAGACCTGGATTACCCCTCTTGGACTGCTTCTGAAAGCTGAGAAAGTGCAAGTGCAAGTGCACTTCCCTTGGGGCTGCAGAGAAGCACAGCCTTGCTGGGGTGCCACTTCATCCCATAAGTCAAGCACAATTCCTTACTTCTGCAAAATACCAAGCTCTGACTGTTTTGTTTTTGCTCTGTGTGTGCATGGTCATCAACTCCTGCTGGTTGTGGATAGAGAGATTGAGCATGTGTATTATTCCCATGTTGCTAATGGTTTAGACCAACACTTGGTTTGAGGAAAATCTACCATCTTTAGTGGTTTTTATGTTTCTCTCAAGTGGAAGAAGCATGTAAAATTCTGCAGGGCAATTCTAGAAACATTCTGCTTTTTTCTTTAGGAAAAAAAATTAAAAAAGGAGACAAAAGGCTTTTTTAATGTTCAGGTGCATAGCACAGTTTTTTTGACTGGTAACATATGTATCTGCAGTTACAGAAGCACTGGCTATTCATGGATTCCTTTCCTGTTATCACTCACTGAACAGAGAATGAAAAAACACTGCCAAAAATAGCAGGGGAAGGGGACGAAGGAGGGAAGGGAAACAACACAAAAGCCCTGCACAGTAAGTAGGGAGACATGGCCCTTTCACTCACATAATGAAAAGGTTAACATGAAGACTATTAGCACAGAAAGGTTCAATTTAAAAATCCATGGTGTTTAAGTATTGTTCTTCCAATCTCAGCTGTCAGAAATCTTCCTCATAATTACATTCTCCACAGAAAGGTACTAAGCAGAAACTTTAGAAGTGTGTTGCTATTGTGTTTGAAAACCTTCCTGACCAAATGAGGTCTCAGTCAGCCACACAACAGCATGGCTTTCTGACTCATAACCCTTCTCTGATCATAACTAACTCTGATCTTCCCTCCACTCCAAGCCCAAATGTCGATTTGTCTGTCTTCAATTGCTCACTAGCCTGAAAAAGACTGCTTTTAAAATACTGAGTCAATTTTGTTCTAGGCTTAATACAGCAGCACAATACAATCTGCAATGATACAGATTTTTTCCCTCCACTAGCCAAGTCTCTGGGGCATTTTATGGAATCAAATATTGCTAAAAGAGCATCACATAAAGAAAGTTTTAAAAATAGATTTAAAAAACAAAAGAACAATTCAGCATATGCATTACCCATATGGAGATGGTTTGGCAAATGCAACATGGAATTGCTTCAAGTTTGCCCACAACATTTTTCTTTTCTTTCCTTTTTGGGGGGCTTTTTTGGTTTTTTTTTTTTTTTTTCATTGGTTGATTGGTTAGGTTTTTGGTTATTTCTACTTATGGCAACATGACCATAGAAAACATTAGGGCTAGACTGTTATTAATACAAGTTTGTCATCTAGGAAGTTATTCTTTATTTCTGCCTGCTGGTATCCAGCTGAAATAGGTTGTTTTTTGCCAGATCATCTGCCTAAAATGAATGCCATTTCAAAGAGGTGGTATTTTCTAAGGTAAGATGGAAAGAATTGAACACTTCACTAAATTTACTGCTGAGCGTGGTATATAACATATTTTAAAAATAAGCTTATATAATTCCCTGTTGTGTGTACTCTTCCAGAGATGATATGACTAAACAAAATGACACAAGTGAGGCAGAAAAAGAGATAAAGATTTTGAAGGTTTCTTTTTTTCTAGCAAAAAGTAGCAAACCTGTCACTTAGAAGACAACATTTTCAAATGGCTGCATCCATTCATATTTTTAGTTAGCTAAAGAAACATTTTCAAAAGTGAAAAGTTATCTCATTAAAAAAGTTATTAACAGAGAGCTGGCTACATCAAGACACAGCCATAGATGGGATAGAGAGTGCAGCTACCCTCTTGCCATGGGATGGGGAACAAAGAACATATTTGGTGGGGCTGAGGAAACAAGGGTGATGGCTTCATTTTACCAAATCTCCCCCTCTGCAAATACATCATTCATGTTAGTGCTTCAACCATATCCAAGCACAGATGTTTACATTTGCATTTACAATTCTATTTGTTGAAGTCAACTTTTATGCATTTGGAGTGAATTATAATATGACCAAATATGGTCACACATTAATCTCCATGTTCTATGTCTTCACCTCAAAAGTAGATAATTATTACAAATTACCCTTAAAAAAATCCCATGGTTGAGAACTATATTGATAATAGGTACTTTTTCTGCTGATATTTTCTAGATATTATATTACAGGCTGTATGTTTGCAACATCTATTAACCATAAATAATAACCCTTTCTAATATGGTTCATTTACAGATTTCTAAATCACATTGAAAACCTGGCTAAGAACAGCCACATCAGTCATCTTCAACCACTAGCATAGATATATGTACACAAGTAAGCAATTCTATGCTCTGAGCAAAAGAAATTCTGAATTCACTTTCAGAATTTTTTTCCTCCCCACACATTCATGTTCCCAAAATGCAACTCATCGAAAGAATGTAAAGCTGCAAGCATATGAATTGTATGTTCTGTGGGTCTTGCAAACACATAAAAGCAAACCATGTTATAAATTCAACTTTTTTTGGCCACAATTACAAGTTCATTTTGAAGAAGATTTGCTAAAAAGGAAGGACTTGTGTCTGAATCCAAGGTTCAATCATGAAAAGGAAAATGCAGCAATTCTTCTTCAAGACTGTTAAGATCACCAAAAGCATCTCTGAAGTTCTAGGTGCTCTAAGGGGGCATAGATGATTCATTGAAAGATTAAATAAGTTAATTTTCACAGCAACCATCCAATCCTCTGCCCAAATATTCTTCCCCAATACTCACAGAGGTCAGGCATAGACCATGACCCTTTTACAGCACACAAAGGTTGCAGAGGGAATGTTCAAAATATTAGATAAAGACCTTTCCTCTTGGAGTGGGTTGTATTTTTTTGGTGGTTTCATTCAGGGTTTTTTTGAGGGGGAGCAATGTGTTTGGTTTTGTTTGCTTTGTGTGTGTCTTTTTGGGTTTCTTGGTCTGTTTCTTTGGGTTCTTTTCCAGAAAAAGTGAGCTGAGAGGTAGCATAAGACAAGAGGAAGGCAAACAGACCATTTGGCCAGAGCATGGTCCTACAGCATTTGCACCTTACCTACCTCCATTCCACAGAAACAAAGCAGCAACCCTTCATCACATGAGTGCTTCTGAAGAGGTTCTCAGTCTAACAGAAACATGTCATAGAGTCCACTGCCAGCAAGTCTATTCCATACAAAACCCCCCACTGTTTTGTCCTCTTAAATACCATACAAATTCTACTCTCAGTCTTCATTCCCAACAGAACCAGCAATTAATCCACAAATTATTTAAAACTGACAGCATCTTAAATGACAAAGAATTGCCATCCTTTTCTAAACTTCAGACAAAAGGGGAACAAACACCTGAATCAGGAAATTAAATACTAATTTTTGTAGAACTGAATTGTAAGTATTCTCTGTAGTCATATTTAGGAACAAGTTAGCATAATACTTAGATCACTGGGAAAATGTACTTTTAAAAGATCATGCAAATAGCAGGGAATCACCTGTCAGCTACACCAAACTGCAGTAAAATTTTAAATGTGATTTTCCTATAGAGTACGACAAACCCTAATGGGAGTCTTATAGGTACTTTCCTGGAAGAAAGAACATAACAACATGGGTGTTGAAAAAACTTTTTATATCTCTCCCTACATGTTTAAGAATCTAACCCTTATTAGGTTTACCTAAGCACCCAAATTAAATGTTAAGAAAGATCCAAGACTAAAAAACATCAGAAACCAAAGCATATACTAAAAAGGCATTAAGAAAATAAAAATTTCTTCCTCGCACAATATTGAAAAAACATCTGAAAGACAACTCAGTCAGTGGTCACAGCCAGCATGGCTTCACGGCAGGAAAGTGCTGCTTATCAAACCTGATTCCTTTTCACAAGGTAACCTATCTGGGTGATCAAGGGAATCCAGCTGATGTAATCTTTTTTAATTTCAGTAAAGCTTTCAATACTTTCTTTCACAGTATCCTTCTGGACAAAATGTCAGGCACACAGCTGGATAACACATCATGCCATGGGTGAGCAACTGGCTCACCAGTCAGGCATGAAGGGTTACAGGGAATGGGGTAACATTGGGCTGGTGACCTGTCACTGATGGGTTTCCCACAGGGCTCCATCCCCAGCCCTGTGCTCTTCAACATCTCCATAAATGACTTGGATGCAGGACTGGAAGGGACACTAAGTGAGGTCACAGATGATAAAAAACTGGGAAGAGCTATTGATTCCTTCGAGGCCAGGGAGGCCCAGCAGAGAGACCTTGACAAATCAGAGGATCGGGCAATCACCAACCATATGAAGTTCAATGAGGGAAAATGCTGGATACTGCACCTGGTTTGGGGCAGCCCTGGACGCATAGACAGCCTGGGTAACAAGAGGCTGAGAAGCAGTGCTGTGGAAAGGGACCTGGGGCTCCTGGTCAATGGCAAGTGGAACATGAGTCAGCGGTGCCCTGGCAGCCAGCAAGGCAAGTTTTGTCCTGGGGTACGTCAGGCACCATATCAACATATACCACAACCACAGAGAGAAAACAGGTTAAAAAAGCAGCAAGAAAAATTTATATTTGAAAAAAAGAAAAAAGATTGAGTGGCAGTGCACTTTTGCTAACTTCTGTGTTCACTGCTCTAAAATCTTGATTTCAAAACTTATATATTTAATTAAATATCAACCTGTAAGACAATTGTAGATTGAGAAAAAAAAAAAGGGGGAATGGAGACACTGAGGTCTTTATTCAATTCAGGCACTAGAACTAACTCATGAATCAATGAACAGGGTAGGCAGTAAAATCCTTTCTCTGTAAGGGTGAGAAAGTTTTATGTTGCTCATATTTGTAGAAAAACTACAATGAATTTTAAGTTAAATCCAAATGTTCTCTTGCTATATTGCAAGCTTTGCAAAATGACCATATACTGATTTCACAAACAGCAAATGAATCATTTTTTTAGGCGGATTCTGATGGTGGGAAAGGTTCTTAGACAGTACAAGGCATGTGACTGCAGAGCTTTAAACATTCACATTAAAATCCGAGTTCATACAATGAGGTTATTCCAGCAACCCTTCACCAGTTTATTCAGCCTGTTCAAATCTCACTTGTATACCCATACATGTGTTTGCACCTCATGTAGGAACTGCTGGAATGTGTGGAGTCAAGGAAAGCAGCACAGCTCAACTTGCCTGTTTGCCAGCTGTCCATTTAAACTCACTAGGTACTCACAGACAAGTCTGCCTAATTTATACAGTTTTTCCTCTTTGGAGGTCAATGATGGACAAAAGACAACCATGTGCAATTTTTTTTTTTTTTTTAATAAAGATAAAATTACAAAAAAGGTAAAATCAGCTCAGGAAAGGCAAATTACTTTAATAGATCAGTTTAGACATTTAACATAATAACTCACATCCATTTTTAAATACTATTACATAAAGCATGGTGAAGAAAGGAATTTTTGCCTCATAATTAGAAAACTCACAATACAACTTGCCAAAAAACAGAACAAAGCCGTTTGAAAATAAATACAGTCCATGCCAAATAGTACAAAATGAAATCAGCAGTCTCTCTCCATACGAAAACTTTTCTCCTTTTGGGTATTCTCAGACTCTAGTATTACGTTCTGCAACTGATGAGAGGCTATCTTTTGTTCAAGGGTTGCTGAGCTGTTCTGATTTTGCTCTGTACAAAGGCAAAAAAAAGTATTGTTTTATTTTTTTAATTAACTGATTTAGAAATGCAATTTTAAATTACTAGTCATAATTCTAAAATATTTAGTACTATGAGGAACTGAAAGTGATCTCCACAGAACTGAAAAATATGACACAGTACTGACTTAACAAACACTCTGCACAAAATGTCATTATTAATTAATTAGTGCTTACCCTTTGGCATCTGTCTTTTCACCACTGCTGTCCTTGGCTTTATCCTCCTCCTTAACATCTGAAAAATCACAAGATTTTAAATATACCAAAAGATGCAAGAAAGCCTTAAAATACTTAAGAGGTAAAGACCATGACCACGTTTATTATTTTGTTTGTATTTCTAGCCAGAGGACACTGGCTTTTAAAAGAAGTCACTAGTTACATATTAAAATGTAGTGTTAAATGCACCCATCCAAAGGAGAGGTCTGGGCACAATGCCAAATGATTCAGAATGCCTCAAGGCAAGGTCTCTCTCACTGGCCATAATGATGGCATGCAGTAATGAGATCTGGAGTTCCCCTGAGCTCAAGATGTATCCAGTTCTTAGAAAAATCAAGAGTCCTTGGAATTACACTGTCCCCAGAAGCCTATCTGGTTTCTGTTTCAGAGAAAACGAGCTGGCTTACCCCGCAAAAGCAAACAGGAACAAATGTTTTGTCCAACGTGTATTTTTTCATCTCTGTTTTCATTAAGTCATACAAATCCCTAACTCTAAGACTTCAACTTGTGGAGAAGAAACAATAACCCTTGCCTGAAAATATTGTACTAGTCTGAATAACTGTATCTTGAAACTGATTAATTTAAAATAGATGATTTGAAAATGATGGAAAAGAATATGTCATCTCAACAGCGAATTAACTGTTACCTGATAAAACATCTCTCTTCTTGTTACCAGACAAAACATCTCTCTTCTGGCAGGACTGACATTTGCAGTTCTAAAATACAGGATGAAACCTCACTGCAGTCCTACCTGCTTTTTTGTCCTCAGTCTCTTTTTTGTCTTCTTCTATTCTGGCTTTCTTCGCTCCTTTCTTATGATCTGCAACATTTCGTCGTCCACCTTCCCCTTCATCTTCAGAATCTGAAAACTCTTCATCACAGGCTATGCGCTTATCAGATGCTCGAACTAGGATTCAGATTTATGGCATTAATTAATCAAAAAATCCAACTACAACAGGCCTAATAAAAAACTATCAAATTAAGAATGAGTAGTAATATACTGTAATCATTTAATGCTGATAAACTAAATTACAGTGAAATCCACTTATTTTTCAAGATACCCTAGGACACTCACACAATAACATCCAAAAAACAGGTTTGCAGAAACACAGGGGGAGGGTGGGAATATTTTAACCATCTATCAAATAAAACTTCAAATACTGAAAACTAAATCACAGGAGAAAAAATTATTTCAACAGTTCAGCAAATGGATGGTGCACTAATAAGAGATTATAGAATTATTCTAATCTCCATCAAAAAAGACTAAAGGTAGCAGGAAACTCTTGGCCATAGCTCAAGAAGAACTCAAAGTTCATGGAAGGGTTATGGTAATAAAGTCAAGGATAGTGTCACAAAGATCGAAAATCTCTGTCTCACAACAAAGAAAATAAAAGGTTTTTTTTCCCTTTAAACATTGTATCTCATGTTACCTCAAAGGCAAACAGTTTCTGTCTTTTGTTAGTCACAAAAAAGTAGATTACTGTTTCTTTAGTTAAAATTCATGAAGTCTTCTGAAATATCTATTACTTATAGATATATAAAAATATCTATTATTTACAGATATATAAACAGCCATGCTGTTACACAAGATGCAAAAACACAGGGCTCTTCCAGCACTTCATTAGACCCTTTAAGAGGTTCAAATGTGCACGTGGATGCCACCTTAAAAACACCAAAAATGGCAGACCAGAGGCGAAATTTTTTATTCAGGAAACAAAAGGTCCAGTCTTCCAATACTGCACACTACTACAACTTAGGTTCTGAGCAATTAAATCCATAACAACTATAGACACGTTCTATCATGAAGAGCATAATTTCTTACTAGAAATGCGTTTGTCTGGATCTTCTCCATCCTCATCTCCACTGTCTTCATGAACAGCATCTTCAGGAATGGCCTGCATCTGTACGCCAGGTGCGTGAGGTAACATGCGCAAGTTCTCAAATAAGCGTTGCCTGCGAGTAACAGACAAGAAAAGTTATTACTACACAGAAGTAGCACTTCCTTGGATTTCTATGAAGGTCTGAACTCTGCATTCAAAGTTAACCTGGCTTTGCTTTAGAGTCAGCTTCATTTTTCATTTTAAAAAATTAGATTGCCAAGTTCAGGAAGTTTTCCACCCCTATGAGATCATTAGTATCCACAGTGTACTTGAACATCATTTTCTTTGTACTTTACAGATACTTTTTTCAATCAACTTCCATTGTTAATTCCCTACAGGGTCAAGTACAAGTACTGCCCATGTGGGCTAAACTGGTGTCAGCACTACTCTGTAATAAGCTAGAGTATTTAGTTAGATAAATGCACTATTCTCTAGTTTCTTAGAAAACAGTCAGACACTTAAAAGCATGAAGACTTCCCAACTGTGAGCAGCAATGACAAAATTAATTCATCTGGATATGTTTCCTTATTGGCTTTTTCAGGAAGAACAGAGACAAGTTCTGTCCTGTCTAAGCAGCCTGATAGAGTATATACTCCAAAGCACCATGTGCCAGAAAAGAGGATACTGGGCTTCTTTTGGGACTCAAAACTATCATTCCAAAGTACAAGTAGAAAGGCAGGCTTGGGAAGCATCAAATATCAGCATTTGCAACAATTATCTTAGCATTCTTCTGCACGATTTGAAGGGCTAATGGGTAACTGGTACTTTTTTTGGAATCTTTAGAGTCTCTGCCTCTGTTTAAATCACATGACCTGGCAAAGTAGTTTTGCCATGCATGGGAGCTCCCTAAAGCCAGGTGTCTGTGAAAGCACACAATGAACTGAAGGAGGAGTCTCCAAAATGAGTCTTTGATCTTGTGGGTGCTAGTACAAGACAGTGAGACTGTGTTTTTTCTATTGGTAGCGAGCAATCTCTGCCTGGGATTGTAGCAGCAAGTTCTGCAGTCTACTTGTACCACAAAAGTTCAACAATATATACCATACAGCAAGCAGCCTGGCAGATCACCAGCTGGAAAACTACATTACTGCTGAAAAATTTTGTACAATTATATTAACAAAAAATAAATGGGCTTTTTCTCCCATCACACTTTATAAACTCCTTTCATTTGATTGTGATTTATATAGTTGTGCTACGAACACCCATCATAGTCTATATACCAATTACTTAAAAATTATTATTTTAACAGCTTTGGTGAAATTTGCAATTTGACAGTTTTAAAGGTTACAGCAGGTGTTGGCAAACTTATACATGCAATTTCACATCTTTATTCAGCTATTTTTAATTATCAAAAGAATTTGTACCGTTAACAGCCTGTTAAAACTTGAGGCAGGGGTGGAAGTTTATTCTTTTAAACCCAGAGCAAGGACAAAGCACAGTAAGCCAAGAGTACTTCAGGCTAACCAATTGCATCCTACCAGTTTAGCACAAAGTTGGTTTTATGCATGCATTACTTTACCCCTGAAGTAAAATATTTGTTTCCAGTGAAAATGTCAATATGAGAGGAGGAAAAAACTAAGTATCAAAAGTGGCACAGCCTAAAAATACACAACCACCATAGCTTATCAATGAGCACTGATCAAACCTCGTGGATTTGTCAAATCACAGCCACTCGATTGCCTGCACACATATCACTGCATTTCCAGAGTTTTGGATTTTCAAGCTCACATATGACTTTTTATTTTTGCAACAGACAGCTACAAAGAATAACATTCTCAGTCCATGTTTAGACATGGAGCTGAGAATTAGAAATCCTAGTCATCATGGCACACCAGCTACTTTCCTGGCAGGATAAAATTTCTGCAAAATTAGAATGGGAATCTAAGTAAAACAGTCATCTTTTCATATGCTGGAAAAAGAAAAAATCCAAATTGGGTCATAAATTTTCATTTTTATAGTCATAAGACTTCATAAGCATGCATTCTGTTGGAGGAAGAGACTTCCAAAAAACCCCTGACAGAAATGAAAAACATGTCAGCTCTATTCTGGTACTTATTTTTAGTGAACAGGGAAAGGCATACAGTTTTCAAAACTGCCTAATAATTAAACCTGTGGAGAAACATGATCCACATGACCTACTTCATAGATAAGATAATCATTACTTACTTGATCTTCTCCATATATTCTGGTGTATTCTGATTAGTCATATTTGAAGGACTAATATGAAGCTTGAAGTCTGGTCCAAAATACTCAAAGTAGTCATTGTATGGCAACTCTATAAACCAAACACCAGGACAACTTTGTTACCCAAAAAGAGATTTTAAACATTTTAAATACAACAGTAGATTTAACAGGATTTTACTTAGAGAACCATCAAACTCTAAGCATTCAAACAAGCAATACTTATCATCTGGACTCCTTGGCAGTATTCCTCTAAATTATTCAATAAATGAACTTAAATTTGCTGGCAAAATGCAAAGAGAAAGATCTATTGCAATTACACACTGAAAAACTCAATAAAATTTTGAAAAAATAATTAAAAATTACACTTCTGCAGGAAAAAGAAGATTAATTGATGATTTCTTGCAGGTGTTTTCAAAGTTAGTCCAGTTTGAAAGGTTTATGTGAGCCATTCAAAATATTCCTTCAGGGCAAGCTTTAATACTTGTTATTAGGCAGTCCAGTATCCTTGCTAAGTGCTGGACATTGGTTCAGTGGTGCTGACTGGTTCAGTCTGTCTGTTTCCCTCCTTACCCCACTTTTTGCATTTTCACAGAAAAAGGTCCCCTGACTAGAACACCGAACCACCAAAATGAAGTTGATAAAGACTAGATAGCCAAGACAACAGCTATTTTACACTGTTATATTTTGCAGTATTTTGTATTGAATATAGCTGTATCTTTCCAGATAAAGTAAGAGAAATATAAAAAAAAATCCAGAGAACCTTTAAGAAATAAGACACTGAAATCCATCTTTAATTGTGCCTTTTGTCTTTCTTCCTTTATGACTGTTACAGGATAAATCATATTGGTTAGTAGATAGAAAGCAGACAGGAAGACTAAGTTGCTATTGCAACATTTAGAAACGCATGGTTATTTCTCAGAACAGATTAAAGATGACAGGGACACAAAAAGTAGAGAGGAATGTTAAAAAAAAAAAATCCAAAACCCATCATATATATATGTAATCCACTGAAAGGGAGATGCTAATGGAAAAAAGAAGTCCCAAGATAAGGAAGTGCTACTGAGTCTTCAAAAGCTTTGGCTGACAAAGAATATATTTTGACATTAAAAATATGTATCTTGAAAGGCACATTCCAAATAGTCTTTTCTCACAGACAGAAGCATTCTGCTGAAGTCAGACAGAAACACTGAATCCACCAAGAGATACATGAATAGCAACAAGTTATCAACAAAAGTTGCGGTTCAACATGCAAACCCGCAGTGACTCATTTGCAACAAATCACTCCAAACAGCAATTTTATGTAAATGGCATTCCAAAAGTATGTCCAGGAGCATATTTGGTCAGAAGTAAAAGGAGTTCAGGATCTTTAGGGATCTTCCTCAGAAGAAATTACTTCAGTATTTAAGTATTCTAAAGCAGTCTATTTGTTTTATGTGGTTTTAAATTTTAAGACAGCTTGTATAGCCAAAATTGAGTAAAATGGAAGAGTGGAAGTCAATACACTTTCACAGCTACTTTAGTCAGATAAAATTAAGAAACAGTACTTTTGCTATGCAAAATGGACACTTGCACAGTCAATAATTTCTTAGGTACACCATATCTGTGTTGTACAACTTACAGGTTGACACCAGTACAATCAAAATGCAGTCTATATTCTTTCATAATGATGATATTCATATTAGAAATACTTAGAAGAAAGTTTCCATAAGTTGCGTATTTTGAGTTTTCGAAAAGTGATTCAGTCATTTAAAGCTTTTGCTAAGGCATAAAAAAAGCCCTAAATACTTACGTTTATTTAGTGCATAAGATATTGAAAATTTATGGCTAAATCTAGCAATAATTTTCTACCTAGTTTATTCTAAACTGATGCTTTACAGCCAGATATACAAATATCTGCTGTTTACTTAAAATCTCCCATGATTGTTTAAATATAAAATATTAATATTTACCATTAGGAATTTCACAATCTAAGGCAACAGCAGTTTCATATGTCCAGCATCGAGCAACATTACGAATTGTGTAGCCTCCTCCTCCTAACATCAGCAATGGCAAGTTAAAAGTCTTTACAACTTCCACACATTTAGCATGACCTGTAAAACAAAAAGAGGGTTGACAATACATGCAAGATATCTATTAAACAGAAAAATATATAACAAACTATTTAATCAGACATATGCAGTCACACTTAACAAGTAAGAACTGAATTGATTCAAACAGAGATGTCTCCCCCTAGAGCTAAGCACAACCTCACAAGAAGTCAAGACCTACAGATCAGAAATGCACAAAACACAATGAACATCACCCATCCCAGGCTTCAGAGACTTTGCATGATGGTTTATTGCTGTTGTTCTGAAAGGATCCTAGAGTAAGTGTTTTGTCTTTTCATAACTGATGTCATACACAGTGACAAATTTAGGGACAACTTCTCAGTCAAATGTCATGGGGGAAGAAGGGAAAACAAAATCAGTACTTGGTCCTTCCTACTTCTAAACTTGAACCTGTATTAGAGGTTGCTAAGTCTTGCTTACAGAGTGAACTGGTGCCAAGACAGTACACACTCCAGGGAGATACAGCATATTGAAAGGCATCTGTAGGAGGCAGCAGCTCTCTTGCTTTCCAAGATATGTAAGATGGAAAAAAATCTGAGCTGTATGGGCAACTGAAGTAGCTTTGCCACCTGGTGCAAATCAAGAAAAGAACCCTGAAACACTGCAGACCCAACAGATACTATACTGCATTTTGTTGCCTACAAAACTCTAATTGTCACATTAAAAAAAAAAAAAAAAAAAAATCCAGAAAACTCATGATTTAAACAGGCTGTATTGAAGGCATACCAACAGTTTGCCATACATTTAATATTTTGTCATTTAAAATTATAATAACAATAATAACAGCAACAGTAACAGTTTTGCTACTTGCTAAATATCATCCCAATTTAGAGAATTAAAATTGCAGACAGCAACTTAGGTAATACTAAAATAAATTCATTCCATGAGAATTAATTAAAATTGTGGTTAACATATAGCTCAGTATAACAAACACCATTACAAATTTAACAATGCAGTGAAGTATTGTCATTTCAGTAATACCTATTTACACCCAACAAGGTGTTTGATGTTTAGCATCTGTAGTTCTACTAAGTTGACTACTAACTAGTTTTATTTTCCCATCATTGTACGTGTTGATGCCTTGTAAGTTGTAAGATGAATGTTGTCCTGTCATTCCAGGATACTGTTTTAAAGCTACAGAAAGCCTGCACATAGAAGAAAGGGAATCACTTGAGTGGCCAGGAAGCACATGGAAAACCATGCTCCTTAACTTTTTTAGATGGACAAAAAGAAAGAGGCAACTTCTGCGTTTCTTTTGGCCATCCCTGTATAGCAAAGAAAGAAGTGATTAATCATAGTAATAAAATCTTTGTGACTCCAGTCCTCATCATGCAAGTGTCTTGAAAAACAGTATGAAGGGCAGAGGTTTCTCATAAGTAAAAAGTTAAAGACAACAAACAGACACTTCTCTGCTTACCTTTAACAGTAAGATTAAAGCATCCCAGTCTGTCCCCAGACAGTGAATCTGCTCCACACTGCAATACCACAGCACTGGGCTGGTACATCTCCATTACTTTAGATATAATCTATAATCAATATAAAACAGTGAGTCACTAACTGACATCATGAAAACACAAAACCAGTAGTTTTCAGAGAGTCTAAAAACAAAAAACAAAGCACTCACTGGTTTGAATATCTGTCCATATGATTCATCATCTATACCATCCCTCATTGGAAAGTTGACAGCATAGTATTTGCCTTTTCCAGCACCAATGTCCTACAAGCAAAGATGACAAATGCTTTAATACAAACACAGAAATACATGGTATAGTATCATGAAAAAAAGCCTACACAAGTCTGCTGAGCTATTCTGTACCATTATACATGTCTGCGAGGGATAAGAGGCAGAGTTTACTCAATTCCTGTTCTCCCATAAAATCATTTTAGAGTGTAGTAGTTGGACAACAAGATTAAAATAGCAATAAGTACACTCAATTTTTTAATTCAAAGATTTAAGACAAAAAGACAAATCATAACCAATCAGTTTAATCTGGTAATAATAGCTAAGCAAACAAAAGTATGAAAACCAAGAAGAGCAAGGTCCAGGTTTTCAGTGTTGCATAGAAGATTTGGTCTTGGATAGGTTTTTAAAACCATGTTATTGCCCTAAACATAGGATGAGGGAGTAGCTGCATCAAAAGGGAGAGAAGAAAAATCCAATAGGGGCCACTTACAGAAGGGCTCTTGAAGAAACTGAGATGACTTAAATGAACAAAAAACCCCAAAAAAACAAACATGCAAATTATTCTCAGTTCCATAAGGGGTCAAGCCAGGAACTGCAGTAGTTTATCTTATCAGCTTTCCTAGACAACCTATGTATTAAGAGAAAAGGTTTATTGCAAAAAAAAAAAAAAAAAAAAAAAAAAAAAAAAAATCAAGTGAATACACCCTGAATCCCACCACCCCTATTTTGATGATCGCCTTAAAAGCTAAAGATCTCAGCTTGACACACATTCCCATTTCTTCCATATATTTCATCACCAACACAGATAGACAGACAGCAATGCAGAGCAGACAGTGAGAATTAACCTGTTCAGTCTGACTGTAAACTATTTCTGCAAACAACAGCTCTGCAGAAATATCCTAGAAAAACTACAGGTCATGTGTAGCATAACCCAACAACACAAATACTAAACTTCCCAACACTACCTATTGAAAGTTATTGACTTTTTCCTATTCCTGAACAAAGCCTCCTTAGCAGAGAATGTATCAAGAATGTGCCACTTCCAGTAACCAACTTTTACTGAGGGTGTGAGGGGGAAAGGACAAAGATGAGGAGGGGGACAAGTGGCCCAGTGAAACACAGACACAATGTTACCAGTTGACTTTTTTTAGCCATAACACATTACTAACATTTCATAGTATTGGAAGATGAGTGACACTAAAGACCCCTGCTGAACTCAACTCTGCCTGATTTGAAGTACAAGTTACCCAGAATTTCCCAGAGTGAATCATCTAGACTTTCACATGCTGAATTTTCTGAGGTGATCACAGAATGGCCAGAATTGTAGAAAGGGACCTCTGGAGATGATCTAGTCCAACACCCTGATAAAGCAGATTGCACAGGATCACATTCAGGTGGGCATTCCGTATATGCAGAGGAGACGCGACAACCTTGCTGGACTACTTGAGTGCTTTTGTCACCCTTAAAGTAGTTTTTCGTCATATTCAGATGGAACTTCTTGTGTTTCAGTTTGTGTCCATTGCCCCTTACTCACCAGATCACATTCTTTTGACACTCACCCTTGAGGTATTTGTAAGTATTGATGAGGTCCACTCTGTGTCTTTCCTTCAGGATAAACAGGGTCAACTTCTTTAACCTTTCCTCCTAAGAGAGGTGCTCCAGTTGCCTCATCATATTTGTTGTCCTCCACTGGACTCACTCCAGGAGCTCCATGTCTCTCTTATACTGGGGAACCCAGAACTGGACACAGCACCCCAGTTTTGGCTATACCAGGGCTGAGCAGAGGGGCAGGATCCCTTCCCCAAACCTGCTGGCTATGCTTTTCCTAATGCACCCCAGGATACCATTGGCCTTCTTGGCCACAAGGACACAATTAGCTCATGGTTAACTTGTGCACCAGGAGCCCTCTTTCTCCCAGAGCAGCTTTCCAGCAAGTCAATACCTAACCTATAATGGCTCATGAAGTCATTCCTCTCCTTGTCTTGTTTTACAGATTAAAAAACCAAAAATCATTAAATTGATCTTATCCTAAAACACGGCAAAGTTAAATGTTCCCACAACTTCCATCTAAACAGAGTAATTGTTTCAGCTACTTAATGGACCTTTGTTGTAGCTGATGCTTGCTAGTTTTAAAATCTAAAGAAACAATATAGCATTCTGGTAGCCTCCCATTCACCAACAGTTCAAACTGCTGCCTCACAGAACCTGGGCCACTATGGAGACTATGGTCTCAACTGATCTGTGTGTACAAATGGCAAAATTTGTGCTATCATCCAAGATATGCAAAAGGCCAAATAACTTAATGGGGACATTGGAAGTTTAGACTGAACAACATATTCAGTAGAAAATGGATGAAAGCTGCTGAACTAGAAAACCTCAGATTTATCTACACAGACAGAGCTGCAATCACAGTATCATCCTTTGACACATGATATGCTCCTGCATCAAATAAACGAAACCTGATCAGCAAACTAAAGAATTACAGAAACAAGCTGTGAAACAGTCCATTGGAAAAAACCAAAGAGATTTGCCTGGAAAAGTTGATAAAAATAACCATCAATGGCAGATCAAGTTAGGCAGAAGGAAGCAACACAATACTGGCCTCCAGAAGGAGCACTGACTTTTCAGACAATTAGCTCTCCCTTCAGTTCAGTTAGCTTTGCAATCTCTGGAGATAGGAAAAATCCCTATGGCGATGCAATAATCGCACTAAAGCCAGCTAGAGCCTGCATGCAGACAATGCTCATTTCAAAATCCTAACTAGCAGCTCAGGAAAAAAGTTTCCATGCCTGAGATACTGTTTTTCACTGACACTGCTGAAAAAATAAATCCCCAAACCCATAAAATAGTCTTCCATTTATTTCAACTATGCTATCTTTTAATTCTTTGTTCTGGGTGTGGTGAGGTGAAGAGTCCACAAACTTCCCTGTCAACGGGAAGTGCTGCTTCTAAAAAGCCAAGATATCTAACCCTTCCAAAAAAAAAACAAAAAAAAAACTAGCCAAATTCAGCAACAACAGCTTGACATGATAAACATCCTGGTCTGAGCTGCTTTTAGTTTGAAGCACCACTACACCACCTTGTGGCCAGTCGAGTTAAACCACCCAAATAAAAATAATCTGATTTCTTCCTAAATCAATTTAGAACACAGTTTAATAGAATCTAACAACCATAATAACATTCAGCAACAACAACTACACTGAAGTGAATGCTTTGCAGCCTGCTGCTCAACTTCCACTCACTCCTGTGCCTTCTGGGAATCATCAAAAGGCTGGGAAACACACTTTTCAGGAGTATTAGCTGAAACATGCATATTTGTTATCCTATGAATCAGTTTAAATATATTAGGAAAACAGTGAATTCTCTCCCAGAACAGCATTTTTGCAGGCCAACTTGTTAGAACTGTTCACAATTTTTAAAAAAGTTTTCTAACTGTATGCACAAACTAATATGCAAAGTTGCTAACAGCAGAGGAATGCCATATCCCAGGAGTGCCTCTGATAAAAGAGATTTAATTTATGAGTTTGAAGCTAGGAATATATTAATTCTAATACTTCTAATACTCTTTCAAGCTGTGAAGTGGAACAAGTTCCTGTTCTAACAGACAAGTGTCTAAAATGAGCAATGACTAACTTAAAATTAATATGAAGGGCCAGGAAAATTGGTTTCCTGTCTCAGCTTTGCCAGAGATCCTACAACAGCTTTAATGATAATTCTTCATGGGCAAATGCTCCCTCCTCTCTCAATCTAGGTATAATGATCAGTACAAAATTCCACATGGGGCACGCTAAAGTTCTTAGGTGGTGAGCATCACGAGAACTCAAAACACACTTCATGACATAAGAAATATTCCCAAAATGAGTCAACTGTATTACAAGTCAAATAGAACACAGTAAATTCAAACTGTAACTTAAGCCTTGTGACTGTTAAAGGGTAATCTGTAAACAGATACTTTTCATTGTAGCTGCAGAATTAATATGCACAGATAATCATAAATATACCACACTGTCTTCTTAGAGACATCTCCAAAATCTGTGTGAATTAAACTAATAATAATTGAAAAAATATTTCAGCATATTTATCCAGAAGTGAAGGTGTTAATTTCATGTAGAAATAAATATTTTAGTTCTCTACTATTCCCTATTATTTTTCCTAAGATTCCCCAACTCTACATCAGTCCAGGCTAACATTTCTTCTGAAAACTTACTGTTGCATACCATTATTGGACATACTTATTTTAGTGAAGTGCAAAAAAACGTATCTACAAGGAAGGCAGTAAGAGGGAATTTATCACCTAATGAAATTTTATATTCAACCTTACCCTAAGGTCTCCTGTGCCTGGAAAATATTCACCATACTTATGGAATGATACTGTCATGACACGATCTGTGGTATAAAATGCTTCTTCAACACCATCACCATGATGGATATCAATATCAATATACAACACTCTTTGGTGATACCTAGAAAGAACATATAAGAAATCATCATTATCTGTTATTCGGAGAGCAAACAAGAAAAACACTAACAAAAAACCCCCCAATCAGACACAAAAATCCAAGATTATGATCACAGTGATGATTTTGGTTGATGTGACCGTACGCTCTTAGAATTCTTGGCACATTTGAAAAACATTAATAAGTTTATCTTCATCAAAATAAGGAATTTAGTATTCACCCCAAACTATCTCATTCTGTAGAAATTATACCTCATGCTTCTGTTGACACTGCTTTGTTGTTCACATCTGCTGAATTCACCCCCTTCATTAACCCCAAGGCCTTTCTTTCTGCCTTCTCAGTAATTACCAAAACAGTCTGTGTTCCATAAGCTCGCAAAAAATAAATACTTATTTTCCATTGACTTTTCTTCTTCACCTCTCCAGCTTGTAGAGAAAGGCACATTCTTATTTTCAAATGTATTGCACTTTAATTCGCATAAACTTATTACACTACTGTTTATTGTTTTCTTAAATACTACAAATTTCAGGACAGTTGGAGACAGATAAAGAAATCAGTGTTTTATTTTAAGCATTGGAGCACTAGAAACAACAAGTATCCCTTAAATTTTATGTTTTCCAGTAAAGAAGAAAGTCTGTCATCAGAAGATGCATTTTCATCATGCTTTGCACAGTACTGAGAGTTTGAGCACCCATAATTTCAGGGACAGTTTCCCATGGTTACACAACCCATAACTATTCACAAGATTCTTTCCTTCCTTCACAAGCACATTAAGCTAAAAAATTCAAGACTGGACCACAGAAAATTATATTTCATAGACTGTAGACAGCTCCTGAATATATGTTGTCCATTAAAATGAATGTCTTAATGTGCTAATATTAACTAATCTTAGTGTCTTTAGAAACATTTTCCATCTCTAGATTTCCAGATCATAGCTATTTCCCTCATTCCTCACCAGCAAAATCAGCTGTCCTACTCACAAGAGTGAAATACCTAAACATTTTTTCTAATAAATGGGATTTATGTGTTATTAGTAGGGATACAGTCCTCTAAAGCAGTAAAAGCAACGCTCAGGACTTGAAATTTTAGTGAAGCATTACTGTTTCAAGTCAGTTATATGATCACTCTTCATTATTCCTCATTTCTTATTTTGCAGTCACAGCACCACAGTTGCTACTTCATTATTTATTAAAACTAGTCATATTAATTTATGTAATAATCCAAGGAAGATCAGTGCAAGATCTTCCCTGAATATTCCTGTTTGATTCAGTAACAAATCAAGTGACAGGAAACAAGACATATTGTGAAACCAAATGGGTGTAAGATTCTGAGTACAAATGACTGCTTTAAGGGATCAGGGTAGTGATCCATCTAGCCCACTATTCTATCCCCATGTGTAGCAACGGGAGACTTTACAGAAATATTTACAGAAAGCAAGTAAGCTTGTCCACTTTCTAAAGTCCACTACTCTAGTCCTTCCCCACCACCTAGAATTACAGCATATGGTGTTTTACAGGGTGCATTGTTGCTTGGATTTATCTCCTATTAGTTATCTTTTCAGTTTGTCGGTATTTTATTTTGAATATCTTGCTGAAGTCAAACCAGGAAGAGCTTGGAGCTTTCTTAATTGAAACTGTAAAAGTTCAACATGGGCTATGAAAACTCACTCAAATAATAACTATAAGCCATACCTTCAAACATTTAAATAGCTGAATTTAACACTTTCTTTAATTTTAACTCGTGCCTATCACAAACTTACTTCAGTAACTCAAGGATGGCAAGCACAATATCATTGACATAACAGAAACCAGATGCCTCCGATTTCTTGGCATGGTGAAGTCCCCCAGCCCAATTGACAGCCATGTCTGTTTGTTGTCTGTTCAATTTTACTGCCCCAGCTGTAAGAAGACACACAGAAGAATAAAAGCAAATGGAGTCAGAAATTTCTGATTGCCTTTAAATTTGCTACATAAAACCATATTTTATTTTTTAAATAAGTTGATTTAGAACAAATCTCTTACTGATATTGAGTGAGATACTTGACATGTCTCATATTTTACAGTCTGTAACGGATAGGATTATTTTTAAAATATATAGAAAACCCCTTATATTTACTTCATTTTTAGATGCACAATCAAAATGTTAAGTTGCTGATATCAACCCAGTAAAGCTATAAAATAGTTGGCAAACAGCCTATACTCACCAACAGAGCCTCCAGTTGACAGCTGACAAAACTCAAACAGGCCATCAAACACAGGACAATCTTCTCCAACATTAACTGTATAAGAAACGTAGTATTTTTTTAAAAATCCCATTGCAACAGCATCGATATACACATGGATAACACAGTTGCCTAATTCATTCAGCATTTTAATTACTTTTCCCCCATCTCACTTATCAGGCTATTTTAAACACTGAAAACAATGCAGAGTCCCAACAGCATAACTCCAAACTAGAATTTTTTATTTTATTTTATTTTAAGATTATTTTTAGTTTCTATTGGAAGATTTGTCTCCTCGTTGAAAGAAGTTTGATAATTTTTAAGATTTTTGAAGAAATGCTGATTAACATAGGTCATGTTAAAAAGGGTACAACTACTTAAAAAAATAATTTGCTGGCAATAAGGCATCATAAAGAGGTTACAATACTGCCTTTAAAATTGATATAATAGCTGTCAAACTGCATTCCTAACACTACTTGGAGCTCATTCCTATAATTAAAGGAATAAATTAATAGAAAGGGAGAACATGAATGATGTACAATTTTTACTATCTCCCTCCAAGAGGAATGAGTCCTTTTCTTGACATAAACACATTTTCACACATTGCTTTTACTCCTCTAGTATTCTAAAAGCCATTTTTTAAAGCAAGATTTCAAGGCACTTTGACAAACAGTTCACAATCTGCACGTCAAGCCTTAGCATTAGCAGCAGTATTTCACATCTAGAATACACCCTGTGAAAGGAGAGGCAAAAATCCTTACATATGCTTAAAGAACATTTTTGTCAAGATGACTGCTTTTCATGGAAAAGTGCAGCTAAACGCAGGCACATGCTACTTACTCTTGTTACAATATTTCTCTGTACTGGTGGATACTGAGCTTCAAACAATGCTAACCATAAAAGCATGTACACAAAGACTTAGCCTGATGCTGGCACTTACATCTCTGCATTTGCTTGCTGTACTCAGACATATTGTCAGGCCTTATTGATCGGAGAAATTTGATGTATTCATCACTATGGTACTTGGTCATTTCCTCAGCAGTTGCTTTGTGGGGTCGCTGATAACAAGAACAAGTTAAAGAAACAAATCAGAGTGCTCTGCAAAATCAGCTGTGTTAAAACAGACAACCTGAAAGAAGTCCCACCTACTTTGAAGGGAAAATGGTGAAAGGAAAATTATACTAGTAGTGTTTTACATAAAGCAAGGACTACTCTGTTGTGATATACAACTGCATTAAATACTGCTTCACTTCTAAACAAAAGAGCTCTGAATACTTTTATTTACATATTCTCTATTTTCACTTCCACCTCTCTCCACTTACTTGTGTGACAATACTTGAAGCTCTTGAAAAATAACTTAAAATGCTTCAGTGGACATCATGTTGCCCATACTTACATAAATTTCCATTTTTCTGTATAAGCCATAGTTTAGCAGCAAGTTGTGAGTCATTCGGATTCTGTGAGGTTTCATTGGATGTCCTTGTCCATAGTAATAGTTTCCAATATCACCTGCCAATAATACACAAAAGAATAGCTATTCATTTTACAAAATAAGTTTCATTGCCCCTTAATCATTCTCAGAAGATAAGTAAACAGATATGATTCCAGAAAACAACAAACTCCACAAAGGGAATACTTCAAAATGAACACAAGGGAAAAAAACTGCTGTATGTCAGAAACAGAGGGAAAAAAAGAAGCCAAATCTAACACTTGGACTACAAGCAGACAGGAGTGGGAGAGCAAAAATATATGTAAGACAAGGTTTCAAATCAAGAGTGAGGTTCTGGCCCAACACTGGGCTAGAACTGAACAATAAAATGGGAAACAGAACTGAAATAAAGAGGAGACACTGATGACATTGCCACATAGCATCGCAGAAGCCCACAGTATAACAGAAGCCCTAATAAAATCTACCATTTTGCATGAGCTGAATTTATGATACAATCCTCAGCCTGTTCTTAACTACTAACCCTGTCACATCCAGAAGTAAACTCCAGATCCATTGTGGCAACCACATGCACAAATTTTCACACCTGCTGCTGGAGATCCACAATAGTTTAACAAGAACCTTATAATCCAGATTAGCCTGATACATTGGGGACCAACTAAGCACACAATTAAGATAAAAAATTTCACACTCTTTTCCAAGAAAGGAGTAGCTGCTATCATGGGCTAGTAGTAAATTTTCTTCTGAGCTCAGCTATTGTTAGAACACACAAAACTCCACTTTGAGCACTGACAATCTCAACACATGAACCATTTTAAACAGAGCTGTCTCTGAAAATATAAACAAGTTTATAAATTAAGTCCAGTTGTCAATGGCTTTCAGCTGGAGATTTCTAAAATCACCTCTTCACTTTTTGACCCAATTTCCCAATAGGATTACTGAACTTTACCTTCTTGAACTTTTTATTTTTCTTTCACATCCTTCAACATGCTCTGCCTTGTCCACTGGGAACAAAAGAAACACTATTTTCACAATGTCATACTACTTTGTAAATTTATCAGTCACAGGTAAGAAGCAGCACTACTACAAAACAACTTGAGTTTCACCTCTTCAGCATGGGCTTCATGGAGGAAGGGTAAATGTCAGCTTGCAGTAGCATCACCAGCTACCAAGAAAAACAAGTATTACAGTAAGATTAAAAGTTTCAAAGCATTCTAAAATCCTTCAAGCTTTGAGTTTTCAAAGAGACGAGGAGAGTAAGGACACTTAAGAAAACAGATGTAACCCAATGTACCATAAGAAGAAGATGTAGAAAAACTACCCTTCAATACCTAGCTCTTAGCCATCCCATAACAATAGAAATACCAAGTTTTAAGAACTTTGAAGAGTTTGGACCTTCTAACTTGGGTACTAGGTGGAAGAAAAGCACTTTTTGTCAGTTACTTATTGCAAGCCTATAGGTTTGGTCACACGCAGGTCAAGAGAAAAAGTATTAAGAGTATAAATAAACTCCTTCCTTCCAACAAAAACATTTTCAAGTGCTTACAAAAGAATACCTTATATATTTGATGTTCAGGAAAAAATCTATCACAGCTCTTTGAAACTAATGCCTAGAAGATGAAAACCAACCATTTGCTAGCTCCACTTTTTGTTTTGAAGTTACTGTTAAGTCCCAGATTTAAAAAAATCTTCAGGCTAGTAAGAGCTTTAAATTTCGAGATTTTTAGGACAATAATGATTATAAATAAAGTGATATTATTGAGGCAACTTCATTACAAATGCATCTGTGGCTTAAAATTGAGGTTTTTAAGAGATCATTTCAATTTTAACTACTTCAGCTTCTATAGTCATCACTGACATTTAACTCATAATGCTGATGGATGGGGAAGCATACAATTAAGAATCATTTTGTATCTTATGTATGATGTAATTGTATTATTTTTCTCATATGAAAAAGAAAGAGTAAAATTAACAAATTTTCCTAAATACACTTGCAACACATCCTTCAATATACTGCAATTAATCAACTAAACAAATTTCAGCTTATCCATAGTCTATATGCCATACACTGCAGCATACAGTTATTTATATAAATCAAGCACACTTTTTAGCTTTCTTTTTTTTTTTTTTTTTTTACCAGAAAAGAGAATTTTAAAAGAATTGGCACATTGGTAGATTTAATGGGAGTTTATTTGTCAAACAGAAGATCTGCAGGTGAGTATCTGGCAGAATCCTTCTGTCTTAGAGGCCAGCAATAGTGACTAACAATAGATATCAATACAATACACTTTAGCAACAGGCAATACAACACCATTTATATTTTTCAGTCTTAGTATCACCAACAAAAAAAGGTTTTGGTGTTAGTCTCATTAAAAAAAAAAAATCTTAAAGCATATGGACAAAAAGCCCATCAAGTACCAAGGGATTAGTGATGCCTGTGTAGGCAGGGGTGAGGAAGGAAAAGATCAAAGATCCTCTTTCTTCATTAGTACCCTGATTTTCAACCAACATCATGAAGGGGACCCATCATGGAGACATCATACTGTGATGAAGATAAAGTTGTCAAAAGTCTCATCCTTTACCTAGTGAAGAATGTGGTGCACTTCCTGGTCCAAACACTCCATCCACTGATCCTGAAATTTATATATCTCTTCTTCATATGTCACGGCCTTACTAGAGCACTTTGGCAAGAAAAGCAAGGTGCAGCAAGAGCTAGTATGTGTGAGGGTGGCACACCTCACTCACTGATGGAGCTAATTGGCTCTGCACAAACCTCTGCCAGAGTAACTCTAACTTAAACTGTACATAAAACTCTATATATGAGGAACGGGTACAGAGAGGCCAAGTTCACAAGATCATTACTGCAGATAGCATGAGTACTTGACTTTATACTTACAAATACAAAGGTAAATTCTCACTAACATAGAAGCAAAAATCATACAGAAAAGTTATGAGCACAGTGTATCACTTACCAGTGTGGGAAAACATGGAAAACACACAAAAAATAATGGAACTGAATGAGGAAGAGAAACGAAAAAATGCAAAGTAAATGTGTGAGATGTGTAAAAAGTCTGCAAATCTATTAATCTTTCACAGCAAGGCTTCAAAAACTGAAATTTAGTGTTTTATATCAGTAAAAATGCCAGCTAAATGGCTCCCATTGAGAAGTAGCAACATATAATCTCTGGAAAGTTGAGTCCTTAATTAAGGAGAGACAAACCAAGTGCCCATTTAATACTATAGGAGTTTACTGCTCCACACTGTTCACTATGTGATACAGAAGACCTACCTGAAAATAGTTACACACGTTGTCATGCTTTGGGTTCAATATATGTATTTAGTTTTTAATTTTTTTTTTCTTTTCAATTCATGCAAGTTACATGCCAAAATGATGAGAACTATCAAATAAAAATAAACCCTTGATTGCTTTGATGAGCATAGTTTTAGACACTCACTTCTCTATCCAGGACTTGAGCAAGGCCTACAGAAAATACTCTAACATAAAAAAATACAAGAGGCTACATGTCCTAAATGAATTTTAATTCTGCCCAAAACCACACAACTAACAAAAGCTATGTCCCCAAAAAAGTATTAGTTTCCCCAGTTACTATGACATACAGAAAAATAACACCATTAAATTTATGCATTACAAAGCAGTCTGAAGTGACTGACTTAAGAGACAAGAGATTACATCTACACTCCTTTTTTTATACTTTGTAACTTGTATGTTACATTACTTTATAACTTTTAACTGATAAATTGTTATGGATATGGATCCTGCTTATTTTAGGTATAGTTACCATGAAATGATGAGGTATTTCAGAACTGTACTATGCAAAGAAACCTAATTGCCACAATGGAAACCACATGGAAAAAACATATCTTAAGAGCAGCAGTTACACTGAATTGACTTCTGTGATACAAAGGGGTGAACTCGTGTAAAGCTGAATGTAAAATAAAACATCACCAATGCCTGATGAGTCAAACAAACAGCTATTCAAACAGGCCTAAAATTATGGCACTAGCTTCTGAAGGATTGGGCATTTTGTTCTGGTTTTAAAGTTAAGCAGACAGCAGAAGAGTAGCAAAAATCTGACTTTTGAGCCCTGAGCAGAGACTGGACGCCACCACCACATTTGGAAGGCACTGCACAAAGTACTGATGAATTTCCAGAAAACACCCAAGTTCATTTTATCTGCAGATGTAAGCTTTAACTAGAAGTACTACTCAAACAATGCCCAACTATAGTAACACACTGCTCTACTAAAACAGGTTTAGTCTCGTCTTTATGGGTGGAACCAACAAACTGATGCAGATCTCTCAAATTTTTCATGAATGTAGAGCCTTTTGAACACCCACACTAAATTATGCACAAGAACCAATCTAAACAACACTGCTAGTGCACTGGCATGGAATAAACACACGAACTCACAGTAACCACACCAGTTGCTGCACGATTCTCTAGAGCTGTGCAGGAGCACAGAGCTGGAAAGACCATCTGAGGCCTGTTCTCACTGCTGTGGGCAGCTGTACAACACCCTGGAAGAGCTAAACTACCTGAGCCACAATGCTGCAAAACCATGACAAAAACCTGAACACACATGGTAAGAGACTAAACTAAAAGCTATGATAGCCTTCCACATCTAGCACAGTTCTAAGCAGTGTGAGGAGCTTACATTGCTAAGCTGCATCAAGACCAGGAGGATTTATGAAAAATACTTCAAGTAAGATCACAACAGTATTTTAATTCGTATTTTAATTAGTTTTTCCCATAGTATTCTGGTTTAAATTTAAGCCAAATTCCTGACCTTCATGATCACAAGCAATGAAGATTCTGCAAACTGGATGTGGTTGACTTCCTATTACAAGCAAACTCAAGGTAATGAAATCAGGCTTTGTCTACTCAAATTTATTGGTTCCAAGTACAGTATGAAGGCTATTAAAAGCATAGATTTAGGAAAAAAAAACACCTTAACAGCAATACACTGCAAAAGTGACAGGCTAATTTAAAAATTCAACCTTAAATGACAATCTCACCAAGTTTCACAAAAAGCAGGGGGAAGTTTATTGTATCTCAGAAGATAAGCATATGTGCTTTTGGAACTTTGCAAGACTTTTTAGTCTGCAACTTTTAAGAAACGGTAAAAGTATGTGTGGAGAGCCAATTATGACCCAAAAAAGGGGAAATTTACTTCAGACATTACATTCCTTCAGAGATCTACCACTACCTCAGTATTTTTTTGTTTTAGGTTACTTAAGGTTTCAGACACTCCCTTCACTCTGATTCAATGGCTTTGCTGGTATAATAGTTAGAAATATTCAGAATTGCCAGATGAACCACATAGTAGCATCAGGATATTAATTTTAGGTATAAACTCTAAAATTTCTTCTAATAACCCTTTTTCCAAAAGACATGAAAAATAATTGTTGGATTTGGCAACACAAATAAATGAGACATCAGAAATATTCCAAAACTGTCTCTGTTTTGAAATATTTATTTTAAGGCACGACAGGTACTATTTTTTCTACATTATTAACTACATTTATCCCAGTCTACAGATGAACTGTAACTGCTTTAAGTCACCATTATCCTGCCACCTCCAAACTTGTTCCTCTTCCAGTTTCTCCCCACTCTTCACAAGCACAGCTTTTCTGGCTATTAAGGGAATCTAATGCTAGCATCGAGTACCAAAATCCAGTAATCACAGAAAAAACAATATATCAACATCTAGTAAGCTACCTGACTTAATCAAAGAAAAAAAAAATTAAAAAAAACCAAACAAAAAGGAAACTGCTTCTAAAAAAGGCAAATATTTTCAGAGAGAAAGCTTCTAAACTACCACTGTTGTTTTTCTTTCAACAAGGCGAAAAGTTGTTCCTCTTCCCTAGGAAAAGTAAGATCCCAGCCTCAACAGAAGTATCCCTAACAGGGGCCTCCTTTCCCCTTTAGGCTGAACAAAGAACCAGTGCTAGCAACAAAGAGAAGGGGGCGGCAACCACCACTCTGCCTCCTTTAGTGTGGTTTAAAAAAAGAGCCAAGACAGGCCCCACAAGATCTGCCATTTCCAAAGAATAGCAGGTTTGCTACAGCAACACAACCTTTGTTATCTCGAGTGGGTTTAGCCACTTATCTTCACTTCCAAAATGGTGAAAACACCAAAGGTCTACGGCTGAACATCCTCAACCTCTGTTTCCTGGCTAATACCAAGACCAGCCTCAGATGCAACCGTACAATATTGTTACAATAGGAGGCAATTTAATCAAATCTCTCAACTAATCTGCCCATCCAGCTCACCTCCCAGGACAAAAACGGCTAAATAAATTCAAGCTCACGAAGAAAACTAAAAGTTGTTGCTGCTGCGGCCAGAGAAAACCGCAAACAAGTTGGTGAAAATATCTCAAACCAAGCACTTTTTCGCCACGACTGACAATGCAGCTCGCAAGCCCCCGTACATCCGCATCATACAAGTGTGCAAACTCAGAGGGCCTGCATGCAACTCAAATTCCACTATTATTAAACACCCACGCACACAACTTTCCGCGTTTTGCGGGAAGAGAGGCCCGTGGGAGCCAGAGCTCTGCTCTGATCCGTGTTGGCTTTGGGGATGGGGGCAGAGCGCCCCTGTCCCTCCGTACCCAGCGGTCCGAAAGCCCGAGGCAGGGAAAGGCCTCAGCTCAACAATCACCAGGTGCCAGAACTACACATGGCCTGGACTTTCTTTGCAGGGGAGGAGCCAGACACAGCAGCGGCTTCAACGCCACCCCGCTCAGCGGATGGAGGGGAGTGTCTCAACTTTTCTTCTTCTTTTTTTTTTTTTTTTTTTTTTTTTTTGGGGGGGGGGGGGGGGTTGTGGGGGGGGCGCTCGGGCGGGTGGTGGGTATTTTCGGGGTGGGCAACAATAGCCACAGCACCCAGCCCCGGGCCCGGCAGACCGGGCAGCTCCCCGACCCGCACCCCGCCCGACTCCACCACCCCCGGCCCCGCCGCCCCACGCCCGCCGGCCCACGGGGCTCAGCAGAGCCGGAGGTGGGAGCGGGGCGCGGCGGCGCAGGTGGAGGCGGCGGGGACCCCCGCCCGCCATGGGGCCGAGCCGAGCCGGCCCGGGCCGGGAGAAAGGGGATCTCGTCCCGCGGGGCAGGGGCGGCCGTGCCAGCGGGGGCCGGGGACACAGCCCGCCCCGGGCGGCCATTAGAGGGGCGCCCCCCCGCTCCTGCACGCGCGCTCCCGCGCCGGCCCTGCTCACCGTCGTAATAATAGCAGACTTTCTTCTTGCCGCCGCCCTGACTGTACGCCATGGGGCTGCCGCGCCGGGGCCGTGGGCAGGGAGCGGGAAGCCGAGGAGAGCGCGGAGCCGGCTCGGAGGGTGGGAAGGAGGGGGCGGGAGAGCGGGAACTCGCGACGCCGGGACCGCCAGCAGCGGGAGCGGGCCGGACCCTCGGCAGCGGGAGGGGCAGCTAGCAGGACGCGCCCAACTCGCCGCCGACGGAGGGAGGAGAGGGAAAAAAGGAAGAGGAGAGAACGCACACGAGCGGACGTGGGCTCCTGCCTGCTTCTTCCTGATAGCTTTCCTTAGTTATACGTAAAAGTCAGGGAAGAATCCAAAGAGGAATCTTCATAAGAGAGTTCTTAAAGAAAACTCTTTTCTGGCCCACCCCCAAGGTGCGCAATGGTACGATCCGCCGCGGGTGTCGGAGCTGTATTCCCGCCCCCAAGAGGAGTAGTGTGGCGCATGCGCGGAGTCTGCCTCAGCGGCTGCGGCGGGAGTGGAAATGGGGAGCCCTGCGCTCGGGCCGCAGCGGGCCCGGGCCCTGCGGAGCACCGGGGTCACGGCGAGGCCCCTCAGCCGCCCCCAGCACCGGCCGGGGCCGAGGGTGCCTCGTAACCTGCCGCGCTGGGGCCCGAACCTCAGCCTCGCGGGGAGGCTGCAGATGCTCGGCCGGCTGCGGCGTCGCGTCCTGTCCCCTCCCCAAGTGAAAGAGTCTAACTCTTATTCACAACAAAACTGGTTTCTGTTTTGTTTGCTTTTGGGGTTTTTTTTTCAGTACTCTCGTGTGTCAGTACTCAGCCCTAGTAGCAAGTGTTGCACCTCAGTATCCCTGTTCTAGAGGAAGTTGAAAGCCTGCTTCACATAGCAGTTCTCCCAAAACATCAAGGCATGCCACACAAGAAGCATTTAATATCTGAATAATTTGTCTTCAAGATCTATCAGCCATTTTCTCTGCTTGCTTCAGCTCAGGCACAAACTCAGGAAGGAGAACCATGACTCCGTTCATGCTTAGCCAGCTTGCTTGTATTTGCATTTATACAGGGGTCAACACTTGTGAGGCCTGATAAGCCGAGCCTGGGGATACACATCAGTTACACTAAACTTTACTGTTTCTTCAGCTGACACCAAAGGCCTATATTTAGAGACTTCCACTCATACAAAGCTTGACCAAGCTTTGTTGATTTGCTGGAGCTTTTAAAAGTAGCTAAACACCCTGGTTATTGCCTTATGTACTTCTCTATTGGACAACAAGGCATTTGTATAACCTATGTCAAACAACAAAACCAGTACGTGCCCGAACACAGGTTTGGTCTTTGTTCCCAAGGTGAAGCTGCTTTCACTCCTAGAGGTACCTCATAGGAGTCTGGGTCCTTGTAACTGATATTAAAATTTAATTTTATATTGTTAGAGACAGCCAAATGTAAAATAAGTTTGTTAAGCACATGTACACACAAAGGATAGCCTTACAGCATCATGAATTTTCTTCCCTCCCTTCACCTTTTAACAAAAAGATACCATATGATGATGTAGTCAGGAAGTATAGCATTTTTAAATAGTTTTTTTCATATTCCATTTGGAAATTTCTCTCTTAGAAATAACATACAAAATTGATTTCTACACCTTATAATACAGCTGATGCTTGTTTCTTGGTGCAAAGTGCAGCAAAATATCTGCATAACACTATAAGAGGCATGACATTATCCACTTACCAATAAATTCCTTTTTATCTTGGCCTTAGTGCTGCCACTATTTGAACAGACTTAGACTGGACTGTAGAAGCTCCATTATTTTGTGTTGGCTAATCACTGCATTATATGCTTCTTTGACCACTGAAATTCCATGTGTTTATGAAGTTACTCAATATTTTGTAGTTGCCTGATAATTATTTCTATCAAAACAGTACAACAACACATCAGCTGGCTCAATATCAGGAATACTTTTATTGCACCATATAGGGAATTCAATAAAAGCAGTGATGTATTGTTGAAATTTTTATTAGCAACTCCATGCAAGGGAAAAAAGTTCATAATTAAATTAGTTTCAAATGGATATGCAACCTCATATAGGAATAACATTTTGGTTTAAATGTGCTAAATCAAGAGAAAGTATGTTGCTTTCAGGGCAAAAATGACTATTCCTGGTCTTCTAACATCGAATTCAGGCAATTGCAGCTCTCATTTAGAGAAACTCCTCAAATACTAACTCATACCTGAATTGAGCAAGCATCAGGAAGCATACAAAATTATCCTTTAGTCAAAGGGGTAAGAATTCCTTCACTGAATTCACAGTAACTCAGTATAACAGTAAGGACACCATTACATGTAAAGGTCAGTAAAGCTTAAACACCGAGTTTCACAGGTTGTGTATATGAGGGTGATTTCCTAGACCAGTCATCCTTCTAGAAATGCAGGTTTTGCAGATGTCTTCAAAGCTGCTTGTTAAGGGAACAGCCCAGCAGCCATGCTACACAAAAGCTAATGGTACAGGAGAAACTCTGGAGCATCACTTGCTGGGGTAAACAGGAATGAACCCCAGCCAGCCAGGCAAAGGACCATTATGGAATAGGCTACATAACAAAGTATCCCTGGGAAAGGCTGCTATTCCTTTTACTATGTTGCAACATGCAGACACTTTATAACATAATGATGATATTTTTTTATACCTTCCTGTAATTGCTTGTTTCTGTTACTGGGCGAATGCTAGCTTTATTTCACCCTTTCCCGGCCTCATTGTATTAACATTATCTTGCTCTTTCACACTGAATTTATGTTATGCCTTAGATAGTAGGGGATTTTTTTGGGAAGGGACATAAAGCAGCAATAAGGATCTTTTAAACAGAAGAGTGGCTTCCATCTTCAACATATACATCTAGCACTGCAATAGAAGGTATTGCTGTTTCTTACATATTAATCCTAAATGACATCTACTTTAAAAACTCACAAAATGATTATGCAAATAATGAACAAGAAGTTCTCTATAGGCAAAAGTTCATCCCTTAACTGTTCTTATCAAAAAACAATCTATAATTCTCAAATCCCTTCACTCTCCCTACCCCCACTCCCCCAAAGGTATTTTAAAAACAGAGCTTAAATGGAGGATCTAGAGCACCTATTTTTTTTCTGAACAGCTGCTATAGAAAAGTGGCATTATCTTGCACACCACAGAAATGATGAACAATTCACGTTCTTTCTCTCTCCTTACATAATTTAAAAGCAGAATGATACAGCTAGAAAGCTTGCCATCACCTAGCTTGTTGCTTATCCAGACTGCTCAAGCCCATGCGCACATGTAGGTATAGCCACCTAATTCTCTCTAACAGATCTCAATGACCAATGGAATTAACAGGGAAAAAAATTAAAATAAAATTGCATCAAAACAGAAAAATGAAATCCATAACAAAGAAAGAAGAAACCCCAAATGACCAACCAAAATTAAAATAAACCACAAAGCCTTTAAGAAGCAACACAGCTTCTCTTTAAAAAGCAAAGAAAATTGTTCACCTAAGAATTGATGAATCTCTGCATTAGCAAAGGCCAGAAAGGGTCTTTAAGATTACTTCATTCTAGACCATACACTCAAAAAAAAAAAAAAAAAAAAACCAAAAAACAAAAAAAAAAAAACCCCAAAAAAACAAAAAGCCAACCAGAAAACCAAAACTAACTTAACTTAGAGAAACCAAATGTATTTACAAATTCACCTCCTCTTATAAGAGTTATGTCTTACACCATTAAGCACAACTCAGCGGACCCCACCCACCTCCCTTGCTCCTAACCATATTCCTTTTTCCTCCCATCCTCTTTTTGTCTGTGAAAGCAGCATTTTCAAGTGATACCTATTAGCAGCATTCACAGCTGCAAGCTTGTAATCACACACACATAAATTTAAGGAGAAAAATCACAGACAATGCTACTGACTTGTTCTGTTCATGCTGTTGATAGACATTACATAAGCTCTGGAGAGCATAAGAGTAAATAAGGTTTTGGAGTCACTTTCCTGAGAAGAAAACATAGCTTTCATCATGCAGATACTTTGACAATGAAGGCACTTTGTGCAGAATGTCAAAATCATTGAAGAAAACATAGACGAAGAGAACTAAATAGAAAATTAACTGTGAGGTTCATATTTGCTCAGATTCAGATTACTTATTTGTGCAATAAGCACTGGCAATATTGCTATCTACTAACTGCTTTTGAATTTCAAGAGGGTAGGCTGCTGAATATTCTTTCTTAATTGCTGCTGGAAAGTGCTAAGACTAATAGTGGTTTTGGTTTAGTGCTATACAATGGTCTGGGAGCTGGGGCAACTTGCCCTGCTCCCAAATGCTCATGTTGATAGTAACATGTTCATAGTAATGGAAATGACTTCATTTTAAGCAATAGCAGGCCAGCATATTCTCTTACATGCCTATCATTTTTCTGTGCAGTGTCTTCATGTCTATGTCACGTGTGTAAGTATAATTCATCTGTTTCATGTTGTGCCTGGGACAGATGTACCCACTCACTGGATGTCTCCTGCAATTGCCTGAAACTGGTTCCCTCTGCAGTTCTGTGCCTGGTAGTTTGATAGCCAGGGAAACTCTGTCTTCAGTGCACAGCACAAAAATGCAAATGCAGGTTTTATTGAAAGTGTCATAGTTCAAGAGTTCTAATGCTTGCATTTAAATAAATGGCTAGAAGCATCAATATTCAAATATTTTCTTTTAGAATCTTGCCTTTTAAAGAGTTGTTAAGAGGAGGAAGGTGGATTAGAAGAAAACTGAAATGGTAGGTATAGTATAATGAGAGCAAAGTAATTAACTTTTCCTATTTGTATTGAAGGTTTTAACAGACCTAAGGAAAATGGTACACATTCACCTTTAGAAGAACTTAGATGTCTCACACTATCTTTTTTTAGTTTAAATACCATTTATTGGTGATTGCTAAAATGCCTGGTATATAGACTTTTTCAGTGGTCATTGTTTGCAAAGAGAGATCAATTTAAATAATTCCTGCTTTCAGTGGGAAAACTGAATTATATCCTCTGTATCTGGTAATGTCTAAAGAAAGACTTTTTTTTTTTTTTAGAAAATCCAACAGATATTTATGACATTCGAAATGAC
The DNA here is from genome assembly GCF_028769735.1 of Zonotrichia leucophrys gambelii. Classification (NCBI taxonomy): domain Eukaryota; kingdom Metazoa; phylum Chordata; class Aves; order Passeriformes; family Passerellidae; genus Zonotrichia; species Zonotrichia leucophrys. The sequence goes on from NC_088172.1 coordinate 40,420,799, forward strand.
AGATTGTAAAAGTTACCATCCTTTATAATATATTTCCCACAGACACAGATCTGCATATCAAGCACAGTACTTGTAACTTACTCATGTCTGTTTTACTTGGTTTTATTCTATCTACTTCTAAGCTAAATATTGAAGTTGAGTTGAAGACAAGAAGTAAAAAGTAGCAGATGGGCCTTCCCAACCTATAAATTAGTATGTATTAGCATGCTTGCAAACTGCTTGGGTTAAATATTTTTGTTCTTAGCAACAGTATAATTTACAGAAACCTGTATGGACATAGAACAGATAAGGGTTGGTTTTCAGTACATAGTGGGAAACTTGTGTCATGCTAGTGGAAAAGAGTCTGCCAGTAGGAAGTCCCCAAATGAGGAGTAGGAAACAGTCTGCTGGTAGGAAGTCCCCAGATGAGGATCATTACAGGACATGGATGAGCATGGTGAAGAGTATCATAGTTCTCCAACAAATCCTGAAGAGTGTGTCTTGAACTGGCATAACCTATAAATCACTTCCTTGTTTCTTCCGTGTCTCAGCAGCTGAGCAGGTCACAGCTGATAAGACATTCTAGTCCCTGCATGATTCACTCTTCCTCCTGTCTCCTTGATTAACCCTTGATCTCTAAAGCAAGAAAAACCAGTGAGCACTGGTCATTTATGCAAACATCTCATCAGTGTTAGTTTTTGTGTATCTAGTCTACCAAGTGCAGTGTTAGTAAATAAAGATGTGTCTGCAAAAGGGACATGCACCAATTTATTATAAATCCAATTGAAATCTAATTTATAGTGTCATGAGGCTTTGTATAAGCACTATTTCAATTTGACAGTGGTGAGTTATCTTCAGTATAAACTGACTCTAATCTTTGGAGACTAATTGATATAAAACAGTATCCACACAGTTATTTGTATCAATTAGAAAACAATTAAAGGTAAACAGGGGAAAATTTCTCTTAGAATTGTTACCTATCAGTTTGAATTTCTATTTGACTGAGTCTTGGCAATAAAAAAAAATTGCCAATGCATAAAATCTGAAAAAAATAATGGAGATATGGAATCTACAGATAGTTCATTGCTCAGAGGACAAGACCACTCACCACTACTTTAGCCATAACAATAAAAGTTTTGATAACAGAAAGACTGATCTGAGGATGGATGCATCTGAAGAGATGTGCAGCTATCAGCATGGAGATGAGGTCCTTGCCAATTCTATTTGACTTTATTTCCTCTATACAGAAATTGTCAGCAGGTTGTGGATCAGCAATCTCATTATTGCAAAGTCATGAATGTTCCTTCTCTCCTCATCTGTTGTTAGGGTGGATATATCACAGGTGCAATGTACCGCAACATTTCTTTGCAGCACCACAAACTGCGTGTCAAAAAACAGAAACAAAGATGAGCAAAGGTTTCTTGTTAGTTGTCTTAAATCTAGTAAAAAATGGTAATAATTTAGAAGTTTTTATGCATAGATGATTTTTTCCCAGAAATACCACTCAAAAAAACCCCAAAAGCATTAGACATTATCTCTCCCAAATACCAAAATATCCATTCTACAGCACTGACTCAATATTACATTCTAGAAACCACATAAATTTACCATTTTAAGGCCTGTGCTTTATTGGTAGTTTGCAAGAATTTGTCATATTTTACCCAGGTGGAAATACTGCATTATATATACTGTGCATATTTTGTTCTTTTACATGCAACACTGCCTTCGGTAAAGGAAGCAAGTCCTTCTCTACACCTTTCTGCCATCATTTTTCCTGGAGCCATCAACATTGATGTGCTGACTGAACACTCACATCTCTGTTAATATTCCTGTTTCCTTGCCTCACCCCTGTAAGTAAGTAGATTTCTTCAGGAATATAGTATTCATGCAGATGGTGTCTGGTAGAGCAAAGCATTTGAAAGGCAGGATGAAACATGTTTCTTGTCACTGGAGCGATTAAGGAACAAGCTACAAAAAAAAAAGGAGAAAGTCACTGTTACATATTTATTCCCCATTAAATTGCCCATGGCATTTTATATGCTTTTTAATCAGGTTTAGCCCATGATATATTCAATATCAGGGTTAAATAACAGACATCTTGGAAGACTGTCTGACAGCTGGCATGACCACAATCAATCTTACTTGACCTTACAACCCTTTTCTATTTTCAGGGTTGACTATTCACCCTAATATCACACCACCTATATCAAAAAAAGGGTCTACTTAATGCACCACCCTCACCTCTTCAGTCCCTTCCTGGGTTTCTGTGCAGGTCCATGTGTTCCTAGACACATCCATCAGAAGGCCATTGTGGACAAAGATCAAAAGGCAGGTGTGTGGGAAGTGCCTCAGTGCTTCACCAATGAGAAGACTCTTGGGACCTGTGTTTTCTCCAAAGAGAAGAACCATGCAGTGAGTCAGATCTGCTGAGTACTCTTAGGCTATTACAGTAATGTCCATTAGCCTACAGCTAAGAAAAAAAGAGTAAATGTAATGGCATAAGACTAATAGAAGTGTTACCCTCTAAAATGATCAGGAGCAACAAAGAATCGGTGTATTTTAGCAGGATCATGGCTGAGAGGTTGTGACTAGCTGTGCTTTACGTGTAGCCAGACTCTAAATCTCACCTGATTCTTTCATATCTCCAACCCCAAGTGTGGTCTCTCACTCTTTCCAGCATCACAAATTGCAAAGTCTTCTGGTTGGCAGCCATATCTATATTTTAGGTTTTCCATGATACTTCCTGCCTGAGGAGAGAAGGCAAGTCAAAAAAATGCATTGAGCTGATGAGAGAGGCAGAGGGAGAAAACTGGTTCAGGGCCTAAGTATGACTGCTTTAATTCTAAGGTTTAGGTGGCTTCTATCAAGTATCTTTTTTCTTCTTTTCTTCAAATGGTGATTAACGTAAGCCTAACTGTCTACACAAACAGCTGATTAGCACCTCAGTTAATTATACCAGCTGAAGAGCTGGACAAGCTACATTCCAAATGATTCCTAAACAACTTAGTTTCACTGCAGTTTACTTAAATAGTCAAACCTATTTTGAGAGCATTGAGTAGTTATTTCTGCTACTGAATTTATGTCAAAAGTTTTAACAGTTCCAAATATATATTGAGTTTCCCAAGAGACCTAGACTTCAATAGCAAAATATAGTAGAAACCAAAGACTTTAGTTCCAACATGAAGAGCAAATAACAGGACTAAATCTCATATCTTTTTTCTACTCAAGCATTTAATGCTCTGTCATGGAGAAAATGAAAACTTGAGGTTAGTCTGTCATACATAACTTTATAGTCTAGCTCTCCACTACTTTATTCTTCATAGAGTCCTGAAGTAAAACAGAATTTAAGACTATTAATGAAGTGTTCCTTGATTGAGATTTTTAGGTGGCAATGATTAAACATACTAAGATGTTTATGCAGCATTCACAATGTTGTGAACTGCATTTTTGAACTGTAAGATGGACACATGAAGCTGCATCTGCCTACCTTCGGTTCCAGGTGTGGGAAAGAAGTAGCTACAGATTCCTTTAACAAAAAGCTAAGGAGACAAATATTTCTAGATTTGGTGGTTGAAAAGAAGGGATAATAAATTTGCCAGTTAGGAGAATCCACCCAATGAAGTTGCTGCATTTTGGACAACTGACAGATTTTCTGCACTGAGATTCTCAGTAAGTAGAAAATACCCCAAAATTAAAAAAAAAACCCAAAAAAACAAAAACAAAATCACAAAACAAAAAACCCTTAAAAAACAACCACAAACCAAACCAACCAACTAAACAAACAACCTCCAGCTTTGGTATTTTTTCTTCCAGCCAAAACAATAGTTGCAAAATATTTGCTTCCACAAATCTGCTTGAAGGAATTTGTCCTTATGTGAGAATCACAGAATCACAGAAATTCTAGGCTGGAAGAGACCTGTAAGATCATCGAGTCCAACCCATGTTCTAACACCTTACCTAGATCATGGCACCAAGTGCTACATCCAGTCATCTTTTAAACTCTTCGAGGGGTGGTGACTCCACCACCTCCCTGGGTAGATGATTCCAGTATTTGACCACTCTTTCTGTAAAATACTTCCTCCTTAATTCTAGCGTGCATGTCCCTTGGCGCAGCTTGAGACTGTGTCCTCTTGTTCTGTCTGTTGTTGCCTGGAGAAAGAGACCGACCCCCAGCTCACCACAGCCACCCTTCAGGAAGTTGAAGAGAGTGATAAGGTCACCCCTGAGTCTCCTTTTCTCCAGGCTGAACAACCCCAGCTCCCTCGTTCTTCATATGGCTTGTGCTCCAAGCCCCTCACCAGCCTCGTTGCTCTCCTTTGGACACTCTCAAGCATCTCAACGTCCCTCCTAAAGTGAGGGGCCCAGAACTGGATGCAATACTCCAGGTGAGGCCTCACGAGTGCTGAGTACAGGGGAAGAATGGCCTCCCTGCTCCTGCTGGCCACACTGTTCCTGATACTGGCCAGGATGCCATTGGCTTTCTTGGCCACCTGGGCACACTGCTGGCTCATGTTCAGCTGACTGTCAACCAGCACCCCCAGGTCCCTTTCCACCTGAACACCGTCCAGCCATACTGTTCCTAGCTTGGATCGTTGCAGGGGGTTATTGTGGCCAAAGTGCAGGACTCGGCACTTAGACTTATTGAAATTCATCCCATTAGATTCTGCCCATCCATCCAACCGTTCCAAGTCCCTCTGCAAAGCTCTACGTCCCTCCAACAGATCAACACACGTTCCCAGCTTAGTGTCGAGAAGAGCATTTGCTATTTATAAAATAAAAAACTCATTTCATACAAAAAAAATTATCCAGACCCAGGGCTGTCACATGATCACATGAATGATAACATATGCATGATCTCATGATATGTACTCCATCCAAATTAACATGGAGGTTCCTGGACCCAGTCCTCCTTCTGACCTTCATGTGTCCTTGGCTCAGCCTCAGCTTGCAAAGGCAGAGCTTATCATTGCTAAGTATCATTGCTAAGTATTTTAAAGCTTTTTCCAGCCTGGGGTTGGGAGAAATTTGATGGTATATTGTAGTCATTCCTCTTCTGTCTCTGATAAGCAGTGATAGAAGGATGTTGACATTTAAAACATTATCAATGGGTAGCTAAGTTGGTGCTCACTGAGAAGGATGAGGAAAATTGTTCCTCAGAACATTTTTAGTTAAGATTCCAAAAGTGCAAGCAGATGCCACTACATCTGTTACATCCTGTTCCCATGTTTGAGAGCATGTCTCCCACCATGTTAGCTGGAAATTTCATTCTGAGGCAAATAGAAACAAACATTGATATTTCCCCTCATCTCCCAAGTCTTTATGATCTGGAGAACAAAGAAATAACATTTAAAAGATACCAATATATTTTACAGCTTACTTACCAAATCTAAACTTTGCATGTGCTTACTATTAATATTCATGCATATGATGCAGAAGAAACTTATTTTTATAAATTTTGGGTAAATAGCTAAAAATGTGTGTGCTAAAAACAATGTGAGACTAGAATCCAATGAAATATGTCTCTCCAATGTGAGAAACATACCAAATGTGAGAAATATATAGGACAAAATGGATTACGTGGTCTATATGGCCATTTTCACAAAGAGAATTGCAAAGGAAACAAGCTGTAAGTGACTAAATAGGAACCAGCATATTTTCATGATCCTGCTTACAATTATAGAGTACTTATAGGTCATTCATAACAAAAAAAGTAATGTGTTTTTTGTTAGACCTTGTGTAAAAGTAATTCAATCATTTGCATATATGTATTTTTAGCTAGTTGAATTAGTTTTGATGGCTTTGAAATATTTCTGTATGTCTATAAATAGCATTGTTCTCAACATCACATGCTAAGAACATATAGAATTAGGGTCTAAGGGCTGTGAATCATAATTTAATCATGATTTAAAATAATATTCAAGTCCTGTTGCTGATTTTGGTTTGCCAAGGCAATAATTTTCAATGGCTGCATAAGTTACCTTTTTTTACTTTTGTAGCATTTATACTGCAGTAAATTAGGTTTCGCTTCAGAAAAGTCATACTAAGAGTTTATTATGTTGCTTTCCCCATCCATTATAAGGGACATTTTTAATTGACTTGGCAACACAATTAAGAAATAGAATTCCTGCCAGTGGGGCACACAGCAATGTATTTTGTTTGGCTGGGGTATTTTTTAAAGCAATTCAAAGCAGAAAGTACTAAAGTTCTCCTTTCTTTTTCATTAGGAGGAACAATTTTTTAAAAAATTGCCTTAGTTGTCATTAGTGACAATTCTGACCTTGAAGATAATGTCTTCCATAAGATTCTTTTGTGATTTCTTTTCCCTAGACCATGTGACCACTTCTTTAGACTGTACTTCTTTTTAATTGACTTGCTAAGCTTTTCTCCAAAAGATTTTTTCCCTTCTCCATTTCTTTTGAAATTTAGAGAAGGCAATTTCAACTTACTTCAATCTGTTATAGATTTTGGAAATATTCCAGAGGCAAATATAGGATTAAAGCAAACTGGAAAAATCAGTTATTTTAAAGTTTTAGCTTTTAGTTTAGACAATTTTGACAATAATGCTGAAAGGATGCTGCAAAATGTCACAGTCTGGTCAGGAAACTGCAGTATAATGTGTGGTGAATAAATAACACACCAAGTTAGACACTGATAAAAGAGTTCTGGGCAAAATAACACCCTCAAAATGTTTTCAAATTGTTATACCCCAATTTCTGGTCCCACTTACATCAAACTAAGTCTGCAGCAATTTCACTGACAACATCAAGACTGGATTCTTTATTCCCATGAACAATTTTGTCATGAAAGGTGAGCCTCATTGGAGTTATTTCAGCAAGAAATAGAGATAACTCAAGCTTTAAGTGAAGGAAAGAAGCACAGGGATCATAATGTCTGCATTTCACCTGAACAGTGGGTGCATGGCACAGACTGTTGGCCCATTTTCCTTTGCATCAACCAGCAGCATTCCCTGGTCTGGATGTTTGGGTTTCTTCCCTGTGGGAATCATATGAAAAGGAATGGGGCTGAGGAAGTGGGCTGAGACATTTTGACATCCTCTGATACTGATATATGTAGTAGTACATACATTTACTGGTGCTTTAGAATATGTAATTCATCAGCTGAGACTAAACAATTTTCATCCATCATGCATGAAAATAAAAGGACTGGTGGATGAGAAGCTCAACACAACCCTGCAATATGTCCTTGCAGCCCAGAAAGTCATCTGTGTCTTGGGTTTCATCAAAAGAAATGTGGCCAGCAGGGCAAGGGAAGTGATTCTCCCCTTCTACTCTGCTGTCCTGGAGTGATGCATCCAGCCCTGGCGTCCCCAGCATAAGGATATGGAACGGCTGGAGCAGATGCAAAAAGCCACAAAGATGATCAGAGGGCTGGAGTGCCCCTTCTATGAAGGCAGGCTGAGAGAGCTGGGGTTGTTCAGCCTGGACAAACCTCCAGGGAGACCTTATAACATCATTCCAGTACCTAAAGGAAGCGTACAAGAGAGCTGGAGAGGGACATTTTACCAGGGCATGTATTGATAAGAGAAGAGTGAAAGACTTCAAGCTGAAAGGCATTATGTTTAGTTAGACATTGCAAAGAAATTCTTTACTACAAAGGTGGTGAGGCACTGTGACAGGTTGCCCAGAGAAGTGGTGGATGCCCTATCCCTGGAAGTGTTCAGAACCAGGTTGGATGATGGGACTTTGAGCAGCCTGGTATAGTGGAAGATGTTACTGCCCATGCAGGGAGCTTGAAAATAGATGATTTTTAATATCCCTTCCAACCTAAAATTTTCTGTGATTCTATGACTGTGATTCATGTACAGTCCTTAATTCTGAGGATGTAGCACTGATCACTACATTTTCTGCAACTTGCATCATTGCAGTTCTCTGACAGTGTTCTCTTTCCAGCTTCATGAGCTGATGTTTTGCAGCTATAAAGCAGGTGCAATATTCTCCATCACCCAGCTGTTGACTGACACATCAAGTGTGTACAGACAGTCCCATATCTGTCTTTCCAGAAGGGAGACCAGCTACCTTTCAAAGATAATATTCAAAGACTGCCCTATGGAGTAGTATTTGAATAATTACATAAAATTATATTTTAACAGACTTTCTGTGAAGGAAGTTAGGGTAGCATTCCAGTTTACCTGCATGTTTCCCAAAAGATATTTTACTCCTTACCTGTGACTTTTCTTTGAATTTCTTCAAGCACCACCTTCCCATGAAACAAAACCCTAGTCCTCTTAAGAATTGTCTGTTCCTTAAGGCATGAATGTGCTCAAATAAGTACCTGGACATTTTTAAAGCCATGAAAATAGAAATAAACTGGTTTGCATTAATCCCAGATGGAATGTTACTTGTCATGAGAACCAAGATTTGTCAAAAGTAAACCTTGAACCCACAAGATAAATTATTGAATATCCTTAACCAGTCAATTCCATACCAGAACTATGTCATTACTTTGTAATTAACCTAATGTGATCATTCTTTAATCCCTTTCTTAAGGTGCACATAAAATACTCAGTCTGAGCTGGTGAGTTGCTTACTTATGTTTTGCAATAATAATAAATGCAGCTTCTTTTTTTTTGTGTTTGTCTCCTAAAAGGTTCCCTATGACTACACATTTTATTTTTGGAAGATGAAGCATTTGATTTACACTAGCCGAGGAAGCCACCCTAAGCCTAACACTTTTCAACATATAGGATAAACCTGCATTTAAATTACTAAGAAACCAAAAACTCCAATATCATAAAGTGCAGATGGTAAAAAATGGTAGAGGATAAAATTTCTATCTTTGAGGAAGGCAGTAAATGTTGTTTTCTTGCCTTGTCTCCTCATTGTACACAATCTCCAAGTTTGTTGTCTGTTGTCTTTCACAGGGCATGAGCTTGGCAGAGCCCAAATGCCACACATCCCTATTTTTTTTGCCAGTAGGAGAACTCTTGCGTCTCTGGGTGGATCTCTAGAAAAATTGCCTTTTATTATATTTTGATTCAGCTGGCTCTGTGATGGAGTTCTGCTGCAATTGTTTGAGCAGTTTTCAATGAAGATGGCATAAGGAATAAATGTTCACTGATTCTCTTGGGAATGAAAAGAATGCATCTGCCTGTTAAATGTCTCAGAGTTTAATTCAAAAGAGTCAAATGATCTGCCCAAGAGTATGCACTTCATTCTCAGAATTTAAAATACATTGTCCCTTAGGTTGCTCAGTTTATGTATTTACTTTTGCTTATTGTTCACTATTGACTCTCCACCATCCTAAATGAACTCCTGAAGTTGGTGCAATATAATAGCTCATTTTCTATTCCTAGTGAGTGGTTTGAACAGCCTATGCACAGATTAGCCTTCCAACATCATTAGGATTCAGCTTGAAATGACTCAGCTACATAGGGCTAAGAGATCCTGTTGGATTATTTTGGGTGACTTCAGCTTTCACATGGCCATTTGATTAGCTCAAGCAGCACCAATACTTTCCTATTTGATTTGTGCCTTGGCATTTTAATAGAACAATGAGGCAAATCCTTGACTCATCCTTAACTGGCACAGCCCCTTTGATTTTAGTAAAATAATTATACAGTGAAAAGTTTTCCAGCATTTGAAACTTTCCCTACCATGAAACTGCCTGTGTAGCTCCAAATTGCATTTTCTCAGTGTAATAGTGTTCCAGTCCAGTGGATTTGAAAAAAGTAAGGACTATTCTAGTGCTAAGCATGGAACTAATTTTTCAAGATGTTGTTTTTGTTTTGTTTTGGTTTTTTTTTTAATGAATGTCTATTTGGTTGTTAAGTGTTACAACTACCTCTTCAACTTCTTGCTGGAATGGGCACAATTAATAGGCTTGCCAGACATTTAGACCTAGAAAAAATACCATTCTGTACTCAAAGTAAAACACTGTTACTAGTGGCAACCTCATTGCTTGTCTTAGCAGACAGACCAAGTGTTGAAGGAGCACTGGGACAAATCCACTCTCCTCAACATGGGAGAGGACTCTTCTTTGTCAGGACAATGTAGGAAGAATGCTTAAGCTATATTTGCTTTGTGTAAAATTTCAGAGCCACAGTTTCTAACATGGGTTATTCTATAGTAAATTTCTTTCAGAGCAAGCCAGAAATAACCAGAACAAAGCAGGATAATAGCTGCTGTCATCTGCTTTCATGTCTCCAATAGGAACTAAATTCACTAAAATGAACTGTAAGAAATAGCGGGGGTGGCTCTGTTCCTTTTCACCTGAGCCTGAATAACTGGCTTCATGTTTCAGCTGGGTTCAGGCAAATTAGCTCATTGAGGGCAACAGCCATCTTGTCTTCTGACTACTGAGAAAAAAAATTAAATCTTTTTGTTTAGTGAAAACTGCAGAGGCTGTTCCCTGCTAAAACAATTCTGTGGGGACTACAGGACTGAGAAATAGCTAAGAATTAATAAGAGGTAGGCATTGTCCAGTAGAGATATTTTTGTCCCCAAAATGACTCTGACATCAACTCAGAAGAAGGAAATGCAGGATATCCTGAGTACAGCCCTTTGGGTTCACCCAGATGTTAGCACAGGGGACAAGCCACACTGGATGGAGATGCCTCTGTTCATCCCACGTACATTAGTGCAAGCAATGGAGGCATGGAAAAGAGCCAGACCGTGAGCTGAGAGCCAGAGTGAGACATCCCAAGGGATGGGACAGCAACATTAGGCTGGGGGTCCACAGCACCAGCAGCACCCTCTGAACTGGCCAGTAGCCAAACACTTGAGCAGGAGGCTTTAGGTGTCAGGTACTGAGCATCACCTGAAGCCAAGGAGAAGCCAGGCACCGCAGCTGCAGCAGGGATCATAGGGACAGGAGCTGGAACAGAGAGCAGTGAGCCCTGGGAAGTCAGAGAGTCACCACAGTCATCACACATCTACCCAGCCTGTCACGGACTGGGACTTTGCTGCCAGCACAGTCTGCCATGGGAAATCGTGCTTGGGTTCAAGAGACCAATGGCTCCTGGAGACATGAAACTGCTGGAGCTGCTTATCCCTCAACACTCACTGCAGGCACAGTAATCCTGAGTAGCCCCTGGCGTCCACAGGACTTCAGCACCTGCTTGTGCTACATGCATCCAGGCAGAATTGCTTGATGATTACTGCCATTTTGCTCCTTCCATCTTGGTTTGACATGTGGGCCAAAATCTAGGCACACTTCCTGCAGCACATCATTCCATATATATTTTTTTTCCTTTGTTCTTTGCCACTGGAAAGAATGGCAAGTTTCTCTTCAACAGAATTTTGCATTATTGTTGCACTCTCCTTACAATTGTCTGTATTTATTGCTTGTGTTTAATCTTTCCTCTGCTGTGTCTTAGAACCACATGCTTGAGAGGTCATCATTTACTCAAGACAATGACAAAATATTTTATTATGTTTTATTTTAGAATTACAGTGAGGAAATGATGCCTCAGTCCACAGGGTTTAGAAGCTCATAAACCAAGGATTATTTAGAGCACTAGTTGACATGGCAAATTATTTACCTCTGGAGGCTCCAGAATGGATAAGGGATTGTTTTTATCAGTTTAGAGTAGGATGGCATCAATCAATGGGAAAAACTCACTTCAGTGATGAGCAATTACTTAGCAGGTCTTTTACTAAAAGACAAAAAGTTACAGGGCGAGTGAGAAAAAATAACAGCAAATTTCTTCTCAGTGAGAAGCTTATTTATATTGTAAACATTTCAAGCAAAATAAAGCATAAATAGGATGCTGATGTAGACTCACCTGTCATGGGAATAGCTACCCTTGTCAGAGACAGCTGACCATCAAATACTGAACCACAAAATAACCAGGTTCAAAGTCTTTTTTAAATGTTCTATACTTTCTCCAACCACAGGCTGTTCAGGATTTGTACAAAAGAGGGACATTCACACAAAGAGTTTGCTAGTATTGTCTATTCCTCTGCTTGTAGACGTTGCTCAATCTGCAAACTTGATTTTGAATAAATTATTCTGAAGTAATAAGTTGCATGCAATCAAGAATAAATCACTGGTAGCATATTTAATTTTCCTGTCATAGTTTGTCTTGGATTATAGATAATCCAAAGATTGAGATACAGTCACATTTCCACCTCAACAGAAGTAAAGAGCACTTCACTGCATAACACAGGGGAGAAAAATCCTCTTGCTTTTGTGGAAATTTCACTTATAGTGTGAAAAAAGACTCATGACATTTCTCACCCTATGCCTCTACTACAGGGGAGAAGTTTTAAATCCAGGAGGAGATTATTTTAAAACAAATAAAAGAAGGAGTTTTTATGCAGTGGTTAGAAAAAAAAAAAGGAGAAAGATAGATAAAATGAAATGAGGAAATGGAAGCAAGAGAAATTTGAATTTGGAAAATATTTTTCTCAAAGAGCATGGTTAAATACTGGAGCATATTGCCCAGAGATGTTATAGTATCTCCATTTTTAGACGTTTCCAGAGCTGAGGTGGACAAGGGCCCAGAAACCTGCTCTAACATTAAAGTTAACCATAAAATGCCCTGGAAGTTGGGCTAGGTGACCTCTAGAAATCCTACCAGCCTGGAATAATTGATGACACTACTGGGTGTTGTTGCTCAAATGGGTTGAGGAACACAGATCATATCAGGAAATTCAAATAGGAATTAGACAAATCCATTGACAATGTGCCCATAAACAAATAGCAAAGAAAGAGGATATGCCCTCCAACATCCTCAATGATTATGGATGATAGGGATGAACAAAAAAAGAAATAATTACAATATGGTCATGATGTCTCTCTAAGCAGCATCTCCTGTTGACATAGCCGAGAGGAAAATACTTGGCAAATGAACATTTGGTCTGATCCACAGGACGTATCATTTTATCATTAATTCTTCTTATCTATTGGTCAGATACAGCGCTACTGCTTCTGTGTCTTTGTTACATTTCCTGAATCCAGGATTTGAATTATGAATTGTGTTCAGTGCAGAGCATGGAGATACAGACGTTGGTATTCTGGAATTTACTGGGGGACAACTGAGCTCTGTATTTTGGGATTAAGCTAGTTTCTGATTTTCTAAGAGAACAGTTTTTGGTCACACTTCAGAAAACATCTGTGCTATGCCTCAGAAATCAAGATCAAACCCAGTGTATGTTTTAAACTTTAAAAAAAGGGGTTTTTTGTTCTTTGATAGGTTGAGAAAAAATCAAATTAAAACCTTAGGTAGCAGGCAAGTACCTAAAAGCATATCTCAGCATATATCTACTAAGACAATCCTGTAATCAAATGCTTGTATATAAACTGGTAATGGTTGTCAAGCTGACTGGACTATTCACAGGCCTGAAATGCTCTCCTTGAGAAGCATTCTTATTTGAGCTGAGATCTAAAGCCTTCATTCTGTGAAGGAGTTTGGTCATACCCAGGTTCCTCCCATCCTGCTGGAGACGTGGTTATCCAAGCTACGAATGCCTCTGGAACTTCTGCTAGGCTAGCATGCAATCTCAGTCTCTCTGGAGCAGTCCCATCTGTCTACAGCATAATGACTCACACATTGCTCCTTAGTAAAGGGGAGAGAAAGTCAACACTCTAGGAATCTGCAATCCCCTTTGGTCATCCACTATGCCAGAGTCTTGACAACAGCTTTCATTACTGTGCTCTAGTTTTAATGGATTATCCTTTTTATTGCTGGCTGCACTAGCAGTTCACAGAAATAAACCCAAATTATTCATTATATTAAAAAATTTCCTAATCTTCATTAATGTTGATCTCTTTAGCGTTATTTATTGAATGATAAAATTACCATTAGCAGATGGCAACTGAAGTATATAAAATGCAAATGCTTACAATATCAAGGAAGCATATCTTACCTACAAAATGTAATTTAATTGCACATCATGATTGATCTTTTTTTTTGTGCAGAGAATGGAAAATAATGGGGATGCCGCTCTTAGAATAATTAATCTATTTATTCAACAAAACTAGCTGATGTCACTAGTTAGGTTAACAATATGGAAAGATTGTGGGCATATAGGCTGCTGTTAAAATGAATTTTGTTGCTCTATTAATAGAACTTTTTGCTTGTGATTCTAAATTTTAATGGTACAACACCCAAAGCACAGGGTATATTAGAAAATAAGGTTGTAATTTTTTCCCAGTCTTACTCAGAAACCTCAATACTGTTTTACAGATGAGACTCAGAGACTCAGATGAGACACAGATGAGACTGAGACACAGATTCTAAATACCTGAATAATATAGAAAATGTTTTTCTCTGGTCCCAGGGTCCTCCACATTCCCCATGCAGTTTGTTTGAACTTGTACACCAAATTCCCATTGATTTCAGTGGAGTTAGACAAGTATCAAATATTCAGAGCTGTAGCCTTTGCAGACTATAATATAAAGATATTGGGAATCATATAGAGTATCCCCATTGTCTCATTTCCTGATTCAGCAGGCTTAGTTCTTCCTTTTGTGCATCTAATTCAGCAGAAGCCATCTGAAAAGTCCTGAAAACATCAGGGTAAGTGCACAGTGGGGATCCCCCCAAGCACACATTCTTTCTTAATGTACCTGTGAGTGGAAAGGCTCCCTCATTACAGAGACAAATGAAAAGTGCCTTCTTTGGTGGGAGTAGCAGTAGCAAAACCAATTGCATTTGCTGCATTCTTCATTTCCTTTCTAATCAGCCCATGATACTACAGCCTTTGCAAACCACAAAGCCAGCTGACATAGGGCACAGAATTATTTCTACTTGCATGAATAGAAATTTCTGATGCAGCCTGGATGTTCCAAACTTGAATTTGCTCAGTTGCACATTGTTTGTGACAAATGAGAGACCAACAATAGTGAGGAGATGGGGTATAAATGTTATGATAGATTTACTGGACTCTTTGCTCCATCTGCATATTGCGTGTCCATTGAAATGAAGGTGTAGGTGAGGAAGGAAAGGGTTTAGTCACACAACAGGACAGTAAGAAGAATCAAAACAAATGTTTTCTAGAAAAATATATAGTTTTGCTGTGTATGGGGAATTAGTACAGTTTTAATGTCAGAGAGTTTTAAGATCAGACATGGATCCCTCTACTCGGTGGATTTAATTTACATTTAAAAATTAAAAATCCTACTGCGGTTGAACTGCTTTCAAAGTATAAACTATGGCTTCATGTGGCTGTGAGTAGACATGCCTGGCTGCTGACCATTTCCCTCCAGCTCTCCAGCTCTCAGCCAGTGTGGATTGAAACATTTGAGTTCCAGGTCACAGCCCAGAGGCCACAGAATATAGAAAAGACAGGCAACATTGATTTTTTTCTCAGTAAATGTATATGAGCAGAAAAGGACTATCAACTGTGGAGCATTTCTACTTTCCCCTCAAAGTCATAAATTTGTGACTTGAGCTGCTGGAGAACCAGGGAAGGGTTTTTTGTGCTAGATTATTATATAAAAGACATTTGAAAACTAGACTGAGGCTTGGTTCTTATGGAGAGTCATATTAACAATAAGGTAATTCTTGAGTAAGAAATTATAAGTATTTACTTACAGTTCTACAGATTTTGTTTTATAGCATAGAACAGTAGCTTTGTTTGCACTAGTTAAACAATAATTAACTAAATTTGACATAAGTAAGTCAATTAACTCCCTTCTGTCCATTTAGCTGCAACTCCTTTCACTTTAAACCAGTTGCTATTCATGCTATTTTTTTTTAACTGAGCAAAAACCACTCTTCTCTTTCAGCAGATTTTACAGCTGTACCATACCTACAGGTAGGTAGGTGCAGTAGGTTCCAGGAAATGCTCTGGTTTCACTGGTTTCACTGGCTGTGTCTGCCCTCCAGTTTCTGTTGAATAAATATGCATACTTTACAAAGATTTGCTATTAGATCCTTGGCAACCAGGCTCCTGAATGACTGAGCATTCAGTCCAGCTGCTTAGGAGGAATAAAGGGTGGTACCCGACTCCAAAGTTTAAGGATTGAGCAACCACAGAGGAGCAAGGCACAGTCTACTGCAAAAGTATGAGGGCCTACAAAATGCAAAATCTAAGTACTGTGCCAAGAAAAGTAGCATGAAACTGTAGCTTTTAAGGGCTTTGGTGACATGACATTACTGGGGCCAATATTGTAATTTTGCTCTCTACCTACTGTACAACATTAAAAAGAAAACCAAGTGGTAGATACTGTGTCAGGTAAAGCTTCGTGAGATCATTCACTTCCTGAAAGAAGTTAAATTAAAACCAGATTCTAACAGCTACTCATCATTCTGAACCGTACCATAGAGTCCTAAGAGTGGGACCAAGTCCCCAAAGAACACTAAAAATGGTATTTCTGAAGTTGCTGTCAAAGATCAAGGGTATTATAAAAATGCACAGGTCAGACATTAGCTTTATTAACTATGATTATAGTGAGCAAACATTCAGCCAGTATCTCCCTCTCTGTTTGCCTCTTTTCTGCAAAGTGATTGCAGAGACCCAGCCTATGTACTGTTTAAGGAAAAATTAAAAACCTATAAATTAAAAACAAAGAAAAATGAAAGGAAATACAATACTTTCAATATTAAAAAAAACAAGTACTCATCCTGGGGAAGGTTAGACTCATTTAGTATCTTACTAACAAATAGAAGAAGAAATCAAAGAATAAATACTGTGAAAATATGGAGGGTGGAGCCTACAGGAGTGGCACAGCCACTATTGTCTTTACTCAATATGAGGAGGTGGAAATTGTCACAAACTGCTAGTATTTAGTCAGCAAGAATGTTCTTTTATTTAGGACAAACTTCTTAGCCAGATCAAATTTTTATATAGTATAATAATAATAATAATAATAATAATAATAATAATAATAATAATAATAATAGTACCATCTCAGTATGACTGAATGTGGACAGGCAGAAAAATCTCTAATGCCACCGAAAGTATTGCAGAGGGCATCTTGGTCAAATCCTAAGTCACAGACATCTTTTCCTGTTTAGGAAAATTTTATAGCTGTGTGACTTGTCCTATGACAAGTCAAGGTGAAGGGACAGTGGGGATACTAGAGGCTCAGAGAAGGGAACAAAGTCAAGCCCCATTCCTGATGGTGATGTTCTCACTCATGCTCACCTACTCAGTGACAGCTGTTTGGTACTAGATATTCACTTCTTTCCCTCACCCCTCATTGTCTGGGTATTTTCACACTATTAATGATGCTCCAAAATTAATTCAGGCAGCTGACTGACATTTGTCATATACTATTCATTTTTCTCCACCCCAAAACAGTGATGTGCTGTGTTTTGTGTGATATATACTGTTATGTTGATTTGATTCGGGTTTCTTTATTTATACTGAAAAATATCTATATCGGAGAAGTAAGGCTGAAGAAATGCAAAATTTAAGGCTAAGGGTCGTCATGTCTTGGAAGAGTTCCTTCCACAGTTTTTGGACACCATGGCCTACACCTGCATGACAGAGTGTGGGAGAATTGTCCTCCAGTGTCCCCTTGTTTAGACAGTGGGGGTTATTTTCTAGCCCCTCATCTCTTCTGAATGTGATGCTTGGCTGACAGTGGGCAGTGGGGCTGCTGCAGAGGTGCTCTGTAAGAGCTCCCTGAAATGACACATCTGGCAGGTCTCATTCAAGCTCTGATGAAGGGTGAGGGACAGGGCTGAGCCAAAACACAGGCTTTTTGTACTAGTGCAAAGTGTGGGAATCAGATATTTTATGGTACAAGAATTGGAGATTGAATGAAATCATACTTAAATCCCCAAAGTCACTCAAATAAATTTTCTAGTCCTCTCTGGCCTATGTTTCTTTATTTAAGGACAGTCTCACTTCTACATGAAATTGGTTTGCAAGCTATATATCAGCAATAAGTGAGGGAATATTCTGAATAAAATCTCTAAGATTTTGAAGGCTAGGATATAAAGATTCTTCTAGTCAAAATGAGAAATCTGTATCTTGTATTGCAAAACTGACTTCCCATTGTATTCCTTGAGGGGGAGCTCCAGTTAATGAAAATGATGCAAGTTGAAATACACTGAAAAGAAAACCCCTACTCTACAAAGTAAAATAATATTTTCTAAAGATGCTAATAGGCAAATTGAAGGAATGAATCTCTCACTCATTTTTAACAGGTTTATTTTTCTAGCTGATACACTGCTTTTCCAGCTGTTCCCCTTCAATTAGTACACAGTAAAGATTTGTAACCAAGATTTCTGTGCCATCTTCAGGGGAGCACAATATTCTCCTGTGTCTGCAGCTCATGCTCCTTGTGTGCACAGAATTTCTCAGCTTCTCCCAGCCCAGAGCGCATGTACTACTTTTCAGTGGGTTCTCAGCCACTCTCTGAGGAATAATAGTTTTCACTAAGTTAAATGTTAAAAAAAAAATAAATTATTGCACACAAAGAGAAAGGAATAAAACTTTTTATATTTTAGGATGAGTTCTTCGTCCCTCCCTTTGAGAAAAAGGTAAAAAAGTGCTACAAATTCTGTATGGAGTACTAACCCCAGTCATTTTGAATGTAGAATGAACTGCATTTTAAACTGCAGTTTCAGAGGTTCTCATAGTAAGGTAGAATCTTCCAGCTGTAATTTTTTCTACCCGGAACATGTTTCTCTTTTATTGAAACAGATTGTCTCCTTCTCCCTCTGTGCCACTTCCCCCCTCTTAGATTTGTTTTGTTTTTCTACTTAGAGATTCGTTTTAACATGGAATTATAATTGCACTCTATGAGTGAACAGCTACATGATTAAAACCTTACTGCCTTTGAAATGCAAATAGATTGCCCTTACAAGTGTGCCTGGGCATCAATTTTGCCTATTATGCTTAGGAACAGGCTACGTTGTTAAACACTGAGACATCAAGGATCCCTGTTCTTGTTATCCTGTATTTCAAAACACCAAAAAATCCTAGTATTTAGATAAGAAAGCCATGAACCAACATATCATTGATTTGCCTCTATTTCCTCTGCAATACAAAAACCCAAGCAAATATTTAAATAATTTTATGGCCTTTGTTAGTCGTGTAGTTTCTGTAATGCTGTTTTAGTCAGGCCTTAGACATCAATGACCTTCAGTCCAGCTGGAAAGAAAGGAATCTTTATTTCTGTAAGATATAACTATTTCTACATGAATAAAAGCAAGAAAATTGACTTTATTATAATCTCAATATGCTGTATTTTATCCGTTTTCATTTGCTTTCCATATACAATCATAAGGGAGTTGTGCAGTGATAAGCCAGCCATAAGTCTAAAGAAGACCTTTACCACTATTCTTCCATTGTGCAGCATGTAGCAACACAGGCCCAGTTCCCTGTGATTGAGGGAAGCTTTCTCTCAAAGGGCAAAGAGAGGTTGTAGGGCTGGAATGGGCCAGGCTTTCAGGATGACTTGGCATTGTAAATCTTGTCTCTTAGGCAAGTGTGCACAAAATGAGGAGCAAAAGAAAAGGAAGATGCACATTGGCCCGTTCACTGATCAAAAGTTAGTCACCACAGGTAGCTGGGCTGGTAGTTTCTAGCTCCTACTGGATTAATGGAGCTCATGGCTGGCCAAGCTGCTCCCTACTACAACAGGAATTTCATCTCTGGACACTGCTGCAGTTCACTCAAAGGCACCACTTCCTGCCAACCACTGCCAGAACAGAAGCTACTGCCTGAGAAAAAGCTTATCATCTGCTACTGCAGAGGTGGCAATGGTCAGTGTTGGGCTCCTGAAGTGCTTTGAAGACAGTCATTTCCTTTCAGAAAGTGACTCCTGGTGACACTCAATGCTGTCAGCTGTACCTCTGCAGCTAAGGCATACATTCAGAGAATGGTGGATATTGGCAGGGTTAAGAAGAAGAGGGGAAGCATGACATTAGTTGAAATTAAAACCTTGGAGAGAGATTTCCATAGATTTTATATTCCCATCCTGTTCTCTTAGAGTCTCGGCTTGATGTTTTGTGTTGAGTATAAACAGAAGAATGTTTCTACGCCTTCTTTGTGACTCAGCAAAGCATTGATGTTCATGATCTGGTACAAATCTGGTACATATTCTGGTATGTACCAGAATATGCCTTGTGCTGAATGAAGGTAGCCTTATTGCTGTTTATCCCAGTTTTTCAGCACAGGATGGCTCTCCCAAGGGATTCTTGGTTTTTCATCTCCAAAGCATCTCCTTTCATTAGCTCTGCCATCTGTTTTATATTAAGCTAGTCTTAATTATGATGATGTCTCTGGTGCTACCTGTGATCATGGCCAAAAGACTCTCTCATTCTTGGAATGTGGGAGAAGACTGAGACCTCCCTGCTTCATCTCTTAGGGAACATAAAGTGGCAAAGTTACAGCTAGCAATAGTGAAGGAGGAATATGTTTGGCTTAGACCTGAAAAAAAAAGGCTGAGTGTTTTTATTTGTTTATGTGACATACATTTTATCTTAAGCATATTGTAGCTTGTCTATATTATTTATACTCTGATATTATACATATTATACACATTATACATATACCAATATATACTAATAAAGAAGGTATATGAAGACTGTTGCCACAAGTCACTTCCTTGCCATAAGGAGTTCTAGCAGCATGGACCATGCTGAGGCAGTGCTCTAGACTAAGACCTACCTCTGATTAAATGATTGATAGATGAATATAGTTAAATAGATAGAGTAGCCATGGCACTAAACAAGTTTCTTTCCTTGTAACAAATTCTTGATACACTTATTATTATACCAATACCGTTATTTAAATAAAGTATTATAGAACCCCAGCCTTGCTCTTTAGACTTCTAGAATTGAAATAAAATTCAGTATAAATATATAATCATTTATTATTTCCTTGATCTGCATTTAAAAAGTACTTAGTCTGTATTGTCTGCTTTTCACCTTTTTCTGATATGACTTTTTTTCTGCCCTCTATGTCCCACAAGGGTGGGGTATTGTTTGTTGTTTGCCACTGTGTTTTCTGCTAAAGCTGCTGCTCTTCTACATTCATCAGTACTTCATGGTATCAATTTTTTCCCTGACAAACAACTCAGAAATGATGAATTATGTGGCCAGCTTCCTCTCTAACTAATGTCTTAAGTAGATGAGTGATGCATCTCTTCATTATCAGTAACCTAAACTTTTTTGTGTTCCCCATCCAAGAACCAACGAGACTGTTTATTTGACTACTGGGCTGTAAAAAGCACCTAGTTAGTCTCCTCCAGCCTTAATATTCTGCACGTATTTTGTGCAGATTATTGGAAAATTAACATGAGCTTCATTGGAAGTATTCATCTTTGATGAAAATCTTGACAGCCATGCCCTTGGGAGCAGTTATACTGGGCCTGCTTAGGACATTTCTTTCTACAACTTTATCAGAAGGAAAAAGTCTTCTGACAGTGTTCCTTAAGTAAAAACATGACATGATTCTGTGATGACAGCTTCACATACAGTTCTTGCAACATAAAGCTGGATCTAGTCTGGTCCTGGTGGTCTGCAGTGAAGGCTGGAGAATAGAATAGCATGTTAATGCTAAGTGCTCACACTGGTAGGGCTGGCTGCAGCATTCAGAAGTCTGTGAGCTTCTGTCCTATAGTACATATGTAGCATGGACAAGATTTTGACTTCATTCCCTTGGTTCTGTATAATTACACCTTTATAACCCCACCAGTGAGACCTTTGAGCACCTTCAGTCCCAAAGTGCTAAATGTACCTAGAATCTGGGCCTGCTTCCTTGTATTTCACTGACTTTGATGTAAAATGTCCCTGCAAAAAATTCCCACTTTGCAGTTAGTAAAAATAATGAATTCCTTTATTTATGTATAATGCAGTAATAGTAAAAATGGATAAACAATAAACCTAGAAACTGGGAATCTAGAATAATTTGCAAACAAACATAAATTAAAGAGAAACAAAAGGAAGCAAACACAGCTGAATTTTTCCTTAGCTCTATAGATGTATGGTTCATTAGGCATACTGTCCAAATAAATTTTCAATGTGTAAATATGACAAATGTAAATATATATTTTTATTTTAAATATAAATCTATATTGTTCCTGTGAATTAGTAGCTTCTTCATGAAAGTATGCACTGTTCACATTGCAAAACACTTCTAAAAAATATTTGGCTGTTTTTCTTTGTCTTATGAGTACTGCCAATTTTCAGATTTAGCTATTAGCATGATGCTCAAAGATAAGAGAATCACATAATCACTTAGGTTGCAAAATACCTCAGTGATAATCAAGTCAAATTTGATTATCAAATGACTGAACACCACCATGTCAACTAGACCATGGCACCAAGTGCCATATCCAATCTTTCCTTAAACACCTCCAGTGACTCCACCACCTCCCTGCAGCCCATTCCAATGTCTACTCACCTTTTCTATGAAAAAAATCTTCCTAATGTTCAGCCCAAACCTTCCCTGATGCAGCTTGAGGCAATGTCCTCCTGTCCTGTCCCTTGCTACCTGGGAGAAGACACCCACCTTCAGCTGGCTACAACCTCCTTTCAGTTTTAGGAAGTAATAAGGTCACCCCTGAGGTTCCTTTTCTCCAGGCTAAACACCCCCAGATCCCTCAGCTGCTCCTCACAGCACTTGTGCTCCAGACCCTTCACCAGCTTCACTGCCCTTCTCTGGACTCACTCCAGCCCCTCAATGTCCTTCTTGTACTGAGGGGCCCAAAGCTGAACACAGGATTCAAGGTGTGGCCTCACCAGTGCCGAGTAGTGGGGGAAAATCTCTTCCCTAGTCCTGCTGATGACATTATTCTTGTCACAGGTCTGGATGCTATTGGCTTTCTTGGCCATCTGGGCACGCTGCTGGCTCATGTCCAGCCAGCTGTTGACCAACATTCCCAGGTCCTTTTCCACAGGGCGGCTTTCCAGCCACTCTTCTCTCAGCCTGTAGAACTGCCTGGGGTTGTGTAGGAACCAGAACTTTGTCTTGTTGTACCTCCTGCTGTTGGTCTTGACCCATCAATCAAGCCTGTCCATTCCTCTTTGCACAGCCTTTCTGCCATCCAGCATCCCAACCCAAGCTGGTGTCCTCTGTCAATTTGCTAGTGGTAGACTCAACCCCCTCATGCAGATCATCAATAAAGATATTGAAGAGGACTGGGCTGATCTCTGGGAGACACCATTCAAATGGATGTGACTGGATGCCAAGTGGATGCAGCACCATTCATCATCCATATCAGAGAAGGATCATTATCTCTTTCCTAAACCCTTTTTAAAGTATAAATTCTCCTGTGTATTTCTTTTGTGGTGACATTTTCTGACCTAATGTGACATGTTGGCATTCCAACCATATGTCTGTTTGACCTTATGAACTGTTCAGTTTATATTTCACCAGCTGGCTCCAATTAATTTACACAAACAAGCCTTCTGATACAGCTTTATCAAACACTTTCATGAAGAAAAAAGAAAATTATCTATAGATTCACAAAGGAATGAATGCATGTACTCTTGTGGACACATACACACCCATACACACACACACATACACACACACACACACACACACACACACACACACACCACACACCACACACACACACAAAATTTAATTGAGGTGGCAAGACATACTTCACTTTGAATTCATTCAACACACTCTCACTGCTTCTATGAGTAGCTCAAGATTTGGATAGAGGCAATGGTTTGAATTTCAGGGCCCGCACATCTAAGTTGTTTTGCACGTAATTACCTAATACAGTAAGGGTGCAGAACAGGTGCCTTCTCTCATTTGGCATCTGCTTCCTTACCAGACTGAAATTCAGCTACTGAAGCTGGAAGACATTTTGGATTTTGGTAAAAGTCCAGCAACTCTAAATGTCAAGGGAAAAAAATATAAAACATATTTAGGAAATTGTTTTTCTGTAACACTAACACAGATTTTTGTAACCACCAACTTCTCTGATTACATGTCTAATTTCTTACCTCCTTACTGCTGTACATTGTCAGGCTCAGATGTTAATGAATTTACCTGGTATAACCCCTACACAGCATAGAAACTTGATTCCCACTTTGTTGAGAAGAAACTGAGACATAAGTGACCTGCCAAAGGTCATACAGGGAGAGTGAGGCAGAGCCAGAAATTCAACCCATAGTGCCTGACTTTTCAGAGAGAGCTTTAATAGAAAGATAAGCTTTTCCTTTTTTCAGATCATGTATCTCTTTTAAAAGTCAGTAATTTCTAGCTGGAATATCTAAGGTTTGAAACATAAATCTGTACTTGTGAGTTCTTTCATAAATATTTGCTTTTCAGCTACTTCTTCATCTGCTGACTTGATACTTCTTTTGAGACTTTTGTTGATGTTTTCTCTGCATTGTAAAATACATTCCTGAAAGTGGCAATACCACTTGTAAAAATAATCTTCCTATGTTTTACTTTGCAATTTATAAACTGGCATGAATATCAGTTTCTTGGAACAGTTAGTTTTTAACCTTAAATAGGCAAACACATATGGATATTCATAGTATTATTGTTGTAAAAATCTTATAGCATATAAATGCCAGAAAAATTTCTTCCACTTTTCTTCCAACTCATTACTCTTTACAACCATTGTGAAACTCTGTTGTTCAGTCACTGAAATTTTATTATGCTATCTATATCCTTTTGATCTACTGAAGATAAATGGAAGTCAACTGTCTCATCACCTTTCTAAGTGAGACATGATTATACTTCATTCAGGAAGTTTGACTACTTTTAAATCAAGACATTTGCCTTTTCTTAAAGCATTCCCATCTGAAGTCTAAAAAATAGTATCTAATGCTTTACTTAAAAATAAGTTAGGCTAATTGTCCTATAATCTCTTTAATACTCATAGGATTTTACCCTAATTAAGACATTAAACTAGTCCATTCTCAGTGATCAGAAGTCTCTGTTGAATGTTGATTCAGTGGTCTCTTTTAAAAAAACTTGCACTAAAATTTTCATTGCATAGTTACTACAGCTGCCTTTAGAAACCTTTTCTGTGATAGAACATGCCCTTATTCCTGGCTCATTTTACTGTAATAGAATGTTGGAGGTTTTAAAGAGCTATTGTCTATGAACAAGACACAGACACGGAGATCCTGTCACATGAAGCAGCTGAAAAGCAAAGGATTTGAAAGGGATATGAGGACTAGATCAGCCACTCTCCTTTTGTCCTGCTTTGTCCTGCTGTTATTGTAACTTATTGTAGAGAAATTCACTCTACTCTTGGCCATTTGGTGCTATTCACAGCAGCAGACAGAGCTGTCAAACAAACCACTTTGTTGTGCTCTGTGTGATATGTTCTGATGCTTCTTCATGAAATAGATTATCTTGCTCTTCTGGAGCATGTGCACTTATTTTTTTCCCTAGAAATTTCAATCCAGTACAAACAATTTTTGACTCATCCATGATACAAGAATCTTGGCGGTTGCGATGGGGGTTCCTGATATTCAACATCTCAAGTGAAGCAGTTGAGCCTAAGCCAGCTGAGCTGCCAGAAGTTTGGAAATTCTAGCCTTGCCAGCCTAACAGCTGTGCATAATGGAATAGCTCATATGCTGAAGACATTTGCAAAAGAACAGAAATATAGTAACCCCCAGACAGATATGAAAACTACCCTGCATCCTTATAACTCATCCTGCAGATGATACAGAAGGGACTTGCTCAGTATCATATAACAAAGTTGGAAGGAGGGATGGTGAAACTGAAGGAGACATAATCTAAATGGTCTTGACACTGATGGAGAAATTCTGCTTAGAAGCTGATACTGATCTTTTTTTTTGTGTCAAGTTCAATAAACCAGTGATGTATTTTTGGCCAAAATGACAATAAAATACAATCATTGGGTAGCAGCAGCTGACTTTCTGATTATGCATTCTGTCACCAATTTTTCTGCTATCTGGAAATAGCTGGGGAAAGACTTTTGTGATCATCAGTGTTGATAAAATATTAAATATCTTTGAGCCATTGAATTTTCTGTGTTTAAAAATGAAATTAATTATTAAATAATTATGTATTTAAGATATCACATTAAAAAGATGCACCACAGGAGTTATGTTCAATTTGATGAGCTTTACAGCAGAAATGCCCTTGGACAAAATGATGAGCTGCAGTGCTACTCATAATATATACATATAGATTGTTATTTTAGTTATGACTCTGGTCTTTGAATAGAAAACTGACACCTCTGCTTCTGAGGGATGAGCAGAGATGTCTCCCACCAGCTCTGTTGGATAATCCAGCACTCACATTCTCATTTTAGTCAATATTATTGTTTTTGTTGTTTTATTATTAGAATTATAGTTGTATTAGTTCTTCAGAATGAGGACTACATGCCTGTGTAAGAACTTTAAGTGACCAAGCTATGAACACACCTTAGAAGCACTTTCAAAGCAGAGAAGAAAGAGCCAAAGGCTATTCCAGAGAGACCCATGTTCAGCTTGGCCACAATTACCTTTTCTGTGAAACCCTGATCATGAAGTCTGCAGCTGGAGACCAAGAGTCCAGATCCCAAAAGCTGAGGAAATTCAAACCTAAGCATCCAGCTGCTGTGGAAGGTGCTGTTTTGGTCTCTCTGTAAGAGGTAGGCTGAGGGCAGGATTGCTTGGAAATTGCTGGGAACAGGGTAGAAAGCACGGCTCTCACATGTTGAAGAGATTCCCTGAAATTATCCTCTATGACTCATAGACGGAAAATTGAAAAAGAAATCTCCATTATTAAACTGAAGAAGTCCACTTCAGGTATGTAATTCTTATTTACTTATCATATTATTTTCTCTGTTGTTCATTTCTCTCATATACCTGTAAAGTCTTTTTTATTCCTCCTAAATACTTTGTCTGTCTTTTATTGGTTTTGCTTACTTCCAGTTCATACATTGTACTCTCAAATATGGAAATTGATTTATTTTCCCTTCCCATAGTAAATATATTTTTTTCATATTTGCAGCCATAGGATTTTATTCTCATGTCTTGCCAAGTTGCATCTGTGCTTGCTTCTATGTATTCTTTCTTCTCAAAAATCTAGTGTCTTTTTTCTATTACTTCTATTTTTCTCCAAGTTTCCTCTTTTTTTTTTTTTTTATTTTAAAGTGGTTTTTATTCTGGGAGACAGAACCTGTTTTTCCTTCCAAGATACAGTCTACAGGATTGTAGCAAAGATTCATTTGGACAATTCAAGTTGGTTAGCTCCACACATAAAATTTCTCACCCACAGCTTTTGCAGCCTCCCTTGCCTCCTGCCGTCTGAAAAGTTTCCTATGTTGGAGAAATAACATAATCCTTGCCTGAAAGGCATGCATTAACTGTACCTGAGTAAAATTCTTGTAGGTCAGGAATCACATCTTGACCATTCCTGCTTTATAATAGCTCAAAATGTGTGGGGACATCTTCCTTCACTTGAAACATTTAGCTGACAATTGAAACAAGTTTCTCGTTACATGATTAATTGTTCCTGTGCTTTGATAAGGAGGATAATAAACTGTCAGTCATGCTCATAGTCACCTTTGACTTGACATACAGAGCTGCCTTTTTTCCCCCCCCTGGAAATTTGGTAACTCATCCAGTGAGAAACCGAGAAAAAGGGCAAGATTTCTCTAATGTGAGAAGTCTTAGCCAATCCATAACTACTTCTTTACCCAGCACACAAAAGTCACAGAGCCCCTTCTGTACTGCAAAGCGACAACAAAATATGTGAACAAACTCTTATCAAAGCAAGAGATTTTAAAAATAGCCGTAAGGTGAGACAGCAAAAGACCAACACCAGTGTCTGTCTCCCAGGTGTACATGAAAGACAGAATAAGGCTTGCTCTGCATGTACATATACAGAAAGGTTATGTAGCAAGAGAGAGACTTGCCTTATATCCCTAAAAAGAAGACAATAGCAGTCTCCCCAGGAATCATAGTTCTTTACTAAACAATGGGACAAAGTGCATCAGCAAACAAGCTTGCTTTGCCCTTGGTCTCCTGCCATTGCAGATTTTGGTTCCTGCAGGAAGACCAAGCCCCTCTGCTAGCTGGGGAGTGCAGCCACACTGCGCCCGCAGAGCTGCGCTGAGGCTGCTTGGAGGCTTAGCTCAGGAGCTTCCCTGCTTTCTTCTGCTTGGTACAAGTCAGCACCCTCTACAATCACCCACAGAGACACTGGATTTGTCATTATTCTGGATTTCTGCTTCCTTTCTGTAGAGATTATGGGGAGCCTAATGGTGTGGGACCTAGAGTGGAAAGGTGATGGGATAGATTAGGCAGAGGAGGAGGAGAATGGCTGCGCATGTGTTCCCACAGGCACTATGTAAGACCCCCAAGGAGGTTTCTGCCAATACTCAGGCAGTTCAACACCAAAGAACTTTTCCCAATCTGGGTGCAAGCAGAAAATTTGCTGGGATAGACTGGATATGCTAGGACCTAAATCAGTACAGAAAAAGTATATTTACTACACAACCTTGGCTTGCCTTTCAGGATATGTTATTTTGAACAATGGCTCCAGCCACTGTCATGGTCTCTTCTTTCTCACACCTGAAACTTTCCTCAGGAAACAATCACAAAATTTGCTTCAACAGAGCTATTTCTCAATGACTTGGCTATACAGGCGGCAGATGTGGTCTCTTACATAAGAGGCAGCAGAGTTTTATCTTTGTGAGGTCTGATTCTCTCCTGAGTTTCACTTTCATTTATGTGGGAGAAAATTAGCTTCTTTTAGGTTCTCAGAATGCACTTACAAAAAGCTGCAGCAGAAAATCTGGAATTAATTGAATACCAAGTGCTACTAAACCTTCAGCTTGATTACACACAGAGCTGTACAAGTTAAAAGGACATCAGAGCTGTTGGATTGTAACTATTAACGTGACATAAAGGAAATGAAATGAGATCATCAGTGTTACTCAAATGAAATCCAATGCTGTTCTCATGATGCATTATCAGGTTGGATGATTTCTTGGTGGCTAATAGAGCAATTTCAGCACCCAAGCTCTTGACCAAACTAGTTATAGTGCTCAGGTCTCCCTATGCCATGTGAACACCTACAAAATGACTGTACCCGGTAATTCTCTATTCAGAGATGAAATATTGCAGAGGACCTCATCTCTGTGCAGGAAACAGTGGCAGTGTTGGTTTCCCTGTGCAGGCTTAGAGGGTTTTAAGTTGGCTGCTAACTTGCAGACCTAGAGCATGGTTTCCCATGAGACATTTGCAAGTTCAAGGGTGTCACTCCAAGACACGGGGTAAGTGGGGATCATTTGTGCAATGTCAAAACTTTTAACCATCTCACAGATTTTGCAACACAGGAGTAGCTGCTAGGTTACTTCTACATGGGTAAGTGTAGTGCCTTCTAAGGATTCAGCAACCCATCAATCATGCCAGATATATGAATATAGCCTCTTACCTCTCCAAGACTTTGTGGCATCCATCTGTTAGGCTTCTGGAGGGGGCTGTACAAGATCAGCTGGTGCTAAGCAGGCCTAGCGAAGGGTCATAGCACTCAGCCTTGATTTGCCACTGTTTTGTCTGTGTTTAAGTGCCTACCTTACATTTGAGTTTCCTCAACTTAAGGAAATTTGAATACATGTCTCCTGTGCTCAAAGAATATCCTAATTATGGTGCAAGCAGCAACAGCCTCTGGGTGTAACTCAGTGCACTTTTGGGGTTGAAGAAGAAAGCTGTTAAGAAGAGTTTTGTAGGCTTACACTTAGGAACATCCAGGAAAAGAAGGTACCTACCGTTTTAATCTACTCCTGTGATTATTTTTACTATTTTATGCAAAATAAAAATGCATTGCAACTACTTTTATTTGTCAAGTTACTTCATATTTTGTGCAATTGTTATTCACATCCACTAAAATGGATTAAAAATAGAATTCTGAATTGGTTAGGTAGCTCCAAGTCTTGAGAAGATGTCTGCATAGTTATATTCAGTATTTCTTTTAATATCTAGGTGTCAAAAGTCAAAATGAACATGACAGCTGTGAAATACTCAACATCAATTGACAGCATTTAAAAATAAAGCCTGTATGGCTTTGCAAAGGAAATTTTGCTGAATCTTGAATATAAATGAACCTGCATAACTAGCTCTGCTTGTTCCTCTTTTGTTATCAGTGGACAGAATGGAAGCCCTCTGTGACAGGGAAGACCACTTGCATAAAGGTGGAAACTTTAGAGCCCAGGAAAGAAATATAGTCGGACTTTTTATCTCATCAGCACTAAGTGAAAGTTTCTTCTCCAGTTAATTCTCGGGGCACTTCAGAGCAAATTGATTAAAATGAGCCCGAAGGTGTAATAGTAGCTGCCCATTGTATGGGATATGCATTGCTAATTACTCCTGATGGAAATGATAATTACTTGTGGCTACCTCTTGGAAGAGTAGACTTACAATTCACTTAAAAAAAAAAGAAAAAAGACATTGTTATTTCCTTCATCTCCTTGGAGCAGGCTGGCTGTTTCAATGCATACCAAATGTGGAGTTTTTAAGACAAATGATGATTTCCCTTCACTAACCTTATAGGTTTGGGCTGCATCTTTGCAAGACACTCTGCTGCTACACAGCCATCCAGAGTAAAAAGGCTTTTTCTCTCTTCCTATAAAGCTGTATTACTAGTGGAGCTTTACTGAGGAGCTTACAACAACTGGAACAATTTTCTGAAGATGAAGTTAGTAACAGTGCTGCTTTTAGTTCCACCTCTTATGAAATGCCTATAACTTCTTTTCCATATAGTAGGGAATTGTAAAGAATTCTTATGTCTCCATGGGTTTGAAATGAAAACGAAGCCTTCACAGTTCAGTGAAGTGGAAAGTCTTTCATCAGAAGAAAATCAGCCAAGGAATTGGATGGCAAAGACCTCATACATTACAAAACAGTTGTTTGCAATTAAGGCCAGGGGTAAGATGTGCATGATTCTGTCATGTTTCCTTTTGTCTATTTAATCAGCCTGAGGCATAACATCAGATGGCTTGAAGTAGCACTGTTTCCTTGTCATATGCTATGTTTTTCTGTATATTATGTGTACTGTATATATACTGTATCAAAGGACTACAATCTGTCCAAAATATAGATGTTTCATATCCTGATCAATAATCAGGACACTTTCACAATAGCATTAACATTCTAAAGTAGTGAGCACTGTTGCTGAGGGGAAATTATTTTGGAGGTTGTTAAGGACTCATGTAGGAATCACAAGGATGTCGGCAGAGCTAATTTCCTTGTACCACAGCCCTTTTCTGTGGTCACAGTGGCAAAGACAATGGCAGCCTGTGCTGATATTTCTCTTATTGTCTCACATTTCAGAGAGCGCTGCGGGTCACTGTGCACCATGAGAAAAAACTTTGAAACAAATAAGAAGTTAATGGAGTCAAAGTTGGAATGAAAGTAAGCTTGACATAAACTAAAAAGAGTCCAGTAATTTGGTCATAGCTCCTAAAGTCATGCCACGCTGCTGCCAGTTTTACTAAAAATCTCAGAACAGCAGGTAATCTTATTTACCATATGCTAAGCACGGTGAAGCAGATGGACCATGGCATTCTAGTCTTTTCTGTGCTTTCCTTGCACTTGTCAATTCAAGCCCTGGGAAAAAGGCTGGTATCCAGATTGATAACACATGGATGTTCTCTAAGGGCTTGACTCTTTCATCAGTGCATTATTGCAGAAAGGACTGAAAATCCTTTCTCTATAAATATAAATGAAGTTAGGGAGAGTTGGTGGCTCTGAAGATGGTTTATTATGTCTGTCTCAAAGTTGTCAGAAGGTAAGTAAGTCTTTAAAAAACAGATTAGCAAAAGCTGATCAGCTGGTAGAAGACTGCTATGGAATATCACATGTAAAGTATCTCCTCAAAGAAACTAATGAACAAAGGAAATATCAACTTATAGGCACTGATGATGGTTAGTCTGGGCACATGCCTGTTTCACTAGCACGCATGAGCCTTCAGTAACAAAATTAAGGCTTTATAATGCAATCTGAGACTCACTGGATCTATATTATTGAGTTTTAAATTGTTTTTTTTCTTTGTGAAGTAAATTTTACGTCGCAGACTCTAAATTAAATAGAAAACTAATAACAATGTAGCTAAGTAGACAATTGATGTCCTCAGAATTGAGGAGTACAATAACAAAAAATGTCTGAGATTACTATTAAAATCACTTTTAAGAATTTACCTGAAGTCCTTTTCTCTGTAATTAAGCTCTTTCAAAAGTGAAATTTATCATAATTTATTCTGCTTCTACAGTCTTTTACAAATCTGAGGACCTGCTCAGGGGCCTTCAATAAGTGTAAAGTCTTGTGGCAAGTATTTTTTCAAGAAACTAATTGCATTGTGCATAACATTTTTGAGGTGAGTTACGAAGGAAGATAAAACTTCTGTTCCATATCTTTATGCTTACTATCAGACTTAAAAGGTACTATCAAAATTTCTCTGATTCACTTTGCAATCTATTCTAGCAAAATGACAACATAAGAGAGCTTAGAGGACGGCTTGGGAACACCTCTTCTGTGGGTTCAAAAGGCGTTTTTGGCTAAGTACAAAGAAGAGGAAGGCACTCAGTGCTGTTACCTCTGAAGCCTATCCTCTCCCACTGGAGACATCCAATTAGTGCCCACCATTCAAGCATGGAAACGTCTTTGTGTTTTCTTTTTTCAATGTCCTGCACAAAGCATTAATTACTGGTGCCACTGCTAGTGACAGATCCTGATTTGAAAAGATGTTTGGTCTAATCCAGAAGAGATTTAGCGACATTACTCTTCTTTTTAAAAAGGTTAGTCTTCTGCCTTCCTAGGGAACTGAAGTAGCTCCACATGGAAGGTAATCATGAGAGTCAGTGCAAAGGCGTGGGAAGGACCGCATTGTATGAGGACAGGACTGGGACCTTGGCAGGTATGAGCTGGGTTGACTTAAACTGCCATGGGATTGTAGACTCCTTTTACACACCTGGTTTCTAAATTTATTTTTACATAGGAAAGAAACAGCATTTTATCCCATTTTAAATGAAAGTAAAGACACCATTCCATGTAATATTCAACTTCTGTCCTCCCCTGCGTGAAGAAGGGTCCTTTGTGAACTCCCTGGTCTCTGTGGTCATCTCAGTCTGTACTGAAACTAGCAGCAGTGATCTGTAGCACTGCCGTTAATGAAAGATCTCTCCTATTACAGGGTTCCAGTAAGTTGAACAGACTTCCAGCATGAGTTAGATCAGCTATCCAGGGAGTAAATATGTGCCCTTGTTGGTGCTTCCATACCCTGGCTTTGAGCAGTGGCTGGACTGGCTTGTGACACTCGGGTTCCTCTTTCTTTGTAGTCTGTACAACACTGAACCAATGGGCAGTACTCAATAAGAACTAAATGGTATAGAGAGATTTTACACAGGGTCACAGCATAGTTGAGGTTGGAAGGGAAATGGAACCCCCACTGCCCAAGCAGAAACACCCAAAACCAGTTGCCCAGGACAGTGTGCAAATGGCTTTTGAATATCTCCAGTGATGGAAAAGCTGCAACTTCTCTGGGCAACCCATACCAGTGCTTTACCTGCACAGTATAAAAGTGTTTCCTGATGTTCAGATGGTGGCCCTGTGTTTTTAGCTTGTGGCCATAGCCTTTTAAAAATCTTGGACTATTATAATGAAACATGTTGCTAAAAAATTATGTGTCTTTTTTATTCTTAGAGATTGTGGCAAAAAAAAGGGAAAAAATCCATTTACATATTGTATATGCATTTCCCTCATATCTATTCCACTTTCCTTAAGAAAATGCTGTTTAGTTGGTTAATGGTAAATGAATCTCTTATCTCCAATTATCAGACCTTTATTTATCAATGTACTAATTTCCAAAAATGCAATTTCAAATTCATCTCTGATAATCTGTTATACTGCAAATTATTGTCCTATGTATTTTAAATAGCAGCTGGGACAATCTGATAAAAATACACAGAAATATTAGCTGTTTTAATACTAACATTTACCGGAGCTGTGAGCCTATAATTCTAGAGTACAGAAAATAGGAAAGATGAAATGTCTTTAGAGAACTTAAATGCCACAAGTTAACAGCTGCAACTTCATGTAGCTGTGCATCACTCTGAAATCATAATCTCAAGCTAAGAATGCACTTCCCAGACTGAACACTCATGATCAATTTGAATAGAAATGATTTACTCAGAATTTGGGAAGCAAAGCAAAAAGGTTGAAGTGAACTATTCAGAAATTGCTCCGGAAGAGAAAAGTACAATAAGGTCAGGACTTCACAAACTGGTTATGAACACTGAGGCAAAATCCCCATTAACCCAGGAGAATGCTTTGGGTAATGTGTTGTATCTATATATTATGAATCAATTTTGAAATTTTCTCTTCACTGAGTTGTGTCAAACAGACTTGACAACATTGCATTGAAGGCTTAGTGAAAGTGAATCAGACTCTTGCTCTTTTAGTCTTCTTGATATAAAATATAATGCCTTTGAACCCTCTTTCCTCCCCTGCTGTTCCTGACTATTCTTCTGTGCATTTTTGAACAGGATTTGTCAACCAGATTTGTCTAAGATATAGCCTAAATTTATCCACGTCTCTCCAAAATTGCAAATGATAAGCTGGAGTTAAGCCAGTTGACTTTAACAGGAAAGTGCGTAGTCGTGCCTGGTAGATCACAGTCTCTGTGACTCTTCTGATCAATGCAGAGAGATATTAATTTCAAATGCATATTTTGTGCTTGGAAGTAACTTTGACCTAACTAATTTTTCCCTTTCATTGAAAATACATCTCAGAGCCTTCAGTCAGTTTGTAGCCAGGACCATATGAAGTATCACCCAAGATATCACCCAAAACTGCCTGGAATCTGTCTGCCCACCTGAAGACCATGAAAATGTTAAATTGGATAAAAGCTCCCTGTTCAACACTATTAGATAAGTTAAATATCTGTCTTTTTTGTCTGGAAGCAGGCAAGATAAATGGCTCCTGTACAGGGAAACAGTGAGTTGTATTGTAGTTACTGCAGAGAATTTCACATATGCTCTGCCGTGTTGTGCTGGCACGGCTGCGATGCAGCATGAAGAAAGGGCACATTGCTCACAGTGTTAGCACATATGATTAAAGATACAGCAAGACAAGAAGCAGTCTCTCAGAAGAGTTTTAAAAACCACTTACTTAGAAAAACCAATGCTTCCAAATCGCTGAACAAAATAAACAGCCCATGGGGAACACTTGATCTTATAATCTGAACTACCAGCCACTTTGCTGCCATAGCCCAGAACATTCAGATGTTCTGGACACCTTCCAAAATTTTTGTCTCCATCAATCTCTAGATGGTGGTTTTAAAGTGGTTGGTTTTTTTTTTCTTCACTTCTTTTTGTTTTCCTTCTTGTTTTAAAATACTTTTAAATTTGCTTTCATTTTTTTTTTCTTATGAATCTCTAAGAGCCATAAAACATATAATGCATGAAAATATTAATTTCCTGAACTAAATTCTTGTCATTTATTGAATGGCAACATGAGCTATATGTTTATCCCATTAATAACAGTACTCTGATTGTTTTCTTCAGAGCAGATGCATGCATTACCAGATGAAAGCAAAGGTGTCACAATTGTTTCCTGTGACTCCTGAAGCATCAGCACCTTTTGGTAATGAAATCACCAAAACCTTTCTTCTGATTTTGTTCACCTGTCTGTTTTTTTGGTTTTAATGGGGACTCTGCTTTTTTGATATACCTGGTTACTGTAGGCTTTTGCAGTCATGCTTTAACCTCACAAGTCACTGCATTAATTTTTGCAAAGTGCCACAACAAAGAGCAACAATGTTCTTGGAGGTGTGCATTACACCAGATTTTTAGAAGGGTGAGCTTTTTAATAAGCTCTGCCTCGCCACATGTATCCCTTTCCTCCACAGTCAATAAACCAAGCTTACCTGAGCAAATCTATCTCACACATACTTATGACCTGTCTAAGCTAAGGGACCACACTGACATACATCAAGCAAAGGTGAAAAGCCATTGCACATATAGGTAATTTTAATCCATTCCATTTTTAAATACCACAATAAATTTAATTTTCACAATAAATTAAATAGCCATATTCAGTTTACAAAATAGAATTACTTAGTGTGAAACCAGTATTTACAAACATTGTACACTATGTACACCATGTTTAGCTTTGCTGACACACAAGTATAGAAGAAAAAATTGTTTGACCTTTTCTTGACACATGATTGACATGCTACAAGTGACACTATGGTCCATACAATAAAACAATAGTGCAAACTCACCACAGGAACTCTAAAACAATGTAGTTTGTATGAGATAAGATATTAATTTAAAATAATAAGAAAATAGTACTATTCACTCTCATTGTAAAAATTCAGCACTCTGTTTAAAGTGTCAGTATTCCTTTAGCAATACACATATCAAATATAGCCTCAAGATTAAGCTTTCCCACAGCTTTACAGACTTTTAACAAGAATTTTTATGGCATAAAATAATGTTCTGCTTAGATCAATAAGTATGTCACATAAACACTTCACTAAGCGAGAGGAACACTGACCCTTTTAACAGTGTCTGACTTTGTTTCCCTAAATACTTCCTTTCCCTTTATTATTATATCTTAAAAGATGCAACTATATTGACAGTAAATTTATGTTAGTTACTACTCTGTAGAAAAATTCGATCCCACCGTATATTTGGTCACACACTGCATTATGTACACGTATGCATGAAAAAAGTTACTTTGCTAGTCGTATCTATGAAAAGTGCATATTTCAGCGGAGGCATCCTATTACATGCCTCAGGTGCAACAGAAAATGTTGTATGAAGTTTAGTTTAGGGCCAGTTAAATGTCCTCCCCGTGATCTGGTAAAATTTTTGATTAAAAGGATGGAAGAACTTGCGCAATTTGGTAATGACAGAGGTGTCCACCTCTGGATGGATGCGTCCCTTGCTACCCGCCAGGCACTTGTTAAAGACAATGTTAAATCGCAAGCAGTAAAACCCTCTGGTGGCATTGAAGTATAAATTGTACTGACTTATCCTCGGAGGAAGATTTAGGAACTTCTCAACCAGCTGGAGTTCTGGCAGTGGTTCTGTGATGAGCCGGTCTCCATCCACAATATGAAACTGCTCGATTGGGAAGTATTTTAACCACCTCTCCAGATGTTTTGTGTAGATGCTGGTTCTCACTGCCTTGTACTTAGTGTTCACTTCGCAGGTATTAGGATCAATCGCCAGCTTCTCAAATTTGTAGTAAGTTTTGTTCTTTCTTTCCTTGCCTTCCAGCACCTGAGTGTAATCAGAAATAGCTCTTGTGGTAGGTTCCCTGACAATGATCAATAATTTGATAGATGAGTTCATTTTGTAAATCCTTTCAGGTACTTCCTCAGTGATAAAATACGCGGGGCTTTTCTCAATTGTTATTTGATGAGGGTAAGAAAAAGGCATTTTTTTCCGGTACCACTCAATTCCCTTGGCATAGTTTTCATCATTGTCAAAGAAGTGAATCTCTTGAGAAGCTTTGACCACTGCGGGGTGAAGGTTCAGCATCTCCAGTAGTGCTCGGGTGCCTCCTTTCCGCACCCCAATGATAATGGCCTTGGGAAGCTGCTGAACCAGATTGTGCAGTCGGATTTGTTCCTTGGTGGCATTGCCCTTCCGAAATTCATGGAGCAGACCTCGCTTGAACTGCAGGGCTCGCAAGGGGATTTCGTCCTGGCCACGGGGTCCAAAACGACCATCAATGGGGCAGAGGGGCTGCAGTCTGCAAGCAAAATAAGAGGTACTTGTAAAAAGAGGATATCTCTCAAGACAAGTTTTATGTACAAAGGAATCATGCTCTTGGGATCATATTCAAATGTAATGTGATGTGCCCATCTTTCAACTCTTATTTTATTATGCCAATGCTTAAATAATTTGCAAATATTTTTTTATTATTCAGTCTGGGTTTTTTTTTTTTTTTTTTTCCTCTGATTTAGCTGGGGAATTCCTAACTTGACCAATCTGCCCTTTGCCAGCATAGGAACTATGATTACTGTTCTTGGGTCTTCTTGAACCTTGCCTAAACTTCACATTCCTCATTATTTTGTGATGGTTTGGCAGTTTTTAAGGCATTATAAGATGAATTATATTTGGACATTTTGGTCTGAAAATCCAGTTGATTTAAGTAATCTCTTTCCCACACTTTTCTCATTCTAGCCTGAAGTCTTTCCATTGTGTTGATCCAGCAATGGCTTTTTTAATGGAGAGGAGGAAAAGGGATGAAAACCAGATTTCTAAGCATAACCTTTCAGTATTTTTCTTCCTCTTTAAAATATGCCCAATGTTTGTCTGCCAGTCAGAACCAGAAAGTTCAAGGTTCTGATCCAGACAAGGTTAGCAAGGTACAAAAAGAATGGCAAGAAGAGTTTTTAAAAATGCATTTATTACATTGTTACATCAATGATTTTCTTATAATCACTCTTGTATTCTTCCACTGAAGGGACTCCTCCCACTTATTTTGTGTTTTATTATTTCTTCTTTTGCAAGTGCATTTTTGTATTATTCTTTTATATTCAGCTACAATTATTTCCCCTCTTTTCCACTTTCTCATTCTTTGTTCTTGTATCTGATACCACTGGATCCAAGAAGTGGTTCAGTAAGAAAAATGTTAAAACTTTACACAACCGTGAAAAAACTCTCATGTCCACTCTCTAATCAGCACTTTGGACATTATACAGGCCAATGTTTCACTGAAGATTAGCTTGGTGTGTACAGAGAGCTTCCAAGGCACTACAAAAAATATTTTTACTAATTTTTTTTGAGATATGCTCTCCAAATTTAAGGATATGTAAGAACAAAGATTGCCTAGGCAATCTTTAGTGTGAGCTTGCTGTGCGCATATATTATGATACAGTTCTTAAATTACATAGCCACATGCTATTATTTTTCACAGGACCCCTGCCTTAGCCAGTATACCAGATGGGCAATGCTCATTAATAGCTGTTTTGGTATTCAGTATTTATTCTAGTTTCTCAGCATGTGGTCCCTCACTCATTTATTATATATTATTCAAACCCTGCTTTCAGGACATAATTATTTATTTCTTTGCCGGTTTTCCATCCGTCACTGCTTGTTGGGGTCTCTAATTTGACACTGATTCCAGGACAATGGATGGTTGGGACAAAGTAAGTCTGATCTCCCTGGCTGACCTGTTAGCTGCTTCCCTGATTATCCAGATGTTGAGAGATATAGCCTGTCCAGACAGAGCCAGGGAAACAATCCATATGACATTGCTGGGTTCACATGAGCTCTAGCTAAGTCCTGCAGACTAATTAGAAAGTGTGATGTAAAGTGAGTTCCTGTTATATCTTTTCTCAAGTGTCTAGCTTCTTCTATCCCTTTGCTCTCTGCCATCTACTGAAAAAGCCTGACTTGGTGGCAAAGACCAAGTTTTTTGTTGAATTGTTTAAATGCTGATGAAAACCAGCCCATATTGAGAAAAAAAAGAGGAAGAAATATCTTAGCAATGCTACAGTTTGGTCAGATTGTGGTGTGGTTGGTGGGAGCCTTAATGCATCAGCAAAGTGGCAGTTAAAAACATAAGAAACAGAAGCTGCAATTGTTGTCTCTGTTCTCTTCCCTCTCCTTCTGCGTATTTGTTATTTGTTTTCAAGCAAAGAGGATTCCACAACAGCAGTTCCAGACCCATCTCAACTAATTTTATCTCTTGTTCAAAAAGACAGCTAGCACTGCCTTCAGTGTAACACAACAGCTTGTCAAACAGGGTGGTTTCCTTTGAAAATAAATAAATACTCAAGATATCCTCTAGCCTAAGAAAAAGATTCAATGTTGTTAGAAGTCCTTCCTCAGCCTTTGTATTTCAGGCTTTTTTACTCTTTCCCCCTGATTCTACTCTCTCTAAACAATAAAAAAATAACATTTAAAAGATCTTGGCGGTGGTAAGTAAAGGGCAGATCCTCATAGTTTAATCCAAGATGTAACTCCTACATTGCAACATGCTAATATTCTTAATTGCCTGAGTAACTTTCCCATTAAATAACAGTTCTCTGCTAAGAAAGAGTATATAGCACTTATTATATCACTGAGTAGCTCTCCCAAAACAGGTAATTTCTCAAGCTGCTACAGTAAAACTCCACAATAATTCTTCTTTAGAGAACCCACCATAAACCAATTAATCTCCAGGAACTGTATTTCTGAAAAGTTTCAAAACAGCTGGAGTAGGTCAGGGCAATCTTAATGAGCTGTCTCACCTGATCCAGAATACTTGCTAAATTTCTTCCAAGGGAGGTGTCACAGCAGCAAAAGATTATAAACCTGGTTCCAGCAGGAGTATTTTGTAGCATGGAAATCAGATGTGGAGGCCCCTGGTACTGCCAGTCAGGTAACTCAAAGACTAATCCAGACATGCTCAAAATTGCCACAGAATCTATTTGAGCTTCTACATGTGAAGCAGATCCGTGCACTCAGGAGCTGAAGGAAGGTTGCCTCCCCTGGAGGGAAGTGCTCATCTTATCAGATTTTATGA
The DNA here is from genome assembly GCF_028769735.1 of Zonotrichia leucophrys gambelii. Classification (NCBI taxonomy): domain Eukaryota; kingdom Metazoa; phylum Chordata; class Aves; order Passeriformes; family Passerellidae; genus Zonotrichia; species Zonotrichia leucophrys. Next base: position 40,461,108 of record NC_088172.1, read on the forward strand.
CTCAATGAATCACATAAATTAGTCGTAATTTCCCTTTGGGCCTGAGGAAACTCAAGACACTGCCATTGGAGAGCCCAATCTGAGGCGATTAAACATGAGCCACCCCCAGCTCACTTGTACAAATTAGATCAGCATAAATTAAGCATAAATGAATCTGGATTTCTTCCTGTACAATTAGTTATTCCAAAGTCTGTTGAAGCCACTTAGCATCCTTTAACTGAGAGATTCAACAATGATCAGGCAGAAGAATATTTCCAGTTAATTCATCTGTGCCTTGTCCTTTCTAGTGCTTCTTTCTCTCTCTATTTCATAACAAGTCCATACACAGGACTGCTTTTTAGCAGTGTGGTATGCTTCACATTGGGTAAAGCAAGAGAACAAAACTGAATTTTACTGCCATTGGCAACACTATGTATGAAACCAGCGGAATTCATTGCTGCAGGAGGTCAGCGAGTCAAATACTGTGGCTAGATAATTTTATAGCCATCAGTAAATTCTGTAGATGTGCAAGCATAGATAATAGGAGAAGGTTAATTAGACTTCATGCCTCTGAGCATAAAATATACTTTTGCAGGGACCAGTAAGGATTTCTGCCTCCATTTACAGAATCACATTAGTCTCAGTGAAATTTCTACTTCTGAAGTATCAGAGATGGTTTGACCATCAGGGGAAAGAAGTTCCAGGGCTTAATTTGCAATGCGCTTTATCCCAAATGAATACATGGTCTCCTTCTTCTGGAGTGGATTTGAGGAGTGGAAGAAGGCACCCAGTGACTGCCAATGGAGCCCACTGTTACCTAGCAGTGGACCATAGGTAGCAGTTTTCCCTTTCCAAGCACCACATATTCACACAGCATTGTGTGACAGTTTAGAAACCACCCAATACGTTGCATCATTTAAAAGGACAAGAATACAGCATTAACACTGTCTACCTGATTCTGGAAATCGTGTAGGTTTTTTTCATTCATGTTTCTAAATCAGCTTTTTTTCTTTTCTTTGTTGTTTTTGTTGTTGTTGTTGCTGTTATTTTTAATATGTTGTGACTTTGTGTAGCACCTACCACAGCAATCCCAGGCCATTTCAAAGCTGACAGGAAGAGCAGTGTCAGTGCAGGTAGCACTACTGTTGCACTGTCAAAAACCAGCCAAAAGTTAGCCTGGTCAGAAGTGCCAAACACACTTTGATTTTCTCTACTGTGCTTTCTACTGCTCTCCAGGAAATCATTTGCAGAGAAAACCCACTTATTTAGCACATTCAGCTACAGAAAATACCAGCTAATTAACATAGTTAAAATTCTCAAACCCTGAAGCAATCTTTCAAATGAAATAGTATTCAAAATTTGACGAGCTGCTCTGCAGGCTCATACTTAATTTTAACTACCACTGCAGCACATTAATTGCTTGCTCACAAATTTAGAAAAGGAGATGTATAAATACATCATAACTGTTTTGCTGAAACTAGAGGTCAACACACAGATGTACACAGGCAAAATGAGCTACTGTAATGACATTTTTACTGGATGCTAGTTTATTTCTTCTCTGAAAACAAGTGTCAGTGTGTTCAGAATACAAATGGACAAACAGAACAACTTTGATAGGGGTGACTGTGACTATTTTCCTGCTCTCTTCTCCAAAGGGTAGGAATAAATAGTGAAAACCACATTAAAATAGCCAGTCTTTCTGTCTTCCTGTACAAGTAGACTCTAAGAAAAAATAAAAAGCAAACCAAAAAACAGAGCATGAAAGCAATCAAACCCTTGAAGCAGAAACTCAGACAATCTTAGCCCATTCTACTCAAGAGAGCAGCTACTTAATGACTTACCTATCCAAACTCCCAACTCTGGCAACTAGATATAGGAGACTTCCAATAGCAAGGCTGCCTAGCACAAAGAGCTTCTGTCTCAGCAACGCCTGCTGTTTGAATAGCATGGCCCTCCATCAATCTTCAGGACTTCTTCAGTCTGTAGAGACAAGAGCACATAAAATACTCATCAGAAAGCATAGTATCATAGTATGTTCAGGGTAGTCTTTAATCAGATGTTGCAGCTGATTAGGTCACACTTGAAAATCTTTGCAAAACTGGAAAATACGTAGTAAAACAACTTATTTTTGGTCTTTTTTTTTTTCCTACTGTTTTTCAGTTCCACATGGTGATGTATCTGGAGTAGGATGGTAATTCTGGAAGTGATAGTTCAGCTGCATCCACCACTACTAGGACTGCTGGATAGCCACAATGAAGGTCTTTACTGTAGAAGCTCATACTATAGTTAGGTAAATATGTTTAGATTTTAAACCTTTTGGAATCAGACAGAATTAGATTTCAACAGATATTTAAATGCCTTGATGTGAAGTAAAGCTGCAGTAACCAGGAGTTAGGCTTGCAGGTCCTGCGTACAATTTATGGAGTTTTCATTGTCCCTATGATATTAGAGTGTATGCTGGAAAGAAATCCGAAAAAGATGCCCTGATTCATGCCAGCAAGTGAACTGTGACAGAACTGGGAAGCAAGTAGCTGGAGTAGGCACAAAAATGTTTTTTCAGCATTAGTGTATTCTATCAGCTGTGTCTGTGCTGGGCATCAGTCTGGTCTGTTCTGTGGAGAGCCATTTAAGCTCCTCACCTACATGACACCAGCCTTGACTGTCACCTCAAGACCTGCTGGGACACAAACTGCCACCTTTGAAACAAGCATGCCTACATTCCCAGTTTTTAGCAATACCAAAGCATATATTTTAATTTCTTTTTCTGATGTACTCAAATACTACAGTTATCGAGGCGGTGAGGAGTAAAAAGACATGACCTTATGCCAAGAGGATTTAAGCAGGAGGTTCCCAGCCAGGGTAGAAAGAAGTGCTGAGTAAAACTGTCTTTAGTTTGACTCTTCCTCAAACATTACGTTTATGTTCTGGGCTGGATTACATGTGTGATTTGTGAAGATCTCTTTAGGAGACTCAGACCTGGATTCCTAATACGTTCTTACATGAACTGAGAAGAAAGATCAACTCCTCCTTTCAGAGCACAGTCAAAGATGACATGGTTCTTCATTCTGTACCAGTCCTGAGCTTTCTTGTAAGTATGCAGGAGAATTAAGTTTCAATCCTCTCATTGTTTCACAAGGGGCAAAGCCATAACATCTACCTACTTACCTAAAAGAATGCTTTCATCACCAAATGGTAAATAAAAATATAAATAAAATATAAATTGTAATCACCTGAAATACTGATCCAAAGTCTAATTCCCTTTATCAGGGAATATTTACTGTATTATGTAATAGTTTGAACAAAAACTTTTTTTTTCCCAAATTTTGTCTGGACTTATTATGAACAATTTTTGATGTCAAGTTTCTTAGGTTTTACTATAGCGAAGTTTCTTTTGCAGCACATTTTCTTCTTCTCCAGCTGTGGGATTTACATGAAGCAAGACTGGGATACATTATTATAGGCATGAAGCTATATACAGAGGCAGAATTTTCAGTGAGATTGCTAGGTTTGACTGGCCATTCCTAAACACAGCCTGAAAACATTTCTTCCCATTTCTGGAAAGATCTTTTTCCATTTCTGCTCATGATTTTAAATTTTTGGCCCAGAAATCTCTCTTCAGAATCCAGGATACAGTCAGGGAGATAATACAAGCTGGAAACCCTTCCCAGCAGGCAGCATTCAATAGCCTGCCTGCCCCAGTTTAAAGGTGCAGATGCAAATCATTCCAAACTGTTTTTCTTCAAGTGTGGTTGAAGAGCTATCCTGAAGCACATTTATTTTACTGTTACAGAGAAAGCTTTCTAATTACAACCCACCATCTCTTGATAAAAGAGTCATGCAACGCTGAAATTCTGATCTGACTTGGTCTCTAAAGCACTTCCACTGCAATAATAACAACTCCTTTTACAGTCAGGTCACAGATCAGGATAACCTATCATGCAGGATAACTAATCATACAAAATATATTGTTTTTTATGTAGATAAAAGCAACTCTATCATAAGAATTCTTAGATAAGATCTTTATTGCAACAAGAATAATATAAAACACCAAGTAAAAGGAGTTTGCAATGTAAATAGAGAGACAGAAGAAGTATTACCATCCTTTAAGAAGGAAATGAGAAGCAGAGATACACAGAGATTAAGTGATTTGCTCAAGAAAACCTGTAGCACCAGTGAGATTAAGTCTGAAATAATTCCTTTCTGGTGCTTTAACTACATGGTTAACTTTTGCCTTTTTGTAATATACTTTTTTTTTCCCATAAAAATCATGTATAAATTAGGAATTCTGTACATTGAGCAAGGAAGAAAATACGTAGACAAAGTTGAACTATTAAGAAAAATGCACAAATGCTGCACCTTTGTGTTGATATGTTACTGCTAATTACTCTTTTAACTATTTAACTTAAAAAGATGAAAGAGAAGGACATGAAGAAGGGGGTGAATTTTCATAGGTACCAAGTTTTAAGTATTTCAATGTTGCTCCCTCCAAATGAAGGTTTCACTTCAGTGCTACAGCAATGAACTTTGTCTTTCAGAAAACATATACATATTCGGCCCTCTATACATTAAACTAAAGTTGTTTCCATGTCTTCTCCTTTGTACAGGCTCTTGGAGCCCACCTCAGTCCTGCCTGCAAGCCTTAGTGAGGCTGTGGAGGTCATCAGGCCACAACAAAATCAAATTAATGACAAGCTGTTTCCTGAAATATGTTCTACAAGGCCTCAGGACTTCAATATTAGTGTTTGAAATTAGAGCCAACACAAAAAAACAACCAACAAACCAAACCACAAAACAAACACAAACAAAGAAAATCAAGCAAATCCACCAACCAAAAAAAGCCCAAACCAGTTCCAGTTTTATATTTGCATGTGCCTAAGTACAGAAAACTTTTCCACAGAATGACAAGTATTAAGCACACACTAGAAACGTAAAGATGGCATTATTTATTTGTTTGTTTCATTTTTGTTTTCATTTTTAGCATGTAATTTAAAGGCCATGGAAGGAGTTTTATTCCAGAATAAGACTTTCCCTAGATGTTAAATTTTTCTTGAAAAAAACGTAGAAAAATTATATCTTGACTCCAGAAAAGGCTACACCTTGCAATGGATGTACTGAGACAGCTCTGTGTGCCACAGGAGAGGATTGAAAAAACATTTCTATTTAAGACACAGAGTTAATACAACCAGAATGTGATTAAGGTGAAGCTCCCTAAGGCGAAAATGTTGCTGGAGACTAACACAGCAACACTTAAATGAAATGGAAAGAAGAAATGAAAAGAAAGAAATTGAAATTCTGGGAAGTACTATCAGGTGTACAAAGTTTTCTGTTAGGAATGCATACTTTTAACCTTTACAAGAAGCTGGAAGGCAAGATAAAATATAATCCAAAGTGACAAGACTATTAGCAGTTATTTGATGCAAATAAGGATGCTTTTAAAAAATTTTGCTCTCTTTTAGGGACAAGAGCTGAACTGTCACAAAAGCTGCTGACCAGTGGGAGGAGGGTTGGAAGAAAGCTGCAGGTAAAACTTTCCCAGCAGATGAGTGCTGAATGTGGAGCCTCCCACTCAAAGAGATGACAAGACACTGTTGCACAGCTCCAGTGGGCTTACTTTAGAAATATCTGTCTTGGACAATTTTGTTAAATATGTATAAAAGAGAGTTCATTCCTGGCTATCTGAGAGTCATAATGCACAAAGAGCAATACAAATTACTGAATGCATGATTTATAAAAATGTGTGAAACATCACGTAAATTTAAAAATGTAGTTTGTAAAATCCTGTGTAAATTAAAAGTAAAATGTGGTTTGTGATTTCAGATGTACATCTGATCTGAATTGTTAGACTGTCATGATACAGTTCAATAAAGAAACATTAGAAAATAGCCTTACCAGTGTGTTGATGTGAATGCCTCATTTAACCCCTTTTCCTATGTTCCCATTTTGCTGGTGAGAGGACCAGCAAAGGTTATTGAGTGAATTGCCAAGATAAGACAGTACAGCTATGCAGAACTCTGATGATAATAATAACTGAAAAATAGATGTACTTGTTCATGACAAGACTGAGGGATCATTGAGGGTATAAAGGTAGATAGTGGCATGCAGGACAAATAGTGTAAATTTTTTATGAGCTGTTGTAAAAGTTAGTTTTTGGTTCAGGTTAGGGGAAAGTCAAATGAGTAAGAGAAAACTGGAGAAGAAGCATACATGTAATGATGGCATTACTGATAAAAATCTGAATTGTGCAGAAGCACAGAAAAGAGAATATGCTGCCATCCCCACTTCCAAATAAATAGACAATGAAACAAGAAATTGCCAGGAACTTGTTTGCAAATGATCAAAGGGAAATTTTTGGACACATGGAGCAGACATGAAAAGATGTTATAGATAAATGAATAGCATGTGGTTGATTATGGATGGAAGTATAAGAAACAACAACAACAACATCCTTTCTTTTTGCAAACAGGCTGAAGAGATACAGTCCTGATAGAGCTAAGTGATTAATCAAAATGAAGTACAAGCCAAAGGCAAATATGCACAAAGGAGGCTGGAAAAATAATAAATAGGATGTAGTTTTTATTAGTATTTATTGTTTGGTGTGGGTTTTTTTATTATTATTTTTCACACCAGCAGGGGTCAGCTGTTGACCAACAAATATTTGTTGTACACTGCAGAAAGATATTTTGAATTTATAGGAGATTTAAATACAGTGACAGGAAAAAAGTCAGGGAACTTATCACTGGGAACGTTTGCATTATGTCTCTTGAATGTTAACTACAGTTTCTTCCACTTCTCACTGTCACTAAAATTCATACAAATCAAGCACCTGGAGTTTTTCTGGGGTGTGAAATCATATGGTGATTGGGAAAGGAGGGAATTTGTGCCTCAAACTGTGTGCACTCTCACCAGCTCATGATCTTAGTCATGGTCTGCCTGGAGGAGCCAGTCGTGTTACTGCTCCTGCTTCTCCTCCAGGTCCTCCCCACTCCCTGTTCTCTGTCTCACTGCTGAGCAAGGTCTGGGCTAGCAGCAAAGAAAAGACACAGTGCTGCTGTGCTTTTTGCCCATAGCCTATGCTTCGGTGGCTTCCTTAATTGAAACAGAACTATTGCACCACGTGAACAGTATTAAAGAACTAGAATGGTCATGATAGAACATGATTTTTCATTAGAGAGAGGATTTTTCATTCCTAATAGCATGGAATAATCTAAGAAGAGACAAAAGGCTTCAATTTTTTGACACAGTAAAATGAAATGGATAATGGGAACTGAAAGAATTGAAAATACCATATATTTTAGGGAATGATAAAGTGCTGACCCTGCAGAAAAGGAACTTGGATTTTTTTTTAATATTTTCCTTAATGGTTCATATTTTAATATAAAAAAGAAATTTAATTCTCATGAGTAATTAGAGTTTTCAATTTTTTCTCTATAGCATAAGACTGAAATGGGATGAAGTAAGATTAATGCACACTTGCTTGACCCAGGTTTCAAATAAAGAAAATAAGGAAGTATAACATCGAAGAAGTTCACAGATTCATATAAGTGTCCCTGTGTACTAAACCTGTCCTTTTCTTCTCATGACTCATATTGACTGAAAGAGTGGAAAAGAAAATGTCAGCAAAGCTGACGGAAAACAATAAATAATGCAGATAAACTCCAACATAAAGATTTCCTATCCTGTTATGCCACAGCTGTGACAATAACCTAAAATACTCTTTTTTTTTTGGTCAGCTATTGTAGATTTTGAGATTTAGGACTGTCTTTAAGCTCCCTTTGAAGCCAGTTCTTTGTGTAAAGAAGTGGTGAAAGCCTTTCTCCAGAAAAGCTCCTAGACTCTGAGACCACCCACAAAATCAGCATCTGTATATGGATACTAGATAAGAAAACATATGTTCATTTATGTTCATTTCTCAGAAGTCAGCACACTATCAGTGCTGAAAGAGTATTTGTAACTCATAATCCCCCATCGGGGCTGGCTTGGATAGCCAGATATCTGTGTTGTCTCGAGTCCATGGAGTGGTAATGACTATTTATTTAGTCCACTGCCCACAGGACATTTCACTCCAGACACATAGGAGACTCATCTACCCATAACTGTGCTATCTCTAGGAAGCTGCTGTGTCAAGTGACAACAGTACAGAAGGCCATAACCGGCTCTTTATCACATTCCTTTCTCAGCCTGACCCTTCCCTTTTTTTTTTTCCCTTTTGCATCTCACTGAAAGACATTGAGCAATATGGTGTTGGGAAGAGAGAAACAACTCCAAAAGCTTGCTATTGACTTTGTGGTGCCCTGTGCCAAACAGATCTGCTGCCAGATTGTCAGAGCAGCTAGGAATCTCAGGCGCTTTGATGCCCTTGAGGTCTCAGGCACATCTGCTCAGGAAAGCTGCCTTATTGCATCCGAGCCGCCGAGGCGGGCGGCCGCGTTCTGCTCAACGATGGCTGGCTTGCCATGATCCACACTTAGCTATAGTGCTCCAGGAACATTTCCAAGCACACAGATCTTAATAGGACTTCATTAGTCCAAAATACAGACGCCTGTCTCCTTGCCAGCATCCTGAGCATATTACCTAATACTGCTCTTCATAGAGAGTGAGATTAATCTGATAGGGTTGGCCCTTTTCCTCGGATTAATGGTACTTCCCCACCTATTTCCCTCCTCTTCTTCTGAAGTGATCACCTTCATGAAATGATCACCTTCCTGACATGATCACCTTCCTTGTCTGCTCCACTTCTCAGGAATGGTGGAGCTGATGACACTAAAGTAGAAAACCTGTGGAAATGCAGTTATGGTTATATAGAGATTACAATAGATAATAATTTCACAGTCTTTAAAAGACAATACCAGCCTTGTTTCTTCAAGATGGCACTAAAACAACTGCAACAAAAAGTAACAATAATACAGGAAAAAAGAAGTTGAGGAAAAAATTCAGTGACATGGAAGAGGGAAGCAATGACTGCAAAAGTTATAAGAGAAATCATAAAGAGAGGCTAATACTAGTGTAATGTTAGGAATAAGCAGTTTGCTTTTCAGCTCTGGGAAAGTCTTAAAGAAGAAGATTATGAGTCTTCTGAGAAAAAGGTAAGCAAGTAGATATCCAGAGCTTTCTTATTTTGTCCTTCCTTTAGTTTCCAGTACTCATCATGAACAGTTTCACTGCATTGAACAGGATAAGGCAGAGAGTTATTGCTTAATATGATTTAGTGTGAAATAAAATTACCTTTTGTCATATACCAGTAATTTTGACATGTTCTTTTTCACTAAGAATCATGTCCACAGACTATTGCTCCTTTTTTTTTCCTTGGAAAAATTACTCTTTCCTAAATAATATCACATCTGAAATAAGACATATGAAAGGCTGTTTGAATGTTTCCTAATTAACTGAAACTGACAGATAATTTAAATTAAATTTCTCTTAGATATAAGGCAAAATATATGTGGCCTTCTGCAGCTTTTTGCAGCTCTGCTTTCTGGTGACTTACTTTCAGAAAAGCAGCAAAACTGATTTAAATTTGGAACATTAATAGGAGTCAAAAGCATTGATGGGAAACTAACAGCAAAAACTTAACTGAGCTGCAAATATATTTTGACAGTACACTGCATTTACAGTAAATCCATCTCAGTAGATTTTTGCTCCTGGCTTTTACTCCCGGTAAGAAAAAATATCATTGCATGAGAGTACCCCGTAGCCTCTGTGCAGCTCATATCTTTATATAGTACACTTACTCATCTCTTTTCTCCTATTCAAACTCATATTCTGAACTGTCCCATTGCTGATGAATAGACATCACACTGCCTAATATGGAGCACCTACACTTGTTCTTATCAGCAGCATCTCTGTCCTTTGCTCAGACCCTTAACCTGAAATATGATCAACTCAGGCTGCTCTCTGTAATCTCGTATGCAGACTAAATTTCATAACTTCTTTGTCATAATTGTCCCAAAGATTCAGTCCATTACCCACCTATATAAGTCTAAGTCTTTCCTGTGTGCTCCCTTCACCATTTTACCCCAACTACTGCAGTTTTCTTTTCTCTGCCCTTGAGCAACGTAACCGTGATTCGTTCATTTCCATTCTGAGCAGAGCTGCTAAGGGCATTCTTCCATTCCAGCTCTCTGAATACACCACTTCTGTCCAGGCACACTTTTACCACCTTCCCGTTTTCTCTGTCATACCTTTCTGTCTATTTCTGTGTCTGGGTATCCCATGGGGCTTCTGCTGGAAGAGCAGGGACAAACAGAATTTAAAAACTTGACCCTGGAGATCATTATTTTTCAGAATGCAAAGTCTCAGTGCTTCCCCTGTAAGTCCTGACCACGACACTTCCCTCTGAAGAGCCGACAATTTTAATGTGGAAATCTAAGTGAAAACATTAATGACAGTTTAGACAAGAACTTGTTAGTGTGCCTCAGTGAGAGAGGCAGACCTATTAACAGCTTTCTCTGAAAAGGAAAGAGCTGGGATTTTCTGCTGTGCACGTGTTCTAAGGGACAATCTGTGACAGATCACAGATCATTTGGGTGGAAAAGAAAGGGAAAACAAGAAGAAACAGCTTTTGCAGTGCTATGATGTTACAGAGCTGCCCAGTGCTGGAGAGCTCCCCATAAATGAGCTCTCTGGTGATTAGTGAGGCAGTCCTCTTGTTCTGGCATGGCCTGTTTATTAATTTTCCTCCCCTTGGGCAGCCTGAACTGTAGTTTTGGTCTCCGTTCGCTCTCTTACATGTATTCAGACTGGCAAATATGCCAGTCTGCTTCATGGTTTTAAATTCTAAAAAAAGAACATAAAAAGTCAACCGAAACATCTTTGCACATACTTTACTGATAGGTTTCGGGCTCAAGCAAATGCCAGCAGAGAGAGGTATGCGCTTCTGATCTTTGCTGGCTCTCACACCAGGAAAATTATTGAAGGGCTGCTCCTCTGCTGGCATGAGATGCCTCCTCTGTCTGTCTCCTTCCGAGCAACTTCTTAGAGATTACTTTTCAGCATACTATTCATGATCCTTATACTGATTTCATGTTAATGCAGCTTGATTGTCTTGATGAACTTAATTCAACTTGGGCTTCATGGAACAGAGAGGACGCAGTCCTTTCTTTGTGGGTGCTTGTGGCTTAGCATCACTTTCCTAGAAATGCATTTTTTAAAATTGATTTTGATTTTTTCCCTGACCCATCATAACCACATGGACTGTTCATATTTTTGGATACAGACATATTTTGTCTGCATGGTAAAATATGCAAGAAATGCTGCCACTAGAAGAGGCTGTCACTTGTTTGCCAAATAGTTACTGGTGAATCAGTGAAAGAGACAGAAGGCATGGATCTATCTTGATGGAAAACTCATGTAGTTTATCCAGGAACTGGAAATAACTGGCCTATGCAGTTCACATTTGTAATGGTAATTAGTTAAGGTATCTCTGGTTTGGCTTTGCAACTGATGCTCCTTTACAGAACCTACAATCTGATACCTTTTGGGATCAAGGGAAGGCTAGAGCCTCAACCCTGACTATTAAGTCCAAATATGGAAAACTGTAAAATTACAGTACAAATTGTAACAACTGTAAATTTACAGTACATTACTTCACAATTAAAAAATGTCTTGGTTGGGCGAGAATTAACCCAAAATATCTCAGCACATTGTTTACTTGGCTGTGAAACATACAAAACACTACCTCATGCTCTAAAGGACCTTATATTTAAAGAAACTGGACCTTATATGTAAAGAAAGGACCTTATATATAAAGAAACTGCCATATAAGCATACAATAAAGTTAAACTTGTTCTGTTTGTCCATGAAAGCATAGTTCCTAAAGGGTCCTGCTTAAAAATTTTACAGCTATCATAGTGAGTGACATCTTATGGATGTCTCAACAGATGGAAGAGTTGATCTAATAATGAAGAAAACAATACTCACAAATAATTTATTTGTCATTTGGTGGGGGAAAAGAAGAGTGAATAATTTATATGGTCAATATTATTCAATCATCAATAGAACTGGTAGAATAATTTATAAATTTACTTATGAATAATTCATTCATCAATTAATGGCAGGAGGAAATTAATGAAGTAAACAACATTCACATAACAACAGGCTCTCAGAGGCAGACAGGACAGGCAGGGAGGTGTCACTGTCACACCTTCTGAAGAATCTCTTTGCCTGGGATTTCTCTCCTGGGAAGCTCAGAAGCCTCAGAGAAAAAGGAAAGCAATATTGTCTCACTTGCTTCTCCTGTGTTTTGCTGCCTTGGAATGTGGTTGGAGATTGTTTATCCAACATGTGAATTGTTTTTACTCACTGACCAATCACAGTCAGGCTGTGTCGGGACTCTGGAAGGAGTCACGAGTTTTCATTAGTATCTTGTTAAGCTTTCTGTAGGTATCCTTTCTCTATTCTTTAGTATAGTTTTAGTGTAGCATTCTTTTATATAATATCATATCATAGAAGAATAAATTAGCCTTCTAAGAACATGGAGTCAGATTCACCTTTCCTGTCACAGGGGACCCCAGAAAATTTGGCTCAGAGCACAGTCAGAGGGCAGCTTCCCCTCAGTAACTTCTGCAGCTTGCTGGTAGCAGTGACCTTCTTTCTCATTTACCCACCCCCAGAACAACAGATCTGCAGAGGTGCCCTGAGAGCGCCGCGTGGTTTCTTTGCCTGTTTGGTGATGGTGGGAAGCCACGTGGAAATTCCTGCTCTGGTGTTCCACCGAGTCTGCTGTGACGGCTCAGGGCAGACACTGCTTGCTCCGACATATGGCAGCAGAGGCTGGGGGCCCTCTCAGCCTCCCAGCAGCTTGAAACTTGTCATGCAGCTGAGAAATGTGCTGGGCTCTGCTTGTTTACTCGGAGTAGGAGGCAAAGGGTTTCCTCAGGAAGCCACAGGATGCTATCTTCTGGTTTTGGTTAAAAAATTAAAAGTCCAAGGAATCTTATAGAAAGCAATATTGGTTGTGTAACTGAATTCTTCTGTGCATAAAATCTGTTACAAATTGCTGACATGCAGAGTCAAAAACAACCCTTTTGCCTGCCATATCTCTTCAGAATGTGACTTCACATTGCTGCGACCATCAAAATCTTTTCAAGGCAAATCTTATCTGAATGTAACTTTTAGATTTCTTTAACTTAGAAACATCTTTCCAATGTGGCTGTGGGTGGGGGAGGTTTCATTCTATGTAATTCATCCAGAAACATCCCACTGTCTTCTGATAGCATTCACTAGTTTGCTCTGAGTTTGCTCTGCTGCCATTGAATGAATCCCTAAGAAATCCAGTCTGAACATTAACCAACAGCCACAACAGAATAATTTTAAAACAAATCACCTGGAAATGGATTTTTGTGTTATAATCTCACATTGCAATAGCTGTCATAAAAATATAAATATAAAGTAGACATAAGGATGTGAGTAGAAGGCTTTTTTTTCTGTTCTCAATGTACTAAGTTTAATGACAAATATATGTGCAGTTTGGGATGAGAACAGATGCCCTTTATGAATAGACTAAGTGGAGGAATCAGCTGGTTTATGTTCTCCTCTCAACTCTCACCAGGATTTTTCCACTCTGTTCCTTTGTTAGCTATAAACTGTAACTACTGAAAATCAAAAAATGAGGGAAAGTTTATGAATTATACACAGACACAGTGTATTAGTTCTCCATGCTCATCCTCCTGGGAGACACTGGAGGAAAAGCTTTGAGCAATTTCCAAATTTTCAAATGTGTTCTCTATGTCTTTATCTCATTTAGTTTTTGATATGGTGCATAAATTATTTATTTGGACTACCATTATTTTGTTAGCTTGTGTTGTCCTCTGGCACCATATCTGCAGAATGATATTCATTTTACATTTGCAATGACTAAACTTAAAAGAAATCAGCTCATTCTTCCTCTATTCAGCTCTTATTTTTCAAAATTATGTGAGAAGGACTGAGATGTGGATAGAATTCTTTTTGACCTTGAATCCTCATTACTGTTTTCATCCTGCCATTTCACAAGAGGATGTAAATAAGGTTAATTTAAGAAATATTTATATTTTCTTCTCTGTCTCTCTCTCTGTCATGGAAGAAGGAATAGGAAACAAATTCTTTAACACCATTAGAGCTGAGTGAATTATGTGCTTTGCTAGCTAAATTCAGAGAAGGGTCTCTTTTTATATGTTATAAGTCTATTACCTTCAAGTTAATTTTTGAGACTGTCTCATAACTTCCCAGTTGCAATAACATCTGAATGGAACACCTTCTCAATGACTTCCCCTACCACGTATAAAACAGAGACTAGTCCTTCTTCACACCCAAATGTACAATATGTTCTTAAGCAAATGTTTGTTATTATTGAATTCCTCCTTTGTTATTCCCATAACACACTCACATTCTTTCCTGCCATCTCTTACTCTGCTCTGCTGATATAATTACCAAGTAGCAGGCTCAGGAAAATTCCCATTTAACAATTTATATAGGTAGCTTTACAGGTAAAAGAATGTGATAATACACTGGAGCCAGATCATAGCTTAGTCTGGTGGAAAACTTTGTCCTCACTCTTTGATATAAGAGCAGACTCAATTACACCAGTCCAAAATAATTTTACTTTACACTGGAGTTCATCCCTTTCCTGCTCCTTCTCAGGGCTCCTTGACTGAAACCCTCTTGCAGAAAAGGGGGATGTTCTAGTGGGAGTGGGCTGGTGGTCATTTCTGTCCAGCTGTGCAAAGAGGACCTGGTGATATCTGGTCAATAGTTCCAGTCTGTAGGAGGTAACCACACTGAACATCTGGCTGGGAGACACTTGATGGAGCTGCCTTTGCTTCAGGGCAGTGGCACATCCCCACCTGGGCTCTTGTCAGGATGGAGGATGGATGGCAGTGCCACAGCTCCTTCCCCTGTGTTGACAGCCACTCAGGCAAACAACCTGCCTAGAAATAGGAAACGATGTTACAGCATTACCTAACTCTGTTTTGCTAATGTCAGCTGCAGATTAATTCACTGATGTCTTTCAAATTTCTGTCCTCTCTGCAGGTTCGCTTTAATCCTTAAGTCTTTGAAGATGCTTCTCTTATGACTCCGAACATTCCTGATGCTAACTAACCACTTTACTTGTTTCCAACTATATTTGTGGGGTTTGTGTGCATTAATATACTAACGCCCTGTATTACTTTCTTGGGCAATCCTCATTCTTGAGAATGGCAGGCACTTTTCTGTGTTTAGTTAAATTTAATGTATTTAATAGTGTTGCAGTACAGATCACAACTAAGAATCCAAGCAGGTGTGATGATGTCTGTGTCCATGTTATTATCAACAGAACCAGACTTTTGAAGAGTGCACAATGAGATAAAGAACCTCTTACCTCCAAGTTAATGGTCCTAATGTTGTCTATTTAATAGTTGCCTGACAGACTGTATTTGCAGATGTCTTTGTGTTCTATTAGGTGAAGGAAGGAAGTCACTACGTTCTATTTTATAAAGCACATGTATGTATTAAGTAAATAGAAGTACTGTGGAGTTGAAGTTTAATATATGCACTTTTGTCCTTCCTCTTTGTGTTTGTAGAAGTTTTTTTTCCCTAGAAGTTAGTTTTTTGTCTCTAACAGTTGCTGTTTCAGTACCCTCACCAGCTAAACTTGCAGAAAACAAGCCAAAATTGTAGCAGCAGCAGATTTATCAAACTATCCCATATCAGAGGAGCCATTCCCATGGTGCTGCTGTGACTCCTGGAGCATGGCATTCAGGCAAGTACAGGTGTCCTGCTGATTCCCTGCTATGGGGTGACTGCTTCCTGCTGCTCTCTGCTTCTCCCCAGTTTCCTGCTGATAAGAAGCCTGTCCTATGTAGAAAGTGTGAGACTCCTGCTCAATCCACCCATGCTCCTGGGCCACCAGGGACAAGCCATACAGCTGGTAAGACCCAGGGAGAGGACATTTCCCTGCACCTGCCCACCTTGAGATCCCTAGGGGTCCCTGTGCTTATTTATATCCACAGTTCACGGATTTCTACATGGACTCTTAGGCTAGTATTACATAAAACTGGCACTAAGTCTCATTCTGCCTGACTTATCCCAAAAGGTGCCATTCCACATCAGTTTACACAGTGCTCAACTTCAGGCTTTATTCACGCTGCTGTGTGAAGCGCAGAGCTGACTAAAAAGATACCAGCCCTCCATGTACATTCACACTCCTTATCCTAAACACTCACAGCTCTAGCAAGGTCTATTAGAGAAACCAAATGTATGAATGTTTTTACACCTTTTGATGTGCCAGGCAAAAAAAAAGAAAAAGGAAAAAAAAGAAAAAAAAAAAGGAAAAAACAATCTCTTTTATCTCTAGGAATGTTAACAGTTTTTCTCCATCTATGAAAATATCAAAACTTGCTTTGAAATTAAGTCTGTAAGCTGAATATTATTGAAATAATAAAAAGTGACTAGCATTTAGTCTTCAGTGTAAATGTAAAAGAAAGAAAAATTGAGCCATTGCTCCATTGTCTCCAGCCAGTGAAAGATGGCTCTGCATCCTGCTCCTTCCAAGGTCACTGAAGGGGCCAGCCCTGGCACACAGAGCCTCTGCAAATGTTATATCTGTTATTGCAGCCTCTGTAAAGATATAAATGTTACACAACAAGAACAGCTGCTGGGCTTATCCCTTGAACAAACAGAAGATAATGCAATTGAGTTTGCTTTTGGCCAAGAAAGGTCTGGCTTAATGCTTTAGACAGAAATGTGGATCAGATATTTCACACCAGTTTAGCACCTGGAATTCTACAGTAGGCTCTAGCCACTATGCTGCTGCATTCCTACACATTTCCCCTGCAGTGCCCCAGTGTCCAAGCCTTGAGAGCTGCAATGCTGTAACAATGCTGCAATCTCTCCTGCTTGTAAATGTCTCTCAGGTTGCAGCTTTGAAAAGACAAACTTGCTCCACTGACAACTTCTTCCTTTGTTCAGGATAACCATTTTATTCTACAAAAGCCTTCCCTTGCCAGCTAACAGGAGTAATGGAGCTGAGACCTCTGCTGTGACTCAGAGTGCTTTGAGCTGTACCAGCCATCTGCCTTATAGGGAGGCAGATCTGTTTTAAATTCCCATAGAAGAACAATACTATTATTACTGCTAATTAATAGTAGGCAAGGACACAAACCCATTCCAGATCAAATTAAGTTCCAATCAAAAAAGTCAGCTGTGATTTCTAATTGATTGCATTTTAAAATCAATCAGTTGGGTTCTGTGTGTTTTCTTCGCAAGATTCAACAGCTTACTGATGCTTGTCTTTTTAGGGGGGCTGAGATTCAAGTGGAACTGAGAAGGTTTCTTTTTCTTAAAGTGGAATTGACTTTTTAAATGGAAGATCTATTTTAATTAAAATTTTGCAGTGAGATTTGTCAAGCTCAAGTTTCTCTGGAAGTTTATTATGAAGCTATGTGGAAAGAAAGATGCTCTATGTATTTATTCTCTCCCAAAAGGCCAGCTGAAGTTAAAATGAACCTCTGTGCCTGCTAGCACATACAGACCCCATGGGCCTCCTAAATTCCTGCTCAGCCAAGGCTGCTTCACACCGAGAAAAGAAAATTTCATCACCTCTCTTCATGATGGTAGATTAAGTTTTCCCTGGTTCCCTCTCTTTGAGAATCAGGCTCCAACATAACATTTATGGGTGCTAAAGAGCCGAGAGGGTTGGTCAAATTTTAAACCAATAACATCAGCACTCCAGTCAAATGAGGCATGATTCAGTTGAGTTGGCTCACCCCCATTCCTTCTGTGTGTTATATTAACAATTTAATTTAGTGCTTCTGGCTTTCCTCTGGCCCAGCTTTCAGGGAATAGTTGTTGAATAGCAGTTACCTGCAATTGCCCATGAACATTCAGAATTAGGAGGAGGGGCATTCTATGGAGCACCTTGATCCAGACTGTGACATTGACAGTCTTGGGAATAACTAATATTACTGGAGTTAAATCTTTGATGCTACTGGGGAAAGCTATTAGAGAAATCTAAGTCCCCAAATTCCTGGACTCTGGGTAGATTATGACTGTATTTCAGAAAGGTTAGTAAAGAAAGAATATAATAATAACTTTGTATTATGAAGGATGAAGGAACGAATCCTAAATGACAATGACCATGAATCTGAGGAAGTCTGATGACATATGACATATGTATGACATACAACAGCAATGCAGGTAAACATGCCACTGAGCGAGCCTTTGGAAAAAGAGGTCAATATTGCGCCAATCATTCATCAATATAGAATAACCATAAAAGTGATGGGGTTCAGTATCAGAACACAAAGATTTTGGTTAAAGACATGTTATATTAGTAAAGAAGCCCCAAACAAACAAGTCTACATTTCACTGAGACTGAAAAATCAAATTTATGTCTTGGGCAGAACCAATAGCAAACCCTTTGGGACTTAGCTAATGTAATGAGTATCTTACACTGGTATGTACAATAATGGAGAGGTCACATTACCTGGGACCCTGGACAGATGTCTCTGTCCACAATGTACATTTTATTTTCTTATCATTATTCGTCATGTTGTCAAAACACAGTTGGAGTTGCTGAAGAATCAATGTATATCTCCTTTTTGTTATTTCCTTCTAAATAGTAGGAAGGACAGAAACTGGCTTTGGTGTGTTATGTTTCAGGGTTTCTAACCAGGTGAACACTGTGAGTTGAAGGCCATGCTCCTGAGGGACACCACAGTGCAGACATTCTCTAATTTCAGTGCAGCTCCAAGACTCACCCTCCAGAATGTGATTTTCCTCTCTGAAGAGCATACTTGTCAGTCAATAAGTGCTCTTCTCAACCCTTGCTTTTAGGAGAAGTGGAAAACTCATTATATTCTTCTTGCACTCTCTGTGTTTTCTTTAACTAAATCATATTTGCCACTGTAAAAGACCTATTGATTAATTTAATAGATCTTTTGCTCTTTCTACAGATTAACATCTTTTTATCTTACTTTTTTGGTGCAGTCTTCACTTCAGTCTATTTAAGCACTCAGAAAGCTTTATAGCAGTTTTAAACTCTTCATTTTTTAGTCCCTTAGGTATCACCCTGGACAGGGGTGAAATCACACCAGCACTCAGCAACCACCAGCCACAAACAGGGCCCTTCCCCCCTAGGGTGGTGTCTGGTGCAAAGATGACAAGTGCCAAAAGCACTTGTCACTCAGAAAGCTGACATCAGGACTGCTGGGCTAAAAGTTGACTCCAAACCCCAATGGGGATGAATAAGAATACATAAATTTTTCTTCTTTTTATAGCAGAAAAAATTCTGACTCCTCAGCTCTCATCTCTTCTTTGTCTATAGCTTTTGGAAGTCAGTTTGGGTGTGAAGCTGCAATAAAACCTGAGGACTTCAGCAGAGGCAAGGGGGCGACAACTAATATACCAGTGTGATAATGTGGTGATTACAGAGTCAGGGAAGGAAAAGCAGGATGCAATGCGTAATGATGCAAGTGTCTCCTCAGTCAGTGCCCTAAATGTGAAAAGCCTCACCAAATAATTTCATAGAGACAGAAATCTTACTTCAGAGCCACATTGTAGAAAGTTACTTCCTTCCAGATATTAGTCTTAAACCATGACCTCGTAGTGTGCACTGTTCCCACTGAACTGAATATTTAAGCTTTCTCACAAATTTCCCATCTGCATAGAGCAATTTGTTTGTTGATGTTTAGACATGATTGACATAATTCAACAATCTGGCTTATTAGCCTGCTTTGTAACTATGTAAAATGCTGACAATGATTATCCCAGTTGACTGAGGACATGCTTCCTGTAACAGAGTAAACAAATGCAGCAAAGGAGGCTTTTTTCCAAATGATTGCTCCAACCCCCTAATGAGACTGCTAACTTATTTCATCAGGGTTGCACTACGCCAAGCGTCTTAATGAATCCTCAAGTCACAAAGCTCCGTTTCCTGAGCCCAAGGTACAGCAGCTAGAATTGTATGCCTGTGGACTTTTCTCCTGTCTTTAGCTGCATGCTGCATTGTAATGAACCTATTTATTATACAGCCTGCAAAAAAAGACATTTCTTTTATAAAAAAAAAGTATTTCAGAGACTTAGTTTCAAAATCTACCAAACTCCTTAGAGGAGTGCTTCCTCCCATAAATCAGTGCCTCTTAATGGAAAAAACATGATGAAAGAATGAGTAATGGTTGGTAAAAAAATAAGGATAAATCAACCTGATCATTAACCTGCTTGCACAGTAAATTCTCTGTGCTCTGAAGGCCAGGATTTAAGACAGTTCCTCTAAATCAAAAGATTCTTATGAATCCTGTTCTGTAGCTCCCTTCTATAAGTTATGTTTGAGTAGTCAATGACCATGTGTAGGGGATGTTTCTCAGGTGTTCATAAATATCAGCACTGATTTATTTGAATAAAATAACACATGGTGTTCCCAGGGGAAAAAATCATTACTTTAGTTTTGGTGCATCTAATTACAGTAAGTCTATCATCCTCACCATCTCTTCTGACTATCCAGGGAATTGGCAGAGTTTAACAATGAAGAAGAGAGTGCTCCAGTGTCCAATTAAGGTTTTCTTTGAGGATTAATAAATCATGTCTCATCAGCCCCACTGACCCAGAGGTGTTAATCTTCACCTTATCACTCTAATCTTAAAGCAGAATTCTGCAGATCAAGAGTGGCAGAACGGTTGAGTTAATTGTTCCATTAGGCTGATGAAGTCTTTATATCAGTATCCAATAATACACTATTCCCTAAGCGTGTTTTGGTGCTCTGTTAGAGACAGAAAACAAACAGCAAAAACAACTGCCACGGCTCTTTGGCATGGGTCACCAGTAGCCTGAGCTCTGTACTCAGCTCTTCTGCTATAACTGGGCTGCAATCACATACTGGAGCAAGGCACTGAGAAGATGAGAAACAGCCAAGAGAGGTTTTAGCACATCTAAATGCAGTTGCAAAAAGGAAACAAATCATGTAGTCAATAATGGAAAGAAGACTTAACAGTTATCTGCCCTGTAAACAATATCCTTGATTAGAAGACATAAAAATCCTATTTTATTTAAGGGCAAGGATCCAAGTAGTTCACTGCAAAGAGTTTTTCTCACTGACAAGTCTACAGTAATCATGGAGAGTGTGGCAAATTGAGTTAAAATATGCTCCTAAGCACTACAATAAATTAGAAATCACATTTTAACTTGTTTTCAACCTACATTTATTTGCTTTTTTTTTTTTCATAAGTAATCAGGCAGGTTAAAATCTTTTGTCACGAACACTCACAAAAAATTCTGAGCATACATTAAAAATCCATTTAATAATCATTATTTTTCAAACAGTTCCTTCTCCTTATCTGAGTTGGGCAGGAAAGGAAATGTCAATTGATACCTTTCAGGGTCACATAATTCTGTGCCACCGAACATAAAAGGGAGAGGGACGGGATTAAAGCCAGAGTAATTTCATGGGGAGGTCAGAGGGAAAAGGAAGAAGGGCTGGATTTCTAAAGACTTTTGAATGTGTGATTCATATTCCTATTCACACAATATATGCTTGCATATGTCTGTCTCCTTTTCTTCTAAACAAAACACAAGACTTTCCCTTCTGCCTCTTCCCTCTGTCACACTCCTGAAGCAATGGAACTCAGACTCTTCCATTTTACAGATACATGACTAAGGAGTTTGTGTTGAATTCAAGAGGTCAGAAGCATCTCCTTGAAAGTGCTAAAGAAGGTTAAAGTGTTGGGTTAGAGAGAGGAAAATGAATAATTTTTTTCCCCTTTCTTTTTATGTGAGTCACATACTATGCTATTTTCTCAAACTCATGCAAAAACTCTTCTTCTACACTCTGAATTTACCCCTGAATGTATCACCTGAAGAAACAAAGAAAACATTAAAAAACGAGTTTATTTATATTGTTTGTCAGAGAGATTTCTCAGAGAAAATGAACAGCTACTATTTCAACCATACTATTATTTCATCAATTTTTGCATATTGGAGACATTTCAAAAAGATTAATCCAAAAATAAAAGCAGATAAGCTATTATCATGTCTATCCTCTGTGTCCTATGCTGAGAAATGGAACATATCATTATACTGACTTCAAAGCATTTAATCTGTAAAAAAGACAAGTGGCTTACACATAAAAGTGTGCATCTTATAAAGCCCCTAGATGGGATCATTTAAATGATTAATTTAACCAATACAGATTTGAGATAAATTGATTTGCCTCTTTTCCCGTACTTATCATCCTCTATCCTGTTAAACAATTTAGCATTTAACAAAATACTACCAGACATAGAGCATTCCCAAGGTCACTCTACTAACGCTTCTTCAAGACCCACATTGAAATCCTCCTCTAGTATAAGACTATGAACAAAACAAAATTAATCTTCCCTTGCCCTCCAGCCTAAGAGGATTCAAACTCACATATCTCACCTCCCAAGAGAATTGCAACCTCTTCATCTGTGTGCTGTTGTCTTTATGTATGCACATGCATATGCCAGTACCCAGAGACCTAGAGATGGACAGAGCACTTTGTTCAGCTCCTGAGAAAGCTCTTTTGTTTTACATTAAATAATTAAGTATTCCTTGGACCAGAGAGCAGGACAGAGCACAACCATAGGCCAGCAATCAGGGCACTCAGCTGGGAAAGAGGACTGTTTTCTGCTCTCTGCTTCAAAAACTACTTGCCATTTAAACCAGTGCCTGCTCTGAGTTCTTCCCTCTGCCCTGCCTGGTGAAGCGAGCGAGCCCTCATCTTCCAGGTGACTGGTTGGGTGAGCCAGCAGGACTCCCAGGAAAAGAGATCTTCCTTTGTTTGCTGAGGTTTGTGTCTGCATTGGGGCAGCTTCTGATACTGGCTGGATGTTAGGTCATCATGTGGTCAGGTCACTGTCTTGACAAATACCCCAAAAAGCCAAACAGCATCTCAGAAAGCTCTTGCAGAACTCAGATACAACTGTTGCTTTTATGCTGTGCTGGTGTTAGACTGACTTCTCCTTCCATGGGTTGGAGGAGATGCCAGAAGTGTGACAGTGCAAAGACAAGTCTTTGGGTAGGCTTAAACAAAGGTTGTGGTGCCTCAGGTGAGTCCTAGCACAAACCAAATATCCCCAGTTCCTAAAGCTGAATTCTCAAACAAGACAACTCTCTACGCATTTTTCTAGTCATGCTGGTTCCGAGAAGTGCCTTCAGAACATGTCTAAGGCTGTGGTTAATTACTGCCAACAAGTAGGTCACTCAGCTAGGCTATCAAGATTCAAGTCCTTCTCCAGAACAAATAATTAATCACAAGCCTCTATTCACACCAGGTGAATAAATGAATGGATGAATGAAAGAAATATCAAGGAAAAATGAGAAATAATGTGTCTGATTCATAAAATACAGAAAGAAGGCTTGGCACCAATCTGTAAAGCAGGGTTTACAGTCAAGCATGTCAAGAAAAAGAAGATGTTTGTCTGGCCAGAAGCAGATGCTTCTTTCCCATTCATTTAATTTCTTATTAGTTCTGGTGGTTCCTGCACAATTCCAAAGTGGAGCACCACACCAGGGAGTTGGGAGCCCAGGAGATGACAGCTAAATCCTCTGCATGTCAGAACCTATCTTCCAAATACCAGAGCACCTAAGAGGGTCTAACTTACAGCCCCTCTCCTGTTTAATTCTTAAAATGTACAGAAGAAGTAGGTGTTTCCAAAGCTGGCTGAAGACACTCGTATTCAGTTGTTGTTCCCAGAATAGAAAAGTGTGAGACAGCACTGGAAATTGTGGTGCCAACAAAATAAAATCATTTTCACAGAGAACATTATTGTGAGACAAGTAAAATGTTTGGAAAGTAGTTAATGCCAGATCGCTCCCATTCATACATTTTTAAAACAGATTGATAAAATACATCAATTTTGTGAGTCTTTTGCCTTTTATATTTCTTGTTAGTTTCTTCTGTTATGGAATTCCACTGAGTGACTATCTCTGAACATTATGTACAGAACAGAGCCGAGCAGTGGAATAGTTTTATGTCTTCTTCTGTCTCCCTCTGCCTGAATTTTAATAACAATAAATCTGAATGGTTATAACACAAAATTGAAATCAAGCTGCCTGACAAAGCACGCAGAATGGATGAACAACATCAGTATTGCCTTACTTTCCAGATTTGTGACAAATTACATTTAGTCCATACAGAGGATGTTATTACCCTTGTGCTTCTTCAAAACACAAAAAAAATTATTACATTATAGTTATCATTCTGCTTGGCAACAAAATGTTAAAAAAAAAAGAAAAAGAAAAAAGCAAATAAAAGGATCAAAAACCTATCTGAGTAGATGAAAAATAAAGTGTGAGCCATGTGTATGTCTCTCTCTGAACAACTTTCAGTTTATCAGCCCAGGGATCCATTTATAACATTTATAAAGTTGCAGTCTTTAATAGAAGCCCAAATTCAATTTGCTCAGCTTAAAAATGAGCTTCTATTTTAATCAGCTGAACCTTAGCAACATGAAATTGATAGGAGCATTTCCACACACTTAATATGTTTGTAGTTGCACTTTTGATTTGCCACCAGTTAGTTTGGGCAGCTTTTTCTGCCAGTAGCTGGAAGACTGCCATTTTGCCTGTGTGATACTTACTCTGGTTTCTTCTCCAAGTTAGAATTTAATTTCTCTGTTTATTTATTTTTAGTTTGAAATAGCTCTTTTGTCACTTCAGAAAGACTATAGTTGAGGTGATGATTTCTCGTGGGTAGATAAAGAGACAGGAGAAATGTTTCTCTTTTAGGGAAAGAGGCAGGCAGAGATGGGTGAATGAAGAGAAGAGAGTCACCACCATAAATGAAGCACGTTTTTTCTGCCCAGGAAGAAAAGCTAGAAGCTGTGGAAGTATCCAAAACCCTAAAGGTGCCAATAAATTAAAAAAAAACATCTCACAAGCCTTACTCCATACTAAATATGACTCTCCCTTGTGGATAACTGCTCATTCTTAGAAGATCAGAGCTGCAATGGGCTGTCTGCCACATCCTCTTGTCACCTCTAATTGAGGTGTAAGCAATTAGTTGCCAGATTCTGTGGCACAGATTGAAAAAAGATTATCTTGGCTACAGAGAAGGAGCTTTTGTCAAAGACCTGGAAGAATATTACTGGCTAAGAGTTAACAAGGTAGAAATTTTACTTAAAAGAGCCTGGTTGCAGTTTGTAATCCAACAGAAAAAGCTATAGCATTGATTTTGATGCAGCAGTTATTACAGTTTGCAACTGATTCTTCAGCGAAGAAAACTTAGGCAACTGCTGGCTGTATTTTCTTAAACTGCTTTGTATATCCTTCACTAAGCATGGTGTGAAGTCAACAAATAATGTATTTGGATTACCCTTCAGGGATCACCCATTTCTCTTCTGCTAGTCTTCAGGTGAAAGAGAGACTCTTGAAAGTCTTCCACCTGCAGACACCTTCTTTCTGAAGGGAACTCTTGCCAGGTTTCCTCCAGCTGAGTGCACACCCCTCTAGGGACAGCAGGATTCCCTTTCTACCCTTTCCTTGTCCTTGGTGCTCGCTGAACATAATTTATATTGCTACACAAATCTATTGCAAGGAAAGATTTAAAAATGAAAAAAATTGGTCTACTTAGACTGCAAGCTAAGCCCAGGAAATTTATCTTCTCTAAGATTTGATTTCTTCTCTGTCATTTCTTTTTCTTCACCTAACAATTTTCTCAAAAAAATGAGTTTTGTGAACATAGCTGCTCTCAGCATGCTGCCCATATTACCTCAGTAAAAGAAGTAAATTTGATTTCTGGACTTATGTAGTCTTGTGGAAAAGAATCTTACTTCACTTACTGACAAACCTAGTGGTATAGCTAACAGCATTTCCCAAGTGAGGTGGCCTTGCTTTAAAAAAAAGAGAAGAAGGAAAAGAAAAAGAATCAATATTGACTCTTGACACATTTTCATTTACATCACTGCATGGCTTTCAGACTGGGCACAAATCAATAAGCAGCTTTTAACACTGCTCAACCAGTTTGTTCTATGTAAAAGAAGAGAGATTTGCCTCAAGTGGCTTGTTTTTCCCCTTTGGGCTCCAGACAGACTCTCTACCATTAACAGTGTGTGATTCTCTGAAATGAAGTTGAGTTTATTTGACTGCTCTTTCTGTGACTGATCAGAGGAGCTTGAACTGTAATATTAATCACACAACATTTTCTTCATCACTACTTACAGTCAATTGACTTCGTACTTAGTGAAAGCATCTCAGGCAGCCAACTCAATGTACCAGAGGGCAAGAAGTCAATAGGAGGAAGAAAGATTTTGTTTCAAAACACACAGAACACAGCCTGTGGAGCCACTGACACACACATATTGGGCACTTCATCACAGCACAGGTGTGATGCTGTTGCATGTTTTTATTTGTGTGATGAAGGCACCCTCATCACCTTTTGTTCAGTAGGCCCCCTCAGCAAACTGCAGCTTTTCCTTCAGTCTCAGGGTTACTTGGAAGGTCTAGGGACCAAATAGTTTCTCCAAATTGCACGGGGTTCAGCAATTATTTATTTTCAATTTAACTCTCTATATATTTCACCAGAGAACTGACCCATGAAGTGGGCATCTTCTGCCTGAGATATACTGGTGACTCTTACTTGGATGCCAGGCATATGTCATGCTAATAATACTGTCCGTATGCTTAACAAATACCAATTTGCCTAAGGCACTATTAATGCCATTTTAATAGCCACTTGCTTACAGTGGGTCTTCTAAAACCACATCATCACATATTGATTTTTGAATATAGACAAGAGGGAGTGCAGATGCCAGAAGGTACAACATTATCAGTTCTGTTTCCTGGAGTCTCAGCACACCACCTCAGAGAATTTTTAGCTCATGAAGCCTCCACAGAAGTTTTCACACCAAAGAAGTGCACACAGCATTGAGAACAAGATCCTGGAGGATTCATTTATTGGATGTGATTCCTTAGAAATGTTCTTTGCTAGAAGCAGACTCTGTGTGAAGTCCAACATGCCATAAAACGGGCAATTATGTCTTTTCTATGGCACATTTTAGACACGCATGATCAGAGTCCTCCCACTTGTGTAAAGCATCTCGTTGACTGCCTTCATTGCTTTCATGGGGATTCTCCCTAAATAAAATGGATTCCTCAGTAGTGTGGAACTGATGTAACACCAAGGAAACTCATCTTCTCTGGGCTTTTCTGGATTAGATTTCTAATTTTCTACACAAATAGATGCAAGTAATATTAAAATAATGTGTCGTAAATGAGTACATATTCATATTAAACATGTTTGTTATCTCTTTATTCAGCAAAAACATTGGTTTGTTTTCTATGACTGAAATAAAGTTTATTCAAGAATGGTTTAAGTGGATAAAATTAATATAATTTGATGAAACACACTGAGAATATTTTAGACAGATTTTTCTGGTTATTAGTTTTTCATAATTTCCATAGTTTGGCCCACACATGAAATAGCTGTTGTCTTAGACGGGCAAATCAATTTTGATTTAAACATCCAAGTTTTCTTGACACTTGTTTCCTACTAGCTTAGAGTTACAGGAAAATATGTGTTTCCCAGAGGAAAAGAGTACAGTCATAGTCAGAATAAAGAAGGACTTTCAAGGACACTCACAGAGATCAGTCAAAGAAGACAAGACCTTAAATCTGTATTCTTATTCTGTTGGGAGGGCATTCAAATCAAATCAGTAAGTGAAAAAGTAAAATTAACTCTCTATTCAAATCCACCCAAACATTAATATATATTGGTAGTATGCAATTCTGTATACTACCAATTTTGCCCAACTCTTTAGCCCTCAGTTCCCGATGCAAATACAGCAACCACTTGTTCTCAACTGTATCCCCTGACATTTGTGAAATAGTAGGCAAAACTAAATTAATTGCTCAATTAGGAAGCATAAAATTGTATTTCTCGTGGAACGGATCCATTTCATTACGGTTCGTACTCCATGTACTGTACCAGATACATAAGGCTTGTATCACTACTCACCAAAAAGCCCATTAAATGCCAAGTCCCCAAGCATGCTCCAGCTGATCTCTACTGCTCCACCAGTGGGAACTGAGGGAAATTACCCTGTATGGAGTCATGGGCTGTTGCCCAGAAGCTACAAATGTAGGCGGCGCACAGGCACAGCAGCCAGCTCCATGGAGCAGCAGGAGAGTGAAGGATGAGGGCAGGGCTGCTGGGAAGTCAGCTCTGACCCTATCAGATGACAAACAGTGGGCACACCAGAAAAGTTGCAGCAAGGCTGACCAGCTGCCCCTACATCCCATCTAAAATTCACCAGCTACTTAGGTGCAAAATGTGAGCAGTATCTTCATCCCCAAATTCGTAGCAGATATAAAATTTCACACCCACCATAAGAATACTTGCAGCTCCTGATTTCTTTTGTAGATCTCTGATACTATGTACTTTCAAACTATTCTGAATACCTACTACCCCAAGTAAAAACAGGCACTATATAGCAGTTGATATAATTACAAGAAAATCTGAGGTCTAAGAGGAAAAGTCACTTGAATAACCTTAAATCTGATTTTCCTGTCAATAAATAGGCTCATCCTAATTACTGAGATTACTACTGAAGATCTTTCACCAGGATAGCGGACCTCACCTTTAGCATTTCCCAAATGTATAGGGGCACAGGCAGAAGGGAAATGGAGTTGAAGCGTCTTGTCTGAGTTCATCCATCAGCCCAAGCACCAAGAGATGACAGAGCCAACCATGCCTCATTTTCCAGTAGGTCTGTGAGAAAATCTGTAATTCTGGAGATGAGAAGTCACTGCGGAGAGCTGAGGGAAGTGATGGATACATGGAGCTGGGTGTAGAGGGTAGGGAGAAACCAGACTTGCCTTCGTGAACCTTGCATCTCTGTTGGATTAAGAATAGCATGACAGACTGTGTTTCAGCTCTGACTGTTCCAGTTTAGCAGCACAGTCTAGCAGAGATAATGCTAGGCAGGGTTTCAGTGGCCTTGGGGTGAAAATAAATTGTCCTAAACCTCCTGTAACAGAGCCTAGCACTCCCTCCCAGAGACCACACCACTGAAGTGCAGCATACGTTTAAGTGGACAGTCAGAGTTCAAACATATGCAATCATGGTGCTATTTCACAAAGGACTCCATTTGGAATGAAAAAGAACATGAGTATAAGGCCATGGGAATTTTTCACCATCTGTGATAATAACTCAGAAAAAGCTTGGCATGCAATCTGCAAAAGATAATTCTCTTTTGGGGATGCAGTTCTAGGATTTGCTTCCAGGATTCAAGTATTAAATTTTTTTAACACCTTGTGATCATTCATGGAGGCAAATGATTTCTGTGCATGGCACAACACTTTGAATGAGTTGCTAATTGGTGTACAACATTTGGCACAATGTATTCGGTCCAATATTTGAAAAAGACCAGACTCAATACTATGCTTAGGCTGGTTTCCAATATGATACTCCACTATAAATTGTCCTGTTTTTTCATATAATGTTTTCTGAAATCAGAGAGTAAAGGCTGATGTGACACCAAATAAAAACAAGTGGTTTTCTCTGTATTTTTACACCTGCTTACAGGCATAAACGTTTTGTAACTGTTAAGCAACAAATCTCTGCATGTGTTCATGAATTAGGATTCTCAAAATTACATAGTTAAAAATCCCAGAAACTTCCATTAGGAACAGGGATATTACCAGTCTAAGCCAAACTGACAGCTCGCCTAGGGAGCGGTTGTCTATCTGTGGTCAGGGAAGGGCTGTCCTCTGGGCAGGTTGGAAAGTTCAGCCCAAGTTTGGACCAAAGTGCCCAATAAATACTATGTCCCTTCACAAGGTGTGCCTGATCCAGTGCTAACTCTGCTGCCTCTGGACACACAGTGTCAGACCCCTTTTCTCAGGACTGCTCTTTCCCCCTATACTGAAGGAATCTGAGCAAGTTATACCTGGCAATTTCCATGGGAGACCAAAGTCTGCTGGCCCCTTCCCTCTCCCTACCTCTCCCTCTCCATGAACTGAGCGGCACAAAATGATAAAGAAAGAACATGGTAAAATGTGATCAAAATGTTCATTTGTTGATGAACTTGCTTAATGGGAAATTAGTTCCTGACCCTCTCAGTCAGTGATTGGGTTGTGCTCAGGATATGGTTCTTTTCTGCTTTCATTATTTAAAAGTCTGGTGTCAAATTTAATCCTATTCAGTTTGTGTCCTCAATCATTTCTTTTGACAGCAAGATCCATTGCTAATCATTTATTCCTGAGTCGGCTGGGGCTTGCAACACACTGGTTATTAATCAGATTGGCTTTTGTATTCATTAATGGTGAAATGCAACTGAAAAAGCATTCCCCTGCCTCAACCAGACTAATTCCAGCAAAAATGTGGATGTGGATTGAAATGAAACCCCCACAGAGCTGAGAAATTCTGTCCTCAGCAGGAACATCAGAGAACCCAGGACAAAATCCTGCTCATGACTCATTCTCTGCTTTGGCTTTTTGTGAAGTTCAGAATTGCAACAATTCTGATCCTGACCATAGAATGCAAGGACAATCAAGATACAGCTAGAAAAGTATTTGAGGAGCATCTTCTTTTCCATTCTTTATCATCATTAAACAAATTTCATACTTCAAATTTTTATGCTGTATTGGTGTTAGAAACTAGAATGTTTTGTGTGTAGATATTGGACATTCAACAGTTTTGTTGGCCTGGGTGTCCAGTTCTCATCACTGGTGTCTGCCACTTGTTCCTCCCCAGCCAGGCTGGCACAGCACCAGTGTACAAGTGCCTGCCTGTTTATATTTATAATCCTGGCCCAGGCACACAATGGCAAGCAGGGCTACGTGAGTGTCACAGGCAGGGACATAAATAGGTAAGGACATAGAAAGGTACCAATGAATGTTGCACATCCTGTGTCTGCTGATATCTAAACTCTTTGATCTCAAGTAAAACTTACAAAGCAAAATAAGGATAACAAACATCCCAGCATATATACCCAGCAATGTAAACATCTATAAGGGAAAGATATTGGGGTAATATTTAAACCTACTTTTATGCAGAAAGAGAATTTTTAAAAGACACAATTAACTGAGTTCTGTATTGGTTTGCAGCAATTAAAAGTCTAATGCCGATGAACAATTCTCTGTAGTATAGTGACAAAATTGCAATGGCATCTCTTCAGAGTCTAGGAACTAATATCAATAGCTTTATTTCCTTTACGCTTCTCAGGAGTACGAGATTAGGAGAACAATTGCCCTGCCACAAAGAGTACTAAGAACTACTGAGCACAATATTGCATCTTTATGCTGCTAAAAACCATTTTAAATAGCCCTCTGGAGATACAATTTAAGGCAGATGGATTTTCCACTAAAAGGTACACATGCTTTCTTGTTTTACATGTGCATTTCTCCCAGTATATGCCCATAGCAGTCACACGCACAACCATGTGGAATCACTGGAAACACAATTTCTTCATGGTAAAGGCTGATATTTCACCACGTGGTAACACTACAAGGCAGAATGCACATGGTGCCAGGAGGTGTTAAAGCCATGAAGTGTCATTGCTATCACAGTATCCAACACTACATTGGGACTGGTAAATTAAGAAGTCCATAGCCTGCTCTATAGCCTGTTCTCTTATCTTAAAAGAAGTTTGCAACCTGAAGGCCAAATGCCTTTTAAAACAGGGTGACACAGCTATTTTACTTACAACCTCTTGAAGAGTGCTGGAACACTGGCTTAGGGAATTCTAGGTGACATGAACCCAAGTGCATGTCAGGGAGAATGCTCTCTGTTACTGGACAACCACAGGACAGTGTTGCAGCATCTGTCCTGGCACTGTCTTACCAGAGTGGGTGCAGCCCTTGGTTCTTGTGATCCTGAGAGATGATATAAAATCAGAAGATGCAGTAACCTTGGACCTGTACTGAGATCAAATTATCTAGGGTATAGGACAGGTGGAAGTAAGAAAAAGAAATAGACTCTTCATCAAAATCTCCACTCATTTCTTGCCTGGAGAAGTTACATAATGACTACCAGGTACTACAACACTTTTATCACTTTTTGAAATTGATTTAGTGAAAGACTCATATTGTGTTGCCTGACAGTAACTTATGCAGATGGTTGCTTGGTTTATGAGCATCAGGTATTTATATTCATTATATAAACATAAATATACATAAAAAAGATCCTTTTGTAAAAAACAAGGTTATGATTTTGCAGTACTACTGCAAAACAAATAAAATTTCTCCTGGGTTTAGCAGGCCTAGAAACAAACTTGTTGAGGACCATCAAATATATTCCTATAGAAAACAGATTTGCGAAAAACAAGGATAATTTTAATTCAATGTAGTCATACTCCAGGACGGAAAGATTAAAGTGGTGTGTTATCTTGTGGTTTTTCCATGCAGGCTTTCTCCTAACAATCACTTTTTGATGAAGCGTCCAATTTAGTTTCAAAAATCTCTAATCAGATTTGCCCAGCTGTTCCAGAGGACGGTGCATTTGTGTAAGAATTACCTGTTGTTTTTCAGTTCTTGCTGCTGTCTCAATCCAGAGGTGGATAATTTTAAAAAGTAAGATGTGTGTAAAACAATTATTTTACTAGGTATACCCTAGGTCTTGTACAATTTCTGTTGTATCTGACATTGTCACTGTTTGTGCAGATACTGATCATTTCAGGCAAACATTTTTTTTGTCTTCAATATCTCATGATTAGCTATTTACAGAGTTGTGTGAACATAGCCTTGTTGCAGAAATTATAGAATCAAGGAATCACAGAGTTATTGAACAATTTCTGTTGGAAGAGATTTAAGATCATGGAGTCCAGCTGTCAGCGCAGCACTGCCAAGTCCACCACTAAGCCACGTCCCCAAGTGCCATCTCTACACATCTTTCAGATACTGATTCTGCTAGTTCTCTGTGAAGCCTGTTGTGTGGTTTGACAGTGCTTTCCACTAAGGATTTCCCCAAATATCCAATTTAAACTCCCCCTGGCAGAACTTAAGGTCATTTTTCCTTGTCCTAACAAGAGATGATCTTTGTCTGTAGAATAAGTGAGGGATAATTCCCTCCACACTGACAGTAAACCTTGCAAACTGATCTTGTCATGCTGAAGTTACCAGACTAGGGCTGTGGGGCTGTCAGGACAAGCTGCTGCAGAGGCTGCTGAGTGAAGGCTGCACACTGATGGGTGCCCAGAAGTGCTCCAGCTGCAGGGCCAGGGCACTGCCAGCACTGACACAGCAGGAATCTCCCTTTTTCTCAAGCAGAGTGTGGGTACTGGAGGCAGCAAAAGCAGCTCCACTAGCAGCACTCTGTGCTCTCTAATTTCTTTGTTTTTCCCTTAGTACACAAGGATTCTCCTTTCTTTTACCTGTCACAAGTACAACTCCTCCAAGCAGGCTAACCATGCTATTTTTCTACAACAGTGTATGAAACTTCCATTTTTCCATCAAGCTCCTGAAACTAGGGTCAGAACTTGGAAATTTGCTCCGAAGAAATAAAGTGTCTACTGTCCTGTCTTTAAGGTGCTGTCACTTTCCCTGAGAGCAAATGATCCCCCATCCTGTTGTTGCTAGGAACTCAGTGATTCCCATGCTTGCCTTACAGCCCACCTCAAAGGAAACTGAAATACACAGGCAGAATGTAGCCCAAAGCTTTGAATTTTTGGAGGAGAGCCATTTTCTAGAAAAAATATTTTGATAAATTAGTGTGTAGTGGGAGGGTGATATTAGGATTTTGTAATGCATCAAATTCCCAGATTTTTCTCTGTGAAAAATAGGGAGGTCACAGAGGACATTATATGCATACATATATACACACGTATATGAAGAAAGGTCTTAAATATATCTTAAAAATATTTGCCTGAAAAATTATATCTGTTTCTATTAAATTATGGAGACATCTTATTCCTATTTACTATCAAGATTTGTTTCAAAAGTATCATTCAATGTGAATATATAACATTTTAAGCAAGTTGCAGTACTTAGGAACATAAGAAAAACTCCTATATTTGGGTTTATGTGAAAATTTCTCCTGAATTCCTGCTCAAATATTTTAACGTGTCCTGTTTTCCTCTTACTCTCTCATGCCATTTAAAATTGTAAACCATTTATAAATATATATATTTAGAAAATAAAGTCACAGAGTTAGCTTCTGCTAACACAATTAAAAGGTATTTTTTATTCTACCCTCTCCCAATAATTGTTTTGCCCTGTACTTCCTGATACAACAGGTGCTTACACTAATTGAATATCAAAATCAGAGTAAAAAATTTACATGCTGTAGGCTCTACCTTCCAAAAATGCCAAATGTCACCATGTGAAATGACAATTAATGCACAGATGAGAGAGAAAAGAGGTGTTTTAATTACAGAACAAAGAAACCTTGTTCTGATCTGGTAGAACTGCGAACATTTGTGTGGAACAGAGTATTTGGATAAAACATTGATAGGAAATAAGGTCCTTCTCTCAAAAAAATAGCATAAAAATGATTTTTCAAGTTTCAGCTCCATCTGAATTATACCTGCTGGCCATACAAGCATAAAATTGATGTTTGTCTGAGTAAGAGCTGATTTTTCTCTCTCTATCCCACCTTCATCTTTTTAAAGTGCATATTCAGTAACTAATTTCTTTTATAAATCCTAATTTTCTAGATCCATGTGATTAAAAAGGAAAAACAGAATGAAAAAACCCCCACCCTACTCAATGTATCAGCAGCCAATTGACCAGCTTTGATGGCCATGGAGAACAGCTTGCAGACAGTATTGATGTGTTGTCCAAAAGATAAGCTCAAATCTGATAGAAAGCCAATTTTTTTTTCAATATTTTTTTAGCAAATCATGATTTTTGTGACCTGACTAGATATTCTGGCTGATCGTGCTGAGTCCAAGCAAATCCAGTGTCAGAAGGCTGCTGTTGAGCTCAGGAAGACTGTCAAAGGCTTGTGGTGGTGCTTTAAAACTTCTTCCTAAGTACTGGTGCCCAAGGTTACCTCTCCAGTGCACATCTGAGAGACTGCAGCATGGGAGACAGAGCAGATCATTGGAAGGCATCCCACAAAATTCAAACTTGCAGAGCACTGGGGTCATTACAATGCTGAGCAACAGCACTTTAGCCTTCATATAACATCAGCCAGCTTGATGCCCTGGGCTTGTTGTCACAGCTTTTGAGGATGAATCAGGGAAATATAAGTTCCCTCTTAGTTTTCTGCTGCCAGATCCGCAGTCTTAAGTAAATAAATTGGTATCAGCACCTGACATCATCAGCTTGTTAATGGAAGTTCTATCCTCTGGCACTTCTGGTATATCTTTCACCATTATGTACTCTGGATGAAAAAAGAAGTACAGAACAGGATAAAATGATATAAAAAGGGGAATAACAGAATAAGGTGGTCATTAGCGGAGAAGGATGGTCACTGAATTTAGGATACTTCATTAGGACTCAGAATGTCCAAATGAGTTTCCCTTCCATTTAATAGCTATTTGCTGACAGTAAAGTGTTTAAGAATATCTGTGCCCCAGCTCCCTGTCTTAAAATATGTTCTTTCTTCATTTTATCTAATTTCATCTAATCTGTTCAAGTTAGGGTCTTTCTCTAGCTATGAACAGTGATTAACATGAAAAGATGTGTTGTACTGAGTGCATTGGCCACTAGTAAATTAGGCACTATTAAATTAAGTAGTGACATCTACATCTTTAATAATACTATCTTCACAGAATCACAGAATCACTAGGTTGGAAGAGACCTTCAAGATCGTTGAGTCCAATCCATGCCCTGACACCTCAACTAAATCATGGCACTGAGTGCCAAGTCCAGTCTTTTTTAAAACACATCCAGGGATGGTGACTCCACCACCTCCTGGGCAGACAATTCCAGCACTTTATCACTCTTTCTATAAAAAACGTTTTCCTAATATCCAACCTGTATTTCCATTGATGCAGCTTGAGACTGTGTCCTCTGGTTCTGTCAGCTGCTGCCTGGAGAAAGGGACCAACCGCACCTGACTGCAACCACCTTTCAGGGAGTTGTAGACAATGATAAGATCACTCCTGAGTCTTATTTTCTCCAGGCTAAACATCCCCAGCTCCCTCAGTCGTTCCTCATAGGGCTTGTGTTCTTCTAGTAGCGATCACATGTGCATACTTATTTAAGACTTTAAAAAATGCTTAACATAAAACTGCATTGTCCCAATCTACAGAAATCATACATAAGATGAAGTATTGTCATAAGACTGTATAGTATACTTATATTTTTGCTCACTATTGCTACACTTTTGTACATTTTTGTTATAATTTTTGGTATATAACTACATATTATATACATATATATGTAAAGAATTGTATATCAAATTAAGACTGTGAAAAGATACGCCTTATATACAATCTCTTTTTTCCTGTCTCAGGATGCAAAACTAGCTGTTTAGCCCTTATGCTTTTAAGATTTATAAGACAGTGCCACTTAATCTCACTCCAGACTCTAAACCAGAATAGTTAGCCACAAGTTATAACTTCTACATATGGTACTTTCATATGTATGGTTTGATAGTAATTGTGTTTTGCTGTTTAATATTTATTAATCTAGTGAAAATTTTTCTGTCAATAAGATAGTTCTGGATATAAAAGGAATATGTTTCTTCTTTGTGTTATATAAGTCTTTGACTTACACACAATTACAAGAAGACTCCCTGTGATGTAAATAAACCCAGAGTAGTTTCAAGGAAGATATTTTATGAACTCCACACCAAACTTTGTGCAGTCATTTGGGGAAAGAATTGAATTTATTTCTGCGCCCTAAAAGCAGCTTCTAGTACTTCTATCTACTTCTGGAAAAAACTGCGTAGTGGTATGGATTTGATTAGCTCATCTCTTTTCTTTTGAATCAGGGACAGGGGAAATAATGAATGACTAATCACTTCAGGTTACTGTTTTTCACACTGAGGCTATTACAAAACCAATTTAAAAAGTTATACAGAAAGCTATAGAGATGTGATTAGGTTATAATGCTAATGCAGGGAATTGTGTATAGATAATTATTCTGCAGTACAGATAATTCCAACAAAGGCTAATCATAAGATGTATCAAACACCTAACAATCACAATTTTGTCTGAATTCCTTTTAAATGTTCCTTTTAAAATGTTTTTAAAATCTGCATTTTAAAAGCTGCAGATATATTGTGACTTTTTAAACAAATGTGCTGGGCTCTTTCTCTCCTTGCCTTGCACAACATTGCCATGCAGTTTTCACAGAAACTCAGTTCCCACTACATTCCTACATTCATCACAGCTGGGGTGTAATTCAAAGCAGCTTTGGACTTTCTTAAAATTCCACCAGCTGGTAAGAGTTTTCTAGGGGCTAACCCAGAACTGCAGGCAGCAGAGCACAGACCAGAGCTCAGCTGCTGAAGGGGGATCACACCTCTGCATCCAGGGCTGCTCAGTGAGAGGCCAGCGGTAATAACACACTTGCAACAGCCCAGGAGCAAAAGGGAAAATGACAGACTGTAAATCGAGATGGTGCTGTGCCACCCTTTTTGTCTGATTTCTAGGAATGGAGAAAGGGCTGGAACAAAGTTGTTTATACTGTTATCATCAAATATGGCTGTTGTGCTTACATCATATTTTGAAATGCAGAAGGCAAATGCTTGTCATGTGTGTGACTCCTCCTGACCTCCTGTGCTGTATCTCCTTCTCTCCTCCCTTGTCATCTCTCTCTTCTGAGTCCTCTCCTCTGCAGCTGTTCTCAGAATAGGTCCTGCATCTCCCTGCCAGCAACTCATATCTTATCTCAAAACATATGACTCAGTACGATGTCTCCTTCTCTTTTTCATTATTTATGCTGTGTGCCCTACACAAAATCGTGCTACTCAGTTCTGAAAACCTCAGTGCGATTCAATTCACATCAAATCAGCCAGTTTGTCAGCTTCTCCATCACCTAAAAGCTCTATATTCACTGACTGCCCTCCCTGAGCATATCTGCTACCTTCCTGCCTTCTGTCACATAAAAACCCCCAACACTGCTGCCGTGGTACTTTCAAGGAATTGACTGATTTGATGTATAAATTGTTTGCTCCCTTTCTTCAGTGTCTGCTGATTATTTAGCTGTTTCTTCTTAACATGATTGTTCCTCAGGGCAGAAACACTGCTCAGAAAGCATTTAGCATGCATGGTGAAGTGTTTAAGTCATGACTACTACATTGTGTGGTTGCACAAAGCCAACATTTATAATTCCTGTTTTATTTCAAAATGTGTTTTTAGATCAGTCCTTGAAAGGTTTCAAATAAAAACCTTTTCCCAACAATGTTCTGTGAAAATCTTTCAAATAAAACCTTTTAAGAACTGCTTGTTAGGATCCATTAATCAGCAGACATGTCCTATAGAAAGACAATTTGAAAAGCTCAGCACAGCCAACAAGGCTGTGAGCTCAACAAGGCTGCCACATCCTGCTTCTTGAAGTGTCCAACTGGAAATCCTCTTCTGGCTGAGCACAAGCTGTAGTCTAAGTGGTTTCTGAGGGTGACATGAGTTGTAGCATGAAGTACAGTAAGAACTTAATAAACACATAGAAAATCGCAGTCTTCTATCTTTCTGAGGTCATCTAAAAAGATAAATTCTAAATACAATTAAGCCTTGATTTGACCTGTTTCATGGACTTTATCTTTCAGTAATTTTTCCAATCTTAATTAGTATTTAGCATTTATGCAAGTCTGTGTGATTTAAGAGGCTGTGTGATATATGAGTGCAACAGAGTCCTCAGCTGAAGGACAAGTATTTTAGTGAATGCGAGACCTGACCCAAAGGCTATTTGCAGCAG
Organism: Zonotrichia leucophrys gambelii; assembly: GCF_028769735.1. Classification (NCBI taxonomy): domain Eukaryota; kingdom Metazoa; phylum Chordata; class Aves; order Passeriformes; family Passerellidae; genus Zonotrichia; species Zonotrichia leucophrys. The sequence goes on from NC_088172.1 coordinate 40,499,802, forward strand.
TTTGTCATTTAGTACAGGGAAGGTTAGGTAGGTTACAGTGATATATGATCTCTCATGTTCTGGACCTAGCAGCACAGTTGAGCTGCTCCTGTGACTTTTATTAACTCTGTGCAGCTCTTTTCATATACAGAGTAAACTGAAGATGTGGCAACCCTACTTCCCGTGACGGAAATAAAAGGAAAAACTTCTGATAAGTTTGGTCAATCCATCAAAACTCAGTCCATGTAAGCCTGAATGCAAATTTCTGCTGAGTTTATTTTGCACTCATTCATACACCAAGGGGGAGAGAGGGGAAATCTTGGCGAGTGCCCCACATGGAGCACTGCCAACATGCTGCATTAAACACTCACCCTGGTGCAGGAGCAGCTAAGGGAATGCCAGGGAAAAACAGCACCTGCAAGTGCTCTGCAAATGGCATGGGGCTATGGAAGGGGTGGGGAAAGGATGTAAACGAACAAAATATGATGAAAAACTGCTAGCAGCCATGGGCAGGCAAGACATATGGGCAAGTTTTCTGCTTAAGGGGACAAGTTAGTGAAACAATTCTTCTCTTCCTTTCATGTATACATAAAAAGTAGAGCTCTTAAAATTTCAAGGAGTGAGAAATGGACATTTTTTCTAAACAAACAGTATTTTGAAAAATGCTGCTTTTTTGCATTGTTGCCATTTTCTCCCTCAATATTTTCCATCAGAAGACTGACCAAAAAAACATAGAAAGAAAAGCTGGAAGACAATTATTTTTCTCTAGCCAGCTGGACAGGTACCAGCAAAACTAAATAAACAATCATATCAAGAGGCAGTTCATAATGTAGTTTGTAATCACATTTTCATCAATAATGCTCCTGGTTTATATTGAAAATCTTTTCAGTTGAAAAATTTCCAGAAAACTCTAAATATAATGTTGAGTGCCTGATTTTCCCTGTATTCTGGTGAAATTGTTCTGTGGAACTCTAGTTGCCTTGGGTAAAACTAAGCTGGATATCTGTTGTGTACTACTATATCAGCTTGGGGGTTAATATATGAAATTCCTCATTAGTGGCAGGGCTTTTAAAAATTCTTCTGATGTATGGCAACAAGAGAAATGAATGTTCAGGTATAAATATGAGCAAAAAAGGAAGCAAAGGCATAGCAATCTTTCTTTATTGGCAATTTTATAATTTCTCCTCACTTCCAACCCCCCAGGTAACAGCTGAAGAGGAAGACCAGTTTTCAGGAACAAACAAACTCAGTCCCAAAGACAGAAAAATTCTATGAGCTATTAAATTAAGAAAATCATCAACTGGTTTACAGAAAGTCAAGATATGTGCAAACAAAATTTGTGTCCTTGCTTTCCATTCAGTCCATAGCAGGAAGAGGCTGCCCCTATCTGACCCATGCCTAGCTAATGTCCCCTTCCACAGCAGGGTAGGGAGGAATTAAGGAGGAAAGCCATAAACCTTCTCCCATCCACACCATAGCACCCTCACCAAGGCAAAACTGAGAGTAGCATGCTGGCAACAGTGAGAGATCCCTTTCTCTCCTGCATTTACACACAGGCAGCTGATAGCATCTGATATTAGCGCCGATACGGATCTGTCTGCTGAAGCTCTGGGTGGCATCCACAGGACAGCATTGATTGTTTCTTTCAAGCAAGTCATGTCAGTGAGAGCATGAGTCAGGCACAGTGTGGAGGGGCACATGCCAGCTTTCAGCCTCTTCCAGCTGCATGGCATCAATTTGCTTATGGAGCAGTGTTTAGAATCCCTTTAATCCTGAGTAACCGTTTTCTATAATGATTTTACCAAAGTGACTGGAATAAGCTGCTCTTGCTTCTTATTCATGTAAGGCTGATTGTCACAAGTCATGTGTGACCTTGCAGCATGCAATCCCTCCTTTGCTCTAAGATGCTGACTCAGTGCCAAGTAAAGGATGAGTCAAATTCATTATTGCAGTTGCCTAAATTTCTGTAGCTTTGGAAAGCAGCTATTCCACAGTGCCTTCCACCCCCTCACAGCAGACATCTGCATTTCTTCTATATATAGACCAGAAAGAAAGCTTTAGAAGGAAGGAAGGGCACTGGCATAGTGAGCAGCTGGAGGAACTCATGCTGGGAAGCTCCCCTTTACATCATTGGCTACTCTCAGTCTCTGCAGGGAGTCCTTGGCTGCACTTCTCTGATGTCAGAGGGGACTGTAGCAGCACTGGTTGCACCTCTGTTTTTCTAAGACATTGATGTTTGTGGCCAGCAGTGAGGCCTGAGGGGTAGGTGTCTTTCACTTGCCCTGCATCACAGTAAAATTTTAATGCATTTTTAATTTTTTTAATAATGAAAGAAAATTAACCCTGAGGTTGAATTGCATTAGGCAGCATGATTTCTAGATTCCTTCCCTGGCTCTGGTAATTCTGTAATTGTTATTTGGGGTACATGATGCCCTGCTTATAAAGGGAGGACATATTCTTTTCATCCACACAAGGCAAGCCTAGCTCCTATAAAGACTCCAGCATGAGACTTTCCATGAAACAAATTCCCTGTATACTGGACTGGAATCTCAGATAAGAAACAACACTGGGCAGAGCAACCTGTAGCTGTGGTTATCTGCATCATTTCATGCAATGTGACACTCATCATGGTCAAGGACTGCCTTGGTGCAGCAGTGAAGTGTGAGAATCCTCCCACAGAGTGCTGTGGTGCTGCAAGACCAAGGGAAACTTCCTCCACTTCTGCAGCATTCTTCCAGGGAGTCCAAGATTCTTTGTTAGCAGAAAAGCAATTGCAGTCATGGAAATCTGTACTATAACTGTGTTGTTTCTTATTAGATTCCTTGCAAATAGAGGTGTAGGGGGATAGAACATAAATAAATGAAGGTAGTATAGAAAGTAATCTTACCCCCTAAAGAGTTGCAGCTGAGCCAATTACTAAAGATCAGGAGCAGGCCTGATGTTAACAGGCCACACCTGTAGCCAATAAGAGGAGTGTTATAAAAGAGTGGATTGGCGGGAACTGGAGTTAGTTGGCTGCTGTGGGGACAAGGAAGAGTCAGTACCTAGAGGAGCTGCCTACAAGAAACATCAAGAAGGTATGAAACTCTAGCAATATGGAACCCTTGCACTATTAATGACAACAACAAGGTTGTATGGAGTATAAAGGACTGTTTTACCAGTCTACCTAATGAAAATTTAAAAAATAGCACTTGATAGGCAAGGCACTCATTTAAGAATGTTACCAGTAACCCAAACCAGTGAAAACTACTTTTGAAGTCTCTGAAAATTAGTGTCTCTGCTCTGCACCAGTACTTCACACTGCTTTTTAAAATTCTCTGAATTTCTTTTACCAATTTGTGACATTTTTACCATTTTCATGATATATTTGTTATTTATAACCTAAATCTTGAAGACAGCTTTGCTGAGAAAATTCCAGCACACAGAACTGCTTCATGAAATTAGAATAGCCGTCAGGAGCTAACAAATCTACAAAGCTTTAAATAATATATGAACCTCTGTTTTAAACTGCCTTTTATGGTGGAGTGATAAGACAGATCATTTTAGGGATTTAAGCCTCTAAATATTTTTCAAAATTTCAGCTTATGGAAAACACACAAATCTAAAATACATTATCTGGGGGGTTTTTTGTTCGCCAAAAGAAAATTTTCGCAAATTTTATCGGCACAAGATATCACACCTGTGATACTGTGAAACTGCTCCCTCTCATGACACCTAAGAGTGAAACCTGGTGTCTCTGTCCCATACCTTGTCACACAAAGCTGCAGAGCAGCACCCCAGATGTCACCCAGGAGGTGTGCTACAGGTGGCTATGCTGAGTGCTGTGGAAGGGGATGAGGTGATGGTGCTCTAGCACAGACCAGGAATATGTTCTGAGGAAACACACTGCCCATCTCAGGACAAGGCACCTGGCCTATTCCCCACCTGCCTGCTGATGTTGGTTTTCACAGTAAATGGTCCAAGGTGGTGCTGGGGATAAGAGGCTGGACTGTTCTGTCCCTTTTGTTTTGGGAACTGGAGTGCTGTGCAGCAGGATGCGAAGGACTGAAGGCAGCCCTCAGCAGCTGGGACAACTGCTGGTGAGGGTAAAGCTACCTCAAGCTGCACAGCCAGCCTGTTGCCAAATGTGCTGACAAGGGAATTTTCAGCTTTCCCAACAGCTGCTTTCCAGGGTGCCAACCCTGACAAACCTTTTATCTGCAGGGAGCCAGACCTCTACGTCTGTAGGGTTTTCTGCCTTTGGTCCTATCTCTGCCTGGCCATCTTGTTTGTTAATGTTCACTTGCAGAAGGGGCTGAGAGTCATTAGCTCCCTTTGAACTCACTATGAATGAAAATAATTTAGCATCACAAGCCTGAGATGATTTTGTGTGAAATCCTGGCATATTTCAGGCAATTAAATGAATGGGTTGTTATTGGGTCTTTCGTCCAATTGATGCATAATTTTACCACCTGAACAGGAACCTTCTCTGTTCTTGCCTCTTTAGGCGCATCCCCTGTTCCACTAGAACGGAAGGACTTAGAGGTGGGGTAGAAATTGCTGATCCAACAAAAAATTTCCTGATATTTCCTAACAGCAAAGGATGCTTTTTGTGTCTTCAAACTCTCCTTCAAACTCATTTTGAATGAGGAGGTTTGAGATTTGTCTGATGTCTTAGCTTTACTTTTGGACATGGAAAATTCATAATCAAAATAATTCATGAGTTTCAGAAAATGAGAACCAGCAGTGAACTGAGCTTCAAAATAGAATAAAATTGGAAAAAGCATGGGGAAGTTATGATACAAAGAAATGGCCTGGCGTAGAGGACCCAGCCAGGAGAGTAAGTAGAAGAGCGAGTATAAAAGAAATATGCATGCCCAGATACAGAGCAGAGGATCTGAATTGAGTGCTAGCATGCTCATAAAGTGAAAATAAATTGTGTTGCCAGTTTTCTAGTATATGTCTCATAGTTATTTCATGCAGTCTTTTTTTTTAGACTCATGCAAGGTGACTTGCAGACACAAAGGGGCAATAAAGGAGCATTGTGTCATCATCATCTCTTCTTGATTGCATTTGAGGGAATATGAAATTGTTTCTTTTGCTAGTGAAACACATCTCTGCTCTAAATATATTCAATATTTAAGTCTGTTTAAGTGGCAATGGCTACCTACTTTTTGAAAGTAAAAATCTTTAAAGGTGTGCAAACTATTAATTTTGTTTTACATGACTTCAGACATCTTGGGGACATCTCTAATATTCAGACCACCTACAAGACTTGAAAAAGAGGGAACAATCACATGGAAGATTGAAAAATTCTATTGAAAAAGTACTGAAGATAGATTGATTACTTTTTTCTGACTGAAAAAAAAAATGCTAGTTTTTAATTGTTTGCCATTTTCTCAAATATTAAGCTCAAAATTTTAATCTGAAGCTTGTACCAGTTTTTACTCTACAATATATTATTGACAGCTGTCAATAGTGGGTTTTAGATTAGTATTTTCTCTTAAAATGTCTTTCCTCCCGTTTACTACTATATTTTATGTGTGCTCTACATATTAATATGTCTTTGTACTTGTATGGGTAGAGAAAGTTGAGTCCCCTCATTACAGAGGAAATTCTTCTTGTTTATGTTCATCATATTTTACTTATATTGGAGTATTTTCATGGTTTCACCTTAGCAAAAAGTCCTTTCTCTTAGCATGAATCACAGTCTCCTTTTTTTTAATGCCTCATGGTATTGAGCAAAGTCATTTCACTCAATGAAGGATTTTTGAGAAAGAAAATTATCTAAATATTTGCTTTCAAAGAAAAGCTTTTTATAACAATGAAGGTTATCTGAAAGGATATTTGGAAAGATTGCTGTGAAAGCATCTGTAAAAACACCTGTGAAAACAGAGTAATTAAGTGATGACTGTTAACTATGCTGTTAATGTGCTCCCTCATTGTGGGCAGCACATCAACAAATCTAAAATAAGAAACTCACCTTTCATTGCTTCTATGTTAGCTAGACATCCTACAAATATACATTTGCTTTTCCTGACACCACTCTCAGGATTTCTACTGATGTGAAGGTACATTGAAGAGATTAGAAGAAACACAGGGTCATAGAAATTGCCAAGGCAGATAAAATCAGAGCTCTATGTAATTCATTGCCAGCAAAAGGTATTAGATAATCCACAATCTTTAGGTAACTTTTCTTCTATGGAAAGTTGAGGTCTAACTGTAAAACAAATTGGATGAGAACTGTGACCTCTTTCTTTGAAATGAAAGTCAACATGTGAGCAACCAATGTTTTTTGGGAAGATACCTTAATGTACACATTTTTAAATATAAAAGCCTCTTGAAATAAACCATTACTTTTGAATGCAAACACAAACTCACACATATCATGGTTCATGCTATCAAGAAAATGACAGCTCTTTTCATTGGCATCTAGGGCTAGTTGTGTTTCATATTTTACATGAAAAATTGTATGAAAAAATACAGTTTTCAGTTCTTAGCAATCCCGTATTTCTAACAGGAAAAAGGATGTGGAAGCCTTTAATAAAGGCTGTTCCTAAATGTAATGCCCATTACAGTTTCAACAGCTTGAAACATTTTTTACTTTCCTTATTTTTGCAGATGTTGGTTCTTGCACCTTCAAGGTGAAGTATGCAGTAGTCTTGTGATTAGTTGGAGAGAAAGATAAACTGACCCAGAGGATATGATACAACACACCTGTTCTTTAGATGTAAAAATTTCACAGAAATTTAATCAATGCAGTCTGCATCTTGCTGTCCATGTTCACCTCCAGATACAGACAGATTTGTTTGAAGAAAAATTAAACATTTTTTTCTCATTCACGGTTTTGTTTTTTTTTTAATACATCTCTTTAAGTATCTTTGTAAAGAAGGTAACAAAATTCAATAAAAATTTGATATTTAACCCTAAATGTGACTTCTAAAGTTTTCCATTTTGATTCAGGCACACAACTTTTCCACATAGTAGAAGAAAAGGTTCTAATAACAAAAATAGTCACTTTCTATACCCAAATTATTTTCACTTTATAGTTATTACAGACTCCTTCTGTCAAGTTATTTGACCTTCTGTCAAGTTTGGTTAAGGGTTTCAAAAACATATAAGAAGGCTTAAGAGCCTGACAGACAAATATGGACAGCATATTTAAGTAAATCGCCTTGTCTTCAGAAAGAAAGGGATTAAAAAGCAGATTTCATTTCTCTTAAGGAGTAACTCACATAGCCTGTTGTGTTTGGTGTCAGTTCTTATTCAGGAGACATATTCACATACAGGACAGCTTTTTACTGAAGAAGTGTACCTCCCAAATTTCACACGTCAAATAAACTGAAAAATGCCTCACAAGTTTCTGACTTTGGTGGACCCCTGAGAAAGAGGTGTTTCTCATCTGCTGGCAAGGCATATTTGTCACATTTCAGGCAAGAGTATCTGACCATGTTTTAGTTATCTATTTGCTTGCCAGAAAGAACAGATGATGTTAATCAAAGCAATGATGGAAGAGAGCATCCAAAAAGTCCACATGGCTTTTGATTAAAGTGTGTTAGATAGTGTTTTAACTTCAAGGGTTTAGTTGTTGTCACAGATCCCCACAGGGATGCCCCTAATGCAGCTGTGCTTTTTCACCAAGTATTGCATATGGTACACTAACTCTCTTGCTGTTGTTTTTTCATATATTTTTTCCTATTTTTGTTCAAATGGTTACTAGAAACAGTTTTGCAAACCCCCAAAATGTGCCACCTAGTCCAGAATGTGTCAAATGCCATGCTCAGACAAGATTTTCTGGCAGTACTATAGGGTCTTAGAGGCACAAAAATTTTCATGGTGAGTGCAGCAAACAGAGTCCAGCTTCACTGGAGGATGGGGCTATGGCCACTCGGATTGGCATGAGGCTGCCTGGAGTGACTGAAGGGCATCATCCCTGAATGCCCACAATTTCCATTGAAAGAAATTAATGCTGGTTTAATCCCAAATTAATAATGTGAAGAATATAATCTGCCTGGGGTGAGTGAATAGGTGAGGATGTGTCAGAGAAAGGAAGTTTGGAATTCACAGAGAAACCCATCACAGACAGGTGGGAAGATAGAGCACTGTAAAACTGCAGCTCAATTACTACATCAAAATTCCAGTTCTTTCGGAAGAAGAGGTTTAATAAACAATCAATCTCTCTGAGGAGACTTTATTCTGATTTGTCATTACACACAGACAAAACTGTCTTAGAAATGGTGTTGAATTGTGAGGCTGAAGAGTGAAACTGTTGGTTTCAAAAATTTCTGGAACTGTTGGAAACAAAAGTTTCATGTTAGTGCAAAAAAACCCCTGATTAGAAGAGTTGCAGAAGAATTTTTGATCAAGCTAGTCTAGTGGAAACTGCACGTGCCCATGACAGGGGTATTGGAACCAGGTGATCTTTAAGGTCCCTTCCAAACCATTCTGTGATTCTGTGTATTTCATGGTACCAAATGACAGGAAAATGAGATGGCAGACAAAATTCAGTGGTTAAAAAGACAAACTGCTACATTTGTATTATACTTGTAGTTTACACTAAAGCATTACACAGTCATGAGAATCAGCTCTTGCTCAACAAGACAACTGGATGCAAATACCTGTGTGCCAAATGCTGGCATTATCTTAGTGCTCAGGGCAGTTGAAATAGCAAAGAAATTGTAGAAAAAAAGGGATAATAACAGAGGAAACTGTGTGCAACTGTGTGTACCTACATTTCAGTTCTGCAAATAGTTCTTGCTGTGTCACTTCAAATGAGACCAAGAAGAATTACAAGTTTTTCAAAGAAGCTGGGCAATGCCCTTCCTGTGAGAGGTAATTACATAAACTGGAACTATTCAGGTTGAAAAAGGAATGTTGGTAAAAGGAAAATATTATTTAAGTCTATAAAATTGTGAATTGCATGTAGATGCTGAACATGACACTGATTATTCATTATTTTTCAGGATGTAAGAACTAGGAAGAACTAAATGAGATTATTGTTATTAGGCAGTTTAAAATAAACAAAAGGAAGTACTTTTTCAAATAAGGCATAATTCAGTTGTGGAACCGTTTGCGAATGTCAAAAGTATAAGTGGATTCAAAAGCAGATTGAAGACTTTCAATGAAAAATCCATCAAAAGCTATTAAACACAGTGAAGTGATTATAGCATACAGCTCACAAATTCTCTGAAATGCAAATTGCTGGGAGTAGCAAGAGTACATGTTAAAGTATCCTTCTGTATTTGCCCTGTTTCCATGACTTCTTCCATAAGCACACTTTATTTATTCTTGCCAGAAATGGGATGCTGGAATAAATGCACTTTTGAGCTGATCCTGCACAGCTGTTCTGTGTGTAGTATATAACTCAGATTTCACTTAAGCCAACAGGGTAATTTCATTGATTTTAATGGGAGCCGAATTAGGCCATCTTAGAGAAGAAGCCAGTCCCATGTTTTGCTAAGGATGTGATAACTAAACTTGTTAGATTGGTAAATGCAAATTCAAAGGAACTGACAGTTACCCAAACCACAGAGCATGTGGAGTTCAGCTGCAAAGAGACCACTGTAGGGATTTATTTCAAAACTGTATGCAAAATCTCTAAGTTTATGATTGATCTATCCTCGAATTTAAGTGACTAGTCAGCTGACTACTTTTGCTCTCTCTTGAGTGGTAGCCGGTCTGTTTGCATGACTGTTCATCTGAGCTTGTAAAATGCACAGTCAATTCAAGGTCAGCCTATAGTTTTATGGAATTAAGATGATAACAGATATGGCCAGACTACAAACATATCACCTCTTTTTTCCCAAATTATTTGCTTTCCTGAAACACTCATTAGCAAGTGATAATTAGATCAATATTATTTGTTTTCTTTACTTTTAGAGAAAGAACTCTTTTAGAGCACAAGTCATGTATCTACAGGCAGAATGTGTCCTTAACAAAGAAAGAAAATAAAACCAGACCAGAATATTTTAAGAGTGCAGCCCACAAAGTTATAGCTTCAGTCATACTACCATGAATAAGTTTGTTACTCAAGACAAATTCAATACCAGTGATGTACTAGCATATATAAACGTATAATTCTCTGATAAAAAAATTATTATTTGAAAGAACAATATGTTAAATTTTCAGGAAATGTTGCTTTGCATATGCAAGCATGTTCTCAAGACATCTCTCATTCAAGGGCTGTAACATTGCATTTCTTCATGAGATCCACTTTATGCTATGTGGGGAGGAGAAAAAAATTCCTTCCACTGGAGAGCCCTAAAATGTGAAGAGCTATGCAGGTACCTAGCCTAGGCATTTAGCACCAATTGGGATGCTATATGGTAATTCAGGATACATGCATGATGCTAACAGTTTTGACACAGGATTGATGGAGGACTCCCACCTTACAGAGCTGCAATACTCTGGGGCACCACAAAATGCACTAAGGACATATATTCAGGTATTTAATTACTCCCCTATGTTTCAAGTAAAAGCTTCAAGGGCTCTTTCAATGGAGAGTAACAGGCATGCTCCAAAGGCAGTTCATTCCAGCCTGTGGCATCATTTTCACACAGGTCACACATTCCACTTGTGGACTGCTGTTTTTCTCTGTAGAGAGAAGATTTTAATGTGTAGCTACTAATTCAGGCTTGACTCCCAGTTCTTCTTCAGCCAGTTCCAAGAGAGATCAATCCTGCAGGGGGGGCATTACACTATTACAAAGCAAATACTAATGGTGTAATGAGGTTTTGTTCCCTGACTCACAACGAGGTCTAAGGACTTATTGTGAAATATTTCTTTTTTTTTTTTTTTGATGTGGGAATGGAGTAAGGGGACTGAAGTGACTTAACCCAGCCCCCTTGATAGGTTATCAGCAGAGCTAGCAATGCAGTCTTTCCTTGAGAACAGCTAAACAGGGTGAATAAAAGCTACTTTATCCTGGCTAGTAACCTGGCTCAAAACAGAGATGAAGATAATTAGATTTGTTTCATGTTTCATTAGTCAAATATTACCTATAACGGATATAGGTGAATGAAATAAGATTCACAAATAGGTTTATTGTAGACAAATTCAGGAAATTGAATGGGAAATAAGAGCAGTGGGTTTTATCTTTATTGTCTGGACTTACTGGGAAGGTGTCAATACAAGCCACCTCAACCACATATCACAACAAAGAAAGAAAATTCATTATTGTCAGAAGGGATTTTATTAACTTCACTGCAGTCTTTTACCACTCAGTAGAATATCTTTATGAGGAGGTATGGAAGGATTTCAGCACTCTGGGAATACTTTGATGGCCCAAGTACCTAGGAAACTGTTTTGGTTTGGTTTTGGTTTTTAATTACATTGTATTATAATGAGTGACATAAGTAGAAGTGAGAAGAGTATTTCTACATTTCTCTGAGTAAAAAAAAATATATTATTCAGTTTTACATTGATTAATGGTGGCTTTGAACTTTTGTATTTTAGGACATAGTAAGAAAGGTGTTTAAAAAAATCTCTTTATTTTTTAGAAGAAAAGAAATAGAAGGATATGTTGGAAAATGTAATTTTTAAACAGTGGGTGCACATACAAACCCATACTGTGTCTGTAACAGAAAAAAATTATTTACTATGCATAGAAGTTTCAATATGAATATGCATGGAGGTGATATGTACATGACAAAAGTGTTAATACTTCCATCTGAAGTTCCAAGAGGTGTCAATATGATATCTAAATGCTGTATGTGCCATATTTTTACCAATTTGGCATTCACTAAATGTATTCTTTGAATAGATTCATACATTGCTCAAAAAAGGACAGTATATTCTTATTTCTCATATGTCTATGTAAGTTTTTATTTACCTGTGCTCAGAAGTGCAAGCTTATATATCATTGAAGAAAATTATGTAGTAAAATTAAAACTCATGGAAAGGAAAACACATGTATTTTATTTTCCTATTCCCTTCTCTCTTCAGGAAAAAAAATCCATTTTATAAACTTAATATTTTTGAATAGTCAGGCAACACAAAATAGTTTAGATAAAAATATGGAAAACTTCTGGAGAAGTCAAACTATGTCCTATATTCTGTAAACTTAATTTAAACTAAAACAAAATCAATTTCTCCAGTTCTAAAAGCTGACATAGTCCTTTTGAGTTTAAAACCCGAAGGCTAGAATCACCCATGGTTCCCAACAGGCTGGGAAAATCTGAACAGCAAAAGTGTTGGCTGTCCTTGACTTCTTGAGTTTTCCAGCTGTTGAGCTCTTCTGGATCCATCTGTCCTTCTTGGCAAATGTTTGGCATTTAGATGCCTCCCTGGGTGATAGATCATACACAGTTTCTTATGCATCTGGAATCTCCCTGAGATGGTGATGAAATATCTCTATATTTTAAAAGTAATTTTGTGTTTATACATTCACATTTGTACAAACACACAGTTCTTAAACTCAGTTTTGATGCAAGCCCAGAAGCCCATAGGGCTGCACACAGTAATGGGCTTTGCCAGCTCTGAAGACAGAGTGGAGCTCCTGTGCTGTTCTGATGCATCAATATGTAAGTACTCCATAGACAGCTGGATTAGTGCACAGCATGCATTTTCTTCTTTCTGAGTATTTTTTTTTTTAAATTCAAGGGTAAATGTCAAAACAATGCTGTAAAACCAATTAAGGAGAAAGCAAACAAGATTAGAGGTGCTACTTGAATTATTTATTGTTGTTCACTGTTGCCAAGCCTTTAAATAAGTACTTAATAGACCTTACTGTAACTCTCTGAGCAATACAGTAATTTATTTAATGCACAGTTCAGCAGTTTCTTAACATTCAACTGAAAGAGTCCATACAGTATGTTGTGAGTCTATGTGGAGCCTCCTAAACTTGGACTGTTCTCCATTTATGAGAGTCTTCATGCAGAGCTACATTTATTAATCTCATTCAATAATCTGATATATTAAACAGATATTGATCTCCGTGGAGGGAAATATCAAGATTTATTGACCAGAAAGACTAATTCTGACCAATTTAAAGCCAACTTCAATATTTATTGTGCTGGGAGATAAATCCTGCTATTCAGGAAAACAAGAAGCTGCTATGTATATACTGTTATTTATTATTGGTGTTCTAACCAGAAATATGTGGATATCACTCCTCCATGGATTTGAATTTCAAGTATATGACCTATTCATTGATATTAATATGATAAAGTAGGAAAAAATATTGATAGGGCTGGAGAAAACATCTTTCCTAACTCTTACCCACTAACAACATTTCTAGGGAATAGAGTCAGAAAGAATTTACTTTTAAGAATGAGCAGGCTAGTCAACATAGCTACAGATTTACTGATTTGTGGTCTGGTAAATCTTGAAGTGCAGGCACAGCTCAGCACTGTTCAGCAGCCTCCTGAGGGTATCCACAAAGGCTGCATGTGAATCTTGTGGGGGTGAAGAGGTCAGCACACCCGTGAGTTCCTGGACACAGCTGGGGCACATGGGATCCACAATTTCACACAAACAGTGCCACCAACTTGTCCCAGCTACAGCAGGAGCCAAGCCTGTTCTCCTGCACTAAAACTTGTTTCTTATATATGAAATCACTCAATTTGTAAACTATTGCTTATATTGGACCTGTGGCTAAGATGTGATGCAAGGATCCAGATATTACGTATTATGGACTTCAATTATTTTTCCACATCACACATTATGAAGATAAATTCATCAGGGCTTTACTCTCCACACTGCCATGGAAATCAGCCTGTGGAAACAAGAATGCAATATCTGTGAGGTGCTCAGATTTTATGGTAGGTTTCCTTACTCACAGCCAACAGAAATTTCTGATTGTAATGGGGAAGAAGTTCTGGGCTTGAGGGAAGATTATTTCTGATGCCATTATCTGACTATTTGAGCTGTAGGTGTCTTACTCTCTAAACATTTGGGCTGAGATCCAAATCTTTATCTTTACATGTGCCTGCTTGAAAAATAGTGTCAGACACTCATTAGCAGTAACCTACTACTTTTGAAATTGACACCATTTACCTACAGGAAATTGTCTTTTTGAAATAGTACTTTGTACTGAACCATTCTGAGATAATTGTTCCAATTAAAAAATACAAGGGGCATTGCTGTGCACCTCAGGATGGAAACTTTATTGTGCTGTGAAAGAAGTCAATAGGAGTTCAAAGCATTCAGCCACCTGCAGAACTGATGATAGAGAGCCAAAAAATTTGTAATTCATGCTGGAAAAAGAAACTGTTCTACAAGCAGATACAGTGCTGAAAAGGATGAGGGTTTTAGCTTTGTTTCTTCTCCTCCCCTACCCCATCTCCTCCTCTCTCAGCTTCCAAAACAACAACAACAAAAAAAAAAAAAAGAAAAAAAAAGAAAGAAAAAAAGAAACTATGAATTTCTTATGTCTTTGAGTATTGCTGAGCTCTACATAAATAGGAATATGCTCACTGTAGGGAAACAGTGAAATTCAACTATTCCCATTAAAATGCTAATTACAGTCCTTTTATAGATCCGTAGGAGAGGATTTGGGGAACAAAAATAGCACCCAGAGATTATCACTGAAAGAAAAAAAAATCAAAGAAAAAAACATGACATTAAAAAAACTTACTTCTAAATTTAGAAGCCCTCTAAAGTGAGCCTACCCATTTATTCTCCCTGGAGCTGCTCCATATATTAAACTGATACTGAGAAATCATGAATTCTTATACTTAAAAGTACAGCTCATGTTTTGGATTATTTTACTTCCACAGATTTTGTGTCCTATCCAAGCTGTCACTGACAACTGGAGAGAAAGTCCTCCAGTCCTTACTAAATAGAAATAAATATTGTGGGGAAACAGCATTAAGCAATACAATCATAAAATTACCTGTTATTAAAAAGAGAGAAGAATTTTTTTAGAAGGAATATATTTCTCAGCTGTAAAATAATATGTTTGCCATTCACTCTAATGTTTCAACATTATGATTCAATCTTCTAAAAAGCTGACATTCAAAATAACGGTGTAATAAACCAATTTATCATAATGTGCAAAAGAAACTACTGGAATAAATTGGAATAACCTTTCAAAAACTAGCAGCTTTTAAAAGTATTAATTTCTACTCCAGATAATTGGAAAAGACACCTGGGTGGCCAAGCAATATTTTTTATGGGATTGCCCTGTCAGGGACTCAGATTGTCTTCAGAGTCAGGAGCGATCGTTTAGCACTAAGTGACAGTGAATCTTGCAAATGGGTCTTCCTGGATGCTGTTTGCCATAAATTACCAAACTGAACTCCCCTTCAAGGTCAACCATTAAAGAAGGCAGATATCAAATGGCCTTCACAGAAACCCAAAGTATCTTCAGGCTTCACATAAGCAGATGTTGGTTGTGTTGGATCCTATAAAAGTGACTTAATAGACACACAACATAAATTATTATCAAACTTTAAAGATATTCTTGGGAACCAAATAGCAGAAGAACATAATTGGAAGTTGTAGTTCATAGGAGTAAGGGCTAACACAAGTTTCTCCCCATTACAGTGCAGTATGTGCAATGAAACTAAATAAATAACATGAGAATAGAAGATATCAATATGTTTCAAGGCACACATGCAAAACAGCTTCTTAAAGGAAAGTAAGACATTCTAAGTCTGTCACCTTCTTTTACCTTTTGCTTTTCACAAAATCTCTTGTCATTTTTTCTCAAAACCATCTGTGTTTACATGAGCACTGTTAGTTCCAGTGTGCCTTCTTTGAAGTCATAGTTTTTGATTAAGTAAAGTTTAGTCAGTTAGGTTTATAAAAGCAGCCACTAGTGGCATAAAACTGTGCTACAAAAGTGATTTTAGTGTTTTTTTTTTCTCTGAGAGAGAAGGAATAGTTATAAACAATCTGATGTCTTGAAATGACAGGAAGTTCTTTATTGTCTTTATTGTCATCCCTTTGGATGACAATACAAAATCTCTGTTCCAACAGTAACAAATATTAATTTACATAAAAAAAAAAAAAGTGTAGGCAAGGTTTATGACCTGGCCTCTTTGGTGCTATCTGCATCTATTCAGAGCTCCCTATCACTTACCGCTGGAAAGTCTGCACTGATGGTGTGTTACAGAGCGCCGTCTTCAATGCTGCTTACTTGAACTGTTATTGCCATAAAGACAGAGAAGTCATGCTCAACACTCTGTGTTTGTAGAAAGGCAGGGAAAGCAGGAAGGTTTGAGGAGGCTCATTGAGTGGCACAGTGCAGACAGCACCTGCTGCAGGGACATCAGCTAGCCCATGTATGCCATGGTGCCAGAGGGAGCACCAAGGATTGGAGAATTGTAAAATTGTTTAGGTTGGAAAACACCTCTAGGATTTCTGAGTCCAATCATTAACCCGGCTCTTCCAGATTTACCACTAAGCCATACCTCCAAGTGCCACATCCACACAACATTTGAACATTTCCAGGGATGGTTATTACACCACTTGCCTAGAAAGCCTGTTCCAATGACTAACCAACTTTTTGGTGAAGTAATGGTTCCTAAAGTCCAACCTAAATCTTCCCTGGTGCAACTTGAAGGAAAAAAGGGCTCAGGGGAGCCTCCTTTTCTCCAGGCTGAACAATCCTTTTTCCCTCTGCTGCTCCTCACAGGACTTGTGCTCATGACCCTTCACCAGCTTCATTGCTCTTCTCCAGACATGCTCCAGCACATGAAGCTTCAACCTTTGATGTGTTTTGCTTCATGTCATGCACAGGGATTTCACAATCCCATGATACCCTTCCCACTGTCCCCTTTCTACTTCACTGAAATGTATCCTTATACTAATACACTTTTAAACAATTCCGTATTGGTGTGCCACAGCCTATCAGAAATTTTTCAGGAGCTGCTGCAGAGCACAAAGCAAAGCTTCAGGTAATGCGAACTGATGACATGTTTTTCAGAAGCCTCTCAAAATGAGAAATTTCTCTTTGCATAAGTTGTACTCTTTAACCTTAAAGAGCAACAGACCTTATGTTAAAAATAATTTGAAATAAAGGTTTGAGGATTTATGGAGTGAACTCCAGCTTAACTATGCCACCTCAGCCAAATATTCCCCACAGCATTCCTGTCATAACTGTGTCATATTGTGTAGTATGAACACAGCGCTTCTTTAAATTAAACTTTTGATAGTTTTACAATAGTTCTGTAAGAGCACATGAAAGGATAGAAACTTTACTGGACAAAGCAAAGGCTTTTGAACTCCTGTGGTTACCCATATGAATTAGATGACTTAGAAGGTTTCATACCGTGTGCGTACCTTTCTTTGCTCTGCAGTGCTGCTTTCCTCCTTCCCTCCCTGTACAGTGAGCCAGTCCTCCTTGTGCTATGATAATACTTTTGTGTCTGCTATGACCTCTGGAACTGAATAGCTGTTTCATATAATTGCAAAGCTACCCCGCTCTTTCCCACTAGCTTCACCTCAATCCTGAGAAATGAAACAAAGAGAGATTCTCCTCACAGCCACTCTTCAGTGAGCTCAGATGTCTGAGCCACAGCCAAAACTAGGTCAAACAGCCCGTTTCCACATCACATACTGACCTCTTAACAATTTTGCTCTGTGATATTCCTAGTGGGTCTTAGCACAGACATTTACAAGCAATGAGAGGAATAAAATCCTCTCCAACACTTTCTCTAATTTTAAAATAAATTGGTGACATAGTTTGAAGTTCAGTCTAAAGATGTGCTAATTATACAGGGAAAAATCTAATTAACCGAACCAGGAAACCCATAGCAACTATTGTCACATTCTTGTATGACAGAAGCATCAATCTGGCAGTCACTGGAGCATACGCTCAATAACTGCCTGAACTCAGATCCTTTTTCATCAAGACCTGCAAAGTTAAAATGAGATACCAGCTATGACAACAGTTCAGCTTCACAGGCCATATTGCATGAAGCAGCATTTCCTTCTCTCCTCTTTTTTTTTTTAATCTAAAAAATAAATAAATATATAAGAAACCTCCCAAACAAAATACACTTAGCATACTTGTAGGTTGAAAGTGTTGAAATGTTATGAAAATGACATTCCCCGAGAGTGAAAGGGGATGAATTTGTAATAGAATGGAATATATATTTTTTCTTTCTGCAGCACTTAATATATTACACTGAAAAACAATGGAATTCTTGGTAGAAGATAATAGGGCATTAAAAGACAGAGTGAGAAAATGCCAGGAAAACAAAATCCAATGTATGTAGGAGAGATGAAATTGCACCACTGATAAAAATGATCATTTCTGCTATAATTTATCTCTCTCAGCACTCATTACTCTGACTACAGGAAAAATTTAAAATATTATGGACATTTTGAAGGCTCTTCCTTCTCCAAAAGCATCACTAAAAATAGGAGGAAAAATGCTAATCTCAGAGGGAGTGAAAGACACACCACTTGTAAACTGTAATAATGCAGGACCTGTTTAAATAAGTTTGGTACATATGTCTTCCAAAGCTTTTAGATTTAAAAGGTTCAAACAGTCCCTGGCATAGTTAGCATTGCTGATTAAACACTAGAGGAGGCTTTTATGTAGCATAAGGGTTTGAGTTTTTTTTAAACCAGCTGACATAGCTAGAAGGAACTTTCAGGCTTAAAAGAAATTCAATACACTTAATGGTGTGAGAAGAATGATACAGGTCAACAGAGTGTTTGGAAGATCCCAAAATATCCTGCAAGGCTGGTGTATGTGTTTCTGATACCCATGAATTAGTGAGCTAATGTGCAAGATACATGTAAAGAAGAGACTATCAATGAAGCAGTAAATTCTCAGCATTGTTTGGCACAAGAACTAACAAAAATATGAGTCTGGAACACTGTAGCATCCCCAGTGAAAAGGCAAGATCTGAAATAAAGGTCAGTCTGTGGCAAGGAGCATACAAGGTGTTAGGTAGGATATGGCATGCAAATGAAGATTGGGCAGAATTTTGAAATAAAATCAATGAAAATGAGACTAGCTGTGACAGTGTTCACAGGGGGTTTTCAGGTGAGGGAAGAGACGAGAATGTTGACTCCATGTTCAGAAGGCTTGATTTATTATTTTATGATATATATTACATAAAAACTATAATAAAAAGAATAGAAGAAAAAGTTCAGAAGGCTAGCTAAGCTAAGAATAGAAAAAACAAGAATAATAACAAAGGCAGCTGCCTCAGACTCTCTGTCCGAATCAGCTCTGCTGTGACTGGCCATTAATTACAAACAAGCGCATGAGACCAATCAAAGATGGACCTGTTGCATTCCACAGCAGCAGATAATCATTGTTTAAATTTTGTTCCTGAAGCCTCTCAGCTTCTCAGGAAGAAAAAATCCCAAGAAAAGGATTTTCACAAAAAGATGTCTGCGACAACTAGCTTGACAAGATTTTTCAGGACTGATACAATGGTAAAGGGGAAACACTTGCTGCAAAGGAGAGTGAATTGTGTTAAGCTTTGACTGATCAGCCACATCCTTCCACAGAATATGGCACTCTGGTTGGCGTTACTCTTCAAAAGACTCACCCACACTTTCTATGAAGAAGCTGAAGTGATATACCCGAGTTACTCATCTATGAGGGTTCACTTAAGGAAAATAAGGATTATAAATCCATTTCTGAGCATGTCTAGATCGTAAACTCATTAAACAGGTAACGTCAGAGATGGATTTATGTGTTCTGTTTCTACTAAGACATAGTAAGCAAAACAGCATAATAAAAAAACACAAGTATACATTCCATAGATTAGGGCAGTTTTTTGGATAATTTATTACAGAAGATACTATCACAGACTTGGTAGAAGACACTATCACTGTCACAGATTATCATTATAGATGGTGCAGCTCTTGCTGCACTTTAAATACCTTATGTATTACTCACTCAGCTAAAAAATTGTTAAAGGAGGAGATACTAACTTACATGTGGCAGCAGAAAGTAAGGTTGCTGGTGTAGGGGGATAGAACATAAGTAAATAAAGGTAATATAGAAAGTAATCTTACCCCTTAAAGAGTTGCAGCTGAGCCAGTTATTAAGGATTAGGAGCAGGCCTGACTTTTAACAGGCCACAGCTGTAGCCGATCAGCAGAGTGTTATAAAAGAGTGGATTGGTTGGCAGAGAGGAGTTGGAGTTGGTTGGCTGCTGTGAGGACAAGGAAGAGTCAGTGTCTGGAGGAGCTGCCTGCAAGAAACATCAAGGAGGTGCAAAACTCCAGCAATATGGAACCCTTGCACTATAATGACAATGTGCTGGTATGCCATGAAAAATACTTTGCTTGACACAGCAATGGGGTATGAGTTATTTGTAAGGAACAAATATATATGAATTAATTGTATAGGGAAAAGATATGATAGCATAATTGCTAGAATTATAAATCACTATTTCCATCCTTTCCTTCAATATTTTGGCTTGGTCTGTGTGAAAAAAATAAAATCAAAATGAGTATTTAGGTTTGTCTTTGTTGATCACAGCATTCTCTTCTTTGTCAAGCCTACACTTTTATGTAACAAAAGACAGCATCAGTTTCTTTGAGTTTTATGTTATAGATGAACACCCCCTTTTGGACTGTGTTGGATTATCAGTTATTCTCTGGAACCTGGGTTCTGACAAGTATGAAGCCCTCTTACAGTAGTTTTTAAGACAAATCATGATTTTGTTGCTGAATCCCTGGTGCACAGAGTAGCTACCACTCAGTACCCAAGACATTGCATTCAGGAGGCACTTCTCACTATGAACTCCAGGGTCCCAGTTTCTCTTAATTACAATCCAGTGAGTAGATAAATGGATATGAATGAAATGTTTACTTTAAAACAGTGACTTCTGTAGCAACCTCGAGAGAAAAGAAACCCATTAAATCCTTCTTTAATTAGATAAAAGAAACCTGTTCTTTGTGGTATGGGCTTGGCCCCAACATACCAATGTAGGGCAGAATAAAATAATTTATTAATTATACCGTACTCCATGATTTCAGGGCAGGCTCTTGCCAGTCATCAGCAAACCTACAAGTTATCATTTGAGTCATCAGCTAGAGAAAAGTTTATGTCCAAGCAAGTCCATTCCTCCACTTGCAGTGATTACAATGTTATTTTCTTCAAGGTAACAAGGACATTATTCAATATAGGGAGGATGAAGACTTAACACTTAATATCTTGTATAAGAGCTGTTAGGTTTCTCCAGTAATGCTTAATGTTGTATCACATCTCTCAGGATTGTTTTCTTTCACAGGGGAATCTCCCAGGAGATAATTTTTGTGGTGCTTTATGCAACACATTAAATGCAGCAGGTTTCTTTCAAAAGAATTAGAGTCATTAGAAGACTAGAAGCAAAGACTGGATGCAGTAATGCTTTTTTTCTTCTAACCCATACAAGGGAGACAAGGGAAACTAAGAGACAACTTGTCTGGTTGATTAGCAAGTGGCAGTAGAAGGTATTGCTGTGGATCTTAGAAGCTTGCAGCAATATCTATTATCAGAGGTTTTAAGGACTTCAGTATTTAAGTAGCTAAGTTGTCCTTTTAAAGGTGTCCTCACATGTGTGCTCTGCTTTACTGTGTTTTGTGAGGCACCTTCTTTTCTTGTTGCCCTGGTATGTTTTGGGAACAAATTTTAGAATGTGTCCTGTAGAGAAGAGTCTCCAGTTTGTGACATTTCTCAGTGCCTTGGCATTTTCATATTGGTTAGAACTGTTCTTCCCTGTACTGATGAAATGGAGGGTAATGCATCACAGGGAGACAAGAGCTGTGGGGTTTTGAAAGAAATATGCATGTCTGTGTACAGGAAAATAAGTGATGGCAGAAATACAAAGCAAATTCCTTATCTTCCCCATATTGCCACTGAACAGGCAACAAGGAACAACCACCTTCTTTCATCCTCTTGTCAGACAGATCCAGCATGTTCCCACACATGAGGTGGAAGAGACAGGACAGGTCCCTTTCCTCAAGAAGGGCCCATGTTTCCATGCATCTTTAAATACCCATAAGTATTTCAGAGACTGTGATGTATGGTTTCTTTTCAATCACCATTTTCCAGGATGTGAAGACAGGCTGGGTGCTATCCTTCAGTGGTTCTCATAAAAAAAGTAACATTTTAAACCTCAAGGAGCTAAATGACAAGTATGAAGGAAGAAGTTTTACCCAAGGTGTGGACAACTCAACTCTGGAGTTACTCCCAGGGCACACTGAAGCTCAACAAAAGTCAGAAATTTATATGAAGAGTCACTGGGAGTAATAGTTAAGGTACTCTGTGAACCACTATGAGAAATCCCCACACATCTTCCAAAGCATCAGGGAGTTCTGGAGGTGCAATTCCAGGGCACCAACCACTCCCACAATGGAAAAATCCTCAGACCTTCACAGTGGAAAAATTTGTCACATCCCAATAAGGCAATATTCCTGTTTCTGCTCTGATTTTTGTGGAGAAAGATTGAGATTCAATTTGGGTTTGTAAAAAAGATTTCTGTTGAACTGTCCTTCCATTCAGGATTGACATTACTATTACAAGTATTTTACTAAAAGTGTGTAATCAATTCAAAGCAGCTGCAGCCCAGAGGGCTTGTTTTAGACACTACCCTCAGAGTGCTGACACGAAAATGTTCAGAACTTTCTTGGCCCCAAGGGAGCAGCCTGGGGTCAATCAACGTGTTTTTGCTTTGTTGTAATGAACATCTGGAATTTAAACCCCTGTTTTCTGTAGCTGATTTGCTACAGATTTTTCTCTGGTATCCATAATAGGCTGAGCACTCTTAGAGCAATACCTGACTTGCCTTATGGGGCATTCCTGCTGAGAAAGCAGGAGGCAAAAGCCTCCAAGCAGTAGTGGGATGCTTGGGCAGACATTTGGCACACCTTTAACCTGTGCTTCTTTGGCCCACGTTTCACTGAGAGTAAACACAGTATAGTTTTAAATGTAGGTGAGTGTGAGTGTATTGGACCACTGCCTGACTATTCCCTAACACCACCCTGTGATAAACTGGGATGTGATCTACACCCAAAGAGAATTTTGTTTGGCAAAGGCCTGACATAAAATAGCAAGGACATATTTAATGAAGAGGTAAAATTAGACAGTGCAAACAACGAGCAGAACACCAGGTTTCTTTCACTTTTCTGCAAGGGCTGAGAGAAGGCATAACAAGCATTAGTGTTTTCATGGGGTGAATTTGAATGGAGCAATGCAGATATTGGACTGCTGATGATAGGTAAGTTACAGTATTCTAAAAAAGGAAACAATTGGGAAGGGAACAATAGTTTCAACCATAAAAATAGAAAGAAAATTGAAGTGGATTGGATTTTTAAATAACACTTAAACTAATTTTCTTAAATAGTCTAAAGTTTACACAGGTAAGATGTTCCATAATTTTCTGTAACAAAAGCCTGTAAATGTTTTGTATTGAAACCCAATTCAGCTACAAGGAAAAGTAATCGGGAAATTTCTTTTTTCGAGTTTTGGAAGGAGGACCTATCTGTCTTGTACAGTTTCTAACACCATCAGTACTTCTCATATTATATATATATATATATATAGAGTAATTGACACTGTCATTGATTTGTAGCCATTAGATCAATATTAGCTTGAGAGGTCCCATAATTCTTGCAGTTTTAACATTTAAATGACATTGCTGAATATAAAGTGTATCAAAGGTAGATGATTTGAGTATTAATTCCTCATTATTTGTGGAAGGGATGATTAACTTCATTGAACCTTCACCTGAATTTCTTTGGCAGGGCATTAAAAATTGATCTCTATTTTTGTATTTTTCTTTAGAAGTCCAGGTACAGATAATGAGTGTTCAAACCTTGATGATTTTTTTACTTATTAGTAGAGACAAAGATGCCTATTTTGTGCTAATGTGAAATAATAAGGAATTTTATGTATTCTAATTTGAACTGCTGGTATCATTGCTGCTAATGAAGTCTCTTCAATTCACAGAAGATGGTACACTATTTCAACAAGACCAGCAAAATATGTAAATCAGCATGTGTGAAACAAAAAGGGAAAAATAAATCCTGATGCTGTCATATTTCCTTCTGAAGTTCTGCAACAAATTAGAAATAATTCCAAAGAAAGGGTTATCTTTTACTATATGACACTTTTATGAAATTGTTTTAGCTTTTCTCTTTAGTGCAGGAAAGAAATCATTACAAATAGGATACAAGTGACCTACAGATAATAAATCTCCTCCTAGATATTTCTTTGTGTTTGGCTCATTGGGCATTATATATAATAAATACATTAATTTTAAATATGTTTACTTATATTTAATTTTGAAATAATTACTACAGCAATATGTAAGCCTTGATCTTATTGCCACAACCATTTCACATTCATAATTTATGAAACAGCTTATAAAGCATATTAAAGCTTTGATGATCAAAAGGCCTGGATGTAATCTGGCCTCTTTGTTGTTTTTGGCTGGTGATTGTCCTCAGTAATCTGTTTATATTTGATACTATCACGATCCTCTAAGATACTAACGTACAGCAATATTAGACAACTACAATGACTGTGGGATGGAAATTTCCATTTGCTCCAGAAAACATTCATCAACTCTGAAATGACAAAAAACCATAATCACTGTAATTAGGTTGTTCAATATACAACAAATTTTGATTCATCCTACTTAGCTGTATTTTCTCCAGTTCTCCCTACTCTAACTCAAATACATCTCTTTTTTGTTTCCTCCAGACATTTTTGTCGTTTCAGTGATTCTGTGAGATGATTTGGAATTAACTGTGGTCATACTGAACCAGCTAGATATTTTAATATCAAAATCCCTCTAATTCTTAATATCATTACAACTACTTCACTTTTGTGACCTGAATATCCATATAGTTTCATGGGTTTGGGCAGTTCAAAAATGGTTATTCTGCTTGCCTCACATGCCATTCAGAGTTTTCTCTATAAGAACCTTCCTTGGTGTTAATTATCTTTAGGTGAGGAATTTTGGACTGTTAATTGGTTGTCTTTATGAACAGCATGAGGATATCTGGACTGATCTGTTGGTAATGTCTACACTTGGGAAATCTATTTATGCAACAATGAAAGATAGAAATGGAGAATTTTTTGCTGAATTTATTTGAAAATTAGTTCTCAAATGCCCCAGTCAGAAGGTTGTGGTAATGGCAGTGGCACAAGGAGTCAGACAGAACAGAAATTTTACTCTCAAGGAAGCAAAAAGTGCCCAGAGGAGGGCAGGAGGCATGTCCTGGGCCGCAGGATCGCCTGGCTCTGCCATCATCCCCTGCACTTGGGCTGGCTGGCATATTTTCAGATGTGTAGAATTAAAAAATGCCCCAACAAAATGAACAAAACAACCTACCACAAACCCAGGAGGAAAACATTCTCCCTTGGATTAAATGACCCAAGAACCTTAGCATACATTTTAACTCTATTTCTTCTTTAGCACATTGAAATGCAGTTAACAGTAGCAAGTGTTCATATTAGATAAGGGGAATTGTTGCTACTCATATAATTATGCTGTTTCTGTAGCTGAATCTGGCAGTGAGAGAGAGCAAGACATCACATCACATTGTCAGGACAGTTGGTGCCTTTGACTAGAATCCATTTTCTGGTGATCAGAGATGCAGTTTTTATAACTACTTCTGTGCAAACTCAAACATCAATGAAACAAACATCTTTCAGAAGACAAATTCCTTTTAAGCCTTTTTTGCAATGCTGATGTTTTTAATGTGTTTTTTAAAAACTGCAACAAAGACAAGTGTGCAGATCAAAAAGTGCATACAAATAGAATCCTTAATCTGTATCTGTAATAGGAACTGAGCTTTCTGAGAATTGCAGAGATATATATTTTTAATGACTCAGACAAATCCTTTCCTAAGTATAATCATTATTTTGGGGTCTTTTACTTTTTCCTTACCTAGCATAACCTCTTCAGAAATCTTGATATTTAGAATCATGTTCAAAGGCTGTTCACAGTAAATCATCTGGGACACTCAAGGAAGTTTTGTTGTTTCAGAACTCTCCTCCCCCCTCCACGCAAACCCCATTGCTGAGGACTCATGCATGCCATCTGCTGGCATTTTCCAAACCTCTTATGAGGACATTGCTGTTTTGTGGCCTCTCCCTTGTTCTTCTGAGTGACACAAAGCACTTCAAGTACTGCTGAGGTCAGGCACAAGTTACTGGAATCCCTAAAAGGCAGCATCTCCCCAGTGGGATGTCCAGATGAATTAATCACATTTACTGGGCACTTTGTCTCAATTTTTTTTCTCTTTGAAGCATATTTTTCAATAATGTTGGAATAACTAATCCTTGTTTCACTAGGAAAAGCATTTTAATTCTAGTTAGCATTTATGAGAAATATTTTCTGTCCATGGGATTCAGTGGGGTATTGATATGAAAATGTTTAGAATTCATGCCAGTGTCCTATGCTCATGGCAGGGCCCTTGGAACTAGTTGGTATTTAAGGGCTCCTCCAACCCAACCAAAACCATTCTATTGTTTTATGATTTATAAAATCTCTTGACAGTAAAGAAACATTGAAAAAGGCATGCCTTTTACAAAATGTAAAACTGCACTTTCAAGACTACATTTTAGGTCTTTTCAATCACTTTATTAATATGGCAGTCATTTGCAATTTTAACCATATGCCCTTGCAGTTACATTTTTTTGTGAATATGTTAAAAAATACATGTCTGTGCATAAATATGGAAATGCATGTAATTATATAAAGATAGATGTGGATGTTTGCATGTCCATGTGTTTCTGTAAAGCAAGGAGACTAGCTGTGACTGAAAAAGTTTGAGCACCACTGGAATTTCCTTCTCTTTAAAGGGATGAGTATACATGCGTGCATGCACATACACTCATATAATATCCGTTCTTGTGTGTCTTTGTAGAAGAGCAGGTAAACTGAACAGCTTTTTTTTTTCACATTAACAAACCAGTATTCTTCAGGAAAAGATTGAAGCCCACCAGAGTTCTTGTTCTGTAATGTCAGTAATCACTGGTAGGGAAATTGTTAAGTGGCTGAAGTGGTAATTCAAAAGAAGCACTGCATAGCAAGCTTTCATTTGGCTGAGGAAAATGTAATGTTTTAAGACCAACAAAATAAACAGGGTCTTCCATCCTGTTTGCACAAAATGACTGCCAAGTCCCAGGGGTGGAGATGAGGACTTGTGCTCTCAGCTCCCACACACAAAGTGCCAATCTTATACGAACCATTTATCACATATTAATTTCTGTCTCATCAGCAATGCTATCAAAACAGGGATGAAAAAAGGCCATGGCTAACTTGAGGTGAGTTAAGGCAGTAAAACCTCTGAATATTCTTGCTAACTTTATTGATCCAGCCCTCCTTTGTGTCTCTTTGAAGGAGAGAATATGCTTATTTGCTTTTGTGCAAGGTGTTGATGAAGAAGCTAGTTCTAAGGAAGGAGAAAATAAAAAGGCCAACAAACATGTAAGACCAATTTTGTGTAAAGAAAACATTTCCACACTCAGACCAATGCAAAGATCCCTGAATCACATTTCCTGAAATGCAAGACATAGCTCCCCTGAATCAGCCAGTCTGTCTTCCTCTAAGGATGCCAGTCTATGGAAATTCAAAGCTTCTATGACAAGCATTCCAATCTAGAAAATGTAAGAGAGGTTAAAGAGAGTTAAAAAAAATCTCTTAAAACACTAGCATATGAGAAATAAATGATAAATCCTATAACACACATATATTGAAAAAATACAGGGAAAGCATAAATCTAATCTCTGCCCCTCACTCTTCCTCCCACACTATTGCAACAATGAAAGCCTTACTTTTGGATTTTCTTGTTTTATTTAGGTAATCTCTGAAATGGAAAACCAACACAAATAGAACTTACACTGGTTTCTGAAAATGAGCGTATTATATGTTTTTAGGAATTGGTCGGATAATCTTATGAAACATTAAAGTTAAGCGTCTTATTAAGATCATATTTGGAAAAATGTCACAGTGACATATTTTTGGGAATCTTAATTATGAGAAAAGACACTGATAGAAGACATTATTCTTCACAGAGGAATAGAAGAAGTAAAATAAAATAATTTTTCTGTTACTTATATAAATCATTTGGTGCAATTATAACGGTGTTCAAGGATTAATATTGGAATGTTAGAATAATAACATTTAAAATAATTGCTTTTGTTCCTTTAATCTCCTAGTTTAATTGTTCTTTCATCTTCTGCTTAAATCCAAATGGCTACATTTGAAAACTTTTAAAAACATTTCACCAGAAAAGCTCATAGAGATATATTATCTCACTTTCATTTCTGTCCTGAGGCTATCATGTTTGACAGTGACAGAAAATAGTTTCAAGGACAATATAATGACAGAGATGGAATAAATTAAAGGAAACTATAAACTACTTAGTTGCAGAAATAATTTGCTCTTGTTCTAAAGCTGAAATCTGGAATAAATATTTTAGACTGGAAAAAAAAAAGCCTTTAAACAGGAGCAACCTTTAAAAACCTGCTACTATTTAATTAATGATAGCAGTGTTTTGAAGAATTCCTAACATTTTCCAATTGCCACTTTCTCTGCCAACTATAAAATTTGGGTGAAAATTTAATTACATATATATTCTGAAAGCATTTAATCATCAGCAATGTCTTGCTAATCAGGCATAAATCTGAGGGATTAGTTAAAATATGGTGGTTGTTTTCTCAGTGCTGAAATGCAGACGATGATCCTCCAGTCCCTACTTGTGCAGGGACCAAAGCTACTTTGGAGCTGAGAGCAGCAGGCTTTGGCCTTGATACCTGCAGGTCTTTTTCACACCCTTTTCCTCTCCCTCCCTTTTCCTCCCCCCTTCATACCACACACTTGGTGCCACTTTTGCTTGAGCAAAACAGAAGGAAACACCAAGCATATGGGGTAGGTGAAAAATCTCAGCCACAGCCCTGGATTAAGGCTCTGGTTTATGGGATGGAGAGGTACCTCCATGACCCAGAGACTGAGAAACCAAAGCTAAGAAAATGATTCAGAGTTAATGAGGCCCATACCAATAACTACTGTGTATCCATTAGGCCTGATCTTACTAATAAGATTGAAAGATACTGATTTATTTCAGATCTAAAGGTTGACTTTTCTAACTTTAATGTTTATAAGAGTCTGCTGACTGTATTGTGGCTACAGCAAAGTAATAGTAGTGTTTGGTGGTTCTCTCTGATTAGAGGAAATTTTTAAATTCCCTTAGGCCAAAATCCTTTCGTGCCTCTGCAGAAACATAAAAAATGGATAATGAATTTTAAAAACTGAAATAAACGACAAGTGATTAAAGGCTTTCAGCACCTCAGAAGGGGCAATATGAATGTGGACATCTGTTTAAAAAAAAAAATTGATGTGGAAGTCCCCATGACTACTTTCTGAAATCCATTCAAAATCCTTTATTGTTTCTAGCTTTCATAACTATGTTGATTTAACCCATGGTGTTAAATTTGCTTTAGTTATTTTGAAGGTCTCTACCATAATTAATAGTTTGTAGAGTAACAGCAAATATGGCTGTTTATTATTTTAAGAAGAAATGTAAATATTTATGACCTAATATACTAAATTTGATTAATGATATCAGGTAGCTAAGTTTACACACTTAAAGAAATGTGATATTAAATGCTGATTTAATACTTTGTGTTTTCTTTCTATGCATATCAAATGGACCACTCAGTGTGAGTTACTGACTGCTTTCTAAAGTGTAAAGCTATATGTCTTTCAATTTTGATTAATACACATAAAGGTAGCAGTATGCAATTCTGTTCAGAGTGGCTATGCTTGCAATGCCTAGATTAAATCATTTTGAAGATGTTATGAATTAAAAAAAAGAAGAAATGACAACAAACCTAAGGCATAACAAACCCAGAACAGTGTTACAGCATTTTAGAAATAGTTATTAATTTCTTTATATGTTTAGATTTATTGTGATTTCAATAAAAACACCAAGTAGAAAAGATAAAGACTTGCCTTCATGAAGAGAGGTTTATTTTGGGGAATTGTGGCATAATTTTTAACTACTGTATGACTGTAGTGTCTCTGTAATAATTACATAAATGAATCCTGCTTTATATCACACTGTATTCCCACAATGCCTTGCCTTTTCCTCAAGTGCCATACCCTTTCTAGTTTTCTTAATACTTTCCCAGTCACAGCTTCCTAAAAAGCTTTAAAATAACTTATGAAAACCTTTTTTGCGTTTGTCCTGTTTTTTAAAATTAATCACCTATAGAACTGCATATTCTCTAGATACTATGAGATGAAGATTGCCCCCATTTTGCATAAATTGCTTTTTTGTTACTATTACAAGACTTATAGGCTCAGTTCCTTGTTAACATGGCTCACAATAAAACTGAGTTTGCTCAGGTCACACTAGAGACTAACACTTGCCCTAGGATATTTCTGTGCTTATTGCCTTTTTTCCCTGAGAAATCCTCCTCACTGAGCAATAATAACATTGTTAAATTTGCATCCAGTTCACCTGGGTTTGCAGTCGTGGGCTTTTCTGATGTACTGCCTTCTCTTGGCTTCACATGGGCCATAATTTTCACTTTCTAATTTGTTTTGGCTGACTGACAGCGCAGATGTGGAGGAAAAAGAGGAAGCCTTTCTCCATTCACACATCCATGAGTTCACCATTGCCTTCAAACTTATTTCATTCTGTGTCCTTCTGTAATTTTGGTTGTGATTGTCCTTCCTGAGCAGTGACAAAGGTTGAAAACAAGTCACTGGCAGGGGTAAGGCTCTGGTGGGTACCTGCCTCTTTGGCTACTTGTTGGAAGGTAGCAGCAGGATCTGGGATGCTGATATTTCCTTTCCTAAGCCCAAGTTATCTCTGTGGTTTGCCCACCAACATCAGAAGCAAAGATGCAGAATGTCATCTAAAATAAAGCATAAATACTCATTCCTCCACATACGGCCACATACAAAAGCATATTTCCTAATTTGTTCATGTTTCTATTCTCACAAAAGGGGCTGCAATTCTTATAGAAATCAGGCCTTTTGATTTTACTGACTTGTTACTGTGTTTTCTAATCAGTATCCTGGTGTTTCTAAGCAGTATCCTTCAATTCTGGAACAATTCCATTACAGTGACAATTAAGTTGTGCTTAACATGGAGTGTATGCTCTTCTCTAACTTCCCCCTTATTTGCAGAATGGATTATAGATAAAAAATATAAATTCCTAATTTTAATACCCATAACACTGAAATTCCCACCTCTCACCCTCCTTGATACATGAGGTAAGCTTTAGTCTCTTTCTGAACCAATAAGTACCACAAGTAGAAAAAAAGTCAAGTGAGAAAAAAAATCTCATTGCTCAAATAAGCAAGATATGTATATTCATATATTCACAAAGAAATTCAGCAATGTTTTCAAAATGAGAGAGTTTTGGACATTTTCCAGCTTTCTTCTGGCACTATCAGTAGGGGATATTTCAAACTGCTGTTTCTTCATCACAAATGCAGTGTCACTATTAAGCAGAGCGCAAAAAGATAACTGAGCTGGTGGGTCTTGACTAGTTCATTGTTTGGTGATGGCATCATAGGAATGCAAACAATTCTTACATCTAGTGATTATGTAAGCAAATTTCCAAAAAACAAATCAACCGTGTAATTTATTACGTTAACAGCTTTCTCTTGGTACTTAAATAGTACCAAGAAAACTTGTCTTGTGGACTGAAATCAACACATTAGATACAGTTTGTTAGCAACCATATCAGCTTCCTAATCAACACTACCTTGAGTTGACAGAGTAAAGCTAACCAATGCAGGCAACAGAAAGGGCGCATGCAGAAAGGCTCTGGGTAATATTGGGAAAGGAGGCATTACACGCTCAAATGAAGAAAAAGAAAAGGAAAGAAAAGGCAGACAACTCTCTTCATACATCTTTTTGCTCACACATTGGAAGTGTGAAAAGGATATCCAAGAATCATTTGCCACATGCTCTGAAGAGCAACTTAAAAAAAAAATTGTCATATTTTTTGTCACATTCAAGAGTTTTACAAGTATGAGAGAAAAAGCTGAAATCGGACAGCGGTACACAACAGATGGGCTGAATTTCACTTTCTACCTCTAATAGGAATGACAGCTTCCTTAAATGAAGATTTTTCTCTAGTGACGTTCTTTTCAAAGCTCAAAAAATGTATCTTAACAATGCTTGTGTGAGATGAGAGTATTGCTAATGTTCCCCCACAAGACAGGGGACTGACCACAGGTGTTCAAGATGAATTGTAAAATATAACAGTGAATTTGAAAGTCAGTCTGAGAAGCCTTTAATCTGACTTCTTTCCAATGTCATGCCTGGGGGAGCCTACCCAGGGCCTTCAACTGCAGCTGAGACTTGTTCACTATTTCTGCCAATAGGCCCCAAGTATTTCCTTTTGCTTAGCCAAATGAAATGAATTGTAAGAAGGAATCTTAGGGGACAACTGTGAAAAAATTTTAGTCACCTGCCCACCATTACCAGGAAGCCTGTGGCAGAGGCCAACATAGAGTGTTCTCTCTAGGTATGTCTTTGGGATAGAGTTGATGCAATCTAAGGAGTTGCCCTCCCTTGCTGTTACAACATCCACAGCCACCTAATGCCCTCACCAAGAGATTGAGTCAGCTTCAGCAAAAAGCCAGTGGGCTTGTTTTAAGCTGTTAATCATGAATACAACTAAGTTGTGAAGGCAGAAACCTTTAGCTAAAGCACAGTAATGAACAGCTGGTGGGCAGTAACTGCTAAAATTACGATATCCACTTTTGAAGTCTCAGGTGTTTTAATTTTTTTTTTCTGCATTTTTCTGCCTTAACTGACATAATTTCCATTTCTACTACACAAGACAGGCATCTTACAGAGATTAGCATATTTCTTCTGTGTATTGCTGGCTGTTCTCAGTGCATAGTCCCTCCTTGTGCAGAGAGCACAGCAGAGGTCTGAAAAAACCTATATGTAATCATTAACTAAAAACTTTGACATAACACATGCAAATAAAAGAAATGGATGCTTAAATAGGCTACACTAGTCCCTAGGTGCTTACCTTGGCTGCATTTCAGGGCAAAAACCTGCCACTTCTCTATGCACTCTTGCTTTTCATGGCAGAGTTCAGCTTGCACATAAAAAAGCATGCTGTAGTATTCTCCCCTGTGTGGGAGTACTGAAAGGTGCATGGGAGCACACAGCAGCATCTCTGGGCCACTGCAAACAAGGACAAGGTTTGCATGTGGCCTCAGTCTTCTCTCCTTGCTCTATGCGTGCAGCTGAAACCAGACTGTGCACTAGACCTTTGTGAAGGTCTCAACAGGGAAGAAGAAGCAAATATTTCAGTAGGTGGAATGAATGATTCTAGTACAGAGAAATACTGAAATAAAAAAATGCCAGTTTTAGTTCTTGCTGATTGCCCTTCTGTTACTGACCCATACACCTGCCTCCAGCAAGCTCTTGCCTCACTCTGACAATTCTCATGGGCCTTACTACTTTTTCAATTTTTAAAATATACCTCTTTCATTTTCCCCAGCCCATCATGCCCCAGATTTTAGTCCTTGTAAAAGCTTGTTTGTGTGCTCTCCAAATATTCATCTTTGTTCAAAATGATTCCTCACCATGTGCAGTAAACAATAGGAAGAATGATCTGCAAGCAGATGTCTGTCCGGTTATCTCGGCTGTTTGAGGGGCCTGGAAAGGCCCGGGGTGGCCTTGGGGCAGCCCGCGTATCGAAGGACGAGAAGAGGCTTCAGTTCTTCTTTCGGTTTTTATGTTTATTAATTGTTTATCTAAAAGATGTTCTTTCAGCCGAACAGAGATCTGCTCAGCAGTCAGCCATGAGCACACTGTCTGCCCTCCCGGGCAGCCACGTATCTTTATACCCATTGTTACGTGTACAATATTTATCATTTTTCCCCAATACCATTTATTCTTATAACTCGGTGCACTCTCAGTAATAACCAATCCAAAAATGCCACCGTGGCCAAAGAAGATGGAGGAGAAGAGGAAGAAGAAGGAGGGCAGGACACACCCCAATTCCTCCATCTTACTCCTCTAAACCCCCCTGTACATAAATCCTAAACCCTGTGTCTCACCCTCTAATTAACTAATCCCTTCACCATTCACCCCGGTGAAGCCCTCATCCTTGTCGTCTCCTGTGTAGGGTTAAAGTCCAGCTACCAGACACTTCTGGCAACATTCCAGGACTCCCGAGCCCCCCAAGGTGGTCTCGGTGGCTCAGCACCTCAGGACTGAGATCTTGAGATCCGACAGATGTCCAGTGTATTTTTTTCATATAATTTAATCACAGTCAATTTCTGCCTTGAAAAATCCACATTAATAACACATCTGTAGAGTAACAGAAGTACATTTGAAAGTGCCATTTCACTTTTATTTGCACACCATAGTGGAAAACCAAAAGGCCAGAGGTAATAGAATGAGAAATACTGAAATGTTGTTTGCAATAAAATGTTGTTGTTTTCTGTCCTTGTCTTTCCAAAAGGCTAAAATTATTATTATTCTCTCAAACAGTAACCCTATGGATTTACTTGTATCTTGAATAGTGTGCTTCCTATTTATGGCTTTTCCCAAGTTCTGTCATTTTTCTTGCTTGCAGTGTTTGACTGTGGAAGCTGGAAAAAGCTTCCTCTGTGCAGCAATTGCAAGAATTGCTAAATATTACAAACACCATCCCACAACACATCTGGCAGTGCATTTATTAGCATAAGCCTGTTACCCTTTTATATGAAGTAAGGTCCTGAGGAGATCATCTTAAAAATGCTGAAAAAATATCTACTGATGATGTCTGGAAACAAAATATCCTCTCATGAAACTGGGAGAACTGGGAAAGGCTGAGTGGAAGAATAGTTCTTCATGCACTGAGTGATTCCAGCAGCTGGGGTGTTGAGAATCCCACCAAGTATCATGGGACTGTAGATATGGTTGTAACGAAGGCAGAAGTGAGTAATGAGTGAGTGGGAATGACTTGTGTTTGCAAGCCTTACTGCCTGTTAGTGGTGTACTTACTCATACAGAGCTTGTCTAAGGTATTTGCTACCTTCATTCATTTCACCCTGCAGGCTGTAAACACATTTGTTATGAAAGGCATAAACAAAACAAAAAAAGAATTCACACAAACCCTGTGTGAAGCCTCTGAAATCTAACTACTGGACTATTCATCACCTTCCTATCCTCATCACAAAGACACTGCACGATTTGTTATTAGTAGAGAATATGAGGATGAGAGGAAACAAACAAAAACAAAAAAAGGAGAAAAGACAACACAGAAAGGAGTTGGGAAAATGAACAAAGGCAGAAGAGAGATGCTGATGGTGTTGGAGGGAAAAAAGAGGAGACATGGTTGTGACAGAGAAATGAGATTCAATTCAATAATAGACTCCTTTATGATGGAATGCATTTATGTTTTCTCTTGCCTCAGTACTTTTCCTGTTGTGATAAGGTGAGGCTTTTGAGTAAGTTTGAATGTAGAAGTGTCATAGCAGCGATTATCAGAACAGTCTCATGTGTACTTTTAGCCAAATAGTCTTCAGAAGTTCTTAAGTCCATTTTGTCAATTCAATGGGAATTTTAATTGACTATTAAAATACAACATTACACAATAAAGACATTACTGAACTGCTGCAGAAATACCAGAAAATGTGCTGTCAACAGAAAAGTGATTCTCTTCTGTAGGCTTATCAGAACTGCTGCAAAAGCAGAAATAGCCTGGAGCAGCAGTAATTGAGGATACAGAAGAGCTTTCCGCACATGCTTTACCCACAAACATAAGCAAAGCAAAGCGACAGTCCAATCATCAAAACATTAATTTTGCATGATTCTCCCTTCTCATTACTTCATATGCAGCAGTTTATATTCCTCTGTGTGATAGGGAATGATGGGAGGTGTGTGTGTACAACAAAGGGTAAAAATCACATGACTAAGTGAAATAGCCTTGAAGACAATACACAGAACCCAGATCTTTGAGCACATTTGTTCTCTTTTTGTTCTCCAGAGCAAACCTGCCAGTAACTGCATCGATTTAAGACGCAAGTATCTTTGTGTCCTTGGCTTCATGAGTTCATAGGGGAGGGTGGAACCCAAATTTCACCAGAGTCTTGTCCCAGCTGGTGGTTCCATCCGTAGCAAATTCCTCTGAGCAACACTACAGGTGGAAATGCGCCTCACCACTGCCTGTGAGCTCTCCCTCACGCAGGGCTCAGGTGATGTGACAGTGCACCAGGCATCAATATCAGTGACAGTGTGCACCAAAGTCAGCTCATGGGCAACGCCAGTGAAGCTTGTCACAGCTCTGCTGTCCTCACAGAGGGGTGAATGCCACAGTGTGAACCAGTGTAAGTTACAAACTGACAGCTTGTGCTCTGAAGAAATGATGTGTTCACGGGAATGGTAATATCAACACATCACAGCAATCATCTGAAATTACATTTCTGGAAATCAAATAAATGAAACTGAGCTTGGACTGAATATGTGTAAAGAAGTGGGTGACCTTCCATCTAATCCTGAGTTTCTCATTAAACAGCAACCAGATGAGAAGAAAGTGTGGTGGATTGACAATGAGCAGCATGAAGACCATACATAGACCAAAAGCAGTATGAATATTACACCACTGATGGTCTCAAAGGGCTTTATTAAAAACAAAAGCATATAAAGTAGTTCCTGAACAGGATGATTTTTAATTGTGTCCTCCTGGGAAATCTGTATAATACAGACTTGCTTGCTTCCCGTGTAATCTAGAGGGACCTGACAAGCTCCCAACA
This sequence comes from Zonotrichia leucophrys gambelii, assembly GCF_028769735.1. Classification (NCBI taxonomy): domain Eukaryota; kingdom Metazoa; phylum Chordata; class Aves; order Passeriformes; family Passerellidae; genus Zonotrichia; species Zonotrichia leucophrys. Next base: position 40,536,404 of record NC_088172.1, read on the forward strand.
GCTTCCCTTTGGTCTAAAATGAGTTACTGCTGGGTTTCTGGACTCTAGTTAATCTTAGTGGTGAATAATGTCTACCTGGTTCCAAAACAGGTGAAATTTTATTGACATCTTTTTTGTACTAAAAGAAAAAGTAACCAAATACATAAATGTTCCATGTGACATCTTTCTTATTAGCACAAATCTCTGAGCATACACAAACAGCAGTGTAAAAGCAGCAAATAGCAGCCATTTAAGATGATACCTGCAACATGCCCAAGTGCCATGGTATCAGTGACCAGCCTGCACTGCCTTACACTCCTTAGAAAGGCAGATTACCTGTTTTCTTTGGCCTTTAGGCAGTGCAAGGCTTCTTGAGCTGGATCTAGAGCAGACAGCTGCTGGGCATAGCACTACAGTGCCACACTTAACACCCCTCCATCATCTTCACACTGTGTTCTCTATGTAGCATAGACAATGCATTAGGAAGGCTGGGAAGAGGAAAATCTGTAATAACTATGGTGGCTGAATAATGTGAGGGGAAAAAACCCACACCCTGAAAGAGAAACCTTCTGCACTTAACCATGCTAAATATTAGGGAGCACCAATGGAAAGGATGTGACTTTAATTTTGATCCTGCCTCTGTGTCATTTTAGAATTTTTTCCTGGGCTAGCAGGGGTGCTTCCTTCCCATTGGCATTTACAGGCTAACATCTCTAGCAGGATCAATTATTTATCACAAAAGATAACCAGAGGAGAAAGAGCAGAGCCCTATTCTACTACCCCTGGCTTATTTCACAGCTTTATAGCTAGTGCCAGACAAAAACCATGCACCAGACAGGCAGGACTCTTTCTCTGATGATGAGGCACCCACGTGGAAAGAGACAAACCAGGCTCCAGTGTCTACTTGGCAGAAAAGGGAACAAAGCACTCCAGCAGGGAAGCCTGGCACTCTTCAGTTTGTGATACTGAAACCTCCATGCCAAGAGGTCTCTGAATGACAGCCTGTAACTGGACAGCTTCTACCAAAACTGGGTCAGCTCCGTTCACAGGCACCAGCTGAGGATCTGCCCTCCCAATTATTTATGTTTGCTGTGATATGGTAACGATATGGAACATTCCCCAACCATCCCATTGCCTTACATTGATCTCTCAGATGTTGTGAAAGATGATGAAAGTAGCAAGATGAAAGAAAAAGGAAAAGCACAAAACAAGCTCACATTAAATATTCATAACTGGTAGTAATTACAAACAGAAAGTAGGAAATAAAGCAGTAGTGATTATGCAGTGTCCAAATCATCTATCTACAACTCCCTCCAGGAATTTTTCTCCTTAGATTTCTGCCGCTGGATTTGGAAATTGACCCCATATTTTTGGCCTGTGTCTTTGGTCAAACTTTACTACCTTGTTTATCTGATACATAAACATAGGCCACGGTTAGTTGAGAGTAAAATTAAGGCTCTACACCTTATTTCTGCTCTCCAATAAAACCTATTATGAACCTCTGTCTTCAGTAAAAACAAAACAGCATTTTTACTGTGCAAAACTTTGGATTTCAACAACTAAACTGTTGTGTTGTCACTTCAGATGTTAAATATTGTGGTTTCATAAAGGGAACTGACCTCTAATTAATAAAATTTCTTACCTTTTAAGTTTTTCTAATATGAATTCTGCCTTATTTTTAAAACTCAGGCAATTCTGATTGGCCATTATTAAGTCTGTTAATCAAAATTTTTTTTAAAAACTACATGTACAAGAGGTTCCTTTTCAAATGTAGGATGAGAGAAAACTAGGAGTTTTATCTGAAGGCTTCTCTTTCATGTAAAAATTGATGAACATGCTGACTTTCTTGGAATGACCATTTCTTCCAACTACATAAAATGATAAATTTATTCCATTCTGTCTGTATCTCTAGGATCGAAACTCTGGTGTTGCTTAATCAATGTTAAATACCAACCCATATAGAAGAACCATGAAATATGTCTTAGGATGTTGCTACTGGTTAAGATGTGTTGGATTTGAATCTCACGTGTTAAAAGCAAGGTGTTCTGTCAGATGAAGGTGGAAAAGTTTGTTGAACTGCAGTTTTAGTTTCCTGAGCCACACCAACCATCTCAAACCACAGAAGTCACAGGTAATTCAACCTGTTCCTCTTTGCTTAATTTCAATGTTCTCATGAAGTAGCCTTTCCCTGTGATATGGAGCTCAATTTATCGAAATAAGAAAGAATTCTTCTGTGGTGAACTTGTCAGTTTTTGCCATCTGAGCACTCTGCAGCTTTGGAGACCACAGTAGCCTTGTTAGGTTTCTAAGGCACCCTAATTATGCACATCTGAGATTGCAGAATGCTTCAATTTAAACCAGCATACAATCAAGTGCTGTGCTTTCACAAATATTCAGAAACATCATCTGCCAGGATCAAGAGAAATTGAAAGGATATCTACTGGGTTTTATCTGCAGCTTTGATGCATAATTTTTCATTTTCTTTAGACGGGTTAATACAAAGAGAGAACATGCCTAGAGTCCCACAGAGGTGTTTTGACATTAGGCTTAATAAAGCATGAAGAAGTCATTAATAAATAATGTTCTACTGGTTAACAAGTAAAACTGAATGCATTCACGAGACCCAGAAGTAGATCACATCATGCATACAGCCAAATAACTTGCTAAAACGACTGCAATGGTTCCTTTTTTCCCATTGTGTTTGGCATAGCCCAGCACAATATTGCACAAATAAACAAGCACTGCACCATATACACATGCACCTTCAATTACAGTGTTACCTGTCAGTTTTTATTTGCACTCAGTGGGATTGAGGGGTTTGTAAACAAGCATTCATGAAAGTGACAAAGAGCTATTTGTATATTGTTAAGCTTTGCAGAGAGTAAGCATTGCTGTCTGGAGTTTCAAAGGAAAAGATCTCTTATATTCATTGAGTTATGCATCATCCCATTCCTGTGTCAAAGCTACAAGCTTAATACATTTTACTGCAGACACGTTTGAGCTACAGCTTTCAAGGCTGTGTCAATATTTCCATATGTCCTTATTTTCTAAGGTTAAACATTCTGGCAAGTTTTGACAAAGGGTCTGAGGAGAGTATCTATGTGCTTGGGGTCAAATACACAGCTTCTATCTCCTTTGGCTGCAACCAGGTTTCATGTGGAATCTGGATTGGGAATGTGGCAGCATTAGGGTGTGGATTCACTCTCCATCATGATGACTTTCTCAGCAAAATGCCTAAGTTGGGAGCTGAAGTCACCTTAAACTCTCCCTGTGATCAGTGCCAAGAGACAAATGTTTCCAGAATGTGATTCAGATCTGGGCTTCTGATTACAAAATCAGCTTAAAATGAGCAAGTTCTCAATTTAGAGACTTCTGTTACATGCTTATGCTTGTAGGCAGGAAAATTCCTCGGTCCCTCCAATGAGGCCAAGGAACAGATTGTACAATTCAAGTTTGGGCCTGTGAAATCTATGCAGTTTGTGAGGAAAAAAAAAAAGGATGGGAAAATGTTTCCTTATTTTATTTTTAGTTTGAGATATAGTCATATTCTAAATAAAGAGTCATGATATTCAGAAACAGGGACAAAGATTCCAAATGCATGTCTTCAAGTCTCCAGCACAGTTTGTATAAGCACAAAAAACGCTCCAGTCCTCTATGTTAGTTCACTGCCATTTGTAGGTAATGCAACTATCTTGGAAAGAACGTTGATTAAAAAAAAAAAAGGATATTTGATGTCATCTATTTACTGAAAACCCAACTTTCAACATATTTAGTGTGCTTATGAAAATGAGATTATTTTTCACACCTGATTGAGCTGCCAGGTTCCAAGAGTTACTGAGAATAAGAGGATTGGAGGAAGCTATAATAACTTCTGAAAATGACTTAAAATCTCTGATATATGTGAGGAAAGGAATAGCTATTTAGGTTGGGCAATTTTTCCAGTTGTTTGGAGGGTTTTTTCAAGAGAAGATATGAAGAAAATAAACTTCAGATCCATGCCATTTTTAGAACATGAAATTGAAAAGTACCAAATCTTTTAATCTGAATCACAAATGGGGTGATTTTCCTGTGACATTTTGAATTTTGCCAAAGTAGAAAAGCCTTTTTTCTAAACATCCACAGATTTAAGGTGTTCAGGGAGCTGAAATATTAAATAAGCATTTTTGATATGGAACAGTAAGTAGGAGTGGATAAATTGCATGGCCCATTTATTTTCCATGTTTTTCTTCCATTTACTACTGAACATCATTTCTATCCATTATAACATAAGAATGCAAATGCATGAGCACAAGTCAGTAAAAACTGAAGTATTTTGATGAATACACTTTCTATATATTATCCTATGGTGTCACAGACATCTTTTATGAAAAATCCTTTCCTTAGGATTTTTTTCTCCTGAGAAGCTGAGAGGCCTCAGGAAAAAAATGTAAACAATAATTATCTGCTGCTGTGGAATGCAACAGGTGCATCTGTGATTCGTCTCATGCAGTTGTTTATTTAATGGCCAATCACGGTCAGCTGGCTCCGACTCTCTGTATGAGCCACAAGCCTTTGTGATCATTCTGTCTTTTTCTATTCTTAGCTTGCCTCCTGATGAAATCCTTTCTTCTATTTTTTTAGTATAGTTTTAATATAATATATATCACAAAATAATAAATCAAGCCTTCTTAAACATGGAGTCAGATCCTCATCTCTTCCCTCATCTTCAGACCCCTGTGAACATGGTCACACTATGGCTTCACAATCCCAACTTGGTGTTGGGAAGCAGACTTGGGTGTGGATTGTCTCTAGAAATGAGACATAAATTTTACAATTCATTCTCCATTCAACTTTTTTCCTAATTAAAGCCTAAATACTCAAACCAAGAAAAACTTGCCCACTCTCTCAAGTGAGAATCAGAAGATTACTAGGAAACTGTCACTATCCAAACAATGCAAAACACAAGTGTTTGGAGATACTTGTCGTGTGAAATCTGAACTGCCTGTGGAAGGCAAGAATTAGCTGGATATGCAACACAGCACGAACAGCAATGCTTCTGGGTTGGGTGATGACAGAATTTGAAGTGACAGGCTTTCTTGCAAGCTAAGATGCCTGTGAATTTTCAACTGGTGGGTTTCTCTATTCAGATTCTGCTTGTATTATACCTCAGGTATTTGCATCCTTCTAGGACCATGACAATAATCCTGAAGCATATATGAGAACATTGACTTTTGTTCTTAAGGAGATAATTTAGGAATAACTCAGTGTTACAAAACATTGGACAAAAAAAAATATATCAAAAAGTTCTATCCATTGTATGAATTTGCACAGTTTTAGAATGCCACATCCACAAGATGTTAAAATAGCAAACATCCAAACTTTGTTTATGATAAGCCTTTTGATTTCATGAAGGTGTAGCTGACACTTTCAAAGTTCCAACAGATATCTACATAGAAATATGTATTTATTATCATGTGGTGGAATCACACAATTTAAACAGCTGTAAAAGCAAGTGCTTTATGGAAAGAAAATGCCATTACTACTTCATTTCAATGCACATTAACCTTCAAGGGGGAAAAATCAGAGACTAGTATTTGTGCTACAAAACATAAAAGTTTTGTAGCACTGTACTACAGTACTGTGCTACAGCAAAAAGAACAGTAAATCAAAAACAATAAGGAAAGGGAAGCTATTTAGGTTTTTTTTTTCCTTTTGCATTAGTAAGTTAAAAGAAACTTCTGATAAAATTTTCATAAATTGTGGTACATCTGAAATATTAAGAGGTATTTGAAACAAAAGCTGTTAAAGTGGGAATCACTTTGTTAAGCCCATTAAAACAGTAGTTTTCTTGATCTTCATCAAGATACCAGCAAACTAATAAAGGAGAGAAAATGCCACCCTCTACCAGAACAATGAGAAAGGACACAGAAGGCATTTGGCAGGCTTTAGTATACACATCTTGTTATTGGGCTGGTAACTCTCTTTTATGGAAGGAAGAATGATTTAAGCTTTCAAGTAACAGTTCAAAATATAGAAAAAAGCACCAACCAAATCAACAAGCATAAAGTCCCCAGGGAACCCAGTATTTTTATGGCAGTATTTCCTGTGAGTCTCCTAGCAGATCAAAGCATGTCAGCTTTCATTAGATCCCCTCGAGAGCAAAATGTTCACACTGCAGCTCGTGATTTGCAAAGGCTCCAGGAGGCAGAGGCTGATCAGGAAAGTGTTTTGGAGTGTTCACTGCCCTGTCTCTGCTGGGACTTCTTGCAGTGACAGGGCATTTGGAGAGGGACAACACCACTAGAGCATGACATGTATTGGCTGGTTGTTCATTCCTTAAGGAGCTGGGTTATACAAGTGGTCATGGAAAAGAAATTCCTAGATTTCTAGTGGAGTCCCATGTGCCCTTTTAGCTGGTCTGACTGCCGTCAGGACTTATGATTATACCTTATGATTTGAACACTGAAACAGGAGAAATTCTGCATTTACATGACTTCTCTAACAAGCTCTGTCTTTTAAGTACCCCTCTAGGAATACACGTACAATTTAGCAAAACAAATGCTTTATTCATGATGGCAATAAGTACAGCATGGCTGTGCACATACCAATTGAATAGTAGCTTTGCATTTTTTATTTTATTCCTCCCAATAACTACATGTTCCTACAAGTGTTTCACAGACATGCACTAAGTTTTCTACACAGCTTTTAATGGAGAACATTTTAAAGAGTTTTCAAAAAGTGAATGAAGCTGTGATAAGCAGCACAGCTGGCAAGCCAACAAGCGACTACAAGGAAGGCATTACCAGGACGAAAATGTTCTAGGAATGTATTTTCCTTGTAAGGCCCAAAGATTAACCAATCAAGATCAATGTTCCAGTTCATATACGCAAAACATACATGGAAAATTAACAGGATGGCTTGAACACTTTCTGAATACATCTTTGCTTTTGAGTCAGAAATTTCTGAGAAGTATCCCACAAAAACCAAAACTATGCAGTCATCAGTAAGAAAGGTAAAAAGCTGAAGATCTGTACTATCATTTTATTCTTTCTTACTCCTGAATGTGAACTGGAAGAAATACAAGGGAAGTATTTAGAGGAGCACATCTTACTTGGTCATATTGTGGCCTCAGAAAATCTAGGGGACTAAACTGTAGGTGGCTGCTTACACCAACAAATTCCTCAAGAAAAAGACCCCAGGATGCCTTTTTTCTGCTCCCTGTTGTGGAAACTGAGTAAAAAAAAGGATAATGCTTTCAGGTCGAAGGTTCAAGGTTTTTACAGTGACTACCAAGAGTTTTAAAGTAACTTCTCCTTCATAAAGACATTCATAAGTTTTCATCAAGGCTTGGGACCTGGTTCAATGACCTGGTCCATCCTGAAATTGGATTCCATCTTCCCCAGAAGTATTGTGTGTGGCTTCTCCAGTTGTGTGTTACTTGGAATAGTTTTGTGGAATGTTACTTGTTTATAGTTTTCATGTATGCTTTCATCTCTACTTGCCAGTTATTTGTTACTGTTAAGAGCTGTTGTATCCTGAAATATCCCTGATGAAGGATGTTTGTATGACTTCCCAGAGTTTAAATAATCTGTCTTTAACCTTTTTGCCACCAAGAGTAGAAGTCGTAATTTAAGCAGACACGCAGGACCTCTGGAGTAAATTCTTTGCTGAAAGGCTTCTGCAGTATGTACAGATCCTAAAAGCTCACTGCATAACCAGAAAAGAATCATTAAACTTCCCTCAGGAACCCTCTTTGCTCAGAAGGTTTCAGATTGTTTCTTGTAGAAGCTGTCCATTTGCAAAGAATGAAAAAGCAATTGTGGATATCAAGAGAACTAAAATGGCTGTACCTTTGAGAACAAGATTAGTGCTTACTATCCTGATGTAAATAGCAGCCTTGGAGACACTGCACTGCAGGAGCAACGTTCTCTTACTGTGAAGAGCCAAACAGCCCTGGATACAGTGAGTTGTAGAAATGAAGCAGAGAGATCTTTGTGGCTAGGCCTTCTTCTTGGAGGTGTGTGAGCATTTTCTAGATTTTGTTGGTTTTGCTGCCTCATATTGTAAACTAAAGTGAAAACTAACACAGACTGAAAAAAACCAAAATGTGTTGCAGATGCTTTTAACTGGACTGTGAAGAGTTCTTGGTTCATTCTCTGGGGCCACAGCTGAGCAATGTGCTTATCCTGCCTTTTTCCAAAGATATGAGCAGCCTCATTGCAAACTAATGCTTAAGGCATGAACATAGGAATCTTGCTCAACTGACTGTCTGGATCATTTCTGTCTTTCAACCAGTATTGTCTGGATCTCGCCCAAATTTATTCTCAGCCAGATGCTCTTCTCCAGGAGCCATTTTCCTCTAGGCAGTGCAACATCTTTATGATGGCTCTGGTTACATCTGCAGAAAGTGAGATATACACTTGGGTGTCATCTGCAAAGCCTGCAGCAGCTTAGCACTTCTCTGGAGTTTTCTGGAAGTATTGGAAAGGGATGTAGGAAAAGAATTTATAGTCTTATGGTCAGATTGCAGGTGCAGGATATTGGGAAAAAAAGGAAATGTTACGAGTTTTTCTGGGGTCCTATTGAAACCAGACTTTGTGTCTGCAAAGCATACAAGATTGGTGTATATTCACTCAGCATTTAAAGGAGGAAGAGAGATAAGTAACTCTTTGCCTGAAATTAAATGTCCTTGCAAATTAATACAGCCACACCAAGTTGGGTATTGCTGTAATACTAGCAGATGGAAACATGGCGCACAATATAAAACTCCCTGCATAAAATAGATAGAATGAAGAATACTGTTTCTTATTGCAATACATTTTGGACATTGTGTATTTTTCATTTAATTTTACAGTGCAAAGGATATTACTGAAAGAACAGCTTTAGTTGATAATTTTCTTGTTTGGTAGAGCTGATATATTAAAAGGTTAACATGCTAAATTTGCATTTTTCTAGATTGATTGTTTTCTACTCCAATCTGTCTTTCCTCATTCTTCACCTCTTTAAAAAGAAATTATATAAAATAGGACTTCTTTATGACAATTTTAGCCAGAAAACCTTACTTTCCCTGCTGATTGTCATGCTCTACAAGCTTTGCCATCATAAACCACTTTGTGTGTATTAAGGAGTATTATATTAGATGAGGCAATTTAAGTGTATCCCATTTCACTTGGTGAAACTAAGCAGCTTTGCATTATAACTAAGTTGAGCTAATGAGAATACGTTTAAAGCGTGTGTTACCTGAAACTGAAGTTAGCTAGTCTTTCAATACTGCAACCTGTGGGTTTGCAAAGCGATGGCAGGAATCCTGCTGTGAGGGAGATAGGAAAATTATTATAATCTGCATTCCTAAATTGAATGAGTATTTTGCTCAGCAGAGGCCTCTTGACTGCAAATAGTCTGAAATTACATCCTGCTGTTTAAAATGCCTTTTTTTCAAGTAAGTAAAAATGCCCACATTTTCTTAAGTAAAATATTTTTTATATCTTACATGAATTAAATTATTGAGAGAGGGAAAGCCATAAATCCTTTGCTGCCTCTTGTAAAAACTGTTTGATATTCACATTTTTAATAAAAGGGACAAAGTGTCTAGAATATATGGGTTTATGCTTTAATTGTTTAATTATTATGTTAAAGCTTATATCTCTCTCATCATTTTTTACTGAAAAAAATCTATGTTTACAAGTTTTTTAATTTGCATGGGAAGAAATTGTATGACAGATATCAGAATCAGCTATGTGATCAGATATCAGTAGGTGTGATTTCTAACATAATACTAAGATAAAATCATATTGAAAGTTTCCAGAAAAGGTTATATACAAGAAAAAGAGCAAAAGACCATGGGTTTACAAGAAGACACAGGGGATAATCTTCTGCCACAGGAGTAGTATGGTAAGCATAACTTCATTCATGGGAGTTCTTTATCTCTTATTAAAGCCAGAAATGACATGAAAGAAAAAAAAAAAGCAAAAGAAAAAGGCCCTGGGGATAAGGATTAGAGGCCACTGTAGTTGTTTAAGCAATTGTTTTCTACTGTGTGAAAGCAATACATACTGCAAATACTTTTCATTACATCCTCTTTAAGAGTTCAAAATGGAAGAGGAGGTGTCTCAGCTCATTCTCCTCAAATTCTCCATGCTTTAGGTGGTGGCCAGTGGAAACATTCACAATAAAAGATGTCTGTGCTCCCACTGGAGGCAGTGGGGGGTCTGGGTTTTGCAACACTCGGCAGGGTGTGTGCTTCTAAGTTGAACAAACCAGGACTAATTCTCTTGCCAAGAGTCTGGGTGACCTTGTCTCTCTACCCCAGAAAAAAGGTGTCTGTATTCTCAGCTGCTTCTTGGAAACTGTCTCTTCCCTGCCTGCTCCCTGAAATCTACCATGCACTGAATGGGACTGTGGGGCAAAACCAAGGAAACAAGTGAATAGATTGGATGGATGAACAGGAGTCAGGGATCAAACTCATGCCCAAGCCTTGTTTTGCTGTTACATTGTTTGTGTGCAGCTTTATGCTTTCTGATAAGAAGCACTGTCTGAGAGGAAGATGAGGTCACTCTCGTGTGAAAGGTGGTTCTCAGGAGGACCAAGGAGAAAGCCAAAGGTGATGACAAGGGTACAGACATATCTTAAACACAACCTGTTTTTCTGGATCTTAAGGGACCTTATGCTGAGTTTCAGTCTTGTTGCTTTAGATTAGGATTCACAGCTCTGACCTACTTCTGAAATGGTGGATAGATCACTTCTGGGTTTTTTTGTCACAAAATATATTTGACAGCAGACATTTTTGTTTCCACACATTAATTCATCCTCCTAGGACATGGAAGGGCAGAATTCAGTGTTTCCTGTGTCAGGGGACTCTCGTTCCAACCTCTGGGAGGAAGTTGTAGCCTCCAGGATATACTCTGTATGCTGTAGGCTTAGCACAAAATCTCCAGGATCAGTTTTGAATCTCAGGTTATGCCAAATGTTCCCAGTTCACAAGCCTTTTCTTCCCCCCCTCTCATTAAATGCACAACATAGGTACTGAACTCATTATAACCATCATTTATTCACTTACATCAGGGTAATTTCTTACTTTTGCAGGCCTTGTGTATAAATGTACTTGCACATCTTTGATAAAATTCACCCAGTAACAAAAATTAATCATGGAAAATTTGGACAGGTAAAACTCCACTGGTTTTACAGTCAGTCAGATAATTTAGCTTATTCATTTTGATTTGCACCATTTAAACAAACATGCCTATTACCTGTCAAAGACAGTTTGTTCTCCAATCTATCAAATAAAGTTTGCAACATTTTTTGCAGCATTAACCATGAAATCCACAGAAATGAAAAATAAAACAAAATTTTTACACTATTTTATATCCAAATTTATATCCAAAATACCAAATATTGGTACTAATGAATGCATGCTTTAGTAGCAATCCTGTAAGCAAAGTGAAAGATAGGGAGGATACTTGACCTCACGAAATACAACAAGTCCAAGTGCAAGTTCTGAGCATGAGTACTGGGAGACAAACTCATTGAGAGCAGCCCTGTGGACAAGGGCTTGGGAGTTCTCATGGAGGAAAAACTGGACATGAGCCAACAGTGTGCTCTCACTGCCCAGAGGGCCAAACACATCCTTTGACTGCTCCAAAAGAGAAAGGTCAGCAGCAGGTTGAGGGAGGTGGTTCTCTTCCTCAGCTCTGCCCTTGTGGGGCCCCACCTGAGTGCTGCATCCAGGTCCAGAGCCCTCAGCACAAGAAAGATATGGAGCTGCTGGGGCAGGTCCAGAGGAGAGCCACTAAGGTGATTAAAGGGATGGAGCACCTCCCCTTGAAGACAGGCTAAGTGAACTTGTGTTGTTCAGCCTGAAGAAGAGAAGGCTTCTGGGAGACCTTACAGCAGCTTTCCAGTACCTTAAGAGGGTTTATAAAAAGGAGGATGAGGGACATTTTATATTGGCAGATAGTGACAGGATAAGGGAAAATGGTTTAACCTGAAAGAGGGTAGGTTTAGATGAGATGTTGGGAAGAAATTCTTTATTCTCAGTGGTGAAGTAGTGGCAGAGGTTGCCCAGAGAAGTTGTGGATGCCCTGGGTATATTCAAGGCCAGGCTGGATGAGGCTTTGGCACCCTGGTCTAGTGGAAGGTGTCCTGGCCCATGGCAGGGGAGTTGTAACTTATGATCTATAAGATCCCTTACAACCTAAACCATTCCATGATCCTATCTTCCAGCATTATCTGTCCTAAAACAGCAAGGCTCTATCAACAACTATGCTGAGCTAGTCAAACCCATAATCCTATCCTTTATGTTTATTTATCAGTCACACACAGGCATATTAGACAAACCTCCCAGGCACAAACATACAGTGAAGGAAGAAGAAGTTTACAATGCATTTGGCATTTTAACTCTGCAACTGAGATTTCATTCACCTCACAATATACACACACACATGGGTATAAAAGATGTAATAATGTTTTAAAAGTCCACATATTAAAGTTACAACATATGCTCTTATATCAGTTTTACTTTCTTGGAAAATATTAAGGTATCACATTGAGGGCACCTCACAGAACTAACACAGCTCTCCTCCACACAGCAAACTTTGTACAATCTTGCAACTCCTCTAACCTTCTGCTTTTAAATGGAGTTTGTATTTTTATATTAATCTTCTTGTTTCTACTGAAGTCTGTTGTTACAAAGATTCTCTGTAACTTCAATAGAACTTAGATAAAACAAAACTGTATTCATTTTTTGTTTGTTTGTTTTTTTTTTTCTCCTCCTATCTGGAGTAGATATTTGGTGCCAATGGGCAAAATTCTTTTTGATGAAGGATGATATTTTTAACTTTTGTTTATTTTTAACAGGGAGTTGGTGCTTAGAATGCAAACTTGAATGCTAGCTAGAGTAGCAGACAGAAGAAGTTTGATTAGAAAGCTATTATTCAGATGATAGCACTAGAATCCCTCCACAAAAAAGAAAAAGCAGAATTCAATTTATATAGTTGAATTACATCAAGTTTGAGTTCTGTCTGATTTAGCCAATAAGTTTCCTGAAATTATTTTAATAGATTTAAATAGATTTAATTGGAGATGCTTAATAAGAAAAAGTAGTATCCATAAGACTAAAGGGTTTTTTTCAATGTCCACGTGAAATAAGATGAAGTTGACACAATGAAACTGAAAAGAACTTTTCCCCTCTCTTCCCCTAAACCGAGATAGAGCATTAATCCTGAAGAATATTCTGCAAAAAATGAAAAACAGATGGCAATCATAGAATAAAATCAAGGTTAGGATTGTTCACTTTTCTTCTCTACTGCTCATAGCATGATCCACACCATTATAAACATAGTGGTTTTTATAGTGTTATGATTAGTGCTGAAAATCCTGATGTATCTTTATGATCCTGCTACTTTCCTTGTCAGTTATGTGTCTGAGACATGACTTGATGAGCACATATGCCCACACACGTTCTACCACCTTTGTGAGCATGTATCTGCTTACAAAATTATTTCTTCTATGTTTTCAATCATACCATAGAAAAATTATGTCAGTGAATCGTTCTGGTCAAGGCTGATTTCCTGAGGTGGCAAAATAATGTCAGAATAATATCAGCAGATTATATAATATTTTAGGAGAAACCAAAGGGTAGATGAAGCATATTATCAAAATCTCACAGTTTCTGGAATATGAATAGCTGCCATTAAGAAGAAATTATTTTTTTCCAACATGCTGTGAATGTCTTTGGCATTCCCCTGCAGCCTACATGCCATCTAGAGCAATCAAGCACACAGTTGAGCAAACACTCTGATCCCCACTGACTGTAAAGAAGAATCATCTCATGAACAAAATAGAATATTGTCTCCTTTTTACAGGTTGTAAATCAAGTAAGAGTGGTTGAAATGCACTAAACACAAGGCTAGAAGAAATGCCGCAAAAAGTTTAATGGCAATCAAGCTCAGAGCATAGACACAGCTTTGTCTTCGTGGCCAGCTTGTCATTTAGAAGCCTTTAGGTTGCCTGAGCTCACTAAGCACATTTATTATGAGGCAGTTAAAAGCATTCTCACATCTATATAAATATTGTGTTAATCACCATTTTACTCATCTGTGTCCCTGTTCAAGCAACAAATTGAAACATGGTCCCTGGTGCTAAAGATGAAATGAAACAGTCCTGAAACCCGAGGCTTTTAAGGAAGACACTGACCTTTGTGTCCTTAGGCACATCCAGAAAGTCCAATACGTCTGTGTCTGATGAAGAACATTCCAGAAGGACTTAACTCATCTGTTCCAGTGTTCAGTCACAAGAAGTCTTTAGTGGTTACTGAAAAGACCATTCAGGGAATAAAGCACCTCCAGGTAAGCAGATGGAAAGATCAGACATCTCTGCTGAAATGGTGTACAACGCGCTGAGCCTGTACAAAAAGAGAAGACACTTGCTGCATGTTTGAAAATAAAAAAAAAAAAAAAAAAAACAAACACCCAATAAACCAAAGAAATGAAAGAACCCAAACCCTCAGTTTCCCTGTTTAAGAATGAAAAGAAATTTTTGCAGTAGGGCCCCAGAGGTAGTGCATGTCAGGTCATGTTTCTGGAAGTACTGTGTCAGTGTCTTGTAAACATTGGCAGCCTGGAATCTGGAGCACAGGTTAGAAAGGAAGGGGAAGGGGGAAGGAAAATTACAATAAATGCATTTCGTAATACTAAGTCCCAAACAAAAGTCATACCTAATGACTGAAAATGGCTAATTACGCTTACTTTAAATGAGTTACAAGAAAAAGAATGTTAGATATTTACTGGAGAGAGGTAATATATTGCTCATACTACTGCTACTCTGCTACATTTCACCCTTGACATTGACCAGAGATGTATTTTGCAGCCATTTTGTAAATCACTGGAAAAAACTGCTTTTACACTGGGAACAATGCAAAACACATCTGAAGAAAATGGTAACAGCATTTAGTGAGAATTGTTTAGATGATCCTGTCTTTTTTCTGATTTTCTGTGGTTTTTTAAGGTTTTTTTAATAATCTGACTATGCCTCCATATTGATGACGTGGGTCACAGAGACAAATGTGAATATGGTATTTAATTGCAAACCCCATACTACAATTTCTAGCTTCGGGCATGAACGTATCTACTTTCATTCAAAGTAAATCAAGTCCCAAGGAATTTGGAATACAGTTAAGCCCTTAAAATCATCAATGTCAATGTGACCTGCCAAAAGACATTAACTCTGCAATTATTCTGTTAGCTGGAAAAAAATACTTGTGAGTAGAGGATCAACATTAAATCAAAAGGTTTCTACAAATGATATTGCAAAGAACAACCAATCTGAACACCTTTGTAGTATGGTTGGAGTCTAAAAATTGCAGATGCCTTTGCACACTTGAAACTTAATTTTGTACCTATGAAAGAACATATAAATGCTCAAGAGTCTTGTAAAAGACTAGGAGAATAGCAGCCATCCTTTCTTTGCAATGAAGTGTTTATTTCAACATATAGTTTCCATCTACATTACATAAACTACTTACTTGGCTCAAGAGCAGTTTACTTCTGACTGTTGTTGCCTGTAGGACTACATTGCACATGATTTGCAATGCTGAGTATTTTGTTTTTCCATCACAAACATTTATTCATTAATAATTTATCAGATAAATGGCTTCTGATTGAGCAATTTAAAAAATGTAGGCAAATCAATGGCAAAAGACACCAAGCAGCATATTATAATGATACAATAATTCGAGCTCATACATTAGACCGAATTGATAGTGTCCCAAAAGCCCTCTTTGGATAGCTCAGTTTCAGAGAGTAAATGTTCAGCTGAAATACCTAATAAAACATCTCAACTACTGCTCTGAGAAATCGTGCCAGTATCATGTACAGTATCTTTGAGAGCTAATAAGTTGGCTCTGGAAAGCAAACAAACAAACAAACCCTAGAAAACGCCTCTATGAACCTATAAGCTCTCCCTGGGGGATATTAATAGTCACATCAAGAAGACAATGAACTTGTCTCTCAGTTGTGTGAATGAGGCTTTGAAAATCATAATGGTCTGATTCTTTGATGCCAGTGATATTTAGAGATATAGATTGTATCATTACATCCAAAGAAATGTTTGTTATCACTCCTATGTGCAGCAGAGACAGTGAGGGAAACAAATGTGATAAATCCCTTAAGAGGGAGCTCTCAAGGGTTCCTAATGTATCATGAATAAGACCTGCTCTCAGTTACAGGATTTTCAGCTGACTTGTTCACAAGGAAAATAAAATGCATTCTATGGGCTGTGCCATGGCAATCATCACTACCTTTTAGGTTCCAGAGAAAAGAAGAGAGATTTGAAAACACTTTTGGAGAAAAGCTGCATATAAGTATTTTCCCTCTTTTCAAGGTGTATTTCATGAATTAAATGACTTAAATTTTTCCAGGGCAGTAGTCAAGCTCCCTGGGAATAATGTTGTTAAAAGTCCTGTCATTTTACAGGCATTTTGTATCTGCAGAAAGGACTGGTTTCCCATCAGGCTTGAGGAGATTAGTCAATAATGTGTTGACAGTATGCAGATTTATTTATAAAATGGATACTGTTTATATTCTACAAGGAATAGATTGTTTTCAAACTTAGATGGAATTTATCTTCCATTATTTGATGAAGACTCATTAATTATATACAATGAACTTCAGGAATGACAGATCTACCAATAAAAGCCACAATTCAATTTGGAATATGCGTGAACATCAATATATCTAATTTTATATAAATGATCACAAACATAATCAGTTTATTTATTGTAAACAGTTTAAAAGAATACATATGAAGTGAAAAATCAAATAAAATGGGATAATACTTTTTTTCTGATTTGATTTCTAATTTAACTGTTTCTGTTTGTGCTAATGTGAACTATCTATTTTCAAAGTGTGTTTATCCACTGTAAGACTAGAGTCTTTGTCCACGCCAAAATAAGACTTGCTGAAGATTATATTTGTTTATTTTAAATAATGGACTTGAGTTGATTTGCAGGTTTCCTTTTCTGAATCTGTTAGCTGCAGGGGAGTTTTGAAAAAGGAAGCACAGTGCAGGAGATGTTATAAAAACAGATGACAAGACTCTCCTGATCCTGTAAAGGAAAAACTTAAAAATAAATTTTCATATATTTTATTTTGTTTTGGTTTTTAATTTTTTTTCTAGTATAGAAAATAGCAAACAGCTAAACACTTGGATGTTGTAAGTGACCTTCTCTTTATATACATGAAAGTTACTCTTCAAATCATACGCAAAATCTGGTCACCTGCCTACACCATGTCCATTTCAATGAAAAATAAAAAAAGTTAGATTAAACCATGAGAGCTGAATCACACTTAAGACTTCTAAAAAATTAGACAGAAGGCATTAACTCTCAAAGTGTCAAGGCTACTCTGGAAGGTTCAAAACACCATCAGATTCCCTACAAAAAATGAATTTATTGTAATGTCATGAAAATAAATACAGAGAGCCATAATTGTGTGACTGGGGACAAAGAAAAAGAAAATAAAATCAATGATCAGACATTTACACATATTATCATTTTCAGGCTTCCCCTGACTTCCCTCTGCTCCATAAAAATAACTTTCAGAAAACTCCCAAATTTCTGAGCCTATGGCATCTGTTCAACCTTGATAATCAGACTGCCCCAACTTCTAAGAAGCCAGAGCTTCTAGTGTCTGTGTCTCTGGGATAAATCTTTCTGACAGACAGCCTTGGGGCAGTAGCATTGGGAAGCCCTCCAGCACAGTCCTTCAGAGATGACCGCACATAGTCCAGGAGCTCCTGATGGAATATGGGAAGAATTTTTACAGATTGCTTTTTCCACCTGCTCCATAAATATGAAGCATACTTACCCTCAGGGAAACAACCCTCCATGCTTGCAAATTTTGACATGCCACATATTTTCTTTTCAGCTGTTATTCAAAATGTTTGAAAGGTGTGTGAAGCCATGGCAAGCCACAATGGCCACCCCACCACTGTGCTCATCATCAGCTTTTCAGGTCCAAGCTGGTTACAGTTCTGGTTGCATGATAGAATGAATTTCAAGCAGATCAATGATTTGCCACCAAAAAGGTGAACACTAGCAACCTGCATTTTTAAAAAATATATATTTTTCCTTTTGAACCCAAATTTCAGAGTGAAAAAAACATAGCTGAGAAAATTTGCATCAAGATAGAAAAAGTTGGTAAACACTGTGCTAGTGTGTCTACATTTCAAAATAAGCACAAATCTCCTCTTTTTCCTCTATTTAACTGTCAGGCAAAAGGTGAGATCAGCATTCCACACTGAGTAATGTGTTACTATGGTGTAAACCTAGTGCAGTGAGTCTACACTGACAAATTTATAACGAGTCAAAAAATTATCAGACTAAAATTACATTAAAAAAAGGTGTGAAATGTGCAGTAAATCTCTGGAGGTAGTAGTCTTAAATAACAAGGCTGTGTTGCAGTTAATATTTAATAAGAAAAACAAGAATAAAACAATAATGAACAAATATTCTCAAGGTAACCTAGAACAGGGGCATGTACAGCACACAAAATCTCATTTATGCCTGAGTACTGTTCAAAGTACCACAAAAGTGCTATAACCCACATTATTTCATATGTACAATAAATATGTACAATATATACTTTACATGGGTTCTTGTGCATGAGCTCTGCTACAATTATTCAGTACAAATTGCCACCTGTGACAGGAGTGGCTGCTTTACTGATGTAAATGCAGCACATTAGCACAACTGTACAGACAGCTACAGCAGCGGAAACTGGAGCATGATCTACAGAAATAGGTCAGCTTTATGAGGAAATCACTTGTTCTTGGAGGAAATAAATAATGAATTTCCACTTGGGGAGAGACCCCCTTGCAGAGGCGAAGCCAATGTGAATTTTCTTGGCAGGAAACCTGTTTTATCTGAGAGTCAGAAAAAGGAACAGCCAGTGGCCCAGCATCCCTGCCTGGGTGCAGAGATGCCTTTCATCACACTTACAGGAGGCACAGTGCAAAAGGGTACAAGGAGAGGATGGGGCTGTGACAGCACTCATATCACAGCCCTGGCAACAGGGATACACTCTGCTCACTGGGAAGGGAAGGCTACAACACATAGTGACCCTCAACAACTTGTGTGACAGTGAGAAAATGACAAGGGCCAGTGGGACTCACACATGCTCATCAGCACGTTACAAACTGACAACCCTGTCCAAAGATTTCATGAATGCAGTTAAGGTACCCATATCTAAAAAGAAGACATTTGTTATGAATTTATTTGTCATAATAGATGTATTTTTATGTTCCAATATATTTAAATACATGTATTCATAACAAAAATTATTTTTGAACAAAAATGAAGTGGGTAAAATCAGCATATATTATGATAACTGCTATGTATTTTTTACCTTCCACATCTGTAGATATATTAATATCTGCCTCTTCGTCTCTTCAGAGCTGCTTACTACATTTTACCATGGCATGCCTGATACAATCTGTAAATGAAAAGCTGAAAAACCATAGTAAGGAATTCTTCTCTCCTATGTAATGGGTACTGTCTTTCGTATTCCAGTTCAAAGGCAAGCTTTTCTTTATTTTGGTGTTAGGCAGTGGGAGGACAGCTATATTTTTGGTCTTGTTTCCTGCCCTCTCAAATGCAGCTTCCAAATATTCCAGTTATCCATATTTTTAAACGAAGGCAAGAAAATCCACAGGAATACCCATTACTGCAGCCTATGAGATGCAAGGGAGGGAGATGAGGAAACTGGCTTTGTTCAGCCTAAGAAAGGAAGAGAGCTGGTCTGCAGCCCCCTGAGAGGAGGCTGTGGAATAGATGGAAACACTTCCAAAAAGACTCTCCTCAGGGGTCCACAGTGGGAGGATGAGAAGCACTGGGATGGCATTGAGGTGCTTGCTGTGTGCCTGGCCTCTTTGCAGTGAGAGGCTGGACCTGAGGCACCCTGAGGCCTCTTGCCCCCAGGTGACTCTGCAGAGCAGGATTCCTGGCTCCCCTGACAGATCAAACACTGCTTCCCACAAAAATGCTAGCCGTTGCTCAGAGGAAAGAGCTTATCTTTCTGAGTGAAATCTACACAGCAGTACTCTGAGTCCCAAATCAGATTTCATGCGCGAGACCCAGAGAGTCTCAGCCTCATCAGCTTTCCAGAGGAAGTGCAGTCCCACGCAAACATAACTTCACAGACCTGAGCTGACTTACAAAGATGCACAGAGTGTAGAGAGCAGTAAATATAATCTGAATGCAAATATCACTATGACTTATCTTTTCAGTGTGTTTGCCCATTAAAGTAAATTCTTCTTGGGACTGAAGTACAGGCCAATTGTAAAATCAGTTCCATGTCTCCCCTTGATCACTTTCACTCCCAAAACTGATAAGCGTACAAATTAGATGAATTAATACTTTTCAGTTCTAATTTCTTTGACTGGACAGCTTATTTATTTAATCTATATTTACAGGAGCTTCACATCTTCTCAATGTGAAGGATTTTAGTATGTTTCCAGGCAGGCAATGTATCAATGTAATGCTGCACTGAACATCCTGGTATCTGATTAAACACCCTCCTCAAAGGCAGCATCCTTTGATCTCAGTACCTTAAATCTGGACCCCTTCTCTCTTCTGGCTGCCGATGCAGCAGCAGCCTCATGTGACACCTGCAGCTGGTGTGGACATGGAAGTTTTCCACAGGCACGCAGAGGGACAGCTGCCAGGTGCAGGAGGCAGCACTCTGGGTCTGGGTTCGTTGTGTATCAGTCTGTACAAACTAAAAAAGCAGCCTATCACTACCCAGTCAGTTGTTTAAGCAGAGTAAAGGCTGTTTTTTCAGAAACTGGTTCTGTACTTTGAGTGAAGACACTGTCAGCCATGAAGAACCCAAAAACTTGCCTGTGCTAACAAAATTATCTTGCTGGTTTCCTGGTTTCCACCATAAACACACACAAAGCAAGAGTTGGTCTGCACCATGTAACAGCCACATTTGAGATAGAGCAGAAGTCTTTATTTCCAATTTGCTTTTATGTCAGTCCCCATCCTGCCCAAATCCTGTCAACCATTATCATATTAACAGTAGATTTGAAATATGTTTTTCCTTTACAGAGCAGAGATATTCAGGTCAGTCTCAGATGACATGGTTAAAATTTCACAGTGTTCTCCTGTCACATGTCAGATTAATTAACTCAGCCCCGATTAATTTAAACTCAAAGTTTCTTTTATTCCACCTTCTAAAATACCAAATTCCACAGACTTCCTGCAGAGATACACAGGCACAACAATTCCCATTGCAATCTTTCATTATTCTTTACAGAGATACTGTGCCATATTCCATATTCCCACTAGAATTGCACTGATGTGGCTGTACTGACATTGGTAAAATTATTCTTGATTTACTTTGGCACAAAAGAGATCAGCATCATGTCTACTGGGATAAGATAGTTCCTCCCCATGGTCATATTTACTTTACTTAAGACTACCAAAAAAAAGTATTTCTCAGACAGTTTCAATATACCATCTTTTCTCATAGGGGAAAAAGAAAAGGAAAAATATAATTACAGGCTGCTCTAAGGTGAACTGCTGCTTTTTGTGGTTACCTGGAAAAATGAGCCTGGTATCAATCCAGCAAAATATCTCTGATGTTTTGCATGTAGTCACAATATTCTTTATCTAATACTGCTTAAGAAACAATCAGCCCTGAAAAAAATCTTTCCTCACAAAAATGGAGGCAACTTTCATTACAAATTGAGAAAGCAACTGAAATGAAAATAGTGTAAGCTCATGTTGTTTATCTCTACACTCAAACAACAACTCATGTTGTTTATTTCTACACTCAAGTGTTGTCCAGCTTTAGCAAAACACCAGCAGTTCCTCTAGAACAGATCACCAAGAATTGCTGTCTTTGGTTTGTGGAGTTTCATCAGCTAAGCAAATAGGATGGCTGGGAAAAACAACTAAAAAAAGAGGGATTTGATAAATGAAGATTGTCAAGGATAGGCAAGCAAGTGACAGAAGATGCTTCATTGAGAAAGGAAGATGAATGCTTCAAAAACTTTCTTTTCACATTGGTGAATATCTTCCACTATTTCTATTTAACATATCAAGATTAGAGCTATCTGTAAAATGAATTGGCTTTTTAGAAGCCAATTAGCATTAGTGAATAACCACTTTACTTCTCATGCATATCAGTTTTGGAAATTAAGTGTACATCCTTAGGGTGCTCAGACACCAGAGTCGTAATAAGACCTTGAAATGAGTAGAAACTTTTCAATATATAGACATATTGAAATAATGCTACTTGTGATAATGTTTCAAAAGGCTGTGGAGAAGAGTGACACAGAAAGTTTGTTTAGCCACAAACCTTGGCCAATACATCTTCTCTTGCAGCACTAGTTTGCAGCCCTAGCATGTCTTAATTAATCTATGAACCTATGAGTTACACGATGCAGCCAAGAAAACTTAAAGGCAACCTCCTAGGCCTTTCTCAGTTGGGATTTCCACTAACATTAATGTGTATAATTTGCATAGAGAGCTTGAAAACTGGGTTCAAAAAGTTAAGCAGAGGCTCTATTAGCTCTTCTTCCTGACATAACAAGCTGGACAAGACGAATATTGATTTAGCTACACAGGTGTACTACTCAATCCATGAGTTTCAAAGACATGCAGATTAAAATTTTTCTTAGGATTTCCCGCAGTGGTGTAGCACTAAAATCTTTTGCAGTTGAAAAACCTCTTTTGAATTAAAATACAAACAGAGTATTTTCCCCTCCTCTGATAACAGAGCCATTATTTTATATTTTTTTATGGTAATCTTCCCTGTGCAATTAGGGCATGCATTCTAGGTTTTACTTTTCCTATAACTTGAGGCTTATTTTAATTCATTTCACAATGAAAATTGAGGTTCTTATGTGCTCCCTTGTCTCTGGACCTTACAAAACTGCAACAAAATATCATTGTACCTGAAGAACTCAGAAATCCTAAAAAGTACTGAAAAATACTGAAATACTGAAAAAACCCCACAAAACAAAATACTCACCAGCAAAACATCATCTTTTCAAAGCAAGTGTTTATGGAGAAGGAGCTCTCCTGCTCTCTTACAATCCCCCCTTAATTTTGCATAACAGCTATGGTTAAGTGGCAGATTGGGTGGATCTGACACAGTGTGGCCCAAAAAGATCATCAATGGCCATTCTCTGAAACCTAAGGTGCTCTCTCCATACAGCAGCAGAGGCTGAAATGGGTATCAGAGGCAGCTGGATGCCAGAAAATGGAAATAGTTGTGTGGATCTACCAAAATGCTGATGTTGGCTCAGCCCCTTACATCTCCTTGCACTCAGGCTGAAGTGACTTCTGATGTTCATAAATCCTCATGAATTCTACCTCTGGTTTTCTTAAGGGATCAACAGCAAGGCAATGAAAAAGGCACCAGGCAGAATTGAATTAAACATACAGACATATTTTCAGCCATGCTCTCTACCCCCTGCCCTAAACAGGTACAATTTCAGTACAGATAGGGACTGATGCATGTCTGAGGAAGGGTTTAATCTACCAAGTTTCTTCCATTTAGGACTACTTTCAGAACTACAAAGAAAGAATCATTCTTAAATCAATATCTGAGAAGATCTATGTCGAGTAAGTGCTTACTCCTTTCTTCATAATCTTCTCTGGAGACCTGTGAGACAGATGGTTCAAAGGACCTAACCCTCATTTCTCCAGAACAGAAGGCTTTGCCCTTGGGCTTATTGCTGTCACAGCATGCATATAACCTCCACTTCTCTTTTTCTGAAGCTGAGCTTGCCCACCAGTTGTAGGCCCTGTGGTGACTCATATGGACAATGATTATTTGTCATCAAATAAGCTCAAAATTATACATAGCAAAAAAACCATAAGAAATAAATAAAATAAAATAAAATAAAATAAAATAAAATAAAATAAAATAAAATAAAATGGAAAAATTCTGCAAAATTTTATCTTATTATTTTGGGGAACAAATTTTAAACTTTTACAACTAGCTTTGCTGAAAGTCTAAAGAGTAGTATTATTTGCAAATATGTGTATGCAAATGAACAGTAGCTCTCAAATGAGAACTTGCATAGACAAACTTTCAGGTTCAAGAACCCAGGTGTAGCAGCTGTGGTCATTTAATTTCTACAGACACATTTCTGATGAAACAGATTAATTTTAAAATGTGCAATATGGACAGAGATGCAGCAATTTACACTGCATTTCAAACAATTCCTGCTCAGCATTGCTAATTAGGAAATCCCAGGAAAACAAGAAATATGATACCTCATAGAACTGTCAAAAGGCTGAAAACCAGCAAATTTCAAACACTCCAAAGAGAAATTCTTAAGAACTCCCAGTGCAACAAATCTGTTCCATATGAAAGCTTTATAGATCTTGTTCAAAGCTTCAACAAATGCAAATATCATCACTGCATATAGGCTCTGAGCTGATGTCATTTGCCCTACCTCCATGGAAGTCAATGATGATACATTGATTTCCACTAATGAGGGTCTGACCAAAAAAAAATTGCTGCATTCATTCACCTAAAAAAGGCATTTCTCCCCCACCCATGTTCAAACTTTATTTAGCTTTTCTCCAGGAGTGCAGAAATGCTGAATTAGCATTAAATACATTCAGCATCCTCACCCAGAGCCAACTACACCAAAAGTTCAAGGAGGGAACAAGAAATTCACCACTGTGTCTCAGTCTTAGAATAGACTGAGATAATCACTGTCATAGAGATGATGAAAGGGCAACACAGAAGGTGTTCTGGAAAAGTTTTCAGTTGTCTAGGAAACCCATGGCAGTAATTGGGAAACAAGTTAGGTAGTTTCAGGACTCCAGATATAATTACAGTTATATCTGTATATATATGTATATATATAATATACATATTATATATATATATTATATATATATATTATATATATATATATTATATATATATATATTATATATAAAAATGTATAGCATTTAAGAAGAAGGAATAGTAGAAAAGAGTTTAATTGGGCAAGCCCTCAAAAAATTTAAAGAAGAAACCTTCAGTGAAACAAAACAGGTTGGAATAATGAAAATAATTTAAAATATGTGCTGCTGTTTTAGCAGTATTTTTTAGTCCTATCAGAATACTATGTTTTTTCTGATAAAGTGAAGAATGGAAGTATAACTTTTCTTAAGAAGAGTGATGAGTGACCCAGTTTTAGAGGTAGCATTCATACTGTTATCCTCTGGGTTTTATGTTTAAAAGATTATCTTGACATTAGTAAAGAAGCTTTACTGTATTTTTCCCAGTTAAGTTTTGGACTCTACATTTACAGGGAAAGCTAAGCTGATAAGAGAGAAGAAAAAAAGGTTTTCAGACAAGAGTTCCATTAAAAAACCCCAAACCCTTTTAAAGATACACATTTCTGCAATTTCCTTTTGGATTCTATTTCTTACCTCCTCCCCCCTCCAAAAGCACTTGTGGGATGACTTATTTGATATTATCCCCCATCTAGAACTCAAAAGTTATGCACAGTGAGGCTCCTTAGGTTGCAGCAATTTTAAGTAGGACACTTGTTCTCCCCACAGAAGACAGCAAAGCCCCAGGCACCCAGTGTACTTTCCTGCCACTTGTCAGAAGTACTCACTTTGTTTGGTTTAGAAGCTGGGAATATACCAAAGATGAGAGTCAGGGCTGTGACTATTTAAAGAAACCATTTTATTCTTGCACCTTGGTAGAACTGGAACCCACATCATGGTCAGGTCATCGAGTTCTTTCATTATAAAAATATTCTTTCACCAGTGTCACAGATACAAAATTCTTGTTATCCAAGAAAGTGATGTATAAAAGTAATTTATGCAAGAAAAAATAATTTGCCAATCCAGGTAACAGGTAAAAACACACCCATTTTACTCACATGTATTTCTTTCTTGATCAATATTACACAGAGGGTCTTTGCTTGAATTTTTCAGTAATCTAAGTCTAGCTGGGAATGAGACTTGAATGAGATGTTGGTTGCCAGGCCAGATAAACAGATTCACTCTCATTTCAGTGTTTCAAAGGTTGTTTGCAAATTGAATAATTGAATACCTTTTGTTCAGGGACGACTTGTTCTGGAGGGCTTACTGCAGTGGCTACAGCCTGCACATGTTGACCTGAAATATACCACAAACAGCTTGATTTAAGGCCAGAAGGGAACTTGTACCCTTTACTTTCCTATGAGAGCAACTTAGACATGTAATGTTGTTATAATATCTTTATAGTTTTGAAATGCAAAAAGCCAACCATATAATCATCACGTTCTATTCTACATAATTACAGTAATTTTGTAACATATCCAGAATGTAAACACAAAGGAAATGTAATTGCAGTTTTCCCCAACAGCTGGTAAAATCACTGTTTTAAACTTAAACCTACAAAACCACTGTCATTCCTTATCCTACTGATGCCTGGAACAGCAGAAAACAATCTTTAAACTTTGTTGTTTTATGAAATATATTGATTAAACAGTTGACTCAAGTCAGAAATTTCAAATACTGAAACATCCCAAGTGATATAAGTAGAGTTTTGCATATTGTCAGTGGAACAAAAGAGCAGAGAGCAATTGCACAAAGTGGTTTTGATATCAATAGGCTGAATTGTCACAGCTATGAATCATCATAAAAAATTGCTGTAACAAGTAATACAAAACTTTGTAAGACATTCTTTTGTGAATCATATATTTAAAAAATCCCAAAACTGAACCCCAAACCATTTAGCTTCTTTTATCATTTTTCCTCCCTATCAGAATAATATTACACAACACAGAAAACTAATTTTCACATTCTAGTGCCCTATCGTACATTTCCTCAAAAGAAATATAATTGTTCTCTTTTTCTTTAAGGTAGCTATGAATGTTTGAGAAAATATCAATACTTAAAACACCCCAGTATTTTGATTGATTGAAAGGTTAGTATCCATTGAATAGGATTTTTTTTGGTGGTTTCATATTATCATTTGCATTTTATCTACCTTTTTGTTATTTTCTCAGAACATGCTTTCATATCTCCAGAAGGGGGATATTTAGTAGGGAAGCAGTATTTTAGTTATCTCAGCTTTTGCCATCAGGAAGACAGACACTTTGGTGTGGGATAGGTGGGCTGCAGGGACACAGCACATCGGGCTTCCCATGGTGAAGGGAAATGCGACTGGTGCAGGTAAATCAGACAAATGGTGTGCTCTGCTCCCATACACAACCTGCTGCTTTGCCCAGCACTCAGGCTGCACCACACACAAAACTGATGTATACATATTTTAAAGAGGAGGTGAGGCTCCAAAGAGGCTGGGTGGCACGGAACAGAGCTGCGTGTTGGCACAGACATGCAATTGTTGGAGCAGGGGAGCACAGCTGATTTAGCAGGTGCATCTGTAGCTGCATGCAGGACACCAAGGATTTCTTCCCCACTGTCCCAAGGGAAACCTGAGCTCCAATACCAGCTGCTAGAAACATTCAGCTTTGCAAGTTTGGTTTTTCTGATATGAAAATCGCATTAGGGACAGAACTGAATGATGAAACTAAGCAGCAAAATTTCTTTCCATTATTGAATTTTTTTTCTTTGAACAAACTGGGATCTATTGTCTTATAAAATTGTAGAAGTCTTGCAGCAGTAAATACATAAGACAAAACTATTTCTTATTCATGGATCTACTGGAAGTTTTTGCATGATCTTGGTTAGCTCTTCAAAACAAGCATTTAAACAGCCAATACAAATTTCATGAGATTATTTGACAAATAACTACTTCTTTTCCTTGTTCTGGACCACTTTATCAAAAATTCATAGAAAAGAATCCATAACCCAATGGCTTTTAAAGACAGAAGACAACATTATAGTTTTTCAATGCAATCTGAAGACATATTAAGATTAATTCTTCGAAGAATTTCTATGGAGCTTGGAATATGGTAAGTGTGAAACCTCAAAATCCATGATGACAGTTAATAATCTAACACAAGGAAGTCCATTTCCTAAAAAAGACACCTTCTTGAACTGAGCTGCCTTACCAAGCTTTAAGCTTAGAGTTTAAAGATTAATTTAAAAAATACCTCAGTGAAAGATGGTTTTGACAGATCTTTAGCATCCCTCACATCTTCTTATGCAATACTTGGCAAGCCTTACTGCATATTTAGAAAACAATAAATACATTGTAGAAAACCTCCTCTGAAGGGATACAAGTATACTTCTTGGGTGTTTTGCATCTCTGAATTATTCCTAGAAAAAAATATCACTTACTAAAAATTTATACTGCTTCTGTACATGTGTAATTGTAAATAAATTTCAGTACAAAAGCACTCTTTAACTGTTGACTAGTAGTTGTGAGTTCTCCCAACAACACTGAAACCTGTGGCACCCATTTAAAGAATATGTGAAATAATTCTTATACAAAGCTCCGAGGATTAAACAGGAAAAAAAGATAGTTTAGACCTTTAGCATTCCCCACTGATGAAAAACTGTTTAGAGCCAAAGATTTACCTGTGTGAATGCAATCTTTGGCCAACAACCATACCAAGAAGATCCTGCACTGGGCACAGATGTGTGCAAAGCTCAGTCATATGAAAAATAAATTGTAATGAACCCACAAGGGAGTGAGCACTGAGGACGAAGGGGAAAAACATTTAACAGGTGTAAGATTGATTGGGGATGTGATCAAACAAAAAAAAAGACCAGGAAATCGCATTGAGATCAGAAAACCAAATAGAAAATGGAACTGATATCTGCATAGGCTGGGGTGTTAAAATTGATTTTACAATAATTTCTGCCACAAATTTTATGTCACTATGGAATACTTTTGAACTCAAACTAACCCCCTATTGTATCAGCTCTTACAAGCAGTTTTCTTGTTTCTCCTGTCTAAAGAATGAGTCTCCTATATCTGTGAGATGCATTTTCCCACCGTGTCCAGCTAGACCCTTCTGATTTCTCAGCAATGTGACTGCTCTGCTTGATGAGGGAAGGCTGAACCTCTACTGAGTTTTCACATCACATTCAGGGAATGCATACAGAAATGAATGCTGATGGTGAACATGTGCTCTGGGAGGTGGGTGAGGGCCATTCTGTGAAATCTGACAGATTTTACTGCCTTGCAGAACAGCTGGGTCAGCAGAAAGCACTCTCAACTCTCCTGGCTTACACGGGCTGTGCTGATAATGGTTGGACTTTTTTAGTCCTCCATCATCACTCTGTGACATTCTAGGGATTTTTAACTGATTCTCTTGTCATATCTCTTCAAGACCAACTAGCAAGACCCTGATGGGACTTCCAGGAAAGAAAACCTGCAGGAAGTCTGCAGAAAGGGACTGGTCTAAGCAGATGGTACAGACAGAAATCTTTGCTTTATTTCCTGGCTGAAGAGGATTTTGGAACTGTGTGTGTTGGGCGACACAATGTAGAAACATTTGAGCTGAAGGAGCAGCATAACCCTGGCCATGCTCTCGGGCTTTCTCAGCAGAATCTTATTTTAGGCACAAAGGTGCTGTTCCATCTCATGTGCTCCAAGTTGTTGAAGTGAATGAATCATCTCAAGTCAAGGGGATCACCATGGCATACAAATTCTACAGCTTTTTTTATCCTTCACTGTCTTAAGCACCTGGGATCAGAATTCATCCAAACAGAAGGGTAGACTCCTATTTTTTCACTCATCTTTCCTATTGTGGCTCTCCTATCCTTCCTCCACCTCCCTCCAGGAATATATGCACTGGGCACACATTTTCCCCAGAACTCTTGCTACCCGTCCTGGATGAAATGACTTCTAACTTCTTTGAAGGTGAAGTGCTGAAGATTTGCAGGTCAGAGAACACTAAAACCTCACAAAATGTGACAAAACCTTATGAGGAGTAAGGCAATTTTTAATAAGGAAAAAAACTTCCCTTGTTTTTGTTTTGGTTCAATACAAGCTTATTTAGAATAAAACACTATTTTTCTTGAGCCCTTACGTCTAATGGTGTTCTTTCCTCCACCAGTGTACCTTAGTAACATAGCACTTATCAGAAATTGACACATAATAACTTCTGTTTAAGAAGGAGTTTTATTAATAATTTCTTTTGGCTCTGGAAAATGAAAAAACAACCTATGAGCCCTAAAAGACAAGGACTATTTCCTTTGGGCTTTGATATAGTGTGAAGTCTTGCAGGAAATCTTTTAAAAACAACATTACAACAGGCCAAGCAACAACAGAGAGGTTATTTTTTCACCAGTGGTGGTGCTTTTGACTCCGGTAAACTCCTACCTGTAGCTCTCTAGTACATCCCAATCTGTGATGTTTACTCCTTATGCCTCCAGCTCAGGGGGCAGGGAGGAGCAAGCAGAACTGTGGTTTTACCAGAAGAACTAAATTGGAGACTGCTATTCCTAAACCACGATAGCTATCAATTTCACTCTTTTCTACTATGTGTATTTGTTCAGCAACAATAATTGTTAAAAAATCATGGAATGGTTTAGGTTAGGAGGGACCTAAAAATTATCTAGTTCCAAGCCTTCTGTCATTGACAGGGACATATCCTACTTGACCAGGTTGCTAAATGCCCCATCCAGCCTGGCCTTGAACAATGCCAGGGATGGGGCATCCACAGCTTCTCTGGACAGTCTGTTCCAGTGCCTCACCAACCTCACAATTCTGCATACCTACCTAAATTTTCCCTTTCTGTGTGAACTCTTTATTCCTTGTCCTATGGCTATGGTTTGGTTTCTGATCAAGAATTAAGAAATATTAATGAATCCTTTGCTAGCAAGTCCTGTGCTCTTATGCAGTAGGAAACTTGCCATTTTCCTGTATCTATTACTCAAGATATTTAACTCACCAGGTAACTGGAGCTGCTCTTAGAGATACTGCAACGGATATTGCCCTCTAAAGCCTTGAGAAAGATAATTACCCCAGGTAAGGGAGAACATTATTATGGCTGTTCTGCTGACTGCTATCCTTTCAGCTGACTTGCAGCAAAACAGATCAAATCCAGAAAAAAGTGGTTCTCTGAGGTACAAGCCCCACATCTCATGTTGCCCCAGCACAATTTGCTGACACCAATGTTAACACCTTAAACTGGTGCTCCACACAACCCTACTTTCTCTGTGGATCACTGGCTGGTATCTACACATGTGGATAAGACACATACATTTTTCCTAACACTGCAAAGCTGATTCTGTGTGGCTTTATCAGGGATAATGCTGACTCAGCAGCTCCACTTGTAGATTTGCTCAGTCTGCCAGAACTCCGATGAGGGATATATACATTTCAAATGCTCTAACTCACAGTGAAATATCTTTCTTCACAAATAACACTGATTTCTACTCTGCACTTTTCCCTGCTGCTGCTCCCATAGACAATACCGGACGAGCTCTGTGACAGTGATTGTAAACCCTGACATAAACAGCAGGATTGTTATCTGTCCTTCAACAGATAGGAGCACTGCCAGCAGGAGCCTATTTAAGCTTATTAAACAGGCAAGGTCATTTCACTCCTGTCAAAGTTTTGTTTTCAAACTTCTCTGTGTAAAGAAGTTATCTTCATTTCTATTATCATTCTCCTGATGTTTTCATTCACTGATGAAACTCCTCCAAAGAAAGGATGAAATGTGGCAATTTTCATTTTAGTTCCTTAGCTACATGTGTTACTTCTGCCTTATAAACAAATATGTATTACTTTGTACAGTCATGTGTTAATCTCTATAGCAGCCAGCACGGGAGGTTATGTAGTCATCTTTAGCACTCTGCAGATATGTGTTTTCCATTATATTGTACTCAGAAAGCTTTTCTCCCTGGGGGGGGGCTTCTAATGTGATATTTAGCTTGAATCCTAATGCAGATAAGCTCCATCAAAACCATGCATATGGACTCAAGGGGAACTGTAAATAATGCAGAAATAGATCAATACTAATCTTGACTTGTTTGTGTGTAATTCTCACAGAGCTCTCATGACTCCAGCCACATCCTGTGCCATGGATGTGACTGGCTGCTCATTCCCAAGCTGTGGCAGGAGTATGCAGCATCAGCACTGCTCTTATAGATCATATGTGAAATGTAAGGAGAATTGCATTCTCATTCTCTAAATATATATAAGGATATATGGAATATAATCTCTAGAATATATTATTTTCTAGAGAAGAATGAAGTTAAAGACGTAAAATAATTAACTCTAGTGTTGCTCACTACTGTGGGACTTAACTTTCTGATCCTATTGTGTTGGGTGATTGTGTTTTATTTATCCAACTTTTCAAGAATAAACAGACTTAGAAAACAACTATGGCTTATACTAAATCTTAAAGGAAGTAAACTGTTTTTCTATATTGTACCTATTATGTTAGTAGACTATATTTGTGCGTGTGTATTTTATGTTATAAAGAAGTCAACCATTCACAATCATGTATTGAAGAACTATGTGAATCCTACTATTTGTCGCACGCTATTAAATAATAAACATTTAGTTCTTAGAGTGTGTACTTTTATTTTAAAGCTGGAGTCCCATGAACAAACGCCTAATTATCTTCTAAAGGTGTTCTATTTTGAAATATTTCTGATTTATGCAATTTCCAGGACAAAGAACTGCCTTCACTCTTCTTCCCTTATTCTGTTTATCTGTTGTGATTTTTCTTGGTTTTTTTTCTATTCACCAGCTCCTTTTAGTAATACTAAGCAAAAAGCCACTTTTTCAGACATCACAAGAGCCTTATATTGAGGAAATCAGCTCCTTGCAGTGTTCTAGAGGTATATTTTGCTCATTAGAAAGTAGCAGACAGCTTGCTGACGAAGGTTCTAATAAGCAAATTAAAGCATTAATACCATGAGCTCAGGGTTTTGTACAACACAGCAAACCGTATGACACAGAACTTGGGATCTCTTTCCAGCTGTCAACTGCCAGGATCCCTGAGTTCCTGCTAATTGGCGACACACCAAGGCAAACAAGTCAGCTAATTCCAGAGCAGTGTACTGATTAACTTAGGGCGTGTATACATATTTATAAAGAGAGTGTTGCTTTTGTCTCAATAATCATAACTAGGTTTAGTTTCAATTTTAAAAGTTGTGGACTACAAAAGTAGTAATAGCACAAAAAACCCAACCCAGGACTAATTCTTTCAAGTAAATGTTTGAAAGCTGTATTGATGTTAAAAATAGAGAATGTGTATGTATATAGAAAACTGGGATCGATCAGTCATTGTATCATTCCTGTCTACTCATAAAAGCACCACAATTATCCTTCTACTATAAGATAAAGACATTTTACAATATAACTTTTTCTGTACTTTAATCCTGAACAATTAGATTAAAATAGACTGGTTTTCAATTTTTTACCTCTTTAAATTCATACACTTTTATCAGAACACCATAAACTGAAAAAAAAAAGGAGTCTTTTTAGATCTATAACATCATAAAGTATTTCCTTTGATTCTCTTTAGTGTAAATACGAATATTTGGGTAGGCAGGTGCCATTCTCTACTGTCGTGTTCACTGGGCAGTCTCTTGGCTCCACAGGGGAGGAAGAGGGTTTGTTTGCAAGGCACAAGATCCTGTAGAGCAGCCAGGAAAGCAGCTCTACTCTATGACCAGAATTTTGTGATTTGGTAAAGAAAACAGACCTAAAGAAATCATAGAGCTGGGAAAGGAAAACACATTGATAGGTATGCTGCAGAGTGGTGGCATTAGATGCTATGGATGGTGAAGAAAATGATAAAGCAACTTCTGACTATATTTGACTGCCATGCATGCCTGATCTCCTTACAAATCAGAATGTGCATCTAAGGATAGGCCCATGTCAAGGTCAGCATTTTTAAGACATGCTGAAAGAATGGTCTCTTTTCAATATTACAGAAGCACAAAAAGTTCTGAAAGCAGAAGCTGAAACCCCATGTCTGGTTAATAGCAGCACTGTCTTCCATTTTAAAGCAGAAATAAGTGTCTTGTATTTGTACGTCTAGTCCCATAATTTCTGCATTCCAGGTTTCAATGTAGCTCAATTGGAAGAGGGAGCTGTAAAATGTTCTAGTAGTCTGCCTTGCTCTCCTGAGGAAGGGAGCTATGATTTTAAACTCCCTGAAGATGGGAATGGCCTTGAGATGTGGCTTCCCAATTCCCAGCACAAATCAGTAGAACTCATCCTTGGTTAAAAGTAGAATTTTTGTGCTGATACATGGTCAACTATCACTGATTCTTCTTATTTTTGAGAAAAAAAACCCAAAACCCTATTTTCCTCTCATAGATGGACAATAGTGTTTAAATCTATAGTTTGTCCTGTGTTTATTGGTCAGGTTCTCATATATTTATTTTTATGACTTCCAAATTTCAAATGAACCACCTTGACCACAACTAAGTTTAAAGTGCCGAAAAGATTGGGGATACTGTTGTGTTATAGAATGGAAGATCTTATTCTAGTACTACCTCTCCATGACTACCTTTATAATTTAGAGCAGCTCTACACTAGCAAACAAACCTTCTGTGCCAAATCCTTGTTACTGTGAGTTTCCAAACAACCTTTTTAAACACAGTTTCTTACTGGTAAAATGCTATACCTGGCAATTATTTTTAAGTATTTTGTTTTTCTTCTTTTTGCACACCAAACTAGTCTTAATTTTAAATGACATTCTCTTCCTGGAGGTCATTGTGTCCCTTCTGAACACTGTCCACACTCATTAAATTGAACCATTGTATAGGACAGAATGCTGCTATGGCTGCAGGCAGGAGCAGGAATCCTAAAAGATATGTATTCAAATATTAAAAAATTATATGCAATATTTTCTCTTTCCTGAATAAGCAGATCAACAGAGGAAAGGGTTATGCTTATATAAAGTGTCTCAGCTTGAGTGTGACAACATTAATTATCCACTGTAACATGCTGATTTATAATTATGAAATCAGTAATTTAATTGGCATCTAATGCAGTAAAAACATTCCTGCCACTGTCATTATCTGAGTGCCAGTGCTTGATGCTTTCAAACTTAGTTTAGCTGTCAGAAATTGTTATTCTGTGAAATGCATATACTTGAAAAACTGATAACTATTTAACAAAAGTGTTTTAAAACCTACATGACTGATGAAGGTGCCATCTACACGTTTCAAACAAACCAGCCAACCTCACTGCTAGTCCTCTAACACTTCTCACTGTTGGTAGAAATAGCATCTCTACTCCTTGGGAAGAGAAGCTGCCACAGAATCCCACCATTGGTATTTGGATCACTGATTATGTCATTCTGAGTATCAGAGCTTAATTCCTGGGTGTAACTTCACCTGTGTGTTTGTAGGTTTGTGATGGGTGATATAAAGTACAGATCAATGCACCCATCAAAAGCTGAGAGTGCCCACTTTGAATGACGCACAGGCAAGCAGTACAAGAGCTGGAATCAGGTAAGCCAGCTCACTATACTCGAGGTACTATATGTTAAAGAGCCTGGGGACTAGTTTTACTCCTACTAGTCCTTTCACTCCTGAACTAGAGATCACAGCCAGAACAGCAGGCAGTTCTTCAACCTTGTAGACTTGGGTGAAGGGCCTGATCTTCAAAGAGGGAGTCACACAAAGGAAATATATCAAAATAACCTTAACAGGACAGTGATCTGCATGAATGATGCTCTGTCAAAAGAAGAATCTAACTTAAAAACTGGATACAGCAGGTGGTAGAAAGCAGAAAAGAGAATAAAAACCCAGTGCCGTAGTCAGTAAATCATTGTACAATGGTTTCTTAGCCTTGCTCTACATGACATATTGTGTCTGTGTAACTATTTCTGTGATGGAAGGGATTCCTTCTACTGAAATTGTTTTACATCTCCAGCTGCTAATGGGTCTGAAGTACTACCACTCTATGCAGTTCATTAAACCCAATGGGAATAGGCCTGGATAAGCTAGATATAACTGATGACATAACAACTTGAGCTGCTGAAATATTTAGGCATAATTTTCAGTTATTGCATACTGGACTTTTTTGGCTTCATAGCACAGTTGAAGTGCTGCAACTGCTGAGTGTGAACAAGACCATTTTCTCAGATCATTTTAGAAGAGTGTCAGTTTCTTAGAGAATATGTCATTTTGATATAAATAAAAGTATTCTACTAAAAGCTGCTAAACTAAAGATAGATATAAGTATAACCAAGAAAAATATAGTATTACCAAGAGCATGGCCTATGAGTATTCCTGAAGGCAAATAAAGAACTTCACATTAAAAGTATCATGCTGTCAGATGTGTGTATATGGAGTAGGATTCAACTCATATCAACAAAAAGTTAAACAACAAACTTCAATTGGAATCCCTCTGCAGCAGTGGAGACATGCATTTCCCTGGGGTGATCCATCCATTCCCAAGGTAGTGTTGCACAGTCTCTGTGTTTTCTATCACAAAGGGCTTTCACTTGCAGCTCAATTCTCTCATTGAAGTCACAACAGAAGTGTTTTTGCATTTTCTTATGACAATATTTTCTCATTGTTGTGTGAATGACCACCACCATTGTGAGAGTCATCCTTCCTCCATCCTTTCCCAACACTTTGCTTACTCAATGGACCAAATGGTATGCATTCAGCTTAACTGATTGCAGCACCTGCTCCCAAAATATGCTGCCATCAGCACTTAACAGCATTGTGCCCATAAAAGTTGACAGCTTGAGCATGTCTTGAAGACATGAAGACAGTACAGGTACTACTGGAACTTGTGTGCATGTGTGCTGGTAAAACCCCTGATGCTGATGGAATCAGGACCTGAGCGTGCTCAGCTGTGGATCTTGTCACTTCTCCCCACTTTTCCCCAGGGAAATTTTTCATTTTCCCTTTTCTTTCTCTCCTGTTTTTATCCTTGCCCAAAAGCTACTCCAACTACCTATATATGCCACAAGCTATGGAGACTGCTGATAAATCTCTGTGCATATAAATCTGTCTCCTTTGTGACAGAATAGGTGACTGATATATTTCAAACACCTAATTTTCTGGCAGCTGGAGTTAGGTCAAACAAATCCCACCCTCAGGCAGTGCTAAGATGGAGGGAGCAGGCAGAAGCCTTTTCCTAACATCTGACTTTTAAATACTTATGTGCAGAGTCCTGAAGACTGTGAGCAATTCACAGTAGCAATAGGATTACAGCCTGTGCTTGTAGAATAATTTAGTTGTTCATGCTCAGTCTTTCCAATATTTCCTACAGCTTCTGTTCAAAAGTAAGCCTCAGCCTCACAAACACTTTTAAGTATGTGGTAACATTAATAATCACAGAAGAATTGGAACTGTGAGAAGTAAACTCTCAAGTTTAGTACTTGTAACTCAAGACTCACAAGATGCTTTGATCAATATAAAGATAATTAACTGGAACATAAAAAAAAAATTAAAAATATAATGAAAAAACAAATTGTCTATTATTTAGACAATTGGAAATAAAACCCCACAGGAAATACAAAAGGATGTGGAATACTTAATTCAATTCCTTTGTGTATTTTTATTATCAATTGTCATCACTAAGAAGATTCACAATGACAGCATCATCCAATTTTTAATCACTTTAAATATAGATTTGTGAAATATTACACAATTACCTTTTATTCTCCCTTTTCTCCCATAAGAATTATATAAAAAGAACTGTTTTTAAAAAAACATGCTGCAATACATAATGACCAAGTATTTATAAAATATTAACTGTTAGTGAGGCTCCTCAGAATAGTGAATTATTACCTATTGTCTAATGAAAATGAAGCCAATTCAAAGCAGTCACTGTTGCAAAGATACCCACCACAGCAGAGGGTACAGTTTGTAATGAAAAATATTACGTCTTTAAAAGAATAAGAAAGAAATCTGAAATGAAAAAAAGTTCCAGTTTAAGTACACAAAACACAAAGTCTTCTGTTAAGGCATTCTGAGAGATGCCTGACCTACCAGCCTTCCAAAGCAGGCAGACAGTAAGTGAGACACAGCAGAGCAAATTAGGAACACACAGACATAGTTATGTAGTTTCTGGAGCAGAGCTGATTCATATTCAGCCTGAGAGAAACCTAGGGAAAAGGCTAGCCTGGCAGAAGTAGTCTGTTAAAACATTTGCTTACTCATTTTGCTATTAGATGTAATCCATAATTGAGCATTAAGTACTTTGCTCGAGACAACTCAGTGTTGAGAGTGCTCATAACTTTTTGTGAGTGTCCTAATGTGCTTTTCCTAAAGAACTAGCCTCTAGGAGTTATTTTTACTTAATTGTTGAGTTGTAATTGCTAGGCATATTTCTGGTGCTAAATTTTCAAAATATTATCAGACAATATAAAACCAGAAGGCAAATAAAAACAAGTGTTGTTGGCTTGTTTGGATTTATTTTTACATTGTGATTTTTGAGCAGCAAGGATTAAGCACAAGCTTATATGTTTTGCCAAACTTGAGTTGATGTCTGGTGTAAAGCAGAGAAGAGAAGAGGAGTGAATGGGAGACAAGTAGGACTTAAGGCTTGAAAAATAAGGGCTTTCTGGAATTGGGACTTGATCTGCCTTTTGTATGAGCTAATTTAGATTCTACTTTGCTAAAACACAACTCAGCAACATATTAATTTATTCAATGTGTTCGAAAATAATTAGCGAACAAGTCAATAAATACAATTAATCAATGTTACAATATAGTATGTGTCTGGAAAAAATAAATCTACAAAGTAAATAGGGAAAAAGTAGCCTTCATTTATATTAAAGAAAACTCACTTCACATAAATAGTAAATGTCAGTTAAAGCCAAGGGAAATATGTACCATGTTCAACAGTATTAAAACTGACATAACATGAATGATTGTCAAAAACTGATGGTATCTGGCAATGTTAAGAAATATTAAATAGGCAAGAGATTTTTTTATACTGTTTTACCATTTCTGACAGTTTATATATCTAGAATGAAGGTTCATTTATAGTTGTAAAAATGCAACCTATTCAGTTTTGTTTCATATTCTCTGATTCACTTGAGTAGCTATGAAAAGATAATTTGGGCTCAAATAAAAGCTTTTGTAATTGCTGTCAGCTTGGCCAAGTACTGTTTTGCGCAATCTGGACAAAAAATCTGACAGTATACTTGGTTCAACAAAAAATTAATAAAGGCAACTGAAAGCAAAACCTGCTTCTTACAAGGGGGAGGCAAGTGAAGGAATCTGCTATTTTCATATATTTTTTTCATCTTTCTCTCCTGTTAAGGACTAAAATCCATTAATTTTGATCTACAAGTTTCATCTGCATGAATGGGTGCCTCCAGGAATTAGCCTGTATCTTAAATACCAGTTTTTAAAATGAGAAACAGTCTTTGACCCTGAGTAGTGGCTCAACCCCCATAGACTTGGGGTTATGTGAACACAGCAAGTTGTTCTCTTCCATGTATATTTAATAAAATATGGTTGATTGTCACTTCCTCTTTTAGCCAAGCGACACACAGTTTCTGTTTTCCAAAAACCAATCCTGCTTCTTTATTCCACCATCCCCCATCTTCTCCTCACATGCTAGTTTCTATTCTGTGAGATGAATGGCACTCACGAGGGAAACAATGGTACCAAAACTCTAATTCTGTGTCTTAAATTAGTTTATATAATTTTATGTGACTGTTAGGACCAACATTGCCTTAGTATTTATGGAAGATAATGATATATCTATCTGAAAAACAACTAGTACCTACATAAAAGAGGACAGGAACCAAAAGTCCGAAATTCCCACGCTTTGCTTCCCTTATGGAAGATAGAAATTTCAGCAGACTATAAAAATTAAAGTATTATATTAACCAAAGAAAGTTTTAGCAAGAGAGAGATGTTTGGAAGATGTTGTATTGTCTGAAGCTGCATGTGAACTTCAAAACAGAAATTGTCAAAAATATGCACTATAAATATGCATATTCTCACTGGAATGAGAAAAAGAAATTGAAATCCACAAGGCCATTCAGAGCCACTGCTTCTGCTGTCAGAATTAATGTTTTTTTTCTTTCTTCCCTAAGGGTTGATTACTAACACTGTACAGCACCAGAGGCTTCCATTACTCTGATGAAAAAAGAAGGTATTCCAAGACCCAAAACTTACAGTGCCCCACTCAGAGTTGTATTGACACGATCATATTCTTCAAATTAAACGTTTTCTGATAACTTTTGCATTACAATATCTTTTTTTTTCCCCCAAAACACTACAGTCTGAACACCAACAACCCTTGAAAGGAAAGCAAATACAATCACATCATTTTGAAAACACACACACACACATAAAAAACATTCACAAAACCCACAGACATTGAAAAAGTAAATAAAAAGGTAAAGTCAAAGCTGCAAGAGTTGTAAGAATGTGAACAGAGCACCTCACATCAAAGGAATATTTGTGTAGTGTTCTTCTGCTGCACTCAGATACATGAGGTAAGACCCATGGGTCACATCCTCTGAGAGGGGGATGTGGTTGAGTCACTAAGGCAGGATGCAGAGGGCAACTGCCCCACATCTCCCTGTGCCATTTGCCATTCCAGAGCAGCTGTACCTCTCCTGGTACACAGCCCTGAACAGAGCCATAGAGACATCTCAGCTCACCTGGCATTGATGAATCTCAGCAGTTTTTGCTGAAAGAGCAGCTCAGTCTGCACTTTGCTTTGTGGCTTTTCCCATCCATTTTTGTCTGTCTGGAACCTAAAATATTATCCACTGAAACATCCAATTTCACTGATGTGTAAGCCTTTGTTATCTGGGTGACTTAATAGGACTGTCTAAAAACTAGAGAGTTTTATTTGGAACAGCACCTCTCCTTTTGCAGCAAGGATACACCACTGAAAACATCTTTTGCAATTCCAACTCTCCCCAAATTCCTTCCAGGAGGCCAGAAATCATCACAGTACCTTGCATTTACAACACAAGAAGACATAAAAATATTCCTTCAGAAAACATACCAGTGCACACAACAATGTATAAATAAATAAACAAATAAACGAACATAAATAAAACATTAGAATAAATAAACATTAGAAATAAACATTATAAATAAACAATGTTAACATTGTTTATTTTTTGCTCAGCAAAATGACCTTTCTTACCCTAAAGAAGGTATCCAGAAACTGCAGTAAATTTGGCAGACAGTTCTGAGGAGAGGTTGCATAGTTGGGGTCTCCAAACTAAATGAATTTTGTCCCAAGTTTAATTAATAAATGCAGTTTGTATGGGAAGATAGGAGGCAAAAAAAGTGCTTTCAACATCACCTGTCTTAGAGAGGTAAGATATTTGAGGCAATGTGCTCTAATGGGGTCTGGTTTATGTGCATCTCTTCAGTTATATAATGACAGCCTTTAGTTATCTGACTCACATCCTACCTCTCAGTGTTAGGTATGAATCAAATCCATCCCTGGTCAGAACGAATTATCCTTTGTCACTGGAACACCATCTGATGGAACAAGAATTATATAAACTTTCATTTTAGGCAGTTTCATTTTTTCTCTCAATGGCAAAAAAAAAATCTTTAAAAGTTGAAAGCAGAATTAATTATGAATTTACTCGTTCATGTAGAATAATCTGTCTTTAAAATAGCTCAGCATTGAAATTGCCTCAAAGGCAGAAACATCTGCTGCAGAGCAGAAGCACATACACCCTGGCTAAAAAAAGAAACCTGAGATTTTACTGTTTATCAGCTTTGCTATTGCTCCTACTTAATATTGGTGCCCAATTGCATTACAAGTGTGATAGAAGTTTAATGATTACTCTGAGTGGCACCTAAAACACAATATGCAGGTAGGATGAGTATGTGGAAGCAGAAAACCAATGTCAAAATGCATTCACGTAAAATGTTACAGTCCTAAGAAACCTGCCTCTTCAGCACAAAAAGCTCATGCATACATAGATCTCAGAAGGATTGTATTCAAGAAACAGATGGAAGTTTGCATATTTTTCAAAATGAAAAGTGAAGAAAAGGAAATAGCCTGCAGAGAGCCAGACAGTCCAGATCGCTCACTAGTAGCTTACCATTCAGGGACTAGGAGGGCAGGGAAGGAAAAAAAACCCAAAAACAACAGCGAGCAAAATTTGCTCACCACAATAGACTGTAGTATTTGACACTGGGATTATTAATTTCCCTTTACAAGAAGGAAGGAAAGCTCATTGTGCTGGGGTGAGACACTAGCTGTGCAACTGAATAGTGCTTGCAGTAATGACTAATCAGCTAAAAGGAGCCTGCAGCAGGGAGCGAGTGTGTTACGCAGCCTCTTGCCTTGCAACAGCAGCTGGGTTGATTTTGAGAGAGTAGAACTTCAGCAGAACCTTTCATACCAATAGGAAACTGCACAGGAGCAGGAAAACACACAAATACACCATCTCTGACCATTCCTCACTACTTGGAGGTCAGTGGATGCCTGTGGATCTCTGGGAA
The DNA here is from genome assembly GCF_028769735.1 of Zonotrichia leucophrys gambelii. Lineage (NCBI taxonomy): Eukaryota > Metazoa > Chordata > Aves > Passeriformes > Passerellidae > Zonotrichia > Zonotrichia leucophrys. The sequence continues at coordinate 40,578,660 of NC_088172.1, forward strand.
GCTTTGAAGCTCTGCCTGTGTACTGCCCTGAGCCAGTAGCTCCCAGTTTTGTTTCCACCATGAATGGAGCACTGGGGACTTGCGCTCCTCACAGAGGCTTCTGTTCCTCATGGTTTCCAGCCCTGCTCACAGTAACACAGGGTGAAGGCAGGTTCACCAGGCAACAGTTCTTGTGTTGGACAGACTCACTGGGAATTCCTTGCTGTTTGCTGTTCTAACCTCCTGCAAAAACACTCCTGGTAGAAGCCCTGTTATTATAGCTTTCAGCACACATGCACAGGCATGTTATAAACAGCCCCTGATTTTCTGGGGTAATTTCTGGAGAGCCCCAGAAAATGGAAAAAATATGAACAGCACAGAGGATGTGCAAGTATAAATATTCAAAAAGTAGGTGGGGAAAAAACAACATAGTAAACTTAAGGGAAATGAAAAAACACAGCTTTGTGCGCCACAGATATCCTAAGTGATGTGAAAATGGCTCCTTGTGTTAACTGTACCACAGGTGACATGGTGCTCTGTACTGAAGAACAAAGCCTCGTGTCACCTGTGGTACAGTTAATTCCCAAGCCACATAAATTCCCTATTCAAAAGCATATTCATTGACTTCTTTACATTATTGGCTTGCAATAAGGGCACTATAACATATGTTTTCTGATAGCTGTAAAGTATTGCAACTATCCCTCTCTCTCCCTGTACACAATAAAGGAAAGAAAAGAAGAGAAAATGAAATTTTAAAGAAACCCTCTCTTGTATACCTGAATATCAGTCTTATTTTGCCTCTGATAACAAACAGGAAAATCCATATAAAATTAGTCTTTTTGTGATGTGTACCTGAGAAGCAGACAGCAGAATTTTTTAGCATAATAATTCACTGTTAGATTTCCACTTTCCATGCACCAGTGACAGGGAAGAGAAGAAACCACATCTGTGCTTTTTAAATAGCTGCAAACTTAGAAAAACCCTTCTAGAAATAGGGAAATCCAAGGTCCCAGAAGGACAGAGTAGAAAAGAGCTTGTCTGAAGCATTTTAACCACTGATTTAGTTCTGGCTGTGTTAACTGCTGACTCTGTTAAATCAGCTAAAATGACCACCAGTATGATCCTAGCCCATCACTGGTTAAGAGATTAAAGAGACTTGGACGTCCCTGGTTCTTCAGCCTGCAGAAGAGCTCCACTACCTTTACAAAGGAATGAATGCAGTTCATGCAAGTGGAAATGAATAGAGAATGGTCATATTTAGCAGTGGATTTATACAACCCACTGCCTGATGAGCTGGAAATCAAGTTCAATTCAAGTGCAACCGTTTTAAAATTCAGAAAACCGTCCTTGGAAAAATCACTCATAAAGGATTTAAGCAGCAATCAAATAACAGGCTGTGGTACTGAGCCCATAATGGCAAAACAAACAACACAGAAGAAACATACTGGAAAGCTACAGTAACTGATAAGATGGAGTCACTGTTTGGTTTTTTCCCTCTCTTGTTTTTTCACTGCATCTTCTGGACAAAGAAAGCGGAAAGCCCTCTCCAAGGAGTTCCCCTGTGTCCCAGTTAGCTCAAGTGCTTTCCCCAAGTCCCACTGGTGTAAAGGAACATATTGGCAGGGAAGGGACATGGTTATACTGTTCTGGCAAACTCCATCTGGCATATGTGTCCCAGGGGTGCTGCAGACAGCTGGCATTAGTTTTAATAGTCAGATTCAAATCTTTCTCTGGATCAATGTGTACAAATCAGACCTGTAACTCTGTTGCTGTGTTCCTGCATGTGGCAGGCTTTGCCACAACTAGAAAACACAGAGTTTTCTTATTTGCTCATTTTTAAACCCAGAATATTATCCACTTAAACACCAGTCACACAGCATCATCTTCCCATTTTTGTTGTTCTTCTAGCAGAGAAATCAGAGTTTAAAGCCCTTTAAAGGGAATCTATCTCAATCTGTCCTAATCTGCTGAAAAAGAAACCATTATAACCATAGCTCAATCCCTACAAACTCAGGATATTGAACTCTCCTAACAAAAAGATCAAGTCAGTTAAAATGAATCACTTCTTCTGCTAACAGCACTGAACACTGACAACAGACTGGATCAAATGTCCCTACAAGGTTCCCCATAAACAAAATCTGCCTGAAACTATACCTGAAGAATCTGTATGCTATCTGAAAAATTTAAATGAAGAAAAGATTTTAAAAAAGCTAAAGCTGTTGCTTCCTTCTTTTTCACAATTATCCTGAATGGATACTTTAAAAATTAATTTAATTAATTATTTTAATTAATTTGATAATCTAAATACTTATCAATACTAGAGCAAGGAGCTTAATATGTATGAAAATAGGTGTTCATTGCAGACTGTAATTCAAGACTGTAGTGCAATGCCGCAGAAACATGGGCAACATAAATGGCTAAAAATGTTTATAATGATTTAAAAAGATGTCTATTATCTATTGCTGGGGAATTTTACTAGCAGGAAGAAGTATAGCAGCCAAAAGACTTCATTCACATCCCTACATAGGGACTAATAAACTGTCACCCCAGTACTGCAGATATTAGTCCTTGGGAATGGTCCCATTGAAATTCAAAACCTCAAATGTTCTTTTTGAATTATGCTTAAAAAGGTTTGATTTTTTTTTTTTAAGAAAAAGCAACTTTGAAATCATTCCAATATCTAAAATAATTGTGGGACAAAATTGCTGCTTCCATATAAAATTCATTCTATCAGAAGAGTATTCAAAATTGTCTTTTGAAGTTTAAAAATGCCTTCATTTATGTAAAATTTGCTAATAGTATGAATAATGATACTGAACTGGGTTGCAAAAAATATTTTTTAAAACAAGTGTTGGATTTCCCTTCATGCTGTTTTAAGTGACTATTATTCTCTTAACAATTACATATCAGAACAACACCAATTGAACATTAATTCGAATTCTTTCATGACTCAGCTACTTAATCTGAAATTAGTGTAAAATGTTTTTCTAGCAACAAATACGGGTTTGTTTGAGCAGCTTCTATGTGGTATCATATCCAAATGAGGCAATTCTATTACTTAACACTTTCAAATATGATCAAAAGGGTAATTGGTCTTGAAAAAAACCCCAAACCCCAAAATACTCCCTCTTCTCCAATCCAATTCTTTTTTCTCTCATGGTTATGTGGGAAACTGTTCAAGTTTGACTTTCTAAGGAAACAAATAAAAGAATGAGATAGCTTTTTAGATCTGTCTGCTGTGGCAAGACAAAGGAGGTACAGATTTTTGAGGGTATGTTTCTTCCATTATCCATATACAAAATATTGTGGTTTATGTAACAGAACATTTTATCCCTCTCTGAGACACTGCTTTGAGTGAGACACTTGAACTGCCTCTCAGCCACCCATGTAGTGCTTTTCTGATATATCCATCAGAACTTTGTTGAACAAACTGAGATTGAAGGTGGTGAGTGTGTGTGTGTAAACCTTAAAAATGGAGTGAGGGGAAAGAATGAGAGATTGGCATAATGTAGTCAAGAGTGGAAAAAGAGGTATCTTTCAAAAAAGTGGTGCCCAGAAGGTATCAAACTTGACTAATGGCACTTCCTTCTTTCAATTGCAAAGGCATTTGAAGCAACCTTAACACTAGTTTGTTTCATTAATATATATTCAAATAATCTCTCTGCATATCCCAGAGTTTGTCAGTTTTTTCCCCCAGATAAAAAAAAGTCATTTTGACAGGACCAAGGTAGACATTGAAATGCGAATGACTTAAATTGTAATAGTTGTGATCAAAATTCCCTTGCCTTTGCTGGGAACATTTTTATTGACCTTGGTGAGCTTTGACTGAGATCTAAAGGAGATTATTAAAGTATTTTGATTCAAAATCTAACTAGAATGTGGAAGATTAAGGGACAGGTTTGTAGCTGCTATAAAGTTTCATAGCTCTATTGACTTTGAGAATGTTTAAATAATTTATACTAGCAGAAGATTTGCCTTCAAAATTCACAAACAACTTTCATTTCCCTTCTATTAGTCTTCCACACTGTACATACCACATTTTGGAGAGTAAATATGAATGTATGGTCAGTGCTTTGACTTTTATTTTTTTATTATCAGCTCTTGGAAGATGAATAAGTTGTGTCCCCATTGATTTCCTGCTGTTCTGTATGTGGAGCAGATAATAAATCCATATCACATCAAGTGTGCTTTAGAAAAAAATGCACTCTGGATTTTAGAGCACATAATTAGGTCAAAAAGGCAGCCTGGGTAGCTGGTTTGTCTGGAATCAAAGAGAGTATCTGGAAACAAATTGAGTATAGCTTGTAGACATTTTCACTGACACGATGACTGAGAATTTCAAATTTGTATATATTTTAGTATATCCATAAGTAATAAAGAAAGTAATTTGGGGATTTTTTTTTGAGAGACAAAATCCAAAACTTTTGATTGCTATGAGTTACTGGTGTAGGAAACAAAGAGCTCTTTTTTAACTCAACAGAGAAGAAAGATTTGAGTGTGCTGGTAGGAAAAGATTATGAAGTTGGGAAGCATGCAGGTTTTTACCGGAATCATAAAATAGCTTAGATTTAAAAAGACCTATGGAGGTCACCTGTTTTGACTCCCTGCTCAAAGCAGGGCCACTGTTAGATTTAGATCTTACTTTGAATTTAGATCATGTTGCTGAGGGTAATATGGTGTCAAGTTTTAAATATCATCAGCGAAGAATCATCTCCCAGCTTCCCTGGGCAGTCTCTCAATGGGCTTGACCCTTGTTACTGTAAAAGGATCAAAAAATGATTTTCACAGTATTTGACTGAAATATCAATTATTATAACTCATGCCCTTTTGTTTTCCATCTTTGAGAGGAGCCTGGCTCCACCTTTCCTTCTATCTGCCTTTCCATACATCTCGTCTGCTTCATCCCCTTTATCATTTTGGTGGTCATCCTCTGGACTTGTTCTACCATGTCACCATCTTTCATGTGTTGGGAGCCCAAAACTTGACACCTTTCTCTAGATGAAGCCTCACAAGCCTCACCAACATGAAGGACACGGTCACTTCACTTGAATGACTGCAAATAACTCGGTGATAGAGGTTAGCCTTCATTGCCTCATTATAACAGAGCTGACTCAAGCAGCGCATTGCTGACCATCCTCAAAAATAACCCAGGGCCAATCTTTTAAGTGTCAGGGACTGATTTTTAGGATGGCCCTTCCAAGTTCTTTAGATATGGCTGAGTAAATATCTTCCCAGGTTCCAGCTTGCCCTCTAGTCAGACTTTTTGCTTGTGGAGGGGCTTAAAAAGAAAGGTGAAAAATGATTGTCTATTGAAAAGTTGTCTATTCCTGAGCTTGCTTAGCTGCTGTTATAGCTTTTGTTGTGAAAGTTTAAAAAAAGATAGGTGTTCAAATGCCTTTGAGATATACCTACCTACATTTAAAAGACTGTGGAATGTTAGACATTAAAACAACCATGGATTATTAATTGTGCAATAAATGGCTTTATTATTGGGTCCATATGGGTCATGAGGTTTCTTAAAGGGACAGGGAAAAGGAAATGTATGGTCAGTAACATGTTCAGGATACTCATGCAGGCACTGGAACTTAGATGAGCACTGGCATTAATAAAGAAAAACATTGGAAATACAGATTGCACCACACCTGTACATGCTACATAAGGCTAACTAACCAAATAGATTTTTTTTTTCATTTCTATTAAGTGTTCACATAGCATCTAAGTAAAATTGAGTTCTTCCACCTCTGTATGGTGAGATAAAAACATTTCTTTCAGATAGGAGTGTTACTTCTGTTATCTGTGCCTTTGTCACCTTGAGACAAGGCTGAGACAAGGCCAAAACAGACATTGTGTGAAATCACGTATTTGTGAGATAATTTTGAAGCTAAAACAAGTTGTGAATGCCATTTCATGAATATTATGGGAAAAATCCTAATGTGAACACACAATTATAATAGTTCAAAAAATACACTGGCTGTTAATTTAAGAGATGCATTTGAACTTTTAATATCTTTATTATTTATATCTAGGTAAACTGTCTCTCTATAAATTGTGAGTAGATCTAGGACAGTGTGAGTCCGTTAAAGCTGAGCTATATATCAGCAACAATAGTATTTAGAACTGCTCAGTCTTGGACTCATTATTGAGTTTTGGTTTTTTACCCCACAAAATTATGCAGTTTTTTAAACTGTGGAAATATTATCAAAGACATAAATTATGTCATACATAAAAAAAAATTACCAAGCCAATGTGTTCAATGTGGAGATGACCTATGTAATTGCCTTCTAAATTTTTTAAAATATATAATTACTTTAAAAAAGATCTTTCTTTATAAATATTTAAACTTTGTTAGATTCTAAATGACAATAAGAGTGATCTAGTCAAGTCAGAAATGCCTCTGGTTTACACACAAATGTTTGCAAACCTTTGGCTTGTAGATAGGCAGCTTTCCACCACAGTGGAAATCGGGGTGAAATTCATAACCTGATCTGAAGCTCATTGAACTTCTCATTTCAAGTCTTTGAAGCTGTCTAGTTCAAGAGGCTTTAGGCTGGCTTTATAGAGGAGGTTGTTTGTAAAAACCAAATCTTTGCTCTAAGATACTTGTAACAGGAAACGGCACATATAAGAAATGATCATCTTTTTAATGTGTCCTTGTCATCAGAGCTATGACAAATATCAGCAGAAGATTATTTATAATGTTATTTCCTTTGTTGGAGTGTTTTAGTATTACCAGAATCACTTTGGGCTCTCCACGCATAAAGGTCACTGATACAGAAGAGTCTCAGGGAACAAGCACCCCCCTGACAGCTCCCAGCAGGCAGCTGCTCAAAGGACAGGGAAAAGAATGGAAAGTAAAGTACTTTGACTTCAACAGGCTACTCTTTACACTAATATAAATTATTAAAGCTGGAGGTGGCCCTTGAGAATTGGAAGACTAAAACTGGGTTTTTGTAAGCTCCAGTGTTTCACTACTCACAGAAGAAAGAGGAGATATCAATTAATCGCATTACTATCACCAGTGACAATTTTTACTGCATTAGTCTTTACATTTTAAAAATACAACCACATTGGAGAAAATGGTATAAAAATTAGTTGCTGCAGTAGCTAAAAGAAAGCTTTCATAAGAAAGCACAAATCTAGCCTATTTTACAAACTTACTAATCTCAAAACAATGTTGCTATACTATACAACAATTTTAAACAGAATTACTTACCTTGTAAGTCTTTTGTTCCTCGTTTTACTGTGTGATCCCTCTCAATGCAAGTACACAGCAATTAAGCATCAGCATTTTCCATTCTGCTTATCTGACAACAACACACCTGGTCTGAAATCTGTAAACCCAGTCACCCACCAGCCCACTGTCTCGCCTGAGCTGAGTCACAAGAATTCAAACTTGTCTTTTTTTGCAACAGCAGCAGACGGACTATATCGATGGAAACAAACAGCTGCTGATTTGTCACTGACCCCAGGGAGAATACAGAGAAATTTGATTCAGTCTCTATAGTCTCCTGACTCTGAAACCTTGTTAAAGGTTTGCACAGATGCATATTACATAACCTCTTGGGCAGGGCATGGGTTTGCAAGATCATTTTTTACATGTTCCAAGCTTTGGCTAAAGATAAAATACATTGAGGAGATCTGTTCTTTAACTTCAAATTAGTAATTAGTGTTGTTGTTTACAAACACTCCGTGCGTGGTCTTCTTTAAAGCAGCAGAAGGGAAAGCTGTGAAAACAGAAACTGACTAGACTGAACACACTATCTACAGCACTCTAGGCTCAATAATACTGGGGATCTTTGAGCCCTCAGTAAAATGTGTGGATATTGAGATTCTCTAGTGCAATGTCCAGGACTTGGGTGTTTTGTTGCTTATTTCTATCCGCCCCCCCCCGGCCCTGCTTTATTTGGCTTTTGTTTGTTAGTTTGTGGTTTTGGTGGGTTGGGTTGTTTTGGCAATTCTCTATTACAGTTTGGGATGTTTTAGTAGTAAGCACATGTTCTTTTATTGTTGTACTAATTCCAAACACATTTTAAAATATGGAACCTCTCTTTTTAATCTTTTCCAAGCTGCTTTAAGCATAATTTCAAATGAAATAAGGAACTGTTTTCTCTTGCTATAGACTGTTACATAGACCAGCACCAGTGATATCTCACCCCTTAAGTTATGCCTTAGTTCTTTCGGGTTTGATGCCTTTCTCAGCTATATTTTCACTTATCCAACAGATCGCACAACACCTGAAACTCAATGTACCCAGAAAATAAACATACTAAAAAATGCAGCTCTTGAGTGTAGAATCCAACAAAATTTATTTCAAGTGGCACACTCAGATTCAGATTTAGTTGAAAACTGCTAATTTTCTAATGTAAAACTTTGAACACTGTTCTCCTGGTAAATGTAACTGGATAATCTAACTGTATTTAAAGACCAATAGGGTAAAGACTCTTCCTATGGGAAGGACAGGTGGCTAGAGGTAATTACAATTACAAACTTTACAAACCCCAGAATATTTAAAAGTTTTGGATTTCCATTCCCTCAATGATTGGGGAAAAAAAATTGATCAGAGTAATAGAGATTACTATTCATAGAGAGCACCAACTGTTGTTCATGGTCTTAGGAGAAATCAAGGACTTACAGCAATTTCTGCAATGCACAGTTTGCTCAATTCTCTTTCACAGGAAGAAAAGTGCAATTTGCTTCAGAATTAGTGACTCCTTATCAAAACTATTTTATTTCTTTGCATTCCATATAGAAGTAAAACCTGCCCAAGTAATTTCTATGAGTATGTTATGAATCCAGGATACCAATAGTTGCAGAAAAGACTTTGTCTGTGTAACTGTAGTTATCTTTTGGAAATTAATTGCCAAACAAATCAATGGGTAATTTTCCAGATACAGCCAGAAACCTGAAATGCATGCTCTGCCCCACAGACTGCATTTTGACCATGCAGTGGATTTTATATAAAAGACTAAAAGTTTAATATTCTTTTGTCTCTGTTTCTGTCAGAGGTGAAGAATGTTGTAGAAGAATTGAAGAAGACAGAATTGTTCCTTTAGTCAATACTTGCCAAAAAATGAAATAATGCAGTCCTAATCAGACAGCAAAATATAGTTTACCCTTTTGCAAACTAAAATAAATGCTTATTGCTTTAGGCTACAGGTAATATAATTTAAATTTCATTTGTATATAGCAAATTAAATAAGTTCTAACAAGCAAACAGGATGAATAGGAAAGTCAGATACTTCCTCATGGGATTTGCCTTACTTTTCTGCTCCATTTTCCCCTGTTAGTGCTTGTGATATAACCACAACACAGAACAATCTGTCTTTTACATGCCACTGTGAATTTTTACATTTTCATTTAATTTCATGATTCATTTCAATGTTTGTTATGAGTTTGATTAGCAGGTAGTGGTAGGGTAAATACAGATTGCTAATGAATATACAAATGATAAATGCGTAAAAATAAACCATTCCAGTTTCATTTCCTTACACATTTTTCCCCAAGAACAATGTTTGTAAAGTTAAAGGAAAATTTAAAAAAAAAAAAAGTGCCTCCAATGAATCATCCCAAACAGATGATTCGTCTTTCAGATGATGAAAGAAATTTTCTGCTGTCAATACATCAGCTCAACTCATTATTCTGACTTGTATTTATGTCATCAGAGATATCAAGATATTATAGAAAAGACTTTAGAGATCAGGCTGGAAAAAAAAGACTGGGGAAACGTGGTCAGATTTTGATGTTGCTTGACTTTGACTACATCTACAACAAATCAAATACATGGTCCAATATGGATCTAAAATCTGCAAAGTCTTGATTTAAATTACTTGCATCTAATCTCTAGAGACTGACCTCATATCAGTCAATGTATTTGTCACAATATTACACTCTTTGACCTTCCAAGAGCTATCTACTAGTAAGTTTTCTCTCCTTTTGAAGTTCAGTTTATACTTGTCAACTTTATTGCAAATAATTTTTTTTCTGAGAGCGAGAGGCTTTTGTGTTCTTCCTAGCTCCATGTACAGTGTCTCTGTGGTCTTTGCTTTGCTTCCATTTGTTTTTCATGGCAATCCAATCTATTTTTCCCTTTCCTTTATTTTCTGCTTATCTGGCAGTCATTAAACAGCACTAGATTTAGCCATACTTGTCCCTTGTTCTATTTCCATAAGAGTGGAACGATTTGAACCTATACTTTTAAAATTACCTGTTGAAAGCTGCCTGTTCCACCTCCCTCCTTTCCCATTAGGCTTACTTCTCAAATCTCAGTGTTTGCTCACTGCCTGCTCATTTGTTGCTTGTTATTCTGCTCTCTGGGCTCTTTTCTGAAAAGCTGTGAACTCTGTCAATTCACTGTCATTCTCATTCATGTTGTCTTCAGCCCACATAGTACCAGAGAATATCTTTCTGTTGGCTGGAATCTGTCCAGAAAAATGTCTCCCTCAAATATTTTCTTGAAGTTTTGTACTGAAGTCTTCTCACAGACACATTCTTAGAAACTGCTGGACATCATATCCCTGCAGCACTCTCTACCTACAGTCAAAACCCTCAATTGCCAGTGGGTAATTCTGCCACATATTATAAAAAATACTCTCAAAATGTTTTATCCATCTGGTCTGTATTCAGTCTACAGTCTTCTAGGGATCTAAATCTGAAGTCAAAATGTGAGGTACTAGGCAAAGAATCAATCTCTTTTTCCAGTGTCTGTACTTGGACAAACAAATCTTTTATTCTAATATTTATGCAATTTGAATTAAAGGGGTAATTGGTATGTCTCTCTTGTACAAATTAAATCATATTTTGTTCTTTTAATAGAGCCCCCAGATGTTTTCCTTTATTCCTGTATTATCAGCCCCAGTATATTTTTATGTATCTTTGAATTTCAGTATACTGAACTATTGTCATCCCTCATCCTCTTCTTATGAATGAATTCTCATTAATTTTTACTTTCCTGCATTTTGATTTTACCTTTAGGCTTCCATTCCTCATGCTCTCGGTCCTTTAACCATTAAACTTCTTTTCAAAAGCTTTGTAAAAATGTTCTTTTTTTCTTTTTCTTCTCTGACCCACTGCTCTTGGGACTTCATCTCAGATAAGGCAAAGTGAAGTCCCCTGAGTAGCATCCTCTGTGCAGCCACACACCAGTCTGGAGTTTCCAGGACACATCCAGTCTGCAGGTGTCTGCATAGTATTAGATTATATGTTGGCTTTCACATATTTTCAACAGATCTAGGTTTTTATGCTCCTTAATGTGGAAACTTGTCACCTTCCCTTTCAGATTATTTCCATTAGTTAATTTCTCTCAGAAAACATTTTAGTTTTCTGCCCTAATGAAATATTTGATTTCTGAGACAGGATAAAATGTAATCCCTTGTAGATTGATTTTAATACACTCTGTAGTTTGAATGGTCTCATATTTTTGCACACTAGACAACCATTTCAACCACTTTTCACATCCTTTTATGACCTTTAAACTTGCTTATATTTGTGGTTTTTTGGCATGCTCACAGTCTTCTGAACTCTGAGATAATCCAAACAATACATTTTATTGGAAGATTTAAAGTCAACTGAGTAGTCATTGGATCATCAATAAAAAAATATTAGCATTACTAGGCTTAGTATTGATTGTTTGAAATGCCAAAGCATATGCACATTCTAAAACTAACACATTCAATATGGTCATCATAAATTTTGAAGAGAATTCCCAGAAAAAGTTGCAAAGTTTTGGTGTATTTAATGTGATTTATCATTCCCCTAACAAGATGTCAGCAATAACTAACACTTTAAAGGTGAGGTTTTTTTAAAGCATAGACCAAATTCTGAAGTCTTGTACAGGTTTGAAGAAGAAATACTGAGTTCAGAAGCTGGTCCATCAGTACATTTGTGATGATACTGTATCTAACTGTACTGTGAGATTTGTTGTATCACCTAAAGTTTTAAAACAATTAAATATTGAGTTATGTATGAAACTCTGGAGTGGGTATTACTAATGATCAGAACCAGAAAAGACGTTAAGATTTCTTAATTCTGTAAATATTCTTACTTGTACTCCAAATTTTCCTATTGCTCTGAGTTTTTTTTGTTTGTTTGTTTAATTTCACCTATATTGTAAACTATTTGTAAAGACTAGAGACATCAACCAGTCTGATTGAGTAAATTCAAACATGCATTTTCTTCAAATTAAATTGTTTGCCTTTAAAAAATTGTACCTTTCCCTACATAGGTCTTTATCTTGAGACAGCTTTAAAAATTCAGATATCAGAGCGAGTATCTGACAAATTACAGAGATTCTGATTAGTTTTTCCTCAGAATCTTATCCCAGCCCCACTGCTGGTGAAGTGAGCAGTAGACTCTGCTGTGCCTTCCTTTCTCAACAACTGTGTGCAGTGCAGTGATTGCTAGCAGGAAAAGGCACCTCCCTGAGTTAAATACACAAGAAACAGACTGAGAACTTATTGAAGACAGAATGGATCTTAATCACAGAAAGGCCCTCTTCTCTCATTTAGCATAGCGGAGTCTTGTTGCAGATCTTGTAATGGGTAATGTAAAATGGACTCCTTGTAAGTAGCAATTTTCCTCTGTACTGCTACAAGGAGTACTAAACTAAAATGGAATAAATAATATTAAATTTACTGTTATTGTCTCCAGTTTTGATCCTGTTTCAGTGTCTTCTGGTTTTATTATTTATTCTGTTCAGAACACTTTTTGGCTTTCAGTATAAAGCAGCAGGGATCAACTTGTGTTAAAATTATAAAAAGTACACTTTTTGTCAGTCTTCATGACTACATAAATTATTGAATCCAATCTCTGTGGTGGTGCAGCTTTCTAGTTTACTCTTATTTCTTACTAAATCTCAGTTGGCAATTGCAAATAATTCTTCTCTTTAACCTTCATTCTCTTCTCTCTGTCATATGCATGTGCAATGACATGTTGACATAATATATATATATATAATACACATAAATCCTTTCTTGTACTTAGCTATTGCTGTTAAATTTTCTGGTTCAATCTAATTGACATACAAAAGAGCAGTATAAAAAGATATGCTAAACACTACATGAATCAGCTTTTAAAAGTGTTCACTGTACCCAAAACAATAACTTCTGTACATCATGCTGTGGGCTGAAAATGACAAATACTTTGTTATTGTTCTTTTTGTATGCTCAGAATAATTAGTAGTTGGTTAGACTTAAAAAGGAAGGTTCAAAGGTTTCTTCCAGATACAGATAACAAAAAAAAATTGAAGGAATAGAGTATAATGCTAAAGACCCTCTACAAACTATAACTGTTACCCTGAATTTTGGATAAAGCCGGTCCTGCACTAAGAAAACCCCAATCAGATTTGATAGCAAAATAAAGAAAAAAATATTTTAGCCAGCCTTTTATATACTGATACATACTCAGACTTCAGAAAATCAACTTAACTAAGAAAATGCAATCACAATGGTTACAGCTGACTTCTGCACTTGTATCAACAACCCTATTGCAGCAATTAAGAAGAAGGGATTTTACCGATCAACATCACTGAAAGTAACATTTCTCTTCAAATAGACCATGAAGAGTAGTTTGAAAAAGTGACAGTGACATACATTTGCATTGGGGGGTAGACCTTCAAAATTTATAAATAGCCATTAAAAACAAGAACATTTCTTAGAAGGAATGTTCTTGTAGTGACAGTGACATACATTTGCATTGGGGGGTAGACCTTCAAAATTTATAAATAGCCATTAAAAACAAGAACATTTCTTAGAAGGAATGTTCTTGTATTGATTAATGTTTTAGGACATATAATAATAATAGAGTCATTGGAGCAATTTGTTGCTTTAAGGGTAAAATTTAAACTTTGAATTTAGTCAGAATAATATGACAATCCTAAGTAGAAGTGGACTTTTTTTTCTGAAAGTTAAAAGCTGACTGAGGGATTTTAAATGAGCAATTCTTCACTACAGAAAAATTGTGTTTGTTTCAGTATAAATCCTACTGGAAATAATTCTATAGAATATACAACTGGATTTGAAACTGACTTTTTTTTTCTTACTACACAATGTGACATTACCATAGAAAAGTACAATGTAAGTACAGATTCTTTTTTTGTAAATTCAGAAAAAATGTCTATATTATCAATATTTCAACAAGCTACAAATTTTTTTTAATCTTTTTGTATGTATGATTAGTCTTATAGAAGGCAATAACTCTGTCGTTATTGATAAGCAAACTGTAATACCAACCTAATTTTAACAAAAACTTCAAAGGGGAGAAAGAATAAATCAGTGACTATGGCCAGCTATTTTTTTCAAATGTACAATCCACTTTTCCCAAGCTTGAAAACAAATGTGAAGTATCAGCCACATAAATAATGACCATAACCTTTTGCTGTTGAGGCTGCCAACTTGGAGCTAAATAGTAGGAAGAAAAGAGCACTTCATTAATCATTCATGCAAGAGTATAGCCAACATAAAATTATATGTATCTTCTGGTATATGCATTTGTCTTGTTTTGGTTAAAATTAAGTAGTCTAAACAACTGGACAGATGTTATGGTTCCAGATGTTTAGGAATATATGAAAAAAACTTTAGAGCACTAGTGAAGTAAAGAACACTTAAAAATGGAATTAAGCGGAATGAGGATTTCCAGTGTTGGCCTCAAACAACATTGGCTGCAAATTACTTCCCTTTTTAGCACAACAAACTGTTTAAAAGCTCTGGCATCAAAGTCCAGATCTAGCCTGCTAAGGCATTCTTACAGTAGGATGCTTTAATTATACTCTGATTGAGGTTTTCTTCTTGGCACTTGTCCTTTCCTGATGGCTTGGGTTGGTCATGAGTGGGGCTCCTGATGGCTTGGGTTGGTCGTGACTTGGTCTCCTGTCTCTAAATAGGTTAACAGGATGAGGGAGGCCACCCAACTACCCAGACCCCAGGTGGAGAGCAAGGCTATGCTGACCTTACCTCAGGGAGAGACTTGGGCTCAAACCCAAATCTGTCACTGCCTTCAGGAAAAGAAATAAGGCAAGATTTGCCCCATGCTTTTTTTTTCCAAACACTGCTGTATATTTCTTATGTTCTGTTGTTTTCTTGGACTGTATTTTGGTTTTGCCTATTTTGCAGTCATTTTGTTTCTGTGAGATTTTAGGAAAATGAAGATCATTCTATTGATTAAAATAATGATCCTTTATAGAGTCCTTTTTTTCCAGTGTGAATACTTATTAACAGTGCTGAGTTTACTTGATTTCAATGGGTCTAGTCAAACAAATGAGAACAGAGAACAACTGAACAACACTGCAACCCCAGCAGCCACAGCTTTACAAGTCCTGAGGTTCTGCTTGTGAAAAGCCATGCAGATAAGACACCATCCTTGGCATATGCTTTGCTTATCACAAGGAATGAATACCATCTTGATATTTCCTATGGTGTAAGGGACATTAAACCGCTCTGATGGGACAGCTACACACAGTGACAATGCAGTTTCCTTCTCCTGCTCCCACCTGTGGCACAGATTCAGCTGCTGCTGCTCATCTGGCATTTTGCTGAACCAGGGCAGCCCATCATCCCAGCAAAAAGGGCAAGGACATTGTTGACAGGGTACTAAGCATAGTAAAAACACTGAAAGGCTGGAGACTTGTCCAAGGGAGGGGGGCAAGATGAGTGGAAAAGGGGGCAAGGAGTGACAAAAGAGTGAGAAAACAGAGCAAGCAGATAGTCTGGGAGCCACACCTTTCATGATGTTTATGTGGTTCCACTGCTTCAGCCCCATCATCTTTCTGCCGTCTTTCATCCATTATAATATGATATCCTGACTACTTTCTTCCTTACATTCAATTTCTGATCAGGAACCCACTTGGGACAGGAAAGCAAGCAAGGAGCTGATCCCGTGATGATGACCTGCAGACTGTGGTTTAACATTAACTGTGCCATTTTTAACAGCCCAAACACGATTCATCTTTTCTACATTTAGCCATTCGTTCTAGTTCCCCCTAGGAGATTTCCCTCTTCTCAGTTATGCTGATTTAGCTCTTCACATGGCTGACCTCTAAACTGGACTTGCAAAATGAAGCACTCAAAAAAAAAAAAAAGTCTATTCTTTAAATAAAAACATGCTATTTCATCAGTCTGATTTATAGTCAGAGCAAAAAAAGTGCAGAATTGGCATAAATAAATGTCAGGGCTCAAAGGGAGGCAGGAAAGTATGGGCCACTTGTGGGGAGGGAGGGAGACATCTTGCACATGATATGCTCGTGACAGAATAGGAGCAGGAAGAAACTGCAGGCTTAATTCAGGCATTAGTTTAGACTTGTGAATGGTGTAGACAGGCGGCAGATTAGACCACTTAGGGAGGTTGTGTAGCTTTCTTTGCTGAAGGTTTCTAAGAACAGATTAGACATGAGCTGTCAGGATGTGCACAGCTTATCTGAGCTTGGGAGCTTGGGTACTATGGCTTTGTTTTCTACTAGCTGGTGGAATGTTCTGAAATATTGTCAATGTCTGGTTGTATCTATTTCCCAAAATATCTTCAAAATAAAAAAAAAAAAAAGTTTTTTTGATGCAGCTTTGTTGGAAGATACAAATTGTGTTAGAATGTTGCATTTTTTATGGATTCTGTATCTCCATGAAGACTCCTTTTAGCAAAGGGATAATAAAGCCATTAAGCAAGAGCTACTTAATCTTAAAGCAAGAGAATCTAAAATATGTTGAACTTGAATGTCCACATCTATGTGTACTTGGCTTATGTCAATGTCAGTAGTATTGAATTGTAGAACCTTGTTGTAATTAAGCAGGCAATCTGCTATAGGCTGTCAAACAGCAGCTTTACAGAGCTGAGTGCACTGCAAATGTTAGGTGGTACACTGGATGCTCACTCCAGATGGCTTGGAGCTGAATTAAAGACTCAAAGTGGAGACAGGCAGTTCCTGAAAAATCAAGGTAGTTTGGAGACTCAAAGATATCTGTACTTGAAATACTCAAAATGAACACCAGACATTTTAATGTTTCATCTAGAGATGTTTGAGCTAATTTGGATGCATACTCCACCTTTCACAGCTGTCATATAGGAGATTATGAAGCAGATGAGAATGCTTTGTTTGAAAAGTTAAACCTTTTCCAGTTAGATTTTTTCCCTAGAGACCAAATTTTTAGGCATTCAAATATATATATATATATATATTTTTTTTTTTTTTTTTAACAGAAGCTATTTAGGCATGTGGAAATAGAATGATGGTGCACCAGGGGATGTTCAGATTGGACATGAGTAAAAGGCTTTTCACTGGGAGGCTGGTCAGTCACTGGAACAGGCTCCCCAGGGAAGTCACAGCACAAGACTGTCAGTTCAAGGAGAATCTTCAGGATGCTGTAATCATATGGTTTAGTTTTAGGAAGTTCTTTGAGGAACAATTGGGCTCCATGATCCTAGCTGGATCCCTTCCAGCTTGAGATACTCTATGATTCTATTATTATTATACAGGTAAAGCCAATCTGGTCACTTCAGGCTGCTTTGAATTGCTAAAGCATTGTTTCAGGAATGCTAGGTGTTTAGGAGTCATATATGAATGTCAAATCAGCCAACTTTTTAGGTTTGGACTTTTTCCATATAAATGATGGATGTGATTTCATGTCCTTTTAGATATTAGAAACATAAACAGAAAAATAAATGTTAGTGATAAATTAGGTGATGAAAAAAACTACTCTCCAGATTTTAGAACTGTACATGCTTGCTCTATTTTTCATATGGCTTATATCTAACCTAAAATACAGACTTTCACTTGCAGTATAGTGTTTTGTTTACTAAAAACGTTTGTACAAAGTCAGAGACTGAAGGGATGAAAGCCAAAAGGAAAAAGATTCATAAAGGAAAAAAGCCTGAATACTACTCCTCAGGTACTGGATGAAGGAAGGGAGGAAGGGAGGGAGGGAGGGAGGGAGGGAGGGAGGGAGGAAGGAAGGAAGGAAGGAAGGAAGGAAGGAAGGAAGGAAGGAAGGAAGGAAGGAAGGAAGGAAGGAAGGAAGGAAGGAAG
Source organism: Zonotrichia leucophrys gambelii (assembly GCF_028769735.1). Lineage (NCBI taxonomy): Eukaryota > Metazoa > Chordata > Aves > Passeriformes > Passerellidae > Zonotrichia > Zonotrichia leucophrys. The sequence goes on from NC_088172.1 coordinate 40,596,643, forward strand.
GAAGGAAAGAAAATAAAAAATATCATAAGTGAAACAGGATTGTTTCTCCAGTCTTCTCTTCTGTGTACAGCATTTTAAAAAGCAGCAACATTTTATATATATTGTGCCAAAGCTCCTAAGCTGTTCAAAAGATTCCATAGAGAGCTGATCGATTCTTTTTATGTCTTCTGCATACTTATTAACTCTACAGCTATTAATCAGGTCATAGCCTGAAATTCACTTCAATATCAGAAAATGTAAAGTTGCCTAATGCTTTCCATCGAAAAATCTTAACTTCTGTTGTTTGTAACCTCCCCAGATTTGAATAATAGAGGCTTAGAGCATTCATCCTAAGTATCTGTCTCAGCATGAAACATTTCCGTAAATTACAGTCCTTTCAAAGAAAGAGACTTTGGAAATACCAGTGCTAAAATAAACACTAAACAAACAAATTAAAAAAAAAAAAACAAATAATGAATGCTTGTGGGGACAAATAAGTTTTTGGATTTTAGAGTCCCCAGTGATTTGGGAGCAAGGACCCCAGATATTGTACAGATATGAACTTAATGCCAAAGATGTGTCTTTTATTTTTTCTCACATGAAAACAAACATTTTCATGGGATAAACCAAAATCAACACTCATATTTAGCAGATTAGATTTTTAGCTGGTGGTTTTTTTTCTTTATCTTGTTCTCATTTGGCATGAACCAGCTTTACACTGTGGTGTGGCTCATCACAAGCACAGATCTGAGCCTGTGACATGAGCAGTTAGCTTGGTGGGAGAAAGTCACCTAGCTCAGGTGACAAGCAGGAAAAAGGTGGGTGCACCCTGTGCTTGGGCATGTGGTGATGGAGGAGCAGCTGCGTAGCAGGAGGAATTTTTGAATATCTGGGGGTGAGAAGGGAACCTGAACAAATGATGAGGCAATGGATCAGCAGGATGTCAACAGGACAGCTCAGCCAGAGGGGTAGGAGACAGGATGAGGAGAGGGTTCCAGATTTGGATCCATTAAGTGACCAGAATTTACTGGGTATCAATGGGCCTCAGGGGTATATTCAACAAGAATAGGTGGAAAACCAAGCCTGAAGCAGATGTGGGGGCAGGAATCTAACTTAAGACAGTAACAAGTTAAAAAATTTGGAATGGGATGTCAATGACAACCTTCAAGTTGAAGATACTGAGGAAGAAGAAAGAAAGGGCAAAATGAAATAAGAAAAAGGAAAACTAGATGGGTGAAGAGTAGATGTACCTGTGGTCAGGGAAACTGCTATGGAAGAGAGTCTGAGAAAGACATACCATAATATGGTAAAACATGGGAGTATATCAGGACAAGAAAGACTAACAAGTTGCCTTAAAAGAAAGAGAATGAGGTGACCTAGGCAATAGCATTCGGAAGTCTGGGAGGATAGCCTGAAATGGCTGTCAAGGTGATTTGTGAAATCACCCTGAATCTGAAGTGCTTCTTTCTCCTGTAATGCTGATCTATAATGATCAGAGCTGTATGTTCTAGAGTGCTATAGATCTTTAAGTGGTCTCACTATCTTTATATAAATGAATATATTCACAAGCAACAAGGGAATAGGAAGTGTCTCATGTCTGTTGAGGAATGCTTAAGTGTATTTATGATGCCGTAGGATCAATTTTTGAGGGATGAAACATATTATCTTCAAATTTTATTTCTATGTTTTAACAAGAGCCTGGTCTGGTTTGTGACAGCCATGCTGTACAAATGACTCTGGAATACTCAGAGGAGAAGACTGAGAGCTGCTTTTGTTTCACTTCCTATGGAAGATGGCAGGTTCTAGGCTATAGAACATTAATGGCAAAGCCAAGCTGGAGATATGATTAAGTCACAGAATTTGTATGTAAATATCTGAGAATTGTTTAAATCAGATTAATCTTTGCTCTTCTTTCCCTTACTCATGTTATTTTGGTGTCAGATTTGCAGAAATTCTGGCAGAAGCAGGTGCAAAAAAATGTTGAGTTTTAATTAATCAAACCACTATATAATGCTGCAAAAGGTCCATTTTTTCAACATCTCAAACAGGACTTCCTAAATACATGGACAATTTTAATTTCAATCTCCCTATGTATAAATTTTTGACCTGTAAATTGGAGCTAATACTTCACATTTTAGAAGTCTTTGTGAAGAAGGACTATTAATATTTGCAAATCACTCAGGCAAAATGGTAATGAATATCTGAGTAGGGAAAAGCACAAGAAAAACACACTATTAAATTCAAAATGAAAATAGCTGTACACAGTTCTGGGTAAAGACATACTGAACCATGAGGACAAAGAAGTACCCTATGCAGCTGCACATGGTGGTCTTCTGTGCCCTGGAAAAGTGCACAGAAACCAGGCTGTGACTGTGTGATCCTGTATCCTGATACACACCCTGGGGAACTGAATGCAGATGTCATAAACACCTTGATTATGGCATTTCCTGGGATGCCACTCCCACAGTAGGGGTGTTTTGAGTACATATATTGGTAGGTCCATGTTTCTTTGCATTGTGACTTTTGGTGTAAATGCCAGAGTGGGTAGTTTTGTAATAGTGCAATAACTGACATAAATATGCTTCTAGTCTCTCCTTCAGACTGTAATGACAGGACAATTTGCATGTCAGAACTGTATCTCAAAAGAAACTGCTTTTATATTTTGATTAAATCCCTCTCCTGCTTTCAAAAACCACATTTCCAGTGTTCGGTGTTTTCCATAGACTCCATAAATAATCATCTTAATTTTAAAATCGAGTATTTTTAAGAAGGGAGAAAAGACAGTTAACAGGCTAGACCTTAAATACTGAAGTTATTTTAGGATACAATAATAGAAATGGGGGTTCATTGTGCACGGTGGCCATTGTGTAAAGTGTTACCATCAAAATCTTAACCAGAAATCAAGAGATTGACTCTTACTGTAGAAGAATCACAGAGATCTTTGACTGGCATACATGAGAATCAAGTAGCCACCAAATCGAATGAATTTATTGATGGGACACTATCCTGTGGCTTTCTAGAAGTTCAGGTGAGGCTGTCCTGCCAAGTGCATTCTGTGTGACAGCAGCAGCAGCAGCACTGCCAGTGTAGTGACAGGTCCTCGTTATAGGAAGAAACAAGCGAGGCTTGCTCAGGCTCAGAGCATGAGGATGTACTTGAACTCATCTACAAGTTAATCTCTGTGTTTCATACAGCAGAGTGGCTGTACCCATGAGGAAGCCCTGTCTTCTTTAGCCTATGAACTATTTTGTTTGCCCCCCAGTGACTTCCTTGAACTCACTGAACAAGGTGAATTTTACAGTTGAGTAGGGAGGTAGATTAAAAACTGCCTGCAGTTTAAACAGTTTGCATTGTTTAGTTTATTCAGACAATTTGCAGCTCACAATAACTAGAACTCTCTATAAAGAGATTCCTTTAAATTAAGCATACCTTAATAGTGACTGTAATATGTATACAGCTTTTACTACAAATCTACTGTAATATGTATACAGCTTTCACCACAAATATGTATACAGCTTTTACTACAAATCTGATCTCCATGCAATATCTTTAGTTTTGCAATTCACAAAATCTATCTTACTCTTGAACAAGTTATACTGTCACTACATTGTCAGACTTGCCTTCAGTCTCAACTGGGAGATGTTGGCCTAAGAGGACTCCAAAGGCTGATCTTATAGACAGTATCTTCAAAAAAAAATTAGGTTTTTTCTTAGCTAATGTAGTCTGCCAAAATTCTTTCTATTAGTGGCATCTTGGCTTTTTACAATACTGATGTCATAGAACCCTATAATTATAAGGCATTTGTGTCTCTACATTGCCGTTAGCATAAAATTTTCTTGTATGGCCAAAAATAAGTTAACGATTTGGTTGAACCAAAATAGCTGAGGGAAAGTGATACCATTAATCTCTCTGGACTGTTAAAACACTTCTAAGAGATAAGGGATTATGCTTTAAGTGTGCTCATATAAAGTATGCTGCTACTAATTCTATGGAACTTGAATTAAAAATGAAACCATTAAATTCTCATATAAGTTTTAAGCATGTTATATTTTCTCTCCTTGAACTAGAGATTCTGGACAGCTGCCTGTGAACTATTTTTTCCATATTTTCCATACTTCTATTCAGGAGAAAATGTTGCCTACTCAGCAGAAAACTCATATGAAAACTAGCTGTTTGAAAAATGATTACTGTCTATGATGAGTTCTTAAGAATATCAAAGTTCAAATAGTTTCTGCATCTATAAAAATATTAAATTTACTTTTCTTCTGATGCTGTTATCATCATGTGAATGCTGTCTATCTGTACTACCAACTACTGAAACAAAGGTGGCTACCAAGTCACAGCACCTTCATATATCTGAAGTTATAATAGGAAAAGATGACTACTACTGACTTTTCCCTCTTTCTGAAAAGTACCCCAGGTACACTTCTAATTTTGTACAGGTCATGCAAAGATGAGCATCAAATTGTTGATGCTTTTGTTGGTATGCAGGTTTTATGAGATATGGGAAGTGAGAATACCGTAACTCTTCCATGTTACATGGTTGATTATAAATACATTTCAGGTGTGTATTAGCAATGTCAAGATCAGGGAATCTTTGTATTGGATGTTAATTTTCAACATGATACAATAACTATAGAGTCCTGTCTCTTTGTTGCATTGTGAAGACAGAGGATGTATCTCTTTTGAATTTGATAAACATGAGATAAAGTAGCTTATCTTTCAGAAAAATGAAATAAAACTATGTGGAATAATAACACTGTTAGCAGAGTCTGATGCACCTCAGCTAAGGTGAAAACAGTGGACAAGAGTCCTGAGGATCCTGAAAGCAATAGCTGATAAATTCTGGATAGAAACATGGAAGAAATACACAATGTAGCAAAGGGAATTGCTAAAATCCCAACATAAACTTGTCTGAAGAGACAGGTTTGCTTTGAGCATTTTCATCAACTGTTGCAATCATATTAAGCCTGTAGATTATGCTATTAAAAAAAACGAAATCAAACCAAACCAAACCAAACTTAAAAACCCAACTAATTTTTGAGTTTTATCAGTACTATACCTCTATCTGTCAATATAGCTATGTGAAACATGCTTTGCAGAAAATTTGAGTATAAATTTGGAGTTTTCAGGATGCAACACATGGATATGACCTCAGGCAAAGGAGGATATAGCAGAGGGGGTCAGAACCTTGGGTGCAGTCAAAATAAAATCTTTATTTATTCCAGTTAAAAACCAAAACAAAACAGCAAAGCAATCCTATATGGCATCACAAGTTAACCAGATCAGAAAAGTAAGTGCTTATGTAAAAAAAAAAAATCACGAGTGACAACTTCCAAAGAAAAAATTTTGGAACCTAAATATTGGCTTAGACAGAATTCTTTTAATGGATCTTTTTTTTTTAAGAAATTTTTCAAAATAGAACTTTACATAGACACCGCAGTTATTACTTTAACTTTTTTAGAGTAAGTGATATATTGGTATAAGACCTGATAAGACCACTTACACAGTAAAAGCTTTTTTCAGGTCAGGGGCAGTGTAAGAGTTGTTTGTGATAGAATATGACAAACAAAATACTTTTCTTGACAAGGCAATTTAAATCAGTAAAACTGTATTCCAGTAAGTATACTTTACTCCAGAACACATTTCCTCTTCCTAGGATAAATAAGTTACCTTGAGAGCCTGGCTGCACTTAGCAGGTTTGGTGATAAGAGCTACACTGATAGAATTACACCAGCCACTCATTTGTAGTGCAGAAATAGATCACTGATAAAATAGCTTTCTTTGCCAGTACAACTTAAGCCAGCTCCTTGAACAGAATAACATATACTGTCAAAATAGTTTTTGTTGATTTTATAACTAAAACTTCTGCCTTCTTTACTGTTTTGATCAAGGGTGTTATATCTAGAATGACCAGAAGAGTAACAACTGTGAATGTAGATTGCTGCTGACAAAATCTCAAGATTCTTAACGCCTTTTTTGCATATTTTCAGGTACCTTCACTTCTACAGTTGTGTCTACCAGATTGTGCACTGTCAGGCTTTTGGCTACTATAGATATGCCAGTAAAACCTGTAATACAAATTTGGCCTTAGAATGGTGTGACTTATTTCCTTTCCATGAAGGTAGAACTAATACATGCCCACTTACATTTACCACTGGGTGACTTTTTAAACCATAGATTGTACCAATACAGATTTTAGTGTGCACTAATGTAGTAATCTTAACATTCCACCTGCAGCGAAGAATTGCACTGATTTAACTTAAATTGGATTTAAATCTCACATAAATCTTTAACACAAAAATGAAGTCCTGGGAATCAGCTGCTCCAGTGTTCCTATGCATTATCTTACTCTGCAGCAGCAGCATCCTCCGAACATGTCAAGAAGCTTACTCTCCTTAAGGAGGGTAACCCATATCAAATACCTCCCATTTATCATGAGGAAATGGAGCATGCACAATGCACTGTTATCATGGAGCCACTGATGCCTGGTAACATATTGTCACCCGGCCACTCACTAATATGTCAAAGCTGATAGTTATATTGAGATAGGCACCTGCATGGACATTGAAACAGAGTATGCCTAAAAGCTTCACACAAGTAGGGTAAATTACCCTGTCCCAAGGTTTATGTTGCCATTACCAATGCAATTTAGTAGTAGTCTATAAAGTTTAATCCTAGATCTCTGCCTACATGGTACACTGGAATTGTCTTTGTAGCTGCGCTATGGTCATATCCTTTATGCTTCAAGCATAAGAATATATTAATTTCTGACAAGTGATGACATCCTTTCCCTGAAGAGCTTCAAATTCTTTAGTTATAAAGCAGCTTCATGAAGAGATGGGCCCCAACACTGCCCTAAATGATGGCTAATATAAGAATTTTTTTTCATGAGGTCAAAGTGATTTAGTATATGCCTTGACCTCTGTGTCTGTGTTCATATGTCCATCATTTTATATCAGTAAAAGGGTGATTTCATTCATAAATCTGACCCCTGCTGGATCATAAAATACACAGCTAAGATGAAAACAATATCCACAGATAGATTTTCACCTGTTTACCAAGGTCATTTTAATTAACGCTTTTGGTTTGTACCTAGGTAGCTGTTCTGTGTGGCCAAGGCTACAGAAGGAAATGCATGTGGTAGAAAGAATTTTTTCTTTTTTTTTGCTGTGTTCTCTTTTTGAAGAGATAAGTGGGAAGAAGGAATTTGCATTTTTATTTAAAGCAACAAAAGTGAATTTGCATTTTTCCAAAAACTGCAGCTTCTTTTCTCAATGCTTAATAAAATATTGATATTAAAATAAACAATGAAGGCACTTGAACAAATAAAAAATTTTAATTAGTGCAGCTAAATGATGAATTCAATTTTCTTTTCATATTTAGAACCCTTTTGGATTCTTCCCACTGCTCATTTTGGATTCAAGGAAATGTAGGTTTTTAACTACTGCATCTAAAACAGAGGCAGAGCTTAAAGAACTGGAAATTATAAATAAATAAATTAACTCTCTGCTGTCATGAGCTGGAGCTTCAAAGGTCACATTTGAGCTTCAAAGAAGCATGGGAAAGAAGGGTCACTGAGGAGGGCAATAGGTAAGAGCGACTCCAGGAAGGACTTGTGAAGTTTTCAGGAAGGGTTCTGGCTGACAGGAGAGAAAAAGACAGCATCTTGTTCTCTTTCTCTTCTTCTGAAATGAAAGATTGGTTTTGGCTGAAGGTGGCTGCTTTTTTCTTGGAATCCCACTATTTTTTTGTAGTGACAAAAGGACTAAATTAAACCTTTCTGCTCCTCCAGTTTTTGTAGATTGACTTCTGCCAACTGCTTTACCACAATTCCTTGGCTTGTATTAAAACTGGAATCTCCTGTTTCCTTTCTCAGCGCTAAATGAATCCAGCCATGCTTTACATTGAAGAGCAAATAGCAGTGTGCAGTAAACACAGTGAAGCAAAATGCCTTGATTTTAATTGAGCTTTTTGAATTTGCATTACTGTATCCTTATTTCCAGATCAGTAAGAGCATAATGGATAAGTCTCCTCCAGAAAAGAAAGTGAATACAACAAATGATAGATGGGGAAAGAATTCATGGAAGACAACAAAGAGCCCAAAGCAAAAGTAGAGCAGGTTTAAATAATGGAGTGTGCAGCAGCCTCTGCTGTGATTTCAAAAGGACACTTGCAATGCATACATGGAAGCACTTTTATTTAAATTAATAAACACTGTTATAAAAATAATGCATTTTCATCAATAAATAAACAAGTATTTTAAAGGCATATTGGATGCATTTGATGTCCCCTTGGAGAATGGACTACACCCTTCTTGTGACTCACTTACTGTTCTGTGGGCAAGAACAATGACAGCATCAGCATTTGTGTTAGTGGTGCTCCTCTTTATGAAATTATTCAAGATTGCGTTAGTAGTGTTCTTTATAAGGTTGTTTCATAGTTTATATAGCAGAAACATCTTCATGAATATTTTCAACCCATAAAATTTATATATCTAAATTTTTCTTTATCCAAACTGGCACACGTTGAGATATCAATTTGAAAAGGCCTGTGTTCAGGACTGCACAAAATTTGGAGTTTTAGGGTTATGTCAAGCTGGGCATACAGAAAAAATCAGTCATTATTCAAGTTGTGCTCTTCCAGCTGCTGTGCAGAGTTTTTTCTGACATTTTCAATGTCAGAAAAAAATTATAGAATCTTGATACAATTTTTTAGGACAAAAATGCTTTTGAATCTTTAGTGGACTTTCAGTTTGTATTGACCTGTATCTCAGTTTATGGCCTTCTTCTATTGGCTGTATCCTGTGTTTTCAAACAGAATGCTTGCAAAATTGCTTAAGAGAAACTAAATAACACAGAGAGTGATGTGTCTCTTTTCTATTGCAAACCTTGTATGCTTAGTAGTGATTTTTTATCCAATAAATAATATACTGACTACCAAGCCTCCTGTTTATGATGACTTTCTAAATGTCATATAAATGTAAACATTTTCCCCAGGAAGACTAGCACATGATCCCTTAGCAGGAAATCACTTCTTTGTCTCTCATGCATTGCTAGATAAGGATACATATATTTCTGAAAAATTGCAGATAAACCAGTTGCTTTCCTGTAATATTATACTCACCTAGAATCAATATCTGGTAATCTCAAATCTTGATAAAGTTTTGATAGTTGTGCAGCTTACCAAGTTGTGCAGCTTACCAAGGACAGCCACATATGAAAGGATTATGTTACACATAGTTTAAAAAATATCCCCAAAAGGTGAGGAGTAAGAGGATTAAAAATAAAGAAGCAAAATATAAGATGAGAAGAGTACTGGAAACAGACAAAAAAAAATCACTAACAAGGGAGGCTAAGATGAAAAAACCTCTTCTTTATCCTTGAAAAAATATGCATGAAATAATAGATATATACATATTTGGTGATTGCTGTCAATGAGAATGATCTTCAGCTTTTGGGTTTTCAGTGCCTCTTTCTGTTTTTAGCTTTCCCTCTCCTCCTTTGTGTTACTATTTCTATGTACTTTACAATTCTTGTAATTTGTTTATTGCCTTGATTGCTGCATGCAAGGTCAACTATTATAATAGCATGCTCCTGATCCTCCCACTCTGTACTTCACCAAGCTCTGAGAACACCGTACAAATAGGATATGCTATCTGGATATCTTTGCCAAACAGGGCATTATACAGAGAGCCAAGTAAGCTGTACAGAGTTCAGCAATATGCTGAGAGGGCAGAAACATCATGGTTTTAGATTCCTAACTCCTGTGGACATAGTGTAAGTCAAACACTGAAGAAAGGCCCAATATAAGAGCTTCATGAGCAGATTTTGAAAATTTGAGAGGTAAAAAAAGACTAGAAGCCAACTAAAAAAGAAGAGACATAAAGGTGTTGGGTTTTTTTCTTTTCTTTCTTTTTTTCTGAGTTGACATTGTGGAATAAAGAACCCTTCATTGCAAGTCATCTTAGTGTAAAATTAAAGAGGTCTGGATGACAATAGGCAAAGTAGAAGATGGCATCTCAAGTGAAAGCAAGATTATCAAGAATCAAGGGCAGATCATAGGGCACATGTGACTATTCATATTATCCTTACTGTTGTTAATCTGAGTAGCTTTATGTATATATTTATGTATGCATGTATGTATGCATGCATTTTTAAGGAGCGACCAGTCTATGACGCCTGACCTCTCTTGTCTCTTTAGATGCTAGTCAGAATTAAAGGAAATGTCAGAATTAAAGGAAATCTGGAATTTTCATGTCTCTGGTTTTGCTAAGAAATTTGTGCAGGAAATAACTTGCTCCATGTTATTCCCTGAAAGTCTCACAAGAGAGTTGCCTGGGAAGCTCTATTCCCCTGAGCAGTATAAAAGTTTATGCTTTGAAGAGTCATTTCAGGGAAGGGGAAATGCCACAAGTATGCAGTACTGCAAAGCAGGCATAACTGGCTGAATTCCTTGGATTTTAAAGAGAAAAAACCCCAACCTATAAAAATGATCTGATAATTATCTAATTGCAGTTATTTGTTGAAGTCTTTAACATACAGGACCCTTCCCTGAATAACAATCCATAAATCAATTTGTTTTACTAAAAGCTCATCCCCACCCTCCTAAAATCTTTGCCAGTTGGAAGAGAAGAAGAACTATTCACTACCCCAGCCAAGGTAGGAGCCACAGAACTGCTGCTGACCTGGTGAAGTAAATGAGCTTTGAGTTTCAGCAGACAAAGAAAAATTTTTCTCCTTTCATACAATTTTCCAGTTCCCCTCACAAAGAGGGTAATGAGGCCTAACAAAATAAAACCAACATTATGCCATGCTGCAGAGAAACAGAACTTGTCTTTATCTTTTCCAAAATCTTATACTGATAAGTGCTGAACCCAAATAACTCCTCTGAGTTTTCAAGGGAACAATGGTTTCTAAGGTCCTCAGAAAAAGCCCATGCTTCCCCAGTCAATGCTCTACCCAACTCAATTATCAGGGGAAAGAATGAAGCTTTGACACCTTGAAGAATTCACTTTGACATGTACAGATAGATGTGTGCTCTGTGGATTATATTATTATTTCTTCTGCAAAGAGAAACATGTGTAAGTGACATTAGAGTCAGAAAAATGCAGAAGAACAGAAGAAGATGTAACTTTTTCCTCCAAATATAAGTCATCAAGTCTCTCTTTTTCTTTAAAACTGTTTAAGTGAAGGCTCTGGAATGGACAGAAAGAAGGTGACAATGTTGTCTGCAGTTCGGGAGACTTCTTACAATGGTGTTGCTAGAACAGATGAAAACTTCTTCTCTGTCAGCAGGGCACAATAAGTACGACTACAACAACTGCTCCTCAAACACTGTTATGTTTGAAGCATGGACTGGAACTTCCAGCTGTAGCTGGTTAGTTCTCACACTATGGGCTCACTTCCTCAGGGTACCCACCTGTAAAGCAGCACACATCCAGTAAAGAAAGGGATACAATGAAGTGAATTTTAATACTGAATATATTTATAAGCAGTGCAGCTGAAATCTGTATAAATTTATTAGAGATTAAGCTGAAATTTTATCAGGATGTAAATAATCATTAACTTATGAGGGCAGAGCTGACTGATTTAAGGCCTGACTTTCTCATTCCCTGAAATACCCATTGATATCAACAAAAATTTGGGGTATGCAACAAGGCAAGATTGGGTGAGGAATACTCAGGCATAATTGAAATATTAAAAAGTTATTCCTGATATGTAGTGCCCTCGACTGCAGAATCCTACAGCTAGAAGTACTTGGAAAGCATTTAGATTGTAGCAAATTTACTACTTGCAACCTGTGATTTATTTCATGCCCTAACGCACTAAAAGGTCAGTGCCTAAATTTATCTCTATGATTTTGAACAGATTATGGCTTCTACAGTGTGTTCATATATCAGCTACCTTTGGATGTTAATGAACATCCTAATCTCCAAATTCTTCAAGTTAATGGGAATTCCTTTAGATCTGAACTTAGCTTTTTTTTCCTTGCCCTTTAATCTAAGCCTAAAATCACCTTGCAGCACGATGTTATATTCTGACTTTTTGCCTTGTTTTGAGCTGCTAGTAACAGCTTTTAATTTGGAAAGACTATCTCAGAGTTTACTGCGCCTGACTGGTTTCAGCTCAATTGTTTCCTCAGCCAACAGAGCATTTCATTTCTCCTGAAGGTCACTGCAAGCTGCCAAGGCATTGAAACACATCAGCTTTTCATTCATGCTGCAATCTAATGTCACAGTACCATTAAGATAAATAGTAGTAGGCATGTGTGCATTACTTTTTCTATCAAAATTTACCAAATTTATTATAATATAAAGCAAATTAGTCCATCAGTGAATGAACAACTGGTAATAACCTCCCTTCTTTAACTCCAACACTTCAAATCACTGGAAATTAATCCTTTTTTTACAGTGGTTTGACTCCATGCTGATAATTATTTGTATAAATTACACCATCATATCTGCTTATGGAAGTGGCTCCTCCAATTGCAGCACAACTAGTTGCAATAAGATGGTGATGCAGAAAGCTGCATGGATCCAAACCATCCCATAAAACAAACACAGTGGCCATCTGTTGGAGAAGGGCAGCCATTAACTGTTTTAAGGGCCTGGATGTGGTCCAGTATTGTTCATTCTACCACCAAAATGAAATGGCTATTCTAATCAACAACATGCATTTTAAAACTGGGCCACCATACTTCTGCAATGCCTGTGTTGTTTGGAATCAATACATATAGTGCTGACTCACACTATCAAAAGGCAAACTACTCTGTTGTCAAGCTAGATGATTTTCATGCATCTCAAGTTTGTGGAATTCCTTTAATATGAGATATTGTTAAAAAATTTGCTATGACTCAAATTTAAATTGGAAACTGGGACTAGAGAGTCTGCCAAAAGAAGCTTAGTTTCTTAACAGCTCCACTGGACATTTCACTGTAGTAGTAAAATGAAGTTGTCAATAATGACATTAAGAATAAAGAATATATAAGAGACCACAATGATATTGAGAGTAAAAAAAAAGAAATACAAACTTGGAAAAAAAGAAAGGTACTGGAGTCTCTACATAAGTTCTTTTAGTTTATTAAAAATTGTTACACTATAGTTTATTTAAAAGAAAAAAACTAGTTTATTTACTGGGCCTTCCATATTTCCAGTTGAATATTCTGTTTAAATTTGGACTTCTGAGTGATTTTGGAGATTTTCAAGGAGTCCTTAGGTCTCCTGTTGCAGTGGTAGGAAACCCATTAACTGGATGTGAGAACAACATAATGCAGACACAACATGGCAAGTTTCCTCACAAAAGCCTGCCAAAAGGCATAAAATGGGTCTATCAACACCTTTGTTGTTTTACAAGTGCTGCCTTGGGAAATGTTGTAAATTATGCCTAGGTCTTTGATAGTCTTGTCATACAGATAAATACTTACTACAATCAAAATAAATTAAGCTAATTTTATTCATGGTTTCAGTCAGAACTAAGCTCAAACCTCAAGCAGTGAATAACTAGCACACTGCATGCCATCCAGCCTGAAAAGATTCTCAGCTGATAATTACAGATACAAGGAAAAGAAGGCTGTCCTGTTTCGGACAAATACTTTTCATGCATTTGTTCCTTATGTAAAAATCTAATTAATGAAATGTTAGACAAATACTAGAATAACTAAATATTGTTTGCACTTGAAATTCAGGCACAGAATGCTAGATCAAGCTTCCATGTCTGAACACAGGTACTAATGTATTTATAATGTAAATAAGAAAAAAATTAGCCTTTTATGGGATTTTTATCTATCAATCCAACCATATTACAGATATATTACTTGCTGTAAAGATCTAATTAAGTGATTCATCAGTGTAATGGGTCTAGTCCTTGTCTAACAGTAAGGTTACTTTTCTCATCTGACTAAAGTTCTGAAATGGAAAAGTAAGCCAAACTGTATCTAATCACTTGGGTTGAATCATTCTCAAGGCACAAGGAAAACTTGCTCAGATACACCAAGCCCAGAAGCACAACTCCAGATCATTCTTGTAGCTTTATTCATAGAGAATGTATTTCTTAGCTAAGCATGTTGAGGACTTATAATACTTTTTTTGTCTCCAAAGTAGTGAGCTAAGTCTGAAGTTCTTGAACTTGTGAAGGAGCTGAATGATTTCCGATGCTTCAAGAGGGAACCTTCTTGGCCATAGGCACTGAAATTCTATTTTAAAGATGGAAGTTATACAAAGAAAGATTTTGAAGTTATGCTGGTTCAGGCACAGAGGTCTTCTGTAAAGCTGAGTTGCAAGTATGTATCGGAGAAGAAATTATCCAAAATAAACTTTTTTACTTCACTGGTAGATCCAGGATGTACACAGTGGATGTGCAGCTAGACTACCTGTAAGCTTTTCTACTCACTGTTGGGCTCATTCTTTGTGCTTACTCTGTATTTCATAGAATTCTTTATACTGGGACAGTGGCTGAAAAATGTATTGTTATTACACCAGTATTTTGAAAGTTATATAGTTCTTATTTTTGGCAATTTGAACTGCTGTCTGACTAAGAAGTAAATTCAGAAAGGGGAACAAATGTGCATTTTTTTCCAAATACTTTACTGTTTTATGAATTAAATGTTCTATAAAGTTCTATGAACTTTATGTTCTATAAAGGAATAGAGAAACAGCAGTCTCACCAACTATTTCATTTCTATGTGTACAACAGCTATAAAGAGCAATCATTCATTGGATCTTTTCAGAAAAGAAATGTGCCAATTTTAAGTAAAGTAATAGTGGACACCTTAATGTCAGCATGAACACTTGATTGCCATCAAGCAGAAGAAGAGCATTTACAGCAGCCAGAACAAGCTCAGAACCAACATAGTTTTAAATCCAGCTTAACCAGAGTCTGATCTGTGCTGCTAAGACATTTCAGCCCCACTCCTTCCATAATCTTCTCCCAGAAAAAAGACCAGTATGAATGAGTGTCTGATTCATTGGGATTCCTAGGTAAGTGACTGCCTATGTTGGTGGCTCAGATTAGAAATCTAACTCAGAGGAGCTGTGGGAGGACTGCTCTCCCTCTTCCTCTGACTGTGGATCAGTTTGCTTATGCCTTAAATTAGCTCTTGTTTAATACTTCCCAAAACAACTGGCTGCCCCTCCTACTGACTCTCCTGCTAACAGATATTTTGGATCTGTCATGTTTACTAAGCACTAGCCAAAGGATACAGAACTAGTCCATAATTCAGTCTTGAAGCATACTTGGGAAAAATTACCTAATGGATGCTGTAGGGTCACCCAAACATCCTGTTCCTTTTTGCTGATTTTTCAGCTTTGGCTAAAAGTTGCAGAGCCAACAGCGCAATTCATACAATTGCTTCCTAATCCAATGGCAATAAAATCAGCTTAGTCCAGACTAGCAGTTTAAACTGTTTAAATAGCCTCTTTCACTCTGCTGGAAGCTGGTGAGGGACTTCTCACAACCACGCCACTCAGCAGGGCAGTGACAAGTGCGGAGCAGTGAGTGCTGCAAAGTGTTCACCCTGCATGAGGAAGAACCCAGCTGTCATCTCATTTCTTTCTGGTCCAAAGGTTTCAGCACCACAGAGACAGCAGGAAAAGAAAGAAAGCAAAAAAAAATGTTCCTATTCTTATGGAAAAATCATAAGCTCTTATCTGAACTTTTACCTCATTTACCTTTTCACTTTATCCTTGCTCAGAAGGAAACAAGAAAAAAAAGAAAACTCTCTCCTCTAGTGATTTGTTCTTATTGGAGTTCAGTCTCTGGCTAATTAAATAGCCCCAGGTGCCAGACAGAACCTTGTTTGCAATAACTTATCATGTTTTGGTCAGTTCCTCAGCTCTGCTAGCCAACAGCAAAGCAACAGATACTTCTTTCCATTGCTGTACTACGGTATAACAAAATTAGAGGTAATTAAACCTTCCATTTGAATCAGCATAAGTGGCATGGCATATCTCTAGGTCCTGCCATTTTCATTGCCTAAAGAAACCTTCAATACATGCAGGAACTTCTCTCTTCAGACCATGGTTTGTAACAGTTAATAGTGTGCATTACACTGCGTGACTTAAATGACACAGAACTTGACAGCCATCAATAACCTAACATGATAAGAGTGTAACAAATTTGTTTCTCCTCATACCCTCCTGTCTATGGAAAGAGTTAACTCTGAGATAACACATAAAGTGAAAGAACAGAGGTGGCAAGTTATGAGGAATCTCCAGGATAATGTATGTGACGTTATGTTAGTTATGTATTAGAAACCTCCCAAAGAAATTTTGCAATATTTAGTTGTAAGAGCAAACAGCATTAAGGGCTTGGCAAAAGATGAGATTTTCTCACACCTCTCATAAAAATATTTATTAGATACAATTGAATGAGATCTTGTTTTTTACTAGGAGGCACTCTCATCACACTGAGTTTGCTGTGCTGAATCCTAGGGAAATATCAGTTCAGATGGAATAGTATCGTGTTTCTGTCACACAAACTATGTCTCTTGCTCTTACTTTAGCCTGGATCATTTTTATAGATATAAAGAATAATAAAATGGTCATACTGGAGTAGCTGGGGAGACAGTGTAATCTGGTGGAAGAGAGTGTCCAAGCAGTTGGAAGCAGGCTTTTTCTTTTTCACAGGCCGCCCATAAATGAGCTAGAAGCAGAGAGATTGTTTTACTGTCAGAGATATTTGTTGGTTTGATAGAGTAAAGGTAGTCATTGGGACAGTTTCATGCACAGGAAACTCTGGTGGAACCACCTCTCCAGTGGGCATTGTGTTAACACCAAGTATAAATCAGTATTCCCCCAAGCACAGCAGTGCAGCTTTAACACACTCAGAAGATGAGGGATGGCTTGGTAGGCTATAAAATATTCCTTGTCTGAAGGGGCTTGTCTGGACACAGATGTTTTTATTTATAAGTCATATAGGTACACTGTCTCATATGAATGTTTGCATTAAAAATGGTTCTGTTTTTTTTTTTTTTTCACGTAGTTTCATATTGTCTATTTAAATTGAACAACAATATAAAAGACTCAACCCAATTAAAGTTATTAAAAAACCCAATTTAAAGTTATAAAAATGAGATCATTTACAAATTGAATTTAGATCTGTATACTTAGACCACTGAAAACCCCGTCTTTGCTTATACTAGTTTGCTTTCCCAAAGCTGACAAGATCATATTGTTCAACAACCCAGCTGTGCTCTGACTCCTGCAAAAGCTGATGCACTCAAAATTATGTGGGAAAGGTGCTGCACTCTTTTCCAGTGCACAAAGCAGCATGCACCTTGCTCTCAATGCTAGGAATAATTTCTGTGAACTTTTTAGAAGATTACGGATCCAGGTATTGCCTGGATTGCACGAAAAGAATGTCTTGAATATGCAAATTCTTCTATCTTCTTGAACTAAATACCCTCAAGAATTAAACATAGCAGTTTCTTGATAAGTAATTGACTTTCTCCCACCCACTGAAAAGGAAGAGATAAAGGCTCTGTATAACATATGTCTGGATACATTCAGGTCGTGCATAGTGACAAAACACAATATGCCAAAGATTACTAAGTAATCTTCTTACTGTTTGGCAGAAATGAAGAGAGGGAGTCATAACATTTTGGCACACATTCAGCTAGACAGCATATCTTTATTGAATGAATATACATATCTGATAAGTGACCACTCCAGAGACCAGTATAAATTGGCTGTATAGCAGAAAAGGTCCTCAACAAAAGGTCAAATGAACTTTTTCTAAATATGACATGGAGATATTTTTATGTGGTCAATTAAGAAAAAGGTTTTTCATTGGAGCTGATTCATAAGGTTATCAAAAGCAAGAATTCAAGGATTGATGGTTCTGAAAGGCAGAAGGCATTCACTAGATTTACAAGGGTTCTTTGGAAAAGCATTATACTGTGTTGTGAGGACCTAAAGAACAAAGTTACATGTCTCAAAACACTATCCCCACAGGATAAGCCTCCACAACAGAATTTTAGATGTGTGCAGACAGCATAGCAGGAAGTAGCTAATTCCAGGCCTAATTGAGGTGAAGTTTTGTGTAGCATCTGGACAAAAATTCCTGCTGTGGGAAGCTGTGAGAAAGGAAATAACAGCTTAAACCCATGCCACCCAAATTGTGGAAACTTCTGTGACCACCCCTTGGATACCTGGGGCTTGAACTGTGTCGAGCTGAATCTCCAGAAGAACAACTTAGGACCCCCACTTCCAAGAAGACCAGAAGAAGAGGACCAATAGGACACTATTGGAATCCATGTGGTGGTGACATCTTTGCTTAATCTAGCTCTCCCTCTCCCTCTCTCTTTCTCTCCCCCTCTCCTCTCTCCACATCCCCTTCCTATTTTGATCTCTCTCTCTACCTCACATTTACTGTCAAATAAAATCTGTAGTGTTGATTTTGGCATATGTTCTCCCTTGCACCTTAATTCAGGCAGAGGCTTCTCACAATGATCAGATCCTAACATTTGTTTATATTGGTAAATCCTGACCATGGAGATAGAGCAACAGCAAAAGGAGTTTAATTCCATGAATAGAATAAGCTGTACTTGCAAATTGGCTTTTTTTGCTCTTTAAGAAACATTTCTACAGCCAGGAAGTTGCTATCATACTTATGTCATTCTGCATGTTGAAAATATCTCACTTCTTCCTAGCCC
This sequence comes from Zonotrichia leucophrys gambelii, assembly GCF_028769735.1. Taxonomy (NCBI): domain Eukaryota; kingdom Metazoa; phylum Chordata; class Aves; order Passeriformes; family Passerellidae; genus Zonotrichia; species Zonotrichia leucophrys. The sequence goes on from NC_088172.1 coordinate 40,615,273, forward strand.
AGCTATGTCAGCAAATTGCTTTAAGGGCAAACGTGGTCTAAGTAAAGAAACTGTCATAGGCCATTTTTTTAAAAGTTCTGCTTGTTTTAGTAAGACATGTTGGATATTATTTTGGATTTATTGCATTAGATTTTATTTACAAGGTATCTTTATAAATAATATTTTGGATTTTAGAAGATTCCTACTAGTCTCTTTCTGCTTCATCCTTAATTCTTTTTCTAACATTTTCCCCCTAGACAATAACATGCTGTCACTGGAAGTAGCGTTCATTTTTGGGAAAGGACACAAAGAATAATGTTCAACATTGTACAAGAAATCTATCTGCTTCCTGGGCTGCATACAAAGCATGACCAGCAGGCTGAGAGAGGGAATTCTCCTCCTCTAATTTGCTCTTGTGAAATCCCCTCTGGAGTGCTGTGTCCAGCTCTGGAGTTCCCAGCATGGGAAGGATATGGACCTGCTGGAGTGAGTCTAGAGGAGAGCCCTAAGATGATCGGAAGGCTGGAGCACCTCTCCTAGGAATACAAAAAAGAGAGAGCTGGAGTTAAGCATGGAGAGGAGAAAGATCCAGGGAGACCTTATTATGGCCTTTCAATATTTAAAGATGACTTATAAGAAAGAAAGAGAAAAACTTTTAACTAAGGCCTCTCATGACAGCACACAATAATTTTAAATTGAAAGACTGTAGATTTAGATTGGCTGCAAGGAAACCAATCTTTACAATGAATGTGATGAGACACTGAAAGAAGTGGTTCAGAGAAACTGTGGATGATCCCTGAAAGTGTTCAAGTCAGATTGGATGAGGATTTGAGCAATCTAATCTAGTGAAAGATGTCCAGGCCCTTGGCAGGGATGTTGGACTAGATATGTTTAAAGGCTTAGATGATAGAGATTACTTGTATATTATCTCTATAAAGAGGTGGATTTCATTATTCAATTCTTATCACAAAGTTGACATTCCTAATTCAAGTCAGTGCAAAGACAACAATGAGAGTTTCACATCTGATCTAGTTCCTCTAGGTTTTCTTTGTGGTGGAAGAACTTCTTTGGTACGCTTCATCCATTCCTGAAGTAGACATCTGAAAAGGGTCAAATGAATCATACCCTAAAAATGCCTCTTTCCTTTCTTCAACTCTAAAAACCATCTAAAATATTTTAGTTGTTGAGAGTTACATTAAATCAATTTCAATCTTATTGTCTATAACCATGACAAGATAAAAGACAACAAAAAATGAAAGAGATACCTGGTCATAGAAAGTAAAATAATCTGAGTAAGCTTCATAAATCCATCGGAGAGAGTTAAGCCTCAGTAGATAACCATAACTACCTATAAAAATGAAATTAAATTACGTCCTATTTCTTTACTCATGAATGGAGGAAGGTAGACAGGAATATTTACTTTTGCTTACTGAACAACTATGTTTATAAGAAATCTGTTTGAACCTAATGCATTTCTTTGTCCATGCACTTTTGCATATCCCATGTGATCCCTGTTTCAAATTCTAGAATCAGTGGGCAAAAATGTATTGATTTCTCAGAAGAAATAAATAAAAAAAATAAAAAATTTTGAGTCTTTGCCATCTATTTACCTAAGCAGTTAGAAGCATCTTCCCAATTATTTTCAGCTCAAAGAATAGAACTAATAACAAATTAATACTTTGCAGCAAAACTACTCCCACCTTGGCTCTAACCATCTTCCCTGCAGAATTTGTTGGCTAATGCTCTAAATGATACATCTCTCAGACACAAAAATAAGTTTTAAAAGAAAATGAAAGAGGGACTAGAAGATGAAAGAGCCACAGAGGAGAGGGTAACTTTCAGGCACTATTAAAAATTGAAGCTTCCATGGAAATAAGGAAAACAGTCCCCTGGCTGTCCATGGGAACGCAAAGCTGCGGGTACATGAGAACAGGTATGACAAATCCTGGCTTGAGGATAGCAGAGACACTGGGAATATTAGTAAAGGTAAAGAAAACTTGGGGAAGAGAAAGGGGAATGGAATGTACAGGGAATCACATCAAGTGTTGAAAAGTGGAAACCTAGGATGGGAAGCAATGAAAAGTAAAGTCCGATCAATGTCTATAGGGACAAGCAAGCAAAAAGTGATGAGTGGACTACAGAGCCTCTGAAACAGAAAGGAGATGTTGACCAGTTCACAGAGCTCACATCTGCTAGGGACAAAACAGGAAGAAGTCACAAGCGTAAATGCTTTACAAACAGAGTTTGAAGAGGACAAGTTTTTCTACCATGGTTTAGGGTTTTCATAGGACATGTCTACTGTTAAATCTTTAGCTCAATATCAAGCAGATAATTTAGCTTTAGCATATTTATCTTAAAAAATGTTAGCGACACTGTGCACTTAATACATTTCTTCAAAGACAGGTGGTAATCCAAACTGTTTGGCTTTTCATTTTCAGGACAGTACACCAACTTTTTTGGTACTTTTTAAGAGGATTTATGAGGGTCTAATTATATCACATCTATCATAACTGCCACCTGCAGTGTCCTCTCAGTAATTAAGGAGTTTATTTAAGTGCACATAAAATACAACGGTCCAATCTCAGTAGAGTAAATCATCTGCTTTATTTTAAGGACTTCTAATTTTCTTAGGAAAATTAATTAATCTTTTGTTAGAAAATATCCTGTCACCAATTATTCACTGTAGATCCAGTTCTTGGTAAAGTTCTTACTGCTGAGTTCAGTGAGGAACAATGGAATAAAAGGAACATGCTGCTTTGTTTAATATGATCTTGCTCTTTGTAGCCATACATTTTTTAGCTTAAGGCGTGTAAATCAATATTTTAGAATCACTTCACAACACCAGCTCTGCAGTACCTACAAGTTAAACTGGGTTTTGATTCTAAAATGTAATAAATATATTTTATTGTTGCCTAGGGATTTGCACATCGTCTGTGATCAGTTTACAAAGGCTTTGCATGTTATTGCTCCTAAGCATCAGCCAAAAACTTACCCCAGCTTCCAAAAGCCAAACTGTGTTCTTTCCTTTTCACATATCATCACTGGTAATAAAGATTCCAAAGGCAAAATTAAACCCCAAGACAACTCTGAGCCACCCCACTGTCTTTTAAAGCCTGCAATGACATTACATAGATATAATTGACTGGAACTTAAGTATATAATTCTGGTAGGGAAGAAAATGGAGACCAACTCACTCCATATTCCCGAAATTGATCTACAATAGTACAAAGAAAAAGATAATTCTTGATTTTAACTCTTCACATTTCCTTTAATTATTACAGCTTCTTTATTGGACTACCACTGTTAAATTTCATCTTATACAACTGCATTGAAATAATTTTCTATAAGAATTTCATTTTCCAGAAGTAACAAATGCATCTATTCATCTGTATATCCTTGATCTATAATAAACTTGAAGATTCATTGTGAAATTTTCATTCATTTGAGCAATTATTGCGATAAAGAGAAATTAACAATCGGTTTTAAGCACCAAGTTAAAATTAGTCTAAGTTATTAATTATTGCAGAAATGCTTTCAACTAAACCAATAAATAAAAAGGAAAAATGCCTTTCCCAACAATTCTATGCTAGAAATAATGCAATTTGACTTTTTTTTTCTTTACATAGGAAAATAAGGAAAAACTGCAGCTTTCCGGGATTCTATAAAATATTGCTACATTGGATAACATTATAGACAACCTCAGTGCTGAGCAGAACGAGCTATAGTTCACACTCCCGTCACTCTTCTCCCCCCAAAAGATGTATTTGTTTCTGCCTAAAAGTAACTGTATAATCAATATGGTGCCTGAAGAATCCAGGCAATGGGTGAACTCCAGATTTCAAGACAAGAAAGGGTGTAAGACACAAAGCATTAGAAGGAAACTATAATCTCTTTGATGCATGTGGCTTCTGCTTGGCACTGGGGATGAGAGCACGAACAAAATAAAGGACCCCTGCAGAGATTATATAACCTCATTGTCAAAGTCACTGAACCTATACATCTCCCATTCATCTTCGTGGTGCAACTGCAAGCAAATCCATAGGTCCAGGATGTCTCCTAAACATTTACATTCAAAAAACTGTCTATGATCCAGTCCCCCTGCCCCTATCTCTATGGGTAGCTAGGCCATTTCCACCTAAATTAGCAGATGTCTGTGCTCTAGAAAATCCAAAGGAACAATGATGAAGAAGGGTAATTTTTAAAAAAAGAAATTAATTAAAGCCTATTGCTAAGACAGTTGTGCAATTCTCTATACTACTTTTTTTTTTTTTTTTTGAAGGTTTCAGTAGGTAAACAGAGGTTATAGTTAAAGATGAGAGAGTGAAAGAAGGAGGTTACACAGATACGGTAAATTCCAAAGGGCCATGCAAGGCAGAAGAGATTGAGAGACAATTTTGATTCTCCCAACAATACTGTTCAGTTTTGTATTTCACACCTGCTTGCAGCTCCTCTGTTATGGCTTAACCCCAACCATCAACTACGTGCCACAGTCACTCAAGCCCTGCCACAAGGTGGGATGTGGAGGACAGTCAGAAAAAAAGTAAAATTTGTGGGTTGAGATAAGAACAGTTCAATAACTGAAACAAAGTAAAATATATTAATAATATTAATACAGATAATTTCTCACCACCCACTAACTAAGACTTAAACCATCCCAGGGCAGCAATCACCAGCTCCTGGCCAACTCTCTTCAGTTTATACACTGATCAGGGTGTTCTGTGGTGTGAAATGTCCCTTTGGCCTTTTCAGTTCAGCTGCCCAGCTGTCCCATCCATGCTCCCTTCTGGCTTCTTGTGTTCCTGCTCACTGAGAGAGCACAGGAAAAGTCCTGGACTTGGGATAAGCACTACTGAACAACAACCAAAGCATCAGTGTTTTGTCAACATTATTCTCATACTGAATCCAAAACTCAGCACCCCACCAGCTACTAAGAAGAAAATTAGCTCTACCCCAGACAAAACCAGGACATCTTCCTAATAAAGCATTATGTTTGTGGGCTCTTCAAAGTCATTAGAAAAAAAATCAATGACTGTATTACAATGTCCACTTTACAGAATGAACCACTGAGCCACATACAAATTATTCCATAATGTCAGAGGAGAATATCTATCCCTTATTAATCTTCTAATAACTAGGACAGATAGAACAGTGAAAACATAGTTTTCACACACATTTTTTAATAATAGCCACTAAAAATTAAGCTCCAAGGGTTAAGAATCAGAGAAATGAAGTGAAATTGTAGATGTGAAGACATGTGTTTGGCCATAACACTTCAAGTAATATTTGTGTCAGCATCAAGAAGCTGTCACATACATGTGATCACTGCCTCCAGGTACACAAGGCAGACCTTGAAGAGACATGTCAAAAGATATTTAAAGCTTTGTATTTATTAATTCTTTTGCTTGTTTTATTTTGCAGACACAATTCAGGCTTCTTTAGTTCAATAATGAACATAATCTCTTTTGACTTTTGTGCTGTCACCTTGTGATGAACCAGCCTTCTGGGCCTCTACACACCTTGGTCAACAAAAATGTCCTCTTCCTTAATATTTTAGTTATCTGTTGACAGATTTATATTGAAGTGTCAAAAAACTACTTAATGCATTCATAAAAGCCAGAAGACACTCTCTTCACTCATAAAGTCCATATTTAATGGGAAATATTCATCTATAGAAGTTTTCTTTGTGCTTCTTTTGTGCTGTTTTGAGATGCTACCTGGTATTGAAATAAAAAACAAAACAAAAAGCAACACAACAGGAACTGAGGGGTGATATTTCTTTTGGGAGGGGGTTGGATGTTTTTGGCTTTCCATAGGCGCACAAGTTGCTGCCTCACAGTGGAGTGACCTGAGAGAGGCAGCCGCTCCCAGCCCCTGCTGAGTTCCCCTGGAGCAGGCAGCCCCACACTGAGACAAATTATCACTCTATGAATAACATCATTAAGCAAACTCAGAGGGAAAAAATAAATTGCCATTCAGAAAATAGCTATTTGCTAAAAGAAGCTGTAGCTGAATGTACCACCTCATGACAGTTCCTGCATTCACTGGCAAAAGTTTTCTTATTAAAAAATCCAGTAATTTTTTACAAAAAAACCCTTCAATACTTTTTCTTAAAAAAAAAACCCCACTGGTACTTTAAATTAGGGTGAACTGAGGCAATATATTCAATTTTGTCTAATATCTTTAAATGCTTGGGAAGATATTCTGTTATACCTGAATTTAAAAGAGTACATAATAAAGCATATACAATTGTGTTTGCCTCAGATTAAGTACTTTCATAATGCATTTGTGGACTGCATAAATGTCTCTACAAGCTTTCAGTTATTCTAATACACAAAATTCTACTACTATTTCTGAATACATAATGGAATGCAATGATCACAGCTATAGTTAAAGTAACTTGCAAAATTCTTGGAGTTAGCATAATATAAAAAAGAATGTGAACTACTTTATGAAACTTTCAAAACTGCAGACACATTTTATTGATTTCTTTACTACACTTTCATGGGACATTAGCCCATAATACTTTCACTATGATAAAAACATACTTTTATGTAAGGACTTATGGTTTGAAAATCTGTTTTTTCTTTACAGTGAGATCATTTTCCTCATTGACAATGAGTGCATCTGTTTTTTCTTAATGAACATACCTAAATACCATGTATTTTAGAAACTGGGGCAATGGTATGGGAAGCCACAGGAGTGAAGTTACCCCATGAAAGTTCTAGAGAGTGATACCCTTTGTGTTTATTTACAAATATATCTGTTACTGTAAACTTTAAAAAGGCTATTTGAAATGAATTGGTTTTACAGTTAAAAACTAATAGTTATGGCACATAAAAAATGTTGACTGTCTGTCCTTTTCTGTTCTGGCCTGGAAAAGACAGCCTGACCCATAGCACTACATTCACCTGCCACAACCTCTAGATTGAGAGAAAAGAATTAAAAATGGAAGGAAAAGTGGTCAAAATTCTAAATACAGTCAGATACTGGCATACAACAGAAAAAATCTAACCACCACAGCAAATCTCCTCTACATGATGGTGGCATATGACCCAGATAATTATACTCTCCCAAACACAAAGGAAAGGAGTGAGTTGTGTTGGAGCACTGGAACCAGTCCTTTTGAACCTTATACCTTGTGACAAGCATCCCTAAATTGTGCATCTGTCTCCAGACCCACCAGAGACTCTGGCACAGTCAGATTCCAGTGGCAGAGCCCTGCTCTGGTAGATCATTTCTGCTATCACTTACACAGGCTCTGTGACCCAAAAGACAGGCTCCCATGCAGCCACCACACTGGCTCTATCCCAGCTTCCCTGTGCACCACGTTCTGCAGCAGGGCTCCAGCAGCCATCCACACCAGACTCTTCCCTGTAACCTGTTTATTATTTTTTAAAACTCCAAGAGGCTGGAGTTTTTAAGAGACTCAGTAAAATTATGGGGACTTGATGACACAAGGTACTTATGTCTACACTGGAAGAATATGGGTTTTTTTTCCTGCTATCCTGACAGAGTTTAGAGAAAGGGTTCTGTGGCACTTGCCCTGAATAAATGACCCTTCCAAAGGACAACATGCTGTAGTAAATACTTTTTTTTTGGCTTTTCCAAGCATAAACATTGCTACATTTCTTTGATGACTTCCAGACAGCAGCTGTGACCAATGGGTAATAACTACAAGGTAATGCACCTGGGTGTCTCAAAACTCTGATACTAAAAAGGCACAGTATCATCAGGAATCCTGAAGCTACTGAAACTTTCTGACAAGAGTCATTGGGATTTGGGGAGATAATGTCTAGGAGCAGTGGCCTATCCTTGCCTCGCTGATCCTGCTGATAATCCTGCCTTGCTGCAGATTAGGACAGGAGCCAGTTGCAGTATAATGTGGCAACAGAACCTCTGCTTTTCCTCCACCACCAGGTTTTTACCCCTGCTCAAAAGACCACAATGAGCCCAGAAAAGTGCTATTTTACCCAAGTTTTGTTTTTTTCTACTTTATTTCATTCTCCAAACAGAGAAGCAATTAGCTCATGGCAGGCTGAGCTACCCAGACAAGAAATGGCCTTCTGCCTTTCTTATGTTATCCCTGTTTCTTACAAGGCTGCTTTCAAACTCTTTCTCCCAGTGATATTCACTCCTCAAATCAATGCCTTCTCAGTGTTCTTTAAAGGGGAGGTGACAGACAAGGACCAAGCATCTAGTTGTGCTAAAGCAGGTGAGACACTAATTTCCTCAGGATTATGTGATTTTGATTTAAGACTAGATCTTGCCATTTGGAGACTGGCTCAGATAAAATGAGTATATCAAAAGCTCTGAAAATTCAGGTGCCAATGTGTTGGCAGCCCAAGCTGCCAGGAATATTTTTTACATATATCCAGGATGATTGATTGTTCTGGCTCAAGTATGACAAGGAAAGATACAGTAACCTCTTGGAAGCACAATAAGAGGGAGGAAGTAGATGTCCTAAAGAGATCATCTGAAATCTCCCAGTCAAATCCCATCCCAAATTCAGAAGCCAGTACTCAGTATCTGACTTCAATTTCATCCTAGTTATCTTGATGTGTGTTGCTAAGTAATTCAGGAACACATGGTATGTCCACAGCATGGCTTGGTTAGCATTTTATGATCCTGAGACATATCAGAAACACCTTCTCTCAAAATCACATCACAAGACTTCTTTCAATAAAGATCCTTGAGCCACTATTTTCTTCATCCTATTCATACCAGTGGAAAAGACTCAATAACATTGAATATAATCAAATATAACATTGATTTTCAACACCTTCACAGTGAGATTACTGAGTACTTATAGTTGAGAGATAAAAGAGAGTGGGAAAAGAGAGAGCTGGTTCATTAAGGGCATACTCATCCTTTGTTGTCTCCTAAAACACAAGATGAAACACAGCTGCAGTACTGTATTTTTAGTTCCATCTCTATTTATGCAATTATATGGTTGGATTTTGAAACTGTAAATTTGCTGCTACGGATTGCATAATTTAGTTTCTGTATTGCACTGGGGTCATTCTCAGTTCTATTATGCAAGTGACAGGTGTGGGAATCAAGCAGAACACAGAGCTTGTGGTAAGGGGACTGCAGAGCAGCGTGGCAGGGGGAGCACCAGATGCTCTCATCTGCCCTGGCCAGCTGTGACATTCAATAGAAAGGCAAGTGTGTGCATCACCCCATCTCCCCCCAAGTCAAGAGCACCACTTAACAACCCTGAGCACATCTGTTCCCAAGGACTCTGATTACTTCTGTCCTCCTAGGGGTCAGTAAGGTCACAGGAATCTTCAAATCCATTTTGGTTCATCTTTATGCAATAATATTGTCATGTTACTGTACCATATGTACCACACGTGATTCATTTACAACTTGTTTTTTACATGAATTAGAATTTACAATCAAAGATCTGATATCCTGCAACAGGTAAGCACTGCTCTGAATAGACAAACTTATCTTCTTGGAACACACTAATACTTCCACAATTATTTTTCTTCAGAGTTGATGATGCTTTGTGATACTAAGTTGCAGTAAGAAATGCAAGGTTTTCTGCAGGGCAATGTATGATACTCTGCTTGCTACTAGTCTAAATTAAAAACCAATCTTTTAATTTGAAATTTTAGAGAAACTATGCAGAATATTAATTAGTCAATCTGGAACATAGCCAAGACACCAGAGTTTAACATCCTTGCTCTTGTATAAAGTAGCAAAGCATATTTTTCCTATGACACTGGAAGCTAAGGATCTTGTAAAAGAATGTCCATATGCATACAAAACAAAGTGCCATACTGGGGCTTAGTTTCACTAGTTTCTTTTGGGGATGGTGGTAGGAAACCAAACCAAACCAAACCAAACCACAAATATGAACTACTAGAAGCAATAGTACTCAAAGATACTGTATTTGAAAAAAATTCTTTAATTGCATCCAATTGAGTAATAAATGGGTTTTGATATTGTAAATAATAAAACAAAAGGCTCTTTTCAAACTAAGAACTTCTGGTAGGAGAAAAGCCCTATACAGTAGTAATTTCTAATATGAGATATATGGAAACAAGGGAATCACAAACAATTATTGCAAACATGTATTGCATACATCCAGCTTATTGATGAAATTCCCCATTCAAATGTAGAGAAAAAAGGCCTGTCATTTTAATTCCAAGAATTTTGAACTGATAACAGATCTTCAATATAGATCTTATATAAACCTCTACATTTGTTAGAATTTTCATGGACATATAGACATGCATTAAATAATTAAAAACAAACAAAAACCCCCAAATAAATGAGCCAATCTGTATTTAAAAGTTAGACCACCACTCTAGTAGTGTTAGCATACCACCCAGCCATGGTTCCATATGCTGTCATGTATTTTCTGGGTTTGTTGCTTCCTCAAGGACTGGAGAAGTACCATTGCACTCTCCTAACATACACACATACACAAACTTCCCCCATCCCAGAATCCCCCTTTTCACAAACTAGAGCTCTCAGTATTTTTTCATTTGGGGTATTTTTTAAAAAGAAAATCAGTTCTTTGGTTCTGATTTTAAAAGTAAGAAATTCGCTCGAATGAGACATATTTTGGAAATTAACATTTGAACAGCTGGAATGTTTCTTCAGGAGAATTTTTTTATATATATGAAAGAAACCAGACATCTTCTCTACCTTGTTCTTTCATTTTCTCTATGAGGTCTTCATATCTGTATGAATAGTAGAATTTCAAGCTGAACAGCAGAAGTGAGTTCATGTCCTAACATTTAGATGAACTACAGTTCTGAACTGCAAAAATGCATTAATGATAGCCTGCTTACTCTTCAGGATATATGAAAATTAATAATTAAATTAGTGATTTTTGCAAATCTCAACAATGAACACTGAAAAAAACCAATGAGAAACTCAGGATTTCTATCTTCAAAATAAGACCATAACAGCATGAAGTGAACAAAGCGTGGGCTCACTAGGTAAACAATAAAAAGAAAAAAAAAATAGAATTGAAGCACTGCTCACTGGAGAGCCCATTCTAATCACCATGCCAGATGAGTCAAGATTCCTTCAGAAAAACTACTGCACACTCATGTTATTGAAGTCTGAATCATAATGCACCCTTGTGAGAGGGCTGAAAACAAAGTGCTCCGGTTGTGACATTTCCTAACATTTGAGCTCTTGGTTTCAAAGCCTTCCTAGTAATTTTAAGAGTTTTCCATTTGTTATATGGATGCTTACTTTCTTTACAGCTTGGTAGAAAGATAGGTTACTGGTTTGACATCATGATCCTTGATTTTAATTTCTTCTTATTTTGGATGACTAAATAAGGTTTCTTAAACCGCACATCTGAAAGCAGTGGTTATTTTTAAAATTGTTCTCCTTTTATACAGACAAGCTGTTAGTGCACCCAACAATTATATACATTCCCCATCATTGTAAGATTGTGTAAGAATATACAATACAAAAAGGATTATTAAGAGAGCCAAAAATAGCATACTAATGATTCAATTTGACAGTTTCATTATGTATAATGTGGATAAAACTGAGAACTCTTTTAAATTACTCCTGCCATGTTCTGAACAAGACCACTAAACCAACTTAGAATAAACTAGCTTTTGTTTTTTCTGCAATAAATTTATCATAATGGTGCATATGTACACAGCCATATATTTTTCTTTTTATACCAAATGTTCAGGACATTATTTTGATCTAATTATATTTCATCTAATTATAGTTCATCATGGTTAAAATATCAAATTTAATGGTATGTCATGGATTAACAGAATAATTTGATTTCTACACTGTTAATTAGAACTTACATTTACATGATTATGGAAAGTTATATATAAATTAAAAAATTAAAACTTAATGTCTAAAAAAACCCCTTCTGTTTGTTTCTAAGAGGATCTATAGAACAAATGAAATTATTAAAATACATATTTAGGCATTTAAGGTCAACTAATGGGTTTATTGGGGAACTATTGTCTACCATAGAAATCATAAAATTAGAAAACTAGTAACTAAGAAATTAGCCACTCCTGGCTTACAAATTCAATCATAAACTTGGAACATCCTAGGGATTCTTTGGCTAATTGGCTCTCTTGCCTTTCTTGTCTGATGCACATCCAGTCACTGAGACAGGAACAGAAAATCCCCCGGTGCACCCACTCTGCACTTCCACACAAGAGGAAGCAGGAGTCCCTGGATGTGAGCAGGAGTCCCTGGATGTGAGCAGGAGCCCCTGCTTCCAGGCTCTGTAGTGCAAACCCACACATTTCTCATCGTACCATCATCTTACTGGTGGGAAGGACTTGACAGCTTAAAGAAAAAAGAAGTGTTTGGGATTTCCTAGGGCTTAAAGAAAAAAGAAGCTTAAAGAAAAAAGAAGTGTTTGGGATTTCCTAGGGCAGACAAGCAAACACCCTTTTCCACCCAGAAGATGCTACCAACTGCATGGAAATGGGTCGTTCTGACCTGCTACAGACCCACAGCAGGTGAGTTTCTGCTGCCACCATCTGAAGATGTGCTGCTGGTAGTTGGGGAGATAAGTTACTCTGTGCTGTAGGGCTGGGTGACCTGTGCTGCCCTGCAGTTATGTCTGCCCTCAGTATTTAGATAGGAGGAGATCCTCCACCACTAGCTTCTGAGCTGGAAAAATTATCAGCTTCCCCACCTTAAATGCAGCTAGTGCACATTTCCTGCGCCCGAAAGGGTGACCATGTCAATAACATAATGGTGACAGTCACTTTGCAGGCTGCAGTCAGTCACAGGGGCATATGACATTATGAACTGTGCAGACCCGTGCAAAATACTGAAGAGATCCAGCATTCATCTGGAGGGACAAGCAGAGATTTAGTTCCTTCCCAGTGACATAACCATCAGCCCTGTGTGCAGATTCAGTACACAAAACAATGAAGCCCAGCATTATTACAGAGGGTGAAGAAAATCAGAAAAGAAAGTATATTTTATGCATTTTTATTTATTAATGCATGGTGGGTTACATTTCTGTGGTAAATTACAGTCCACTGACATGTCAAGTGACACAGTGTGTAGCTGACTGTAAGAAAGCTCCACATTGTGGGGATGATTTGGTTTTGGGTCATTTTAGAGTACTTTAACACATCACAAAAACAATTTCCTGTCCTTTCCTGCCTCTTATTTTTTCCTTCACAAATTCAAATACGAACTCACTATGCAAATTTATCTGCTGCCAAGATTTAGCAGGGATATCACTTACTTGTGTACAATTGCAGAACGGTTATAAATATGCAAAAGAAATCTAAGTACAAAAGTTTGTAAAGAAAAGAAGGACGCAACTGGGTTCTTGGCTGTCATGATCTTTTTCTGAGGTTAAAATCAGATTAACGATCTAGTACAAATGACACCAAAAGAATAAGAAACATATTAAATTTCCTAGTCCTATTTTTTTTAAACAAAAGCAGGATATCTCATTCAATACCAGTTGAAAGAAAAGATCACTTCCATTAGGACGATGGGCTTTTATTTCTTCTGCTATTGCACTAGACTTCTCTGAATTCCTCCCAGGAAAGAAAACTCATGAAAAAGTAAGATGAACATATAATACAGTTAAAAAAATTAAAAATTAAGAGTCATCTAGTTTGGGTCATAATAGTATAAAATTGGAGCCCTTTAAATACTACTGTTTCAAACACTCCATTACTCCAGGAAAGCTTGGCATTATATTACACTTTCAGAAACCCTAGGATGACAGAAAAACAGGCGACAGGTGGAAAATATGTAAATAAGTCTTTTCATCATGTACTGACTGAACCAAATATCAAAGCCTGGATAGGGCTAATTAGCTACCAAGGCAGCTGTTGAAAATTTGTCCTACCTGAGCATTTCAAAGGGATTCCTACAGTTCAGTCATGCTGGGAGCCCAGCTCATGCCACACACAGGATCACACACAGGAGAGTCGTCACCCTGGAGAGCCTGATGCCTTCCTGTGTCCTCACCCCAGGTGGGACCCACCTCAGATCACAGACCCCAGGGGCAGTGCTCAGAGAGAGGCCCAGCAGCAGAGTTGGCTTCCTTACTGGTGCAGGGGATATTACAGTCTCAAGCTGGGTTCACTTGTTGGTTACACGTTGAAACTCCCCCCTGTTATGCCACAGGCTCTCTTGGGCAGCAAAAATGATGCAGCTATCACTAGCAGATTGCAGACCTGGTTTCTTTTCCTCTGCCTGTCTTTCAATCCAGACCCAAACTCTGCTTGGTAAATTATGCTTAGTCAGTTGGCACCTACACGTCCAGCCAGGCGTACAGAATATTTTGAATGAAAAGAATCACTTCTTTTTCTTTGAGTTGACATTCTGCCCTTTTTCTGGCATCCTCAGAGCCCTTCCACACTTTTCCTTGATTATACATGTTTACATTAATGTTGCAGAGAAAGGTGTCCACTGCAGGTCCTCCCACCTGACCACAAATGTTCAGATTGTGCCAGAAACTTATAAAGTAGCTTATACACCTTGCACTAGACTTCACCTTTGCTTCTATATGAAATTGCTGTCATGGATGCTGCAGAAGCTGCAATTAACTGCTTGTATGATAAATCAAATCTTTAGATCTCAAGGTTTTCCAAAAGCATGGCAGAGGTTCTCTGTTAAGTGAGAACAATAGTCTGATGATGGGACCATGCTCCTCTTACCACACTGGGAATGGGATCTGCAGCACTCTCTTGTTTACCTGTGCTGTAACAAGAAAATACTGTGGAATACCCACTATAATGGAAAAGGTATACAGTTTGTTCTCTTATTTTAATTGCAGGAAATACCTGAAGAATCCTTAGGGTGGATGTAGTAAAACTTGGGGTGGGGAGGGGGTCCCTCTTGTTTTCTTTTAAAATATTTTTTAAAGCTCATGTTGTGAAAGAATATCCTGAAAAGCATGTTCCTTGCTTTGGAAATCATTGTAATTTCATTTAATTATTAATAAATTCAAAAAAAATTAATTTGTTTCATGAGAAAGTTTTATAAAATAGAGTCTATCTTATCAGAGAGAGGCCTGTGGTTTCAATCATATTAAAAATTACAGGTGTTGGCCATTTCTAGTACAGATATCTCTATCTTACTAGTAGAATGGTGTCCTTTTTTACTGGATATTTGAACATTTTCAGTCCCATTATCTTTTTTCTCCTTATAAATAGTTGTAAACACCTTATTTTGGAAAATGAAAATGACCAAATATATAAAAGGAAGTTAAATTCAATAACTCAGCTAGATGAAAGCCTGACTTGCTCAACTGCACAATCTAGAGGAATGTAAACAATAATGAGTTTTATTGATAGATAAGTGTAAAAAAATTTATTCAAATTTATACACTGGAAATGTCTAAAGTGAAATAAATAAATAAATAAACATATATATATATATATATGTAGACTAAAGCAGCAATAGTTCAGCATATGTTGAAAATTCTGCATCTTTGAAATAGAATATATGCCTGTATGATATGGTTTATATATGTAAAGAAAGGAAAAGACTCAAATATGAGACTAAGCATTTAATCTCATATAGGAATGTTCACACTGACATAGCCAAGTGTGAAATCCTATGAAATCTACAGATGTGATAATTTTCTGAATACATGACAAATTAAAAAAAAAAAGATTAATTATTTTTCCAAGTTCACAGTGAAAAGCACCTTGTGCACATACAGTCTGGAGAGCTTCACCCTTTACTCTCTTCATATCCAAAACTGAACACTGTGATAAAATCTGATAATCTGCAGAATAATTAAATTAAAATATAAAATTTATTAAAAAAACAGGAGGTTCTGGAATATGGCAGATAAATCAACTGTAATGGTTTCTGCAATAACTTTTTAATATATTTTATTAATTAATAACACATTTCTCTGAAATGAATGCGGCAAATATTATTTTTCTTGTATTAATTTCTTTTCTAATATACTATGGAGTCATAGATATAGTTTTGGGAAATTACATTATTATTCTAGGGAAGTATCCTGCATGTGAAAGAAATTCAGCGATGATACTGAAAGTCATGCCATGAGTTCATGAATGTCTATCACTAGGAAAAGTATATGAATGATGGGGTACTGATTATTTTTGGAATCTCTCCTTATTTAAATTCTCTTCAAGTCATATTTCTTCAGAAAGTCTCCTACAGCATAGAATTCTTTTCTTAATTAACTGGAAAAAAAATGGGGTGGCTTAGTTTTGTGGTGGGCTTCAGGCAGTAAGAAATGGTCTGAGAATCCTTGCACAGCACAAAGGCAATCTCAGGCCCAGTGTAGATACAAAGAACTTTGCAATATGACTATTCACACCTTAAATTAGACTATATCAAATAGTAAAATTCAATGCCAGTTACTTTCATTAAAAAAAGAAAAAAATAAAAAAAAAAGGCAAAATCTTAACTTTTTGAGGGTTTTATTAAGTTTTCTTTGTCATGGTCACAGCTAGAGATTTATGCTTCTCTCCTCCACCTTGCCCTCACCCCCACCTTGATTTTCTACTTTTACTTAAAAATAAAAGATATAACTTTGAGAAAATCACCAGAGAAATGCTGTGCCAGGTTCCAATAAAAAATAAAACGTGCTGACATAGATTTTAAGGTCAGGAGGAAAAATATGATAATTCAGTCTGACCTTTTTCAAAACACAGAACACAGAAAATTGGTAGGCAATACCTGCAATAAGTTATTTTTATTAAGTTTACAGTTTTGCACAATGACAGTTCAAGTTTCCTCTCAGTAGTTGTTCTTTTAGTATGATTTTTCCACACTTATCTGGAAATATTTTCAAGGAAAAACTTGAAGGTAACAAGAGAAAAAAGGATTTCTTAGCTTGAAATGTGCTGACTGTGTACTACGCA
Source organism: Zonotrichia leucophrys gambelii (assembly GCF_028769735.1). Classification (NCBI taxonomy): domain Eukaryota; kingdom Metazoa; phylum Chordata; class Aves; order Passeriformes; family Passerellidae; genus Zonotrichia; species Zonotrichia leucophrys. The sequence goes on from NC_088172.1 coordinate 40,632,090, forward strand.
ATGTCATTTGACTGCTTGTATCAGATACAGCCTCTCCCATTTTCTGTAAGCAAGCCACAGGATAGCATTCTTCTACAATGAAAAGCTTAAATGTGCATTAGGACACCCTTCATGCCAAACACAGAGGATAAGTGATCTCTTTCATTCCTTTGAATGCTCAGAACATTCCAAACAATTACCAAAAAAATATACAGAGAGAGCTACATTTATAAATAAATTTAGAAAAAAAACCTTTTCACTATATACTTTTTGAAAACCTGGAGCTCAGTCAAATATCACTGGAATGAACAAATGCATTTTAAGAAACACTTATTTGTATGACAATTTTGGATTTGTCTTTTTCAGTTTTTCAGCTCTGGAATTTCAGTTTTCACAGGCATTAAAAATATTCAAGTATTATGCTTTTTCATGATTTGCATGATTGTGGAGTTTTCCTCAGAGTTAAGAAGAGAAACTGTTTTCCTTGACCTTTTGAGGTAGGCTGATCCTGGAAGTGTCTGTTCAGGGACATTTTCAGAGATTCTAACCCCTTGAAACCCATCTTTTGACTCCTCAGGGTTATTAAACATAGCTCAGGTAGTTAGAACTTGCCCAGTGGTGACATCTGTATGGCAGGTGACCCAAGTGGTGCTGTCACAGTGTTCCTGCTCTCTGTGTTCATACACACCTGCAGCTTTGGCTGTCAGGGCCTGTGCCAAAGGATTCAGCCTCTTCCAGCAGCTTTTCCCTACAAGTAACTAAGGAGTTGGTTAACTACAGGGTCCCTTTTTATCACAAAGCTGCCACCTAAGGACGAGGTAGGAGCTAAGAGCCGTGCCTCCCAGTGACAGTGTTGGATGATTTTTGGCCAGGAGAGATATATACCTTCATTCAGGAACAAATTACTCTTGGGTCAGACCTAGATTATCTGTCACTTGGTTATTTCAGGGAGGGATGCCACTGCACTTCTCCAAATAGTTGTAACTCTTCATAAGCAGCAGTCACATCAGTGTGCATTCCTCCTGCCTGCTTACGTGTGCAAGAGCTGTATACTTTATACCCTTTGACATATTATATAAAGCTTGAGAGGACTTGAGTTAATTAAAAAAGGTAGTCATGACCTGTTAGGTTTAATATGAAACCTTTAGAGTGACAATGCAAAATCATGCTGCAGAAATCCCAAGACCTCCACCCAAATGAACTCAGCTGATAACATTTATTGACAGAACACTGGTATAATCTCATTAATATTTGCAAATTTCAATTACAGGGAGGGCATGAGCCTGTTTAAGTAGTCACAGTTTTCCATTATGATTGAAACAAACACCAATTTATTAATTCATCTTCCAATTTTGAAAAAGGTGAAAGTGTGATGCTGCTAAGAATGATATATGGTGGAGTAAATTATTTTTGCATAGATCTAATGTTATTTGTTTCCTGTGACATTGAAATTCTGTGTCAAATTCCAGGAGAGAGGAAAGGATAAGAAAGCATAGGTCATTCCTCTTTTAATGAAAAATTGACATGGTTCACTAGCATTATGAAAGCAAGTAATACAGTATTGTGTTGTTCAAGACCTGAATCTTTTGGATAAAAATCACAATTGCGGTTCATAAAAAGGGAGGTAATTGTATTTCCCAAGAGGGAGCAAAGGGCGATGAAGTTACATTTTTTAAAATATTTTTTTCAGCAAAGATTTTCCCAAAATGAGAAAATTAACTACTAATCAAGCAGAATACTTTGACAACAGATCTCTGTCTTCCTAAGGACCCCAACCAAAACTTTTGAAAGAGGAGTCTTGCAAAGCATCAAAAGACAGGGATTTTGTGATATATCTTTAAATCTTCTATACAACCATGCGCTCATAGACATTAAAAGAACAATTTTTTTACTAAAGTAACAGTTTATTTCCTCCTGACCTTTAAATAATATGAAGCATTATCATTATTTTCTTATTTGTATTATTTGGGATGCATTTGTACCAGAAGTCTCCAGTGTATAATCAGAACCATTGTCTACCTCAAGTAACAATCAGAGTCACCCAGTTCATATGGAGGCAACGATGTTAGACTAGGACAAGGAAAAAATAAACCCTCTGAAGCAAACTGTGCCCTCCTTCTACTCAAAGAGCAGAACTGGTGTGTTTATGCATCACACATCTAACACAAAAGCCACCATTCAGCCCCAGAAAGAATAGCTTGCAGATGTCACTGCCAGGCACAGTTTGCTGTCAATCTAAAAATAAGATACATGATCTTAAAAGGAGCTGAAGAAGCATTCTAGAAACTCTTTGCTAACTAGCAAAAGGCTGGACACATGGCAAAAAAAAGCCTTTTCCAACACAGTGTAGATGAGAAGTCATTAAACCTTCTTCCTACAGCTTGCTGGAGCGTTCAGAAAAGATTGTGACTTATCTGAGCAGCCAAAGAATTACTTTTCCTCACAATCCAGATATTCAGCATGCTGCAAAAGTTCACTGTAGCTGCCATCCTAGGCTTTTTATTTCATTCTGCTCCTGAAAGCACAACACTGAAACACATCTGCTTTGGCATTCTTCATTAGATGTGACAAAAAAAACCCAACCAACCTAAAAAACCCCCTGAGGTTGGAACCACAGCCTCATCACCTATCATGGAAGATGTCACTCTGTCTCATCAGGGTGCACAGTGTGAATGGATCTGGACTCACAGCTCCTTGGAGGGAAGATGAATATGTTTGGTGGCAGCTGGTAGAACAAGGAATATATTGAGCTCATCCTTCCTTTCCCTCTGGCTCAGCAAGACCTCCTCCCAAAGGAGAACAGCTCCAGTCAAGCTGAGTAAGAAGAAGTGCTGTGAAATGGGAACAGTTTACAGCTTCTCAAAATCCGATTTCAATACTGAGAATATAGAATACTTAGCATGTCTTTAAGGCTGCAAGCAAGAGAGGGTTCAGATAAATCAGAAAGGTACACTTGCTCAGGGCCTTGATAAAATCTACCTCTGGGCAGCCCTTATCCCTAACGATCAGGCAGAACAGATGGCTAACGGGTTTCAGTCCCTGCCTGGAAGCAGTGGGGTTTATTTTGTGCCCAAAATCTGGTCCCATTCCATGGCTGGATGCCCACTGCAATCTGCACTTTGGAAAGAGTCTGAGGGCAGGGTCAGATCAGAGGAGATGGGTGGTAGAGGACCAGAAGAGGAGTCCAATTTGTTGAGCTGGACAAGATCAATTTTGCAGCAGAAGAGGCCACAGCATAAGAAGATGTACAACAGAGGCTGGGGGAAATGATGAGAATCAGCAACAATCCAGGCAGATCACTGGGAGAAGCAACAAATGCTAAATAAGCAAAATATGAAATACTTGCATAAATATTTCCAAAGGCAATTTTTTTCCCTACATACATAAAAGAAATGGATGAAGAAGAGCCATTGGTTGAAAAATGGACCAGTATCTTTTGCCTTGCCTATTTCCAGACTATAAAAGAATCAGTTCCTATGTAGGTTTCAAAATAATCCCATGTATTTGAATAGGCAGTCAGCGACAAAAACCAGCAATGCAGAACAGTTAATTCAGATGCAAATATTAACAATTACTGTAAAACAGAACTCATATAGTTAGCACTGTAGGAACAGATACTCTGATAATGAAAACTAAAATAACTGCTGTTATCCATAAATTCAGAGATTCTTACCTCACATTTTTATAAAATTCGGTCTGCATATCAGTGTGGTTACTGAACAGAGTTAAAATTCTGTGTGCAGTCTTTAAGATAATTTTTGAAAAGGGTAGCCTTCTGAGGATAGTTATTTAAAATTCAGAAGGCTGCCCAGAATATCAGAGTAAGTTCAGCATTAGTGTAATTTTTCAACCTGACCCCAGAGGCCTACGAACTAAAATGCCAGCAGATTAAAATGCCTTTTAAGAGCCATTCTGCACTAATGTATGTATGACAGAGTTATACTTTGAGTTATAAGCAGACAGTACCACTTTGGAGGCAGCAGCTGCCACAGGCAGGCAAGGACAATTTTGCTGTAGCATGTGTCAAACAGTTGTAGGATCAGGCTAATTGAGAGGTCTCCATCACTGCAACAGCACCTTCAAGGTTAGTTCAGGGAGTGGGGGTCAGAGTCAGGCCTGCACCCTGCTGAAAGCAGTCAAGAGGAAGGCACAATTTTGGCCAGAATAACATCTGATTTTTCACAGCTTATAGGAAGCTATTGGCACTGGTACCACATTGTCACCAAATGTGTCATGATCTTTCTCCCTGAATGTTTCAGTCTAACATCTGTTCAAAGGGCCTTTGTCAAATGGACTGAAATATTTAATAGACAATTTATTGCTGAAAAATACAATTTTTTGATATTGAAGCAATCTGCAAAATGATTTGCAAAGCTGGATCTTAAAGTGGAGCTTTTACTAAGAAAGAGGCTGGAGAAAGAAGCTTCATCTTTGAAAGAAAGACACCTCAAGAAATCTCAAACTTGTGGCAAATTCCTTGTCTGACCCAGATCTGAGGCTGGCTACTACTTCACTCCCCATTAGCAACTGCTTGGTATGAATTCCTCTTTTTCTGGGCTGCATGAGTTGCATTCATCCACTGAGAGCTATCATCCCTGCAGACCAAACTGAAGGGAAGGAAGAGATAAAGGCAGAGGCACCAGAGGCATTACAGCAGGATGCAAGGAGCAGGATGCTCTTTAGATCATGAATTACAGTTGCAGTTAGTAGACGTGCTTCAGACACACACCAAAGAAGCTCCAGGCCGGCTTTAGATCTACTTACTTAACTATTCCTTTTTAAGTATCAGTGATAAATAACTTAAACTTTTTAGAACACTCTCAGATCTCCTTAATCATTATATGCCATACCAAGAGAAAAGATTAATTTATATTTAGGTGAGAGTATGCACAATATATATTAAATTATAAATCAGAAATCAATATGCACATGTATATCATGAATAATCGTACAGTACCTCTCTCAAATTTTTACAAGGGATCTTTCAATATCTGCTCCTACCCTACTGTTCCTAAATATATTCATGGAGTTGCAAGCTACACATAATTTTCCAAGCATGAAGAATTTTAGGGAACTCAGTGATTTCACTAAACAAAGTAAGTGACTTATATATCATCTCAACTTCCAAACTAAGCTAAGCTAAAAATCCTGATATGCTTCATTAAGTTTCAATTTTCTAAATAATCTTCACTTCTTTGTTGGTCAAGCCTAAAGCTACTACTGAATAATGAAACTGATATTTGGCTACTGCCTATTTATCAGATTCAGATACAGGGGGTTTTCTTAAGTTAGATACATCAAGTTCATTATACATGTGCTTGTGCAATAATTAAATCAGACTCCTTGAAATTCCACTAAAAGCATCACTTAGAGAAAGAAATGGCTAAAATATTTAGATTTGTTCTTTCTCCTAATTTGAATCCTCCAGAGATATTAAATGCAGCTTGCTGAAACCCTAACTGGAAGTAATGTCCAGAGAAGGCACTGGGACCTCATGACCTTCCCCCTGGGATTCAGTCTTACCACTCACCTGGGGTCACAGCATTTGAAGGCAATTATTTTACCATTGATGGGAAATTATTAGCTCTCTGATAGGTACCTTTCCCCCAAGAGCACTGTAATTTACATATGTAACTCATGAACCATAAAACTGATATTGTAGGACTATGCTGAGAAGTAGTGTCTCTTCTAGGCAGCATTTCAATGTATCCATACCCAGAATAATATTTACTGTTTTGAAGTTTTGCTATCTTGCATCAGAGAAAGAAAATAAAACATTGCAAAAGCTCACCAATAAAAGATTAGAGAAGATGACTTATAGATGTTGGAAAAAATGCAGTGACATTAAATATCAAGAAATAAAAAATTGTTAAAAGTCACTTTAAATTACATGTGTTTTCCCCCACAACTAAATTAAATATTATTTTTCTTATGTAATTAGCTCACTGTCATTCAACTACATATTAAAACTGTCTAAAATATCCTGTCTAAACATAATTTCCAGCTAGTTAAAAGGTGTATATTTTAAAGCTTTGATTTCTGAGACTCTGCCCTAAATCTGTCATTATTTTTGTTTTCTTGACACAAAGAATACTGATAATCGCCAAATGAAGATTTTTGTGTCTGTTTGCCTTCTTGGCAAAAATTAGTAATGCATCTTTTAAAAGCAGCGCTAGTGTCCTCAATTTTTTGTACCTCTGAAAAACCAGATTTTTCAACACTAAATAAGTTTCTGAAAACAAACACACTGTAAATAGATAATAACTTTCCTATAACAACAATTTCTGGATAAAATGACCCCAGCATTTGATAAGAAATTTAACTATAAGTAATGCAGAAAAGTATGTAGAAGAGTAGCAACCATTATCTAAAATATTTTACCACATTCAAATCTTCCTCTATTTCCAGAATAGTATTATATATTCCACAGTTAATGACTGGTTACAAATAAATATTAAACCCCTGTTACACGATTTGTATAAATGTTATGCTATGCTGTAGTAGCACCATTTAAATCAACCTAGTTCATTCATTCCTAGCAAGCAAAGTGAATAAACAGCATCTATGTGTTTGGAATCACACTGACCTAAATAATACTAAGATTACATCTATGGAAATGAGTGAATTATAGTAGGGCATGAATTCATGCCCTGAAACTACATTTTTTCCTAGAACATAAAATGTCAGGGCAGGCCCTGACACTCTTTTGATCTTGGCTACTTGACCAGCTGTCTCCCCAGGGCCTCCTGGGCACAGCTAGGGCACTAGCCCAGCTCTAGGGCTGTTCCCAAGAGGCAGGCTGGATGCAGCCTGTGCTTGGGAGGCTAAGGGAGCTTAACCATATGGAATTGGCCGTGCCTAGCTGGCCTCCAGGCTAGAGGGAGGCCTTGCATCATTCAATTTATTCATAAAGATTACAGGCAAGGAGCAGAAATGCAGCTGTAATAGGAAAAAGCCCCAACCAAACAAACATGTAAACAACAAACATTCCCAATTAGTCTCCCAACAGTAAACATTCCCAATTAATCTCTCATAATTACTGGAATAAAAGAGACAAACCCTGACAAATCTGTTCTCTCGTGTCCCTGGGGGATAAACAGACGCGAGTGGCCAGCTCCTGCCCACCAGCGCGCCGGGGGTTTGCGCTGCCTGTCCGCGCTGTGCTTCCCTCACCGACCCAGTGCACGGGTGCTGCTGCACAGCCGGCTCTGCAGGCAGCTGTCTGGCCCGTAAGCACCCCTTACTGACACGTGTCAGCTCACATCAGCAGCACCCATGCAGCTTTAGGTGCTCAAACACCATGCCAAGGAAGGCAGATTTCTTTCTCCCAGCTGCGCACTAAGCTTTCAGCCACATTTTGAACGTACATCCTGACCCTATATATTGTTCAGCTGTAGGGCATTTTCCTCTTCAAAGTTTTTGAAAAGACACACTTAATTTCCCACTCACTGCTCTCTTTAGTTATGGCAAGGAGACACTTTCTTTCTTTCTTTCTCTTTCTTTCTTTTTCTTTCTTTCTTTCTTTCTTTCTTTCTTTCTTTCTTTCTTTCTTTCTTTCTTTCTTTCTTTCTTTCTTTCTTTCTTTCTTTCTTTCTTTCTTTCTTTCTTTCTTTTTTTTTTTTTTTTTTTTCTTTCTTTCTTTCTTTCTTTCTTTCTTTCTTCTTTCTTTCTTTCTTTCCTTTCTTTTCTTTCTTTCTTTCTTTCTTTCTTTCTTTCTTTCTTTCTTTCTTCTTCTTTCTTTCTTCTTTCTTTCTTTCTTTCTTTCTTTCTTTCTTTCTTTCTTCTTTCTTTTTCTTTCTTTCTTTCTTTCTTCTTTCTTTCTTTCTTTCTTTCTTTCTTTCTTTCTTTCTTTCTTTCTTTCTTTTCTTTCTTCTTCTTTCTTTCTTTCTTTCTTTCTTTCTTTCTTTCTTTCTTTCTTTCTTTCTTTCTTTCTTTCTTTCTTTCTTTCTTTCTTTCTTTCTTTCTTTCTTTCTTTCTTTCTTTCTTTCTCATCTCACATGAAGTCTTCCTTAATGTATGAGCTGTATTACCAGGAATAAAATAATCAACCTCCACTAAGCAAGTACCTTTCAAAGAAATCCCCTAGTTACCTTCCTAATTCTTCTCCTTTGTCCATTAGCCTAAAACCATGATCTACTCAACATTGCGTCTGCTCAGAAACAGGGCAGGGATTATTCCCCCCATCCAGAAAAATATTTGGATCTTTTCAAATGCTTTTTTTCTGAACTTGACAAAGTAAGTTTAAAGTCTTTAAAATCTCAGAAGAAAAGAATTTTTATTAGGGACAGATCAAGAACTTTGCGTCAATATTTTGGGGACTTTTGCAGATTATAATTTTTCCTTATTTTCACAAGAAAATTGCCTTATAGAGTTAAGAAAAATTAAAAATATACCTTTTAATTAATATATTATCACAGTGCACAGGAAATGTAGGACAATATGTCATTTTTATGGACAGGTTAATTTTAAATTAACTTATATGTCAGAAAAACCTAAATTTCAAAGAAATTTGAGCCAGCTTCAAGTTTTACTTGAGACCTGACTGAAATATCTTCAAAAACAAGACTTTTGTGATAAGAAATTTTGATCCATTCTGAATTGACATTTACAAATTGATTTTTAAAATTGAATAAAGATTCTTTCAAAGTGGTGAATGACAAAGAGGCATTTTTCAGATATATCTGTTTTGTGTAAAAGAGAAATAGTTTGAAAGTTTAGAAAATATTTTTATCCCTTTCTCATCTTTCTCTTCTTTTCTAGCTGAAATACTTTCTGCTTCCCCGAAAAAAGGACTAGTGGAAAATAAAAGAAAATTACACACTATCATTAAAATGACTTATATACTCTCTGTTTCTGAAACAAACAAAGCAAAAGTTTCTAGTTTGTTTTGTTACAAAAGAAGAAATGACAAATGTTAATGACAGATAAATCTTTTCAATCCATTCTTGTTAAAGAAAATAATTTCTGTTCAAGTATAATGCTCACAAGTAAAGCTTCTATCATGAAATTCATCCTTTGTTGTACCTTGCTATTAAGTTGTGGAAGGTGGAGGTATACAAAAACCTCTCTGAGGCATCTACACCATAAATTGTCCCTTTGTTTGCCACCAGGAGGGAAGGAGGGCAGTTACAGCACTGTACGTCCAATATATAAGAGAGGAAAGAGCTGTTGCTTCGTGCTCACCTAAATGTACTTCACTAGCAGCCAGGGAGCATTCCTGAAGGAGCTGCTGGGAAAGCAACCAGAGAAATGAAATATGTTTTCAGGCACATCAGAACGAAGGCCTGAGTTCCATTTCCTGCAGTTGCAGTTTGACTTTTGGAAGCCCATGCTTTTTGCCATACCTGAAGGAAGTGAATTTCATTCTCAGTTCAGAAAGCACCAAAAGAATAGCTAGCAATGTCATTGGTAACCAGAATTTTTTCATATGTGAACTGAGAATTTCTGATATCAGGACAGATTTTTCACTAGTTCTCCTCAAAAGTTTTCTACTTCTGAGTGAAACTCTGTGGTTGGTAAAGAGCTTATCAGTCATATTTACTTTTTCAGAATTATTTGCCAAAAAGATCATAATAGATTATTTTATGCAGATTCTGCATCATCACTCAGGAATGTAATTTTCCACCAGAGGACAAATAAAGACATGTTGTTTGACTATACTGATAGATTCTACATTGGCAGACTTTTTTCCTGCTGCAAATCTGGTTTACCTTAGATTTGAGATTAATCCTTTTACAAGAGGCAGGAATGTGAAATTATAAAGAGGAAGGATTTGCTGCCACTTCTGACATTTTTTAAGACTTACATGGCACTTACAAAGGCGAGGACATGCAGCAGCAAATTATCTAAAATATTTTTCCTCAGATTTTCCTTCTGACATCATGACAAAGTTAGCTCCACTCAATCCATTCAACAGTCTTTTCAGGATCAAAATTTTATATGAAAAAATGGTATATCTATTTATTGTATTAAATAAAATGCTGTATGAAATACTCCTCTGCTCCATTGTCATCTTCAGTTTACCTAAAAGCTCCACATTACATTCAGAGAAAATTTTTTTTCAATTCTCCAGTAGAAGACTGTAGTTGATTTTTCAAGTTTAAACAGGACAACATTGAATGGGATTGTAGATGACACTAGCCTGTAGTTGGCAAAAATCTTTCAGATTCATGTTTTACAGGACAAAATGTAACACTGGCTTCAGACACTGAAGTAAAGATTCATTTTGTTTTCTCCTTTTCAGGATTTGAATACTTTTTGGGTTTATTTTTCTTTTCTTTGATTGGTTGCTTGGTTGGTTGGCGGGGGGGGGTTGCTGAGGTTTTTTTTTTTTTGGTTGTTGTTTTATGTTTGCTTGTTTTTTTGTTTTGCTTTGACAGCACTGCCTCTTATTTATAGCCTTGGGTTTAAAACATTCTGCAGGAGAACCATTGGACCCTACTGTTCTACCTTCAGGAAACAATTTAACCACTCTCAGCTATTTACTGTGTTGTCAAATCTTCCTCTGTAACTTCATGGTCAGACAGAAAGAAGAACCAGCAAATCCCTGCTGGGATGAGGAAGTCAGTCAGTAACAAAGATTATACAGATTTGGATATTAAAAAAGTATATACGTATGCACATGTATACACACAGATAAATGTGTATACAAATGCACACAAAATCTGTTAGGGCCATCTGGATTTCCAGCATGGGAAGTGGTTATTTTCTGGCTTTAGTCTTCTTTTGAGGCTCCCATCCTGTCGTTATGTCAGCTTTAGTTACTTCTCCCGTGGCCAGAACATGTTAGGTAACTCAACTTTCATAATTTTATTTTTAACCTCAGTTGCACTTCTTTTATGTCTTACTTCTGTCTTAGGGATCTTTTCACAAAATAGTGCACTTTTCCCTCTCTTGAAAAAAATGCAAACCAACAACATAACACATCTTTATATATATATTTTTACTTCATTTTGCTATGTCTTCACCATTTCCAAATTTGTTTCTAAGTTCATTCAGGGTTTTGCCAAACTCATTTTTGTCTTCATACCTGGCAAATGTCATGCCTTCTATAAAAGTAAGAGGAAAAATAAAAACAAACCTGTCTGCAAAGAATGCAGATGCAGTGTAAATCCATTTCCCTTGATGTAAAGTGACTTATCTCTCAAGAGATGCCAGTTTTCTAAGGCTGTCATCACAGCAGCAATGTCAGGTTGGAAAGGGAGGTTTTGATGTAAGTTGAATGTCCATCAGTTAGTGCATAAAGTTTGCACGCTGCTGAGCAAGCTTAAACACTTGTTGTAGAGGACAAATCTCTTATTTGCCATCTCATTTTTCACTTAATTCTACATAGAATTAATTCATTAATATGAATGTTGCATTTGCACACTCTAAAAGAAAATTAGCATATATATGTATTATAAATCAGTTTATTAAGTCCTTCTATCAATAATTTTTGGTAATTTGCAGACACTTTTTACCATTTTCTGCTGTAACGTAAAATCCTGTCATCCCTTGGTAGACTCTGAATATGTGTCTGCTATAATAGAGTCTAATAGCTTTATTTATGACAGTCCTTTGGAGACTCCAGCAACTGTGTGCAGTCAAGATTGTTCAAGCCATTATAATACAAGATTGTATTACAGTGATTTGAATGGATAAAAGTTCTTTCATTTCCAAAAGGGAAATAAATTGTTAGACACTGCTCTGTAATGTATGAGGACAAATATGTTCTTTTAGTCCCCCAGACACAGATCTGTATTTTCTCAAGCAACACTGTTGCAAAAAATAAAATGCCTAAGGACTAAGAGGATTAGTGAACAAAAAGTTGAGGAATTATCTATTTATTTACCTATTTTGTAGTGTGAAACGTTGTATATCAACTCAGGTATCTTAAAAATTCTTTGTTTGGGGATATTCAACAGTTTACCCATGGAGACATTCCTTCAATTTGTCTCCTTGAAAAATGTCTGAATCTAACAGAATTGGCTATTAAAGTCTACCTTGCGCAGTTAGTTCATTTTTATGTGTAAAGTTCATTTTGCAGTAGTCCTTCATTATAAACATCATCCTTCACATCTTATCTACAAAAGTTCATTTTGGCTAGAAATATGAAAGAGTACAGCTGTGCAACCCATTTTAAAACAGTTAATTTCTTCCAGTACTTCTAAAGTATATAAAACATTAAAAGAAAAAGTAGCAATATTTGAAGATTTTCCCCTGAAAGTTAAAGTTGTTTGGTGCTGACAAAATTTTATAACCACAGATTTACATATTTGAATAAACCTGGGAAACTATTACCTTTCATGGTCATTGATCACAAAAGCATCTCTGTTCAACAAAATGTGATTAGGTTCTCTTGAGGTCAGCACATGCTTAAAGACTAATATTTATTTAAGGGTTTTGCTGATGTGAATCTTTCTGCAATTACCATTTCATCTGATTGTGTTAACAATGCACAGTAATGCTTGTTTGTTCAGGAAAAAAATTTGTGCTTACAGACTTGTAATACTTGAGAGAGAGAGAGAGAGAGAGAGAGAGAGGGATGAATCTAACACAGTATTTATGCAACAGGATAGAAGTACATTTAAGTGCTATTGCTGTGCTGGGCAAAGCATAAATAACAGAGAAAAACACAGTCCTGGTAGTAAGTGATGTCTGGCCATTTGCCTTAAAAGATTGAAATTTCTGTTCTTGATTTTATTTTTTTTTTATTTTCCATACATTTGTGCTCTGCACCCAAATGGAACTAAGCTAGTTTTTCTTGTTACATCCATCTTTTTAATTAGTTTAGCCAGTAGCATATCATTTCAGTCTGTATGCTTTTCTTAGGAAGATCATTTTATCAAGGAAATGTCCTGGTTTCCATAAGAGAAAATCGAACACACACACAAATACACACACACATGTGAAAGCAAAGCACAGCTGAGACTAGACATAGTCCAGTGATTGATATTTTAAGTTGCACATGATACTCTTTCCTTGTTCTGTTGCACTGCATTTAGATATTGTATGGCTCTCCAGACATGCTATGCATAATTTTACATACCATCTGCTTTACATGCCAGGTTCCATATGTACAATGTATAACCTAAAACCAATATTTTGAATGATTTGAGCTACAGTGGAGGCTTTTGTTCTTAAATTGTTGAATAGAAGAATATAGTCCTAAATAAATTATCCAATGAATGTGTTCTGAGTCTAACAAACAATAAAATTTATTTTCAATGTGTTCTTATAGGTGGAGTAATGACAAAATTTAGGTGGCTTTCAAGAATCCCAGTAATGTTGCTTCTTAGATTCAAATACCAAGAGACCTGTAAATGCTTGCTACCATTGACTTAACAACCATAGCAATACAAAAGCATAAACATGTTTCAGAGTCAGGCAAGGGACAGCAAAAGTAATCTTGATATATTCATCTGAATAAAGATGAACAGCATTTACTCCTCAAAACAGGATTAGGTTTATATTGCTGCTAAAAGTGAGTAATGGTTATTCAGAATCATGTTCTGGAGTTTCCTGGTACTTCATTATCTGGCTTCATTCAGCTGTGCCTTAAATACTCAGATCTTATAAAGTCTTTAGTTACAGGTAAGCCTAAAAAAACTAAACTTCAGTTTTGGAGATGCTGTCCACAGGATCTGTCTGATTGTCCATACACATCTTTGAAGAATAAGTACTACAACATCAAAATAAAAAAAAAACCCTCAAATAATTATAAATAATGGCTCTCAGATAAACCCAAATATTTATTCAAATAATATCTTCATTTTTAGAACTGCTGACAGAAAGAAGAGGAGCATTGCTTTGGATCTTATAAAAAGCACCATCATCACACCCCACCATACCCTGCAGTAAAAAAAAAAAAATCCAAACCTCTTAATATTGAAGTAATTACCATATTTTTCACATTTGACTTGAAATAGAAGTTTTGTCAACAAAAATAGGTTGTGGCATTACAACATGTTCTCAAACAGCAGATAGACTGGAGAATAGAGGAAGCAACAAAGTAGCTCAAATAAATTTTACTCCACATAAAGTCCCATAAAACATGTACCCTCCACTTCCATATATGGCACATGATAAAAGAAACATTAGAATTCACAGGAAAATTAGAAAGAAACCTGCAATATGACATTTTAAGAATGAGGTGTCTGTCTTGCCTATGGATTTGCAAGGAGAGAAGAGATAATCAGTGAAGCATTTGTCCATTTTGCAGGTTTTTTCCCCGCTGTAGCATGAACATCTTAATCTTTTCACAGTTAAGTATTAGTGACACATTCAGTTCACTTCAATGACAATTCTACCAAATGCCTGCAAAAAAAAGCTGCACAAGAGATGCAGCACTTCAAACTTTGCTTTAATATTTGCCTCTTACCACAAAGTTGTACTTAAAAGGGAAACATCATTATTGGACCATAAACGAGAAAGGTTTTTTCTTCTTGGATTGTGTTAGTGGTGGAGGCTACAGGGGTGCCTTCTGTGAGAAGTTGCCAGAAGCTTCCCCGTGTCCTACAGAGCTGATGTCAGCCAGCTCCAAGATGGACTTGCCACTGACCAAGGCTGGGCACCATCAGCAATGGTGGCAGCACCTCTGAGAAAACAGGTTTAAGAAGGGAGAAAAAAGACCCTGAGCAACAGAAATTGCAGCCAGAGAGAGGAGTGAGCAATAGAAACTGCATGGACAGAGAGGACTGACAACATGTGAAAGCAACTGTTCTCCAGACTCCAAGGTCAGTGAATAGGGAGTGGGAGGAGTGTAAGATTGACCCCAGTGCAAAACAACTAAATAAACTGTTTAGTGCAATACAACAGAGAAGCTGCTCCAGGTGCCAGAGCAGATTCCCCTTCAGTCCCTGGTGCAGACCATGGGGAGGCAGCTGTGCCCCTGCAGCCCAGGGAGCTCCATGGTAGAGCAGAGATCCACCTGCAGCTCCTGGAGGAGCCTGTGCCAGAGCAGGTGGATGCTCAGAGGAGGCTGTGACCCCTTGGGAAGCTCATGCTGGAGCAGGCTTGTGGCCCTGTGGAGGGAGGACTCCACACTGGAGTAGTGTCCCTCTTCAGGAGACCCACATGGGAACAGCCTGCACCTGAAGGAGGGCACCTTGTGGAAGGGCCCCACGCTGGAGCAGCTCATGAAGAACTGCAGCCCATAGGAAGACTTGTTGAAAAATTCATGGCAGACCATCTCCCACACCATGAACACCACACCAAAGCAGGGGAAGAGTGTGAGGAGTCCTCCTACTGAGAAGGAAGGAGTGGCAGAGACAACCTGTGATGAACTGACCCTAACTCTCGTTCCTTATCCCCCAGAACCATTGGCAGGGAGGAGGTAGATAATTAAGGTGCCAAGTCAAGCCTGAGACGAATGGAGGGGTGAGAGAGGGGGCTGAGAGCGGAAGGGGAAGGGTAGATGTTTAAGATTTAGCTTTTATTTCTTGTTTTTCTACTCTGGTAATAAATTAAAAAAATTTCCCCAATAAGTATTTGTTTTGCATGTGACAGTAGCTGCTGAGTGATTCCCCTGTCCTTATCTCAACCCGTGAGCTTTTTGTTACATTTTCTCTTCCCTGTTTGGCTGAGGAGGACAGTGATAACACAGTTTTGGTAAATTCCTGGCATCCAGCCAGGGCATCCCAGCACAGCTATCACTGTAATAGTTACATTGTTCATGAACATGAACATATTTCTGATACTTGATAAGTTTTTTGACCAAATTCAGCATGCAGGGATGCTTGGGAGTTCTTGCAACACTCAGATTTGGAAAAAAAATTAAAAATCACATTTTCATTTTTAAGACATTTTAAGGAGTTGAGAGTGGTTAGTCAGGTTACAGGAATAAGTCTAGCTTTTGCCATTTGAATATCAATATTTGTATTTGGTGCTTCATTATATATCTGACTGCTCCCAATCTAAATACTGCACTGAACAGAGGACGTTCTGTGAACTAGAACTTCCATTTGCTAATGGATTTTTTTTTTTGCATAAAATCTTCTTTGTAATCCATATGAATATGGGCATTTTAATTATTAATCAGAAGCATTCTTTCTTATTTGTATCTGTGCTGTGAAAGAGTTGGATAAAATGGGATAAAAAATTAATGTACCTTTAGATTTTTCTCCTCTCTAGAGGGAGGGAGTTCATGAGTTAAATGCTTATGCAACACCTTTCCTTACAAACTGTACTACAGTTCTCTTGTTACTTCTCTATTGAGCCTTTCTGGGCCCGATCCACAGGCCACTGAAGTCAACGAGAGCCCATCTAATTGTCTCCAACTGCTTTCAACTTTTTAGTGAGAAAAAAGATATACTGGAAAAAGTATCTGTTACTAAGTAATATGTTATTATGTCTATGGGTAAAAAAATGGGATTCAGCCCACTTGATTTCCAACATATCAAGAAATCATTCCAGTATTCTCCAGTGCAAAAAATGGCAATGAAATTCTAGAAGACAATCCTGACACTGCTGAAACTCTTTGGTTAGAGAGCTAGCTTCTAAGAGGAAGTTTCTTTGATACATCCCTTCTGCTTTGCTATCTCTCCATCTTCTGCCCAGTCCCTTTCATTCCATATTGACCATAATTGCCTTCCTCTGAAGTCAGTTGGGAGTTTTGCCATTGACTTCAATGGCGGAGTTATTATACCCAGGATGAAAAACACAGTGAGATCATTGCCAAAGTACACACAGTAGAAGTAAGTAAAAAGATTTCAATGATTTACCAAAGTCCACCTAAAAATCGCCAGCAACTGTGCGCTTTCATATGTGTTTCCCACAAATCGCACCAGGCAGTGTAGGAGAACAAAAAGCCCCTTGCACGGTGTTCCGAGAATTTGGTAGCCGGAGCTAAGCCCCTGCCTGAGCGGAGTTAGCCGCGCGCAAACCCGAGCAGAGCGGAGCCCCCCGCTAATTGATAGCAAACATTTTACAAACACTACGCTTCCCCGAGGGACGAGCGTTTTCGCACCGGAGCCCTCTGCAGCGCAGGAGGACGGAGCGCGCAGGACGGGGAGCCGGCAGGAGCCGCGGGCAGGCTCTCGCTGCTCTGCCGGGGCACCGGCCGGGGCTGCGCTGCGCTTCCCCGGTGCCCGGCACCTGGCCGCTCCTCTCCGCAGGTGAGGCGCCCGGCGGAGCTCCGTCCCCGTGTCCGATCGGTGCCGCCGCGGCGCCCCAAACACCGGACGGCGCTGGCAGCCCCTACAGACGTGGCCAAACCCGAGGAGTAGCAGCGGGCAGTGCCCGGGGCGTACGGGGGGCACCGCGCCCTCCGTGCCCCGGTCCCAGCACGGCGCGGAGCAGAGCCGCCAAGGAGGGAGCCCCAAGCGCGGCAGGGCACCCTCCACACCTTACCCGCCCCCGGGGGACCCCGGCGAGGCGCGGAGCCCCGTACTCACCGCGGTGCTGCAGGCAGCAACCCGCAGCGCAGGCGAAGCGCCCCCGCCCCGGCCGGTGCCCGCTGCGGTGCACAGACCCCGTCCCTCGGCGCCCACATCCAAGCCCCGGTCGAGCAGCTAAAAGTCCTTCTGAGGAGCACACAGCGAGCCCCGCCGCCTCCTGCCTCGGATCGCTGTCACCTCCCCTCCCCTCGCCCCCCGCCCTGCGCCCCCCCGGCGGGCGGCAGCAGTGTAAGCAGTCCCTCACCCCTCACATCACGCACCGGCAGAGGTGCCGGTCCTCGTCGCTACTTACCGGGCATCCTTCAGAGCGGCGGGCGGGCGGGCGGGAGCGAGGGAGGAGGAGGAGAGAGGGAGGGAGGGATTGAAGGAGGGAGGGAGGAAGGAGGGAGGGAGGGGGCTCCAGGCGGGCTGCGCGGCGCTGCGCTGTGCTGTTCGGCAGTCTGGGCAGCTCGGCAGAGTCAGTGAGTGAGTGCCTCCGTGCGTGACGGCGTGTGCGTGTGTGCGCGATGCTGGACACAAGCGAAGGGAGACTCAGGCACGGAAGGGCGGCGGGGAGCGGCGGGGGCGATCAGGGGGCGCAGCCCGGGCATGGCGGTGCCGCCAGGTGCGGCCCAGCGCGCCCCCGGCCCCTCGGCCCCCAGCGCCCCGCAGCCGCGGCGGGAGCTGCCGGGGAACGGCTTGGGGGAGGCGCGCATCCTCCCCGCCACCACACGCACAGCCGGGTGAATGGGGGGAGCGGGGGGAGGGATTTAAAAAAAGGGTAATAAAAAAAGCCCAATCACTAGGGGGAAAAAAGAGAAAAACCCGCAAAACTCTGTCTCTACTTCCCGGGCGAGGTTTGAGCCCCCCGCCCTGGAGCTGCGGTCCCGCGGCAGCGGAGCGCTCCCGCCGCGCCGGAGCCGTCACCGCCCGCGGCGCAGCACGGCAGAGGCTGCCGCTGCCGGGAGCGCCCAGCTGAGAGCCAGAGCCGCTCCCCGCGCACGCAGGAGCCTCCCTTTTTCCCTCCCTCCCTCCTTCCCTCCCTTTTTTCCATCCTTCCCTCCCTCTCCCAGTCCGCTACGGCGGGCGACGCAGCCAGGTGCTGCCGGCTCGCCCTGCGGCCGAGGAAGCGCCGGGCAGGGCCCTCCGCCGGCGCTGGCTCCTCCGCGGGAAGCGGCCGCGCTCCCGCAGGCACCGGGCTGGCGCTGGGAGGCTGCCGCCGCCGGGACGCGGCTGGAGGGGCAGAGCGAGGGGCGCGGAGGGGAAGGCGGCTGCCCCCAGGAGCTGCCGGCGGGGCCCAGAAGCGGAGGAATGAAGCAGCAGCGGCGAGGGCACGCCTCTGCCGGGCAGCGGTGCGGGGCCCCGGCGCATCCCTGCAAACGCCGCTCTCTCCTCGCTCGGCTTCTCACCTCCCGCCCGAGCCGAGTGACCCGCTGGAGAGGACCGAGGACGGTGCATCATAGCTGCTGGATGTTTTGGGGGAGGAGGGGGGAGCGAGCGGAGAAAGGAGGGAAGGCTTGATTATAGAAATCGAATGGAAAGGGGGGAAAAAAGCAACACGCACACTAAAAAAAGCCCGTTCTCGGGAGAGAAATCAAAAATAGCCACAACAACATTGAAAGTTGCTCGCTTAGTGATTTGCATTATAACGCTGCCGCTGCTGCTTGGCACCTCCACCAGTGTGCCCAAAGAACATACAATATGGGAGAGGGGGAGCTACGTACTTTTTCTGTGATCTCTTTCTTAAAAAAAAAAAAAAAAACAACCCAAACCAAAACCCAATCAATCACACCCCGCACGCCCCACTCCTTTGATGGAACGGTGGCTGCAGGTGGTGGTTTCGGAGTTCCAAAAGGAGCTTCCTGGGGAAAGGGTTGTGTGTAGAGGACCCCTGAAAGTGCTCCTCTGGGATTTTGGGCCCTGGAGTTTGGCAGCCCGGGGAGAGGGGGAGCAGGCGCTGATGCCCGGCCGGAGGGATGCAGGGAGTGCCCGGCGGCTGCCAACGGGGGCAGCGCCCCATCCCGGGGCACAGGGCGGCAGGGAGGCCCCCGCCTGCTTCCCCTCGCTCCTCCTGCCGTGCCATGAGAGATCTGTGATAAGTGGCTCTGTTTTCGGTTGCAAAATAAATTTAAAAAAAATAAAATAAAAAGACTGGATAAAAGCTAATTTTTATTTATCAACGGTTCATGCTCTGATTAAAAAAAAAAATAGCACCAAATCTTAACCCAGATTATGCAGTTAAATGTATGGAGCTTGAGGCAGCGTGGCTGTTTGCCAGACCTATGATCCATTAACCTCTTTAGCTCATTGTTGGCAGGCAACAATAGCACACGAATAAATTCTTACATTTTAAAGACAAGCCATTTTCTTTTCACAGTAAACTCCCCTCTTCTATGCTGCAATTAAAAATAGAGTATCAACAATAAAAATTTTGAGAAAGAAATAATATTGTGAGTTTTTAGCTGCTTTGTGTTCATTTTATGGGCAAAAACATTGTACTATGCTTAAGGCAATATGCATAAAGGTGGACAGAGGCATATTAAAAATTCTTATTTTATAAGAAGGATTTTGGATAATTTTTACCTTCATCACTGGATTAAATACTACTTAGACTATCTAGAATTCAGAGTTTTAGTTCCAGTTCTCTTTATGGAGAGAAACCAAGCAAAACCCTATGTAATCAAAATAAAAGTACGAAAAGGGGATATATAGGGTCTTTTTCTCCCTTTCATGTGTGGTAAATATATATACGCATATATGCCCTTTAATCAAAAATATTCTGTGTGAAGCTATATATTCATACCTAAATGTTTGTGCATGTGTACATGCTCTATATATAACAATTATATAAATAACATATTTCAAAATCACTGAAAAATTAGAATAAAAAGAGGTAAAGCTAAAAACACATCTCTCAACATCCTGCTGAGTGCTATAAAAAAGTGCTACCACTTGGAGGAGAAGTCATAGAATCACTGATACAGAAAGAAATGAAAGTTATACCTTGCACTTTATTTTTCACACAAACAACTTAAGTAGTAGAAATACATCTGTGGAAAAAAAATAAAAAGGAAGTATACAATGTTTTCTGTGTTTCTCTTTTTTTTTTTTTTTTTTGTGTAGGACATCAGGCTGTGGTCCTAATAGCCAAAATATTTGTTTTGGAAAGTCTACATTCAGAGAGGTTGAATCTGTCCCTGCTAAATCAAACTACATCTCTGGGAATGGAGGATAGGTAGTATGTGCAAAAGGGATGACTGATCACATGAGGACCTGGGGAAAAAAGAATGGGATATGTGGTGGGAATGGGGAGAAGGGCTAGCTGGGTAACAAGAGTGAATTCAAGAATGTTATAGAGATACCTCTCTATGTTACAGACATGGTTGGACCTGCAAACAAATGCAATCTCATGTGGAGGAGGCAGCAGGAAAGAAGACCTTTATTCCTTTTGCCATGGTCAGGCTGTGCTGTAAAACACATCCTACTGCTCATTAGAAATGCAGAGTGTAAGATAACACCTACACCTTCTCAAGACCTCCACACACTGTTTCTAAATCCTCTGTGGTTTAGGAAGAGTCCTCTCAAATATACCAAATGTGAGATTCTGGGAAATTATAAAGGATCTAAGTTAATAGGGCTCACCACTTGAGGGAAGTTTTAGTGGTGTATTTTTTGTCACCTTAACGAGCTCCTCAGACGTAGGCACCAGGCACCATTCTATCCTAGCCCAAGGAGAGAAAGGCTCAAGGCTCTTTATTTAATTCACAAAAATGTAGTCTTGATCCCATTTTCATTAAGATCAGTAATAAAATTAAGAAGTGACTGGTACATTAGCATAAAGTTTTGGGTGTATGAGACTTCCTGGCTTCAAGAGCAGATGCTAGGGATGGGAAAGAAAGGGAAATCTACACTGTAATGTCAAATTTAGGCTATATTTCCACCTGTTGCAGCAAGAGTAGTCATAAATAGCCCTAAAATTAATGAATGATTACTTCTACTGTAGATAATATGTCAAATGATTGAAAGCAGATATATTCTGTTTGCTTTTTTTCTCTGTTCTCTTCACTAAATCCAGTATTTTCTCCTTACTTAAGAGCCATCTACTGTGGCAGGGAAGAGTCATAAGGTATCAGACACACTGCTCCATCTTTTAATATGTTGTGTAGGATACTCACATTGACATTAGCTCATGTAAAACCGTGAAGTTTCTGTCCATCCAAGATTCCCAACTTTCATGTGGTATAGAAGTAAGAGGTATTCAGCAGCCAGACTTTTAAGGAAATAGAAAATTGAAACCTCTATTCTTTAATAAAGCTCTGTTTGTTTCTTTTGTATATTTTTCTACTACAAAGCCTATTATCCAACAGCTTTACTGTATTCATTTTCAGTACTCTAACTTGAAGAAGTATGTACCATTTATTACAAACAGGCATTGATAATAAATAACAAGCAAAATTTGTTCTCTGCAAAATTAGATAAAAATGGCAAGACTAAAATGCCCTTTATTACCTTTCTGTATGGCTGCATTGGCTTGAAATCTCATTAACAACTTGAAACCAAGTGAGGTTTTGACACTCAAGAGGATTTTCTAAGAAAGCCAAAATGTCAGAGAAAGTGCACAGATTGGTACAGGATGTCTACTCCTCTAAATATAACACCAGGGCACCAAGATTTTTAGTCTAAAATTCAAGTTTCACTAATAGTTCTTGGAACTGGACTAGAGTGTTTCTTTACTTAAACATCTGGTCTGTCATAAATGTATGTTTAATGTAATTGTCTCCCAAATTTTAAAACTTGCATTCTGTTCCATATGAAATGTCTCCCATGCCAACTTTTTTTTAACTTATGGCAGTCTGACTTACTTTTTGCAAAAAAAAAATTCTTTTCAAGAACTTTTAAAAACTTAAGGTTTTTAAGAATCTCATAGGATTATGTAAACTTGTGAATTAAAAAAAAAACAGATTTCTTAGAATTTATAACCAATGTACATCTATTAGGTTGGAATTTGCCTTCATAACCCATTAAAAACATGCTTCACTGAATCAGTAAATACTATATGTTGAGCTGTCTGCATATTATTGACTTTTCTGGTTTCTGTGAAGCATTACCTCAGAAGTCCCTTCCCCCCTTTGTTTTCATACCAGAAAAATCAATTCAAATCTCAGATATACAAAGCAACAAAGGTAATCTAACCTTGATATATTTCAGAATTTATACAATCTCCTTCTTTATTTTGTTGAAGCTCTGCTTTGCAGGCTTATCTTCAGCACCTGAGAGTTATGACAACCCTTTCTGAATATATAGGAAAACATACTAAACAATAATAGGCTGAGAGGCAGCTTATTTAAAATCGTAGGGGAATGTGACTAGCATGTTAAGGAGAGACTTTCATTCTGGGGGAAATAAATTCAAAAATACTAGGCTTAGAATCAAATTCTGCCTTCAAATGTCCATGCATGATTCCCTCTAGGAGGAAAAAAAGATTTTATGCAAACACATAACATTAATTTTAGTGGAAGTTCTTTGGGTATGTGCAGAGCTATTTGGTCATTGGGCACCCATGCTAGGCATCATTTTCACAGATGTTTATGATGTTTTTTCTACTTTGTTCAGGTAAAAACTAACATACAAGGCCTATTGACTCTTGTTTTCCATTCTGATAGGTATTGACAGAGTAGCTGAGGTTTGCACATAAGAGGAATAATTCTCAACTATTTTTCTGTCCACTCCATGTTTCTTCCTGACACTTACACTTCTTCCAGCTTACTGCAAGTTTGCTAAACTTCAGTGATTCAATCTGAAATTCTGTGCACTGAAGTTCTGTCTCAGGCTGCATGTTTTTAGCCTACCCAACCAAAACAGCTCAGCTGTACCTGAGAATAAGATTGGGGAAGAATATTTTGTTATATTTCTTGTTAATATATTCATTTCAAGGCCTATTTTTGAAAGAATTCTAGCACCTTCAGGTAACGGAGAAGAGACTTACAGTTGGCAGGATTTAGCTGAGGATGACTTGGTATCTCCATGAAAATTCATTTACATTTTTCCAGTTCATGAACATTTGGAAGATTAGTTGACACAGGTGAAATAGTGATTTGTTAGGAATATGCAATTTAATGCATATGTTTAGCTATTCTCCACCGAGGTACATTCAGAAATGGTCTGGAATTGTGTCTCCCTATGCTGTTGCTCTTAAGCAAGAGGGTCTGTTTTTCCTCCACTCTTAATTTTGTGTAGAGCCCAAGATGCACTGAGAAGTAGGCTTGTTTCAGTGTTTCTGGAATGAAAGAAGTCTTCCCTGGATTTCTTGGGACTGGGAAGCTGGCAAGGATGAAGTGACAGGGACTTCAATGGTAAAAAGTATGGGAGAAAGTTCTGAGACCTGTGAGGAAGTGGTAAGGAAGAGACTGAATTCAGATGACTGACTGCTAGGTGCAGAGAAGGAGCATGGGAAGAGACAAGGGATCTGCCTATGTGGCACTCAGATGGGAAAACTAAGTGAGAAGCTTAAAATTTTGGATATGCTGACAAGGAAAAAGAAGAAATCAAAGTAGTGAAGACCGTAGCTGGCTAAGTGAAAAGTCAGGTGGAAAAAAGCCAGTGAAGATGTGAAGATGTGAATGAAGTCACAGAAGTGGGGGAGAGAGAAAGAGAGAACTAGAATAAGACATAAAAGCAGAAAAAGAGACAGAAAAGTCTGTGGTACTGGAGCATACTGCCATGCAGGTCTTGGAAATGAACCAGCCATCCCAAACCTCAGCATTTCACAGTTATCAATAATTATCTGTGAGAGCTGTTGGCAAAGTGTGCCCCTCAGTCTCCTCTGGTGCAGCTCCACACAAGAGGTGACCGTCTGTTGGCATTGTCAGGCCTGACAGCAGCTCTACATGCAGAAACATACCCTGCAGGTCTAAACTTCCCAACCTCAACCATGAATCTTCTTGGTGTCAGGCCACTTGTTGAGATACTTGTGTTCATCCTTCTTTGAAAAGTAGAAAAGAAAGTGGAAAAGAAGAGAAAGAGAAGGAGGAAAATGAAAGGGAAGAATGGAACCTCTTAATTCTTATTGCAGTAAAATCCTGCTGTCATGTACTAGGTAACATTAGAACTAAGATTGCCTTTACTAACTCTACTCAACTTCTTCCCTATTTGCGGATATACATTATAACACAGTTTAAAATTGCAAAAACATACTGTTTCATCTTTCATCAACACTGGATATCACTGCAAAAGATAAGTCCTGCTTAATGGCTAACCGCCTTTATTTTATTTTCATTGGCTTTTGGGCAAATCAGACACATTTTACCAATTTATTTAAACTCGATTGAGAAAATGTATTAATTGCCTTTTCAGAAGATTTTCTGTGAAAGCAGTCAATATGACATCTGCATATTTCACAAATTATTAATTTACTCTACAGTGCTTCCACCATTCCCATTGCAGAGATGAAACTGAGACATAACCAATTAATGAATGAGTATCCACCACTTTTGAGTGTAAATGTAAATTATCTAGAAATTTTCATTTTACTCTTTGAAAGGTTACTGTGTGCTCGCTTCAGCTGAGAGGGGCCCACTTCTACAAATGAGACACAGGCTTTGAAGTAGGGCATTCAAAATCAAAATAGCTTTTGAGAAGTGACCAGCTAATTTTTGGTGAATTTTCTAGCTTATCACTAGAATTTTCTAACACTGCAAGGGGATAATATCCTGCATTTCATACAAAAATTCAAATACTTTAAGAATGAAACATTAATTGAAATGCATACTGAAACTTCTTTCACTGTATATGGGCCAAAAATAGCAATAGTAATAAAAGGCAGCAAGAACAAAGATGACAGCATTGTTACAAAACTCATCCCACTTTGTTCACAGAGGTGAGGATGAGAAGTCTTGCAGAAAAAAGTAAGATATTTTCACAATCTGTGTGCAAGCTACCCTGGAACCCACTTATGCTTAAGACTGAGGTCATAACGGAGTGTAGGTTCTTCAAGCATAGTGAAACTCTAAATCCCAGAATGATGTGTTACTGAAAAGTTTGTTGAACATTTATTTTTGAGCCAAACTGGAAAAGTTTGTCTACTGTCTAGAAGTGCCTGTAAAATTTCCAGCTTTGAAATTGACAGCTTACTTCCCTTTTGGTGCTGTGATCTCATTTTTTTTGAACACTTAAGATATTGCACTTATAGGAGGAGAAAGGATCCAAGCAGAACTAGAGGAGAGGGAAATTGCTCAGAATTAGTGGGGGCTGGAACCATTTCCTTCTCTTTTGACATTTTCTAACAGCAATGCCAGGATAACCTTTCCAGTTTTCTGGTTTGGAACAAGCATTGAAGAAAAAGTAAAATTGTCAATTTGTTTCTTTATTGTCAACAATAAGAAAATTCTCTTGCTAAATTATGTCTTATGGGGATTTTAATGGGACATAAAATGTTACAGTTATTTTCATACCCATTTTTGAAGGAACCTGGAAACCAAATCCCTTTACCTTAACAAGGATCGATATACAATAGGAAGGGGGGAGGGGTGTCAATTTCTTTGCTAACAACCTCATGTGGGAACTTCTATTTGTAAAAATCACCCAGTGACTATTTCCTCTGAATTGATATCTTTTTGGTTAATTTTTTTTTTTGGCAAGGAATTGCTTTGCTAGATAAAAAAATAATCTGATTAATCTGTACTCCAAAACCAGGTTAGTTAAGGTCAGGCTTGTGAAGAATAAAGTTGAAAGCCCTGGTTTTTTCACCACGTCTGTAATCATCGTTGGTTTTCTGAGTTACCAATTCTTTTGAAGCCCTACTACAGACTGCTACTCTGAACTTTGACTGATCCAGGTGCCTGCCTGAATCCACACATCTCCTTCAGAGTGGAGAGGTGCTGCAGAGATGAGGCCTCTTCTCTTCTCCACAGAATTCAGAAAATGCGTCATGCACATCTTGGCACTCTCTCCCTGCTGCTGTGTTTTCGTGCTTGAACTGTGGATCCACAACAAGCTTTGGACAATGGAAACAGCTGAATTTCTTTAACTCAGACCCTAATTTCCAGAAGAAAAACCAGCAAATGTATACAAGTATGTGTTGAATAACATATTTCGAGTACTGCCTGTGAGCGTGACTGTTTACTGACATATTGAACAGTTTTTTTAGGGAACAAATATAAACACTTGTAACCACATGGTTAGTAAATTTACATTGTAGCTGGCAAAACTAGAGAAAGATAAGTGGCAACTGTATTGCAGGTTACATTATATAAATTGGGCAAAGTCCTTCTAGATTCCATATTTAGAAGCTGATGTACAAATTAATTTTAATCTTTCAGGTCCAGCTTTGGTAATCTGATTTTTTCTTTTATTCAATTTTTTTTTTTTTTTTATGAGACACACATCAATAAATGGGTTCAGTCTCAATATATTTAGGTATTATGGGACAGATTATTACACTTTGAGAGTCACTTAGAAGCACTGATGCACCTGAAGTCTTGCTGGTGAGAGTGGAAGGGACATGTGCCATGTATCTCACTTCCCCCATGCTCAAGCATATGCCAAATAATCCCATTCATAAGAGGCTACAAATGACTCTTTCAAAAACTTTCTTTGTATGTAATATAACTGAAAAAAACACTGTAAAATTTGCTTGGTGTAATGGCTAGAAGCTTTTTCAATTTCCACTTCAGCACATTTATGTCCATGTGAATGTCCATAGAATATTCTCTGTTTCAGTATTATGATTTAATGAGCTCTTTCTTCTTTATTCACTGACATATTTATAGAGCTCAATCACCTCCCTATCTGCTTCATTTTTCTATATATTTTCATACCAGAAAACCATTTTCAGGATCACCATTAAAACTGTTCCTTTTCTCCTACTTTCTCTCTACCTTCTCTCTACATTTTCTCTCTCAAGGTTACCTGCCTGACTAGAAATCTCAATGCTGGATTGCAGTGAGGTTTAACCAGGGCCTAGTACAATGATACCAGTGCTTGCCTGTGTCTGACAGATTCACCTTTTGCAACAAGTTTTCAGTTTCTGTTTGAGATTTTTATGCTCCATCACACTGTCAGTTCATTCATTGAGAACCTGACTGTCACATCCCATTTCTACAAAACATTTCCATCTGATAAGCCTCCAGCATATCAGAGAACTTTTTATTATTATCTCCATGTGCATGACCTTGCATTTCAATCTACTCCTACTTCTGTTCATCTGCATCTTTTGGTATTCATTTCTGATCTCCTCTGTCCTACCTTGCACGTGCATAGCTATCATTATGGATCTAAACCTGTGCCTGATTGAAACCAATAAACCAGATGAGTTCCTGGAGTGCATTCTGCAGAACTCAACTAGGAGCCACCTTGATAATATTTTCTGAAGCCTTTGTATGCTGCTCTCCCTTAAAAATATGTCTTTGCCAATTTTACAATGTCTATCTTAATTGTAATCCTTTTTTCCAGATACATTAATATGTATCTGGAATATACATATATAATATAAATATATGTATAATATAAAATATGTTGTGTGGTCCAATAGCAAATATATCTAGCCAATGACTTAATAGAAATATCCACTACAACATTGGGGGAAAAAAATGCTATCTTGTCAAATAAATACACAGATAAGGAAAAAATCTTATAATAATTCTTTAGGAGACAAGGAATGGTTGTCACATTTTTTTATTGCCATGAGAATGCTTTGTCAACTGTTTGAAAAAAAAACCCAACAAATAAATTACCAGATCTATTTGTGGCTTCTTAAATTTTAGTACAAAACTCTACTATCTGGATGCTAGAATAGGTAAACACTTAATGATATGTGGTATTTTATGAAATCAAGGTGATTGTTTCTAGTTTTCTCTCTGCAAATGACTGTAGCTTTCTCAAAAACTTACCTTTTGACCTGAACTTTTCAATGAGTTAGGTGACCCCAAGTTTTTCACTGAAATCCCAGGGTGATTTTCTCTTTGGTTGAATTAGAACCAAAATCAATTAGCAGTGATAGGTAAGGCACCTTCTGAAAAGTGACCAAATCAAAATATGTCTCATCATAAGACAGAGGTGGTCTTACGATGAGACAGGAAAAGAATAATTTCCACAATTTAATAAAAAACCAGTAAGAGCTCTAAAGGAGTGGTGACACAAAAAATAAAATAATAAATAAAAAAAGTAATAGAATTAGGTCCAAGAATTGGTCTACAATATGCAGTAACTTTGTAAATGTTCTCTGAAGTCATGTAAGCACCATCACTATGGCAGACAGTCATTATACAATGTTCCCATAAGATCTTTTTTCCAGTTAATTTTGCATCCCAGAACATACTTTCCATATAGTAAAGGGTATATGTTGTTTCCTACCTGTTTCCATTATGTTTTCTGTCAACATAATTCACTGTATTTCATTTGTGAGTGTTCATATATATTGCATAGAGTTTGAGATGGATTATTAAAACACTCATGTACTTTGTATAATTTCTTTTGTACACAGCTGTGTGAACTGCCAGCATTACCAAATCTTCAAGTGCTGTCTTTTTTCCACAGCCCAAGCTCCCTTTTTTAGCTTTGTATATATATATATATATTTCCCACAGAGAAACAAATGTTCTCATATGCAGCCTAAATAAGCCTTTTAGCAGGCATAAGTTTTGCTTATTCGTGTCAGAGAAAAATTAGATATTAATCCAGAGCCAAACAGAGTTTATAAGAAAGAAATTCAGACACCAGATTGCAAAGTGCTTTTAAGTACTTCTGCACTATTTCCATACAAAGATTGGTCTCTTAACACTCTGAAGGGGAAGAGTTATAGAATGTGCTGTGGAAATATGGAGAATATTTCTTCCCTGTTAATTTATTATGGTGAATTGACATAATGAAGGATGACAAATAGGTCTTTTCTTTTTCACCTGCACAGCACTTCCCATTAAAATGTGAATATTTTTTGTGTGAGCATCCAGAGTAACACATTTAATTACACAAAAGCCATGTGTCATATGTTGAGAATATAATATGAAGAGCAAGAGAAAAGTCTTTGGAATAAAGTGTTAAAGGAGCCTACAATTCAAAAGAAGCTTCTCTGATGTTTGAAAACATTGAGAATTTTTTTTTATTCTAAAAGGTAAGAAAATTATATAAAGACTTTGTCTTGAACTTTTCTTCTATCCCATAGGATTTAAATTTTTGCTGGCATTACAAATTAGAGATTGGTGTGCTGAAATATCCATACCTAATATTTTCCAACAATAATATATTTTGTATAACATAATAGTATATAATGATACTTTGTTGATAATATATCTAGACTGTTCATAGTTCTCAATTTGGATATAAAATATTCACACTGTTTTTAAGCACATAGTAAAATACATCAATTCTTCACTGAATTTGAAGAAAATAAAATGGACATGAGTTTTTCCTTGCTTATTTTAATTCTTGTCTAGAAGCTCACTGTGAAACTTCATAATTTGCCATGTTACTTGTTCTAAAGAAAAGTGACAGCCATTAGCATTGCTCATTCAGTAAAAGAACAGGCTCATATGAATAAATATAGAAAAGGAAAGCACAGTTTTTCTATGCTACATGCAGCTACAGATATTTGATATCTATCTTTTATCAGCAAGCTAAGTTGAAATAAAGTCAAAATATAGGGAAAATTTCAATAGTTAAAGCACAGTTAGGAGTGTTACATATAACATTTTCTTATTTGATTTCGTTGAACATGGCACAATTTTTATTGTGGTTATGTCCAGCTGGGAGTGAAAATTGCCATACATAATGCAACAAAGCTCAGTTTCTATGAACTTTGAAATAAATACAGTATTTAAAAAAAGCAACAAATAAATTAAATGTCCTCCTCATCTGCAGTTTATACACCTCTGTATGACAACATTTCAATATGCTTCAATTTTTTTCCTTGCTTTTTTTTATATGTCAAGGAATAAGAAAACAAAATTGTTTCTTGCATGGTTGGTTAGTTTTCTTCTTTACCTAAGCTAAGGTTTTTGTAAAGGGCGCTGAGACTTCAGGACACACACCTACCTGTGGCTTAGTGAGATCACTGGGGAGCCACTGAGTCTGCAATCCTCTTAGGCCATTTTGTTGCAGAGTGAAATTTTGGTAGGATGCATAGAGCACTATTAATCTACTATTTTTATGGAGAATTTTTGCCCCAGATTCAGGAGATTTTTATTCTTTTTTCAGGAGTTTATTTCTAGCTATTATGTTTTGCCTCACTGACAAGGGAGGAGCAGCTGTATTGCAGTGACATTACCAACATAAGAGCCCAAATTTCATTGCTGCCTTAATCTAAACAGATGTGTTCACAGGTCTTGCTAACAGCCTTGTTTGTATCTGAAAGCATTTTCTTTTCCATCATGTTTCTTTCCTCTGCTTTGTCTTGTTTAAAGACTCTTATAATTGTAAGGTTTATAGGGCACTACTACTTCACAGGCTAGTTAGCTTAAATGAAACTGAAGCTAACATGACAACATTTGCAAACCAAGTGTCATTTAAATAGTTTTTTTACTCCCTGCATGCACAAGGTTACACAGGATTTAAAGTACTACCTGGATGCCTGTCTTGCACGTACAAAACACCTGAAATGCTTTATTTTAGAGAATAAAATTACCTCTTCTAAAAGAATCAAGCTGTTAGAAAGCTTTACTATCCATCAAGATCCACTGGCACAGAACTTAATCAGAGTGTGGAAGGTTTGGCATAGCAAAAATAAAACAATTTAATAGGTCTAGAGCCCTTGCTTTCTTCTGGCAGTTACTTCACTTTCTTTGCAGAAAGTAACCTTTTTCTATTTTATTGTTCAGAGCTCCATATTTAAAGTGCTTTGTCATCCATATCTTCTATAAGAACTGTGTTTTGAGTGCTGACCCTCTGTAATTCATAAATCTTTTGGATTTATGTTGTAACTTTATTTGAAGTCATCACACAAATTGGTATATTTTGGCTTAATGCAATTTAATAACACAAATCGTTTTGATAGCTTGTTCTTATTCACTTCTTTTTTATGTCCACATCATCTTTTAGTTTAATGATTTTAACTGGATCTGTGAATCATCTAAAGTGAATGTACTACTACATAACAGCAGGAGGGTGTCTGAATGGCTTTAGCAATCTCTAAAATGCAGATTCATGCCATGAAAACCACAGACAGCATTTGAAGTCAAGCCAGTGTTTGAAGGTCAGAAAAATGGAAGCTATGAACCCAAGGAGATTGGGATAACCCAGCCCACCTACCTGTGTGGAGCCATACAGTCAGGGAGATGTGAGTGCTGAGGGAAAGAGTTGGTTATGGGTGGCTGTGAATGAAGACAGCTAATTTGAAAGGGTTCCTGATGACACCTCACCCTACTCTGAAGAGGAGGGTGCTCTTCACTGAATGGAAAAACCCTGTTGTTATGAGAGGGTTGTGTGTGTTGTCCCCTGCTTGTGAGGCTGAGAGGAAACCCTGCCAGCAGGGTGAGGGCTGAGGAGGTGAGCTGAGACACTTGAGCAGCCAGATGTGAGGATGGTTTTACAGCCTGGCAAGGCACTGCTCAGCTGAGAGAGGCTGCCAGAGAGCACCAGGAAGCAACATTCTGAATTTGCGATCCATATAACAGAAGGGTGGTTTTGTCCCCACAGTTTCTTGACAATTTAGCAACTAATACTGAATAGGTTTATTCTGTGTAATTAGCACAAGGAATGAAGGGCATAACTTCAGCAGCCCGTACTGGTACTGAGATGCATATGAAGCTCAGGCAGAAATGGTGGCTTGGAAAGTCACTGATACCCTTGAGCACACGGCAGATACCTAACCCCACCTATCGATGAGGCCAGGTAGCTGCTGCTGCTAAATGAAACAAATCAGAGAGTTTTCTCTTGCAGCCTGAATTCAGTAAAATTTCAAGGGTGTTCACTTTCATTCTAAATAATAGTATTTCTTCATGACTGTTAGAAACTGTCAACCTATTATGTTTATTTTGTGTCATATAGTGTCCTTTTATGTGTCTCTCAGTATGTATCTGTTCATTCCTTTAATATTTAGTACCATCATATGAAAGTATTTTAGTAAGACAAAAATCAAGGCAGAAAGCGAGCTTTTGAAACGTAGTGACAAGCACAATAAATTCTTATTTTTCATATTATGGCATGTACGTTTTCTTGAAATAATTATATACAGTTTTCATCAGCAAAGTGATATGCTGCTTAAATAAGTCCACTCAAGCTTATTGTAAATGGTATTTTTGTGGCTTACTTCCTTATGCTTTTGTCATTCTACACTTGATTTATAAAGAGATTCATGGAAAGTCATAATTATTTTAAGAAGGCAGCAGGCAAAGTGTTCTTTCAGCATGTCTATAAATCTTTACTTATCCTGTACAGAGAACTCTGCTCTCTGTGTCTGCTTTAACAGTGTACGAAGAGTATATCATAATGCCTTGAGTTGTCAGAGATTTAGGAATCTTTATAATATGAGATCAAAAGTGGAGACAATTTCATTGTAATAGTCCTGGCAACAAAGTAAAAAAGATACCAATTCAGCTGGCACACTGACATGAGAGCAAGAGTATATTCTTTCACAGAGTTAAAATACGTGTGGGATTGGAATGTGCGTGTGTATGTGTGTGTGTGTACATGCAGACACATATGTGCACATATGTACATATAGCTAGGAAGCTAGTAAATTTGAGGTGTAGAAAAGTAGATGACTATCAAAAACATGGTCTATTTTAAGAATAATATTTCTGGGAGAATACAGAATATAAACTTATCCTCTCACTGAGTGACAAATCTCTGTCGTTCAGAAGAAGAGAACACTTTTCTTCCTGATGAAATCCGCAGCAGATAACACTTGCGCTATTGCTTTTCATTCTCCTAAACACACATTTCAAAAGACAATTTTCCTTTTCTTTTTCTCTTCTGCAAGGAACTACCACTTTGTAAGGCTTACAGCCCAGAAGAGAAAAGGTGTAGTTATGGTGGTTACATATGGACACAGAATTCTTGTGAAGAATAAGCAATTACTTTCACTGAAATTTGGAGAGGTGTGTGGAGAAATATTTGTCAGGAATTTTTTAGGTGCAGCTAATTCTGCTTTGGGAAGTAGTTAAGCTAAATGGTATGTTATAGTCTTTCCCCCTTTTTTAAAAAGTTCCCTATGAGATCATGCTGCTAAGCAAAGACACCTGAAAACTGATCATCAAAACCACTTTGTTTTAAGAACAATACAATATTTAAGTCTCTGTTTATCTAAAGTCACTTTATAGCCATTTGTAAAGGCTATAGGTTTTTGAGTATGGATGTCTCAAGGACCTGTCCATAGTTTTAGTGTCTGCTCAATGCAAGAGAGATGCATTACACAGTAAATACTGTATTCTGAGTGCATATTATAGAATCACAAAATAGGGATAGGGTTGGAAGGGACCTTAAAGATTATCTAGTTCCAAGTCCCTCACTAGATGGGATTGCTCAGGGCCTCCTCCAATCTGGCCTTGAACTCTACCAGAGATGGGGCATCCCCACCTTCTCTAGATGGGGCACCGCCAACCTGTTCCAGTATTCACCATGCTCACACTAAAGAATTTCCTCCTAACACTTGATCTAAACCTGCTCTCCTTAATTTTAAAATCATTGT
The DNA here is from genome assembly GCF_028769735.1 of Zonotrichia leucophrys gambelii. NCBI lineage: Eukaryota > Metazoa > Chordata > Aves > Passeriformes > Passerellidae > Zonotrichia > Zonotrichia leucophrys. The sequence goes on from NC_088172.1 coordinate 40,666,041, forward strand.
CCCTTGTCCTGTCACTATCTGCCTGTATAAAAAGTGTCTCTCCCTTCTTTTTACAAGCCCCCTTAAGGTACTGGAGGGCTCCCCAGAGCCTTCTCTTCTCCAGAGACAAACAACCCCAGCTCTCTCAGCCTGTCTTTATAAGATATGTGCCCCAGCACTCTGATCATCCTTTTGGCTTCCTCTGGACTCTAACTGGTCAATTTTCTTGTGCTGGGGCTTCCAGAGCTGGATGCAGCTTTCCAGGTGGGATTTCACAAGGGCAGAGTAGGTGAGGAGAGCCATGTCCCTCCACCTGCTGACCCCTCCTCCTTTGATGCAGTCCAGGATGTCCTTCTGAGTTGTGAGCCCACACTGAGGGCCCATGTCCAGCTTTTTATCCACAAAAACCCATGTCATATTAGTGATATGCGTTTAGAATGAAATATAAAGGACTTGAAATATATATTTGTTATTGTTATGATGTATAGACATTTCATTATCATACCTTATTAAAGGTATGATAATTAAAAAAAAAAAAAACAACAGGAGATTTAAATGATCAAAAAAAAGTCTAGAGAAAGCTGGGAAGCTAAAAATTAAAATGGTCAGAAAAAACAGGTGGAGTGCCAATACACTTTTGATGAGCTCCAGTCCACAGTTTTCAGAAATGCAAAAAAATCTTAGTGCTTAGTAAAGAAAGCTTAATCCATTGTTATTGCATATATTTAATGTAGATCTCTTTCTTTTCCTCTATTTGTTTCTATTTGCAGTATGACTAAGAAAAACAAAGTTCTGTCACACTCCTGCATCATCTTTTTTTACTGTCTAAATATGAAAAATATATGTAGTTTAAGGATGTATTCTTCCTGAGTAAGAAGTTTGCCATAAAATCTATTTTATTTACACTGGGGTAAAATTTAAGAGTATTCTTTAATGTCAATCTTTCCAAATGGTGCTGCAACTGAAAAAAACCCATCGAATTACATGTAGAAGATTTAATAATAAATCACTGTTTTTTGGGGGATTTTTTACCTGAATAAAATATAGCAAGTAATAATTTTGGCGAATATTTAACTTGACACTTTATTAAAATTCCTAACATTTTGGTTATTGCAATATAATACATTCATTTTTATTTTATTAACATTATGTTATTGTTATTAATTACATAATATTTAGTACTACAGTATGAAATGTTCCTTTTTATAAAGTAACATTTATAAACTGAATAAACTGTCTTTCTTTATACAAGGTCCATAGACCAAAATTAAATTTAATAGGAGATTTTTAATAAAAAAAATACCATTAATGATTTCCTGGTGCCAAGTATATATGCTGCATATAGTTTATGTACATTTAAATTAAGAAAATATTATGGCTATCAAAAATACTAAATATATATCTAAAGCCATTGAATAAAAAGAATTTCTTTGCTATGTTCCCTCTTCCAATTTTCAGAAGCTTTTCAAAATCTCTGTAGAGAAAGACACAGCTGTTACAGTCCTCTTTCGTGACTGTGCAGCTTTGAAGCAGCACGGATGAGTTCTATCATGTAAAATACCTTTGCCCAGTTCATACCTAACCCAACTACTGCCAAGACAGGAAATTTGTCTCTAAAGACACTGTTTGACTCATAGAAAAAGTAGAGAAAAAAGAAACACTTGACATCAAAGTAGAGCAGAAACTTGTTTAGTTAAGGCTTTTTTTTTCTGTGATAGGGCTTTGTTAAACAATATTATTAATAGCTTTTGTTTCCAATAATGTACAAGTAGAGGTGTTGGTGCCACTGATTAGAGAGACTAGAGTTCCTGAGATCTAGCCAACCCAATTGCCATAATCTTGGAACAGCTTGGTTTTGTAAGACTGTTGCTACTTCTTCTGAGCCTAATTTGCATTTCTGATTCTGTAATCCCTCTCCTATTATTATCAATGACTTAGTTAGGCCTGGTCTAATGAAATAATGGAAATGTCCTGAGGTATTAACTAATGATTGTTATGACTAGCAATATTCTACAGGAATCTGGTTATTTTCCATGTTCCTTAAAGTGAGATCATGATGTGTTTCACTGTCTCAAAACGTTTCTGATATCCAAATTAATTAGGTTCAGACATAAAGTTTGGGGGTTTTCTTCCTAAATTCTGTCCTCATATAGAGCACAGGAAACATGGACATCCCATAGACCTAAGTCTGTGTATTGGTCCCAAATCTGAAAACTACTATAACTTCTTGTGTCCATATTGGCTCTGCTGAAGACCACAGGTAGAATCAAATCTGTCCACTTTAGGATTATGGTGTAGCTGCCATTCAGGTTGGGACACAGCCCTTCTCATGCTCCAGGCAGATGTGCCAAAGAAGTATTTGTTACTTTCGGTACAAAATCATTACTGAAACAGATACTCACCAAAGTTAATGGAATTGCATTTTTTTCTGAGGACTGTATACATAAAACATATGCAGGACTACGATGTTTCCATCTCCTCTCAATCCTAAGTACTCAGCTTTCAAAAAATTACCAAGCTTTGCAATATATCTTCCTTAATATCTATCTAAGTGTTGTTTTTCTTAATTAAAAAAAGTACAACCTGATTATATTTTGTGTGTGTGGGTAGATGAAAACATAAACAGAAGAGAAAAACCTTGTATTCAATCATAACAGGCTTTCAAAGCAAATTCAAAGAAACAAACATCATATGTCATGATTTTTTTTCTTTTTTAATGACATGCCAAGCTGTTCTAGTTTGGCTTTTCATTCCTCTGGTAATAAGATAGCTGCTAAGATCTACAGCTCTCCCATATTAGTGGTTTACGCAAGATTACAGTGTGATGCACTCCAAATGGAATTGACAACCAGTTCAGAGAGAGGAAGAGGGGATTTCTAATATGAAAAATTGTCTGCTTCCACAAATTTTACCAGTCATGCCATGTTACATTAGACAGAGTAATAGAACATTAGCTGTGTAATGAGACATGACTGCTAAAATGTAAAGGAGAATGCACTTTCAGATTGGCTAGTCCTGTTGAAAGTGATAGCTCACATCTAATCTGCAATGCTTGTAGATATTATGCAAACCAGCTGTTTGTGAATTCCAGATCATTTGGAAATTGGAAGAACTGTCAGATACATTATCAGCTTCTCAAAATATTTTGTATCTTACTTTTTGTTTCTAGATAACAAAAGGGTTTTGAGAACTACAATTATAAGTTATCTTCATTTAACACTTGACAGTTTTCTTACATCCTTTAGGTCAGAACTTCAATTGAATCAATCATAAGGGGGTTTATTTTACTGATGTCAGCAGAGCTTCAGACATTTGTACAGCTTTAAATCTACTCTGCTTTAAAGGTGCAGTGGCATAAAGTTTCACAATACTTAGCAATGCAGCAGTCAGCAATCTTTCTCCAAAAGTATTTTTACCATGTTATGAGATGATGCTTAACTGAAACTAAAATACTTCATAAAAAGACTTCAGAGAAATTTTATCAGGAAAAAGGAAAGTGAAAATTTTAATTTCCAATTATTTTGAGTAAAGAGCTGAATAAAAATCTGACTCTTGAACTTCCATGTGTGAGGCATGCTAGCTATTGAGTTACCAGATATTCTGAGGCACGTTAGATGTTCTCTGTTCCATGACAATTAACAAAAGGTTTTCTTTCTTTTCCCCACTCAACCACTAGAAAACAAGAACTCATTTCAGACCACTGATGAGTTTGTGTGCTATAATTCTGGGTTTCAGCCATATCACACAGTAAGTCAAACCAGCTGTTTCAAAGTGTGAACATTTTTAATATTTTACCTTTGCAGTAATACTACTTATCACATAAATACACTGCCTCATGCAGGAAAGCCCTAATCTTGATCACATCCATACTTTTTTTGTCTGCTAAGGGGGAACAAAATGGTTGGCAATGAACCCTTAAGAACTAGGCACTGGATTTTGGTTTTGGCTGTTTTGATTGATACTAACAAGATAAATGATGAAAATAACCCCAGCAATGTGAATATGAGATTCATTTGGTCAGAAGAAAGAACACTTGAAAATTGAAAGCTTACATATATGGAAATGTACACCTAGAAAAAACTTCTAATGCTACCAAATCAATCTGCTCATTATGTCCCTTACATTTAATATTTAGAAAAGTGACTCTAATTTTAAATACTTCAGTTTATTCAGACTGCTGCCATTTTATTAAATATGTGTGTTAGGCAAACCTAGCTTCCTCTGAAATCACTCGGAATAGTAAATCTCATAAACAGCAATTCAGAACAGGAAAAATAAAAACATGAAAGAAAAAAAGATTGATTTTTGCAATGCTGATTGAAGATAAACATTTAGATGGAAAATGGAGCTGGCTGAGTCTATGAACTGCTATGTATGTAGTTTTTGTGAAAGTTTTTCATTTATTATTACTGTGCAATTACAGTCTTATATATCTATACCAACCATAATTTAGCATCAGTGTAGATGAATTGCCAATACTTGGCTTCCTCCGAGTAAAAAATGCACAACTCCTGAGCTGAATTATACTGTCAAGCAATGTACAATTTTTCAGTTTTTCTGTCTTTATTTGCATCTCAAGAATCACATTGCTAAATCTTCACAGAGTATCTTGAAAGAGAACCCCTTTATGACTATATTTTTCCTACATATACTTTTTATTTAAATTGAAGTTTTCTCAACTTACATTTTTAATAGCAATGAAATCCTTTGGGTTCTTATTAGATGGAATCTAAGCAAAAATTTCTCTCATCTGCTGTGCTGTACAGATCTTTGAAGGGTAAAGAAATCTCTTTTATATTTGCAGTTGTGGGTACAGATTGATATGCTTATGTCTTTGCCAAAATGACAGAGTTTTGTATATGCAGTTGCAGTCACTCTCAAACCAGCAAGGAAATGAGAGGAGAAACTAATGCATGCATTTTCCAGATCCTGGTTTACATTTCTGCAGATACAGACCTCTTAGAATTTGCATTTACAGAATGAATCTTGGTTCAAGTTCTGATCTGATACCCTTTTTGTTTGATTGTTTGGTTTGTTTTGTGGGGTTTGCCTTGATCTTAGTAGAAGCCTTGCACTGCAAACAGATGTAGAAGTAGGACTAACAACTGGGCTGTGCTTAGGGTCCAGGTATTGTAAAGAGAATTTTAGCTCCAAAAGACTGCATGCTTGGCCTTAGCTTATCAAAGACAAGAAGAAAACTCATTATAGAACCTGTAGGACTTTTGATGATGACCAGAAATTGGCTAACTATACTGTCCTGAGTAAGTGAGACTGAAACAGCTTTCATTTATAAGAAAGAAAGAAGAAAAATTAAGTCATTTGGGATAAAAGGAGTAAGAATCTTGAAGTTATTAAGCTATGCAATTTCAGTGTCTCTTTTCCATCTAAAATCTCATTATATCAACGATGATGGCTATTATTATTATTATTTACACAGGTAGATGCACACACATTTTGGTTGCAGGAGATTCCGTTGTAGGATTACTAGTGAAATATGCAGTGATTTTTGTGGGAGTGTAGCATCTTACAAATCACCATGCAATACAGACATACAGACTCTTTCTCACTGAAGGCAATAAAATAAAACAAAAACAAATAAAAAAATCTGGTCTACATAATTGAAGTTCCTCTTCATTATTCTGACATTAGCTAGCCTCAGGCTCCAGAATCTGCTCAATGGTAATGAATCGTTAAGATTTCAGTTGGACCAAGGAGAAGATAGCACCTCATTGTACTTTGTTGTTAGCAAGATTTTAACAAAATAACATCTGCTCTCTTATATTGTGGATGATTTAATTTTTAAACACTTGTTCCCAACCTTTAATTTTCTGCAAAACAACGACATAAATTATTAATTCATCTATATTTCCTCAAGGCGAGTTAGACTTAAGGTCCTTCATAAATATTTAAGAATTCTATTGCAAAATAAACAAAAACTTCCACTTAACTTTTAATTGCAAGTCCCCAAAACCATCAGTAGCATTAACAACAGTAAAGAGAAAGATTTGAGATAAAAACACTTTTTTGTGAAAGGATTCAGCCTTATAAGTTTGTGGAAATTCAAGGTGGTTTTGCACCAAGTTTGCAAAACATGTATTTCATTAGCAACAGGGAAAAAAAAAATAGACCAAAAGACCAGTGTTCAAATATGATCCAGTCTTGAACTGAAGATCTCCCTAGTGGTCCCCAGGAGCACAAAGTGCAACAACCAAGTGTATATGCATTTTCCAAGAATACATCTGCCTGTGTTCATATCGAGCGTTATCCAGGCCCAAATCTGAACTGCTGTTTAATTCTGGCCCTGGATCTGAGAAGTGGAGGCAGACTCCAGCTTCAGGGCTGGCCTAACGTGATTTCAGCTGCCAACTCCTCCCTTTTACCCAAAGGAATTGTGCTAATAACTATGGATTACTGTATTTGCTATTTCTCACCCTCTCCCCAGAACAGTTCTCACCTCTTGGGAAAACAGAGCTCTGAACCCTTTGGAGCAGTGCAGAGATCACAGTAAAATTAAGTTTCAAATTCTGTGAATGTAATAAATTTGTTTATATATACAAGCAAACACACACATACACATGTATAACTATATACTAGTTTCTTTTTCCAGAAAGTGTGCTTTCTCATAACATTTGTTGGAATTTTTACCCATATCATTCATGAGAAAAATATTATAAAATTTTATTTCAATATTTTCATGTTTCAGCATTGCTTTAAGATAAATCTAATATTTTGAAAACATTTATTAGTTTAATTTATGTTTATAGACATAAAAATTATCTTAAGAAAAATTTTTTACCCGTTAAGATAAAACCAATGAATTATTTATTATCTCATTTCATGTAAGAAATAATTTTACAGAAATGTAAATATGAAAAAAAATTCAATCATTATTCCAAAGGAAGGAGAAGAAAAAGATTCTGCCATAAAATGCAAAAACAAAATGTCAGCATTTTCAGATTTCCTCTAGAACTATAATACTGCCCTAAAAGATAAAACTTGATTAAAAATCCAAATGTGTGTGTAAAAGTGGAGAAGTCTAAATATTTTGCATAATACAGAAGAGCTCAGCTCTGACCACCTTTACTGTTTCCCTTCTCTTCCAAACTCTCATTTTGACTGTGGTTCCCCACAGATATGGACTCATGGATTCCAGCTGTGCTCTCTCCTTTTCCAGTGCTGTCCAGAACTAATTCCAAGGAATTAGAACTAATTCCAAGGAAGTAAACAAAATACAGGCATGTGAGAGTGGGGTAAAGGAGACTTAAAAGAGGCTCATGAAAGTATGCCTCCTGCCTTGCCATATGGATATTGATTTCTCCCCCTCGGGCTGAATATAATTGCCTGCTCTAATTTAGCATTGATCTACCCACCCAAGTTTCTTAAAGCACTGCACAGGCATCAATTAAATTGTTCCTAATACCACCTTTGAGAAGTAGGATAGCTATAATTATTCACACTTAGATGATGGTGAGGGGTAAAAAGGGATTCGTCCTGAGCTATTCAGTGGAACAAGCCAGGAATAAAGCATGAGACAATTATACCCTGCCATGTGCCCATTATCAGATCATTCAGAGTTTTTCAAAAGGCAAAATATTTGCACATGTAATGACTTGGGATTCCAGTGAAACATACCTGGTTAGATAATGAGTGTACTATGACTGCTACTGATCATATTGGATGTGCCTCTTTTCTTGACTTCTCTCTTTTGTGGGATTTTTCCACTGCCTTATTTTTCATCTTTTTTGATTCCATCCAGGCTGCTTAAAATGTAAGAGGCTTTTATTTCCTATGGTACAGCTCTTGGCACTTGATTGTTGATTTGTTCTCTGATAAGAACTTTTATGTTCTATTACCTGCAAGTGATAACACCTCATGCTGCTGAGGATGACAAACATGGTTTTGCTGCTCTACTTTTGAGTGTCATTTTATTTAGTAGTTCAAGAGAAATCAGCTAGGGTGCTGATGAGGAGAATCAAGTACAAAGTATTTCATACACACATCCAAGAGTTCAGAAAAATTAAAAGTTCTAGTTACTGTGAAACCCCAATGCTAAAGCAACACATGGGTTAGAAAATTCTTTCTTTGAATCACATAGCAGCAGTAAACCAAAGTCATACTGGATATCAGATTTAGTTTAGACAGTTTCCCTATAAAATACGTGACTTGTAGTCAATGAAGAGAAAAACATAAACAACCCCCCACACACACACACCTGGCACACTATTACAAGGTTTTTAATCTGCACATGGGCAAACATTGACAGATTTGTTCAAACGTACGTTGGACACAACCTCTAACCTTCTCATTCAAGCTTTATCTGAAAGAAAATCATATTGATATTGGAAAGCTCTACAAAATGTACAAACTTTAATTATCAGCCAGGCTGTGCTACCCAATGCTTTCACAGAGAAACCACAGGAATGTCAATAACTCAGTACATATTATTTGACCTCATTTTGCTACACTGCTTGGCTTGAACAATGTAAGTCTGCATTTTTGGCTAAGAATTTCTGGCTTCAAAGAATCCCCTCTGGGTGGCACTTAGGGCCCTGGGTTAACTTTAAACATGTTCATAATATGAGCCAAGTTGCTTTAGGCTTCACTGTTAATATTCTAGAAAATTAGAGACACAGAATACAAATTCCTTAGGCTGTTTCTTCTGAAGCATACATTTTTCAGAATAGGAGATGTGAGAGATAGCAATCGACTCACTCTTGACTCCTGATGAAATTATGGAAATTAGGCAGAGTTCCTTGCTCTGACCCTTACAAATATTCAATGTATGCTAAAAAATGTGTGATGGTTGTGGATTTTTATTTTGTTCCATTTTTATTTGTTGGTTTGATTTGGTTTAATTTGACCCATAATCTTCTTCCAACAGACTTTAATTTGAGGACATGTTTTTCTTCTTTGTGAGGCCTTTCCATGAAGGTAAGGATTCACAAAGGACCAAAAAGTTGCAGGCCCAGATTTTACTTTCTCCACTATATTCACAACTATTTAGCCTCTGTGTGTCTCTTACGTATATGATGATATATCCAACTGTAAAAAGTTTGGACTCTCTGATCCTTCTTAGTGGTGTGCCTTGGGGCAAACTGTCCCACTTGCCCACAGTTAGTCTACATGCAGAGCCTAACAAAACTGTGTTATGGAGGAAATATCATTATTTTTATAAACTTACTCATCTTACATCACAGTGAATCATGTCTGACACTAGACAGAGAAAATATGAGATGATCACAGACTGTCAGTATTTGCTGTGTTTTGAGATCTCCTTGAAACATGTCTGAGTCCCACATTGCACAATTACCATGAAGCTCTAGCATGAAACACTTGGTGAAGCAGCTTCCCATGGCCTTAGCATTACCAAAAAAAGGGGAAGGGAAGGGAAGGGAAGGGAAGGGAAGGGAAGGGAAGGGAAGGGAAGGGAAGGGAAGGGAAGGGAAGGGAAGGGAAGGGAAGGGAAGGGAAGGGAAGGGAAGGGAAGGGAAGGGAAGGGAAGGGAAGGGAAGGGAAGGGAAGGGAAGGGAAGGGAAGGGAAGGGAAGGGAAGGGAAGGGAAGGGAAGGGAAGGGCTTTTCCATCATATGTTGACTTTCTTACCTTGACTGACATTGCCTTTTCCTTTCTCAAGACATGTAAGAGTTAGTACTGACCTTACACAGAAGTTGCTGTCCCACCTACCATGAAAGTCTAGGAAACAGGTTGTCTCCAAACCAACTGGACTAGGAGAGTGTATATTGTATGTGAATTTGTTGACTGGAAATAGTATTTCTGCTGTAATTTTTCCCCTCAAGTGAGGTTTGGAGATATATAATATCAGTATTCAAATAGCACATTTTGTTTAAATGCTATTTAAAAAGGGATTTGTGCCTATAAGGGCAATTAAGTAAGAAATGGAGATAATTGTTATTGTTAATTTTTCACTTGCAGAATCAATGGGGGAACTTAATGTGTATCTATGTCTATCCATACACACAAAGGGAAGAGCAAGTAACTAAAATGTAGCAAGTCCTTTGTAAAAATAGCAGCAAAGAATCTTGTGCTTCAGGAGGTGGCGTTCAGGAGGTAAGGAAGATAATAGCTTTCCCTGATAAAAATTTCCCAGTCAAAGAAAAAATTTAACACAGCAATAACTGAAGCCCATACTGTGCAACTTTAAGCATCACCTCAGCTGTGGAACAGCTGGACATATTTGCAGGGGTTTTTTGATAACCCCGGGACATAATGTGTGCTCTGATCACCTACAAGAAATAGAAATGCTTTACATATGCATGACCCACCATGCATTTTAACTGGGAGAGGAAAGGTACTTATCAAGATAACACTGACAGGTGGCAGAGCAACTTGAACAGTACAAGATAGAAATTCTCAGCCAGAGGGTAGCAAGAGAAAATGAAGTAATGCTGACTGGTGTAAGCTGATATCTCTCCAGTTACAGCATCCTGACTGTGTGAAATAGGACACTGGGAGAGACTTGGATTGCTAATGTTGATAATTTTTATTTTCTCCCTATTGGAGTTCCTTTATTTTCCTTGCATTATTCTTTCCCACTGAATACAATCACACTTTGCTCAGGAACATTTGGGATAACTTTAGGCAACTGAGAACAGCAAGTTTTTCCTTATCTGCTCACAAAAGAACAATCATTAGATTCTGAACATGTGGCTCCAACTAATCTGCTTAAAGGAAGAAGGTATTTTTCAGGCATCCTGAGTCATGGTTCCCTTTTATATAATTTTCTCTTTGTCACAATTTCTTTTACCTTCTCCATGACCTGAATAAGTTAAAAATAACTTACGGTTGGTGCATTATCCTTAGTTTCTTAGCTATTAAGCTTAAAATAAGTCCTCTATCTCATACTTTTTCACCACCAAACAAAATCAGTACCACAGTTAGACATAGATCTGAGATCTGAGCTTATATTACAATGCCATGGTGGGGGTTGATTTGGTTTGTTGGTTTGTTTTTTTTTTTTTTTAATTGGGGGTTTTTTTCTTTGTTTTTTTGTTTGTTTTGTTTTGTTTTGTTTTGTTTTGTTTTGTTTTTTGGGAGAAGTGGAGTATTTTGTAGTTGTAAAGAAATGACTTTTCCTAAAGTTACTCTTTTTCAATCTTACTACTGTGTAATGAAAGTGTTTCATTAAAGTTACTTTCAAATATCATCAGCACTTTTTAAATGCTTTAGACTATTTCTAAAAATCAAAATAGTCAGAAACTCAACACCACCACTAACCCAAATCCCTTGTTAGCTATTTCAGATTTCAATTTTTTTTTGGTTTGGCATGAGCTATAGCACCCCATGGACATGTGAGAAAACAGGTGAATTTGATCCTGTGTATTTTTGCCTAAAATAACCAACTTCAGTACTATTTCAGTATTAGTAGCAAAAAAAAAAAAAAAGTAGAGGTGAGATTTCAAGTTTCTTTTAACTTTCTTTAAGCTTCATACTCACACGTACTTGCACATGTGAACTATTAATACACAGACATCTCTTGACAGGTATATATGATTGCTAGTTTAATCGCCTCTCAACAAACCAAAATTGTTTAAAAATGCCTTTGTATTATCTGATAATGTATGGTGTTTGTTCCATCATGTATTAAGTGTGAGTTAAACCCTCACACAACAATGCTTTACCAAGTCTCAAGGTTGGCTGTAGGACACACCGTTTTAGCTAATATCTCTCAGGAGATCAGTTATTTCCCATTGTGATTCCCAATTGGCATCTTGCAGTGAGCTTGTTTACTGCTCCACAGCAGAATGGATTGTCTGTCATTAAGTACAAAAAAGCTGCATGAAAATAGTATTAAGTCTCTGGTTTAAGCTGACAAATTCTAAGGAAGTCTAAATTAAAGACGAAGTACCAGAACAGCACTGGTTTTTTGAAGCAATATTACCTTGGAATGGGAAAGGAAGGCAGCATAGGCAGTAGCTTTTGTCTGGCTATTACCATGTCAGTCTTTTGCTTTAATTCAGAAAAGTAAGAGCTTTCACATGGTCCTTGTTTTTTCCTTTTCAGACAAGAACAAAGCCGTGTAAGTGGGCCAGTACTTATAGGCCAGCTTTTGGAACAATTTTAATTTGAAATGATTGGGATATAAGAATAGTATTTCCAATTGAGATGTTGACTGAGCAACCAGGCAGTACATTTATTATATTGACAAGATGATAAAATCAGTCAGGAGAAGAGTAAACCTGACATAAGTAATCCAAAAGAAGCATTAGAAATCTAGTATAATGAAACTTATGCTTTCTCTGTGTCAACTGAATCCTTAAAGACAGGAAGTGAGAAAAATGGTATTTAGATATAAAACTAAAAAGCAAGTATGCCAAAGCAAACACAAAGAAAAATGCATATTCTGGTTCGTGAGATAAGAATAAATGGGTGGCAGGGGAAAAAGTGTTCTTCAAGAAGGGTGACCACAGAGCAGAAAACATGAAAGGAAGGTGGGCATGCCTGTGAAACAAAATAGGAAATAAGACTCCAAGAGGGCTAATTAAGAGGGAGAACAAAGAAAAGCAGTGTTTGTTAGATAAATTACTTGTCTAGGAGAAGAAGTAAAAAATAAAATTTTCTTTCGAGGCAACATTATGCATTTTGTTTCTACTATGCAAAGGAAATGTAAAATGAAGAATAAATACAAGAAAATGCAGATCCCTCCAAGCTCTTGGGTTCACAACAGGGCTAAACTAACCAAATGATCCCTATCTCACCAGCTGTATCTCTCCCCATTACTGTTCCCAGCCATAGAGAAACCTATGTTTGTCAGATGAAAAACTCCTGAGCAGCCTTAATATGGGAAAGAATAATAATTCATCCAAGTGAAATATAGGTAAAAAAGGAGAACCTTATTCTAAACTCAGCACACATGGATGGAAAAAAGGAAACATTTGCAGAAATGATATTTTTACCTGTTGCTATTCCAGCCTCTAATTAAATCACCTAGCTTAGATTTTTGTATGGGCAACAGACAAAAACCACAGCACCTCAAGGCCACTAGTGTTCTAATTTATCTGTGGAAATGTCTTTCTCTGTTGGCAACTATGGTCCTAAAATAGACATAATCAACAATGTAAGGTGAAGGGATTTGAATCTGTGCTCTAAATTTAGCTAATTGTCCTTGCTCTTTGTCACCCTGTTTATTCAGTAATAATAATATTTTTTTTCTATGTAGTGACTTTTCTCAATAAAATCTATCTTTGTGAAGCTGCACAACTTCTGCACAGGTTCTGCATGCAGTAGTTGCCATTTTTCAGCCAGGAAGTGGGTTGAAGCTACAGAGAAAAAGTTTGGCTTCTATTTTTGAAGCCCGAGGCTCTGGTCGGCAGCTGAAGCCAAACTCTCACTGCTTGAGTTGTGCAGTGTTTAAATAAAAGTAATCTCAGTGTTAAATTCAAGCTCTCCATGCCATAGCAATGAAAATAACATACTGTGCCTGGGAAGTGCCTGTAGGGATGGAGCCATGCTGCTGGAAGCAGGTGTGTGCATACAAATGGCAAGCAGGGAGAGAGGATCCCTCAGAAAGCTCTGGACTTTTTTGTAGTTCCTGGAGACTTTGTGGCTCAGTAATTTGGTCTTTGTTGTGGGTGGCTAAGAAACTCTCCACCTTCTGTACATAGATCCTAGGAAGCCACTTAGAGAATTTTCCTTCTTATTTTCCAGCTAATTTTGTGTAGGAAGGTTTGAAGCACAATTAAACTGCTGTCACTGAACTAATATGACCCAATTTCACATTTATTTATGAATAGGTATTGCATATTGCTCTTTTTGAAATGAAATAACCCGTGTTAATAAGAATTTTAAGTACTTGAAGAGCACAGCTGTACATGTCTGTCAAAATATAAGAAAAGTAATTATAAGCACATGCCAGAAGCAGCTTACTTAGCTTTAAAAAAAAAGAAAAAAGAAAAGAGGATCGCTGTGTCAATGCCCCAAGGGCATCAGTGGTCCATGGTGTTTCTGACTAGCCTCACCTGGGACCCTCTGGCACCCTCTCCCACACTGTCCACAGGGGTCTGGGCACCTCTTTTCTGCTCAGCCTGCCGTTATTGCTGAGCTAAGATTTAGATGTGTCTGAGCCTTGTCCCCAGCTGATGTTGGCTGTGCTGACTTGACCTTGGAGCCACCCGACTCGTCACGTCATGTTTGTCTCATTGCCACTGGACTGTTGGTGGGATGCACTGCAGTGACAGCCCTGCCCTGCTGGCCTGCTCAGCTCATTCCAGGGTGATGCCTGCCGATGAGCTCAGTCTGTCCTGGAGTCCCCCTCACATCCTGCTCATCCTCCTCCTTCACAGAGCAGCTCCTGCTGCTCCCTGACACCAACACTCCTTAAAACTCCTTATCGACATGAATGGTACTCAAGGCAGTGCATTCATAAGGATGAATATATGGGTGTTATCTCACTAGAAGAGGAATGTGGAAGCAAAAGCCTGTTCTGAAGCACTGTAATTGCTGAAGAAAGCAGCAGTTGTTGATAGTGCTCATGATTTATCTGCGCTTCTTTTATTTTGGACATGTTTCTATAGAGCACCATGGGTTTTACCACAAAATTTTGCTAAGTAGTTCCATAAAGAATATTTTAAAAGCTTTATTTGCCATTTTAAAATTTTGTAGATTCATGATTTCCTTTATTGTTAACAACAAAAAAACCTTATTAAGCAAGATGCTATTTTCTGCTCATAGATATCTGCTCCATGAGGAATGAATAGGAATATAAAACAAACATGGTTTCAAGTCCCTTTTTAACTCCTTTTCATCAAACAGGAGAAAGGGATTTATTTTGGCCTTCTAGTTCTTGCATTTCATTTGTCTTCTAGAACCATCTCATTTGAAAATCCAAACAATGTTTTTGCAAGCAGTTGACACTGTCAGTAGTCTTGCACTAAACCTTTTCTTGTCATAAGGGGAAGGGTTTGTCATTGTCTGATTGCAGCTCCTGGTTCTGAAGGCCACACTTCGTGCCAGGCAGACCCAAGTCTCAGATGTCCTTTTCAGGCTGGTACTGTGTAGCAGTGTGTCCTGCTATGAGAGGAAGAATTGATCCCTGGGGATCAAAGGAAGCTCAGATGTGTTGACTGTAATGATCTTCTGGTGTAAGGGTCCCTCAGGTTTGCCACCTATTTGAAGAAGAAGCCTGGCCTAGGTATCTACTCTTCTGCATTTAAAAAATTCCCTTGTCACCATTTATTGTAATTCTGCTTAGATTTCCCCATACCTGAAAAGTCCTGTGTTTTGATGTAAGTTTTCAAGCACCAGAGGGGAGAACAAGTGCATCAATATACCTGGTTTCATGGTACAGATGATGCAGAGGTAATCTATCTAGCACCTATTTCTCACTAAACCTTTAAAGGGGTTTTCAGTGGGTCTTTTTTTGTTTAATAATCTTCCTGATAAAGTAAGAAATATATACTTTTTTCTGAAGCCAGAAGTAGTGATGAAGACATAGTAACAGGAATAAAAAACAAAATGGAGATGTGGTTGAAACTAACTCTTGGCCTTTAATATGTGCACTTTGAAGTCATATTTATATAATATTGTGTGATTAATGTCCCAAAACTACAATTGCATTGTTAGTAACAGTCCCAGTCGAACAGACTAGTACAGTGCCATCTTAATTTGGAGTCTTTGGGGATTAATGTTGTGATGGGAGAAAAACTATAATAATATGTTTGCTCCTCTGTATTGTCTGGTAATCTTTGACTTTTAGCATTGTAAAGCCACCATTTCTGCTCATATTTAAATATTTATTGTTGCCTTCTCTCAATATTTCTTTTAAGAAGTTTTTAGCTGGTTTATAATCTTACTTAACATGCATAGAGAACACCTTCCAATCACTGATTCTGCATCCCAAAATAAATGCAGGGATCCTTACACATAGAGTTGGGTTTATAAAGACTTAATTTTAGAAGTTTGAAGTTTTGATGCACTGAAATATACATCATTAAAGCTTTTGCATGCAACATCTGCTTACATCCTATAATGTCATCCTATTGTAAGTGAACATTTAATCCTAACTCATTATGCCTCTCCAAGCAAGCTGCAACCAGGAAAGGAAACTTAGGAAGGAGATTTGCTTCTGTTCACAGAGATTGATGCAATCTGTAATTAGAACCCCATACTCTTCCCAGCTGCTGTTGCTGGCATAGTTGCATTTGAGAATGATGTAATATATCTTCTATTGCAGCACTTCCTACTCTTTTCAGTCAAATGTACAGGCTTACTAGCTTGGAGCTCACCCGTGCCAGTCACTAGCCCTTATCTTCTATTTAACTCTGTGCAGAGTGAAAAGGAGCTAGTGTTAGGTACTAGTGCCTTGCTAGCACCCTGTGCAGCAGTTCATTATTAAATGAAGGAGAGAGACAGCTGAAGATCAGTAGAAAAAGCTTGAAATGCACAGCAGTACCATAAGTTAGAATCATATTTGCATAGGTCTAAATCACTGAATGTAAAACTGATGTCCCTATTAGTACAGAAGGAGGGGCTGCAGCTCTGGAAAGTAACAATTCCAAGAGATGGTTATGGCAGACAAGAAACTGTCCTGTGTGGTGGTATATTAAAAGGGCAAAATTAATTTTAGATGTATAGATTTGGAAAGAATGACTCATATTCAGGATACATTTAGGTAAATCTACATCTGAATGTGACTGTCAGCTGCAATCTGCTCTTTTGCCATGGTTTCTAAATCTATGGTAAAAACTGTGGAGGAAAAAGAATTAGATATTTTTTGTCTTCTACAGCTATGTGATTCTAAACTGGAGAAAGTAGTTTAGGGTAGCTTCTAATTAACTAGAATTAGCTGGGGATTAATGAAGACAGAGAAAGATGTTTTGTTTGTTAAAAGGAGAACTGAAAAATTAGGTGTTTTCATGAATAAGTTTCTGAGGGAGATAATGGATTGTAAAAGCCTAAAACTTATCAATGATAAGAAAATAACCAGCCAGTTACTAGAAACATAAATCAAGGGAATTGATTATTGAAAAGCTTAAATTTGCAAATGTCATTTTCTCACAGATTTTATTCTCTGAAACAACATACGTATCGATGTGACTAGTCCTTCAACTTCTAAGGTTATAAAATCAAGGTTGGATGCCTTTTTGAAAGATAAGCTTTAGCCAAAACAGGTTAGTGAACACACTGGAAAGCTAATTGGATGAAATGCAATACGAAGGCATTCAGAGTAGAAGCTATAATGATTCATTTTGGCCATAAAAGTCTGTGAAGCCAACTAAAATACTCTAGTTGACCTAAGTAGATTTTTTTTTCTGTAAGAATAATGAAGAGCATTAACCTTCTTAGGCCACACACCAATTATTTAATTACTTTCTATTCTCAGTAAACTTTCCAGAAGAAACACATTCTACCAGGATTAAACACATCTATTTTTTAGTGAAGAGATAAGAGACTTCACACAGAGGAATACAAGAGATATTGAACTATATATATATACAGAAGTGAATTACAGCATCTGTATCCAATCAATGGACAATCTCTAGCATACACAGGAGGAAATGACTTGATGGCCTTCAAGTTAGTTGTACAGTAAGTCAGAAACAAGTCTGAATTCTGCTGGAAAAAGACATTGTGGTTCAGTATCTGTTAGCTAAACAGAGTAATTCATTTTAATTGCCAGTTCAAGATATCTTTAAACTTGTTTGGAAAGTAGCTCTGCATGATGGCACAACTGTGAGGGAGGTATAATATTTTGCCCATCAAAAGAGCTGAGAAAGCAAAACCTTGAATATTTTCCTTGTCAGCTGATATGAGGAACATGAGTTAATGAAATAAGTCTTGGGATTGTTTCAGTAAATGGCTTGCTAAAATAGGTTTCCTCCCATATACAATATGAAAAATTGGAACAGAAGTAAGGTTCTGTAAAGCTTCTGTGAGATTTGAGTTGTTTGATTTTGAGGTTTTTTTTTGTGGTGTTGTTTTTTGTTTTTTTTTTTTAACTAGATACCATATCTGCATATAGAAGTTTCCATTTTTCTTATTGTTACTGCAGAATGTAGACCTGGAAATTATCCATAGACCATTAGTCATAATGACATTTAAAAGATACAAGGGGACAAAATGAGTTTCCAATTCCTCTTCCTCTTCTTTTTTCTCTCTCTTCAAAAACACTCCTATATAGTATTGCATTAAGTAGAATAAATTGGATAGACTCTGTTCCCTGTTACATCCATATAGGGCCCTTTCCATCTGTGAGACGGGTATCACAGAATTTATTTCCACATATCTTGCAATTAATACCAAGTGCTTCCTTAAACATGTGGTTCAAACTGTGTAGGGAATTCTATAACAAGATTTTAGTTTCCTGACAGCACTTCAAGCTAAAATAGTTTTGAATGTACAGTAAAAGGGAAAATAGTTGCTGTGGGATAAACTTAAGGGTCATTTTTAAAAGGGCACATTCAGATACAAGAGTAATGCTCTCTTCTGAGCTAAGGGACCTATACTCCAGTCTGTGAGCCTGTATTTCCTGATAACGTTAATCAGAGTAATGTATGCATGCTGAGTGGAGGCTAAAACCTTAATTGTCCTAATGATACTGTTTGTAGTGAGGTGTTTCAGTGCTTTCTGGTTTCTTTATTTTGTTTTTATTTTTGTGGGTTTTGTTTCTTTTAAATGCCTTAGTGTTTCTTCCATTCTTACTGGATTTAGACAAATGTATAAAAAGGAAGGGCAATGGTGCCCTATGGGACTTTCATTTACTGAAAAGGATGTTGACAGCAAGAATCGAAAGAACAAGAATACAACCCTGATTCTAACTGTGAATCAACAAAATTTAATGCATATACAAAAGCAGTTGTGCTTCCCTTAATGTAGTTAATTCAGAGGAAATTTGAAGCAAGTGAATACAAATGTTTTATTATATGAGTAATGTTGTCATTTAATTACTTAAATAAATGTTTAAAATAGCCTCATTCCAAAATCCTTCCAACAATCTTCAGAAAAGGATCTAAATAAAAACAAAGGTATAATGTAGCTAAAACCACATTCTTTTTATTGACCTGTGAGCAACCTGAATAAGGACTTACCAGTCTTTTTTCTTGTCACTAGTCCTACAAGCATGGAAGGTATTTTCCCAGATGAAAAAGCCTATAAGCCTGTGTTATACACTTGCCCTACTCATTCTATCTGCAGTACGAATGGCAAGAAAGAGTGAAGTCAGAGCAGGTATGTGTATATGGATCAGTCACACCCTGTAACCCTGTCTAGATCTACGTCCAAGCAGGGACCAAAAGCATTGTGGAGCTGGAATTGGTTTCTCACCAAGAGACATTTCCAGCAGCTCTTTCCTACCAAATAAATGGAACTTGGAGCACAGAATATCTACTTTGATTTGCATAGATAGCAGGACTGATTTACTAGGATGCTATTTCAGTTTTATGGTGATACAAGCAAGTGAATCACTGCATCTATCTCGGCAGTTTATTTTCTTTTGGTCGACAGAGGACAGATTGTGTGATTCTATCTATATCTGTATAGGATACAGATTATCTTCTTCCTCCTTTATAGATTATTTAAAAGCAATTAAAATTTTATTTAAAAGCTGGTTGACCCAGGTGTTCAAGACATCCAGGTTTGTGACAGGTCAGTACAATACAGAAACTGTTGTGTACGACAAAAATCTCAGTCACTCTTTTAATTTTCTGAGTTAGATTGTACCTTTCTTCAAGAATACACAATTACAGTATATATGTTACTCAAAACAACCACCAGGCAGAATGCAGTGCATGTATGCAGAGGGGTTAGGCTGCTATTGTCACCTCCTTTTTCCCCAACTAGTTCTTGAGACAGAGGGGCAGATCATAAACAAGATTTATCAGAACAGCCATTTTTTATTAAGATTTTGTTATTAAAATAATCTTGCTGTTGGTATTGATATCAGATAGCTGTTTGCACGGTACATTTACTTGTTTCATCACAGTTCACAGTCACTCACAGTTACCCAGTGGAAGCCACAAGGAAGAGGCCAATGAAAAGTGAGGCCAACATAAGCAGAAGGTCACACTGAAGCACCAGTGGTCTCTTGGTGCAAGCTCAGAAAGTCCCCTAAGGGGTGATGAACATGTAATCCTGTTGTCTTTGCCCATAGCAGCCACCACACTCTTCCATGTGGTCTGTCATTGCACAATCTGTTGCTCAGGTGTGTGTTGGCTTTTTATAAATTTGGCTAACCTTTGGTGTCCTGAGCTTGTCAGGTCTCAGATTCATCAGGAACACTAGACTCCAAACTTATATATGTCCTTTTAAGCACTGCCTGCCCACTACCTCCCTTCCTGCCCTCACAGCGTTTTATTTTAAGAATAATAGGAAATAAAAGCAAAGTTGCCTTTTCATGGTATTCTTTTCCTTCTTGGAGAAAATCTCTTTTCCCTTCTGCTAGGAGTTATTATGTCACCTCAGAATTTTTACTTTTCAGATATTCCAGTAAAGCAGGTGTACATGGAGGTAATATAATGTGATCTGGCAATTTACAAGTATCATTTTATCACTGATAAAAATTGTCAAATACTCTCCAAGCCTTTTTGCACTCAGGAATCATGGCAAAGTTTCTCCAGCTAGGGAACTATGAATGTCTCCTGCTTCCCTATTCTGCAAATTAGTGAACACTGTTTTTCTGTTTATAAATGTGAGAGAAAACAGAAACAGCCCAAAAAAATTACACGACTAAAAACAGGCCCATTGTTCTGAATCGTAAAACTGCCAAAAAGGTAAATTGCAGGTCTGAAAATGAATTTATTAAAAGAAGATGGAAGACCTGTTTTTTTCAAACCTTCCAATAGAGGCACTAAATCAAATCCCAAATCTTCAGTAGCAGATATTAGACGTCAACCTCACAGCTCCCACATTTATCTCCCCATCCTCTGGGTGTAGCTTGGCTCAGTGCTGAAAAGAATAGGGCTGCTATAATTAAGATGCAAAGGCACTGCCTCTGTGTTCTTCCTCACACTATAGTCCTTGAAGGTTAGGCATCTGAGACTTAAACTTCATGTGAGTAAAAAATATTTATTAAAGTGAAAGCTGTTGACAATTTACAGCTCATTCAGGAAATTAGAGCATTATGCTTTCACTGTTTCTTAAAAATGTCTTTATTAAGTTGTTATTCTTAAAAAAAAATTTCAAGTGATTCATCATTTCTTCTACTAGCTCTTATAGTATCCTTCTGAAAAGGATTCCTTTTAAAATTGAAACACAAAGCTCTCTACTTTTCTGTTAGATACTGCTGTGGATATTTCTGAAGAGTGATTTATAAGCTGTAGATTCTCTTGCAAGTAAAAGGATTCAAAATGAAAAAAGATCACAGCAAATAACAAAACTGACCTAAAAAAGTACAGTTCAGGCCTAAAACTTTGATTTGGTAGGTTGCCCCTCATACAGGTTACAAATTGTTAACACACAATTTGGTTGCTCTTCAAAGGAAAAGAAATGGAAAAGTCTTGAGAAAGGATGCAAGTAGTTTACTGGGATGAGGTGGCAGAATTAAAGTTCCACCTATGGTATTCTGCCAAAACTAAGCAGACAAACTGAGAAGTGTCACAGTGGTTTTAAAGTCCTGGACAAATGACACTGACTCCAACACGAAATGATTACATGTATCCAAAAAGAGACAAAGCTTTACAGAATGATTGTTAGTAGTAATGCAAAGGAGCCATTTGGAGAGAGAAGCAGAACATTTTCAGCAATCTGTACACTGCTGCAGAATAAATATTTTATAAATAGGTTGTATCTAAAAGTGCAACAGTTTTGTAAAAAAACTCAATAATTTTTCTTATTATGGTATATGGTGTATGGTATGAGAATTAGAGATGGATGGCTCTTAGATAATTTTGCCTTACTATTCTGTCCTGATTCTACCTTCCAAGTGGTGCATTCACAGTTGCCTGACTTTTAGGTAGCAGACCTGCCAAGCTCCTCACCAAAAAATGTTGTGGATGCATGGTTTCATGGGATACTAGAAATTTTGAAGAAATATCCATTGTAGGCTACTAAACAGAAAAACTCTCTATGGTTCAGGAAATGGCCTGAGCCAAAAACTTTTGAAGTCTAGGAGATTAGTTGGGGGAAACAATGGTTACCTCTTCTTAATTCCCCTCTGCCCCTCTGGTTTGAGTTGCTGCTGGAGAGAGCATACTCAGCTGGTGCTACAAAAGCAAGAAATTCTTGAAAAGATACTCCAGCAAAATACATGTTTGATGTATAAACTGCTTGCAGCTGTTGTTGCATATTTCATTTGTTGTATATTTCTCTCTGAATTGCCATTGTTATCTGGGAGAGTACCTTCCAGTGTAATTTTAATAGAAATTACCATATGGAAATTATAAATTAATTTATTTTTCCTAGCAAGATGTATTACCCTTAGACTAGTGGTCTTTATTATTTTTATTTTTTTCTCTATATAAATATATACAGAACAATGCATATTGAAACAGATTGAAGGAATGACTCCTTTAGGAGACTTAGCTGCTGTACACATTGTGTTTTAATGAACAGCTGTGCTCTTCCATCTCAATTAGTGTCCATAGCACAAGTGGAACTGAAAACAGGAGAGAAGACAAAGGGCTGCATCAGCAGTATCAGGAAGTTCCTATATTTGAGTCAAAGAAAAAGGTCAATTTATCATTTTTATCAATTTCTGTGAGGAATGAGAGAGGAAGAAGATTGAGTGAATTATGTGAAAAATAATTAAAAAACCAGGCTGAGTAGTACCCTCTTGAACACAGAGTTCAAAGGAGAATATGAGAAGTGCAGTTAATACCTACAGAGAAATGGTGATTAGTGAGAGATCAGGGCACCCATAGAAGGATTGTACATGTCAGCCTTGTGATGATTTCTTCTCAGAGTACAAAAGAGAAGGTCTGTGGTTTACAAAAGTCACCAAAATTATTTCTAGTTTTCCACCTTACATTGCAATTTTCTGTTATTTGCTATGAACTGAACTGAAGCATTTTCTGAGCCCTTTAAAAGTGGTTTTATTTTTATTTGTTTTTACTGAATTCCCTCTTCTGTTTTCCTGAAGACCTTAACTTGTAATTTTTCTTATTTTTCTATACTGGAAATGATCTAGTCATTAAGTATTCTTCCCATATGGACTTGTTGAGTCTCACAGAATTTGCCTGACAACAGAGACTACAGCTACAGTACCCATGGGCTCAGAAAGGTCATCAGAGAGAGTTTTTGTGCACAGCTGCCCAAGGATATAGAGCTAAACTACTACCAGGGTAAGGGAGCATTGCAAGCAGCTGCAGGTGTGCTCAGCCACTAATGCTGAGGTGGCGACTAGGATGGGACTCTCATGACAGAAAAGTCAGAAAGTACAGCACGGGCATCTGCATAGACTCTGGAAGAGAGCAGCAGAGTGGAGAGAGACAGGCATTTTTATTGCATGATTCATCTGGCCAAATGTAGCTGCTTAGTTCAAAAGATAGGATTTTCAGCACAGAAATGCCTATTTTTTGTGGGACTAAAAGCCTTTTTGTTCAGATGAATCTCATGCAGAGTGTCTGCTATGGCCGAGCATTGAAGGGTATCTTCATCCTGATTTGCTGAGCAGTAGCTGGTGCTTGGATTTTCTGCAGAAAAAAAGGAATAATCTTCAAGGGTTTCACTTGCTGGTTTTTTCCTGCTAAAATTCATTACATTTTTTTTTCTCTCTGCTGTGAATGTGTATCACATATCAGCCATCCTAAACTTAATCAGAGCTTTACCATGAATATATTTTAGCACATATTCATTACTTTTTACCCGTCAAAAACTTCTATAAAGCAAGTTACTCTATTTCATTAGTGGAAACAAATTTGTAGGGTTTTTTGTCATTTGGCTGGGGTTTTTTTCTGTGTTCTGAAGTCAATGAAATGCTGTAAAGCAATTTATATCTGCTCAAACATGTTTGCTGATGGAAAGTTCCTTATATACATTACTACACTGAAAATGGAGCAACCTCTGGAGAGTATGATTTTTTCCAAAATACAGAGAAAGTGTTAAACATACAATCCTACTCTAGTGTGATTAATTACATATCAAGCTGCCTGAGACAGGTGATTTGAACTTGCATAAGGGCTCAAGTTCAAAGCACCTAGAGTGAATACACTCAGAAATATGTAGGAACAATGAATAAGCATCTCTTGAAATTTCCTAGGTTGGAGAGATAAATGAAATGGTATAAATGTTCTTCCAAGAACTAACATTTTATTTGAAATAACAAGACAGAAGGAAACAATGTCTCCTTGTTTGTCCTTGCATTTTATACAGGATGCTGCCTCACTGTGTGACCTGAAGGAGCTGTTGCAGTACAGAAAGAACACGAATACAGCAAGGAATGCCTCGTTTCTTCTACAGGCCCTTTAAGTGTTAATATACATGCTAATTGACATTGCTATACTCTACAATACCTCCCCTACCCGGGCTCTAATCCCTTCATGTCAATAAGCATGACAGGCCTGGTTTTTGTAGAAAAATAGGAGACTATTTGAATTGTTAACTTTGTAGAAAATATTACTCCAAAGGGAGAACTGAAATATAACCTTTCTTCAAATAACCCTGCACTTCTTGCCATTAAATAGGAAATAATTTTTTAAAAAGAGGCATTCATTTTTTTCACGCTTTTAAATATGTGGGTAGTCTGATATTTTGAATGCTTATACTGGTGTCAGCAGAGAATTAATTCTTTCAAAGTATCTGAAAAAAGTCTAGGGAGAGGGTTTTTTCTGCCATTTTCCTATGATTTTATAATTCCTCTTTAGTGAAGAAAATCTGCTCCGTAATTTAGGATTATTTTTAGGATACCCTAATTTACAATGTTGCACTCATGGACAAGGATCAACTGGGTCATTGCATATAGCATTCTATCTTTTCCAATCCCCATTTTGCTCCTATGCTTCTCCCCTCAAGAATACTTTTTAGAAAGGCTGAACACTGGGAACTGAAGCAAGTGGGTCAGCTTTGTGCCACATCAGCAACACAAAAACTCTGGAATAAAAGCCAAAAGTTCTGTCCTTACTATCTAACTGGCATTCTCTATCAGGAAGATACTCATAATTTCAGGTAATTAAATGACTAGGAAGCTCATTTTGTGGTTGGCAGCCAAAATTAAAAATGTCAAATGAACAAAGCCTGCTTAAATTAGTGAAATACTAAGGGCTGCTATTAATTTCAATTGGTTAATTAGTTTTAGGGAATGTTTTGATAAATTTTTGACTGCTGAAATGATGTTGTAAATGAAAAGCCAACATTTTCTCATTTTTTCTCTTGTTAGGACTGGAAGAGAGGTTAGTTTGTATTTTTCTATTGCAGGAATATAGCTATAGAATGTTGGGTTTGGGTATTTCTGCTTGTGACAAAATATCTATGACAAATTCTGAAAAAAATAGAAAAAAGTAAGAATAATTGTTTGGTAAACACTTCTCAGAAAATGTGTTCATTTTTCACCTGACACACTACTTCAAAATGTGGATATGTAATTCTTTTAGCCGTTTTTAGAACACACTTTAGATAGCTATACCTATTTAGCGAACACTTTGGACTACTGCATTATTGAATGAAAGAAAAGATTATTCTGTAAAAAGATTCTTCTATTCTTTAAATTCATGAAATAAAGCTCTTCAGAAATTCAGTATGTGCAGTGACCAGATATGTTTTAAGAATGGGAAATTCAAAAGAAGTGTTATAGACTCCATTATGTCTAAATAACATGTTTTGGCAGATATTCCTTTTAATGTGTAATGAAAAATATCTTCTGAGAGGCTTTGAAAGTTAATATATGTCAAATGGCTTACATATATATGAATATGTTTATATGTAGTAATATGCATTGGTCATAATTTCATACTTAGAACAGTATGGATAACTTTGGCCCTTTATTTCTCAGAAATAAGTGTTTTACTTCACAGTAATCCAAAGAGTTTGGGTTTTAAGCACCCATTAATTTTCCATTTTAAACCTTTCTGGAAGTAAACATGCAGAAAATGGATTGCCAGAAGAATTAATTTTCACTCTTTGCATTTTTATTATTTGAAGTCTTCTTATAAGTAGAACTTAAGAAAGAGTGAGGGAAATTGAGACTAATTGCTACAGCTACCACTACTATAACTTCAGGTAAAGTAGTGCATTTCAGGAAAGCCCAAACTCTGGTTTTAAAGTATTTCTGAGATTAGATGGCTTGGTTGTGCCTAATATGCTAGTAATTTTTGGAGACTTGGTTCCTAAATGTGCAGCGAAATGATGGGTAAAGAAAGTGAGCACAGTCTCTGTTTGCTTTTGAGTGCTACATCTGTTCTCCCAAACCTTTCATGTTAGTTTGCCTTTGATTACCATCCAGCATGTCTGATGGCAGTGGCCTGCTTTTCAAACTTTATTCCTTTGAAGTGCTGGAGATGACTTTTCCACAGAACATGTAAGTAGAAAACTCCTTGTGTACAGCTATTGCACACAATTGCAAACAGTCTATGGAAATCTTGGCCCTTAAGGTTTATGCCCTCTGATCTAGTAGGCCCTCGAATGTAACAAATACATTGTAAATGTATGTAACAAATACATTTTTTATTTGCACTGAACACGGTGGGTTGCACACACATGTAAGAGCTGAAGGGTCTTGGAACAGAGGGCTTTTAAATACACTCACCATCTGATTTCACACCTTCACAAATGTGCTTTGCTGAAAGCATGATGAACTTCACATGAATCCCTTTGACACAATGATGGAGAGAAGTTGAGCCTCACCCTGATACGGATGTGCACAGGCAAGAGATTTTTTAAATCAACTCAGCTCAATGAATATACACTGTGTCCCCTGCAGAGCTGCCAAGGTCAGTGAGAGTGCTGGTAATCTGCTGTATAAATGCCAGATGCACAAGGTATTGTGCCTCCAGGCATTTTTAGTTCACATTGTTTATAATGGAAGTCAAACGCCAAGGTTCATTACAGTAAAAAGTTTAGTGTTTCTTCCTGTCTAACTTTGACATAAATCCAAGTACAAATAAATAAATAATGGTCTAAAGGTTCAGGCAGCATCCTTTCCAGTCTGACACAACTCTCTAATAAAGTTTAAAGGAGTCATGTAGGAACTTTACATCATTGGGTATTTTTTAAACAGGTTACACAACAGGATTTGCCCTTCTGCACAATCTCTTTAATTAAGAAGGGAATTATAAAAGCATTTTGCAGCTGGGCATCTTTACCTTTTCACTAAATATTTGGTTTTTACTTAGTTCCTCCCCTTCACATTTTGACCCATTAACCCATTTTGACCCATTAACCCATTTTTGCCCATTAAGAGATTGAATGTATTTTGGTTTGTGGCATGACATTTAATGTGTGGCATGTTTCCTTTATTTAGTAAGAAGGGAATGGGCATTTAACCTAGTGTGGAAACTCCTGGATCTTTGCTGCTGCAGAGATTTGCTCTTTGCAATCCCTTCTATAAACTTGTGGAGTGGGCGAAGCAAAAAGTCTACTGGAAATATATTACATGGAATATCATTCTCCTAACAACTAGAAACCTTCTTCTGACTTCCACACTACAATTATTTATGGCATTTTCTATCCATTTGATTTTGTGCCAATGCTGTCCTTTAGTCTAAACAGATCCTTTCTTGCCCTGGTGTTTCCCTGTCTGTGTATTTATAGAAAGTAATTCAATATCATCCAACTTCTGTTTTATTAGATTACCTCAAACAAAGCCAGTTTTATTCTTCTTCTAAGACTCATAGTTCTCTGATACTCCAAGAGCCATTTTCTTACCCTGTTCTTTGCTGAGTGATCCTAAATATTGCACAGTTCTCCAAAAGCAACCAGCAGTACCTGGTGTAAAAACACTCAGTTGCCATGGATCCTTCTGGAAATGCCTTGCCTGATACAAGTATGAATTACCTTTGCCTTTTAAAGAATATCACTATGGTTCATAGGCATTATTGGTAAACGTAGATTCTCTTCTTTTCTAATCTTTTGAGCTTATAAGTTCTTAATGATAGCCCTTAAGTGTATGGCATTGCCCTTTGCTTGATTGAATTTTTATCTCATTACTATAATGCAAGTCTCTAAGGTCATCAGGTCTTCCAAACCTCTTTTGTATTGGGGGTGTTTTCCCAATGTCATGACATCAGTAAATTCCATTAAAACAAGCTATCCTTTTGCCACAAGGTCACTGAAAGAAGTGTTATCTAGTTTCCAGAAATGGTGTGTTGCTGGTAAGCTTCCTTCAGTATCTTCCACTATTTTCTCCCTTTCTCTTACTCTTTGTCTAACTTCTATACTAGTTCTAAACATCTCCATGTTTAACCAATTTGTTCTCCCAAAGGACCATATGAAATGTTTAAAAGAATATCTCAGAGAAATTCCTTGCATTTCCAAGGTAAATTAGCAAATCAGTTTTGCATATTCTGTTTCATAAGGTTCTGCCTTGTTTTGTGACATTTTATGCCTTTTATAATTTTGCACCTCCACTAAGAAATATTTCAAAAGTTTTCATTCAATTCTTGCAGTAATACTTGCATATTATTGGGAGCTCACGAGTAGGTCATTATTTGCCTGGAAAAAAAAATCCTCTCCATTATACTTCATAATTTTTACTCCCTGCCCCAAAATGATGAATAAGTGAAACAGACTGCCTGAGACTATGCATCTAGATGAAGTTCCCAGTTTGTGATTTAGTACTTCTCTCACAGCATGCAGCTGCAGCAACTCACAATAAACACTGGCAAAGGAAGTCACTGGAGGACAACCAAGATTCCAAAATTGAACTTAAAATGAAAACAAGTAATATGCACTTCACTTTCTTAAATATTATTTGTAGATTCTAATTGCTAAAATTTGTTTATATTTTCTTTAGTAGGTTTTCTACCATTCTTTTCTTTGAATTCACAAAGGAAAAACTAAAGGACAGTACAGAATTAGGATCCAGATTGCTTTCATTACAATTCAGATAAAACATACAAAAAAAATAATGGGGAAATAATTTGAAATTGTGAAATGCATTTCTTAGCATCTCAATTTTCCATAAAATATTGACTTTTCAATGAAAAGAATGACTTGGGTTTTTCCTTTTTAGAGCAAATATTTTATTTCATTGCAGTTGGGGAAATCTGGAGCATACTGGTTATATGTTGTGTTCTTTTGGATTTTGATGTTGGTTAACATGGCACATTAAAATAAATTAAATAATGCAAAACAATTTCTTTATGCCATAGGTGGAAACGGATATGCATAGCCTCTTTCTACCTTGACAAGGAGAGAGAAGCAATGCCGTAGTTTACAGGGGAAAACGTATAATTTAAAGGGAATGAATTAAAAAAATATTTTGACTTATTAAAAGGAAATATCAGAGATTATTAGGCCACAGGAAAAAAAAAATACAGCAAAGAAACTAATATTTTTAGACCTAATATTTCCATTTTGCAATAATTTAGGCATAGACTTTGCCATTTTAAACACTGTGAGCCCTACTGTTGGAGTTTACAAATTTTTCAATTATTTAATCATCCAACATATATAATTTTATATGATCTATAAATGAGCAGTACTTGATAGTCCCAGAACACTGAAGAACCCCGGAAAAAATTTAAGATTTGCATTCCTTCCTTGTATAAAGTACTGCCATTTCTTTGGCTTGAGAGCTTCCTTGCTCATACTGCGAGATGGAAAAGCACAAATCACTTTACTGCAGTATTTACTCCATGGCTGAGTTACAAATCTGATGTTTACCAAGTGTAGAATGGTCTTGTGGCAAAACAGAGTGTGGGAGTGAGGAAGTTCATATTCTAATCCTGGCTGTGCCCCAGGCTTCTGTATGAATCCATGGGCAAGTAGTTTAACCTTTTTGATCCTCAATTTATTTTGCAGGAAACTGGGGGGAAAATGATACAGTCTGTCTCGCAAAGGTGTCAGGAGGGTACCTTCTGGCACTTTTAGATGAAATTGAGTGCTCTAGAAAAGCAAATCTTATTACCTTTTAGCCCACTTCTATCTATCAGCCATCAGTGGAGATGGGATCAGAGGCCTTAGCACTTGCAAAGGGAGGTGCATGAAAAACTCAGTTGAGGATTTACCTAAATGTTCAGCATTAACCATTAAAGCCCTCATTCATTAATTTCAAGTAGAAAAATATTCCTCTACTGCTGTAATTCATTTGTACTTTTAATTGTGATACTTTAATTGTGTACTTTAATTGTGATACCTGTGATCACCCAAAATAAATTCAAAATGGGAAATTAATTATTGCTGCTCAGCATCTCCTCTCTGACAATTGTTGCTCGGAACATATTTTCTAGCACAACTCACACTTCAAATCACTTCAGATTTATAAACTAATGCCAATAGTGGAAAGGTAAACTTGACATCTGGACATTCGAAGCTGCCAGGTGTATTGTATATATGACCATAGCTTCACTATGGTAACTGCAGGGGAAAAATTTTGAGAAAAATAGAGAGACCCATTAAGAACTGCCAAGAGTCAGCACTAGGTTATTATTTTAATTACAAGGGGATGCTGATTTGCTTTGTAATGCCAAAGTGAAGTTTCTGTTGAATGTCCAATATATGTCTGAAATTACGCTTTCATGCCAGTTTTCAATAAAAATAGAGGCTGCTATTAGGACAGTTGTATAAGCATACTAAACAGCAAAAGAAAAAAGTAGAATTATCCCTTTTTGCCATAATTTTGGAAGACCCAGATCCATCTCTATGTCCAGGAAGCCATAAGATTAATACAATACAGGAAAGGGAGCACAAATCTGCAAAATCACTGTTATAGTCTATGGCATAACAGAAAAGCATCACAGATCTCTGTCATAAAGGCCATGCATTAATGTAGTGGCTCTTGTAATTATTTGGACTTCGAGGTATTTTTTTGCAGCATGCTGTAGAGCAATACCTCGTGCTGTATATGTGTGCATTAGACCAGTTTAAGAATCCTGCTCTTCAAAAAAAAACTAAAAAAAAGATGAATTTCACATTCCCAAGCAGTGCCTCAGGTAAGTAGTGCATCTGGGACCTGGACAAGAAGCTCTTAAGGCTTGTAGAGCAGCATAGCAAGAGAACATTCCTCAGGGTTGTTACAGTGACCCTTGGGTGACTGCACTGAATGGGTTCTTTTCCAACACTTTCTTTTTCAGATCTAGGTAGGGATGTGACTTCAGCAAACAATGGAAGTGCTGAATTAAAAGAATATGTGTATATCTAAAATGCACACTTTGTTTGCAGAAAAGAATTTTTACTACTGAGGTTAGGAAAGACGGTCTTATGACTGAAATTTCAAAGATAAATATCCAAGTCCTAGGTCTGTGATTTCACATCTTGTCCTTGAGCAAGTCATCTGATTTCTGTGATTCAGACAGTCATTTGTTTTCTTTGTTCTGCCTGACAAAAGATACTTATTCCTGTATGTTTGTACAGTGGTTAGCATACTGGACTCCCAATCTTTCAACAGGTCAATAAGGTCTAAGTTATAGTTTGAATTTATGATATCAGGTACTCTGCAATAACTGCCTGTACTTATGCTATGGTAAACACAGGTAGTTTTCTTCTTCAGTGAGGAATAAGCTGTCTCACTTTTACTGCAAAATGAGAGCAAGCACTCAGACTGTTGTTAGAGTATAGCAAAAATTCTATAAATCTACATCCCCATATTACCAAGTGAAAACTTATGTGTGGCCGCAGCTGTCTTCACAGAGAGCAGTAGACACAATCTTCCCAGATTTTTCCTTGGGAAAGCAATGAGAAAGCTCAGAGAAGGGAATGATAAACAATTCTTATCTCTATTTGCTGCTCCTGTTGTTTGAGACATGCAGAATATGTTATGGAGATTGTTTACCAAAGAAGGGACTTCTTAATTGGACACTGGTGATGGCTGTTTTGACTGATTGACCATTTAGGTCAAAGCTATATCATGACTGTCTGAAAAATGTCATGGGTTTTTCTTTAATATTAGTATAGTATGTAGTGTAATATATATATAGCTTAATAAAGTAATTGAACAGCCTTCTAAAATTGCACATTTTGGGGTTGCCTGCATCAATGCTTATGCATGTAGCTGTCTTTCTGTTCAGGGATCTTTTTAACTCAGTTATAACCAGTACATGTATATAACACAACTCTGAAATTATCAAATCTTAAACAACAGACTTTTAAATGTAAAATATAGAAGGTTAAGGATTTATTTTTTTTATATACATGACATCGTAAAGTTGTCATCTTATTTGCCTAGGGAATTTGTAATTGACT
This sequence comes from Zonotrichia leucophrys gambelii, assembly GCF_028769735.1. Taxonomy (NCBI): domain Eukaryota; kingdom Metazoa; phylum Chordata; class Aves; order Passeriformes; family Passerellidae; genus Zonotrichia; species Zonotrichia leucophrys. Next base: position 40,698,242 of record NC_088172.1, read on the forward strand.
TTTCCTCTTACTTTGATTATTCTCAAAAGACTTGTGGTAGTTTTTCTTCATTTTCATCCTCCTCATCATCCTCCAAACTTCTGAATCACAAATACACCAGAGGGTGAAGATTGTAGGTAACCTGTATTTGCTCACAAATGAAAGTTTGGTTATTGATGGTAGATAAAAGCAGTTAAATATTTCAAAAGTTAAGAACACCTAATGATAATTGAGGGTGAACTTTTAAGGAGTTTTATTGTAAGTATATTCAGAATTACATGTTTATATTTTTGATATTTCTACTATGGCTTTTGTCACTCAGGAATCAATGTTTCTTCTTTATAAATAATTTTTTTCATGTAGTTACTTGAAGTAGTGGAATATTTATTAGCATAGTCGTGCTTTCTGCCAGGAAATCATGGTCTGAAGAATTAAAATTATTCATAGAACATATAGATTTTTTTACTGGCTTAACATCAATATTTATCATTTCAGCAAAGTCAATTTTGTTTTGATGTGTAAAATGCATCCTATTGAGTTAATCATTGCAACCACCATTTATTAAATTAATCTAAAATTTTCAATATGTATTATTTAATGCAAAATATAAGGAATTTCTAGACTGACTGGCAAACCAGTGACCAAAATTCCAGAATTTTCTTGATGAGAGAAGTTCCTGCTATTTGTCAACAAACTAAATTATGCACTGAATTATGAGTCATGTGATAATAACCCTGTAGTTTTCTATTACATCTTGTTTTCCAGGCCCCAGACCTGATATGAAAGTTTGAACCACCAATCCATAGGAATATTGTCTCGTCTTACAGAATCTTTAATCCTTAAATTCTTTACAACCTTTCCATTTTCCTCTCCAGCTTTCCTCAGTTCAAGAACTAGTGTTTGTCCTTGTGGAGGGATAGAATGTAAGAAAATAGTGCAGAAGGTTTTCTTGCACCTGGGGAGCTGCAGCTGTACCAATCACCAAAGAGTAGGAACAGGCTTGCCCTTAGTGGGCCACAGCTGTGTCCAATAAGAAGATGAGTGCCACAAAAGAGGGGGTCAGCTGGGTGAGGAGGGAGTTGGGGTTTGTTGGCTGAGCTGTGAAGAAGGAGAATGAGGCGCTGCACATGAGAAGTCACCAAGAAGCTATGGGAGCTTTGCAATAAGATGACAACATGTCCTTAGGCTGAGTTAAAAGCTAATCTTCCTTTCCATCATAACAATACAGAATGTTGAAAAAAAAATTACTGTCCTTGTATCATGTCCATGTAGTAGGCAATATCCTTCTTCAGTTTGCATTACACTTAATTTCTATTTAACTTTATTCACACCTGGGCTTTGCTGCCTATATTTTTTTTAATCTTCAGACATTTGAAATCCAGAATAAATAAACACTGGCTTCTGTTACCACCTGGGTGCTCTTCTACTATGTCTGGCTTGTCACTTTCCTGATCAGGCTATTTCTTTTAATCTCCATATTGACTGCTATTATGCTTTGTCACTCTTACCACTCCCTTGGTCTCTGAATCTGCAATAGTTTCATCAATATAATTTCATCAACTTGAATTTCTTTGCAACTTTACCTAAGGGACTTCACCTTGATTGCTGTGTTTGACAAAGTTCCCAAGATGGTCTTCCTTCTAACACAATCTCTGTTTTCCTTTTTAAAAGAAAGCAAAATTGAAGAATGCACCCATGCAAATTGCTGATTTAAAGTTCATTCCATTTGTTTTTCTAATAGGATCATTATTAAGATTGTTCCTCCTCAATATTCATTTCTCCTAAATGTTTCCTGTTATCCCAAATTAAAAGAGACAAGGGAAATTTGTCCTAAATGTGTTAGAAATCAGAACACCATGAAAAGCACTGAGTAGTTTAAAGTCAAGAAAGGAAATTATATTTCCATGTAATTTTTAAATATTACAAACGCATTACATACAGCAACATCTTCCAAAGGTTGTTCAATTGAGTCTTTGGAAATAAGATATGGTGGCTGGCTAAGATCTGATCCACCATTACCCCACAGCAGTGGAAACTGCTGAAGATAATCAGGGATGTTATCAGCTCTGACTTTTATTGTTTCTATGTAGCAAGCTAGGCAATAAAGAAACTGTAAATGCAGGATTTATTCTTTGCAGGGGTATACCTCATGCTTGGAAGATTAATGAAGAATTGCTGCTTCACTGTTTACTAAAGATACCTCTATTATATAGTATTTTAATTGTAAATCCCTTATTTGACATACTAACTAATAGCTCCCGCTGAATTAATAAAAGCGACATATTAACTTTAAATCCCAGATAAAGTAAAGATTGCTGTTTTAATATCCCATCCATATCCTTTATCTTTCTACAGGGGCTTTCAGGCCAGTAGTTTTAATAACATGCATGAATGAAGATGCTCTTTTTTAACACAAATGGTGGCAAAGAGTTTTTCCTTTATATTAGCAGGCAATCAATTCCAATAGCTTTTTAATGCTTTTTTAAAGAATCAATTTTAAAGCAGAAGCTCTTCAGGGGACCCTCTTAAACTTCTTCACAGCCAGTCTCCTAATTTTCTATTACAATACAATCTAAAGCAGCTACAAAAATAATACAGATAATGTTTGCTGGGTAATGATTTCCAATTTCCCCATTCCATGTACCCTGTTATTAGGAGGATCATCTTCACTGTGTAAATTAATTTTCAATTCACTTCAGGGGAACATTACAGTGATTTATTCAGCATTGATGCTGAAGAAAGTGTTGGGAGGTTTTTAGCAATCAGAAAACCAAAATCAATTTGTTTTTATTATTACCATGCTAAAAAATGTTAAGACAAAGAGTTCACAGGAATATTTTAGAGGTTAACCTACACCTTACAGAAGAAGGCAGTTTTATCCTAGGTTTAGTTACCTGACCAGGAAGGACAAGACAAATGTCTGAGACTAGTTGGTTTCTCCCCATGTTTCAACACTGTGGAAATACTGAGCATATTCTAGGGGTTTTCATGTACATAGAAAACAAAACTGTCTATGGTCAGTGAAGAAAATGCTTGCTCTAAGGAACAGATTGTTTCAAAGTCAACTGTGTTATTGGTAATGATCCCCAGGATTTGGGAGAGTTCCAGGCTAGGAAGAAGGACTAGAAGAATTTTCACTTTCACAAATAAAGAATTTGTTGTAGAGCAAGCATCTGTTAACTTGTGCTCAGGGGACTTACACTAAAATGATCACTGACTCTACTGCTCATACCAGGTAAAGCAGCGCCTGTAGCTGAATGTTTGGTTATTTTGATTTAGCTGTTGCATTTTTAAAAGTGAGATTTTTGTCCCTGGACATTCAATGAGCACAAAAGAAAAATCTGATCCGTGTGAGAGTATCTGTGGAGAAAAGAGAGAGAACTAGAGAATCTTCAGTCAATGACTGATTTGTCTAGATGCCAGTTAGCCAATCTCAGGCATGAGTACTTCCCTCAAGTCACAGTAAAGAGGATCTGGAGTGATTATTTCAGAACAAGCTGTAGATTTTGATATAGAAGATATTTTCATTTTATTTACTGGTGTGTCTTGTTGTGTTACCTATGATATTCCAACATTTTTCAATAGTTTAAAGATCAATGGAAATATTCTTTTCATGTGAAATTCTTTGGGGGTGGGGGGCTGGTGGAAATGTCCCAAGTCCACCATCATCAAAATGGAAGAAATTTTTAAGATGACAACAAGTTTGTTACAAATTCAAACCCCATCCACATAAAATTGAAACTTGAGAAATTGATTGAAGGCTTTAGGGATGACCACAAGAGAAAAAAGCCCAATAATTTCTGAATTGCTGAACTGAAAATTGCCAATGTCTGTGGTTGCCAGTGGTAAGAAGAATACCCCAAACATAACCAATAGCATAAAATCCATTGGTCATTGTCCCAAACAATTTTTTTGGATGATAATTGTGAGCTGTCACTATTGCAAGTTTTTCCACATATCATGTAAAAACAAAAATAAATTATTGAACAAGAGATGCATAATTTGAAGCTGAAGGAAGCTTGATTTCACTGGGACATGTGAAAGATTAAGACAAAAGCTGTGCAATTCCATTGCAGTAATGTCTTCTGGGCGTTTTCCTCCATATCGATACTGTATTGGAAAAGTGGAAAAGAATTGTCCTTTTTCTGTCATGTGGCTATAATCAGGCATTAAATATATCCCAGTTATCATGCTTCCAGCATGCTAGTAGCACAGTTGTCACATCGAGTTTTTAACAGCATGTTGGCAGGGAGCCGAACTGACAATATTTATTAAAAATAAAACAGTGAGGAAGGCAAACATTTGTGACAAAACAGGAAGTGGAGGTACTCATAGGACATGTATCTAGGTTGCCTGGTTTGAAAGAAACTGAAGACTTTTCTGAGCATATGATTTTGAAAATAAACAAAATTGAAGAGAAAACAATTATAATTTTTTTCACTGCGAGCCATAGTCAAATGCCTTATACCAGAGGAGTGAGACTTATCTTCAAAATATTTTGTCAGCTTCAGTGAATTAGCCTGGCAGTCTAAGTTTGTAATTATAACATAGTCAAAATGTTATGGACCTGTGCAGTCGATTATCTAGAATTCTTTATGAATATTTTATGTAGAGGATCTTAGGAAAGTACACATGAACAGAAAAAGCATACTGCGACATGTTGACTGAAATATGATGAAAGTTTTTGACAATGAGCTATTTGCAGGCCTCTTAGAAGAAACTATATCTGATATACTTTGATAAAAATAAATGCTTTCTGAGTCTGCATAAACTACTGTCAGCAGCAACATCCCACTGAAAGAAGTCTCCTGTTTCAAACAAGATGATATTAAATGGTATTCCCTTTTTCTGTTTCGAACTTTTCCCCTAATGACCTTGTTCTATTCTTCCACGTCATTTCAACACATATTTCAGTGCGCAATTTCTCTTTTCCTACTTTTCCCTACTTGTCATAATTTTATTCTCCCTCATATTTCTCTCTCAGATTGGAGAGTACTGAGTCCTTATCTCCCACAATATGTAAGCTATTCCAAATATTTGATTATCCCTATTGATCTTTTTGATATCATTTCTCCTAAAAATGTCATGCTAAGTAAAGGGGACCTTAGATAAAGAGAAATAAAGCAACTTACTTTAGATGTCATGAAACCCACATCAGTGCAAACCTCTGTTGTATTTTAAATTGTGTTTTTCTTTCCTTGCAGTTATTATCATTGTTTGTGTTTTTAATGGACAGTTTTAAAGTACATGTTCTCACCTGTAATAATAGCTTTGAGAAGAATGTTGCTTCTGTGCCTATAAATTAAAGTAATATATGAATTTAATTTCATTACCCTAACTTGCAAGTATCAGTGATATGAGAAAATTAGAAGGAAATCCATTTTACCTGAATCTGTCTAGGTATCCAGTGGCTCTCATCAGTGATAGGTGTCTACTGCTTCCTTTACAGTCAGTGGAGAGAAATAAGGGCATCTCTGGAGACCTATTCATCCCATTTTAAGCGAGATGTTTGTGTTATGTGGTCTGAATTGGTCTCTAGGGGACAGGAATAATTGGACTATGGAGGTCCCTCCCTTCTATTCCTCTAGGCTCTTTCAATCATGGATAGCAAGTAATAACTTTGATTAAAATGTGAACTTCCAGGTGACTAATTAGATGATATTGCCTCTATTCTCAGCATCTAGGTTTGTAGGGGAGAGACAATAAGACAAATACTGTGATTTGATGTTTTCATGGACAGCAAGATGCATTTAAGGGGTGCAGGAAGAGTCTGCATCTCCTTCAGTTCCCACACCTGCCTCAGAGGATAAGGGGAACCTTTCCTCTCTGTGCAGCATGATCCTTTTCTAGAGTGCAGCCAATCTTTCCAGGCTGCTTTAGAAACAAATTTTAGCAACACATTCAGACCAGATTGCTCCCCATCTCCTTGCAGGACACACGTTGCAGTGGCAAAGGAGATCCTCTTGAACTGGCAGAAAGGTTATTGGAACATGTCCTGCCTCACCAGACAGCACCATTCCTTCCCCAGACTCTTGCAACTTCCTCTTTTTTCCTTTCATGTCAGCAAAACAAAGAAATCATTTTTAGCTAGGCTCAACCACAAATTGGCAAGGATAACATTCTTAAATATCACTGTGCTATTATGATAAGCACAGCATATTCCAGGCAGAAAAACTGCAGATTATGGCAGCATTCAATAAGTATGGATAGCATTAAAAGTCAGAAGTTTCTTTTTTTTCTAGCACCCAAAAAGCTATTAGCAAGCTGGTCAAAAAAAAAAAAAAAAAAAAAAAAAAAGAGAGAATCTATCAGGATTTCAAATAAAATAAATGAAAAATCCATTTTTGAATGCTTATCTTCCAAATGCTCTGTGCATCTTAAGTAGAAAATGATATATACTTACTTCAGAAATATAGATACCACATTTGAACATCTGGGCTACATGAAAATACCAGAAATATGTATTCTTAATTTTTCTTCCAGTTTTATTTGAGACTGAAGATATAAAAAGAAAAATATGTATTAAAAATCTGTCATGATAGGTCCTCCTATCTGAAAAAGAAATATGACCCCTTCACTACTATAGTAAAGTCCTGTCTTGTCATAAACAAAAAGTATTCATTCCATGCTCACTGCAAATAAGAAGATTTGTACAAAAGTCTAGTATAGTAGAAATATATAATATATATATTATATATAATATATATAATATATATATAATATATAATATAATAATAATATCTATATAATAATATATATAGATATATAGATATATATAATATATCAAAGAATATTGAGAAAGAAGAATTGCCACTTTGAGATTCTTTCTGAAGCTAACTGAAATTCTGTTACCAATTAAGTTCTTGAGTCTCTTAAATTTTTTTAGTTCTTCAATTATTGCCCCCAAAAAGGAGAAGCTTAAACAAGGAATTATTTATTGACAGACCATTGCTCAATAATGAAAGCTGAGCTAATACTAGTTATTAATAATATTTTTATGTCTTTGTAGCAGCTTGTGCATCAGTTGATACTGAAGCCTTTAGCACATGTAGGCTACTTTTTCCTCGTACACAAGACAATGCCAGATGAGTCAGGATTGGCCCCTTCTGTATAATTCCCCCCCATACTTTTCTAAGATTTCTCTGGAGCTCAAGGTTCTGCAGGACCCTGTTCACAGAACTGCATAGGTTTGGATGAACTCTGGGAAACCATAAAGTCTGATCTCCTGCTCAGTACAGGGTGAGCTTTGAAATTGCGTGAGTCTGCTCAGGCCCTTGTGCAAGAATTTTAGGTATTTCCAAGGATGGAGATTCCATGCCTCTTTATGCAGTCTCTCCAGTTTTTGGCCATTATCACTGTGAAGAACTTTATACTGGATTTACCACTAAATCTGAGCTCAGCTTCGTTCTGACGACCCAAAAACCCAGCTGTGCATCTTCAGGTCAAGAACTTCAGGAAGCACCAGAACAACTTTGTATTCCCTTTCCAGGTTACAGGGCACTAGACCACTGGTCCTGAATAAAAATTCTGAAGGCTATTAAAACATAATTATTAAGTGAAGCACAAATTCCAGGCTCGCCCTGTGTCTCCTTTACCCTCTTGGCAGACTCTGGATTATCTTCTGGAATAACAGAGCAGATGGACATTTCAAGAAGGATTGATATAAGGTTCCTTAGTTTCCACTTTCCTTAAAACATCTAAAGATGTCCTTGAAAACTTCCACCTGTGCAAATTACTTGAGGGTTCTTGTAGTTGAGAAACCCATCCAACTGGGTACTATAAGGAATATTAACGGTATAAGGTAAGGAGTCTGTCAGTTTGAGGATGTATTGAGACATTAGACAAACATTTTTCTAGGCCAATTCTAGAGCAATGAAGGGAAATGGGATAAACCTAAAACTTTATGATGATTTAATCCTAATTTTTTTCTAAATATCGTTCTATTTAGGAAATTATGTTCAATTAATGAAAAATAAATGTAGATATAAAGGCACTGCAGATCCTAAAATCAGTGAATTACCAATGAGACAAATAATATTTGCATTGCTTTTTTGGTCACTAACCAGTGCAATGGAGTCTGCCTTCAGAAGCCATCATATGGGAGGCAAAAATGACATCTGTTAATCAAGAATAGGATATCAAGTTGTCCTCAAAGCAAGGTATATTTCAGTCAGAGGAAGAAGAGAAACACATAGGAAAAGTGAGGCACAAAATTAAATACTGCATCTAAAAATATATTTTCATTTCTGTTCTGAATGGTAGAGAAATCTGCTGTTGAGTTGGATTTAAGCTTTCTTTTATGTTTATTTTCTCACCCAGAACTGTTGCTTGTTTTAATAACACTTCTCTTTTTTTCACAGTAAAGTTATCTATATAACACAAGTAATGCTTTACTTATAGAAAAATAAACCACGACAAAATAAAATCTATTTTAAAAACACTGTAACATTTTTAATTCTTTCCATGAAAATTTTGATATAACTCAGTAAAATAAGCACTTGTGAAGAATTATCTTTGTATAAAAGTTGTAACTGATTGACTGCATCTGCAAATCACTCAAATCTGCATGGTTTCAAAAAAAATTAAAAATACAAAATAAATATGATTTTTGAAATTACAAATCTCAGCAAAATCCAACTACTTACTCTATCCTCATTAGAATTTTTGCTAAATTATAAGGATAAAATAGTCTGTAATAATGTTCTTTTTAAATAAAAATAAGTAGGTTTCAGTTCTGGATTAAAAAAAAAAAAACAAAAAACCTCATTTTGTGGTTTTTTTGGGTTTTTTCATTTTGCTCACCATTTTGTGAGCATAGTTCAAAATGGTACCATTTTCATTAACACTCCCATCAAATCCAGTTATTTTTTCTTTTAGGAAATCAGTTTGACACAGGTATTTTGAAAAATATCTGGAAATCTAATTGAAAATGATAGGATGACTTTATTTTCCTATCCTTTGTGCAATCTGAGAGCACAGCCTGCTATGCTGAAGAGAGTGGCCATGAATTCCAGTTAAAGAAAATATCAGAACAGCAGCAGTGACATGTGTCCTCTCTACACTGGGCTTTTTATTTGTAATGAAATGCTTTTTACTCAAGAGGTTTTGCCAGTCCAATGTGTGGATTAATTTTTTTCTTCTTGTATCAGAATCAGTTCCAAATAAAAGTGGGCCTATATTTTTTGCAGTGCTCAGTGAACTAAGAGGTGTGCAGCTGCTGTGCAAATAGATTAGATTTAATAATAGAAGCATATGTCCAGGGTTGACTGGCAGCTTTCTCAAGTTTGATGAGATCAAAACACTAAACATAACCATGTTTCTGTGCAAACTTTACACAACAGAAGCATTTTGTCATTAAAATTACAGTTTGTTTTTGGCTCAAATTACTGCAATATCACAGCTGTGTTTTATGAGAACATGCATAAATTCTTTGCAATGATTTTGGGCTGGATTGACAAGTGTCATATTTCCATTTCTCTTTAGAATGATGCCATTACAGTTGATTGTTGATTTTAAATTTTGATCTGAATGAGATCAAAAGAAAAAAAAAAAAAAACAACCAAAAAAAAAAAAAAGATAAAAGCCTCTCAAAATTAAAATGAAACACTATGAAGAACAGTTTTGGTTTATGAGTCTTGTGTCTTATAGATTTTGTTTACCCTGGACCTTATTGAGTTATGTCCTCTTTCCAAAAGTCATTTCTGATGCAGAGAAGATGGAAGCTATTCTGCAGCACAAAGACCATTAATTTAGTATACATGCATTGTAAGTAGACTGTCTTAATTTTCCTCTGTTTGTTACTATTGTCACTACATTTTTTAGAAAAACCAACCAACAAAAGCCAAACTTGAAACCCTACATGTAAGTCTTTGTGCTCTTGTTTTGGAGACTTTGTGATAGTGTTTAGTGGCTAGAACATGGCACACTGAGAATGGTAGTGGTGAATTACCTTGACCTTTACAATGTTCTTAATTTTGGTTGGCTACTCATTTCACTCATCAACATTTATAGCCACACTCATTTCTGGGGAAGGCAGAGTTAGGTACTAAAACAGAAAATGTCAAACGCTCCTGTACTCCAAGGACATGCTAGACATTCAAATTCTCATACTTTATTATCATAGCAGAAGACTCCAACAAGAGTAGGAAATAACCTTACATTAATCTACACACATGACCGACGGTAACAAAGAGGAGAAATGGCGCAAGCCAGCCTATTACAATTCTGAAGTGTTCACTTTGTGGTTACCTTCAGATGCTGCTCATCCTTCCTCAGAGGAGTCATAAACAGTGGAGTCACTGAACATGATTGCTGCTCTGTACGTGCTCTGCTGCTTCTCCTGCAGTCAAACCTGGAGACCACAGTGCAGTCTCCAACAGGGGCTGCCCCTGCTGCCTGCTGGTTACTCTGGCACTTCTGCTTTTCATTGTAATCCATTTCAAATGCACTTTCCTATTCAATTGTCTAACCAATTCTAAGTTCTTTTTTTCCTAATTCAGCCCTATGTTTTAAAGCTCACTTGTTTTATTTTCCTCCTCTCTTCACATGGACTAAAATGCACTATTTGCACTTAAATGCACTAAAATTCTAGGAAAAAAAAAATAGCTTCAATGATATCATGTATCACAAACTGCAGGGCAAAAAAGTGATGCAGAAATAAAGAATGGTAGAAAACTTTATGCAAAATTATTTGAATTATGCATTTGTTTTTAATACACTAATCAGCCAAATATTTGGGAAGATAATAAAATTGAGATAGTAACCCAAATAGTGATGTAGGCAGCAAAAGCTCTTCCTGCTTTTAAGAAGACAGCAGAAAGTTTTTAAATTATGCTGAGTTAAAAAATCTTTTATACATTACAAATGAAACATTTTTGTGCACCTCCATCCTCCTCCCCAAATGTAAAATACATGCACCAAACCATGATGTAGCCAGCACAGAAAGACAAAGGTACAAAAATGTACCAGCCAAATCCAGCCAAAAAGGGATTGCAGTTTGTCAATACCAGTTTGATCCAGTTAATTATTTATTTTCAGTGGTCACCTTGTTTGTGCTATCATGAAAAAGTATTTAAGTGGAAATAAACCACAGTAATTTATCTCACTGCATCAGAGAATGCAAACTCTATATCAAGGTACTCAGTCTCTGTCAGACCAGTACATTATTTCCCAGTCATCTTGGTATTATTCCTTGGAGGTAAAGCTGGATGAATATACTGACCCTGTTATGAATTAATAAGATTTTCACAAGACAAAACCCCTCAAACAAGAGTGAAAAATTGTCAGTAAACACCCACCTCCAATAATGCAATCTGTATTGTCACAGTAAGTGTTACTACATCCAATTATAAGTTAAAATATCTTTTTGGTGCATTATACTGTATTTTGGGAAAAATGCTGTGGGTTCATCAATATATGTTGTACAGAAATACAAATACCCTTTGTACAGATACAGAGAGTGTATATATATAACTTCATGTAACCTTATGTGTGCAGTGACAAAATCCCAGAACAGTTGAGGCTGGAAAGGACCTCTGGAGTCTATCTAATTCAACCTTCTGCTCAAGCAGGTTCATTTCCAGTTGTGCTTGAATCTTGCCAAAGATGGTGACTCCACAAGCTCTCTGGGCAACCTGTGTCAGGGTTTGGTCACCCTTTCTATAAAAAAGTGTATTGTGCTCTTTGGTTCTAGTCTTGTCACTGCCACCACTGCAAAGACCCCGGCTCCATCCTCCCTGTGATATCACACTCTCCTTTTAAGTATTTATGTACATTAACAAGACCTCCTTGAGCTTTCTATTCTCCAGGCTAAACAGTCCCACCTTCCTTTGCCTTTTGTCACAGACACGATACTCCAGTGCCTTCAGCATCTTCATGGCCCTTTGCTGGGGTGTCTCCAACATGCCCAGGTCTCTTTTATATTGGGAAGCACAAAACTGGACTCAGCATCCCAGATATAACCTTGCCAGTGCTGAATGGAGGGGAAAGATCATGTCCTTTGACCTTATGCATATTTTGCCTCAAGCATCCCAAGGTAATATTGGTTTTCTTTTCTGCAAAGGCCCTTGCATGTCCAACTTGATGGTCACCAGGTTCCCATGTCCTTTTCTGCTAAAATCCTTTCCACCTGGGTGTTTTTCAGGATATATTTGTGCATAGGGCTGTTCATCCCTCAGTGCAGAATTAGGCCCTTCCTCTTGTTGAACTTCCTGAGGTTCTTCACATCACCTGACTTCTTTATTGTAGTAATTGCATGTACAAGTAACCAAAAAATTTGACATGTAAATTTTCTACAAACTAGGTAGGTTGCTAACTACCAGAATAGAATCTGTGAAAGTGATGTCAAAATGTGGTGAAAATTTAATTGTCTAAATGGTATTTACTAGGTGCCTGCAGCCTGATCACCTTAGTTTACATTCTTAACAACTTAATAAAACTAAGCAGAGTTAAATTGTTGATTTCCTATAAAAAAATGAGAGAGCTATTTTATTTTAGTGGACAATCTGAACTAAATAAAACTTGGCAAGCAGTATGTTAGGCAATATGTTTCCCTTGAGTAAATGTTCAGATTTTTTTAAGTAATTCTTTCCTTGTGCAGCAGTTTTACCTATCTAGATAACCACTGATGCAATAGAACGTTTGTGTAACAGGACGAGTAACCGCTGGGAAGTCAAGGCTTATGCACCATTCTGTTAGAGGAGATTTTTCTTACTTTTTACAATGAAGTCACTTGCATAAAAAAATAGGTTTTGCGACCATTAAATACTCAATAAAGCCTTTTACAACAGTACAGCATTAGTCAAATAGTCTTAACCCTGTCAAGTGTTTACATTAGATTTAGGAAAGTTTTTCTTTCATTCTGACTGTTGTGTTAAATTCTTCTCTGGAATCATGATGTGCACTGTTAAATAACTGCTTTGTTACACCACAGGAGGAAAAGTGAGTCTTTAAAAATCACAAGGGGAAGGGTGTTAGGATGTTCAAAATTTGTATATCTTATTCCTTTCTATAACTAGCTCAGTGGATATTCCAGTTTTGCAAGATTGTGGTATAGATTATGGTAGGTTGCTCAGTTCAGGTTGTCTCATTTAAACAGGTCATATCTGCATTATATTACTCCTCTATCTAGTTCTGTAATGTAATGGGAAAATCTCAGGAAGAGAAAACCTTGAAGGGCCCAAATATTATTACACTTTTATAGCCATGTTTCCTCTGAGAATCAGCCATAAGCATTTCTTTGAACATCTGAAGTGTTCTCTTCAGATGGCAAAGATGCAGATATTCAAGTAAGGAAATATATTTCACACTTACTCATAACTTTTCTAAATAGTAAAATAAACAAATTTTAAAATTCCATCCTTGGATTAATACTGAAAGTAGAGAAGCAAGAATGAGAATAGGTTTGAAATTAGTTGTACATAGAAAGCAAAACAGACACCTGGCATACAGCATACAACAGGAAAACTATCAGATAGCCACTTCAGGAAGAGTGAACAGTCTTGTTAAACTGTCAGGGAGTAAGGCTGAGTCCTATGTGAAATCATGGTTCTAACTACAGAGGGCTGGCTGAAGTATCTACTATGTCACACTGCCTGTTACACCTCTTTCTTTCAGACTTTCTCATAGAGGGAATAAAGTCCAATTTATTTTCTCAATAATTATCTGTAAAGGTAATTATTTGAAAGAGTAGCTGAGTAGCTACAGTATTAATTTGACAAACTATCCTTTGTCAGAAGTTGTCTTCTAATGACAGAAGAAATTCCGTCCCTCTAATAACTTTCAGTTCTGTTAAAAAATTTTTTTCTTCCATTCTGGGGAAAGATATTAATTCATAGTCTTTTTGTAAGCTCAGTTTCTCCACTGCAAATCTCCTCTGGGGAATATAGGAATAGAAAAAGAGCTGCAGCAAGAGATCTATTCTTTCATGATGTGTTCTGTGAAAACCTTGGACAAGAGTAAAGGATTCCCACATCCAGAGGAGGAGAAGCCGGGTATTGAGAGAAAAGTGATACATCAAGATCTCCAAAGGGAAAATAAGGTGTTCATTTGATGGTGCGAGGAAAAACAAGTCTGTGTTTGTTGTTTTGATTTATTTTTTAAAAAAGAAAATGTACTAGTGAGTCACAGATTGTCTGTGACAAGGGCAATCTGAGGAGGATTTTCAGTTACAAACCTTAATCTCCCAAACCCTTATCTCCTTACATCTTTGAATGTATCTCCCTATATTTTTGTCTTTTTGAACCACATCCATTGTTTGCTTCTTTCCATCTTTTTCCACCTAGAAACCAGGACTTCAGCCCTGAAGTTTCGCATTCATGTGTCACAGCTTTCCTTGGAGCCACTACAGCCAAGCCCCAAACCCAGACCTCACCCATGTGCTGAGAGGAAAGAGACCACATGCAGTCATGGATGCTGACATTAGCACGTGTCTGTGACCCCCCTACACAGGTCAGTTTGTTCCAAGTCAGGGAAATTACTCCTATCCCTGCCTATTACCTGTGTGCTGCCAGTCCTATCCTCTGAGGTCCTGAACTTATTTTGGAGCACATTTTCCACAATCTGATGGGCAGTTTTCCTCCAAGGCAGGTATTAGTACTTAACAATGCAGGATAGTCAGATATGAACAGTGAAGGGGAGGAAAAGAATTAAAGAACTAAAGCTGGAGGACTGGAGACAAGTGGGAGGGAGCTTCTTACTTAAAACTGGGTAATTCAATCCCTTCTAGATCTTCCAGTAGTAGTTATCCTAAGAAAACCCAGGTTTTAGAACTGCAATAGATTTAGAGCAGACTTTCCTACTCGGATGGAAGTGAAGTGACTGAAAATTCTCAGTCAAAGCAAGATATAATTTCTAATTTACTGTGAAGATTACTTCTGGCCATTTTCACACTTCCTGTGTCCTGAATCAAGTGGGCTTTTTTTATTACTGAAATTTGTCAGTAAAACTAAAGATCATGACAGCCATATGTTACTCGTCTGATCAGTCATCTGTGTATGTCGGCACCAAAGGTAGACTTGCCTTTATGAGGAGGCATGTTTCTATTCAGTCTGAATCAGATTAGTTGACAGATTTTTTCCTCTCTTTTCACTTTATTCTTTATTTAATGATGAATTAAAGAAAATTTCAGTAGTTGCATTTAATTTTCTTCTTTATCTCACCAAAATATATTAACTCTCAAAAATTTATTGTTTTCTTTTATGTTACCCTGATGTTTATTTCTTACTTTATTTGACTTAGCTATGTCATTCAATTATTATAAATTTTGAGTTTTAACTGACTGAAACAGCCTGATTGCTATTTCACTATCTCTATTTAATTTAATTGTTGATAGTTTTCCCCTCTTTGTTGTAAAATCAATAAGTACAGGGACTTGCACTAGATCAGGCTCAGGAATAGCTTATATTTTCCTGAAGAAAGCCAACTACAAAATAAATTTTGAATCTCGCTTTCTGTTTATTGATATTTTTATTTTATATAAGAACCTCATAGCAAGCTCAAATGTACTATGTTCTTTCTTGTTTAAAAGGCTTCTTAAACTCCTTCTTGGACTGTAATATGGCTGTTATGCAGCTGAACTACAGACTTAACTGTAGGGAGTGTTGTAGTCAATTTGGTGTACAGTATTACACAATTGAATTCAATATTGTTTTTCCTCAAGCAAAACAATTTTCATCCTTTCATTCAGGGATGATCAGACTTGTTTAACTAACAGTATTAGGTGTGGACAAGGTCTAGTCCTAATTTTCTCCCTGAGTGAGCTCACTGCAACTTGTCTTGATGCACAGGAGGTCTGAGCAAAAAAGCCCTTCTTTGGTGCATCCCCTGGTGTTAACACTGATGTGTCCTGCAGTTTTTGCTGAGGACTAGGAATTAAAATAGGATGGCTGCTGAAATTGTGGCAGTGAGTCTTGAAACAAAACTTCCCACTAGCATGTGACCCGTCACCTGTCGGAGCTAATGGTCTCTTGTTTCCTTTGGCTTGTGGAAGCAGATATCTCAGACAAGCACAGCCCAGACAATGTCTACAAGTGCACACACTTTTCTCAGAGAAACTTGGAAAAGAATTTGAAACTTCATACAGGAAAGGATCAAAGAAGTAATTCTTCCTGTAGAATCAAGAGTATTTTCTCTTCCTTCAATTCTAAATTTTTTGGGACACAAGTGTTATCATGGGAATAGCAATGATGTATTATAGTGGCCTTTTATAACAACTAAAAATTGCTTTAAAAATCAGCTGTCATTTCACTTGTCTGGAGCTAAACTAGGCTGCTTCATTCAGTGGAAGGATCTAAGCCCCAGAGAGATTATCTTGTCACACTGGTCTACTTCCTCTTCCCGCCCTGCCATGGAGGAAAGGATAACATAGTCCTATATTTGGCAGAGAAAGTGTTTCTCTATCCACAGCTCAATTCTTCAGAAACCTGAGACTCCCAACCAAAAAGTCTCTGGAGATCCCTGAGACCAAGCACAGGAATGTTGTTCCTATAAAGAACCTTGTGGCTTAAAAAAGAAACTGAATTTCCTTTAGGCATTGAACGGAGTAACTGGAAGAGTCCCTAGGGTTATCTCAATATCAAAAACACCACCAACAAAAATCTTGACATTGAACAGGCAAGTTTCTGTCACAAAGATGGATATTAGAGATTCTGCACCTAAAATAAAATCAATGGCACCCAAGGTGCAAATCTTCTAGGGACTTACAAGAAACGAGAAAGGTAGAAGCACTTGATTAACTAACTGAAGCTGGAAACAGCACAAGGAAACTCAGGTGAACTAAGGCAGTGATGCTTCCCTCACCTGTACAGGCAACATGGGTCCAGGGTCTATTTCTCAGAGCACTGCCAAAACTGACAAAGGAAAAAAAAAATGTGTAGAAACCACAGAGGAAACTGAAAAACCTGTAAAAGAGACCCAGCTTCATGAGAATTAAAGAAAAAAAGAGATCTAATCCAAAGGTAGAAATCACCTGCATTAAGCAATTAAACCAGATAGAAATATAAATATTATTTCTTCATAAAAAGAAACATGTGGATAGCAGCAGGCAAATCCCAATTTAATTCTAAAGGGAATCTCAATTAAAATAAGTAAGGGATTCTCAGAAAGTGAGTATTTGAGATAAAAAAACAAAACCACACTGCAACAAAGGGAAAAAATTATTTTTTGATAAAAGATCACCTAGCATTTCCTTAAAGGAATATTACAACTGTGAAAACATGGATGATTCTTCAATGGGAGTCATTAGGGTTGCGTTGCAAATGCAAGGACCAGTTATTTTTCAAGATTTTCCTCCATAATATTAAAAAGCAGTCAATGAAGTTCTCAGCTCATTTAATAAAATCTATTGCTAGTGTTCCCATACAGGTGATATGATAAAACCTGTAGCCTTATGATAGCCTTGTGATACAAAAAAAACTATAACACACAACTTTGTTCATAGGTAAAAATCCATGACAGCCTGAAATTACTCTTTGAGATAAAAGGTCCTGAAGCGATAAAAGAACCCAGAATAGGATCTGTCCTGACTTGGCAATAGGTCATATTTCAGAAGCTTCACAACCTGAAAACTCTAAATGGCATCTTCTGCAAGGAGCAAAAGGCACAGACAGCAATGAGGACTAGCAACAAAATATAAAGGAGAAAAGATAATTAAGGGAAAACATTAAAGGTCTTCTGGGATACTTAAAGTTCTAAAACTTTTTTTAAAATTTTTTTCTATATCAAGCAGTGCTGGTACATGAGTCTTCAATAGCAGTTTTAGGTAAAGTAAGTAAAAAAGGATTTATCACATCTGACAACAGGGCAGATTCAGACTGAAGAGGTAGCTATGGGTAATGTTACTTAGTAGTATAATAGGAAAGGATGTGGCAGAATAGCTTTTCTCTTCCTTATTTGTTAACCCACAGTGTTTTTCTTCTGCTAAGCTATGACTGAATACATAAGGGAAAAATTGATTCCTCTTTTTGAGTGGTGCTTAAACAGATCATGAATAAAAATATTTATTTACTATCTTTAGTACAGTACAAAAACCTCGTAAACTTATTTCAATCTTAAAATAATGATATTTTAAAAAGATGCTCACAAGTGTAACTATTTACTTTTTTATTTTAAAAATCTCCAAATATTTGGAAAATTAAAATTCCATGAAGAGTGATTATGGCAGGAAAGGATGGTGAGTTTACTATCTGACTATTTTTCTCTGAAGAAGAAGCAGGTAAGAGAATGAAAGGAAAAAAGAATGCTCAGCTAGCATACAGTCACAAAAAATATGGTTGGGCTGAATGTGGGAATGCTGTAAACGGGTTAGCACTAAGGGGGGAAAAAAGCAGTGAACGCGAAACTTTTGTGTTTGGTAAGGAAGCATTACAGCATCTGAACAAAAAAATTCCGAGATTAATGACAGCCTATGCTCCTGTATTTCAGTGTATCAGTTCAAGGAACAGGGGTTCATTTTAAGAAAAAGTATCAAAAATTCATTTTAAACAAAAACCTTTTCATAAGAAATTAAAAATATAGGAGATAATGGTTGGCATAAGAGGGAACTTTGTGTGTTGCAAACTTAAAAAGAAGTATATGAAAGAGTTCAATCATATTCTCTCCTATAGTTTATATTTGAGAAAAAAAACAACCCTACACTCTTAAAAGAAAATGATGGTAAAATTTATATAGATTGAGTGCAGAGGTAATAAAAAAAGAACCATTTTCTTGGGAGAAATGCATAATTTGCATTTGAAGACATAATTTCTTGCTGATAAGATATATTAGACTATTAAAGTAGGCTGATACACACTGCTGAAAAGAGAAGGTAGCATAAAGATTGGGATCAAAAATTCTACATCCTGGGAGTGAAAAATTAATCCTGTTTTATAAATGATTTCTTCTTATTTTCCTGCCCTGTTGGAAAAAAGAAAAGTTTTTATGAAGGAACATGCACACTTTTTCAAGGCCATGAAAATGTTAATATCCATAGAAGAAAAAATTAATGCTCTTTGAAATGATACACTGCAACAAATATTGAAAAGAATACAATAAAATCTAGCTCTTTGATGAATGATTATGTGACAGAGTCACATTTTCAAAGAGCTTGATAGACAGTTTCTAGAATATGATTATATGCTTAAATGTTTCAAGCATTATTTCAATGCATTTTGGAATTTTTCTTTTGGGGAGCATTTTCTTTAGGATTTTTCTGGTTTGAAAATCCAAGTTGCTGCAAAAATGTGTATCTCTCCCTTGTAAGCAAAACTGTACAATGCATCCCACACAAAACTCAGAGAATGTGCCTTGGGTAAACTAACGGTAAATCTATGAAATTTGATAAATAATTCCATTTACTTTAAAGGGGAAAATACCTGCATGCCAAAAACATAGGAAGAAAAAATTATTTTAAAACTAATTTGACTTCTGGAATTATAATGTACCAGGTAAGTCACCACACAATACTAGAATAGCAAAATGTAAAAATAATAGTGTAATAATGGGAAAAAAAATTGACCTATAAAATCCATACATGAGATGTTTTCCTGCTGGTTTTTAATTCTCATTCATACCTAAAGGAGAAATTGCCTAAAGAACACAATTTACCATAGGCTTATATGTTATGAGGTTTAAGATCATGTGCGCCAAGTCAGGCGCACATGATCTTAAACCTCATAGGAGGGCTTAAAAGGACCTTTGTGCAAATGGTTTGACATCTATTGTCTAGGCTGTCACTATATGTGTTATAAAATGGTTCTCAAAATTGCCCATTTGTTTAATAGTTTCCTAGAATCCTCTCAAATTCCAAAATCAATGAACAATTCACTGAAGTTGAAATCCAACAAAGACAAAATTGATTGCACCTCTCATGCATCTGTGTGTGTAATAAATACTAATGCCCAGCTATTTGCCAAAGGCTTGCTAATAGCTTCAACTCTCAGTTGCAGCAATTAATTGAGACTCAAATAATTTATTCCAGGAAATCCTGAGTGAGGGATAATAATAAAATCATACCAGGATAGAGATATTGTCAGGGAAAATTTGAGAACTTCAATGGCCCATCTCTACACCTTTTTAATAAGCCATCTCGGGGACAATAATTCTAGTTGGACATGCAGCAGGAAGATATTGGCTGTCGAGAGCAGATCATATCAGACTGCCTCAAAATATATGTGGAAATGACTTCGATCCCTCCAGCATAAGCAGTAGCTTGGTACAATCTATTCTGTCGGATAACAATATAGGCACATAATGAACTCTGAAGATAATTAGGCAGCAGAAAATATGTAACCTGGGATATTAAAAAAAAACCTTATATGTAATTATTGTACCAATATAATAGATGCTTGTTTAAAGGTGATTAAAAAATTGTGTATTGAGGAATGTGAGTGTAGAAGATATCAGTAGATCTTTTTTAAAAAAAACAGTAATGAATTCTCACCATATTTTTACAGTTTCTGTTTAATGTAAAATTAATGTTTATTTCTCAGTTTCCTCTTCAAAATAAGTTTGGATGGATGAATTAAGACAGGATAGCTGCCTCACTTAGGACATAATAGGTGAAATATAAAGATTTATAGAAGCATAATTATGACATTGTGCCAGCCAAGACAATGACTGCCAAAACCACTTAGGTAGAAATTTTCTTAATCAGTCTTTTGAGATAATAAAAAAGAGGGCAATTGCCTGCCCTCCTGAAAAGGGGGAGGAAAAGAACATCTGCTCTCCTTTGCTAAATACATGAGACTTCTGCTATTCCTCTTCTTAAAGCAAATAGTTTGTATCTAGAATGATATGTCTCTTTATTGTATTTGCATCTGGAAAATTAGTAGTCGTAGGAGTAGTAGTAGCAGTTGTAGTTATGGTAGTAATAGTGTTACTACTACTACTACTACTACCACCACTACCACTACTACTACTATAATCCAATTAATAATAATAGAATCGGAGAATGGGGGTTGGGTTAGGCTGAAAGCACCTTAAAAATAATTTCTTTCCAGTTCCCTTGTCCATGGCAGAGACACCTCTCATTAGAACACGTTGTCCAGCACTCCATCCAACCCGGCCTCAAACCCTGGTGGGGATGGGACATATAGAACTCCTCTTGGCAACCTGCTCCTGTGCTTCATCCCCTTAACATTTAATCTAATCCTACTGTGTCTCAGTTTGAAGTCCTTCCCTCTTGTCTTATCTCTACAGTTCCTATGAGAAGTCCCTCTCCATCTTCCTAGTAGACACCCATTCAGATATTGGAAGGTGGCTATGAAGTTTCCATGCATCCTTCTCTTCTCCAAGCTAAAAAGTGTCAACTTTTTCAACCTGCCGATATCATCATCATCATCATCATCATCATCATCATCATCATCATCATCATCACAACAACAATAATAACAACAACATAATAACAACTGGGTTAGAAGACTTTTAACTCTGTTCGTGTGGGCCTATTTTTATAACCCAAACCCAACACCCTTACCAGGCTACCCATTCTTTTAGATCCTCTCTTGCCCCACAGAGTCTGTCAGAAGATCTATCATTGATTTATTTTGCATTGGTTGATTTCACATCTTCCACTTGACCTTCCTACCTTCCCATGGACTCCAAAGAAGGTCAAACACAAAATACTGTACTTGATATATTTATGTTAACTCTTGTAACATCCACTATTGATCTTTTCTGAAAGCCTAATCAAAAGCAGATAAATATTATAATAAAAATATATTTGTATCCTAAACTAATTATTGTAATGACTAATAAGAAAATATCTGTCAAATTTTCAGATGGTAAAGGTGAATGGGTCATTCAAGATTTTATCATCTGATTGTTTTAATGTTGCTATTAGTATTTCTATCCTTATCTTCTATTAAGTGGAAAATTTGCTACATCAAAGTAAAATTATGAATAAAAGTCCATTTACCATAAAAACCCCTGTATTACCTACAGAAGTCTATACTTTGAAATACTTTGCAACTGTACTGTTTCTGAACTACAAGCCAAGAATAATTCCATTTATTTAAGTAGGTCTAGTACACTACTGCAAATACCACCAAAATCTAGTTCCTGATGATTGCATTTGTTTCAGACATCAACTAGATGATTTTTAGATTTATCTTGCTGATGAATCTTGATTTTTACAGAGTGAGAAGTTTTATGCAGACTGTTTTCTTATCAGTTAAATAAATAAAAGCACTCCTGCTTCAATACATCCAGTTTTAAAAGGTGTGATAAAATGTAAATATTGTTAATCTAGAATTAATTTAGAGTTCCTAAAACATTAATACTTCCTAGAATCTATATCCTTTTTGGCTATTTTTCCATAGTTGGCATTGAAAAGTTTAATAGAGAAGAAAAACTTTGGGAAAGTATTATAGATTTTTATATTTGATTTCTTGAAATAAAAACCAGTCAGTTCAAAAAGAATATTGATTGCATGTGAGAGACCAAAACTTGATTCTGCTGTACTGTAAAACTCTAAGAGCAGATTTGCTTGTATCATGCTTTAGTAAATACATCTTGGAGAAATGGTGGTTAGGTTCCTGATGTAGTTAGTGCCAATTGCTATTTCCAATGCCAAGAAGTTTGTGAAAAAGAAAAAAGGAAAATATAAATGAAAGAACCACCCTCCACCTTCCTCACCCCCCAGCCTGATTTCAGTGCCAGTCCTTTTCCCTTTATTTGGTCGGAATAACACCCATTCTTATCTATCATTTATCTCCCCACAGTTGACAGATGCTGTAAATGCTTGCGAGGTCTGGGAAGATGATGAATTTTCCAACTGCGTCAAAAAGAATTTAATGCAAACCTCAAGCAGTGAAGCACTTAGTAGATGCAAAAACAAAGGTTGCAAAGGATTGATATTTATGGAGATATTTACTGTTTGAAGGCTAGATGGCACAGTGAGCCAGACACACTGCTCACATGTGAAGACCCAGGCACAGGTTGCGCTGTTCTGGCCTGATGTGCAAATCAGAATGCTGACAAGAGAGTGCCTACCAGCCCAGAATTTACATACAAAAATGTAGCTGGGCTCAGCTAATCAACTGTGCCTGTCATAAGAACAGGAAGGGAGCAGATATACATGCTGTTGGAGTGTCTCAGTTGAGCAACATAAATCTCCAGCTGTAGGAGGTATTTTCATTAAACAAACTAACTCATTCATCTGACATCACATAAACATACCCTCAGAAAGAAGTACAAAGAATTTGACTCAGACTCTGAGGAATTTGCCTAAGCTCTGATAGTCAGTGTTACAGGCTAAAAGGGACTGAGGGTTTGGAATTAGAGTATCCAAGCACCTATGGAAGGACAATTAAAGAGGGTGGGATGGGAGGAACAAGAAACACAGGACAGTGGTTAATTATGGAAAACAAAGCCTAAAATTTCATATTAAAATGTCTAAGGAAAATAAAACCGCTTGCACAAGTACTGAGATCTTAAAGCAGGAAATTCCTAAGTTTACCTAGATAATCTAAAGGCTGTCTATTCTTAAGGAACCTGTATCTAAGCAAGCAGAAAATTCACCATGGACATGAAAAATACAAATAAAATTATGTTAAAATTTTCTTTAGGAAAATTTACATTACACAATGTGGAAGAAAAAAAGACCACCTTACAATTAGATGCTAAATGTAGATGGGTTCCTAGAGAGGTAAAATAGGGTTTATAGGTCAAGATTTGGAGAATATACCCATAAAACAGCACATTACTTACTGTAGCAGTTTGTTATTCAGATATCTCATATGCTTGCAGCTAAACTACACCTAATCAATAAAAAGCTAATTTTGCAACAAAATCTATTTATAAGGAAGAAGACTGGGCACCTGAGAGTGTCTACTCCTGATACCCAGGATATGAAGCAAAAGATAATTTCCCACATATCAATCTAGATTCATATTTTGAGACAGAGTAGCAGACTAAATCTACTTTTTAGAAATTTCTGAGTTCATCAGAATCATCTTCAAAATTTAGGCAGTCTAGCAAGGAAGGAAAAGAAATAGAAAAAGAAGAAAAAAATGTGAAGACATTGATTCTGTCTAGAAAAGTTTTAAGTAGAATTAGTTCTCCTCTCTACAACTAATCCCATTTCAACAGGCATTCTAGAACATACTGATACAAAAAAGGGTGGGAGACAGAGAATCCCAGCACTGTTGGGATTGGAAGGGACCTCTGGAGACCATCTAGTCCTACCTTCTGTTAAAGAAGAACTCTCTGCTAAAAAAACCCAGATGGGGTTGCAGAGGGTCGTATCCTGGTGGTTTTCAAGATCACCAGAAGAGACCCCATAATTTCTCTGGACAGCTTGTTCCAGTGCTCTGTCTCCCTCAAAGCAAAGCAAAGAATTTTGTCCTCATATTCAGATGGAACTTCCTGTGTTTCAGTTTATTTTCATTGACCCTAATCCTGTTGCTGGTGACAGAAGTTAATTTTGTCACATTTGTCCCAGAAGTTGACAAAACCACAAAGAAATATTTTTTTCTTGATTCCATACCAACATGTGATGCTTTTAATGAGGGGAGCGCACCAAGCCTTGTGTTTGTGTAGTCATTAGACTGATAATTTCAACAAGTAACTTCATGAAAACCCTCGTTGAGAAAGTTGAACTTTTAACTCACAGAGCACATTAATCTCCTTAATGCTGTTGCAGTCTATTGACTTCTACTCTAGGTACAAATCTGGCTGCTTTGTATTGTAATTAAATTTAATCTGAAGAGCTGATAAGGGAAAAAAAAGGAAGAAAAATATCCAGAGTAAAATAGATGCAAATAATCACGCTCAAAAATATGTTTTGTACAACAGCTTAGACAACAAAAAATTCCTTGGAGCCTGTCTGTGATTGCTTGCTGCTAATCATCATCAGTTTAAGCTTGTTCTTTTCCCCTTTGAAAATAATGTAGTGTTGCAAATTATTTTCATATTATAAGCCTATGTCAGGATCATGCCTTTTCCCCCTGAGCTAAGACAATGTTTGTTTTTCATTATTTGTACAGAAAGCTTTATATAAATCCAACTTTTATACTATGTGCTTTAGACATTTTTGTTATCATTATCAAAGCAGCAACGCTATGGATTAGCACACTATCACAAAGCAAACAAGTCTGTGCTCTAGTCTTTGAAAATCCAGGGCTTTAGGATTCCTTTTTGCTACTAAATTGATCACCACTCTTAAAGAAAATAATCAGTTTCTGGGGTTCTGCTGATGATCTTGAAATGGAGTAGAAATAAGAGGCCACACACAGATATGTGTGCAGCATGGTCTGTGTATTTGCAAGAAGTAAACAGCAGCCTTGTGATTCCCAGCGCATAGTCAGACCCAAACACTCCAGGAATTCACCTTCTTCATGGAAACTTGCTTTCTCAACTTATTGTCTATGTCAAATTAATCCAGGCATATCTGACTCTTCTCTTTTTGGAAATGTGTCCCTGTAGGATTTTCTTTCCCTCTTTTTCTCATTTCATCACACAAGTACTATTTCCTGGTGCTTGAAGTCAAGCACATGAGAAGGCCTAGTCTAGTGCATGGACCAGATTCTTATCCAGCTTACAATAATTCTAATGATTTTAGCAGCCAGCTGTATGAAGAGATATAACCTCTCTTTTTATGTTGATCCTGCAAAAAGATGTGTCCCATGGGCAGTGTTAAAGTGGGAACAACAAGAAACATAGAGATTATGCATGCTCCTTGCTTTCAGCTAGTAGTGCAGCAGAAAATAAAATAATGAGGAAACTCACTTCCAAAGTAAATATTGAAGATGGTAAAAGCTCTTTGACCTGTATTCAACTTGGTTTTGCTGTGACTTTAACAACTTTAATTCAACCTTGTATATAACAAAAACCAAAGTGTTGCTGCCTTTTAATATCCTACTATGTAGCATAAAGCTATCTCATATATAAGTAGCTCTACAGATTTGCAGGAAAGCCTGCATACATGTAAATGAGCCTTGAAATGCACTAACAGAATTAGTAAAAACAAACAAAAAAAACCCCCCAGCTTTAAAAGAAAGAAGTTGCAAAGTTGTTTGTAAGATTTCAGATGCGTGGAAACCACACATATAGATTTAATGTGTGTGACTGTAAAAATGTGCTTGCAGAGAAACTGCTACATTATAAATACACCTCCATTCATCCAAGATGCATTAAAAAAGATAACCTAACAAAATCACATCTGAACTGAATAAGTTTTGTCAGTGATTTAAACAGCACTGAGATTACGACCATTTTCAGTGATTTTGTACTGCAATTGACCATAAAGAAGAAACAATCTGTTCTCACCAGGTCTTTCAGAAACAAAAATGTTATGTTTTTTAAAACCTGCATAAGTTTTGCTATCAAAATACCGTATTTCAGAATATAAAAACTTAATTCACAGAGTTATTTTCATCATTCATTCATTCATTCATTTGGTTGTTCTCATACATTTGTTTGTAGTTTGATTTTATCCTTTTTGTTATCATTTAAATACATAATCCTTTAAGTAGATGTCCAAAAACCCAACAAAACAAAACAAAATCAAGCTAACATGTTCTACTTCAGCTCATGCTTTCTCTCAAAAGGTATTTTGGTGTTATTGTGATTTAAAAACAAAAATAGTATTATGATTTAGTTAACTATTAAGATTAAATAAAATAGTGAACTATTAAGATTAAATAAAACTACAAATCTGACATAAATTTAAAATGCACAAGATTGGTGATATCCTTTTTTCAAAAGACATGATGATAGAATATAAAATATTCTCATATCATCTGGAAAAGAATTTTAATTGGAGGCACTGCTATTGCAATATGGGTTTCAAGGTGAGCTCAACAACTCTCTGAATACTTGGATGGCATCTTATTTAGAGATCAGTGTCAAACTCCAAAAACTTTTACAAATGGGGCCAGCTAGTTCAGGTTAGGTGTGGCTGCCTTTGTCAGATCTTTTTCTCTCTTTTGGCAACAATAATGCTTCCTACAAAAATCAAGCCTAGAAACACAAGGTTGTTTCTGTGCCCAGGAAAATGTGGATGCTGGAGAAAAGTCAGGCTTCTCTTTCCATCAGAATTTAATTTTAAAGCTAACTTTTCTTACATCTGGGATCTGCAGGCACAGTGCCTGTCAGAAGAAAAAAGCAAACGAAACAGTAAGAACATGAGCTATTTCATAGTGTTCACATTTAAAGAATATGAGATGGGGACTTCCTACGGATTCATCCATAAGCCAGGTAACCTATGTTGCAAAAGGAAAGGGAACATTATCTGCTCCCAGTGGAAAGAAGTGAGGAGTAGGGTTTCTTTTGCCATTGTTTTTTTGGTTGGTTGGTTTGGGTGGGTTTGTTTTTTTTGCTTGGTTTGGTTGGTTGCTGGGGTTTTTTAAGGGATAGGGGGGTTGCACTGAGTTACAGAACCAAAGTAGATTCCATGATAGCACTGATATTTGCAACACCAAGCATTTTCATGCAAATGCAGATCTTGAGAAAATCCCATCAGAGGCATTTCAGCATTACACATCAATAAGAATTTCTGTAATATCCACAATTTCATGTGAACTTTTCATGTGCTTAAAGAATCCTATTTTTTTCACTCTGTCTGCATGGGATGCTTTTTACTTCTGCCTCCAGCTTTCTAGCTCTAGCTCACATATTTACAGAACAGTATATTCCCCTTGGAGGTGGCCCAGGAGATATAGTCCCACTACCGATTCCTCCCTGGCAAGTAAACCAACCATCCAGGGAAAGATCACCCGATGCCAAACACACATGCATTACTGTACTGTACACCCACTCATGTAATGATGACTGGTGCAGGGAATCTCAAATGCCAGAATGAAGGAAAACTGAATCCTATGTATTAATACAATTAGAAAAAAAATCCTCCAGAACATCTATCTTTTCCCACCATAACAATATTTGGCAATACCTGCAAAATCAATTTCTATGTTTAACAAAATTAAAACCACAGGAGAAAAAAACAATTGAAAAAAAGTCAAAGCATTCTGTCTGCAACAGATTTCACATTGTGTTAGTAAAACTCAGGAATATGCACATAAAGGAAATAAGGAATTCAGGGAAATAATGAGTGGTATCTCAGACAAAGCTTCTTAAGGTTTAATCAAAGTGCTGTGTAAGTAAGATTCCCTTAGAGACAACACACTTTTAAAACATCTGTGGAAATAATCTCTTGCTTGACTCATTTGTGAAAAGAAATAATGACTTTCAGCATTTTTTTAGGCAGGTATAATGATTGTGAAAGCATTTTGAGCAATTCTGTGCAGCATCAGTAATGACTAAGTGACCTTTAAAGGTCCCTTCCAACCCAAAGTATTCTATGATTCTATGAAAAACCATAGTGACAGACATTGCTATTTCAAAATTTCTACCGGGTTTTGCCTTTCTTTACATCATGGACCCAAAAACAGTAGAAAAAATGTGCACGCAGCATACAATTGCAATAGTAACCACATCCTGACTCAGCAGTCTTGCAGAACATAAAAATTTAAAGAGAGTCTTGGTTGTAACACTTTTCTTTTGTGCAGACACAGCACAAGGTCATGAGTCAAGCAAAATGGCTGTCAGGGTTATTCCCACCAAGATAATTAATTATTCAGGCTGTGATGGCTATAGAAAAGCTGTGCTTTGTCTTGTGCATGGGCAGGCCTTTCACAGCAAGGACTAAGGAAACTTCCTGCAACTTTATAGCATGCACGAAAGGGTCAGGCACAGTTCTAGGAACCAATTATAAGAAGAAGGGAAAAGATGTTATAGAAGAAATTTTATGACTATGTGATGGCACTGCCTAGTGAGGTATTCAGTTACATATCTAATCTAAATTGTGGACTAAAATAAGACTGAGATAACAGGTAAATGAGCAATAACAGAGGAAGCAGTAGTTTAATCAGTTTCCATTTGTGAATAATATATTCATTTTATTTAGTGTTCATTTGTAACTGACAAATACAACAATATAAGCTTTTGTGAAAACTTAATCTTGTACTTTTATTGGCATTTAATCAGTACTTTTTATGAAAGAGGAAATCTGATCTTTTTCCAGTCCCATTATTTATTAACAGTTTCAAAATTAAATTTTTTAATGAGAAATGATTTTTTCATAAAAATGTTATTGGAAATAATGATCATTATGTCAAGTAGAAGTACAGTGCAAGATTTCTATTTTCAGAATTGGAACTTAAAACTGATTGGTAAAATGCAAAAGTGAGATACGACTTTTTAGAAATGCAATATAAGCATCTGTGTTGGGTGTCCACAGGGGAAGATTGTCAGATCCTTTTTTGCACTCTTAGATCAGGTACCAATAGCATGGCCCAGCTACTCCAAGGTGGGCTGAACACAGCCTGTAGGTCAGAGGTGGCTGTACCTTTGCCTCTGTGCCCTAAACTAGTGTGCTGCCAGCCACAGAAGTGACTCAGAATGTGCAGCCCACAGGAGCTGCTCTGCTGGTGTGTTAAGTGAGAGGATTTCCACAGCTGGGATCTGATCCTGTCTATTCGACCATACTGACTAAAACACAGCATCTGCTCACTCCTTATGAATTTTTAACACACTGACTCTACATTAACATTTAATTAGAGCTTGATTATATTTACTAGACTTTAGGGTAAAGCTTTCAAGCAATGAAAAGTTAATGTTTAATAACAGGAACATGGAAAAATAAACCTGCTTTTTTAATACAGTTTTGTCTTTTTGCTTCATTGTCTTTTTCCAGAGGTGTAATTTTTCAGCAAAGAGAGAGGAGGAGTCATTGGCTTTCATCCTATAAGGTTGTATACATCAACCCCAAATTATCACAGATAAATGCAGGGTGGAGGAATGCACTTAGACAAAATAGATCAAGTGCTTCTAGAAATGACTTTAAAGAGTCATGTGTCTCAGCAGTGAAACAAGTATTCACATCTCATCTGATCTCAGAACTTTATGTAGGAACTATAGTCTCTCTCTACTAGCCTTCTTGTTCTGTTGGGATATTTTATCTCTTGGGATATCTTTTTAATTTATTAAAAACAGTGAGTGAAAGTTTACGATTTCGTCCCTCAGTTTACTGGCTACAATCCTTGTACTAAAACCAGGGATGCTGTTAGCCTTCTCTGCTGCCAGGGGCGGGAAGCTTTACAAGGCTGGGGAAGCTGCTTCATAGCTTGTTGGGATCAAGGGCCATTGACACAGTTCCCTGCTAGACAGAATGCAGAAAGGACTTAAATTATTTAAGTGGGCAACCTTCTCATTTAATTTCTTGAAAATTCTTCATTTTCAATGTACTGAAAATTGCAGTTTTCATCACCTGCATTCTTCCATCTCTGAAAACTCATGCAGCTATTTTGGTTTTGGTCAGAGATGTATTCTAACAGAATATGAACTTGCTGTGTTTGGATGCTGGCATGCAGCCACAAGACTTAACAGGTACTTCACTGTCTATCACACCAGGAGGAGCATCGGGGGATGTGCTGATACTGCTGCTCCCGGGTCGGGAGCTCTGAGTTCTGTGCTCATTAATAGCAGATGCGACAGGCAGCTTCCCAAAGCAGTAGTACTGCTTGGCAGCTACAGAGGCTAAACATGATTTACCCTCTCCTTTTAGCTACTGGAGGGAGGCAGAGATGAACAATAACTCAAGTAGCACAATGTTTTCTGTTGGAAGCTACTCTGGAGTACCTGGGCAAATGTGCTGTTCAATGCTTTGGATGGGGCCAAGGGAGGGTTCTGTACAATTCATCTGCAGGTCACTACAGCTCTGCTGCCCTGTAGCTTCATTAAGGATTCAAATTGCACTATATGTTGCAGTTTTTATCTATGTGATAGATTTCTCTTACTGGTTATCCTCCACAAGCAATCCCAATGAAGACCCATGAGATTGTTTGTGTGGGAGTCCAGGAACTGCCTCTTACTTCCCCAGCTGCAGAGTAAGCCTGCCTATTTGACTCCTATTGTGGTTTTTTCCCCCCCTCCCATTGTGTCTGACATTGAGGTGCTTCTCAGCCCCACCTGCTCATCCTCAACACTCAGTTGAAAACAGGCAACAAAGTAAATTAGCAGTTACAAATGGATGCAGAAATCTGTATTTCCAGCAGAAAGAGAAGTTGTTTTGTTAATCATAAGAACAAGGAGCAGTGTAAAAGTGTACCAGTATGTACCAGTATGAAAATGACAATCTTGTGGATAGTGTAACCAGGTAAATGGGGAAAGAAAGGGCACTTCCTATTGACTGTGATGTCTGGTTTGCACTCAAACTGATCTGTAAACCTGAACATTGTACAGATAGAGTGATGACATCCATTAACCTTCACATTATTGTGAGGTAATGAACCACTCTTGGATTTCATCATCTCCTATGGAAACATTCAAGTTACTGTAGATTGAGTCTGAGTGCAGGGATGTGCAAGATCTTGATGTGTATTGCAGAGTCTGGAGAGACTGTGTGTGACAACAAAAGAGTGTGAAACCCCAAGAAGAGTGTCACAAATTTATATAAATATGAGGCACCCTACTCTATTTTTCTGATAAAAATCTGTTTTATGATCAGTACTCTGGATAAGGAAAAATGGTATTTCCTCTACTGCAACAAGTTACTCTTTCGTATTGGAGCAATGCTAAATTTTCAAGAAGGCATTTTTCATGCTTCCATAAGGTTTTGTGTAACTTGTATATACACTGTATATGCAGAGCTACTGCAAACCTAGAATATTTATTTTTTCACAAGTGCAAAGAAATCCACTTTAAAAAAAGACCAAAATTATTTTTTTTTTATTTTGAGAATGTATAGAAATGACAACCAGTAATCAGGACTCCAAAAGAAATATCTGTATATAGACACCATAAGTTGAGTCTCTAGGTTTACAAACACAGATGAATGGTATTAACAGCTGCATTAAGAATTAGTGCAGCCTAGTTTATACAGTAAGCAAGCTGTGAATACCTTAGCTTATTCAGTCTTCTTTCTGAATTACACTCTTCCTCTCATGATCTCCCCTTTCTCTCACTTCTTAACCTTAAAATATTACCCCAAATCACTCAACTGCCACATTTTTCAGTTAATCCCTTTAATATTAAGATATTAACTACATACCACTGTAAAAACTAGATGCAACAGGGTGATATGATTAATATTTCTAGTGGTCTTGTTAAGTTATGGGACATATGGAAACCCAGTGGATCTCTGTTCATAAGGTTAATAAAAAATGCCCTGTCTTCACTTCTAACAGCCTGGTGTCTGAAAACTTACTAAACTTTGTATCTTCAGCATCTCTGTGTGATAAAGAGGTGAGCTGCTGAACAGATGGTGAATAAATGACTCTCACTTTTGCTGCTTTCACACTTCCCAGAAGCAAAGCTGACAAATTGTATTTGAAGCCTGGAATGTGATTTCTTTATTTAAACTATATGCTTAGCACTAACAAGGGAGCACTCAGGAACATTAATTCAAACATGCAGAGTGTCTCACTCTGGGAACTGTTGTTCAGCCTTTTTGAGAATTTATTATTTCCAGAAAATAATCCTCATTGTATCCATGTACTGAAAACATATTCATGTTCTCTGCATTCTGGTGTCAAAAATTACTAAAGTCATTGTTTATATCCATACGTATGTGCATAAATGAATAAATGTATCTATGTGTTCTGTATGTAGCAGATAACTCTTCCATGCTTGAAAATGTAGTTTCACAACCTGCAATACATTCATCCAAACAATAACCTAATCCTGCAGGGAAATGCATTCCAACCTCTTTCTTTTTCTTTATCATAATGTTCTGTTTCATACTGTGCATATTTGTACTGCCTCCATCCACAGTAAATTCAGTATTCTAATGCTTCAAACCATTAGCTTAATAATGTTATGTTCTGCCTCACTTCTCTTCACAGTGCTGTTGTTTTTACATTGTTTCATTCCTCTCTGCTCCCTGATCACATTCCTCAAAGCACATTGCCCTGTCACCAAATCCTACTGCATCCGTCACCTCTCTGTTTTCTATTTCCTATCTGCTGCAGATAACATTTTCTTCACCTTTGTTAACTTTTTTACCGGCTGAGCTAATTGTTTAGATTTCAAAAGTGCTTGGCATCATGCAAGGCAGACGACTGAATTAGGAACAGAACTTCTACCACACTTCTCTCTGTGGTACATCTCTCAGCATTTAACTATTCCTGCTGGAAAGGTATTGAGCCACATGGAAAAGAAACAAAACAGAACTTTTGCTGTGGATATTTACTGGGCTTGCCAGTTCTCTCAGAAGGTAGATATTCTATGCTGCTGTAATTCTGATTGTAATCTCTTCTCCTCCATTCTTCTCAAACACAGATACTCCTGCATACAACTTCAGAAGCCCATGTGCAGTTATTCTGTGCTAGTACATCTCGCTGTCATCAAGGCTTGGGTTATTAACAGCATTGCAAAAATAGAATTACACATTATATTAATAATTAATCAAAACAATCTCTGTGACCATGGCTTGTTTTTTTTTTTTAAGAGAAAAATATATTTCTTTATAAATGACAGTTCCTTGTTCACTTTTTTACAAAACCATCATATAAACTGATTGAAGTTCAGACTTCTCAAAACATATTATATTCAGGTTTCTTTGTGATAGCCATCATTCAAAGTAAGCTGGTTTTGATAAATTCTCATTTGCTTTCTGTATTCTGTTCTGGTTTACTCGATCATTTTAAATTCCCATAAGTGTAGCATTTTGAAAGCCATTCACTAAAAGCATATGTTGAAAATGATACTTGCTTTACTTAACCATGTGGTAGTTTAACCTGGTTTTTTCCTATCTGGTAATGGTCAAAACAATGAAGAGATTATGTAAAGGTCAAAACAAGGCATAAGTGAAGCAAAATTACTGCAACTGGCCATTACAGGAATTAAATAAACCATTTGCAGCTGCTGCATGTATATACCTGGGAAATATAATAATACCAGGCACAGGGGACAAGTTGCATGAACTCTCTCCTAAGCAAGAAAAAATCAAAAATCATTGACTTGGCTGCAGGGATGATCAATTACAGTCTATTAAATCTTCTGCTAGGCTGGACAAAGACGGGCCTTCAGAGAAAAAGGAGGAGAAAAAACATTGCCCTGGACAGTCCAGATATTCCCAGACAAATGTTACTCTTTCTGCTGTTCCACTCACCTTTCTTAAGGTCACTATGATAGTATTTTTCCCTCTCTTTGAAAGACTGGCAGAGTGATGCTGCAAAGTGCTGTCAAATACCCAACTATTGCTTTATAACTAATTTTTAATTGTTATAAGTGCCATATAGTTAGACATAAACAATCATCTCTTTTCCCCCTACATCTCACTCTCAACCCCTCTCTCCCCACCCCCACTCCCCCCTCCCAATTCACTTGTTGAATCATTGGATCTGAATTTTAGATTACATAAATCAATGTAAATATGCTGCTTTTTAACTATTATATAATGAGCTCTCCTATGTGACTTCTCATTAATTAGATCTAGGAGGCATGTGCAGTTATAGGACAGATAGAGTATAGAACTGTTCATTACAGTGACTGGTGATTATATGCACCAGTCACTGTAAATCACCATGGTAAATTCACTTTATTAAACAGGCTGCCTACTGCAAATGCTACCTAAAACTCCACATTTTTAAAGTACAAAAGGAGGAAGGCTGAATATTCTATTTATAAAATGTCCATAAGTGAAGAGAAGCAGGCTATTAAAGGAAGATTTCTGTGCTTTTTTGTGCTTTGATGTTCCACATATGCTTCACTCTATGATCGATGGTGGTATTCCCAATTTTGAAAAAAGAGTTTGTGCTCTAATAAACCCTGTAAAGAGTCATCCTGGAAGAGAAAAATACATAGCTATTAGTTTCCACAGGCATGTACCTGTTAACCATTATTGATTCTGGCAACTGGGAATGCTGTAATTTATTAATGGAATCAATTTTTTTGTTTGGTCGGTTGCTTTTTGAGGGGCTTTTTGGGTATTTTTTGGTTTTGGCTTTTTTTTTTCCAGGTTTTTGCCTTCTTTTTTTGTACTGTCGTTTTGCACAGGACCTTCTCCAACTAATAATGAGATGTCATCTCTTTCAGGCACAGTGGCATCTGGAAGAAGTCCTGCATGCTGCTCCTCATCCCTCTTGCATTCCCTCCTTCTCCTCAGCTCTCTTCTCGTAAGCACTGCCAGGATAAGGGGTTAAAGCTCTTCAAGTCGCATCACCCCAAGACACTGTCCAGAATGCTTTAGGAAAGATAAAAGCTCTTCTTCTCTTATCCTGCTTCCAATAACCATCCTGGACAATAAATTTTCCCTGGATGTTTCATTTCAATTGTATTTGTGCTGGCAGCCCTAATAATACCACAGATAGGATGTCTAATGGGTTCTTCTGAACTAGAGTATAAAGCTCTTTCTTCACTGCTTTTTGTGAATCAGAGTTAGGCTTTTTTAGGTAAGAGATTTTAAAGAAAAGAGGAAATAGCTCCTAAAAGATACTATAGAAGAGTGGGACAACAAAACCTGCAGATATTTAAAGGCAGGGACCTTATAGGGATGATTATAACAAAGTTTATCAATATATCACCTATGGAGAGAAGGAGATTCTGTTACTTAGTATGCATAATTCAAAAAAGTGAAGCAGAACTTCACTGAGTACGTGAAGGGCAGTTTTCTCCCTTGGTACAGGTTTCCTGCATTAAATGCCCAGGTTTGCAAGTATGTCTTGGGTAAGGTATATGAAAATAATGCTGCATAAATGATACCTCCACCATTAGAAACATGTAAGAACATAGTAGCATTTGATGAATTTAGTAGATGGTAAATTAAATTTGACCTTCAAGTGCAACACCGTGTAAAAGCCTGTGATTTTGCATGCAAGGCAGAGTGATTTCACAGCCTGAATAGCCAAGAAAAATGATCACACTGGAGTAGCTTGTCTAACTCGGCAACCATCTGAGAGGTACAAGTAAAAGAGGAAAGAAGAAGACTGTGTAAGTTGTTTCAAAGCATGAAGCTATAGGAACAAAATTAAATAAAGCACAATAAATCCAAGCTACAGTATAAAATGATCTGGTACGTCTAAGGATATAATGGAAACAGTAACAGGTCAGATGAATAATTTAGGATTGGACTGGACATCACACTTAAAAACACAGTATATCATAGACCAGCAATCTTGCTTTGGCAGAGGACTGGACAAATGACTTTGTAGGTCTCTCCCATTACTAATTCTTTTCATTCAATGCTCTTTGTAGACCAATGTTAAGTACCTCTAAAAGGCACTAGAAAGATTAGACCTCCATTTATTTCTTGTCCTAAAAGCTAGTCTTCGATCACACAGCAGTGAGATACCATGTCTATTAGCTGCCGTTGTTTACTCTGGAATGAAAAAATATTTAAGTACAATGGATAAAATAAGAGTTTTTAATCAATCAAGGTGAATTATTCCAGGAGTTTATGCCAACACAATAACACTCTGTCTTTTAAGATGAGTAATGTTTTAGAGATGGTTATGGTCGCTAAGTTATAATTTCATTACAAAGCATCAACTGAAAAATAAATCATTTGTCTTGGCTTCAGGAAGAGTTAAAGAAGAAAACTAGGGGTTAATCCATTAATTTTTAGCAAAAATTATTGTCATCTCAAGATAACTACTAGTATACACATATGCGTTGCATACTTTGTTTACAAAGTATTCTTTAAATACTGCTTTTCAGTCAGTATACAAAATCATCTAAGGGGAACTCCATAAAAGTGTGCATTCAGAACATTTCACAAGGTTTTTTCCACGAGACAGAGTAATTAGGTCCCTCTGACATCCTAAAATTCAGGTTAGGAGAATATATTTACATGTGTTCCACAATCTCTCAAAATTTACTTTCTTCATCTTTTCTCATCCAATCTTATGATTTATGTAAAAATTAATGCAATTTGTATAGTTATCTTAATATAACTATATATAAATATATATAGTTATATTAAGATAACTATATAAAATATAGTTATCTTAATAAAAATCCCTTGGAAAACAGGGATATTTTATTTTGTTTTTAATGTAGCAGATTTTGTTCTGGTTAAATTATCAGCTAATGTGTTAACTGCTTTGTTATTTGATGTCTTTTTCCTTCCTTAAACACAGGAATTTGAAAACACTATAGGTTTTTTCATGCAGTTTTAAATAACTGCTCCTGTTCATCATCATAATGAGGCCTTCTTTTTGAGTGTGAAGACAAATGTAAGTGATAGTTTGACTTTTTTTTTCTTTAATTAATGAGAATTAATTATACCGCTACTCCCTGAGACAGGAGTCAAGTTTAGTGCAAACTTCATAAATGCAATGAAGCAGAAGGTACCTCTTCTGTCCAGGTGCCTACTCAAAATTTAAGAGAGATCATCATTTTGGTTTGAAAAATAAAATGGTGAATTCCACAATTTACACAGTGTGTTCACTCATCTGAGGACAAGTGTTTATTTTTATCTGAGGACCAAAAAATTATGTTCTTCTTCTCTACAACCTGCAGTTGAAATACACACATTTTGCCTCACATTAGGAGAAGAACCCCCTGTTTCAGAATTCCTTCTAGTGATAAGGTTTTATTTATTGCCTTACAATGCCTTACTTCTTGTGGTAGGTGAAAAGGCTCTTAGGGACCCTCTGTCAAGAATTTTTAATAGCAACCAAGGGGAATTTGCTGCTTAGGGTAATTATTGAGACAAAATTCAAGATGCCTTTTTTGCCTGTTTTGTTTGATAGGAACAGTAAGGTAAAGAAAATTTAGTACTTAGTAGCTATGGTAAAAAAAAATACAAGTTTTGAACAGAATTGTGTCTTTTGAGCTAAGAAAACTAAGAGCCTGAGGCTGGAAGTATTTAATTTACATGTAGGTCACATAATGTAGAGGGTCAATAAATGTCAAGTTATATGACCACTGACTGGATTTTCATCTTTGTTCTGTAGGCCATAGTATTAAACTGAGGGAAAAAAAAAAAAAAAAGAGGCTGAAAACAAGAGAAATTCATTTGGAGAGCATTTTAAAACTGCAGTAGGTTTTTTGTGTCAGAGCAGTTATGCTTCCATAAAATTTTATAGGTCTAATTTTATATGCCTAATATTTTAGCAACTTATTTCATCAAACCAAATGTAATTTCTTTTTTTTTTTTCAGTTCCTAATAGATTTTTGAAAGTTGTCAAAGGTCTGAATGTCATGGACTTTATATCAGTTCTTAAAAACTCCTTTGCGAGTCTCCAAAAATCCCTGAGTTAAAATGTATGTTGCCTACAATACACACATACACAGATACACAGACATTTGTAAAACCAGAAGTTTTCTTACTGGAAGAAAGTGAAAGCAAAACAGACTTGAACGTATAATGGGTTTTTATAATTAATAGGTAAATTCCAGGTTGGTTTTTCCATTATTTTTAGGGACTCTCAATTTCAAAGACTGAATGAATTATATGAATATGTCATGGTTTGAGAGGAAGTGAGTTTTTTGGAGAAGCTGTGGTCAAACAAATAGGTTCTCAGATTTGAATATTGGCACCTGGTGTGGCCACTGAGGACATGGGTACACCTCTGAGAACACACAGGGGTTAAAAGCAGAGAACTCCCAGGGAAATTTTCTCTTGGTTCTGGTCAGGGAAAGGTTCAGACCTCCCCTGCTCAGCTGCTGGCTGGGCCGGGGAGGGGAAGCCATGCGGCCGGGTGAGGTAGGCCTGGGCCCTGAGGATGAAAGGGTGGAGGAGCACCAAGAGACATTGGGCAGCCATCCACCCCAGGGGAGAGAGAGAGAGAGAGAGAGAGCGTCAGTCTGTGCCTGTGCCACCTTGAAATTTGATAGCACAGTGGCCAGCCGAGCAGGAGAAGGGAGGAGGTGCAGTGAGAAGGTGCCCAGCAGGGCAGCATGGGAGTTCTGGACAGGCAGAGCCTGAGATTTTTAACCCTTTTCTTGGATGATGGAAACCTTACAAATGCTAATCCTCCTGAAGCTCAATGAGAAGAGAGATAGAGATGAGATAAGAGGAAATGGACCACGAGAAGTGGAGAAGAATCTTAGGTGGGAGGAGGTGATGGAGTGGCCTTTGACTGGACTTTTCTTGTATAGCCATGTGTGGGGGGTGTATATATGGGAAAATATATGTCTAATTGTGTCAGGAACTCACGCATTACTAAGGAAACTATGGGCTGCGGCAACTGCGTCTAGATATGGACAACACTGGACAAACTAGACTAGTGAAGAGCTTTTTTTTATTTTCAGCACATCAGTCTCAGGACATTGTTAGACAATGGAGACAGGATGCTAACAGCTCGCTGATCCTCTAACTTTATAAATTCCAACACCATGGACAGAAATATTTTTCCTGTGACACAGAGACTGCATCTAGGGGGGAGGCAACGGCTTGGAGCCAAGAGAGTTCAGTGATGTTATATGAAAGAGTGCATGAACAGAGGCAAGAGGTGAGGAGGGTGGTTGGTGCCCTCGATCTTCAGGGGAGGAGAAGATCTCTGTTCTTGAGACCCCTTGGCCTCAGGGGGTGAAATCTGGGGGGGACAGGTGTCCCAGAAGTGAGAGACTGTGCTCTTTTTGGAACTGGACAAAGCACCCTTAAGAGAAAAACCCTAGAAGCAACTCTGGTCCATGCACAGTGGTGAGAGCACTGGGCATGGAAGGAAGATGTCACGATGGCAAATGATCTCCGAGCGGTGCCAGGTGTGACAGGAAACACAAGAGGTCTCAACTGTGTTTACCAGGGGAAGCCTATGGCACAAAAGGGACTCCTCACCCCTTGATGAACTGAGAATTGGTTATCTAAAGGGCGGTGATGAACTGAGAGTTGGCGATCTGAAGGATGGATGTGTTGGAAATTTGGTGGGGGGAGGAGGAATGTTTTTGGAAGGTTTTCATTCTTTCTGTGTGATTCTTTTTACATATAGTTGTAGGTTAATAAAGTTTTCTCTTCTTTATTCCTAAATTGGAGCCTGCTTTGCTCTATTCCTGGTCACATCTCACAGCAGACACCAGGGAGAGTGTATTTTCATGGGGGCACTGGCATTATGCCAGCATCAAATTGTGACAGAATAGTACATATTAGCGAATAGCTACCACATGCAGTGAACAGCTACCAGGACATTGCCTCGCATGGGATGACCCAGTACAATGTCAGACCAATAAAGAAATCTGACGTGTATATATAGAGACTAATTTGATTTGAAGAATATTAAAAAAAGAAAGAAGAGGAAAAGCTTTTGCCTCATTTCTTTGGAAGGTGGGAATAAAAAATATCTTCCTTTCAGATATGTCCAATATTATCCCATGAAGAAGGGTGTTGCCAACACTCACTGACCAAAAAAAAAAAAATGCAAGAACTTGACCACAGACTATTTCTTATAAACAGAGTAAATTTAGATGTAAGGCAGGACAATCATTACTCACAAAACAGAATATCAGACATTTCCAGGAAAGAAAAGGGTTGATCTTCTAAGAAGGTATAAAAAGAGCACAGATCCTTCAAAAAGAGAAGCAAGTCCAGTCCATTGTTATCTTTTAATCTTGCTAAAGAATATAAAGGAAAGAAACCCTTGAAATCAGAAGAATTCTTTCTGGCAAAGCTGAGGTTTGAATTGGGCTCAGCAAGCAGAGTAAAACATTTTTAGGTTTTGGAGAAAGTCAAGACAATAACCATCATTGTTTCTATGATACTCTTTGCTCTGCCCATTCGGGGAACATCCCCCATGCTTCTTCAGCTGTTATAAAATAGTATTTCAAGTGTTTTGGGACCTATTTTTTCTCCTTTCTGCATCCTGTATACATGTAGATGCTAGCAGGACCCTTACCCTTCATGAATGAAATATTTCTGGTATTTAAGCAAACACTTGGCTCAGCTGCAAGCTGAAATTTGATCATATGGTATTTACTAATGTATTATTAATGGGCAGCTGAATGGCTTCAACAATATTTCTTACTATTTATCATTCCATACAAGGGTAGAAAAGACAGGTCCCCATTTATCCGGGTTATTTTAAATGAGCTACACAAAAGAATTAAGTGGGGCCCTTATTTCCCCCACATCATCCCACAGCAAGAAAATATGATGTGACAGGGATTTGTCTTGACTTGTATCATATGAAGAATGAGCCCGAAGTAGACATAAAGCTGCCTTTCTTTAATGTCTTCTGATTGTTTCACTGAATTTATATGGCTTTGGTGCATTAATAATCAGTCTTTGAGAGTTCCCTGATATATCAGCCAGTTATCTCCAAGGGACTTCTGTTTGCCTGTAGTAACACTTGTGTGCTTGACTTAGAACACTAGTTCCATTTTTTGATGTATTTACTAAGCATGAGCCTAGGCTGCATCGTAATCCTCCAAATAAAATAAATTTAAAGTGTTGTTATTTTTATTATTGCATTATGTGAACAGGGTAGAATAATCAGACTTGTCAGATTTACTCAAAGTTTGGATGCCTGAGAGACAAAATCTGTCAATTACCTGACCACAAAACTTTTGCTCCTTTATAACAAACTTCAGGATAAAGTGCTTGGTTATGCCATAGATGCACTTATCACTTTTTAAAGCTATACACTCATCAGTTTTTAAAGTAATACAAATGATGGAATAAACTACAGGAACTTAGTCTGGATTCTGTGAGTGCTGAATAGAAGCTCCACTAGAAGCTGCCCGAGACACCAGAATCCCACAGTGTGGGATCCTCTTCCCAGCAAATTTTGTTGATTCTACAATTGCACATTCAAGTGGATTCCTAGGAGGATTACAATGATTTAGGATTCATGTTCACACACAATATTCTGATGGGTCACTATGCAGCTGCATAGATTTCAAATACTTCAGTCCATCTTTAGCTTTATCTACACTTTAGCTTTTGATCATACGGCTATCAATTAAGAATGAATAAGAAGAAATTTAGACTAGTCTCCAGAAAAATACTTTGATCCTAAAATTTCACAGGCTTATGAGGAGATTTTCAAAGATGCTTAACCCCTTTGAAGATCTGTCCTTAAAGTAAAGAAGCAAATTGGAAACCTGAGCACAAAGAGAAAAGGCACACTTAGAGAATCACACAGAAAAGTCAGAACTCACTTATGAGTCATGAAATGTTAAGAACAAGGCAGGTTGTTCTGTCCCCCACACACACTTTCCAGCTCAATGAGATTAATAGAAGTCTAGCATGTACTCAGAGGGTGTAAGAAGACTTGAACTTGTCATATATCATTGTGGTATTTTGTAAGCTACAACCAACTGCAGACTACTAAGGATGGCTAAGATGAAACACAATGAAGTGTTGAATTTCACCATTTAAGACCCAGAAAGAGGCTTTCCATGGATTTTTAAACTCAGCCCAGACTTATCAATACTAGTCTGCATAACCATTTCATTGCTCTGAATGATCCTGTGAAGGACACTTCATTCCTGGTGAGTCTGACCTGATTCTATGAAGTTACAAGGTCCATGGTAACAGGGCAGAAGAGAATGAAGTGCCTGATTGCAGGGACCCTGAGAGTGTCTTAGGGCCATTCTGTGATGTGTCATTACTGGTATTGACTGAAAAATCCACCCCATGACAGTGTGCTTGGGGACACTCTGGACTGTAAACTTCTGCTTGCAAAGAAGTGAGATAATTTCTTTTTTATTAAAAAAGGAAGTTTCTTACAAGATCAGTAGTTTGCTCTTTGCCCCACTCTAGTTATAAAATATACAAGGTTCCAAAATTCAATAAAATCTTTTGAAGAAGAGACAATTAGCTGGATGGAAGGATCTTCAAAGAACAGTATGCAAATCTCTAAGTACAATTTTTTTTGTCTGAAAACAAACAAACAAACACATTCATGAAATAAGGACACTGTTGCCAGTTTTGCTAGCAAAAGGTCAAAGTGTTCCAAATGAAAAGCACTGATGCATCAAGGACAAAGAAACAGACTGCCTTGCAAACCATGTGGATTTCTATGGGAGTTTATTTGTGTATATCCTGGGGGATCTACAACACATTAAAAGAATGCATTTGAACTTGTATCCTAAATAGATGTTTTGTTGCTAGGTGATGTAATATCCTTGTAACCCTAAGAACTCCAAGGACAATTGCATTCAGTGACATTTCTGTTGCCAGCAGTAAGCTGCTGGAAGAGTGTGATGGAAGAATTTTTTTGGTTGATGATTGTTCTAGAAAACTTTTCAGTTCAATACACTTGAACAAATGCAGTAGATTTTCAATAATATTTTTCTCATAAAAGCATAGCTATACTATTTTCACTCTTGAATTACTAGTCTTATCAGATGGCCTTTGGAAAGATTCAGCATTTATTTTTAACCCAAACTCTCTATTTAATACTATATTGGAGGGAAAACAGTCTTTTAAGTTACAGAAATTACACTGGGAGGAGTTATTAAATTCTTGACTGTGCAGTGAGCCATCCGCTACAGTATATCTAAGGTCCTGATTATTCTCCAGTGGGTGTGCTGGGAGGAGAAGAAAGTAGAAGGAAGAAGAAAATGTTACAGATGGAACCATAAAAACAGAAAATAAATGTTGACAAGAGAGTCAAACTTAGTTTAAACTTGTCTAACCATGGAATTAAAAAAAAGTATATTGATTAGTTTTGAACTTAATGCTTCACAAGAAGAAAGACCAAATATCTCCAAAACTACAGTATACTGTTGAAGATATCAATATGAATATCCGTATTATTGTATCACAAGTGGGCAGAGTGCTGAGTGAAAAATGTTAAAATGAGTCCACTAAAATGATGGCACATAAAGAACCTCACAAGAAAAGAAACAAATCTGCAAATTGCAAAAAAAACCAAGAAAAAAACAAATCTGCAAATTGCAATCAAGAAAGAGCTCCACAACTTTCCTACAATCTATCCGAGTTCCACTGACTAGTTATAGTTCTAAATGAAAAGGTCTTGTTATGAATATGAGAGGAAAATGTCACAGTGTTAATGACTGGATACATTTACTTTACCTGTTATATGTTATTATAGTATCAGAAACAAAGGGAATACCAATTATTGTCAAGAGAAACACGCAATTCAAACAGGAGAAACACCATTTTTAGGATAGTTAAGATTTTTCTGAGTTGTGGTGGTTAAAAAACTTTGAAAGTCCTGGGTAGAACTCTCTGACTTCTCTGTGTATTTTTCTGAGTCTCAACTGGTTCCAAGTGAAAGTCAGAAGAACAAAAAGTAATGGAGGAAGTTTTTGCTTCAAAATATTTAGAAATTTTCTGTAGACTTTGATCAATCATCCAAGACTTTTTTATTTTACTAAGCCAGTTGATTTACTCACTGAAGAAAAAAATCCAGACTGAGATATTGTCTTTCATGTCACAAAGCCCTCAAGTGAAATATTTTAGATTTCTAGGCAAATGGCTTGTTCATGATCAAATTAGCAAAGGGTTCATTCATGGTCAAATTATTAGATCTACAATAGATGGTAGAGATCAATGAGAAAATATTAAATGGCACTCAAAACTCTATTGTCAGGGCTGCTGACAAAATTTATAATGCTACTGTAACATATGGTTTATTTTAACATTTTATAACTACTACCAATAACTGCTTATTTTATGACATTCATAGCTGTTTTCTTCTTTCTTGCAAAGTACATTTCATAATATATTGAAATGTTTGTATCTTTGGATCAATAATAATTTGTTCACAACAAATTAAAAAAATGAAAAAATCTGAAGTCTTCTTATACAACTACAGGTTCAGCTATCTGTCAGGTTTTCTTTATGTAATAATAGCAGCAGATTTCCTTAGTTTGCTTTCTGTACTGTTTCTGAAAAAATTGTTATCATATGCTTTAATAAATGTCTAGCTGTGTAGTTCAGTACTCAAGATTGTTCACAAGGGGAGAGTATAGTTTAAAAAACATACAGATTTCTTACAG
Organism: Zonotrichia leucophrys gambelii; assembly: GCF_028769735.1. Taxonomy (NCBI): domain Eukaryota; kingdom Metazoa; phylum Chordata; class Aves; order Passeriformes; family Passerellidae; genus Zonotrichia; species Zonotrichia leucophrys. Next base: position 40,743,047 of record NC_088172.1, read on the forward strand.
ATGTTTGAACATGACCTGAAACAAGAGTATTATGTCCCTCTGTCCAATCTTGGTATTTTTCATGGCAAACCCTGAAGTTTCAGACCCATGACTCTGGTTAAATGATCATGAGAAAATCAAACAGCAATGCTAGTATTAAATAGAATATGAATGCTAGTATTAAATAGAATATGAAGTATTCTTCTACAATAAGTCTGTAAGGTTCTTCAGTGCACTGGAAGCCAATCTTTGATGAGGAGCATGATTATTTAATGGATTTGTTTACAGTTTATTGTGGCTTCCTGCACTCCGTTGCCAACTGCATTCTGGTGCAATTATATCCACTTGGGATAATTGCTCTTTCTCTGAGAACTGCTCCTCCATTTTGGAAAAATTTCCAGGTTTTAGGAGAACAGGCAGAGCAAGATTGACATGGAAATCAGTACTGGAAATAAAGAGGTGGAGTGAGGGAAAATGGATGTATCAGAGGCTGTCTCTGAAACAGTCCAAAGAGGTAGTGAAAAGAATGAGACTTTCCTGGAAAACCAGCTCAGCCTTTCTGCAGCACAAGGCGTAAAGCTAGTAAGCTAGTCTGGTGACGACTGAATACTGCTTGACTGAAAACTAAGTCCAAATAACAGAAATACCTCTGTAGAGGAATCTAATCATAGTTAGGAAGGGAAGATTTAATTTATAGATTTTTTTGTATTTTTTTTTCAAGTTGGCATACATCATATCCTGTTGCTTAACAATAGCTTTAGATGAAAAGTTGATTTGCTTCAATTAATAATAAACACTAGTTTTAAAGACTTGTAGAAAGAATATGCCAGAAGCTTCCAGAAAATGCCTGAGCAAATTGTACCTTCTATCTGTCACACAGTTCAGTGTTACCACACCATGAAATCAGTCTGATAAAGAAGCAGTGCAGACTTTGAAGTCTGTTAATAACCTGCAGGCAGAACCAACCACAGGGTTTTTGAACCAGCATTCCCTTTATTAACTTTTTGTCGTGCGACAGTCCATGTTTATCTATCCCTCTTCCAGGGTAAATCTGATGGTAGAGGAAATCTGCTGGATAATAAAAGATGGCTTTTCATATTTACACAGCACACAGGTAGCACTCCTACCTGCTCTAATAGCAGCTGTGCTATATCTCAGATAATCACTGTCCTTGCACCGTGCTACCTTCAGCAGCACATTTCTCTGTGCCAAGCTATTTCTTAGCACAGCTTTTGACAAAGCGATGCTGGAGGTACATGGATCCATTTACACTGCTCCACCTAATGCTGTATAATCTTTGCAGACAGGCACAGGAGCTTTCCTATCTGAGTTCAGCAGTTTTCAAATGAGAATTGCTCTCACTGGCAGGTAAACAGCAGCAGCAGATGTGCCTGAACCTGTGCTGCACAGCTCACAGAGAGAGTTGTGCACACCCATGGGAATCCTTCAAGGAGGCTGAATGCAGGCATCAGACAGACATAAAAAGGTGCCCTTGGTAGAGCATAAACAGATGGATTCAGCAGTAGTAGTAGTAGTAGTTCATCAATTGCACTGTACAGCCATGTTTGCATATCTATCACATAATGAGAAAACCCTTCCATTTTCCTCTGGATGCTAAGTTTGCATTTCTATTAAGTCAAATACTCTCAGAAATAGGTGTTTTGTGTAGAACAAAGCTGCCATTATATGAAGAAGCATTTTCTGTTTCTCCAGTTTATTAATGTTTTATTCAAATATGCAGGGTAAAGTCTTCATTTAATCACCACTGCACTGTTAAAAGCCTTCAAGTTCTATTACTCCACCTCTTGTTCCTGTAAAATTTTAGATTGGAATTTGGAGAAAAGTGGTGGCACAGACATTATTTTCTTTAATATTATAGTTTTCCAATTACTGTAATTTAGTTAAAAGAAATGATTGCCTTAAATGGGATTTGGGACATTATTACAACACAAAATTTAGGATTTCAACACCTACAAAATAAGAAGCTTATAAAAGTCTTGAAAAAGGTGCTTTCTACATGCCATTTAATAAGTAATAAAAGCTCTGTTTACTTAGTTCTCTGTGATTCCTATTTATCCTTGACATATTTATAGTGAAATAATTTTATTAAGAGAAATCTGAACTGTCACACTTTAAGAATGTTATGAACTAACTTATTTCTTAATATGGAAGTGTTGCTATCATGTTGGAGGGGAAAACCAGTGCCTTCAGCCTGTGCCTGACTATACTTCTCATGTGCGTCCACAAAGAGATTTTGGAGTTGGAGTTACACTTACTGTTTGGTGAACATTGTTCACCTTTGATGCTAAGGCAAGGTAGAATACTCCCTGACATCTATTTTCACTGATTATTCCTTTCTTTGAAAGGAGAAGTCTTTTAGAATTCTTGAAAACCTAGCAATTGATTTTTTGGTGGTTTATCATATTTGAGGCAGAAGCACAGAAAACCTTACAAGCACAGGTTTCATTCTTCTGACAGTATCTGAATTCTCTTATTTTTGACTGTGCCACGTTTCACTTGAAGCTTAGGATAATAATCAAGTTTATCAGGCATTGATCTTGCCTTCCATATATGAGGTATTGTGCATTAGTATGATAATTCTGTGCTTTTGATATAATCTATCTCATAGATGTATTTCATTTTCCCTCCCAGAGAATCATAGGGTGACAGCATTCCAAAAAAGTACCTTAAATATTTACAAGATGAGTTGAAATTCTTTGTTAAATTTTCTGGAAAATAACACAGACACAATTATACTCTTACATGTTGCTTTCTCAAACTCTACAACCTGTGTTTATGTTACATAAAAAAGTATGTTGCATTATACACACAGAGAGAATGATTGATACAGTTCAACCTTTTTTTCACATTTTGCTAACCAGTTAGTTAAAAGGACTACTTTAGGTTTATATTCATGAATTTCTGAATAAAACAAATATTGAAACATCGCCACTGTTTTAGATTCATACCTTTGTATTTAGAACACTCAGCAGGTTCAAAAATTGTTATTGTAAATGAAGTCTAGTACAATCCAACTTGAGTAACAAATCATCATGCACATCTTCAACTCTCTGTTTTGAAGGAAAAGTCCAGAAGTCCTGACCATTAACATGAACATTTTGCTGCTTAATATCTTTATTAATGATCTGGATGAGGAGGTCAAATGTATTGAAAGGATTGTCAAGCACTGAAACAGGCTACACAGGGAAATGCTGGAGTCAACATCCTTGGAAGTGCTCAAGAAATGACTTGACCTGGCACTTAGTGCTGTGCTGAAGTTGATACAGATGTTCAATCAAAGGTTGAACTTGATGTGGGAGGTTTTTTCTAGCCTTAATAATTTTGTGATTCTAAGTCCAGAAAGTCTAGAGGAAATTTACAGGGCAGCCAAATACAAAAGTCTAAGAGACACAGGAAAAATTCCTGCTGTGTCAACTGTAAGAATACAGACCAGTATCTCAGGAATTATGTTTTGAATTTTTTCAAGTGTTTGATGCATAGTTTCCTTGAAACAGTCCAGGGGAACACTATCACCCTTCATTCTCAGTCGAGCTCTTTCTAGAGTGTTCACACTCTAGGTTGAAATAGTCTTTAATGGATGACTGATTAAACATATTCCAAGAGTTGTACAAATCTTTTTTAAGATAGGAAGAAATGCAGTGCAATATTATTACCCTGTGTGTAAATGACACCCAACCCTATCACAAATACTTTGTAAATTTCCAATGCATTGATCATGTATTGCTGAAAAATAAATAATCTAAACAAATACCTTTCTCCAGTCATCCCTTAATGAAGTAATAGCAAGTCCATACTGGTTACTTTCTAATTTCTTAGATTTCTGCTGGCAAGGATCCACACTTTACTGGGACAGATATCATTATCCATCATCAGCCCTTAATGCCAGAAATTACTGTTTATGGCATGGAATGCTGCAAGGAAAAGATAGTCCAATTATTTTTTCATTTTTTAGCAGCTAATTTTCTGAGTAAATGAATTGAGGTCAGTTCTCATAAAGTGATTTTGTTTAACAGAAATTACAGTCTTTGGCAGCAAGAAATACTTGGATGGACTAGAGAGAAAAATGAATGTCCTCCTCTACTAAAAACCTGGGACAAAGGCCAAACTCCCCTTGACTGGAAAGGTGCTTGGGATTTTATCCTAGTACAGAATTCTGTCTTTGCGGTTTACAAAGCCCAGGTAGATTCCAGGCATCACCTCTAAATTTGGATGTATCATCAAGGTAGCAAAGAGTGCTTGACCTCACAGCACAGCTATTACTGGCTGAAATAGATTCAATAATCCCTAAATTCTCAAGTGTTTTGTTTTTTGGGCTTTTTTTTAATAGGACCAAAAATGCAAAACCTTTTCACAGCTTCAGGACTATGGATATAGTCAGTCCTTCAGATAGGTATGACAGATTTTCTATAGCATTTTAAACAGAGCTGTTGCTTATTTAACAAAGCAGCACAAATTACACAATAGAAACTCTATCTGTAAAAAGCCATGCCTTGGAGATAACGCCAAACAGGTTGGCTTGTTTGTATTTGTGAAGGGGAACTTGTATATGTTTTGTTTTAGCTTTTGAATACTACTTTGGATTTTCATTCCAGTAGTTCAGGCTCATCTTCTGAACCATGAACCCATCCTTAAGCCAACACACCATGCCCTCCAGCCCTTATTATCTGACTTTCTGTCTCAAAAGTTTATTTTAACCCACACTGTGTCTTTTCAGTCCTCTTGTCCTCCTCTTGAAGTACATCAATATTTCTCCAGCCTTAAGCATGGGAACCAGCAGTGCTCCTGTAAAAACTATTCTGATCCAGATCCCTGAAGGAAAAAGAAATATCTCCCCAGTGTTTCAGCCACTCTATTCCCCTAAGGCACTTTAGATGAGAGACTGGGATTTCTTTTAATGACTTCAAAGACTCCTTTGTCCCCAAGGAACACAATCCCAGCTATGCTGGCTGATTGCTGACTCTGTATTCTGAGACATTAGGTGGCCTCACAAAACCCAGCTGCAATTCAAAAGCTGTTTGCTTGCAGCTACATGTCCTCAGGCTTCCATGACACACACAGCCATCACAGTTCATGTCAAGCTGTTACATAATCCTGGACACTTCCTGGCTCTTCTTTAGTGAAGACAAATGGAAGGAAATGCTCTCCTCATCTTTTTTTTCCAGAACAATGTGCCCTTTTGATTCAAGTTCAGCTTGCAGAGTGATTGTCAATATTCATGGTATGTCCAGGTTGGGACTTTGTCTCTGATTTTCTCAGATTTCCGCCAGTAGTCCAACATAAAATATAGTGAAAACTTATTCTCCAGAGGCTTGGGAAATATATGGAAAATAAGACAACATAATAATTCATCTCCAATGGATTTTATTACATTTTAATTTATGATAACCAGTTCTTGTCCTTCAGTGTCTTTTCACAGCATCTAGAACCATTGGACTATCTTTGAAAACTCCTAGGGGTTCAAATATTATTCCCATTTACATGTTCTGGTCTTTGTGCCTATCACTGTATTGTTTTATACATTTCTGCAAAGCTCTATATTTACAAGGGATCCAGCTTTTATCTTTCCAACAGAAAGGGCTAGCTTCCTTTCTTTTAAACAGTCTTTGCAATGGTCTTTGAATGTATTATGACCTTTACGAATATTTTCGCCTTACTCTTCATAAAGATAAGTGCTCTGCTTCCTTTTTTCCTGACAATGAGATTGATTATTTCTGGTTTTCCCTGGGTCATTAATAATGCAATTATGAAATATGCTATGTGGGAAACAATAAATATAAGGGTAATATTCACTTGAAAAAAGCATCAGATTTAACCTTAGGCTATTCAATATACATCAGCTACATTGCGAGTGGAAGCACAGAAGGCACGCTTTGGTGCATAACATATCATCTCTTTTCTTCCTAATGTGCTCTACAGTTCTGGTTTTAGCAGAAGGGGAATATGCAGTCTTTGATGCTGCTCAGCCAGCCGCCTCCCTGATGTTTCCATCTTTTTTCTTCCAATGTTTGTATTAGGCCTGTGTTGCAGAACCAATGAGAGTTTTAAATACCCTTGCCTGCCCAATTTTTATTAGATTTATCACACATTTGCATCTGAAATTGAAACCTAAAGTGATCTTATAGAGCTAAGATATTGAATTTTTAAAGTAAAGATTACAAATGCATAGTCAAGAAGTAATGTGGTAATATACTTCACAAAATATTATTCTGTATAGAGGACAGAACATATGATCAAAAACAATTTTTCAAACCTTAAATATCAAATTGCAGTCATTTCTAAATTGAAACATTCCAAAGCTGCTCAGTAAGAACCTATTAACCAGAAAATATTTGCGTATCAGTGGAATGCTTCTTTCATGATAAGGGAAAGGCACTGTATTTTAAATATGTATCAAGCTGCACTACCAACTCTTGAAAATATAGATTGACCAGGAATGCTGACAGAAATTTTTGCCTTAGGATATCCAGGTGCTGCTGTACAATGTCTCTATAAAATCACTAAAGGCATCATTTAAACAACATTAAGAAAGAGAACCAGGATACTACTAGATGGTGCTGTATCCTGAACAAATCACCATTTTAATTATGTTAGCTGTTAAAATGGTCAGTCTTAATTCAAGTCCAAGCTAATTAGTGTAAAAGTAAGAACCTAATCATAGTTATTTTTAGAACAGAGACTGCAAGTTCTTTTGCCCAGCCACAGAAAGACTAAACATGTCCTAAAGCAAGCCACATACTTGCCTCCATCTAGGTTTATTCCATTGTTTAGAGGAAACACCAGGTTACCATTTGTGCTTGACATCTTGTGGAGGCCATACAGCAGAAAAATGCTCCAAGATCATTTGTTCTTAATGAAAGCAATTTGTTACTAGCTGAAGCAAAATGTTCTTTGTCCTTGTGCCAAAAACGCCTTGTCTATCCGTCATGTTTTCTGTGCTTACACACAATAATGGAAATATTATGAGATATGCTTAGAGTAGCAGCATAACAAGGTGGACACACTTCATTGTTCTAAAACAATAGGCATGAGTGTGTTGTTCTTTGTCACACTTTTTTATCTACCATAGAAGCTCATTGACACGAAGGAGGTTCAGCATTTCTTAATTGCCTTTTTAATTTAGTCCACTCTTTTTCCCCCCAGGGCTGATGCACTGATTCCGCTCATTCCTCCTTCATCCCTCTCTCAATAGACCTGCTTTTATGAGATACATATTAAAACATCTGCTTTTTTTATTATGCTCACATGTTTTTATGTAACAATATTTTATTTTCTCTATGAATTTAATAAACTCTTTGAGGTAAGGGTTATGAACACTTAAGAGAAATACAGATATCTTGGAGTAGAATGTTTCTAAAAGGAAGTAGGACTGAAACTTAAGAAAATAAAAAGAAAGAACTTAGGGGAAAAAAGGGTAGATGCATCAATAAATATAGATAGCAAAATGGTTCTCAGCTAATCCCATTACCCCAGACAGCTGCAGGAGAAAAAATTCACATAATTTCATACACATGGCCTTTGTTCATACAGAGACAGCACTTTGCAGTGGCAGCCCAGCAAAGAACAGCATTTTTGAGCATAAGAATATTTAAAGAACAGATGAAGCACCTAATTTCCTTTTCTATGGAAGTTTTTGTGTGCTCTAACAGAGGTCATTAAAATTACAGAAAACTCTTCAGAAATCATTAAGTACCCAAAGGACACATGAAAGTATATATGAAGGAGTTCAGCATGGTAAAATTATACTGATGTCTTTCCATTAAAAAGAAAGGGAAAAAAGAAAATAAAATCATATGCTGTGGAAAAGGAACTGCACAAGAATATGAAATATTCATGACTGATTCTTCGAACAGGTGTGGTTGAACTGTGTGTACACAGATCACACACAAAATGTTACGCACTACTGAAAATTAAAAATATTTGGTGCAGTATGTATCCGTCATATCAAAACATATAGCTTGTGTTGCAGTAGAGTATCCATTTTTTCTGCTTACAGTATGTTTGAGTTACAGAACCATAGAATCATTAAGTTTGGAAAAGACCTCCAAGATCAGAGTCCAACCTTTGACCAAAAACCACTTTGTCAACTAGGTCCCAGCACTTAGGGCCACATCCAGTCATTATTTGAACACCCTGGGCAGTCCATTCCATTGCTTGACAATCCTTTTCATTAACAAATTCTTCCTTACATCTAACCTGAGCCTTCCATGATGCAGCTTGAGGCTGTGTCCTCTTGCCCTGTTACTTGTTGCCTAGGGGAAGTGGCTAATTCCCTCCTCTCTCCACTCTTCTTTCAGGTAGTTATAGAGAGTGACAAGGCCTCCCTGGAGCCTCCTTTTCTCCAGGCTAAACAACCCCAGCTCCCTCAGGAGCCACTCCTCATAGGAATTACTCTCCAAAGCCTTCAGCAACTTTGTTGCCGGTCTCTGGACATGCTCTAGCACCCCAAAGTTCTTCTTGTACTGAGGGACAGAAATGGACACAGGATTTATGGTGTGTCCTCACCTGTGCATGGAGACAATCAGCGCCCTGGTACTGCTAGCCACGCTATTTTTTATACAAACAAAGATTTCACCGACCTTCTTGGCCACTTGGGCACACTCTGGCTCAGTTTCAGCTGGATGCCAACCAGAAACCCCAAGTCCTTTTCCTCTGGAGCACTTCCCAGTTGCTCTGCCCCCAGCCTATAGCGCTGCCTGGGTTGTTGTGACTGAAGGGCGAGACCTGTCACTTGGCCTGCCGCATACAACCAGCCTTGGCCCATTAATCCAGCCTGTCCATGTCCCTCTGCAGAACTTTCCTGCCCTCCAGTAGATCAAGACTCCTACCCAGTTTGGTGTCATCTCTGACCTTATTGACAGTGTGCTTAATCCCCTTATCCAGATCATCAGTAAAGGTATTAAACAGAATTGGCCCCAAAAGTGAACCTCAGGGATCCCCAGTAGTGGCTGGAGGCATATTTGCCAACAATTGAAGGAATTCATCTAGATGTTGACAACTGAGCAAGAGTAATACTGAGAACATCTCATTGTGTCTCTCACTGAGGAGAATGTATCAGTTCTTTCCTTCTATGCAAACTATCTCACAATCTTCAACGCATTATTCGTTACCTTGTTTAGAAATGTATTTCTCAGTTAGTAATGACTTTTAAATATCCATAAAATATGGAGTAAAAGGTTATAAAATGAACTGTTAAATTACATTTTAGGATATGATGAAGTGCTTTGCATGTTCATAATTGAAAAAGGAGAAGAACCACTATTTTCCCTTGTTATTATACACCATGTGGTGCATCTGATTACTCATCCCTCCTTCTTCTTCAGCAGTCATTTCCTCAAATATCTACACAGTCATCTTTCATTTCCTTGACCCTAGTTGGCAACTTATTTAGAAAGTATAAATCACCAAGGCAGTACTGGACTAAATGCTAGGTGCCTTTTTAATGCTGCAGTTCTAGTCCTTACAACTTTAGGTGAATATGGCATAATTCAGGAAGGAACAGAGCAGTGTGAGTAGAGGTACAAACATCTTACACACAAAAAAACCCAGGCATTACTAACTTCAGAAAAGAGGTAGTTGAGTGGGAATATGAGAAAGTTAATGAAATTCTTTGCAGCATGGAGAAGGAGATAATAAATACATTGTAAAACTGGTTGCTCTGGGATGTTGTGAGGGCCAAAGGGATAATTAGTTTTGGAAAGAAATTTCAGAGCTACATGGAAGATACAGACATTATTTATATCATTATATATACTGGTGGATATTAGACATCATGATAAAGATATACTGGTGATAAAATGCTGATTGCTGGAAACAGGCAAGGTATGCCAGCAATGAAATTGTTCTTTTCGTGCCTTCATTATTATATTGTTTACTGAGACCATATTATGCCCATTCAAGCCAGAAGGTTAGGTTAGGTGGACCTTTGGCTTAACCCAGTTAGGTCAGTCTTTTACTGCTCCAAATCATGTACCGTTTTACTCCACAGAATCTCCATTTTTTACTTCATGTCTGTGCCAGGCTGTGCTCAGTCCTTTCTAAACTATTTGGCTCAGTCCTTAATTCCGGCAGCATTTCTCTTTGGACACTCTAGGAATACTCCTTCTACTGTTTTTTTTGTACGGTTCTGTTTTTGTTTGTTGTTTCTGTTGGTTTTTGTTTGATTGGGTTTGGTTTTTTGGTGGTTTATTTTTTTCTTTTTCCTGCTCCCCCTTCATCCATGCTAAAGATAATTTATGCTTGGTAAAATATACCAACATTTTAAAAATACGTGAACCATGTTATGCAAACATGTGGATATGGCCCTGTTTGTGGTCCCCTGATGCCTGGCCTGCTTGTAACAGAAAAACAGGCAGAGTAAAATTAAGTAAAAATAAGTAAAAAGGCTTATTTTGTGGTTTTTTTTTTTTTATTTGGGTTTGTTTCTGGATTTTTAATTCATTTTACTTTGGTCCACAGTAAGAAGAACTTTATTTTTTGTAGCCTGTCAAAGAAAGACACTATTTTCACATGTGGGTTTTTATGCTTACAAGAGAATAACCATGTTGCTAAAGGTTTGTACCAGTCCTAGATACACTCACAAAGAAAAAAAAAATTATTTTGATTATGTGATACTATCTGCAAGGTATTAGAATAAAAATAGAGATAGGAAGGATTTTTGACTTCCACTTTCTTTTTTTTTTTTATTTTATTTGCAGTACTCTATTTGCTTAGTCCAGGCAGAAATGTGAGTGCTTATGCAAAGGTTTCCTGTGGTTTCAAAAGTGGAATTCAATATACTCTAATGCATATCTCTATTGGAGCTTTTGTCATAATAAGGTTGATTCACTTATTCAAACCAGCCCTATTCCCAACAGTACCCTCACAAGAAATAGATCCTAATCGCTGTCAGTTCCCTTGGGACTTAAAAAGCTGAAGCAATACAAAAGTGTGTATAAGTTTAAGATAATGTAGTCACATTTTTCTAATCATACTTCTAATTTCACTAGCTTGTTACACAAAAGCACTGATTGGGGAACAAGATCGTAAAAGCCTAAGAGATAATACTGAATCTCTCACACTCCAGAATGTAATAATTGTAGAGTTGCTTAAAGAGCTGCCATAAAAATACGATGAATCCCCAAAGCTGCATTTGCAGGGTACTTTTAAAGAAGAACAAATAATGCCCAAGGGTGGGGCATGGAGAAGCTTGTACAAACACAATGATTTCTATAATAATTAAAATTTTAATCAAGCCATCGATTCCCCTTCCCATCCTCCAATACACACAACATTTCTGTTCAAACAGGGAAAAGGCCACTTGTCAGGAAGCAATGCACAAACATTTTCTCACACATATTTGAAACAAAAAAACATGAGTGTACTGTTGCTGGAAAACAGATGCCTTATGTTGAAGACAATACTTCTGTAGCTCTTGTTTTTTCATGTGTCTTATAAGAATTGGAGTCACTTGGAAGTTTAAAAAAATCATTGCATTTGGATTTCTGAAGACTGCCTAAAAGAATAAAATGCCATCTTTGATATTCTGTGTGTATTTTTTTCACCCGTTGTGAAGGGTACTCTTATATGATTAGAAGGGTGTTGGAGACTGTTTTTGTGTCTCATTATCAGCATAAGACTGTGAAATATTTACCAGTTCTTGATTTTCCTCACTTTCTGAGGATGTGGCTGTGCAACAAGGCATACATTAAAGGATGTGATGGCTCTAGCATGCCAAATTATACAACAATAAGGATGCACAGAACTATGTGGCATCTGGAGGATGTCCCTTGGGTTTCTTCTAGTGAGAAATCCCTGAAGAAGTTGTGGAGCTCAGGAACAGTACAGGGAAATGAACACTCCCCTCTTTCACCAACCCTCCTCTTCCAGGGAAAGTCAATCACCATATTAAGAGATTTAATGGCATTTGAACGTGCTATAGAGGAATAGCCCCTGCAGCACTGTACTGAAAATGTGCAGGCAAGACCCTGGTTCTGGGAGAGTGTGAGGAAAGGCCATGTGAATGAAGGCATGAAGCTTGTATTGAGTGCACATGTTCATAGAGGTCCATCCTCAGAGCCAAATTCCTGAGCCCAAGCTCTGGCAGCAGCAGGATAGGATTGGAATGTCAGCAGCCCTCTGCTACAGAAAGAAAAATTCTTCTGCCTTTTTATGTAGCAAAGCAAAGCCTGAAAATACAACCTGAGCATGTCTGTCTGGAGCTGCTGATACTATTAACGTAATTATTAAAAGTCTCAGAGCCTGGACTGATTACTTACAGCAGTTGAAGGTGTTATCACTTAGGACAGACTTGTTGCAGTACAGCCTGATGGACATAGGTGAGAACTCTGAGGTTAATGCAGAAACTCTAGTAATGCCTTTTTGTGGGGCTGGTACATTTCCAACAACTAAATGTTCTGGACTTATCAGCCAAAACTCTTTACTTCAATTAATCAGTGCAACTACATCAGAGGACAGAGAGACAGAGCTAGGTTAAGTACCTCCTAAAAACTCATGGTGTAAAGTGAAGCAATTTTAGGAGGTAATTTGAACTAAGCAGCTAATCAGGAGGCTTGAGGACGTGTCACACTTCTGGTCTGTGTCTTCTGATGTGGGGCTTCTTCCATAGAAGAGCAGTAAAGAAAAAAGAACTGGGCTCAGAAACAAAAGGTGCTGTATTCATACATTTACATACTGTCTGTCTGCAAGTTAAATATCCTTTTTCTTAAAATTCAGGCCATTATTTCTATGTCTACTAGATAAAGGAATTATTAATTTCCGTATTTTTATTCAAAAATAGCTCTTGTGCTCAGTTTCACCAGACAAAGGGACACTTTACCCCACCTCTGAGCTGCTTGGCTGAGTCGTCCAGTTAGCTGCCACTCTATGAACAGCACATATTTCCAAGAAGCAAAAACTGAAATCATGAGATGTACATGGCAGAGTATGCATATTTGCATAGGCAACTATGCAAATACTACATGGACTCCCTGGTGTATACAAAACTTGCTGTTGTGAAGAGAATAATAAGGTAATGTGAGGGGGTTTTGTCTATGGTTTGGGATTTTTCTCAAAATATGATTTGTCCTTCAAACCACAGTGCTTAAAGGCAGACCTGCTAATAAGTTAGGAGTCTTTTCCTTAAATGAGTATTTGCTGCTCCAAAATGAGATTGACTGCTCAGACTTTAGGCTACAGTCTGGTGAGCTAAAAGACATATGTTTCAAAATCAAAGCAGAGATTCACATATAATTATTAGACTGTAGGAGCTGGTTTAAAAAATAGATGACAAACACCAGAACACTTCTGATAGAATTGCAGGAGGTGACCAACCTTGAAACTCAATTCATGGTGTGTAATTGCCTTGGCAAGGCACAAAGTAGTAAGAATGTACATTTTCTTGTACCATATGGGAATGCCTTGAATTCTTGATTTTCCTCCATCTACACAAGCTGCACACTGTATGGAATTGTTAGGTGAAGTTCCTTTGAAAAAGCAAAAAGAAATCCTTTCAATATGCTTTTGTCTCCACATATAGCCTTTACAACCTACCTGCACATCACAGATGTAAAAAAATCAAAATCTTCGCAGATAAAGTGCTGGCCTGTCTCTTTCATAGTGTAATAAGAGAAATAATTAGTAATTTTACTGTGAACCTTCATTATAGTCTGTGTATGGATCTCTCCTTGGTAGCAGTCAGACTAATTGCCATACATTTTTCAGACAATTGGTTTACATCACCTTCTGTATACAATATAAAGGGAAAAAACAGATTGCATCTATACAGACAGGATAAAGGCTATTATTTCTGTAGCTTCAACAAGATTTCAAAAATGTATGATGCCTCTCATAGATAGATAAGGTGAGCAGCTGAACTCAAACCCAAGGTCTGTTTCTCTAAGGGGCTACTATGCAGAATTTTCGTCAGCTGGGCTGAAGATGTGTCCCTAAGGATCTGCTCACATACCTCTAGGTTTTCTAGGTGCAGTGATTTGCTAGGGCTGAAGGAATTTTGTTATTTCATGCCAAAAAGCGATGGATGCACTCAGAACACCACATCCCTTTCCTGACATTGCTGCTTCTCATTTGTGGCTATGCATTCGTATAGATACCATGAGGAGTTGCCAGATCCAGGACCCCAACAGGGGTTGGGCAGTTGCTGTTCCAAATATCCAAATATCCAGTTCCAACCAGTAGCATGGCTAAGGTTGTATTGCCCAGAGACACAGACACTTAAGCTCATACATACACATACAGCAACTGGATCCTCCAGCATCTGGGCTAACACCATCTGTCCAGTAGCTGTCCGTGGATCCCAGTATTCCCAGTTGCTGCATCTGGACTGGCCAGCTCCCGAGTTCACAGGCTGCAGCCACTAGTGTAGATCCATACAGGTACTGTGTCTAATCAGGATTAGACACCCAGATCATCCGGCCCCTGTCCTGGATCCTCAGCCACAGGCTCCCACAAAGATATGCATATACACACATACACACACAGAGACACAGACATATGCAAAAGTGTCTCTTAATCAACATCCCAGACTTCATGGTCTCCTTGTCAGTCAGCCAGGATCCCTGGTCCCTCTGCCGTCCAGCTTCTCCAATTGTCTCTCTCCCAGAGACAGGGTCATACACAAACACAGGCTGGCCCACAAAGTGGATGCTCCCCAGCCACTGCATGTGCTGATGCGCTGTTCATATGAACATGGTCCTGCTCCAGTGGCTGCACCCAGCCCCCATGCACATACACAGCCCCACAAATATGCACACAGGACCCCTCACATAGCAAGAGAGGTAAGAATGGGTTTTAGAGAGAATCCAGGACTGACTGCAGACACCAGGCACAAGGCACTGCCAGGTAAGTGTATTGACCTGCCAGCTGTTTACAGCCAAACTTCTATTTTTCACATTCAGTTCGTCCCATCCTTTCCTATTTTCACTTGATTCTTCCCTTAATACCCCGTAATGAGTTTTATGGCATCGTCTTAAACATCCCTTAATGAATCTACTAAGTCTTAATGCGTGAATCCCAGTCTGAGGTGCTCAGGAAGCCCCTCCCAAGGACTCTCAGGTGTGGGTCTCACCCCTCAGTACATGATGGCCTCCAAAAATGGCCTGGGGTAGCCAAGCAGGAGCTTGTGTCCCTGGCTGAGTTATTATGTTTCCCCCAAGTGGGGCTGTGCCTTTACCCCTTCGTGCCTGGGCAGATGACCCTTTAATCACACATCCTAAAAGGTACAACATCAGCCATCACTGTGTCATGAGGGAAACTATCGCCCCCCATCTCCTATGGATGCTCTAGGAGAGTTTGAGGAGGAATGTGGACCCACTTATTATCTCCTCCAGCACACAAAAAGCAGGTTCACCTAGCCCATGCTGAACCTCTCACTGATTCAGGCTGTCTTTCTGCTTTATTGGGCCTGAACCTTAATCAATGTTAAGGGACAGTGGGAACCCCTTCTAAAACATCTACAAGCTGTCAGCTGCCTCAAGAAATTGTTACTGCCAGTCATGAATCTCTAGGAAACAGGTAAACATGACACTTGAAAAGAAATGAAGCTGAGTATTTTTCCTCTCACTTTATTCTGTGAACATTTCAGTTATGCTTCAGTCCCTCTCCGAGAGACTCTCACCAGACTCTGTGCTATCAGTTATTGAGAAACCCTCTCTCATCCCATGAGCTGAAAGAGATCTTTTGCAAATCACTTAATATCTCCCTACCTATCACATAAGATGCAAAACACAAAGAATATTTGGCCTGCTGCCATAACAGTTGATGGAGTGTCTTGTGAGGGGCAGCCTGCCAGAAGCCCCATCAAACTGAAGAATCACAAAATGGTTTGGGTTGAATTATTGGGTCATCTAGTTTTAACATCCCTGTCATGGGCAGGCACACCTTCCATCAGACTGGGCTGCCCACCATTCAATCTGGCCTAGAATTCTTCCAGGGATGGAGCATCCACATCTTTCCTGGGCAATCTGTTCCACTGTCTCACCACCCTTACTTTAAGTAAAAGGTGTTTCATCCTTATATCTCATGTAAACCTACCCTCTTTTGGTTTGAAACCATAATTCCATGTGCTATCGCTAGGTGTCTTTGTAAAAAGTCACAGGAGGGAGCATCATTAAGGATGATGTTCATTAATAGGAAGAGGATAGATCAAATCATGATGATGAAAATAGTGGCTGTGCTGATCACTATTTTCATCAGCAAGGATTGAGCTGTACTCAGGCTAAATGTGAGTTTTACCAAGATAGGACAAGTAGTTTCACCTGCTGCTTTACGTGCATTTTTTCTGACAATAGAGTCCCTGCACAAAAAATTTAATTTGGCGTCTCACCTGGAAGCAGTTTTTTTTCAGCTTCCATTTGCTTGAATATAAACATGTCTGCATAACTATGTGATCATTATTGTGGTCCCAGTGCAGCCAGAGCATGTCTGACAATTATATACATTTTTCACTTCTCTCCTGCTATGTTAGGACCACTAAACCCAGCTCCAGATATTCTTCAGGTAATGCTTATGAAATGAGAAGCAGTAGCTAACAGGAGAGAAACAATAAAAGCCTGGTTCTTGTGTCTTTTGGCTATTGTCACTGTCTATTTAAAAATTCCCAATCCATTTCAGACCAAAACTAAACAACTAAGAAAATGTTAAGGGTAATTATAGTAATCAAATTTATGCCTGTGATGTGAAGTGATGCTGAATAATGTTCAGTAAGTAGCTCTTTGCCTCCAAGAGTTACTAACATCCACAGCAGATCTGGGCTCAGAAGTCAGGGATCATTTGTTAAGTCATGGGACAATGAGATATCCACCACAGTAGACAAAAATCTATTAGCAGTCACAATTGAAATAAAATATGGATTTTTTTGTTTGGGAAACATTTTATAAAATTTCAGAAGGATGTTATTAGTATAAACCTGGCAGTTTTCACAGAGAATAAATATCCTAGCTCTACAACAACAACAACAAAAAAAAAAAAATATCCTAAGACTGTCATTGGGAAATAATTGACAGAAATATATGAGTATTTTATATGACTCCATATAAATGTTCTCCAATGTTGCTTTAAATATTTGGAGGCTGGACTATTTTTTTTCCTAAATCTAGAAAAAACACAGGGAACAATGAAGTCTTGAGCAATGTAAATTGGCCTGTTTTGATCTGCATTTGAACAGGAGTATACACATGGAATTTAACAAACCTGATTCACTCTCTCAGGACAGAATGCAAATTTAATTCATTAATTGCTTTTCGCTTTATTTACAGGTTAAAACTCCACTGAGACACATCATTTCACATTTAGGAGATCCTGATTGCATGGCTATCAATCAGTGTTACATATTAGTTAAGCATATAAAGATTACTCTGACATTGTTTTTCCCAGCTTGCTGAAAATATTCAGCCACAATAAATAAATCAAAGCATCCACGTTCTGCTCTGCACAGTGTGACTCACAGATGTCGGTGGCCTCCAAACAACCAGGACACCCAGTTAAAGATAAATTAGTCTTCCATCAAGTGCCAATGAATGTCTGTCACTTTCCAGTAGCTGTGTGCACTCTGTAGAGAGCTGTACCTGAGCGAGAAGGTTCAGAAGTTATCCTGATTTTCCCTTTAGAAACACACAGGTTTTTTCTTTAGAGGTGGGCTTATTTGCAGCTGACATTCAGTTTTACTTGGACTTCGGCAGAACAAATTCTGCCCCCACCCATATTGAACTATGATATTGATTTTATGATCCACAAAAATATGAATAAAAGATGAATTTTGGTTTTGTTAGGTTTTAGCCAACTACAGTTCAAAAGTTCATAGGACTACAACAGAATAGTAGTAACAGAAATTCAGGAGCAATGAAAAGATGGCATTCTCTTGGAATAATTTATTTGCAGATATTGTCTTTACCTTTTAAATGTAATGATACTTGAGATTTAGTTTGAAGGTAACTTGGATCTTTGTATAACTCACACTGACCAGCAACAAGGCCAGAAATATATCGGTGAGAAAAACACTTTGGACAAAAGAAATGAGATTGAGAGGAATGGGAGAAGATGGGGAAATAGAAACTCGGCTTTCTAATGCTCATGTTTGTAAACTGCACAGCTGCTTATTTGTTCACTTTTATTTTACGACAGTGCATGTGAATGTGCAATACACAAAATAAGGTGCAAAGAGGAGAATCACTAAGTTCCTGCAATCATGCAGGCCACAGGCAGATAGACCACATGAAAAAAACCCCACATCAAGTAGGTCTGCACACAGAAAAAGCTCAGGATATAGTGCAGAAAGGAAAACTTCCACAAGAGGTTCTTCAGGAGGGGACATAGGAATCATCAGATGTGTAAAGTTCTTCTTATGTGTAATGATGAGGGATGGGTATACCATTAAAACCAATGAAATTATGAATGGTCTAAAAGATCAAATATTACGTTTACATTCAATAGTTTGTAATAGCAGACTGGAAAAGGAAACAGAAGAAATTAAGGTGCAAGAGGATTAAAAGAATTGAAAAGTAGGTCTTTTACCCACATGTAACTGCACTTTGGATTTCGTTACCAAAAAAAGTTACGAAAGCCAAGACATAAGTGATTCAAAACCCAACTAGGCAAATTTATGAAAAATATTTCCATAGGAAATAAAAAGAGCAGAGTTCCAGATGCAACTTCCAGTTCTTGAAAACTCTTAAGCTGTATAATTTCATTTATATCCTACTTTAACTCTTGAAATTTCCTGTTACATACTGAGATGGAGTTCTGATTCAGCCCTAAGATACAGGGTAATATATATCTGATACACTAGGACTGCAGCAAGTAGTCTCACTATGTCATTCTAGATCCTGTAAGAAAATGCTTTTGCTCTCAGTAAGAATACTCCTACAGCACTTAAAAAATGATCTCATAATTCAGTGCCATTGTGCCAAAGAAGTGAAGAAGCCTCCAATTATACCACAGATCTTCAGCTTTTTT
Source organism: Zonotrichia leucophrys gambelii (assembly GCF_028769735.1). Classification (NCBI taxonomy): domain Eukaryota; kingdom Metazoa; phylum Chordata; class Aves; order Passeriformes; family Passerellidae; genus Zonotrichia; species Zonotrichia leucophrys. Next base: position 40,761,992 of record NC_088172.1, read on the forward strand.
TTTAGCAATATGCTGTATATTTTACTTAACCATGTACAAATATGGCAGGGAGAGTTATCCAAAAATTTAATCACAAGTAATTTGTCATTCTGGATTTGTAGTTTCACACTTCCAGTGTGAGAACACAGCCGTAGGGATGAGAAAATAGCCGGAATAGTTTCAATGTTACAGGCATCTAAAATGGGAGTAACAAGTCATACAACTGCTGAGGACACCAAAATTAGGTGCTTGAATTTATTTCAGTTTTAATAAATCAAAGTTCGCGCTAGCAGCTCTGAGACAGAATTTTAAAAAGTGTGTTATTCCTTTCTCAACATAGACTCCCTCCCTTTCTGAAATAAGAATGAATAAATTACAAGCCGAGGTCTTCTGGGGCAACACTGACTGTTATACTAAAAGCACGTTTTAACCAGCCTTGTCAACAGGTTAAGATCAGCATTTTTTACAGGCATATCACTTCTCTTGCTATAAAGCTGGCATGATAATTTCCTTCACAGTTGGAAAAGTATTTAATATTTATTTCCCTGAACTAAACTGTACCTATTTGAAATGAAACTCTAGGTGTCCTTAATAATATGACCTTTAAATTGCAGTTCCTTTTCAGCTAAGCAGGTAGTCTTAAATAGAAGGTGAATTCTACTTCATTTCAGGAGATGAATAAAGAGATGTTAATTGTAAACTTTTCCCTTATTGTTATGTATTAGGAAATATTATCTCTCTTCATTCTCCAGCTAAGATTAACATTCTTTTCAATATCAGACCAGATCACTTGCACAAATACCACATTACTCCATTGCACCGAGGCGGCTGAATACCAGATTACTGAGTCCAGAGGAAATATTGTAAGCTTGTTTTAGGACTGGATATATTTCAGATGTAGAAACAGTACCAGTAGATGGTGCTCAAGAACATATTGCATAAACATATGCCTTGATGGAAATCAGGGAGAGGGAGTAATGGATAATGCCATTCTAAGCAACCTTCCAAGAGAGCTGCAGAAGCAAGTAACCTTAGATATTCCAAAATGCAAGTGGATAACAATTGGAGGGTACTGTGTGACAAAGGAGGGGAGATCTTGCATGTACAATTTTGTGGTACAAGGCTTCAGGGGTAACATTTTTCTAACCTACTTTAAACATGGTGTTTGTATAAGAGCTTTTTGTTCAAACTGCATTTACCCACAATGGAGAAAAATGAGCAATACTAGCAAAATTTGGGGTTGTAGGCTCCATCAAACTATGTGTATGTCACATCAAATACCTGAGAAAGTCTGCACTGCCTTTTCTCCTCCCAAGAAAGACCACATACAGAACTGGAATGTCCTGTTCTGGCTAAATCTTGGCTACTCTAACACCTCTTGTGTATGATAGGCAGCCATCTGTACAGCAATCCTGAAACCTCTATGAGCATAAAGAGAATATACCACACAAAGATGCCTAAGGATCCAGGAAGCTCAACAGACTGTATTATCATCTTTCTGACTCCAGACTCCATTAATTCCTGTTATTTGGACATATATATGAGCTCTGATGTCCACATTCTTTTGGGAAAAAAAGAAAACAAGCTGATCATTGAACAGTAAATGAAAACTTCAAATATTTCCTCACATATTCACTTCTGAAGAAAGAAAATTAACCTTTAAGTCTCCATTTACTTTTTAAAAAGTTTCTATGTTTACATATACATATATAAATGTAAACACACAAACATACACATATATGTATACATATAAAGTTCCTTAATGTTATGAATTATACCAGTTAAAATAAATAAGAATTGTAACATGAACAGTTCTAACAAGAAAATAGAATGCATTTTTTTTACTTGATTATTCTCTTTTGCTTGGCAATGCCATGGGAGATTTGACACCTGGAGCAAGATCTTGGTTTCACATTCTTCCCTATTGTTATAAAGGGTAGGGAGCAGCATTATGTTCAAAGGAAAATCACATTGGGAATCATTCATTGCCAGCCTCTTGTGGAATAGAAATTAAATTGAAATTCTGTGTCTGTCAGTATATTTGTCTCCTTTTTCAGAGTGCTTTCACTTGAGCCTTGCTGCAGCCTGATGAGATTCATGAAGGAAATCCCTAGAACAATGTTTACAGTGACCTATTTATGGTTCCTTTCTATACCTCTGAATTGAATGTTACAAGGTGTTTTTCCTGCCTTCCATTGACTTGAAACACAAAGGTGATTCTTGCCCTCATAATATTAAGTATGTTTCATAAGGAATACTAATACTGTGGAGATTTCATTAAATGCACAGGTCTGTGTATTCCTTGTGTGTTGTTCTGAATCATTATCTGGTGGTCCCCATAGTAAATATGCAAACAGTATTGTAACCTTTGCAACTGAAAATCTCTCTCTTGATAGCTCCACCCTGTCAGAGTCGTCCAACAAAGCATTACTGATGGGAATTTAAAGATAGAAATTAATTACAAGCTTCAATTGTTTTACCACAGTGTGCTGCCATGTTTGTCACATCACTTTAAGCTTGAGTGCTTGCTGTCAGTTGTCTCTCAAGAAGTATTGGATTCTAGTAATTTTTAAAATATATGAAAAGGATGTATTTGGAGATGCATTTTTGGAAATTAGAATTCTGCTGGTGGGTCACGGCCAGGGAACATCTATTCAGTTTTTCAAGTATTTGAATTAAAATAATTCCTTTGAAATGTGACACTATGAACAGACAATGAGACAGAAGCAGGAAAGGGAGAGACAAAGGCCAGCTGGCCTGGTGCAATATGTGCTGATATCACCATGTTATTCTTCTTTTCAAACATTCTGTGAAATTTAGGTCTGTTATTTTCTAAGTACATGGTTGCCAGAGACTTTAAATGTCCAAGTCCACCATGTTGCGAAGCTTTGTGTGACCATATGGCTTGCTTACCCTCTGCTCATCAGGTAAACCTCATCATTGCCATTTATTCTGAAATAGTTCATTTTTATGTCACTCCTAGTAAGGGTACTTGAATTCTTATTCCAAATTAAAAAGTGATTTTTTAAGAAACAGCTTTGTGGGGCTCCAGGTTAATTTCTGACCCAGCAATTTCTGACTCAAAGCTCAAAACTCCTCTAGTTGGTGTTTTAGAAGAAAAGATTGCTCCTCTCCATTGCCCCTTGATAATTTCTTTTTCCCATTTTGCCTATATTTCTTATTGCATAGATTCTGCAGACTCATCCTGGAGTCTAGAAGAGAAATTCTTTCTTCTTCCTCACAGTTAGTAGAATAGGATTCACCAAAACCAAATTTAGATTAGTTTAAAACATTTTTGAGTTTGGTTTGTGAATCACTGATTATTTTTTATGTTTTAAATGCAGATTTTTTTCATCATTGTTTGGATGAACTTTCAATTTCAGGATCCCTTCATTGTAATTATTTATTATTTTTGATAGTGAGTTGCAGAGGTTTTGACACTGCTGCAGAATCTCATGTCTAACATTACTTTATGGACATAAACACACTAATAAATTGTTCTATGACAAATTATTATCCTCTGACTTCATGACGCCTCATCTGAAGCACTACATTCAGCTTTGGTCCCTGCAGTACAAGTGATATAATGCAAATACAGCAAAAGGATCCTGAGATGCCTAAAGGGTTTGGGTACACGGTATTAGAAGAGAGGAAAGGAAAGGAAAGGGGATAAATGTCCTCTGCCTACATGGGAGTTAGATAGGAAAAGGCACACCCATTCCAGAGGTCCTTCATCCATGCAAGGACAAGAAGAAAAGGGAATTCTCCAAAGGAAATTCTTGCTGGATATAAAGAAAAAGATATTTTCTTACTGAGCATGGTTATAGCTAGAAACAGGCTCCTAGAGACATTTTGGGCCTTCATTGTTGAAGATTTAAAAACTTTACCTACACCCAGCACTGAGTAACCTGCTGTGTAAATTCAAAGTTGTCTTTGCTTTCAGCAGAGCTAATCTTCAAAATTCTTTTCCATACTAAATAATTGTCACTTTTATGACTACTATTTCCAATTTTTTCCTCCTCAGATTTCTTATTTCAATCCTTCCTTATCTTCCTCTCTCCTTTTCCTTCCTTTGTTTTCTCCCTTCTTTTTAACTCCTTCATTTTTTTTCTGTAGAGTTACTTCACATTTTAGCTTTCTGTTGTTTTTTTTAATCTTTCTGCAACACTCCAATTACCTGAAAAACCTCCAGAACGCAGGCAGGAAAGAAAACCATTGAGAGAAAAACACATAACGAAAATGCAGGGAGATTGATTAAAAGGATGTACAGGTCTCTTATTCCCTTCAGTTATTTTTAGCTAACTTCTGCAATAGCCTTTGGGTCTGGTAATTTCTCTTCCAATTTTTCATCTCTCCCCTACTTAACAGGTCCCCTCTTCTTACCTTTGGTACCCTGAACCTCTCTGTCCCATAGTCTCTGTTAATACCTTCCTCTCTCTCAGCTTTTGTCTCTCTCACCCTTTCCACTCATTGCATTTGCCCTTTCAGATCCTTCTTTTAAAGGCTCTCATTTTTTCTGGCTCATCGTCTTATCCAGTTTTAGATATTCCTTTTCACTCAGTAGTCAGAAATTTCAGTCATGATTTGCAGTTTTTAAACTAAATTTGCTGTATCAGATTTCCCTTATGAGTCATTGTTTTAATGACAATTCCAGAAATTTATGGCGTCCAAATATGATCATTTGTTTCACAGCAAAAAAAAAGTGACAATATCACTTGCAGAAAAATATTTTTGCAAAATTTCAGTGCATAACATGGAAGGTAAGAGCTTGAAAAAGTGAAGCTTTTTCAGTAAATAACTAAGAATTTGTCATCAATAGCAAAGCAACATATTTTATTACTCTCAGAAATGGTCAGAGTGTATTTTTGGAAACCTCATGAAGTGAAGTTGCCTCAAGCCAGACACCTGGCAGGGGAAATTGGAGCAAGGATAGTTAACCTCTCTAGAGTCTACAAATAATTGAAAAATGCATGCAGAATATTAAGAAATTTAATAGAGGAGAGACATTTCTAATTTGGCTTATAATACATTGTTGTACAATTTTATTTTTGATCAAACATAAGGTGTTTTGAGACTCTATTCCTTCTCCCACTTGCAACCAATTTCATACTGGGCACCTGCCAATATTAAGTCTTGATCAATGTCTAGATACACACCCTTAATTTCCTTTTTCTTGTTATTCTGATACAATTTCAAACTCTATTTTTTTCCTTTTATCTCATATGATAACATTTTTCTTTTTTGTCCAGTTGACTTAATTCCTTCACCTGTCCTTTTCTAATTAATTTGTGCGGTGACCTCAATTTTCTGTTCATGGAATAAAATCATAGCAACATTAAGGCTGAAAAAGACCTCCAGCATGGATGCCAACCTTTCACTGAACACATCAATGTCAACTGAATTGTAGCACCCAGTGCCTTGTCCAGTCATTTCTTGAGCACTTCCAGCCATGGTGACTCCACCTCCACCCAGGGCAGTCTGTTCTAATGCTTAGCCATCTCTTCAATATAAAAATTATTTCTGATGTGAAATTTGAACCTCCTCTGGCATAACTTGTGGCCATGACTTTTTGTCCATTGCCCTTTTTGCCCAAAAGGGCAATTTCCACCTGTCTGTAACCTCCTTTCAGGTAGTTTTGAAGAGTGATAAGGTCACACCTGAGCCTCCTTTTTCCTGGCTAAAACCCTCCAGCTCCCACAGCCCCCCTCAAAAGACTCACAACAAGAATATCTCTGAGTATTTCTGCAGTTATTTTCTTCTAGATGAAGACCAGTGACTTTTTAAATGGCTTAAACCAGGCCTTAATGTTAAAGCTCTTATTTGCAACCTGCCATTCTCTCTATTATCTTCTTGAAATTAGTGTCTTGCTGAAATAAAGCCAAAAAATATGTTACTATATTTCTTATGCACTCTCATCTTTCTCTTCACAGCACTGAGAATTTCTCTTTTAAACACACTCCCAAGTGTTTTAAAGTATTTCCTGGGCATTTCTTTTCTGGTCTCAATCTGAGTTTTGTCTCTAAATTGAATTAAACCTCAAATTCAAGATAAAGCATTTACATTTCTGCATTTTTCTAGATTTACCAAATCCAGGTTCTCTTCTTCTAAATCTATCCAGATATTGTCTCTGTCTTACTATTTGCAATGTATCCATACTACAAAAGTCAGGAGGGCACTCCAAATTAAAAAGAAATCAAAATGGTGAGAGATAATACCACATTAGTTAAGAGTGTGGGTGAAGAAATATCTCAACTGTGATTGGTTTGATTGGTTTTACAGAGACTTAGTGAAGCAAAATAAACACTGAAGTCAGTTGGACAAACCCTGAAGAAAGCTTAGTCACAGAACTTTTATTCTAGACTATTATTTTATTCATAATAAATGAACATAATTAAAATAAATATATTGTATCATTTAACTATGAATAAACAACTATGGATAATCCTGACTGAAAACAATGTTTATGTGCAGATAAAATGCAGATGAACATACAGACATATTTTATATGTAAATAGGCATGTACGCTAAATTCAAGTCCCTTCTTACCGAAATAATCTCTGCTAAATTTAAGTCCCTTCCAACATTTTGTCACTTCCAACTGAAATCGTCTATTCTATTCTATTCTATTCTATTCTATTCTATTCTATTCTATTCTATTCTATTCATATATTTAAAAATAATTCTTATTTTTATATTTAAATATCACTCATTAAAATATATAAAAGAGTAGAAACTTTTGATTGCTCTTAAAATTATAAAACATAAGTATGAAACAAAGAGTGGCAATCTGCAATAACCTTGTCTTTGGAAATATTCAAGAAAACCTTCAAAATCAGAAAATCACAAACACATGTCATTTTGTGGTTTTTTTTCAAGGCACAGGTATTACATGGGCCTTGAGTGATGACCATTGCCCTGAAATAAAGTGACCCTCCACTGAGAAGTGATAATTGTACACATTGTAGAGACTTTCTTTTTATGTATAATTTCACATATACAATATTAGAACTGATAAGTCAATCTGTATCTTGCTGGCATGTTAAAGACGTTGGATCCATGTGAAAGCAGATATCTGGGAATGGTAAGGCACAGAGGAGAAGGGCAGGGTAAATAATGCCAGTCATCCCAAAGATACTCAAGAAATATTTCCCATGTTCAAAAGGCGTAGTTTGTGTAAAGTTGATCAGCTGGAATATGACTAATCAAACAGAGAAATTATTCAGTTTTCAGTGTTTGTAAAATCCTATAAAAATATTCAGAGTAAAATTTCAGCAAGGTTTCATATCTTTTTCCTACAAATATCCCTTCATACAAGATATCTGCACAATGACAACTGATTTGCAGCACCTTTTCCTCCCTGATATTAAAAAAAAAATCTCTTAAAAAGCCTGGCCCATGAGATACAACAAGAAAAGAATTAATTCCAGATGACACCTTTTGATTAAAAGAATGGAAGCATAAACACATGTCAAGTCCACCTAAAATCTCTGAAAACCTTAACAAGATACCAGTGTGTCTAATGAACACCCAGTCTGCTCAATATACAGGAATAGAGGAAAAATAAGGAAGAAAAAACAAGAGAGTTCCTAATTCCCACGGCAGTTGAAGAATATTAACTTAACAATGTCTCTTGGGGGCAGTTGTCTGCATGATATATCTTTTGCAGGTCGAAGGAAAAACATGATTATTGGAGAGAGCCCTGAAAACAGGCATCAACTGTTCCATCCTACAATGGGGACTACAATATATTTTAATATGTTTATCTAAAGCAATTGTAAATTCTAATATTACTATTTCCATATAGGGATTCTTCAAGCTCTGTAATTTCAAACTATTAATCTCTCATATTCTAAAAGATATGGTAAATTCTAGGGTTTCCAAAATATGCTTAATGTTGCTATATTTGTTATAACCTCCTGTTGATGCAGAACCAGTTGATTCCAGTTGATGCAGAACCCCTCAAAGCAGTGAAGTCTGTTGTGCCTTAGAAGAATAGAATAACACAAACACAAAACCATCCACACAAAATTCTCTGACTCTGACTTGAAATCATAAAACATTGCAACAGAAGCAGCTGACTTGAAAGGAAGAAAGAAGTCATGAGTATTGAAAACCATTGTGATCTGCAGTTCTGGTAGCTTTTTTGTTTGTTTTTTTTTTTTTTTTTTTAATGCACTTGCTACCCTCCCTAATGCATACAGTCAGAGATAGCAAAGCTTACTCATTTCAGTTGCATTATTATTCACACTCCCAAAGTGAAGGACGTACCCATTTGATGGGATGGGACTAGAAAGGGAATCAGAAACTAGTGCTGCTGGATCTCAGAAGTCAATACAGACACATGTTAAACGACTCTTGTATGCTAGGCCAAAACCTACAGTAAACTACAAGATGAGTAGATATTGTCTATATTTCATACGTTTTCAAAATACTTTTTTATATCTACATATTTATGTTTTATATGTTGATTTTTGTTTTGTATGCTTCCAAAGTCTAAACACTTCTTATCCATTTTAACTGATCAGTCTTTTTTGTTTCATTTTAAATGGTAACTCATTAAGTAATGAGCGCCTTAAAGGACTAATGGAAATGTCATGTGAAGTAAACAAATCTGAGTCTACAATGTGTGGTTAACCACATGCATAACAGTTTCTGCTAGACTGTAGATTTTCTACAAGAAAAAAATTATTATTAGCTGAGATCATCTATGCAAATTTGGTCCATTTTATGCTCTTTCTTGTAATTCAGCATACTCCTTATATATAATCCCCTAAGTAAATATCTTCTCAGTCACCACTTACCTGTTATCTAAACAAGAGAAGAATTTACTTCATTTGAGAGTCAGCTGTGTTTTCCCATTTAGTCTGCAGTTGGGATATTTTTTTCTATGGTCTTTGTAAAATTTGGCACTTGTTTAATTTGATGCAACATCATATGCAAAACAGCTCCAGACTGTTACAGCATCGCAATTCCATAATTCCTTTCAGAATTTTGTTCCCTTACAATGTCAGGAGATACTTTGTTAGCATAGGTTTAATTAGTTGAATGATTTAGATGTCTTTCCATTACAATCTGATGTATAAAAGCTATAATAAAATATTTAAAAATGCAATATTCTGGGCACATTGCATAGCAAACCGGTTGTATTAGTAAAGAAATAGGTACCGGTATGTTTTTCTGAAAAGAAGAACTGTATATTGCAAAAAGCAAACTAGTCCCTATTGGAGTATTAGGAAGTCTGGGATTTTATGTTTGGTTCTTATGACTAAAGCATTTATGGTATCATAAGAGCTGTTTAATGAATGTACTGCCTAGTAATACTCCACAGGGCATACTATATTCTCTTCCTATTACTGCTTTTGTCTCTGCAGATAATTCTACTCACTACTCACTACTAAGAACAGCTCCTGATCATATACGTTTATTAAGAATGGTTGATCATGGACAACATCAGTGGCTTGAATGATTAAAATTTTCCATATATTTTAAAGGTAATTACACACAAATGAGAATTAGTGACTGCTGGGGTTTTCTGCATTTTTAAAAATTATTCTTGATAATATGTCGGTGTGCATTGAAAGAGCATTATACCTACTCCTACAGTGTTCCTGGAGGTGATTTGATGGATAGGCTCACCTCCTTAGATAATCCACAAGTTAGTAATTTATGATGACTGGTTCTTTTCAATCTCACAGGAATTGCTTTTTTTTTTTTTTTTGATGGTTCAGTTGCTGATTCCAGTATTGCAAAACAGTTAAGAATCTTTTATACTGTCTTTCTTGACTTAGGTTTTATCCATAGGACTTTAATTTATTTTTAATTCTAATGTATTGCTTGGCAACTTAATATTTTAAGGGAAGCATAGTTCTGGACTGATTTGTTATATGTGCATTACCATCTAGGACAGAACAAGACTTCATATGTACATGATATTCAAGGTGGGATATTTTTATCAATGTGAGGTTGTGATTTATTTATTTATTTATTTTCAGGCAATCAGTAGTCTGATCTAATAAACCGACACATTAGTGGGAGTACCCTAGATGTACTTCTTAAGCAGATATTCCCATATGCCTCTCATAAGAAACATATCAAGTTCATGAGACTGTGTTGAAGATTGCATGCAAGATGTTTTCAATTACCATCTGTATGGCAGATTACCTTTGGCAAGTGGGCAGTTTGCTTTATCTCTCTCTTTGAGTGACCACATTCACACCTCCCTCAGGAGGGAATCTGTGCTTAAACAGACTATTGAATGTCAGTGCATGACTGATAAGAACTATAACATCCCATTGTGAGATGCTCCACCCAGAGGGAGGAGCCAAGCATTGCTGCCCAGATATTATCCAGAAATTTTTGAGACAGCAGCACGGCTTTCTCCACGGGATTCCCCAGAGGAACAGCTGCTGCCTCTTCTTCCAGTGGATCTTCAGAGGAAGAATACACCCTTCTCTACAGATGCCCCTGGCTCCAGCAGAACCACACCTGATACTTCAGAAGGACTGTAGCCACATTTCCAATTGGACTGCCACCAACACCCTGACCCACAGGGTGTCAGATTGGGTTCTGACTCTGTCAGTGTTGTTCTAGTGTACTGCATTGTTTATTTCATCCTTTTAATTTTTTTTCTTTTCCCTATTAAAGAACTGTTATTTCCTGCTTCCTTACTTTTGCCTGACAGTCCCTTAATTTAAAATTTATAGCAATTCGGAGGGGGGGAGAGAGTTTACATTCTCCATTTCAGGGGAGGCTCCTGCCTGCCTTAGCAGACTCCTGTCTTTCCAAACCAAGACAGACTGTCTCACAATGTGGAGACAGAGGAAGCACAGGAAAAGCAAATGAGATGTTTGCTGTGAAAATGCATGTGAGATCCAAACTCTAACACTAGAGTAGCTGCATCTGTGTGGGAATAATTCACATTTTTAAAAAAGTGTGTCCTGATATCATGTGAAAAAATTATTGAATGGCTCATCTCAGTCACAGTATCTGGAGGAAGAGTTATATTTGCTCATCCATATTGTAAACTACAGAGAAATGTTCTAACTTTGGAAGCCAGGGCCCCCCTTGATAAGATTCAAAAGGGAACTCTGACAACATGCAGTGAATGGAGAGTCATTAATACTGAATAAATCTGCCTTGCACTCCTCTTCCTGTAGAAACGTGTCCCAGCTCCTTCTCCTAGAAATTGAATGATGCAGAAAATTGCAGCGCTCATTTTATAGAGATTTTGTTATTAAAAATAAATTCACCACTGGTCATAAGGCACTTTAAATTTCCTTTGTGGTGTATAGGTGTGGTTAGTTGACCCCAGCTGGATCAGAGGAGCCCACTAAAGCCACTCTTTCACTCCCCCTATCAGCTGGACCAGGGAGAAAAAATATATCAAAAGGCTTGTGGGTCGAAATGAGGACAGGGACAGATCACTCACCAGTTACCATCATAAGCAAAACAGACTTGACTTGGGCATATTATTTTAATTTACTACCAAGAAAATCAGAGGAGGATAATGAGAAATAACAACACATCTTAAACCACCTTTCACCACCCTTCTCTTCTTCCCAGGCTTGTCTTCTGAATTGTTTCCCTCCTCCCCACATGTAGGGCAGGTGAATGGGAAATAGAGGCTGCAGTCAGTTCATCCCACACTGTCTTTGTCTCTCCTTTCTCCTTAGGGGGAAGACTCCTCTCACTCTTCCCCTACTCTGGCTGCAGTCATTGTTTCCCAGGGATTTTTCACCCCTTCTTAAATACATTATCCCAGAGGTGCTATCAATGTGCTGACTGGCTTGGCCTTGGCCAGTGTTGGGTAGGTTTTGGAGCTGGCTGGATTGGAGGTCCTACCTCTTTCTTCTGCTAGTTGACCTCATGGCTGATGGGCACTAGACATGGCATACAAGGCTCATACAAGTGTATTGTCCATTTCCCACCTAAAATGACTTCAAACAGCAGTCATCCTCCTTTAAAATTTAAAAAGTGTTGGGTCAATTCCCACAATTAAATCATAGGTAAACTTGTGTGCATTTGTGCTGCTAGATAGACTACTAGGTAATTTGTTAATACAATTTTCATTTTGCTTTTTCCACTGCACATTTTTTTTTCCTTTTTTGCTTTTGTGAAAGTGTTACTCAAGACCCAAACATAGTGCTTCCTTTCTCTTATCCTTAACAGAAAAATGTATTTCCTGATTCTCCTACCAGACTGCCCCCTTTCTTTCATATCTTGTGTTTATTTCAGTTATTCTCCTCTAACTTTCTTAATTCAGTTTTACTCTAATTTGTTTATTTACTAGCCATGAAAGACTTTCAACAATTATTTAATGATATTTTGATACATGTAAAAGTGAAGAAGATTAGGCAAGTAGAAAACAAGAAAGAGCTGTGTCTTAGCAAATCAGAATCCAGAAAATCATAATCTTATTTGGAAGGTACATGTGGAAATCTCTATTGCAATCTCCTGCTCACAGCCAGGTGGACACTCAATTCAGACACCTGCACTTGGATGTCTCTAGTCTTCACAGATGGCAATTTTGCAAGCTGTATTGGAAACCTGTTGCAATATTTGATTACTCTTCTGGTGAAAATTATTTTTTTGCTTTTTTTTCTTATTAAAATATATGCAATTGGAGCATACTCTGGCTTTTTTATGATAATTGTCTTTTGTCCACCTCAGTTAATTTCTGTGAATAACCTGTCTCTGTCTTGTCTGTTGCTTCTAACTAATATGGGAAACTGCTTCTAATGCCCCTGAAGGCAGTTCTTGAGGCTGAGCCATCACAGCTGCCTTAGCTGACCCCCACAGGGCTTGTACTCCAACCTGATCTTGTCCAACGCTCTAGAATTTAAAGGAAGCCCTACCTCCTATTGTGGATTAAGGCTTTCCATCATTTAGGAGTCAGAAGAGATTTTTGTTTCAAAACAAAGTCTCACCGGCTCTAGAGAACTCTTAAATACAAGGTCATGTGCTGGTGACCATTTCTCCTCCACTGATACCTGACCTTGGGGTGCATGACCTGGAGAGGCTGCTCACAGGAAATGCCTGCTGTGGGCAATACCTTGGGAGCTGGGAACTAGAAGTCTCTTCTGGGCAAGGCATCCTGCTAACAATTCTAGAATGTGGTTATTAGAGGAATATAACTTTAAAGCATACCAGTAAAATGTCAGAAGGGACAATGGAAGATTTCTTTTTTAACGTGTTAAAGAACTATTATGTGATTTGTTTAATAACTGTATCTCTTGTGAAAAAGCATTAGATAAAAGATGTTATATCTAGAACATGGAGGGAGTTTTTCTAAATCTTGTTTATTTAGATTTTTTCTTGTTCCCTGAGGCAGTAGAAACCTCTATAATTTTTTCATGACTATTTATTTATCTCTGTGGGCAGAATAAATTTATAAATATCTTGGAAATAGAACTCCCACCCTTTTTTAATTTTCCTTTTCCTGTCTGAAATTCCTCTAGACTTTCTCATCATTCTGTGTCTCCTACAATTTATGTTAAGCATAATTTCTTATTTTTCACACTGTGTTATAGACAATAGTGCTGGCTCCTGAGTGTAAAACTTCTACCAGCAGTGATGTGAAAAAGTCTTCTTTTCTTGTGTAAGAGAAGTGAATATGGAGTGTCAACAGAGTCTCAGCTGAGGTCATATCTGTGGCAGGCCACAGGGCACACAGTGTAATTGGGAAAACAGCAGCAGCAGTGTTTCTGTTCCTTTGTAGATAGGAAGAACATTTCTTTTCTTCTCCTCAGTAATAGCAAGGGTTCATGTAGCAGCTTTGCTGTAACAAAATAAATAATGCCTTCCTTCTCCAAAATTCAATAATTTAAAAAAACATATTTTGGAATAGAAGATTACAGATATATACTTTAAAATTTACTGATTGAAAGAGACTAACAACAAGCTTCTCTCATTGCCAAGGAAGAGTCAGCATTTCCAGGTGCTATCCAGCTACTTGTCAACACAGCACAGGTGAGTTTAGTTATCTGCTAAAATAGTCAGTTTTGTAATGAGAGATGTGCAGTATTCTGGCCAAGGTTAGAAGAAAACCATTGAGGAGTTCTTGACATATTTTAGTTTGTGATCCTCTCATCGATCTTTTTCTTTTCTTTTGTCCTCTTTTTTGATGTCACTTTCAAGAGCACATAATTAATTCAAAACACACGCACATATACACATATGTATTGACATACAAATATTTGTTTGTCTACATCTAATCTAAAAGATTTGACAAACTACGTTGAAAAGCAATGTAAGAAGGTCTCTAGAACATTACTCATTCAATTAGACAGTACAGTGTGCCTACTTACAAAAGCATAAATGCCAGAAACAGTTACTGTGTGAACAATTTGCCAACAATTCAAAGACTGAAATAAAGCTTATTAAACCATTTCTTCATAGGCCTGGATAATTTTAGCCTCTTTGAGTACAGATTGATGAGAACAAATGTCCACATTTTCTGTATAAACTGTCAGTTGTCCACTCCATTTTCCTGGTCAGTGTTTCACAGACTGTTGAACTATTTTCTTCCATGGTCCTCTTGTGACTTTCTGGTGCCTGAGCTACTGAATTTTACCTGCTTGTCCTTCTCTATAGTATTATAACTTGCTGGCAGACTGCATTCCTGTAGCCACCCTTCCACCTTTTCTCTCTCTCTTAGACAAATTATACCTCCCTCAGAGGAGACTATTTAAGTGAAGTGCTCCCAAAAGTTTTTGGATTACAGCAACCTCAAAGAAAATAGAGACTATTTGTCAAGTTTTATAGATTTCTCCCTGCATTTCTCATTGCTAGTTTTCAGTGAGTGTTTTTCATGTTTTCAGGGGTTCACTGCTGTAAAGGTTCTGATTGGTGGGTATTAGGCACAGAGCAAGTGCTTCCTGCTCTCTGTTGATCTCTCATTCCAGGCGGCTGATGAACAACACTGGCAGGTGCAGGAGTTCAGAACAAAAGCAGAGTTTATGAAGGTCATGTTGCCTTAGCAAAGGGAAGCTCTTTTGTGTGTAATGACACTCAAGGAGCTTGTGTATGAGCTAGGATAAATTACAGCAGACCTTGTTAAGGAGAAACACAGTGGCAGAGTAACCGTATCCTGCATTGCTCCCTATGCCTAATGCTCTCTCCAGGAGGCTGCAGCAAGACTGCCACACTATCATTCACTTGTTCCTTGACTACAAGGCACAGAATTTGGGTGTTCCGGCTTAAGCAACCTGTGCACCAGGGCATCATCGATTTGAACAAGTGAGTTAAAAGCCATCTCCACCGTGGAGTAACTTGACAACAGGAAAAACACACACAAAGCCTAAACAAAACAAACAAAATCCCCAAGCAAAAAAACCAAAACAACACATACAAAACAAACCTAAAAAAACCTCAAACAGAGACCCCCCCCAAAAAAAAATCCCAAACAAATGGAACCTCTCCCCCTTAAAAAACCCTCCCAAAAAGCGAAAGAAAAAAAAATTAATACCAACACAAATTTGGAGCAGAAGTTTAGCATGCTTTAATTCTGAAAGAGTTTTTTGCTCTAAGTGTGGACTCGGGTTCAGATCCTGACATGTTGTGTGCATAAATCCAACTAATAAGCTGGGTATAATGTGTTCAGAGATAAATAAAGACAGACCATAGTATTTAAGATAAAACACACATAAAAGAAATTAATTTTTTTTAACTTTAAAAAATACTTCTTAAATACTTAAAAAAAACTTTAAAAAAATACTTTGAAAAATATTTTCAAATCAGCAGGACAACAGGGCAACATCTTATTGATCAACATGGGACATCCTACAAAAGCCAGATTTACCATAGCAAAGTTTGCATTTGATGTTTAAGCTTCCCTGTAGTTGTTGATCAAGGATCACATCTCTTTGGATGCCTGACAGGTGACACCTCTGCCAACAGAAATCAGCAGTTTAGACCTGGCCATAATTACCTGATGGTATCCCTATTAAGCAGAATTACCATCCCTATTAAATAACAGTTATTGCTATTAGGTATCATTAGTTCTTAAATTGCTTTCTTGGGACACATCTCAATTAAGCAAATTTCCGTGTTAAGTGCATTCTGATTGACTGAACTGCACTGTGCTGCTTTGTTTCTTCATGCGCCCACTCCAGTAGCCTTCATCCCTCATTTACAGTTCTCACAAAGTCTGGCCTAAGACTTATTAAAAAAGTACACCCAACTGTAGCAAAGACTGCAAAAAGGCCCTAATTTTTTGGTGTCTTGCCACATTTCATTAGTTGTATTTGAAATTCAATTTCTACTCTTACAAGGTTTTGGTTTTGTTCTTTTTCTTGGAATAGTGCATTCATTTTAGTTAGTGTGTAATCCTCCTGTAACAGAGCATTTTCGGGCTTCTGTAACAGATTATGAATTACACATGCAAAAGAGTGATGGGCTTTTACTATCTGACATCTTTAGAGAAGGGTGTAGAAAAATGACATTTTAGCAATATAATTATTTTCTCTGGAATGTTTGTGCTTCAGATATCAGAGGCAGCAGTTTTAAAAACAGCACAACCATGAATCTCACCACTTTTATTTGTTGAAAGAGCAGCTTTATTTCTAGTAGATTAGAGGCAAAAATAAAGCCACATATATTTAAGGTGTTTTTTAATTAAGAGTTCAGATTGTAATAATTAAGATAGTCCTGAGCAATGCTGGGGTGGGGAACCCAAACAAACTCTTAAATCAGCTCAAGCCTTTCAGTCAAATCCAAACTATGAATATTAACATGTCTCAAAGACAAATTAAAACCAAAACAGCATTTTTTAAAGAAGTTATGGCATGTTTTTAAAGTTGAACTGGTTTTCTTATACAGGAACTTTTAACAAATACAAAAAAAAAAAAGATTGAAGCACATTATTGAAAACATACCCACTTTCCTCCTTCTTATAAGAATAGCCTTCCAAAGTAGTTGAAATTCTTTCTTAACACTAAATACCATTTTGATTATAATTTTTGGTAATCCATCTCATCACTGAATACAATTCAAAGGTACCATACCCATACAATTTCTCAGATGTAGTCATGCAGAAAAAATAAAAGTCAATTCAATTCTTTCAGTGATTCTTTGGGATTCTGGATGTCAACTCAGAAATACTAAGTAATTTTATCTTCTGAAGTTTTGCAGTGGTGAGTGCACACAAAAGCACAATTTTTTTTCTGAGGCTATTGGGAAGTGCCATCTATTAAGCACCCCCTTCCTCCTTGCTGGGAGTATGACAAGGCAGTAATCAATATCTTTCTTGAGAAGACTTTTCAGAAGAGTGGTTTTCATATTTTTGTTACTGTAGTCTATTTTATCATAAATCTTCCTAGACATGCTTAATGCAGTCTGATATGATTTTAAAATGTTTTTCACTCTAAAAGTCAAGGGGAAGCACTACAGTCATCTCTTTTCCTTCTCAATAAAACAGATGTTAGGATGTCTATAAAAATAAACTCCTTTATTAAGAGAAATGGAATTCAAAGTAAAACAGACATTTCTGGTCTTAAAATTTCAAGTGATGGAGAACTCATTACAAAACTAGTTAAAACGTGCAGATGGTCTCATGCTTCTAGGAGAGGGAGAAGACATGAATGTGGCTTTGCTTGGAATTTATTTCCCTTCCATTTCATATCCTTGTGTTTTCTTTACTAAACTGGAAATGTCATTGAGTATATTTAAATACCGTACATAACACTCCCTGATTTCTCTCATATAAAGTAATCTACTTGATCTCCTTTAGTCTTAAAAGTCACAAGGAACTGAGAAGTTAAGCTTTCCTTTTCAGCTGCTGCCTCAGCCCCCCATCACTTATGTCTCTAGATATGGGCAGGACCTTGCACGGAAACCCTGCATTGCCTGTAATCACTGAATTTTCATATGACCCCCTTGCCACTACATTTAAGGCAAAACATTCAAACAAGCTACAGTGACATTATTTTCAGCATGAGTTATCTAAGAAATAGCCTATTTTTTCTCCAGATGTGTGTTGTCATGTTATTGCAAAAGCTCCATACCTTCTTTGTGATTTCTCATGGGCATTCCTCACAGCACTGACAACTTCTTCTTCACAGCAGAACCAATAAACTGCAGCTTTCTCCTCACCCAACTAACCCACTCTTTTATAGCACTCATCCTTGTTAGACACAGCTGTGGCCTGTTAAAGGCAGGCCTGTTCCTAATCTTTGGTGATTAGTACAGCTGCAACTCTTCAGGTGTGATATCGCCTTCTGCACTATCTTTATTTTCTTACATTCTATCCCCCACAGATGTGGTCAACCAAATTATGTTATTTGCTTGCTCTCTGTTAATGTGCCCATTAAAATATTCCACATTTTGCAAACTTGGGTCGTATTGACTTTTTTTTGTGTCCAGAAAGTTCTTGAAGGTCTTCAGTAAAGGAGACCTCACAATATCTCTGAGCAACCTGTTCCAGTACTCAGTCACTGCACAGTAAAATTCTTCCTCAAAATCAGATGGAGCTTCCTGTGCCTCAGTTTCTGCCCACTGCCTCTTGTCCTGTTTGGCACCACCAAGCAGAGCCTGTATCCGACTTTTCCCCTCCCTTTAGGCATCCCTGAACTAAAGTTCCCTTTGGGAAGTAACCTCTTTCAAGACATAATTTTCTGCTTTGAGCTGGCAGTTTCATGCATACTCTATCCATTAAGATGTGGATCCATAAACATTAATTGTCACATTTTCTTGAGTTAATCATAATGTAGAAAATAATACCTTTTTTTGACAGAGTTTTATTCTCCTTAAGCACAACAATTCCCAGTAGTGTCAGTTATATTGAATACTGCAAGGTTATTCTGTATTTTGTGGAATAAGAGAATGCTTTTTTTCCTTGTGTCTGTGATGTATTGGTATGAGACTTAGTGGATTTTATGTCTAATTTGTACCTCTCCGTTTTTATTCATTTTCTTACTACTCTTTTTGTTGTGTTGGTTTTTTTAAAGCCTCCAATTAAGACAATAACATTTGAATTGTGAAGTCAATCCCCATAGAAGGAAGATATGCTCTGCATAGAAATGACATGTGTAAATCAGACTGTTTTGATTGCTTGTCTTCTACTGCCATGGAAGAGAATCCCAGAAGAATTCCCTGGCATTTACTTCTTTGCAACATCTTCAAGTATTTCAAATTTGTATGAAATTTGTAAGCCATGCCACTGTGTGCATACACATCTTCTGTGAGTTTTTGATAAAATTCTTCATCACAAATTATGTTTTGGTTCAGTAGGGTCAGGCTGTGCTACAGGTTGTGATACAGTCGTCAGTTAAAATCAGTTATTTTAGGCACATCAAACACTGTTACTTATCACAATGCACCTTAATTTCATTTTTTAAAAGTTGAACTTAAGACACAGTATTAAATTATATTGTACAAACACAAGAATTTTTACCTTCAGTTTCCTGGACAACTGGCCCTACACTAATACCCCAATTTTTATTGGCTCAGACTTCTATTAAGTCTGCAGCTATAGGACCTAATTGGAAAAATGTTATAATCAGAAAAAACATATCATTCTGTAAAAGAGGAAAAATGGAATACAGAAAAATGACCTTTAGTGGTAGCTGTCAATCTTGTTTCTGTACCCCAGAAAAGGGACAGGAGCTGAGCAGTGGTGAAACATCAGACTTCAAGGCAAAGGAAGAAAGACTCCTCCTGTAGCTTACACCTTTAGTCCTTCTATTTTTATGCGCAGTACACACATTTTCTTGGGTAAAAGCTTTTCTGCTTGAGTAAAAGAGAAGAATGGATGTACTATGTAAAGAGTTGTGGAAGTTATTGTAAAAGGTACAAAAAAAGCCGAGATTTTACTCTTCCCCCAGACAAATAAAAATCCAGAGGTTTCCTATCAATAGCGACATAATTCTATTGATTGTTAGGAAAGTACACAGATATCAGTGAGCTGGCACTGAAAATTTTTGTATTCATTACACCATTACTCTTAGATAAAACATTTGAAAAGCTGGAGAGTATTTGAATTAAATTTTGAGAGAAAAAATTATATATGATCAAGAATAGAAGCTGGATAAAAACAGAAACTTTTATTTCCACCCTGAAGGTCGGAAGTTGTTGTGTGTCATTTTAGGGCTGTATAAACTCTAAAAGCTTTTTACAAAATACATTAGACATTTACAGAAGTTAGCTTCTTAATGTAGAAAATACTAAGGAAAGCTTCTTTAATCTATGAAAAAGTGAGTTAGATAATCAATGGGTTTTTGCTCTGCCCTCAAATATCTGTGTCCTGTGATGAGCATCATGTAGATTGACGTGTCTAATATGTATTTGCATTTATGTGCCAGTGTCATCACAGCTGCCTGGGGGATCTCTATCCACTTTGCAGGGACGTACGCCTAATGTTTACATGCATCCCCTTCTTTTAGAAGTACTGGGAAAGATTGCTTTCTCTTTCTTCACATTTCAGTCAGATATAGTTGGGCGATGATGTGGTATACCCAAGAAAAATGGAAAGCCACAGACAACTTTGGGAAGCAAAGGTGCTGATGAAAATTGAGTGTATCCTTGCATCTATTAGGCTACAAATGTCATCTTGAAGTTGAATTCATTCCTGTGTCCCCAGAGCGAGGGAAAAATTTCCATTCCTCATTTTCAAGATGATATCTGAACTTGTGGATGATTTTACCCCCTGAAAATCAGCTCAAATTTCTAATCAGACTGTTGATAACAGCAAAATCATTTGTTTATTTTATTGTTCTCTTTTTTATCAGTTTCTTTTTCTTTGACTGAACTTTGTAAATAAGTATAAATATAAATTATATTTGTATTTATAAAAATATATAAATATATATTTTATTTTAAAAGTATAAATGTTTAATTGAGTCTTGACAACATAGAGGGGAATTTAAAAATGCTATAGGCTTCGTTTTTTGTGGAATAAGTCAATACTCTGTCTTGCAGGTTTTGTTTAGAAAGCTATAGAAAACATATTTTTGCCTAATATTATTATCCTTAATGGGTCTTGTATTTATGATCACTGCAGTAGTCAAGTTTACACAGTCTAAATTCTACTTAAATCTTTGCATCTTAAAGTTTACTATTTGGCTGACTCAAATATAAATCCATGGTCATTGGTGGTATCTTCAGGGATGAAAAATAAGTTTTGTTAAAGAAAAGCTTGACAAGGTCTTAAAAACAGCTCACTGCAGGATCCACTCCAGATCAACTGTATGGATGCAGAGCATCAAAGAGATGAGGGATCTCCCTAGAGAGTAAAATTAACTACATACATACTGGGATGTAAGTAAAGTCCAAGAAATCTGAATCTGGCGTTATTTGTTCAGTTAATAGACATGGCAATCAATGCTGTTCATGTAGTTCCAGAAAAAAACTCCAAGACCTTTTAAAAATGTCATTAGCAATGTGTTATTTTTTTTCTAATCTCACATGTTTTTTTTCAGATAGAAATATGTCTCATGACTGGAAAATACAAAAGAATATAAATGAGTGTTGCCAAACAGACTGGCATTTCAAGAAGGTAACATTCACATTTTGTATGTGCTATGGCACCTCTCCATAGATTTCTTAACTTCAGTTAGCTGCCAGCAAGTGGGACTTAATTCTGGACCCAGCTCCTTTTTACACTTGCAGCAGTGGAAGAGAGATCAGACAACAGACTTTTACATATTTTCTGTTTCTTATTTCCTCACAAAAGAAGTAGTGGTGGAGAAATTAAACCTTACCAGAATCTGCAAGAAATGAATTTGCAGAAGGAAAAGCAATTCACTTTTTGACTGTTGTTGTGCTGTATTTTGCTCCAGTAGTTGCAAGTGATTGTATTGTTTTTGTAGTACATCAGACACAAATGCAATTTTTTCTTTCCATAAAGGAAGAAATTTGAGGCCTACCTAGAATTTGAAGAATTTAATTTCGTTTAAATCTCTGCTTTCTTACTGAAGAGCTACATTACTCTTGTCAGTATACTGAGCACTGTAAGCAAAACGCTCATTAGTAATGTTTACAATTTACAATGTAATACAATTTTATTGAGTGTAATAATTTATAGATAAGATTAATTAGATTTATATGTCATTAGTTAGGTAGTTATACCACTTTTTTCTGTATAAAATTTCTTCAGTATATAGACATATTTTATTTGTTTATTTACTATATTTTTATATATTGGCTTGTCAAATGAGGGAAATCACAATTTGAATATTAAATTTTCCTCTTTTTCAATTTGTCGTCTTCAAAAAAGTCATAAAACTGGATAGATGTGATGCAAAATTTGGGAGTTCTGAATTTGAAACTGTTAATCTGCTGCCCTACAGTAAAATGACCATGATCATGTGTCTGGTACATATTTAAGATGTGTTTTGCTCTCCTTACTTATTTTGAATATTAAACTTGCTTTTCCACTGATCTCACATAAGTCGATGGGGCTTGTTGTAGAATTAGACACTGCTTAACAGAATGTGATCCAAATTTCATGGTTATTGAGATGAATGAAAAATTAATTAGTCATGGAATAGAAACTAAAATACTGGCACAGATTAGAAACTTGGTAAGGCAGAAAGCTAAGACTGAAAAAGAAAAAGAAAAAAAAAAACACCCCAAAAACAACAACTGCAAATCAAAGTAAAAACTGGAGAATGTTGGTAAAAGAATTTCCTGCTGAAACAGCTTAGAAGGCAGAATTTTCACATTAGAAAAATCCTCTAAATTTTGTGTGTCATATAAAATCTATCTATCTCATTGCTTGAGCAGATACCTCAACAACAGTGTAGATCACACAGTCAAAATATTACCTCACTGTGGGACAATAGTTCAACAAGTCAGCAAAAATGCATTAATAGCGTGCATGTAAACTACTAAGTGCAATCTTAGAAACCTCTGATACATTATTATTTGCAATTCTGTGTTCAATACTCTTCACTTAAACTTAGATTACTAGAAGTATTTAATCATGTCCAAAACACCTTTTAAGAATCTGGGATAATATCTCTATAGAGATAATACAATAATATTAGAAATCACTGTTTGGGGATAACATAAAAAGCAGAAGCTGTAATAGAGAATCTGCCATAATCTCTCACCTGGTGAGTTGAAAGCAAGGGAGGTGAAAGGCAAAGGCTGTTGCTAGTTAGCTGTGTGAACACACTCTCTGTAACACTGAGGTAACTTACAGTGGGTTCATACCCTCCCACTTGAGAACCATGATTCAGAGGCTGCTTGAGCAACCTGGTCTTGTGGAAAGTGTCCCTGAAACAAGGTAATCTTCAAGGTCCCTTCCAACCACAACCACTCTATGCTTCTATAATTGTATAAATACAGACAGAGCCACTGCAGACACTCCAGGGCCCAGGAGACCAGCAGAGGTCATGTAGGTCTGCTGTGAGAGCCAGGAACCCCTGGAGTGGCAGCTGGAAGCTAAGCAAGGTGTCTTACAGTATCCAAATTGACAATAAATGTTCATGGGTCCAGGCTGTGTGTAACTGAGTGCAGTAATTTCTTGTTAGGAAATGGTGCCTTCTAGTTCAAAAATCAACATCTGTAAGAGGACATTTAAGCGAAAAATTAACCCAAACATATGGTTTACAGATAAAATGTGACTGTATCTTTACTAAGGGTGTAGAGTTTTTGCTTCAAATGCACCTAATAACTTAGACAACAGGCCAATTAACTTTTTAAATTTAGTCTACAACTTGAGAAAGAAATTACTTGCTTTATGTGTTAATCAGAAGAAAAATAAACAAGACATGAAGAACGCTTTTAGATTTTTGGCATGAGTGAATCGTTATGTTAATCTAGGCTTGACCTTTATTTCAAAACTCAAGGAAATACTTTGAGATCACAACTTTCTAGGTGATTGTGAAATGTGCATAAATATTAGCCCAGTCATCTGGAGTCTGACATTTACTTGTTGACAAATAAAAAAAAGGATGCCCATTTTCTTCTTACTTACTTAATTTTCATTCCAGACACATGGAGACATATTTATGAGAAATTAAAAAGCAGGAAGGAGTAGGATTTGTCAAAAGAATCATTCCAGCTAAATATTGCTCACATATGAAGTACGTATTTTAAAGATTTAACAGATGTAGTTTTTTTTTTCCCCACATAAACTTATGCTGCAAGTTTGAAGCATTGAAGAATCAAGGGGGCGTAATTATTCCAAAAGGGGAATTTAAATATGTAACTAATTGTATCATGGAAGTTGTCACATTTACAAAGTGATTCTCAAACCTTTTCATCTAAAATGCAATACTGAAGTGCTGAAGAACAGACAGCTCTCCCTTGAGCACTCTTTTCTAGTTACATTTCTGAAGGTATAATGGCTCTTAAAAGCCAGCAAAATAAGTTCTGGTTTCAGGTGACAGAAGAGGAACCTCTTGTCCCTGCTTTGTTATCTTACTATACCTCAAATTTCAAACCAGTGTTTTTATTGACATACTTATTTTTGAGATAAACATGCATTTCCTAGGCATTTTGGGGTGAGTTTATGGTCTCCCTTCAGTGATAAATATTTTTGGAAGAAAAATGAATCTTCATGTTTTGTAATTGGGTACTATAGTCCAGATTGTTACAAAATGAGAAAAATGTTTGATACTGGATTTTTTCTTTATTAGATAAGACAGTGCAATATTGATAGGACAAGTACTGTGTTTCACATTTTAAACACTGTGTGAGTATGGCCCTTGGGAAATCTCTACTTATTTACAGTTGAAATGATCTGCAAATAAACTCACTAGGACACTTCAATATATTAAATAGAGAGAGAACATTGAAATGGCAGCCTCAGAACAATGTAGATTCTTTTAATTTAATCTCTCAGGTCTGTAAAACAATTGGAAAAGCAGTGATGTGGGTCTCACTTTATTGGAAACAGCTACACTACCATCACTGAGATATTTTGGGTGGTTCTGGGTTATTTATTTACTTGTATTGCAAATCTGAGATAGCTACATCTAAGGAAAAAAAAAAACTCCAACCCTCTAAATTCTCCAGTAGGTGGTAAGGGAAATGGGACATGAGTTAATATGAACTAAAGGCAGGGTTTTATATGTTTAAGATTGCTTAAGATTTAGTATTCAAGATCAAGCTGCTAATAATTTTGCAAGAGTTTAATTTCCTGAGTCAAGCATTCCCTGATAAATTTTTATTTGAATTCAAGAAAACACTCAGACAAAACAAAAAAACAAACCAACAACCCCATCAGTTTGGGGGACAGGAGGGGGGAAGGGCACATATTTGGGGAATATGAAATGGATAGAAACAGTAACTGGCCAGGGTAATAATGTGAGGGAACAATTGGAGTGTAAAAGCAACAGATGCAGAGCTTAAGATCAGCATCAGGATAGTGTTATGCAGAAATTGAATGACTACATGAAAAAAAAAGAAAAAGAAAACTGCATCATTTGACTCTGAAAACTGAGTAAAACACACTGATTTTTTAATGAAGAAAGCATTCCTTCATATTTGTACCTACAACATAAAGTAAACTCCAATGTAGGTAAGGAGCTATGTTGAACTAAAGCCGTAACATAATTCTCAGTGGCTCTCCACCCTGTGAACTAGCTCAAGAAGTGATGATGGTTTTGCCAGTGTAGACAGCTACTGGCAGCAGAATAGGGAATCTTGGCAACCTCGATTTCCAGAGGCAAATAAGCTCTGCTCTTTCTTTCTACTGGTGCATGGACTTTCTTTAACTTAACGAGGTGCAAGTAGTCACAGGTGTTGTTCATTCAACTCAGAATGAAGATTTGTGGTATCAGTTAATCCATCACAATTAAGTAATTAGAATAAAGTGTGCAGCAGATCCTCAATGCAAAGTTCACCATCCTCTACAGGTTTGCAGGTGCAAGATGTGTGCTGCGGCCACCACCACTACTAAGCCATCACTACCTGTGATTTTGGGACCTAGGTCAGACTGTAAGCCACACAAATTGATGCAAGAGAGGGAAGAGAGGGGGAAGGAGTAATGTCCTGTTTTGAGAACTAGAAGGAGATGGAATGGGAATGTCACAGACAGAAGAGGGGCGTGGTGTTGAAGGGCTGATTTGGGGATAACAATATTGAAAATGGCATTTTAACAAACTTTAAGGGTAAGAAAGGAAAAAGTAAGGGTTTCCATGAAATAAAAATAGATTGTTTTATCACCAAAGCTTGTTTGAAGTCACATATTGATATGTAAACATACAGGTCTTTAGGTGGTACTCTAGTTACAACATGACTGGAGGAAAGTTTGAGGTGTTCTTAGAAACAAGAAACTTCTTCAGAAGAGAAACAACTTCAGCTAATAGTTCCTAATCACTTTATTTTGAGAAAGTGGGAAGTTATGTCAGCAATAAAATTCAGTGTATGCTCAGTTCTTATGCTCTTTCCCTCAGTGTGTTTTCTTGCTCCTTTTGGGAGGAAACAGGTTAAGGTATATGCCACTGCAGTTTTTTGTAAGCTTTGCAGCATTTTTGGAGCTTCTTCAACAGCATTTTTGGTTTGTTGATGGTGAACTTCCTGCGTCAATTTTAAACTCTTACTCTCCACACTTTGGTATTTGAGACTTCATAGCTGAGTAGGGTTAGGTCAGTCCTTCTGAAAGAACTTTTCTTATCTTTTTCTTACCTTAAGGAAAATCCTGATGTCTTGTTGCAGAGCAGTCCTTACTCATACTCTACATGCAGAAGTGATATATGGGGTGCCCTCTATCCATTTTGCACAAGGTTAGCCTAGATGTTTTCAGAAATGCCTTCTTCTAAATTGAAAAAAAAAAAGACATCTGCTTTTCTGTTTTGCATAATAATAATAATTATGTAATTATAGTTCATTAACATGCGCATGCACATGGTGTTTTGTTCTGTTTTTTGGTCTGACATATAGAGACCTCACTGCTATTTGAAAGATCATTTAAAAATAAACCATCATTGAACAAAAATCCAGAAATGTGTGACAGGCTCTATTCAGAGCAGAATACTCAAAATTTGTCTTGGCTGGGATTTCACTGCTGTTTAATAGACTATTAGCTCCAATTTGCTACTGCTTTATTTGTGTCAATGCACTCTGATCTGAGCATTTTTGTCAACTGCTTTGCTCTGAATATAACTAGGAGAATATTCCAAAAATGCCATTCATCAGTGGGATGCAAGTTGAACTCATGTGTGCCTAGCAAGACTTGCATGTCAATAATTACAAGATCATCTTTACCTCTGACTGAAAGCTTTCAGGCAAATCACTTTAAGTGAGAAAAAGAAAATTCTCTAGCACTTATGCAAGACAATGCTAATTCTGAATGTTTTCATCAGAAATTTAAAAATCAATCATAATTGAGCTAATATTTTTTTCTGATCCTGATAAATATTTTACAGCTTTTGTATGTTTAAAAGTTTGGTCTTCAATATATTATATGTAATACTTCTCCAGTTTTATCAAAATTAGCTTTTAAAAATTGTTTTCATCCATTTTTAACAATCTTCCCCAAATGAAGTTGACACCGTCTGTCCCCCTTCCTCTCCTCCCCCTGTCCTTTTTGTCTACTTTTTCCAGTGGTTATGCCTTATTTCTTACTTCGTTTTTAATTTTGTTTGGGACATAGGTGAGTCAGAGAAGGGTTTGATTTCATCTGCTCCTAGTTTTAGAAGAAAGAAAAAGAATAATTATTTTCTCCCAAGATTGCTTTCACTTGAGATATACCATTATGGTGCACTGAGCAGATTACTGCAAAATCTGGGTTGCATAAAGTAGTCTGACTTCTCCTCAAGAAGAGCAAAACTTCAGGCTCCAGCTTCTTAGAAAAGTTCTTTAACTGTGAAACTCTTCTGAGAAAGTGGACACAAAAGACTCAAGTTAACTGGCTCCATCTACTTTGGATCTATTATCTGTAGATGTTTCTTTACAGTCTCAAAGGAGTGAGAGGTAACTCACCATCTCCTAGAAGTCCACTAAATAAATAATTACAGTATCTAAATTAGCTGCACTGGATTATGCATTTGAGCTTTGGGTAAAATACAGGTGTAGTAGTGGATCTGTCATTTTGAGTTTTCTTATCATTTACTTCCTTTATAGCCTCTTACAACTCATAAAATAGTAGGCAGAATTATTTCTAGAAATTTGGCATCTAAATAAGATACTGTCTCTAAATATGGGTCTGAAACTTGCTGGCAGACACAGCTATTTTTGTTAAGCGACAACATCTGAATCATAGACACAGAATCATAATCATTTAGGTTGGAAAGTAGCTGAGAAAGCAGCTCAGTCCATTCCCAGCTCCAAACAAGGGTGATGATGAACTCTGACTTGCCTGTGAACTGGCCCAGCTGAGGTCTCTGTTTCAGAAGACTGGAAATACATTTTGTGCTAGGGAAGCACCCACTGTTCTGCAGAGCCAGGAGACCCTGTCTCCCTGCCTTTCAGACTTCTAGACCAAAGTCTCAAAAGAGAGTATAGGAATTTTCTGTCCTACCCAAGACTTTACCACAAAAAGGTTTGAGGAAAACGAAAGTTTCTCATGACCTCTTCCTTATATGTAATCTGAATAGAAAAAATGATCCAAAGACAAAAAATGCTCCTTTGTGAACAATTAATTACATTTAACTTGCTTGATACCTGCCTGAAAAATTTACAAGTCCTTGAGATTGGAAAGGGAATTTCTAAAAGAATCTCCCCACTCAATGCTATTTTAGCTTTGCATAAGCATTATAAAAAGAAAAAGAAAAATCAGAAAAGCAAGGCAAGGTATGCATTCCATTTTTTGACTGTTCTCTACCAAAGAATAAATTTAATAAAGGCTGCAGGTAGCTTTAGGCAAAACAAGTTTTGCAAGGATTTTGAAACATTTTTTCTGAATATAAAAGCTCAGGGACTATAGCCTTTATAAAGACTTTTACAAAAGTGAGGACTTTAGCCAGCTGGAGGAAAAATTTTTATAGTACATAAAATGAGAGGGGGAAAAAAGGAAATTGATATTCGTATGTTATTCAGTAAGAAACTTCCACACAACATTTCTGTATTCATCCTAGAAATACGTCTCTAGCTATTAGTAATATATTACATCAGTGATCACATCGTTATGTGAATTTACATTAAAATTTAAGATAGTTTAATAATTAAATTTTAGAAAGACAGCTTCTGAATAAGTTGGGGAATGTCATATACAGAAGTTTGGAAGTACTTCTCCATTGACCACTGTGCTCTGACATACTCCTTTGTGATCTTTCAGCACGAGTCTTCCTGCAACAAGACATTCAACTTTTTCTCTTTCTTACCTGAGGCACAAGATTATATCAGTATTAACTTTAATCCACTGATCTATTTCAAGCTGAAATGTTATCTGTCTTTGCCAGCATATCTCTGATGGTCTCCATACACACAGACTTAATCAAATCACTTTTGTGCTTTCATGCTCAGAACCTGTTTTGAACCATCTAGCTTAGTCCACTGAAATTGGTGTCCTCCTGTGTTATCAGATGATCACTACTAATTAGACTTCCCTACCTGCTATTCTAGCAAAAAAATTGAATTATTCTTTTAATTCAGATAGGAGTGGGAGTGTTAGTGTAGGTCACTTTTAATTGAAGAACCAGCAGTAGCAAGTTGCATATTATTTTTCCTAAATGTTCTTGTGAAAATAGAACTTCTTCAGGAAGGACCAATAAGTATAAAACTTTTAAGACAACATTATTATCTGCTAAATAAACAGACATATATTTCAGTTTGCCTATATGAAATTCTGCTATTTGAACACGCTGAAATAGGTACATCCATGATACTGCACTCCAATAATTTCTGACTGATATATTCCATCATTCAGAACATTGGTGACTATTTCTTGCTTTAACCAACACATTAAATGCTAAAAGCAGAAATCTACATGGATGGAATAGGTCATTCTGCTGTCCGTGTATCTCAAAATTCAATGTTTCTATTTCCAGACTGATTATGAAGAAACATAAAAGACAACATACCCACTTCCCTTGTCTCTGGAATCTTTAAGCAAGTCACATACAGAATTTAAATAACTGACATTAAGTTTTCAAGCAGTATAAAGAAAACAAAAAACAACTTAAGGGTTTTTGGCTGGGCAACTTTTTCAAAAGAGCACTTGATTTTTTTGGTTGATCATAGGCAGAAGTAACTCCCCTCTTTCTTTCTTTTGACTCCTGCTTGATTAAGGCAGCTTCCTCAGAAAGCAATCATCTACTAGACAAGAATGTAAAGGAAAATCTGAAAAACTTTCACAAGGTTAGGTGGAGGTAAAAACATGTAGCAAAAAGCATAGATCTTTCACTGTTGAGCTGAACAGTGGATTTCCCTGCTCATTACTGCACTCTGAAAAAAGGAATAGCAGAGCCAAAAGCCTTAAATGAACAGCACAGACAGCTTTTCATTATTGCTCCATCAAAACAACCCTTCTACATAATGCTTGGAAAAGTGCATCAAATGGAGGGCATTTTACCTGTGTGTTGCCCAACTCAACAGATACTAATTACAAAAGTTCTCATGGAAATACGCTCTAAGATCCTCTGTGGGGTCCACAGCCTCAGGAGGGCTTAACTCCCTCCTATGCTTCTAAGCAGTATCAATGTGCAAAGAATGCTTTTCCATTTCCTGCAGAACGTATCCCTGATGAAGAAGACATCCAGTGCTTGTCCCTGTCTTTACCCTTTAGTGCCAGCTAGTGCAGAAAAGATCCAAAAAAGGGTTTATCCTCACTCTCATAACTAGGAAAAATTCAGCTCCAGACAGGCTCTCACCTGGAAGCCTCTCCTTACTACAAAATGGGATGCAGTAAGATGAGTCAGAAATGAGTGGCTGAAAAGAATTGGCTATCACACAAGGAGTGGATGTGGAATGTGTGATTGGTATTCAACAGTTCTTGGGTAAGAGAGGTAATCATTGTGACTATCGCAAGCATTGTATTCAACAAAATCCATGAATTTGAAGAGATTAAAAAAAAAAAAAGTAAGATGTATGGGCTTATTTTGGGGTTTTTTTCCTCTTGATTTTTGGGTTTATTTGTTTAGCTTTTTGTTTGTTTTGAAGGGTAGCTGTCAGAAATTGTTTTGCAAGCATTTGTTGCCAGATTACTACAAGGTTTTCACTAGCCTCTCAAGATAAGAAATTTACTAATTTGAGTTTGATATCAGAAACTCTTCAAAGTGAAGAGATATTAAATTTGTAATGACACCAGTTAGCTTTTTCTGCTCATCTACACCTTTCTACAATATTGGTACTGAATAAATATGGAAATCCTTACTGTGAAAGGATCTTGGTAGGTTAAATTGGTGTTTGGCTTAGTAAGTAAATCTAGAGATCTTATCAGAATCCTTCAGGAAATATATTAGAATTCTTACTATGTTGTTTGTCCTGGTTCCATCCTTTTGAGATGCAAGTTTCCAAAACACTGCAAAAATTCTCATTCATGAATATTAATTTAGCGAGGAAGAAGGAGGAACATGATGACCATCAAACTGTCAGTTTGAAGGTAGAGGGTGAAAAACGATATAGCCAAAACCTATGGGACTGCAATTCCATCCAACATACTGTTAGAAATGACTCTGAAGTAGTAAAAAGTTTCCCAATTATTTCAGATTATAACTACTTCAGGAGTTGATGCTGTGTTGTGTTTAACATATTTATACTGTGCATTGCATGCACAGCTAAATAACAGTATTGCCAGACCAAAGTAAAGAGATAACCAGAAAAATAAGTTTAATAGACATAGAATAACCTGTAGTGACAAGAAACTTTTCTATAATATTATTATGCAGATCCAGCTTTATACAATATTTGCAAGTGAACTAATAATAACACTTCCATGATTTATTTTGGATAAATCCATATATATCTCAAAAACACTCTCAGCAGAGCATTGTTATTACTTTATTAAATACTACTTTTGCCTACTTGAGCTTAACAAACAAATCTAATGGTATGAAAGAATTTAATTTCAGAGCTGAATGATAATTTTTCAGGCATGGTTAATTCACATAATTCAAAGTTAATTATGTTTGCAATATTAGAGAGTGCGGTAATTTTGTTCTGTTCAGCTGCAGCTCTTATTAAATCTTATGTTTTGATTAGGAAAGCCAGGCTTTAAGACTGTACAGTAAATTAGAAAAAATGGCAAGGTATGGAGAAATGTTTTTAGGCACATGCTTTTATTCATATGCACATCCTCTCTTGTGTTACATCACTTTGCCAATCCAAAGCTGAATGAGATATACTTGAATATTTATTTACACCTCATTCTATATATGATTTCTTTTTTTTTAAGCATTTGGAAATGCTAAACTTGATGTCCCCAAGCCACTTAATGAACTAATGTACAGTGGGTCTTTCATCTGTGATTCTTGTACCAAGCAGTATTTCCCCTGCTGTATTCCTCAGTGGAAAAGAAAGACTCGACACAAGGGAGATTTACAAAATCAATTAAGAAGTGTCAGACAATTATTGACAGGGGATCTAATTTATTTCAGTGTTAGATTTGTGGCATTGATTAGATATTGCAACATTTGTTTTCAATGAATACATTTAAATAGCATTTAAAGGTGTGATACTCTGTAGAAGCTGTATTTCTAGAAAAGAAAATGCAGTTGAATGTGTGAAATTGATGGGGTGTTCACAGTCTGAGGCCATGTGGGAACTGTCAGGCTTTGAAGGCATTCACAAGGATTCAAGTTCCCTCCTGAGCTTCTGCTTCCTGTGCAATTTTGGTGATCTTTTTTAGACTGACATGACTGCTTGAGGTTACCAATCTGAATATGCTGTCTTTGAGTTTATAGTCTTCCTTTAGATACAGAACAGGAGCAAAATCATTGTCCTGTCTCACAGCAATAAAACAATGGTAAATGCAGCACATTGCAGCTCTCCAGTCATGCTACAACGTTTGCATTGAAGACACATAGCTACTTCATGAAAGTGTAGCAACTGTAGGCCTGGCTTCACACTGTGCTGGTGGCAGTACAAATTTCTAATTCCTCAATACAGGTACAGATCCCAGCTTTTCTTTGGGCTGGTTCTACTATCACTGGGCTTTACAGAGGCATTCATAAAACATTAGATGCTAACTTCTACCTCCAACAAAACTTCTCTCTTCAATGTGTCTTTGAACTTGCTTTTACTGCGGTGGGATTTTTTGTTGTTTTTGTTTGTTCGTTTGTGGTTTTTTGTTTGTTTTGTTGATTTTTTTCCCCTAAATTAAGCCTTTCCAATATGGTTTTTAGTTTTGACTTCTTTATTTAAAGGCTAGAGATGCTTTGAACTTGTTCACATGAAAACAATAGTATAGTGAACTGTATGTTCTCAGACATGAGTACTTGAATAGAAGAGGCAAAGAGCTGCATATGCAAGGAACTAACAGAAAATAATCTTCATTGAGCAGTCTTAATCACAGAATCCCTTTTTCCCTACATAAGACAGAATCCTATGACAAAAGCAAAATGGAACCTCATATATTAGCTCAGATTTCATCACATACTGATGGAGTTTTAACTACGTCAATATTCCTTGCATGAGGGAAGGCGAGAAGCCTGTGTAAAATCTTGAATGTGTAGTCTTAATTCTTGTACTTTGTATCTTTTGTTGTTCTTTTAGTAAAGTATTTCTGTGACATTGTAAACTCGTATTTGGTCTTGGAGTTCATTGTATGGAGTGTGTCATCACTGCTGTCAGGCTGCAGGAAGCTGAGAAATAAACCAGGCCTTTGAAGCTAGCAATTTTAATAAAGTGCTAACAGGCAGTGAATATCTGTGGACAGTGAGGATATAAGTCACTTAATGACTGTTAAAATTCCAGGCTAAAAGATTTCCACGGACCTGAGAATCCCTGCTGCAAGGAGGATTGTTATTGGGATGAAAGCCATTTTCTCTCCTCATGCCAAAGGTAATCACACAGAATCTTGTTCTCTTCTGTTAAATCTTCTTTCTCATGCTTTTGACAAAGCAAGTGCAATATCTGATTATACTTGGAAAGAGTGTTAGCAGGAAGAACAGAAACTTCTGAGGAATGGTGAGATCATTTATGTGTAATTACAGCACAGTGTCAGGCCCTGGGTTGGCTCTGACTGGATTTACTAATGCAGTCATCATCTTGTTGTTCACAGCCAGCAGCCACGCTGCTGCAGTGTAACTAGGGTAATAATAAAGCCACATATATTTTTGCAGAGGTAAGATAGTTTCCTAGAATGTCTGACATTTCACTGCTGGTGACTGGAGTAAAATGCCAATGCACTGAACTCTGATTGAATTCTGAATATTAATATCTACAAATAGGGTCTATTAATTTTCCTTGACTTCTGTATGTGTAGATACATATGTATGTATGTATGTATGTATGTTACTGGAAATAAATATGAAGGAATCATTAATGGAAACAGAATTGTCTGCTTAAAGCAAAGGATATTATCTTCCCAGTTAATGTCTTTTCGTAAGTGATTTATGGAACAGACCTTGCTCTTTCATGGCTTTTTCACAGATTTAGGGTCTGTATCTCAAAAAAAATCTCTTTTCCAAGCCCTAAGTGTTTTGGAACTTTTAATGTTTTCTAATTTTGAATGTTTTTGAACATCGACAAATAAGAAGTTTAATTTTAAAGGCAATCTGTGCACACTGCAGTGAGGGGTTTTTCATACTGCTGGAAACAAAATTCAAGGAATTCATCACCTTCTTAGAACTGCTGCATTTGTCTAATGTACATTAGACATGGAGAAAACTAGAACATAGATAATACTTACAACAAGAATACTTTCTAAGAACCTGGAATAAGAGTTAACTGGGAATGGGGAAATCTGGAGTCCTGCAATTGGGTGCTGGGAACAATTATTTCTAGTAAGAAAACCTAGCATTATAATAGTGTCTGTCTACTTCTCAGATGTGATCCAGCAATGCAGGGGATTATTGATTCCCCCATCACCAAACTAGACACAATGTATTGCTCAAATTAATGGAGTTCATATCTTCTGGGAAGCCTCTAGTGAAGAAAGTTATCAAAGTACTTTCTTTACCCCTATAATATATCCTATTTTTAC
The DNA here is from genome assembly GCF_028769735.1 of Zonotrichia leucophrys gambelii. Classification (NCBI taxonomy): domain Eukaryota; kingdom Metazoa; phylum Chordata; class Aves; order Passeriformes; family Passerellidae; genus Zonotrichia; species Zonotrichia leucophrys. Next base: position 40,796,943 of record NC_088172.1, read on the forward strand.
CCCCTTTAAAATAGATAAATAAGCAAACAAGCAAGAAAAAGAAGAGTATAAGCTTTCTGTTTTCACAATTAATGCTGGGGTATAAAAGCAAAATTATAGCCTCTGTCACCAGGAGGTATATTCAAATGTGAGAAGATGAAATGTTCTTCCAGCAGAATGAGGTTATGGTTGATAAAAAGTGTCCCATGCTGTATGTGCCTGCTCAGCCCCCTGCACAGATGAGGCTGTGCCTTCCAGCTTCACTGCTGGATTTTCACTGACAGAGTTCATGCCACCCCTTCCCTGGCAGCATTAGCAGAGGCAACTTGGACTGTGCTCAAGAGCCCATGTTATTACATTACTAAAAAACTTCAAAATATTTTTTTCTGCTCCTGTACTCCTCATGTAGCTACTCAAGGATGCTGAAAAATCCAGTCTGTTGAGAAAGCTGTTTGCTGCAAGAGGTTTTGTGGTTTCTGTTGCTGAGCTGCCCAGTGACTTACCTGTGAGTTTAAGGACACTGCTCCATATGTCCCCAGTGTTGGTATGCTTGATAACTTAAAGTTTGGATTAATTTTGCCTGCTGAAGTTCAGCTCAAAACTCAGCTTTACTTATTCTGCAAACCTTCAGAAGCTCTAGTTTATCATCTAGTGACATGTAGTAACTAAAACAAGTGGGAACAGTCTTGCCAAGATAATTTCTGCCAAGCCAACTGCTTTTCACATTACATACTGTAAGAAAAATACAGATCCAAGTAGAAATAATAAATGTCAAATGATTCCCTATTGCAATTTCTGACCACTATTGAGTGCCCCTTAGGATTTAATCAAAATGTGTTATGAAGTCTAATACAGCACAGCACACAGGGCCCAGGACTGCAGCGACTCTGTGGGTTGTTAAATCCACTGTTCTGCTGATGAAGACAAGTGAGATCCCAGTTTAAAATCATTCAAGTATTATCCTGAACTCTACTAAGAACATGCTCTGGAACAGGACTCTTCTCACAGCTGCAAATGTCCTAAACTGAGGAGCACTTTACACATTTGTTTTTGTATCCAATTTTGTATTTTGCATCCAATGTGTATCCTCCAGAGAAATAGATTTTTTTTCTCCATAGTGACTAGATGCCACAATTAAAATAAAACATCTGTCATAATAGAAATATATATATATGTATATAAAGAGAGAGCGAGAAAGGGAGAGAAGCAGGTCTAATGAAAGAAAATATTGAATGGACAAAATTTAGGAAAAAGGAAAACTGATTATTTCCTGAGTGGCTCTGCCACTCAGTTAAATAGTGAGCCAGATTTTCAAGCATTTAGCAACCTAAAATGCAGATGGTGCCTTTGTGTTTTCAGAAGCACCTGTCTATGTGTGAATACAGCTGTGTGTTAACTGGCTTTAAAAATCAGGATTGGAAGTGGTTGTCCAGCTTATGCAGAAAATCTGCAGTAAAACTAGGATTCAAGCTTTAAACCAGGTATCTCAACAATCATCTTATCTTTCTATAAAGTGTGTGAAATGACTCTTCAGATGACACATTGCCTATGAATGGGAGCTTCTGCAATTAAGGCTAATATTCAGAGATGCTGAAGTGCTGGATCATTTTCTCAGCTCTTTCCTCCTGCAATCCTGAACCACTTTCTACAAGTTCCCTGCAGGCTGAACACTTTTACCTGCCTTGACTAATACTTGTTAAGTTTGTCTTCCTCTTAGACCCAGAAAATGGAAAGTGGAGGTACGTTTTTATAAACTCTGAAGGGCTAGTTTTGTTGTAAGTAATTTTTAAAAGGTCTAATGACACTTGCTTACTAAAAGCACATAATGTAAAATTATAATTCCAAGTGTACATTTAAAAAAGTACACGTGGCACAGTGCTTATAAATGGACTACTTTGAAGACAGGGAAATACTGCCTTGGAAAAGGGCAGATAAAAATTCTATCACACATTCTTTTTGGTTTTTTCTGATTCCTCTCAAAGTCTTGAACACAAATGCTTTCACATGATCTCTTCCTTCTCCATCCCCTACATAAGTACGCGCAAGGTCATTCTATTGCACCTGATTTCTTTTCAGCTGACTTTTTTCTAATTTTCTGTTGTGAAAAAGATCAGGAAAGTGCTCAGAGGAGCAGACCAACCTCTCAAGTGTCCACTAACTCAGCTCTGCTACTATTGAAAACTGCAGATGGGATGGGTACACTGAAGGTACATGCAGTACAATTACTATAAATGTTTTATGGCTGGACAAATTTTTAGATAGCCAGTCTGAGAAATGTGTGTTAGAAGAATGAGACATAATTCTAAAGGCAGGAATAAAACACACCTCTTTACTAATTTATCTCAAATGCAGAGGAACAATTATAGAAGCAATCCTCTGGGGACATCATAACATTTGTTATAGACAAAGAGCCTTTCCACTGAAGCACCATATTGTGTCCTGACTCTGCATTTAGCTGTGTCAGCAGGTTATGTTTAAAATCTACCTAACAATGAACTTGGGGTCGAGGTATGTTTTCCTCTTAATTAACCTGCATAATCTGTTTTTGTACATAATTCATCCCTTCATTTGCATTTTAATTAGGGAGTGTGCAAAATGTCAAGTTTAATTGGCTCAGGAAGACATGGTAGAACAAAGCCCTGGACTAAATGTAGCTGTGGGCAGTGCGCTGAACAGCTGGCTTGCAGTTCAGGTTGGGACTTCAGTACAGGTAAGAGGGTTCATTCACTTAGTTTTCTGTGACTAGATGTATCAACACTAATTTCAAAAGTAAAACTGTAGGACTTGCAGACCTCTTGTTCCTGCCTTTTAATGACATGTAGCCTTTTTCCTCTTGTCTCTGTGCGGTTCAGATGCAGTTCTCTTACCCTATTGGACTTAAATCCTGCTCTCGGTTTCTGAATCTTCACTTTCTCTGCCAGTTCTCTCCAGTAATCTTACAGCCCTTGTAGAAGGAGAGAAAAATCTCAGACTGGGCTCCCTAAATTATTTTAATTAAATTGTCATTTACCAGCTGGCTGAGAGGTGATGTTTTGGAGTCCTCACAGGGGCTCTGGGCTACATTGACCCACTCAAACTTGCCATTCCTCATTCTCTCAAGAAAGCATCTGGCCCCAGTGAGATGTGTTGCCCATGCCTTCACTGGAGATGCGCACAAGAAGAATCACAGGGTCTCCCCTTGGGGAGCCTGGCAGTAAATGTGTGCAGAGAGGAGAGCTGCTCTTCAGCTGCTGCTCAGCTGGGAAGAGCCATCAGGCTCTCAGTGCTCCAGGCTGTGTGTCTGGGACACATATAGTGGCCACCAAGCTGTATGTGGACTCCACCTTGTGAAAAGGTACTCCATGTAGCTCCTTTTATAACTTCCCAAGGAGGACAATTTTTGTTTGTATGAATTTGTGACATTATCTGGTTTCCGTTTAATTTGTTTTTCTTCTCAGTTCACTCTCTTGTCTTAACATTTCTGTATTCCCACAGCAGTTTTTTAAAAGTATATACCATCTGAAAATATTGTTTATAGGTTTGAGGATATGCTGAAATCTTTTCTTTTCCAGGTGTAGGAAGAGAAGGGGGCTTGGTGGGTAGATGAGAAGCCTTTGAAAGTAGGAATGGAAAGTATGTTTTATATTTTGTTCTGCTAGAATTCTGTTCAGATGTCTGGAATGAAACATTTTGGATGTAGCTGGAAAAAAGAATAACACTCAGAGACAGCCGTTCTGTAGTTAAAGCATTTCATTGAAGGTTTCTCGGACTGGAAACCCAGCATGCTGCTTTTACAGTTTTGTTTTACACTGTGTTTTTCCTTCAGTGTATGTCATTATGTGATGGAGCAAAATTAGCAATGAAGCTGCAACATCAACACTGCGACATTTTTATATTATTTATAAAAATTTAAAATTCTGCCTCGTTTATTATATATATATAAATATTTTATATTTTACTTAGTTTTTTGTTGTTGGTTTTGATTAAGGGACATATTTAAATCCTCTCATTAACTTTTTTTCTTATTTCTGGAATCACTTTTCCAGTGTGAATAAAAATGGATGAAATTGAGTCTCCTTATTACTCATTCATGCTTAATACATTCTTACCAAATTTTCTAGCATGTTCAGATAGTGAAGCTGACACTTTTGACAACTTTTTTTGATGATTTTCATGTTAATATATTAGACTTGAATAAAAGCTTAATAAATAGAGGGTTTCATTAACAAATTTCAAATCTAAGAAAAAGGTTTCAGGATAGGTTTTCAAGCAACCTGGTGACAGGCACAGGTGTGAAAGAAGCTAATTAATGAGCAAAATCATAGAAAACTGTGTTGGGTAAAAATGTTTGCTTAAAAAATTTAAATAACTAATATTAGCAATGGCAAGTATGTTTGAGACATGGTTTGTCAGAGCTAGAGATGGTACCTATGTGACTGCTCACAGCTATCTCATTCAGATAAGACACTACTGAGATTTAACATTCAAACATATTAAGTATACTTCTTTTTGGCAAAATAATCCAAAACATAAACCTTAAGTCTGTGAAGGATCATAGGGAGAATGTATCAGTTGCAGAAATCACTAAAAAGTGTGTTTGTTGTCAAAGGCTCTGGAAGGCCGGAGATTGTCTGCAATTGCTGCTTCACCAAAATCCATTGGGATGGAAAAAAAACCAGACTAAACCAAAACGAAGGTGACAGCAAGAAGCAAGTCCTTTCTGTGAAGTGTAAAGACAGGTCCTGAAGCTGCCTGGTGTACATCCTCTGAGGAGTACCAATCAATATTTTGCACAACATAATTATCTTTTTCTATTGTTCTGCTTACTTAGCAGACATAAAAAAAAAAAAAAGAAAAAAAGATCCAGAACCATTCTGCTATCCTGCCAACAAATGCTGCTGTCCAGAGCCTAGACTAGATACTTTGGCTGTGTGTTAAGTGACTGGAGACAGACACAGCTCTTGCTATCAGAAGCTGGCACTGCCAGTAGACAGACTGGAATAAAGCTGCCCTAATTATACTTTTAATACCATATTGGATGCCACTTAAATAGACAAGTTAATTTTTATAAACTCATGTTTTATTTGAATAAAATAAATATTTTATTTTTGGCTAAACTTAACCTTTTGTGGCTGCAGGCATTTTCTGGAGCTGGAGACTCAAGATGTTCCAATGTACACACATTGAAACAGGTTCTTTTTCATGAAAGAAAATGTAGACTCCTGTGTTTTGTAGAAACCTTCTTGCTGCTCCAAAACCCTGTGGGTCAGTAGACTGACAAAATCTAGACATACAGTTGAGCTAGAATAAAGTATTTATTCCAGCATCGGATAGGAGAATTAATAGAACTTGAATAGGATTTAATTTAAGATATTCTCTTTTGGTTCCTGTATTTAGAGGATTCCAGCTGAGAACTAGCAGACAGTTCTGTGCTGTACTGAGAAAATACCAAGATCTCCAGTCACAGTCCCATCCTTGCTAATCTGTATCAACAGTTCTAAAATATATTCTATGTAACATGAGCCATTTGCCCTTTCACTGTCACTTAGACCATTATTCAAAGGGAAATGATAAGTTATTGAGACAAACTCTGATCTTTTCTGTGTCAATTCAAATCTAGTGTTGTTCCAATGAAGGAGATAGCTTAAAGGAATTATTTTGGACTTAACTTTGGCCAGTATCTTTAGGGTTTTGTATGTAGATTGCCAAGAAATTCAATTCTACAATACAGAATTGACCTTAAATTAATAAATTTCATTTACAAGGAAGTGGGAGATACAGACTGAGTTTTTTATGTCCTAGGTTTTTGGCAGATTGTCTTTTCATTGATCTAAGTCCATGTGCTGCATTAAATGGGAACAAATGCAGAGCAAACTTGATCTCTTCCTGAAGATTTGTAATGCCGAAGGTCTCATCATTGGCTTAAAGTAAATTCATATAAAGCCAAGAACTTTACTTAAAATTTTACCACTGGCATGAAAATTAATTATTATTTCATTTTAATTATTAATTTTAATTTTTTTTATATCTTCAGGAAAATATCAAGTTTGCTCTACATTTGCTCTCATGTCATTTAGCACATGGACTTACATCAATGAAAAAATGAAAAGACCGTCCATAAAACCTAGGACGTAAAAAAAATGTTTAATCTATATCTAGCACTTCCTTCTAAATGAAATTTATTAATTTAAGTTCTACTTTGGATTGTAGAATTGAATTTCTTAGTGCTGATTAATTATTTATTAATTATTAAACAATAATAATAATTAGTAGTAGTAGTAGTAGTATTAATATTAGTATTATTAGTATTACAGGGAAAGCAAATAAAAGAAATAACTTTATTACCTGGAGGAAATTGTTGGAATGACAGTACAGTTGAAAGTTGTGCCTCTGATTATCTCCCCTTTTTCTCCTCCAGTATTTGTATTTCTGTATTGGAGATGAGTTTTTACAGTCCTGGACCCTCACTGTCATCCCCTGTCCTTCATCTTCTCATCTCCTGTCTCTACATGGCACCCAGTGTCCCCATTTTCATGGTCTCTGCTGTAATGCCAGGCCTTTGTTCCGCTGCAGAAAGCCAAATCCCCTCATTGATAAGATAGGGACATAAATATTTCATCATGTGTAGAAAAACTTCTTGTTACTGCATTCTACAGAGAAAATGTATACTCTGCAAAGGTAAGCAAAATTAGGCCTAACCACCCAGTCTTTAGAAAAAATAATAACCTGTGTTTACAAACAGAAAAGCTAGAAACGAGCTCCTGACCAGCCACTACAAGACCAGAGCAAGCCAGACTGTCAGCCTGAGACCGTTTAAGGCCACTACAAATGCAGAGGCATCTTAGGAAGTACAGAAATAGGTCATGCACTGGGCTACAAGTCTACACGTTCATGGGAAAGTGCATTAGTTCTGCAGGTTTAATAAGTCCAGCAACATTAGCAGTAGCTGTCAGTTTCCTATTATTTTTTCCCATTAGAGACCACCTAACATTATATTATACATTCCAATCTCTTTTAAACTCTTTCTGAAAGTCCATGTGCTATGCAATTTCATAAGCATGTGCAATTCACAGTAGATATAAAAGTATGTTTTCCCATAACAAACTACTGGAAATAATGCAACAGACTTGCCTAGTAGGACCCAGGGAAGTTTAAAGGTGTGGAAAGTTTGATATTAAAGTTTCCTATACTTTCTTCACTAGAAGAGGTTCCCTTTGAAACCCACTTGGTAACCAGCCTTTCTTTTTGGTCTACTGTAAAAACATATTTCTATTCTTATACAATTTTCAGCTGCTAGAGTACATGTCAAGTATCTTGGTTTTAGCTACTTCATTGATATCTTTGTTACCTGCTTTGCAGTGGTATTAGCATAATAAAGCTCAGTGCAAGATCTTATGGATGGAAAAATATGTTTATTTTCAAGGTTTTAAAGCAAGTCAAATTTATGCTTTCACACTCCCTTGCTCACGTACTGGTGAGAAGCAGCCTGTGTGTGTGTCCACATGGCCTGACCAAGGTCACTTGTGCACAATACAGAAGACAAGCACCAGCTGTCAAGTCCTCTGCATCTCCAGAGCTCCTCTTGGCTGGCACTGACAGACTGGACAGACAGACCTTTCTTCTCCTTCAGGAGCCATCAACTCTTTTGGGGTAAATCTCCGCTTCAGATCTTGCTAATTTCAGCCACCGCAAATCCTAAGGCGCATCACTGCCCACTGTCTGTTCCTCCAATTTTGGCATATGTGTGGAACACATGTCTCCTGTCTCCTTCTCTTGGCAGGCAAAGGGAAGGAGTGTGTCATGTGCTGCAGCCTTGCTGCCACCCTGCTAGAGCCAGGGTGCTGGCTCCTTCACTGATGGGTTGTCTGCTTTTCAGACTGCAGCCTTTTTGTTTTGACATCAGGAACATGTTCCTCGGTTTTGCTGATGAAAACAGTGTCCTGGGAACAGTGTCCCTTATTATATGGCCATTATTTTAAATAGTTTTGCTTTCCTTCCCATACTTACCCACACACATTCCCATTCTGACTTCCTTCTTTCTTCTTTCTTCAATCTTAATATTTCTTATGAATCCCTGCTGTGTAAGTGAAACAAAACTCCAGTTTTCCTGAGTAAACCCCTTTTATCCCTAAAAATACTGTAGATTAATGAAATCAGTTGTAACTGATTATTTATTTCTGGGTGACAACTTCTTAAAGGTCATCGCAGATAAAATAAAAGCAGAAGAGAGGAAATGCATGCTATAGCCAGCACGGGCAAGTTGCACATAATTGAATATCATCGTAAAACCACATAAATTAATGTCCTACAAAAACATAACCTTGCCTTCAGGAAAAGCGTTAATCCAAACATTTTATGATGGCTGTTCAGTAACATTCTTATTGTTACTCTCTTCTTCTTTTCTCAGTGATTACATTCATTTGCTGGGTCTTGACTTAAATTAGATTGTGAAAGGTCTGAAGACAAGGACATGTCATTCTGTACATTTGAGCAATGTCTGACACAGTGTCACCTCACTTTTGACAGGTTTCCTAGGAACTGCTGGAATAGTGACAATAACAAATAACATCAATAATAAAATTTGACCTAATAGGATTACAACATGTATGCATTAATACATATTTGTTGTTTTAATTCCTTAAAGCTTGGTTAATATTGGTTTCTTTACTTTTAAAGACTTAAAAATTTTAAGCAATTTTGGAAAAATAGTGAATATTTGCCCTAATGTTGTTAGCCTTGATATTGTGCCTTTATTGCCACACTTAATCATTCTGAAAAATCTGTCTATAGATGGCCACAATTTATTCTCTGTAGTTTCCTTTTTTAAATAGATTACTCAGGCCAGGAGACTTGTGGTAAATTTGTTTCATCTCACTAAACAAGAGAACTTCCCTGTGATAATCTTCTGTTCAGTTTTTCATGGTTTGGTACCTTCCTATGTACAACACAGTTCAGATTTCCAGCTGGGGAAATATGCATTTCAAGTTTATCCATGTTGTGTGACTCTTGAGCAATGGAATTTAAATATACCTGTGCCTAAAGCCTTTCATGTGAGAACAGTGTTGGAGTTCAGACCATATGAAGGCACAGTTTAGAGGCTATTGCACTGAGAAAACAGCCTGGAAGATTTCATAAAAATCCAGAGCATGAAAGAAAGAAAATAACAGGGGCACTTTCAGCCCATTGAGAATAAAAGACCACTATTGAATGCTTTCACACAGCTAATATTGCTTCAGTTTTTTACAGATATATGATCAGCAAATACAAAAATGGCTTCATATGGGCTCTTTGCTCACCCTTCTCTTTCTTTAGGAAAAGCTAAGTACGTATTACTGTAATGTGTAGCTGTGCCTTTGCAGCATCCAATTGACTTTCATAAATCCTTCAAATTTTTTATCTGTTTCTAAAGGACTTTTCTATTAATCCTTTAGGTTCTTAGATTGCTGTTCAGTTGAAAGCTTTTTCATTCTGTATTAATTAAACTCAGTAGGATGGAAGAGAGACACTTCTGCTGAGCAAAAGCGATCTAAAACTGCTGTGTACATGTAAAACACTGCAGATCCTGAGATAGTTTAAATCATTTGAACATGTCGGGGGCAAACGAGGGTGACTATCATCAAAGTACAGGGATAAACAGCAAAACAAATAATTAAATAAATAAAGCTATTTGAAACACTTATTTGCTGTAGAGTAGTGTAACAAATGTTCAGTAAATGGCAAGTTTAAATTGAAAACATAAGAACAGAAGTGCTGAAATCCCTTCCAGGTGTTCTCTGCTGCTCCAGCATACAACAGCTGGAAAACACTCTGTACAAAACACCTCCCAAACCCCCACCAGCTTTAGCCCCCTAGCTGTTTTTCTACTCTGAATTGGACTCACCATTTACAAATATTACTCAAAGAAACACACATTTTCTCCCACTGTTTGCCACCTCTCTCCCCCTACTGCAATTCTTCAAAGCAGTTATTCTAAAAATGTCCCATGTGCTTTGACTTGCCTAGTAAATTCTTCCGTCTCTGAGTAACAGTTCTGCATATTTTGGGGCCATTCACTGCTTTTTTTTTTTTTTTTCTTCCCAGAGTGACAGAGAAGTTCTCTGATCTCTTCATATCCCCTGAAATTCCAGCCTTCTGATAGGTATAACAGATGCTTTTATGTTTTTTTATCACTCAGATTTGCTTCAGACAGCTTCAAGTCCACACAAGCTTTAGGGAACACCTACAGATCCTACATCCCACTTAGAATACCAGGAAAATGTTAGACCAAGGTTGCATATGTTTTTTATAATAGAAATATTTTCAAATTCAGAGAATATTAAATTAAAATGTAATTTATTCATAGTTCTCCAGTCTACTGGAAATGTGATCATTGTTATCAGAAGTATTTCCTTCACAGTGTCTAGCACAGGGCTATGTGATCATGACATCATGCTCAATATATAAAGTGGGGGAAAGAAGTAGGAATGGGGCAGGGGGGGAATTTTGAGTGATGAAATTTGTCTTCCCAAGTCACCACTGCATCTGATGAGCCCCTGCTGTCCTGGAGGTGGCTGAACACCTGCCTGCCCATGGGAAGCAGTGTATTGATTCCTCTTCTTGCTTTGCCTGCTTATGCAGCTTTTGCCTTCCCTGTTAAACTGTCTTTATCTCAACCTGTGAGCTCTCCACCTTTTACCCTTCCCATTCTCTCCCCAATCCTGCTGGTGGGACAGTGAGTGGATGCCTGTGTGGGGCTTGTCTGCTGGCTGGGCTTAAACCACAATACTTTGTCAAGTCAATAGGTATGCGATTGGCAATACGGAAAAATTTCAAATAATTTCTATTTTTCTCTGAAGTGACACAGATATTATGGAAATACTTGAGGTATTTCCTCAATTGTGGTATCTTTGGTCTTCTGGGAATGAAACACACAGTCCAAAGATTCTTCACGATATGGTTCTTATGCTATTTTAATCTCTTTTTAGGATCAGTTCTAAACAAGTAAGTCTCAAAGTCATATGGAATTTATTGCAGACTTAATACAGTTTAAGAAGTCTATTAAATCAGTAATATTCAAATACTGAACTGTTAAAACATGTATATCCAATGTGTGAGCCCTCAATTCACATCTGACCATGTTTTGGAAGTAAAAGTCATCAGTTTATTTTTCTGGGTACTCCTCAAGTACAGCTCAGGTTCTGTTTCTTTCTGTCCAGTTCTGGAAATACTGAAAGATATGATTGTGCACAGCCTTTGGCCTGAAGATTCTTCTCATGTTCATCTACTTCAGTTTTAGTCTTCTGTAACAAATAGGATTTCTCCAATTCCTCTGAGGAATGGATTATGTTACAATCTTTCCTAGGCATATTTTCCTTATGTTAAATTTATGTCTTTTGCTCCATTTTTTTTTTCTGCAGTAAACACAATTATGTTATGAACCCATAGAGAACTGAATGCAGAGTTTTTTTCTTAGTAAAATTCCATGTAATGGGTACTGAGAAGCAGAATTCAACTGCACTGGGAAACACTATGCTGCAGCAATTTTTTGTTTTGCTTTGTTTTGTTTTGTTTTCTTGTTCTGGCTCTTGCTTTAAGACGGAATTTTCTTTCTCCTTTGTTTGTGAACAATGCACTTCACCACCAATGTTGACAAGCAAATTTTCATTTTCAGCAACTCTACAGGAAGGATAAATAGGAAAAAAAAAAAAAAAAGCAGCAAGCAGCTACCTTCCTGCTGCTGTCAGTTATGAGTTATCGATTTCCAAGAACATAATTAAATGATGACAGAAATATGTGCAAACAGAAAAAAAACTGCTCCCCCCTTCCTCACCCACAAAATATATTCTGTAGCATTCCTCCAGCACACAATCTCAACACTTATGGCCTGAAAGAAAATCACATGCTTTTCCAAAGAAAATCAAGGTTTTAGTATAGCACAGTCAAATTAAAATGTCTGGACAATTACACTTTTTCATAAGAAAGCATGAACCATTTAATAGACAGACTTCTTTGTACTCAATACCCTGGGGCACTCTGATCCTCTGCTGAAGTCCCTGGTCTCATCTGCTGTAATTGCATGTGTCACAGCTTTCTTTTAGCTTATTATGTATATTACTTTTGTTGCTACAAGGAATTTGTGCTGTAGGAGTTGAGACTGGGCATCTCTTTGCCCAGTTTTACATTTTAGTTTGCATCAATGCTGTCAGAGTAGCAGAAAGTGGAAGAGGCAATTGGACCTCTTTTCTTCTTAGCTGTGCATCAAAGACCCCTGTAAAACTAGGCTGTGCTTGTGCTAGGTAAAATTTGAATTTTATTATATAGGCATTCCAGCCTTTCCTATGTCCAGAAGGGTTGTAGATCTTTAGTCATGGACTGAAAATTGAAATGTTGAAAGTGACTAGGATTCAGCATCTAAAAATGTCTTTTCAGCTTAAGGAGTCGTCTTCATTTCTATTTATTTCATGTCTTTCAAAAGTCATACCATGCCAGAATCTTGTGCATTCATAATGAATACAATAAAAACATATTTCTCCCATGCCTGAGTGCATTCATTCATGCTGACAGAAAGAATTTACTGATAAAGGAAAGAGAAGTGGAATGATTACTTTGAATAGAAGAAAGAGGTACCCTGCTTTGGTTTCTTTATGCAGCTTATGCTCTGTTTTATGTTACTCTTCAAGCATCCTGAGGGAGACAACTCCTGGTAGTTCAAAGGTGATCTTTATTTAGTCAAACCTGTAATCACACAGAATTCAGGTAATTTCAAACTGTTTAATTTACCCAATTCTGTAAGTGAACAATGATTTAAAAATCAGAGCTTTTAAAAATTGTATTGTAAAATCATCAAAATCATACTGTCCAACCAACAGGCTTCATAGATAATCCTTGAAGTGGAAAAAGAACTCCAAAAACATTTTCTGTTATCCAAAAGTATTTTTTCTTAACAGAGTAGAGATAATTTACTTTTTTAAAAGCTAACTCACTCATGTAACATCTAATTATTACATTCATTCAATTTGGGATTTTTAAAGCCCAAGAGAAGGACTCTACATCAATGCCTAACCTATTTGGTGACTAAGCTCTTACCAAAAATTGTCCCTGATTAGACAAAACTGTGCTTTTTCAAAGGCCCATCTGCTCTCTTTAAAAGGCAGAGCATCTGGATTTTCATATTTTGCTACTTACTACCCCTGGGCAGGATGTTGCTCCATGTAGGTTCCCCTGAGAAGGGCCCAATCTGGTGGTTTGCTTACACATGTCTAATACATACAGATAGCTACAAACTTCCCATAAGCCACATCAGTTTTGGCCATATTTAATTAGAAATGATGCTAGCAGGACAGAAGAAGGGAGTGTTTCTGCTCTTTGTCTGTTTTAATTGGATTTTAATTAGGCAAATTACCTGACTTCAAAAGGGCAAAGCACTGGAGCAACTTATGAGTATCATTATCATTATTATTAGTGCTGTATTTTGTTGGAGGTTTTTTTTGTAGGGGTAATCTTTTTTCTCTGCTAACAATATTGCCCTGTTAATGTAAGTCTGTTTTTGAGTTAATATATATTTCAGACTCTCATTTGTCAAACTTGATTAGTCTTGTTTACACTGAACACTGTAAGTGACAAATCCATAATAAAGCTCTTACAGGTCTATCCTCCAGCACCTTGGGTTGTAAAATGTTTGAGGGTATACACAAGCAGCTTATCCTAGCCTAGATACAGGTGGCAACAGAAGATTTGGAAAGGCTTTTCCTTTCAACCAGAGCATAAAACAAAATGGGCACAGCCTGACATGAATGAACAACTTGTGCCCTTTTGCATGTTTTCAAATTCAGATTTTGACTGTTATATTAATAATAGCAAGGAAAGTATTGAGAGCTGGTCAGATCTGCTGGAGAGTCCAGGTGATCAGGAATCAGCAGCTAAGCTGTGCTATAAATTCTGTGCCACATTTCTAACAAAATGGTGCTGATTCCACTTATAAAAAGTCTGTGCTGCTGTGGTCAAAATAGTCTATGCTATGCTAATAATAAAATTCTGTTTGAGAAATAAATCTTTAATGGTAGTTATGACATAATGTTATTGCCATTCTGCTCAGGATCCCCAAAAGATCCTGGCTGTCCCCATTGTGTCAAGTGACTCACCTGTCTTCTGCATGGCTATAACAAGGAACTTAAGATTTTGAAATGCCTTAAGCACTACAAATACACTTTTCAAAATGTTCCTGTTGTTCCAAAACTCTATTTGTGAATGGACAAGAACGTGCACTGGTAGTTGTTATGTGTGTGGTACTCTGAAAAACAATATTAAATACAAGGACGTGCATTGGGAGTTGTTATGTGTGTTGTACTCTAAAAAAACAACATTAAATAAAAAGGAAATAAAATCAACAGCAAAAATGAACCCTTTGACTTTAGCAGATGTAATTTGATGCTTTTCTTCATCATTAAAAAAATAGCCTTTTCTTTCTGGCTTCCTTCTTAGCAGATTCCAGAATCTGTCTCTCTGTTGCTATTTTTGTGACAAAAGAATTTCTGAATTATATAATTCTTTAGTTCCATGTCAATCACCTCCTGTATTTAAATTCTAAACATAAATGTTAATGAGCTAATTGCATGGTTCAAAAGATCTTCTATTGAAAGTAAATGTTCAGTAGTAGGTGTGCTACTTTCTCTGTTTTATAAATAGGCTTTTAGACTTAATCTAGATAATTCTAGTTGTTATTTGCATATATACATCTACCTGTTGTACAGTAAATAATTACTTAATAGTTCTTTTATTGCAAGTATGTATTGACAGTTAAAACACTAATTAAGACATTAGCACTTAAGCATTCTTTGCATAAATCAATAGCTAAAATTTCCAAATATATTAGCTATTATTTTAGATGAAAATCAAAATATGCTCTGACACAAATTCATCCTTAATCTTACAGAATATATAGAATTTGGCTAAATGTTATCGATGTATCTATTTTATTTCATGTTTGGATAGACTTTTCCTTGTGTTAATCTTGCAGTTTGTCAGGCTAAGACAAGTTCATAGTGCCAAATATCCAGCATGCAGATCTAGCTTTCTAAGTAAAAACAGAGCAAGTATGCAAGAACTACTTGCAGATGCAATTATTGCTTATCAAAAACATGAGTTTTGCTTATTTGAGTTGCTGCCCAAAGACCAAGACTTGGCACAAACCTTCTTTACTGCATTACACGAGTGAGCTCTTTGTTTTGGGAAGTCTGTGCAGAAACTGTTTGTTGTAAAGAAATAAAATCAAGTCTCAGTTATGTTCAGGATGAATGAAAATCTGCATTGCCAGTGAGCACACCTGTCCTCAAAAGCTCTTGTGAAATGCCATGCACTTTTTGAAAACTGACTTTTGTGGAGTAACCTGCACACAGTGAGTGTGGAGGGCAATGGAAGCAGAAGGGGAAATCGCATACAGGCAAGAGGGATGACCTCATAAATACTTCTGGGTTTTCAACACTGGAGGAAAGGAACAGCCCCTAATTCTTTTTCTTTGAGCTTGTTCTGTGACAAGATTTCTGCGTTACCAAGAGATTTTCCCAAATTCTCTATTTTCTGAAACATTGTTTTGGTTCTATTACTGCCATTCTGTCAGACACTGGTGCAGTGCAGCATTGCAAAACACATAAGTTGGAAAATGTTCTTAAATGTGAAACAGTAGCCCACACAGTTAATAGCTTCATCATGCTCAATGGCAATACAAAATGTTCCTTCCAGTTCACCCATTAATCCCAACACTTTAAGGTCAAACATTGGCATACTTACCCATTGCATAAACAGAATAGCTTCTTTTTTTTTTTTCCCAAGTCTTTGTTCTTTCTATTCTATGAGGGAACTTGGTGATGCAACAGTGATAAACTATCTCTGCAAGATGAACATGCATATGATCAATCAGACTCAGCATGCTTATACCATGCTGTAGACATGGCTCATTAGCAGGCTACTCTCAATGCCTAGAGAAGGAGTTACCAGATCCTCTGCAGCTATGTATCATTATCATTCCTTTTTAATTTACTAGTAATGCCTAATTACTCTTTCAAAGAAGAAATATTTCTAAATCACACTATTTTAGACTTCGTAATATTTTATCTTTGATTTCATTTCATTTAGGTGGCCACTTATTCCCCCCTTACATCCCTTCTCCCCCTACCTACTCACACACTCACACACAGAAAAACAAAAACTAAAACAAAACAAAAAACTCAGAAAAACTCCCAAACCAAACAAAAAGAAAAAAACCCCCACAAGTGTGAACTGTGTTGTTAAAACACAGTAGGGCCAGAAGTCTTGAGGGAGGGATGTGTCTGCAGGTGCTGTTCACACACTCAGCAGGGTGTAGATAACCTGTCTGTACATAATTGGCAGATGCAACATGGTACAGTCAGCAGTGAACTGGATTGTGGTTCTGGCTGAACAATCTGCAGCTTTAGAAGTGCTGTGCAGATTTTAGTGCCCCACTAGGGTTCAGGAGTTGGACAGGAGTAGACTTGTCTCTTTTTTGTCACTATTTTTGCTATTTCTAGTCTATTTCCGCCAGAACTTGCAAAACTAGTCACAGTGTTAGCAGCAAGGCTGTGACAAATAGGTTCTATGATATGGATGCTGGGATGCCCTTTCTACTCCAGAAGCTGCTTTCACAGACTTCAGGCAAACAAGAGTCAGAGTGGCTGTTCACTTGTTACAGACTTACACCACTCCCTCTATCAAAGTGCACAAGTTCCCTAATTTATTTCCCACTTAACAGTATCTTCAAACATAACACTAGCTACCAAAGAAAAAACTGAGACCATATCCATCTCTGTGAACTCATGAGGGAAGCACCACACTGCTGAGATGTAGTTACTGTTCAATCACCATCACATTTTTACCCTTGGGCTTTTTTTTCCAACATGTTATTTGAAGTCTTTTGCCTTGTAACCAATAATCACAAAGCTCAAATCAGAAATAGATGTGACACAGAACTTTGGTTGTTTTTTTTAAGCCTTTCAAGATTATAAACCACATAATTTTTACACTAGAATGTTAGCATAAAAGCAAGCAAAGAGAATTTTTTTTTAGTTAAAGAACAAAAGTTGAGACATCTTTTAGTTTCAGGTTGTGCTGTTATTTGGCATCAATATAGTTGGTACGCTACTTGAACGCCATGATATTAATACACTGATTTAGTTATACATTGAAACATTACTATGCTTAGCAATTTTATTCTTCTAAAAATTTGCAGTTTTTCTCATCCATGAAGCAGAAATAAATGAGGTGCTCCCACCAGAAGCAAAACCGCTGTATAGAACATAAAACCAGATTCATTGAAGAGCGATGTCACTTATGTTCAACTGAGATCCTTGATGCATTTTTATTATTTCAGCTGTATATGTATTAATATTATTAATTTTAGGAATTTGATTATTGCTGTGGCTCGTACTATGAATATTACTGCTATCCTTGATAATTGCCTATTGTTTTTTCATCCTTGCTTAAGCTTAGCAAGTTTCATCTTAGGAACCTGTATTGGTGTGTTGTGATGTTAAAGAAAGGAAAAAAAAAGCTACTGATTTAGCAAGATATTTACAGTGGCTGGTAAGTCCTCTAGATTCTTCAATTTAATGTTAATATTGCATTAAATTTGTGCTTGCTTGAAGACTATATGAGTTTTTTCTGAAGCTATTTTTTGTTGGATATATTTTGCACTTAATTTTTAGAAGTCCATGAATTTTCAGGCCATGTCTTCCTCAATCTGTGAGTCTCTGGTTAGTGTCTTCTGCTCGAATGGACATAAAAATTTGTCCTGATGTTTCACTATTTTCAACAGATGAACATATCCAATGACAACTCCACTGACGTTTTTTAATGAACATCTACAGCAATGGTACATTGTAGTCATCTGTTAGTAACATGGACTTAGTGTTCCTTATTCTTCTGGGGGTTTTTACTGGTATTTTATGGCCATGAATTTTAGTTATTACTAGCATTAGCAGATTTAGTAGAAGGAACAAAAGCACAGACAAACTGCAGGTGTAAACCAGTTCATTTCATGGTGCAAATCTCTTATGGGTTGTATAAGATCACCAGGCTTTATGCAAGGTACAGTACGTTATACTAATAATTATGTATGACACACTTGTATATACAACAAAAATACCCTGGAAATTTTTCCATTGTTTATGAATCAGAGTCTGAAATTGTCCCAAACCACAATGAGGATGACCTAACACACACTCAAATTCAGCATATCCAACCATAGAAAATATGTACACATAGGTTTTTTTAGAAGGATAATACACTTATAATTGATTTAAATTGTTTTTCCACAGGATCTGGCATACACTTTTCCTGCTCTGTGTTTAATGTTCTGATTATTTTAATCTCTATTAAAGTGGTATGAATTCATCAGCTGTTACATTTACAGTTTATCTGTCACATCAAGCACCAATAAGTTAAAGCCAGCAAATGTTATATTCTGTAGGCATGTTTTCTTCATTCCTTTTGTCAACACAAAGGCTTGATCTTATGCTCAGACAAAATTTTTTAGTCAGCCAGTCCATAAGATATCTATGCTTTTAAGCATATAGATGTTTTCACTTGACATTAATGCCACCCCAATTCTCCAGTGTTCTCTGTTTCTGCTGGGGCAGATGTGGCAGAAGTTGAACAAGAGCTGTGAAATTCAGTCACTGAACCATGGTGGACCTACTGGCTGAAGTCAAACTTCATCTGTGATCAAAATAAAGATGCTGGACCCTGAGCTGGAGGAGCACATTTGCTTTTGTGGTTTGACAGAGTGGTAACTTGCATAGGATTAGGTTGTTACACAGAAAATTCCTGCACAAGATTAACCAAAGGTCATCTATGAGCAGCTGGGCACCTGTAGCCTGGACCTTAAATGGAAAGGTAAAATGGAAGCACTATTACACATGGGTCTTAACTACTCTGATGGGAAGCTCAGATATTGTCTGCTGAAGAAGAGAACTGAAGCTCTGTGTTGAATTACAGTACCTTTAAATATTTAACCAGCTCTTTTACAGAGGAGTGAAGGCATTCATTGGAAAAGCAATGCTTTGGATGGATTCCTCCATAGTCATAGAATAAAAATTTGAATTTTTTTTTGAGAAGATGAAGGCACTGAATGTGCTTTTTTCTCTTTCCTACCAAAGCTCCAAGATCTGTATGAGTGTGTAGACTACTCCTCACAGTCTTCTAATTAGTTCTCACCAGCCTTTGCACGAGTACAGTAATTATCTGTATGGATTAAAGCACAGTTCTCAGGCTCATTACGAGCAAGAAGAACCTAAGAACAGGCAAAGGTCTTTGGCAAAACTGAAGGACAAGAGGGTATATTTCCAGGTTTTAAAGGAAAAGAGGAACGGGGCTGTGTTTTCATACAAATTATTTCATATAATTTTGTAATAACTGTGAAGAATTTAGAACTCACTCTAATATATGAATAATTATATTTACCTACATAAAGTTCATCACTCCTGAAGAACAGCAAACTTTTTTTTCTCTTTAATAGTCAAATACTGTGGTCAAGGATAAATATTCTCAGAGATTTTTTTCAAGCCTGTAAATGTACTAAAATATTGTTTTTTATGCTGGTAAGCTTAGCTATCTGGTTTTGGCCTCAAGCAATTCTTTTTTCTGAGAGTGGAGGGTTAAGATCTTAGGTAGAAGAGCAAAAGCTTGATGTAAGCTCATGAAGTTTTGGTGAAAGCTAGAAACTCAATATCTTCTGTGATGTATATTGTTATAGCATTATCTACCAAAGTAAAATTGAAACCACTGTTTAAATATCTTTTTCCCTCTCCTGTAAAAATACCTTTTCTGTAATTGAAGATTGAAAATTATTTTAGGAATTGCTTAAATATTCCGAGAAATATACATATATATATATATATATATATATATATATATATATATATATATATATATATCTTTCACCAAAAAAAAAAAAAAAGGCAGTCTTCAACTTTGGATCAGAATGCGACTATAATTTAAATCATGTTATTAGAAATGTTGAATCTATTTCTGCAACATAACACCAAATATTTCCGACCACAAGGAAAATGTTTTCATTAGCAAAGTAGACACAGCTGATATAATTTCTGTTGTGTAAGTGTGGAAGGGAATGCTGCTGCATCTTTATTCATGGAGTTGTTTTGGGAGATCTCAGTTGTATGAGCTCCAGATGGGAATTAAGGGAGTTCTGTTACAAAAGTAAAGCTGCCTCCAACTTTCTTCCCATCAGTGGACCCTCAGATAGTCCTTGCACACAGTCCTTGAGTAGCCCATCTGAAAGTGAAATTGTCAAAATTTCAAATGTTCAGAGATCTGTGAGTGAGAAAGGACTATCTAAATGCAGCGTAAATTCTGCGGGTTTTTGGTTATACATTCCCATTAAACCAACTTCCATGACTCCAGGGAGATTCCACCTGAGTATGTGTCTATTCTAAACTAAGAAACATATAATAATTTAGGCAATGGCACATTCTAGTGTGTGTATTAAATTGTTTTACAAGGGTGGTATTGGACTACCCTTGTAGTCCAATATAAGACAGAGAACTGTGTTTGAGATTTTTGTTTTGACATAGACTTGACAGAAGAAAGATTGTTTTTTCTTTTGTGTGGCAGTGTCTCCTCTGCTGAGATCTCTGAAAAGAGTAGTGATGCAGTTTCTGGGCTAGGCTGTTTGTCACATTGAAGACTAGGGTATGAAAGAGCTACATTGTGATGGTTCTGTATTTTCAAAACTATTGTGAAGGTTCATTTATTCTCTCCAATAGGTTTTGTTCACATGTTCACAAAATTCCTTTTACTTTCTAGGCAGTGTTTTCTCTAGTGATTGCTTTTTCTATGACTCTATATTATAACTAGAGTTCAAGCAATTTTTAGTTTGGGGGCTTATTGACCTTGTACCTGACACATTCCAGTGAAATCCAAAACATTCAGCAAAATAGCACTCACTTGAAGCTTTGAAGGTGTCCTGTTTTCCATGGTACTTAACTGGCATTTTATCTCTAGTTTCCTAAGGATAAAATAGAGATTTCCTTTCCTCAGCAAAAAGTCCAAGACCTTCATCTAATGCCATTTTGAAAGCCATTCTCAATAAAATGTGTGGAAGAAAGGTCTGAATCACCTCCTCCAGGTTCATACTGCTCCAACTCTCTTGATTTAAATTGTGTTTCATTAGAATTATATGCAAGTTCTCCAGTGGTGATTTGGATTATAAATTTAGTCTGGCTCATATAAACATCTGAAAATTCATAATTGCACTGAAATGCTCCGAAAGAACTGAAGAGGACTAAATATGCATAATATTTAAGCAATCCTGGATTAACAGCATTTATGTGACAAAATGCTGGGTACAGCATTTTGGTATAATGACCAGAAGCAGAGATGTTGGACACAATGATTAAGTATACAGAAATAACCCAAATATTATTTTAAGCTGAGTTAATGTGGGGATTTTTATGGCCAAACTGGCTAAAAATCAAAGTTCGGAATTAGGCCTACAAGAGTATCAAAATAATATTTGATGTAAATTACAGTGAAATTTGGTGGGCATGTATGAAATGCATATTATTCCTTTAAAGGATTTCTGGGCTGAGCCTCAGTAAATGATAAAAAATTTGTAGTCTCAAAATGCCTCCGAAGAAAGTAAAGCAAATTTTTTAAACTGCTTAAACTTCATTTTGCAGACATATGCATAATCTCATGGAATAATTTCTTGTAACATCTCGTAATTTCTCACTATATCATGTTCCAATATCTTGCATAGTCTTGCACAAACCATCTTCATTTTCAGAAACAAAGCCACAATGACTGAACCAATAGAAGCATTCATGACAGTTTTGTCATGAATCTTATTGCAAGATGTCTTCTAATATTTCAGGACAAAATGTCTTCATCACATACAAAAAAAATAAAATGTTTCACAAGAAGACTTAAAAAGTAGAAGATGCTGTAGAAATGTCGATTATCTTCCCTGCTTGTAAAGACTCTATAAAGTGCCCTCTCACTGTACTGGGCAAGAGGGTGATGCTACACAAATCTTGTCTCCACAAGTGACTTCTAAAAAACAATGTGTTAAATACCCACTTCTTCTGTCCAGATGGAGGTGTTAGCTGTTCTTCCACCCAACAAAAGCACTCATGGTGCTTTATAATATTTTAAGGGATATTTTAAGGGATCTTTCACACTAGGTAATAACCATAATGGAACCATGATCTAGCTCTCTCACAAGATTATTTAAGCATTTTGATGTTAAAGCTAAGGTGAAGTACACTGTTCCTCAGGTTCAGTAGCCAGGAACAAGCCAATGACATGAGCTGCCTGCTAAGAGGTATTGACATGGACTGCAAATATCTCTTCTTCCCTTGGGCATTTTTTCTTCCCAAAAGTTAAGAACTTGGTCTGTTACAATAAAGGCAATGCAGTACTTTTCATCTGATAAGCAAGTGAAGAGGTAACAGGTTCTTTCAGAAGCCAGTGATAGTTTACTTTGTAATTTCTGTTCTTCTGCAGAAGCTGGGCTTTTTGCATCAGTTCCCACACTTGCTTGATCACCTTCCCAATCTGTTTCTAAGGAGATTCATTTCTCTATGACCTATTCTTCATTGAGCAGAAAAAGCATACATTTAACCACACTTTATTTCAGGTAAAAGCTTTACTTGCAAAAAATAACTTAGTTTTGACAAAGCAAAAAGCCTGCGCTTAACCTCAAGGGAAATCCTAAGAGTATCCTGTTTTTTATTTTCTCTCCATAGTCTGAATAGGGAGGGGGGACAGGGAATTTTTACAGATATTCTGTATTTCCAGCTTTTGTTTAATGGAAACCAGGGCACTTCAGGAAGACAGTGATAGGTGGACAGCAGTCATCCACATCAATTTGTAGCACAGGCCAGCATTTTAACAAGATCCAGAAGCTAGGAATTGCTTTCAAATCCAGATATTTATTAGTAGTGCTAGAGATTAAAATATAAAAAGACTGCTGGCCTGTGTAACCATTTGCACTTGGATGCATGCAGCTCTGAGGTTCCCACCAGTATTGTTATTATATACCTGGGCTGAGAGGAGGCTGCACCTGAACATGAGTTTATTGAGAGGCAGGAGGCAATAGCTTGGACACAGCCTGATGTTTCCCAAGCTACATGGTTTCCCAAGACATAAAATTTAACCAGGAAGCTCTGCTTTGTCTATTGTGCACCTGCTAAAAAGAAGTGACCCCAGATTCCTTGTGAAGAAGCAGGAAGATGGTCAGTCTGAAACTACTTGCCCTGGTTATACATTGGGAAAAGGCAGTGTTATCTAAAGTAGAAAATGTAGCAAGTTTGCCATGGGAAGTTTGAGGCAGGAGACTCATTTTGGTAGAGGCTGGAAAGGATGGGGAAATCATTCTATTTTCAGACCAAGCAAGAAGTAAGGACTTGAAATTTAGCCTTGTGTGAAACTAGAAGCAGTTCAATTTATTGACTAAAATAATCTTGTAATTTTATTTCTCTTTTTTGAAGAGCTTAAAGCCTGCTAATTTCTTGGCTCCCAAAGCCTTCAATATCCCTGCCATGTTATCAGATGTTCATTAGCTTAAAAATGCAATAGTATTTTGTTTAAAGGATGCTGCAAGCAGTGCCTGGAATTTTATACAATCATTAATATGTGTAAATATGCTTTGGAATAATCCTATTTATTGTAGAAAGTTCTACATTATATTTTTATAAGTTTTTCTATTGTAGCAGCTTCGTCATCATGTGTTAAATATTGTTATTTGCTGTCATAATGTTTTTGCTTCACAGAAGAACTGAGAAAAAGCTCATTCACAGTTCTCCTGTGTATGAAGTATCCTCATAAAGAACAGGGTTATCTTTAATATGTGATGTTACTGCCAGACTTCAAGTGCAGTACATTTTATGTTGTTGGCCCTAGTATCAGCCCTGGAAAGATACTTTTTATTCTCATTACATGACTTTTCATGCTTATAATTTCTCATAAGGATTTTTAAATTCTCTTCAACATGGATTATATTTTTTACAAGATTTATGTTAGTTAACACGAATCTCTGGGGTAACACTTCATATTCAGTAGTGCAACAGAACTTATTTTTTTAAATTTCATAAGCAGAAATGCATAATTTTTGTTATCTACATCTAGTATTAGTAATAGGTCTACTCTCTTCTACAAGAAAGATCCAAAATTACTATTAGTGGAAAATTAGCAGAAGAATTATACCAAGAAAAAAAATTAAAATGCAAACATTTAAACAGGTACCCAGGAGGAATAGTAGGATTTTTGCACAATACTGAATTTCAGAGCAGCAGGTTTCAACTCTTTGTCAATTTTCAGATTCTCATGGATTGGCATCAACTCACAAAGCAAGCCTTTGTGAGGGATTGCCCCACATCTAAGCAAAAATCCTGGAAGGCAGAAGATAGCAAAGATGTGCAAATGCCTGGGCAAGCTCCCGCTTGCTTTTGGCTGGGTCTACCTTTCCTAGCCCAGTATCAGACAGAGACACTGTAGAGCCATTCAGGTGTGTCTGCATTGTCACCCCTGAGTGCCTGTACCACCCAAGTTTTTAAGTTACAGCTCTCAGTAATCAATCCCTGATACCTGATAGCCTGCCTGATACCTGAGTTGTGGTGGTACAAGAAGATCTGACTCCAAGATCATGCACTGAGGGGCTTGAACTCTGGGTGTGAAGAAGGAAAAACAACAACAAAAAAATTCCCCCTGAGCCAATGCATGGAATTGCAAAAAGGGCTGGGTGTTAAAGTGGATCTGAGTGGGATACAAGCTAAATCATTTGAGGTTTGGATGGGAATTTATCTTTTCGTAAGTCAGGAAAGCACAAATACATTCTTGACAACAAAGAGCCTGGACCTGAAATCTGAGTCAACAAGGGAGTGAATGGATGATAAGCGGAGCAGGTTAGCCCAAGGCACCCATGTGGAAGCTGTGAATGTTGGGACATGTCTGCATCACAGAAACTGGTGATCCTGTAGCCTGGCCATCCTGTAAATACACATAAAGCCACAAAATATCCTTTGTACAGATTGCGTGATTTAAAGACGTGATTTAAAGCCATATGAACCTTTGCAATCACAATTTCAAAACTGTTTTGAAGTTTAAATGTGTATATAAAGAACAAATATGCTTACTGAAATAATTTTTTCTTTCCCCCTGCCCCCCAACATAGTGTAACTCTCTGTATTCTATAATCAGCTGAGGAGGCAGCTAAGGCTATAACCATGTTTGCCTTCAGCATTAACACCATTTAGTATTTTCTATCCAAATCCTGTAAATTTTCTCCAGAATTTTATGGAAAACCACAGTGTTTTACCATATTTTGTAGACATTTTATTTGGGAACTTTCAGCAGATACAGGTGTTGGTCAGAAACTTAACACTTGGAGGGGGAATTTCATTGAAATAACAAAGTTTTTCAAATCTTTTTAATATTTGTCTCAGGTATTAAAGTTAGTGTTAAGCAAGTGAGCTACCTTTATTAATTAAACTACTTACAGTTTGGAGAAGCACACATCTCATGCTAACATTAATCTTCCTATCCCATGCGCTACCCTTTGTTAAGTATCCCAACCTAGTAAAAGGAAAAAATTACCATCTGTATGCTTCCCATTGATGAACTGAAGAAGCAGAATCTGCCTTCTGAGAGTACAAAGGGAAAATTGGGCCAAGGACACAGTGCAGGAAGCAGAAAGTCACACTTTTGTCCATGCTGAAGATACAAGCTCCAGGTCTCCTATATGTGACATGCTTTCATGCCTAGTGGAAACTCATTTACAACTTGCTAATGCATTGCAGTTATAGAATAAGTAGAAAATTGTGTAAGTACTGGCATTATTGCAATTAAAAAAGACACATAATGTTCACTTGGGAGCAAAATAGTGTGGTCTTGGATCTTTTTGATTGTATAAGTATGAACTTTGGTGTAGTTTTGGGGATGGGGGGGTAGATACTTTAGTAAAAATCAAGTGCAACAAAGAGTAATTACAATGCACTGATTAAAACAGAAGAGCTTCAAGAAAACATGATTTATTCAAAAAGGGAGTAAGTCAGCTTTATTTGTAGTTTCAAAGTTTCTGGAGTTACTAAAATGAGTATTAATCTGTATTTCACTGAATGTGTGCTCCCAGTTTCTTTTTATGATTTCTTTCAAATGACCAATGATATTTCAAATTGTATGTAAATGTGTAAGAAAATTAATTAGGTTGACTTTTGTAATGAACCCAATGGTTCCAGACTACAGAGGGATGATAGGAGATATTTCCTATAAAATAACATGCACTGTTATTTAATATGGTTGTGCACATTGAAGGTGTTCATCACTGCTGTGATGGTTTGATTACCAGCTCTATTGTTCTCAGCAAACACAAATATAATGTCACAAATCATTAAGATTGGCTAAAAATTACAGGACTGTGTTATGTGCAGCTTTTAGGCAGACCTCATGGATTATGAGGATATAAAATATTACAAGGGTTGTGTGGAATCATGTGGGGCAAAAAAATCACTGAGAGATTTGTGGAAGTGAAGGGAGTCTGCTTGAGACCTGGATTCTGGAATACCTTGGAAAATCAGTGTTGGTAAAGGTGACATTAATGACTCTGTGGCTGTCACAGCCTGGCTGTCTGTCTTCCGAGCTGCTTTTTCCCATCTTCTGTGCAACCATTTCCCCAGGATACCTTCTAAAACCCATATTCCATTTCATCATAGCCCTCCTTGGAGCCTTCTTTGGAGGAAGGAAAAGTCTGAAACTAAGAAACATTCTCGTATTTATGCAAGTATGTGCACATTTAATTCCTCTTGTGGTGGTTTTGCATTTCCAATACAGACTTTTGTTTTAAGATAAATCCTTCTCATGCACTGCGTTACTTGAATGCCTTAATAGTGGCCCACATCATAATTTCATGAAAACCAGATGAGGCATACAGAGATTCTGACTAATGCTTTTTGGTAGGCCTTTGTTACAGTTCTTGATGGGACACCAAGACTTTTGCCCATAGCTCTCTCACAAAATCTCTGTTGTTCAGTTTGGTTGTGCCTCCCATTTGGACTAGCTGGTTATTTTCTATCCTCTTTCCTTCTATTTTTTCACCTTTTTGGTTTCTTCATGACAGGGAAAATGGAGGTCTTATTTCACGTGAGTTTTGTGGAGAGGGAAAACAGATTATCATCATTCCCACTGACACAACTTCTTTCTTTTCCATTCATGATGCATTCTCCACTGTCACAATTGAATTAGTTTCATTGATTTATCTTGTTTACCTTGCCTTCTGTAACTGGTTGACTATAATTCTGTCCACCATTGTACCAATTGCACTAATTGTTTATACTGTTGCAGAAAATATCATGAGAACAGAATAAATGAATTAGTCCATGATGCCATTACAGCTGCAACATTGTATCAGTATTCTGAAATATTAATAGACTTTTATGAGACAAGGAGGGCTGGAGCCAGTAAAAACCTCCAGCACATGACAATTTGGATAATCATGGCCATATGGAATTCTGCTGCCTTATCCTTGTAGCAATGCCATAGTCATGGCTGCTCCCAGTTTTTAACATTTGCAATGAACTTTTTAATTAGCAGTAACAGAGGAATACTCTAGTTAATTTGTTAATCAGAAGCACAGCTTCTGGCTAGTACTATGTTGAAAATAATTGATTTATAATTCAAAGCAGTACATTGAATACATTACTACACAAAGATGATCTAGTTAAATAATCTCATTACAAGGATGATATTGCAAAATTTATCCTTAATAAGTTGTACAAAACCTAGAAGTTAAGGTGTTATTTTCACGTTATGAAATTCACTGCAATTTTTTTATTCAAACCTGCTTTGTTGACAATATTTTTTAATAAAAAGGCGCTCTGTAGGCTTTTCAAAGCTGAATGTTTCAAGAGTCATGGTTTTGAAAAAAAAGACATACTAGTGCTTTTACTTGCAAAAGTAAGTCTGTAGCTAGTAAAGTTTTTACCATCATTCATATTGGTTTTTTCATCAGTTATTTTTTCATAGACCATTTTTGCAATTATTTTTGTCGCCTAGACTTACAACAGTCTAGTTTAAGAGCTCTTCAGGCTTGTGCAGTTTGGGCAACCAAAGATTTCACACATTCTGTGCTTTAATTGAAATATGTTTCCCCCAGACTTCAGGAATCTGACTGTGTCTTTCATAAAAGTTGGGTTGTGCTCTTCTCTCAGCTTCCCCAGCACGTGGAGTGCCCACTCAAAGGTCACAACCACCTCAGCAGCTCCAGCAGCCCTTGGAGCTGAGGTTTAGCCAGACTTTTTCCTGACCATCTCTTGGATCACGATGCCTGAGAGCCAGTAAGGCTCTCAGTGCTGGGGAGAGCAGCTGACAATGGCATAGGCAGTGAGATGTCCTTTATGCCTAGTTAAGTTCTGCAATTTAGCAGAGCAAAAGCATGGGATTTTTTTTCTTAGAGGGCAGGTTGCAAGGTCCAAATATGAAAATTCATTTAGTGCCTGTCAGGTACAAGAGGTAAAGATTTGCTGGTGAAATTAAGAGGTTTTTAAAATGAGGAGGTTGTGATAAGGCCTAATTGGATAATATTCTGTTCTGGTTTTTATCACAACGCTTGATTTAGTTAATTACTCTTTTATTAGATTGTTTGACTGAAATAATGATGACTTTCATATGTTGTATCATAAGATATTTTTGCTGTCAAGACTTGCTCTTTAAAGGAGCATTGAAATGTCAAGTGTGATTTTAAATAGGTCTAGGAAAATAATTAAAACTCTAGTCATAAACAGGAAAATAGCTGAGTTAATGAAAGTAGTGTAAGTTACTTCTTACCTTACTGAGAGTATGGTCACAACTGGCAGAACAATTAATTGCCATTAAGGACTACTTCCAAGCCCTTCTTTTTTCTAAGGTAAATTTAGAAATACCCAGGGGGTGCAGCATAATCAGCACAGCAGTGTCACAGTCTTTTATGTGATAAGGAAGGGACATCAGCATGCAAAACTTCATGATTCACACTGAAATAAGATTAGTAGCCTAGCCAGCTAAGGGGCTGGCTGTCACTGATGGAAAACATTTAGCACCTCTTTAGGTCTTTGCTCTGTTCCTATCAAGACTCTTACTGACTACTGGGAAGTTGAAACAGCCCTTCAATCACCTGCTCTATAGTTTTGTGTAACTGGCATTAAAAACACAAAAACAAGTTTAAATTATTTTATTTTTTTCCTTTTTTATGAGAGTTTGGATCATAGAAATTCAGAAAATTTAAAAAAAAAACCCCTTACATTGCAATGGTTACTCCAGACCCTGGAGTCTGGATATATGAAATAGCATTATCAGAGTTTAGCAAAATTTCCCATGGCACGACAAATATTTTGTCTGAAGCTCATTGCAGTGACAAACCATTTCATTAAGTCACTTTTCACTCACTTTTTCAGGCAA
The DNA here is from genome assembly GCF_028769735.1 of Zonotrichia leucophrys gambelii. Lineage (NCBI taxonomy): Eukaryota > Metazoa > Chordata > Aves > Passeriformes > Passerellidae > Zonotrichia > Zonotrichia leucophrys. The sequence continues at coordinate 40,826,340 of NC_088172.1, forward strand.
ACTCAGATATAAGGCTATTTGATGTGATTCAAATGCCTTTTTCTGTGCACAAAATTCAATTCAGGCTTAATTATACCACTCACCTGAGACTTGTTATGGATGTATGTACATCTTGAACAGCAGAAGAAGAACAAAATTGTATTAACCAATTGGTGGTTTTGGCTTCTAAAGTTGTTGAATGCTTTCTATTTTTACTGAAATAATGCCAAGACTGAATTTTTTACTCTCATTTTGGCCAAGATCCTTCCTTTAACTAAGAAAGTTTAAAAAAATCTTTTTGTTGTTGTTCTGTATGTCTGACCACACACCCCATTTATTTTTAATCTATTGGTCTCTTGAATTGAAAACTTATAAAAGTGATGGTCTGAGGTGTTTGGAATACAGATTCTCTGCTTTATTTGGAAAGCAAATAGAATAAGTCTTCTTCTTCCCATGACCCTGTAAATAGAACTTACAGACTTTATTTTCTTTTTCCAGAAAATACACACTTAAAGATTGATGTTTCTTGCTTATTTTTTTTTCTTTTTCATCATTGTGTTCTCTTTCAAATTTGTTAACCAAGAGAATAACTAGCAATATATAATCCTCAGTGATTGTTGGTATGTTCAAATGCTTGTAAACTGGTGATAATTTTTGCTTCCTCTGGTCTGAGCAAAAGAGATTGTATTTCAAGGGCCCTCATTTCCTCTCACATTTAGATCACTCATTCTGAATTTTTGACTCTAATTTTTTCTTCTTTAGATTGCTGCACAATTATTCTGATTTATAAAATTTCTGAATTAGTAGAAAAATATTGCATATCATAATTTATAGTTTGCAACAAAAAGAAAACTTTAAAAAGAAACCATTTTTTATCTTCGCACTTCCTCCACATAGGTTGTTCTGTATTTGCAGGTATTATAGTTCTGATATTTTTTTGACTTTTAAAATGACCCTACTGAATTTACTGTCATGACACAGTAAAAAGTTATGTCCATGGTCACTGAATCCAATAACGTCAAATTCAACCTTCATAAGTTTATCAAATCATTTAAGAATTTCTTACCTCTCCAATGCTACCTGAAGCATGGCTGTAGGGCTTCTTCCTTCAGATGATTGGAAATATTTTTATGTGAATCTACTTAAATATATCTGTATACAGCTTGTTCCTGTTAGCATTGTTTTTTAAGAATTCTTTTATTGGGTATTTACCTGTTATTGCCATTAAGGTGAATAACCTTATTCTGTCAGTTTGTATTTTTCTGTGTTAAGATGAGCAACTCTTGCACACTCCTTACTGTAGTTCCTTTTATTTCACTTAACTTGCTCTTTTATTTCATCTAGTTGCAGATAAAAGATGCTTTTATTCAAGAACACATAACCAAAACTCTGCACATTATTCTATCCAAAGTATCTGGGTTTCCTGTTGACATTTGTCATCCCTGTGTCATTGGTGGCGCATGAATTTCTGAAACAAAACTACTAGCAGATAATTTTCTTTCATCATTTCCAACTGATAGATTTCCTACTTAACTACACCACTTTTCATCTTTCTAGTGCTCAGTTTTCTTGCTCTTCCTGTCTGCTTTTCTGAGTCTACTGAGTTCTGACATTACCTCTTAGCAGTGTGTCAACAGCAGTTTCCCTGTGCCAACCTCATTTATGAAAAGACCACATAAAGTGGTCTAAAAGTCAGTTTCAGAGCACTATCACCATTGATACTACTCCAACCCACCTCCAGAATATGTTTAACTCCCTTTTGAACTCCCAAATATTAATTCTTATTCTAATAAGAAACTTAATCTGATTTGTTGGTTGGCTTTATTTTTGGTTTGTTTTTTGGGTTTTTTCCTGCCTAGATGTATTATGAGCTCTCTATGTACCTGTTATTTTCCTCCTCCCTTTTCTTTTCTTTTTCTAGCAAGATTAATGGATACTACTGGCTGCTGTGCAGCTTGGCAGCTGTTCCATTTCCTTTGCCTCCTTTGAGCACACCACAGTCCATGCTCTGTGTCCCAGCATGGGTACATGACCTGCAGTTCCAGGGGGCTGGTACAGACTAACCTGTTATCTTCAGGGTTGTATGAACCCCTGCTGAATCCAAGGCTTTCATATGGCCCTTGTTCATAAAAGGCCTTTACTGCTGTAAATAGGTGAGTTACTCATAGCATTAAAAAGTGAGAATAAATTGTGCATGAAAGCTTGTAAGCTGCTGTCCAACTCTGGAATAAACTCATAGGTACGTCAGCTAAGCATCCAGGCTTTTGGTTTTTATATTAGTGGGGACATCTTTTGTTTAATTTTACTACCATCTCCAAGTCTGATCTATATATAATACCTGGCAAAGCAGATCTCAGTTAGTCTGCTGTCTATATTTAAACCAGTGTTAAAAAGTCTAGGCAGTTAAAATATGCTCATATTGAGAGTAAAAGCCCTTAAGTCTGTGAGGAACTGAAAAAGATCTAATAACATCAGAGAAAGTTGTGCTTTGATGAGCTTGGAATTTGAATCTTAGTCAGAGAAAATTAAGTTAAAGGATCAATAGAGATGGATTATTTTTGTCAGAAAACATGGATTTATGTTGTTTCTCATGCAATTTACTGGAATGTTTAGTGTCTTTTTGGGGTATTTTTTTCCTTTTTTTTAGTAGCCAACTCTTTTAGCATCAGCTTATACCCTGATGGGTAGAGTTAAGGCAGTATATCACTGTCTCTGTAAAACCTTTGCCTCTGCCTTTCAGTGATGGTCTGGGACATACAACCCCTCATTTGCACAGTTTAAGAGCAGGAAAAAAGAATTAAATTCTTTGTCAAGTGTGTTTTCTGAAGTCATTAAAGACAGGCAGTGGAAAGTGGAAGAGAAGGAGAAAAAGGAGGTTCTATATTTCCCATGCAGTGTGATTCTTCTGCAAAAAGTACATGTGACAGAAGCTCAGTAGTTATGCTTAGTGTAATACCTTTTCTTCTAGAGATGGGAAGCAGGAGATTTGCTTCTTTAAGAGCCACAAGATAGGCCCTAAAGAAGGAATTCACCAATTTTTACAGGTGGAGATCATCCCATGAATCAACAAAACTAGACTCAAATTTTCATGTCAATATTTGCAGACTATCACCTCTGAACTGATGAAAAACCCAGCATCTCTATTTATTCCATAGAGGTTAGAGTCAAAATTTGCTCCTACAATGTAATAGATGTTTTAAAAACTTTTGACTAAATTTGAAATAAAGATTTTTGCTGTAGTTCCATTCAAAAGTACTGCAAATGAAACAATGAAAGTATATGAACTTATCTGATATTTTACATTCACCTGATTTTTTGATGTTAAGATATTCAAGCACATTTTTTCCAGTAACTTCCTTGTGCTTCTCTTTGAGAATTATGAAAAAATATTTTATCTTTACGGATTGTATTTTATAGCTTTACATAGGAGTTGGTTTTTTTTTCAGTACTTAAATCACTTAAGTCACTCATCAAATGAAGTAATTATTATTACTTGGCACTGGTGAGGCCACACTTCAGATCCTGTGCTCAGTTTTGGGCCCCTCACTATAGGAAAGACCTTGAGATGCTGGAGTGAGAAGGGGAATGTAGCTGGTGATGGGTCTGGAGCACAAGCCCTGTGAGGAGCAGCTGAGGGAGCTGGGGTGGTTTTGCCTGGAGAAAAGGAAGCTCAGAGGGGGCCTTATCACTCTCCACAGCTGCCTGGAAAGAGCTTGTAGATAGGTGGGTTTGGTCTCTTCTCCCAGGTAAAAGGTAAAGGACAAGAATAAATGGCCTCAAGTTGTGCCAGGAGAAGTTTACATTGTACACTAGGAAAAATTTCTTCATAGAAAGAGTTGTCAAGCACTGAAACAGGCTGCCTAGAGAAGTGGTGGAATCATCACCCCTGGAGGCATTCAAAAGGCTTGTGGATGTAGCACTGGGAGATATGGTTTAATTGTGGATTTTGCAGTGCCTGGTTAATGATTGGTCTCAATGTAGTCTTTTCCAACCTATATGATTCTATTAATCTCTAATTTCATTTTCAGGATGAGATGTCCAGGGATAATTTGGATTACTGGCTAACCATATTGGAAAGAGCACTGTAGTGCATGCAGTACTCATGGTGTCATTTTTTATTTTTGTTCCGGATAGAATACAATTTTCTTTATAAGACTAAGTGAAAATCCAGTATGAAGATATTGACAAAAGAAAGTCATCCCTAAAACAAGAATAATATGTACTCAGTGTTCTGACACTCTGTAGTTTATATTTTTTCAAAAAGTGTTATATGTTTATTAATGGAAACACAATTGAGACTGAAAATGTATGCTAAATCACACAATATTGAATATTTGTGCAAGTACTGAAATTCCACCTTTCTGCATGTCACTTTCCACATTTCAAAAGATATCTTTTCACACTGTAACATCAGATCCAGAGCACTATCTGAAGGGCATGAGCTTTCTTAAAGATTTGTTGATTTGTCACCTAAGCAGATAACTGAGCTGCAAGCAAAGCTCAAGCTTTGCAGAAATACCTTGGATATTTGCTACCCAGTGAGATTTAAGGATCTATCTCCAAAGGTACATCTCTAAGCTCCCTGGCAAAATGTATCAACTCTCCCTTTAGCTTCTCCACCTGTATTTTCTTATGTCTCAGCAGAAGTGGCAGTTTGTGAAAATAACTTTTAGAGATTTTTGGGTTTTTTTCCTTATACACCACATCCATACTTTTCTGTTTGAGCATTGCTCAGACTGTCACTAATAAAAGCTATCTGCCTGGGAAAGCACATCTTTAATAGTTGTAATTTGTATTTGAAATCAAAACTTTTGAAAAATGAGATTCTATCACTGGGGCAATTTCTTCTGTGTGCCATTATTAACAGGACTTTAGCCATGTTAGTCTAAAGAGAAGGAAGAATTTTGTGTCAAGGTTGATTATCAGATTACACTGGTTTGATGATGACAGCAGCATGAGCTTGATGGCCAGAGGTAAAGCTCCATTTTATGAACTTTAATGGTTTTTAATTGCTGCTACATTACCAAGGAGAAACATTTTTAATTTTTTTCTAATGCGAAGCATTTGCAAGTCTCCCTGGACTCACTAGGATGTTGGTGTGACACTCTTTTCAAGAGCTCTTAGCCTACCATGGAATGTTCCCCCTGTTGTGTCTTGATCACAAATCCTCTTCAGTTCACTAGATTTCATTAGAGTCTGGTGTTTAAGTCAGACCAGAAGGTAAGAAAAAGACTATACTCATATTAACCAAAGAGCTAGGAGATGGAATAGGTACCATAAAATATTCACCGAATAGTAGAAGGAACAAAGCTTTCAGTCAAGACAATAAAAGTAATGTGGAAAATAAAAGTAATGGTGCTTTCAAAGTCTTTAGAAAGCTGTGTTAAAATATCCGGTAATATCCTAGGCTGGAAAGATGTAATACTTACAGAGTTAAACAGCATTCAGAATTTACAGAAATTACTGATCTTACAAGGAAAGAAGTGTTGTTTTGTTACTAGTTGATATTAAAGACATAGAAATGGCTTAGAATTTCAAATGCATTGGAATTAGAAAAATTCTTGAGTTTTCATTCCCCAGAAAAGGAAAAATGCATCCCCCCTTATTTTTTTTTAATATATTTTCCTGTTTGCCTCCACTCTTTCACTCTTTTCATTCCTGTAAGCCACCTCTATTGCTGTACTGCTGTACACAATAGACACATGCCGTCTGTGTTCATGTAACCACACAGATGTTAGCTGAGTTTTCAGTGCCTAACTGTAAGACAAATATGTGCAGAGTTTAGGGATTTGTCACTTTCCTAAAATACTAGAGACAAGAGCACTCAACAGACGCATTCGGAATTATTACATCTACTTACCCTCTTTGACTGAAATACGTCCTTTTTGTCACAGCAGCTATACTAACCTTTTCTTTTTTTCTCTCCACTGCCTACATCCTTTGGCACAGTTTAATGTAGAAGGCCTACTCTTCAAAAAAAAAAAAAAAAAAAGGGAAAGAAATAAAGAGATAAAATCATTCCCTCTGCTGTGGAGAAAAAGTTCTTGGAATGAAAAAATAAGTAGTCACAGGCAATTGATGCATTACACGGAATTTAGAGTCAGTCAGCTAAACACATCTGCTATGCTGTAAAAAGGACTACAAAAGCACTATGTGCTCTTAACCCCTGGGCATTTAAATCTTATCTTCAGAGAAAAAAAAAAACAAGTAACTTTCTTGTAGAGGAACAATTTTCTCATCTGTTTGTCTCTAAAAATCAGAATTTTGAACTCTGTTAATCAATTTAAAATGCAGTGCTTTTTACTATTTTATACTGGGAATGATGAAAAGAATGGGGCACATCTTCATTCTTTACTGTACATAGAGTCAGGGAACCTCACTGAGTAGTGAAGCACTGTAGAAACCTTGATTCCTTAGGTTCACTGTATTTGCTTTAGTCCAGAAAGAAAAGAATAAACAGACACCTGAAAAAAAAGCAAATAAATGCAATTAAATAGATATTCGTTTTTCACAAAACAGCAGCTTACTGTATACTTTGGCCTTTGGATAGATTTTTTGTACCTTCTTATAAAAGACAGTATGATTTCCCATGTTTACCTTCTTTTCTTTTGTAACTGAAAGGCTAAATGAAGCTCTTACAGAACACATTCAGGATTTTGAGCAGCCATTGAATTTTTGAAGTCAGAGAGGCTATTAAGCATTTCAATTGTCATTCTTTAACTTTAGGGCTGGGTGGCTGTGCAGGGCATTGTTGGGAAATGTATTGATCTGCTAACATATTTGCTGGAACAGGTTTTGTTTTTCCTGCTTGCCTGAAACACTTTGTCACTGCTTTGGTATTTTGTCTCTGCTGTCAAGGACTCCCCTCCACACCACTGACACATAAGGAAATGGTATTTCACCCGTGCAAGGTGAACATGAATGTGCACTTGATCAAATGAATGAGGATGCTTGCAAGGGGGATTTTTGTTCCCCTGTATTGCTACTTCTTACACTTTGTGCTCATGCTTTTTCTGTGGACTGTTTAATGCTATGCAGTAAGAAAAAGTATTTTAGCCTTTTGCCTTTGAATCTAATCTGGTGTCTTGGGGTCTAATACACCAGCAAATCTCAGCCTGGTGTTAAACCTTTGTTCAAGTAATTTAGTTGATATGACAGAACAGCATACTGGAAAGGAATACTCATCTGCAGGTAGTAGTTTTCCAAGTCAAATGAAGTAAAACAACAAAATTCAGCTTGTTTGGCAATATCATTGCTCAGTTATCCATATTACACTAATTCACAAAATTTGACTAAATTGATGGTCATAAAACAAGAGCTTTGCTTTAGTTGGTTTAATTTATTTATTTTTTTATCTATAAATAGGCAAGATTTTGAAATGTTTAGGGTATTTTTCTTGGAAACAGTAGTAACTTAATTTTGAGCTAGGGAATTTTACTATTGATGTAAATAGACACAAACTGGGTGTGTGTTTTGAACTTTGCCTTCTTTCAAATTGGTGCATATCAAGTAGAGATAGTGTTCCTAAGTTGTAATCAGATCTTCAGGGTATCTGAAGCTTTTGGGTTTTGATGTGCTTAAATTCATTATAAAAGAGAGGGCTAAGAGAAACAGAGTTTGTGATTTAAGTTTATTTGCATAAACTAATGACTAATTTTGGAGACTGGGTACACAAAGGAGATGAAAATCTTGGCTAAGAGAACATTAGTTTCTTATTTCCACAATCTCATCACGATAACACTCTTGCTCAAGGTTTCAGCACTTGGACTAATATTTGCTTCCTGTAGAAATATACCTACAGCAACTATGTGTAGAGGCATTTTATAGTGTGGTGGAACTAAATATGAGCTGAACCTCTTCCATAGCCTGAGTACAGAATAAATATTCTTTGGACTTCAGCATTCAGTCTTCATGATAAATCTTCCTGCAGGAGCAAGGGAGCTTGCATCAATGACTCTAATATAGTTGTTACTGACACCCTATCCCTATAGAAAACATATGAGTGCTGGGGAAAAATCACATTTCTGTGTTATGAATGACTAAAACCTTTTTCGTTGTGTTCTATATTTGCCCTTAAGTTTCTCACTGATGCTTTTTTTGTATTGTTTGTAACAGCAATTATAGCATCTAAAAATCTCTGGATTTTTATAGACTTTTTAAACATTTGTCCTAATAAAACAGCTAACAGACTGTCTTCCTGTCACACAGGTGTTGTGAAAGTGAGTTAACAGCTATGAAGAGCTAATAAAAATAGAACAGTGTAGAGCAGGACTTTATGGTCATTAGGTGCACATATCCATACGCTGAATGAAACAAAGAGATATATAATTTAGAAAAAAATAATTATCAAGAACAATGTAACAGAAGAGGGCACACAATATAGAGATTTGAATTCTACCTGAGCTCAAATCAAAAATGGGTTTAAATTGTTTCCTTAAAAAAAATATTTTTTACCAGAGCATTTTGTTCATATATTTTTAGATTTCCTTTCTCTGAGGAATGCACTTTCATAGAAAGAGTAAAAAAACGTTTTTGTGTAATACTGATAACATGGTATTAAGCTATGGTGGTGCAGTCCATGCAGGACAAGTCAACTCTATTATAATATTCTCCTCTTTCCAGCTTTTTTGATAAATCAATATTCTCAAAATCCCTAAAATTATACATAAACTAGGAAGTGAGATGTATTTTACAATGAAGTGGGAATGAAAAGCCTACTCTGCCTTAGCCAAATGTGCATCTTGATCTCTTAATCCTTAAAGATCAGAGATATTTCAAACTAGCAAAGAATTTCTAAGATTTTTTAATCAATTCAGTTTCTGCATAAAACTGTGACTCAGCAGAGGATATGGAGCTTGCATTATGATGTTAGTATTTTCAAAGTAATACTTTACCTGAAACCTTTCTGATACTCAATCAATAAATATAAAATGCCTAATGTCTTTTAACATAATTCATCTCTATCTAAACAAATGTGGGTTTTTTGTACAAGTAAGCAAATAGTTTGAGCCCTGCTGGTGACATGATGGTCACAGCAACTAATTTTATGATGCAAGAAGTATTGATGCTGCAGCTGATGCTGGAACTAAGCAATTGTAAAGAAATGGATAAAAAAAACCAGTAAAGGATATTCCACATTGGATTCTTCAGCAGGTTTGCAAACCATGAAAAAGTTATTTAAGTAATCACTGTTGTAAAATGAACACACTTGTGTTCACACTGAATAAAATGAAAACACTTGTATTTCATTCTAACATCCTGAAAATGAAATTGGCATATGTCATCTCATGCACGTTTCCTCTGATCTACCTTATAGAAAAACATCATTTGGGAAGGGTTTTTCATCTTTTTCTTTTTCCTTTAATATTTTTCCTTTGTTCTCTTTCTTTTTCTTTTTCTTTTTCTTTTTCTTTTTCTTTTTCTTTTTCTTTTTCTTTTTCTTTTTCTTTTTTTTCTTCTACTTCTTTTACTCCTTTTTCTATTTATTTTCCTTCTTTATTTCTTTTTTCTCTTTACTCCTTTTTCCATTTTTTTTCTTCCTTTTTTCTCTTTTTCCCTTTTTTTCCCTTTCCCCCTTTTTTCTTTCCTTTTGTTCCCCCTTTTTTTTTTTTTTTTTTTTTTTTTTTTTTTTTTAGGGCACTTACTAATAATATTTTGTTTTAAATTAAAACTATAAAAATTAGCTTTTCAATCCCTGGACTGCACTTCTTCCCATGGCTCATTTACTCTGCAGTGCTATTCCCATTCTTGATGCCATACTCCAGGCTGAGACTGTCAGTTGTGCTTTATTTTCACTGACAGAGAGAGAAATCCCATGGTTGCCACTGTCAAGAACATTTCTCTGCCTTCATTCCACAGGGACATCAACAAGATGTCTGTTCCCTCTCTGTGTGCTCCTCTGTCATAGGGGTGATCACCTAAGCTTGGGCTGCCTTTACTTCTTCCTTCCACTGACAGCCACTGCTTGACATGTTATCATCATGCATGCAGAATTCTGCTCCTCTCACGTGCAAAGGTCTAACTGAACAATAAAAACCTTCAGTCAGTCCTTCCACCTCCCAGGCGCTGAGAAAAAAATAAATAACTGAGCAATAACCATTGTCTCAGAATCAATTTTTGAAATGGTTTCTAGTCCCCTAGAAGGAAATATAAAGTTTTGAAAGGTAACCTAGAAAAAACAGAAATATATATTGCAACTCCTTTTGTTTGTATATAGCGAATGTTTACTGTTTCCAGGATAATGATGTTTTAGTTTACATAAGGATCCTATAAAACATTGTATAAAAATGCTGCAAAACTGAAAAAAGATCTGACAAAGTCAAATTCATCAGATGTAAAATGGTTCTCTGTCTCCAGTTTACATTCAAAGTATTCCTGTATTTTCAGTATGGAACAGGAGCCACCATTGAACATACCTTTCAAATTCTAGCATCAGCTAATTCTACCATGCTCTGCATGTGCTTCTGCCCTTTTCTTTCATCTTCTGCCTAGCAGTGTACCAGCAGTTCATCCTTCCTGCCTAACTGATCTCTCCTGTCTCCCCTTTTATTCCTGGACATGTAATATTTCTGGATATGGTCAGATCTAGTTTTTGAGAGATCCCAACAAAAAAAATAAGAACACTTGGTTCAAAGTCAAGGACTTCACACTGACAACACTTTACCATCAGCTTCCTCCTGTTCATTTATTACCAAGAAGGGGCTTTTAACTGAAGTACCTCAGGTGACTTCAGCTGTGCAGGAGACATGAAAAGAGACAGGCTGTTTCTTGCCTAGATGAGTACCAAACCACTTAAAAAGTCATTTAAAAGGTCAGAACAAACTACTCTCTGCATGAAATGCTGCTAAAGAAGTGGGCTGGAATGTTCTACTCCATCTACAAATTATAAGTGGTTTGAAGGAGTGCCCCATGTAGAAAGCATTGCAGTAATCTCCATTTGAGGGATTGTCTTCTTGCCAAATATTCAAGTGAGCCCACTTGACAGCCACTGTTGCAGAACCCAGTATGACCAGGCAATGGAATACTCCCCCCTGAGTACCTCACAATGACTGAAAAAGCACCAGGCTTTAGGATTATCAACACTCAAATTAAAAAACTGTAAAATTAAATCAGTTCTGTTTCTTTTTGTACGCTTGCATCATGAGCATGTAAGTAGTACCTAATGCTTTAATTGTTTTCATGTTAATATCTTTCCATTAATCATGAATTAGTTTATATTTGGATTTTTATTTCACCTGAACCTGGTTAATTTTCGCTTTTGTACATTTCAAGTGCTTCCTATGAAGCCTAGCTTATTCTTTCTTTTCATGTTCTACTTTATCTTGCCATTTTTTGTTTACTGCCTTATTTCTCTTTGTTCCCCTAAATCATTTCCTTTCTCTTACTCGGTCCTTTTCTTTCATTTTTGTAATTTAATTTATTCTATCTCCCATTCCCAGTCTATGCATTTCTTCCCCTTTACTATCCATTCAGTCCACCAGGGCTATTCCCTTCTAATAGTTCAGCCTATAGTATTCATTTCCTTTTCCCATTTTAGTTCATCAATAATGGATAAGGCATTCCTTTGCAATTTCAAAACTTACCCATTTTAGTTTACTCTCAAGTAGTTGAGGCTGAGCAAGAAAAGAAGTTGATTGCATTCCATTGGAATCAGAATACCAATAACTGAGAAAAACTTCTAATTGGAAAAGCAGCAAAATAGAAGGAAATTAAATGAGGCGAGAGATGGACTAAAAAGTAGCAGTGAGTAAAACAGAGCACATAAGTATGAAAGGGCTGCACAAATACCTAGAAAAGTGGCTGAACTAGAAATAAACCTGGGAGTCAAGTCAAATGGTCTAGAAAGAAAAAGAAGCAAATACAGCCCAAATTCAAAGTGAGAGAAGAAAAAGATATCCACGGAAAAGGGAACTAAATCTGGTGAGATGAGGGACAAAAAAAATTTAAAAGGTTTTAGTATCTTGAATTCCCACTGCGAGCACTGTTTCTGTTTACTACCTCATAAGTGATAACTGCAGGTCAATAGAGGGAAAATGTTTTATTACAAATATAGTCAGTGTGCAATTAGAAGTGTGGCACAGCTAACAGCAACATAAGCATCAACCTATCTGAGGAGCAGTTGTATTGCTGCTAGAATAGGCATATGAGAATGCCTGAGTAATGTTTCAGCTGGTTGAGGAAAAGACTCTTGAAAAGATGATTATTCTTGATCTTGTTCTTATCAGCTATGTTGTAAAATCTGGCTTTTCTTCAAACTGCAGATAATTTGGCTGTCATAAACTGGCAGAGTAGTTTTGATTACATTGTTGCAATAAAAATGTACCAAAATTGGTTTCAATGGAATTCTGACACCTGTTTGCTAAATATTGTTAAATATCTGGATCCAGCCAAAAGCCTCAGAAATATTTCAGTTGAAGCTGACTCACAAATCTGAAAAAAAGTGTAACTAGCTATTACAGTTGTATTATCATCTCCATATTTCTCCCTCTTGTTTTATATTGATATTTACCAGCAATTAGTAGTATTTATACATAACTGAAGACTTCTATGTGGATATGTATTGATAACTTTATGTCTATACAAATACCCTTAGCTCTCAATTCACTACTAGTTCTCCTGGCTTACCACAGTTTAACTGTTTCTCGACTAATCATAGAGTAGGAACAATTGGAAATGGAGAGGGAAAAACCTGAAAGTAACAATAGTAATGGCTATAATGCCTTACATGTGGGAAAAAATAGTAGTGAAGCACCTCTACTATAATGCCTTACATCTGGGAAAAAATAGTAGTGAAGCACCTCTACTAGCTGTGACACGTTCTCCATAACTCTGTTACACAAAATACTGTTTAGACACCCTGTTTTCTATGGAGAGACAGTGTTAAACACTTTCCTAAGGGAGCAGAAGCCTGGCCCAGATTTGCCAGGATTTTCAAACAGAACGGATTGAAAGTGTGGGCAAACTTCGGAAAGATTCAAGCTAAACTTGGGCTGCAGTGTATATAAAGCAGAGAAATCATATATGTGTTGTGGTCTTGGATCAAAATTTTATTTTAAATTGGCTGAGAGGAAGAAAGATTCATCATATGTTTTGGTGTTTGGGGTTTTTTTTTTCTGTTTGCAGGGTTTTTTTTTTTTTCCTTAGACAAAAGCTTAATCTAAATTTTGCTCATCCATTTCTACAGCAGCTTGGAAAAAAGGGAGAAGTTGAATAATCTCAAGACTTGTCAAAATCCTCCCCCTCACTCCCACTTACTTAAAAAAAAATGCTGGTTAAATTTGAGCATATTGTTTAAATGATAAATAAGCCATAAATTTTCATTTTTGCCCATGTCTTTCCCAGAGAAATCCCCAACGTGCATTGACAAACTCTCATGGAAAAGGAGAATTCCTGAGCAGAGAACCTACTCATAAGAGGTTGCAAAGTAACATCTAATCAGCAGTGGGATTTCTTCTGCACTTACAGAAGAACTTCAGGTTTCTGAAGACGATACAGAGATGTAGGATAGTGGGAGGACAGCTGCTGTAAAGTGATGATCTTGGGGGCATGGGCTTGGGCCTATTTTAGGAATAGAACTGCCTGAATTTGAACTTGTTTGGCTGCAGTCTAAAATGTTTAATCATCTTGGCTCAGCTGCACTTTTGGGAAGAGATTGGCTACATGTTCCAAAACAACCACAGTACAGAACCATAGTGGAAGCCAGAAAACTCATATGGAATGAATATCATCTAAATGAGTCTGTAGGCACGCTGTGTCACCACCAGAATGGCATGGAAAAGCAAGTCCCACAAAGAATGGACCACAGCAAAGAACAACTTATGGAAAAATAAAAATCCTCCATTGGACCTCCCAAAGGTGCTTTTAGAATCCAGAACTTTATCTAATGGTACTGTGGGGGCATGGGGAGACACCCTTTGTGCCCACAACCAACCAGATCTCTTTGACCTCTGTGTCAGAGAAATCCCATCATCCCCAGCAGAGCTGCTTGGCAACAGCTGGTCTTAAAATTGTGGATAGAGTTTTTTTTTCCAGTTTTCTTCCCTCACTTTTGCACAGGTGAAACACTATATTTTCTTAGAGTGGGATTATAACTTCAAGATTCAGTTATTTTCAGCTCTGCTGTTGAAATAACCGTGAAATAAGCTTAAGGAAGGTGAAAATATACTTTGCTATGTAAGCACTGAAGAGTATAACTTTTTTTTTTATTACTGTGTGTTCCTAAATCAGTACCATTTGTAAGATGCAAAAGGACTATGGTGCACCTGTTTTGAAATCTAGAATTCCCATTCCAAGATTTAATGGTCAATGGAGTGTTTTTAAAATGGAATAGACTTTTGATCATTTTAGACACCACCATAGCTCCTGTGATGCTCATTTACTAGGACTTTGGCCCTCACAGGATCTCTTAAAGTATTCTGCTGAAGTCTCAGAAGTGCAAATCTGAGTTCTGTTCAGGTGAGGAAGTGCAGACCTCAGCCTCCATACCTGAATTTACAGTCACGGTCCCCTTATCCTCCCACCAGATCTCAGGATACCTAATGCAGGGTTGGTGGTTGCCCTGTGGCTCTCATATGAGCACTGAGGAGTTTATCTGTGATCACCAACTTTCAGAAAATTTAGTGCTCTTTATTTGAGGGTGAAAAAAAGACGCCACAGAAATGTGTATCCCAAAGCAATCTCTCTGCAGTTATTGCACATCAGCAGCGTCTAGTACAGGCAAAAAGAAATCATCTGCCTCTCTAGTCTGTGTTGTCAGCATTCCACACTTTGCCTCAGATATGGCCTGACCTGCTTTTAGACCTTTCTCAAATTCTATGTGATGCTTTTCAAATTGCAGCAAACTGTTTCCCAAGTCTGCAGGAAAGACTGCTTTGTCTCCTCCACCTTTCTGCAGTAAACCAGGATATCAAAGCTTTATATTACATTTGTAGCAGTGATACATTTTGGCAAAATCATACATATAATGGAAGATTCAGACCAATAATCTTCAGTGCTCATATTTGTAAAGCCTCATCTGTCAAAACCATCAAAAATGGCTTTTAAAGATTAAATTAGTGTCAAAAGTTGGGATTTTTAGTACTGAAAAGATGAATAGGTTTAACAATTTACGCCAGTTCAGGAAAATTACACCACATCATTGTGGAAGGTTGGCTAAAAATACTGGAGTGAATATTGACCCCATTTGCTTTTGTTAGGCAGCAGGAATGGTAGGTAACTACCAGCATGTTCAGGTTTGGGTTCCATTAATCCCCATGCAAAATGTTCTACATTATTAAGGATGTTCCTGTCTTTCCTAAGCCCCTTAGAGCTCTTCCAGAGGTGCTGACCTACAAGCCAGTAATCTGAATTTAGACCCTAAGCACATACGTAATTCATTCACAGGAAGTATTTTGGTCAAGGTTGTGAGCTAGTCATCATCTGGGTTACAATGTGGCCCCAAAATATCACTTGCTGTGACAGATGGTAGAGGGGTAGCTTCCACATATAGCACTGTTTAAAACTGTGACAGAAATCTTCTCTAGTGAAACTGAAAAGTTTAACTTCACCTTTCAGAAAAAAAATGACATTTATATCTTGCCTGCTGTAACAGCTAATAATAGTTACTCGCCTGCTACTAGCTGACAAATCTGATTTGCAACACAGCTCTTTTCACATGAGTTTCCCTAAATCAGCTGCTTACCCTAAAGAGAAATGATTTTATTACTGTGGGGCAGCAGAGGGGAAATGACATTATAACTTTCCACTGCATGAGGCTAAAATTTAAGAAAGAGTCACAGTATTTTTTTAATGTCAAGGTCAAATAGAAAAGATTTTTATCTTACCTGTAACAAGGTAACATTTTTTTGTGGGTTTGTCTACATTATGCACCCCACAGTCAGTCTTTAATCAGCTCATTCCTTTTGGGTTACTTGACTTATCTAAATATTAATCTTCTTTTCACATGATTTTACAGCTTTCATATGTATACTACCTTCCTTTCAATGTCCATAACTACACTAAAGACTGGGAGAGGAATTCATTACTGTCTTAGTACTATCTTAGGGTCCATTTATGTGAGTTTTCAATCTATGTCAAAAAGTAAGTAAAGATTCTAATATGTTATTTTAATTTTTAATATTCTGCACTAGAATAAAGATTTTTAATTTTTTTGTAGTGAGATTAACAAAGATAGATTATTGTAGCATAGGACTAAAGAAAAGAATGAAGTAAAATCACCTTTCACACCTCTTCAACGTACCTGATTACTATTTAAATAAAAATAAATTAAAAAATAAACACTTGCTAATGGCTGCCAATTTGATAGCACAGAAACACATCCATTTTTAAGTAAAAGGAAGATTGTCATGTTTGACTGTAATAATCTCTGCCATGTTAATGACAAATTAGTTTACATTGCATTATAAAAATAAATTAATTCTATGATAGCTGTTATTCTTCCAAGTATCTGTAGTATGTATGAGAAACTGCTTCTCACCTTTACAGTGTAATGCTGCAGTGCAGCTGCTGAAAAAATCAGAATTATCTTACCTCCCTGACACTTTTACACAACCGCTGCACCCTCAATGGGTTCAAGCTGACTTGCACAATTGTTATTATTCTTTCACATTAACTACATAATATGTACTACAGTTGGCTTCTAAGAATAATAGGCTCAGGCTTAGGCATGAGGCATGGCAACAGAAGTGTAAAGTAATTTTTCTGTAGCTGATATGTGAGAGAATAACTGTCTCAAAACTGATTTGTTGCTTGAATCCCAACCCTCCAATTTGGATGCTTTAATTAGAGTTCAACTTATTATTTCTATTTCTCCACAGCAACTGCTTCAGCCTCACTCTCTGATTGGTGAAAAAAACAAAAAACCCAGCCATCAGTAAAATCCATTGCAATTTCCAGACCCCTTAATGTTCAAGGAAGTGAATTTAAAGAAGATGGTATCCCTGTTTCAACATCCTAGTAAATGAATCCTAAGAAAAAGCTGTGTTCCCAACTGTCTTCCTTATGCTAGGCACTTGGAAATACTAATTGCCTTTCTCTTCCTCTCATTGTACCTTCCCCTTTTTCTAAACTCATTCGAAACAGTGCTCTTCACAACATTGTCAAGGCTCTGTTTTCATTGTTCATTGTACCCCTCCAAAATATGATAAAGCTTCTTAGAAATGATGAGATAACACATATTTAGTCTCATGGCATTACTGAAACCTGTAAAATAAACCAGCTGTTCTAGCTTTTGGTCCTGAAAAAGTTGCATCTTGTCAGTATTTTCACTCCAAACTGAATCAAACCAATATAATTAATAGAAAGAAGATGTAAAAATAAGGATAAAGGCTTCATGATAGGTTACCACAACCATGTCTGAAATAACTTCTGAAAGCTTCACCTACTTTTGCAAGATGGCCTCTAATGCAGGACCTGAACTTAAGTTCTGTGTGTGTGATGTGTAAAACCTTTTTCTCTCTGAAGTAAGACTGACATATAATTCCCTCAGAATTTTAATGCATACAGAAATACCATTGTCCCCTTGGAGTAACCATAGTCACCCACAGACATTTCTGAAAGTGTTATTGAAATGGCTTCAGTTATCATTCCTTGTGAAACAGGACCTGCCTCTGTAGGCCACCAAGAGTTCTTTAAGGTGTTCTGGTTTTCAATGTGACTTCATTGCCGGTTGCTGGAGGACTATGTACAAAAAATACAATGAAGAAGTCGTTTTCCTTTTATGAACTTGTACTGAATAACAACAAAGGAAAAAAAATTCCAGGGCAATTTTAGCGTTTTTGAAATTTTCTGTAATGCTGTTATATAATCAATATTTTCCATGGTTCATTACCTCACGCCCTCTCCTCAATTTACTTCCCCTCCACAATTTCTACAACTCTCATTTCTTTTGTTACCCAGTCCAACTGAAGGTGCTTATGCTCCCCTATGGCAGATGTCTTTTTATTTTCACTTTTTCTCTGACAGTGGTAATCTATTGCTAAATGATATGAACTTCATTATTCCACTGTGTTAACTCAAAAAGTCTTATGCAGACTATGTAACCTAGGTCTAAAATAGTGGGAGTTTTATAATATACAAATGTGTTTGTATGTTATTAATAACTTAATATAATAGTTATTTATATGTACATCTGAAAAATTATCCAGGAAATTTTCAAAGTTGCTGAGCAATACAAAAATTGGCCAAGAATCATTTGTTAAATTGAAAAAATTTGGTCTACTAAGTAGTTGTAACATATTTTTACATGATTTTGTGATTTCATTAATTCCTCCTTAATTTTTTTTAAAAATTCTTTTAACTTCTTTGACAGATTAGTAAATAATGATGCATTTTCAGAATATCAAGAATTTTACTGTAATAGATGCAAGATCATTATTTCTAAATGTGTTTTGGTTTAATAAAACATTAATGATTATAATGAACTTCTGTTCTGAATATTATGTTTTTATACTGTATCTGAAATACACTGTAAAACCTAATTAGCAGAGGAGCTGTAATTAGAATTTATGTCAAAAGAAATTAGTATCTTTTTGCATCTAGAAACAGTTTTAATAGTTGTAAAATAGGAAAATGGGCAGATTTGTGTTCTTACTAGTCACATTTAAAAAAATAATCCTAAGAAATCTTGCAGCTGAGAAGCACAGGTAAATAACCTGCACTGCCTGCATGTGGTACGGGAAGGTCCAACCCCAGGTGCCCCTGTTGTGGCAGGTGGGTGCTGTGCTGACCTAGAAATGCCAACTGCAGGTGGAACCCCATTTTGTTGTGCCAGAGATTTGTATTCCTGGGGAGTCCTCAAGCTTGCATGCTACACAACATCAGCATGGGAGTTTAACTTCACCTGCTTGTGAACTGTATATAGCCAGAATTGCATGCTACACTTCAAGGTATAATAGTTAATATAGTGTCTAAAATGACTAGATTTATAGCTCAGAACTCTAAATTAAAAAGAACACTAAGGAAACACTGATATTGGAAAATTAGATAATCAAATTGAAAATATTTTATTTCTTTTTGTCTTTTTTATTGCATTTTTCTCTAAACAGATTAAAACCTTCTTGAACTTAAGTAGTTATGTTGTTGTATGAATTTACCTCTAATACTTTGGCTGAGCATAGGCTAATGTTAGTAAATATTCCATATTTGACTTACTTTGAACAGATACAGTTAATATATTAATTGGATGAAAACAATTGCCAAACCAGGTTTTTAGGACCAATAAAACTTAATCACTGACTTTTCCTGAATATTTTCACAAGATTCCTGTTGCTACAAATTTGGTCCTCACCTTAAAGATGAACACAAAGAAAATAATCTATTAAGTTTAAATTACCTTCTTGACAAGTATTGATCCTCTATCTGAATAAGACACCTGCTTTTCTAGGATAATAATGTTGAATTCAAATACATTGATAGTAGGAGTAGATCATGATTAATTTTTCAAGTATGATAAATGAAACAAGTCATGTTTGAGGCAAAAGAGCAACTCTGTTATGTCTGAAGATGTGAGATTTCCTTCAGTTTTTAAAATTTGTTTTGTACTAGAATAGGATGTGTGATAGGATGTGGAAATTTATAATACCTGAGTTCTATTTCAAGAAATTTATCACCTAAACTTTTTTCTTGTGTTTTGTTATTTTCCTGATGAAGAACAGCAAAACAGATGAGAGACGTGACTATTTAAAGGTCAAAAAGACAAGAATAAAAAGTTCTCTTTGCATTCTTTCAACTATTATAGCCTTCTTTTCAAACATTAATATTCTCCATCCCTCTCTTTCTCAGTTTTTTGAATTTTCAATGCCATTAGATTTCTCAGCAGTGACAGAGACACAAAGAAATGATGGGAAATTGGGATCTCAATCATGTACCCAATATTCTGGAGGTGCACAGATTTTCCTGTGACACATAGAGTTCCCACAGCCACTAGGCAAAGCAAATACGAGCATGATTTTGTCACCTGCTGAGAATAAACCTATCTTCTTTCCTGTCTCTCATTTTCTCATCACACAGTTTGAAAATGGCTACCAGATTAATGCAATTTTCTTTCTATTTGATAGCTTGTGATGTTATCTGTATTTCAGATGGACAGTCTGGCAAACTGGTAGTGGAAATTGTTACAGGCATCAATTAATACAATAATGACTGAAGTTCTATTCAGTGTATCTTCCATTAAGTAAAAAGGTGCCACGCTTTCTCAGTACATTTCAGAGCTTTCCAGTTGCCCCAAAGCTTGCATGAATACAGTTATGTCATGTACTCCTCTATCCCTTAAGAGGACAGGTCTAGGGATTTTATTTTCTTTC
The DNA here is from genome assembly GCF_028769735.1 of Zonotrichia leucophrys gambelii. Taxonomy (NCBI): domain Eukaryota; kingdom Metazoa; phylum Chordata; class Aves; order Passeriformes; family Passerellidae; genus Zonotrichia; species Zonotrichia leucophrys. The sequence goes on from NC_088172.1 coordinate 40,846,619, forward strand.
TAATACTTGAACTAATGAAGAGAACATTACTAAATCAAAATTTCACATTCTGTACCCCAGACTAATATTTCACCGACATCCACTTAGAATTGGCTATGCGCAGAAGCTAACAAATAAAACTGTGAGTAAACAAGTGTTCGATTAGTTTTGCTTCTGCTGTGCTCAAAATTAATTTCAAAAGAACACAAGACAGGGACTTCAATGCCATATGTAATACACCAAGGCTAACAAACCTCCCACACAGGGATTATGCTTGCTACTCATTCCATAAAAAAGTGGATCATATGCTCAGTCTCTTTACAAAGAGGCTTTTTTTTAATATCCTCTTTTATATTTGTTGTTACATTTACTAGCTGCCCTGTGCAGGCAAGGCTCTTTACGTGCTTGTTCTGTGCTCTGTACATCTCCAAAAAGGAAGTGTTACATTCTTTTGTTTTGGTTGATTGGTTGGTTGATTGGGGTTTTTTGTCAGTTCAAGTCTAATCAGATGATTTCTGCAGTGCTTCTGCATTCAGTACTTAAACCTTCAGCTCCAAAGTCTACCTGTATTTTAGAAAGGAAAGTGTTCACACACCATGCTTATTAATTCCCCTTGCCACCTCCACCTCTCAAACATACAGGCTTCTTGGGAACTCACACCCAAGGCCACTTGAAATATTTGCTTAAGTTCAACTTGTTTGATTAGGCTTTTACTTGATTACTTTCACATATTTGACTAACACACTTGATGGCCTATATATAGACTTTTAGGATGGATTGCATTCATGTGCAAAGATCCCCTGTGACACAGAAAAAAAGGGGTCCTTGAAATGAATAAAGCTAATTTTGTACAACTTCCAGGCAATCCATATTCTTTCTCCCCCCACTCTAAACAAATATAATTGGTTCCCATCCCCTAGCTGGGAGTGGTCCTGGCAGTATTCTGGAGAGATGCAGATCACAATGTGGGGTTTAAAATTCATTACTTACATAAATTGAAATATTTTCCAGTCATATATTCATGGAGGCAAACAAGTGTTTATTGTTGCACTGATCGCCACTGAAAATTAATTATATTTATCAAATCTATAGGCAGCAAGTTTTTGTATTTCAGGTAGTTATTACTAAATGTGAAAAATCAGCTGACATTGAAGATAAAATAGCACAGAATGTAAATACTCTATTTTCCATCTTCAACTGTCACCTAAGAACACTGAACTCTTATGACCGGTAACGGAGCTATAGCAGAGGTGCATATGTGTATTTTCTTTTCCATGTTGCTAATGGATTAGTGATGGATGTCAGTATCCTTCAGTTTCACTCAAAAATCTGCATTATGAAAGTTAATGTAGTATTGTTAAATTGTTTTAGTCTTTATTGAAAATTAACATTCAGAATTTAACAGAACATCATATTCTGAAAACTCTCAGTGTAACATGTCAGGCATATGGGTTTTAAAATAGTGATGGAAGATCGACTTACTTTCCAAGAAGTTTTGTTCTACAAGTAAACTTGAAAATTGTTTTAATGAGAACTGATTGATCCAAAATAGTTGAGGAAGGATTTTCAAATTTTTGGGCAAATTTGGATGTTTTTAGCATGACCACTTGAGAAAAAAAACTTAAGTAATATTGAAAAAGCGGTTATTCCTGAACAGCTGTACTTTTAGAATTACTAAACAAATTAAAGTTTTTTATCTATATTATTTTTTTTCCTGAGTGTGCATTTTAGTATTTATTCGAAAATACAAAATTTGGTAGAACAGAGTAACACATTTGTCCTTTGGGCAGCTGTTTTCGTTTGTTTTTTCCCTTTGAACTGGTGAAGCAATGAGTGAATTATGTAACTCATAAAAAAGCTAATAAACCTTTTATACTACACCAGTGTGTATTCTGCTTAAGCAACATACTGAACAGAAGTGTATTTTAGAAATGCTTTGGGATTTCACTATAAGTGCTTTTTATATCCCTCTGGCTATGTTCATTTCTCTAAGAAACACTTATGGAATAGTGGGAGAAAAATAATACATTAGAAGGAAAAAATATCTGAAAATTACCAACATTATTTTTCTATTGTAGTCCCTTCTCTCAAAAAAAAAAAAAAGTCTCAACTTTTTAGGTGCTATTTATGGATAGTTAAACTATAAGAAAAATGTTATTTAATATAAAAAATAGGCTTTGATGTTCTTTCAATTTCATGTGGAGGACTACAATACTGAACTTTACTGGGCCACTGCTTCTGGAGCAGAAATACTCAGCTTGGATAACAGCCTACAGTAATTCTGGAAAGACAATTGTACTTTAAAGAAGCAAATATTTCTTTGGAGTACTGTTTGTCACTTTGTTTGGATTTCTTTTTCCACTCCTTGTCTCCCAATAAAACAATATTTTGGAAATGATCTGGTGTTTAGAATGACAACAGAAATTTAGGATAATGTGTGCAATGCATAAATATGGTCAATTTTACTCTAGTAAACACAATTAAGTTTGCTGCAAGCAATTATCACAATGTTCCTTTCTGGAATATTTTTAATTGACAACTTTATCATAGATGTTATTTCAGAAGGGAGGTATTTGAGAATGGGAAAAGTCTGACAGGAGATCACCATATGACATATGCAAGGGAAGATTTGAAACCAATAACAAAATTCCATTCTGAAGGAATCACTCCAGGGGAGGATTTTTTTTTTTTTTTAATAAGTCTAGATGCACTGAATTTGCAAAGGAAAAAAAAAAGAAAGGAAAAATATTTGTGGATAAGAAATTAGAATTTTATCAATGTTTTAAGGTACAGATGTGCAGAAGTAGGCCTGGAAAGGCCAATAACTGATTGTCTATCTAGGTTTCACAGCAGTGTAATTGGTTAATATATTCCTAAGATGTAAGATGTGCAGCAAGGAAAAAGTTGATGCTGAGCTTTCAAAACGTTTCTGTGAGCTCAGCAACAACAGTCAGTGTACTCAAAGGTAATAGAATTTTAAATGGAAAGTAAATACTAATATACTTGCTTAGCATGAAAGAGAGTGACAGCACAAACTCCAAGTTATTCATGTCTATAAAAATAAGACCAAAGATTAAAAAGTGGTGTTTTCTCAAATATACTCAAGAGTACTCAAAATTTGTTCCAGGTTTGAAGCAAAACATGGATAAATATCTTCTTCTTTAGAGGAATGTGCTAAACAAATTCAGAATCTTCACAGTGGCACAGTGCAGGCTGAAAGGATGATGTTCAGCTTTCTCTGGAGGGTGAAAGGAGACCCTTGAATAGCTCTCTCCAGGTAGAAGAAGAAGTTAAAGAAATCACAATCTGTGTTTTGCACGCTTCATTCCTTTCAGTAATTGAAACTGAACCCTAGCAAGCAGCAGAATTTGGATACAGGGTTAAAATAATATCAAAACAATACTTCTCTACTGTGTACAATGGAGTAGCTATAAAATGTTTCCAAGTATCTCTTAAAAAAGTCAGGCCCATAGAAAAAGATGAAAAGCTACAAAGAAACAGTAAAATGCACGAAGGACCAACAATAGACTCTTAAATGTGTATAGGCAATGTTAGACAGACTGCCCTAATCTTTTTCTATACTGAAATTTATGTAGTAACTTGGTCTTCTTCTCATTACTTCCCTTACAAAGGACAACATGCAAATTGGTAATTCAAGTAGTGTTTGCAAATCTCTGCATATCTCAGCACCCTGATCCTACATCAGGCTCACACCTATCTAAGAATCAGTTGCATTCACCCCCTCTAATCTTTTGTTGTGAAGGAAGTTTAGATATTTGCAGTGCAAGGAAGGCTGTGTGCTCTGTCCATGTTTCTGAATTTCACAAATGAAAAACTAAGGTCCTGGAACCCATGAGATACACATGTGTGCATGAATACACACACTGCTTCCTCTAGGAGCTGCCATAGTGAAGTCAACATACTCTGAGGCTGTTCTTACCAGAAGCAGTCACCATACAAATACTGGGAAATAAATTTATGAATGCATTTCCCAAATGTAATCAGCAATCTTGATGGGTGAATTCTTGGTTTCACATTCTCCAGTTATCCTTACTGAAAAACTTAAATGAGCTGGAGGCAAAATTGAGGGGGAAATACACACAATTCTTACTGAGTCCACCAAATAGCATGACTCTTCTCTCCTTCCACCTTCCCCTTGTGCACTCCCCAGCACAAGTCAGCCAGCTGCCAGTCTCTGTGCCTACATCAATCTGTTCAGTCCTCTGTGAATCACTTCAACTCCACTGCAGCACAATGGAGCGCCACACAGAGTTGTCAGCTGCTGCACGACAGCAACACTGCTTTGTAATGGGAGTACTGAAACAAGTCTGCTGCCTTCATGTTTGACATGCCGCTTAAGATTGTTCATGAAAGGTGAATATCTTCCAGAAAATTTATATTTAAAATACATAGAAACATTCATACTGCTGTCAGTTTTGGTATCTAATAATATTCTAAATTCTTCTAAATGATCTCTATAAATCCTCTAGCTAATTTTTAAATAGCACTTAGATGACTTCAAGTGTTTGGATAACAGTATTTTTAACAGCAAGGGAAATGCTTGCTTATATTGTTTGGTTCTTTATTAAACCATGGATTACTGCATTTTCCTACAATGAGATAATCCCTTAACAATCTTCCTTAAAAAACAAAGAAACAAGTAAATTATTTTATCAGTCTTAACACTTTTATTCTCTCAGTTCACTCTCCCTTAGCTACACACTGCACTCATGGACAAGTGCTTCATTCAAGGGCATGATGGTGCACTGCTCAACAATACTTATTCCATTATTTGTTCACTAAGTGCTAACTTGGAAAATGAAATGTGAAGGACTATAGCTTTCAACCTTTAACAGTTTCACCTGAGATATTTTACCTTAGGTTTTTTTGTTATTCTTTTCAATATTTTCAGTGCAAACCATTTTTTGCATGTTACATTATTTAGGATGGGAATTTTTCAAGGTATAAAATCTCAAATCTCTCCCCTGTATGCCTGTTCCATTTACTGTCCTGGAGACTCTCTGGTGCACCTCCTGAGGATTGTTCTCCTTGTGTCTCTCTTCCTCATGTCAGCCCCAGGGGCCACAAGCCCAGGCCCCAGTGGCAATGAAGAAGGCCAATGCCCGGGGAGGGGTGGCACACCTGTGGCTGGGAGTGCCTGGTGCCTCCTGGCTGCCCTGCTGCTGGCAGTGGGACCATCCACATCTGGGAAACTTTGCTCTGGAGGGTCCCACTGCTCCTGGTCCTGGGAGGCCTGGCTCCACTCTGCCCTGAGAGCTGCTGCTTTCCCTGGTGGGTTCTTCCCTTCTGTGTTTTGAACACAATTACTCTGCTTTTATTTTGTTTTTTGTTGGTTTTTTTTTTTTTCCCTACCTTATTTAAACAGATAATACTGCAACTCTGAGTAGAGCAGGGGAAATTGTTTTCCCCATGGTGGAAGAGTTCTGGGCTCACCTCTGCTTTATATTGCCTCTACTCTACTAGGCAGTCAATTAAAAAATAGCAATGCCAAAATATATGACCTCAGGATTCATCCTGAAATATCACAACAGTTCCCTGAAAATTGCAGGCTGCTGGGCTTTCCCATAACCCCTTTAATTTAATGGCTGCTCTGTACCAAGCAGTGAAACAGCCTTTTATTTATCTATACATTCAGTCTATACTAAACTGTGATTCTCCAAACAACCATAAATAGATTGAGATTTTATTCCTTGTTAGATGAGAAAATCTGTACCTATTTCAAGAAATTTAGTCATAAGTTGTTGTGTGGGTAGTCCACTAGGGAAGAACAGGGCTGCTGCACAGCATCGAGATGTTTCACATGGAGCTGAGTTAGAAAGAGTTATTCCTGCCCTTAAACCCAAAATACACAGTGTCTTCAAAGCATTAATTAAAAGCAGCTGAAGGAACAGATAAAGACACAAAGGCCCATCGGAAGAGAGTTTTATAGTAACTGAACATGAACAGCCTATTTTCTTTTCTGCTTAAACAGGCTCTTATATCTGAACAGTCAGATCAAAAGCCAACTGACTGAGTGCCAGTTCAACAGCTTTAGAGGGTTCTGCCATCTGTGGATGAGAGGCTGTCAGCGTTTTTAATCTCAGAGCATGGGCTGGGAAGGCAATACATCCCCTAATGGCAGCTACACTGGAATGACTTGTGGCTTCCTCCTCCTACAGCAAAGTGGAATTATGAATCTGAACAACAGGCTATAAAGTATTTTATTATGTGGTCATAAGTGTCACTTTCTATGAGGAACAGAGTGGTAATTTAGTGTGTTAAATTATCACTTAGTGAAATCACATGTAACAATGAGCTCTGAACTAACCTTAATTGAAATTATCTCAAACTATTCAGTGCTTTAGTGCAGGTCTCTTTGTGTATGTGCATACACTTGTGAAATATTGATGCCTGAACTCCATTCATGTCTGGACAGCAAAGAAACCTTGGTCTTGTTGATGCCTATGGCATCAGAAGCCCAACTTTTCCTGACAAGTAAGAAAAAAACAGAAAAGGAAATCCAAGTATTAAGACATATTTAAGGCATTAAGAAATTTATAAAATCTAAAATTACTAAAGAATATCCCCTCATAAAAACCCTAAAATTTTAGCTAGAAAAGTATATGTAAATCCCAATGGAGTCTTACATACAGTAAAATCAATCCTTATATTTGAGTTCTGAGGACAAGATAAAAATCAAAGCCAAGACCTCATTACATAAGAGTTATCATCTTTCTATCTGTTAAAAAAATTGCTGGAAAATAAATTCTTGATCACATAAGTTAATTTTTTTCTAATGATGTATTAATAAAAGAAAACATTACAAGAAAAGCAAGCCATTAACTATATACTTGAAATACCAGTGATCGCTTCAAATTATATTATTGAAGAAATTATGTTTTTATGTATTATCTCTTTTTTTCCCCCTTGTTTTTGCCATCAGTAAACACCCAGCTGGTCATTAGCTGTTGGTAAGTACAACTTTAAGGAGTCTTATAATTTGCACTTAATTTTCTGATTACATCTGACTTTTTACTAAGACCATATGAAAATCACTATTAAAAAACCCTTAAAATTTGGAATAAAAAAGAGAATAAAAGCTAGTTTCCTGAACAGGAATGGTTAAATGGTGAAGAATGAACGTATGTCTATCATAAGTGAGTTCAACTCCTTTAATAAGATGGATGTTGAGAAATAAAGTAGAAACTGGAAGTAGAAACTGTTATTAGGACAAAACGGAAGAGTCAAAAAATGCTGACAGAAGAACAAAATGGTGCACACCTGTCTAACACAAGTAACAAGAAATCATTTCTGTTCCTGTGTGTATCATCAAAATGCTTTGTAAATCATAACCTCTGTACAGCAGGTTTTCCATCTGCAAAAGGCTGGTACATCCTTTGAACATTTATTTGGTGCTTTGAGACATGTGAATGCTACATAAATGGGAAGTATTAGTATGGCTTGCACTGCAGTAGTAACAGAGATTTTACAAATCACATTGGAAGTGTCACAGGCATAGGGATAAATGTGCCATCTATTGCTTTTCCCCTCTGTGGTTTACTAAACCAGTCAGTCCGAGGATAATATTTAGAAGTCAGAATATGGCACTAGCTGAATGTCCCCAGCAAAACCTAAAAGATCTTGAATATATACATATATTGAAAAAAAAAAATCCATTGATTTTTATTAAAATGCATTTTAATAAATTCCCAGATCCAGCCAAGATATAATAATTTTTTTAATTACTTTGAATATCTATTTTATTCCTTTTAGAGTTTATATTTATATATTTCCATATGTAAGTATCACAAATAATATTTAATATATTTATTTATATATATGTCTCATGCACATATATGTAAAATTCTGAAAAGAGAAATTCTCGTTATCTCTTTGCAAACAGTCATACCAGTAATACAGAGCCATAAATGTATTTAGGATAGCTTCTCTTGGCAGTGACACCAAATTTAAATATCATTGTATGTAACTGTAAACAAAACAAAATAAACCAAACCACCCCAACAAACAGAAAAAAAACTCAAAGCAAAATAAGAAATTTCTATGCTGAGAAAACCTCCTAATCTTCCAAAGTAAGAAAAACTAAAAGTTTGAAAATGTGATGGAAGTATGAGTGGATATCAGAATAACATTGATATCAACAAGCTCTTCTGATCCTTTTTTATTTTCCTTTTCCCTTCTCAGTACCTCTCATTCTTTTCTCTATTTACTGTGACTTAATCCCTTTCCTCCAAAACTACTCTTCATACTTCTCTTTCTCTAGGTCTTCTATTTCTCTATTTCTCCTTCTTTCAAATCTAAGGAAAGCTGTTTTCTTTTTTTTCTTGGATTTTACTAAAACCACAGTCTCTATGGCTCCCTAATTTCTCCCCCTCTCCCAGCAAATTTTAGCTTTTATCCCCATGTACTGGTATTGATATTCAAGCACTAGTGTTAATATCAAATATTTGGTTTAATATCTATAATTCGGACTGGCCCTGTTCATTTCTAGTTTAAACCCATGAAACTTTAATGGTATCTGTCATAGAAAGTTGATTAGGAAGGAAAATGCATCAGCCAGCTGTTGTCTCCTGGCTTTGGTGTTCCTGCATGCATCACTTCTTATCATTTAAAGCCAGTCAGAAAAGTTCTTGAGGGCTCAAATTTTTATCATTTTGTTAGAAGACTGCTACCAATCAATCACTAAAGTCAAGCCTCTACTTTAAAAGACAGGTTGGTTGAGGATTTAACTTAGACATGACCTATTCTGTTGCTGCTGCAGCCAGGAATGTCTACTAAGTAGATCAGAGAAAAAAACCAATACCACAGTAAAATGAGAACACCATTCAATTAATATTACGAACTCATACTAGAGTAAATATATTTTTCTTTATTTGGGGCAGACATTGGATAAAATGCCTAATGATATTAAAATATTTTAAATCATATTTGGATGTGTGTATCCTTGTCCTGAAAAATAGTCTAGGATAACAAAAAGAGAACTAGTTGTTCTAAGGCCATTTAAAAAAACACATGATAGGTAGTTCCTAATCAGCTCACTTTGTTTCCTAGCTACATGTATTCACAGAGGTTGCTTCTGCAAACACATATATCTACTGTTTCCAGGAAGAGATAGCATGCTAGTACTTAATAAACAAAAAACCACAAACAAACAAACAAATGCCTGATAAGATTCATGGCCCGATGGATTAATAAAACCTAGCCCAGAGTCATAGCATGTATCGTCCTATAAAAAGGCAGAAATACCAAGCTTTTGGTTTTCCCTGTGTGTTGCTAGGGTATCTGTGTAGCATGTATAGACATTTTGACCATGGCCAAATATTGTGGCAACACCACAGATTTTCAAAAATCAGTCTTTGGAAAATGCCCAACCTCAATAATTCACACTGGGCAGGTTCCCACATCATCAGCTCAAGCACATCCTTGCTCACAGTCCTGGTGAAAGAGCTCTGTGCAGTTTGATTTGTTCTCTTTCTGCCAGAGATTCCCCTCCTAAATCTGACTCTTTGGGCTGTGTGACTCCAGCCCCATAGCTGAAGAGCAGCATCATGTGGCTGCTATCCCCAGACTCTTTTAAAAATTTGTTTTATTTGAAGAGCTAAGAAAAGGAATTGAGCATTGCTGGGGCTCAGAACTGCCCCATTTGAGAAGAATACAAATCACATGTTTGACATGCCTATGTCAAACAAACCAACTGTGCTGTTCACCCAGGGAGGAAAAAATGGGATTTGAACACTACCCCATCTCAGTGAAGCTGGGTAATAATGAAACACAGATCCATAAAAAACTCATTCTGCTGTTAGGAACAAGCTGGACTGACAGCAGGCACATGGAAGAAGAAAAAGGACTTCAAGAATTGACAACAAAATTGAAAACAGAAATAAAGAAGGAAGCAAACAAATGAGCACATCACAGGAACCTCAGCACTGTCTACAGTACACTGATAACTATTTGAGAGCATGCAGCTACTCTGGTGACTATTAATTCTGTCAAGAAAAAGGGAGCAACCAGTGTAAGTAAATTAAATTGAAGGAAATGAATGCATGCTACAAATAGTGCAATTTGTCCAAAAGATTTCTCAAAAACATTAATGAAGATTTTCTGCTGGGTAAGCTGGTATAATTGTGCTGCACTGTATATTGATTATACAAGAGAAGAAATCTAAGCAAAGACTTCATGCTGTTAATACCTTGTCAAGCTGGACTAAATGTTGGTTCTTGGACTATTCATATTGGAAACTGAAGTACTGATGCCATTTTTTATGCTTAGTTTCTTATTTTTTATTATTAATTTAGAACAGCAGTTAGATATAATCTGTAAACATCATCTGTGTTGCTGGTTGTTTTATAAACAAAATTATATATCATTGTCAAGATATAGCCTTCAAATCTAGAGAGAGAAACTTAAGTTGTGTAAAATCATAAGAAGTTTCATGGCAAATGGAAAAAATACTCCTCCACTCACTAAGAAAACATATTCAAAACAAGTAAAAAAAAAAAAAAACTCAAGTATTTGGAGTGATTCAGTTCTAATACAGAGGTCAGCACTTATAGTTTGAAATAGTTCTATTTTTATTTTTTTTTTGAAGGTGGTTAGTTCCGCTGGAATGCTGTGATTTTATACTCTAAGAACAGGAAAAGAGAAATGACTGAGTGTGTTTAGAATGAAGAGGTTTGTGGTCAGTGGGTGAATTGCAATCTTCAGACTGGTTAGCAACCACTGCATCTGCACTCAAACAAGGTGCAAGACATGTATGTTTATTTCACCTAGATTTTTAAGTGACAGAACACAAAATCTGGTGTAAGACTTCCTATATTTAGACATGCCAGTGAGTCAATAAAATTCTGGATGACAGGTGTTTCTCCCTAGTCAAGCACCAGATACATTGGTTTAACAAGAGGATACCATGTCTTCAAGGAAATACAATAGTTTTTATTATAATATTATTACCCTCAGAAAATTAAAATCTGTCTTTCTGGGGCAAGATTTTCACTTTCAAGTGGAAATCAGCTTCAAAATTAAGACATTCCACTGAGATGAAATATTATGCTAATGAAGGCTCTCTGACAGGAAGGATCTAAGAAATCAACTTGTCTGGATGGAAGAGAATCTGGATCTGAATGAAACATCTCCTGAGCCAACAGTGAGAATGTGTAGATTAAGAAATTTTTCTCTTTCATTAGCTCACTCATTTACAAAGATCCCAATAATGTATGCAATTGATAACAGTGGTGCTGCAATAAAAGTTATGTGTATGATATATTAATTTAAGGTAAACATTAACGCAAATTTATAATAGCAAAATTTTCCTTACCAAACACAGTAGCAAATCCAGGAAATAAGTATAGGAATCTCAAATACCCAGGTCTCCAGCATATTGCTTCATTCATTCAAAATGCTACAGTGTACCCTTAGCTCAGCTACAGGGTCCAGAGGAGGAACTAATATTAAAGTTGTCAAGCAGGTAAGTGTCTTTTGGTAAAAAATAACATCTAGAAGGACTCCTTAGCATACAGTGGAATATCAAAATGTAAACCTGAGCTGCTAGGACTGCCAAGATATATGCAAACTGTGCCTCCATATCTCCAGACTGCTTTAGTCAATGTGCCAACACAAAAAAAAACATAATGAAAAAAATCACAGCAAAATTCCACTGCTTTCCCCAATGCATTGCAGGCATTTTGCAGATCACCATTAGAATTTTTTTGCAAACTATTGTTTGGTCCAGGTTGGTCAGAGAGTTCTGTATATGGCATGAATAACATTCTGTCAAGCATGGTATTGCAGTCAATATCACAAATCAAGCTGCTTCATTTCTGCTGGCTCTCATAAGATGGAATAGATCCCTCAGTGAATCAATGATAAAACTTTACCTGTGACTATTCCAGTCAGCTACTTGTTAGGTGCATTGTGTATGAGATTTTTTAGCTTAAAATATAAGCTCTTAAGCAGTTCTGTCTATTACAGAATTAGATTATCACAGAATATTCTCATCATATTGGATGCATCATCAAGTCCAACTTGTGACCCTGTACAGGACCACCCCAAGAATTACACCATGTGCCTGAGAGCATTGTCCGAACATTGGGGAGCCTGTTCCAATTCCTCAACCCCCTCTGGGTGAAGAGCCTTTTACTGATGTCCAACTTAAACCTCCCCTGACACAGCTTCAGGACATTCTCTTGAATCCTGGAATTGTTCAAAACAGAGAAAACATCAGTGTTTGCCACCCCTCTTCCCCTCAAAAGGAAGTTGTAGGCTGCAATGGGGTCTCTCCTCCAGGCTGAACAGAGCAAGTCACATCAGCCCCTTCTCATACGGCTTCACCTCAAGGCCTTTTGCCTTCTTTGTTGCCCTCCTTTGGACACTCGCTAATGACTCAATGTCGTTCTTGAATTGTGGTGTCCAAAACTGCCCCCAGCACTGGAGGTGAGGCCACCTCAGTGCAGAGCAGAGTGGGACAATTCCCTCCCTTGCCCAGCTGGTCGTGCTGAGCCTGATGCCTCTCAGGACACCACTGCCCTCCTGGCTGCCAGGGCACTGCTGACTCATGTTCCACTTGCCATCAACCAGGACCCCCAGGTCCCTTTCTGCAGTCCCTTTCCAGTGTCTCATTGCCCAGTCTGTCCGTGCATCCAGGGCTGCCCCATCCCAGGTGCGGAATTCAGCACTTGCACTTGTTCAGCTTCATACGGTTGTTGATTGCCCAGTCCTGTGACTTATCAAGGTCTCTCTGCAGGGTCTTCAAGGGAATCAACAGCTCCTCCCAATTTTGTATCATCTGTGATCTTATTATCCCTTAGAGTCCTGCATCCAAATTGTTTATTAACACATTGAAGAGCACTGACGCTAAGATACAGCCCTGTGGAGCCCAAGTGCTGACCAGTTGCCCACTGATATTCTGAACGTTCAGCTCAGATAACAACCAAACTGTGGGCACATTGCAGTTTCCTGTTTTTTCTTCAGGCACTGTTACTGAATGATTACCAAGCAGAGAAAATTCAAAGGTCCTCCAATTTGTTATTTCTGAAGCATGAATTTAATAGCTGCTGCCTTATTAACATTTTCCTTATAATATTCCATATAATTCAGCCATAAAAAGGGTTTTAATAAACAGCTAGATTAGAGTTGACACACAACTTGAACAGACTGCAGCAGCCAAACATAAACAGGTACAAGTCAAATAGAAAGAAAAAAGTGATGGATGATAATTTAAATTAGCTGTGGAAAAGCAACAGGCTTTGTGATTGACTTGACTAACAACATCAGAAAAAAGCACAGTGAATTTCTTTGTTATTAGTTAGACCCTAAGACAATTTCAGCAAAGAAATTACCAGTGGCAGAAAACTGCACCTTGATTATTAAATGCAGTTAAAACAAAAGTTCCAAGATTGGTTCTTAAAATACAATAAAATTCTAAATATTTTGGAACTTAGCTTGAAGATCTTCTTATAACAAAGTGGTCCAGGAGGAACAGCAGAGAAGAGGTGTGAAGGAAGCAGAAGAGAACAAAAAGGTAACAATAGAAAATCATCCAGCACATATGGACAGAGAAGCAATACAGAGGAAGGAAGCATGACAGGATGTAATTTTTTAAGTTACAATAAAACTGAGCAGACATGGTGTTAACCAAAAATGTAGAAGTCAATAAAACACAACAATGAGTATAACATGCGATAGTAAATGCATGCGAGTTTTGCAGATAAATACCCTCTAAACTTATCAGTGCTGAAACATGGGAATGCAGAACTCAAAGAGTTGTCCATATCAAAAATATACCCTTTACTTTTATTCTCAAGGTGCACTAGAATAGATTATGTAGAATACTATTAACTATGACTTCCTTGATGATTCTTTAAGTAGAGGCTAGAGAATACATATGTACCGAGTGGTAGTACCAAAAAGGATATAATTTGCCAAAAGAATAGAGCTATTTTGAATTTTCATTTTGTAAACAAAGTATTTATTTGTTATTCTACTTAGTTTGTACTTTATAGAAGAATGGATTATGAGTCCTTCTTGGATTCTGGTCCAAAAAGATAGGGAGTACAACAATAGCATGTGGAATGGGAGAAGACTTTTAAAGACATGATGGAAAATATTTGGAAACTTGAAGCTTACAAGGAGCAATCAATTACTTAAGTTCATTCCATACTGCTAAGAAGGTTTAGAGTTTGTACTCTACTTTTATTCTGAACATTACTCATCTAGACAAAACTGAAATACCAGTCTTCTTGCACAAGCTGTGTCCTGATTACTGAAAAGCAATCTCACATCAAGGGATACAGCAAGCTAGGACACAGTGATTCCTTTCCCTGCAGGAGATGAAGTCCATTGCCAAGACACTTCAGAACAGCATGCTGAGGCCTGTGAATGCAATAGGACATGCAGAGGAAGCGGATGACTGAGATGAGAGAAAAGAGACACATTATGCTGATGCAGGCTCTCTGGCAGAAAGGCTCTATCAGATTTAAAATAATGCATAGGGTTACTCACAAAGAGGAAGCTTTGACTGCCAGCTTGTCAGGAGAGAACAGCAAACCTCTGAATGAGAGGTTTTCTAATCCAACAGGGAGCCAGTGTTGAATTGGACTGGCAGGGTGAGGCTATGCAAAGCAGGGATGCAGTGATAGGGTAGACTGGACAAAAAAAATTAGTAATAAGGACTGAGAGAAAAATGAAAGCACATCTGAACAAAACCGGAAAAAAATTGAAAAAAAAATTGTTACGTGTAATGTGTCTGATATTACAGTAAAAACCCATCTACAATTTACAAGGTCCATAGAAACGCCTGCTGATAATCTTCCATTGGAAAATACTACTGATATTAACCATCCTCAGCTGTGGAAGAGGAAAACTTGAAATAAAAAAATGAATAAGAGGCAGAAAAAACACGTGTTCCAGAAACTTGTGTTAAAAAAAACTTCCTTGTCCGACCATTCCGGATCCACTCTGGCAATGACACTGGAATCACCAAGACTGTACCTGGTGGGACCAAAGCCACGTAGCAGCTGGCAGCCCCGGTGAGCTCCTCGGCAGTCCCTGCACATCCCACTCTCACTCAGTCAGACCAGGTTTTCCAGAGCAGAGTCTGACACTCTAAATCCTTAAATTCAGTCATAGCACTACAGCAGCAGAACAACTCGAGCCGATGCCCCCGAGGAGGGACCGGAGCAAAGGAATCCCTGGGCTCATTACCCCCGACAGTCTGTGTACTCGACGGTCTGGGGTCTCCCATCTGAGCCATCCGCTCCTGCTGTGTCTCTGAGTGTCCGGTCACCTGGCTGGGACACACTCTTTTGCTATGCAAAGAGTCCCCTGCCTCTTGCCTGGGGCATCTCCGCTTCCCTCCGCTCTCATCCTGCAGCTCGCTCTGCAGCTGCACACCAAATGCATTCCTCAGCACTTGCTTCAGCTTCACCAGGAGCTTCAAACACTCAGCTGAGGTTTCATGTTTCAAATCTTACAGCTATCCCACAGCAATGCTGCCTGCAGCATTCTGACAGAATGCAAATTTATGGCAGCAGAGGCAGCTGTGATGGCCCGGTCACACCTAAGAACCCAGCAGGTTCAGATCCACAAATAAAAGCAAACAGATATTACAGCCTTGCCCACTACTGGGGCATCAATGTACTGCACTGAGATAATGCTCATCAAAGTGTTCATACAAGGTAATACATAATGAAAACTCCTATTGATAAGTCATTTTTAAATGTTCACATGAAAAAAAAGTGTTCAACAGAGAAATATCCCAATCCAGGGCCCATTGAAGTCAATGGCAGCTTGAACAGGACTGTACACCAAAAAAAAAGGATATACAGAATATTTATTTTCTTCAATGATTCATTTTATGAATAAATAACTCTCTTTTAAAATAAACTGTGGTTGTTAAGTGCCAATTTAATTGCTGGTGCAGAAATAAGAAAATTTGGATAAGACTTAGTCATGGCTAGATTTTCAGATTGAGCACAAATATGTAGAAAAATATGTAAACTACAGGCAAGCAGACACCATGATCCAGGGCCACCAGTAATTACACCAAGATTGAAGGGTTAAATCTTTCTTAGCATACTATACTGAGAAATGAGTGAGTTTGGGTTGCTTGTTTGTTTTTTTCTTTATGAACATGACATAAAAATTAATGGTTGATCAAAGGCAAAAACAGAGTGATGCTGTTGCTGTTCAAAACATAAGTGTTCTCCTGAAATTCATACAGTTTTATTTCTTGTCATATTACTTTGTCCAGAGTTCATAAATTGAATGTGTACAACTTTCTATCAACACTCTCAAATATTAGCAGGTATTGGATAAATGTCATGTTAGAGTATTTCTCTTCATTTGTGTGTCCAATGTCTAACTAATTTAAATAATTGGGATTATATTTCTAAAGGATTAATAAAACCAAGTGCTTTATCTTTTGCTTTTGAAAAATAGATTAGGCAAAGAAAGAACCAAAGAAAATTTTACAGAGATGCTGCTTTGTTACTTTACCATTAGCAAAAAGTGTTAGGAATTTACAAAACATCTGAGTTTAAGAATATGAAATGACTACCACAGAGAAAATTATTTGAAATATCAAGTGAGGAAAATACAATAAAAAACAAACCTGCACTCACACAGCAGCAGTGTGAGAGGCAATCTGGCAATGTGTCAAGGTAGATACTTCTTCTTTCATTTTAGAACTCAAACTTATCATTATAGCCTCGGTTTGGACACATGGCTCAGTTCCAAGAAAACTCATAAAGCCAAGTCCCTTGCAGAGGTTTTAACATGATCACTAAAGAAAGATCTCTGGCAAGCTGATAATATTTAGCTGAACTTTTCCAAAACACCATTCATGAAAACCACTCTCAGATTTGTAATTTCCCAGCCTCCAAGGTTAACTGCCTCCCTAAGATGCAGCTGGTTTCTTCCATCATCTGCAAAACACCTTCATACCATCCTCTCCACTAATATCTCACAGCTTTCTACAACATATCCTGCCCTAGGTACTTCAGATAGCAAGACTAATATTTATAGCTTATGCTCAGGGATATCGCTCATTCTCTTCTACCAACAACTTTACTTTCAATAATGAAAATGACCTCTACATAACAAGCACAAAACCATGCCAGTTTTTTTAATATGCCATCCTGAAGAGATTTTAAATAGTTCTCACTCTGCTGCCTACCTGAGACACACACCAGACCTGCACTGGAAAATTAATACTTCCAACAGCCTTGTAACTAAATTTGTCTTTTCAAACAACCTCTCCAGAGTCTGATGTGCACTGAATGAATCTAGGTTGTGCCTTAAGTCATAATTTAAACTTGCCAAAGACCTCCAACCACCACAAAAGTAACCCCTGCAGCAGATGCAGCAGACGCAGCAGATCAAAACCCTCAGATTCTTTACCTCAGTTTCTTGAAGAATGCTTCTATATTTCACCCACTATTACTAGAATTAAGTGTGTGGAAATAAACAACCATTATACACCAAAATAAACTCATACAGACAATCAATAAAGGGCAGAATGATCCAGCTACCGGTAAGGGAAGAATATTTCTGAGAAAATACTTTCTTGATCATCTCAGTCTACATCTTCATAACATGAACTTTGGAAGTATGTTCATAATTATAGAAGACAGCAAAAATCATCAATTCTGTATCATCAACTGGTTCTAGGATGTAAGTAACCACTTCACCCACAAATAGACACATAAATATGTTCATGCACAATGTGTAATGCACCTAAATTTCAGCTGATTTTTTCTCCCTGTCTTTGGCAGAGAGCTACCTTACCACCCCCTCCATGTTAAGATCACTTTTTCTCAAATGATTTTGCTGATATAATATCTAATTAAATCTAAAACTGGCTCTAAATCTAAAACTGTTCTCAAATTGTATTTATTATTAAAGTATGCTTTTTAGCCTTCAGTCCTGAAAGATCTACATGCCTAAATTATTTGCTTCATGTATTGTATCATTCCACTTAAAAATTTTGGCTGGTTGGAACAACTTATGTCCTCTCAAAAGCTTTTCAATTTTAAATGATCCTTATCAAAACTGAAGATAGAATCTCTTATAACTGTCATATTTTAGGAGTCTGAGTAGACTGTTACCCATTTTTTATCTGATCTGTTTCAGTATCTCATTCCCTTTTTGCAGTAGAAGTACACTGAGCAGTACTGTGCATGAAATAGATGGATGATTAACCATCCCAACAAAGTTTTTGAAATAAAAAAGGAGTTAACGTCATTATCCAAACTGACTTCCTGTTAACAGATGGCACTGTGCATTCTATCCTCATTTCTGAAAATCAAGATATTTTTGTTTGAGTTAAAATATATTTTTAGGTACATGTCTTGTGATGAGTTTTGTCTATATCATATAACTATGGCTACTTAAAAATTGGGCATGCAATCTAAATTAGTCATGAAAACTCCACCCTGGCTTCTGTGGGCTCTAAATTCCCTGGCCTTACAGACTCCTTCAGAAGGTGATTCATCCCATTCTGAAATAAGTGTCTAGGACAGGTGAGACAGATTGCTCCCACAAGACTGATAGTCAACCAACCCCCTTGGTAACTTCTTTGAGTCATTGGTTACAACCTCACATCACAAATACTTAATTGTATTGCTGATCTGAATATTCTAGTGTCAGATTCATGACATTTATCAGCTTAATTTTTTTTTAAATTTAATTGGGAAGATAATTCTATGCAGTATGTTGATAACATAATCTTTTTTCTTCTGTTTGGCTTCAACCCTTTACTGCACTTGGGTATAAGATGAGTACTCTCATTTTGATGTCTGGAAAGTTTTACTTTCAAGTTTTACTTTCAATCACTTTCAAACTGAGTTCATAGATTCAATAAAGTATTTCATTTTCTTCATTAAGAACAGAGACCAGATATGTATATTCATTAATTAATCATTTTAAAATCTTTAGAAATCTTTGTACAATCCTCAGCTAATTGCAACTTAAAAAAAAAAAAAAATTGCTAGTCCCTTTATTAGATAATAGATTTATCCTGGCTATTTTCCAGTCTTTTCAGACTAGACTTTATAAAATCAGTGGAAGTTTGTCCACATGTTTTTATGGTACTTCATCCCTGCTGGAAGGATGTTGTGGAGTCTTTATCAATTAACTGCTTCTAAAATTTTGAACAATAATTCCTGGTCAACTTTACTGTGTATATCTCCTACTTCCTCATGCTGTAAAAGTAATATTGGCAAACATCCATTTAACTAATTTGTTGGAATAGGCAAAGAACAATTGTTTAACCCCTGATATAGGTCACATTTTTTACTATCTCTCAATAAAAGAGCTGCGTAAGGTATTGAACAGACTACATTCCTACCCTAGGGAAAAATGTGTCTTATTAAAGCTATTGACTTAAACTAGCCCATTGTAATAATGACTGCTGTACTAAATACAGTGGAAATACTCTCAGTTATGTAATGGATACAGCTGTACATAATTGTTTGTGCACAGAAGGGTTAAACAGAAAAGATGATCAAATTTCTGTAGTAGAAATCTTGGCTGACACTCATTCAAAACTTTAACTCTCCACTGGAAATTCAGAACAAATGCTACAGACAATGCTGCAAGAAATCTCAAGAGACATTTTTTTATCCATTATCAATTTGTGGGGTTTTTTCTTTAGATTTGATACTCATTTCACCTCTTTTGTCTATTCTTTTCTTTAAAGGTCTTGTAGAGAGCTAATGGAGCCTTGAGACACAGTTCTGCCACCAGCTGACAGAAATCTCTGAGGTGAACATTTTGACACACCACTTTAGCAGATCAAAGTGTTCTTTCTATGCCTCCTTGTGTTTTGTACAAAAATTAATTTTGCTACAACTGTTTAATGAATGTTTGCAAAATATGCAGCAATGATCTACTATATGTTTCTGTACAAAACTTTTTATTCAAGTTGATGGAATTAGATAGTCATAACTAATGGAAGTGTTACATGCTTAACTGTTTATCTGAATGCCATATGTACCTCTCTTTTTATGAGCAAAATAAACAGCAGAATTTTTTTTTTTTTTTGGCTCATTACATTCTGGCTAAAAGCTTTAGCTAAGCAGTAAAGCTGCCAAGCTCACAGGTTTGCACAGCTTTAACCACCTCTGTTCTTTCCTGCCACTCACTCTTGGGCACAGGTGTAATTCATTTAAATTCAGAGCATTGACCCTACTCCTTTATAAGCTCAATCTCAAGTCTACAGTTAAGGATGGTTTTTTTCCTTTCTTTTCTTTCATTGTAACATAGGTACAACATTTTGAGGTTGTGTGGTGTACCTTCAAAAAGTGGTCTGAAAAGAAGAACAGAGGAAATTTTTTCTTGTATAACCTATTAGAAAGGTACACAGATCTTTCCTTTTCATTGTATCTCTGCATTTGCTCTATTAGATGGAGAAAATACACATGGGACCAGTGAGGAGGGCAGTGGCTTGGTTGCACCTGTTTTAGCAGGGCTAGAGTTCAGATTTTTCTTAAGCAGTTGGTACAGTGCTGTGTTTCTAGGATTTAATATGCAAATAACGTTGACAGCACTCTGATGTTTTGGCTGTTACTGAGTACTGTGTACTCTAAATCAAGGAATTTTCAGCATCTTTTGCTCTGCAAGTCAGGAGATACACCAAAAGTTGGGATGGAGCATAGCAGACCTGGTTTGTTCAAAGGATGGTGGAGAGTCATGCTCAGTATATAAACTGTGGGAATTTCTCTGAGCTGACTGATTGTGGTAACTGCAGCCTCCTCTGGATCCTGCTCATCCCACCTCTCAGGGTGGGGAATCAGGGAGCAGGGGGAAGGAGAGGACAGGGGACAAAGCAACACAGAATCATAGCACCATATAATGGTTTGGATTGGAAGAGACTTAAAGGTTTTTTAATTCCAAGCCTGCTGCCCCGGGCAGGGACACCTTGGACTAGGCCACTGTACTCGAAGCCTCATCCAGCCTGGCATTGCACACTGTGAGGGATGGGACATCCACAAATGCTCTGGGTAATCCATGGCAATGCCATACCACATTCACAGTAAAGAATTTCTTTCTGATATCTGTTCTCAACACACAGTCTTACAGTACAAAGCGATTTCCTCTTTACTACTAGTTGGCCTGCCAAAATGGCCCTCTCCAGCTTTTTGGAAGACTCTGCTTGCAGGATGAGGAAGTCCAAGGTTCTGGGGTAGGCAGCAGTGCCCAGCTCCCAGATGTGAGCTTACAGCTCTCAGGAAAACACCCTTCATGACATCACTGCTTCTTTGGAAAACTGGTTCACTGTCACCCTGCTCTCTGCAGCCAGCTGCTTCCCAAAACCAGGAGTCAGATGTCTGAGTCTCTGCTGTGGAAAGCATAGAGCAAAAAAAGTTTCTCTGACATTCTGGCTGTATATACATCCTGTTTATCTTCCTCACTACCTGTGGTTTTTCCCTATGGGGCCTGCAAGAACCCTAACCACCAAGTAAAGACTGTCACTAGCTTCTGGAGTGGAAATAGGCAGGAGATAAACTTCCCTGATGGCATTGGTATTAGCCTTGACATCTGAGGGGGGTTTGAGACATGCATAAAATGACCCCATGCCATAGGCAGAGACGGCTTGCACCAACTGTGTCCTGAGGTGCATCTGGTACAGCATTGCCTCCCATGAAATTTTCTTGCCAGAACATTGAGCACATTTGAAAGAGCAGCTAGCGCTCGCTGCCTACTTGCTGTCCCTCAGATAAGATTCAGTATGTCAGTGTGACTGTCCAATTCAGGACACAACGTAACAAGGAAATCTAATGGTCTTCATGCTCACCTGGTAGATTTTGTCCCAAAATGGATGAGAAGTATTTTCAAGGTCAAGTTCAGCAGAGAGATTTTATAAGAAATTCTTTTCGTGCCTCTCAGCTACTGTCTCCCAGAGCACTGATTTGACTTCACTGATAAATCTAAATCTGCTTGTCCTCTCACTGAGGTGTTTTTCTTCACTATATTATCTTTTCTATTTTTTTCATCAGAATAACATAAGTAGTGACAGTGAAACTGTATAACCTTGTTTCATGCTATTTATAGTGAATGGAGAGTTGTAACTTTCCACATCTCACCAGCTGTGTCCTGAGGACTCACTTACAATACACTGAGAGCCTTTGAGCCAGGGCTAGTGAACACTCACTGGGATCTATTAGATACTTTCACTCATGTTAGCTGTTAGAGAGCTCTGCTGGATATTCCTACCTTGATCTGCCCAGGCAGATAGATTTTTCATGGCTGGGAACCATGTGCTGCCTTTATGTACCACAGCTGCTCTCTGAGTTGTTTATTTATCTATTTCCCTTGATTAAAAATAAAGGTCATGAGAGTCCTTGTCCAAGCCTTCCTTTTCAACCGTGGGAACAGAATCATTGAATCATTTAAGTTGGAAAAGTCCTCTAAGATCTTTGAGTCCAACCAGTAACTTATCACTTGAACATGTCCCTGAGTGCCATATCTGCACATTTTGGAACACTTTCAGGGATTGTGACTCCACTGCTTCCCTCAGCAACCTGTTACAATGATTGATAACACTTTCTGTGAAGAAAGGCTTCTGTGATTAAACTTTTCATACCAGCCAGTCTAAATCTTCCCTGGCACAGCTTGAGGCCATTTCCTCTTGTCCTATCACCTATTACTTGGGAGAAGAAACCAACACTCACCCACTACAAGCTTCTTTAAGGGAGTTGCAGAGAGTGATGAGTTCTTTCTTAAGCCTCCTAAAGACTCCCTGGCACCAAGGTCAGGCTGACAGGAGCTGCCTTGCTCCTCCTTCTAGCCCTTCCTGTAGTTTCCATTTCCTCGCTTCCAGTCCAGTCAAATGGAACTTTCCCTGTAAGCAAGAACTAATCCTGTAAATCATTGTAAGTGGCTCAGTGAGCTCCTCTGCCAGTTCCCTCAGTACTCTTGGGGTCCCATCTGACTTGATAGACTTTTATGTGTCTAAGTGGTGTAGCAAGTCTGCTTGGATTATTGGGACTTTCTTTTGGTCCTGTCTTTCATCTCAGAGGTCTGGATACCTGGAGAACAACTGACCTTACTATTAAAGACCAGGGAAAAGAGCGCATAAAGTACCTCAGCCTTTTCCTCTTTGTCACCATATTTCCTCCCACATGCAATAAAGGGCAGAAATTCTCCTTAGCCCCTCTTTTCTTTTCTGGATTTATAGAAAATATTGATTGTCTTTTACAAAAGTAGACAGATTAAGTTCTGAAATTGCAACAATCAAGTCTCATCTCTAGATCCACAGGTGGTGATATCTTTCCTATCCATTATCTACTTTTATCCTTTCTTTTCTTTCTTTTCCTTGTATATTTTCTTAAGAGATAGCTTAATATTTTTGCTGTTATATTGCTGTAGAAGACAATAATCAAAATGGCAACAAAATTGTTCACACACACACACACACACACATACACACACACAGAGATAGATATAGATATAGATATATATAAACACCGGTCATTCTGTGTCATTTCACTCTAGTCCACCTGAAAGGATCTATTAACAGGAACCTCAGTTACTCTCTCCTTCAGGGGTGGATTGTAACATCTTTCTTACATCTACAAGAATTCAGAGCTCTATCATTTTATGACTGTTGTGTCCAAGACAGCTTCCAGCCATCAGATCACCCACCAGCGCTTCTCTGTTCACCAACATGCCTTGTTGGCTCACTTATCAGCTGTGCTGGGAAGTTCTTTTCCACACATTTCAGGAACCTCATTTTTTCTCTTCTGTGTTGTATTTCCAGCAGATGTCTGGTAAATTGAAGTCCTTCATGAGAACAAGGGCTGTAAACTGTGGGACTTATCCCACAGCTGCTTATAGACTACTTTATATTTTTCTTTATCCTGGCTTGCATCCAGTTGTAAAAGTCATCCCACCATATCGCCTTTATGGCAGCTATCATAGTTTTCCTGCTGCACAGTGTCCTCCAGCTCCTCCTGGTTTTTACTCATTTGTTACCTGAGTCTATTCGTTTAGATGCACTTGGCCCATTGATCTTGCTCCCTTTTTTCAGGGAGAAACTCTAATTCCTACGTGACCATTCTCAGGAGTTTCCATGGTTTCCAAGATATCAAAATCCCTTTACTGTTGCACGAATCGTTATCCCCCACCTCCACTGACACAGCAGACCAAAGGATCTCACTTGTGCACAGTCCCTCAAATATTGACATGATGCTCTCCAGATATTAAGCAAGCCTAGTTTTATCCCTTTTCACCCTTAAAATCCAGTTTTGATTTCTTTCCAAAACCCCTGTTGACTCCTGAATGAAGATAATTTTCAACCTTTGAGAGAGGTGTACCTCATCTGTCACCAGCAGACAAGGTCATGTAGAGTAATTCATGATCAAAAAATCCCGAAATTCTGATGGTGATAGCAGACTCAGATACCTGTATCGATCTGCTGGACCTTCCTGTTTCTTTCCTCATCATTCCTCGCAACTGGAAGGATAGAGAAGAGGACTAATTGTGCTCCTGATCCCTTAACTGCTCAGGCCAAGGCCCAGCAGTCTCTCTTGATTGACCTTGAGCTTCTTGTTGCAACTTCATCATTGCCTGCCTAAAAAATCAATAATGGATGATAACCTGAGGGTCATACTGGGGCAGGAAGCTTTCTCTTCCAAACATTAACCCAGGCCCCAGGAAGACAGTAGGCTTCCCAAAGAAGTGGATGCTCTCTGAATATTGGGGCTTCTGCTCTCTTCAGAAGGGAGTCTTCTGAGACAATGACCCATCTTTTTTCATTTGTGGCACCAGCTCAGATGCTGGGCATAGGCTGTCTTCACCTCAGCAACCCCTCCATGTTAAAGGGACCATCACCCTCGTCACTCTTCAGGTACGCTTGCAGAGCCTTGTACTTACAATGTGATGCCACCTGGACACGTGGGGCATTCACACAGGAGATGCATCTGCTGTGCCAGGCAGGGACCTATCACCACTGCCCCCTGACCCATTCTCTCTGCATTCAGCCAGGCAGAGAGAGAAAAAGGAATTCTCTGTATTAGACATCCTGTCCATCCGCTGCCCTTTTGGGCTTCCCAAATGAAGTGAGAGCTTTTCTGTCAGGGGCAAACAGCAGTGCAGGAGTGGTCATTGGTGCTAATTTAGGTCCTTCATATTGTTTGTATTTCTGGCACTTGGATAAGCATAATCTTTTGGGGTTTTTTGCAATTTTGCTGACTCTGACTACCTTTCGCGTTGCTGCAATGGTTAAATCTTTAAACTTTAAACTAGTTTGGGTTGCACACTCTTGTATCCTAGTTCTTACTTATCCAAGAATGTCCACATAAGCCTGCCTTCTTTTCCCCATGCATCCTGAAGAAAACCTGAATAAAGGGGTGTAACCTGCATGTATAAGAATTGAGGGTGGTAAGAAGTAGTAGATGAGTAGGTATTTTTATATGTAATATATTCAACTGAAATATCTTCAAAAAGAACACTGATCTGGAAAAAACCCACAAAAACCAAACACAAAATCATTGGTAGATCTCACTGTGCAAAGGGAACTCTTGTTTTATTTATTCCATGAGTACAAATACATTGATACTGTTCAAAGCAAGGACACGCTGTTGAAGATCAAAGTGCCCTCTAATTATCAGCCTGGAGCCTATTCCTCTAATTGGTCTTTTCTCCATATTCACTTTGTGTACCAGCTTTGTTGATGGCAGAGAAAGGCTGATGTGTATGGAAAGAAGGAAAGATGGAAGGAAGGAAAGATGGATGGAAGGAAGGAAGTGGCGGAAGGAAGGAAGGAAGTGGCGGAAGGAAGTGGCGGAAGGAAGTGGCGGAAGGAAGTGGCGGAAGGAAGGAAGGAAGGAAGGAAGTGGCGGAAGGAAGGAAGGAAGTGGCGGAAGGAAGGAAGTGGCGGAAGGAAGTGGCGGAAGGAAGTGGCGGAAGGAAGTGGCGGAAGGAAGGAAGTGGCGGAAGGAAGTGGCGGAAGGAAGGAAGTGGCGGAAGGAAGGAAGTGGCGGAAGGAAGGAAGGAAGTGGCGGAAGGAAGTGGCGGAAGGAAGTGGCGGAAGGAAGTGGCGGAAGGAAGTGGCGGAAGGAAGTGGCGGAAGGAAGTGGCGGAAGGAAGTGGCGGAAGGAAGGAAGGAAGGAAGGAAGGAAGGAAGGAAGGAAGGAAGGAAGGAAGGAAGGAAGGAAGGAAGGAAGGAAGGAAGGAAGGAAGGAAGGAAGGAAGGAAGGAAGGAAGGAAGGAAGGAAGGAAGGAAGGAAGGAAGGAAGGAAGGAAGGAAGGAAGGAAGGAAGGAAGGAAGAAAGGAAGGAAGGGAAGGAAGTGGCGGAAGGAAGGAAGGAAGTGACGGAAGGAAGTGGCGGAAGGAAGTGGCGGAAGGAAGGAGAAGGAAGGAAGGAAGTGGCGGAAGGAAGGAAGTGGCGGAAGGAAGGAAGTGGCGGAAGGAAGGAAGTGGCGGAAGGAAGGAAGGAAGGAAGGAAGGAAGTGGCGGAAGGAAGGAAGGAAGTGGCGGAAGGAAGGAAGGAAGGAAGGAAGGAAGGAAGGAAGGAAGGAAGGAAGGAAGGAAGGAAGGAAGGAAGGAAGGAAGGAAGGAAGGAAGGAAGGAAGGAGAAGGAAGGAAGGAAGGAAGGAAGGAAGGAAGGAAGGAAGGAAGGAAGGAAGGAAGGAAGGAAGGAAGGAAGGAAGGAAGGAAGGAAGGAAGGAAGGAAGGAAGGAAGGAAGGAAGGAAGGAAGGAAGGAAGGAAGGAAGGAAGGAAGTGGCGGAAGGAAGGAAGGAAGGAAGGAAAGGGAAAGGGAAAGGGAAAGGTCAGGCACTAAGGAGGAACCTTGCCCCTCTCTCATCTGGGAGATGTCTGAAGGGACCTTTTCTTAATGTGGCGTGGGAAGAGTATCTAAGAATACTCAATGTCCGCATCAGGATAAAGTGCATCCTGAAGTCAGATGAAAGAGATCTTCTACTGAAGCCACCCTCTTGTAATAGCTGTGCAATAGCTGTACAATAGATTCTTTAGCTGTGCAACTTAGTCACTTCAAAAGGGATTGAGGAATATGGACAAACAAAGGATTTTACTAATGAATGCCTGTGTAACAGACATTAATCAGAATTTTAGTCCTTTCCTGATTAGGGGATAAAAAAGCAAAGATTTGAGATAAACTGCACAAATGAAGAGAAATATCTGACATAATTTTCTAGTAATATGATCAAAGGAAAAATTAACAGAGGTGAGCAAAACTCAAAGGTTTTGTAGAGCCTACTTACATCTAATGGTATTCTCCTGCCCCCCTGCTTTCAAATGAAAAGAAGGTAGAAGACCAATAATTGATAAGCTTGTTTTTGAAGCACTTACTAGTGATCACCAGTTCAGGTTTAATTAAGCATATGTAAAGCAGAGGAAGCAGTGAAAGATACTTAAATTTTTAGGTCGTAGTTTCTACCAAAATCCATTGAAGTCAGGGTAATAGGATTTGCTACATATTTTGGCATTACAGATAAAATTCAATAAGGTAATGGAAGTAAAACTACAACAGAAGTTGTTTCAATTTTAAGAAAATAAGAGGATTTTTTTTAAATTTCTTCAGAACAGGAGGTAGGGAAGGAGCCATAACTTTTGTGGCTTGGGATGTTCACAGTGACGTGCTGTTTGGTATTAACAGAGACAATTGACATAGCAGCAAGAAAAATTCCCAAGATTGTTTTAGAAGTTAGTATTGCTGAGAAATTTACTGGAGCTCACCTGCCTGCATTCAGATGGATTTTTAGACTGATCAATCATATCTACTCTTAATAAAACTTACCGAATTTATTTTAATTATGTTATCTAAATAGACTAAGACCTGTTGTTATTTTTCCTTTATTCTCAGATATTTTTATTAATATCTTAGTTGGAACGAATAAAGATATGTTGGTAACAAAGCAATCTCTCATTTAAGGATGCAGAGTTTGAAAGGATGAATTGTAGGTGGAACCTCAACCAAATTTGACGGTGACAAAGGCAAAAAACTCTGAAATTGAAGCTGTTGAAGCAACTGATAAACCCAAAAGAAACCTGTATGCAAATCTTTAAAAGGAGCTGAAGTGGATGCTAATGAACATAGTTCTTGTTAAGTATACTGCAGTTTAGGCTTTAGTTTTTTGGGGGGTTTTGTTTCTTTTGGTTTTATGTTTTCTTTCTTATTAAATATAGCTCTTTAGATTAACTGGACTTTGAGCTACTGAAAGGTAAGTGTCTTTTGAAATGTCAAGATAATTGGAGAGACAAGAATTCCAAGAAGACAACAAACAAGAATTCTCTCTATAACTTCCTATTGCTAAGGTACTACTCATCTAATTACATGCAGATATATTCATGCTCAGTGAATCATTAGCCTTCATCAACATACAAAAGAAAAATCATCACTTGATTCTCAGCTACCACAAACAAGGCACATGGTATTTGCCTCCTCAGTCAGTACTTCAGTACATGAACTTTACCTTTTTCATTTTTTCTTTTTAAAATAGAAACACTATATGTGAGTAAATTACTTTTTTTCAGTAAAAAATGAGAAGCTTGCTCTGCATAATGAATCTTAATTTCTTATATACTAGCTGGTATATAGTTTTATAAATTTTAGGAAATGTTTAAAAATCTTCAGTTTAGAAAGGTAAATCTTGTGTACACCAAAATACAAACAAACAAAAAACAGCAACAACAAAAAAATAAAACCAAACTGTAACTCATTGGAAGACTGTCCTCTCTGTGTAATTGCCAAATTTCAGTTCTTTGTTGTACATACTTTAGGTTGCTAACTTTCTCATTCAAGCCCCAGCAAGAAGTTTGTTGTCTTACTTCCTGATGTCTTCTGTAAATGCAAATCTTTCTACAGGGCAAACTACAGCCTACTAATCAACCTAATCCCATCTGCTTTCACCTGCTCTACTGATCCAAGCTTCTGCGACTGAAAATATGGCCTCATTATTGTTTTATATTCACATATTGTATTTCCTTCTGGTTTAGATTTCTTGAGTGGGGAAAGGTAATAAAGTTGTCATAACAAGCTTCTATTTTTTCCTCAATATGAAGGTACAGAATCTACATGGACAGCTCATGGCTTGTTACACAGTTAACGTCGCAAATTTTTACTAGCAGAAAATAAATTGCTAGAATGTGTGAATGTAGAAGAATTAAGTTCTTTGAGAGGGAATATGTTTGCTTAAAATTTTAAGGTGATATATTGCAGAAGCATGTCTCACTCCAGGTTATCAGGTGTGTTGACCTTAACATCTTCTTAGATAGTTTGCTGTTTCTATTTAACTATGATTTTTGTCCTGAAGAAAAGAGATATTATATATGCCACTGCGTGTGTTGAATGTTTCCTTGGTGCCATTCTGTGGTATTTGCAGCCCTCTTTGACATTATCAAATGGATTGACATTTCAAATATTTGCAGTGCTCAGCGGGTACTAATTCAGCGAAGGTGAACCATGAGTTGCTCTCATAGTGGCACAGCAAGTGATGTGTGTCTATTTAATCACAGCTGCTGAAATGAGATCAAAAGGCACTGTGATGTTAAACCCTTAAAGCTGCTGTCACAGCAGTGAGATCAGGAGGGGCCCACCACAGGAAGCAGAGTAAAAGGTAAACTTGGACTTGCAGCCAATGCCATTCTGCTGCTGGCCATATCCTGGTGGAGACGGCTAAAGGGGAGACGTTCAGGGGAGTGGCCGTACAGGTGAACTGCACCTGGCAAAAACTCTCTTCCACACAGATATGTCCAGTGTCAGGAGTACCAAAAGATATTTCTTTAAATGAATTTGTGTGATCATTTTTCCCTAGGTAGATGATGACTTTAACTTCCAGTACTATCCAATTTTACTAGTTTTCTCTGTGAAAGAGAATTTGTTCAGCTTTTAGCTGGTATTCTGGACTTCTGGACTTCTACAAGGCTTCCTGTAACCCTAGAGTTCAACCACAGCAGATACTTATTCACCCTGGACCAAGATCTCCCTGGCTGTTTTTCCTTTACCTGCTGAGAGCAAGTGTTAATTGCACAGATGCACTGCACATTTTCTAGCCAGGAGAGGGCAATAACATCCATCAGCTGCTGTGCAGGAGCAGGAGAAGGCTTGGAATATGTGGGGTAGATGATGGCACAGAGGGTGGGGATAGAAGTGATAAAGCAGCAAGTGGCTGCAGATGATACACAGTAACTGTGATGGCTCTTAGTTCCACTTAAATATTTGGTCAGGACTCTGTTACTGCTTCAAGCTCTATCTTGGCTCTTTCTTATTTAATATACCATCACATGTTAACAATTGTGTTAGCACCAGCAAACAGAAGCTCCACTAGATAATTCACAACAGAACCCTCCACTGAATTCCATTGCTTCAAATGATCATGTTCCTTACCTTTGCTGAAACAAGTAGAGATAATGATACAGAGGTAAGGTTTTCTATTTCTCTAAAGCCAAATCATCTGGCTTTTAAGCTCAAATATTGCAAAAAAACTTGACAATGAAGCACCTGTGAGTTATGATTTCACACTGGTTATTTGACTCAGTACAAAGATCTCTGCACAATATTTTATGATCTGTGTCACACAGAAGGTCAGAAGACATGATCTAATAGTCCCTCATGGCTTTAAAATATTGGGATCAGAATCTAAACTAGACTGTAATGGAACTTTTCCTCCATGTGTGTATAATTTAAATGCACAGAATGTTACCAGATTCTGGGCCTGAAGTGTTCAGAAACTCTCATTTCATTCCTCATACCCTTTATCTCTCTGAAAAGTGATTCCCAAGTTGTAGCCTTAACAGGTTTTTTAAACTTCCCTTCTCCCTACCCATCCCATGCAATGCCTTCCTTCACTGAGGTATCCTCTGCCCTCAGCTGTGAAACGGCAGACCTTGTCAGTCTGAGTGCTTCACTTGAGAGCCACTGTGGTCAAGGGTTTCCTGCTTGTATGATGTCAGAGCACACATGAAACTTTGAAGAATTTTCTTTTTTTTTTCAGTTAATTGTAGACTATTTCTTCATAACCTACCCTCATACAGAATGCTAGATTCAGACTCTTGGAGTTAAGCAATGCAAAAATGTTTTCTGATTATTTTTGTAAACATTCCAGCTGTCAGTTAGCTCAAGGCAAACCCTGTTGGAGGTCAGATCATACCATGAAAACTCCAGCACCATTTTGAGGGAAGAATTGAATTACTCACACAGAATTAAAACCTGTATGATTGCCCATCTCAGTGATGCTCAAGAATTTTCCAGAGCTTTTACTGTTTATTATTTTTCATGGAAAACTGACTCATTGAGAACCTGCCTACTTGTAGTCTCTAGTGTTTTCTATCCTCATTTTGGAAAACACAGCTGCAAAAGTAACTAAGGTCTTTATTATTTTTTATCCCCTCCTGTGAGATATTTCTGCATCTTTTTGTCCCTAGTGACAAACATCACCACACTGCATGTAGTATTCACTGTAAAATTAAATTAAGCATGTGTTGGAGCACCTGAGAGCAACCAAAAATAATTGAAAAGAGCTCTAAAATCTCATTACTCCCATTAGGGTTTATTTCTCATAAGAAGCCTTACTGGGGAATTTGATGCCCACCCTTTTGGTTCCTCTGGAATGGGGAATGTGGGCTGATACAAGAGTGGCATACAAGAAAATAAAACAGAAATCAACAAAAATGTTAACTGCTGGTGTTGATGCATAACTGAGGAACAGCTAGTAAAGGAATCAGAGTGAAGCTGAGGAAGAGACATTTCTTATGTCTGTATGTGGGAGGAGACTGAGCCTTCCACTCTCTGCCTTTGCAGCAGCTGCATTATGAATTAATAAAGAGACACTTCATGAATATGCACATGAGGACTTTGCATTAATAATTCATGAGGCCGTCAGTCAAGCAGCTGCACATTCAGCACCGGAAATTGAGGTTAGGCCTGCTCTGCTCTGCTTTTTTTGAATTACAACCAGAGGCACAAGGTGCAAGGGTGGGGGAAGAGAAAATAAAATGTTTATCAGGAAAGGGGTGGATGGTAATGAGGCATTCTGACACCTTCTTCAAAAATTAGCTGAGAAAGAGTGTTTGAAGTAAAAGTGTCTTGACAAGTGTGGGGGAAGGGGAATGGGAAGGCAAGACAAAATGCAAGTGATGTTTTATAGGGTTTGTCATACAGTACATCTTCGAAGTGATGTAACAATCAGTGACAGAAAGCTACTCTGATCCTCGGATAGTACGAATGGTGTGTACTAGCTGCACCTTAAAGAACTGTTGAAAATGTGGAAGATCATTTATTTCTTTTTAGTAAAGGCTGCATCAGACATTTTGCTTTGTAATTATTTTTTCTCTTGTTGTAAGCCAGTCTTGAAAACATAAAAAAAAGGGAGAGTGTGGAAAAAATCTAATCCAGTCCAAAGACATTCTTTTTCTAAATACTTTATTTCGGTAAGTAAATCTATAGATAAAATAATCCATGGGTTTAAGAGAACAAATTTAAGGTGATTAATGTTATGAATCTTCCTGTGAAATAATGATACACTGAAATATGAAAGCTTATTGGAATTAATATATTGTACAGCTCATGCATATAATAAATGCCTACAATATTATGATCTGGTTTCTCACATTTCTCAGTCCTCAGAGAATCAGATTAATAAAGGATTTAGATGAGTTTAAAATAATGTCATCTTCCTCTTTATCTGCCTTTGAACATCTGGTCCTTCTCGTTCATGCCATTGCCTTCTCTACTTCCTCTGTTTGTAGTGCTTAATTTGCAGGATGCAATGCCACACATCATAAAACATTGTGTATTGTGCTACTGCTTTTAACATGTCATGGTTAGGGGCTAAGTGGCAGTGCATGTAATGATATAGGGGTTGACATTCTGGTAAGGTCAGTTAAGGCAGCACCTCATGTGAAGCACTCAAAGTTTTCTGTCAAGTGGAGAAATGTGGATTTAAATTAAAGTAGTGTAAAGCATAAAAAAAAAAAAAAAAGAAGTTTTCAGGTCTATTTTAAAGTTTGGACTGTAATAGTGCACAGCACAGAATTTTGAATCTGGACTTGAAGTTTCTACTCAGTACAGCTTTCTAGCTTTGGAGGTAATTAACTAGTGAAGCAACCTGTCTATTGAAACAGGAATCTTCAATATCAATATTCAAAATCTCCATTTATTTTTTTTTCTTTTGGGGGCAGTGCAGGCATATGAGAAGACAATGAAGTTTCCAACTGCAAAAATATATGCAATTTTAAAATGGATTATCTGCGTATTTTTTATACTAGTAACATATATGATACAAAACATAGTTCTCTCATTTAAGGTAAATTCTATACTTCAAAATTTGCCATTAAATCTCTTTTCTAATTTTGATTTAGAAAGCTGTGAATTAGAAAAAGAAGAACTTTTTACCCTTTTCTCTGTACTCAAATTATATGCAGATAAAAAGTAAAAATAATGTCCCCTTCAGCAAATAGTTCTAGTCTTCCCCTCTTCTGTGGCTTTGTTGGCCACACTATCCTTTATGCTTCCTTTATGCTTCTGCTTTGAAGAAACCAAAACAGAAAAGTGAGAGTGTAGAGCTCTGCTACTACATTAGTTTCTGTTACTATGGACATGGATCTGGAAATCACAGAAAGCAAACCAAACACCTTGGGTTTAAAATCCTTCTTTGATTTCTTCAATAATTTTTAAGCAAGGGCAAGCAACTGAAATTAGCACTCATTACCCAGTAGGGGTGAAGAGAGGAGAGTGACATTTCCTTTGTAA
Source organism: Zonotrichia leucophrys gambelii (assembly GCF_028769735.1). Lineage (NCBI taxonomy): Eukaryota > Metazoa > Chordata > Aves > Passeriformes > Passerellidae > Zonotrichia > Zonotrichia leucophrys. The sequence continues at coordinate 40,880,327 of NC_088172.1, forward strand.
AACATTAAAATAAATAGGTAAATTAAATAAACCATAAATAAAAAATGAAACTGCAGGAAAAAATATGTTCTCACACTATTTCACTGATGTTATTTAGGCTTCATATGGGGAAAGGCAAGATGTAAGCTCATTAGAGATCAGTTGCTGTCTCTTACAATAGTTTCAATAACCACTTAGTAAGAGAGTTTTTTTGCTTAGTAAAAGGTTTTGCATGCACACTGGTTCTTTCCTCGTTTTCTCACACTTCAAACATGACACACTTCAACCTTTCTGGCTCCTTCCAGTCAGTTTTCCCACAAAACTTCAGGCCAGCTTTTTGTCATGACCAGGGCAACTCCACGGACTTGGGCATCTTGTTCTTTTTCATCCTAGCTTATTTCTGCTAACTTGTTCTAAACAGCACAGCCAGAGCTCTCACTGCATTGATGGATTATAGCATTTCCAGAGAGAGACTGATTCCATATGCCCACACATTGCTACTGACAACTTTCCAATTAAATTAGCACAGAAGCTTCCAAGCTGCCTTTGGTCAGTGGCCCATTTCTGAAGCTTTCCCAGGTTTTCCTGGCCTTTCAGATAGTCGCACAAGAAAATTTTCATTCTTTAGGCATAGAGTGGAATTGACTTAGAAGATGAATTAGCTACAGAAACACAAGGAATGCATTCCTGATCTGTTTGCAAAGTTGAGGGCAACTGGCTGTACTTGTGTACCTTTAATCTACAGCTGACTGGTAAAGTCACCAATTTTTTATCTGTTCATTCTCACCTTTTACAAAACATTCTGTGGAAGGTAAGCTTTTCTTTTCTTTCCACAGGACACCTTTCCTGAAAAAGCCCATAGAATCATCATCATTTTCTAAGGAGAGGAGCTGGGGCAGAGTACTACTTCAACATCTCCGACATGTGAAGCTGCTGGGAGCTAATTTTCCCCACTAAACGACCTTACATGGTTCAGTAACAGTCTGCTGCAGGAATCACTGACATGGATGATTGTTCTTTGACTTTTAACCTCCAGGTAATAGAGATTAAGTGCCACTTGGATGGAGACAATATTTTCTAACACTGAGTTTCTAATAACTACACTATTCTACAACAAACTCAAAAAAATGGAGTTTACAATAGGAAGCTGCAGATTTTTTTCTTTCTATGTTATAAGCTCCATTTGCCTCTGGGGGAAATTTATTCAGATACATTGTCCGTTGAGTCTGCAAGTTTTTCTGCGTTTCAAAGTTCACTTCATACCCAGGAAGAAACAGTTATTTCCAAACCCCATTTAAATTTCACTCCAGAATTTTTAGTAAGGCTAGATGGTGAAAGAATTCATATTCTTTCTTCCTTTAAGGAATACGTAGAAAACCACAGTTGCCAAGTTAGTCATTATATTCATTCTGAGTAGGGTTTTTTTGTCAGCTAAGTAATAGCTTGTTTATACTGTAAACACGTCTTATTAATTTTATTTTCCACTAAAGCACATATTTCTTTCCTTTGATAAAGGTTAATATCTTCTCTTTTTAATAATGTATTCTTGTCTGAAATCATGGATAGTCTTTACTTTGTCTCACAGCAGAGCTCAGAATTGTTCTCTTTGCATGAGTTCTGTTGTCCCCAGTGCTTCAATGAAAAGTTTCACTCTGTGAAGGAAGAATGAATTTGCTTTTCAGGCTGATCAGTCTCTCCCTCTCAGATGAGAAAGGTAGACAGATGCTTTACCTCATCTTGTGTGGGCTGAAGTTTGTGCAGTCCATCCTGAACTGATACCGCTTTCCTATACCACCCCAGAACAGCCTCCAGGAGCAAAGTCCATTTAAGATCCACAACACATATTTATTTTACTTACACTTTATTGATCTCACATGCAATCTGCTAGACAGAGTTATTGCTGCATAGGTCCTGCTGTGGCGCAGCACATGCAACAGAGATTGCTGCATAGCTCCCTCTGTGGTGCAGTACATGCAGCAGAAATTGCTGCATAGCTCACGCTGTGGTGCAGTACATGCAGCGACCTCACGCAGGATGTTCTGCAGCATGTGAGATGTGTTGGGCTGGGATGTGTCACCAATAAAGGACCAGGGCCTGACAGCTGCTGTCTATCACACAGTGAAAGTTCTAGACCACCTCTGGCAGACAAGCTCACCTGCACAGGAAATCATCCTCAGCTTTGAAAAGTCAGCTGGAGACTCAAATGCATTAATATTCCGAGATATGGATGAGCTTGTAAATGCCTTTTTTAACACTTGCAGTAGCAATACCTAGAGGCCACTGTCTGCTGCAGGGACCAGAAAAACTTTTCACGCTTAGTGAGGTGTTTGATAGCTCCAATTAACGTGAACTCAGACTACCTGAGCTACACCTACCTGGACATCTGACAAACAGCACCAACAAAAGGCCTGTTACTTCTGCATGGTCCAAAAAATAGCATCATGAATCAATTTAGATGAGGAGCCTGCGTGACAAAATACAAAACAATATTAGTGAATAATTTAAAGTAGGTGGGATGAGCCTATGAAGCAACTACAGCTCCGGCTGTGGTTCAGAGTAGCAAAAATGTTGTTTCTCAGCAAGAAACTTTTGCTGGTTTAAGTGGAAGAAAAATTATGCTACTATCAAACTTGTTTATTTAGTAATAGTCAATGCCTTCTAAACAGCAACCTCTGTTGCTGTTTAATGTTGCATAGGTTAATGTATGAAGTAAACACAAACTATAAGCAGCATAAGGTTTTCTGAGTTTATCCAGGTTCCTGCACTGGTGACTGATCAACTCAATCTTGCATTCAGAATAGAGGGATCTTTATTTGAAGTGCAAGTATCAGTAATTACATCAACGTTTGACCCCACTAATGTTGTGTTGTCATCACATCTGCAGATCTGTACAGGAAGAATGAAAAATGAGGGGAAATCTAAGAATTGTAAAGAAGGACCAAATGAAATGAAGTGCCATAAAAATGCCCATAATATATCAAATAAGGAGAAAAACATGCCTTTCCTCTTCTTTCTTTGTCTTTTTTAACACATTTACAGATTAGGAGTTATAAAAATTTAGTGTGTGGATCAGGCACTAAGGTGATGAGGACAAACATTCATGGTCAAATAGAAAAAAAAATTTCTTTACACCCGATTCCAACAAGATTTCAGCAGATTTATCTCATTTGGAAGACATTTTTAGTATTGGCAATACATGAGAGAGTTATATAATCCTACTTAGTACTTGTTATTTAATATATTCGCTGTATCTTACTGGTAAAAGAACCCTTTCTTTCCAATTTTATCCTGACATTCATGGATTTATGTAGAAAAAATTTATATGAAAAGCTAGCCCATTAACCTACATTGTAATGATTTGAGGTAATAATGAGGGCACAGGGCTTGAGATGTAAGCTAAAATTTTCAAAAAAATTTCGATGAAATTGAAAGTGACTTCAAGGCCAAGTGTCATTTTCAGAAATATCTGAGATAATTAGATGAGTTTTAAAAAGAAGTCAATGGGAGATAAATGTCAAGTGCTTAAGTCTTACCTGCCAATGGGCCTTAAGTATTAAACTCATTTTTCAGCTTTGCCATTTCTCTCATGCTTTTCCAGAAGACTACTTTAAATATAAAGTACCTACTCATGTAGGAACATCTTGATATTTCAACATATAAATACCAATTTGACTCTTTAAATCGCAAGTAAGTGTTTGCTATTATTCATCTCTATAATTTATCATTTTCAGGAGGGGACAGCAGTGCTTAATAATGCTCAGCAAACTCACATCATAGGATAAAATTTATTCAAAAGAGAAGAAAAAAAGATCATTCTTATCAATGGGTGTTGTAATTTTCAAGGAGCAGGATAGATGGTTTTAAGGTCAGAGAAGAGTGGAAACGACAAACAGATGTATGAGCCATCACTTTAATTTTTTAACTCTCTGATTAGTCCGTCTCAGGAGAAATGAAGAGGTCTTCTCTCCTGAAGAGAAGAAAAACATTCAGAATAAGCTCATTATCCTCTCTTTATATCTCCTTTCTCCCTCCCCTGCCAATATACTGCAATATCTCATTGACTAGAGAACATGCATGAAATTTACCCTTGACTTTTCTATAATTTCTAATGATTTAAGTCCATATTCATTAATTTTTTTGTACATGTGATATTTTCCCCAAATCCCACCAGTAAAAAAGTTAATTGTTTTTCCTACATTTTCCTCTGTCATTTCACCTTTTGCATTTCTTCGGCTGCTAGGGACAGCCTATTGTTTTAGTCCTGTAAATGGATAGCCAATATGTGCAAAAAAAAATCTTTGGAAAGCTAATATATCATGGAAAAATAAATGAAGCTGCTGTGTACTCTCCATGGGATAACAGACTTCTCTTACCTTTTATGGAAAATTATGGTACCTACATTCAATATTAAAGCAATAATATTTTACTTTATCAAGGGGAGTGGTTAAATTAGGCTGGGAAGGTTTTGTGTTGTGTATAAAAGATTTAAACTTTTGCTTTAGAATTTGCATCAAAAGGACAAAGAACATTTAGATATCTACTGAGCATAGGAAATTATTTCCACCTTTTCTTCACTTTTGACATGTCTGGAGATGCAGGCTATAAAGAAGGCATAATTTCTGCCCTATGACTCAAATAAGGGTATAAGATACCTGATAACAATAAACTACCTGATAAAAACTAGTTTTTCAAGATATAAATGTGTAGACTTTGTAAGCAGTCTGACAGATAAGGAAACGTGAATCTTCAATTTATAGATTAAATATCAACACCTCACCCCTCTAAATCCTTTCTGTTTAGCAGTGAATATTACTCCTTACAGTGGAGAAAAAATGTGTCTTATGAGAGAATCATTCATTTATCTCACACTGACTTTATTCCAAATTGTTGCACATTTTCTATAAACAGTTAATATCAAGTGCACATAGTGTCTTTAAAAACAACAAAAAAAATTTCTTAGAAATATGTAAGCATAAGGATGTGTTTGCATGTTGGTGCACTATGGAATTATAATTTTAAGAATGACTACTCAATTTTATTCTTCTGCTAATTTGTTCATGCCTTTGACTACACAGTTCTCTCTAAATGCTTTGCTTATATTGGGGACAGTTAGTCAGAGAGAGAGAAATCCTTTTCCTCATTTTTTTCTAATATACATTGTGCAACTAATTTTCAGAACCAGCCAGTCAGTAGCCATTGATTTTCCATCTCTGTTGGAGAAGGAAATATTCCATGCTAAAGCCACAAGTTTCAGTTTGAATCCTTGTCTGGGCTAAAGCCCCCAGAAGGGACTTGAGGTCAATCTGGACAAAGATCAAGTGCTTCAAACCACAGCTGTTTTCCATGGCTTTTCTCACTTAGTTGGTTTTCCAACACTGCCTTTTTCAGAAAAAGCAGTGTTGGTACAGCATGTCAATGAAGCTCATGAAAGGCTGTGCTGCATGTACTATTCAGCATGCCTGGGTAGGCCTGGTCTCACTGAAGAGTCTTTGCAGGAAGGGAGAGAAGAACAGCCTGCAAATCAAGATGCAGCGTGGATAAATAGTGCCTCTTTCTGGCCTAGCACTCCCCTGCCAAAGGGAACTGTCAGAGACAACACAAGTGCAACACCAGGAGAGTAAAATTCAATTCCAGATCACTCTCCAGCATGACATACTTTATACAGTCTTGTTCATAAGCAAGTATTCTAGGACAAAGGAAATTGGACTTCTCTGGTTAACCCCTTATTTCTTCCACAGAAGAGTTTGATTGTCCACCAGTATAAGTGCTTTAGGCTAACTCATCAGTGTTTGCTGCATAGAGAACCTCATAAGCATCTTAATTTATGGTGAATTTAAAGGAAAATACAGTTTTATCAGCAATTGCTGCACTTACTTTAAAGGGGTTAATTTCATTATAATTTCTGTTATTTACTACATAATTAGAGAGTTCTGTTACACACGATTTCTTGCAATAGTTTATCAGAATTGAAACTGTGCCTAGAACAATTGGGAATGTTGAAATGTGAAAACCTGTTTTTATATTTATATATTTGTGGAGGACCTGTTACCTCCCACTTAAATAATGTATAAATATGAACAGTGATTTTTTCGGAAAGGAGAAAAAAATCTGATCCTTCACTGAATGTGTACCCAGAATCCTCTGTTTTTCAAAAAACAACAGATAGCCTTTATTATGCCTTTTCATTTTTTATTTCCCTTTATTCTTCATGGATCATAAAATAAGACAAGGAGCCAAATAACTCTAATAAGACAAGAAAAAATGTTCCCAATATTTCTGCTTGAAAAAAGCTGAAAGAGTGAGAAATCATCTTTGAACTCTGAAATGAATCTTTATTCCTTCAGCAAATGCCTGATTAAAACAGCCAATATTTTTACTTTCAACCTAAAACCCTAAAACTTATTTCTCTGTAAAATTGTCAACAGTTTCTTTAACTCTGTTGAATTATTACCTTTTCTACCAATTAAATAATTGTAATAAATAGTAATTGTAATAAATAATTGTTTTACAGATGTTTTTGCCTTGATAATTATTTATTTATTTTACTGTATACCATTTGAATTTTATTTTACTGTAATACCATTTGAAATTATTGTGTTTGGAAAAAAAAAAATGTTAAAACTGTTTGCTGTGAAGTATCTTTGTAAGCGCACCTAAGTACACCTAACACTTTGTAAGTATACCTAAAAATTCATTGTCCATGTCATATTTCTTTTGATAAATCCATGAAATAATATCATGTAAAATATTTGTCCTTTAGTTTAGATTCATTCTAATTCTTAAGGTAAGAATTTTTTAGATTTTTTTCTAAGAAAAAAGAAAATTTTATTGAATACGAGTGAAATCTTTTAAAAAATGTTCAAGAAAATATTAAAATATTTAAATTAAATAATGAAACAATGCATTTAGAAATACCAGCATTAAGCATTCTGTTTTAAGTATCTGAACTTTAAAGCCAAATATTTATTAAAAAATATATAGTTCAAAGATGTTTAGAAGATAAAATTTTTTCTCTGCATTTTAGTATGTTGAAAATGGGGATGGGAAAAAATGTTCTCCTAAACTCGAGAAGGAAAGCTAAACATTTAGCACAATGACAAAAACAAGGTTAAAGACAATTGGATCATTTTCATGCAAGAAAAAGTTTAATAAAATGTCCTTGTTTGTGCTGATTTACTGCTATCTAGATATTTTTATAATAGTAGCAAACCACACACTGAAGAATTCTGTAATTTATAAGTGAGAATTTTCTGACCACGCTTGATAAGTAGCTGGTCTGTTTGAAAGCTGTAACACTCTGAAGTCTCAGTTGCTTGGCTCCATTTAAAAATAACATACAAGAGAATGAAAAGGTTTTGGTGTCTGGGATAAGCTTATTAGTATAGTAAATGGAAATGTGAAGCAAGGACAGAAAAGATTTGTGATGCTTCCCCTGAGCCATGCATTTTTTTCAGAAGGAAATGGAATATAGAAAATAGAAAATAATGCAACCTCTAAAAGCATGAAAAATCCTAGGAGATGCTTTCAAGTACGTCTAAGCAAAATCTAGTGAGGATCTTTTGTGACCAAAAATTGTGGATTTAAATGTCCTGGAATGCATGAGTAACAAAGGAAAATAAAATAGGAATGGAGCATGAGATTTTTTGAGTAGATAGCTATGCAGATTATAGATATGTGTGACTGAGGGACCGTATTTAGGTTATACAGTAGCAGTTGTACAACTCCTAAAGCTAAAAGTTGACTTGACTCAGTGTGCTATTCTTTTGCATAGACCTGAAAGTTAATGTAATGTTCACCATGGGTTTGCTGCTCATGAGCATTATCTGAAATGTTCCTGCCATTTCAGCCACATGCAAAAAAATTCTTTGTCTCTAGACTTAGGAGTCTAAAAACACCAGGATTCTGTATTTATGTTTCTCTATGTTTGAAGAAATTAAATTTTGTTTAAGTTGCTTACCAAGCAGTGGGGAATAGCAGAGCCTTTAAACAACTGGATGTGGGAAATAAGCAAGGTGTGGTATCACGCAAAACCTAGCACTTTGCACCCAAAAGTAGTTTAGAGGAATTTATGCAATAATTGAGGAAATTAATAAGTCTGTGTCAAGCAAACTTTCCTGCCTAACCATTGTGGAGTTACTCTTTCAGGGGTGACACCCACCACCTGAGATTGTCATGGCTGGGATCAAAGCCCCTTCTCAGAGGATGGCTCCAGGGAATCCCTCGGGACTGCCTGCACACCCTGCTCCATGCAGTCATGCCATGTTTCCTGAAACAACAGCACAACAATTTGAGTGGGTGTCTCCAGAGGACCTGGAACAAAGGAATCCCAGGGCTTTTACACTCTCACAGTCTCTGCAGATGCTAGTCCGGGGCCTCCCATCTGAGCCATCAGCTCCTGCCATGTCTCTGAGTGTCTGGTCACAGGTGCCATGTGACAGGCCACAGGTGCCATGTCCTTAATGTCACACAAGGGGCCAATGCTCTTGCCTGGGGGTCCCTCCATTCCCCACCCCTGCTAAGCCTGTAGCTCGCACTGCAGCTGCATACCCAGATACAAATGCATTCCTCAACATCCCTAATATCTCTGCACCATCCCAAACCAATCTGGATGTCTTAGCAGTATTTCTGCTACTGGCTTGGATAGAAAATTTAGGTACTGCTATGTCCTGAACCAGTAAGAATTGAGGAAATTAACCAGGCTTTTAAAGGGTAGCTGAAAGAGGTTACACCTATTTAGTGTCGCTCACAGTTGTTTGATTCACTAAGGAAATAATTCAAATGTCTCTTCAGGAGGCTCAAACTTTAGATTACTTTCCTGATGGGATACACCCAGGAATTTAGAGGAAGCTGAGAGCTGTAATTTGCAAAGAAAATCTCAATTATCTTTGAAAGGTCATTGTGAATCGGAGAAGTTTCTGAGGACTTGAAAGAAGTAAATATCATTCCTATCATCATGAAGAACAAGAGGAAAATTTAAGAAACTGAAAGCTTTTCAGCATCATCTTGGTCACAGGAGGTGGAGGAAATAATCCTAGAAACCATTTTCAAACACAGGAACTACAAAGTGGGAGTAGACAGCAAAGAGAAAATCATGCTTTATCAACCTTGTTCATAGACACCTGTAATGAGCTGACTAGCTTGGTGGATGAGCTGGGATCTCTACTGGGGCCACTACTATTTATTGTCTTTATTAATGACATGAATAATAGGAGAGGGGACATTCTCAGAATATTTCAGATTATATAAAACTGGAAGGAGTTGTTGGTACACCAAATATCTGTATGGCTTTTAAATATCTTCGGGGATGGAACATCCACAACCTCTCCAAGCAATGCATGTCAGTATTTTGTTGCCCTCACAGGAAAAAAAGGATAATTGCTGTACCTCAGGGGTTGATACTGCAGGAAGTACTGCTTTGGTTGAGCTGCTATTCACAGGAATCTCTACAGCTTGAAGAAATGGTTTGGCAGGAGCCTCATGAAGTTCAACAAGGGGAAGGACAAAGTTCTGGTCCCAGGAAGGAATAACTCCATACATCAGATGGGCTGGAGGCAGACTGGAAATCAGCCTTGAAAAAAAGAACCTGTGAATCCTGCTGGACACTCCTGAGCTGCCTTAGAAGAACTGCAGCAGGTCAAGGTAGATGGTACTTCCCTGGGAACAGGCTGCCCAAAGTAGTTTTGGAGTTTTTATCCTTGGAGATATTAAAAATCTGCTTCAAGAACTCCCTGAGCAAACTGCTGCAGCTGACCCTGCTTGAGAGGGGCACTCAGAGTAGGTGATACCCATAAGGACCTCCCCACCTCCACTGATCCCTGAGTCTGGAATTCCTAACAGCCAAGAGTTTCCTTTAAAATCATAGCTGGAAGAAAGTAGAAAAAGCGACAGGGTGAAGGTCAAAACGGGTCACCGGCTGTCCTTCATCTCAAAACTGTTTCATTGTAGCAAAGGTATGCACACTAATAGACCATTGAAATAGTAAATAAAGGGAATCAGGACAGTGATGCTTGTCATCCAGTTAGAGGACCCATCAAGGACAGGAGTCACCATAGTTTCATTCCTAGAAAAAAGCTTGAAGTTTAATTCTTAATTTTCTGTATATTTGTCTTGACACAATTAAATGGTACAAGTCAGAAATCTGACCATGAAAATGTAGAATTCAATGGAGAGTGTAAAATCAGGAAATAGTAAAGGAATAACTTCTGAAGTGCAACTTGCAAAATCACTGTACAATATGTCTGCAAATTGATAAAACACAAATTATATATAGGCTGCTTGAGTTTAAGGTTATACATAATGTCATTGTTAGGCAGGAAACACAAGGAAACATTTTAATTTCCATTAAATATGGAATTCAAAGTTTTAAGAGGTACAAAAATCTGTATAGTCCCAAGAGCACGTGACAGTTATATTTAGAAATCTTTGTGTGCATTGTATGATCTCTGTTTCTAAGACACCAAAATCCTGTATGTAGAACCAAGAACAGGATAATAAAGGAAAAGCAGACTAGAAAAATATTTCCAGTAGCTAACACTAGATCAATAGATAGAAAAACTGGCAGGAGGGGAAATAGCAAGTGTGCATTTTCAATGTCTAAATTTACTACTTTCCCTCTTCATGGCAATGAATGTAGCTCATCTAAAACATAGCATTCATAGGTCTCAATATTCTTTCAGCTGCAATTAATTTTTGTGCTACTGGCCTGATTTATTTTCCCTCATTTTCACTCCTGGTTTATGTTTTAAAACTAGTACATGTCAATAGCTAAAATTTGCACTCTTCCTCTGGCTTTTCTCTGCCTGTGTTATAGTTCTCCAATGCTATAAAAAAGAACACCTCTTGGTAATTTATATGTGCTTATAAACTAATTTTGGGAAAACTATAATGTGCCAATATTACAAACTCTTCCTATTAACAAAGGCTTTCGATAGGAAACTTCTCTACACCATTATGAAAAGAATGCGTAAATATCAAAGGCTGCCTGAGTCTGCTGGGGAATATCACATGGAGTAACTCTGCATCGGATTCAGAAAAGAAGGCCTTAATAAGCATCCCTACATGCAGGAGAATGGAGAGAAAAGGCTGAAAACAGTATTGCTGGATTTCTGAGAAAGTGTCAGAAAACAATGCTGTTTTGTGTGATTACATGGTCTGCCTTTTCTAGGACTAGGGTACAGCCCATTCAATTTCCTTAAATTCTATCTTCTTGTTATATTGCGTGTGGACAAAACACTGGGACAGTAATGGGGTTTTTGAACGCATTGATATTTTAATTTTTAACATTACATTTTTCTCTGAGTTTTTTTTTGTTGTTGTTGGGTTTGGCGTTTTTTCTGTTTCTTTCTTTTGTTTTATTTTGTTCTAAATTACTCTTCCAAAGCTTATATGTATAAAGAATGCATGCTTAGCTGGAAGCAATTCTGGCTAAAAATTAGTTCCTTCTGCCTCATTATCCTACTATTTCATGCATCTCTGAAACTCTGCATTATACTCGAAAAAGCTTCCTAGAGGAGATTTGTTGCCATAAGGCATCAATCAACATAACTTGTGATTAACCTCATACTAGAGAATAAAAGTATGTCAAAACCTTCTCATGTAAGTGGCTTGATGTGTACAGCACAGACATTTACCATGCCAGATTCCATTTATACTTATATTGATCTATTAGCTGTCCTGGCATTCTGAGTGGAGGGAAAAAACCCCCCAAAAAAAGATTTTGCTGAATACGATACGACAGATTGTGGAAAGTGTGAAAAACCAAACTGCAATCTCTTAATGTGGCAATTTCATATTGCCTGGAGTTGCTACTTCTGCAGCATTATACTGCTGTCTTTGGGCACATCTGGGCAGGTGGCTTTCAGAGTAAAGACAAAGCCACAGTAAAGGAAGCAGAGGACTCAAACTGCAGGCAGGAAGATGGCTACATGAAGAAATGTGATTTCTATCAAGCAGTCAATAGAAAATGGAAAAAAAATCCAAGGACCTGAAGAAATCATGCATGGAAGAGAAAATGAAGAAGTAGATTAGCACTATGTTGTAAATCATTTTCCAGAGCCTCAGGATAAATGAACTAATCCTTCTCGTCTCAATGCCAAATATGCATAATTTGAAAAAGAAGAAGAAGAATAACTTGCTTAAAGCATTTTTAGACATTTATTGAGTAACAGATGAAAAATATGGCTGCTATAGCTAGGTGCTCTTTAAATTGTGCATTTCCATAAAGTATTTCATTTACTTGAACAGCTTTGATAAGGTCTCACAGGAGACTGATGCTTAACAGACCTGGGGTGAAAGGTAAATGCTAATATAATTTAAAACTAGGAAAGTGAAAGAAAAAGAAGCCAAGAGTAGATATGTTACACTGTTAAGTTAATCAAAGAAGGAATTAGTGAATTGCTGCAGAATACAGCCAGAGTCACTGTTGCTTACAAGGTTTATTGATGGTGGGAAAGACTTCCCAGCAGTCAGCCAGACAGATATTTCTGTTTCCTAATGGCTGCTTCATCTGTGAAAGACTTGTTTTTAAGAAATGTTTTTAAGAAATGCAGAGTAAAGCATTACTCTGTTCTCTCTGCTCTTCGGCCTTCCTCTATTGAATGGCATTCCAATTCAGCTTTGATTTCATTAATATTTTAGTTTTGCATCTGAGAAACCTCCTTCTATATAAGAGTGACAAAGCCAGATTTGTGCTGCAGAAGCAGCTGAAGAAATTTCCTCTTCTGGTATCAAAAGAAATAAGTATTGCTGAAGTGACATACATCTTTGTAATCAGTGGTGTGTTACATGGGACAGGAATGAATGTGGGTTCCTGTATTTGTTCATCACAAGTCCCGTGAATCACTGAGAAACATGAATACAGGTAAAATTAGAACTTGTTGAAAAAGAAATGCCAGACTTCCAAAGAAACTTGCACTTTCAAACAGATTTTGCTTCATGATTTTGGAGAGCAATTTAAACACAGCACTAAAATTTGATAACATGTATCAATCATGATCTGATTCCTCACTTTTTTTCTTTGGGCCTTTCTTTCCCCTTTTCTTGCTGGGCATTCTTAATAGATAGTTGAATTTTAACAAGGAGTGTAAGTATATTCTTACTTACATAAGACATGCAAGAATAAATGTGTACAAAACCAAAACAAACCAACTAACCAACAAAACAAACAGATTCTCAAGCATTTACAGCATAAGACATATTTGCATTCAGTGTTTTCAGATACTTTTGAACTACGTGCAAATTCTTGATCGACCTCCAGATAAATCATTAATAGTGAAAAGAATTTAAGCCACTAATCCAATTGTTTGCTACAGATACCTCTTTTAGCCCTAGGCACAGGAATAAATGACAAATTGGGCAATATGCATAATGCAGACATAAAGATGAACAGTAATTCAGCTGCTGCTCAATTCTATATTATATATTACAAGCTGGAGAGAATTAAATCAAATTTCTAAGCAACATGGGTGTAATGGATGCATGTCTGTTTTGCTCCTGTTAACGCATTATTATTCCACATAGGTTTATCTTCTAATGTAGATTTTTTTGCATTTGGTGACTATTTCTCTAGTAAAATAATTTTCTTCGCTACAAATTTTGCTTCTGCTGCTCAAAATCTTAGGTGAAAACCTCACACAAAAACATACAGTTATTGATTTTGAGACAACTATTTTGTAATATATTATTTAAAATCTGTTCCATAAGAGATCAGTAATATTTTAACTGAATTTTGTGGGGAAACACAGTGATGGAAATGAAGTGTAAACTGTCACCTTAACGTCTTAATTTTTTCATATTCATAATCCACTTTCTAAATATGTGCCAATTCTAAATTTCTCGTTTTAAAGGTACATTTCTTACTTCGACATGAAAAATTTTGAGATTTTTCTACTATTTCCTGTTTATGAATTGTCGTCCGTATCAGCATCTATCTGGTCCTCCACTATGTGCTTGATTTTTTTAAAAGGCAGAAAAATTAACTAGGACTACTTTACAATTGTTAGGAATGTAATGATTTTGTACATTCGGGATCAATGATCAGAGACTTATATCAATGATACATATTGCGCAACATTTAAGAGATAAATTAATCATCTGACTTTTCAGGAAGTATAAACAAAAGAAGGCATGAATTTAGAGAAATTTATAAGTTAGATTTTTGTAAACTATTTCAGTATATTTGTTGCTGTTCTTTGATAGGTCTAACTTTTACTATCTGAGATGTGTTGAATTATTCCTGATTCTGGTTTCAATTCAGGCACTACAGGGTATTATTGCACTTTACTCTCCGTGCTCTTCTTCCCTTCCAGAAGAAGGAAAAGGGAGCTGTGGAAAAGGAAATGGTGGGAGAGGGATGTTGCTGTCCTTGCCTGATGAGGAAGCTACACCAAAAACTTGTTGAGCTTGGGCTACAGGAATTGGAAGCTGAAGACTACTTCTTGCTTAGTGTCTCTAAAATCATGATAACTCTTGTGTGCTTTCTGCAAGTAAATGAATCTGAAATTTCCACTAACTCATACACAGAGAACTACTCTAACCCTTTGAAAATGCTGTATTACTTTCAGCTTTGTTGTTGCTGTGTATCTGGCCTCTTTGATCATTTTTTTTTCTCCTTCACTGTAAAGCTTTCTCTCTTGACTTCACAAAAGTCAAAGAAATCAACAGAAGGCTTTCAGATTTAATTTGAAACATTTCTCATTTTGAGTTTCTTCGGTCAAATCCTCTGATCTGATTTTCTTATCCCTTCAGACTCTTCACAATCTCAAAGGAAAACAGCTCTCAGGCCACAGGACTACATCTATACATCTTCAAAATCCTGTATCTAGGGCTGTTTCATCTGTTGTAAACCTGGAGCTTTGCACAGGTGAGTGATCAGCTCTGCCCTAATAAAGTTGGGAATGTAGTTTGAAATGAAATTTGATTCCTCCCTTTTTGGAAGAAGCGGTACTGTTTGAAAATGAAATACAGGCCTTTTGTTTGACGGCTACTCCATTATATTACAGCCAGCCTTCCTGTACTCGTATAAAAAAGCAAAATGTGAAATGGTGATATTAAAAAAAAAAAAAAAAAGACATGGTAATTGCACAAGAAAATGGCAAGCCTAATATTTTTATGTGATTTTAGTAGGCAGATTCTTCCCGAGAAATAGCTTTCCTGACAAAATCACATTCTACTGTTGCATTTCATATGGGTCTTAAGGAGCTGGTTACATAAGCTGAAGGCCAACTACATATTTAATGCCTCAGTTCAAGCTGATTTCAAGCTGATATTGCACAATACAGACCCTTATAAATAAACTATTATTCATGGAACAGTATTTGACTGTATAATGAAGTCATGAAAATACCTACATCTGCCCAAAATGCGTTTAATACATTTGGTAACTGGCAAGATTTCATTGCCTTGCTATTAGCCAATTCCAAATGATTTAGAAAAAATTAATTTTTTTCCAGTACATCTATAGACATTGAAGTGTAGCAGGAAGTAATTCCACTACTCTACAACTTAGGTGGGGCAAACCACTGATAAGCTGCAGTCTACAAATGTCTATTTGCCCCATTTTGGCTGAGTATTCTCCAGCAATGCTGCATTTCCCTACAAAAATTTCTGTAAGAACATGTTCTGACTCTCTTTGTTTCTGGTTTTGCTAATGAAATTTATTTAAAATAAGTTTCAGGGAAGATTGCCATTCAGAATAAATTTAATAAACTCCATTGACATAGATGGAATTTTGCTGTTTATACAAACTGACACTCTGGGTCTATATATATGCAAAGGCTGAACTCGATGACCTTGGGGGTCTTTTCCAACCTTAATGATTCTATGATACTGCACTGTATTGTTTTCCATCTGCACATGATTGACATTCACTATTTGATTTTCTGAGCTAAAAGACCATAGTCGTTTCTTGAAAGAATTCAGCAATTTCTTTTTTTACTTTTTTATGTGTTTCCTGTATTTTCTTTCACCAATTTCAACAAAGGACTTTTAAAAGTGTTTGTTTTAGATAGGCTACTGCCTGAAAAATCCAAGCAATAGATTTTTTTCCCTTCCTTGTGTTTCCATCCTAGCAGAAAAACTATTAAAGCGGGTAGAAATCTGATTGCAGTCACTGTTTTCAAGCATTCTGGAAATTGGTAAATTTTTATTTCTGTGGTGGTAAGAGAAAATATTTGTGTGTATCTAAAATATTAAAGTTTATATAAAATGAATTAAGTTTTAGGATTTTTTCCTATTTCAAGAAATACATTCATGCAAGTGGTCTGCACAGGAAAAAACCAAATCATTTATTACCCTTTCAGTTCCTTCCTCTTGCTATTTCATTTTCTCCAGTCTGTTTACTTATTTTCACCATCTCTCTCCAAAATATTTAAAGACAGCTACCTTTTCAAGTTTCCTCTTATGCTATTTTTTGGTTAGATCAACCAAGTAGAATGCTGAAACAGTGCCCCACAGCTGTTGGTACCCAAATGCAAACAATGAGCATGATTCAAATATCTGTCAATGAGTGAAATACGAACACAAATTTTGATAAATAATAAACCTGAATAAATATTTAAGTTAATCATGGACAGCCTGTAATTTTGGAAAATAACGCAAATGACCTGAGTATATTACTTGTTCACTGAATTTGTTTCTTAGCATCAGTTAAAAGACATGCAGATGGTCTTTCTTGTTGTAGTCTGGACGCTTCTTTCTGAAGTACATGCGTATTCCAACAGCACTGAATGCACCGTTTTGCTTCAAGAAATATATAACATATTAAATATGCACTCTTAAAATTTATTAATATTAATCATACTTATGGGTACATTATCAGAAAAGGAGACTCATCTCATTTTTAAGGCTCCTTCAATATATTTTAGAATATGTATTCAGAGTTGATCTACTTATGACAAAGATGCCTGAAGACATGCAGGCAGGCTTTTGAATACTGTATCATCTGATTAATATTTAAGATCTAAAGAAAATTGATAAGGCAGCTGCAGAAGAGTGACATCAAATATAGATAAACGTTTCTTTCCCTGGAGGGCTTTTGACCAATGGAGCTCTGTGTAATTTCTGACCAAATGTGAATATTTCAGGTTCTTTAAAGGTAGTTTTGTAGCAAAATTCAACTGTGTGTGGTGTGCAGCTGTTGGGGATATTTGGATTTTGTCATATTTTGCTTTTCATTTAAAAACAGTTTCATAGTTTTTCCTCATTTATAGAAACTTCCCATGATACTGTAAGGATAAAATTTGTAGTAGTACCTGAAATGGTCATGTTAATATTGAACAACTGTTCACACCAAAGAGGAATACAAAAAAAAAAAAAGGGAAAAAGAAATAATAAGAAGATGTGTGATTCAGAGATAGTAAAGGCAAACTGTAGGTATACAGTTCAATCACCTTGAAATCCAGCCCATGTATTCAGCTTTGTGATGCAGATTTTAGGGCAGGCCAAGTAATTTAAGAAACCAGTTACTCAAATAAGAATTATCTAAAATGTTTTACAATGATCTTGTCTTGAAAATCGTCAAGTCATGTATGTAAACATCTACAATTATTTCTAAGAGTTCAGTACCTGTATACTGTTTTAATCTATGTTGACATAAAAGAATATTTAATACAATCATATAGCATTGTAGTCTGGAAACACCCTATACAGAAATGAATTTGGTTTTGTAAATATTTTAATACATTTTTGGATTTCTTGCACAAATACATGGAATGGTAAGAGTAATAGTAATTTAGCAATAGTGATTGTAAATTTAAACTTTTTTCTTAATCTCTTTGGAATTTCATATTTTCAAAATTTCTTCCTTTGAGAGAAATTAGCAGAGATGCTTAGAAACCCTCAAAGAATGTTATGAGGAGTTTACAAAGCAATGTCATCTATAATTTCCGCATTTTTCTGATTAGTGCCTTTCGAGAAATGTTTTCCAATGTTCCTTGAGTAGACCCCTTATTCATATTTATACTGTATTTTAAAGAGGTTCTATTTTTCCCTGTATGAACAGTTTTAGGTATTGGAGATCTCTACCTTTTAGATGCAGAGTAGCCTAGAGAGTATGTGAACATGGCAAGTTCTTTGGGACAATGTCTGTCTTTGGGTTTCTGTAGTGGTTTTGCCAAAATGAAAGGTGAAGGAGCTGAAGGAACAGTAGTAATGAATCATCCTCATTGGTACTGGAACCTGGATAGGTGGGATGAATCACCTCCTGAAAATTGTTGTCTCTCTTCATTAAATCAGGGCTAGGGGAGAGGTGACAGCATGGACAAGACAGCTAACTCTCAGAATGTCAATGCTAAAGGAAAAATTTAAACAAATTTTACATAAGTGCTCAGGATCTCTTTTATTTTCTCTTTAATTGGATAACTGGAGAATGTTATTTCTTTCAACAGTATGCATTTATGATGTAGAAAGTACTCTTCATTAGCCCAGAATTATTCACCTTCACATTTTAAAATAGCTAAGGCTGTCAGAAAATTTAAGTTTATATCAATGTGTGAAATATTTACACATAAAATCATCATTTATCTGACCTAAAGTCAGCATTTCACCTGTAGTAAAATGGAAGAGAAAGCACCTAACAGAGAAAGTTCATCCCAGGGCAAACTCAGTGAAGGCATCCTACACACCTGATATCTGAATGATTTCAAACTGAATGTTCCAATTCTTGCCCTCCATCACAGTAAATCAGGTTAACAAGCCTCTCTCTCTTATTTGCAGATTATAAAAGGAGCCTGAAATAAATAAGATTCTTTAAACAATAATTTTAAACCATATACTTAAAATGCTGATGTTGTTTACATCAGCATTTACATTTTGAGTTTCACTCTGTGACACCCAGAGTAAAAACTTTTGGACACACAGAGAGGTACACAAATATTTTTGGGGATATACACATCTTCCTGCAGGTCCTTGTGTTTGGTAGTGTGATGCTTATATATCAGCTTCTTTTTCTAGGAACTGCTCCTTTGGGTTGTTGTTTTTCAGAGTGCCATTATTCACACAGTTTTTTCTTAGGAGATATCATGTCTTAGTCTCTGGAAACCCACAGGAAAATAGCTGAGTGAAAGCACTGGGGTAAGCACCATTAAAATACACATAGAGTGACATAAATATTTGCATGTTGTTGCCTGGGTGATATTTTTGCACATATGGAAAGCATGTGGTAAAATAATCATTCTGCAAAAAAGATGACCGCATGAATTACCAGAGAGAAATGCATTAAATATAAACATTCAAAGATCCTAAATTTCTTTCTTAACCTGACTATTTCTCCTTTCCTGCCCTGTCACTCCCTGGGACAAGGGATGGGGAGTAAAATCAGTAGAACCTGTGTGTTGAAATAAGAGCAGTTTAAGATTGAAATAAAGTTAGGAATAAGAATAAGAATAAGAATAAGAATAAGAATAAGAATAAGAATAAGAATAAGAATAAGAATAAGAATAAGAACAATGAAATGGAGAGGGAAAAAGAACTGAACCCCAGAGCAAGTGATCCACAATCCAAAGGCTTGCTGACTGTGGGCCTACCCTATTGGGCTGAGAAAAATCTTTTCCTCATGCAAACATCTGTTGAACCAGACTGAGCAGACATCTGCATCTGAAGGGTGATTCAAGTAAATGTAATATCATACACTCAGTACTATATTGTTCAAATACTCTTTCTCTTATCTCCTCCTTAAAGCAGATATATCCCAAATTCTTGTAGGATTGAATATAATCCCTTTATAAGTGCTAACAGGATATGAACCTATGCAGGTATAAATTAGTGCTCAACTTACATGAGTTTTAACACTTGAAACACGAACACCATCACAGAAGTGACTTGCAAATTAGTATAGTACCACTGAAAGCAATGGAAAGATGCTGAGATACATCACACAGTTTTGGCCTTGACTGCATGAAAAGATTATTGTTATTGCTATTGCAATACATATTGACTCAGCTCTTTAGTATAGTGTTGTTAATTCCAAACACCTAGTCTTAGTAAATGTACGATTTTTCTTGATGCTTTTAGATAAAGACAAAAGTATATGTCTATGAACTCAGAAAAGAAGTTGGCTAGAGAGAACACTTGGGGTACAAAACTCAGTGCCAATCATGTATTTCAGCAATTTCAGCAACTTAATGCACTTCTTTTACTTATTTAATTGCTGCAAATACAACCTCTTTCAGCTAATTCTCCGAGATTTAGATTATGAAAGCTCAAAATCTGACCAATTTAAGGAAAGTTACATTTGTAAATGTACTCTATGCATTATGTGCATTTTATGCTTAATGGTTTTAAACCTTTCATTTTCAGATAAAAAGACTCTATAACGGGAAAAGGAGAATATAGAGTAAACACAAATCCAGTAACCCAATCTTTTTTTCTGAGTAACACTTTCTTTTAATGGCACATTTAGCTAACACTGAATTACAGAGGAGTTCTGACAGAAGAACATATGATGTCTGCATTAATATCAAATTAATCCTTTATGATCAATGTTATTGTCATGGAAAAAAGACTATTAATTAAACAAGTCACATAAAATAAAGTGTCCTTTATGCAGCTTTTAAATCATAGTTGGATATTAATTACTAATTTTCTTGAAATCAGAAGATCCACTTGTTTCCATTCAGCTTCATGCCTTGAAGAGAGACTTGAACTGCAGTGTCCTTCAGTGATGGGGAATACATTGTATGGGTTCAGCAAAAATGAGCACTTATCAATTATTATCCACTATTGCAGGTAGTGAAGCACTCTGCACTCCTCAAAATCAACACCTAATACCCAAATAAAATTAACTGACAATCCAGTCTTTTTATTGATGTTACTTGGCTTGTTCTGAGATCTTGGAGCAGAATGGAAAGACTACTGGGGTAACAGCAGTAGGATGTATCACTTTTCTACTTGCTCATAACTTCGGGTGGGGGGCCACATATCAGAGAGCAAAGGTAGTCTCTGAAGAGCTTTGACACTGGGCATCTCTCTGAGAATGCCCAGCATGTTTTTCCTGTTGTTACTTCACAGATATTGGGTAATATAAATCACTAAAATACAGTGAACAATGATAGCAATGTCAGACGCTGGTTCAAGTTGTAGATCCTCCACAGAGTTAAAGAAAGATCCTGCAGAGCTGCTTGAGAGAGCAGGAAATGTCCATTGATCTAAGAATCACACAATTCTGTAAAACTCACTGAACATAATAACCTCTTGTCTTTGAGAGATAAGGCTAATTAATATGACTTGCAGCCTAAGCAATTTTGATATTTCTAACATGTTTCATTAACTTGTTGTGATTGTTATTACAGAAGGCCAGAGGACAAGTACTGGATTCCATGTCTCTCATGAAGGTATTAGAATGTGATTTTGTATTGGAAGGAAATTTGAAAATAATTTTTGCTGTTGCCGGGTCCTTGTTTTGAACTTGTCTTTCTTCCCCTTTTTAAAAAAGGAATCAAGTGTAAATGAGTAATTTCAGAAGTAAATTTACATGTCTTCATAGGCGAAAGTTTTCAGAACACAGCTTCTCTTATCACAAGAGTTTTGTGGGTTTTTCAGTGAAAGTACTAGCTTGGGCCTTGGCACATCTCCATCAAAATTGATATTAAGTTTAAAGGTATATTTGAGGTTAGGTTATCCCTAATTCAAGTTAAGAGCTTTAAACATAGATGTACCTCACGTCAGTACTCATATCATCAGACATAGAAAGTGTGACAAAAGAGGGTCAAATCAGTATCAAATCCTTCTGAGTGAAGTTTTAGTAAAACTTGAAGAGCCATAAACTAACTTTTACCAGTGTTTTAGTGTTTTTTCAGCTGCACTGTTACAAGACTGATTTATTTCAATCCAAAATGAAATATTATTGAGGTGCTTCAGCCAAATATAATTCAAATGTAAGTCTGCATTTTATTTTCATGAAAGAGAATACACAATAACAGATGATAATGCAAGTATGTATAAAGTCTGACAGTGAGAAACAGGTAATGAGTAGATCCTATAATAGACATGCAGTCGTTGATAAATGCATCTTATGGTTTTAATGAAATTATGATATTCTACTCTTTAGGCTAACCTGAAATAGCTTTACTTTTTGTTTCACCACACTTCTAATGACACACTTGTGCCTTAGGATTTCCCTTGTGATAAAAATATTCTTATAAATGACAATGAATATAAAAACAGCTCTGTAAAGTACAATAATGTATTTCTAGCATAGCTGAACATTCTATTCTAATAAATTGTTTTACACTTAAACCTGTATGATATGAATTAAAATGGTGAGTATCATTCCAGACTTTCTTAAGCCCATCTAATTAAACAGCTTTGGTGGGAGAAAATTTATATTTACTTGGTTATTTCCTCCAGTGGGTTTTTCTTGGACAGCTCTATTTCTTTAGAAGTCCAGGAATACTGAAGTCCCCCAAAAGTTCCTGATGTTGCCCATTGCTGTGTCTTTCCTTGGAGTAATAGTAAATTCATCATGCATCATATCTTATACTCAGTTTTCCAAAACATGATTGTTTACAAAATTATAGTATGGGCTACAATATTTGTTGTTGATTCCTGCTCAGCCTGAGACAGAAATTCTGCTGCCTTCCAGGAGAAAATGATATTTCCTTGAATGAGAAGGGTATACGACAATTTTAAAGGCAGGCACTAGCAGTTTGATATTAAAAAAAAAAAAAAAGTTTGCTATTATATGAATATTCTGCAGATCATGAAGCTAGAGATTCTTAATATTCAGTTTAATATTCTGCGGTATCTTCATACAGAGCAGTAACATCACCATCCCATTTGCTGCACTATGTGCAGTAAATACTGAATTACATGCTGGTCTCATCTACACCAGTGTCATTCCAAAATAACAGTTCAAATCAGTAAAACAAATTTCCCTGGAAATTAATCAGGTTGAATCCCTTTGCGAGGGCAGAGAATTGAGCTCTACCATGGCCTTTCTCCTCATCCTTTCAGTCCCAGAGTCCTCTTACTGGCTTTGTGCATGGAAAGGGGACATATAAGGAAAGTATGAACATAGAATTAGGCCTGAAATTAGCTTGAAGAGTGGCTAAGGTTACATTAGCTTTAACATCTTCACGGACCCAAAATTTTTTAGGAAGATATCAGTTCTTTTTGTATGCGTGCTGCTGTGTGAGAAATAATGTGGTACGGAAATGTTCAAGCTTCTTTCAATCATCTTGTCTTCTTTACAGACTGAGAAATTGAGGGTCTAAGATACACATCAGACAACTTCTAAAATTAATCTGAATCTCATCCTAAGATTTAAACTAAAATATGAATGTCTGTAAGAACTCAGGCTGACTGTAGGTATTTTCCTAGGTTTTGCAAGCAGAAAAGGATTCATCCAGTGCAAGTGTTAAGAAATCTCTTCAGATGCTCCAGGGTATCAGAGACATGTCAAATGGCTGACAGATAGGACCTGGGACATATGAAAGACTAATGCTGCTGTGAAGGATCAGCTGAGACAGAAAGAAAATATCCCAGATTATCTAAACTGCTGTTAATTGCCTATATATAGGCAACTGAAACCCTGCCTCTGTTAAGCAAGTTTTACATACTTGATATTTCTAAGAAGAGACAATTTTGGTTTGATTTTTGACATGGTAATGTTTGAAGTTTTGGCTTTACTGAAATCACCTTATTTCTGTGACAAGATAATATTCTTGGGTAATTACTTCTAAGGCATAAAAGGTGATATTAGAATGTTAAAGGCTACATTTGACTTTGCATATTAGATTCAAAGCTATTTTGGAAAGTTCAGGTTATTCAAAATACCACACTTTCTTTCTTTGTTTTTAAATTTTGCATAGTAGCTTTATAAATAAGAGCTCTCTGACAGCTTGGACAGAAATCTCCTAGGAATGATCCAGACATCTTAGTGTCATAAACTATAATATCTTCAGTGATTCTAAAATCCATCCCCTAGTCTGAATTTAACCTTTTGGATTTGAGCACTGCTTTTTTAGATCTCTTCTAGACTGTGAAGGAAAATTACTCTCTCTCCTTAGCCTATACAAACATAGGTTTACAATGTTTTCACCTTTAAGTATGAATTTGAATAATGCGTGACATAATATGAGAGGATGGGCCATTTAAATTGAGTTAGCACTGCATGCCATCATATTTTGAATCTCCAGGCTTGTGTATGCTTGATTACTCAGATTCAATGTTACATTAATTTTCTTTATTTTATTTAATATCAGAGAGTATGTCCTCCAAATCCTGTAATGGTGTCTTTATAGCCAAAGTAAAGGTGGCAAATATTGGACAGTATATTAGTGCAAATATAAACAAATTCATTGAAATTGTGTACTGGCCACATTCCAGATGTTGAGAGTAGCTATCAGAGCAGTAGGTACATCTCTGCATACTCAAATAACGTCTTTGGGTTGAAAATTTGATGTAGAATGTTTAGATGGAAAAAAAATGTGACATTTTTTATGATCAAGGGAAATCAGCATTAAGAAACAGCTCAATTTAAACATTTCTTATTTCTCCACACATATATGTGAGGCACATGCTTCTTATACTCAAAAAACTGATTTCTTGCAACCTCTTGGGGAAAACAGAACATCCTTTGCAGCTCTGTAAGCCTTTATAGCTCAGATTCAGGGTCTATTTCAGGAATTTTTCAGAACTTGTCAATCTTGCAAATAAGTATACATTTTCTTTAAATTTCTCTTTTCTTTTTACATTTGGTATAGTCTCTCTTTGCAGTCAGGAACTGTGATGCAAAACCTGCTTTAAAGAATGAAAGAAATAATAAAGCAATAGATGGGTTTTGCTAGCCACGAAGGCAGAAAGATAGGTAGCTGAACACATTCTAAGTGTTGTCTTTTAAGTTGAATGGATCAGCGAAAGGAGTTAGGTCTTTCCTCCCTGGAGAAGATATGGATCATCACAGACCCTTCCCAGGGCCACACACTGACCTGCAGGGATCAGACACAGGGAGTAAATCAGGCTGGATTACCTTAAATCCATCATCTTCCTCCTGATTTACATCCAGGTAGCCAGGAGGATTTACCCCCAGTACCTGCCCAGTACCTTCCCAGAGGAGCACCGGGAAAAGACAAAAAAGACAGGCTCTTTCAATATTGATCTTGCTCATAAATCTCTTTTATTTTTTTCCCTTCTTTGGCTGCAAATGGAGACTGATGAGAGCAGGCCAGCAGCTCCTCACCTCTGAGGGTCATTTGTCTGTGTTCCTGGTAGGGGTGGGCACATCACAGTTCTCCAACACTTAAAGATGACTGCAAAGGGAATGGAGGTTCTCTCTTCACAAAGAGCCACATGGAGAAGACAAGAAGCAAAAGGTACAAGTTCCACTGGGAGAGGTTTCACTCAGTTATAGCAAAGATTTTTTTTTACACAAGAACAATAATTCACTTGAAAAGGCGACTCAGGGACGTGTTGGTGTCCCTACCCACTAGAGGCTTCCAAGATACAACTGGACACTGTGCTAGATGACTTCTTCTGGCTCCTATTCCCATGAAAGATGGGACAAAGGGAACTCTTGAGACCCCTTCACACTTGGGCTGTTCCATGCTTCTGTGAATGGACATATTCAGAAAGCATTTTGAAACAAGAAAAATTTACTTTGATGTGAAAACTAGTAGGTAAATGGTTAAAAAGTTCTGTGGATAAGAAGATTGCGTCTTTTGAGGAGATTAAAATGTATTGGTTTACCTAGCCTAGAAAGGGCCTTAAATGAGCCATAAGTGCTGTTTTTAAATTATACTTTAAGGAGGAGTGATACTTAAGCAAACAGATAACTGTGGTGCAAAAGCAAATAAACATGGACAACACTAGACACATTTAAGCTAAAAGCTCTAAAAAGGTTTTAGCTGTAGAATGAATTATGTTCTTTATGTTCCAACAACAATCAGAAGAGTAGATACATTTACAGATGAACAGTAACAGCAGTAAAG
This sequence comes from Zonotrichia leucophrys gambelii, assembly GCF_028769735.1. NCBI lineage: Eukaryota > Metazoa > Chordata > Aves > Passeriformes > Passerellidae > Zonotrichia > Zonotrichia leucophrys. Next base: position 40,906,228 of record NC_088172.1, read on the forward strand.
GGAAATTAAGGGTGTAGTGAGTATAGCTATTTTTAGAAATCAGGTAAATACAGGTGTTATGACTTGATCCTCGTAAATGTGTAAGTAAATAAGACAACCAAATCATCCAACTTAAAACTTGATTTGCCTCCTTCTTCCATCTTGCAAATTCTGAAATAAAAAGCAATTTCCAGGAAGCAGCATGTTCTTAGCACTTGTTATTTTTAGTCCCTGAAGGTCATGATGAGGCAGACCTTGGTGCCAGGTGGACTTGTCCCACAGTAAAGGGATGCATTTCCATACTTGCAGCACTGCAGCAAGACCATTTATTTTCTGGCTGGAGAAATGAATTGTGTGCCTGTAAACATCCCAAGGGCTAGAATTCACAGAGAGATCTAGGGAGTGGAGGGGTCTAGCGCAGGATATATGATGGAGCTGCTGTGGAGAGGAAGTCTGGGAAGAGCTGACACTTCTTTCCTCAGGAATTGCCCTGATCTTTCCTCCACCAGCATAAAACTTGCTCTTTAATAAGAGCCGGTGACATCATGTTATTACAGCCTGGTGTAACCTTGCAAGTGTCTTTGTACCCTGGAGTCAAGAAAAGAAAAAGCCTTCAAGCATAGAAGGGTCTCGATGCCAGAAAAATTCATTAAAGCAACCCTCAGGATGCCATGAAGTTCCCATTTTAAAATGCCAAAAAACAATGCAGGCAGTTTGAATGTTAACCTGCAGATAAAAGACGCTTTCTTTATATTCCCAAAGATGCAAGTTTTGACCTTCTACTCATCATTCCATATTTGCAGATAGTGGAGAACAGAACCTCCAGGGCAAGGAGAGTGAGAGAATAGGGGCATTCAAGGGAAAGCACATCTTTCATTGTGTGTGACAGGCAAAGAAAATGCTCCATTTTCTGAAGTTATATTTCAATAGATCACAGTCTTTGTTTATCAAATACAATATTTTATGTTTCTATTACAAACTTGAGTTTAGTCTTCCTTTCTGCAGAAATGAAAACTCTGAATATTATCAGGAAAAAAAAAAAGAAGGTGATTTTAATCTAAATTCTGTCTGCACAAAGCTCTTTTCTTTACAAGCCCAGAAGCCAAGCACAACATCTCTACAACACTTGATTAGGATCCACTGAGTATTAAGTATAAACTTACACACATAAGTTTCTTCCTTCACTGCTGCTGGTAGGATATTGAATGCTGTTTTCTCCCTTTGTCTCTTTTCCTAAAGACTCTTCTGTCTCTTTGTTATCCTGTGCTGAAAATAAGGGTTTTTCATGTACAAAACCTAAATCTGCCATAAGAAAGTCTGCTGAACCAACTTGTTGCAATACACTAGCAAGAAAAATCTACTGGGAGAGGAATGGTATAAAGGTAATCTAGAGGATTAGGAGTGACACAGTCAACATTTAAAGATTTTGCAAATGGAAAACTAGCAGAGGTCTGAGTAAGGTGGTTGAGATTATTGTAAGGTTCACGGAGATGAGCAGGAAATATGAACATTGAAAGAGATGTGAATTCTGAATCACTAAGAAACTATATTTATCTTTTAAAACACTTTTTATTATTTCTCATTTTAGGAAGAAAATGTCAAATTAAATTGCCAAATAATAAAAAGTGAAATTGCCTTCTTATCTTAAGGAAACTGAAAATATAGTAAGACATAATACAAGTAGGTATTTTAGTAGTTAGAGGTTGGGGCAGCTGGAAAAATTGTTTTGGTTCTCATCAAGTCATTTTAGATGTAATACCTCTGTGCCTGTGGAGCCAGTGGGACATACTGCAGCACGATGCAGTAGCAGATATTATTCACTAATAGTTACAGATCTGCTGTATCCTTTCTGTAGGACACTGAGACACAAACATATGTGCAATAGGCAGCTTTAACAGAAGTGAAATTAGGCTACCTACTCTTTGGCATATGCATATATGTACATGCCATATGAACATTGAAAGTCCATTTGCGTAGGGTCTGTTTCAGGTTTTGCCTTCAATTTTCCAGTCATAAATTAAATTGTAGTCATTAATGCTATCCATTCTAAACAACCCTTAATCTTTCCTTACTACCAGTCAATATGAGTGAGAAGTGACAAGTACATACAAGCAGCCACTGTTCGTGCAAATTTTAGATTCAAATTGCAAAGGGCTGAATTCTGAATAAAAAAATGCAGAAAAATAGGTCTTTTTATACATAATACTAGTAATAGAAGTTTGGGGGTTATTTTTGCAGGACAAGGGGAAATTACTTTATACCAAAAGAAGAGAGGTAATGTCTACTAGATGTAAGGAGAAAACATTTTACAGTGAGGTAAAACAGTGCCACAAGCTGCCCAGAGAGATGCTGGGTGCCCCAACCCTGGAAACATTCAAGGTCAAGTTGGACAGGTCTCTGAGCAACCTGTTCTATTTGAAGATGTTCCTGTTTTTTGCACAGGCATTGGGCTAAATTACTTTCAAAAGTCCCTTCCAGCCCTTCTATAATTCTATGATTATTCCTTGTTCCAGTTTTATTTATTTATAGATTCATAAGATGCATTATTTTGGAAAAAAAACACAGTTTTGTGTGAATTTGGGGCTTCATCATAGACATTAGCAGTTTTTGCATTTTAAATTATAATAGTAGTTTAAAGATTTGTAAATTATTCAGGAAATTTTCTTATCTCCTGGTTTTGTTTTGTTGGTTTTATTAAATGAGACAAATAGCAGCTTCAGTTAGAGGTGTTATCATACTTTGCCAAAATGCTATCTAATATTTATTTGTAAAGGTTAAATGAACTTTCACAAAATGCTTAGTCAGGGATGTCTTATAGAAAGTAATTTTCAGAGATCATGTTTAAGAAAACATTAATTTCCATCACAACACCTAGGGTAAACTAGCTTCATTCTCTTACTGGTACTTACAAAAAACTTCTCTGGATGTGGAATAAAGCAATTGAGAATAAAATAAAAGGTTCTGTGAGCCTCTCCAAATTTCTGTTGCCATTAAAATAATCATTAAAGAAGTCATCTGTCTCTACCTGATTAAAGCAGCTGCTTCTGCACTCTCGGTGATGTTTGGCTGGTAAACACCTGTAAACAAATCTGTCAGGTGCAGACACCATCTCAGAGAGGTTACAGAACTTTCCATTCTTAAGCTAACAGGGCTGAAGTGGTTCTATGTACATCCACTAAAGTACATCTTAAGTCCACAGCCATAAAGTCACTGCTCTTTCAAGGATGAAGAGCAGACAAGATTTGACTGCATGGCTCAGCACGTGGACTTGATGCTCCTTGCAAACTTGTCCTTCCTTTTCTGATCTAACGTGGAAAACAGTCTCTTTGCACATGGTGATATTTCTCTGTGCAAAAGTACCTGATATATTGACTCATTATAAATTTGACCCTTACAACTTAACTGCATGATCAAGGCTATGATGTCTGTGTCCATAAGACAAGGCAAGGTGGATGTATTTTTCTCCAGGCTTGGTAGGAACATACAGCATATGAGCAACTCTACTGGATGTCAAATAAATTTAATGCCTGTGAACCTGCTCATTCAACTGGTCAAAGACAAGACCAAAACCCACTAAACACCCCCCCCCCCCCCACCCCTGAAAAAAAACCCAACTCAACCAACAAATATGATAAAGCTTTATAAAAATCTGGTCTACAATTTATAAATATTTATTATCATGGTGCCCTTTAAAACTTTTTGTTCCTATGGCTGTAGATACACTAGAAATCTCCTAAGTTAATTAAGCTAAATTCTTATCAGAAATTACAGTAATGACCAGCTAGCCAAAATACTAATCTCCCAATGTGCAGCTTAAGCTTTGTATCTGAAATCAATCATATTTTCAAACAGCCCGCAATGTAATACATACTGCAGCCTAGTGTTAAACACCCTCCTATATCTAGCTTTTTAATTTGGACTCGCTCTGTCATGTTCAGTAGAGTTTCACCCTGCAAGGAGTCCCAGAGATTTCCATGGAATATCTGCCTTTGGAAGTTATAATATCATTCAAAACACAAGTATTACAGTATGTTTCGTGCTAACCGTGTGGCCTGTTCATTGTATCCTTAAAGACTGTTTAACTAGTTATTGCTCCCTCAAAGAAGAATTGAACATAGATTTCATGTAAAGGGAGCACAGTCAATCTAATATTAATAGTTGTGTTCAGGCTCTATACCTTATAGCGACACTATCTTGCTCCTTTTCACTTTATTGTTCCATAAACAACTGTGTTCCTAGCTGTAGAAGTGTAAGGCTATTCCTATTTTCACAGTAGGATTTAGCTTCTTCCAAGTAAGATAAAGGCTACTGGACTTGATTGGCTGTGGAAAATGGTGAGTTATGTTTTATGTGTTTCATTTTGCTTTTCGTTTTGTCAGCAAAACAACAAAAACAAGAAAAAAGGCAATGACTGTTCGTGAAATCTGTTCTAGTTTGCTTTAATTTCCTTTCTAAATAGTTATGTTAATAGGAGAAATCCCCACTCCGAAGAGTGGAAAAGTCCCAGAGGTGCATTTTGGATTCTACACAGAATCAAAAAACTGCAAGGGCTGTAAGCATTGCTTCTGAAGCTCCCGTGTGGAGAGAAATCATGGGGCTTGCTGAATCTCACAGCAAAACCTGCTGTCTCAGCAACAATTACTGTAGATGTGCTTACAAACTGACACCGGTGATAATGTCAGCTTGCAGCTGGGATGTTAAATGGAACCTGCTGCTCCACACCAGCTTATTCAAGCAGATTCATGGGCAGGGAAAAAAGCAGGCAGAGGGGCAGAGAAAATGCCAGAGTGTTGTGTGTGTGTGTGTGTAACAGATATATGAAAATTCAGTCATGCATTTAGAAAGGAAATGTATAAAAAGGTGAAGACAGTGAAAGAATACCAACTGGCACTCAGCAGGGGATTCAGGGCATCAGGAAAGCAGCATGATGCCAGCAGGTGAACAGGGCAGCAGGAGCCTGTAACTGGCAGCCAAAATGTGGCCGGGCCAGCAGGCAGCAAACACCTGGAAGCTTCTTTGTGAACCAGCCAGCAGGAGCCTGGTACAGAGCAGAGAGCAGGTGGATGGGGTGGCAGCCAGGCTGGATACCTGGCAGCTGCTCGGGGTCAGCTTGTCAGAGAGCTCGCTGCACAGAGACATAGAAAGGGCTGCTTGCTTTTTTTCCTCTGTTGTCTTTATGATTGTTCACATATTTTAATGGGGAAGATGAAACACAGCTTCTCCAAAGTGCATTTTGTGTGAAAGGGGGAGCCTGCGTCATTGCTTAAGAATTTTTTCAGCATTTTCAAAGAGCTTCCTCAGTTCCAGCATCTCTTGAGCAACACTGTAATGAAATTCCTTTACGTTGGTCAGAGTTTGAACAGTTCTGGTTTTAAGTGCCATGATATATATTTAGATCTCCAGGCAAAGTTAACACATTAACCAGTATAAAACCAGCCACAGCAACAATATCACTGCAAAACTCTTCTAGTGAGCACTACAACAATTTTCTAACCTGCAGAAGGAAAAACAGAGATTATGGAAGAGCTGATGGCACTCATTACAGCTCCTCATACTTTAAGGCACTACACTGACTCTCACTACCTAGAAACTGACTTTGTGTGTCCATCCTGTCCCTGATGAGCCCTGCACAGCATGGCAGCCAGAGAATAACAAGTGCTATTGCTGCAATATCAACCCCCTGGTTGTGGAGGGGACTAACTAGAACCAGGGTACAAATCAAAAAGCTTTTAAAATCTGAGGTTGCACAGCTCACTAAGCTCTTTTAATGAAAATTATATTTTTCCTACGGATTTTACAGACTTCAGTCTTTCCCCAAAGAATTAACCGTACAGCTGACCTATTCAATTAAAAAATCTTTCACCAATTTGAGTCATCTGGGATAAAACTCAGTATACATGAAATCACATCAGAATCTTTCCTTTGAAGAGAACACACAAAACCTCTATACCGATCAGAATGGGTTTTTGTGGTTTTACTCTTTCTTTCTCTTTTCTTTGCTGATACATCACTCTCCGTACAGTGTATTTGCAGCAGGAGGGTAACCTCTTCACTCTCTGGCAATGACATGATGCAAGGTATAGCATGTTCCTTGGGTGTGTAAGCAGATGGATATCATGTAGGAAGAAAGAGGTGGCATTACCTCTGACCATAACATTGACAGAATCACATGGCTAAATTCACTGCTTGCATTTTAAATAGACGTTTTGTGAATAAATAGGTTTAGAAAAGTGTGACTATAACCCAGACCAGTGCTTTAATGGAAATATATCAAGTCTTAAGAGGAAGAAAACTGAAAGCAAATCACAGAAAAAGCAACAAACTAGCCGAAAGAAAAGTCTTAACAGTTAGCATTACGTTGCTAATGGTATTTGTTCCAGAAAAAAAACCCACTGAAATGTTAAAATAATGCATTCCTGTCAGAGTTATGTTGCTTAAACACTAAACAAAAATAGTTTGTTCAATGGATGGCCTATTATCAGAAGACTAAAATATATAACTTGAAAGAACATGTGAAATACTTGAAGAAGCAATCTGCAGGTAAAGGGCTCTAATATATATTCATAAAGGGCAAGAGTTAAAACTGTGCAAGCAACCTTGGCTGTTAATTTCTTGACTGCAGTGCTTACCTTTGCAACCTCTGCATTTTCTTCATTAAGACATCCTAAGTAATTGATCATTTTTATAGTGTTCAGAGGTTCAGATACCATGGAAACAGGCTGAAACTAGAGGAGTGATTGGAGTATTAGAATAATTAGCAAAGAGTTGTGGAACAAAGTTGCTGCTTAATGCTTATCCTTCTCAGTTCATCCTCAGACAGTGACTTGGCATTATTTGTGCTGTGATTTTTGTCTGTGTTCTTATGCAAATCTATACAAGTTCACATCTGCCAGTATCCCTGCATATTTTTCCCCATGCAGTATAATATGTATTTAGTCTCAAAAAGCATGCTCTCTGATGTAAATGTTCTGTACTACTTACTGAAATCACATTGGCAATGAGCTGTTTCTCATTAGAACAGTTTGCTTTGTTCCAGTGGAAGTCCAATAATTATGTGCACTAGCTTACCAACACAGTTCCTCCTTTTTGATATTATAGTTATTTGCACAACATGGTCTGATGTTCCAGATCTGCAGCTCAACATCATGATATTTTTTTAATGAGATACCTTTCTTGCTATGAAATTCTCTGTGAAACTGGGAGTCAATATGTGTTAGAAGTTTTGGAAGAGGATGGATGAGAGTTTCAGTTTGAACTGGCAGGGGTTTTTTGTCCTGGAAGTCCTCAGGTTCTAGTTCAAACAACAAAATCTTTTCAATGAGCTATATTTGCTCCAGCAACAATATATGAACGCTGTGTAGTGCAATAATGCTCAAGGTGCATTGTGTATATCATAAGCTTAGGGAATCATTTAGGTTGGAAAAGGCATTTAAGACCTTCAAGGTCCAACCATTTACCCAGCACTGCCAAGACCACAACAAAACCACGTCCCTAAGTCCCACATCTACATGTCTTTTAAATACCTCCAGGGAGGTATCAACCACTTGCTTGGGCAACCTGTTCCAGTACTTGTGATGCAGAAAGCACCATTTTATTTATATTTTTGAAGTGGCAGGGGTATTAGAATTTCTTCTTAGAACCCAGGAGATAAGAAAATACCCAAAATTATAATTTTCACATTCATATAGATCTGAACCCTATAAAACAATGCTACACAAGTTTATCTGAGAGTAGCTGAAGTTTCTAATTGAATTTTTACTGTAAGAAAGGAACAGGTGGCAGGTGCTATTTTGATTTATTTTGATTTTGTCCAGTATTTTTGTCAAGTGGGTAAAGACAAATTTTTTTGCAATAACGAGCACTTTTAACTAAAAATATTTGTTTTCCAGTGGAATCTTTAACACTTCATCCATCTTGCACTACATAGTATGTTCTTACTGAGATTATTCCACAAAAGTTTATCTGAATAAATTTATCTAACCCTGAAACCTTCTCTTAGGTTGTCATGTAATGAAAAGAGCAACAATCTTGGCAAATTGAAGTGAGTTAGGCATTAAAGGAATTTGGGGAAGAAACCGAGGCTCATTTCCTTTTCTTCTAACATAAAACTCAGCAGACTGCAATTCATTTGAAGAAAATAAGAAGGGAGATACTTTTTTTCTCAGACTTGTCTCATACCCACGTGCATATGTGATGCACACCTTCCATGACAGACAGACACTCTGTTTTTATTTATGAAACCCCAGTCAGTTTAGCCAAAATGAAGCAAAACAAAGCAAAACCAAACAACTCAAACAGCTAAGTAATAGCCAGCTGGATAGCACTGACTGACTTTACCTGAAAATTCAAGACAAATATCTAGGCAGTTATTTGTTTTGTGAGATTAAAAGGGGTTTGAGGGGTTTTGGTTGGTTTGCTTTGTCTTTTTAAAAAAAATAGAACACTTCAGCCTCCAGAATTCTCTGTGAAATACAAATTGATATTCCTTTATTTATGTAAAAAAATATGTAACATAGTTGGCTACATCCATACTATTGTGAATGCAAAGCTAATCTATTTGAAAGTATCAGGAAAGTATTTGAGCAATCCCTATTAGCATTTAAGCTCAGCTCATAGTAAAACACATTAGCAGTGTTTTCAAACAGGATGAAGCACCATTTGGAGATGAAAACCATAATTTTAAGGTATTCTAGGTATCATAATGAGAGTTTTTTCTTAACACTGAATATTCATGATGCATCATAAAACTAATGATAAACATAAAAACTGATGTGAACATTTGAGTAATCTGTTCTTATTTGTTTGGAAGAGCTGTAATAATTGCCTGGTTTGTAAATTAAACATCTGCTATGGGAATAAACAAAAACATAACTGAGCATATTCAAATAAATGGAATTCACCTCAGTTCCATAAATTTTATTATATGGACTCATCAATTTTATTATACCTGAGTGATGCAAGGCTTTAGAAGTTAGTACGTAATTTTCTCTATTTGTAACAATAATGTTTTCTGGTTCTAATAAACTATTGCTCTTATTAAAGGTTTTGGTTTGTCTGTTTCTTTTTTTCCTCTAAAAGATGGTTGATAAAATAGATGACTTAAGTAAATTTGACTACTATGTTTTTTTTACTGCTGAATTGTTGCCCAGGTCCAAGAGAATGTTAAAAATAGTTTTTAGTTGCATACCAGGCCATTTTAGAAGTGCCATTTTTTTTTACATATACATAAGAAATTCACTTTTTATTTAAAGTAGCCCTGTTTTACTACCTGCCAAGTTTCAAATAGTGAAAGATTTGGACAAAAGACAAAGACTTTAAAAAAGACAGAGACTAAGGGATTTTTTTTTTGCTTTCTTATAAGTAAAAAAAAAGAATAAACTCATCTAGACTGATACATTCTTCAACATTAAGTTGTTAAAAGTACTCTACAATAAATAGTTTTGGATTGCAACCATTATTATTCAGTGCATGAACACCAGAATAGAAGACTTGCTTCCTTGATTCTTAGTCCTATTGCCAATTCTGGAGTAGAAAGTGATTATGACTGCCTGTTGCTTGACTCCTCTGATCAAGAATGGTATCCTGCTACTCTAAATGTTAGGACTGAAGAACAAAAATTCATAGCATTTCTATGCAAACACTGCAAATGCAGGGTTCAATGCTTCCTTGAGGCCAGTACTACATCTCCATAGAAAATATAGTATAAGAGTAAATAGCTGATGATGTCTGGATTTTTACCCTCTGTAAAATTATTAAACTCCATAAAGATGAGCTTAAGAATCTCAAAACACTTCTGCTCTTCTGCTTCAGAAAGGTTTTCTCATCTTGCTTAATACTGTGCTTGAGTGCCTTACTCCTTTGCTGTAATGTACTTTTGGAGCTTTGCTACTTCAGTTTTTGCTTCCCAGGGAGAAATTCTTTAAACAACTTTGATTTACAACAAGGAGATGCCAAAATTCACCAAAATTGCCTTCAGAAAGGAGGACTTGGAACATGGCACAAAAGTTGCTAATCACAGACTGAAATCTGAAAATAAGTTCTGCTCAAGAAATTAGTTGGAATTGCCAGAATTCCAGATAATCTCAGTCAGGGGCACTATATCCTGGAGGAAAGCACATTAATTTGCCCGTCAAAGACAGTTCAGTCTTTCCTCCTGTCAAGTCATTCAGTCTTGCAGGAACAAATGTGCCATATAGGTGGACCTCTGCCCAACACCCCATGTTGTAAAATGCTCTGAAACTGCGTCATGATGTTGAGGGGGGCATTCAACATTCACAGGAGTAGCAATAAAAATTGTGCTGCTTAGGAATTTATGGAAAAAGTGCCATTGGCTTCAGAAGCCAAAGTGCATTCTCTGTTCCTAGTATTTTGTTAATGAACATTAATTGTGTGTCATATGAAATAAGTATCTGAGCCTACTGATTCTAAATTAGTTGTAATATAGGAAATAAAATGGCTGGTTTAGCTTTTCACTTTCATCAGACAGGAATTCATTGGGCTTTTTGTGAAAATTTAAGAAAGAGGCAAAACTTCAGCAAAAGAGTTATTCCTTGTGAAGCCTGACAAATTACTCAAAACACTGTTACATATCAGAAATTTCATAAAGATGCAGTTACCAGTTAATGTTAAAATCCTCTTTGTCAAGTGTGAACCATAAATGTCAGAAATTCAAATCACTAGGTTCCTTTTGAAGAGCTTTAATCGATAGCTTACAGGTGATCCGTACTCCTGTGATCTGCACTTCAGAAGCCAAGTCCTCTCCGTAAGCAGTATATAAAATCTTGCACTGTGATTTTACAGATGCATTTAAACATTAAGTGAGCTTTGGGAATAAAGGGAAGAGTGGACTGGCAAGATAAATCTGTGTAACACTTAGTCACTCATGAGTAGACACCTGCACCTAACTTAAGGCACTTGACTCCCACTCATGGTTAGTAAGGACACATAAATTACAAGTCAGAGGCTTGGACAGTAAGGTATGCAGTTACAAAGCCTAGTAATGTGGCAGATATTGAAAAAAAATCAGGGCTTGTTTGAAAACATAAATGTCAGTCCTAAGTCATTCGGAGAGACAAAGTGATCATATTACATTATCATGCTAGACCTTTACATTGCTCTGGGGTTTTAGGTTTAATAGCCACCATTACCATCAGGGAGGGAATATTTCTTGTTTTCATTCCACTATCCAGAATAGCTATTTCTTAATAGCATAGCCTGAGACAGTAATAGCAAAAATTAGAAATAAATTATTCTCATCATTTCTGGGGGAGACAAAAATCCACTCTGTCTCTCGCAACAATTTTTAGACTGAACACACCAAGAAAATAGAGACTTGTTTATTGACTTGAAGTATAGAAACATAGAATATAATTTTTTAATGAAATCTGCCACACACAAAACAGCGAAGGACAAAACCAAAGGTTAATCCAAACTCTGGAACAGGTTTCTAGTGCTATGTACCTATCTCTGCATAGTACCTTACTCCTCACTCTATCCTTACTTCCTGGACTTCTGATCTTTTCCTTCACAGGAAAACACACTCTGAATCAGAGTAGTAATCTGCTTCCCTCTCTAGATACACTCTCAAATGACCTCTGCTGGATGAAACAATAAATTTTGATGCATAAAGGCATAAGGCAAAATAGCCCTTTGTCTCCATCCTTCTCCAAGTTTTTAACAGGTAAGTCAAAATAGTTTTCTGTTTAATAGCCAAAGTTTCCCTTCCCTTCTCTCCTACTGGGACTCATTTGTGTGTTCAGAAATTCATACATAGGACTGTGAACGTCATCTTCTACACAGCCATTGGCCTGAATCGGCACATTTTTAGGAGGTCTTCACTCTCTTTCACAAAATTCAGTACATGCAAAGAAATGCAGGAATTATTTTCCACACCAACAGCACTGAAAAGCCAGACTTAGTCAGAGCCAGTTACTGGCCTGAGTTTCTAAGGCCCCTCAAAAGACTAAGTCCAGTCTTAACTTCAATCTCGTCAAAACTCTTAAAAGCTGTTGGCCACATTTCAGCCACCCCAACAAAGAAAGAAAGAGTATAATTTGGTTGGTATCTGAAGTAAAGATTTCCAGCTCCAGACTGATGACTGTCTTCCTTGGCCATGCAGCTCTGGAATGCCAAGCGAGCCCAGGTGCACCTGTGTGTGCGCCCTCAGGTGCGCTGCCCTGCTGCAGGCTCTGCATTCTTAGGAACCTGAGGCTGCACAGCATCTAAGTACAGGCTTGGATTTTATAATAGCTTGGAAGTAGAATATTATATGCTATAATTCTCTGCAGTTTTCCCACATTGTTGATTGCCTGCTTTGATTTCTCTTGTTATCCTCACAAAGGTAGTGTCCTGAATGCTGATGGCAGAAAACTTGGCACTCCCTGAGGCTGTAATTCTATGGTAGCAAATATTGGAGACAGTCTGTAATTTGTGATATACAATAACTGCAATAATGGTACAATGCCTGTGGGTAAAGCAGTGGAGGGAACATAATGCAGCTAATAAGTATTCATTTGATGGGGTTTTAATTTGTTTTTTTTTTCTAAATGTATTCTGTGTGCAATATTTTAACCATTTCACAACATTTTTGTAATGATAGTTGTTTATAATTATGTATTTATATCATCTGCCACACTCAGATTCCTAAAAGGCACACATAATTTTCCAAAGATTTTCTCAGTCCTCAATTTTTTTATATTGGTTTAAATTTTCTATTTTGGGGCACTTATTCTATATTAATAAGAGAGAAAGGCTATGCAAATATTCATTTGGCCAAATTAAATTTTTGATTTTTAAAATTAGTTGTTTAAGAACAGTGTGGTTTATGTCTACATTTCTTTTTTTAGAAATACAGTTATTTTATGTGAGGAATCCTATAGCCTTTCTCTGTACAATAAAAATATCTCTTATGTTCTATTAGAGGGCAGTAGTAGCCCAGAGAATACTAACCAGAGAGAGGGAGAAAGTTTCTTGAAGTATTTGTTGAAACTCTTATCTGCAACTAATAGTTCAGGACAGCTGTAACTCCCTTAGCAGTACAGTGCTTTTGGTACTAAAACAGTTGCCTGACACAGATTGATAATTTATGCCTGTAAACGGCCACTGGGATATTTCTAGCACATAAATGATGGACAGTAATAACTGAGGATTTGTATCTGGAGCATTACGAGATCTCCACGGTTTGAAGGCTTTCAAGTGCTTCCTACAGCCCATCGGGGTAAAGTGATGTAAAGTAGGTCAGGTGCTGGGAGGAGGGAAGTGAGATGGGAAATCATCGGCTGTGCAGACATTAGCACATTGTGATCTCATCTGCTGCTGTGAGGCTGTAACACAGACTTGATAAAGTCTGCCAAAAATATTTTTCTTCATGTACCTGTCAGTGACTCTGTCTCTTCCCTACAGTTGTTATGTCTGACTGCAGCATGTTCTAAATAATAATATGCCATTTGGGAAAGTGCTAATGCAATTTGTATATGAATACTAAGTAGCACATTTTGTAGTTTTCCACTATGCTGTGATCTCCCTGTGCTTTTTTATAATCTCTGAGCTTTGATCTTCTTTGTCCCAAAACAGGAAGCTCAAGCATGCCCAGGAGAGTGACTCCAAGAGTCTAAAAACACCTACGCTAGCTCTATACAGAAATTCTACTTCTCAAAACAGAGGATAAACATCAATAGACATAATATAGGCGGTTTCCCACACTGCTATTCTCCAGGCCTTGACATTCCCAGCTGCATGGTCACTTGAGTGAATCTACCATCCTCATCATCATTCTTGCCCTTTTAACTCTTTCCTCCCAACAGCTGATAAATGCAGCTCAACAGGAAACACCTTCACAAAAACTTCCTAAATACACTTTACACACGTTTCCACTTACTTTTCCCTATGCATAGATATCAGACAAAGCAAAAATTTTAATGGAAAAAAAATTAAATTTACCTGACAATTTCAGGCATAGAACTGAAAAATTTAGGCAGTTGCATTTTAAAATGTATTGCCCTTCCCACAGTGATCTTTTCAGACTGCTCCACAAGGTGTGCAGAGGAACATATTAAGTGTAACAGATGAAAACATCCTTTTACACCAAATTGGTGTTTTTACTGTTCCTGACTGAGCAGGATTTCATGTGTTTAATGTGCAGAAGTCATCATGCTGAAGCATGAGGCATCCTGCTATCTAGAAAAAGCCCTCAGATGAATTCATCCAAAGCAGGAAGCTGTGTGAGATGATCAATTAGAAAAGCAAAAAACAACTGTGCCAATAATTGTCTCTAGCCAAAATCACCTTTAAATACCATTTATAACAATTCCTTTAATACAGAGTGTAAAATATCATTGGCTGTGCCAGTCTGAGTATTCCACTGTTCCAACAATTTCATTAAACCCTTAATAATCCTTTAAAATGAGCAATGATTAATCTATTCATTTTTAAGCCTTGTTGTTGAATGCAGTGATAGACATCAGTTCTTTCACTGTTAACAAGTGCCAATTCTTGGGCATTGTGACAAGTTTCATTTGTCACTTTCTGAAATTTTTCAACTCATTCCATCAGGGCATCCACATTTGGACTAGGCATTTTTGCCAAAGAAATGCCACACAATTTTCCACAACTCTTAATAAAAATAGGCTGTGTTAATACTTTGTGCTATCAAGGTGTGTAAAAATGACTCAGCATAATGCTTGAAAGGAAAAGAGAGATAAGAAAGTTTACAGATTAATTTGGACATCTACCCAATAGCATATGTCTCAACTGTTTAGAAACCTATTACAATTGGTACTAAAACAAAAATAATGGTTTGCTGAAACAGAGAAGGAAATTGCTTGCTAGAGAAGCAAATAAATATTATTATTACATTGCATGAATAAATTCTGCAAAGTAGTGAAATTAGGCAAAAGATTTAAAGAAATAATATTAATTTCCCTGCACGTCTCCTAAAAACTCATATTTAGAGATGTAGTCTCACCTAAAAACAGCTACACTATTATTTGTGTCTTTTCAGATTCCATTTATAAAATGAAAAGAATCATAGGACAATTTTCTTAAAAGAAAAGAATTACAGGACAATTTTCTGGAGGAAAATCTCCAGGTCTCCAGTCAGGTCTCCCCAATGCCTTGCCTTGACTTCTAGCAATGTCGCTGGCTGCTTCAACTCTTGCAGATCAATTGCAGGTTGCTGCTCCTCTGAATCATCATCTATTCTTTAACTTTAAGAAGTCACTCCAGCCTGGTGAAATGAAGAGGCCTGCATGAGAAGACTGCTACAGACATTCAATATGTCTACATCAGTCCTTCCCCTCAGAAGTGCAGATAAGGCTCCCAGTGCCTCTTCATCAAAAGCTTCAGTGGTTTTGCAAAGTAGAACAGAAGAGTGATATACCACACATTTGTAGAGCAGAGCAGAAGAGCAATGTATACACGGCTGGAGGATACACCAAAAACATGATACAGAATATCTTAAGCCATAATGCCACTAAGAAGCCCCTTTTGGATCTCACATCCAATGCTGGTGTTCCTGATGTCAAAACTAAAAGAAGGAACAATGAAGTGGGGTAAGTGGTCTTGCATATCCCACTGAACATTTTTGTGCAGCTGGACCATTTGCAACTCATTGCTGAGGTATGAAATACCTGGTGCCAAATTGCATGTACTTCTGATTCTCATGTTATCTTGAGTTCATCTCTTGATTATTAGTTGCTCTTCTGATTAGTTCTGTAAAATTGGTAGCGCCATGATAATTTCTTAGGCTTGGTGAACTGAGAAATGTCTCAGTCATAGATGCATAACATTCCATTCCTTTGCCTGACTAGCTCTTTCCATGAAATATTTACCTTCCTCGGAGATCTCTACTCCTGACTGATATTGGTCATGATATCTCAAAGTTAAAGGAGAAAAAAATGATCTATATTAGTACAGATATTGATCACAAGTATGATTGTGTGAGCCCAACTTTCCTAATAAGTCAGGCTACAAGTAGTATAATGGCAAGGTCCCTGAGCTCATGGCTTGTTTTTTAACAGTAATGATGGCTAAAATGTCTTTAATTTCAGATTTGCAATGCCCTGACACCTTGATGTTGTTCTCACAAACTACATATAATTAACTGTCCTGAAGCCCTAGGGTTGGTTATTGTGCTTCTACAAGAGCAGGCCTTTTTTACTCTGACTCACAGATATTTGGCATGATTTTTTTTGACGCTGGTTAAGCCTTAACAGCTTTGTGAATTAAGTGCTGTATTTGCAGTTTTAAAATTTAAAAAAAAGAAAGAAAGAGAAAGTAAAGCCAACATCAAAAATTCTTCTGATTATATTTGAGTTAGGGAAAAGAATTGCTTGTTGCCTCTCCAAGATTACTCAGGCCTCAGATCTGCAAAAAACCCTGCACAAGTAGCACCTAGCCTAGTTCTGTCCAAGTAATCACAATACCTTACACAATTTTATTAATAGGGCTTCCTAAGCCATATTACTTTGATGGAGCTGGATTTATGGCATAATTACATGGACAGTTATCCCAGAAGAGCTGAGGGGAAGGTAACCTCTGAAAGGGAGTCAATGTTAAACCCTTGTAGGTGGAAATGGAATCGTAGCATCTTAAATTGCCTGAGTTGCAATGGCACACTGTGCCTGACTAAAGCCTCACTCCCTGAGAGCTGTAATCCAAAAGATCATGATTTACATACACTGATAGATTAATTGGGTGTGCTGTTCATTTGATATACATAAATATAGAATGGAATCATGGAAACACAGAATCATTAAGGTTGAAAAAGACTTCCAAGATCACTAAGTCCAACCTTTAATCAAATGCCACCATGTCAACTAAACCATAGCACTAAGTACCACATCCAGTGATTTCCTGAGCACTTCCTGGGATGGTGACTCAGCCATTTCCCTGGGCAGCCCATTCCAATGCTTGACAGCCCTTTCAACAAAGAAAATTTTCCTGATGTTCAGCCCAAACCTCCCTGGGCACGGGTTGAGGCCATTTCCTTTTGCCTTCTCACTTATATATATGGGAAATGAGGCTGATCCCCATATCTGTACAAACTCATTTTGGGTAATTGTAGAGAGTGATAAGGTCACCCCAGCCTCTTTTCTCCAAACTAGACAATCCCAACTCCCTCAGATACTCCTCATAAGTGGGCTAGAATATCAGTGACTTCTTCTTCCTGGCTGCTCTCCATTCCTGTCTCCTGGCTCAGTGGTGCTCAGTGGTTAGTTGCCCTGAGGATAATTGGTCTTCCAGTTAAAGACTGAGGCAAAAGTGACATTAAGTACTTCAGCCTTTTCC
The DNA here is from genome assembly GCF_028769735.1 of Zonotrichia leucophrys gambelii. Classification (NCBI taxonomy): domain Eukaryota; kingdom Metazoa; phylum Chordata; class Aves; order Passeriformes; family Passerellidae; genus Zonotrichia; species Zonotrichia leucophrys. The sequence continues at coordinate 40,923,493 of NC_088172.1, forward strand.
TCATCCCAGCTGACAATGTTCCCCTCCACATCCAGTAAAGGGTGATTCTAGCACTTCTAAAAAGCCCTCTCCCCTAAAGATGAAGAATAATGTGGAATGAAAAAGGAAGCCATGACTACTAGTTTTAGTTTAAAAAACTGTTTCACAAAATAACAGTTGCAAAATCAAAGTTATCATAAAATAATCTAACATCTTTTTGTATAATGATAGAATAGCACACAAAAACACATAGTAATTGCTAGCATTGAGTTGCTAACCAAAATAAATTCCCAGAGTAAGAGAATTTTAACTTGTCATGACATGAAACTGGAGAAGACAATCAGGCATTTATAACAATAATGATTTAGTTATCTTTGAGTTTCACAGTTAAGACTCCAAATTTAGGCCACATTATGATCCAGTTAGTTATGCTGACTATATCATTCTGTGAGCCTTATTAATTAGAATGACTCATGGAATAAAGTCCTATTCAGTATAATCAACAAAGCAAAATCTGGCCCTTTTGGAAAACAGTCTTTTATTTTAACAGTTCTTAAGGACATCCTTTTTGGGGCTGATATCACCAAGTTCCTGCTGGCCTGCCATACATATACACTGGCTGCATAAAAAGGGATATAAATTTGTTTAATTATTTATTCAGTTTAATATCTGAACCTTGGAGAAAGAGAAACTGCAGCTAAAGGAAGGATTTCTTAGCATTTCAATAAAGTAAGCACGACAACAATACATAGAACAATAAGAACACTATTGAAACAAATAAACCAACCTAAAATCAGTAAAAGACAGAAAACTAAGAGTTAATAATTCATCTATGGACTTTTTAAAAGATAATATGCTCACAAAACAATTGGCTTAAAAGAAATAATTGCCTAAAGGAACGTAGTGGGGGAAAATCCCTGTTTTAACAAAGCTGGCTTTATTTATAGATTTTGTAAAATAGTGTGAATATTCACTGAGCCTTAAAATGCCTCACTTCAGGAAACTGCTGATTTCTTTTCCTGTTGGCTTCTGAATAAATACTGACACTCATAGTGAAATATTTGTTTAAAGTTTCAATTTATTTGCTCCACAGGCTTCCTTGGGCTTATCTATCTCTAATTATTCTTTTGCTGAAGTTGCTGTATTATAATAATAGAAAACCCATTAGTTACTTGTACAGTATTATCTGCCTGTAATCTGTCTCCTCCTGAGTTTCCGCATACCTTGGTCTTTATTTCTCTGTGGCACTCACAATAGGATTTTCCTGTGGTACTTTGCAGGCTGAAGATACAGAATATTATTATTTTGTTGAACACTATCATACTTCTGCAATGAATACAAAGCAGTCTCTGGCTCTTCAGTGCATGTCAGCTTGAGATTTTTTTCCATATGTTGTCACAAGAGCAGTGTTCTGAGATTAGGGCTAACCACACAGTTGTACCCTAGATGCTCTAACACTGACATACAGAGTGTCAGTGATTCCTTCAGTGGTAGGTCCTTCTGTGTGTGAGTGTGCACGTCAGCACTCCCCAGACTGCTGCCCCAAGCACCAGGGCCACAGACACTCCCTATTGTGCTCACTCACCAGAAACTCTCCATTAATAAGAAACAACAGATATAATATTAGTATTATCTTCCAGTACTCTTTTTCATATCAACCCAAGTCATGCTCTGCTTAGCCCTTGCCCTGCCATGTGAGTTGTGTACTCACACCTGAGTTGCTGTGCATGCAGCTTTCCTTCATCGTCACACAACTGCAATATTCTCACCATGATGGCAGCCCTACAGTTTGTGAGTCATGTGCTGTAAACCAGAGAACACCTAAACTTCAGGCATTCTGCAAACACATAATGGATTACTTAAAGGCTGTTTCCTGGACAGCTGTGTAATCCTTGAAGCTGCCAGCAGTCTATCACTGTCATTCATAAGGCTAGGTTGTCATACGCCTTTGGCTGACCAAGTTGCAGGACTTTTCCTGGAGCAAGGTCTTGGCAGTCCCAGGGTGTGCTGAAGCAGAGCTTCACTGCTATGGTTTCTGCTCCAGGGCAGATTTTTTGTTTTGCTGTCAGATTTCTACCAGAGTCAGGAGCTTTTGGATTGTGACTTTGCAAACTGTTCACCAACTCTGCCTCTCTTGTGGCATCCAGGTAAAACTTGGAAACAGAAAATAACAAAGATTAGTGTGTTTAAACAACTGTCAAAGATTAAAAATATGCACTTCCAGTGAGCCTCACAAGACGTGTAGATTGATATTTAACAATCTGAGTCTCGTGTTGTTCGTACAGGAAACATAAGTTAAAAGGACAGCCTTTCTATTATATTTAGATCACAATTTCTTCCACAAAAACATGGCACATGAAATAAGGGCTTGTCTCAGTTTTGAGTCCCTGTTCCTTGCTGCATGTGGGCAGTGGTGTCCGTCCTTTATGTGGGAGCAGGGAGGTTGGAACACTAACTCAGGCAAATGTATCCCCATTGCTGCAGAAGAACATGGACATAAGCTAGCTTATTAGACTAGAGTGAAGACATCTACAGCATTTCAAGGTTGTCTTAAAGATGTCTTTTATCAAAAAGACATTTTTGTGGTTTTAGAAGAGAAGACTGAAAGAAAACACAGAGTTTGTCAGTAACTTTTCTTCTGTTGTGTTTTTTTCAGCAGAATGGGTATATAATGTGTTTCTCCTACTTTATCAAGGTGACATAGCAAGTTAGTAACTGAGTCAAGCTAATTCTCCATTATTTGGCTAAGATTTCTGTCTCTTCACACATTAATGTTAGCATAACAAATTATGATCAGAGAATATGAAAAAGAAGGACTCTTTCATTCCATCTTGAATTTATTCATTATATAGCAGACATTTTTTCTAGTGATAATGATTAGCTTTCAAGATGTAAAGCGTATGCATTTCAAAGACAATTAATTTTGATTCACTACTGCTCAGCTAGGTAAAGTGAAGGATGTGTGCTGCAGAGTGGATTTTTTATGTTACGGAAAAGTTAAACTCCAAAGGGTTTTATTTAGCTTCAGTAGTTTAAGCTCATCAATGTCACTTCAAGGAGACTAAGCATGTATCTGACTTTGAGACTTCCAAATATAATTAGGAAATGTTTAGCTGCTTTGCTAGCTATTAAAGGCAGATGTCTTCTCTTCTATTCTGTTTACATGTCCAGACTGTGAATATAAAAAATAAAATAAAATAAAATTATAATAATAAGCCATCAAAACATTGCTTAATTTTTAAAATTATTTGTAGGATCATTTATGCCATCCTATATACTAAATCTTCTTAAACATATTATATTTCAAGAGGAAAATCATCCTGTATTCTAGACAGAGACAACATAAAGTTCTAGACAACTCTTGTAAAAGTATGTTTCCCTCAGATTTTAGGTCTTAAAAGCCCTACTTCACTCCACACTGTTTTCAGAAGTTTTAACCTGGAATAATTACTAATAATTAACTAGAAATTTTTATTCAAAATATTTTAAAAACTTTTTTACAAAAAAAAATACTGACCCTTGAGTCCATTTTGTCTGAATAAACTGTCTGTCTGAAAATTTTTATTCATATTAATATTATTTTTATTTACTAATTCAGAAACTTACAAAATGCATTAAAATAGGTGACACATTTCTTTCTTTACATATTTTTCTATGGCTGAAACTAATACCTCTGCTTGAAGGAGTGCTATTGTATAGATTGATGATATGAAAAAGCATAGCTAGAAAGAAATGTAAATCAAAAAGAAAAATATTGTCTTTAATGCTAAGTCTGTATGATCTCTCAATATGCATTAAGGAGCTTGCTTATAGGAAAATACTTTTTTCCAGATTTGTGTAGCTTAACTTTTGAAAGAATTTATAGCTGATTATATTTATGGGAACAAAAGACATTTCTGTGTATGTGCCTAAATATAGCTTGAGGAATTTAACTTTTCTTAGTCAGATTTAAAATATTTCAATCTAAAGCTGTGGGGTTTAATTCATATTTCAATTTTTCAGCTACAGTTATATCTTCTTAGCCTTTAGCAGTAAGTCCTACCAAAAGATTTCCAAATCATGTTGGGCGTGTGTTGTTAGGAGGTAGCCCCAGTGACAGAAAAGGAGAAGTTGGACAGTAAAGGAAAGTATAACAATGCTCTGTGAACTGCAACACTGAAATAGGTGCTCTTGATGGGCATCCCCACAGTTACACAAAAACAGACCACACTGAAGTTTAAATTCAATGGCAGGAATAGGAATTTACTGTCATAAAATTAAAAAAAAAAAAAACAACAAAACAAGAAAATCAAGCCAAACCAAAAAAAAAAAAAAAACAAAACCCAGACAACACTAACAAAAATAAAAATCCAAACACAACCAAATTAAACAGGATGATTTCAAGCTTTTGCAGCACTGCATGCTGATGGTAGATCTATAAAGGAACTAGGTGCTGAAAAATATCAAATGTTTTGAAATCTTACAGTTCTGACTGATACTCTTCCTGCAACCTCTGGCATAAGTTCATGTTTAATCTTGCCTATTAAATACAGTTTGTAAATGCTTTATTCTTTGCAAGTTGTGAGAAATTAATTACTTGACTGAAGATTATTTTTGAGTTCCGGCAAAGGACTTGCAATAACATCATTGGATAAGATCAAATTGCTCATTGAGTAATCTAAATTCAGTAGCATCTGAGCAGTATGATCTTGCTCACTTTAATTAATTAACCCCTCAAAAATTGCAGCATTGAACATCCAGTTGAGAGAGCAATTAATGTCTACAACAAATTATGTCAACATTCTCTTATGTTTTATTCATATACAACTTCACCTAATATAATTAGAGACTAAGGGCTTCTAATTCTGCCGTTATTTACACCCTGCTCATTGCACACTTCATTGACTAACTTGAACAAAAAAAATGAAGATATAAGACTTTCTGATTTCAATTACCTTAAGTTGATGTTCTGCTGCCTACAGTTTATCTGTACATATGCGGAGAAGTGTCAGACACCCTGCAGCATGCTATGGCATGTTGAATAAAATCAGAGAAAACACAAGAGAGGTTAACTTGCCGTGAAATAGAAATACATCATTTTTATAAACTGGAAATTTTCAAAGAACAAAACCCATGAGATAAAATTAAGAGCTTCTTATTTTTAAACTGAAATTGTGACATACAATTCAGTTTTCTTAAGCTTATGATCTTTGACATTTGGACCGAACCAGTAAAATGACTGTTGCATACACTAAACAAGGAACAAAAAGATAAATGTCAACAGAAAGTTTGACAGGTTTTGCCATTCCTTTAACTAGTTTTGACAATTTCTTATTGGCAATAATCATTATTAGTATGAATAGTACAGCATCTCCTATGAACATTATCCAAAATTTCCATTATACAAAGAACCCTTAAGAGTAGTTCAGTGTCAAATTCAACTCTTTTCCCCAGGGCTTGAGGATAACAGATTAAGATCTATTGATCAAATCAGTAATATTTCTGTTATGAAGAATGCTCTTATTAAATGTTCTAAATATTTTCCAGAGATCATGCTGTGAACTCACACATTTTTCTTGATCATTCTGGGGAGAACAAGCATGTTCTCAAGTTCAAGTCACTTTTATGAAACATCCTATCCGCATGAAAATATATGACTTTGTTTGCATTTCTTTGTTTTTTTCCAGTGTTTGAACGGTGTACTTTCTTTTAAAAGTGGTTGAACTTAGGTAAATAATTTATCTCTTGGATTCAGGAGATGGGTAGATAGAATGGACAAATTTTCATAAGCACATATTTAGACTAATTACAGAAAATGTGCTGCCTTAAAAAACTGGGATAAGCCCCAGAATGTAGTTAAATGCTGCTTTAATTCAATTCTGTGTTGTGGTATCTCCCACAGGCTTTGCTAAGAAGTTACAGGTTTGGACAATTCTATGCAGCATGCTTGTTCTATTCTAGTATTGAAAATAGAAATAAAAAATGCAGAATCCTCTATGATAATCTTTGTATCATTTGGGCAGTTTTTCATTCTATTACACAAAGATGGTCCTCAACAAACATCTCAGTCCTAAAACTGAGCTCTACTACTTTGATAACCAGTTGATTCCCGCCCTCTCCCATTAAGATTGCATGTTTTCTATGGTGAATATAAAAAATTATTTTATCAAAAGCTATAACAGCTTTTTTGTGGGTATTTGCCCATTAAAATTATGCCGTGCACATTTCAAATATAGAAGAATACAAAAAGTAAAAATCCTGATAAGAATACTGATAAAAACTTGATGTTCTGTAAGTAGTCACATTAAAAAAATAACTTTGCTGTAGAATAACTTTATTGTTTTTTCTCCATGTGTTCAATTCTTTCATGTCTTTTCAAGATTATTAGTAATTTGATTTTTCTCCCAAATTCAAATTAAATTCCCTCCCTACCTTCTGTTTAACAGAACTTCATCTTTGTAGTGACTTTCAAAGGCACAGGATAGTCCTAAAGTAATTGAAATGTTTGGTTCTGCAGTCAAAATTAGAGAAGAAAAAATCTGCTTTTCTTTGAACTGTAACTTGGGCTTTATCCTCTTTATGCTCCATAAATCAATAACCTGGACTTCTCTGATTTGAACTATATTTCCACATGTCACTGACTACCCCACATTATGTAAATGACTTCATAAAGAACAAAGTCTGCTACAAAAAAAAAAAAAAAAAAAAAAAAACCAAAAACCACAAACCAAGAAAAACAACAAAACAACCCCAACAAAAAAAAAAGCAACAGAAAACAAACAAACAAACACAAAAAACCAAAATAAAGTCAACAGAAATGTAACTCTGTCACTGATTGCAATTTCCCAAGAGAGTTTGATAAGAGTTTCTGAGAGATTTCCAATCATAGTTAAAATCAAATACACCCATATATCCTTAGGGTATATTAGCACAGAAAATCCATTTGCCCTATTTTCTCCAAATTCACTTGTTCATCCTTACAAGATTGTCCTAATTTCAGCTGGGACTGAGTTAATTTTCTTCCTAGTAGCTGATGCAGTGCTGTGTTTTGGATTTAGGATTAGAATAATGAGATGAAACATGCTCAGTAGTGCTTACCCAAGTCAATGACTTTTCACTTTCCTTAATCAACTTCCTTCCTGATGCCCAAGAAGCTGAACAGAAGCCACAGCCAGGACAGGTGGCCTGAACTGGCCAAAGGGATGTTCCATACCAGAGAAACTCAAGCTCAGTATATTAACTAGAGGGATCTGGGCAGGAGGGGTGGATGGTGTGGTTTAGTGATTTAGGGGTTGCAGTGCTGGTTTAACAGCTGGGCTTGATGATCTTAAAAGTCTCTTCCAAACCTGATGCTTCTATGATTCTATAAGCCTTAGAGTTAAAGAAATAAGGGAAATATGAGGCCTTTTTGTTGTTTCCTTTTTTTTTTTTTTGCACAAGTAGAGTCACAACCTATCAGTTGCTTATCCTATTTATAGATATTATAGAAGATTTTTTACTTGGCATCTGAAGATGATTAATGCACTGACAAGACAGAGTCTTAGGAGTAGTTGCTCTGGAATATCAGTTGTAGCATGGAAGAAAGCACACAGAAGGAAAATTGGGTTAATGGGTGATGCAGGCTGACATTTCCCAGCACATTCAACTTGATGACTCAGTGACAAATAAAAGATGGGAGATTAGGTGATTTTATAATTAAGGGGTTGAGAAGACCAGTAGTTTATAATTACATTTCACTGTACTATTTGCTTCTTCTGAATAGTAATTGAACTTTAAAATTTGCTTTTTACAAACACGCTAGTGCAATTTCATTCCCCAAATATCTGTATGATGCAGGCAAATGAGCATTGCAAGTATGGCCAAAACAAATTTATTGAAATTCATCTTACACAGAAAATTAGACTACACTTCCAGGTCTTCATTTGAAGCTGTACATTAATCTCTTGCTAGTTTAAAACCATTTGCTGGCAAAGCTGACAGGTTTTCTCCTAAAGTGAAGTAAATATAGTAGATTCTGGGTCATGTCGTATTTTGTCACCTTCTTTCTCAGCCTTAAAGCATCCAGAGCCTATAATCTATTCTTTTAGGGTGTTTTAAGGGAAATATCTTCATTGTTTGTGTCACACCCACTGTAGCTGAGTCCAACACAGAGGAAATTACGATGAAGTAAGAAACCTTGATAGACACATGGATGCCTGATAAATACTTTGTGAACCCATAAAAAACAAAAGCAGCATTTCAACTTGTTTAGCATTCCTTGAGGAGATTGATAATCTGATTTAAAAAAAAATTCAAAATTAAATCTCCCACCTTCTGTCTAAGAGAACTTAATCTTTATAGTGACTTTCAAAGCTGTGGGATAGTCTTTGTAAATGAATTTTCTTGTTACATAATAAAAATAGCTCTGCACTTCTAAAACCTAATTTAGGGTGTACGGGCTTTAAGCTCCATTAATCATTGGCACGTCCTTCAGCTGAAGTGTGCTCACCACCTCTCACAGGCTGTAATATATTATGTAACCACATAAAATATAAACTGCAGTAATAGACTCCTTTAAAAAGATAAAAAGCAAGACAAAGCTTATGTATAAATATTGAAATACATTTTATAGGGATACTACCCCAGTACAACACTTGAACTTGAATTAAAATTACCTATGCTTTCAGATCCTCTTCAGAGGTAGAGTTCAATTAACATGAGAGGGACTTTTGAATCTGCATGAATGCCACATGTTATATGAATGCAAACCTTGGAAAATGCTTTATTTCAACTCTTGCTGAAAACAAAGACTCATTATCTTTTGTCTACATTACTAAACTGGGGCGTAATAGAACCAAAAGTACAGATAATTTTTCATTATTTATAAATATTAACATCCTTGTACAGGATTACCCTCACAAAGAGCAAATGCTATGTCTTTTTCTCAGTGCATAACCACTGAGGCATTAATACACTGATGTGCAGTTTCAGGAATGTGTATTTGAATAAAAAATGTGCACTCTGCAAGATGCACAGTAGTGAGATGCCTGAAACTCATTATCTATCTACCAAGTAAAATAACATTGTTCTTCTAAACAATGTGCTTTTTTCTTAGCTTCTTATTAGTTTGTGCAATGTAACTTTTAGAAAAAAATGGTAAGTCCTGGCTTGCACTCTGAAAATCAGGTTGAATATCTGCTTTTTCAATATCTACTCCTTCCTTAGAATTTCTTTGTTCTTGTGTTTATCCTCCTGTGCTGCAGAGTCAATATTTCATTGCTCCATCTACTCTGTTATTTTCATGCTGGGCAATTTTCCTTTTTTTTTTTTTTTTTTCCCTATTAGACTGCTGGCATTCCTTGGATTAATTTGTAAGCTTTTTGAAAGTATTTATGCCCAAAAGACAACCAAAATTTCTGCAGATACACAACCTGCAGTTCTGTTCTGTGAGCAGAGTTCATTTGCCCAGGACCCTGCATTATCCTAGATGAAAATTATCTCTGCTGTTATTTGGAGCAATGCCTGAGTGCGTTTGGAATATGCTCAGAGTCTCAAATGAGAACATGTATCTTGAAATTGGGTAAAAACTAGCCAGTAAACTTGAGATGCATGCCAGTTGGAGGAATCACAGTGGTTGGGGGGCAATATCTATTTAGTGTAGCAATAAAAAGAGATAAGAAAATTTGTACACCTGCAAAATGCAGATACCACCAAGCTAATGCCAACTGAGCCTTGGCACACCAGGCCAAGGATCGTCCTGGTGATAAGCCCCATGGAGCTCAGTTTTAACTCCTCCAAATGCAGTCATCTTGAATCCAGAGGCAAACTTGACCCTCTGCATGCCACTATGATGTGTGCAAGTGCCAGGATCTCTGGAGTCCAGCATACTATAGACATGCCCAATGCATTTTTAGACTGGTTTTGTTAGATTTTCCTTAACAGTATCCTTTTACATAAGTAACCACTACTACTCTTTTTTTGTCCTTGTTGTTGCACTTAATGACCTGCCACAGTTCCAAGAATGAGTTCTACAACAAGATACAAATACGAGCATATATTTTGGGAAAATACAGTCTATGAAATGCATCTAAAATAGGATAAATTTAAAACAGTTGTACTCATAAAAGAGAAACCCTTTTATTTTATCAAGAACTTGTAGGACTATATTCTATATGCTCTCTATAGCTATATGCTATATTTGATATTGCAAAATCATTATGCTTGGAGTAGATGCCTTATCCCATCAATACCTTTTTACTTTCAACAAAATTGCAGACTATTGCAATAGTCTGCAAACAAAAATTTCCTATATACAATATTGTCAGTTGATTGCTCTATCCCCATCTCTTGTTACTGTTGTGTACTAAGATAGAAGTGCAATGTAATTTAGGTATTCAAATTTCCTTTGCAGTCAGTGGAGGGAGACAAGCATTTTAGAAGGACATTTCATCCCGTTCCCAAAATTAGAAACCCACTCTGCAATTCAGAGAGATAGGACAGACTTCCTTCAACCAGAAGCTGGCATCTATGTTGTAGATAGTATCATAGAATCACAGAGTACATCTGATCTACTCGTCTGAATTCTCTGCATTTTTTGTAGTGAAAAATAGTAACTTCCATTCATGCCAAATTAGATTCCAAATGGGATAGATTAGTTCATTGTTAAAGATATCCTTCCTCTTATTTGACTGCTGAAGGAGATGCTGGGCATCTGCCTTACGTGTAGAAGTAAAAGATATCTAAAAATAATATCTTCTATCTCAATTACTAAGACTGCTTTCTTTCTTAATTGAGCCTAGCTCCTACCCTTGACATTTCAACTTAGTTAAATCTGAAACGAAGGTAAGATGAATCTTGGGTGCTTCCCCATCCAGGTCCTGTACTTGCAGATGTTTATCTATTTAATTACATCCCCCTAATTCCTTTTGAGCACCTATTTGATTCTTTCTTTGAAATTATGCACTCATTTAAAAGTTCTGGAAAAAAAAGTCTTTCCAATAATTTAGATAAAACTCCAATTTCTAGCTATGAATGTGTATTATAAAGTACAGGCATCTCTTTTCTTTTCTTTATGCACACAAGTTCTAGCACCTGGCTGTGGTTCATCCTCTCTCATCCTTCTAGGAAAATTTTCGTAACCCTTTTCAAATTGTAACAGGTTTCAACTTCTTAATTTCTTTCCATGTATTTAATAAATATTTGTGTGACATATGTATTTCTTCTGAACTGTATAGAATTGGAGAAAAAAAATCACAATTATCTTTCTTCTTCCTTAGATAGTGTTAATTAATGAATCTCACATGGCTTACATCATCACCATCTATTTTGGTTCCCTTATAATGTTTGTAGAATGTATAAACTACATAAACAATGAAATCTAATGCAGAACATCCAGTAATGGATCACCTAATGTAAGAAGGGAGGGTACTGGGGGCAGGGGTAGAAGATATGTTTTATTGCAGCAGCTCTTGTTTTATATTACAGCCCCATCTGCCTGTGCTGGACCTTTGGATGGCATCCGACAGTACAAGCTAAAGCAATGATCACTCCGAAAACACTTCAGCAGATCAGCCAAATTATCAGACTCAAACCAGATGGAGATACAAAAATAAGTGTCTTTTTCTCCACGAGTTTATTGAGAAAACTCTAAGAGTAACTATTCTTATAACGATGACAAAAACGTAACACAAACCGTTTGTAATACTGGAAGCAAAATCCCCCACTGCCAGGTAAATGAATAGGCCATTTTGCTTTTTTTTCTTTTTAAATTAAATATGGTTTGTTCAGACTGCCTTTGTTAAATCACCTTTTCATAAAGCAACATTTTAGGTATAGGATAATAATGCTAATATTAAGAAATATTTTCTTTTTATTTAAGATCACCCATTAGAAGCACAGTCTGCATGTACACATCTGCTGTGGTGATAATTAACAAAGACCTTTTTTATTTGATGTGTATGCATACTACTACAGTGTTTATATTCTAAGATATAAATATTTCAGATTCTTTGTATAGAGGGTTTAATTTACCTTCCAGGTCAAATTAGCAAGGTCAGTGATTTCCCCCAAATATATATCAACTATAGAACCATCTGCACTGAGTAACTGCGGTTTGATTTACTGAGCTATCATTTTTCTCTTCTATTTCTTGTACTTCATAAATTTTGTATTCTACTATTTTCCCTATCTTCATTGTCAATTTCTCATATATATAGAAAGGTGGTGATTATTTTGCACCAAATATGTTTAACAATTTTTTATAATAACCAGACATAAAGTTAGTATATTCTCTTCAATCTAAAAATAGACTTTTTTCCCAAATTCTTCTTGATAGATCAGACCACTAAATATAGAAATAAAGAGCTCTTAATGATTATTTATTATCAAGACACAGAAAACTTCTCAAAGTTGAGATATGATTTGATCATTTTGGAGCATTATTACTTTTAGACTCAGCAATTTGGCAGTGTTAAAATATGATGATCTTTTCCAGCCTTCTTGCCAGGAGTTCAAGACAGGTATGAAATTTAAGGCCTAATTTTGTTCTCTCCCTATACTGGCATAAATCAGGAAAAATGCCATTTCATTCAGTTGACATACATCAATGTAAAATTAGATGTTGGTCCTGATGTCAACTATCACCTCAAAAACACTACCAATAATGGTGCTTTATTATTATTTATTATTATTTTTGCACTTGATATTGGTATTTTGATATTTCCCAAAAAACCAGTGACAGGATTGAGGTAGCAGTGCACAAACCATGTGCTGCTAGCATACCATTATCCTCAGTTTTTGGAAAATGTACTGTCTCCTGTCAGCAATGTTTTGGTTATTTGTCTCACCAGCATGCAATTCCAGTTCTGAAGGATGGTTCATAGGCAGTACATTACTTGAGTAGACAACTCTCTAACAAGATCTAAACTCTCATTTATGATCAGTTACCACATCAGAAAGCAAATGGGGAGGAGGGAAAAAAAAACAGGCAAATATAGCAGTAATGTGATCTTGTACAGTTTCGTTGTGAGAATGATTTGGTCATTCCCTCTGAAGCTTTCTGAGGGAAATAAAAAACTATCAGCAGTCTCCATCTGCCTTTTACTTGCTTTACTAATTACTAGAAGGGAAAGTGTGTATGAGTGGGGGTTTTTTACCTATGCAAAAGAAAGTTTTTTTCTCTCTTCTCCTTTGAGCATTTGTAGAGATTTGCCACTCCTTGCTAAAATGTGACAAGAGTAATGTCTTTTGTGGTTTACTCCCAGATTTTGTTTTCTTTCTTCAATCTTCTCTCCTTCAGCAGGCGGAAAGATCTTTAATGTTATTCTGTCCTTTGCATGCAATACTGTGAACAGATTGGTGTTGTCAGGGAATTACATCCAATCTCGTGTTGAGCTTTGAAGAGGAATTGTTTATGATTAGGCGATTTACAGTTGAAGTGGGCAGAAGATGGCAAGGCCTGTAATTAGAAGGAGGGAAATTTATCTCCCAACAGCATGTTCCTCCCTCTGAGCAGAGCCCTAGAGTGAGAAAAGGGCAGATGTAAACACACTTCTCCTCCAAGCTGGCTGATTCTGCACCTGGGTTTGATTGAGTCTGGGTTGCTGCTGCCAGAAACAACAGTTGGACTTCATCCTGGTTAGGAGAGGCAAATTCTATCACCACTGTCTTCTTTACTTAGTTTATCTGTTGTGTTTTCTAAAGCAAATTGTTGTGACACATCTCCCTCTTTTGACCCAGTTGGCCAAATGTGAATACACAAGCTGTGGCACATTACCTGCTCTGGGGTTGGAGCAGTCACAGGTCACTTGAAGAGTTGAAATGGAATCAAAATGTCCCAGAGCAGTCATGCTAAGTAACATCTGTCTGAACATGAACAAAGAGACATTTTTAAAGTCCCAAACCTCTTGCTTAAATCTGTAGCTGTATCCTTCCTCTGTTCTCCTGCCTGTAGCTGTGCATCAGGGATGTGGCTCTGCTGTTGAAACTGTGCCTGTCCCTACGAGGAGACAGTGGCTGCAAGTTACTTCATAGATATTACACCTGTGTTTAGAGTCCAGGGAATGGTTGAGTGGCATGGCAAAGGGGCTCATATTCCCACTTCCCACATCAGCTTGCTATCTGACTGTCTTACAGGTGTCTGTGGTTACCTTATGGCTTTCATTGGAGCATAGCACCTGAGTTTCTGAAGTTGGCTTCTCTTGTACACAAGCATTACCTACCCAACTCCCATACTCTACTCTGCCATTCCCAAGAGTTTCCTAGAAAGAAAACATAAAAAGAGCTTCTGATTAGGAGTATATCAAATAATTCAACTCTACATTTCTTCCAGAGCAGTCCAACTACTCCACAGATTAATTTTATTGTCCATTTTAAAGTTCAGTGTAGCAATTTGTAAAATCCAGAATTTAGATTTGCTAAAGTTTTGAAGTGATAATTTTACCTATTAATTGTAAAGTCACCTCCAGCTAAATATATTCTTTTGTTAAACAGGAGAGTAAATAGTAAATCATAGAATCATAGAATAGGCTGAGTTGAAAGGTATTCATCAGGATGATTGAGTCCATCTCCTGGCCCTGTGCAGAATCCACCATGTGCCTGAAAGTGTTGTCCAAACACTTCTTGAACTCAGGCAGGCTTGTGTAATAAAATCACAGAATAATAATGGTAACATAGAATAATAAATGACAACTTATGTTTTCCAAATTTTGTTTCAGCTTTCCCATTCAGGAAGCTGTTTCTTCAGCTTTTCTCCTTCTCCCTCACTAAACTCAAAAAAAAAAATAAATAAATGTATTAAGAGATATTTGAAAATTAACAGAATGATATATGCTTCCAGACTAAAGTTCCATATCTAAAAAAATACCAGTCAATCCAGTCCATTCTGGATACTTCTAGTCTATATGAATTTCCAGCCAAGACAAGCTACTGTTATCCATAAAGCTGTTAAGGAAACAGAGAAAAGTTACATTTGTTTTTAACTCATCATTTTATGTACATCTGAAAACCGGATTTTTATGCAGCAATGTTATGGGGTTTTTTTTGTAGCCCCCTTTTAAGTAATTGTTTCATTGTTCACTCTCCCCCAGTTTCTCACAGAACAGAGATATTGTAATTAGTTGCTGTAGCTCATAAAGGATTTTCTGCAGGATGCATTATAGCCATAAAAGGAGATGATTATATTCCACTGTGAACTCTTAGAGAACACAGCACAATTATTTACAGTGTCTTCAATCTCCCTGTGCTCTGCAGTAGCAATGAGGTCCCAGGAGTTAGTTGACCTCAGTATGTGACCAGTAGTTAAAGTTGGGGGGTGCTGCTAGTGCTCATTGAGTCTGAGGAAACAAAGGAAAGAGTTTTACAGAGGCTGCCAGGTTCAATAAGCCAAGACAAAACAGGTTATTTACTAAATATGTACCCGTGGGAAAGGTTGCGGTTATTCTTTCTATGTAATGGACAGACTGAGACTGAAAAAGGAAGAAATACAGTTAATACAGTGATAAGGCAACAAGAATTGAACAAAAATAGTATATACCTCAGTAACACAGGTGAGGAGAAAATAGAGAGGAAGTAATAGAACTGTTTCAGCAAAGATTGGACTGAGGATTTGATTGTATTCTCCAAATTCCTTCTCTGATAAAAAAACCCAACAAAACACTAAGAAATGAAATATCCAGAGATTTCTGAGTATAAGATTGTGCTGTGCAAAAGTCACAGAACAGTGTATTATACTGGAAATCACTGTAATGATAAAGTACCTAAAAGTTTGGAAAAATCAATTTTTCATAAAATCTTCCAAAAGATGATCAGTTTTTTAAAGCATCTCTGGCATCTGAACTTTAAAACAGGTTTCAAATGCATTTCATGTTCAATACCGAAAGTGGATTTCAAGATAAAGAACATACAGGTTCTGCTAATAGGAATTTAGGTACTATGTTGCTTTTCATGCTCAATCAAGTTACCAAAATCTTCTTGGAAGGGCTTAGTTTCATAAGTCTTAAAATTAGACTTCTGCTAATAGCAAAATTGGTTTAAGCATCCTGGCTTTCATAGCCTCCTAATATTGGATTCTGAGACATGTCAGGGCCAGATTTTCTCAAGGTATGTAAGAAAAAGGATTTCGGAAGTGGACATGTCTGGCTTCCACTAAATGCCCATCTTCCTTCTTAGACCACTATATTTCTCTAAGATCTAAGGGACTTCTTGGATGAGTGGCAAACAATAGAGCTGCAGGTCAAATCTGAAATATTATAGAGTGAGAAGTCCTGGATGTCACCAGAGTGTGTTAATTTCTTTTATGGCTGCTATTTGATGCTTATGAGTCACATGGGTCCTGCTGATCTGTGCTGTGCTGCAGAAAACTGTACACAAGTTCCTAATCACTCTCAACTCTAGCGTGAAAATTACTTCTCTGATACTAAATTCAGTTCTTTAGAAGTGAGTTCTGTAATTTGAAGGATGAATGCAGCCATGGCATAAATGGTGACTAGAGTCCCACTGCAGGTAGGGTGACCTGCTGTCTCATCCTCCAAGGGAGCCCAGGCTGTGCCCCATAGCCCCAGTCACAATGGGGTATTGCTACAGGGGCAGTTATCCTGCAGCTGGCAGAAACACAGTACCCACAGCCTTTCCGACTTTCAGGCTGCTCTGCCCTGCTCTTCTGCCCTGTCACAGTGTTGGCACCATTTTGACTCCCAGTACAGCATCAGAGATTCTCTGCAGAGCCAGAAAATGCAGGGATGTGCTGAGTGGACTGAGCGATGCCAGCACCACGGCAGGGGAGATGGGACTAGCATGAAAGCAGAAACCTTTATGGCTTGCCCTGCAAATCTGTGCTTGGCATTACATATTCAGCATCCAAATGCCTGGTGAATCACAGGTCACATTCATTAATTTAGGCTTCACTTCAGCTAGCTGATTAAATACATAAAACAAATGAATATTCCCCTTGATTTCAATTAGATCATTCAATTTAAACCTAGGCAAATGCTAATCTTCTCTGAACTAGGGCCATTGCTGTTCCATAATAAAATCTGTTACTTCATTTGAAGGGACAAAAATGCATAGAGAATGTTGGCTGCTATAACGAAGGAGAAAAGACATGCTCAAATTCAGCATTGATCTCTTGTGTTTAATCTCTGCAAATACAACCTGAGCTGCAAAAATGACAAAATCAAAGGTAGCATTGGTGGGGTAAAACACTTGTCTGTCATCTGATTTATTGGAGCTCTTTCCCTGGGAGCTGAGACAAAATCACATTGGCCAAAATAAAAAACAAATAGTCACTCTGGATGTGTCACCCACCTGCAGATGAATGTACTTGATTTGGCATTTGCCAGCATCCTCAGCTGTGGACCACTCACAGCTGCCAAAGACAGCAGTGGGATGCCGAATATTCTGCTGCTCTAAATTTCAACAGCCCATTTCAAACTGACCAACCGAAGCTAGGAGCCTCATGACTTCAGTGAGCTCTTCTTGGACTCCAATGCCCATTTTTGAACTGAAAGTCTAACATTGGGTTCATTTGTATGGTTGCCATGAAAATAGATTAATCAGTGCTTTTGGGGTACATGCTGTACTGCTGAGGACTCCAGAAATACCTGCTGATAATTTTTTTTAAAAACTTATTGTCATTATTCTCTTCACATATATTCTTAAAGCTCTTAAAAATCCTTTCTGACCCTTTCTTATCAGCCATTTGTCACATAAACTCGTCTGCAAAAATCATCTTGTACACTCTAATAAGTAATAAGTAATAAGGTTTATTTCTCCCAAAGAAGAGTGAATTCTTGAATACAGAGAAAAAACAGAAGAGTACATTTAAACAATAATTAAATCTATTTTAATGGAATAGTCTTTGCAACAACAAATTAATCTGTGCACAAAGGAGATCAGGCTTCTCAGAGCCATGTCCAGTGTGGATCTGAACATATCTCAAAGTGGAAACTCCATAATTTCTCCGAGCAACCTGCTCCAGTGTTTGACTGTCCTTACAATTAAAAAAAAAAAAAAATTATTTAAAGGGAATTTTTTATTTCCTTTTGTGTCTATTATTTTCTGTTCCTTTCATTGCCCACCATCAAGAATAGCCTGACTCAATCCTTTTAACTTTCTCCAATGTGGTATTTATAAACATCTGTCAGATGTCTGTGCATTTCATCTCCAGGCTCAAGGGTCCCAGCTCTTGCAGTCTTTTCTTGTACAAGATGATCCAATGCATTAGTCACCTTTGTGGGTCTTTGCTGGGCTCACTCCAGCTTGTCCATGACTCTCTTGCACTGGAAGTCCAGGACTGGGCACAGCAGTCAGGGTGTGTGTCATCAGGGCTGAGTAGAGTGGATCACCTCTCCTGATGATGTTTCAACCTTATGCAGCCCAGGGTGGTGTTGACCTTCCAAATACATTTTAAAAGGAGTATATGGCACGGGAAAGAAAGAGGTCAGGTTAAAACAGATGTTGATTTGCTGTGCTTGCACAGATGTCATCATTCTAACCTTGGCTGCTAAGATTTCACCACCAAACCTCAAGCTGCTTCTTTTATCTAGCATTTGGTGCTTAATATGTCCACTTACAAACCTTGTATTGAGAATGCAACAAGCATCTGCATTGAATGTGAGAAGCAAGTATTCAAAATCTTTCTCTGACAGAAGTTTTGTGTCTTCTTTCTTCGGAAAATATCCAGTAAGTTATTCTAAGTCACTCTTAGCCTGTTTTGTTTAAGTTATTCATGCACATGAATCATTACTTGTTCATTGGTCTAGAAACCAAGTAAAGGGCAGTAATTGGAGAGACTGTATCCCATTCATTTCCACAGTTACCAGCTGAGTATCTTGCTTAAAACAGAAAAACTTTAAAAAGTGATATTGAAAAGATGCTCTTCCTCCAAACCTCCATTCTTTAACAGTCCACTAACATTTAGTGTACAATGTTTTCCAACAAGTATCCTCAGAGGATGTAGTTGAATACTGAATGTCAACTTTGAAATGATTCCCCAGTGCTCTGACCTTTCTAAGTAAAGGTTCTTAGCTACAGTTCATTACTTCATTGTATGAATCAAGTTCTTTAGATGAGATATTTAGACTATGAATCCCCACTTGAATATATGTATGAAATGTGCCTCAGTGGATGTAGAAAAGATTTTAATTTGACTAAACTGTAGACTTAGGCATTAAAAGAATCAGTTGCACACTTCCTATGACAGTGCTTCAAATCAACACTTTTGGGATAGAAGCAAAGATGAGAAGGAGCATAAATATTCTTCTTTTTTATTATTATTTTGTGTCTAGTGAGGATAAAAATAAAATTTACTCTGTGAATAACTTCTGAATTTAGTTCTGTGTTTCCCATAGGAGAAGATTACAGGATTGTTATGTATGTTAATTATTCTGAATCCAAATATTTATATAACCTTAGAGGGTAATGAGAGGGATTTCACTGGGACTACAACAAAAGCTAGATTCTGTGCTGTATTACTTGTTATTTTCACATCATAAAAGTGATGTGAAGTTTATCCTATAATGCTTTTCGATAAATAAGGGGGGGAGAGCACTCTGACTAAATTTCATTGTAAATTACAGCAGAAGTATGATTGTAATAGGGAACAAAAAGACTAAGGTTTTTCAGTGTACAGCATTTGAATCCAGTACCTAAGCAGAAAAATACAAGTCTTCTAAAGACAGTGTTAGATCTGTCAGTCTGATGTAGATCTCTCATATCCTGGGTGGCATCTCAAATGGCACTAGATGTCCACATTTGGAGGACTGAGTTTTGCATAAGACCTGAGATTCACTAAGAGAGTGGGATGTCTCTATTAGATGTGCATTTGTTTAGAATCACATTGTAGTATATGGAAACTACAGAAATGCTCATTTAACCAAAATTGTCTTCTGATAGACATTGAAGTGATTAGGAATCTAGACTCAAAACATGGGTGTTAACCTCAATTTCTCTTTTCCACTAGCAATATTTCTTTCAATACATGCATTTTGGGAAGAAAAAGGATGTAAACAGTCCTGTCCCGTTTCTGCTTATTCAAGATGTTAGACTACAAGTGCAGTAATCCTTCCATAGCTAATTGCAAGTACTTGTACACTCATTCTCCTCAAGAGGAGGATCTTTCTTAACATCCTGGCAATTTGTATGTGGTATAGAATACTGCAATGAAAAAATTTAACTGAAAATTTCTGTACCTGAAATAAAGCTATAGGAAGAAAAAAGAAAAATCTTTACATTTCAAGATGGAAACAAAGCAGCAGAGAATGTTTAATCATTTCCTCCAAATTCCTACAACTCCAGGTTTTGAAAGCTTTTGTAAGTTAAGTATTTTGTATCTATTAGCTGAAAAGTAATAAATAGACACAGTAGATTTATGAGAATTTGGCAGTTTATGGTGATATACTTCTGCATTTTCATCTTCCAGCTCTTTGATTATTTGAAAATGGTGTTGAAATGAGTATCTAAGATGAATGATGGTTTTTCCAAAGACAGAATTGCCACATGATTGAAATAAATCTGATTCAGCACCACCAAACTGAAATTTGTTATGGAAAAGGAGCTATATTTTAGCTAATCCCTGCCATTCCTGTAAACAAAGTTCTTTAGTTTAAATCACCCAGAAACTGAATGAATCATTACTAAAGTTTACTTTAAAGAATAAGTAACAAAATTTAAAATGAGAGTACTCTAACTATAATAATAGAAAAGTCAGTATCCTGAAACAGTAAGAACATAAGATCATACTCTTGGAACATTCTTTTTTTCTGAATTAGGCAAAGAGCCTCTCAGCTCTTCAGTCTTTTGAGCACACAATGCCCTTAATAATGCACTTCTCAGGAAGGAGTGACTCATCCTTGCCTCCAAGCTGGAGAGACATGCATTTTATGGATGGACAATTCAATGGCCAAGGAATTGGCTGGATACTTGCACCTGAAGATTTGCCATTGTGAATGGCCCGATGTCCTGGTATTGACCACTGACAAGTGGCATTCCTCAGGGCTTAGTACTGGGACCAGCAGTGTTTAATGTCTTTGTCAATGACACGGACAGTGGGACTGAGTCAGCCCTCACCAAGTTTGCAAATCACATCAAGCTGAGTGGGACAGTTGACTTGCTGGAGGGAAAGGAAGGGATTTTATCCAGAGGGACCTCAACGGGCTTGAGAAGTGGGACTGTGTGAACCTCCTGAAGTTAAACAAGGCCAAGTGCAAGGTCCTGGACCGGGGTTGGAGCAATTCCAAGCTCCCACACAGCCTGGGCAGTGAATGGACTGAGAGTAACCCTGAGGAGAAGGACTTGGGGGTGCTGGTGGTTGGGAGGCTGGACACAACCCAGCAATGTGCACACAGAGACCAGAAAGTCATCCGTGTCCAGGGCTGCATCCAAGCAGCATGGCCAGCAGGGTGAGGGAGAGGATTCTGCCCTTCTACTCAGCTCTGGTACTTGGGGTACTGTGTCCCCCTCAGGGGCCTTCAACATAAAAAGGACATTAACACGTTTAAGCAAGTCCAGAGAAGGGCCATGAAGATGATCAGAGGACTGGAACACCTCTCCTTTGAAGACAGACTGAGAAACTTGGTTTTGTTTACTCTGGAGAAGAATCCAAGGAGACCTTTTAACATCCTTCCAGTACATAAAAGAGGCCTAATGGGGAGCTGGAGAGGGACTTTTCACCGAATTGTAGTGTCACGGAAACGAAGAATGACTCTAAACTGCAAGATGGTAGATTTAGATTAGATGTTAGGAACTCTTTACTGGGAGTGTGATGAGCCACTGGAACAGGTTACCCAGAGAAACCGTGGATGATCCATCTCTGGCAATATTTAGGCCAGGTTGAATGGGGCTTTGAGAAACCTGTTTTAATGGAAGGTGCCTCTTACCTTTACAAGGAGCTTGGAAAAAGATGATCTTTCAACACTCTTCCAACCCAAAATGTTCTGTGATTCTATGATTATCTCTGGCAAAACAGAATGAAAAATGTGTTTGGCTGTAAGAACAGACTTTCTCCCCACCGTACACCCTCCTCTTTATTGGTTTTCATAGCGCTGTTCAAAAGTCACATTTCTCTTTAATTGAAAAAGAACACATTTTTAAATGTTAAGCTAGGATTTCAGTATGACATACACCCACTGCCTGCTCTGAAAACATGCTTCTACCTGCTAAAATCAAGGAAAATTGCAATAGGTATGCTTTTCAGTAACAATAAAAATGGTTCTCTGGTTTTAACATTAAGTGTTTTGAATATTTTATATCATGTGATTGATCCCTTGCTTAGAATAAAAAAATGAAGGTAATACTTGGGGCTCTTTTACTAAAAGCATTAGGCTCTGGTCTTTTTTCATCTCTTATTACTGAGCAAAGGATTTCAAGCAGAGGTCAGACAGGTGTATGTTTGACAAAAGACAGATTTCTAGAGATCACTGGTTCAGATAATATCTAGAGTCTAACTAGTGTAATTCAAAGGATTGTACTTGCAGCTATTTCTTATAAATTCTCAGTCCTGGATTTCCTTTATTTTTCTCTATATTGCCACTGAGACCTCAGGAGTGCATTATTCTGCCTACCCACTACAGAAACAATGGAGATTGGGCAGGTCAGAGCCATCGAAGAACAATCCACACCCTGATTCCTGCATACATACAATTAGTTGGCATATTTTTACTAGTGAAATGGTACATACAGTTAGAGCAGAAAGAATAATCAAAGTTATGATCTCTATCCCTTAAAATGGTAAGAGAAGTCATAAATAAGAAAATTGGTTTTGAACCTTCCTTACTAGCTTGTTCTTTTTTCTCCCATATCACCTAATTTTTAGCACTCCTAAAGCTGAGAGACAGTTTCCTGTTTATAAAGAAAAAAATCAACCAGTATTTTTTATAAATGTACAGATTTCAAACTTTTGGAAAACATTAGAATATTGCAACATGGTAAGGGAAAATGAGAATCAACATTCATCTGAATGGTAAACATTCAGATTTTTATTTTGCTGGATCTGAAAGGTGAGTAGAAATGCCAATAAATGGATGCTGACCTGATTTCAAAATCATAAGGATTGAATTTACAACATTTTTAAAGGAAAACACACTGATTTAGGAAGGCTGAAATTATATTCCTTCTAATCAATGTATCTAATAAATATGTTAAAAAATTATGGAAGGTAAAGAATAAATTAAAGAGTGGGTATTTCAGCTTTTTCATATCAGCTAAAGATTGTATTTAAAGAAGGTTTGGATTGGATTGGATTGGATTGGATTGGATTGGATTGGATTGGATTGGATTGGATTGGACTTTTAAGCGCACATAAGAAAGTTTGGAATATTCTTCAAATTCCCTGTGAATTTGTTCAGGAAATACTTTATTTTGCTGAGGGATGTGAAAGGAGGAACTTTTGATATGTTAATTGGTTCCATGTCTTGCCAGGTTTTGAAGGTAGTTGCTTTTTGAGTTTTTTTTATTAAACTGTCAAGTCTAAATAACCTTTGTTGACATTTCTTTGGGAAGTGTAAGGGGATAATATTTTCTCCCATAAATTTCATACTGGAAATACATAACTTAGAGTGTATACTGATTTCTTTAGATTCATTCTTTGTGAAGTCTCAGGAAAACTAATTTATTACATTTTTTCCCTACTCCTACCTACAAGTCCTCCTGTTTTTCAATTAACTCAGTTCTCACTGCTTCTCTACAATCATACCTATGATTGGTTTTCCCTCAGGAGTAATGGCTGCTGCTTTCTGTTGAATGTTAAACAGAGTAATTATATCTTCAAATACCATAAATGTCTACTTAATTCCCTAAATTGTCAATACTGTTTGTAAAGGATAAGTGAAAAAAAATATTTGCCCTCATGGTTTATTTAGAATGCAAGCTGCTACTGCTGGCTGTCTGCATGTATGTGGGTAGTGGCTGCCACAAAAATCTCATTAAATGCTATGTAATCCTTGGTGCTATGAACCTAATTTTTAAAATCTAATCTTGTGAGTGCACAAGGGATTATGAGTGATAACTTTCAGGTCCTAATTTTGGAAAATTGCAGTTTGATGAATAGAAAGAGAAAGTCAGAAATCTTTGACACCCTTCCACTGCCAAAAGCTTGTATTTCAAAAGGAATGACATTTTATTGTTTAATTACCAATACAATTCAATATATTTTTCATTAAAATAAATCTTCTAGAATTACATATGCATCTGTTTAATGTAGATCTTTTTATTGTGGTTAAAATGTTCTATTTCTATTGATTCCATCAATTGTAATAAGATTTTAGTTTCTCCAAGTTCATGACAGGATTATGATACACAGCTTCAGAACACTGAAAGATATAAACTTTCAAAAGTTATGGAAAATATTTGCTGTATCCTGAAATGTTTCAAATGCAAGAGATTATAAACATTTGAATAGATTTTTTCAATAGGAATGATGAAGGATATGTAAAAGCAAGGAATTTAAGAATTCAGAATTAAAATCAAATGTGCTATCCTTACACTGAAAGTCACCTAGTAAGAAAAGGGCAGAGAAATTTGAGAGAGCTATTCTGAAACTTTGGAATATATGTCAACCCAACATTTTTGAAAACATTCCCCTATTTTAAGAGAAGTATTAAATTTGGCTTTTAACAGGAATAACTTCTTAGACACAAGGAGAACGGTAATTAAATACTTAAAACTTGATGATTCTGTAAAGGTCAAACGGCTAATATTAAATGTATTGCAAAGTGATCCATGTCAAAAGTAATTTCTGAGAAGCTTGGGTGAGAACAAAATAGTCCATTGCAAAATCACTCACTGTTAAGAAAGTGGAAAAAGCACTGCTAAGTTATTGAAGGCATCAGCTCTTGGATCTCATGACAGCAATGTGAAAATTAACATTCAAGCTATTTTTAATGTATTAGAAAATATTTGCAGTTTAAGAAATACAGACAATTGTATTTTCTAAGATAAATAATTAGTGGATTAATATGGATCACGTATGTCTTTATTTATTCATCTCATCTATAGTGTAAGACCTATTCTGAGCAGAAATTTCATTTCATTTTGCCATCAACACTCATCCTACAGGCTTTTTCTGCAATGGATGTGAGTGTTGTCTTTTTTCACTATGAGCTTTCTAATTGTGCCAGGGGTTAAACTTATGGGTTTTGCAATGAACTTATGTAAGATCAATTTAATAAAACTTCATCTTATTTATAAGTCAAAATTGTAAGTAAAAACATTGTAGTACAGATCTGCAGGGAAAACAATTCCAAAGTTAGAACAGTAAACAAAATCATGGAGGAACTAGGATTTCAACTTTCTATTTCTCTTGGAGAATACTGTTTCAGTACAAATTTCCCCATGTGCTATTTTACTTTCCAAAACACTATCATTTTTTTTCTTACAAGAAAATATTGTTATTTGATATTAAACACAAATTAAATAACTGAAAAGAAAAGGGTATTAGTACAGTGTATTTCTGGTGATTTTAATCCGCAAATGTTCTAAATGTTTTGTTAGTTTTGCATAAAAGTGGAGATTAGTATGTCTTAAAATTAAATTATGGCTAAGCTTTATTAATAATTTAACTCAAAAATTTTCTACTACATAAATTAAAAGTTTAAAGGATTTTTAAATAGATTTTTTTTTAAATTCCTTTTATAAAAATGCTTTAAAAGATATGTATTTCTTTTGAAATGTTATTGCCATTGTCACATTCTGTGAACATTTTACATTTCATTAATATTTTACAACTGATTCTTCACAAAAAATCTGAATGGTTCTACATAAAAGATTTGTTTCTGATGCCTGTGGGACAAGAAATAGTTGTTCAACAGAAGCATTCACACAGTACCTTTGGAAACAACAACTTGTGTTATACAGGTTTCTGTAATTTTAAAGAAGTAATAAATTATAGATAAACTGATGACCTTGTTACCTCTACCTGCACAGCAAGTGAAGTAGGTCATTTCTTGGGTTATTTTTGGGCCATGTTGTTTTTATTGTTTTTCTTTTGTTACTGGAAAGGTGTCTCTTTTGTTCATACCAGAAGAGTTTAATATAATTTCAGTCATATAAGTACTGACATTATTGCAATTTCTACAATTTTTTGCAAATTATTTACCTGTTTGCAACATAGTCCATGATATATGAAGTCATAAGGACAATAAAACAAAGGATTTCTTAAGTACTGATTTGCCAGCACAGGAAAATGAGTTTGTTAATTTCTAAGTTAAAATTAACTTTATCCTCAGAGTTGATGGCACAAAGTGTAATGTGATTGAATGGATGCAATGTCTGTATTTTTCAGAGATTTTATTTTTTAAAAGATAAATAAGCAGCTATGTAGTCAAGCAAGCATTTTACTTAACTAATTTATGAATTTACAAAGCTAATTAAGGGTGGAATGATACAATGATCCAATCAAGGACATGATTAAGAATTATTCAATAAATCAATATGTGAAATTATCAAATCATCAAATGAATATAGCAAGTAATCAACTAAAATTACAAGGTTAACATGAGGAATCTGAGAAAATCATATTTAGTCCAGGATATCAACTGATTTTTTCAGGCAATCAGAGCATTGACCTAGTTTCTGAAGTTCCTAGACTTTTGCCAGGAAACTTATCTATCTTGGTTTCACTCAGAAAAGTAGCCAGTCTTTTTTGGAGTCTTTTGGCAATTCCACTTAGTAGGTTTAATAGGTTGTTAATGTTTTGGTTTTGTTTTTCCCTTTTGTGAAACAACACTGTAACATAGATTCTAAATACACATGTAGAGACAAATAAACAATGTTCAACACGAGATTTTCTGTGAAGCTGTCCGAGGGATGAATTGACAAAAGACCAGAAGGAAGAAGAGTTGGTATTTATATCTAGTAGCACTTTTTGTTGGAGTCGCCAGTTCTACCTTAGAAATACAACTAAATTATGTGGAATAGTATGGGTGAAACTTATGTCAAAAACCCTCACAAAATTCAAGACAGGATATCTCTTAGGAACCTTGTTTCCATGGAACAGAGAATTGCATGAGTTTTACAAGAGAGGAAAATTTCCATAATCATCAGAAGACTGAGGGGGCAGGAGGGCATTAAATCCTTCATGTCTTTGTGGAGATGATCTATCCAGAAAGTGAGCAACATGTCTCTCCAGTGTTTGTGTTAATCTAGCCCATATAACATCAGCAAATTTCCCATCTGGATTGCCCTGATCTTTATCTTACCTTTTCTTTGCTTTAGAAATCTTAATTCATTGAGATCCATTTAAATGGATCTAAATATTGATCTCATGCTTTCACAGCAAGAAGTCTCTTAAGACTTACACAGAGTGCAAGGTATTGTCATTAGTGACCTTTAACTTGAAATCTGCTGATATTATTCACAAATATGGGTTGAACAGAAGAACCTGGGTCCAGAGATACATCAGAAGTCTAGCTGAACTAGAAGAGACAAGACCCACAGTGAGAGCAAATTTTATGTTATTATATGAAGAGAGTCAACATAGTTGCCAAAACACATTCCTTTCTTTGGGCTTACATCAGCATTCATTACGTTTGTTTAAATACTTGGGTATTTACATGAGAAGAATTAGGGAAGTGTATAAATTCAGAATTCATCTTAATAATTCCAGAGAATATCACAAATTTTATTTTCTGATGAGTTATTAAATCAACAAAGATTTTCTTGCCAAGTAATACTTGGAATTAAAGTCCTCAGAATAAGACCAGAAGAGTATTATATAGTTTCCCAAGTTAAGACAACTGTGCATTTGAGTAGAGACCCAAAGGTCTAACCTTTAGCTATGACTAACAGCAAATTCTAGATGAAAAGTATAAATCCCAGGAAGTATGGAGGGATGTACATACCAGTGGCTTTGTGTTGCAGAGGAAACATCTTTAGGTTAACTAATTTCTGAAGGTAAATGTAAGCATCTGTAGTTGTCTGTAGTGAAGAGTTCCGCAGTTTAACTAAATGTAGATGTGTAAATTTAGTGTAGGTGCGTCCCTGTTGTTGGGGGTATTTGAACCTGATACCTGACACATAAGAGCATTCATTATTTCCCTAGTTCTTGTTCACTTCCCCAACTGATTTTCTCGTTTGATGAGTCTATCTTGTATTCTCCACCTACTTTACCTGACTGAAGATCTTCAGTCTGGTCCATCTTCCTTCATGTGAGTGTTCTTCCATAGTTTTAAACATCCTTATCCCATTCCTACACAAAGGCAAAATATTGGAATAGATTATTTTTGGTTTTTGGCAGGTTTTCTTTACTGTTAGAAAATATTCTGTTGCTAATGGATTTAGCCAATGCTAAAGCAAGCTGAATAAAATTGACACTGCACATTTTAATCATGGCAGACAGGGATTTGAGACTTAGGTCAGGAAGCAGATTGAGAGTAGGAGTGGACAAAGATGAATATTCACTTATGAGGGTGCGGCCTGACATCTGTCTCTAGGTTATAATGTCAATGGAAATATCAGAAAAGAAAAAAAAAACATACTTTTTAACCTGTATTTGACATTTATTTCCTGGATGAAGTCCAGAACAGGACAGAAAAAGCAGGCAGACCATAAACAGACATAATACACTTTTTAAAAAAGCTATTAAAAATAAATATACAAGCAGACTTATAAGCAAACAAGCCGAACTCTAAATCTTAATTTTGAGTCCACAGAGTGAATTGAAAAAGATTCCAATAGAATTGAGGTGGAAGAAATTATGTTTCTTTTTGATTACATCTGGAAACAAATTGGGTTTAAATTAGATTTGTGCTGCAAACCAAACCTTGCACAGGGAACTGATATATGTGTAGTTTTCAAGTTCACATTGAAGGTCCATTTTTTTTGGCAGTTGAGGCAGTGATTTAGTGAAGTACTTAATTACGTGCCAAATTATATGGGGTTTATCTCTATCTTGCTGAAGAAGTGAAGCTCAAACTCTTCTAATGTATTTATATATCTAAAGTGAAGAAATTCAGTGGACTTTTTTTAAGAGGACTGGAGATGAAGAATATGCATTTAAATTACCTGCAAGTAGTGCAGGATGACTAATTAAATATGACTGAAATGTGTATGCATTTTTCATAGTTTTAATAAGTGAAATTTTGTGTGAAAGAGGATGAGAAATGGGAATATAGGAAGAAATTTTTTGCAGTGCTTAGATAATATAGTTGAGCTTCACTGTTCCAACAAACAGAACTATGTTTCATATTTTATTATTATTTAGAAATATATTTTCTTTTTTAATGAACAAAGTGCAGAGTTGCATTATCAAAAAAGGAAGGAATTTTAATATCTTAGTAGAAATTTTAGTTTAAAAATTACAAGAAATATCAAGTGATTTATGAAAAAAAAAATGGCCTGTATTAGGGACTATACTGATGACAATTATGATGTATGATTACATATAGTATTCTGATATATATGATGGTATTCTCACATAATTCTCTATCTTAGAAAATAATTTTAATTCTGTAGCTCTTGTAATACTCATATCTTGACCATATGAAACTTCATTAGCATTAGTGTTAATAGGCTTCAGCACATTTTCTGTGAAATATTTTCTACGCCTCATAAACAGATTATAGGTTGCTAATAACACTTACACAGTATTTCAAGGAACAAAACACAAAATATCTTTGAAATAAATAGCTCACCACTGCATCTCCATTACTAATGAAAGTGAAGAAGAATGACACACAAAAGTACCCAGAGATGACATGCAAATATTGATTCTGGAGCTGTAGAATGTGCTTAGTATTGTTTTACTTTATTTTGAATCAGTAAAGCCTTATATTCTTTCATATTAAACAAAGAATTAGCAAAAAATAGAGGTGTGTGGAGGAAAAAAATTACCACTTCTATATACATTCTCTTTGCAAAACTAATTTTAATAGCAAGCTTTTTTCATTAATTTGAATCAATAGTAAAATTTAATGATCAGTTGGCATATATAAAATTTTTAAACACCCAAGTATGTTATCTTTGCATTTGAACAAGTGTTATGTGTATATATATAAAAACCCAAACAACCCCCTTCCTCATGAAAGTTTTAAAATTATTAATATTTTAGTAGAACCTCATGCATACACTTGCACATGCACACACTCATAGACATACACATACACATATGTAGGTCTTCAGTGTTTTGAGCAGCCTTGAATTCAGCTTTGTTGCTTCAAAAGGTAAAATAAAAGTTCATGATCTTACATATTAGAAGTGCACACAAAGGGAAAATCTTAAAATTGTTCTCGTCTAGAGGAATTCATGGAAGTATTCACCTGTTCTAGTGAATTGGCTAAATGAGCTTATTTCATATTCAGAACTATTTTTGCAAGGAAAAAGAGAATTAATTCAATTAGAACTTTATTGAAAAGCAAATTAATTAGACTATATGAAATATCATCCATTCATCAAAGTACTAACCAATGCAATCAAATTTCTTTAAATTTAGCAGTGATTCCAGAAACTTAAGAAGAGAGTGGATTTTTGCACAATTTTTGTGTTTATAGTGAAAAAATTCAATGACCCTGAGTGTTTATGGAAATATATACCATGATCTGAATTTACAGAAGTTCTTTTACAGAAGTAACTAAATAGTGTGCTGGATATTAAAATGTGACTACAACCTGGTTTAAAACTTTTTAACATTTTCACGCATTTCCCTCACAGCACATTTGATTTTCCCCGTTATGGCTGTGGTTTCTGACATATTCATGCAACCCAAGAATCCAGATGATGGATTGACTTGTGGAATGTCAGGTTTCCTTGCAAAGCATCTAAAACTGCAACACTGACTGCAGGACAAATGTATGCTATTTAGCAGAAATACATCAGTCATGGAAATGATCATGCTGTAAGTCCTGTTCAATACCTTACAGCCTATTAAACAGAAGAAAGTGAAGCAAGTTTGCTTAGGATATTATGACAGATTGTGAACATGAATAATAGTAATGCATTCCTGCAGTCTTAGATTGTCAATATTAACATGAAAAATTAGCAATCATTAATCCATCAAAGAATGCTGAGTTTCCAAGTCTCAGTTATTATTGAATTCCTGTATTTGAAGGAATAGAAAATATTATGAAACAGGTTTAGTGATTGAGTTTAGTGGAGCACCTTACTGAGTTGTTATAGCAAAAAGCTTTCTTCATCACCAATAAACCTGAAGATTTAAAAGAGGTATTTTATACTAGATCACAAAGATAATGAAAGATACCAGAAGGTCTCAATATAATGTACCTCCAGGAAACTGATTATGGTAATGTAACCATAACTGGTTTTTTTTCCTGGTCATGGTAGAAAATAAATCATCTTTGCACATTTAAAGTTTCTGAGCTGAAGAACTGTTCATTACGAAGTATCATAAATCATATATGGCAAATGACACAAAGGAAACTGCTATTCATTTAGGATCCTTGCTCTAAACCCACTGAAAACTCTCATTGGGTTCCTCTTAACACAAACAGGATTTGGGCCATTCCTTCTGTTGAGGAGAAGTAAAAATGTGAAATTAATGACCTTGAATGACATACTCTACAACATGAATAAGGCTCCAATGGTGTAGACAGGGAGACAGACTGCTTTGCTGAAAATGCCACTATTTATTAAAGCTGACATACCATTGCTTGCATCTTCCTGCTTTCTCTCCTAGAGTCAACAGGGGGACTGGAGGAGTGTTGCAATTTCTGTGTGTCTTGCATTTCATTCTTCCATGAGAGCCAAAAAATATCTCTGGCACTGAACTGCTAGAAGTCAGATGATTCTTTTCTGACTTTATTATCTGCCGGCGACAACATGCTGAAGTACAGCTGTCCTGGAAATACATATATACATTTATATATCATTATGGTAAAGGAACAAAAATATTTCCAGTCTTGATATAGTGAAAGAACTATTTATATATGTGTAATGGTAAGCACAGGGAGAGTCCTACAGGCTGTCACCATGTCATACATTTACTGGGGGAAGAACTACCTGGCTTTAGTCCTCTTTATGCCTCTCTTTCCATTCCCTTTTCAATAGTTCATGTGTACATTGCATGTAAGCAGTTAAGGTTTTACAAAAACAAAGAAGCAAACAAAACCCCACAAAGAGATTTAATTATGAAAATAAAGAGAAAAAGAAATTATAACTACAAAAATATTTAAATTAAAAATTGCAAAAGGCCTGTTTTCCAGTAGACCTGTGATAAAGGGAATTCAAATACAGTATCTGATTCTCTTCTTTAAGAGATTTCAAAATAGATCTGAAAATGTTTTTCTTACATTCTCCTCCTCCCAGTTTCATCACTGGGAAATTCTTATCTGGAACCTGGATAAATATTTTCAACAGAATCCTATTGAAAACACACAAACTAATTTATTTCACAATGAATATGAAAAAATATGGAGAATTTTAAGTTTTCATTTGTATTGGCTTTCATACTAATGGTAATGTGAGCTTTCAGCTTATATTTCTGCTTACTAACATTCTTTTTTAACAGTAGCATTACATTTGAAGATTTGATTGGAACAGTTCTTTGTTTGAATAAGAAAATATTCAGAATTGCTTTCTGTTTCATCAAAACATGTCAAAGAAAATTGACATGTATTTCTTAGAATGCAACAATATAACAATGAAGTGACAAGCAATGTCTTTAAAATGTCTTCAAGGTTGAAAGCATATTAGAGTAATAGCCATTAGTATGTGCCTTGCTCGGAGTTCTGCAGCACAGTATTATATTTGATTACTCAACTAAAAACAGTCATCCATTAACCCCCAGAGAGTCACAGCTCCCTCATCATGCCTGAGGCCACACCACCTAGTGTGTCCCCATTATTTTAAATGTTATAGAAGGAACACTAGGACATATAGAAACACCCTGAGGTCACTCTTTGTCATTTCAATAAAAGTTATGGAAGGAAATGTATCCCCTTTCCAATGTTACCACAGTCAGCAGCACAGTAACATGGGGGAGGACTTTGGCATAAATATTCAAGGGTGTTAATGGGTTAAGCCTCAGTAGGACTAGAAGAAAAGCTATGAGGAAAAAAAAGGTGTGCTTATCAGAACATGGCTAGTATTTTCATTTCACTAGAAGAATGAGGGGATTTCACTACTTCCTTCCATGAAAAAATGCAGAATTACAAAAGGGAGCATTAATAAGCTGGTAAGAAAGAGTGTATTCCAGCCTAATGCTACACACAGCACAGTCAGAAGCAGGGTTCTTCTGCGGAAGCTATTTCATAATTAAAAAGGAGGTCACAACCTCGGCTACAAAATTATTTTTGTGTAGTAGAACAATCCTATCCTGACATTTAAAAAAATAAATATATGTAACTCATGAAAATACATATGTAAAACTATCACCTAAAATTTCAATATTGTCCTGTATTTTAAATTTATTTAATTAATTTATTGGTGCTCCACTTTTGACTATCCTCCTAAAATTTTCTGGAAGCAGATATAATTGTGGGCAAAATTCCTGATTAAAATAAGATCTCCATCCATTGACATAAGCTACAACTGTGGTTCCACATCATCACAACAGTGATGGAATTTGAGAGCTTAAAAATGCTGGATCCTCAGATATGTTGTGATCTTTGATACCGACCAATAACTCATACTGATAAATCACAGTTGTGCCCAAACTGCATTATGTATCCTTTGTTTTATTTATACTAACAAAACCAAACATAAAAGGAAATTCCATAAGCACATTTCTAAGGAAACTGAACCAGCCATCACAATGAGGTTAAACTAGTTGCTGAAACCTATAGGTATAAATTTAATCTTCATTACACCACCTTGTCTATGTAACTGGAAGTATTAAAAGTCTTAATTTTTTCTTGATTGTAAAACACTTAAGGAGGCTTTGAAAAATTGACATGCAAGTTCAAAACATCTTTTTTTACTGTCGTGACTCACACAGATCTTAATATTCTACTTGATAAAAGAACTATTCATTTCTCTGCTTAATATTTTTGAGGCTATTTTTTCTTCCCCTGTATTAGGTTCAAATTCAAATAGTAAGCTTTCTTGGGCAAATCAGGGCAGCTGGACATAAAAGTCTGTATGCATGCTGTCTTTCCACTCAACCATGTAATGCAACACTTTGCTATCTCCATTAAAAGACTTACTTTGTACCATATCATGCATTTCATAATATTTCCATCTAAATGCAGATTTTTCTGTTCCATGTGTAGCATCTAGTCAGGTTTTCCATAAAAATACCAGCGGGACAGAACATTGAAATTCATTTTGCATATTAAAGAAATCTATCCTAGATTCCTTTTATTTGTTTTATCAACTCAAGCAATAAACAAGAAAATTAGAGTTTCAGCAATGATGGAGAAAACATTTATGATTTTATCAGATGCAATTTCTTTTTTCCTTGCTTAGACAATTTCCGGGCTCTTAGGAGCAGGTAATTTTAAAATGTTGCACTGATGAATGGCATAAGACCATATATATCTTTTAACCCAAGTGCAGTACATTTGGCATACATTGCCCAATAAGAACTTCACTTTGAGTAGCACACATATTGAATGCTTTTGTTACCAATATTTACAACACATTTAATATCTGTCCCATAGGAATTAGTTTTCTTTGAAAGCATTATTGCAAATGTCATAATATTTTCTGATATCGCTCTCTGGTGTGCACAGGTAGAAAAAAAAGCACAAAAAAAAGAGAACAACAAGAATAGAATAGATTAGATAGCAGAGCTGTCATTGCAAACACTCTTTTCTAATTCTAAAAAGAGAACCCAGTCAAAACTTTTATTTTCAAGCTGCATAAATACAACTGGACTAGATTTATGTTGTAATAAGTTGTTTATTAGAAATTTTTATATTGCACATTAATCAAAAACTGAAAAAGAATGCAATTTTTTTTAAAATACAACCCTTTAGAGGATGGTTACTATGACCTCCCATGTGAGTGTGCTTATATATAAATAATACTACAATTTTAAAAAATAGAGAATATATTTGACTTTTATGTGTTGATTTTCTCTATTACCTGGTATCTTGTAAACATAAAATTTGTGGTTTAGAGTCTTTTATTACAGTTTGAGTAAAAAATATGATAATGAGTGTTTATGCTTGATTTCTTTATTTTTAAGTCTTCCTCAACCACTCAAAATTTCACCAGATCAGCCATATATCACCATCTTAGTGCAGCAGTAGCTCAGCCTTGCACAGATATGTGTGATGAATTCAGGAAGCCTCTAAGTTTTCCTTCTGTTTTTTCAGTGCTACTGCTGGGATGCCCCAGAGTGATGGGAGGAGCTGCACTTTGTTTGCTGCTGACCTCCTCCTTGTAAGACCTTTGTTTTGATTTTATCTTGGGACGGAACAGGAAGTGCTTTTCTGCCCTGAACCACCAAAGTAGGAAGCACATGGGCAGGCAACCCAGAGTACTTTCAGCCCTGGAGATCTTGTTTAGGGAAGGCTGGCTTGGCCCCCTGCTGTCACTAGCCTTCTCCTTGTCAGCAAGCAGTATTCCAGAGACTCGTAGCTCATTTGCTGTATCTCACCTGCCTCTGCCCCTGCCCCTTCATTTTCTGAATTCTTCCTGGCAAAGTTGATCAGGTTTTGTTTCTAGTAGGAGAGCCTTTTCTTCTCCAGTTTTTCAGACTGTACAATCCAAGAGGTGGTATACACCTAAGTAAAAACTTTCAGCATAGACATGGCCAGACTGAATTCCCAGCCATGAAAAAAGCGGGGAAGTTGTTTGATGCTTTTACAGCATTTGGTGTCATTTCCAAGAATGTTATATTTATAAATGAAATTACATAAATAAAAAATAAGCAGAAATTGCACTTTTCTAAGATCTAACTACTTTGCCAGACAAAGTGAATTAATCTCACAGTTCACTGGCTGTACAGTATTTATCTCTCCGTAACTGTACTGATATGTGTGTTGTTTTATCTTGGGGAGAATATTATTTACATGCCTTAATCTTCATCTTGGTTTGCTAAAATATTCTTATTCAAATTTGCCATGAATGCAAAGTAATATGCAATTATGTGTAATAGAGGGAAAGAGCAACTTCTGGATCAGAGCACATTTAGGTTTGCAAAGCTATCATCAAAAATATCAAAATAAATATTAACTTCATTAACACTTGCAAATACTTCAAGGTTACTCCAAAAATCATCAGAAAAAAAATTAATACAATTAAGACTAGAATTACTGTGCTGTTATTCAAACACAGAAGAGAAAAACTCCTCTCTCCATTTTGTGTTGTTGAAATGCTATTGTGACATCACAGTTGATTGAAATTTAATTGGTCAGGATAGGGAGCGCTGGTGGTGGTAGCAGGAATCCTGGGTGGGCAGAGAACACAATGGTTTCAGACACACAGACTGGAATGAGTTCAGTGAGGGGCCCCAAACTGGGACTGGAGTTCTTTCTCCCTCAAGAAAAGGCTGAGAGATGGGGCCAGCTTAGCCTGGGGACTGATGGCCTCAGGAGGTAATGGTGGCAATGGGCCCCAGCACCAGAAAGAAGGCGGGGAGGTACCTGAAATGTTCTGGCTGGAATATTTCATAGACTTCTTTGGTTTATGAACCAAGGTTACCCCTAAGGAGTTAATTCTGTCATGCCATTTCCTCAAACCATTTGTCTCTGAAAATAATTAAGGACTTTTCATCTGGAAAAATTTATTAAAGAAGAAATAGGAAGAAAAGGAATAAATTCAACACCTGACTGTAAAGGAGCTGCTGTTTACATTTGATAGGACAACAGTCTGGCTGCATGACTACAGATGACTTTGAGTAACAGGAAGGGCTCATTGCTAGAAGTTGGAGTACTGATAGGATGTGCAGCTTCTCCTTTCCTTATTTCCATAGAAAAAGGGGTTCACTTTTTTGCTAACACTTTCTAGGCAAATGACTTGTGCTGCTCCCCCAGGAAGGCCTGCTCACAGTGCAATGCCTGCTGCAGCCCTGAGAAGTGAGAGAACTCACGCCCTTAAGAACAGGACTTGCTCCCCAGTACACAGCAGCCATTTCAGTCAGACAGGAATTTCTGAAGTGGGAAGGCAGATGATTCACTAAGAATGACCCTGGAGGAGCTAGAGATCTGTGGCATAATATATCTCAGGGTATAATGGCTTTCCATTATACCCTTCAATGATTTTTGTTTTAATGATCAATTATGTGCAATATAAAAATAAATACTAAAGAACAAAGATTTTCTATTCATTCTTTACTTTCTCAAAATTTCCAAATTAGAAATTAATTAACTTCTTCAAAATCCTTTTGGTTTGGGTTTCCCTCCTCTCCCCTGCCCCTCACTCTTCTTTCTTTAGAAACAAAACCCACAAAACAACAATGAAAAAAAACCAGTTCTGATTGTGCTAACATATCATGAAGCTATTTTTCTATGTGCATTCATATACACACTATACCTTATCATTGTCTGTAATGATCACCAACAGTTTATTTTTCAAATCAATTTTTTTCCTGTTTTAATGTCAAAGAAATTCTTTCCTGTACAGAAGACTACAGAACACTCTACTGTATACAATTTTGGCTTTCTTCACTAGTCTCAAGAGTTATTTTAAATTTAAGTAGAGGATTATAACACATTATTTTCAGTTGCAATATCAATGCATACTCCAATTCTTTCTTCAAATAAATCTTTGGACTGTTCTTTAAACTGACAACTACAAAAGTGATTGACAATCTTCACTATTCCACAGGCTTCTTTCTTACTTTGACATGAGTCTTATGTGAGACTGCCACATGCATCAATATGTTCACCATATCATCTTCTTCTGGTGTTATCACTTCCTTCCTTGTTTATTATTTACATTTTATCAAAGGTCTTGCCACATCTCTTCTGAATTCCCTTTAAAAATGGGGTATTTTGTTCTACTGACTATAGTGGCGATGTGGAATTAAAGTCAATTTACAAATTCAGCATTTACAGTGAGGACAGGATGTTGTCTAAAAAAATCTATCAAAGTAAGTGGAAATCCATTTGATACAATATTCTGAAAATAATCTATTATTAAAAGATGTACTCATGCTTACTAAGTAATACAGCTACTGGTGTTGATTGGATAAAGACTTTGCATTGCTACTAATTGATTGCATTACTGGACAGCGAGATTTTAAAAAAATGCAGCATCCCTAAAATGTTTTTTTCTTCGCAACCTGATTAATTTTGTCTTGTCTTGCCACAATTTTTGTTCATAAGAGAAAGAAAACAAGCTCTGGATTATTTTTGAGCACTGTTTCATCCCATGGAACAAAGATTTAGGCTAATTTAGTGTACTTATGATTAAAAATTATAAAAATCTGTGTTTTATTTATTAAGTAAAATATTTTTAGAACAAAAATAAGATTCAGGATTAGGCAATAAAATGTATAGATGTAGTATCACATTAATTGTTTCAGTACTGATGAAAGCTATCATAAAAGATGCTTTTTAACAATTTAATTTGCATCTTTTTAACAATTTAATTTTTCCTTGTGCTTCTTTCACCCCTGATTATTGGAATATGAATCCCAATATAACCAGTTAGATGGTGTCTGGGCCAGTTCTGACCCTCGCTGCTGGGCCAAAGGCAGCACTGTGGTGCTTTACCCCAGAGATACCTTGGCTGCTGGAGAGTGCAGCGGGGCACAGGCGCAAGTCCAGGCTTGTCAGGACTCCGTTTACCTCAGGAGAGAGAGCTTCTGGCGATGGTGAAGAGAAAATAGGAGTGGATTCTGCTGGAGGGTTGCCAGATGTTTATTCCATGGTTACAGAGATGTCTGCACCGGGGCAACTGCTGCTAACAGAATGGAGGCCGCATGGTCTGATTAACCTTTTAAGCTCTGGGCAGGGGAAGGGGAGGGGACAGGTGAGTTACCAACCAGGTGAGAGGGGCAGGGTCTCAAGGGAGGATGACACTTAGACAGGCCAATGACCTCTGGGCATAGGGGCATCTTTTGAATCTGACTAACCACACGACACCTTGCTGGAATCTTAAACCTGATTGACAGGGCTCACTCAGCAAGGGGGCGAGGGGGCAGGGAGAGAGGCATAGGCACACCTGGGAAGGGACCCGGAAGTTTAAAACAGGACATTGCAACACACCGCAACACCTGAACATCCATTTTATTAATATTTTGGTAGCATAAATAAGGTCATCAAACAGCTAATTTCTGAACCACCTTGATATGCCTTGCCTTTCCCAGACAATCTCAGGTTGATATTTTTATTTTCACACACACACACACACACACCACGGTTTTTTTAAAAAAAGCAAAATGTTCTTTTCCTTTGCTTAAAAGAATTCTATTAGCAATTTTATTACCATAGTTTGGGGGATTTGTGTTTTGGATCAAAGGCTTGCCATCTGTTGTTTGGAAGAGATGCATCTGCGTCTTTGTTTCTTCTGATGACAAAAGTGGGAAAGAAGAAAACAAGGAAGAAAGGTCATTTCCAAAAAGAGTCGTTTAAATGGCCCTTGAACAAAATCTCTGACTTTTAAGAATTCCACTGTGTTTGGATCTGCCTTGCTCTGAAGTGCAAGTGTTCGCACAAATGTCCCGTCTCAGCTGCCATGTGATTTGCACAAGTTAAAGGTTGAACTGCCTGTTCCCAGGCTCTGTGTTAGGTGCTGATCCACAGACAGAGCTGTGGCCCACTTTCTCGCTCTGTTCCTGCAGGCACTAAACTTCAATTGCTGCACATTGAGGGGATTTTCACATGCAGGCAAGAAAAGTAGGAGCAAGGGCTCAATACAATAGTAACTTAAGCATACTTTTGTTCCTTTTTTCTCAGCACCAGACTGGACAAAAGCAACATGGCAATCAACATTCTTGCTTCAAAGAGAGGATTTAAGAGTTGCACTGAGGTAGCAAGAGGAATAACTGAGAGTCAGATGCCTAAGAAGGCAGCTGGGGTCTCTTGTATGCACTAGGAGGCTGTAGCCGGTTGGCTCAAGAAAATAGGGTAACTGTGAACAGAGTGAGTAGGAAGAGACTGCAGAAGGAAACCCAGAGCATCTGAGGTGAAAGCAGTGTTTGTGACTACATACAGAAATTGAAGTATAGTTATTATACTCTTAATCATTTTAAAACTCATTTTAAACCCAGGTTACACGTACTTACATACAGAGATAAATATATCCATTTCTGGCCCTTGTGCAGGAAACTGGTGTAATAACTTTGCAATTAATTAGTCAATGGCAAAAGCTCTGAATATTTTAAGACAGGTAATGGTTCATAGGGATATTAGCAATTTTGAAAGTTTTGTTTATCCACCTCTGTAAAAAATTTTAAAAATACAAAAATCTGTTTCTGTCCCTTCTCCTTTTTTCTTCTCTCTAACATATTCAAGTTACAGTACATGAGGATTTTAAATACTAAAAACTAAGAATTTAAAAGTTAAGAAGAGTTATTTTCACTGCTTCATCATGAAACAGGATCTTGTGGAAAATCTCAGGCACAAACTGGGTATTTGGTCTTTTTAAATCACTTTGGTACTACTTTGCTGTACTGAACTCCATTTAACAAAAGATATTTTCCAATATGAGGTTGCAAATTCCCAAAATTTATTTTAAATTTTGGTTCATTTTTATTTCCCCTGGCACAATCTCTGCCTTGTGTGGGCTCATTTTCTTCAGTCAGGCACAAGTCTTCATCCAGTAGCTGCTCTTGGCCAATGTTTGGCCCCATCTTGCTCTTTCTGGTGAAGGTACACGTGATGAGAGCTGTGTTGCTGCACCAAACTCACTATAATTCTACCATTCTTCGGATCCATTTGTGGATGTTGAATAGGTTCAAAAAAAGAAATTACAGTTGTGAAATTACAGTTTGTCAGGAGACAAACTTGACATTTCCTGTCACCTTCTTAAAGCTGCGTTTACCAAAAGACATTAGACCATTTTGATATATTCATTATGCAGCCTTGCCATTTCCTTCAGTAATCTTTCATGGTCACTGTCAACATCAAATGTTGCATAGAGGTCAACAAAGATGAGAAATTATATTAATCCATCACTGTCATTAGTATCTTGAGATCTGGGTTCTGGTTTGCATCCAGATTGTGTTGAGGCTTGGACACTTGCTACAGCCTGGTTGTTTCTTCCCCCAATAGTCTGTCATTGCTAAAAGAACATCGGAGAAAATATCAGTAAAGTTGTGTCCCTTGTGCTGAGACTGCTGTCCCCAAGACTCAAGGATCAATAGAAGTGACCATGGCTGGCTTCTGGTTTCTTTCTATTCATTAGCTTCAGCTTGAGAGGCATGGCAGAACTCTGCCCTATGCCTGTGAAAAGAGAGGAGGGACTTCAGTGAGAAGCAGAAAATAGGAACCTCTATCAGAAAATGGCCAGTCATAAAGCTCTACTTCATGACATCTCAAGGATGTAGTAAAATGAAAATCTGTCCACTGGGCAGCAGGTCAATACACAAAAAATATGGCTTTGATTTGTGAGCTGTGTCATTAGCTGTAGATATAGCACCACATAGAATCCAGCTTCCATGTTCTAATAAAAATTCTGTGAGAAGAGCATTTCTAATAAAGGTCTTCACTTCAGGGTATCAAAGAAATGATGGCCAGGAAAAAGATTATGCCAAAATTTTGGACACAGCAACTAGTAGTATTAGGACTAAATTAGCTATTCCATTGCTAAAAAAACCTGAAGATACTTGGAAATTTTGTAGCTGAGTTTAAAATTCTTTCTGGAATTTTACTCAGGAAATTGTACTCAATGCAAAGAAATAAGATTTTCTTTTTCTTTAGAAAAAAAAAATGAGGACAGAGGAGAAGATATATAAAGGTATCAGCTGAAAAAATATGCTTAATAAAGCATGTTAATGTAAAATATAAGAAAAAATTTTAAGTTTTTAAAATGTAGCTGTTAGTCATATGTGTAAAGGTAAAGGCAGTTTAGGAAAATGTTCTGTAACTCTTGAAGTTCATTTTGTTACCTTGAAAAAACAGGAATGTAAAGTCGTAACACTCCCTTCTTGTTTGCATGGTTTATTAACTCTTGATCAATATGGGGCTATGATGGCCCCATGTTAAAGAAAAGTCTTCATAATCCTTCAAGAAAAATATCTTCTAGCTAAGAAATATTTCAAAATATAAAAATCTTGTAGCTTCCAGCAGCATCGTAAATATTTTTCCATCTAAGACTCAGGAACCTATTAGGACAATGCATCACATACTTCATGAATTTTAAGACACACAGCTTTTAGATGGAAATGTAGAAATACATCTGGACTTCCAAGTTCACTTTAAAGTTCAAAGGGCTAGCCAGGTGTCAGGAAATATGATTCACAGCTATGGCCATGTTGAGACAGACAGCAGAGAGTACAGAAGTTTTGGGGACAGCTGACATAGCCACACAGGGATCTCATGCAGAACACCTTTATGAAGATTGTTACTGTTTAGATACTTGAAGACTGTGGCTGATAAACATTTAATCCAAAGAACACTTCAAGTCATATCATTTTCACCCAAATGAAGCTTTACCCTAATTTTACTTAAGTCTGAGACTGTAATGAAATTTAGTCAGGGACTGACTTCCTAGATGTCCTGCATGGAAACCGTGTGTGTTTGTCCAGAAGCAACTTGAGTAGTTAGGTTATTAATCTGATTATTTTAACTCCCTATCTGAGACAAGATTCTGAGATGGCTGTTTCCCCCCTCTACAATTTTATTGACCTTTTTTAAAGAGGAAGGGAGGTTTTTCTTTAAAGAATCATATTTCTTTAAAGCTGTGATCCAAACTGATAAAAAGATGACTGCCAAATCATGTCATAGATATAAAGGAGATTATTTTTTTTGCCATAACGTGCAAATAGCAGGCAAAGGTAGGAATAGAAACACCGAAATTATATTTATTAATATAATCCATTAGAAAGCAAAGTGGACACTCAGAAATTTCCACTATGTGAACTGCTGAATATAAGGGTCTTTTTCACTATCTAGGGAATTATTTTTCCTGCATTCAACTTCAAATGAAGTGTTTGCCAGTATAAAAGGACAGACGAAACACATGATCCCCAGGATTAAGGAATTTGAGACCCCTCTTCTACAATATTACCCCACAAAATTATAATGACTAGTGAAAGTAGCACTAGACCAATGTCATATGCAGATTTACATCACCTATCTAGAGGTTAGCCTCTCATCATGAGCCTTGGTATAAAATTTCTTTATCAGTGAAGGAGATTTAACCTCACAGCTGGCGTAGCTAGA
Source organism: Zonotrichia leucophrys gambelii (assembly GCF_028769735.1). Lineage (NCBI taxonomy): Eukaryota > Metazoa > Chordata > Aves > Passeriformes > Passerellidae > Zonotrichia > Zonotrichia leucophrys. Next base: position 40,966,590 of record NC_088172.1, read on the forward strand.
TGTACATGTGTGAATATTCATGACATCTCTCCTGGCAGTCAGGAATTTATGCTTTAGTTGTGTTTAAGAGCGAAGCCATGACTTCATTTAAAAATGAAAAAAAAATATACACAGACATAATTTACTTCAAACCACAGGATTTCATCATTTAGTTCCAAACAGCAAATAGCAGAAAAGTGAGTTTTTAAAGATCTTTTCAACTGGCAAAGTTTTCCAATACTCAGTTTTTAACTAATGTGTGTTTCTGGTTTTCTGCTATATCTTTAATTTGCAGGATTTTATTTCCAGGGTAAAAAAAATTTGGATGTTAAAATAATGGTTAAGCACACTGATGTGAAAATTGAAGCTTAAAAGTACATCTAAATCTTTTTCTGTTTTTCCATTTTACTGGGAAACTTTATGAGAATGCATAATACAAAGTAGGGAAATTTCCATCTCAAATGTATGGATTGAAGATATTTAAATAACAATACTGCCATTTAGACATTGTCTGAGTGAAAAGAATTTTCAGGCCTTTGAGGTTCATCTTTCACTAGTCAAAATGTAGCTTCTGGCAGTTTGCACGCTGCGTTGCCAGATTAAATGATAATGTTCCTTCAGGTAAGCGCTACACAGGAGAGAAAAATTAAAGCCTTGGAAAGACATTCCTGCTCCTCCTAGGGTCTTTTTATGGTAGGTTAATGACCAATAAATGTGCCAGAAAAAAGTCTCCAAATCATGGAGATGCAGGAAATGAATCTTTTAAAGACTTTTCCACAAGCTCTTGCTCAGCAGCCCTGGAGATAGGTGGATATATCAGGAGTGGGTCACAGCTTCTCTAAATTCATGTCTCATTTGGGATGGGCATCACATAGCTATTGCAGTGGGCTATATTGCAGCAGCCAAAGGCATAAGCCTGCATGTCTGCAAATTGTTTGTTCTGCTCTTACATCTCTGCTTTTCACGGATCTGGTCATGTGGCATAGCTGATTACAAAGGTGTCCGCTGCTAGGAGTCACTGCTAGAACTTTTAAGCTTCAAAACCAGTCTTTTTTAAATTTCTTTCTTTTCAAGCTGAATCAGTGACTTTAGTCTTTTGCCATCCATTCAGCAGCAAGTATGCTAGTGAAGAGATCCAGATACAGCCTGGATACATGAACAGAACTCAGGTCTCTTAGAGCACACAACACATCTGTATCCTGTTGGGCTCCAATATCCTACAAGACCAAGCACTTCTTGACAATTTCAAATATCCCACAAGAGCAGACTCCTCTTGGCAAGTCTGAATGCTGCCTGCAACCTAGCCATGGTACAAATAACTGTTTCTGGCACAAAACCCAGCCTGAAAACAGGGAAAAGTCTCCACTTCTCCTATCTCCAACTCTTGCATCTTGGCATTGACTTTTTTTTCTTTTACAGCAGAGGTACTAGGGAAATGTATTCCAGGAGTGCAGGGAACAGGGGAAAAACTAGTGAAGAAAAATATGCAACAAGGCAAAACAGTTCCAAAACTTCACTGAAAGTCTATTCCTGAATTCTCTTATGGAAAATCTAAGAATTTTTTATTACATAATGTGAGTTTTAACAGTGTTTTAACAGTCACTTTTCATCTCATGGCAGCAGTTCCTGGTGATAATATTGTCAGTGAGGAATATCACTCAGAGTACTAAAAATGTGACACCTTCACCTATGAAAACTGTATCTAAAGGGTATGTAACAAATACATACAGGACATTCAACAGATTTGAACAAATACAAACTTCAGGATGAACTTTTGTAGGATGAAGTTCAAAAATAAGGAAGCAAAGTGGCGAGATTAAGCATGGAACATTCAAAACCTTTTTCATTCTCCTGTAACATTTTTATCACATTTAAATGTGAAGACAAAGTCTATTTTCAGGAGTCACACAGAGATATGCCTGTCTCAGCTTGCATAGAGATGAAAGGGAAAGCAGAATTTTCCTTTCCTGAGAATGCCTGAGGGCATCAAAAAAATTCTGGATTGCAAAGTTCTAAACTCTCTGCACTGGATCAATGGTATACTACTATCTTAATTTATCTAACATATATTAAGTAGTCAACCTGACAAGCTGTGCTTGCTCCAGCTAGTGTAGATGGGTTGTATCTCACAACATATTTTAAACTATTAACTACAGAAAACCAGAGACAATATATAACATTTTAAAAGCAAGAAAACAAAAAGATAAAACCACCATTATTTTGCATACATTTCTAAAATAATGTTCAACACCTGCCAGTATGAAAACTTTTGATGAATTTAAATATACATGCATATTTCCTGATTTAAAATATATTGTATGTATATTCAAACCAGGCCAGACCAGAAGTAGGCTAAAATGTGTTATTTATCACTCTTTCCAGTTTAATCTGGTTAGACTATCATGCTTTAAAGCTTAATATGTGATGTACACTTGCTATAGGAGAAAGAACATTGAGAAGGATGACAAAAAATGCTGTTACAATTTTATATATGAACTTTACTTAATGTTTGAAAGAAGGAAAAAGCCATTACTTTTGTGAATACTGGGACACTACCAGGATTGGTTTTCCATTGAAACAAGAAACAGAGTTTTTCTAATGTGAAGCAAAGAAACTGCATGCTGCAATGCATAAAATGAAAGTACCTATTAAGCCAAATTAAATTGCCTGCCTGAATGAGTTGATGCTGCTGTTTTTATACAGGACTGAAAGATATATTAGAAATCTCCCAGACAGAAAATACATGAGATTTGAATTTTTTCTTTTCAAAAGAGCAGATATTTCCTTCTACTATGAATTCATTTCTAAGGCTTTGAATTTGTTCTCAAAGATAGGTGTACAAATGTGCTTGTGGTATGCCTACCAAAAATTCTAGAAGTTAGATGCTTTATTAAATATTATCCAGTGACTTAAAATAACACGATGATGTTCTACAAGACAATATATGGTGCATGACAATCAGTTCAAAAAAGTCTGGGGCTAGACACAAGCATCCATCTTTATGCTTGATGTAGGAAATGAAATGGTTTTTCTAACTGCCACTGTATTTATTGATCTAATAAAAAGCTTTTGAGCTGATAGCCCTTGAGATGATGAACATGAATTCAAATATTTCCTATTATTTTAATAATTTTTTACGTAAGTGTTCACAGTTGGTGGCAATCAGGTTATTATGAGTTATTGCTTACAAAAATGGCACAGCCAGCATAGAATTTGAGCTTATTTAGCTTGTCTGAGCAGATAGAAGCATTTCGGTTTACATTCCTAGTCATTGACAATAATAACTTTGTATTAGAACCTGTTTTTCTTACCTTGATATTCTCTGTAACTGCTTAAGAAGATCTTTTGAAGGTGTTACTCCATGTTTTCACCACTTTTCTCTAATAGACTTTGGAAACCCTGCTCCTTTTACTTCTAATCAGATTTCCATACAGTTAGTCATCTAAATAAACACATATTGCTATTCATTTGACATCAAAATTTATATTTTTAAATTCTACATCATTAATTGCTATGATAGCTTATATTTAGCAGTAACATGCTTCTGAATGAAGCATGTCCCCTGTTCACTTATTCTTTGGTTGACCTGAAGTTTGCAGAAAAGATAATTTCTGCTTATCTCTTTTAAGGTCTTGTGTGGCCATAGCAGCTGAAATGAACAGTGCTCTTTCCACAATAGATCTCCTTCATGCTAACTGGCAGTCCAAAATGCCTAGATGCTGGAGATTGAACAATAAAATTTGTTCTTAATACATACCCTTGCTGCCTGGAACTCAAAACATACAGGCATTTAAAGAGCTTCAGGATAATGGAAAGTGTCTGTGATTGATTTATGGTACATATCATAATGCATGAAATTTTTGTACTTGTGGTAGAAATGTGTTACACTTTAAATGTATTTTTCTATAGAATTATCATTGTGTTTTATAGTACCATTGATAAACATTAACTGCTCCTAGAAGCTGTTTATATAGCATTTCTGAGATAGCTTTCCTGCTTGCCATACATTATTTTAGTATTTGGTTTTTTGCAGAACTGTTTGCACATGGCAATTTTATTACAAATAAAACTGCATTCACATTTCGTTGGGAATTTTTTGTTGAGCTAGTTTGGGTTTTGCATTTGTTTGGGTTTCTTTCTTTTGGGGTTATGCAGGTCCATTGTACATTGTGTTTAATTTCCTCTTTAAAATTCTTGTTCTGTTTGCTTTTAAAAAGCTGGAAAGATGAGACAAAAACTCCCCTTCTTTTGATTTAAGCAAAAATAATGTTATTATTTTTCCCTAAGTAAATTTTATTAAATATGCTGTTTTCAAAACAAACAACAAACTACAGCATTTAATAGGCTTTTTTAGATTTAGCCTGCACCTGTATGATTCTGAAATGTGTCAAAGTTTAATGGGCTGATAGTGCATAGAGGAATTTGTGTGTGTGTGTGTGTCTGTGTCTGTGTGTTTACAGCTTGAATTTGATATAATGAAGACCTCTTTTCTTTGTTAGAAACTGGATATATCCAGTCGCATCTCAGAGGTCCCATAATCTTAGAGGTCTTTTTCAGCCTAATTGATTCTGGGATTCTATGGCTAAAAATGCCACCACTATCTGCAATTTTTTATGAACTAAGAGTGAATTCAATTATCAATAAATTAAACAAGATCATTCAACTAAATTTTCACCTGAAAGCAGTGCTGAGCACCTAAACTCCTTTTGAGAATACCTCTTATGGAGTTATTTTCCCAGTAATAGCCTAAAAGTTCAAACCAATCACTGGTCATCTATATTTGGTGCATGTGTATCATTTATATAAATTATTATGTTGACTGTTAATATATATGTGCACAAGTAAAGTTGTGTATTCTATATGTACACTCACACAAGAACATACACAGTATAAAGACAAATCATGTTTCTTACATTTGCACATAAATGAGGTATATCTGAAATTTAAAAGTAAGAAATATTTTCCATTGTTACAAGACTTCATTTGCCATTGCAACAAATGCTTTCTACCTTTCTCTGCATAAATATAGAGGAACTCCATTGAAACAACATAAACAAAGAGTTGAGCTTTGTGATATGTCTTTAGAAATAATCTGAAATCCAGTTGAGGTCTAACTACTGTATTGCTCCTAAATTTTTTTTGTACTTCTCATACTATATTTTTATTCCTTCCAGACAGATGCTATCAGCTTCTGCAGACAGACTGCTTGCTCTTTGTTTAATGCAGTGCATCCATACTCACTATTACCTCTGTAGCATCAGTGAAGGAAATACCTTGGATGGCTCCAAGTGAAGTGCTAGGAATAATAGCTGCAGCTCATTGCCAGAGCAAAGACTGCAGTTGTTATTTTATGGGGATGTTGCTCTGGATCAAAGGTACTGAACATAATCAGGTGGTTATTGTCTACATCATGCACTGCAGATCATCCTGCCTCCTAAGCCAACATATCTGTTCCATTTCCTAATTCAGTTGGAACCCCACAGCCCCCTACTCTGCATGGTTTAGACTTGGTTCACATGGGGCTTTGTGGAATAAGTATTTCCTTTCAAGACGATATGAAAGTATGCGTAAACTATTGGTACTTGGGTATAGTTTCTTGGACTTCAAAAGGACCCACAGGCATTACCTTGTCCAAAAATCTGTTGTCCCTTGCTCCTGTTACCTTTAAGAATACATCTGGCTTGAAAAGTAAAGAGAGTCCCACAATCTTTATCAGAACCAAAAAAATAAATCACAAAGAAGACAGTGAGACTCTAGTTCCACCAACACTCGGCCAAAGTTCCCAATCTTTAGTCTTTGGTTCCAGCTACTCATTCCTAGTTGTTACAGCAAATACAAAACTTGGCTGAAGGCTTTGAAAGATTTGTTCATCAGCTGTTTTTCATTTTAATGGACTGGTTACAGGAAGTGGTAAATAGACTGACCCAAACAAGCTCTGAATTTCAGATTTCAAGTAAATACTTCTTTCACTATCTTAACCCAGAACTTGCAAGTAGCACATTAAGCAAGGTTCCACTCATTGGTAAAATCACAAGCTTTACAGCTGCTCTTCATAATACAAGCAGCCTTAAATTATCTAGCCATGTTTTCCTTTTGAAAGCTGAGTATGAAAAATAGAAGGATTTATACGTGCATTCTGTTGCTACTTCTTTGTCTCATCATTAAAAAATGAAGTTGTAAATCAAATTCTGCATGGATTTCCCTTTGGGCACATTTATCCCCTACGGGTCATTACGATGTGTGGGCAGAAAGTGTTGTCGTACTTCAAAGCTATCATTCCTGGGAGTGAAATTACAATTTTATGTTTGAACAGACCCATATTTGATTAAACATTTATCATTTATTATTGTTTTTCCATCATAAAAATATAAATGAGTTGACAGTGAAAAATATCTGTTCTTTTAAGTTAAGAATGATAAGGGTTCTTTTGGTACAGTTTCTCAAGAAAAATACACAGTGTACCCTGCACTAATATTAACATGGTGCTATTTTTATATAAGCCTTGGTTGTTTTGATTCATACATTTCTCAAAATGAAAGAAACACCACAAATATTCTTTAAAAATTAAGAAACATAAACTCCTGGCAGTTACTGTATGAAAACAGATCACTGAACCATATGGTTGCTTAAGGAAAAAAGACAAAACAGTGTGATACATTTCACAAAGTTAGAAATACCACTCATAGAGAAAGACAGTGAAATTCATAAATTCCTGTTTCTCTCTATGGTGGTTGTCTTATTCTCTAAAGCATGACATTTGATTTTCCTCCTCTTTACATGGATAACTGCAAATGTCATTATTAGTTATAAAATTATCCAGCCATTCTGAAAAATTCATCTGTAGTATTTGCCTTTCCCATTTCATTGTGACCATGCATATCAAAGGTTGAAGACACACGGGGCAAAGGGAGAAACCCTTGCTTCTGCATATTTTCCTTGCCCATTTTCTCTGATGTTTCTCTGGTCTTAAGAAAAGCATGAGAAAAATAGATTCTTTCTGGACAGAATTCAATCCATCATCAGTAGATATATATATATATCCCTCCTTGCCTTCTTATGTCACAAAACTATGTCCAGTTTGCATGCTTTGGATGATGCAGGGGATCTAAAATTTCTCTGGCAAATGTGTGCCTAAACAATTGAGTTCCACATTTGGTTGCCTGAAAAATGTAACCTCCAAAAACTAAAAAATATTCTGCTTTTGTTTAGCCATGTAATTTCTGTTGGCATAGTCCAAAATATTATGGTATAAAAAGGAAATATGGATTTTTATCCAGTGTATCCAGTCTATATTCAGGAAGTTTCACTTATTATAGAGAATTTGCACTGAATTATATGGTACCTACATCCTTTAGTTGTCTTATTATGAATTTTCCCCCTCTCTTGTGATCACATCAGAAAAAAAATGTGCAACAAGGAGCATTCGAAAGGTACCGTGGGAAGGTCATCTGCCCATGGAGGAGCTGTGCCAGATGGGGGGCATGCAATGGCAGCAGCCTTGCCACTGTCACAGTTTCACCAATTCCTAACAGTGGGAGTATCAATAACGTTCCTGCAAGAGAACGGACAAGGGCAAAGCAGGTTGCAGAGGTTTTACTTGGTCACGTAGCACTGATGCATCCCCTGCAGAAAAAATAGTATGCCACTTCCCCAAAGTGATGTTATTTCAGCTGAAGGTAATTCTCCCCAGGAACCACCTATCCTACTTCAGATACTCCTTTTATATTAAAAAAAAAAAAAATTCTGTGTCTCCATACTTGTTCCTCTATTTATTATATGTAAACAAAAAATCAGCAAACCGAGGGGAAATATTTTGGTGTGTAAATTAAAAGTGGTATGATACAGTGCAGAGTTTGATTTGCTACTCAATCTGCAATATATAAATCTATACATTGGCCCTCCATCTCTCTTCTGGTGTTGGGAAATTCAGGTTTCCTGAAATATATGGGTTTTAATGCATCCATTTTAATAGACCAATACTTTAAATTAATGTAGAATACCTGAAGGGAAAATCATAAAGCTTGAGATGAAAAATGTCAGAAGTATAACCAACTTTTATTTTTGTTAAACTACAAATGTCTGACATTGATGAAGTAATAATATTTGCCAAAAAAATTGTTCCTGGTAAGCAGCTGATGCTTAATCTTCAGTTAAGATATCTTGTTTAGCCTTTGACGACAATTATTTTTCTATATATTCAACAAGTAAGGAAGAAGCAAGTTTCTGACAGCCTATTAAAAACTGCTATTCAAAAGCTGTTCAATATTTTGACCTGTTTTAAAACACAAAACTAAGCTTTATGAAAGTACTTTTCCAACATCTAAAAAAAGATGAAAAATTTATCCTTACTTACCACAGCAGTAAAAAGAGTACTTCCAGTGAAGTATTTGCTTCAGTTCACTGAAATAAACAAAAACTATCTTCCAAAAAAATTCAGTAAAAGAATCTCTTTTTCTCATGCTTTTCTTATGACCAGAGAAACATCAGAGGAAATGGGCATAGAAGCACTGTGAAAACTGATGGCTTTTCATTGTTTCATAAGTTTGATCAAGGAAAAGACATATGAAGCTCTGTGTTATTTTAATGGAATAGAGTGCATATATCAAAGTGTAATGAAAAACAAATGACATGACAGAGCTTGCTAATGTGCCATGGCAGTAGGAGGCAGTGCAGTACAGCTGCATTCCAGCAGAGCAGTGTTTGAGGCTGCTCAGCCAGCCCTTGCTCAGACCCACAACTCCTTCACCAGATCACAACCAGTGTCCACCTGACCTTGTTTGTAGGTAGTTTAGGCAGTTTGAAACAGTACCAATGTGAGCAGCAAAAAGTAGCTTTAAAAGGTATGTTGATCAACAAGTGTTCCTCTTGTATTTCTCTCATGTTTTAGAAAGAATTCCCAGTCACAGATGCTGCTTGGGAATAGTTCATTAAACTGATGAAAGAGATTAACTACATTAGCTCATCATACTTCAATGGCTTAATTTAAGGCATTGTAATCACCAGAAAGAAAATAACACATGATATGTACTTGAATATGACCTGTATTCAATAGTGTGTGTTTAACACAACCTTCAGAAAGTCTCAGAAACCTTTAGGAGAATCTTCCAACTGTCAGCTCTGCCTCTGCAATGCATATCACAAGTTCCTGCAGACAGTTCTGTTCTTTTTTTTAAAGTGTAACCTCTTAGTACTGTTATGGGATGAATCTCTGACAGATGGGTGTAATCCATTCATTAGATTATGTATCCCAGTTCTCCCAGGGCAGTTTCAAATTCACATGGTGCTCTTAATATTCTTTCATCTAGATGTGGACCCATGATTTACTTGACTATATCAGCCAGGGGGGTTCATGGGTGTTGTTTATTTCACCAGCATAAAAAATAATTTACATTCTAAAAATTATGTTCCTCATTCATTCATTGGAGATCATGAGGTATGAGTAATAGTAATGTTTCTTAAAGAAGGAATTAAAGAAGGAATTCTTCTTTATACCAATTTTACCACAGGAGAAAGAATCTTATCTCCAAGGAAAGACAGTGATTTGCTTGGAAACAGCAGTCTCAGCAAGCACTTTCTCTTTTGGACTCACAAGGTGAAGAGCTCTCCAATCAACCAACTACCCATGACCTGCTCAACTGTAAGGACACAAATAATAGCACATATTTAGGAGTAAGAGAGGAGATGAGGCCAACCTATTAAAAAAATTCTAAGAAATTCCTTCTTATTTTGATGTCTTTGGTTTTTTTCCATAGATATGACAATTACTGATTGGAAATTTATGGATGAGGAAAAAAATTAATGTAATCATTCTTTCTTAATATTGTTCAACCTGTTAAAGGAAAAGTCAGGATTCTCAAAGAAAGCAGGGTTAAAAAAAAGTGTTAAGGTCTGTAAGGGTGCATGTTTTCATTCTTCACAAAAATGCTGAGATCTGCTAAATCTCAGATTGCACACTGCTGGAGATGCTATCAGTAAAACTGCATTTAGCATTTGTTTCAGTCCAGAGGCAGAAGCAGAAATTAAAACATGTCGTCAAAGACAGTTAAATTTGCATGAACTAACCATTAAAGAAAAGAATGCATTCAAAGGGATTTATTTTTATGTGCCTTTCAGAAGCATGCCAGTGCACAGCAGTTTTTTTTATTAAATTGCCAAAGCCATTCTGAGGATATTTTGCAACAGTTAAATCATGAAATTAAGACTTTAATACTTAGTTGTTTAAGTTGTGCTAGGAAAAAAGACTCAGGAATTTTATATTAGAAAAGTATTTTTGCTTCAGAAATTGGATTGCATCAAAACCTGAATAAGCATCTGTGTTTGTATGACCAAATTCACTGGTATTTATGGATACAGCAAATGTGTAATAAAAAAGGTAGTAAAGCTACTTTGTAAGAAAATTAATCTCTAAATAAGTTTTGAGGCTATTTTTCCAGTAAATACTTTTAGGGCTTTTTATCTATACTAGTACTATTTGATCTGATAGCACAATCAACAGGAAACCATGTGACAATATCTGTGAAAGAGATAATTTTCCATATTCACTTCTGAAAGCATTCCAAAGCCTTACTTTGCATTAGCTAAATATTAGGGTATCCACAATCTTTTTTTTTTTAATATGTCTGATTAGAGAAACTAATCACAAAATGCATATTGCAATGCATATTGCATACACCTTGATATCTAGTCTTCAATACTGAGCCCACAAAACATTTTGTTTGAATGTTTGTACTTTTAGTTCCCAGAGAACTGCTCTCCCTAAACTGATTTCAGCAAACCAAAACACACAGGCGAACTTATTGTTTATTTAATCATAACACAGCAGAGTAACTGATTTTGAAAACTGTTCCAGAATTCTCAAGGTCATTCACAAAAGCACCACATTTTATTCTCTCGTTTGGTACTAAGAAGTATTTGAACAAGGTAGATTGTATCACGGTAGAAAGAGAATTTGTCAGAGTTATTGGAGGTACATTTTGATTTGAATTTACTGCATTAAAATATTGGTAGATACAATAAAAGTCGTTTGTATTACTTACCTGATGTCCAAGGTACTTTCCATCTCATCTCTTCTTCCCCAGCAGATCAAGGGACAGCTAATCCTTCTGACATCTGAGTGGGAGCAGGAGGGCTTTCATCTCCAAATTCACTTCAATTCACTTGAAAACTTCAGTGCACAGGAGCAGTTGTTTGAAAAAAACACCAGATGGGTATGAACCTTTCCTTACAGAAGGAAAAAGTAGGTAGACCCAAATCCCCAGTTTTAGTGTAAGTTTTTCAACTTTGTTTCTCTTCTGACTTCCCCTCCATCTCAGAAAGTCTCAAGAGTTGATTCTGTTGACCCTGAAAATGTCATTTGACTCAGGGGTAAGAGAGACTTAGAAAATGTGATAATTTACTACAGTTTGCACAGCTTGTGCACCTGGCCTGACTCTGGAAAATTTGGTAAGTTTATATATTCTCTGATACAGTCTTCTATCATTGAGGCTTTCAGGAATGCATAAAAACGCAGGGGCTATTCATGGAATTTCCTGCAGTTATTTCTTTCTGAGTTTGTAAAATCAAATACATACCTGCAGACACACAAGGAAAAATATTACCATTTCTCATGCTCTGTGTCTATTGGGAACAGGCATCTAATAATTAAATACTAATAATTAAAGCACACATCAAATGCCTGGCTGGTCAACAGTGGTGTACAAGTTCTCTTGGGCAGTGTCCTGTGAACCACAGTATAAACTTCTGCTATCAGAGATAATCAGCAGCACCTTTTAGTAAAGGCACTATTTGGCAACTCTAAATGAACATTTATTTATTAAATAAAATTAGTCCATGTTGGGGCTCAATAATTTATTATTGGATTAATGAATGTCAAAGGTGAAGAAAATGTTTTATGTTTTTTAAAATGTAATATTTAATTTAACCTTTATTTCTAAAATATTAAAAATAATTTACTCCTAAAATATTTAATTTCTTCAAATTAAAATGTAAAATTGTATTGTAAATTATTTTACAACATTTTTATTTTATAAGGATTGGGTTTTCCTTTTCTACAGTGGATTATTTGAAGGAATCCAATGTTATTTATTGGTGGCATGGTGAAAGCAAAACCAGGCATGTAACTTTATTAATGTAGGAAAGATGATGAAATGAGACATTCTGCACTTCATTTGTCTTCAACATATGATGAAATACTGAGTGCAGTTTTCATCACTTTCCAGGGACATCCTCAAAGAAGCTGTCAATTATTACACTACTGTTGATGAAATTAGGCTAACAACTTTTGACAGCATTTGAAAAATAATAACATTTAATTTAAAAATTGCTTGAAACTTACCTGTGAAATGAGGCATTTTGAATTACATCCTGGATTTTTGTCTTTTCAAATTAATTTGGTAGAAATGAAAGGAAAAAAATAGAAGAATGGCATTTCAAATGTTTACATGTGTGCATAAGATTTATGTACTCATGGAAATGTATGGAAATTGTTTCTGAAAAGACAAAAGATGAGAAGATGTATTGTGGACAGATTTTGGTACTAATTATCTGAGCTGTTGTCCTTCACATAGATGTGAGTTACTCACAACAAAGAAAGTTATTTTTTGTTTTTACCTGGCTGGTCAATTATTGGGCAAGGAAGGATTTGGGATGGAAGTTAAGATAGGTGCTAGCTGGAAACAGAAGTTTCCTGGAAAATCAAAGGACAGTGCAGAAAGAAAACAGTCAGGGAGACAAAACAGTAAATATATAACAGATAAAAGGAGATATAAAAGGCCAGGCCTGAGAGACAAAAAGAGTGAATTTTTTGCTAGGAACACATAAGCAATGGCCTGGGGTTTATTGCATCATGGAATTGCTGGAATAAGAACAACTCTGACAGACAACAAACAGCAGTCAGGGAGAAGTGGAAGACAGTTGTTTCATTATTTTTCTTTCATTCACTCTCTACTTCCTCCAAATGATTGACTATCTAGCTCTTTTCACTTAAAACTTGTTTGTGCCTTTCATACGCAGTTTTTAGAAAAAAACACAGCTGAAGGCTCTGGCAGGCCTTTGGCCTCAGGAATACATTAGCGGTGTCCACAAGTTTTATGCTAGAATCATCTAAATGTGCAGAACTGTGTATGTCTTGGAACATAAACACACCCATATTCATGGAAGATGTAGGAATCAAAAGGTATGGAAGAAGATACCTGTCTTTGAATGTAAAATATTTCCGGCCTTTATTATGGTTTGTTTGTTTGTTTGTTTGTTTGTTTTTTATAAATTAGGGGTTTTTTTCATTCTATCTTTTGAAAAGTTTTTTTTTATATTAAGAGTATGGTCATAGTGTAATTCAAAAAATATGTTTATGGATCCAAGAATAAATGGTCCATATCCAATTTCTACCTCACTCAGATGTGACTGAAAAGTCCCATGCTGTACTAATCCACTAATCTTTGAACATGTTTTAGGACTCTCATGGTTTTACCCCAGCCAGCAGCATCACCACATGGCTGCTTGTTTACTCCCTGTCCCAGCAGGATTAGATGAAGAGGATTCAAATGGTAGAGGTTATAAGTTTGAGAATTTAAATACAATAAAATAATCATCACCAAGAACAACAATAACAAATTGGAAAGAAAATCAAAATAAAAGAGTGAAAGAAATGCAACCCAAGAAACACAAACAATGTAAATGAACATTTTCTCAGCAACTGATTCTTTTCCAGATAGTCTCTGAGCAGTGGACTGACCCACAACACCCCCCTTCATTTTACTGCTAAACATGGCCTCCTATTGTATGAAATATCTCAATGTTCAGATGGGGGCAGCTGTCCTGACTGTGTCCCCTCTAATTTCTTGTGTAGACCCAAACTACTCACTGGTGGGGTCATGTGAGGAGTGCAAAAGGCTCTGTGTAAGCACTGCTCAGCAACGACAAAAATATTCCCTGAACTATCAGAACTCTGTCCACAAAAAATCCAAAAACATAGCCCCATGCTACCCACTATAAAGAAAATTTATTCTACCTCAGCCAAAACTAGCACAATTGCTATTTTTTCCCCCTAGAACTGAGTGCAGACTCAGTTTACTTGGGTAGTGTATGGCCCAGATTTTATTTCTTTTTCTGCCTTTTTAAGAGCAGAAGTCGCCAAGAGGCCAGATAAAGCTGCTTGACCATCCTACTACTCAATTTATTCTATGACCAAAAAAACCTGGGAAACTTTTGGGTTCCATTTTCTTTATTTTCAGTTTTTATTTTATGGCAGCAGCAACATCTTGTGGTTTCATTCCCTAAGGAAATAAAACTCCAGGCCTTGCACTATCAGTATATCCTGCTGCCTTGCTGCCTGTGTGTATCTGGTTTTAAGCCTGTTGGCAGATTTGACAGAGAAATATCAATTGAAACATTGCCTTCTAAAGATTACTTGAGCACTGCTGTCTGGGTAGAGCAGTGGATCTGCATCTTCCAGTGAGAGACTGGAGTGTGAGGGACCCAGCCACCTGGAACATGAGATGGAGAACGCGAGATGAGAACGCGAGTGTGAGGGGTGGGCTCTGTCCGTGGTGCTGATTGAACTCCTCTTGGAGCACCTGGCTCTGCAGGCAATGGCGAAAGAGGAAAATGAAACAGATCTGCCATTTGGACACAATAACATAAGCAGATTTAAAAAAACAATTTAATGACAGACATGAGAGAGAAAGATATTCAATTAACCAGAAGTGTTTACAGGAGACATATTTTCTTCTTTATTGACATATTTCTCCATTTCCATCTGTGTATAAACAAAAGCAGAGCTATGAGAGAGGTTTTTTTCTTTTATGTATACTCACTTATTCTGAATGCACCAAATTCTTCTCAAGAAGAATTCAGAAGAGCATAAACTACCTTTTTTAAGACTGTTTCCAGAATTAACTGGAATCATTTCAAAAATTGGATGGCCCAAAAGTAGACAAGCTCAAATTTTATTTGATCATAAGAAGCACAGGAGGAGGGAAGCTGCAATATCTAGGGGCAAAGAAAAAAAAACAAACCAGCACAACAAAACCTTACAACAACAAAGAAAAAAAAACCCAAACAAACAAAAAAAAGCATCACTACCAACAAAAACTTAAGGTATATTTTTTCAGACCCTTCCATATACTAAACCAATATCTTTTGAAGAGATCTTTTGGCTTCTCAGGGAATTTCAGAAGGGTTTTGAATTTCTTTAGACATAAAGAACTTGTCATAAATTTCATTGAAAAGCTGTGGAGTCTGAAAACAAGTACTCATGGTGAATTCATAAAAGCTTGGCCATTCTGTTATTTCTCAGACCTACTTTAAACTCAAAACTTAGAAACTGTACTGAAATATAGAATCTTTATTTTTACATGTTTTTTTGAAACATTCTTCCTTGCTTTCTTGCTTTCTTTTTTCTTTCTTTCTTGGATTTAATTTCCTTTCCCTTTTTTTCAAAAGAAAGGATAAAACTGACTTTTCTGTAGTTTCCATATGAACAAACTATGCAAAATATGTCTTTAGAAAAAAGACTCTTTTGTTGAGACATATGTTAATAGATTTTAAAATTTAGTCAGATACTATGCAGTTAGAAATATACATCCTGATATTTAGCAACTTTAATTAACTTAGAACCAATTATAGAAATGAAGACAAAATCAAAGCCATTTATTAATATCTGAAGATGCTTTGACAGGCAATAAAGCAAACAACCACATAATTTTGAAGCATAGAAATTAGGTCTTGAAGAAAGATTAGTCAGTGAAGGAAAATGAATGATGACTTTGTATCTGGTGAAGTTTTTTGGATGGGTTTTTTGTTGGATTGTTTTTGTTTTGGTTTTATTCTCCTGTATTGTTTTGTAGATCAGTCCCCTGGGAGGTCCACTAAGTAGTGCAGAATTCCACACTGCCAAGTTCAGTGGCTTCAGCCTTTTTCATTTTTAGATTTCTAAATATTTAGTTGGTTCTCCATTGATACAAACATGAGCTTGCTGATATTGGACTTACTTCTCTGAGTTAGTCACCTCTCATGTTAACTTGGTGGTACTCTGGAATGCCACCTAAAGAAGGCTGAAGATGTATTTAGGAAAAATGCATGTTTCTTTTCTGAGGAATGCCTGCCCTTATGCAGTTGTTTTCTGCTACAGTGTCATTTCTGCTGACTCACTGCCACATTATTGATCACATTTCGACATGGGAAGGCCATAGCTTGAAATACACAGACACCTTTACTCTTTAATTACAGTTTGCATAACCAAATTTTATAGTAAAAGTGAACCTTTTACATGTGGAAGCTGAGTTTGCACAAACAAAACGTGGTGAATGGCATATCAAAAAGCTTATATATTATGTAATATATAAGTGTGAACCCGAGATAAATAATGACATCAGTTAGGGGTGACATCCTTAACCAGGAGAGAAAAGGCAGAGTAATTTATCTCTGTCTGTTTTCCCTTTGTTACCATTCTTGTAGGGCCTGTAGCTGTCTTTAATACTTCTTGTTAATTCCTTTGTGTTTTCATTACATAAAGGAAGATTTTTTTATATCTTGAATAAATTTTCTTTTTATTCTTTCTTTTGCTCTAAAGCCAACTGTAGCCTGTACACCAGGTTACATTCCTTCAGTAACCAATAATGAGCCTTTTCTGACTTATGTTTATAACCCTGGTGCTAATATAGCCCTAATATGCCTGTTTTTTCAAGGTGTAGGTTGTCCCAGTATAATATAAGGTGCATAATAAACAGTTGGGGTGTTTGGAAGGTGTGGGGTGTGGAGAGGTACCCAGACCAAGGGTTTTCAACCATGTTTTCATTTTTGCTTTTGCTACCTTTGAACTCCATTGATTCTTACTTTCTTGGCTGCACCATGACCTCAAGAACGTCCATAACAGAATAACTACAGCAATCTTCTTGATCTGCAAATCACCGATCATCTGCTTCTTCAGGCTCTGAAGAGGATAGAAAATACTCTGTTCTCTCATATGGATAAGTTATTTTCAGACACACAAAAGTTGGGCATTGCCTTCTCACAGAATTTTTGAGAAAAACAAATGCCATTACTGCACTTCATATGATGCAGAAAGAAGACAACAAGGCGCATTTCCAAAATGAGTAATACAAGCCCATTATAAATGTAATAGCTTTCAAAATACAGGAAAACAGTCTTACATTAATATCCTGGAAAATCTTCACCTGAAATGTCAACTTAGGAGACAACAGAATTTTTTTAAGGTTTATATGATTGGATGTGAAATAATATCCTTTTATGTCACCGACTAAATTTTGAATGCTAAAATCATGTTTGGAGGGCTCTTTTATTTTTCTTTTTTCCCTAAATGACAGCTATAAATTGGAATAATATACCAAACTTACAAATTTAAAATAGGGAATTTAATAACAAGGATGAACATCCATGGACAGGGTTCATTAAGCTTGCTACTAGCAGAAAATAATGACTCAGCTGCATATTACACAATGATTCAGGTTCTGAAGCTAAAATTTAATCTTTTAAACATTGGTTAATATTATCAGCCACAAGTCTTCTGGGACTTTTAATTGTCTGATTTAAATTAAATGCTTTTTTCCCAGCTTTTGTTATCACCCAATTAATTTCCAAAACCAATTAAGATAAAAATCACCCATAATAGCATCATACTTATTATTAAATGTATAGTTTTGTCAATCTCATTTGCCATTTTTGACCTACCCTTAATGACTCCTGATTAGAAGGGGCATAGACTCCAGGAACCATGCATGTAAGCTATTCAAGCATTTAGGGAAGCATGTTCTTTTGAACTGGGTATTGGTTTTACTAACTGAAGAGGTAAATGAGTAGTTTACAATGAATAATTCATTTGACATGTGTAACCCACTTTTAGGCCAACATGATATCTGCAAGTAGATCCCATTTTCCTAGCAATACTAATTGAATATGTGCAAGGAAACTCCTTTTGTGTTTTCAGTTCTCTTGGAGGAAATGCACAGAGGTAAATGTAAAGATATTTACTGTTAGTTAGTTGTTTTTTTCTCTTTATTGACTGAAAGATTGCACAAGGATATTTGGTGTCAATATTTGAAATCCCA
Source organism: Zonotrichia leucophrys gambelii (assembly GCF_028769735.1). Taxonomy (NCBI): domain Eukaryota; kingdom Metazoa; phylum Chordata; class Aves; order Passeriformes; family Passerellidae; genus Zonotrichia; species Zonotrichia leucophrys. The sequence continues at coordinate 40,984,634 of NC_088172.1, forward strand.
GTGTTGCAAAGGTATTTTTGTGAGTATATAATGCTCTAATGTCAAGTCCTAGTGGAGACAATGTAATTGATATTTATTTTCTGGAAATCTGCTTTTCGTAAACTCTTCTAAGACTTCATAGAATTGTTGAATGGTTTGGGTTGGAAGAGACATCAAAGATCATCGAATTCCGACACCCCTGCCATGAGCAGCATATCACACACTAGGTCAGGTTGCTCAGAACTCCATCCAACCTGCCCTTGAACATATCCAGGACTGTCTATCCACAGCTTCTTTGTACAACCTGTTTCAATGCTACACCACTCTCAATGTACAGAATTTGTTCCTAATATCTAATCGAAGCCTACCCTCCTTCATTTTAAAGCCATTCCCCCTTGTCCTATCATGCCCTTGCAAAAATTCACTCTCCAGCTCTCTTGCAGGTCCATTTTAGATACTGAAGGGCATCTATGTCCTTTGTTGAACTTTCTCTTCTCCAGGGTGAACTAATGTAACTCTCAGTCTCTCCTCGTGGGAGAGGCGCTTCCACCCTCTGATCATCTTTGTGACCCTCCTCTGGACTCAGTCCAGCAAGTCCACACCCTTCTTATTTTAGAGTTGGACACAGTTCTCTGAGTGGGGTCTCATGAGAGCAAAGTAGGTGGGCTGAATGTCCTCCCTCACCCTGCTCTCCCCACTGCTTTTGATGCATGCCTGGACACAGCTGGCCTTCTGGGCTGCAAGTGCACATGGCAGGGTCATGTGCAGCATGTCCTTCACTAACACTCCTGAATTCTTCTACCCAGGGCTGCTTTCAATGCATTCTCTGCCAAGCTGGTGCTTGTGCTTGGGATTGTCCTGACCCAGGTGCAGGACCTTTCTCTTAGCCTTGTTGAACTGAAGGTTTGCACAGTACCTCAAACCTGCCAAGGTTCCTCTGGATGACATCACTTCCCTCCAGCATGTCAATTGCACCACACATCCTGGTGTTGTGGACAAACTTGCTGAGAGTTCACTCAAGCCCACTGTTCATGTCACTGACAAAGATGTTAAACAGTGCTGATCCCAAAACCGAGCCCTGAGGAACTCTGCTTGTCACTGGTCTGCAGCTGGCTATTGAGCCATTTACCTCAACCCTGTGAGTGAAACCATCCACTCAATTCCTTATTGATCAAGTGGTCCCTCTATCAAACCTATGTCTCTGCAGTTTATAGAGAAAGATGTCATGTGGATTAGTGTCAAATGCTTTGCACAAGTCCAAACAGATGATGCCAGTTACTCTTCCATCACCCACCACTACTGTAACCCTATCACATAAATGTCAGGCACAGTTAACGCTTAGTGAAGCCATGTTGGCTGTCACCCAATCACTTCCTTATTTTCCATGTATCTTAGCATAATTTCCAGGAGGATCTTCTTCATGATCTTGCCAGGCACAAGGTGGGGCTGACTGGCCTGTATTTACCCAAGTCTTTCTGGTTCTCCTTTTTTAAAAATGAGAGTTATATTTCCCATTTCTAAGTCAGTTGGAACTTCACTGGACTGCCATGACTTCTCAAATCTAATGGATAGTGGCTTAGCCACTTCCTCCACCAGCTCCCTCCTGACCTACAGATGCATTTCATTGGTCCCATAGACTTGTGCACCTTCAGGATCCTTAGACAGTCTCACACCTGATCTTCTTCTACAGCCGGTGGGAGTCCCTGCTTTTGCATCCTGTAATTTGGTCACTGTGGCTGAAGCACTTGCTGGTGAAGACCAAAGCAAAAAAGTAATTGAATTTTTCAGCCTTCTCTATATCCCTGGTAACCAGGTTTCCCATTTTCTTCCAGAGAAGGCCCACGTTTTCCCTTGTCTACCTTTCATCATTAATGTACCTAGAGAAGGTTTTCCTCTTGCCCTTGAAATTCCTGGCCAGACTTAATTCTACCAGGGCTTTAGCCTTCCTAATGTCATCCTAATGTCCCTGAGTGCTCAGACAATCTCTCAATGTTTCTCCTTCTGAATGTTTGTAACCAGTGAACCAAAGTGAGGCTGCACATATGGATAAAATGGAACAATTTAAAATGTGAATTATACTGCATAGAAATAGTCCATATTCTTTCTCCAAGCCTAATTAGCTCAATTGTTTCTGTGTATTCTAAGAGCTCTTTTCTGAATGCTCTATCACTGCTTTCTTTTATGATTAGACTGTCACATTTTTGTAGGATACAACATGACATTAAAAAACAGAGTAAATAAGATGATCACTTGTTGTCTACATAGTTCATGTAAATACTGTTGAAAAGTTCTGCATTTCAGAAAATGAAACCTTTTATTCTCAAAGTTCTGAAAGTCAGAATGTAGATAATTTATCATGTTTTTCCATAACTTTTTTTTCCTGATAGCTGAGGACCAGATAACTTCTTTCCTCTCAATTATGCGTCTTCTTTTTCTATAGTCACTGGCAAGTTGTAGTTATTTACCTATACCTGAAAATAGAATACACCTGGATATATGTATTTGAAAAAAGAATTTCTGTAAACCAGCAATCAGTCCTTAAGAGCGGTCAGCAGCAAATCTGCATGTCCATTTTATTATATGTACCAATAATATAAATAAGCCTCAGAACTGAATGTATCATTTATAAAGCTAGTAGTTTTTCTACAGTCAGTCTAGAAAAATGTAGAGAGAACCTTATTGTTGCTGCAAACATTTTCTATGATAAATGGATACATTTTTCAAAAATGTTTGTTGTTGACCAAACCACTGAGATTCAATAAGGATTTTTATTTGGATAAATGCAAAAAAAAAAAAGCAAGTGGTAAAGCATGAATAAATATTAAACTTGAAGGATGTTGAAAGAAAATAGGAGACATAGAAACAACTGAACCATTGCAAGAACCATTTGACTGTTTATTTCATATTGTTTTCTCCACGTAGAATATTTATTTTCTTCCTCTAAAATTGCCCTCACTGAATCACAGGGTTTTCACCTTATGGCATCAGATAAAAAAAGTTAGCAACTTCCTAACTGGATCTATCTTGACTATGATCCATTTCTTCATTAAACTTAAAAATCTGCAGCCCGGCAGAATTAAGCCTTAAGAACTACAGAGGGCTCATCATTCAAGTAAATGAATGTTCTGCATGAGTGTTGGAAGGAGTAAGAGTGAAAAGAGCGAACCATCTGTTTTAGAACTGACACAGAATTTAGAAGTCTATATCGCAGGTAGAAATCATAAGTCAGACCTGGCACTTACATTTTTCTGTGAATATTACAGGGCCTTTCTGAAATTAAACTGAGCCAAAGGCTGTTCAATGCATGCTGCCCAGAGATGAAGTTAGACTAGTTAGGGAATGGGGTGAAATATCCTGGTTTATTTCCAGGAAAACTCAGTTAATCTATTATTCAAGCAGAATATAATGTAAATTAATCATCAAGGCAAGTCCATATCCTCTATCACACCAGCTGCTTATATGCAGGGAAAGAGAGAGAGATAAAGGAAAATTGATAAAATTCTTCTAGTCTAGAGAATGAGGAAGGAAATCTTACATATCATGATTCTGGAAAGGAGACCCAGAAAAGTACATGGTAGTAAGATTGTACGGACCTATCCTGTGATAACTTCAGCCAAAGTTTAGGAACATTAAAAAAAAAATCCTCAATTTACTTGCTTTAGTGCTCAGTTGCCACTGCCTTTAGATGTTCTGTTCCAGATAGAAATAAAATACCAATATAATTCGGTGGCAAAAAGGAACATGATATTTTAAACCCTGTTGATCCATATTGTATCCATGTCTCACCTTTCACTATGAAGAATTTGTATAGTTGTACCCAAAATGAAAGCTTGGTCCAGCAGTTTTTCCTGAGAAGCTCAATGACTGGACTAAGCTAATATCAATAGAAGTTACTATTTATTTCATAGAAGTATGTAGTATACTTCAAAGTTTTAACTTTTAATATTAATCTTCTCTACAAGGAAGCTAATATATACTTCTTGAGTTCTTACAACTTATCTACTTTCAGTGTAAACTGTAGACACATCAGCCACCTTAACAAAATATTTCCAGTAGAATACACAAAATTCCTCTCCACTTAAATGAGCTCAAAGTCTGTAACTATATCTTTTCCATAGATGGTCAGTACCACAAGCCAGACCACAGGAAATTAGACTAAAAAGGCATTACACCAAGGTGTAAGAGAACCTCTGAGGCATGCTCAGGAACTAAACTGCTCAGTAAAGACAGGTGAGAGTCATATGCTCTTCATACCATTAACATTTGTAAAAATTAAAATTTATATGCAAAATATTATGCCGTGTGCTGAAAAATCTGCTGCCTGACAGCAAAAACATCTACAATGTGGCAGGAAATCTTTATGCCTCATTGCCTTCAACTTCAGAGCTGGAAGTTTTCTATTCCTCTTTCCTTTGCCATCACACCTACTTTCACTGTATGTGGTGTATTTTCCACAATATTAAATTATTAAACTGGTCTCTCAGATTGTACTCCTGGTGTATTTACTGCTATTAGAGTGTATTTTTTCCACATCATAAGATAAAGATTGTTTACCTTCTCAGCTAATATGACCTTTTTGTGCAAGATATTTCATCAAGTGTCAGAACAATATTCTGCCAAAATGCTGAAAGTTCAATCTGACTCACAGTATTTCTTATTTCAGTCCCACAGCAGTCTCCACCTGGAGAATTAACTGATGTAAATTAGGAACTCTGGCCGTTTTTTACTTCATACATTAGCCTATTCCTTTTCAGAAAGACAAGCTACAGACTGGTGTGGGTGTTATCAGAATATGTTAGAACAATGCTTTGCATTTATATCTAAAAATACATTGCATTTTCATTTATATATATGCAAACATTCAGTAAATTAGGGGAAATGCAACCAAGAGAAAACAAATGCATAAGTATTTGGTGAAAGACCTGATATTTAATTTAAAAGTTTTGATTAACCAAGTAATAATTACTCTATATACCTTCATTCATTGACTCCTTATTTTAAACATTGCATGATTAAAAAAATCCCAACATATTTTGCTATAGCTCATAACTCTTTATTTTTAAAACTAGCCATTTTTAATAATAAAAATATGGACTTTTTTTAACTTTTGTGTACAAAATTGGACTTGTTCCTGGTAGATCTATGCTGATCCCTTCTATTTATAAAAAAGTCAGTGAATCCACATGTATAAAAAGGAGAAAATATGCAAAAGGTTTGCAAAATTAGACCTTCTATTATTAAATTTGTGAAATTAAATAGAAAATCCTTAACTGTTAGATTTCCACAGAGGTTACTGTTTCTGCAGTGTGTAAGAGGTTTCAATCTTTTCCATTAAAATTTTTGTCCCTTTTTCTCTGTGTGAAAGTCTGAAGCAAATTTAAAAGCATATTCAGCGGGGAAGACTGTATTCTTTTTTTAAAACAGTGAGATAGAGTAAAAGGAGTAAAAGAAATTAGTTTTCTAACACTGTAAACTCTTCCCAAAAACAAAGTCATAGCATGATATTAAGAAATGTAGACACTATGAGAAATTCAGGTACTATTCTTCAGATAAAGGTAATTGCAAATATAAAACTAATTGTCTAAATTACTGGGCTAGAAAGGAGAAGCATAAGTCAGTCAAATGAAAGCAAGTTAAAGAAATCAATCAAATGAAAAGCAGAACAGGAATTTTATAACATGAGTAACCAAAAATCTTGAATCACTGCCAAAGTCACAAGCTGCAGAACCAATTATGTTGCTCTTCTTCTTCTTCATTATACTATATACTATATACTATATACTATATACTATATACTATATACTATATACTATATACTATATACTATACTCTTGTAGGATGAAAATTTAGCGTGAAAGAGCAATAAGTGTAATCAGACATCTTTTACCTGGTAAACAGGTACAGTCTACATGTTTTTGAATTACGAGATGGGGTCTTAGCCTCTTAATCATACTTAAACATAAAGGGCCCCTTGCTGTGTATTTCTCTTTTTATTATTTGTGAATGTGTTGTTCAATGTCTATACAATCGTGAGTGGACAGAAAAAAGCCAGTGTTATCAAAACTGTCTTAGCTTTATTTTTATTCCTTGTTTTTTTTTTTTTTTTATGTCTTTCATAGCCTATAAATCAAATACTCCTGAAAGCTTTTTTCTATTTTTTTCCATGCTCATACAAAAGTTAATCATGATTTTCTGGGTTCAGCCTGTCATGTTGGCTTTAAGAAAAACTAATGAAGAGTTCTTGGTGCAAACAGTAAGCAGTGGTTGACCTCACTAGTTCAGATATTTTCACAGGAAATTGTCAGAATTTGTGTTTCTTCTGCCCTTGGGTGGCAAAGGCTCTCTTCCAGCTGCACTTTCTTGTTAGTTGTGTGAGGCACTCACACCCTTCTGTTTCAGTGTACTTTAATTACTACCATTCCCAAAACACACTTTCAATATTATGCAGTGCTTGTGTTAAGAAAAACAGTGAACAGATTTTATCCCAGTTCCATGTCCTGAGCTCTGAGCTGTTTTGGAAAAGGACCCACAAGATATAAGTATTCTGTTCTGGAAGGTCTTAAACTAGAAGTGAAAGTAAACAAACTGAAATTAAACATTACTGAGATAAGGTATTGACAGTATTTTCTCCAGAAATACTGGAATTGGAGGTTTTTAGAAATTAGAGCAAAAGAAGACATGACATTGTGGACTTTACACTGTAAATGTAGAGCAATTACTTGGAGATGTTACCAATAAAAGGCAAGGAATTCTTCTCAAGACCTTACCCAAACAAAAAAAAATTGACCCAAACTCACCCCTGAACACTGTTTCATTGATAATAAAGCTCATCATACAATTTACACATACATGAATTATTTGAATCTTGGCAATATTTCTGGGAAGAGGGAAATTGATTTTGTTTAATGTAATCATGACCCCATGTTTACACAGGGATTTCAAACCCTGCATATTTTACAAGCTGATAGTTTCAAGACATTAAATCTTGAATTTGAATTCACTGACACCAACATCTTCCCATTACCTTCTCATTGTGCTGCATATGGTGCATTTTGAGATGAATTACAAAATATCACAATAAGAAAGAGCACTGTATGTGACTGTTTATATGAGGAGCACAAAAACAAACCAGCAAACCCCTCAGGTACTCTTATTAAAGTGGGGGAAGGGCATTGATATAGACAGAATGGAGCTCCATGAACTGGAATTTGACCAAGCTAAAAGGATTAGCAGTCTTCCTTCACCAGAAAGGTACCAAGGGAACTTTAACTAGGAGACACATCTGGCAAACAGGCAGCTTGGAGGCCAAATAATACCATCCTTCATCAGCTCTTAAAATTCTACAGACCTGAAGAGTGTGGCTAGAAGAGTTTCTAGGAGTGATATTTCACTGTGCAGCAATAGAATGACTGGAGTTATGAGGCCAGGGATAAATCACATTGATGGTCTTATTGAAACAGCCGTGCCTGGAAGGGAGGTGTAGTCTCTTCCCCAGACACAAAGAAAGCAAGCTGATGCAAGAAGAAAAAACACTTGTGCTCTGGGGACACTTAAACCTGCCTGTGAATGATTATTCTTCTCATGATGGGAACATGTTTTAATTAGAAAAAAAGGGGTTTTGGGGCAGTTGATATGGAACAAATTTCTTTTAGTATTTGTATTTGTATTTATCTGCATGGACATGTGTCTTCAGTAAAGAAAATCTCAGTGTTAAATTTGCATTTATAAAAATTATCTTCAACACAGTGAAATGATAATTTTCACAATTTTTTCCCAATTCCAAGAAAATCAAACAGTTTTTTGCTCTAAATGTCAGTTACTTTCTGCTTCATCTCTCTAATTGAATTATGGTTTACTTTTACAAAAAAAAAAGAGGAAAAAAGGAAAATAAATAAAGGGTCAGGATTTAATAAACAAGAGAAAAGGAGCTTAAGCCTCATGCAAATTTTAGGTTTAAATTCACAACAGGCTTCTTTTTATTTTTCTTTTTTTTAGCTTGAATATGTCTTAGATTTCAGTGGAAGGTTGCCACATGGAGATAAAAGGGCAAATGAAATAAAAAGAAATAAGAAAAAACAATAAAACTGTCATTGTTTTCTTGACCTTTCTCAAATGCATTCATCATTGGGTATATGGTTAATTTAGTTAGAGCTTCGAAACTACTTTTTGTTCTGAGTGGAATGATCTCGAGCATCCACTTACCAATAGCTCTCTCTGGCAAGGTCAGGTAATAAGAGACCTCTCTCTGAACTGAAACTCTAAAGTAACCAGTGAGTCAAGACAGGGTTTGTTTACTCTTTATTTTTCACCTTCTGGCAGAGGTAACAGAGGCTAAGCCAATTTCTGTGCTATTGTTAGCTCTGTATGAAGTTCACATGATAACATGCAGAAAGAAGCCACGTTGCATTTCTCAGCTGGGTGGCAGGAAAGTCAGAGGAAAGAGCAGAAAGCAAGAAATAATCTTCCTTTCTGAACAAGGTACCCTTTCATTAGCTTCATATATATAGCATAAGAGTACACAATTTCTGTGTATTACAAGATGATATATATAATTAATCTAAACATGTGCCCAAGTCTTTGTGATGCTCACTGCAGTTTCTAAACGGAAATATATGCCTCTCTGTCTTTTAGGAAAGAGCTACAACAGGAAGAATATGTTCTTTTCCTGTTGTTTTCCCAGAGCTGACTAATCCCAGTAATCCTTCTTTGATCAAATATTAATTTTTTTCTCAGATAAAATTCTGATATTCTCAGAATTCTCAGATATTCTCTATATTCTCAGATATTCTTCCAACATTGATTTTATTAGCATTTCTGTTTCATGTAGCTTGTCTTCAAACAGAAAACATATTTACTTGCTATTGTATATATAAGCTGCATATTTTAGTGTGTCAAATCTGATGCTAGGTGTGAATTCAGAATAATTAAATTCTTGCAACATACAGAGGAGCTTTTGAGGGAAATTAGGTGAAAGAGGTTTTATTTTATTTGCAGAGCTTCAAAACCATGTTTAAGACATCTGATAGCAAAATCCTTAATTGCAAATGAAATAGCACAAAACCCATGTAGCCATCATCTTTTTTATTATTTTCTGACAAATTCTAGCTACCTTCCAGCCTGGTTGGGCAGAAGTCCTTGTCTTTTAATGTTTTGAATGGCTTAATTTCATAGTGTTTCTTTTTTCCCCATGAGAAAATTATTCTAAAATATGAACATTTCAAGGAGGTACATTTTGATATGCAGCTCCTACCTCTGATCTATGCTGAACATTTTCAAGGTTGGAAGTGAAAGCTAGAAATTTGCCAGGGATTGCAGGAAAAAGAAGGCTGTTGGTAAGAGCATTTTTGCACTCTGGAATTTTTTCCAAAATTCTGTTCTTAGTCTAACTCACATAATTCTTGTTGTGCTTCATTCATTGGCACTTATGAAGTCACTAAAGCACTTCAAACTTTCACACATTGACAAGAACTCTTAAGAATATGCCCATTAATTCAAATTACACTCACATACTCCATGCCTGTTGCAATATTTAGTAAGGTAGAAATTCCAAATTTTTCACTCATAACCCCTTTTGCTATTCATAGACATTTTTCTTATTAGCACTGTCTTGCCTACTTTCTAACTGACCCTTCCAATAGGACTAAGTACTTCAGGGTCTGACAGTTGCAGGAGATTGATGTCTGGCCTTCATTTATCATTAACATAGACAATTACATTTAATAGAAGAGCTTGAGGAAACAAATTCCTTGGCTCTGTCTGCTGCTGCTCATGTTTTTAAAGCATTGCAAAGGAGGTAGAAATACCCAAGAGACAGAGCCCTGAATTGAGATTTAGCGCACATTCTGCCCTGCAACAGCACCCAGCTGGCTCACCGATCAGCAAGCTCTGTCTGACCATGGGTCTGTGTGCTTCCCATGGCAAAGGGGAGCTGAAGCTGGAGAGAACCAAGGTGCTTTCTCCCTGCATAGATAATTTGTAACAATAAAGTAATGGTGGCTGACCTTTCTGATTTTAGGATCAAAAGTGCCTCTTGGCTGGCAATCATTAGGAGAAACCTTTAGCATGTTATATCCACCTCTCTCTGAATACAAATTCATAGCTGCCCCAAAAAAATCAATGCAGGTGCTTTGATTGTAACATTCTCCACATTTATTTTACCCTTTTATGGAGAGAAAAGAGTCACTAGGGATAAATAGTGCTTCATAAATTAACTATGGATCAGAGTGTTCTGACAGGTAATTAAATAAATTACAAGTTTATACTTTTGTAGTGCAAAGAGTCTGTGATGTGATTTCAGCTAAGAAAACCCTACCTGCATCTTTCATTATTTCCTGTATTTCTAGTTGTCATGCTGGAAGATGAAGGATGGATTGTTCATTCAAGCAAGCTTCTCCCATAGCACTTCCATACAAGTTATGAGAACTTTTTATAAATCTGTCTGCTCCTGCTCTTACAAAACTCTATGATAAATTCCCCTTTGCCTTCAGTTGCACAAGGGAAGATTTTATACTTTTAGTATTTTCAGATTCTTTTTACTGCTTGTAGATGTCACAGAGGCCTGCACTGCAGAATCACTCTTCTTATCAATAAACAGGTTATTTAAAACAAACTTGTGTGCTTTGGAATAGGGCTTGCCACAAAGCTGTGACTTGAAACACATTCATTCTCTCTACTGCCACAAGTCACAGAATTCTAGATTAATGAGCTATTTATCTGATTGCTATCAAATAGGGAAAAAAACCCTTTTCCAGGCAATGATTCACTGATTTTTCTGTGATTTCTTTATAAGGCTTAGATATGGAGTATCAAATTGATTCTGGAGTATCAAACTGTCCAAATGGTCCCAGTGTAAATGAGCTACAAGTAACTACTTGGTACAAAAAGATCACACATTTTGTTCTTTGGTTGTGTGGTTAGTCCCCATTAATATTTGCAATAATTCATAATAGTAAAATATAGAATCATATGACTGAAACAAAAACCCCTGGAAAACTGTTTTCCCTTCAATTTTTCTGGTCAGTCTTTCCTCTAGTTTATTCTTTCTTAGCTATGTCATGTATCAATAACTATATTTGCTATAGTTATTTTATTCTATGCAGCAGCTGTTCATACATCCTAATTTTGATATTGAGAATGGGAGGAAGAATTATCACATCTTTCCCCTCCCACCTTGCCTGAGCTGCAGTGTTTAACAACCTGCTTTATCTTGCTATAAGAAGTTGAAAACATCTCTTCAGACAGGATATGACTCACTGTAATGACCTTTGCATAAATACATAATGCAGTAGCTAAAACACAGCCTAGCATTTATTTGTTTTCTTACCTTATGTGACAACCGAATTTGTGACTTTCCAGTTCTTTACCTCCTATATTTCCTTTTAAAAAACCCAGGCTCTTCTCACTTGTGCCAACTACCAATGCAAAGATGCAAAGCCTCCCCCAGAAAATGCACAGCCTCCAATGTGGTCTCTGCTGAAATGTTATTAGTACCACTCAATCCTTTAACTTTAGAAATTAAACCTCATGTTTACAGGTCAGAGGATTGAATAGATAAAAGTATTCACTAGCAGGATATTACTGCCAAAAGGATGGACATTGTGTAAATGGCCTGTGCCAGGGAAAGAATTTGGTCAGTAAGAGTAGCAGAACAGAAATGTTTTTGTCACTGATACAAATAATGATATATTATAAAGAAGCAGGTTTATTATAAAAGCAATTTCATTCACATGTCAGGAGGCAAGATAAAGACCCTGTGATAAGGAGGCATATTCCTCTTATGTTGGAGTATGACTCAGCTGCTCCTTAGAATGAAGTTTCCATGACGTGTTCAGAGGTCAGGTACTTGACTGTAGGGTCTAACAGTCATTGTGTGACAATCAACAAATAACAAAGGTTATGTTTGCAGAACAATGACTCTGGGATTATGTGCACATATTTATCTCATTTGCATTTGAATTGGCAAGAGAAAGCCATGTCAGTCTTTGCAGAGCTGGGGAGATAAAAAAAGGGACAAACATCTATTTCCATGGCAGCCCGAGTAGTTATCCAATGAAATCAGATTCTGGATATATGAACTATCATGCCAGTCAGATCTATCAACCTTATAAGGGATTTAGCAACAAATAAGTAAACTTCAAACTCCTGCAAGACTTATTATTATGGTAGAGAGGAGGTACACAGAGGAAATCAGACTGTTACACAAAGGCTTCTGAGATCACTGTAGAAAAGGATATAGGTATTGTTTTTCAGGTTTAAAGTTCCTGCAGGAGTCATTTTCCTTAGGAGATTAAGTCTGTAAATTCAAAGAGGCAGAGTCAATGGCCAGTTATTGAAGAACCAGATCAAAATGATTAATAACAGTAAAGTCCTTGGCAATATGTGCAGAAAGCTAAAACACAACAATACATGTGTTCTTCTTCATGTGTTTCAATTTTGACTAGCTTGACGGGTTTTGATTGAGTTACCACAACAACACAGGGAAGAAGTTTTAATAATTTGTTACCCGCAGCCACATGGGTGCTGACCCTATTTTTCATCTGTACATCTTTTAGTACTTAAGGGACTTATTCTGCACATATAACAGAAAAACCTAATTGTCTGACATTTTGATGTAGTCTCAGAACTAGCATTTTCCAGAGCCTGTATTTTGAGATTTGATATCAAATCACACAATTTTCTGTATCCTGTGGGTTAGAAGATACAATATCTGGAAGCACCCAGAGGTAACAGATGTTTGCCAGCTGCCTCAATGCCACTAGCAAAATCCTAACAAAATCATTCTTTAATTGAAGAAATGGTGAGATTGAGCAGCATCAAACTGTTACATGCAAAGATAGTGTATCCCCATCTGAATTCCCTCTTTGGGCTTTGCGACAGGAATGTCCCTCGATTCCCTTAAACCCGGAGTCAGGTCACCCTGCACTATCTCCAGTCAGGCTGCCAAACCTTACACTGCAGACATGGAAAGAGGGAGGTGCTGTGCAACTGACGGCAGATTATGAAACCTGACTTTATATGAAGCATTTTGTCACTGCAATTTCCAGAATGCTGAGGGTTTCCTACAGATGTTAAGCGCATTTCCAGAAACTAATTCAATCTTGTGTTAAGAAGACACTGACTGGTATTTTTGCTAATGGCTGTGAGTTGTTGCAAAAGAAAAGAAAAAGTGACACACCTAATTGTGCAACATTACTAAAATATTTCATCTAGTTAACTTCAGGAAAATTCAGATCTGAATTAATAGTAAGAGAAATTACATCATTAAATAACAGAAGTGATGCCTTTTTGCAGTGGTGACCAAAAACAGCTAATAAAAGCTGAACCTCACATTTATGTGAATAAAGCAAGCAGAGGCAAACAAGGAATAATATCTTGTTGAGAATCAACAGACCATCTGCAATATGATAATCCGCTTACAAATATTCACCCAAGCTGTTAAAACATATATTAGCTTAGCACAGCGGAGAAGCCTTGATTTTTGGATGTCAGCAGTAAGGGAGGTGCTGAACGTCCCTGCAGTCAACCTTAGCTTTGTTACCTTAACTTATATAGATTCAAACAGGCCAAAGCCTGTCAGTCTGCTCTAACTGGGGCCTTATTTCATTGATTTATATAGGCCATGAGTGCTTACTTATTTTGACAACTTTGGCAAGGTGGATATTAAGAACTGTTTTATGAAATATTCTTTTTTTTTAGTTAGCTGTTACAAACATGGTAAATGTGGTACAGATATCTCTGCCTGAATCAAAATCTAAGGAAAAAATACAGAAAAATTAAAGGAGAAGGAAACATGAAAAAGAAGGTGAGCTGCTGAGATACTAGTAATTATATATATACATAGAATCCTTGGAACACAGAATAATGTGTGTTGAAAGGGGCATTCAACCGTTTTGAGTTCTGAGTCTGAGTTTTGAGTTTTGAATTCTTCGAAGGATGGAGATTCTAGAATCTTTCTTGGTACATTTTCCAGCGTTGGACTTCCCATATGTGATGAGTGTTAGCCTGGGGCTTTTTCTCCCTTACACTGATATGTCTCTCATTGCAGCTTATGACTTTTGCCTCCTTTTCAACTGCTCCTTACTTCTGAGCTGCTGGCTCTAACTTACTCATGTCATAGATACATGAGTTAGCTGAGGAACAACAAGACCTTTTCTTAGCACACACTTTTTCAGGCTGAACAACCCTGATTCTCAGCCTGCTATTACCTGTCTAGTGCTCTAAACCCAAATCACTTTTTTTGGCCTTCCACAAGACATATTTCAGTATAGTATTTCACAAGTGTAAAAACAGGATTTTATAGCTTTTGTGGAATCAAAGTAGTACTGAAACTTAATCACCCAAAGAAACATGTTCAAACTCATCCAGCTTATTTCCAAATAGATACAAATGCAAACACACATATACACATACAGTTTTACACACAGTATTGGAAAGATATTTTTGTACTGAAGCTCCTCTTCCTGCTGAGTTGCCGCACCAGGTGCAGCTGTTGCTACCAGTCCACCACACTGTGCTCTTAGCAATCAAGAATATTTTGTGTAAAGTTCCATCCAAGGTGAATATTTATTTGTCTTTCTATTTACTTGTCTTTCTATTTACTTGACTTTCTTATGCACAACAAAAAACTATTTTTAAAATTATTATTGTCAAGACTAAGTTGGTTTGTCATGGATAAGAATCTACAGATGTTTGGGGAGTATGCAATTGGGAAACTCTACAAATCAAATTATTATGCAATTTCTGACACGCTTCTCCTGCTAGGTGAAGTTTGTGAAGTGCTTCAGTGATGACTTAATAACTAATTTCTGAAAAATGTGTTTTGTGCTCAGAAGACACTCTCCAAACAGCAGAGTAGTTGGACAGAAAAGCAAAAGATCACATAAAATTGTGGCAGAACTGTAGCATTTTCCAGCATGATCATTTATATTTTCTTAATTTCCAATATAAACCCATCTGAGTTTTTACTAAAAACATTTTTAATGTCATCAAGGCTCCATTTCCCATGAATGGTTGAACAGGATGATCTTTCAAAACCTCTTCCAACCTGATCTGTTCTATGGCTCTGTGATACATTCTTAGATGTCTGCTTTAATAAACTCATTAGTTTTAACTTTAGCTTCTTTAAAACTTTCTTTGTTAGGTCAGTAAAGTTTTTAACAATAAAAGTAGATCTTTCTTAAGTTGGGGGAAAATTTGTCATTGTACAATTTAAATGTAGTCTACAGAGAGTCAGAAAATTGATGGGGTCTTGGTTTGCTGGGTTTGGCTTTTTTTAAACAAAAGGTGCAATATCTGAACAACAGAGAGTTTTGGATTAAATTTAGGGTTTTCAGTATCTTGAGAAAAAAAATTTGCACTTGCACTAGTTTGTTGTAAATCAAAATCCTTCCAGTTGTTGGACAGTTCTGTGTCAGTTGTCACTTCCAAAATATCTGTGTTTGGAGCTGGAACTCAAGCTTTTGATTCCAGTCCTTTTTTAAAATTAAAGTTTCATTGTTTATGTGAGTATTCTAGATTCAGTTTCATGGCAAGCAAAAGCAAAAACACATGTTGTCTTAGATTTAGAAACTAAAATATTTTTATTCAGAGATGCCAACATATTTTAGTTTTGGCAAATGTAAATAATATTCTCAAGAGGGTGTTTTTTTTAATTCTGTAGAATGTAGATTCAACATTTGCCTAAAATAGATCAATGTAATATTAGTTATTTAATATTTTAGCTTATTCAAATAATTTTTTTGATAACAAATACTAAAATATTAAAACATAACATTTAAATATCTGGAACTGGAATAGGAGAAAATAATCTAATGTTTTCATGAAAGCATAGAAATGCTGTTTGGAAGGAATCACCTAATTGTTTAGTCCAGGCTCTCACTCAAAACAAGACTATCACCAACAACTGTCTGGCTCAGCTTTGGTTTTTGTAGCCCAGGCCAAAAAACCTTCAAGAAAAGGGAGGCAACCAGTTCCAGCACTGCAGCACCCTTCCAGGTATGGTTGAGGCCATAAACAGCCCTTGATAGCCCTCGTTGGAAATCTCTTTATTTTCTCCTCATCCAACTCATGATCTGGGAAGTTCAGCCCTGCACATGGTGTTCCTTATGCAGCTCAGCAGTGTAGTGAGTACCCTCTACCAACAAGAGACTCCCAGGAGCCATCTGCAGGAGTGGCTCACGTTCCCCACAGCACCAAGTCCTTTTCAGTATGCCTGATAATTAAACTCTTGATCTCCCAGTCTCTAATAGAAAAACCAACGACTTCTTTGGAAGTTAACAGTAAATTTTAAGAGTTTTAAAGTCTTTGTCTATCTATAAACTTCAGTACATCATTTTACAGTGGGTTTTTTTTGTTCATTTGTTTGCAGTTTTCTTCATAGGATGCTTATGGTGGTTCTTTGGGGGTTTTTTATGCTACTGAATACCTTATCGGTATAAGAAATGACATAGAGTTTTCTCCCTTTCTTTTTTTACATTTTACTGAAAGCCATATTTGAATAGTTTTTAACATGCTTAATCTAGTCATGGTGACTACCACGAGTGAAGCATATTTCAGTGGTCTTTGGCTGCCAGGAACTGACTTCTTACACCATCAGAAGTGAGAAAAGTCATAACACCTAAACTGAGCAGCACAGCTGAACTGAACAGATTTTAGATATAGAAATAATTTTCTCCATTGCAGTCCTGTGTAGTAGAGCCTTGATCTTTAGCATTATTAGTTTTTTGACAGGTAAGTTAGGTGCTCACACATGTCAGTCAAAAATGGATCATGAGTGCTTATGAATGAGACTTGCTTATTTACAGATATGGATAATGAATCCCAAATTTATCCCACCTTGGTAAAGATCTCACTAGCGAGGAACAGAAAAGTGAAATTGAAACTGTATTCATTTCCAGTTTTTGCTCATTATGCTTATAATGATCACATACACTGGAGAAGCTGCCTGTGAGATTTTTTTGTGAAGAATTAGTGCAGAGGGAGTGCAAATTCCTGGGAATTTTCCTGCAGCAAATTCCATTTAAGAGTCTTTTGAATTGGTTCATTTTCTTCATTTTTCCAACTTTTAAAAATCAAGAATATATGAAATGATAAAATGTAGAAACTATTATTTCTTCAAAATAAAAATAATTCTAATTAAGAAGCTATAGAAATCTCTTTTTGATCCTTAATGGTAGATTAAAAGTACATAAAATGAAAGAAGACATGCAGTAAAACATCGCATTTTCTTTTCAGTTTGGGCAAGAAATGCATGATGGCATTGATCTCAGTGAAGGGCCTGAATTCAGTTCAGGATTATCCCTTAAATTTAAGTGCCTAAATGGAAGTGGAAATGAGCACTGAGTAAGGTCCCTGCATGATCTACAGAGATCTAGTCAGACCTGTCCATGGACCTTTCCATATAATAACAGTAAAGATACCTGGGCCAGATTTCACTTGCACAAGCACTGGTTTCTACTACTGTGTAAGTTGCTTAAAATTTCTATGACTGCTATTCGGGGCTGGTAGTCATAGCACAGATCCTGTGTAAAATCTTTACACTTTGGGAGAGGAGGCTGGAAACCAAGATATTCCTATGGTGTCTAAGGCACAGAAAAGCTTAGATATTTGTTTTAACAACAATATTGATCCTTACTCATGTGTTCCTTCCAACTTGGGGCATTCCATGATGCATTTGGTTAGTTAAATTCCACTCATGTCATTGACAATGGGTGTAAGTCAAGGCTCTCTGATGTTTAATGCTGTTTCAATTATGAGTACCCAGAAAGCTGTAGAAATCCCATAACATCTTCTCTTATCTGCCACTTGCATCTCCAAATATCTCAAACAAAAATGGCTAACTCCGTAGAGGAAATGTCAATTTCAAGCTCTCTCTTGCGCTGTAGAAACCTATAACTATATGTATATATTTCTTGATAAAGAGTTGAATATATTTCTTTCAAATATATCATTTATGCTTTAATCCTTCATTCATCTTCAGGGTTTGCATTAAACCAGTGGGGAGAGAGTAGCTAAGTAGACAGTACTTTATCTAGGTGAAGTGAATTGCTACATGAAGACATTAGTTAGCATGAAAAATTAGTGAAGTAGTACAATTTAAATCATACTAATACTTTTCGTTTAATTACCCACTTGCTCCTCCTAGTAGATACTACACTTTAAAAAAAACCCTAAATTAATTTGCTAATTAAAATCACATATTTTAAGCAAGTCAAATTCTTAAAAGTTTAATGACTTCATTTTTATCACATTACATATTGTGAAAATCAGACAGAGGGAGAGTTTAGGAGGGAGCCAACTTATGTGCAGCATTTTCCAACAGAGACATTGAATTTTCTTCTGATACTACTTTTTATATTTTGCTAATTGCTTTGGAATGGCTTTTTGTTCAAGGTAAACAACCAATGAGAACTTCTTTTAATCTAAAGCAATTTTCTTCCTCCTGAAAATGAATTTAAATAGCAAAGTTGTGAAGGATGCAGGGTGGCAGGTTTTAATGCTTTTGAGTACCTTCACTTCTTCACATAATAGCGTGCCTAATAATTCTGTGCTTCATTCTTTAGTAATAAGTGGGAAAGGGTGGGCCTTAGACATTCTGTGCGTTGCAGATGAAATCTAAAATAAGCAGACAAAACAGAAAAGTAGACACCTATGGAAGCCTATTACAATTTTAATGTGACAAGGATCAAACAGAATTTCAATTATCTCTAACCAGACACTTTTGGCTTACAAGACCACATGTAGAGGGAAAAAAAATCTGAATATATTTACAGTGGGGGTAAAAGGAGGTAGAACTAAATTATTTGGATTGTAGTTCTGCTACAAGATGAATAGGTCATCTGGAGGCTGACTATCAAAAATAAACACAGGTTGGTAACATGAACATTCAATGTTATTGGACAATAGTTTAATTAGCTGAACTTTGCACCTAGATATTCTAGGCTTGTGTGATAATAGGAATGAAAAATCTGGACCTTGTATTTTAATATTGGTCCCAGCTCTACCACACAGACTCCAGCTTTGCAAGCTACAGCTAGCATAGACAGGTAAATAATTTATTATAATTCCAGCTTCCTAGCTGCGTTTTTCATTAGAAGCTGAGACCAGTAACATTTTTTAAGCTTTTTGTTTTCTAATGTATTGTGCAAAGCTGGAAGTGAGTTTACCATACACAGCACATATTAATTCAACTTAAGATAGATAAATAATATAAAATACTTTATTTTCAAGAAAGTAACATCCTAAAGAATGTGCAAACAAAAGTGTTTATGAAGTTAAAGAGCATCATAGCATGTCATATAGCATCTACAATAACTTTCTCTAATTTTTTGTGGTGAGGGCTGGAACTTGAATGTTTGAGCCTTTGTTAAGGAGTTTTATATGGGACAAAAAAAAAAAAAAAAGGACTTTACAAGACTAAAAAAAAATCTCTCTTCTCTGGATGTAATGAGCACTTCTAACCTGCCCAGTGACTCTAAGCCTCTCTATTTATGCAATAATAGTAATTTTACACCTTTCTAGATCACATAATTAAAGCTTCAGAACATAATGGTAAATAGGATAAAGTTAAGAGTCCTGCTTTAAACCCCTCAAAGGGATAGATGTCACAGCATATTACACTGTGATGATTGACTGGAGTGGCAAGCTTTTGGTACTGAAGGACTGAAGGACTGCAGAGGTGACTTCTGTGAGAAGAGGCTGAGCCCTTTCCCGTGGCCCCACAGCCAGTTCCACACAGCTCTAAAGATGAGAACACCCTGGAGGCCTCTCTGATGCAACACACTTCAGAAAAGGTGTAAGATGCTGTGCAAAAGCAAGAGGAGTGATGAAAAATTGATAGAAACAACCTTGAGGATACCAAGGTCAGCAAAGAAGGAGATGGAGGAGGTGCCAGAGTAGAGATTCCCCTGCAGCCCATGCTGAAGACCATGGTGAAATGGATTGCTTTGCTGCAGCCCATGGAACATTGCAGAGCAGCAGATATCCACCTGCAGTCCCTGGCGGCCTCTATGCCAGAGCACAGACATGCCCTCAAAGAAGCTGCAGCCCACAGACAGCCCTTGCAGGAGCACAGTATTCTTTTGATTTTTCTTCCTTGTTTTACACCTTGTAATAATACCCAAGCTACCTCAAAAGCTATAAAAGCACCAGTAAAAAACCTTTATCTTGTTTTTCAACTTCAGGTGTACTTTCCACTATCTTACTCTATTTTGTATTATTAAACTGGTCTTTCAGGAATTAAGGACCCTTCTTTCAAACACCTAAACTCTTTTTTATCACCTTGGTGATGATTTTTGCACATATAATCTTGCATGTCTTGTCCTTTATATCACACTCCACTGGAGCCATATAATCTGTGAGTCTGGATTTTTTACTAACTTCAGTAGGAGCTGAATGTACTCCTCATATTCAACACAGAAATGTACAATAAGGTACAATAAGGAATAGTAACAGTAAATTTAAAACAGAGAAAATAGTAACAGTTAATTTTTGAAATTTGACACCACAAAATAAAAACTGAATTGTCAGACATTACTTGAGTTATATTTTTGTATTGTTTTCATGCTATTCTTTATATATCATTCAGATAGTGAAAAAAAGTAATGTTATTTCTAACAGAAAACAAAAATTGAATGCACAGGTAATGTCATTCACAGCACATCTGTTTATGCACATTCAAGAGAATTTCGCTAAGTCATAGAAAAGTGATGAACATGTGTATCAATACCCTTATATGTATGTGTATTAGCAGGTGCATGGTATAAATTTTTTAAATATTTTCTTTTAAATAGAGAACAAGTGAGATGACATTTTTACGTGTTACATTAGTAAAACAATAATCAAAGTCAGATATTTTCTCTGGATTTATTCTTAAAAGAACAATCACTACCTGTTATTAACTTGAATCTGGCTTACCATGAGTCTTCTATAGCTCCATCTTTGTACAATTTTTTGCAATGCTTAATGTTAAGATCAATGTTAGTGATAGTAGGACCTTTACTTATTTTTGGGTGCAAAAACTCAGCAAAGAGCAATCTCCTATTCATAAACATCACTGAGTTCTTCTAATAGCCTTTTCTATTTATGTTTTTGTAGTATGCATTTTCTTTCTTAATTTGAATTGTAGTAGCAAAGTACCTTGTTCTTACTCCTTAGAAGCAAATACAGATATATGTCTAATTGGTATCTACAATGTGCTCTTACCTAAGTTAAGCAGGTTATTATGAAATTACCTGTGTTCCCACTGCACTATAATATCATTTACAGACTTGCTGATCTCTCAAGACACAGAGAGCTCATCCAGAAATGATGAAGGAGGCTTATGGCATGATTTCCCATTAGTAATCAAAATTATTTATGTTTACTGTATTATAGCATGACACACATAATAAATATAATCAGTCCAAGAAACATTTTTGTCATGAAAATATTACTTTATGATAGAATCTTTGTTTCAAATGCAAATGTTCAGATGCTAATCAGTATTTTTCTCCATAAACTATGTTAAACACTAATTTTGCATAGAATGTAATTTTTAAAATATGCATATTTGAGAGCATAAAAGCCCTTCTGTGTTTGAGTAATCCAACAGATGAATGATGAGTTTCACACTGGCCCTTGTTATCAGAGCAATGATTTACAGAATAAGAACAGCTCATGATATCCCCAAATACTTGATGGAGTTTATGTAGAAGGAATAAAAATGCCTCATATCCTGTCGTATACTTACTGGTTTCAGCTTGAGTCACCCAAAGTCTGCATTAAAATGACATGCCTTGCAAAGAAAATGTCTGATTAAAACATTGCAAAGATTTGAAACAGCAATACTATAAGTTGTTTACTTCCATAAACACAGAATAATGTGATTTCCAATTTAACTCAGAAGACACTGAGACCAGATAAATAGCAGTCTATAATGATAATCTTGCATAGAGTAATTTTAAAATGCAATGATGTACAGGTAGTCAGGATCTTGTTTTTCCTTTTCATTTAAAGAAACAACATTAGAAAAACCTCTTAGTCAAGTATTTCAGTGATTAGAAATTAAATTGTAAATGAGTGAATGTAATTGCAAAATTTATCATCTTTCATTGCAAAAATGTTGGGGTTCTTGTTGCAGTGCACAGCTGAAAGAGCTTCAGAGGTACTCAAAGAAATTTGCACCTGCTAAAATGAGCTCTTCTGAAGTAACAGGTGCTCCACAGGTTGTTCCAGGGATGCTGTATTTCAACAGAACCATCTTAAAATGATGGAAGTGTGATGGGATCACTCCCATGTCAGCCACTAGGGAAAAACATCATCTGGTGACAAGCACCATATTTCATGAACTCTGTGTTTTCCTTGAATGACTTTACTTCAAATAATCATGAAATATCACCCTTGGTCTATAGTAGCACATGAGGTCAAGGTGGTTTTCAAGCAAGGACTACATGTCCAAGAACGTAATAGATACATTAACTTTCACCTTTCCAGTGGTTTTATTTGTTGATTCCACACAGGACTCTGATCTATCTCTGGGTCAACTTGAGTTGTTTTAATCTGTTGACACTGGCGTCCAGTACAATTAGAACTGGTGGGCAAGTCCATTCTAAAACCGCTTTTGAAAGCAATCAAGTAATTCATTGGATAAACATCTATCCCTACACCTCTATGTGTCTATGTCAGTGAACAGCAGTCTTTTAGAAAATTTTATAACATACACAGGTGTCACAGGAGGACATGATACACAATGACACCAAAACTCCTCAGTTTTTCATTATATTTCTTAAGGAAATAGAACTTATGTTTGGAGTTACAATTGCATTTGAAAACGTTTCATCCAACAACAATTTATAAGGTATTAAAAATAGATATTTATGATTTGTAAAGTATCACATTTCAAGACAAATGCGTAAAATACTCAGATATTCACAAAGGCTTCCAGTGAAGTTGTGTTGCTCTGTTTCTTTCATGGTATCTACATTAAGTGGTCTGTTTTCTAACTACTGGAGAGTTACTTTGCATCCTTTGAATACTGAAGGTATCTGATAAAAAAGTACAGTAATACAATTTGCACTTTCATGTAAATTTAGCTCTTGTTCTTTCTCACCCTAATAAGTAATCTTTCCAGTGAATGGAATAAAAAATCTAGAAACCTGCACCACAACAAATAATTAGCTTTTTCTTCTCAAGTACATTGTTCTTAGGAATGACGGACTATGGGAGAAATCATATTCATTGATTTATAGAATGGGGACTCATCAAGTGATCTTAAACCCTCAATCCTGCAAAGGTATTCACACTCTTTAGTAAATGTATATAATGCCTTTTATGAAATGAGAAATTCATCTATTATACACACTAGAGATAATTGTAAAGCTCCAGAGACTTCAATGAAATAGAAGTAAATTCCTCTGTGAAACTTTTACACAGGTATGTACATTTTTGCAGGTCTTCATCTTCTCCCTTAACATTTTCAACTAAATATTTAAGTGCTTTGTTTTTGTACAAATAAGTATTTATAGCTGAATTTATATTTTGGGGTTTAGTAGAACATACAGAATATGATAGTCTAATGTGGCAGAAGAGAAAATTTTTATAGAGTTTGCTTCAGTTGCAATAGTAGCATTTATGATGTAGGAATTTTTGCTGCAATCATGCTGAAAATATCCCACTGGATATAATTTGAGAACTCACTGTATATCTATAATAATGATTTTCAGAACATTTTCTATAAAGCATCTTAGAAAATTTCCCCCCCCTCTAATCATGCCATGCTTTATCCCATGGACATTTTCCCATTCTTTTCTTCAGTAGTCCATAAAATTATTACAGTAGCTCTAATTTTTTTGCAAATTATTTTTTGGTCCATTAAAGTTTAATATATTCTAGCAATAAAAAATAAAGGAAAAAAACCCTAATTTGTGTAAAATGTGAAGTGTCATAAAAGAGACTTGTACAGGTAGGGGTTTAGGAATGTATTTTTTACTTCTGCAAACTTAACTCTTATGGTGTGTTAGAAAATACTTTCTCACTTTACACAGAAAGGCAAGCAAAAGCAGTCTTGGAAATGGCAAATCATTCCTTATTTCTAAGAACTACAGAAGCCCTGTCTGCTTTCAGATATGCAGACACTATGGGTATCTTGTAAAATCAGTGACTGTGCAAGTCACATATGCAAGTATGACATAGGTTTTTGAGTCAGGGCTTGGTTTCATTTTATGCCTTTTTATGTATTGAGTAGACAAAAGGCAATTTATAGAGCAAGAAATTAAATATCAGCAATGCAGTAAGTCGTAGGTTAGAAAAACCACTGAATGAGAACATTATCCCTGCAGTACCAACAGAGCTGTGTCCAGCAGAGGATTGCAAATTGAAGTAAAAATGTAAATGCATGTAAAACACACAAGCTCATTTTAACTGAGGTCAGAAATGGGTTCTGAATGGAGTTACAGAGAAAATGCACTTCAAACACCTAATATCTGAAATAGAAATTAATTGTATTACAGAACCAAGAAAGGCAAACTTATTTAGCCTTACAGGCACAACAAGCCTCTTTTCATTTATTCAGAATTGCAGGACAGTCCGCTTGTTGGTGATAAACACTCATTGCTCACGACAGAAGTACCCATCCAAGAGAAAACTTTTGAATACAACTCTTACACTGCCAAGATGGAAATGATGAATGAAAGTAAAACTTAGCTCTGTAATTCTCTAGTATTTTGCCTAAAGTTTAGATGAATTCTAAAACTGCCCATGTGACAAAAAATTAAGGAGCTAGAAGGATGGAGGTGAAGACATTTTAGCTTGTTCAAATATTATCTTTTTAAATTAATATGGAAAAAATTATAAAGACACACAGCACAAAAATACTAAGTCCTACAGAATCTGGATCAGATTCTCTTTCTCAGTAGTGTTGTTTGGCAATCACAATTCTGTCTTACAGCTGCCAGGGCTTTGTAATTAAACCAAGTGCTTTACAGAAGGAGAGGCATTCATCTTAGGCTGTCCTCTGCATCCAGTGCAAGGCTTAGAAAGGGCTAGTACAGCCTCCACAACTCACAGCTTTTATGGCCTTTAGAGTCTTGTCATAAGCTCTTGCAGTGCTTCCACCTCTCTGGCCAAGTTACAAAAGACACAGATAGTACATATGGCTACTGCTGCCACCTCTTGGATATTCACACCCTGGGAAGGCGAGATCTCCAGGCTAGCTTATATTATGTGGAGTATTGGGATCTAGATGGGGTTGGTTTTGATTGGCTTTCAGGTTCGTTTGGTTGGTTTTGTATTGTCATACAGGCAGTAATTTTGTCGTTTCCGTGGTAGACAAGATGTATATTTCAATGGTTTGCAGTCAGACCGCTTTCTTCATTCTGGTAGCTTTCAGGTAGCCTTTTTCCACCATTCCATCACACAAAATTTTATGGATTCAATTTATAAAATCAAGACTGTTCCTATAGAATATTTCTGAACAGAATGTTGCATTTCCTATCCTGTTCTAGATGTCTTCAAGGTTTTTGATCTTGTCTCCAATTTCATTTGATTCCAGTGACAGCCTGAAACAAAACTGTATGGGGAAGAACCACATGGTTCTTTGCAACTCCTTTGTTCATTTAGACACTCATCACACAGTGTCGAGGTGCAGGATTGTCAGAACCAGCCTTCTTCTGGTTCTGGTACTGATATTTCCTGGAAATTCTCCTGGTTCTATCACTGTAAACACAGCCTTTGACTAGCAGTAACTTTAATTGACAAGGCAAAGTTGAAGATAAAAATGTCAAAGAAAATGGGTAAAAACTAAAAGTTATTCTGCCATGGAATTTTTGTACATTTGCTGCACTCTGACGACAATTGTAACAGTCAGAATTTTCTTTAACCTATTTAATGTACAATCAGGCCTTAATAAGCTGAGAGAAAGGAGAAAAGTGCTCAATGTCTGACAGAAATTCTTCCATGAAGCACATGAACCAAGATGAACACTATCTAATTATCAGCTCACACAAAACTGTTGTTTGCCGTCTCATGTAATTAATGAGGCAGTCTATTAAAAAAAGGGAAGAGCAATTTATGTAGCACTCAAAATTTTCAGGACTCTGGACCCCTATGTTTGAAAGCAAGGTCTGTAGAAGAGGCATACTGATTTCTTTATGAATTGGTGAACAATGGTATTTATAAATGTTGAGAGGTTTGTTTTGTACATTGCATGTTTTCTCATTATGCCAATTGTTACTAGAACAAGTTGAAGCATTAATCCTGAGTCATTTCTATTTATAGCCTTCCCAATGACATCTTGGTTCAATGTGCTTTTGCTCAGCTGATCTATGCACCTTAACATTGCCAGGATTGACCTCATCTTTGTTCATAGTATATAGGTTGTCAGGCATGTTCACGAGCTGAAACATACTTGAAATAAAGTTGAATCTATTTTTTATAACTTTCTTGAATTAGATGCAGCAGCATTAGAAGAATGAATAACCCAGTGCAGGAATGAAACCCGAGAGCACACAAAGTCTCACTGACTTCACTCATGGCAACAAGGAAGGATAAACAGCAGTTAAAAGTTGCCACCCATGGTAAGAGCTCCTGATGTAGAATTGCAACTATATGATGGCAGATGTTAATCAGCCAATTCTTCATTAAATTTGCAATGAGATTTTGTGATATTCAGGCATTTTTGGAAGGGAAAAACAGCAGCCATGGACAGAAATGTACTTCTGTACATTCGTTTTCCTCTAAGTAGAATTTTATGGGGTTTTTTCATGATCCCAAGCACATTACCATCATAGATGCTGTTACTACTTTGGTATTTTTTATTTCTTCCCCACACTGGCTGTACACTGGTTCTATTCATAAGTTTAAGAAAACAAATTAACCACCTGTTAAGAGATGAATGTTGAGGAAGACATGAGACACCACTAAGGTTTGGGAACACATGCAGGGGTAGGGAGGAAACTGTTGCCATGAACTTTTGAAAAAGATAAACTACTGAACTTTTTGGGCACCCTGTTCATAGCTAAGTAAATTCTAAACTGCTTCTTTTATTTTTCCAGAATAGGTAGGGTGACACACTGCAGATTAAAATGTAGTCTGAATGCCAAGTATTTGTAGGTTTAGTTTATATTGACTATCCCATGCAAAACATCTTCAGAAGAATCATCATTCCCAATAACATGAACTGGAGATTTTTTTTCTAGTATCATGGGTGATTCAAGCGCAGAAGCAACTATGCAAGCTCTGAGATTGAAAAGCAGGAGATTTTACAGGTTTAAGCAAATAAGAGAGGACATGATAGAGAGAGAGTTCCTCCTTTACCTAAGACTTTAATTGAGTGGCCTCTTGGCAACACTGAATGCTGACTCACCTCAGAATGATAAAATTGGTTATGCTTTTACAGAAACTCATACCTCTGGGTAATATCAGTATCAGGACTTTTGTAGCGAAGAAGCAGAGATTACAGATGTGTGTGAATAATCTACATATTTGTCATCAGGTGGTAAAGAACATTCAAGAAACTGAAGTTAGGGTTAGTTCTGCTTATGGAGGTAAGCTATCCCTTACTGGCTGTGGACAGAATAATAAAATCCTTGTCTACAGATTTTTACTGTGCTTGAGTTTAACTTGTGGGTGAGGTCCCACAAGTCACTGGGATCAGTGGCAAAAATTAACAGTCAATTACTTCAGCAGCTGAGTTTTTAGCTGGTGTATTAAATAAAATTGAGTGGATTTAAATTCAACAAATCTGTCTTTCTACTCTTTTCTCTTGGGGCAGTACAGTCAGTCCTGGCAAAATTCAGGGAACTATTGATTAGATCAAATCAATGTACATGGGAAAAGGAAGAAAGAAAAGGAGCACAAGTATAATCTGGGGAACTGAGAAGTTGATACTATTTTTAAATCGTATTAAAAAAATGTAAGGCATATGTAAATTTGAGATAACACACCTCCCTTGTACCAATGCCTCAAAGGAATTTACTTCAGTAATTCATATCTAATTCCATAATTATTAAGCTGGATAACGTATTTTCAATATTTAATACCGCAAATGCTTAGGTGTTTTCAAAGTAACCTTTAATTTTCACCATCAAAACTAAAAGCCTTGATAAAAATCTCTTTATGTGTTTCCTATTCTGTTTAGTGATAACTGAATCAGGTTTTCTTTTTCCCTTTCAGTGTTTCAGTACTTTTGGACACCTGTCAGCCAACCAAAATTAAAAACAGAGGCTGATTAAATGGCTCTCTATGGTGCTGTTCAGGCAGCTTCATTAGTGCTCCAGCTTACGGCCACTGAGTGAGCCCCACTGCTGTAACTCCTGACAGTCCGTGGAAGCCGATTTGAAGGCACAGGATGTGGGGTACGCAATTTCGCACAGTTGCAAAGTTTTGATTGCATGAATTATACATGAAGTCCATTACAGTCAGTGTTTACTGGTGGTAACAGCACTCCAAAGGTGTAAAACAGCTTTTTCTTTAAAACAAGTAAAGCCCAACCAACCAAATACAAGCCACATAAGGGAGGAAATTACAGAAAAAGAAAAACAAAAAAATCCCAAACATTCTTTATTTGTCTATCCAATCACTGGATACTATGAAAAACAGTTGAGAGCCTTCCAGCTCATTTTGCTGGTGTTCAGGTATGTTGAGAACTAAGGTGTCAGGAAGGGGAAAGGTGGAGGAGAAATAAACCTTCAAGACTATGGCTGCAGATTATTGCCCACATAAAGGAGTTCTCCAGCATGAACACAGCAAGCATCTCTGAAAGCTCTCCATGTCATTTTGCCAAAGATGCTCCTATTTTCACTAGTTGTCTGCTCTGTCAAATGTAATGTTTTATTAAAGCTTTGGGGCTTTTATTTCCTTCCTTTTCCTTCTTTCTGTGTGCATTTTCAGGAGAGAGGAAAGTAGTTTTAAAAAGCAAAAAGATAAGAGACAGAGCAAAACTAGCTCCAATTTTCAGTATTCTCACTTTACTCAGATGACTTACTACTTCCTTGTTATTTTTTTCATTTTGTACTGAAAGGAAAATCTCCATTTTAGTAAAGATTTGGTGTTGGTTGTTACAAAAACACTCCTCTGTGTAGTTGTATATAAATGCCTTTAATCCTTCCTCTCCTACCACTTGAACAAAATAATTTATCTATGTCAGAGTGTTCAGTAGTGTAGCAGAAACCATGTACCAACACTTACACAGATGCTCCTATTGACATCAGTGGGAAAATTTTACCCAGGCAAACTAAGGAAGAATAGAACCCATAAGTGCCAATGCAGAAAATAAGCCAAACTGATAAGCTTGCACTGATCAGGCAGTGCAATCTCTTTCAGCTTCACACGGAGAGGATGTGTGTTTCCTCTTCCTCTAGCACTGGCCAGAATAAGTAAAGCTGCACATGTCATACCATGGATCGTACTTACACTTGCTTCTACTGTAAGTTAAGGCAGTTTCCTCTTTCAAGGATTCTTAGTACTCATTCCACATGCCTAACATGCCCTTTCTGTCTGAGGCTAGATGTAGAGCACCGCTCATGACTATTCATTGCAATGTCTTGGCAAGACATTCACAGCCTTAATATGTCAAAAAACAAATGTTCATGGGGTAATACTTGTACCTTGAAGTACTTATGTTAAAAAGACATTGGCAAATTAATGTAAGGCAAACTGCCTAACCCCTCAAACATTTTTTTCTGGATTCTTGAAAACACAGAGTATTGGCTCTCTCAGCATGTTCAAAACTCTTTACATGTGCCATGTAAGACCAAGTTTCACACCATTTCAGTTAAAAGTTCTTCTTTAGTGTAATCCTTGCACATAATTTCAGTTATGGGACTTCTGAATTAATTCAGCTGTGGATTTTTGGGGGGAAGGATATTCATCTCTGTTGCAATTGCTTTCCACAGGTGACTCTGAGAAGCCATATACTTCTCAGACCAATACCAGACTTTTGCACCATCACATTATCGGGCAGTACTAAAATGATCTATATCAGACATAGGCACACAATCACATTTCTTAGCCAGAATACATGACACGGACTACCCCTCAGAGTATTTTCTCTCCCTGATTTTGTACATACTTTACATCACATGCACTTGTCAGAAAACCCTCAAATATTCTTTGAAGAAATCTGAAAAAGAAATACAAGCCTGTGTCACTCTGCAACAGAATGTCTACAGCATTTCTGAACCCATGCTATGTTGTCATCTTATTATAAAGGTCCCATACCGTCTCAGCGATTTCTCATGGTCACCTCCTCACAGCACTGCCTCCAACTCCTTCACAGTACAACCAAGAAACTCCCTCCTCACTCAGGTAACCCACTCTTTTGCAGCACTCATCCTTATCAGACACAGCTGTGGCCTGTTAAGGGCAGGCCTGCTCCTAATCTTTGGTGATTAGTACAGCTGCAACTCTTCAGGGGTGAGATTACCTTCTGCACTATCTTTATTTTCTTACATTCTATGCCCCCACAATGCTAAGAGACCTACATTAATATTTGCCATTTATTATAATATTGAACCATGGTCTGAGCAGACCCATAAGCAGCAACCTATGTACCAAAATTTGCAAAAGTTGTGCCAAGAAAAGCTTTCTCTCTAGGAAAACCCAACCTTTCTGTATTTTTTCATACTAGGAATGAAATTCCATCATTCTTACCTGTGATGTTTTTCCTGTCTATTCAACAGTAAACCTATCTACATATTTTTGTCCACTTTTACATCAGAGTAAATTTCTGTAGGAAATTAGACACAACCATAAACAAATGGGATGTGTCTGAAGCAGCAGCTTCTCCTTAACTACAAGGTATAATTTTGAGCAGGTAATGACAAAAATACCAAAGCCACGCCCTGTTTCTGCAGTGAGTATGCATGTCTGGAGGATAACAGCATTGTTTATGTCATGACACTCTTCCTCCACCTCACTATGCTTCTGTAAAGTAATTCTGCAATTGTCATCCATAATACAGTAGATTGGACTATCATGAGATAAGTCACGACTAACCTGTTCAATATGACTGCATTTTACAAGCAGGCATATTCCTCATGGATATCTGACCAGAATCAGTTGTTCACTTCCTGGGCACATTGATATTGATCTCTCTTTGCTTTCCTGCTCTTTCCTCCCCTCTACTCTTTTACTCGTTACCTGGCCACGTTCTATTTTAAATCCTTCAGGGCAATAATCTTTATCAAAGCTTGTCTCTGCTGCAAACACACTTCCAGGCAAGCAGAGTGCATGATATCTGATATCTCTGCCTTAGGTTTGCACAGCAAGCTTTTGTAGCAGGGGGGCTTCTGTGAGGAGCTGGAGAAGCTTCCCCCTTGTCCAACAGAACTAATTCTACTCAGCTCCAAGATGGATCCACTGCAGGACAAGACCAAGCCCTTCAGTGATAGTGGTAGTGCCTTTGGAATAAAAGATTTAAGTGTATAGGGGAAATGAATCTGGGCTACAGAATCTGCAGCCAGAGAAGAAACAGTACTTGCTGCAAGTTTGGTTTCTAATATACTTGATATTAAGCATGAAACCTTCAATTCCCCACCCTCTCTGATAGTAAGGATCTGCCCTCCTCAGAAGACCAGATTGACAAGAGACTTTGACACCCAATGACCTGAAGAACTAAGACATAAATCTTCCTCTATCCCTTAGAGATGCAAGGCATCCATACCTTTACCTGGATCATGCTGACTTGGACCATGCCATGCCATCTAACAGGTCACATTGTAAAGTTCTCGCTGTTTGGGTTTTTTTGGAATGTGTAGAAACACTCGTAAGAATGAGATCACTGACCTAAAACTGCAGGCAGTTAATATTTTCAGTAAAAAATAAGTGTAAATATAAAGGATGATGTAAGGATAAGAGAAGGAAGGCAGCAAAAGGGGATGATTCAGATAATTAAACCAATGTGTTCAATCTATTAATCTTATGAAACAGAAAATCTGTAATTGTTTCAAGGTAGACATTAATTCAGGGAAATAGGAACATTTCTGGTGAGCACAAAGCAAAGACATGACCATTTCATGGAATTATGAAGAGGCAGATATATTTTTTCTCCATATCTTGTTTTGAAGTAGGGATGAAAATATATTTTTTTTTATTTCAGGGAGGTATAATGCCCATTTCTATATAAGAACACTTCTTTAATCTGTTTCTCTAATTATTTCTAACTATATAAATTATATAAATGTAATATTAAAAATGTTTATTTTAGTTTAAGTGTGAGGAAATCAATGCTACTTTTCCATTGCCAGGAGTCACAGTCCTAGCACCTGCTATGACTTTCATGGGACTCTATTTAATCAATGGCACTTCACCAGGACTCCCAAGTCCTTGCCTCAGAGATACTTACCCAGTCAGTCAGTAAGAGTAATTTACCCACACTGTACTCTTTGCTCCATTCCTGGTGGAAGACTGACGAATTTAATAAGGTTCCTGTTGGACCTTGCCTTCAGTCTGTCTATGTTTCTGATCAGCAGACCTGCCTTCGAAAATACAGATTGGTCTTTCAACCTTGGTCTTCTAACTTTACAAAAGAGAGCACTTTTTTACCTCCTCCAGTCCCTGGTAAAGATGTTAAACAAGACTACCAGGTTCCAGGAAAGAATTCTAGTGAATTATACTTGTAACTTGAAGCCAGGGAGATTGCAAACTATTAACTACTACCTACCCCCTGAGTCATGCAATCCAGGACATTTCTACTCATTTTGAAATAATTTATTATATCAATGTCCAAACCTGTGACAAGGGTGTTAAAGAACACTGTAAAACCTCACTAAAGTCTCTTTTCCTATCTGTGACTAAGGGAAAATCAACATTCCCCTTCCTGTCTAGATCCAGTAGTTTTATCCCACAAAGTAACTGTAAGACTCAACCTGCTATATGTAGGTCCAGGTTAGTTTTTCAAGTCAGTTTCTCCATGTGTGCCGAAATTGCTTTCAAGAAGAGCTGCTCTGTAATTTTTACAGCTACTGAAGTGAGGCTGAAAAATTCACAGTTATTTCAGTTTTCCTCAGACTGCTTGAAGATGATTAAAATATTTGTCTCCTACTGCTGTTGTTCCAGTACACTTGTGCTCAACACACCTAATCCTATGAATTAGTGTGAATCAAGCTCGCTTTAAAAAATCCATTACTCCAACTTTCACATCGGTTGGTTGGTTCTCTCCTTCTGCAACCTTGCCTCCAAACAGAGAGGCCCAGGAGACCTTGTTGGTGAAAATCAATGAAGGCATTGAGTACCTCATCCTCATCTGGTATTCAATGTCTCTACATCACTCACTCACCTCCTTCAGCAGTGAGTCAAAGTTTTCATTGCTGGTTTATTTGCTGTCAGTGCAGTCACAAAAGCTCTTCATTTTACCATGGCCATCCCCTGCCAATTTTAAGTCTACTCAAACTTTTATTTTTCCATCAGCATTCCTGCATGACCAGGCAATGTTTCAGTATTCCTCCATTATACCCTATCCTGGTTTCTGCTTGCTGTTAATACTTTTTTTGGTTTGGTTTGGATATTTTTGTTTTGGTTTACCATGCCTGTTTGTTCATTGTAAGTATGAACAAACAGTATGCCTGTTTGTTCATGGTAAGTCCACTTGTTTTCCAGAACACATCATTCCTGTGCTTGGAGGAGGTTTGTTCTCAAAGATCAGACAGTACTCTTGAGCTTTTCTGCCCTTCAGAGCTGCATCTCACAGGATCTTTTCTACCACTTCTGAGCAAG
This sequence comes from Zonotrichia leucophrys gambelii, assembly GCF_028769735.1. NCBI lineage: Eukaryota > Metazoa > Chordata > Aves > Passeriformes > Passerellidae > Zonotrichia > Zonotrichia leucophrys. The sequence goes on from NC_088172.1 coordinate 41,018,300, forward strand.
TCAAAGTCTGTTCCAGTGAAGTTCAGGGTCTGTATTCTTCTTGCCTTCCTCACTTCCCTCAGGATTTTGAACTTCCCTGTGTCATATGTATTATGTTGCCACAAATGAAGAGAGTATGGCAGAGCAGAGCACTATATGCAGAACTTGCTGTAAAACACTCACTTGTATTCTTATTTTGCAAAAATGTTAGAACAAGATTAGTAAAGTAGGTGAAAAGTTGAAACAATTAACTTTGGGGTAAGGAAATTTTTGTCACTGGGTTTCTTTTGCCCAGAGTAGCTGAATCAAGTATTCAAGGACCATTATATAAGACTAAAGTGTTGAAAAGATGACACAATTGTGAAATCACAGCATGTTCCCTTCTTCATAATGTTCTTTTAATCATTGCTCACATCTTGTGCTTAAATGTCATCTTGTCTGTTAATCTAAAATTTATTAAGAATATTCAGGTCCTCCAATCATCTTTTCTTATGAAGATTATTAAACTTAACCTCAGAGGATGTTCTTCCCTGGGAAACATGGATCACAGATACATAATAGCATCAACAAATTATATATGAAAGGTGCATATGAGATCATTGGGAGTGTCAATATTGACTTTTCTCCAGGCTGTAATGGATGAGTCATACCTGAGCTAATGATTTTTCATTGTAATTCTAACCACCACATAAGTAAGAGGGGGAAAAATTAAAATGCTAGACAGAAGTAACCTTTACAGATAAAATATATGTATTATTAACTTCATTACATGCAGTTTTCTTCAAAGGTCTTTGAAAGCTGCTAATAATGTTGAAAGAAGTGATGGATAACAACCCATAACATTTTCTCACTGAATTTTCTCAAAAGGATAGAAAAAATCTCATAGGAGTAATTCAAACTGCTAACAAGTATTAGGTTTCTTCTGCCTCAGCTGCTTTTCCTTTTCTACAGGAAACATCTGTATCTTGTCAGCAGCATAATTTTTAATTTGTTGGATGCCTTTTATTGATCAATAGCTATTTATTTGGGGAGGGGTGTTTGTATTTTTACAGAATGGTTTCTTTCAATCACCATTACTTCTCCCTCACTACAAAGTCATCACATTCCTTGAAATAACATATAATAGTTCTTTTTCTATCTGTAATCCAGAAATTTATCATTTTCAGCCAGATTGTTTTGGCTGCATGGAGCTCTAATAACTCTGATAGGGTTCTACAGAGACCCAGCAATCTAGCCATACTCTATCAGTTCCTGAAGTAAAGATTCTTTCAGTTTCTTTCCATTTCTAACTAACCTTAATTCAGTTTTCTTTTGCTGGAAACCAGGAATGAAAGCTTCTCTTTTTTCTCTGCTTTTTTCCATAGTTCTTATTGTAAAGTTGGACCTCTAACTCAAAATATATATGTGCTGTGTGTTTACACATATGCTTTTTTTACCCAACAGGCTTTTATCTTGCTTCAATATTTAATTTACTTAATTTACTTCAATATTTTGTCTAGTTAGTTGCCCAAATTTATTGCTCTTTGGCACCATCCAAGTTTCTAAGGAGGATAAATTTACCAAAGTTAAAATTACTGATAAAAACACAAGTATGTGAGTGAAATATTAATGACATAATACAGTCTTTCTGGAAAGCATTAAGAAATAACTTCAATTAAATTTTAAATTTTAATCTCACAAACAAAAATTTTGCAGCATCTAGGGTAGGCATCTGCATGTCATCTCAACTTCTAGACTTCTGTTAAAGGCAATGGAACTCTAACATGAAAAGTCTGAAGGACTCTATAGGGCAATTCAGTTGTACCACAATAAATTCAGCCAGATTTGGATATGCTTCTGCCAATGGGAAGCAAATGTCTCTAACAGCAAACACTTAGAACATTTCCTGCTATTAAATAGACTTAACCTTGAACAACTGACGAGACGGTCTAGCTATTAAAATGATACAGATTCCATTACAGTAGACAATTTGTAGTTTAAAACACAGGACACTTAACTGGCATGAATACATGACAGTCTCTTCCAGGTGACCTCAGTGCCTAGAATCTGCCTAGGCAGGTTTAATTAACTAGTATGAGTGGAGCACTAGGAGCTGCTTGTCAGAATATGGTCTTTGAATGTATTGGCAAATTCTCTAGTGGTTATAATCCAGTCTTAGATGTCTCTTCCACGCACAGTTACTTCCATTGAGGCACTTCAATTTGTGTGTCTTACACCTGAGGAGCTTCAGTTCTCCTTTATGTTTAAGTCTGTGTAACATTCTATGACATAAGTGGACAAGGAATGCCAGTTGACCCAGACTTTTTCTTTGATGTCTTATGAAAAATGTAATATGCAGGTACACTCCTTTGCATGATCAGATGGTTGGTTGCTTGATCAGGTAATTATGTATGTAAGAGTCCTATATGCTTAAAAAATTCTTAAATCAGCGACATTATGATGATTTATTCTTGGAAACTTCACTGATGGACTGCTCTACTTCCAAACAACAATGAATTTTTTACTTCCCGTACATTTACATCCCAGCTGTTAAATGACAGAATTAGATATTCACTACTGACCTGCTATCTTTCATTGGTGAAGTATGGTACCCATATCCTAGCAAACTAATCAGACAAATGTTGTTTATCTTCTGAATAAATTTCCAGCCTGTCTCTCTCTTCCCTTTTTGCTCTAGTGAGAAAACAAAAAAATATACAGGTCCACAAGAACAAGTTTTGCTTTTCAATAAGCACTGCAATAGTATTTTGATCAGCTCTTCAAACCTTTTGAAACTTAGCAAACCAAGCTTAGTTGAACCCATAAAGTTTTGGCTATGTTCTAGACTCTCGGATTGTAAAAGCTGCACATTATTAATCACCCTGAAATTCAGCAATAAGGAGGTAGTGAGCCATTCTTATCATCAGTTATGAACAGTGTTTATGTGCTGTCTAATTATGAGACATAATAACATTACTATGTAAATCAAAAGTCCATAATACTAATGAAAAATCCCAAAACTTATGAATAATAATTAGAAATTCAATTAATAATAGAATGTACCTATTAATATTATTCACATTTATATGTGTAATAATTTAAAAGCTTTAGAGCTTACATATATATTGTAGTTGTAGTGAATGACAAACATTAGGCTAACAAACACAGCCATTCAAAAAGCTATATGGGCCCCAGAGAATTTTGATATTTTATTTATTTTCTTTATCATTTGTACAATTCAGAAATAAAACATTTGTAAATTAATTTCGATTACCTCATGAACAAAGGCAATTTGATTGTTTAAAATTTATTTTAACATGCAATAGAAAAAAAAAATGCTAATGCACAGAAGACATATGGATATCAGATTTTAGTTCTACACATCTACTTAAACTGAAACTCTATCTATTAAAACAGTCATTTTAACATGAGAAAATTTAACATGAGAAAATCTTATTTTCAATTAAGCCTAAACATATTTATAATAATTTCGAATTAGTCCTGTTCTTCTAAATATCATCTGCAATTATAAAGAAACCTACCCATGGAGATTCATTAAATCTTGAAATTTTTGAACCTCAGCTTCAATGATCTTCATTTAAGTGGCCTCCCACCATCTGACATAATTTTCTGCCCTGTTCCTTGAGTTTACTTGGCACACCAAACTGAAAGGATTATTTCAACCATTTCTCCATCTTTTCTCAACTCCTGTTAGATGCACACATGAACTAGTTGCTTAATCTCCAAATTACACTGGAAAGAGATGGGGGGGTGGGGGGGAAGAACCATACAACCCTTCCATCTACCACAATTCTTCATGTAGAAAGACTAATTTTTGCAAGTGATTTTTTTTTTTTTTTTAGATACTTGTGTGTGTTCACGTCCAATGACATTTCTGGAGCAGAAGAGAGGCATCCAAGTGAAGGTGGAGGCCCACATTTAGATGGTTCAAGCCCTTGTGCAAATACATATTCTGGGAAGCCCTGATCTTTCCTGCTCTTTTATTACAAACCTCTGCTGGACTTCTGTATGTCAGAAGGCAGCTGGAGCAGGCCTTGTGTATGAGGGAGAATGATCTGGAAGCCAAGGGCGACTCTAGCTCGGTCTCTGCCCTCACCATTGGCATAATCTCACATTGTCTGAACACAGACAGATTTGGTTGCTGCTAAGAGGGTTTGTTATCAGCTTGCAACACAGTAATGAATCAGTTCCAGGATACATCCAGGAGACATGGCCAAATACATGGCTTGAAACCGAGCTTCTGATTAGGTCTGAGGTCATTCTGGGAAACAAGGTCAGAAAAAGGGATGAAGACAGGTACACCCAAAGCAAAGAGTACCAGTCCCACTGCTCGTGACAGAAGAACAGTGTTAGTAACTAGAAAATATTTGGATTTTCTGCCCCTCTTTGCAAAATTTTTAGCCCACCAGTCCCTCCTATTGCCCACCCACCTTGCTGTTCTCTGATCCTTCTCTCACCACATGGCTACCAAGAAATTACAGATAGTCTTTCAAAGGCCTTCTTAGACTCAATGTATAAAATACACTGATCTCTCCTGGTACACAGAGAGATTATTCTAATTTAAAAAGGCAATTTGATTGGTAATGTAAAACCTGTCCTTGGTAAAGTTATGTCAGTTATTTCTATCTCCTTATCCTCCCCATATTCAGAAGGAGGTCTCCTCATTGTCATCGATTCATGGAACGTAAAGTATAACATTTGCTCAAAAAAAAACCCCCCAAAAATCTGACTTCTTCTTATAAAGACATTTCGGGTCCTTTCTGAGATAAAATGACAATGCCTCACTCCAAAAAATGTGACTTTTCCTAAGAGATCCTTGAAAGTTTCGTTCTGGTCACAGATTTGAAATTAGTTGAAGAACATAAAGAGCTGGTGACATAAATGAAAGATTTCTTTAAAAATAAATTAGAACTCATTCATCCAATCTAAAAACAATAAGCTTTCTTCTCTGGGGCAATGAGTGTGGATGATGTTATCCAGTAACTATGAACATTTAACTCTTTACGAACCTTTTAACTCTTCCCTCATATACTTGTAAGTATTTTCCATAGGCATTTTCACGTATAGTTAGGGAAAGGAGGTGATCACTGCTGGACTGGAATACAGTGCTGTTGTCCTAAACAGTCCCAGTACAGTTAAACACTGAGTGCCTGGCTGTGTAGCAGGACAAAGAGGTGAAGAGTCTGAATTTGGAGTGCCATAGAAAAGGGGGAGAATAATTAAAAAGAAAAAAAGAAAAAAGGAAAAAAGAGGTTCTCCTTCACAGAGTGACCTTGTTTTAATGCTCTCCACGCCATTCACCTCCATAGCTGATCAGCCAATTCCATTTATCATTATAATTAGGCAGCATCTTGCCAGTTCAATCAGGCTCAATTACTTAGGCCTCATTAGTGACTGACATACTATAACAAGTGCATCTTTGAATGAGCAAGGTCAGATAAAGAAAGTACAGTATACAGCCAGCAAACACATTTATAGACCATGACAATACAGTGCTTTGGATGGTGAATAACTTTTAAGAAGGCGTGAAGATAATGAAGCTAAAAGTAACCTTGCTTAGCTTGCATTATTGCAGCTCCTACGAGTTCCTTTCAACTCCGCATCTGAACAGTAGTGATAAGAGGCAAGTCTTCCAATGGCTCTGGAAAAACTTTGAGGCTGTTAGAAAATTTAAGTTTCAGGTTCTGGAGAATGACAGCTTGTCTGATGCTTCAGAGCAGCATAAGAACTTAAAAAATATGCAGTGGAAGAAACTCAACATTGAGTGTCCAGTGCTACAAATCTTTCTGTATTGGTAACAGCAGCAAACGGTTCTGCTTATAAATTATGGTGGAATGTAAAAGGAATTGACTGGCTTCTTCATAAATTAATATTCTAGACTTTAGAATAATGATTAGAGTGTGTTTATTAGAGAAGATATTATTGCTCTTTATAAATATCTTGAGAAGTAACCTTCAGAGATTAAATTTATCTTAAGTTAAATATACAATTTTTGACACACACACATATACACATATAATATTAAAGGCATGACATTAAAGGGAAAAAGGTACATTCATTAACTACAAAATAGAGTTTCTTCACACAATAAAGTGGTAGTCCTTAACTATTTCCCAGTATGAATGGTGGAGAAATACATCCACATTACTTAAAGATGATGTCTGAGATGTTTAAAAAATTTTTCTGTCACTTGGATCTCATGGATGAGGGAACATAAATTATGAGTCTATTGGTGTGTCCCATCCATACATGGTTTTGGGTATGACCAAAGCCCTTACTTCTAATGGAGGTGATGGAATCACACCTGTTGCTACTCCATAATTAGGCACAAATGGAGATGTAGTTTTACATGGCAAGAGGTTCCTTTTTATCTAACTTGCTTCATTGCAAAAGTCTATTGTTTGACAATTTGGTCATGCTCGTTCTTTAGCACACAGTGATAATCCTATTTTTTTTCCCACTCCAGAGCACATAAATAGAGTTCACTTTATTATCGTTTTATCCACAGTCATGATACTTGGAGATGCAATTCACCTCTCATTTTCCTCAGAAGATTGTAGTCTGAAACCAGATACAAATGATGATCATTATTGTGTCCATGCTTATTTTTATTCTGAATTATTTCCTTAGAATTTTTTTACCTTACATTGGGCAATCACAAAGGTACCAAAAAGGATCCACCACTTTTCTGGGATATCTTTTTACACTCTTTTAAATTCTGGTAAACTTTGTTTCAAATATCACCTATATCTTATGTTACTTTTTTCATATTTTGCAATAGTGTATCTAGTTCTCCTCCAGTCATAATATTTAAAAGGCATATGAAAGATGCCCCAAGTCCACACAGAAAATTCTGTAATATAATATACATAAGAAAAATAAAGTAATGTCTCCAGTGAAGTGATGAGTATGGACCCAAAAGTACAGGAGTTGATTATCCTAACAGATATATTCTGAGTCATTATTATCTGGTTCCCTTTTATTCTTCCACACATACTTGAGTATCTTATACCCAGAGGTATTTAATTTCATAAATTGGCAGTGTGCTATGTGAAGTGTTTCTTTCATTTATTCTTATCTAATCTCTTAGTTACTTATTTATTTTCCTAGGAAACTACTAACTATAATAGCCAAATGTTAAAAATAGAAATGACAACTTTCCACTCTTACTTTCCTCCCTACTTGAAGACAAATAAGTTGAACCACTTAGTATGTTTCTGAAAATTTCACTGAGTAAAATTGAATCAAAGATGAGAATTTTGTAAGTGAGTGAAAAATGGTTCAGACTGTGATTATTCTCATCTTTTGCAGCAGTGAAGTCTCCAGCCTTGGCTAGGATCTTAAACAATTTCTTTAGATATTCATGAGATAAAGAGACTAGAGGATGATCTCGCACCTCCAGACAGTGTTAGTGCATTTGTCCTTTAACAGGTTTTGATCAAAGAAAAAATATGACATATGCATACACATGTATGAGACATATACATATGTGCTATTCTGCATAATATTCTGGACCAATAGGTTGTTTCTGCAATGAATGCTGGAACAGGCTTTACAAATCATGACAGTTTACATTCCCAACACAAAGTTTGCCACCTTCTTGAAAAGAAATGCTGCTATTTACATGAACAGTAGAGAAACCCAACCAAAATATTTAGAAAGTGAAGTATTCCACTACATTTTCTACCGCTGGAGAGAGAATAAGACAGAAATTTGTGACAAGTGTTAGATGTGTCATTAAAGAAACTCGTGGGAAATGCTCAGTTCAATAGTACTGAAGTCAATAGGTAGAAGTGAACTCAATGGGGATATAAAAAAATTATCATAGAAAAGGAGTGGAATTATGAAGGCAAGGTTTTGGTGGTATAGAAGCACAGTAACTCGTAACAGCTCTCATGGATCCATGCAAACCATTTTTGGGGATCCTTTTGTAAAGCCAGTCCTAAGTTGCACAAAAAAAAAAAAAAAGTGTGGCCAGCAGCTGAAGGGAGGTGATTGCCCCCCTCTACTCCTTTCTCATGAGACCCCACCTGGACTGCAGTGTCCAGCTCTGGGGCCCAGCACTAGAAACACATGGACCTGCTGGACCAAAGGGAGCCCAAAGATGTCCAGAGGGCTGTAGCACCTCTCTTACAAAGACAGGACGAGTGACCTGAAGCTGTTTAGCCTGGAGAAGAGAGGACTCCTAGGAGAACTTATTGTAGTCCTTCAGCATGTAAAAGGAGCTTGTTAGGGGGGAAAAAAAAATAAAAAAAGAAGAATTTACCAAGGCCTGCAGTGACAGAACAAGAGACAGTATTTTTAGACTGAAAGAGGGTAGGTTTAGACATTGAGGAGGAGCCATGCATGTCCCATCACAGGAAGACTAGGTTGGATGGGGATTTGAGGAACCTGATGTAATAAAAGATGACCCAGCTCATGACAGAGGCATTGGACTAGAAGATATGTAAAGCTCCCTTCTAACCCACACCTTTCTATGATTCTAAGATTCCTTGCTCACTGCAACCTCTTCCAAGCAAGGTTTATGAGTTTCGTATCTGTGTGTTGTTTCACTGTTTTACAAAGGGCTCTCTGTACCATGTGTTGTCAACAACTCACTAAAAAGTACTCAGGAACTTGGCAAAGGATGTATCATAATTATTACTTGCTACTTGCTTTACACTTTTTCTCAAATATTCTTGAGTGTCTTTCAAGAAAACAGGGAAAACATCACCTGTGGCTAGCAATAAAATTGATAGAAGTTAAGGACATTCTTATAAACTGATACTGCAATTTTTTTGCCAATCTATGAACATGTGAATGGATTGCAATAACCCTGGAGCAGAACACAGCAGCAGCTGAAAACAAATGAGCTCAATGTATGTTTCAAATTGTGAAAATACCAACATTTAAAAGTGACAAATATGGCCCCCTTCTTATCCATTGCACATTGCCACTTTAGGGATGAAGCTAACTTGCTTTTTTCAAATGTGGATTACTTGCAGGATTCACAGCTTTCTGAAAATCTGGCAGTGTCATTTACAGGGATTAACATGCTCATGTTTCTAAACCTTTCCAGATATTGTAGGAGGCATCAAGAATTTATATTTGGAAAATTTCTGTACACCCTTTATTGTCTCAAATTTCTCAGGTAAAACAGAGATCAAATGTATAGGCTCTGAACTGTTGCTATCAATGATTATATTCATCTGGTGTAAATGAGATAGGTACCTGGAAACAGGGCATTTGATACACCCTGCATTTTATGAAAAGAAAGATAATAGGTGAATACTAGTGAATTGCTTTATGCAAATAATTCACAATTCTTTAGAAAAGGGATGTTTTCTTCTTGCAACAGCAGTCCTGGTTTGCAACGCAATAAATAGTTCAGGAAAGTTGGGGGAGGGATGAAATTTATCTGCCATTATTTGCATTGTGCTTTTCTTACCTATCAAGACCCACTCACAGTTACTTTTTACATCATTCTTACCACACCTGCCTGGGTCTCTTTATTTTATAATTGCTCACCAAGGCTATTGATTTCCTTCCCCTGTACACTGCATGCCATGCACATACCAGATAAAATTTGTGATTCTAAATGAAGTGAATTTAGTAGTTTTATCTCAATCCCTAGCCAACAGCAGATAAAAACATATGCAACACTGCTCAGTTGACACAATTTCTTTCATCTGTGCTGAGGAAACGCACTGGAAGACATCCAACACTGACAGTAAATTGATTTGCACCCTTGAGATGCTGGCTACTCCTGTCAGAATTGAGTTTGTTGACAGATGGCAGGCAGCGTCGAGAAACTTTCAGTGGAATTGCTTATATGTTACCCAGAAATGGGTAAAAAAAAAAAAATCAAATAAAGGTATGGTGGTGGAAGAAAAGCTGAATAACTGGATTTATTGCACCCTCAGATTTCTTCACTTTCTGATGAAGTTTCTCATTGTCCAAATGGAATGATATTCCAACATGTTTTTGAATTATTTATTGCTTTTCTATTCTAAAATGTGGCTATGAAATTTTTTTAATTGCAGAAACTAAAAACATGTCTGACATACAGACATTAGAATATACATTTGTCTGAAAAAGAGTACTGTGTATACCTAAACAATTTAAGGTTTTAAAATTTGGAAATATTACAGTAAGAATATTGTTGTATCTAAGATAACACCTAAACAATAGACAGTGAACTTTCTACTTCTGATTTTAAAATTTGGTCCCAGATTTCGTGCAAAATCTTTCCTCTTAGAGAAACTAGACATAATTTATTTTACCTACTTTCTAATCAGAGTCTGAAGACCAATGCCCTAAATTTTTTCATTACTTATGACATAGCTACCATGTTTCATGCTCACACACAGATTACATAATTCAAGAATTAGTCTTAAATGTGTCAAGGGCAAAATTATGACAAAACATTCTGTCCTACCTAATTTTTCCTGTTAAAAATAAAAGAAAATTTATCAGACCATTTCCACGGAGTTCTACTGATATCAAATTAAATTCTGAAACCCCTTATTAAGGTTATTTTAGATTTCAACTAGAGAAACTGCATATTAAAATCAAGGTGCTAAATGACAAGCAAATGTGACAATTGTGAGGGGCTATGAAATATTCTGCCAAAGCCTGGGAGAAATGGCATGAATTGTCAGTTGACTTTATTTTACTTATGTTGATGGCTAATAGTGATATTAAAAGAAGTATCCATACCTCACTTACTTGTCCCCCAGATAAATTTTGTGGTTTTAAAATGGTTGAACCAAGCCTGGACACTTCAAGAGGGGAACAGCTAGCTACCTAAGAAAATGTGTTGGCAAGAGGCAAATAAGGGACAAAGGAGAATAAGAAAAAAAGAAAGGAGGATAAGAATGAAGGAGCAAAGGAATAATGAGATATGACAGCTGTGAGAGAGGCTTGTCCATCCTCTTAACTGTAATAGTGTTGACAAAAATTCATATATTCAAATCATGGGCTTGTTAAGCAGTAAGTTCTAGGGACAGATGGAACAGAAGGGCAAGGCAGAAACCTTTGAATTAAAGACCACAAAATGCATATGTATGTATAACATGTATATACACAAACATGTATATACACATATATATGAAAACATACTCTGATGAACAAATGAAACAAATGAACTAGTGTCAACCCCCCTTTTTTCTTTTGTTTTTTTTTTTTCAATGTAGATGAAAATCATAGAGGGGAATAGGTTGGCAAGACCAGCCACTCTGCCTCCTGGGCAGTTCTCCTGACAGCTAGCTGCCTGAGGAGTAGCCTGCCAGTCTTTCCAGAATATCTGATTTCCCAGCTGTTCACCTGGTGAGCTGCTGGCCTCCCAGGCTCTCCAACTGGCTGCTCCACAACCTCTCCAGCTGGGCTGTGGGTTACCTGATGTCACAGAAATCAAGCTCTCTTGCTGGAGTCTGCACTGGCTGGGGTCTGCAAGAAGATTTGTTTTGGAAACTAAAATGGTCCCAATGTTTTGGCAGCCTGGACAACATCTACATTTCACTCCTTTCAAAAGAGTACCTATCAAAATCTGCAGTGTCACAATGAGAATGTTAATTTTGTGGTTTCTGCCATGCTGATTTTCCATTGAAAATTGCTAAATTTTGTTCCAAATCAGGATGAAGAAAAAATGAAAAGTAAGCTGGATTTCTTGTCCAAAAGTAGTATCATTTCCCTTACTACGTCAATGGTGAAAAGACATCCTAAATTCAGAGAATGGAGAAAATAAGCATATTGAGAAAATGCTTCACTAAAACTGTTCCATTTTTATTCTGAACAGATTTAATTCCAGGGAACGTAATAAAAAAAAAAAAAAAATTAAATTACTTTTTAGCAAAACATAAAATCATAGTCTCCTTATGTGAAATTAGCAAAAAGTAGCCCTAAAAATCACATATCTATAAGAAAGAGGTATAAAACTGTCCTTGCAGATCATCTTTTAGGCCTTTATTTGGGGATACAACAAGAAAAGATGTTTTTTAAGATGTATCTCTTAGTGTGTCAGGTCATTTGCTGTTTTAGATCAATGTCAGTCTACCTGGGAGTCACACTGGGCACCTCTCCTGCTGCCTAAACAATTCAGAACCTGCTTGGAGGGCATGAGATCACTAAATGCTGAATTAGGTCATACTTTCTCCAGAACATTAAGTTTTGTATACACGGGTTCCTCAGTAGGATAGTTCATATTGATTTCTGATGGGAAAAGGGCAGCTGCATATGAAGAAAAACACTACTGAAATTTTTAAGTGTTACTCTACCAACATAAGCACAAATTAGTGTGCTATTTTCTTACACTTCTTCATTTCTTTTTTCTCACTGTTTAAGTAGAAACTGAGGGGAAGAAATTTCCATTTCCAAGTGATTTCAATACCTGGTATTCCAAAACAACAAAAGTGGGTTGGGAACTACGAATGTTTGTCAGTTTGTGCAGGGGGGGCGTATGTGGCCCAAAGCTCGAAGTCCGGCTAGCTGAGGATGAAAGGCCGACACCCCTCTGCAATTCCTGGCCAGCACCCCTCGGTGTCTGATGGCCTCGGGCTGCGCTGGCTGCGGACTGGCTCACACCGCTGGTATTGGCGAGGAACGGAGCTGACCACTCCACCGGGGGTTAACGTCGGTTTATTGAAGGTGTAGCAGGATCCAACTGGGGGAAAACCAGCCGGGAAAGTGGCCCCGAATAGGGGGTGAAACAGGATTATAAAGGAGGGGGGGTGGGTACAGGTGGAACCAATCGGGAAAGGTGAGGGGATGAAGTTCACAGAACTGACACTCCATGGAAACCAATAATCAAAAGGTACGGGAGGGGTCCCGGGACCCCAGCCAACCACCACCTCCAGAGAAATGACAAGTTCTGGAAAACCAGGAGGAGTGGGGGGCTGATTGACTGAGCCCAGGGAGGAGAAAAGATTTTCTAAAAAGGGAAAAAGGGGCAGGAGAAATTATATAACTTGGGTGACAGACACAGGGGTAACCATGGTAACCTAACGGACATCAGGGCTGTGGCGGGAAAAACTGGGGGGACAAAACCATTTTACACATAATAGGGGGAAACAATACATAAATTGGGGGAATAACACAAGAAACTTAACAACACACTACAACAAGTTTGCATATTTAAACATATTCATTGGGGCCATTTTTGTTTCATATCATTATCAATGATCTGGACAAAGGGAACAAGAACACCCTAAGTTGGTTTGGAGATGGCACCAAGTTGGTTGGGAACATTGATCTGCAGAAGAGAGCAGAAAGGCTCTGCAGAGGGATCTGGACAGGCTGGATGGGCTGAGGGCACAGTGTTCAGCAAGGCAAAGTGCCAGGTCCTGCACTTGGGTTACAATAACCCCAAGCAGTCCTACAGACTGGGGGAAGAGTGGCTGGAAAACTGCCCATAGGAAGAGGACCTGGGAGTGCTGGTCAGCAGCTGGCTGGGTATGTCTGCCCAGGCAGCCAAGAAGGACAATAGAATCCTGACCTGAATCAAAATTCCTGCTGACAGCAGGGCCAGGGAAGTGATTATCTCCCTGTACTGGGTTCCACACCTCTAATCCTGCGTGCAGTTCTGGGGCCCTCACTACAGGAAAGACATTGAGGTGCTGCAACAAGTCCAGAGAAGGGAAACAGAGCTGGGGAAGGGCTTGGGGCATAATTCTTAAAAAGCATCACAGAGTGAGCTGGGGTGGTTTAGTCTGGAGGAAAGGAGACTGAGGGGATAAATTCTCACTCTCTACAAGTACCTGACAACTGTATGTATGTTCCCTCATCTTTCAGAAACAGCAGAAAGGCAGTCAGGGCTTCCTTGCAAAGAATAACAGGTGTCTATATATGGCTAGGCAACAGAATTCTGCTAAAACACTATTTATTAAAATTGTTATACATTTTCCTCTTGCTTGCTATTCTATCTGAATCCTTAAAACAGTATCTTTGTGCAGCTCAGATCACAAACATATTCTTGCAAAACTATGCTTCCTCTTTTAAGACCATGATATGATATGTTATGATCCTATATGCCCTAAAATTTATCTACATCTAAAATTTATCTATTAAACTGAAATTTCCATATGATCTCACAAATCAATAAGTGTAAAAGTGATTACTGATGAGAAATAAGGAAGGGATGGAAATCATCATAATGACTACAACTGAATTTATCCTTCACTGTGGGAAGGACTTTTCCCAGTTATGTTTTGACTTTTGTATTACTCTGCCCTCATAAAAGAGACATGTTTCCCAAAAGAAAATTATGCATTCAGCTTAACTAGTACTGACATGAATGTATTCTGTTTGGGTTTTTTGAATTTCTATAGTTTACACAGACACTAAAGCCAAAAAGCAAGGCATGAAATCCCTGGTATTAAAGGAAGACTGCATAGTCAAAAGTTGTGATATGTATTTACAGTTGGTACATTTCAGCAACATCAAGTAAGCATTGATCACAAAACAGTTGATTCATCTACTCAGATTTTGGAACTCATTGAGAAAAGTTAGCCAAGCTCCAGCAGCTTTGAGATAGGAGACCCAGCTTGATGGAAAGCTTCAATCATCTCAGAACTAGTTTATTAATGGGCTAATAAGGGGAGAATCAGTTTGTACTGTGCTGTGTGTTTCAGAATGTTAGAAAAGGCGCTTGCTTTCATGGAAGGAGAAAGGCTGTCCTTGCAAATAAAGCACAGTGTTTTCATCCTTCACTACAATGCAGCTCCCTACAGATAGGGCTGGAGTGCCTTGTGCGAGCACAAACAGATGTTTCACAGCAGCACATTGCAGGTGAGTGAATATCTGTGATGACAGCTTTCTGTGAAACACAGTTCCCTTAAGATTGTGTGTGCACACATGCAAACATACACACGTGTATATATATATATATATATATATATATATAAATATTTTAAATAGCTGAATTGATAGCTTGAAAAATGCTGTATACAACTCTTGACTGTGTCATTTTCCTAAATAAATGTAGTTTGATATCTACAAGGACAGAAAAGGGTTTGCACTTAGCCAACAGACACCAAGATGTAGAAATGACTTCAGGAGGTGAGTTGTTGAGGTAACTGTGAATGGGTACCCTGGAAAGAGTTCTTCACAGAAAATTGTCTCAGACTTCTCTTCTGATTAAGAATAGCTTTTCTCATTTTCTTCATGAATATATATGCATGCTTCATTTTAATAACATGCGTCTGTGAGTACTAGTTTTTTATTTATTACAACTGAGTATTCCAGTCCTGAGCTGGAAAACTAACAGGCAGAGAAACAATTTACTCTGTAACAATTTGCATTTAAATTCATTTACAACAAATACCCTTTGTGTAAGCAAGAGGTTTCTATAACTGCTGACATTCAATTGTACAAAACCACACAGCAAATAGCTGCCTCATGATATCCAAGCTGAATCGTAGGTGGTGGCTATGAATATTCATCAATTCCTCTCCCTATTTGAAATACCATTTCAAAGGGTATAAAGTAGCTGCAGTATCTACCCAAGTCCCAGGAAGCTGATAAGAGTGAGCACTTTGCTGAACTGGGAAACATGATATCAATATTAAAATCAGTGCAATATATGGCACAATATTATATCCCTTTAATTGCACAGTGAGGAAAAGGATTTTTCATTAAAGACAATAAGTGTTTTGGATTCTAAGAACACTGAACCACCTTCAAGTATTCCAATTTAACTTTCCTTTTTTCTCTCACCAGTTGCATATTACTTCCTTAATGTTTTAAAAAGTAGAGTAATTAAAATGTTTTTCTAATATCCAATATTTTGACCAACAGGATCATTTCCATTTCATTTAGTGTTCCTATGGCTTCTCTTGTGACTGAATGTGTGTGTGTGTATGTGTCTATTTTTCCTCCTAGCTAACAGTACATTGTTTTTAATCACAGAGCACAGAGAGGAAAGAGAAGCTGTGGAATTGATTTTGTGGGAGGAAGAAGAAAACCTGAAGGAACAACCGAGGAACAAATGAAAACATAATGAGACTACAGAAAACATGGCTGTGTTTGGAGGTTCTGGGGGAGAAAAGAGTGGGCTTATGTAGATTGATTCTCTGTGATGGACTGTGGAGGGTTCTGAGGAAAGTAAGAGTGTAAAGGACTGCTGAGTGAAAGTCAGAAAGGAAGCATGGAACAGACAAGGACAGAAAACTAAAAGAAAATGAAAAAAAAAGGGCTGGGAGAAAGCCAATACAACCTTGATGAATGGGAGGAACCTCATTGCATGGTTTTGGCTGTTACTCAGCCATTACTCAGAGGTCAAGAATTACTTTGGAAGCTAGAGCTATATTAAAAAATTATCCAGCTTAAAAACAAAGGACTTTCACAAAAATTTGAAGCAAGAAAATTTACAGTATTTTACTTCTCTCATCTGGCAGTCATTGAACTTTGTGAGAATTAATTAGAGCAAATCTCTGTTAATACAGAGAACGGTCAATCCATATGGTTTTTTATCTTGTAGAAAGCAAATTCATCATCTTTCAAACTGGTTATATGATATTTTGAAGACACAGAGTACTATATTGTTGTAGTGTGTTGTTAAGTTTCTTGTGTTATTCCCCCAATTTATGTATTGTTTCCCCCTATTATGTGTAAAATGGTTTTGTCCCCCCAGTTTTTCCCGCCACAGCCCTGATGTCCGTTAGGTTACCATGGTTACCCCTGTGTCTGTCACCCAAGTTATATAATTTCTCCTGCCCCTTTTTCCCTTTTTAGAAAATCTTTTCTCCTCCCTGGGCTCAGTCAATCAGCCCCCCACTCCTCCTGGTTTTCCAGAACTTGTCATTTCTCTGGAGGTGGTGGTTGGCTGGGGTCCCGGGACCCCTCCCGTACCTTTTGATTATTGGTTTCCATGGAGTGTCAGTTCTGTGAACTTCATCCCCTCACCTTTCCCGATTGGTTCCACCTGTACCCAACCCCCTCCTTTATAATCCTGTTTCACCCCCTATTCAGGGCCACTTTCTCAGTTGGTTTCCCCCCGTTGGATCCCGCAACACCTTCAATAAACCGACGTTAACCCCCGGTGGAGTGGTCAGCTCCGTTCCTCGCCAATACCAGCGGTGTGAGCCAGTCCGCAGCCAGCGCAGCCCGAGGCCATCAGACACCGAGGGGTGCTGGCCAGGAATTGCAGAGGGGCATCGGCCGTTCGCCCTCAGCTAGCCGGACTTCGAGCTTCGGGCCACGTACGCCCCCCCGCACTATATGAGCAGTGATAGGTTTACAGCAGTAGATTCATCACAGTGCTGAATGTCCATACATACTCTTAAAGGGTACTCTGTTTCTGCCTCTGGTTTCCATGAAGAGGGAAAATTTGCAAGCAGAGCCTCAGGGATAGAAGCAGGATATTTTCCACAGACAGCACTCTTTAGTGTCCCCACTTCTAGGCAGATCCAGAAGAATTTTCTCTAATGAGCTTCACCTCCCTGAGGTCACAGTGCAAAATCAAGACAGTCTGATCTGGGATCATGGTAGGACCCCAATTCCTGAGCAACCACCCATCAGGACTTGAAGTCCAGATTAAACACACACTAAAGACATGGCTCATGTGTTGCCATGTAACTTTCTGAGTGAATGAGCATTCATGTCTTTTATCTGGGCTATGTGTCTTAATGAGTGGTCACTCAGGAAACAGAGTCGTACTGTGATCCCAGAGGAGAGAGGCCCAGGTGCTCGGAAGGTGGTTTGGGTGTATGTCACACTATACAGTCTGTCTAAGTTACACATTACAGTTTTTTGAGAGCTGTTTGATCTTTTTATATAGATCAAGTTTTTATTCTCTCAAAAGCCTGCACCACTGGGATGAGGTACTCAAGGTACTAAGAACCTGTCTGACAGAAAGCCACACCTGAGAAAATACACCTTAAAATATGCATTAAATTATTTTTCTGTATTGAAAGATATATGAACCACAGGTTACTGAGTGTAGTGGTTTCAGCTTGGGTTGGTTAATTTTCTTCACAGTAGTTAGTAGGGGGCTGTTTTAGGATTTGTGCTGAAAACAGCGCAAGCATGGTCTTGCTATTGGTGGGCAGTGTTTACACTGAGTCAAGTTCATTTCTGCTTCACATCCCACCCCACCAGCAAGGAGGCTGGGGGTACTTACGAAGCTGGGAAGGACATTCCATACCATATGGCATCATGCTCAGGATGCAAAGCTGGGGGAAGAGGAAGGAAGAGGTGGAGCTTTGGAGCAATGTCTTCCCAAACAGCCATGAAGCTCAGTGGAGCCCTGCTCTCCTGGGGATGGCTGAACACCGGCCTGCCTGTACAAAGTGGTGAATGAATTTCTCGTTTTGCTTGCTAGTGTGGCTTTTGCTCTAAGTATTAAACTGTCTCAACCCATGAGTGTTGTCATACTTACTCTTTTTTTTTTTGTCAGCTGGTGTTAAACCACAACACTGTCAGATCTAGAGAGAAAAAAAAATATTGGGTGTTAGGCCAACATAATTTTACTTATATTGCAGTATTATCACAGGTTAGAAATATACCAAGTAAGGAAAGAGGTTACACACCTTTTTCTAACTTACATATTGCTTAACTTTAACCTCTCCTCCTTTAAAGCAGCACAGCCCTGCCCAAACTACTGTCTAGAAATGGTCATTATTAGGTCAACATGCTAACACAGTCTGAGTGACTGTGGAACCTGTTAAATGCTGCTCCAGATATTGCTAGACAGAGCCATTCAGGGGCCCAACTGGACCAGGCTCTTGTCACATATGGAAAAAGTATTGAGTATTGAGAAGCTCAATACCTTAAAAACCAGTCACATTCTTTATGTGTCATTCCATGAGGAATATGTAAGATTAGTATAAAAAAATTCTGTACTATCACATGTCAAGTGTTCTTCATGAAACTCTAAATAAAGTTGTATGAGAAGAATGCACATTTGCAGATGCTAAAAAATACTATAGTTCACAGTCTATCTCACCTTAACCTGCTTGCAGTCTCCTAAGACAGGAAATACACTTTTAGACAAAACAAATGTGTTTATTACAGGTTTGCAGATGTAAACAGAAATTATACAGCCCTAGTTGCCATAAGAAGCTATGGTCTCAGCTCATGCACCAGGGCATTGTGTTTCCA
The DNA here is from genome assembly GCF_028769735.1 of Zonotrichia leucophrys gambelii. NCBI lineage: Eukaryota > Metazoa > Chordata > Aves > Passeriformes > Passerellidae > Zonotrichia > Zonotrichia leucophrys. Next base: position 41,037,353 of record NC_088172.1, read on the forward strand.
TTGGGGAAGTTTCTAACAATAAAAGGAAGGAATCTTCCCAGTTTGAGAGATGGAGCATTTGAGACAGCACAAAGATGTTTATCTGAAAACACGAAGGGAAAGGGTATCAGTGTCATTGACCAACCAACATTGAGAGAAACAACTTTGAAATTGATAAATAAGCCTACTTATAGATTAGGATTAAATTTTAGTAAATGATAATGTGATTAGATGGCATGTTAAATAGTCCACAAAGGGCATGAATATAATATAACTAGAGGACTTTATGGGAACAGAGAATTAACAAGAGAAAGACTGGATGAAAGATACAATTACATATTACAAAGGATACAACTACATATACATACAGTTACCAAGAATAGATACAATTACATTCACTGCAAAAAAGCACATTTTCATTTTCACTTTGACATATTTTTCATATTTAAACAAATTGAACACAAATATATATACCTACATGCATATAAAAATATAAAACCCCGTAAAATATGATATTTAAGGCACAGCCAGATGTATGTAGAGGCATTACTTTTTTTAAAAATGAATGCCACTCTTGTACTTGGTGACCTATAAAGAGTTACCCTAGATCTTGGCAAAAGCCATGCATATGAGGATAGAACTCGGCTGCAATTTCCATAGCACCTCACAAGCCCATATTTCCTAGAAATTGAATTCTTCTAAACATTATCATGGATTCTGAAAAGATTTTTTTCCTTACCCTGCACATAAAAATCTTCAAATGGCAGTTAGTGCCTGAAATGCTTGCATTTAATTGGGAATGTTTTTAATGCTACAGTTTTCACAATTATATATACTCACTGCATTTCTATGCTGTTGGGCTTTTCTAATTCCTTACATGTACACTTCATACTACACTGAACACTAAACAGAATTGCACTAGAAAAATCACAGCTTTAGGTCCATTGATGTGGCTTGTTGGGATTATTTCCTTGATAATTTGATTCCTGTGTATTATTTGTTCATGAAAAAAAATTTAAAAAGCTTTACATATGACAGCTGGAGATGCCTCTGCAAAATATGTATGGTTAGGGAATAGAAACTTAAAAGAGTCTGGGGAAATTGTATGGAGAACCAAAACCCTAATTCCTGAAGTTTTGGCTATAAAGGATAACATGGCCTAACACGGTATAGGAAATTTAATTTTCAAGGACTGTATACCTAGTAATTTCTGTTTGGTGACTTTTCTTTTTTTTTAAATTATTCACTCTATATTAAACAACATTAGCTTAAATTTCTTTTGATGATGTACCCCAAGGAACAAATATTCCAAAGTGAGTATTAAAATATATAGTCTGCATATGAAAATGTAGCAAGGCATTTTTGTCCTATTTTTACATGACAGCAAGCTACAGATTTTAACGTGAAAATCAGAAGTGAAGCAGGATTGCATGTAGGCATTGGGCCAAAACAGAACTGTGAAAATTTAAACTCTTGTGTAGGCTGCAAGATTACTTTCTTGTCTTGATGGTGTGATTTTCGGACTTGATGTTTCTGCTCACTTTAACCACAATCTTTATTTCAAGAGACAATAAATTTATTAAGGTAGTGTTTTCTCTAACATTCTTATTGTTGTAAAAGATTTATTGTGTTAATAGAATGCCACACAGAGATATTGATTTGCTGAAAGTTCAGATTTACCTTTGCCCTTTTATGATTTTGTCATGTTTTGTTTTAACATTCTCTTCCCTTCTGCTCTGGGAAATACTTTTTCAGGTCAACTGTCAGTCACATGTAGGTCATCACCAGAAAATAGAAACAAAAATTCAAACACAATGAGCACAATGGTTTTGGCTAGAAACCTGAAAAGCTATAAAATTTTCAAATATTACCTGGGAGTAATTTCATTTTGCATTGTGTTCTAGTGACTATTTATTTACTTAATACCTAAAATTCCATTTAAGTTAATTATTAAGAAAGAGCAGTGATTAAGGGATGTGAGTAAATGCACAGTCTTACAACCCTTATTTATCCTTTCTATTACAATGATGAAGTCTGCATCTGTTAATTCTACGTATAAACTTACTCATTTAACTGAATTTGCAGATAAAGCCCTAAGTCAAAAGCTGGGTCACAGACCCAAAATTTAGTGTCTCTTTTGGAGATACAGCTTAAACAAACAAAATTAGCACAAAACCATTATTTAAGTGCAGCACAAATTTACAACAAGCTCAGTAATTGCTGAAACATTAAACAGAAAAAAAAAATCACATTCAGTACTTTATTATATAAACCAGTTGCATGACTTAGTGTGTGTGAAACAGAAGCAGAAGCTGTTAGCAGAAATTCCTGCTAGTAAAGATAACGTGCAGAATTCATCACAGTCACACATGGATTACCAGCAGGTAGTGCCTATGGCCATGTAGATTTACTTTTTTGTCTGACAGCAAGGAAACATAATCTGGCTTTGAGGTGATCTTTTGACTGCTTCTAACATCTCCAGATCTGAAGTTTGACCTGTGCCCCACACCCCATCATCATCTTTTATGAGAGCCAGAATCCCCAGGTCTGCAGAAAAACTGCTGAAAAAAAAAAGAAAAAAGAAAAAAGAAAGAAAAAAAAGAAACAAAAAAGGCCTTTTGGAGTTCTTGGACATGGCTGCATTAGGCACCAAACTGTTTCTTTATTTCATTGCTGATAAGCTTAACTGATGCACAGTGGGGCAGGACTCTGTGCAAAGTAAAGACAACATTGTTTCTGCTCCTCAGTAATGCGTACAAAGGGTTTCAAGGCAAATAGCAGAAACCTGTATTCATTCATTCCTGCACAGCAGAATGTGAGTATTCATGGTAGGTGCAGACATGTTTTAATATATGATTGAAGAGAAACCCCACAGGCAAAGAATATTCCTAGCTAGCTGAGTGCAGAGATCCGAGAGTGATAGGTGCTACAAAAGGTGTTACGAGTGATAAACAGAACAAGCCAGGACTCTTACAGAGAAAATAATTACAAAATGTTCAAGAGTAGTTATTTCCTACTATGGTGCCCAGTTGTAGTGTAGGCACTTAAGGGTATTCATCGTTTACTTAATATCTTCAGAATGCAGGAATCTTTACTGACTGGCAGGCTTTTTCTGATTGCCTGGAAGGGCTTACCCTCTCCGTTCTTGCAGCCAATCTCCTGAACTTAGGCACTGTGCAATGACATGCCCATGCTTCCAAAAGCATATATTTATTTAGTAGCTATCAAGAAAAACCTATGGGACAGGTTTTCACCTTTCCTTCTCCTTGAGAGGTTCAGATTGATAAACTGACTAACATTGATAAATAGGTCTAATAGAACAATGATAATATAGGGGCTAATTAAGAACAAAAGCAAAACATAAGGAGACAGAGACAATATCTTTCAGTAAAGTCTTCAGAAAAAAAAAAAAAAAAAAAAAAAAAAAAACCAAAAAAAAAACCAAAAAAAAAAAAAAACACCCAAAAACCTTTTTCTGCAAGAGAAATGAGCTATATCAGATACCTATTTCATGACACAGAGTACTCAGTGTCTACCTGTGAAGTCATGAATGGAAGGCATCGACCAGTTAAACAAAGAAAAATAGAATCAATGCAGGCTATGATGATGAATACCTATGAATACCTTTAGAAAACTTTACTGTGAAGTTCAATTCAACAAAGACATCCTGTCAAGAGCCTCTGTATTGACAAGGTCTGTGGCGGTGTTAGATTGAGTAAAAATATGTTCAGATATTTTAAAACCTCACTTTTAGAACTTCCCACTTCTCCTAGCAGAGAATGTCAGTTTCCTGCAGATGCCCTGAGGATGTTGGCTTGGCTTTCATTACACCCAGGAACTTTGTTGAGCAGAGCCACACCTACTCACTTCTGTACCCACTGCTGTATGCAAACACCCCACATGGTCAGTGAAGATATAAACAGAAGGGAAGAGATACAAGCCTCCACCTTAATCTATAGATGTGGCAGGAGGAGGAGAGAGCAGTGTGCAACCAATTCATCTGGAATGTGGCTGCTGTCCAGTTCCTTTGGCATGGTCTACAGTCTGCTATGGGATGGATTTTTGTCAAAGATGGAATTTTTCAGTCTTACCTGATGTGACTTATAAGTTATGCCATGGCTCCAGTCCTGCTATCTCTGCCAGCAGGCTTCTCATGGTGCAACTCAGGAGACTTCCCAGTGCAATTCTACAAAATCAGCAGCTGGTAGGGGTTTTATCTAAGACACAGAGGCATGGTGCTGCTTGGGAACAGAAGCAGTTCACATAAAGTGATAGATGAGAAAATATTTCTTCCTAGAACTGTGAGAGTGAAAGCATTAAGAAACAATTTCAGGTCAACTTCAAAAGCCATTTTGTCTGCTTAGTAAGAAACTTTACATCACCTAAGATAGCCCAATACTTTTTAGCTCAGAAAAATGAGAATTGACTTAAATAAATTTTGTGCTTATAAAACACTATTACTTGTGTTACTCTACAGATGTGCTTGAATGATACCCTTGACCCCAGGAAGATAAGCTCTAGCACACCCACAAAACTGTGTTTGGCTGGTCTACAAAACATATAATTTTTCACTTAATCAACTGTAGTATTACATGCTTACTCTGATATGAAGCAGCTGGAAGACTTACGCCTCAAAATTAAGGGAAAGAGATGAGGATATTCCAATATGAAACAAAACAAGATTATCAAACTCTTTTTTCACCTATGATTACTGATTCACTGGAGTTTTAGTACTGTCATCCATGATGGATACAGTTAATTTTTGCTGTTTTGTATTTATATTGCAGGTTGTCATTTCTGTCATTAATCATAAACATAATTGTAATAGAGACAGAAATGTCTTTTCCCAGACATTTAATTCTGAAATACAATTATCCAGACTTCCTACTGTTAATGGCAGAGAATTCTAATTACTTCAAAATGAAGCCATTATTCATAAACTTCAAGCTTGTAACACACATGTTTACAGTAGATGGAAAATACTATAGAATTCATCATTGTGGAGCTCTTATTTGCCACAGGCTTATTTAACTACTGCCTTTGTCCCATCCCATTAAGGAATGATGAAGTACTCAACTCCCTGTTTACATAGCAGAAGTCCTCCTTCAAAGACAATGGGCATTCAAATTTTCTGCCTGTAAATAAAGTACAGCTGTGCTTTTCTGTTGTAGGAAGTCGCTTGAAGTTGGAAATGGCAGTAATTTAATTAGCAGTCACTATTTGAGAATCAGATCAGTCTAACAGTGGTTAATGTATAATGAAAATGGAAAATATATTGGGCAACGCAAACTTAGATTAATGAGGTTAAAAGAGAAAAATGTTGAATTGAGTAATTTTCCCAAATTTTCAAGAGAAGTCTGCTTGATACATGGTTTGTTTTCATAAAACAATGCTCAAATTTTGAGAGCAAATACCATTATTAGCATATAATGAGGTAAAGAAGATGCAGAAGGTACAAGAATATACTGAAAACATGGAAGATGCCTCAAATATAAATTTGTTTGGGCTATAAAGTTGAGCAGTAAATGGTTATTCAAGTGGAATGAAAATTTTTAAAAATTTATTAAAAAGAAAGACACCCATCCCAGACACATTCTATAAAACAATAGAGAACAGAGAAAATACTGAAGACTTCAGTTTTTATGTCACTGGGATGGACAGGTCACCAATGCCCTTGCAGTGGTTCCACAAAACCTGGTAAGAAAAGAGGAACAAGGTAAGAGAGGTAGATACTTCCAGGGAATGGCTGAACCCATTTTAACAAAGTTAACTAAGGCAGAAGGGAAAAATCACCTTCTAAAAGTGTTTAAGTAACTATTGACAAAGTTCAGCTGTGTTGACCAGACACTTAAGTTTAAAATGCCAAGATGACCCTTATATTCTTTGACAATGTGGGTTACAAACCACCCATAGCTACATATGTACCAGAACATCTCAATTAATGCCAGACATGTGAGCTGGCTCCCAAAGACCCTAGCAGCTGTGAATCATTTCTTCTACTGTTCCACAGCAGAAGAAGGCAGTGATCTTAGAAGCCACATTCAGTTCTCAAAATTTGAAAATAAAATGTTGATTTTTGTTAAGTATACTATATTCCTGTTTATATTACCTTATTTCCCCTTCTATCTTCACATTATCTTGTTTATCATTCTAAAAGATCACTATTTCAACTGAATAGTAACATAAATTATTAAAAGCTGTTGACTACTCACACACTGACATAAATAAGGAACAATGTCTAAATAACAAGTAAAAGGCAGTGAAGGTAGATATGGGATCTTAATTTTGTACCTTATTTTCATGCTTCCCATGTATATTCCACAAAACTTGAAAGGTTGCTAATCAATGAATTGTGAGGGATTTATTGTTCCCCTACATTTGTGTTTGTTTTTCATTTTCACATCTAACCAAGAGTTTCAGTACTGCACATAGTGACAGGCATTCATACAACATTGCAAAGGAAGCTGAGAACTATGATTAGATCAGCCTCCACTTTCCCTGAAATTCAGTGCAATTTTATTTGGGGGATTTAGATCTATTATGTTAATGTCAATTTTTATTTGATTCCCATTACTGACAACTTGAAAAATAATGGATTAAGATTAAAATAGAGGAAAAATGTCTTAGTATAGTATACTACTGTTGTAGTATACTATGTAATCCCACAGCTATACCCTATTATAACAAGGAAGCACCATCTTTTTCCCAAAATTACTGTTATGGAAAAACCTAGCATATTTAAAAGTAGAGGTTCAAAGCAAATAATAGAATTTGGAGAGCAAAAACCTCCTTCTGAATGAGCTCTATCTACAACATTTTTCTGACATATTGCTATGGTAGATTACATGTCTTTTTTAAGCTTTGATTGTAAAATAGGAAACTTCTAAAAACACAGCAACATTTAGAGAGATGGCATGTCACTGAGATGATTGCTCTAAGTGGTTTTATATTAAAGGTTTGAGTAGCTGTGCACAATACATCAACTTTAAGGAAGCTTATATAAATGGTACAGATGAAAAAATACAAAATGGAAAGGAGAAGAAATCACTTTAAAAGTTTATGTTTGGACTAAGCACATACAGTTTGGCATACACTTGGGCTATGTTTGAACTTCAGGTTATTTTATCTTAGCTATCTATTGGGTTTGGCTGAGATGGAGTTAATTTTCCCATAACATCCCTTACAGCACTGTGCCTTTTATTTGTAGCTAGAATGGTATTGATAACACATCTGGCAGCCACCCAAGGTCAACCCACCACAATGTAAAAAGCTATTTGGAAAGGCACTTAACTTTTTATTTCCTCAGCTACATTTTTCAATAATTCTTTTGTTCACAGCTCAGACTTTCAAGCCAAGTTAGTAGCAGACAGGAGCATCGATGGATTTTGGTTTGTTTTTTTTTTTTCTCTAAAGACTTGCATAGTCAGAGCTCAGAAATGTAGCATAGCTTTCATTAAAAATATGAAACAATCACGAGTTATTCATAAATGTATTTAAGTTAGCTCCTTACTTGAATATTTAAATATGTTTATAAGGTAGGCCTGTAGCAAATGAAGCTCAAAAGGGAAACCTTCTCACTCACTACAGCTACCTGAAAGGAGCTGCCAGATGAGAATTGGTCTCTTTTCCTAAGTAACAAGATTGAGGGAAAATTGGCTGCGAGGTGTGCTAGAGAATGTTTAGATTGAATATTTAGAAAAATTTGTTCATGCAAAGAGGCGCCAAGAACTGGAGCAGGCTGCCCAGGGATGTGGTGAAGTCACCGTTTCTGAAAATATTTCCAAGATGCTTCAGTGTGGCATAGTTTAGTGGCAGAGTTCACAGTGCTGGGTTGGCAGTTGGACTTGAGGATCATAAATTTTGCACCCTGAATGATTCCATAACGATTCTATCATTACCAGGACCTGAAATAGGTAGCATGTCTCCACTGTCCCCGTTGTAGGCACTATGTCTTAAAATTTCCACTCATGAGACATAATACCTTGGACATATTTAAAAGGCCAGTAAATGTAGTATTTAGGTACATAATTTAGTGAAGGACTTGGCAGTTCTGAGTTTATGTTTGGATTTAATGGTCCTAAAGATTTTTTCCCAACCTAAAAGATTTCATGATTCTTCTCTAGCAACCAGCTCAAAAAATCTCCGCTTTTCCTTCAAAAGAAAATAATTTTAAAAATACTGTGTTCCATATTCTCTCTGGAAGTGCACAGTCAAAGTATTTTTAATCTTTACCTATAGTTTTAGTTAGTAAACAGACTCAGTACTTCAGAGCTGTTGCATGAAAGCCAAATAAAATTTCATCCTTTGTAAATGATTTATAGCTTTCATTTAAATCTTTAGGACAGATTTTTGGGGTTTTGACAATATTTTGAACTTGATTTGTCATTCATCTGCACAAATTTTAGTAAATCCTAGTAGGATTCCTTCATTATTTTATCTCTGGCAACATTTTTATTTAATCAAATATTACAGCACTCCCTACCTTAAACATGCAGAAGTCCTTGCTACGATAGTCAAACCCCCAAAAACAGGTTGCCACAAATTGCTTTCTGAATTATATTTATTACTGTTATAACCAAAATGATGATCTGGAAATATGATTGATGAATTGAAATTTAAACTTTCAATTGAAATAAAACATTTCATACCACCTCAAATGGAATTATTTGATTTTAGATTCTTGAAATAATTTTCAAGTTAGTCTAAGAAAGGTAGTGGTAATAAATAATAATAACAATAGTCAGTCTATTGCGCAGTATCACCTAGTGTGGACATAACCAGAGTGTCCAAAAGCCATGCTTAGTTTTGACTGTATTTCAAACCCTTTTGGATCTTACAAACATAGCACCTATTGTTTTATAAAGACATAGGTAGTCACAGGCGCGGCCCTGGAACTTGAACTTCTCACTGACAGTTTAAATGACATAACAGCCATGCTACAAATTCATTTCTCAGAGTCTGGCTGTCTATTTTATTGAATATTTCAGCAGCCTGTGCTGAGTGAACTGGAAAATCAGTAGAGATTGATAGCCCTCTACCTCCCCTCAGAACAAAGCCTGGCACAAACAAGAGCTGAGAGATGCCTTGGAAATCTGCTGCTGGGTGAAAGGAAACTTCTCCTTTAAAGAATGCTCTTTCTGAGTCTTTCCCACACAAAATTACTCAGGAAATAATTCCTACCTCATGAACAATTTTAGGGCTACAGCAATTGCATTGCTGGATAAGAACATTTTCATCAAAAGTGTTCCCAAAGACATTATTGCACTCTGCACAGTTTTTATTTACTTGACTAGACTTTTTACTTTTTTATATGCAGGTTTCACTTAGAAGACTTATGATACTCTGTGTCATTCTATCTCATATTATAACTGATACTCTTTACACATATAATTGATTTTATTAATAATTCTTATTCCTTCATTTTCAGTAAACAAATAGCTGAATAGGAAGTTCCCAATGGTTGTGGCTTTGTTGGTTTGGGGTTGGGTTTTTTTCTGTCAATCTATCTGAAGGAACTTAATAAGCATCTTAACAAAAATCCTGGCAGCCTCATGATCAAGTGACTTGAAAAACTGAGCTTAGCTTTAGTTTTGCTCTTATTAATATTTGTCAGATTTCTTAAATACAACATTAGAAAAGAGGAAATTCTTACTAATGCCTTTTACATTCCTGAGCATGGATGTTTCATCTAATTTTCCATATTGCTCCTATCCTCAAATTTCATGGAAAACTACTTCCATTTTCATGAGTTTGTGTATTTTGCTGCCTCTTTATAAAGCATTGCTTCTTGAAAAAGAATGCAATCTCTGTCTGTATAAGGTCAATATAATTTTCTTTACTCCATTGGAATTTTGCCATTTCATCCCAGTTGGAGAACAGTCCTCAGATTTGTAAGCTGAATTGAACATTACATATGTGTTCCCACAAACTTTCTGATCTTTTCCACTCTAAGAAAAACACAAATTCATTTAAAAAATCCAAACCTACTGTCCACTTGGAGGATAAAAGACACAAGCAAGTGCCTTCACTTTATTTTTGTCAAGACAAAAATAATTCTGAACTTTTGCAAAAATTTGATGTATAAGCAATGTTATACATGTGGATAGGCTCATACATACAGAAACATACATGAGCAAATACATGGAAATTTTTGAAGCATTTATATTCTTCCTAGAATAAAAGGGCTTCAGGGAACTTTAATGCTCCTAACATGAATATGAAGCTTAGATATTAAAATTCATGAGGACCTGTCAACTGAACTGATGCAAGCTCTATTTGCCAGAAATACATGATGACATTGCAAGCTGGCAAAGATGAAGGCAGCTCAAGAAAGCTCTTCTTGGTGCTATTTCATCCCCCTGAATGTCAAACAAGCTGTCTTTCACCAATCTGGAGCTACATACAGAGTGCAATTCTGTGCTGTTTGCTGAAGGTGTTCTCCTGAGCGCAGGGGATGTGCCTCTTTCCCTGCTTCCCAGACACCATAAGGCCTAGGTTTTGGAATGACAGTAGACTGCCAACCAAATTCTGTATTTACTCAAACATACGTTGTCTTCTCCTCCAGATGACTTGTAGCGAAATTTAACAGGCGTCATCCATATGTTCACATTCATATTCCACACAATACTTGCATGGAATATCAGCAGGTCCCTTTCAGAAAGCTTTAAATGGCTTCCCTAACGAGGGAAGCACTATGCAATACAAAAGTTACCTGACAGAGTCATCATCATCCTGCCAACAGGACTTTGTTGGTCAATATAAGGATTTGATGCAAGAAGCTACTCAAATATGTTTATCATGGTGGGCAATTTAAATTGTGGACCATTTAGAGTTAATAACTTACTGGGAAAGTTTATTCAAATGTAGTTTAAAGTCTTCATCTTTGTTTCTAAGAAAGTTCTCACAAAAATCAATAGATTGTTGTTCTCTGCTACAGCAAATACTGAGGATAACATGATACATTATGTGCAAACATCTGGAATATCTGAATTCACAGATGGTAACAATGCTGAACGGGAAAACCTGGAGTATTTTTAATATAAGTTTCATTAAGTTAAAGTATTACTTCTCTCATCTAGAGATTTTACTGTTTTGTTTTCATGCAGTGAACCATACTGAAATTACTTTTTCAAAGTCCTCAAATTATTTCAAAAATTTCTGGGTAATGTTTTTCACTGAATACTAAGTAGATACTTGAGTGAACCACTCTGTGAACAAGTCATTCTGAGGCACAAATAAGAACCATATATTTTCCCTCTTTTTGTCTCTTCTAAGCATTCAGTTACAATGATAATTTCACATACCTTGTCTAATTGCTTCAGCAGCCTGGGGTAGTAGCTTTTCCTTTCCCTTATAGTCAGTGATCACAGGTAAATTTTATGGCCAGTGGAATAGTGTTTTAGAGAACCTCACCATGCTGAGAAAGTCATCGAAATATTTAAGAAAACTTCATGCCCTCTCAATGCAGGTGAAAATTCTGAATATGAAAGACATATTTTTAAAGGTCCGTAATAATGGAACAACCAAGGAATGAATATCTGATAAGATGAATGTCTGGGACTGAGGTCATGAGTCCCCTTCTTTGTCATCTGGAAAAATGGTTAGTCATATTAGATAATTTTCAGTGTTTCCAGTTCCCTTTTGACATGAATCTACATCTCAGAAAAATAATGGTCACTGGATTTGTCCACATTATATGTGAAAAGTTTAAAATTCCTTTTGAAACAAATTATTTCTGACCTATAAAAAGGAGCAGTGGAAAATTTGTTTTACTAGGCAAAGTTAAGTCTCTTATTCCCCAGCATGTCAGTTATCATTCACATTTATGGAATAAGAGAGGAGACTGATATTCTCAGACTATTCTTTTTCTTACTGGTTTAAACTTCAGCATCTATAATAACTCTGTTTTTGAAATGTATATATCCCAGTTCACAACAAAAATAGCATAGGTAAGCAAAAGTTCTTTTCTTGGAGCAAATTTTCATGTGGTAACGACTGGCAATGTCAATGAGTTTTCATAAGAGAATCATCTCTCGGGTTGGGCTGTGGTGAGATATACCATATTTGCACATGAAAACAATTAACAGCTGAAAGGATTGATTTGTCCTTACCTTAAAGGATGTAAATAAATAAATAGATAAATTGAGTAAATAAATCAATAGATAAGGTTAGTATTGCAAAAAATTATTTAGTTTGTATGCTGTGGCATTTGCAGATGTAGGGGGGACTGAGATGCCTTGGACAGAGGTGCCATATAAAGACAGTAGTGGCATTGAAGAGTTTGCAGTTTGTATTGCAGACTACAAGAAATGACCAGCAAAGACCGATGGAAAGAACAAGCAGGGGAGACAAATGGAGTAGCACTTCTCTACTGCTACTCATACACTGCTTTGTCTCCTCCAGATCATTTGGATAAACACAGATACACCAATGTGACACCACTCCCATGAAAACACTTAGTTTATCTGTTTCCAGTTCCTGTGTTCAGAGTTCTAATTTTCTGCCATTAGCTATATTTTCTACCTACAAATGTCAAATACCACAACAGGTCACCAATTGTAACAATGTTCCCCTGTGCATATGTTATCCAATGCAGGTACTCAGAAATTTCAAATATTTTCTTGTAAAATCTGCTGAAGTTAGAATATTTCTGTATTCAAATCTGTCTCATTGCTTACAGGGATAGTCATTTGGCTGTAACTTCTTTTGTGCCAACTACCACATACTCTTTTGTCCGAGAATCAAGCTCTCAAACTACCTTTTTTCTTTTTTCTTTTTTTTCTTTTTTCTTTTTTCTTTTTTTCTTTTTTCTTTTTTCTTTTTTCTTTTTTTCTTTTTTCTTTTTCCTTCTTTTTTTCCTTTTTCTTTTTTTTCTTCTAACACAAGAGGAAGCAGAGTAGTACAAAAATCCAATAATATGGTTGTGTTTCTAGCCAAAAGATGTAGTCTACTTATTAGATTTCCCTTAAAAATAGAAAGAGAGAAATAAACAAAGGCTGCTCTGCAGAGCAATTCAATGCAGAAAACTAAAATTAAAGTGGTGGCTTCTCCAACTGTTATGTGTCTTAACTTAAAGTATGTAAATATCCACTGATACAAGGTAATATATTCTGTGTTTTCAAAATAAATCCACAACAATTTTCAAACACCAATATTTATCTGGGTCTTTCATACAATAGTACCTGAGAGCAACATGAACAACCCTGGGACCTTGTGTCCAGCTTTTAACTATTTGAAAATTAAGTTTCCCAGTTTCATTTAAAATTTTAATAGACAGGGAAACTTTGTCTAGAGCAGCAGAACTCACGGTTAGTATTTTACAGATGAATAAAGAAACAGCAGAAGGTGTTCTCTTTCAGGTCAATTTCTTTCAAAGAAGTGTTTCTGCCCCAGTAGTTTTTTTTAATGAAATCAACTGACATGGCATCTTGAAAACATGCAAGCTCTGCAGATTTACCTGGATTATTTAGCTTCTTTATGTTTCACTCTTTAATGGGGTTTTCAAGCAGAGAACAATATTATCCAGAAGTTGCAAGCAATTTGCTTCTCTGTCTTCCTTATGACCTATAAAGTCACCTGGACCTCCTTTCTTGAAGGAGTAGCCTTTCCATGTCATGTTACTGAAACTCATCACTCTGCAGAGAAAAGTCTTGATTGTCACTTTATACCCGTGCTACTGTCATGGTTTAACCAGAGCTGTGAATAAGCCCCACGCAGCTGCTCACTAATTCCCCTCATGGTGGGATGTGGAGGGAGTCAGAAAAGGGAGAAAACATGTAGGTTGAGGCAAAGACAGTTTAATAGATAAAGCTAAACTTCACACACGTTCAAAGCAACACAAGACTTTCACTCGCCATTTCCCATGGACAGGCAGGTGTCCAACAATGCCCAGGAAAGCAGGGCTCCATCACACATAATGGTGACTTGGGATAGCAAAAGCCATAATTCTGAACATCCAGTCCTTTTTCCTTATTTCCCCAGCTGTATATGCTGAACATGACACCCTGTGGTATGGAATATCCCTGAGGTCAGCTGTTCTGGCTGTGCCCTCTCCCAGCTCCATGTGCATCCCCACCTTTCTGGAAGGAGGAGTGGGGTTAAAGATAAAAAAGGCCTTGAATCTATAAAAGTACTGCTCAGCAGTAATGAAAATATCCCTGATGTTTCCAACACAAATCCAAAACGTAGCCCCATACCAGACAGTATAAACAATATTTAAAAAATTAGCTCTACCCCAACCAAAACTAGCACAGCAACCAAGTTTGTCAGCTATTAACTGTGTTTTTCTATAAGTTAGGGAGTTTGGAAATAGGCTTCAGAGCATGTCATTATATGAAAATATAATGCAAAATTCATCTTGCCATGGGAACTGTGACTCAGCAGGCAAGTCTGGCTGCACGTGCCATGACTTGGCTGCCTGTGACCCACTGTCTGCTGAGTGTCTGGGCCCTGATCTTCCACTACTGAAGTTTCCAGTGATCAGGACATGCTAGGATCTTGGGGAGAGGAAGCTTGGATCTGCAGGTTTTGGTGGGTTGAGAACACAATCACTAAAATTTCTTGAGATTGATTACAATGTGCTGGCAGACATCACCCATTTATAAGCATCTTGGCTTGGGAAACATGGGAGCTGTGAGGCTTCCTTGTTAAGTCCATCTTGCAAAGCCAGTGTGAGGATACTTAAATAGCAGAATTTTATACTTTGTGTTCAAATTACTTATGTGGAAAGTATTTAGAATAATAATTGCTATTAATAAGTGATGGGAGCCTTAAGTTCTCTTTATTTTGAATGGTTTTCAACTGTTCATATGCAAGAGCTCATGTGCTGGATGATGCAGAACTTCATAGGTCCTTCAGCTCATCCTAGTTGTCTAAATATTTTCTTCTCCATGTAAAAAATCTGTGCAATGTTCTTTACATTGTCAAGAACTGATAAATTATATAGATAATGATCTACATATGACTGTAGATTTCAACATTTGACAGCCCTGGTCTGTTAATTACCATTGTTTGCTTCAGGTTTGTAATAAATAACTGTTGAATGAATTTTTGGCAAGCATGTTAACCATTTAAATAATTATTGTATCATGTAATTCTCTTTATTGCATCCCTAGAATTCACTGCTGTTGCTGGTTATTAAAATGTCAATCCCTCTTCTTTTGTAATGAAAAATATCTCTCAGTTAAAATCGAGCAATTATTTTCCTACAGAAATCTGATGTTATAAAAACAATTATTTATCACATGCTGGTTTAGAGAAGAAAATGGATAATAGCAGGATCTCTGGAAAGGGGACACATTTTTATAGGAAGAACAAAAGAGATGTCACAATTCAAAATTGCTTGAATTTTGGTAGAAATAGTCTTCCTTATAAAGCAAAATCTAATGCTGTGTATTTGGATATGGAAGTTTACAGCTTTGCTTATCAGTCCCTTTAAATTACCCATATTTTTTGTGTGATAACATTCAGGAAAAAATTATCTCAAATCACTATCATAGACACAATCTTAACCTCAATTAAACTAACTTGCTTTACTTTCATGGAAAACTAATTCAGTAGTGAGAGGATTTTTGTAAGTGAGAGGATTTTTGTAAGTAATTGTGACTAATGTTGCTGTCCCTTTAAGGCTCCTGCAAAGAAGTAGAAGTCCATTATTAGTTTTAACCACTTTTCACTTATAGCAAAATGTATGCTCAATTTAAATACATTCTCCAACAAATTCCTTACCTTTATCTATGCTGAGCATGGATCTGGTAGTTATATTGTTTTCATACAGTAATATATTGTTATAAAACATATTTGATGGTTAGATTGTCCTTTTTGGTCATTAATGAAAAATTAATCCCAAAAATTTAAACATAATTATAGAAGTACTTGAATTTTGCTATGTGTAAACAAGATGAATGCTTTCCAAGCAAAAATATGATCATCGGAAAAAGCTTTTTGTTATCTGCCAAAACATTTGACAAAAATTCAGAAACTCTTAGATAATTCTTCCATCAATAATTTCTCTCTTTGCCTGATTAGAAAATTCCAGAGTCAAGAAAGGAAAAGGAAAAGGGAATATAGGAGATGGCATATCGAAGATATTGGTATTTGAAAATTCTGTATTGTCTTCCAGCTCCCTCACAGTGAAATGGGAAATCACAATTATAGTAACTTCAATGTTCTTAGTAGGTCTTAATATGCTTTAGGTGAACCCAGAAAAGAGTGAGGTGTTAGAATGGTACAAAAAGACAGCTCGTTTCAGACATAATAAAACAGACACTGGGTGCAGGCAGCAAGCAATCAGAAGGTAATACCAGCAGCTGCTGTGGTGTGTTCTTAAGTTTGTTAGTTTGCTCCCCCCTTTTTCTGTATTAAATGGTTTCTCCCTTTCCCAGGACTTTGCTATGGAAATGAAACTGCTCCTCCCCTGGTTTCTCTTATAAAGTGAAAGTTGTTTACTCCTTGGGCTCAGTCAATCACCCCTTTTCTCCTCCCAGGTTTCGAGAATTTTCTTTTCTCTGGGAGTTATGGTTGGCTGTAGCCCCGGAGCCCCTCCTATGATTTATAACAGTTGGTTACTTTGGTATATCAGTTATGTTTCGTACCTCCAAATATGTATTTCTATTGGATAGCCGGGTTTCCCTGCCTTCTTCCCCCCTTTTCCCTTAAAACCCTCTCCTGCCCCCTGTTCGGGGCCATTTGCTGGGTGTTTCCCCTCCTTGTTGGTTCTTCTGTAATAAACCGACAGTTTACCCCCAGCAAGTGGTCGCCTCCTAATTCGTCTCTCACCGCGCTGCTCCGAGCTATCACCCAGCTCAGCCCGAGGCCAAGACGCCGAGGGGGGCTGCTTTCTGATGCGCAGGGGCCCTGGCCTTCGCCCCTCACCAGATAGCCGGATTCCAGGGCCGTGGACGCCCCTGCACAAGCAGCAATTCACATTAAGGGGAGAGTGATTCCATGGCATTATGACCACAATGAAAGAAAATTGTGTAAAGAATGGTTATCAACATATTGAGTTTAAGTACAGAAAGAGCAGCAGTAATGAGGCTAAGAGACGTGCAGAGGTGTTTGTCTCAGTTTATTCTTCTGAGCCTTTTCTTCTTTATAATGCACCTCTTCACTAGTAATTAGAATAAAAAACCATCATATAAATTGCAAATAATGGTTCATGTATTCTTAAGTAAAGATATAATAAAACTTCCAGCATGAAATCTTCAAAAAACTCTAATCCAGGATAAGAAGGTGAAGGTGAAGAGGTACTGAGAGCTAAGATATCCACCTGTAGCTAAAATCCAGTTTTCCAGAGCTTTATCATTTAACAATAACTCCATAAAAGTAGGCCAGCAATGAGATTAGTTAAAAACAAGTTATTTTAAACAGCAGTCAAATTTTCTAAAGGCCTTTATATGGGCATCTAAACATAGTCAGAGTTTTCTGATGTCCTTAGTAATGTAGATTTTGTGCTATCATCCAAATCCACATAGGATCTCCATTTATAAAAAATTGACTCTTTTTGCTGTCTAAAACGTTGCAAAAACAGTAAGAACCTGCAAATGTAGCCTGAAGAGTATCTTTGTTGAATTTTGCAGTAAATCAAATATTCTAATAGCAGACACTAGCAATGCCTTGACCATGCATTACTAAAGTCAAGAATCATTTCACCGCTGGATTCATAAGTGTTCATTGTGTTCACAGAGCAGTGAAATGTAGGGGAACTGGCAATTAAATGCAGAGAAACTAATTAAAAATAATCAAATGGGACAAAATTAGAAAGGAGTCAGATGATACTAGAATAAAACGAGATGCCACACACAAATCCAGTCTGTCATTCTCTTCTGCAGGAAGAGCAAACATCCAGCTACTGCATTAAAATGTATAGCAGGACATAAGCATGCTCAAGAAAATAAAATAGTAAAAGGGAAGTTAGCCATCTGCTTGCTATTAAGCAGGAAAGAACAGGCTTTCAAACAGCATAGAATTATGGATCAGCCTCTTGTTTCCTACTCCTCTCCCTCCTACAAAGTTCTTTTATATAAAAACATCGCAAAGTGAGATACTTTCCTACACAAGCAGCAAGCAAAAAGTGTGCACCACAATGGAAATTATGGGTAAAAAAAAAAAAAAAGGAGAAACTTAAATATAAAATAAAAAAAAATCTTACTCCTAGAGAGAGATTTTGTCCCAGACTAGACACCATGTAAGAATAAGTCATGGCCTGGAGACATCCAGCCGGCACTAAGACAGGATACACAATAGTCATAATTGGAATATGGGTATATGGAAAGATAGGAGAGAAATGTGAGGCTAATATTTAATTTCAGAGACTTCAGAGCAAAATCTCCATGAGCATATATGTCAAAATCTTCTCCTTCAACAAAGAAAATGTCCAAAGTTACAAAGTAGATAGTGATTCCTGCCCACACAATCAGTTTCCTACAGACTGAGCTACAATCTGGATATTTCTGAAGTCTGGGAGTTCAAAAAATTTTGACTAGTAAAAAAAAATCTTTCTTCTTCCTGGGAAAAGGAGAATAGTAGCTTGTATTTACGCCATAAACATATTCTTTGGAATAGCAAGTGTAAAATTTTTTACATTTTCAATTATAAAAGATTAAATACAGCCTCTTCTCCTGGTGAACATGATTCTTAGCTCTAGGAAGTTTTATTGTAAAACTGGGAATAAAATTGCAAGCTGGGAGAAGAGAGGAACTAAACTTTTCAATTGTACTGTTTCCTCAGATGCTTTCTACTAATATCTGTAAATAAGACAGGTATAAATTATTCTGAACTTTTTATCATAGCACAAACATGTACTGCTGGAGCACATTTACACAGTTTGGGCTTTACCAGCCAAAAGCATCAGGAAGGCCAGTGAAGGACTCCAAAGATACTTCTCTGAAACATTTTCTAGTGCCATCTTAGCAGGTCTTGTTAATATGTACATAAAGCCAGGTGCAAAATAAGGGGTTTTTTTAGAGCAACTAACAATCAGAACAACAAAGATTCTATCGTCCCATTTTTACAGTCAGGAAAGGGCAGGTTTGTTTCTCTTTTGTTTCTTTTTCTCTTTTGGCTGCTTTTTTACTAGTCACTATCCTATGGGGTTGGGGAAGAAGAAAGAGCAAACAGAGAGGAGGAAGAGGATGGCAGATTAAACTTAAGTGACAGGGATGTCTGCAGAGGACTGTAGTACACTGCCAGAATTCATCCTCTTGGTAAGATAATGGAATGGGAGCTTGAGGACATTTTTCCATGTTCCAGGAGAAGTTTATGTTGTACATTAGGAAGAAGTTCTTCAAATAAAGGGTGATTGGGCATTGGAATGGACTGCCCAGGGAGGTTGTTGAGTCACTGTCCGTGGAGGTGTTTAAGGAAAGGCTGGATGCGGCACATAGAGCCATGGTCTAGTCAACATGGTGGTGTTAGGTCATATTTTGGACTCAATGATCTCAAAGGTCTTTTCCAGCCTAATTGATTCTGTGATTTTGTGATTCTTTGATTCTGTGCTTCACTGTGTACTTTTGATCTCTGTATTCAGATTCATCACCCAGGAGAAGTTCTGTGTTGCTTACTAAAAAACTCCGTAAGTGACTCTAAATGAATACCTAACTGCTCTGTAAGCTACGCTGGAGACTCAGTTCTCTGTATGTGATAATTTCACAATTGACAGAGTTTTAGCACAGACAATTTCCAAACATATTTAGATATTAGGATATCCAGCACTGCATTTCTTTATTGCTAAATAAGTCTGTACAGCTACCATTTTTGGTTAGTGAGAACCCCCACTGATAAAATATACAGGCTCCTCTCTCATGCATGCTAGTTTAAGCAGTTTCTGGGTGCACACTTTCTATATTTCTAATAATGACAGACAGAAACTTGAATTTCAGATCTCAATGGTATGTTCAGTAGAAGCAGCAATTAGGAAAAAGGGAACAGATCTCCTGTGAAATAAGTGAGAGACTGTGAACACGGGATCCCTATGGTTTTCTTTTTACTGTCACTTTTCCAATCTGAACTGCAGTTTAATGAGACCAGGTTTAATTTTCAGACATGAAATCTGAATCAGCTAACTGATAAAAGAGTCTATGTCATATATTTTCAGCATCCCATTTGGGAAGCCAATCAATCTATTGCCATTACATTTCACACATTACAAAGATATTGAAATCATTCTTTAGTCTTATAAACTTATTGCAGCAGCATCTAGGGATTACTCTTGTACTGAACAGCATTTTTTCTGGTCTGGGTCTTGATCACATGTTTGTCTCAGGCTTATTTGAGAACTCAACATTTTTCATAAGCCTTCAAAATGAAAATCAATTAATGTGAACAGAAAAGAGAGTTATATTCATATCTGTTATGTCATTTAAAACTTATGATGGTGAGCAACATTTTCTAGCTAAACAGATGGGAAAATGATGATATTTTTCACGATACATCTCTTGCTAAATTTTCAAATTTTTTTTACGCTGCAGTCAAAGCTCTTCTATTTAAGAAGTAAAGTACCCTTCTGAAGTCCTTCTTAATATTTTGTATTGTAGCTGTTTTATGTGTAGCTAAATATGACACAAATGTGATCCTCATGCTACTCAAAAGATTATGTCTTTCACAAAGTCCAGTTGAGAAAAGAGTTATAGTCAAAACAAAACAAAAAGGTTTTTGTTTTTCAAAATGGGACAGAGTCATCTTCTCTGAATTTCTCTTTCTGGGAATTTCTGTGTGTGCATGGGCAGGAATGCCCTTAAGATGATCTACAGGGTGTGTGAGAATAGCCTTGGTTACAAATTGGAACTGCTCCTGTCTCACAGCTGTGTGCTGTGATTGGTGTCTGCCAACAGCTCTCCAAAAAGTCAATCTTGCAGCCTGTAGCTGACAATTTAATTTCTGCTTAGAAGATCACAGAAACTTCTGGGAGGGACCATAGTGGGGTTATCTGGTCCAGCCTCCTTGGAGATGATGATACTGACATGCTGAAACCCTGATATGGGAACAGGCAAGGAGATGCACCTTCTTGATATTTTTTTTCTTCCATTTAAATTCATAGATAAAATTTCAGAGAAAGTCAAGCTACAAGATGAACAACAAAGGCAGGTTATTGAACTTCCACAAAGTTTCAGAGCACAAATCACCCTTCTCCTTAGCCCTTTGTCTCAATATCTCAACAACGTTCATTATTAATTCTAAGAAATTTGTAAGTATGCTTAAATTTGCCCTCTAGCACCGAATGGTCTACATTTATAACATCAAGCTTTCTAACCCTGCAGCAGATGGTGGTCACACACAAAGTGCTTATGGATAATGGTCTCTGGCCTGCACCCATTTCCTACTGTTTTCCAGGAGAAGCTGGTGCAAGTGCTAATAGATCATGGCAAGAATGTGCCACAGAACCCCCTAAAAATTTAACAGTATGGAAGGTGATTACCTGTGGCTAAAAGCATTCCCTGGCACTATTTCTTTTGCTATTACAGACACAGGCTATATCAAATATCAGGTTTGCCTAGAGACCATGCTGTTAAATCAATGAGAGTAATATTAAAATCTGACTTTCTGAATGAACATCACGTGCTGCATGTATGTAGGCATTAAGTACAGCTGGGAGGCATGTGCATGCCAAAGGATTTGCTACTCTGTGACTCCTTGACCTGCTCTCTTTTTCTTACATTTGAGTCTTGGCAATTATAGATCTAGGGCCTCTTTACAAAGTCAGGGTTTTGCTGTTTCAATTTTTCCTTCAAACTCAACAAATTGTATCTTACATAATTTCCTACATCACTTCTCACATTCTTCTTATGTTAGCAAGGTTTTCCCCTCAATGTTAGCTCTGCTCTATGGTTTAAACTATCACAAGCCAAGCCTTTGTTCAGATGTACTTCTCTTTCCCTGCTAGGGAAGGAGCTGTTACCAATTTTAGGGCAAACACACACAAACATGCACACACCAAAGGACTTATTGGGAGTTCAATAGTCACATAGTGACTGTGCTGTGCATGTTTCTATCACACTGTAAATTATTCAGAGATGCATGGAAACAAGATTACTCTAAGGATTATTAAAATAATTAATTATTTAATTAATTATTCATTCAAATTAATAAAAAATTAAGAAATTTGTTTCTGGATGTGGCACAAATGCCTTAAGATGCTTTAAATAAAATCAGCAAGGTAAGAAATTAGGTGTGATAGGGAAATGGCCATTAATAGTAATGTGTTTGCTTTTCGCACTTCAAGAGAATGTCACAGTACTTTTGCTTCCATACCAATACCTTTTTTGCTCTCCACAGAACAGCACGCACAGCTAAAACGGCAACTCATTCAGAGTGAGCCTGAGCTTGAACATTGAAATATAATGCAAGAATTGAAGAAATTACTTATGTGGTTCTCCATTCCATTACACTGTAGACATTTTCACATTACTTTGTAATAGCCTTGATTTGCCAACTGTGTTTTTTACTTTGAAGGGGAATGCCCACATTTGACAAACCTCTTCTGTTTGAAAGAAAGGGAGTGAAAGATAGCTGGCATACAGTAGCTGCAGTGTCTGTATTATGCCTTGGCATTTTCATTGCTGCTACCATTAGATTTAAGTCATTGACACCAAATGTAAAAACAGTCTTTCCTCAGGAAGTAAGCCTGTAGAAAGCCTTTTGCAAAATTGTTCTGTTGTAGGGAAAATAAAATAAAGAGAAGATGGAAGAATTACAAGATGTTTGTGCAAGATCCAAACTGATGGGCAAATCTCTAGGAAGCTTTGTAGTTTGTAACTATTTAAATGTCAATAAGGAATGAATCTAAAAATCATTGTTGACCGATTGTGCAGCAGCAAGTCAGCTGGAATGAAACAGAAAGCAAATAGAATTGGAATCAGTTAGAGATATATTTAATTTTTGCTGTATTTGCCCTTCCTCTGCCAAGTGAAAGCAATGAGTTCATCCAATGCAAAGCATAGTTACCAGAAGTGTAAAAAGGGAACTTTTACAGACTTTAAGAAGGTGCACAGTGGAATTTAAATTGGAATGAAAATACTTTATGTACTATCTGTGGCGCAGCAAGAATGAATGCCACACAAGAGTGATTTTTCAGGCTGGGAGTTGTAATTAATCCTTAGAAGAAATTAAAAGTTCATTATCCCTTCCTCCAACAGCACATAATAAGAGGCATCAGCATTTCATTGTAGCTGGATCAGTTGATTTGGAAACCATAAAACTCTTTTGTATGGAAACACAAAGCAAAATGTTCTCTTTCAATGATTATTTTATAGCAGGCAATAACAAAGATAAACTAGTGCTTCCCCTTACAACACCCTGCTTTTAGTCATTCATTACTTTGCCAAACTTCAATTGATTAGGTGTAATTTTCCAAGCCATGTGTCTTCCAATGTTCTTTTTGTGGGTTTTTTTTGTTTTGTTTTGTTTTTAGTTCTCTTTCTGGATGATTGAATAAAGTGCATTTTCTACTGAAAGCAAAGGGCTTATTTTGGTTTAAATTTATAATTTAAATGGGTTTTCCATTTAAAAAATATTGAAGAAATATAACCTTATTTTACTTGTATAGGATTTTTTTTCCTTTGTATAATCCATCATGATTACAAATGTACAAATTGTACATTTGTGCATTGTCCTGTATTCACTCAGAACTTTTAGCCGCTTCTGTGCAACAACTCCCCCAAAGTCTGACATTTTAAGTTAGCTTATGTTTTTCAAAATATTTCACATCGCACTTTCTGAGTAGAATTTCTATACTTCCCATTTTATGATGGCAGGAGACAATAGTCACAAAATTTGCTCACTCTGATGTAATTCCTACATGTTGTGGAGAGTCATGACCCGGATGTTTCCAAAAGAGAGTACAAAATAAGTGGTACCTTGTCCTGTGCCACTTCTGCTTAGGCCTCCGCATAGAATCAATACTGATTGATCTTATTTTACTGTTGTGAAAACACATTCTTTAATGTCTAAGAAAGAACAACATATTTTGTGTTCTGATGAAACCACAATTAGTCCTTTTGGGGATAAATTAATAACTCTATATTGGATATATTTTAATCACGAATTACTTCATGCTACATAAATAAAAAAGTATTGATTTCACTCAATTGATTCAGGTTCTTATTAAAAAAGCAGCATCAGTGTAAAACTCTTTTGTAACATATGTGCACGAGAAAATGTATTAACATTTTGAAAGACAAGTGTAAGTTTACCATCTTCTAACTTTTGAGTGGTTAACTTTGCAGACTTAACAAACATCATGCTTGTTTATATCTAGACAACAATACACAAGAGTGATTCTCCAGATGTCAAAGAGAACAGCCTGAGTAAAGATGAATGGAGCTATTAGTATTGAATTCAGTAGGACTGAGTGTAAAAAAAGAACAAATTTATTGGACTCTTCTGCAAGAACAAACAAAAAGGATCAGTGAGGCTTGGAAAGAAGACACCGCACAGAGTAAGTGGAAATGTCTATTGTATTAGAGACAGATGACAAAAAAACCCCAAACAAATAAGCAAGCAAGTTATATACTATCTCTATATGCTGCAAATAAGCTTATACTAAAGGTTTTTCCAGACTATACAGCAAGCCATCATTTCCACTTCTTTTATGGATCATCAAGAATTCGTTCTTACCTTTAGAGATAAGGGAGAAATAAAGTTTTCAGAGACAATAACCCTCAAAATAGAAGAAGCAGATCCATGACACCTTTGCAGTTCAGCTCTGTATTTTGGGCCCTCTCAAATCTTTTCAGTGCAGTGGCCAATCCTTTTTGTTGCAGTCTAATGGGTTTTGACAGTTTATGTATGGAAAACAGGAAAACTACATTGGCATATCTAAGCACTAAGCCTGTATTCTTATATTTTCAATAGGCTTTTTAAGCTTTAAGTTATGATTGATTAATATTACTGCCTTCTGACATTCAGAGTTAGTTTATCACTTAAAGAAAGAAAAAAACCCCACCAAAAGGACATACACACAAACAAAACCATATAAGCAAACAAAGAAATCCTCTATTCCTTTCTTTTAACCCCCGCCTTTTTCTTTCTACTTTTCCTGCAGGTGCCATAGTCAACCTGAAATTTGTCAGCCTAAGTCAGTCCTGCAGAGTTGGCACAACCCCACCAGTACTCAGGAGGCTGCCAGATGCAGATTCCATGGGCAATTGCACCTGTAGTTCTTAATTGTCCTTAGAGTTGGCTACGCATCTATAATGTCTTTAAGGAGTTTGCAAGGTGAATTTAACAACTTTAGGTAAGCACCACAGCCCTTGCAATACAAAATTAGTGAAGATGATGAAGTAGATGACTTTTCTCAATTGTAAGCTGTGACCTACAGACCTGTGGGAGCTCAACTTCCAAAATTTTTTTCATTCACAAAAAAGTGAAAGTCAAATTTCAATTGCTGGTTGCTGACAGACTCACGCAAAGAGCAATCAGCAGAGTACCTGGAAATCACAGTTTCTACTCTGCCTGAGTTTCCAGCACATGATTTCACCAAACTGCAGTGATTCTTTTTCCTTACATGTAACTGAGTGATCTTTTGTTCTGATGTCACAGATAACTCCTGGAGAAGTTCCTTATTTACTGTTCTACCAGCTTGCTCCATGGTGAAAGAATCCCATATATCAGATGAAATAAAATACAAACAATAAGTAAGAGCTTTTCTAGAAACAGTTTATGAAAGGGAAAATAAATGTTGTGAAATGCCTAAAGCTTTCTCTTTTTCCAATGTTCATTTGGTATTCTCAAGAAAGGGGCAAATATTTCCTTGGTCATTTATGTGACCCAAATTTAGAACCATGTGGAAACAGTCATAACTGACAGGTTTTCTAGTGGCAGATGTGTGGATATAGTATGTGTTGTTGGCAGCTGAGTGTCAGGTCAATTGAAGATGAGAAACCACAACAGCAGAGCAAGAATTCATTTTTTTTGCATGTATGTGCTGACATATGAATCTTACCTAAAATTTATCTTATTTTTGGAGACATCTGATGGAGAGGAGAGGAGAGGAGAGGAGAGGAGAGGAGAGGAGAGGAGAGGAGAGGAGAGGAGAGGAGAGGAGAGAGGAGAGGAGAGGAGAGGAGAGGAGAGGAGAGGAGAGGAGAGGAGAGGAGAGGAGAGGAGAGGAGAGGAGAGGAGAGGAGAGGAGAGGAGAGGAGAGGAGAGGAGAGGAGAGGAGAGGAGAGGAGAGGAGAGGAGAGGAGAGGAGAGGAGAGGAGAGGAGAGGAGAGGAGAGGAGAGGAGAGGAGAGGAGAGGAGAGGAGAGGAGAGGAGAGGAGAGGAGAGGAGAGGAGAGGAGAGGAGAGGAGAGGAGAGGAGAGGAGAAGGAAACTGTCCCAAGACCAGTTAAACTCCTCAGGAAGATGATCTAGGTGCACACAGCTCATGCCTGCTTCTATGCATATTCTTAAGTCTGCAATAGAAGTGCCTGAGTATATTTGTAATATGCTTATACATTTGCACTTACACATGACAGACAATCAATGGATCCTGTGTGACAATGTAACTGAATATTTCTTCTTCTGTTATCTCGCTGCAGCACATTTTGAGGGAAGACACTTGGCTATTAATTTCCCTAACAGTAAATGGACTACCAAATAGCTGCAAAATGTAATGAGTTTAGATATAGAACAACTAGACAATTTCTCAGCCAAACTGACCATAATCCATTAGGAATTTATAGCAAAAGGCTACTAACGATCTGATAGTGTTTCCTACAACCTTCAGTGGTCCTGACAGAACCTGCCATGTTTGTATTGTGGGAGAAAAAGTTCCTTGATGGACATGGTGTACACTTAACATGTAGCTCTTAAAAAACTTTTTAAAGCGGCCATGAAGTGAGTGGGAAAATTCTGTTTTGGGCTTTTAGTTTTTTAGTGCAAATAGTATCAATTGAAATATGTAACAGACATTCTTTTAAAGAGCACCAGAAGAGCAAACCTAAATTAAAACATTGTTTACATAGTTAAGCATTGGGAAATAAGTGAGAAAAATTATTATTCTACAATCAAATTAAGCTTTTAAACATCTAATGACCACATTAACCAGGCTCAGCCATAGATAAATTTTAATTCTGAAATACACTGGATTCACTTCTTCCTCTGGACTGGTATCAATGTAATTTTAACTATATTGATTTTTAATTGGTTTACTTTTATTTATTTTTCTTGAAATCATCATGGATTTATAATCTCTGTGGAATTAAAGTACTCTTATGATAGAAAACTTTTTAAATTTGTTTGTAGCACTTAAAGAGATTTTCTACTTAAAGGAAGTTTACTAAACAAGCAAGATTCCTCAGCTTATCAGATTTACACCTAATGAAAATCTTGCAGAAAAAACATCGTATCACCATGTAATTAAAGACAGTATGATAATGCATTTGCACAAAGGAGAGTTTGGATGCAAATTAGGTTCAAACATTTTTAATCTTGATGTTATTTAATTATTGACTGCTTATCATTATAAGCTCAAAATGAGCTTTTATGTTTATATTTTTACTGTTGTGTATGACATTTATGTGAGTGATTAGCACTGTAATGGTTCGTGGATCACAGCCCTTGAACATGAAGTCCATTGAGGACTAGCAGCACAGAGGGTGGCAACTGACTTTATCCATCCTCCATTTTTCCACTAGGACTTAAGATGCAATCATTTCAGAAGTGAAAAGTGTTACTGAAGCATTCTTTGCCATTATTATCAAGGTTGGCTGCCTGGCATTGTACTTCGTAAGGAAGACATCTCTCACTCCCTGGGAATTACCTTAAAGCCAACCAGGCACATTATAGGAAATTAGGGGGTGATGTCATGCATTAACTGGGGATACAAATGTGTAATACTGTGTATAACACTGTGAGAGAGATGATCAATATGACAGTAATTCATTTCTTCTGTCTTGGGTTGGTGGATTTTTTCTATATCACTACATTGATTTGGGATAATAGGGTGATGCTGGTGGAAGCAAAGAGTGGAGTAACACAATGGCCATTATTGCTTCCAAACACTCATAGGTAATTACAGGGCAACTGAAGAAATCAGCAATAGAAAACTTGTTAAGAGTAAGTTGAACCTCAGAAAGATAATAATCTACAGTGAGGAGGTTTTAAATTAGATATTCACCGAGAATGTAGAGAAGAGGGGGGTTGTAAATCAAGTGATAGTGAAGACTGAACAAACATTAGTCTTTGTAGAAAAATTAATAGATATTTGCTAAATAACTGGATGAGAGTGGGGATGTGTTTGTTTTTTAGCACACAGAGTACGATTCTGGTTTGGAAGTAACAGGTTGCATGGTAATAGCCATCTCTCTCTCTGGAGAAGTACAATGCCAAGTGGTAAATGCACAGACTCTCCT
The DNA here is from genome assembly GCF_028769735.1 of Zonotrichia leucophrys gambelii. Classification (NCBI taxonomy): domain Eukaryota; kingdom Metazoa; phylum Chordata; class Aves; order Passeriformes; family Passerellidae; genus Zonotrichia; species Zonotrichia leucophrys. The sequence goes on from NC_088172.1 coordinate 41,065,662, forward strand.
GACCTACTTCAAGAGAATCACTTCATTCTGTGCGGATCCCGCTCATGGCATGAACAATAACCGAAGTTGAGGAACTTGGAAAAGAACTGTAGCTGACCCACCAACTTTGACACCAGCATCAGAAAGACCTCTTTTAGCATGGGCTGGATTTGACCTAACAAGCTAGAGGTGAATGCTATACATCCCATTACCAATCTCCAGAGATCCAGTACATCTTTTATATCTTTTATTGGAAGTTAATGGCCCTGTAGGACACTGCTAACAGATTTATAAAACCACCAGGAATTCTTTATTTAGGCTTCTAAAGTACTCTAGCTTGAACTTCTGGCCTCCTAATTTTGGTTTTCTCACTTTTTGTGACTTTCAAATGTGTGTCTTAATATGAAAAGATTCAAGAACATTTCTAGATGAAGTTTTAACCCATTCCGTACTTTCTGTAACAGTGAATTAAACCCGTCTTTGAAATACCTTTTAGCAGTGGAAAATTTCAAGAAACTTCACTGTCACCCCATTTCAACTCCCCCTTTGAAATTCTTTCTCCTGCTGTGGTAAGTTTAGTAATGAGCATCGAATTTCATTTCAGATCACAGGCTTTATATAAGCCTATGGTAAATTAATCTTTCTCTTTTTACTTCCTTATTGTAACACTAAGCTTCTGGAAAACAATATGTGTTGTCATGAAATACTACTATTTACTAAAGCTAAAAGGATACCTGATTCTTTTAGGTGAATGCTTCTGAATATCTCTTCACTTGTCTGACTTGAACTCTGGTTTCTTTGGTCAATGCAGTCATCTATTGTCCCAGGAAGCCCTTGCAATCCATTGATACTCACCACAAAGCAGCAAACTTGCCTTTCATTTTAGTATAAAGTGTATTGGGCTTTTATGATAGTTTCCAAAATGCTTCTGACTCCACTTGTGAAGATTCTTAACTGTAAGAATGGGTGAAAAGGGAGAGTCACTGCATCCTAGAGATGCAAGAGAGAAAAGATAGGGGAGTACAGAATCAGAGTTTCTCCTTAACGTTCTTCTATCCTTTTTTCACTGGCAAAATCATTGAGCAAGATTATCTGCCCTGGATAAAAGCTGAAAGCAGAACTAGAATTTCTAAACAGTGAAAAGTGAAATGGAAAAAACATTCTGTTGCAAGCATCCCACTAAACTCCTCTGCCAATGCCTTCACCTTCCTCTTTGGGAAAAGAGTCCTCCTCTATCATGGCATTATCATTGCAGGAATTAGAAAAGGAAGATGACCTTTCTTTTCACTTCATAGCTTTCTTCGTGCCTGTTTTACAGAGAGGATAAAAGTCAGTGTAATGAAAATTCATTCTTCAATGTAGGTGGTCACATTATAATTTGTTTGTTCAGTCCCTGCTGTTAATCTATGATAAAGATGCTAACACAGCCCTCATTGCTCCCTTCTCTGATCTGAGAAAGGTACATCTGCTCCTGTCAGGCAGAGAGCCCCTGTTCACTGAATGTCTCTGGCTTACTCTGTATTTCTAAGGGGTTGATTTTTCCATGGTCCTACTCCCTTACAGCAGGGAAAACCGTAATGAGTAGGTTTAATATTTTTCAGGCCCTGACCCTTTCAAAAACTGCCTTTTAGGACTTTCTGGAAGATTTATCTACTTGTTTATTTTTCCACAATATTTGTAAGCTCTAGTTTTGCAAAATGTTATTATACAATTTTTCTGAGTAAAAGCTGACAAGCTCCTGTGACCTCATTCATGAAAAGGATCTAAATAAAGAAAAATACACTATAAACAGGAACTCAGTATATATATATATAATAAAATAATAAGGTACTGTTAAAATACCCTTGGAAATATTTCCTGGAATTATTTTGGTTTCTGGAATCTCCTAGGATATATCATCATCATCATCATCATCATCATCCTCATCATCATCATCATCTCAAATCCTCTCATGTTATACCTTGACTTCACTGTAATATCATCAGTATTAATCCACAGTAATATCCCAGAATACAGTTCCAGATCTTCAAAATAAGTAATATCCTAGTTTACACACAAAAGCATATTTCTTAAGATTAAATTTTAGATAACAGTTTATATTGCTAAATTTTCACTAAAAATCTACCTGATTATTCAAATCAATTCCAGATGCTCTTTCCAACACTGTTGCTACAATGGTGATATCAATGTACCAAATTTTCCCATTAACAGCTCTGCTTGCCAGGATGCTGCATTCATTTCTAGGCAAGTAAAATCTTATGGGTGCATATTTACAAATTCCAGAATTAAAAGTGTAATGGAGGAGATAAAATTTAGGACTGAGTTTTCAAATGAGATCTCATTAAAACCAGGATAAATGTCCCCCAATAAAATGTGAATGTGAAGTAGAGGGTATATTCCTAAAAAGATTATAGAAGTAAAGCTTTCAACAAGGAGAAAACATTATATGTGTGTGCATATGTTCAGAATGCCACTTGGAATTTTTTTCCCAGTGTGCCCTATTTTTCCTTACTATTCTATTTGTAGACGATAAAAAGTGAACATGTGATATTGACAAATTAGTGACAACTTTTAAAACCTCTTAGTCTGCTTTGGCTTACTCCTCTAAACTGGAGTAGGAAATAGAATGACAGTGCCCATAATGACATTTAATGAAAGCAACATTTTTCTTCCTGATTGGTGCCTGAGAGATAATATATGGGTCAAATTGAAAAGAAATAGGCGCAAGTTAAATTATTCACGGTATTCACTGAGGAGTGACTAACCTACTATTTATATTCTTTCTGAATATATCATTATGTCTCAGGCTCAATTTGCAAGGTTCTATTTGAAGTCAATGGACTCCAGAGTATACATTTTGTTCATCTAAAAAGTCTGATAACTCAAATTATTGGGTTATTACGTAGATTGGGGAATAACCGAAGTAGATTTAACTACTGTCAGTGTTAAGTTGCAAGAAAATGTATTTATATAACATGTTTCTATTCAACAAATATACACAAAACATTTAAACATATCTACATTCAACAAGTGGTGGAAGGCTTGTTGCATTGATGAATTCTCTCTAATGAATATATATAAAATGGACAGTAAGGGACCAGATTTCAAAAATAAGATACACTTAACCCGTTTCATTATTTTAAATACAATTCCTGGAGAGGAAACAAGCAAACAAAACATACATGTAATTGTTTCCATTTTTATGCCTTTGCAGCCATAGAAATAGATATGAATACTGCTGATATAAAAGATTTGGAAAGGTTTCTTCTTTGCAACTGAATGAAATTAAATGTTTTGCCAATTCTGCACTTATTTTTATTCAAGAGAGTGTTTCCTGAGTTTAAAAAATGCCAATTTTACAATTTAAATATTTACTTTAAGTATTTTGATATTTGAAAATTATTTGGAAATAGAACACATTGCAATGATAGCTTTGACCTTGTTATCAATTACATTAATATTTAGCTTGGATACAACAGAAATGTTTATGTGTGTTGCTGAAGTACAATATGAAGTGTTTGCCACTTCAAAAATCACTGCGAAAATTTGGTATTCAAGATGAAATATATTTCCTAAGGATTCTGCTCTTTGCTTCTCAGTATTCCTCTTTCTGAATAAAGTCTAGCTAAAATGAGAACAATATTTTTAATTAAATACACCAAAAGGGCATAAACTAATTTCAGAACAAAATCTTAGAAGAGGGACATATAATACAGAGATTATTTAAAGATATTGGTTAATGTCTGATGTCTCTTTTACTTAATCTGGAGTAGGGATTAAAGGGATTTTATGAGGAAAGTACAGTATCACAGCCTCCCCTTTAAAACGTGCCTTAAGCTGAGATAATTGGAAATCTTCAAGCACCCTAAACAGAGCTAAATCGGATACATAACATGAGGGGCATCATTCCCCACCTCCTGGATCAGTCATTCCCATTTCTGCACTGCTCACTCTAGAGGACCAGAATGTCTCAAACATTCTGAGGGTTGTTACAGGAACAGAGATCAGAGGAGAGGGTCCATGGATGTGGGGCAGTGCTGTTCTAGCAAGCTTCCTGCTTCGCCTTAAAACTTGTGCTCAAAGCCATCCTGCCTCTCTCAACTCACTTCCTGGAGAAGAGTTGGATGTGCCTGCATGAACAAAACAGCCTGAAAAACCTAGTTTGCATAAGAGATGTGCACCAGGTGAATGATAAAAGGGAGCAGACTGGCAGCCCTCTCTCTTTTAACTGGCTCTCTTTCTTCTCTTTCTCTTTCTTTGTCTCCCAACCCCAGCTCCAGAGGGTCCATGTGGTGGAATCAATGCAGAATCTAAGAACTGGTGGTATTCTTTTTTTTTTTCCTTTTCTTTGCCTGGGCAAAACACAGCTATCATATTTTACCCCACAATTTTGTTGTGTGAAGGCGTCTTGAGGCTTGTGAGCCAGCACCTTTTGATGAGTTTGTTGTGAGAAATGAGAATTTAATGAATTGCACTGTACCATATTAAGGGCCTGGTAGCCAACACTTTTTCAGTCTATATAGTGGGCTGGTTGCTGGATTCATGTTGTGACTGTGTAATAAAAACACAAGCATTCTCACACGTGGTCCAGTGTCTTTGCTCAGCCTGATGAGAATTTACAATGAACATAACAACCCTACTGACTGGTGGTGACACCCATTACTGCAGTCCATGAGCTCTGGACACTTGAGGGTGAGGGCAAGTGAGTCAAACCTCCAGAGGCACAAGCTAGGATCCAGTAGTTCATCTTGCCTTTTGATCTTGTCTGATGTCTCCAAATCAGAGGGAAAAAAAGAATGTGTTGTTAAAACAAAAGGTCTTAGGCAGTGTCAGACAGCGTGTATTTCTGATCACACAACCAGAGGAAACATTCAGTACCAATAATCTTTTAGGAAAGTATAATCACATAACATCAGTGTGGGCTGTGGCGTCAGGAAAATACATTGGGGTGTCTTTTAGTGAGAAAGTCCCATAAAACACATACTCTTTTGTACAGTCATTTTTATATTTGCTTCATTTTTATCTTAAAAACAAGTTATGCTGCATATGAAGGTATTGGGAAAAATAATTCTTTAAATAATGCAGTCAATGAACAAGTCCTTCCTTTATCTGATTACATCTCTTCTAATCTTATTTAAATACATTAGCTGCTCAATTATGATGAACTAGAAATGTTCCACCCTCTGGTACTTTTTTAATCTAAATATTAAATTTCTGAATTGTCCTATCCTAATGCATTTTGCATTAATTCTTCTTAAAATTACAGTTGACTTCCTAAATAACCGCTGGTTCTAATCTTATTGTAAGAACTGTTTTGCAAGGGAGACTATATAGTCCTTAGTCCTTCATTAGCACTGGTGAGTTCTCTGCATGCTGCAGAAATACCAAATGCAGCTGAGGCTTCCCAGGGGGTTCATCTCTCCCAAATTCATGTCCAAACCTTGAGTGCCTGTCTACAGTTTCTGTAGCTGGTAATAGACACTTCTTCCTCAAAAAAGGAATGGATGATCATATTTTTTAATTCATACTTAATTCCTGATTAAGTTTTCCTGCTATTCCATTTTGTCTACAAACCTACCATAGATATAAACCTCAGCTGGAAGAGAATTATCCAAATTTTCTTGACACACTCAGCTGCTTTCAGCACAAAAATGGTATATGTGAATCACAAGTTACTTACTTATATTTTAACGCCGCAGAAGTGCAAAAAGACCTTTTTTTTCTGATTCTACAGCATACACCACTATATGTTCAGGTGTTTGAGTAGACCTGTTTTATGTTATTATTTCTGAGTAATAAATATTAATATTATCTCGGCATTGCTTAAGCGTTCTAGCATTCTTTCAGAAGGCTCTGCATGTTGCTGTGTGTGCATACATACACACCAAGGAAGAAAAAAAGAGGAGGAGAGAGAAAAATAATGCAAGTGCTATTAGGAAAATAAAAATCATGACAATAAAAACATCTTGTCTGGTAAAATTAACAATTAGAAGCTAAAACATAGTAGTACCTGGTTTGAGTGTCTGGAAGCTAGTTTCCAGCAGAAATGTTTCATTTCAGTTCCTATTTCAGCTGCAGTACAGAGCTGTTCTCTTTAGCTCTGTTCTCCATTAAAGATTGCAACTAAATTCCCATAAAGGAGGCAGCTCTTTAAAGGTGGACTATTCACTTATTTATACCTATTCTTTTTGCCATTTTTCCTTGCTTGTGCTTCATATTGAAAAAATAGACTCAGGCTAAGAAACACACAAACAGACCAAGAGAATTGGACAGAATGAAATAGTAGGCAGTTTTACTGTAAAGCAGATAGCAGAAAGATATCATTTTTTCTGCCTTCTCTGTTCCTTTGAAATGGTTCTCCAAAATGGCTTTCCTGAAGTCATTTTTTTCTTTAGAGCTATAACTGTGGGTATTCTGTCAGCTTCCCCTTTCTTTTATACAGGTTTATAGTTCTCTATAAGCAGAATGCTAAAAGCAAGTACAGTAAAATGTCAGGGCTGCAGTCATTTCATAGCTATGGCAAGTTGCCAGGTTATTTACACATAACTCTGAGTATTTGCTAACATGGAAAAAGTCGTTCTTCCATGCCTTTAAAAACATGAGTAGTTGCAATATAGAGATACAAATGGATAAAAATAATATAATACAGTGATTATGCTTTATCTAAATTAGAGATGCTAATGATTTTTTTCAGAATATGGTTTTTGGAAGACTTTCTATATATGTTCATAATATAACATTAAAATACCATAATTCAGTTGTGTTTTCTCTTCTAGATAACAAATGAAAGATTATCTCTTCACATGAGAATACTCTAAAACAGGGTATTATCTGAATTGATGAAAAAGGTTTTATGAACCTGAGCTTTACAGAATATATCCTCTAAAAACGTCACTTGTCTGAGACACCAGATAAACATCACATATCCTTCCCCAGCCAGTGTGGGAGCACAGGTCTCTCTTGTTCAGAAATGGAGACTTCTTAGCTCAGGTGGGGGCCAGCAGTCACACAGCTCTGACTCATTGTCATCTTTATGAGATAGCTCAACAATGCTTAAAAATTAGTGATTCATATCATGTGAACAATAATTACTTGTAAAATATTCTGCTCAGGTTAAAATGACTAATGTCATAAGTCTAGATATATTGAGATGTAGATCAGCAAAACTGATTAACTGGCAACTCCATTCAGAAGAAAAATAAAGTAGTTCTGTTTCAAGCAAATAACCAATATTCCAAGCTCATCTGATAGCATTATAATAAATGGTTAAAAGCTCAAGTAGTTAACATTTCTCTCCCTGTCTGAACAGGTAGAAAATTAATCCAAGTGCCTCTCTGAAAATGTCTTGTTCCCAGTGCATAAAATACAACATGGAGATTGCAGGCACAAATATCTCATTAAGTATAGAATAAATATCTTGGAAATTCTTGAATGAAATCAGAGGTTAAAAGCCATTATAAAAATGATGCTATTGTAGTAATGTAATTGTACTTTTCTAATTTCATAGTCACATCATAAACTGCACAATAAGCTAATATTTCATTGTACAAGCACCACACCAAACAGTGTTGAGCCATGATTACCTCAGTTCTGCCACAGCACAGGCAGACCTGTGTTTAAGCAATCTTTCTCTCAACACATTTTCTCTTATTTATGCTGGCTAGTAATACCTACCTGAGAACGCAGTAATTACCTTAACGTCTGAGGAATTTTTGAGGGAATATGGCGATATATCAGTGTATACCTGACAACCAGGCTCAAAATGTATTCAAGCACTGGCCTGTGTAATTAGAAAGAAGAAAGACAAAAGGATAGCCAGTTTTTAGGAACGGCTTCATTTGAGCCAACTTGCACTGGAGCTCGCACAGCAGGGCTGCTGCTCTGGTGAGGAGAGGGTCACACAGACAGGCAGCTGGCAGGAGCTGTAGGTATCACAGCCCCAGCCAGAAGGTTTGGCTCCAAGTGCTAGGTCTGGTGCTTGCCCCTCCTCGGTTCACATGTTCAATCCTCCTCCTGCAGCTAAGACTCTCCAGTCAGAGCTTTCCAACCCTGGAGCTTGAATTTAGTTCCCAAGTCATCTTTAGGCTTTTATATGATTAACAAAAGTGCTGAAGCCTGAGAGTTGCTGTTATAATCAGGTCAATTCCTGCTTCCTGATGCTGCTAAATCACAGTAAACATCCCTTTTGCCAAAACTTTTTTGCTGACAGCAAGTGATGGGAAGAAGGAATACGCTTATTTATATTCCACCTTCTCCCCTTACGTGTACATAATGCACTTAATCATAAGCAGCACTCCATTATTTCTCTGCTAATCCTTCTCTGGGAGCTACACAGGGCAGACCCACAGGCAGCTAGATACCTCTGAGGTGGACAGTACAGGCCTTGTGTTCGGATGGCAATTTTTTATTCCTCTTGTGTTACATCACCTTTCACTGCTTCAGCTAATGCATGTTGACAAAGCATAAGGGTCTGCGTCTATTGCTTGTCTTTGTTATCCATTCAGTGGCTCAACCTGTCCTCTCAGACAGGCATAACTGCAGGAATTCAGCTGCACTGTAACACTGTAACTCTTACTTGTAGAATTTGCTTCTTGATCAGTAAAGTATATCATTAAATCCATGTACATATCCTCCAGAATAACTTTGACTTCATTTCTCTTCAAAATATGTTCTATTTTCTTGTGCAAATTGTACAATAAAAAGTGCAATTATCATTAAACAAATAAAATCAGCAGCCTATTATTTTAAGTAGATCAACTCTCTTTAGAAAAATAATCTTTAGAAAAGTTTGTCATTATGTTAAACAATTCTATATGAGAGACTGTAATGAAAATATGAAAGCTCCTCTATGTAAAAAAATTCCTGCAATGTTTAAGTTTTATCAAAACCTGTTAGGCATTCAAATAGCTCCCTCAGCACTTGTCAAGAAAACAAATATTATATTTTGCAATTGTAATTTCTATAATAAGAATGAAAATAAAAAGGAGAAAAGCATATTGACATCTTTGCAATGAATAAGATCATGTTCTCTCTCTTTTTCCTGGCAATTTGAGAAAATACAATATTTAACTTAGAGGCTTGGAAGAAAATTGCTTCTTGCAAGTTCAAAAAATTAACAAGATTCCAACTGTTGCCATTTCAATGGTTTTTCTTTAGTTCTACATAGCTAAGAGAATAGAGCAAGGAAAATTCCTATTTTTCCTTTTATGTATTAAATTTTCAGATCAAGGTATGAGCTTGGATACTTTCCAGTATAAGCAGAAAAAAAAAAAAAGAAAAAAAGGAGATATAAAATTTTTAAAATATCAATTCTTCACAAGAACAAATATTCCTGGCAATTCTATTAATCACACCTTATTTGATTCACTCGTGTCTAATTCAAGCTGAGGGGAATGGGATACATCTCAACAGCTTCATTTGGGAACACTGATGCTGTGAAGTGACACTACCAGAATGTTTTCCTTACCTAATGGAAATCAACATTTATTTTCTTTTTCAAATGGCATTTAGTACTGATGAATGGAGCCAACATATCATTCTGGAGATGCAATGTTTGATTTAAAGACTGTGAGGGGCATTTTTATCAGGCTTGGTGTTCTTTGCTTGGATCAGGCCCCAGGTCTTTTGGTTACCCCCGGTCAAAGAGAATATGGCAGGGGGTTTTCCCTACAGACACTCCCCCGAAGGAGGGGAAGCTGTCTTCTGCCTTTGGGCTGACCTTGACAATTGATATGCTCTTTTCAGGGGCAAAGCAAAAATGCACAGGACACTTAATATTCCTTGGAAGCCCCCAGTTTCAAGCTGAGTAAAAGATCTCAGATGTGTACATTCAAAAGAATTGCCCATATCTCCCTTACTCTGAACAGAGTTTTTTTCAGAACAAGGCAAAATGTATTAGTTGGTTAGCTTGAGTTAGCCTTAAATAAAACCAGGAAAATTAAGTCTACTTTTGTGCATCTTTTTGACTCTTTTTTTGTTGTTTCTCTCGCCTCCTGATGTATTCCACAACATTTCTTGTTATCCACAACAATAATGTTTAATGTCAGGTTTTGTTACATTTATTCTCACTATTGTCCAGCAGAACAAAAAAAAAAAAATCTTTTTTTCTTAGTATCTTTTGTATCTCTGAGAAAATTCATGTCAGACATTGAAAATATCTGTATCTCTACCAAACAAATAATATAAATTTCTTCTGTCCCAAAACATAACAGCTTTATATCCACTGGATAAAAGCACAGTTAAAGAAATTGAATATAGCTTCAAGCAACCAACAGAGAAATTTGCAACTTGGTCTATAGGGACTGATAATCTCTAAATTGAAGGTTTACACCTAGATTTCTAAATGGGTAAGATGTGGGGCAGGAAGAGATCCAGGGTTTGAGTTATTGACAAATCTGCTCCACTGTCCCAGAGACACTAACATCACAGAGTGGTTGATCCAGCAGGATCAACCAGCAGGATTCCCACTTCATTGCTGGGAATGCAGTGCAGCACCATGGGGATTTTTCCCACCACACCTATTTGATGCAGTGCAGGAGGGAGGAAAACTACCTTCTGATGACAGCATTTTGGGGTGTTCTTTTAGCCTGAAATATCATTAAATGCAGTGGCAGTTGGAAATGACGCAGAAAAAGCACAATCTGAGACAGAGCAGGTACAGCTAGAGCTTTGTTAAACAATCTAATTTCTTTTTCAGACTGATGAGCTTTCCTCCATTTACCAACCTTAAAAGATAAAATATAACTATTTAAAATAGAAGCAGTAATAGCATATGCTATGCACAACAGAAATTTCAAAACTTGCGCATGTATAGCCATGAATAAGAAAAAAAAATATCAGCTGGGATTTTCCATGATTGTATTTTACACCTAAAATAGCTCTGAAAATATCATCTGCACATAATACCTCATGAATAAAATAAAATTTAAGATGTTAGCACCTACATCCTCACCAAAAAGTAATTCTAATTCTTTTTACATTGTTTGAATAGGTCTTTGATCAGCTTGGTCTGTTACTGTGTCCCTGCCCTCAGCAGGGGGGGACAGAACCAGATGATCATTATGGTCCCTTTTAACAAAAAATATGTGATTCTATGTGTATCTGTGATTCTATGAATCTGTGATAATTTTACAGAGCACATTTTTTATGGTTCACCTCCATTTACAAGAAAATGCTTGTTTTATGATTAATTTCACTTTGCTTTTTCTTAAATTCTGGGCAGTTTTGACCAACACCATAATTACCAGTGATGTTTAACAAAATTTTTTTTCTGACAACGTAGATGACTCTGAATATCTCATCTGTTTTTCCTCATGTACAGCCAATATAGTCACTCCAAGAAATATTGAGCCACATGCCATGGCTCCTGTTTTATGAATCTTCCCTGCTGACCATGACCAGTACTGAGAAAATGTGGGGGGATAGAATGTAAGAAAATAAAGATAGTGCAGAAGGTAATCTCACACCTGAGGAGTTGCAGCTGTACCAATCACCAAAGATTAGGAGCAGGCCTGCCCTCAACAGGCCACAGCTTGTGTCAGATAAGGATGAGTGCTGTAAAAGAGTGGGTTAGCTGGATGGAGAGGGAGATGGAGTTTGTTGGCTGAGTTGCAAAGAAGAAGGAGCCAGTGCTGTGAGGAGCTGCCCATGAGCTATCATCTAAAAGGTATGGAACCTGTGCAATAAGACTGCAATGAGAAAAGAAATAAGAGAATATAAAAATGGAGGAGCTGCCCATGAGCTATCATCTAAAAGGTATGGAACCTGTGCAATAAGACTGCAATGAGAAAAGAAATAAGAGAATATAAAAATGTAGCAGTGAATATATGGACTCCTTGTGGGATGTCATGGTTTAGGAACCCATTCTTTTAAGTGTGAGTTATGTTGGGGAAACCATTCCTAAAACACAGGCCACTCCCCTGCCCTCTCTGATGAGAGACAAAAGGCAGATGTCATGGGTTGAGATAAGAAAAATGTACTGGAAACTGTTATAGCAAAAATGCCAAAAGCAAGAACAAAGATAGGATGACTTACATAGAAAATGCTCACTAAGCCCAGGACAATGGAAAAACAATGATAGACAGACTCTCAGTCTTCTGCATTTTCTCACCACAGGAAAAGAATGCCTTTTCTTCCAGGAGGTGAGAGAGAGGGAGTCTCTTTCTCTCATCTTTGGCAATGAAGAAAGACTGGGGTCTTGGCCATATCAACACAGCTCCAGGCCTTCCCCTGCATGATTACTGCAAAAAAAAAAAAAAATTAACCCTTTTCTTGGCCAATATATTTCTATGGATATACCATACATATGGACAGCCAACAGCAACTTTAGAGGTTCAACTAATTTTTCATCTGTGGAGGGAATGAAGGCAATGGAAGAAGAGCTGCATCAAACTACTGGGGCATTCAGTGAAGTTTGACAAGCAGAGCCCACAAAAAAGCCCCAGCCTTAGTTTGTAAGCTGATTGCTATTCACTCAACAGGGGCGCTCATTGCAGCAGTCACAGCCCTGTGAACAATGTGGTACATTAGAGCTAAATTATGCACCAACACCCTGATTTATAGCTAAGAACTCTACTAAATTAAGTAGAAATTCTAAATTAAGGAGAAAATCGGAAATTAAAAGGCAAGGCTAATTTATTAGGAAATCATTTGCTAACCACCAGTATTATGGAAATAGATCTAAAAATAAAGCCCCAATGGAAAAATATATAACTAATGTGCAGGATTTTTGAAATGCAAGAACTCTTGGAAAGTTTAAGGACTCCCTAGGGCAGATGTGCTTCCCCACCCCCAAATACTGGATAATAACTTAAACTTTTACAACTAAGATTTTGACAGAGCTGAATGTTAAGATCTTTAGAAACTAATGCAAAATCCTAATAAATCTTGAAATACTGAGGAAATTCCAGAGTAGTTGAAGTAAGCTAATTTTCTTCCAGTATTTTAAAAGGCTACATAGTGACTCAAGTAATTATAATCCTGTCATCATAGCATCATTTATAGGCAGAAGGATGGAACAATTGGTATGAAGCTTAATTAATTTAAAACTAAAATAGGATAATAATTTATATCAATCAGATCTTGTCACAATAACATAATATAGGGTGTTTTTTTTTTTAGATTTCTAAAGAGACTGATAAAAGCACTAGTTTTAATTTAATATGCTGCAGCAACCATGTAATTTTACTTGGTACCCAAAATTAATATAATTTAAAAGTAATGGAGCATAGATTAAATAGTAAATGAAACAAAATCAGGTCAGCACATCTCTAAAAATAAATGTAAAGGATAAAAACTTTATAACTTTTATATAAAGATTGATTCTCAATTCTAACTTTTTTTTATTTTTCAGCCATCTGAGAGAAACTGTACCATTGTTTGTGGTCAAGTTGGCAGACAGTAATATTTGTATGTAAACAATAAAATCGAGCCACTGATATTGAAGAACAGAGGTTTTGTAATAAATTCCTGTTTAAGCATATGTATCAATAAAAAAAGCCAGGTCATATAATTAGGAATAAGATTGCTAGCTCTACTTAAAGGTTTCTGAGAAATCTCAGTGTTTCTCAACAACAGACAAAATTTAAAGAGTAAAATGTAAATGACTGATTCAGGGCCTGAACACACAATCAGAATCATTAACCAGAGAAATTAATTATACAATTTCTATTTCTGACATCATGTCTTGTCTTTTGGCTACCTTCAGATTTGATTTTGATAGCTAAAGATGTGTGTTCATAAACTGGAGTTTTAGAGAAAAATCATAGAAAAGCCAGAAAACTGCAAACAAGTAACAATTACTTCATTTTTCAAATAGTAATTTAGCAGTTGGTTGTATTATTGTCTGTGGATATATACACAGATAGAGGCCAGGAAATGACTGTCTACTTCTTTTCCTGCTTACCATACCTGTTATATAAACATCTCATATCCACAGTTTGAAACAAGAGGAATCTATATTGGTTCCAAAAGACTTTTTTTCTAAAATAGTAAGAGCTTTGAATGTTGGAAGCATGGCATGAAATGATTAATGTTTTCATGAATGATTTCTTTTGTATTCAGACTATTTTTTAAAGTAAAATATATTATGTATATATTATTTCAGAGATTAATTTAGAAAAACTTCTGTGATCTGGGTGATATTGATGAAATCATGTTCAAGGAGCTTAATGTTTCACGGTTAAAATCTATTAAATTAAATCTTATAAAATCTGAGGAAGATGGCATCTTATTGATCTTTCATTGTCTTGCTCTTTCCATATGGCTTGTGTGATTTAGTAGGCTTCTTGTGTATAAGAAGTTTTAACTTCTGGGTATGAAAATATTTCACTAGCCCTAACATTCTTTCTTACAGTAAATACTATTTTCTAAGAGCAAGCCCATTTTTCTAGAGAAATGGAGATGTGATTTAACCATCTGGAAAAAGTACATTGCACTCATATGATCTACACAGCCTTTCTTCTGTTTTCTGCGGCCAATTCTAGGGTCATTTAGCTCTCATTTTTGCAATGGGTATACTCTTAATAAACTTTCCATTTTCAAGGAATAGTTATAGTTTTCCAGTCCAGTTATTCTAATTTAGTTCTCTTTTATTCTTTTTTTCTTTCCTGAGACTTTCTCTTGTATTTAGAATTGTTCAAAACATAGTGAAGACAACAAGCTCTCAGAAATTGAAAGCTGCAATACACAGGAAACAAGATCACAGCTATTAGATTGTGACATCAATCATGTTTGCTAGTCTAGATAAAAGTAGCCAATAACAAGGAAAATGCATGCTCTATAACACAATTCATTAAAATTACAGCCAATTACAGGACATAATCATGCATAACATAACTCATAAACAAAACCATGGTGCAGTTGTGTGCAACTCTGGAAATACCATCCAGCCAATCAACACATACAGGTGGCTCGATAGCCACAGTGAAGGTAGTATTGCTGAATATGGTCACAGACTAGAGAATCTCTCACTGCACGGCCCAATGCCTCTGTCTTGTTCACTTTTTAGAGGAAAACTCTGAGAGGATCTTTGGGGCAGATATACAAGCCCAAGACTCTTGCACTGAACAGGGATTCTGTTGGCTTCAGAAGGAAAGCTGTGGTGGAGCAGCAGATTGCAGAACAGGACGCTTCCAGAAGGAGTTAACATATAAAAGACTTTCATACAGGTGAATTACAGCATCTTTCTTCTATACAGGGGTATATCACTGGGGTAGAAAGATGGCTGTATTTGCAGGCAGGCCACATCTTAAAGAAAAGATAGTTTGGGTATTCTTGCAGGCCAAAAAATTCTGTATGGGGCAGAAAAAGTGTGGTCATGGATTGAGGAAAAATGAAGTGACTGAAAAAACATACTGAGGAATTGTGCTATACAGATCATCTACAATAATCTCCAGAGAAGTCCTGAGTAATTTAAGGGAAGATTTTCCAAACCAGAGGCATACTTGAACACATTTGTGGAGTTACTCACATTTTGTAGAGATAACAAGACCAGGGAGATCAAGGTGATGTGTAAACTGTGTGTGTTTTCTTTCATTTCCGTTTTATCTGTACTTTCATTTTACTGGAGTAGCTCATTCCCCCAAAGTGAAAAATTAAGCTTACTGTAGTGTTTATGCTTACCTATAAAGTCAGGTTAGACAAAAAGTGGCCTCTTAGAAGATGACCTTTCTTGGGCTAATATGTCAAAAAAGAAAATTATATACACTAGGAATAGAATAACTAGAAACATACTTGTCATTTTGATATATTTCTTAGAAATAAGAATCACAAAGTTCACTAGGAGTTGATAAAAATTGCTAGCACGCCAGAAAATTATTTGTTCCTATGTGTTTGTTGGAAACAGGAAGGTGGCTTGCTAACTATGATCTTTGCAATCACAGAGGGAACTACAACTTTAAGTTTTTGGGTCTACAGTTTAACATGTTACAAGAGTGGAAATGAAGCTTAGGTCGGCAGTGCTGCAAATCAGAGTAAAAGTGATATGTTGGATGAGTTTTTATTTTCTGGGGAATAAATCTATATTGGTTCATAGATCTGCAAATACAAATCTGTTCTTCAAGAACAGATCTCTTCCTCTTTAAAGAACAGGTCTACAAAAATACCCTAAGCATTAGAAAAGCACTTTAAACTCCAGTGTCCAAGTCATCTAAGGAGTTATCAAAATGCATTTAGCATTTTCTAGTAGTGAATGGGAGAGCTCATTTGAACAGTGATTCAGCTTTGAACAAGGGGTCAAGCTCAGCCACAAGATGTGAAATCAATTTGTAATAAATTTCCTTGAGAAATGGGCAATTTGCTAAAGGGCACAAAACACCAACTTGTTAAGAAAAGCATTTTAAATATCCAGCGAAGGATCAACCCTGCCCATTCTGTGGGAGATGACGTGTAGTACAAGGACACTAGGAAAAAGAAGAGCATGCAGCCAATATTTTGAAGCAATTTGGCGGTTCTGAGTGTAAGGGATGAAGAAGTAAAACTGGAAAAAAAATGGACAAGATTATGCATTTTTCAAGGTGTCTGGCATCATATGTCTTTTTCCTCTGTGAAGGGTTGCTGCCAGTCTGGTCTACAGTGGTCAATTAAATTAGAGGACAGACTATTTAACAACACTGCTACTGCTTACAGAGTTCCTTCCCCACATTTCCTGCTGTAGGAACCACATAATCCATGACTTGCAGTAGTGGAATTGTTAATTGTCTAAATACATTACTGTGTAAGGTGTTCCCTTCTATGTCTTCATGAGAGGACCTTAAAACACAGGATGTTGTTACTGAGTTAACAGGGCTTAATTTATGATCACCAGTCATCTGCCTCTTCAAAATGCAAGGAAAATCTTCTAAGGCAGTAGGAAGCAATGCTGTTTTAGACACAAAAGGATTGTATAATATTTGTTTATAATCCTTTAAAAAGCTTCATATTAAACTAGACTTTCCAAACAAATCAAGATGAGACTTGAGTTAAAATCAGTTCCAATGTTTTCAGAGGGTCTGTTTAACATTTTAGTAATTTTGATTATGCAGTTTCTAATTTGAGATTAAGTACTGTGTAGTCTGACGTATATTTATTAGAAGCAAGATGGTTTCTCAAATAGACTTTACAAAATTAACTATACAAACCAATATAAATGCCACATGGTTCAAAGTCAATGTTCTGTGTAGGAGAATTCTGTATTTTCTCTACTGGAAAATGGCCATGCTCTTACTGCATCATTCACAGAAGTTTTGGTTTATATCTTGATTACCATTACACTTACTTTTCCTTTAAATGTGGGCTATAGGGCTATATTTTTTTATAGAATGAGAAGGTTTTAATTTTAAATTAAGTGTTTGCTAAATTACATCTCTCTATTATTTGTTTCAAGAATTGTAATTGTAATTCAGGAAAGTCTTTATTATTCCCCCTAATAATAATGAAGAGTATTACTCTTTAATCATTGTTTGATGGATTACAATCAGCATGTCTAGAAAAAGTTCATGTTTATCTCCTAGTAAACTAGCAAGCAACAATTATTCAGCTTGTCCTTTTTAATAAACATTTATTTATTTAACAAGGAATAGAGAACTCAGAAACTCACAAAAACACATTCTCAGATGACAAACAGATCAATAGTGCTACACCCAAAATTGCTTGGATGTATCAGGGAGATGAAAGAAATTAAGCAAAGAGGTAATTAATAAGAATTTTTACTGGTTTGATTGTATTTAATTATCTTATCCTTTGTAGAAAAGATTTAAAGAATTGATTCCCTTCTACATACAGAGAATATAAATATTTTCATATTTCTTGTACTCGTGTATTAAATTTATTGTCACTGTTCCCCTTACACTTTTTTTGTAGAGGCACAGGGCAAGACCTAGCATAAATTCCAGTTATATTTTATTGATTCCTCTCCACACAACAGCTTTGCACAGACAAATAGAATGAATCCAATCTAATGTAATGTAATAGAAAGTTTATTTCTAAAGTCAAATGGCTTCTTTTACCAGTTATGACAAAGAATCAGAAATAAAACCTCTAGCAGTTACTCATACACTGAGATTTTACTGTCTTATTTTGTAAATCTTGGATCATTTACTTCTTATTTAACTCCTTTAACTTTACAGTGTTGAGAAAAAAATTCAAAGACATTTTTAGATGTCTGTACCTAAGACTTTGCACCTGATTTTTTAAGGTTTTTAAATCTGTTGGAATTTTTTTTAATTTTTAATTTTTTTTGTGGTATTTTTGGGGAATATGTAATAGATGAGTAGACAGAAATTCAAAAAATAGAGTGAAGAAGCAAGACTGTAGTTTGAGTGTATGTCTGAAGTTTGGTCCAAGAGTACTTGACAAGATTCTGTCCCCTGAGAAATGTCCTTCCATGTATTTCAGCAGAGATATTATAAAGAGAACACTGTGAGGAGCAGCAGAAGGTATGCCCTTGCTATAGCCCTGGAACATACATGAAACTGATACAATCATCATTGTGCTGATAACCCCCTCTTTCTCATTCATTTAATTAATAAGCTTCTCTGTATCCATGCTCTGCTGGTGTATTGTTTAACAGTTAGCAGGTATTGACCCTATGTTAATCTGTGTTTTGAAATATTGTGAGTGAACATCCTGCATAAGTCACAGAATGATTGAGGTTTGAGGTTTCCTGGTCCAAGTCTCCCTGCCCAGGGACAGTCAGCTTGGCAAAGTTGCACAGGAATATGTTCTGTAACTTTAAACTTAAGTTTTGAGCATCAATATGATTACAAACTCTATGGTGTCTCTGGAGAACCTGCTCCAGCAGTTAAACACACTCACAGTAAAGAAGGGGTTTTTGTGTTCTGGTGACATTTCCTGTTTGGTTTTTGCTGCTGTTGTTATTTGTGCCCAATGCCCAATCCTGTCAGTGGCAAGAAGCCACTGGCTTCTACCAAGTGTCTGGCTCCCTCTTCTTTCCCTTGCATCAGGGATTTATCTATTTCCCCCTAAGCCTTTTTTTCTCCAGGCTGAACAGTCCCAGCTGTCTCAGCCTCTCTTCACATGAAAGATGTTCCAGTTCTTTTAGAAGAGGTGAGGGAGAAAGATGACATCTCAATATTAGCAGTAGATCTGGATGCTGTATTTGTTTATTTGTTTTAAAAGATTGATTGAAAAGTCTTTTTCTTTCCAGTATTATGGCTTGGAGAAGCCAAATGAAGCTCAAATTTGCTGTTTGTGCCTGCTGCTCTACTTTCTGTATTCTAAGCAACATTTTTCCACTGCCCATGTTTATGTTCCTAGCAAGTGATTAAACGTTTTCAACAAAATATAAAGAGTGTATTTGTGTGCGCATTTTTTTAGTAGATCTCAACCACTTTAGCTGCATTTTTGGCAAACTTCATTCACTTCATCTTCTTGGCATTTCATTATATTTTGTGTGATCACAAAATCAACTCTCCAGCAACAAAGCAAAATACGACTCTTTGAAATAAATGTTGTCATTAACAAGCCATGCCAGGCGCAGTGACAGATTTGCAGCTGTAATGAATAACATTTCCCGCAAAGTTCTCCTGTCTGACAGAAAAGCTGTGACATTACTGCAGGCAACAGTGTTGGAAACTAAAAGATTGATTGATGCAAGTAGATAATTGAAACCTCAGCACTGTCACATGAATGCCAACCTAACAACCGAGCTACCACTCTACAACAACATTTATCATACAACAGCCTCTCCATGAGTGGCACACATGCAGAGAAAACATGGAATATTTCTTCATGACTATGACTTACTGCTAATTTATCCTAACTAACTGATTAATTAAGTCTTGATCCCTAAAACAAGAGTCGGTTCAGTTACCTCTGGCATCACAAGTTCCAAAATTCAGCTTAGAGCTGCTGGCAAAAGCCAAGAATACTTGTAGGAATGAGGTGAGCAGCCCTCTGCCTTTGAGATGGTAAGCAATAACATCATTGTCACATCTGAGCTCCTGAAGTCAGATGCAAAAATGAATTTTTACTCTTGCTTAAATAAGTCAGTGACTGTCAGAGATTCTGCAATTCTAAAATTTATGACTAATTAGTCCTTATGCAAAAATATTTCCTGCAAGGCACCTAAATGATTGGATGACGGTATAATTGTTTGTTTGAATGGATTTCAGAACACCCTCAAATTCTGCACCATAACCATAGTTATTTTAGATTCCAAAGTCATATTTGAACATGTCTGTATGGATACTTAAGACAGTTTGCATTTTTTTTGGTCATAAACTCACAATAGATATTTGCTCATTTAAAATAATTTTTTGTCGTTCACAGCTACAGTTAAAGAATATTTTTATTATATGGCTTTCTCTCAAGAAAACTTATAACCCAAGTAATATCTAACATATACCATCCTTGGAATAACAGGTCTATAATGGATCTATATGAAGCCACTGGATCTAGAAACATCACACTGATTTGCAAAATTAAACAGTAATTTACAAGTCCACCTACCCTTAACAAGTAACTGATGAAAAATACAAGGGCATTTAGAAAAAGACCACTGAGTATGTGGCATTAGCAAATTGTCACACAGCAAAAGATCTGATTTTGTAAATGTCACTGGTAGAACTACCAGGTAAAGAGGACAGAAACTATACCTGTAAATCAGAAATAAATTTAAAAGAAACAGCATTTCCTTTCTTATTCCTTTTTATTTATACTTTCACAGCAAATATTTTAATTAATACTAAGGAAAAAAAAATTAAAATTTCAACCTGTTATAGTTTTATATCAGAAAAGATATGAAATTTCCCTAATAAAATATGGCCTGAAATAATACTCCAAATAAGTAATATAGTTTTTGTCCTCCTACTGATGTTAAATGTAATATTTTTCCCTTTGCCAGGATTCTATAATTTATTTACAATAATTTATTTAATTAACATACACGTCTGACAGGAACAGTCCATGAGATGGGATGCCAGCCTCTGCTGAGAATTTGGCCTGTCTCTTTCTGCTTTTCGTTTACTGACTGTCTCTCTAGACATATCTTTCCTCACGTCCCCTTCGGGCTTCTTTCGATCTCCTTAAGATTTTTTTTTCTTTCACTTCCCTCCATGAGCTTTGTTTCAAGTGTTCCAACAATCTGTTGACTGATTCCCACAGTTCTTAAGCATTCATCACGTTCTAAAAAGCAGCTTTGGTTGACTTCACCAAGGACAGCACAATTTTGCCTGTGGTTATTCACATTTCCTTACACCCTGTTTCCATTTCATTTCATTGACTGGAAATTTGATTCCATTTTTTTCTGCTCTGGCCTGGTTTCCTTCATTCCTGCAATACTTTGCTCCTGTCTTTATCCTTTTGTGTTTTTCTGTCTCTCTTCTTTCCTAGTGACAAAGTAACAGAAGAGTACTGAAATAGGAAGCAGTGTTTTGTTTGGGTAGAACCTCTGAAAGAGTGAGATAAATACTGTCTGAGCTTAGGAAAGAATGAAGAGTCATAGAGAAATTTCTTTCAATGAAATTTCTTACTTCTTAACTTTAAAAGCAGTTAAGCCATTGAAATGCTCAATGAAATGTTCCGTTTCCTTGTTTATTTTAAGGACTTTTTTATTTTTATGCTTGTATTGGCTCATTATCTTTCATTACAAGCAGGAAGTTACATTGCTATTCTCTTTGACTTTAGATTTCATTTAATTCAGTATATTTTACTTCATACTCAGCTGAAAACCCCTCTTAATTTAATGCTGACTTTATTAGGAAACTAAATTTAAAGACGTTAAATAATTAAAAAAAACACAAACAAATTTCCTTTTCTGATCAAGTATTCATTTAGCTATTTTATAATCGGATCAATTTATCTGAAGTTCCTATATGTCAGAAAACTCTCAGAAATTTGTTATATGAGCAAGATATGTAAATTAATTCAGATTAAACTTAATAAATGGGTTGAGGTGTGCTGCAAGGCTCAGTCTCAGCTGGCTTTGATGCTTCCCTGGACACATTTCCAGACTCCCTGTCTGGTCCTGTTCTACAGCTGCAAATCTGCAAGTGGAGCAGGAGCCACCCTCCAGGGGCCACCAGCTCCCAGCCTTGACCATGCGGGAGTGCCCATTTTCCAACCTGATAAGCACAGACTTATCTCCTTCACCGTGGCTGGGGGTTCAGACTCTTGACACCGCAGGGTCTCAGAGGAGATCCATCTGCTACACTTCCCCCTTAACTCTGATAAGGAGGATCAGTGTGCTGACCTCCTCCCACAGTTTCTTTACCTGCTGGCAGAGGTCCCTCACCAGCAGTACTCAGTCACACAAATCTGCTGGGAAGGTAAATTAGACAGCAGCAGCTGAGGCAAACCAGGAAATGCTACATCTTTTTCTCAGGAGAATTAAAAAAACTTGCCTTGAACTCTCCTCTCCCCTATAAAGACTCATTAATTGAACTCACCGGATGTGCTGTGGAGTATCCTGTCTCTGAGTGTACTTTAATTTTTCCATTTCTATGCAAAAAAAGTCTATAAATGACAACAATAAGTAAAACTAAGAACATGATTAGTAGTTCATATTTTTAAATAGGAGACTGCAAGTACAAGAATAGAATTCTACATGATTGCAATGAAATAATATGCACGCTGTATTTATAAATAAAGAATTGAATACAGAGTGGAATAGTCATTAGAAAAGCTCAATTCATGTTGTGTTCCTATAAAAGAAGCAAAGTATGAAAAGGTAAGAGTAGGAATTTCTTCTCTTTGCCTTCCTGCAAAGAGGCTGTCTTGACATCAGTCTTTGTATTTTCCTTTCACTTCAAGTGACTACCCAAATCTTCCACCATCTGCTCACGGCCAGCCCTCAAACTGGCAAAAAGCAGACAGCTTTCCTAGAACTAAACCATAAAATGCCAAATGCCATATGAGACATACAGCTCCTTTTTTAGAAAAAAAACCAAAAAGCTCCTATATACCAAGCAAAGTAATACAATAAATAGATAAATAAATAAATAAATAAACTACTCTGAGAGAAATTAACTCTTAATACCATTAAAGTAATGAGGCATAAGGTCAAAGGAAAGGAAACGAGATTTTAAATTAGTATTTTCACTGTGGTGATAGAACCACTGCTGAGACCCCTAATCCATTCATGCTGACAGACCCATTATCTGCAATTATTCTTTATTCAAGTGTAAACCACCATTATGCATGGAGCTGTAGCTACTGCAATAAAAAATTTTTAAAGCCCTGTACTGTAAGTAGCAGCTGACTTCACCAAACTGCAGGGGCCAAATGTAAAAAAATATCCTTCCATTTTCAATCATAACTTGAGTTTTATTGAGTCCTTTTGAATAAATGAAAATAAAATACTTAAAGTCTCTGCTTGAATTTCAAACTTGTACCAGGGCTTAGGTTCAAAGTTTATTTACCTCTATCATCTGTATCCCCATTCATGTATGTATCCATGTGTCTTCTGAAATGTGTGGCCTCATGTGAGGCTCATCATTGAAAAGCAGTAAACAAAGATGGGTGTTGTGTTCTGCACTAAGCACAATGCTTTTGAGAGTTTTCTTTTGAGAAGAGCTGGTCCTGTCAGCTTCCATCTTTCTCAAACAATTGCAGGTTGTTCCCCAGAATGAAAGTAGCGCTTCTTCAAATTTTCAGTAATCTTATTCCTTTCCAGTCTTGACCCTAAAAGGATTATCTAAAAATAGAGTGAAATAAAGAGGAATATTTTGCAAACCTAGGAGAGATTGAAGAAACTTGCTTTCAAAGAAATCATTGGCTCAAGTATCAAAGGCTATTGACAAGAATAAGAAAATACATTAAATTACAAATAAAAGGGGGAAAAAGGAGACATTCTTGTTATTAAAAAAAAAAATAAGAAAGCCTGTGCTATGTCATTGTTCACATCACGATGTCTTCCAACATCTGGTCACACCATAAAACATGATTTAGCTAGACTGGAAAAACTAATATGCTTATGCAAGCTTTCTCATTTCTGACTTCATTCCTGGGAAACAAATAAAAATAAGAAAATTAAGTATGTAGAGAATATAAAAATGTAGAATTGTTACCAGGGCTAAATAAATATAGAGACAGAATTATTGAAAATTAATAAAAAGCATATTTGCTTGAAGGTGTAAAGTACACATAAAGAGAGAAATGTAAACTATGTAAGAAAAAGTTCTCATACATAGCTGATACCGTTTTTGATCTCATGATGAGTATTCTGCCCTGTATTCTGATCTGTCACAGCATTATTATTGCATTTCTAAGTCTGAGCCCAAATCCTCTAATAACCTATTAGATATAGTCTTCCTTCCTGACACCAGAGAGGTCCTGTCTGAGCACAACTAGTTCATATCATGGCCATTGTGCAGAGACATATTGCATCAAAACTAATATATTGGAAGAAGGATTATAGGCAACCCTGGAAAAGTAATAAGCTGAAGAAATAACACTCTTTTTTCAAAACTCCAGCTTTATCATACGAAGTTCTTAACCATACAATCTGAAGATATAGCCTTTGTCTGATTTTTATCTCATTGAGTCTGCTTCAACCCTAAGGAGGCCAAGAGTGAGATCATCTCCTAATCTTCATTTCTTTTGCCCAGTGGCAGCATCCACAGCAAAGATCCACTTCAGTCACAGAAAGGCACCAAGGTACCTCTGTAAGGAAGACACAAGTCACACATGTGCATACAATCTGGTCCCTCGGGTTGATTTGGTGGAAAAATGATGTGGTCTTCATGTAAATGGTGGTGTCTCTAAAGATCTTGACTTACTTATGTTGAGAAGTCTGGTCTGAGCAGCTTAATCATATGCAGGCACATTTTCACCTACCCAGCAGAAGCCCCATCCGAGTGTGCAAGGCATTCAATTCCCTCAGTCACATCCAAATACATTGGAGTCACAAAGGATTTTCAATGAAATAAGCAAGAATAATTTAACAAGCAAAGCAGTATACTCTTTTCTAATTATATATTTAAAGAAAAAAAACCTGTGTTTTTGTGGAACTGAACTGCTTCTAAAATGCTCTGTTAAGAACTGAAGCTAAGCACGGAAGATTTCAACCTTGATTTAAATCTAAGTTTAGGAGAATTAAAGTAAACATACAAGTTTGCGCTGTAAAGCATCATGCAGCCTGAACGGGCTGAATCTACAATTCCTCTGCCAAAAACATGCTGTGAGACTAAGAGACCAGAAGGACAAAACAAAAGGAATTAGGTATCTTCCTATTTTTATACTTCTCAGACATTCTTTTCTTGAATATATAGCCCTGAGCATGACAGAGACATTTGGACTTTAATGTACATCTTAAAATTATTAATGGCACCTAGTTAAACTTCTTCATCACACAAGGGTAATGGACAGTGGAAATAGGCAGGGTATTCTTATGGCATTTAGTACGATGGCTTTAAAATATCTACAAACACTGTGTTAAGCATGATTTCTGTTTAATTGTTGTAGGTCTGAATCTGTCACACCCATCTCCCAAGCACATTTGCTGCTGAGCAAATTGCTTGTAGTCTTCTCACTGAAAAAAAGAAAAGCCATTGTTATAGTAGCCACACTGACATGAGATATAATTTTAAAGGGAAGTAACTTGTACAGATGGTACAGTTTGAATTTTTCAGTTTCATTTTTTTCTTACTTTTTCAGCTGATAAAAGCATTTCTGGGTGTGTTAAATGTAAACTGTTCAATAAAGGAATATGAAATTCAATTCCTTTGGGTATAATATGATATAATTTCACAATTCTTTAAGCAATATGTAAAAGGTCAAACAAGCATGAAAATTGTAAAAATATCCAAAATAGGAATGATAGCCAAATGTAAAAACAGTAAAAAAAGATAAAAGATGGGTAATTTATACAATTGATGTGAAACCCGTTAGATTTACCGAGTAATTCATACGTGCAGTTCTGTGAAAATCCAGAATAATCATTCTGTGATCTTAAAAAATTCTTAAGACTTCTTCATTCTGTGCCTTGCACCTTTCCCTTCCTATATTGAATGGGCAGTACAGAAATACACTTTTAGACTCAGGATTTATACTGTGGAAAAACAATATAACATTTGAAAATATTAATTTCTTACAGGATTGTTTCTGGTAAAACTGCTGCACTCTGGCCCTTGTGGGACCCATGGTCAAGGTTTGGACCCTACAAGGTGTGGCTTCATCCAAGAAATGCTGGTGATTTTTGCTGGGAGACATTCCAGTGAGAGCCTGATGAAGTCATCAAAGTAGTGTTTGTAACACACAGAATGTAGAGTAAACAGAACAAAGCTAAAGCAATGACAAGTTTGATGACAAATAATTATGTAGCTTTCATATTTATTTTTTCTTAGAGTCTTTTCTCTCTCCCATCATCTCTTTCATTCACTGTCACCCGTTGGGTATTTCCCTATCAATCAAAATCTCTGTATTGGCTTTGGTTTAGTGGTTTTCATTTTTTTTTTCTTGTAGTTTGGTTTGCTCTTCTATCTCAAGAAATAGTCATATTTACCCATGTCATCTGCTGTTAGATTTGTCTCAAATATATTGTAGGAAAGAAGAAAACAGAAACTCATATTTCAAGGACTTAATATTTTAGAGATTTTATTCTCACAGTGTAAACTGGGAATATTATGTTCTTAGGGAGCTGATTGCTCAGTATAGCAATTTATTACTTGCACACCTATGATTTATTGTGCCTTCTTATATCCACTGCCCTTTTATTACCAGTCATTCTCAGAAAGCAGCTTTTTCAAAGTTGCTTTAAAGAAGCAGGTTGTTTCCTGAAACACAGTCAGCTGCAGAAGCTAGACAAGCAAACCTGGCCAAGATATTTTCCAATATTACCAATCTGAAGTATATGCAATTCCAAACCAAAGTAGAGGTTACTGCAGATGATATTTGTATTATAAAGGGTGTGATTAGTCTGTGACAAGAGGGGAGTGAGCCGAGTGATGCCCTAGGTGATGTTTTGGTGCAGAGTTAAAATAAATTTAGTATCTGGCCTTCCCTGTGCAAAGGTTTCATTGCCTTGAAGCACTTGGGCTCTGGATGCCTTCAAGAACAGCTCTCCCAGCAGCTGCTGCTACACTCCCAAATTCTGCTGGGGCTGCCAAACTTCAGCTTTGCCTTCAGCTGTTTTTCACCTCATTCATGTGCCCTGCTGTAGCACAAAGCTCTGGAAGAGCACCAGCATGCTCTGAGCATCCTTCTAACCTCTTCTTGCTCTGCCCATCTACAAGGCTACTTGGAGTTTCTGATACAGCCTCTGCTGCTGTGTCAGGGGAGTGGGCCTAGGGTGAACAATTCTCCCTCTTACTTGGCAAGAGGACAAAACTGCTGAAATTGAACGTTTTTCCACATCAATGGCCCAGACTGTCTGACAGCAAGAGAAAGGGGGGAGCAACTGTCTGCCAGTAACCTAAAAGAGCTGTTCCTAAACAGCTGAAAAAAGTATATTTTCCAAACATGGAAAAGCAACATGAAAAATGTTTATTTTTCACAAGAAAGAGAAAACTATTTTACATCACTGTGATAACTCAGGGGATTCCTCTGATAATAACTTTTCTGATAACCTTCATACATTGCTTGCTCATCCAACTTACCATTAATACATATTTTGTCTATGTAGCTTACAGAGAGGTGACTAAAAACTACAAATCTTGTAGAGCAAAAAAAAAGAGTGCATGATTAAGTGAGCCAAATACTGCTTGGCTAGTAATTGACTGACTCATCCTGTAGCTGGGATCTGATAGCTTCTTTGAAGGAAAACAGTCCATCAATTTCCTTGGCTCCCTGCTTCATTCCTTTTCTCAACTTTTGTCTCAGTTTTTTCAGAAGTTGCAAGACAGTTGCTTAATGCCCAGAACAAAAAGGGGAGAAAAAATCTTTTAAATTTTTTTCATTCCTTTTTCCCCCATGGGGAACAAGGAAGTCCTACAGGTAACCTTTTGAACCAATAGAAACAGATACATAAAGTCAATTCACAGAGAGAAAATTACTCTCTCCTCTTAGAAAGTATGGAAGTCCTACTTCATCATCTTCAACAGCACACCCTGGAACATCCTGTCTTTTATGAGAGTACTATCTCACAAGCA
Source organism: Zonotrichia leucophrys gambelii (assembly GCF_028769735.1). Lineage (NCBI taxonomy): Eukaryota > Metazoa > Chordata > Aves > Passeriformes > Passerellidae > Zonotrichia > Zonotrichia leucophrys. Next base: position 41,093,666 of record NC_088172.1, read on the forward strand.
TTTACTTTCTGAAATTCTCCATTAACCTGGCTCTCTCTCCCTTGCTGCAGCTGATGCAGCAATTGCTATCTAATACTGAATAATTTTTCCAGTTACACATTTTCTCATTTGAAGTTATGTTCTGCTATAATCTGTGTTAGTTTCTGCAAGACACTGCTGTGCTAAATTGCAGCTGTGACACAGTCCCTTTCTTGCTACATGAAGGTCAAGAACAGACTCATTTGTTTTTTCTAAATGACTCTACTTAATTGCTCTTCCTTTCCTCATTGATTCTGTGGGGGGTTTCAATTACATCCTCTTATTATGGATAAATGCAGAGGGTAACAGAGCCCAGCTTTGCAGGTATCCTCTGGATTAGTGGGTCCTCACCAGTCTACCTGGGACATAGCCTTCTGTGGTATCGTTCAGATTCATTAGTCCATCTTAATATAAAGAGAATTCATCGTTACAATTCAGCTTCTTAAGCTCTCTAATTCCTTTTCACTTTTTTTTAAACTGTCCGTGGAACAGGAAGAATGGATGGCAGAGAGGCAAACGTGCTATTTCTTAGATGATCATTGAAAACCTAGTGAAACAATGAGAGCAGAAACATGGATCAAGGCTCTGTTCTCATAAATTTTAGGGTATTTTAAACAAAACACATTTCAGACTTCATAATAGGATAGGTTTTTCTAATAAATAGAAACAAAATATTTACAGTAAGATCAGGGCTTTTGAGGCATTTTGAGTTTTTGAGGCATTTTTTTCAATCATCTCCCTGCAAATTCATTTACTTTTCTAATGAAGCAAACCAGGAAGTTGACACTCAAGATTGCAGTTAATAATGGATACTCACTGCAGAGTCTTGGATTAGGGAAAAATCTGCAGTAAAGCTCTCAAGTAATGTGGATGTCAGATTCTCAACAGCAGTGGTTTTGCCTTCAGATCCTTTTGTATGGCACCATTCAGCTTAATAATTTAGTCACAGATTTTCTGTGCTGCAGTCTAATAACACAATTAACCTTAACTGTTAAAAACAGAGGAGCTATGTGAACAAAGCTCACTGCATTGTTTCCATTGTGCTTTAAAATGGACATATCAGCATCTGATGAAAACTAGAACTAAAATGGTGGAGCTAGAAAGTAAGGAATTGCAGTGTAGTTCCGTCTTTATGGTCCAGGCTGGTGTTTCTCCTTGTGCAGAGATGTGTAAGAGTTTTATTTGTGAAATAAAATTAGACCGAAGATGTCTAATAGTCTGTGCGAATGGGAAAGTAACATTATCTCAAGCTGTACAAGTAAAGGAGACCAGAGGACAAAATGGAGCATTTGAACACAGAATTGTGCTGTAAGAAAAGAGCAAATGCTAACAAGCACTTTATATCTTTCATGAACTATCCGATCCAAGATCAAAACCCTTGCAGTGCTTTAATTTTAAAATGCTGTATTATTTTCTAGATCAATAGTGCTCATTTACATTTGGCAGAAACACAGGAAGGAAAACTTGAAAACACAAATGTACAAGAAAGGTGGTTGGTGGTCCTTTTTCAGCTGAAAAGTGAGTTTAAGGTCCTACAACAATCAACCATTCAACCATGTGAAACCTCTTTCATGTGCTAAAATCCTTATAAATGCAAATCCTAATCATAAAATCAGACAGTAGGAGTGACTGTCCCACAGGGAACTTTAAATACAGCTTTTAATAAATGCTATATCCAAATTGCTAAAACCATAAGTCATTGTAGTGTCCCCAGTGGTCTGACTTAAATAAATGGTCAACATCATGAATATTTCAACCGAGATTTATTTCTGAATCTTGCTCACTTTCTCTCTCCAGAGACTGACAAACAACACAACAAACAATTTTAGTGTAGAAATATTTTTGTGAGTAAATAAAGGAGTAAAGCCTAAGGATTCATAGCTGCTCAGTAGTAAAGGTGGAATTTCTTAAGGCTAAAGGATTAATACAAAAGCCCCAAAGATGAAGTCATACAAGGATTTGAAAAGGAGAGGACTGCCATTTTCACTGCCTGGTACTGAGACCAGCTCTGTGCGTGCCTGGTCCAATCTCTAGGTATTCTCTTTTGGTTGTTCTGACAACTAGCTTATGGACATTTTTTAAAGGCTGTGAAAACTATTTGAAAACTTTCTTACAGGTGAAGTCCCAAAGGTGTTTACATTTTGAAGGGATCCCCTTCAAGCTATAAAGAAATTTCTGTGATAGATTGGCTCAAATGCCTTGAAACTAGAAACTGTCACAAGGCAAAAGTTGAAATTATGTAATTGTTACAGTATAGAATCAGTATGTACCTTTTAAAAATTTATTGCACTCATTTTAAAATAAATCTATTTAAAGGTATTCCTTTTCATATTAACTATTCTTTATTTGTCTTTAAACAGCAGTTAAGAAGTGTACCTAAAACTTCATGTGCAGACCTATGAAGTAGATAAACTTTATGGCCTGAAGATCAATTGCCCTGATGCCAGCCCCTTTTCTCAGCCCAACAGGTCCCTGGCATTGCCTCTGTTAACCCTTACCTACCAGATTTGTGCCACTGTACATTTTTTGTTTATTGTTTGCCTCCTTACTTATTATTCCCTTTACAATTAATTTGTTTTCTTTGACTAGATAACCATGGGGAACAGGAGTAGCTCACCTTCCACATACCTTTACAGGAACCTCAGCAACTCATCTCCAGGGTAACTTGTGAGTTCTCAGATGGAGAACAGCCCAACAGCAGAGCCTTCTCCTCCAGGTCCCCTCTTTTTCTTTGGTTAGGCAGAGCTCTGATCATGAGAAAACCTCCTTAGATAGTTTTGATATTTGACCCTTGACACCAGTAATAACCACTGCACCAAAAGACACACGATCCCTTAGGCATGCTCACCAATTTTTCTATCTGCTCTTCCTGCCACTCTCTGATTGTTCTGCCTGCAAGTAGAAGCCTGGATGTTTGAAGCCACATAAAAAGGCTAAGCAAACACCTCTGAAACTTGGCAAGAAGCTCTCACAGTGGGGTCTGGACAGGGAAAGAATTTTCAGTTCATCAGCAAAGGCAATAGGATTACTAGTTAAGAACATAATTATTGTTATAATTAAAATATAGTTATTACAACTTTTTACTTTTAATTTACATTTTTAATAATTATACTAGATTTTTAAATTGGCTGTTATGCAACAGAACCTAAGAAGATTAGTGTAGTTATCTAAAAAAGCCTACAGATCCTGTTTTGTTTCAGCTTTTCAAGAAGGAAGAATTTCAACTGTTTATAAGTGGTGGCACTCGCTCTTCTTGTGAAGTACCATTTCATTAATAAAGGCTAGTATTTCAGGTTCAGTCTTGTCAGAAATTCTGAAGACAAAGCTCAGCTCTATCACAGCAGTTACTGTTGAATTGGGCAACCCTCTGAGATGGCTTTTAATGAAATCTGTAGATGACACTACAGACTTTTAGGATTCCTCATAGCTGCCAATTTTCAAGATTAAAGGAACTTCATTTTAATGTTAAGGGGGTTTTACAAAGGCATAATTTTTACTCAGTGCTTCAATTTAAAACAGCAGTCCTCATTTATCACTAATTACAGATTATCCTGTTAATATTTTATGGCACTTAACAGAAGAATGATGCAGATACTGATTTTTTTTAAAGTGTAGTTATATTCATCTGTCATGTTATACTTCGATACTGATTTTGTAAGCACTGTAAAAAATCTAGCTTGGCTATCATCTTTCTCTTCTGTCTTCTTCTGCTCAACTGTTTTTGCTGTGTTTGTTTGCTTTTTCTGAAACTGAGCACATGCTTCAAGCTATTGCCACAAAAGACAGAGGAATTGCAAACCATAATATACTTTGTTAGCACTGTATGTCAAAACTATTTTAACTGCTGTTGATATTCCAAGATATGCTATTAAATCTTAAAATTGTTGCATACATTTTATACTATCTTGTCCTGTTTTGCTGTGTTTTATGGAGTTTTTTTCTGGTTGGTTTGTTGGTTTGGTGTGAGTTTTTTGTATAAGTTCTTGCTTCTCAAGTTAAAGAATATTTGAGAGAGATCAAGAGCCTTGCAGATTGCCTTTATTTCTCAGGTTATTGTCACAAAGGCTTCAAAGTTACTGTGGATATCTGGAACAGTAAATCTTGGCTGTTCTTGCAGTGTTTGTTATCTTTCAAAGTAACCTTCAAAGTCATGATAGGATTATGTTTTAAAGCATCCTTATAAATTCTCATCAAGGCATTTTATAGTTTCATTAGGGAACCCAATATTATGTCAATAAGTAGCACATACATGTTATGAGGGCGTTAGCATTGCTAAGTCTAAAAATCACAAAACCTTTAAGAAGTTCAGCATTCTTCAGATTTTTTCAGTTAAGTTAGAATAGAGAGAGCAACTATTCTCTTCCTTTCTGTTAAGGATTGCCAGATCCAGTAGACTGTCAGAGATGAGGTTGCTACAGCTCCATATCTCCAGGCCAAGACAGTATTGAGGCTGAACATGTATTCCCAAGAGGCTGACACACACATACAGGAATATACGCAGGAGCAGCCAGCCTCACACAAAATGAAACATTCAGCGCTACCACAAACACAGACATCATCAATGGCTTCATCCCTTTCTCCTCTCTGGTCAAAACCAGTGCAAAGTGAGTAGTAAGAAGTACCTACATTGTCTTATCCATTGACACGCACATGCAAACAGATTTCTCCAGCTGCTAGTCCAGACTCATGACCTTAACAGTAGCTGACCACCAGATCCCATGGTCTCTCCACTATCCAGCATGGGCCTTCTAGACACTCTGGTGCTGTCACACTCTGCTTTGTACAGTATCTGGGCCAGATATAGAGCTGTTGGCTATATAGAGCTGAGTATTTGGCTCCCAAATCTCTTACCTAGCTCACAGGACAGCCTGTGTGACGCCTGTCAGGGGTCACACATTCTGTCTGGCACCCCATGGTTCCCTGAACCTGAATCCAGAGCATTCACAGTTCCTCACAAGTTGAAACCTTTCCACTGGCCACACTCAGACCCCCTTACACAGACACACACACACACGCACACACACAGAGACATGCATGAAAAGTCCCTCATCCAGGAAAACTGGTAGAAATTAAGTTCAACGAGAAGCCAGGACCAACTGCAGGCACCAGGCACAGGGCCCAGCTGTTCTCTTATTCTTTTACTAATTTTTTAAGGATATTTAATTTTTTCTTTGTTATAGGCCATTGATCAATCTATATAGGATGATCAGTTTTCTAGGTCAGCTTTAGAGTGGCCAGTTTCGACATGGTTTCTATCACAGTCTCACCTCTAGTTTTGCTTTCTATTGGGGCAGGACATCTCTCTTTTAGACAGTGAGAGGCTTCTGAACAAAAGGACTCACCGTTGCTGTCTTTCTTTCTTTCTTTCAGGACTTGTTATGTTAATCATGGATGCACTTTGCAAACCTGTAGTAGCACCTCTAATCTTTGTGAGGGAAGTTGAAGGAGCTACTAAATTTTAATAATTGGGCTAGAACATGTGAGAAATTACAGTGACATCTGCACTAGTATCTGGCATGCCTGTAACATAAATTGTTTTACCACAGTGAGTCAGGCTACAAGTCAATTGTTGTCAGTCGTGGTCTGAACATTGCACTCAAAAGACTTCTGGACTCTAATTTTATAGATTCCACCATATACAAAGAAGTATATAACTTTGTTGTCTGTTTACACCAACAACTCTCTGTTACATCCTGTTCTCTCTATTTTGCCTCATTTTTTCCTTCTCAGTCACCTCTGATCCCTCCATTCCTCGGCTTTGTAATCTGCCTAAAAATGCCATAATTATTGTACAATCCCCAAATGCTTTCCCCCAAATGAGCCTGTATGAGCAGCAGTGACACACCCACACACACCTCTTGCCCACTCTGTTGGTGATCTCAGGACAGCCTCTCCTAGTGGCTCACAATGATGGGTGCCATTCCAGTTTCATGGGGTTGGTGCTGTCCTGGGATGCCCTGGAGGGCCAAGGCACGGGCTTGTGTCTCTGACTGGGTTATTGAGGTTTCCCTGCTTGGTTGTGCTGCTCCTTCCTGTCTAGAGGCACTGGATCAAGTGTCACTCATAGCTTCCAGAAAAGCAAGAAAACAACATAGCAAACTGTAGGGAAAGAGCTTCATTTCAGTCCCTGGGAACATGATGGTGCAAATAACTCTGGAAACTACAATACATGAAGAATAAGGAAGTGATCAGGAGTAGTTGACTTGGATGTATAAATGGGAAAATTTGCTTAGCCTACTTGACCACCTTCTACAATGATGGGAAGAGCTTGGTGGATTAAGAGAGAGCAGTGGCTCTTCCATCTGTTTCAGTAAGGCTTCCAACACTATTTCCCGTAACATCCTCACGAACAAACTAATTAACCTAATGAAATCTAGATGGTAAAGTAGGATAGACTAGACTGATATCTCACTGGTGGACAGTGGGCCCAGAAGGTGATGATCAGAGGCAAAATGGTGTACACAGATCTGTGTCTAATCTTGTTTAAACTCTTCATTAATGATTTGAATTGGACTCAATGACCTTGGAGGTCTTTTCCAATTTTAATGATTCTATTATTTAGATTAAGGGGCACCTCATAGTGACAGCAAGCTTTCCTGTGTTAAAAAATGGGAGGTGTGACTGATAGGCCCCAGGCTGCAAAACTGGGCAGATAGGAGCCTCATGAAGTTCATCAAAAGAAAATACAAAGTGCTCACCTGAGAAGCAAAAAATCCCATGCTCCAGCACATATTTAGAGCTCCCCAGATGGAAAGCCACAGAAAAGCACCTTGGCATCATGGAGGACACCAAGTCAAATGTGTACCAACAATAAAGCCTCATGCCAAAGAAGGCCCAAATCATCTTGGGCTGCATTGGGCAAAATGTTACCAGCAGGTTGAGAGATGGTGTTCCGTAATTTCTACTGAGCACTAGTGGCTCCACACTCAAAGTGCTGAGTCCAGTTCTGGACTTTCCTGTACAAGAAAGACATGGACATACTAAAGTGAGCCTAGCAAAGAGCCACAAAGATGATTAAGGGGCTCTAATGTCTCTTATAGGAGATGCTGAGAGAGCTGGGACTGATCAACATGGAGATGTGGAGATTCAGAGGGGATCTATCAATCTGCTGCTGGTAGGGAAGGAAGAAGAGTGGCCAGACTATTCTCTGTAGTGTCTGTTGGCAGTGCAAAAGGAAATGGGCACAGACTGCATCTGCACACAAGAGAATACTTTTTATTGTGAGGGTGGTCAAACACTGGAACTGGTTTCTCAGAGAATATTAAGGAATCTCTCTCCATCAAGACATTCAAAACCCAGCTGGAAACGGTCATAGACAATCTTGTCTAGTTAGCCCACCTAACTAGCAGAGATTGAACTAGGTCTCAAGTCCCTTTCAACCTGAATGATTCTGTGATTTTGTGGGATGAGTCTTTATTCACAGAATCTAACACTTTTAAATTAAAATGTCCAAACTGTTAATGGAGAAAAGTGCTATACTTCTCAAAATTCTATTTGCATTATGCAGGGAACACACAATCTTAAATATCATGATGCATTCAAAATGCGGGTACGTTTACAGTACTTCTGAGATGTTCCAAATTGGTGTATTTTTGACTTTTAGTCACTACAGATTTTTCTTGGAATCTACATTATCTGTGTGGATTTGGAGCTGTATAGTTGTACAACTTTTAGGGAAAGAATATATGGCTGAATTGAAGTGAAAAATAAGAAAAGGTGACAGAATACTTTGGAGAATTGTAAATTTACCTGACATCTGTCCAGAATCACCAAAGCAGGAAAGAAAAGGAAAGCAGGCACACAAAGGATTGAAGAAGAGAAATTCTTACTTATCTGCCTCATGCCAGAAACACTCAGAAAATACTCCAAGTTGCTACTCTTGATTTTAAAAAATCTGAAAGTATTACAGCTTTCATTATATTATTAGTTAATTTCAACTGATTATAAGGCAACTTTTTTCTTTTGTAATCAGTCTGATTCAGTGTGAACTCTATGCCATATTCTGCTTGGTGAAGTCAAGATAAATGCATGACCACAATATATTAGCTGAAATCTTTCAGCCTAATGGATGTATAATCCATGAACCAAATATCTTTGAGATATCATGATCTTAGAAGAGTTAGATATTAATGGCACCAAGGGAGCTATTATGATCTGGTTTGCTAAAAAGAGCATTCCGATTAATCAGATTCAGGGCCATTGTACTGTAGAGAGTGACTTATACTTGTGCTAATATGACAGTTGAACTCCCTTCACATAAAGTTGACTTGAAATGCTGTGGAGGTGTATTAAAGGAGATTTCAGCTATATAAGCACAGTGAGGATGGTTGCATACTTGCTATATTTTAGTTAAAATTACATTTGACTGGAGGATAAAATCTGAGCATGAGACATTATAATTCAATTACTATTTTGAATTCTTTTATTCCTTTACTTACTGTTTTAAGCCACAGTTTGGGAAGTACTTAATTTTTTTTTCAGTGAGGTTACATTTTATAGAAAACACTATAGATTAAAAAACCATATAATGCATTTAATAACTGATTTGCGAACAAAAACATGTCTTTTATAAAACTCCTTGCATTACATCAACAAGAGACTGATTTCTGCAAAAGGGCTATAAAACCCTGCAATTATAATCAGGTTAAGAATGATGTTCCCATTTAATTACAAATCTTCATTAGAGTCTTCTATGCTAAGTTCTCTTTAATATTAAGATTAAATAATGAGCTCCATAAAAGCTATCCAGTTTGCCTGACCTTTATATAACACTGGGTTAGATATCAGCATACTGTGAAAGTGCCTTTTATGGGTCTGTTAGTTCAATCTGTGTATCAACTGTATTTGAATTCCATTAATGCATCTGCTGCTGGAATGCAATCTAATAAAATAAAAGATGAGCAGAGAATGGTAAGAACCCGATTTTCTCAGTCTTTTGACCTAGAAAAGTATCCTAGGGGAAGGCCACTAAGTAAATTAGGGAATTTTCAGACATATACCTGTGTCTAGTCGGAGATGCTTGAATTTTACATAGAGTATGGAGGTAATGCAGAGAAGTATAATCCATCTATAACAATCCTCTTTAAAATTAAAGACTATTTTCAATCTTCTTAAACTCATTGGTTCAATTTTAAGATTCACAAATTTATACATTTTATGAAACCAAAAATATTAATACAGTAATTTGTCTACTGGGAAAAAAAAGGTAACTGACTTTTTATGAGCATTCATAAAGTAAGGGGTAAAAACCCATTGGGAAAAGTCATGCTCGAGTTGTGATGATTTTCACAACCATTTCAATGACAAAGTTTAATTTGCAAAAATGAATTTCAAGGTCATAGGCAGGTAAATTCTGGCAACAAAGTTTAAAACCAGTTCACATGAGATCTGCCTGAAAATTGGCAATGTTTCCTAACACAAATATAATTAGCATTGAATAGCAAATGCAATTGCAATGTTAACTTCAAAATGTAGTGCAATAATTTAACATAATCTCAAGTTGTTCATTTCAAATGTGACTTCCAGCTACTCTGGGGATTAAGATTGTTCCTGCTCATTTTCTCATGATTCTTTGGTCTTGACTTCTTTCTTCATCAAAAAGGAACAGTGATTAAGTACACTTAGCAATTCCAGCCAGCAAATAGGAAGGGCAGCACAAGTCACCGAGTTGCATTTCCCATTAAGTATCATTCAAGTATGCTCAAAGCTGCAACAGTTCTGTTTTCCCCGTTCATTTTCAGCAGAACTTAAAATATTTAGTTTAAATGTGTTCAGTGTTTTCAACAACAACAACAACATCAACAACAACAACAAAAAAAGTATGCTTTTTCCCTGGCAACTGTAATAATAATAAAAAAAAAGCAAATAAGCTCATTTGGTTAACACATATATTTTAGCCACAGCAGTATAAACTTGACATTAAAAGACTAGGATTCATTAAGCCCTATTGTAGACATTTTTTCTTGTAATTCTTTTATTACAGAAGACTGAAAATGGCCCAAAACACAAACTGCCAAATGAGGACTTGTAAAAAAACAGATCTGGCATTAGAAAACATAAAAATGTTTTTCCCAGCCATTTAATATTGTTTCAAAAATACTGAAATATGAAAAATTAAATTTTTTTCATTATGACAACCTGTGCCAGACCCTTACTGAGGCACAGAATATTCCCTATAAATAAACCTTTTCTTTCAATGCATATTTGTTGTTGTAAAAGTTTGCAGTCCCTATTGCAATTTTAGCCTGTAGTTCTCAAGATTTATGGTCAGATTTTATGTCTTAGTAGAAGAGTGATCTGGAAATCTGATCCTGCTATAAAATTCAGCATTGTGTAATAGATCTCTTACTTGTCTGAATAGTAATGCTGTTAATGAGTTAGCTTCTGACATTTTTGCTTACCTTTGAGTGAGTCCTATACAAACAATTCTCTCCCATATTCCCTCAGTAACAATCTTCTTCATTAAAAATTTCAAAGTTGTCCTGTATAATATTATACCAGGGCATGTATAATTTGACCTCTTCTGTTGACAATTGTGAGGTTCCTTTCAGATCTTTTAATATATTTATATCACTGAAACCTCTGGGACTAATCAAACCAATAAAATAGCTCACTGTGGAAAGGATGTCAAGCTGAAGATTCTGAGGGAATTCTGGGACTGGGTGACATTTTGAAGAATCAGCTGTTCTGAACATTGTATTCAACTTGAGACAAACCTGCCTCTGTAACTTGTTTTCATCTCCATAGACTGAAAAACCAGAGTAGCAGTTTCGAAATATCTATCATTAACTGACATGACTACTTGTTCTAAATGATGGACTTATTCTCTCCAACCCCTTTTCTCTTAAGCCAAGTGACATCTTCTCCACTGAAGGTGCTGACTCCAATGACTTTCATTTAGCTCTCCCCAAATCCTTCATACCTGTCTGTGCTCTGGCCAGGACAGGGTTAATTTTTGCAGCAGCCAGGGAGAAGCATGGCCAGAACCTGGAGATAATGGTGTACCACCTGAGGTCATGTATGAACCTCTCCTCAAAAGGGAGGGGAAGCAGGGAGAGATGCCTTCCATTCAGGTGACAGTCTTCAAGCCATCTTTTTTCACAAGTGAAGATGACAATGAATAAGACCTCCTGTGAATCACAATATTAGCATAACATCTTACTAGATGACTGAAAGCACAAAGAGATCCTTGAAACTCCAAAGGGGTCAGCATTCTCTTTGTTTTTGAATTGATGAAGTAGGTGCCTTACCGTGACAAAAACATGGGGTGAGCTTTGAGCACAAGTTGAAGTAGATACCTAGATGATCTGGGAAAAGCTAAATGCTATGATGTTGAAACTCCTTTATGTTTTCAAGATTGCAAATAAGATGCAACAGAGTCTTTATAATTAGTAATCACAGTGGCACCAGAATCAAGTACAAAATCTGAAGAATGACTATTTGTTTTAAAACAACCTTGCTTAATCATCCTGTGATCGCTCAAAGAATGATGAGACCTTTTAGAAAATCATTAGCAGTGGTGTCTTGGCCAGCACCTTAATTAGACTTTCTATGAACTTGGGAATTTCAGTAAAGGTGACATTTGCATCGGAGAATTTTCCCTTTTGTTTTTCAATGTATGATCATTTAAGAGAATACAGATCATTTATGCTGGCATTAAGAGCTTTTCATTCTTCTCCAGGTTCCAGGTATCATTCATGCAAATTAATTCATACAGCCATTAGAAAGCCTATTAATCTCTTTAATATCCAAGAGCCTACTGACTTAATCATTTTTACCTTTTGTTATGTTAGAAGAACTTGCCAGTTTTCTTGCTATTAACCTACAAATTTCACAGTTTCATCAAGTTAAAGCCAGTTCTTCCAGTGAGAAAGTCAAGGGTGACACAGGTAAGTTAAATGATTTTCTTCTTAAGCATGGATCTTTACTTTGAGGTCTGCTTAAGTTATGACATTCTTTTTTCCTTCTTGCAGTGAATGACATTTCTGTCACTGCAATTCTACCATAGGATCTTCATATAAAATAAAAGCCTTATATAAAAGGAGTTTATTTAAAAAAAAATATTTTCAGATAATTGCATAGAATTGAAAGAGATTTCTTTCTTCATATGTTTTGCTGAAAATAAATTATTTTTATGAGAATGATCAGGATAAAAATAATTTTAAAAATATCTATTAAGCATAGAAAACATCCAGAAAGAAAAAACAGACACAGAAAACATCAAAAAGAAGAATTTCAAAGATCATTGTAATCATAGATTTCTTCTCTGCCTTGGCTTTGTCTATTGCTTTAATTTGTATGTGAACAACACAGCTCCCATGAATAGGTAATCAGTGTCTCTGTAAACAAAATCTTATTTATTTAATGCTTAAATACAGAGTCAGGGATGTTTCTTTAGATATGGTGCTTTAAAAATATTGGTTCAAGTAAAACACTGCTCTGTCATGGCAGGAGACTGGTTACATCTTCTGAGATATTTTGGAGCCATTCTGATCATGAGTTCCTAACACTCATAAAGTTTTGTTTGGCACAGAGAAAAGCACTACCTGAAACATATGAATAAAGGCATAATGGGTCATATCTTTATTAACAAGTGACATACTGCTTCAATATAATATAATATGAGCTTGAAGTAGCTACTTTTATTGTCACAGGAAGACTCATTTAAAACACCATCCCCTGCCTTTTTGTAGGTTTTGACAAATGAAGATTGCTTCGCAAAAGTGTCTATATAAAAAGTATACAAAATAAATCTAATATTATGATAAACCTCTTGTCAGTGGCCTATAATGCAAAATGCCTTTTTAGTTTTTAGGGCTGCTTAACAAAGCTATTGAACCCCTGTGGTTTCCAGGAAGAGGTTAGTTCAATATATCCAGACATACCAGTTTAACACAGAAATTATGAGTGATTGATATAAGTACAGAGCATCCCACTCAATTCAAATTTCAGGGAAGCATGGGGAAGATAAATTTTTTAATGAGGTTTACCCTGAAGTAATGAAGTTATGGTATCTAAAACAGACTAAGAATTAATATTTGGGTTTTTATATTCCTTTCACAGATATGATACTCGCATATGAATGGAGTGATGGCATTTTTTTCAGTTACATTAGCACCACTAACGGTACAAGGCAGACCACAGTGGAGCATCAGCCTCCAAAAATAGCACCCCAGGTAATTTTGCATAGATTATCTTCTTCTTTTCTTTTTTTATGCCTTTGTTTTGTTTGGGGTTTTGGGGGGGGCTTTTTGGAGAACAGGGGCTTAAGAGTCTTTCATAATTCCATTATTGCTATGTTTGGACGTTTATCCTCAAAATCTTACTCCTTGCCTGTATTCTTTACCTACCCTATCCCCTCCCAGGAGGTTTAAACACACATCCTCAAACGTTTGGCAGCTTGAAGAATGGAGATACAGAAGCATAGCAATTTGCCAAGGGTCCAATAAAATACCTGTGGTGGAGCAAAAAATCACATCCAGGCCTCCTTGGAGCCAGATTAATGAGATAAACATTGAACTGGACACACTCTTTAGACATTATCCATTTTCCATAGAGAAGTCTCAAGCAACTTATTTTCAGCTCAAGAATGATTCTAAAAAAAAAAAAACAAAATCATTCAGCACCAGCAGTCTCATTAGGATGCCTAATAATAGTACAAATAAGACAAAATGGATACATGCACATATCTATATGTCCATACATATATATACACACATGTATATACACACAGAGGAAGAAAAAGAAGATATGTTTATTCAAAGCAAAAAAAGTGTTAAATAAAGAGGTAACTACTGCTTTAGAGACATTAATGCAAATAAAAGTACACATAAAATAACATTTAGCTCTGTAACATGAGGCCAAGAAATATTAAGAAATTCCATGTATGTTGATTTAAATCTGTATGTAACTTGAAAAAGAATGTTTGGGAATTGTTTTGTTTTGTGTGTTTATTGACTAATGAATTCATTTATTCATGTGAGCAAAATTCAATAGCATAAAAATTTAATTTGAATTCTGAAAACAAGAGTATATCATGCTTTCAACAGGCAATTGTTTTCTCACCTTCCAACTACTATCAAAAGTTTTATAACATATGATGTGAATGTGGCAAAGACAAACATTTTGATTTACAGTATTTCCAGTGTTGTTATCCTGTTCAGAATAATAAAAGGGATTGCTCAAAGACACAAAAAAAGAAAGGCAATAAGTCAGGAAAGACAATAAAGAAATAGAGGTAAAATGGTGAATTTCTATATGTTGTAAAAGTCTTTCATGAAATGCTGCCTAAGCCAGTCTGATTAAATAAATGGTAATATATTTTAAACTTTCTTTTTCCAAATGACTCTAATATTGTAGTTAGATCATGACCTAAGTCCTCCATGTTTCTTTAATAAAAGCCTAAAAAACTGATTCTGAATCCCTTGAAACCAATAAAAAGAAGATAGATTATTTCTTTGACCTATAGATCAGGGTCTTAAAAATAACAGTGATTCCAACCCACTGGGCTTGATTGTTTACTATTGGTTATTTCTGCATATGTTCACACACCCATTCTCATGTTTCATAACCCATTGAAATAGCCGTGTCAAGATATATATCCCCTTGAAAAATTAGGGGTGAATGTGAACTTTTTGATTGTCAACGTAGCACTAACATTAAGCCCTTAAGACACACAGTAAAACAAAAGGAAAGTCGAACTTTCTCATCAGCTTTTTTTCCTGGAACAATTCAAGAGAGAAAAATGTCACCACAGTTAATAGTGTAAAGCCTCTGTGTGGCCTGAAGCAAAAGCACCTGTCAAAACCACAGCCACGAAAAGAAAGGGTCACCAGAAGGACAACTGCTGTATGGATAGAGTTGAACAGCATTTCTCTGAAAATCAAGTTTGATTATGCTTTTTTTCCACTATTATACAAACAAATGAAAGTTTGTTTGTCTTTTTTTTAATAGGGAGCTAAAGAATATCACAAAGAATATGAAGTCAGTGGGACTTGAAGTGAAAATCACTACACAGCTGGCAAGCTATATTGCTGAATGCCAAATTGCAGTATTGAATTTGTGACTAAACTAGAGTTAAACCAGAGAGAATATGCTTGTGGAATTTTAAACTGTTATGGCAAGGAATTAGATTGTTTTCCTACATTTAAATGCCAGCCTACCTAATGGATTTACTGTCTTCTATTGTGAAATTAGAAAAACCAAGGACGCAGAGTGCTTTCAGCAATAAGAAAAAAATATAGAACAAAAAAAGCATGCCCTTTATAAAAATTACAAATTCCACTTTGACTGGTTGGGAATAAAGCAATTTACTAAATGGAAAATGTTGGTTTATCATAGCACTGGAAAGAAACGACAAAATTTTTGTTTCCTTCCCTCAGCCAGGACTCAGCTCTCTCTCGAACTAGACATAGTCTCATCCTATCTCCCTCTCTGATTGATCAGGATTAGTATGACATATACATCTATAACTACAGAGAGATGAAGAACTGAAAAAGGAAGCAATTGTGTCAACTAAGTACTTTTTTGCTTTGTTTTCCTCTTTCAGGAAAATTTTTAAGATCAATTTGCAAGTGGTGGGTCAGTCAGAAACCAACTGCTGTGACAATATCTTTGAAAGACTCACAGGACCTGACTGGGTAAGGGCTGGTGTGAACTATTTTTGCCTCTGGGTTTCAAAAACATAAATTGGAAAAATTTTCACAAGCACTTAGTCCAAACATTCATCTAGCTTTGAGGTATTGAAATATCTTCAGTTATTGTTCTTCAATAAATTTATTTTATGGTAAATACTATTTCATGTAGCAGAAATCAATAACCAGACTAGTTCAATACAAGATAAACAGAAGGAAAAATAAAATAAAATGTAAGAAAGTTGTGTGACATCAAGGGTTTACACATAAAACAAACTCTATAGAGAATGTTTTCAGTAAAGACTAAATCTGCTTTGCTGTGTGAGGCCATTTAACCCAGGGCCTCAAATCACTCTTAAGAGCAGCTGCTCCACCTCTCTGTGGGCCTCGCTATCCCACCCACAGCCAGTTCTGCTGCTGTATCAATGTGAGGTCCAGCCACTGGAACAGAGCTGGGCTGGGAGAAGTCTTCCAGCTGGGCTTTCCCATCACTCAGGAGCTGGGATTGAGCCCCAGCCCTGCTCCTTGCCTGAGCTGCACACCACAGGCACCCCTGGGTGATTGTTCAGGACCCCGAGCCACCGATGCCACTTCCCCAGCCTGACCTGAGAGCACCTTGGACTGGGCACCATGAACTCGTCTCATGATCCAGTGGCCCCAGCCAGTGTCTGCCACCCTGCCCTGCTCTCCTGTCCTGTCCCCCAGGTCAGGCCACCACTGACCTGCTGACTTGTAAGCCAAACCTTTCTGTGACACCGAGCCTTGTGCCCACGATACAAAACAAACTAGGTTGTCTCAGAATTGTTATTTTTTTCTTAGAGTTTTTGTGCAATCTTAATGATAACAGGTTTTTTATTAATAACATCTGATTACATTATATTCACAACCTGCAATTTCTCCCTTTCATTACTTTTTTACCTAGCTACTCTACTAAATTATTATTTTTCCCTATAACATGAGATAAAATCATTTCATTCTTGCATCATGCAAACTCTGCATACTTTTTTTGAGATAGTCTTGCTACTAGAATTTCTTAAAAGCTTTCTTTTCATAATTAATCTTTTTCTTTCTTGTCAAACTTCCTTCTTGCAGAGATGATGCATGGAATAAATTTCTATGCCCAAATGTTGCCAAGCTGAAATAGCTGACTGTTCTCACAGTCCAGTGCTTTAATCTGAAATTTCATCTGAGAATATATTACTAGGTTATTCAGTAGAAGGTATAAGAAAGTGCAAGAATTGATGCATAAGCTCAGTTTTGGTCTCTGGAAGTCAACAGAACTGTTCTCAGTCTCTAAATTTAAAGATACACTGAAATGTTGTGTCAGAATCTAATTCATATATATGTATATTTAAATTTAAGCATACAGATGTGTATTTTCATGATTATTTTGTTGGTGTATAATACATAGCTGAAATCGAACTGGAAGGGGAAGAGCAAGCTGTAAGAAATAAAAATTACTTCTGCTAAAACTTCATCTATATATTTCAATCATAATGTGGCAGGTTATTTGTATTACAAGCACTTTATGATATTAAAATTAATATATTTAGTTTCACAATTCATTTACCCTCAGTCATATCATGATAAACTTCACCACTACCCAGATTAACAAATCAGTACTAATAAGAACAGAGATCTCAATTCAGCTCATTGGTCTCAAACTCAACATCTGCAGAAAGTTACATCTGATTTACGAGGAAAGTGCCTCCCAAAAGGGTGGCAGACATGGGTTACATGACACCATGCAGTGGTTTAATGCTGGCTGGATGCCAGGCACCCACCAAAGCCTCTTTATCACTCCACAGCTGGACAGTGAAGAATAAATGTAACAAAGTGTTCATGAGTTGTGATTAGGAGATCACTCACCAAATACTTTCGCAGGCAAAGCAGGCCAGAGTTAGTGATACTGATTGAATTTATTTCTAACAAAATCAGAGCAGGATAATGAGAAGTAAAATATTACAGCGACCTGAGGAAGTCGCTGGAATGAGAGAAGGATGAGAATCTTGTTTCTTGATCAGAAGGCTTGATTTATTGATATATGATATATAATACATTATAACTATACTAAAAGGAATAAGGAGAGAAGTTGCAGAGAGCTGCTAAGCTAAGAATAGCAAGAAAGAATGAATAACAAAGTTCTGTGTCCAGGGAATCTGTCCCCGAGCTGGCCCTGTGATTGGCCCTTAATTGTAAACACGGAGCATGAGCCAATCACAGGATCACCTGCTACATTTCACAGCAGCCGATAACAATTGTTTACATTCTTCTTCTGGGGCCTTTGCTTCCCAGAAGATGCACAAATCCCAAAGAAAGGATTTCTGTGAAAAAATGTCTGTGACAGTAAAATAAGACCTTAAAAACACCTTCCCCCACTCTTCACTCTTTCCCAGCTGTGCTTCCTACCCCAGCAGTGAAGGGAGACAGGGAATGGATGTTATAGTCAATTCATCACTCATGGCTTCTTCCGCTGCTGAGGAAGAGTCCTTCCCCTGCTCCAGCATGGGTCCCCTCCACGGGCTGCAGATGGATCCCTGCATCCCTGTGGTCCTCCCTGGGCTGCAGGGGAACATCCTTCTTGACTATGGTCTGCACCACAGGCTGCAGGGAAATCTCAGATCTGGTGCCTGGAGCACCTCCTCCACTGCCCTTGGGGTCTGCAGGGCTGTTCCTCTCACATGTTCTCAACCTGCTCTTCTCAGGCCACAATTATAACCGCACAGTAACTTATTTTTCCTTCAGAGGCATTACCACCATTTCTGGCCCAGCCCTGGCCAGTGGCACACCATCTTGGAGCCAGGTGACACTGGCTCTGCTGGACATGGAGAAGCTTCCAGCAGCTTCTCACAGAAGCCGCTCCTGTAGCCCTCCCACTACCCAAGCTTGGCCCCACAAAATCAATACCGATCACTCCTAAATACTCTGTAAATTATAGACGTGCTAATACTGTAAAAAAGCAGTTGTGAAGATTTAGTGTCTTTAGAAACAATCTGACTAGACAGCCCCTAGAGAATAAATGTGAATAACCTAACAATAAAATTCACTGATCGCAGTGAATGT
Source organism: Zonotrichia leucophrys gambelii (assembly GCF_028769735.1). Classification (NCBI taxonomy): domain Eukaryota; kingdom Metazoa; phylum Chordata; class Aves; order Passeriformes; family Passerellidae; genus Zonotrichia; species Zonotrichia leucophrys. Next base: position 41,112,379 of record NC_088172.1, read on the forward strand.
AAGCTGGATCTGAATATAAGAGGGATCATCAACCTCTTCTGACCGAATGTACCAGACACTTTTGGCCACTGTTGTTACCTCCAGAGCCAGGAAACCTGTGATCTAATAATGGCCAATTATTGCATTTTGTCACATTTGACAATCACAATTGTTCAGTTACTGGTGCCAGTTCTGATTGTTTTGTCCAGTCCCTGGCTTCAAAACAAGATTAACTCTATTTTCTCTGTATTGCAGAGAAATTAAGCTTCAGTGCAAAGAAGACAAAGGAACATTCTATAACAATCAGAATTCTCCTTGTTAATGAAATATTTATACATTTGAAATATTCATACATTTATATATGCATCTGGAAGAATCCATGAATAATAGCAGATTAAAAAAAAATAAATGAATACAGTTTACCAACACCCCAAATAAAAGGCCGATGGAAACAATGAGTTTTCTGTTCCATGTAGAAATATAAAATCTGAAAGGATGGGGTCCAAAAATTAATGATATTGAATAAACCATCAAAGTCTAATAGGCCTCTATTGACATTTGAGATCAAAGTACATGTTGTATTTGTGTCTGATACCAGGGGGAGGTTCAGAAGGAAGACTCCTACCTCTGCATAATGAGGCATAATGAGGCAATAAGTGCATCCAGTGTTATTTCCAGTCTATTCCCATTTCTCTCCTGCCGGTAGGGGTAGAAAAAATATATTTTAAATTACAGCATATAGACAGTTCCCATGCTTAGAGTGTGCATTCCCTCAGAGTTATGGGTGCAAAAGGCAGTTCAGTTCCTTTCAGTCCAGAGGAGTGAGAGCCCTGACTTTTAGCACTTCTTTTAAAGTTGAACATCACAGATGGATGCACAGGGACTAGATCCCCAGGTGGCATTTCCCTGGGAGTAAATCCTACTGCAATTCTTAATCTAACTGACCCCTTTCCTCTTTTGCCACTGTGATCGCTGGTTGATTGAAAGTGATCAAAAACAACCACTTCAGAGCAAAGTGCTTTGTAGCAATTTCCTGAGCGTGTAGAATCCACAGAAAACCAGGAACAACATAGGCTATTTGTGTATTTTCCTCCTCTTAAAGCCCACTCTTGCATTGCATGTTCAGTAATTTCCATTCAGCCCACTTGCTACCGACTTTTGGATGAGACTGCTTCGCTGCTTCTTCTAAACACTGCCTTTCAGAGGCTCCTATTATTCACTTCATTGTGCCCCTCCATCTACCGGGAACTTTCTGAAGCAAATGTTGGTCTTCTCTGTATATCCAGCCTTGGCTAAGTAAATGTGTAACTCTTCCCTGCACCTGGAAAATAACATTTTCCAAGTTAAATGTCTAGCTCTTATAGTCTGCCTCCAAATTTTGCACCTTGGTTTCTCATCTCATTATATAATTTCATTTCACTATCAACAAACAGAACATGAACATGACTTTGTAACAACAAATTTGTTATTAACAATTCCCTTCTGAATCCAATGACACTGGGAAGGATGGTATTAAACACACAAACTATTTTGCCATTAACAATAATTTAAAAGAAAATATCATGATTTTAAAATTATTTTCCACATGTTTGTATCTGGATTGTTTCCCTTTCTGTGTAAGGCTGTTTTTCAATTATGGAAATCTTCTTTAAGAAGATCATTTATTATGGAATGATGTTATAACCAGCAGTACAACAGTACTATTAAAACATATATGATTGTCCTTTTTCAGTTGTCAAGGACTGTTTTATATCCAGCAGGTCACACTGTCAATGAGCCTGATCCCAATTAGGAACAAGATGTTCTTCAGAGGTTGAATCAGTCTTATCTTATGGATTTTTCTTGACTTAATCTTTCTGTTATGTCTTCTAGTTTCTGTTTCAGAACTCAAGGGAACATTTTTTCTTGTTAGATATTTTTTTTCCTACGACAGCTCACTGGGTTATCAGCAAGGCACTCTTCTATCGATTCTGACTCCTCCATTCAACTGTTTTCATTACTGAATTTCATCTAGTCTCTAATCTTCAGTCCATGTTGAGCTACTGCATTTCTAACAGGAAAGAGGGCACATACAGGGACCAGGCTGTTCTTGACATGCTTAACCTGGAATCAAATACTCCACATTCCCATTTCTCCTGCCTCAGATCTGCCATTTTTCCCAGTCAGAGCAGGCACCCCTGGCCAAAAAACTCCCACTCATTTCACCCAGTGAACTGTATCTCTCTTTTCACATCATGTCCCTTGATTCATTACCTCTCCAGTGTATTAACAAGCACCTTATCCCTAACTTTCCATTAAAAATATCCTAAAGTTTATAACTCCCAATGTTAAAACATGGGAGGGGAATTATATATTTTATTTTTAAATTATATTAAAAAATATTTATTGTATGTTCCTACTGTTACTTTGTTCAGGTTCAGCTACCCAGTAACTCTTCCCTAACCTCCCACTTACCATATTCATCAGGATCCTGATTCTCGATGCCAAGGATTGGTGACAGCTGAAGCCAAGCCAAAAGTGTTCCATGGCCCTTCTTGCAGAAAACAAATGTTTCTGGCAGGAATATCAAGTATACACTTCATACAAGGAATGCAAATAGCCAGGAATTCAGGAGCTGAATAATATAATGTGTCCAAAAAAACCCCACAAACTGATCTATAATAATTTTAAACTCTTAAAAAATTTGAAATAGCCTAAAGGCCTCCAGGTGTAATTGTACTTCATCTTACATTAAAAACTCATATAATCATGTACTTTAAAACATACTTCTTTGCAAATGATCTGTATTTTTTAGCAAAACCTTAGGTTTAGTTGCTGTTTCTTTGAGGTATTTTGTGTCAGCACTAGAAGATGTGTATGAGCAAAATGTACTGGCTACATTTATGTGGCTATACATTCCTCAGGGATCTTTGTCGATAACAGCTAACCCAGTTAGCTCAGTAAATTTTTTCCACACCATAAAATAAACCTATTCTTTTCCTCCTCTGGTATTTTTGATTAGAAAACTTCATTTCTGTTTAAGAGACACTATTATAAAGTCAGGAAGATTAATCCCTCCCTGCAAAAAAAAAAAAAAAAAAAAAAAAGTCAACAAAATATTTTGCTCAAATCTGCAGGCTTTATGAGTAATTATACCCAGAGTGGATTAGTGGCTTGTAAATATAGTGACTCAGCTACCTTTCCTATTTCTTCACCACTCTGCATTGTTGTCACACTTCACTGTGACTGAGTCTCATCAGGCACATTGGGCTTAGCCAGTGATCTTGTCAAGTAAGCTTCAGTCACGCCCAAGGCTCAGAAGCTTGTTGCAGTCGGGCTGGGCTGCTCTGTCAGCAGAAACTGGAAGTAAAGCTCTAACTTAGATTTTCAATCTGGGGACCTCACTACCTCGAAATAATACCCACTTGTTACTCAAATGCTGTGCATTCAGAAAGTGTTAGTTTCGCTAGTTTGGCTTTCGTCTTACACATATTGCTTTTCCTGTGACACCTCTCCTCAGAGGCACTTGAAAGGGAGAGAAATATGACCAGGATAAAGGTAATTCCCTGAATTGTTGAAGTAAGAAGACAAAAGGAATAGTACCTCTTTCATTGTGCTAAGTTACTCGCAGATCGACTTGAAAACAGAGCTGTTTACTGCAGCATTGACTAGGTATTCCAGTAGAGGATTATGCATTTCTTTTGAACTGAATGTACAGCTAGAAGCAATTTTGGCAGTTAAATAAATGCAAGAACTGCTTGAAGAGTTTGAAAAATATTTTTAAATAGTTAAACATACAGAATATTCATGAACCATATTCTCTAGTTGTAGCTGTATCCTTTATATCACTCAGTAGTCAGGAGTACCTTCTCAACCACATCCTTCATTTCTGAAATGACAGAATTTTCATTGCACATGTTGAGGTAAGGAAGGAGTACCAGAACACAGAGGATTTATTCCTTTCATTTTGCCTGTTCTCCAGTGGTTTATGTGCCTCAAAGTGAGCAGCAAAGAAACCTGATCCTAAATAAAAATAATATCCTGAAAATTTCAATTGCATTTCTCTGTGTGGAGCTATGACACTGAACAAAGCATACCACTTGATATTTACTCTTTTGTTTCTTGTGCTTTTATGTAAACAAATTAATTTGCATAAAAACTGGAACTTTCCTTGCTGAAATGTTCTTCTTCAAATCTGACAAGTATATGACAATATAAACAGAAGAACATCTTTTTGACAGATAAGCAGAGATCATTGATAGAAAAAAAAAATACCTGGCAATAAGAATTCTGTGTTGCAATTTTTCTGCTCTAATCCATGTCTTCACCCCTGTTGACTGAATTAACACCAAACTTCAGGAGGTAGCACAACACAAGAAGAAATATAGTATATATTTAAACTCTGAAATTCTTTTTAAAACTTCCAAATAAAATCTTTGTAAGACAACCTTATGTCTGAATAACACAGAGTAGCTACATAAAGTAAATTATAAATTAATAATCACAAGTCTTCATAGCGAAAACTGAATTCCCTCTGAGTTTCATGTGAACAGAAAGAGCAACATGACCTACTTTGCTAGTCAAAGCAGTTTTTAATAGCAAATACTCCTATGGAACTCATATGGATGCCATACAGTCCAAGTTTATTGCTAGTTGGAATTTGAAAAATTAATAATTTTTTGTCTTTCTTGCAAGTAAAAATGCATACATACTTACATATACATACATATGTACTTGGATATGTCTGCATTTAAATATATATTATTGTCTTACTGAATCATAATTTAGTAATAGGAAAGCCTAGACTTCTTCACTGTCTGCTTCTCTGTTTTGTGAAAACTGATGTGAAATGGACTGGCAGAGCGTGGGTGAAGACATTCAAGTGCAAGATCATTTAATTCACTCCTTACAGAATGTCCCACTGTTCTTGAAGACTTTGGGCTGATTCAGCTGAAACCATGGCAGGTGTCCAAATGATCTGGCATAAATTTTAGCCAACCCGTGCTGTCCCTTCTCCTTGGAAGCAAGGTAATCATGGGTGCCTTTTTCCTTCATTGTCCTCTCTGCTGACCTCAGAGTCATGTAGCCCCTGAAGAACATAGCAGGCAACTTTCTCCCATTCATTCTTTTCTTCATTCTTTAGGTTTGTATGCCCTGCCCTCTTCCTTTCAGTGACCCCAATGTGTTTTCATTGGCCTGGGTTGTGCCCTCAGACTGGGGGCTCTAAAGGCATAGAAATTCTCTGAGGCACCAGAAATTAATTCAGGATTTCTGAAAAAGCAACCCCAAAAGGCTGGCAAATATTTTTGTGAAGAAAGGTCTTAGCCACATAGGAAAACAAGCTTCTGGCAAACATTTATTGTTTCACTAAAATATACAATTACATTAAGCTCTGGTAGTTACACTGATTGTGTAAGGAAATATTTGTGTTTTTAAAAAAGCATTCAAGGTTTGCACTTTTCCAAGAGGTGCAAGCACGAATTTGAACACACTGAAAAATCAATCAGTGATTACAAGGGTTTTTTAGTCTAGGAAATGTGTATCATTATATTAATGGCATGAATTTAATATTTAGATATTTAGGATTGCTTCCTCATGTTTTCTTCAGTATTTGGAATGATTGCTATGTGGGAAAACAAGCATACGGGTGCTAACATATTTGCCTGTTACAGTGACTGTCCTATCTATGCTATATGTCAGTCTTTCCAATGTGATCCCAAGCTCAGCTCCAGACAGGCTTATTTATAACTGTAACAAAAACACAACTGCTCATTCATAACACTGCACAGAATACCTTTTAGATGTTGCAATATAGCACAAATGAGAAAAGATACAATATTTTATGTGGTTTTGAAATAGCATCGACATATGAATATAATGTCATTCACTGGTGTTTAAGCCTCATGTCTTAGAGATGACCAAGACAAATAGCCATAACCATGTTAATCTCCAAAAATAACTTGTTCTTCATGTCATGAAGAATCCTTTCGTTCAAGTGATGGAGTTTACCCTGTAAATTAAATCTCTAAAGTAATGGAAGGAATAACCCATGACACTGGTGGAGGAAATCAAATTAGAGTCACTAACAGCAGGTCAGCGCAGTACGACCAGAGGTAATAGAAGTGACCACATGAATGATAAGCAGGCCTTCCCTAGGCTGTGACATCTGTGTCCCAGTGACTGTGACAAACATTCATCCATGGCAAGAAATTCACAAGTCAGGTACTAGCATGTTTACTGTGCAGTCTGACACTGGTGGAGCCAAAGCATGCCAGTCTTTCTCAACAGGATGCTCTGATTCCCTAATGAAGACCATTAAGACAAGTGAAAATCTTTGACCCCAGTCTCGCTGGTGAATCAATCTGCCAGTGCTCCAGGTAATCTTTTTACTTTATTTATTTATTTATTCGTAAGCACGGAAGATATTTTCTGAACTAATACAATTCCCATTCCTCCCAACATTTCTAAGTTAATGTAATTCTACCCTGGAGCAGTAAAATAGAAGGAAAAAAGGGAGGAAAAATATAAAGAACAAATTGTGGTTTGAAGTCTAAAAATCCAGCGTATACTTTCTCTAAAGATTTTAACATCACTGCAATAGCCATTGGCAAAATAGCAGGGTGAGATTTTAGGGTAAAATGGAGTCTTCAATGTCATGCAAAGTACCTTTGAAGTTCACAGCCTTATTTATTTACTAATACCTGAGCATGATCACCGATCTTCTGATGTAAACCTCACAGTGTAGTAAATAACATATGTCCAGAGAAAATACAGATTTCTACAAAATACAGAGGTAAAGGGTAAAATCATATTCTACCGCCTCTTTTCTCTGCATTAAAACAACTTATTAATGCACAACACCATTATTAGCAAATATATTCAGCAGGAATTAGGAATATAGACAGTAGAAGGAGGAACAGTAGTGTGACACATACCAAAGTACTTGGCAATGTAAGCAGGTAAGCAAGTAAATAAACTGACCTTATACCCATGAGCCTCTGTTCAGAAAACAAAAGAAGTTAAAATAAATGCTTGTTTATATTATCTACAGGATATATGTGATCTTAACCTCTTAGTCATTGCATTGAAACAAACAACATATTAAAATGGAAATTTCCTCAGAGTTAGTGATTTGCAAAGTGAAATAATGAACTTCATATCTCTCATTTACTCATACATGTTGTTTCTATTTAAGTGGTGATTATGTTTACTCAGACCAGGCTTACTAATGATCATTTGGCAGTATTATTATGTGGCTTGAAAATCCAGAGGTACGACAAAGATAAAGTGCTTCTAAAAATGCCAGACAGTGTTTTCTGTTGCTGTAGATTTTGAGATTTCCAAACAACATCCGGGTACAAAAGTTCCCCTTGTTCCAAGGCTCAGGCAGTCTTCAGAGACAGAGTATCAATCTCTCCATCTCTGCAGCACCCTTCCTTATTGCTAAAAACTTCCTCCTGTGGACACATTGCACCCTCCTGTGTGCCCTGACGTCTGGTCAGACCCCACTGATGACAACAGGAGTCCTGAGGAGATGACCAGCTGAAGATTCATGAACAAAATACAAATAAGGTATAGTGTGGAGGTCAGGCAATACCCCACAATAAATTCCAATGTAGTTAATTAATTAAAGCCCACTCAAAACCCAACTTTTATATTTACCATAGACTGGATTTCAGAGCTTGCTGACACACAGATTCTCTTAATAGAATTTTTAAGTGTTTTAATTACCAGTTCTAGAAGACATAAACTTCATATGTACTAATATTCTTTTTCTCAAATAAATATTCTGACAAAAGTATTGGACTTATCTTTTAAGAAGGCTAAAGGAAAGGTGTACCAGAGATTTCCTTAGAACTAGCTCTTCAGAAGTACAGAACTAATTAAAATAAAGTCCTGTTGTGCTTCCAAAGTAAAAAAAAAAAAAACAACAAAACAACAACAGCAACAACAAAAAACCAAAACAAACAAAACAAACCAAAAAAAAAAGAAAACAAAAAAAAACCAGCTGCACATCTGTTTAAAAAGGAGTTTGGTAAGGCAACTTTTCAAACTTCTACTGACCTACTATTACAGCTAAGGAAAATTTCAGGGATGACCAACTGCAGAGTAAGGAGACAGTTTCTTCTGGAAAGTTCTGAACATCAAAAGAGAAAGAGCATCAGTATAAGAGAAAAAACTGAGGACCCCATATTTTCTCAATTATTTTAGGACTGAATTTTCTAAAAGCAATATTAACCCTTTCTGGGTTTTAACCGTAAGAATTGTCCTTGTCAAACAGCCCTTTCATAGGTTTGAGAAACACAGCTCTGCTGCTTCTCAGCATTTCCAAATTTACTTCACACTTCATCTCCTTCTTCAAAGAAACTAAGACTGACTCTTTTGTGAGTTTAAAAGAAGAAAATGGGCAACATCAGTCCTTCATCCTTTCCCCTGGGAAGCCTGTATTAGAAAGCAGAAAGAACTTTGAATGCAGAGAGATTTCTTTGCAAAAATTTACACCTGAATTATTTTTTTTTATTATTTTTTACTGGATGAAACATTCAGGACTTGAAATTGTCCTGGAGCTGACTCATGTCAGAAGGCTTTGGGACTCTGAGACTTTGGGACTCTGGGACCACCACACAAGTGATGGCAGCCATGAGCCAGAAAACAAGGACAAGTACCAGCTTGTTTAAACCTTTTACCTGCCTCAACATGAATTATAGTTATCTGGGAGGACAGACTATGTACTCAGATTCCCACAAACATAGCTGGACAGAAATAATCAAAGGAGACAAATATTTAATCTCATTCATATTTACTTTCTAATGTTAGTTTGATAACAAGTAAAGGCAAGAAGATAAACAAAAGCTCTTCTGAGCTCCTGGTTCACTTGGGGTATGGAGTCAAAGCAGACGTGGTTCTAGTCCATAGTTAAGTGGAGATTTACATGGAAGTCCTGTGACTGAGCAGAGAAAAGTATTCTGTAAGAAGACTATCCCTTTTTGCCTTTGGTGAAAGGTGCTTGGCATACAGATGTCAAATTACCTGAAATACCAAATCCTGTTCATTTTTGGAAAAGAAATGCTTTGATCCCAAATTGGTCTTCTGGGAGTTGGTAAAGACAAAAATACATTATAAATATTAAAACTAGTTGGAAATATCTTTCTCATGTCTCCTTTTTCCCCTACATCCAAATTTAAACCCAAAATTTGAGCAGTAATGGAAAAGATTCTGACATCATGTCTAGTTACTTGAGTGTTCTTACACTTGCTTCAGGTCATAATAACTTTTAGTGAAACTTAGCTAATGATGTAATTTAAAAGCCAACGTAATTCAGTTTCCTATTTTTACAATTGTAGCAAGCAACATGTAAAAGGTGAGTTTGAGGAAAGAAACTGTGTTTTATCTCATTAAGGTTTAAGTGATACACAGGTGAAAGGACAAAGTGAGTGGGCACTGGGATAACAAAGTCCTCAAAGAGAACTCCCACACCTAAATGATGTGATATACACAAAGATGATACCCATGGTTTGAACTTTAAGGTTTTACAGACAGTTTTAGCTGATCTAACTGTGAGTTGGAGAGCAAAGAAATGATCTGGTTTATTTGCCCATCCTCAGGCACAGCCTCCTTTTGCGCTGCCTCTGAATAGTATACCTCTGGGATGCTCACAGGGAATTTTGTCTCATTTTAAAGGATTTTTTGGGGGTTGTTTGCAGACCAGTGGTGAGTCACACCATGACAAGCACTGTGAAAAGAAGACCTGGGAGTGGAAGCGGTGAGACAGGATTCCCCTTTTCATATGGAAATAGCCTCAGTTCAGTGTGTGTCACAACATGAGAGTACACCCTGAGTGGTGTGATCTTTGCACGAGTCTGATGGATTTCTGGAATTTTCTCATAGATCCTCATCCCAGAGCAGAAGGTAATAGTGTTGGGGGCTTACGCTAGCCTGGAAGCAGGCCCATAGCCATATCCATGGCCTTGTTGAGGTATGTGTGTATATATTTCTGTGATCTTCACAGTGTGACAAGCAAGTTTGTCTGTGTAGGTTTATAAATATGTGCCTATTCAAATATATACAGATCACATACAAGATATACAAACATTCTTAAGAGCCTGTTCTCCTGAACTAACAGCCAACTATTTCCAATATTACTTTGATTTGCAACACTTCTCTCACCTTCTAAAGACAATTAAGGAGGAAAAAGTTGCACATTAAGTAGCACCATTATGAATTCATTTCCTACCTATTCTCATATTAGCATAGAGAATGATGAATTAATTTTGTATTCAAGTAATGCTTATTTCAGCCTCCAGTAAGAGTTCCCTCATAACACACGATTATTATGTTAAATGCATCATCACAACAAAAAACTAACAAAAAAGGCATTTATTTATGTTGCTTTAAATAATGACCTAAAAAATGCCAAACTTTATGTTTCTTTAAATAACAAGCCCCCAGAGATGCTGAATTAGCATTATAAATTAAGAAACATTGCATTATGGTAAGAATATATTCTTTAGGTAATGTCAGTTCACAACAGCAACAGCCAAGGTCAGTAGTTCCATCTCCCAGTTAAATTGCAAAAAAAAGTGAGAGAAAAAAAAATAAAATCCTTCTCTAGGGCCCACATATACTCCCCCATGTGCCCAGAGGGATAAAATGAAAATTATATATTCTAGCTTCAGCATTAAAAGAATAAATTCCAGCCACCTACCCATGTGTCATTATCAAATTTCATTAGTATACACCTACTTGTGTGCCAAAGCCTTTATTAGGAATATTACATAAGATAACATTGAAGAACACATGCAGTCTTTCCAGGCATGAATTTCCTTTTCAGGAGAACCAACTGGACAACTGTCCTTCAGCTTGTTTCCTAATTGTCTGTGTACAAATTCACAGAGATTAATTTTACAACATAAACCTCCTCTAGCATATCAGAAGTGTCATCTACAGTTCTTATTGTTTGTGCCAGTGGCATGTAGAAATTCAGATATGTTTATCCTATGTATTAGTCAATCTTTAAAATATCATTAAGGATATTCTTACTATTCTTGATACGTCACTGTTTTACCTAAAATTTTTGTCATCAACCCTGAAATTTTTGCTCAAATTTCAGACTGCACAATTCTACAGATTGCTTTGATAGGAGCAGTGAACACTTGCCCTGATTTACAGAGATTTTGATGGATTTTTTCAACAAAAAAATTAATCCAGTTTAGCCAAGAGATTCAATGAGCCTATGAATATTTAATTTGATGCACACCTGCTCACCCACGCACTGATGTAGACATCCAATCCAATAACTAATACTGGCAGCACTTAGCACAGAACAGAACCAGGCTGTAAACACAGGCTACATCTATGCTAGTGAATTAAAAACACAAGTGAGTTCCATGCTGTAGTTTTCCATACTGTTAAATGAATAGTCCAGTTTTGGCCTGAGCCAACCATTAATATCCTTGAGTATGCTCAGGGTATTTCTAGAGTTGATCAGGCTGGAAAGTATCAGGCTGACAAATCTGTTCACTACAGGAAGGGACAGCCATGTGAATTCAAACTCTGCCATGGCAGACAGCCTCAGAGCCAGAGAACAATCTCTGCTTTATTTGTGGTGTAAATGTAACTACAGATTTGCACCGGTAGAATGAAATCTAATAAATAGAGTTGTTCAGGAATTTCCAGGGAAATTATTATGTTGGGGTTTTTTCTTTAGAAGGGTCAGGTTCATTAAAACTCAGACCTTTTGCAGGAATGATCACATCAATTTCAGCAAAGATAGAATAGCTGATCAAAATTAGAGACAAAAATGACATTAGCAAACAGAAAGGTCAATGCTGATAGGATATTTACTTGGCATGTCAGGTAATGGAGTTCAAGTCCCTGTTTTGAATCAGCTAGAACAAAGGCTTGTACATCTTAGTCAACCTGCAAAAATATTTTGAACTAACAGCTAGTCTGAAACGAAATACAGATATTTTTTCATTCCCTTTTTCTTAACCTGATAAAGTTTGGGTTTCAGTCCATGGAGAAGGGATTTTTAAACCATTTACCACAAGGTTCTAACCATAAATTATATCTCCATCTTTACCCAATCTCTTCTTTGACATCCACCAGATACCAATAAAAAATCTGTACAGTTTTCTACATATAGTAGGGGCTAAGCACATAATTTTGATCTTTGATTTGATCCTGCAACAGGATTTAAGTACAGGTCATAATCAGAAGTGATTGACAAGAATGGCAGAATGACACACAGAAAACATTCCACTAAAGGAAAGGTAAGATCTACCTGGTTTCTTAGGGAGATCAGTCAATACTTAATAACTTAGATAAGATGCACAACAAAGGATAAGGTTTTGATCAAAGGTGTTACTCAATAGGACATCACTGGAAAAATTTATGAGGCATGGATGTGGATACTTTCCTCTAAGAAGACACCATATCTCTTGAGAAAGTCTTGAGAGTCAGACTTTCTGACTCTCAACTGAAGATGACTTCAGCAGTTCAGGCATAGCCAATATTATAACACTGAGCAGAAACAAAAATAGAAAAATAGAAATTATGTGCATGATTCAGTGAGGTTGTGCAAGGATTTGGATTAAAATGTAGTCAAGTTTCCTAAGTTTTATGGTATAGCAAACTGTGCTGAAAATATGAAACACACAGGAGTGGTTCTTTTGCAGAGTATTATTATTAAAGTGATAGCTTGCTTATTCTGTTCTGTTAGGCTCTGTTTACTGCCAGAATTTATACTTGCCTAATTTTTTCTTGATTAGATATAGGCATTTATATTTATGCTGGCTAAATTGAATTGCACTGCCAGCAGAGTTCATGCTGTACCCTTGTCTCAAAAAGTTTAATGTCTTCAAACTAATCTTGAACTAATGACATCTGTTGATAAGCACATCTCTTAGTCACACATGTGCAAATGCCTCTTCCTGGTGAACAGGAGATTTAAGCAGTTTCTTCAAAATAGGTCATAGGTTTACAACACCTCAACCAGCTCCAGTTTTCCATCATGAAGTGTCAGAAGGTTCCTGCTCCCCTTGCCTGTATATGAAGCCATGAGATGTGAATAAAAGTAGTCCTCTTTACTCCTTTGCATGTGCATATGTCTTTATTCTATGTGCAGTTTTTTCCTTTCTTATGTTTTTTTCTACTTTTTCCTTTTTTCTTTTTTTGGCACAAAAGAAAAAGAAGCTTATATCTGCTCCTTTTGTTCTCACAGTTTCATGCTCTCAAAAAAAAAAAAAAAAGAGGACTGAGATTAATGCTTCTGTATTAGATTTAGCGTGCTTTTCAGCCTGTCACTAAACTGATGAAAGGCAGCACAACTACACACTTTTCCCCACTGAGCTCAGATAGGTTTGTTCACTAGAGTTCAAGTCTCCTGCCAACAACTCACTGCAGTTCCGGAGTATTCTCCTTATATATTCAATCTGTATGTGTGGATCAGCCCATGCCCCTTCTTCCAAGCCATAAATTTGGCAGTTGTAAAGATTTAATAGCAAGGTTGCGGCAGTGACAGCTCTATTTGTGGCACACCTCCCTTCCTATAGTTGATAGAGGTCTGCTGATCGGCCATAAAGTTCAATTCTCCAACTCCTTATCAATCAGCTTCACTGTGTGACCCACTTCAGGAAAGATTTAAACGAGGCAGTGCAGATTCTTCACAGAGAGTATAATAACTGGAAGGATGAATAAATCTTACATTGTTCTAATACACCAATTCTTTCAATGGATTGTTTAGCTTTGATATTAATTCAAAGATGGTACAGAACTTGGAATTTGGGGAAAGGCGCAATAAAATTCTTAAATAAATTTTAACTGTTTTTTTTTTTGAGAATTCTAATGGCTGTCATGGTCTAGGAATGGTACTCCCCAGTTCAGTGCCCCTACCAAGACTCTTCATGTGCTGTTCCACTCATTCCCCTGCTTTCCCCTCCTCCTTCCTCTGTGGCAGGATGGAGAGGAAAACTGGAGGCACAAAAGGTAAACCTCATGGGTTGAGATCAGAACAATTTGCTGGAAACAGCAATGAGATAAGAAAATGAACAGTAACAGCAACAATACTAATGACAGAAGGTACTAGAGAGGAATGATTCGCACAGAAGCCCCCTGGCTCTTTCTGCCACTCTCACTCTGGAAGGGACCTCTTTTCCCCCAAAGAGTTCCTTTTCCCCACCTCCATCAATGATGTGATGTGGTATAGAATAACCTCCTTGTCCTGGCCTTGCCCCCTCATGGCTTCAGCAAATATAAACCTTGTCTTGGACAAAACCAGGACATGTCCCAGCCTTTAATATCCTGTTCATGCCATGAAGCAAACAGTATCCTCTGTCCCTTTCATTTCAAACCAGCCCATCATGGTTCTCATTTTGAAATTCAAAAATATTGACCTTCTCTCCCAGTCTTGGTTTGTGTCTGTTGTTCCAGAAAACATGTGTGGGAGCAGATAAGGAGGTACTTCAGTCTGGCTGAGAAGCGGATTTCTTTCTCAAGAACAAAAGAAGTTATCTGGCTTAACTAATATAGATTTCCTTTCTCCCTTTATTAGTACAGGCAGGGCATGTTTAATTTACCTTGCTAGGTGGGGCTGCCTGGGATCTATTCTGAAATAACTTCCTGAATAAATGAATTTCCAGAGTCAGAGAATGGTAAAAAAAGAGAACACTCAGTCTCCTAAAAAGGAAGCAAGGGACAGTGCAAGCACAAGCTGCAAAACTCTCATCTCCATCATAAAGATCGCACTGAACTGTTTGGAAAAGGAAGCAAAGTTGCCTTCCCTAGTTTCTACTTTTAGACCTGCCATCCACTGAGCAGTTACAACTGCTAAGGAATACATGGCCATCTATCATAACAAAGGATATGACAGAGCTGTCAGTGTTAGGAAAACAACACTCACAAACCAAGTTGTAGACAGAAGAAACACACAGAATTTCAATCAAAACCTACTGCTTTGCAGTTGTACCTTTATTTGCATCTTTCAAAATCCTTGTTGTCAAAATCCTTTTAATCAAGAGTGTCACTCCAGTTTTAAGGGTAGTAAAATTATATATTTTGCAGTTAAAATCACTGAGGAGAAGAAGAAAATCAGAGAAGAAAACTAGAATATTAAGCAAAGCAGATAATAATATTCTTGCATGACGCACTAAATTCAGCTAATTAACCTCTGCATCTTATCCATTTCACATTCTTGCTTATCCACTCTGTAACATTTGCAACCTTTGGTCAGTATACCATCCTGTATACTGTGATTCACTCTTCTCCAAACCAGTCAAAAGGTTAAAACTTTTTAACAGTTTTTTTAATACCATTAATCAAACAACACCTTTTTAGAAAACTCTAGATTCCTGGGTTTTTTTAATAACTGTCCACTTTGGAAACACCAAGGGGCAGAAATTCAGATCCAGACTGCTTTCAAAGTGCGAAACATAAAAAAAAAAAAAAAAAGTGGCAAAAGTTAAAGCCAGTCCAGATACAAGAGAGAGGGTGCAATTTCAAAAGAAGAATCTAGAGGAAAATTTAAAATTGCATTTGAGGGCAGTTATGTTATACACTGACAATTTGCTGAACAGCCACAATAATTTGAGTCCTCACAGATTCAGGCCCTGCCTCAAAACAGGTCACTCATTTCTCAAGTATTTGAACCAACCATTGTATTCCAGCAGAAGGCTTTCTCCAGCGTCCAGGGAGAAACAGAGAACTGACCTTGAACAATGAAGTTTAGAATATGAAAGACTAAAGATCCCAGACACAGTGAGACACCAAGAAGAAATCCTTGGCATATCTTGTTCAGTAAGTAGGGCATGTTGATGAATCCCTTTTTCTGGGAATATCAACCCAACAAATCTCATCAATTTAGACCCACCAGTGGTTATTTTAAGTGTATATTTTCAACTTTTCTTATGCAATAAAAGACAGATGACTTGTGTCTCTTGCACACATTAGTGTAAACATTCCCAGCACTGTGGGACTGTGGTGCAGAAAGATATATGACCCATTATTAATGTTAGTTGCATATTCCTTGCTGACCTGTTCCTCAAAGAGAATTAACACTTCTCCATTCCACTCTTGTTATCTCAAATCCAAGCCATGTATCAGAAACTTCAAATCTAGTTTGCTTTTTAACACGTGGGAGAGAAAAATAAGTAATCTAATGTGAGAATGATGGAACAGAATTTTTTTATAGGAAGAAACATTTTGTGAAGTTTTACCTAATAGCTAATGTCAATTCATTAGTCACAGAATCAAGGAATTGATTAGGTTGTGATTCAACCTGTGACTAAATACCACCACTTCAACCCGACCATGGCAGTCAGTGCCATGTCTAGTCTTTCCTTAAGGATCTCCAGGGACTCCACCACTGCCCTGAGGAGCCCATTCCAATACCTAATTATCCTTTTTGTGAAGAAATTCTTCCTAATGTGCAGCCTAAATATCCCCTCTTGTCCTACTGTTAATTGCCTGGGAGAAGAGGCTTTTTTGATTAGCAGGTCATTAGGAATGACCCATTAACCAGTGTTCTCCTCATTGTCATGCATTTTGGTTAATGAACTGTTAAGTCCTACATCAGTTTAGAGATACTGATTGTATTAATAATCAATGGCTGAAAGTCCATCACCTCTGTAGCTCTCCTTGGATACACACTGACACTACTCTTGTTTCCCTACCTCCAAGAATTATTTCTGGTAGCAGTCCTCGAGTCTCAATCAAGAGACACGGCTGCTTGAGATGATGAACAAAACGGAAAATAAATGCTTGGAAGAAATTGAAATAAATTGAGAGTGACCACACTGAAAGGTCTGGGGCTTATGAAAAGGAATGAAAAATCAAAATAAAGCAGTTCTTCTAGCTACTTTCAAAACAGAAGAATTCTGCATAGAAGACTCAGTTCTTTCTGGTAGGATCACAGAAGAAAAACAAGCTTCTAGAAGAAAAAGTACATTCCACAAAACTCAAAGCATCTGTTCATGAACCCAAGAGCAATAGCTCTTCCTAACTACTTATTTCTATTTCTTTCACACAGTGACCCTCATTTCTTTTATTGTCATACTTCACTCTGTTTTGAATCAATCATGTTGTATGTGTTGATGTAAAACCCATTTTCATGTATTTCACCTCCCTTCAATTTCACTGTCTTTGTTATAGAAAAGAAACACACAAAACAAATCTCCCTTGAGCAGGAGTTTTTGACTTGATTTTCAGAGATGTTAAATACTCACAGTTCACATCTCTGAGTATCATGTCGCTTATTACATTTCATGTCCTTGCACAGTTCAGCAAGGTATTAATTTTCTCTCTCTCTCTCCATCACATGTGTTCCTCTGGGTTTGGTTTATTTTCAATATTTTTGTACTCTTTGTACAAAGAGCTTTGTATCTTCTTGTAGTATTCTCTTACTTTTTCCAGAAAACTTCTGTAACTTTTTTATTGCATGTTCCATTTTGAACCTGGGAAACTTTTCTAGGAGAATGTCTACAAATGGGTAAAATTGATGCAAAAATATATGTCACTATAATTGGCATATTCTTTGACCACTGGTTACATTCCCTGCTGTCAACCAAGAAGACAATTATTACATTCACGCCTTCACAAGGTCTGTAAACTGTAGCAG
Source organism: Zonotrichia leucophrys gambelii (assembly GCF_028769735.1). NCBI lineage: Eukaryota > Metazoa > Chordata > Aves > Passeriformes > Passerellidae > Zonotrichia > Zonotrichia leucophrys. Next base: position 41,129,948 of record NC_088172.1, read on the forward strand.
GCTAAACAGCCTCACCTGAGAGAATTTTATTTAGTTTATTTCCAATAAACACAAACAATGTACTCACTGAGTCCAGTATTAATTTAAAAAGAAAAAATCATTGTTTTGTCCACCCTTTACAGACTGTCCTTCCAAATTGCTTCAATAAGGTGACAGGCAGCACAGAAGGTTGGAGTGGAGCATATTGGTTTCTATCTGCTGCTTCTAATGTCCTAATGGCTTTTCCCTTCTCCTTTGTGCTCCTTACTGGATTTTCTCTACTCCTCTGTGCATTTTAGTATCAGTCTGTAAGCAACAGTCTTTTGGGGTTGTACTTGCCCCAGTTTGGGTTTATCTGAAGGCCAAAGCCCCTTCACACTGGAGTGCCTCCTGCCAAGTGTGCACCCTGGGCTGCGTTTTTCCCCATTGCTCTGTGAGTCTTTGCACTTCTCCCAGTGTAACTCACCATGTATGTCCTCATATGTTACTCCCCTCATGGCTGCTGCCCCTTCTTAAGCAGGTCTGAACAGATGCCCCATGTGCTTTCCTGGTTTACTGAATTTCTGGCACCTGATGCGTTTGGGCATATGGTTGATTTATTTTTAAAATAGATAATATCATTGCCACACTTTGCATCCCTTTTCTAAAATTTGCTGAGCTTAAGAAATGCAGAAAGTCTCCAAAAATATTAAAATATTTCTATGTGTTAACCATCAGAGTTTGCTGAAAGAATTATGTTTACCATGCTCTTTTATTTCCAAACTATACATCATAACAACAATTTCAGGGATGTCTTAGCTCTCTTCCTGCCTATGAAGTCTACACTTAGGTCACTTCCACGTATCAAGCTTTTCTGTGATGAAAACATAATGTCTTGGAGTAAATGTTTCCTTAGTTCTATGCATGCTGAAGTTTTCCCATTTTAAACCTATCCCATGCAAAAAAATTATAGCACCCCTGCCTGTCCAGGTAGCCCGAAAGTAGAATTCTGGAAGTGTGTCAAACAATGAAGTTTTGGTTCAACTGACACCTGGTAGCCAGGGTTTGACACACCTCCGAGAATACACGGGGTTAAAAGCAGGCATCTGCCTGCATTTCTCTTTTTGGACATCGCGTCCGAGGATTTCAACCTCTCCCTCACCGGCACTGCTGCTGGGCGGGAGGGGCAGCATGCGTGAGCTGGGCCGGGACAGAGATGGCTGAGGGGGCATTCGGGGGCTTTCGATGGAAGGTGGCGGACCAAACATAGATTCGGCAGCACCTTTCCCAGTCCCCAACGGAGAGAGAAAGAGCACGCCGCCGGTCAGTAGAAGAGACGTTGTAGTGTATTATCACTCCTCAGGCAGACAGAGACTGAAAATTTTACCTTGTCTGCATAGATGAGCCTTGCGAAATGCTAATCCTCCTCGAAGCTGGATAAAAGGGAGATGAGAGATGATATGAGATAAGGCCTTGCCGTAGTTTTGGAATGATTGATGGGGAAGGAGGATGATGGAGTGGCTTGGGCATGGACGTTTTTGTAGCCATGGACTCAGTTGATCCTTCACACTGACTGCATTTAGGGGAGGCAGTGCCTCAAAACAGTAGGGTTTATTTGTAAGACCCCCCCCCCAGGGTTTGGAATATATGGGGGACATTTCCCAAAAGCAGACTGTACCTTTTTGGAGTGAGACAAGCATCCTTGAAGACTACCCTAAAAGCAGCTTGATCATGTCACGTGGTAGAGCACTGAGATGGAAGGAACAGTCACAAGCTCAAATAACTTTCCGGCGTGCCAAAGTGACAAGAAACATCGGGATTTCACTGTTTCCATAAAAGCTATGGAACAAGAAGACTCCTTTTCTCTCCATGAACGCAGTTTGGTATATAGTGTTGGCAAGGCTGGGTTTTTTAGAGAATTATTAGATTGGGAAGTTAGGATGGGTGGAGGAAAATTGGTTCTTTGTGGTTTTCTAATTTTTTGTTTTTCCTTATAGTCTTTCCTATTTTTTCTGTAGTTTTAAGGTAAAAAGTGTTATTTAAAGTTTAAGTATGACTGTTTGTATCCTGTCACATTCCAGCAGACACATGGGGCATTTTCATGGCACGGCTCTGTCCAGTCAACCAGACACTGCCCACCCCAGATCTCAAATAAAAGTCCTAATTAAAATCAAATAAAATATGCATGGAAAAAAATCAGGCACAGTTGAAATTCCTGTTCCAAACTCTGTCTCTAACAGTCACTATCAGCTGTTTTCATAAAGGCTTCTCAGATTTAAGCCCAAACCACATCACACGGCACTGACTCTTCGAACAGCAGGTCAGCTATCCATCACTACAGCACCCAGAATCGTAAACCCAGGAATGGGCATCAGCTTGTCAAATTCTCACAAAATATGTTCAGCATGTCTCATCAGTCACAAACAGTGAAGGACAAAAGCAGCAACAACCACCTGGTCAAAGTGGTTGAGAAGAGGGAGCAGTAAAATTAGTTCAGTTTCCTACTTTTCACCTTCCCAGCTAGAAGAGATTTTATTGTTTGCAAGATGAGCTCTCTGTATGTTACGCTGACTTTCAGAATTAAGGATCAAAGGTATCTTCATCTTCAAATACCCTTTAGTCTTTTGCTTATAATATCTTAAAAGGAAAGGAGGGAGGAGGCAAATCAGTCCTTTTTCCTAATCTCTCTAACTGGTATGGAAATCCATACCAACAAAAACTGGACAAATGCTACTTTGCATGACTAAAAATACTATTAATCTGTGATCCTTTATCATACTTGGATGATCATTATGCCAACCAAGCAATCTGTTAATATTTATAATATCTGAAATTTCCAAAAATATGCACAAACAAATAGGAGGAAAACAACTCTAATCCTGCCTCACTGTCAATGGGGATTAATTTCATTCAAATAAATATGTTTATGAAAATAAAGAAAAATTCTTTCTGCAAACAGCTGGTTAGGTTTGACTGGTTTCTTTAATTCATTCAAATAGACCATTTAGACTGGGTGCAGTAATTGTTCTTCTCCCGTGCTGCTGCTTTGCTAATTGCTAATGTTGGTGTGTGTAAATACCAATTAAATCTGTTCCGATTTACTCTTTTTAACTGGTGCTTAGATTTTAAGGGGAAAAATGGCTTTTTAAATTTATATAGACAGTGTGTGTCCTTTATGATTTTCACAGCCTGTTCCAGTTAACAACAAATGAAGATAAATACGAAGCAAAATCTGTTTGGTTCTTCTTTAGAACAAATAGCCCCATTTACAAGGTGTTACCAAATACCTGGCATTTTCTTATCCATTACTTATTTGTATTTTGACCATTAAATTCTAACCTTTTGGCCCATTTGGTCACTTGCTTGTGATTTCCTATGTATCATCCACAGAATAATGACAATGCCAAGGTAAATGTTATCTCACCAATTTACCTCAGTGTTAATTGCCAGTGCTTTGTTGGTGAAGGGTGACAGTAATGACAAAGGAGGTGACAAAGAGAAATGAAATTCAAGTGGAGCTAAAGAAAGTATGAAAATGCCTCCTTGGGTTTTATGTGTTTTACTTGACCCAAGTAAGCATCATTCCTTTAAATCATCATTTCAGGCTGCTTTCTTCTGACATTCAGAGGATAATTTAGCAAGCTGGTCTGGTAAGAGTGATTGACTACAGATGTAATACTGGGTCGACAAAAACAGAGGTGAAATGAAAGAAATAAGAAGGAGGGGGAAAAAATATTTGGGTTTTGGGGTTTTTTTCCCCCCAAACCCAAACATTGTTTCATTAAATTCACATAGATTCAAGAATAGATTACAAATAAAAACTAGGTGACACACTTTTACTTAGCTATGATTAAATGGTGAAAACAGAAAGGAAACTGAAAATTAAGTTTGCTCTGCAGCAATTGTTTTATTAGGTTTAGAGCGGTGAAGATCCATCACAGAGCTTTTGTGTTCGACAGTCCCATCAGTGCACCTTATTCCTGATCTATGGGGTTCAGCCTAGAGCAGAGAGTGCCAGGAGCCACACAGAGATTGCACATTCAGCCAGCTCTGAGATAACCTGCTGCTGAGGGCAACACTGGGAATTGATGAGCAACAACAGAGTGGAGTAATGAGAATCAAAGGAACTTGTTTCACACTGGATTCCTCACAGCTATCTGGCCTTTTTTTTTTTTTTTTCCCTTGGGTCAGGGTCTGTTTTCAACCTCCAGTCATTCATTGGGGTTGTAATTCTGCAAACTGGGTCTGTGCATTAGAGCTGCGCTCACTGCACTTGCTTAAACCAGAAGAGAAGGTCGAGACAGCAAAAAGATACTTTGACACCTTCTGCTCACACAAAGGGGTGCAGAACTCTCTAGTTTCCATCAGGGACTAAGATGAAAATATCTCAATCATTCAACAGCTCTGTAGCTGGTTATGCAGTTGTGACTAGTTACTGATAAGCAGAGCATTTATTCTAACATTTACTAGCATTTACTCTAGCATTTACTAGCATATACTCAAGTTTCAGTGCATTTCAAATGCAACCCTCTTGGCTCACTTCTTTCTAACATTATAAATCAAGATTTACACCAGTAAAGTGTTCATTTTCAGACTGACTACCCCTGCTAAATGTTTCTAGTGGAAGTGGAGGCATTTGATAGAGTTTTTACAGATACAGATAGTAGGATTTCTTTTACTTTTGTTATGCTCAATGAACACTCTAGAAGGATTTAGAGGGTACATTTTAAAGCAGAATCTGAGATCTCTTCTTCATTGTTTGGGAAAAATTTTTAAAAGTTGGTAATATCCAAACATGGATCTTCATATATAATAACATCTCTACAGTATCACAAGTTATATAGCAATTTACAACCAAAATAGATGCTGACTTCTCTAGTGTGAATTTTCAAGGCTTTTCCTCAGGGGCTGGGCTATATTATGCTGCAGCTTTTCCTGGTATTTAGTCAACTGCTAGGTTAGCAGCACATGAGATCACAGAATCACAGAATGCTCAGCTTAATCATTCTCTACAACTGCCTAAATAGAAGTTGGAGCAAGGGGCTGCTCAGTCTTTTCTCCAATTTGACAAGTGATTAGACAAGAGGAAACAGCCTCAAGATGCAACAGGAGAGGCTTAAATTGCTATTAGGAAAAATTGCTTCACCAAAACTATATTGAAGCATTGAGCCTAGGGAAAGTGGTCAGCCTAGGGAAAGTGGTCATCCTTGGAGAAATTCTAAAAATATGTGGATGTGGCATTTGGGGACATGGTATAGTGGTAGATTTGGCAGATTAATGGTTGGACTCAATGATCTTAAAGGGCTTTTCTAACCAGAAGTATTCTATGATTCTGTGATTTGCTAACCAAACAATTTGCTTATGAAATTTAATTCCAGTTGGTAGAAAAGGTTCTATTTATTTCTCACACATCCCTTTAAGCAAAGCTGCAGTCCTTTCCTACTTGTTAATAACTTGTAGAAACTATATTAAATAACATTTTAAATAAGGGAAATCAATTTCACATCATACATTCCTGTTTTCCTCTTTCCATTTTCACCATCTTCTTCTCTCTCTGATAAGGAAGGCTAGTACTAAACATTCTGTTAATGGTTGTCAAATCAATCATGGTTTTCACTGCTAGAGTTATTCTAGAAAGAAGCAACACACTTTAGAAGAAATCAGAGAGGGGCTGAATGAGATAATGTAAAATCACTTACACAGACGCTCTGGAGATGGAACCCCGTTTAATATTTTATATAGACATTAACCTGAGAGTGGAAGGAAGAGGGTAATGGATGGCCTATTGCTTTTACCTACAGGACAATTTTCTGAAGCAAACTGTCTCCCCTGGGGCAGGGATCACACATGCTGAAAATCCATAAAGAGGGTCACAGATGAATGGAGATTGAGCAGATTCAAAATTCCCACGTGAGCACAGTGGAAACTGCAGACAGACCAGGTGGTGAAACTTGTCATACTACACACAGCCATGGGCCATTGCCATCCAAATGCTCAATTAGTTTATTATGGCAACAGACACACCATGCTGGTCAAATAACTAGCACATCTGCAGAAACTACAGAAAATAATCAATTATTGAAGAAAGCTATCCACAAGTAACATTACTCTTACCCTTTCTTGTTCTTCGCTTTCTTTTTGTTTTTCTGTCTAGTTGTCCAGCTGTAGAGATTACCCCAGAGAGCCAGAAATCCATGAACTATATTTAGATATGAGAAACATGGAGGGAAGAGGAGGAGAGGAGGAGCACTGATGAGAAAGAAGGCATTAAGTTTGGTTGATTGGCTGATTTGGTATGGATTTTTGGGGTTTTTTTAAGAAAAAGAGTAAAAAACACATTAAACATTTCCAGGTGACCTTCAAAACAATGTGGACATTTCCTATGTGGAAACAGTGCAGCACACAGTGTGTTTTCATGCAGTGTAGCATAATATAGGTCAATATATAAATATGTAGGTCATAATAGACAATTTTCTGACCTAGAGGAGAGTGAAATTTTTCAGCAATAGAGGTGTCAAATCTTAAAAAAAATGCAGAAATAGAGGTTTTGGGTGCTAATATTTTATTAGCTTTTATCACAATATTTTATATTGTACTAACTCCATGTAATAGATCTTGTTTCTTCCCTTAGGGACTTCCTGCTATAGGAGTTCAAATCCACAAAAGTCAAGGTCCTTCATGGTCTTGAATTATTTTTCACTGTTTTTCAATGAATGAATTAGTTTGGTAAGCATCAAAATAATTCTCTACAAGAGAAATTCCAGTTTTCTAACAATTATCTCTTCCTAAAGAAGTTTATCTTCCACAGAATCAAAGACCAATGTCCTGTATTTTAAAATTTCATTATTTAAGAAGTCTAATTTTAAAAAAATATTTTCAGAAATGAGAAGAATGTTCATATAAGCTTTCAGGAGAAGCAGTAAAACAATTTCTGATATGCCTGAGAATTCAACAAAGGAAAATGCTAAGATGGATCTGATCTACCCGTACTTTCACATCTGAAATCTAGCCTGTAGGCAACTCTGAGATGTTCCTATGACTTTGTTCTCAAAGATTCTGGTACAGCCGTTCATCTACAATTCACTGTTCTTTCAGCTTTTGTGGTTTCCAGACTACACTGTTTACTGTTTTAGGTAATAAGAACAGCATGTTGAGCCACAGCAATATAAAAGCTATAAATCATTAAATAACCTTAAGAAATTATGGTTGAACTCAGACATTTTTCTAAGGGTCTAGTGAATCTAAAGTGGAAAACAGCTATATTTCTGTGCCTGTAATTTCTGTCCACATATGAAAAATGCTTAAAGAGGCATAGGTCAGACCCAGAGGGAAAGTGGCCTTTACCAAGAAAGAATTTTGTATAGTAATAATTAAAGCAGAATTTGATCACTAAAACACACTGTAAGGTCAACTGTGTTATCTATAATTATGGTAAGCAATGTGGACATTAAGATGAAATACTGAACTCTTAGTACCTGGGCGAGGGGTAGGGAGGATATTTTGAAGCATGAAAACCAAAGCATACTGTTTATGTGTCCTTTTCTTGAAGTTCCACTTGAACACTATAATTGTTCTTAATCCTGATAAAGCAGCAGAACTTTATAGCTTACACTGCTCTCATCATGTTGCTCAATTCATGGTCAGTTTTGGGATGTGTGAGCATATGGTATAGTGCCAGGAAGCTTTTGTGGGTTTGGGATAGAGACAAGAACATAGATGTTTCAAATTAAAAGGTAAAAGAACATGGTTAATATTATATTTCATTTTAAAACTAAAATGAGATGATCTACCGACACACAGGTCAAAAATATTTGTAGGTTTCTGTAGGGGGATACAGTACGGTAAATAAAAGTAGTATAGAATATAATCTTACCCCCCTAAAGGGTTGCAGCTGAGCCAATTATTAAGGATTAGGAGCAGGCCTGATGTTAACAGGCCACACCTGTAGCCAATAAGAAGCGTGTTACAAAAGAGTGGATTGGTTGAGGAAAACTGGACTCAGTTGGCTGCTGTGAGGACAAGGGAGAGGCAGTGCCTAGAGGAGCTGCCTACAAGAAGCATCAAGGAGGTATGAAACTCTGGCAATATGGAACTCTTGCAATGTAATGATACTAGAACCTTTGTAATATAATGATAACAGGTTTTTTTAAGGACCCTGGATTTCCCAGACCCTGATAGGATGCACCCATGAGTGCTGAGGTTATCTTATGTCACTGTGACGCCACTTTTGATAATCCCTGCATTGATCATGGAAACTGGGCTAAATATCCATGCACCAGTACTGGGTTGTGGGATCTCAGCACCTCAGGACTGAGGTGCCGAGTCACCGATACCACCCTTGGGGGGCTCGGGAGTCCTGGAATGTTGCCAGAAGTGTCTGGTGGCTGAACTTTGATCCTACACAGGAGATGACACCTGTATGAGGATAGGAGAATTTCACCGGGATGAATGGTGAAGGGATAAGTTAATTAGAGAGTGAAACACAGGGTTTAGGATTTCTGTACAGGGGGGTTTAGAGAAGTAAGATGGAGGAATTGGGGCGTGTCCTGTCCTTCTTCTCCTCCATCTTCTGTGGTGATGGTGGCACTTTGGGATTGGTTATTACTAAAAGTGCACTGGTTAATAAGGGTAAAAGGTATTGGGGAAAAATGATAAATATTGTATACGTAACTTTGAGTATAAAGATAGGTGACCGCCCCGGAGGGCAAGGAGTGTGCTCATGGCTGGCTGCTGAGCAGACCTCTGTCGGGCCGAGAGAAAATCTTTTAGATAAACAATTAATAAACACCGAGACCGAGAAAAGATTTGAAGCCTCTTCTCGTCCTTTGAAGCGCGGGCTGCCCCAAGGCCACCCCGGGCCTTTCCAGGCCATCTAAACAGCCGGGATTCGGACACTGGGTTTGGTACCATTCAGCATCTTTATCCACAATCTGGAAAACAGGTCAGTTTGATGAGCATACAAAGCTGGGAGGAGCAACAATATGCCAGAGGGTCATGCTGCTGTCCAGAAGGATCCCAACAGTCTGAAGAAATGCATTGACAGAAACCTCAGGCAGTTTAACAAGGAGAAGTACAAAATCTTGTACCTGGAGACAAACAGTCCCAGACATCAATTTATGCTGGGGATAACCCTGTTGGAAAGCAACTTGTGGGAAAAGGACCTGGGGATCCTGGATGACACCAAGCTGGCTATGAGCAGGCAAAGTGTCCTTGCTGCAAAAAGACACAGTGGTATCCCGGTTTGCATTAGACAAAGTATTTATTGCCAACAGGTGAAGGGAGGTGATCCCTCCCCTCTGTTCTGTGCTGGTGAGTGCACACCTGGAGTGCTGTGGCCAGTTCTTAGCCCAGAGAGATACAGAACTCCTGGAGAGAGCCCAGAGAAGGGCCATTGAGATGATGAAAGACCTTCACATAGGAGGAAAGGCAGAAAGAACTGGGACTGTTCAGCCTGGAGAAGAGGAGGCTCAGAGAGGACCTTATCAATAGCTGTAAATACCTGCAGAGAGGGAGGAAGGAGGGTGGAGCCAGGGTCATTTCAGTGGTGCCCAGGGACAGACCAGAGTCAATGGGCGCACACTGCAAAAAAGGAGTTTCCATCTGAACACCAGGATGCACTCTTCTATTATGAGGGTGGCTGAGCATTGGCCCAGTTTTTCCACAGATGTTGTGGCCCTCCTTGGATATATTTAAAAGCCATCTGGACACAATCCTGGGCAACCAGCTATAAGTGGCCGTACTTGAACGGGGAGTAGGACCAGGCAGCCTTCGGAGGTCTGTCCCAACCTCAATCATTCTGCAGTTCTGAGAATAACCACTTTTGTTCAGAAAGGGATGCAGGACTTCTGCTTTGATGTCTCTAAAATCACACTTATATCCTTCCAATGGTTAACATATTACTAGTTAGGTAAAATATATGCTGGATTTAGTCCTTCATCAGGAATGCAAATTTAAGAAAAGAACTGTAGGAAGTGAATATTCTTATTTATCCCTGATATTATCAGCATGGTATCAACATGATATTATCAGCATGCAGGCTGGCATTGCCCATATATCAACAAAGGAGCCCAGTCACTTCAGGGAGAAGGACTAGATGCACAAATAATGAAAATCATGTGTGCAGTGAGTTACCTATGTCAGTGGACATGACAGCAGTCGTTTCAGTGTTCAGTCACCAGCAGCTAGCCTAAGAATGTGTTCTGTGAAATAGCCTTTATAATTTTTCCAGTTCTAGGGTAGTTCAGTATAGGTGCCTTTGAAATGCTTAAGTATAATCAGCAGTTCATTTTCCAAGAAATTTATCTGGTTTTCTTACCATATTTTTCAAGGTTAGTGGTCCTGGTGGTTAAAATCCAACACCACAAATATATTTTCTTTTCTCTTACAATAAAGTCCATTATGCAGTATCCATGAGGTTTTCATTATGGGCATTTATTTACAACATTTTCAGAGACGTTGGAATGTCTTGATGAATTACAGCTCTTATTGCATAACCCAAAGAAAAAAAGCAGAAGTAATTAAAAATATTAAGTTAAAGTAAGGATTATGCTACTAGTAATTATTCTTTTATTTATAATTAGGACAATATAATCCAACCAATATTTTCCAAAGAGGAAAAAATCAAATAATTTCATTAAAATCAACCCTTATTTTATCACAAAAAATTAATAACAATTGACAATTTTTAATAATAGCGCAAGTTCACTTGTATTGTTTTATTGACAGCAACATATATCATTTTCATTCTCATATGCTAGCAAAGAATTAATCTGGTGATCTTATGTTCATATATGAATATTAACAATTTAGATTGCTTGAGTTGCTACAACAATAGGTTTTCCATGGATAATTCAAGTAAGTAACCACATGCTCTTTTTCCCAAATAAAATTTGACACTTAAATAAAAAATATTGCACCCTTCTTTCGGCCAGTGCCACTATTATTCTAAGATGTGATGCACTGAATACAGAAAATGAAAGTATTGGTAGAGAGGATGTTAAATTACCTGTAGGTGCAAATATAACAATTATGAAAAAAGCATGTAAGTTTTCCACTATTACTCGATCTTTATTTTTCCAAGAGGCATTTTTATCTCCATACTGTAAATAAGTATGACCTATATAAAAATGTCGAAAGCAGAGTAAATACTTATTTTTTTGTTTTTCAATAAAACACCTCTAAACAGGTGGTCTAAATAAATTTTGAATAAGTACAAGAAAAGCATAGTACCCTCATCAGTGCTCAAAAAATAATCCTATCGTGCAATAAAAAGACACAAGGAAAAAGGATATTAAAGACTGTGCTAAGGGTGATCTTAGTAAATTCACTTTTGAACTCACATTTCATATGTGGTAGGAAAGAGCTCAAGGTTCTAATTATACTAAGTGTTTAAGCACCTCATTCCTTTGAAGCCAAAGGGAGTTGAACATGTGTTCCTGAAGGCAAAACAGGCACACACGTGCACTCAGACAGCTCAGAGCCTGTATGGACACATTCCTGCTCATCTGCTAGAGCACTGCTGGGACAGCAGTGATGGAGACAGCCTGGAGCAGCTGTCTGCATTCACAAAGTAGCTCTAGGATAGTTCATGCATGCCCCCTCTATGGAATTTGCATACACAGGTGTGGAATTTTAGGGATAATAATAGATCCCCTAGCCCAGGTATAGCCAGACATGTAACATTTAAGCCCTTATAGTAATCACATATATCTGGGTTTTTCTGTGTCATGCTGTACTTTACAGCCTCTTTCATTTTAATAGCAAGCCTGGTGCACCCCCTTGTCCATCCCTGATGCTCATCCTAGCAATATTAGTAACACAGGGGAGAGATACAGGATAGAGTAGGAGAAAACAGCAAGAAGCCAGTTCCCACAGAACTAGATCCTGTTGTGTAAATAACCTGGTAATTATCTGATTACTTCCTCTCTTAAGTGCAAGCACCAGCCTTGCACCTCATCCCAGGCACACTAAACTGCATTCCTGCACAATGGCACCCTTGAAGGAAATCACATCTCCACCTTTTGTATCTCCACAACTGCAGACTCACAGCTGCAGGAAGCTACAAGCTTCCAAGAGCAAAAAGCCAATTTGTCTGTGTTCTGAAACAAAGGGAGACTGATTGCATCAGTCCTACTTCTACATCTAAACTGAATCCTGAATTGATCCAGTATTAGCCTTTGGATTACATCTCTACCAGACATGAACAGAAACTGCAGGGCAACAATTGTATCAGGAAGTCCATTGCTGTGGAGTGTAAAAAACCAAATACTGCATGGTCTACTTCTCTTGCTCATCTGTGACATCCTAAACATCAGCACATCCCCAAAGTAGAGAAGCCAATTGCACCAGAAGGCTGATAAGAGACTCTGATCCAGTATTTGCTAGAGAGGTTTGAAAGCATTCTTTGATTCTATTCTGACTCTAAAAAAAAAAAAAAAATTACGCGGTTAGACCAGTTTTAGAGGGCAAGGGCAAAAGCAAAACATCTGCATATTTCAGAGTTCACATATATCTTTCCCCATGCTACTCTTGCAATACACTGCATGGATACTGATAAGGTGAGGAAGACTGCCTGCTTTGTTTTGTTGTCCAGAGGGAAAGCTTGCTTCACCTGGGAAGATAATTGCTTTCTCCTGGTTCCCACACAGTAAACACTTGTAACCAAAACACACAGAGAACTCTAATGCATGCAAAGGAGCTGAGGATCCAAAAACTCTATCAAACAAAAGGCATTTTTTCTTTGCATTCCACCTTTACCTTTCTGCATCACCCTGAGGGAGGCTGATTCTGTTTATTAGGGGAAGGAGGAAAGACATTTCCAAAGTCTTACTAGCACCTCTGCCATCTGTTTGCCATTCCACTATTACATCACAGCATACAAAATTATTGGACCATGACCAATACCTGCCTAGAGATTTTTCAGATACCACTTCCCTTCTCATTCCCCTGATGAGTCAAGTGTAGCTGCCCTGTCTTACATCCTTCTTCTACTGTTACATCTTTTGTCCATTATCTTCCAGCATATGAACCTTACCACCTACTCTCACAAAAAGCTGCTGCTAGGTCCACCTAGGTGCTGTAGGGGGAATTTCATTTCTGCCGGTTTTCACAGGTATCGATTTAAGCTAACAGATGCATGTTATCTGCTGTAAAAGAAAATTACTGTTTTCATTACTAAGAAAACACTTTCTTGTTGTCAAAAGAAAGCAGAAATGATGTCCTTGCATTAAAAGGCTTTTAGGAAGAAAATAGGCATTGAAATAGGCATTGAACTCCTGCTCGCAGTCTATTTCTTATGAGACTTTTTGTTCTTTCGAGTATGAAAAGGCCATACTTCCTTCATGCCTACTGAGATTAAATGGAGCCTATATCTGGAGAATATATTCACATAGGACACCTTATTTCAACAGGGCAAACTCAATTTAGCCACAATGCTTTTAAAGGCATGGAATGGGCCCCCATTAGAATGGGTCCAAAATCATACACATTCAGGCTTTCTTGTGACCTCTCCAGAAAGGGAAGACAAGAAGTAAGAAAACACAGATTACTCTCAGTTCTTAAAACAGAAAAGAGTTGTGATTATACCAACATAGTAAAGAAGATTCTGCCATCTTATTGTATTTTTTGTGTTGGGGTTGTTGGCAAATCAATTCTAACAATCTTCATGTTCAAGGTAAGAAATAACATCTATGACTTGTCCCTGAAATATGTACTTACATTCAAGTCCAAGGGAAGCTAGAGAAGATATTAAGCTGTCTTTAGGGATGAGACTTGGCCCTAAGAGTGGATAATATTTCTCCTGCTTCTTCTGTTTCCTCTCATCTAGTCAGTGCTTAAGAGCTGCAATGCATTGTGAGCCCTTCCTTACACCATCTGCAGAATGGGACAGCCATGCTTCTTGGGAAAGGATGAACAGACTCCAATAAGGATGCATGGTGTTTTCTTGCAGGTTGAGAGTTGACAAACATTCCTGGGGTTCCAGCCTTTTAGGAGACCTGCCTGTAAGTCAACACAGTCTACTCCAAAAAGGGTCTAAATGGGAGCCTGCTGGCTCAGGAGAGGGACTGGCAGCCTCCCTGAGGGGCCATCCTGAGGAAAGGAAGCCTGGCTGCTCTATGACATGGATGGGGATAGAGGCTTAACTGTAGGTACACTTAGTGGCTGGTGGTCTGTGCTCTCTTTTCTGACCACCCTGTTTGGATGGACTAGCAAACTGATTTTTAACTGAAAGAGTCTAGTGACTGAAAAGCCTGCTGGTATTTTGAGGTTTCACTTTGCCATTTGCGCACTTCCCAATTGGAAGTGTCTGCCATGGAGTAGCTGAGAATGTTCTTCAGTGTTTTTCATCTTTCATTCTTCCTCCCAGACCCAGAGGTGGTTCTGCTGACCTGACAGGGCAGCCCTAGATATGTAAGGTATGATAAGAAAACAGAAAGATAAAAACAAACAGAACACATAAACACCATCACCACCACAACCCCCCAACTCTATCCACAGCAATAATAATGTGGAAGAAAAGCTCTGTGTTCTCCAGTACCAGATAATTTTGCACAACTGAAGCACAGCTACAAGTTTGCTCTTAATCATTCTGCTATGAGGGGTGGAAAGAGGGACATCAGATTAAGGTTGTCTATTATTATCCTGACCCTCACATTTATCTCATTCTTCTTAGGTGATAAGCCAAACCTGAGTTAGTTGTCCAGGTTGCCTTAAAAATCAGCACTCAGAGAATAACCTTTCTATGGATTATTAATCTCTGGCACCAAACATTGTATAGATTCTAACCTGTAGGTACTTGAAGTTAAAGATGAAGAAAGCCCTCAATGCTCAATTCAAAATTTTTTGACAAAATTCTCATTAGCTGAAGTAGAGTTCTGGAAAATTGTCCTACTTTAATACGATACAGAATACTCTGGAGCTTTGGATTGGTGTACCAAAACTAGAGTAAAACACACAGTCAAATAAAGGACAAGGGATCCTTTAAACCCTTCTCAATTTGAATTGAACTATTAACTTTCTTTCCTTATGGGCCCTATCTGAATTGTCCCAGTTCTGCCATTTACACCAACCTCTCCTGGGATTTTATTACTCACTGACTGTGCTGTATCTGCTGAGACGTGGTTTAAGGATACCAAGAAGTATGTAGTAATACTCCTTACATCCTTGCACAACAGAGATATGTTAGCAGCCTCCAAGAACAAATTCAAATGTATATCTCCACACAAATGCTCCCCAACAGTGTAAAATACAGAATGCAGAACACATTCAGATGCACTGCAGAAACTAAGTGATAAAGTATATTAATAAAAACACTCTGGACAATAAATATTCTGTCATTTCAACACTGTTTTGTCATTACACCAAAAGGGTTCAATCTGGTTATTAAGTGCTTGAAAAAAATGTGTCCTGTTTAATATAATCTTTTGTTAGACAAGTTAATTAAGGTGAAGAAATGCAATCTAGCAATTGTATTCTTCATAAGCAGTATAACAGAATAACTGCTGAACTTCTGTAAATCATATTCCTTTCAGCAAACACACCCACAAAGACTAAAGCTTAGCCTATTCTGACAAATTCCTCATCATGTTGAAGTTCAACAAAAATAAGTGGGAAGAAGATTGCAAGTACTACACTAATGCTATCCAGAATGGATATGAAGACCATTCTGTATAGCCAATCAATCTAATATGTAAGAACAGAAGGATAATTAACTTCAAATTAATGGCTGGTAAAGAATTAGGTACACAATAAGCCAACTTCTCAGCTATACAAATTGGCACAAGTGTAGAACCTGATCTGCTCTATGCCTCATAAATCATTGCAATTATAGTCAGTAAGACTAGAAAACAACATCCAAAGGTTGGTTCATTTACCCCCTTGCCAATGGTGGGATCATTTGCACTGACGTCATTCCTCACAAAAGCTTGTCCAGTCTGTTTCAGAAACACCCAGGAATGGGAAGTTTATAAGTTTTCAGCAGTCTGCTCTTATTCTTAACTGTGAGAATATTTTTTTCTCAGTCTGATCTAAGTCCTACCTGCAATGAAACCCTCCTTGTCATACAAACATCAAGGGAGAGATTATTGCCTTCTGTATCACAGCCATATTTTACATACATTTCTGTCTTTTTCACTCTTTTTCTCTAAACCATCTGAGATATTCTTTCTGAATCAGCCATGGTTTATATATTCTTTTTTCTCTACCGTCTGATCTCTCTTACTAAATTCTTAACCACAAAGAATGACTACAATTACAGAATACACTGTAACCACTGCATAGCTAAGTCTGTACTCTATAAAGGTAGAGGCCTTTGAATGTGTGAGAAGGTTCTCACACATTTTGAACAGAAAAACATGGATAAATAAATCTGAGAATCTGGACTTCAGTATCTCTTGATAGCAAGTATCCATGAATCTCATTCCTCTGTTTCTGAAGATTGAAATTCACCCAATAATGCCAACTCTCTCTAAGAGAGTGAGTTTATACACAGGAATGTGCATAAAAGGATATAAGTATATTTTTTCCCCAAAAAAGATAGAAATGGTTTTGTGCTCATATATTCTGTTCTGCTTTGATACTCTCCTTTTTGTGAAGGAGTTAGTTTCCTTACTAGAGAACTTAAAATTCTTTCAAGTAACACATTACTGCCTGCTGATTCTGATGATGAATTTTAACAGGGTGAATTTAATCCTGGAAAAACAGACATTTGAATTCTGATATTTGCCATGTGATAGGAATGTATAATCCCTCATAATCTCAGTCTGTCATAGTGTAGTAGCAAGGAAATAAAAAGAACCTATTAATTATACTTATTCAATAGTGCAGCGTTAAACCATTGCCTTTGCAGAATCACCTCAACCACTAATTTTCCTCAAAAGTGGAATTTATTAACTGATCATCTGAATTCTCTTATTGCTAGACATAGCCAACCTTTCTTTATGAACTTGTTTTTTTTGTTTTTTATTTTGTGCTAGATTTTGCTGCAGGTCTACTAATGAGGTATGTCTTTCCTGCTTTAAACAAGTGATCAAGATAACTACTTTGTTCACTTCACTAATCTCAGAAATAGACATTGATAGTAAAGTCATGCTTTGATTACCAGACCACTCTGGATTTTGTTGGGAGTGAGGCGAAGGAATGTTGCAAGCCTCCTCTGAAATCTTTTTTTCATAAACACCAGTTCTTGGCAAAGCTTGCCAGGCTTACTCCTTTTGTTTTACCTACTGGCTATTGTTCATTGTATTGCTAACTTTTCACCTCAGTTATCACACCACTGTACACATGTTAGGATGCCTTTAATTATTCCCATCAATCTCCCTTTATTGACTAAAGTAACTTCATATATCATCCTAACCAGCAGCAATTAAAGTCAGGGTGAATACTTCAAATGCAGCATTTCTCCTGGTCCTTAAGTTAGGTCTGGCTATGTTGATCTTTTAACAGAGCACAGCAATATTAGCTCAGACCCTGAAAACAATGGACATTTACTCAGATGTAGTGCTGTGCTTATTCAATTCACAGTTCAGGGTGGGCCTGTGCAATATCTGTGCAATGTGTGAAGCATCATTCAGAGATGTAGTTATTCTCTGGTATATCTCACTTTAGCCAGAGGAGTATCCTCCATTCAGCTCCAGATTCTGTTTATGTACCACTATGCATCTAAACTGGCTTTTTGCAGTCCTGAGGGAACAAGGTACCGTCACAATCCTTCTTGTATTTATGTCTGATTCCCTTGGGAAATTGGGGCAGTTCCAATAGGGAAAGGAAGTGCAAAGGTTAGAAGTTATGCATTACATGCTTCTAGGTTTCCCAGACTATACAGGGAAGTACTGGGACTGCAGGAGACATTCTCTCACAAGCATAATTTATTCCTGTGTTCTTTTGAGTAGTTGTATTTCCCATGTGATTCTTCATTAAGAATGTTTCATTAGGAATGTTCTACACCTCAGCACTATTTTTATACACCGGTGCATTTCTCTGCTATCTTTGCTTGAAACATTCTTTTTATATTCATCTTACCAAGAATAGCCATTGCAGGCACACACACTCCCCACAAAAAAAGATAAAGACTAATTGTTCAAAATATCCTGGGCTTCTGCATTTGCACCTTTTTTTCTGTTTGTTTGTTTTGGTTTTCTTTTCTGGAACCATGGCAAAAGGTTTGTCTCACCCCCCATCTGAGGTTCCACTGGTTGGATATCCTTGGTATCTGACCCACACCTTTACTTAACTTTCAATGTTTAGTTCCTAATGCATGTTTTTAACTTGAAGATTACAAATAAGAGAGAGTCATTATCTCCCCAAATCATTCACTATGCTTTTGAACCTTCCAATTCTGAGTTTCAGAT
This sequence comes from Zonotrichia leucophrys gambelii, assembly GCF_028769735.1. Lineage (NCBI taxonomy): Eukaryota > Metazoa > Chordata > Aves > Passeriformes > Passerellidae > Zonotrichia > Zonotrichia leucophrys. The sequence continues at coordinate 41,148,253 of NC_088172.1, forward strand.
AATCCACTGGAGATGAAGGCTGCAGGACTGAAATTAATTTACTTTACTTTTAGAGTAGAATATGCCTCTGTGATGAAATTGGGCTAGTAGGGTAACAAATAAAAGAAACTAGTTCACCTCCTCTGAAGAATCTTGCATTCTGTGAGAAAAAAAGAGTTTGTTTTTTTACTGTGGAAATTCAGAATTTCCTCTCAGTATACTCAGAAAAACTTGAACAGAAACAGGTATTTCAGTGGACACTTTAAAGAAGTGATGACATTTTTGTAAATATATTTCAAAATTTTTTTTGGTCGAGAGAACTGACCCAGGCAAACACAGAGGTTTAACCACTGGTACTGACTGTGGAAGCCCATGGCTTGCCCATAAGCATGAGGGAAGTAGAGGCAAGGGTAAACCATCTCTTTCAGTCCTCAAGTTGTTTGTTTCTGCCTCTGCCATCCAGGCTGCTTCCATTATCCCACCAAGCCCAAGGGCCAAGAACAAGAGGAGAAAAGTCCCTTGGTTTCTCTAATACTTTCTTACTACTACAGACTCAAAAACAATCCCAGCTTTTTTTTTCTCCCTAATGATGCTGGGCAAACTTTAAACCCAAGTTTACCCAGCATCATTATGTCCTGTTCAAATCCTCCTCATGAAAAATACTTCAAATCTTCAGAACTAACACCTAAGACAAACCTATACTTTGAGGATACAGGCTCTAATCCACCTTTCTTGAAGTTGGGTCTTCCCAAGGTGGGAAAAATGGAAGAACTGGAGAAGGACTGGGATCTTGCAAGACAAGACCTTCTGGGCCAATATCTCAACAATTCAGAAGTGTTCAGCCACTTTCCCCAGAGTAGGTATTTTTGCCAAAGAAATGTACTGAAACATTAAACTCTGCCTGGTACTCTTAAATTGGTTTTGTTTGCTGTGTGAGCTAGTGAAGATTCATGAATGGCACTGGTGACAAAGCACCTTGACATCTCTGTCCCTGGACACATTTCAGAGAAGCCAGCATCCATAATCATGCTTTCACTGCAGATCCTCTGCAGAAAGATTTGTGAACTTACTGGCTCCATCATGTGTCCTCCAGAGAACACTGCAAGGGAGAAACACTCCTTGGATTGTTCATGTTTCTAAGCTTATAAGTGAAAATAATCCAGTTTTGAAACAAACCCTTTGAGTTATGAAAGACTCTGCAATGCCTCTGATGACTACACTTGCCTGGCTGGGTATGAATAGTCACACCTGTTCTTCATGATAAGAAAATCAACCAAAGTAAATAGACTATCCTTTGTTTTCATGTTCTACTGTCGAAGCTGAATTAGAATTTTTTAAACTTGCCTGTATTTTAGAGTAATGATGATTTTAGTTACCAGATTGAAACATGGCTGCTACAGTCAGGATCAAGCCTGACTCTGGTTCTTTTTAATTAGCTTGCTATGGTTTTGTGCATGTGACATAATTTTTGGCTAGGGTTAATGTGCTGTTGGTACTTTGTTACAGGAGAATCAAGTTTGATGGTATATACTTGCACATCATGATAGAGATTTAGAAGACCTTGAAGGAAATACAAATGTCACAATGTACCCAATAAATAGTATTATTAAAACATAATGTATTCTATTAAACATTATTTAATTAATAGTTCTTGCAGATTTTTATGCAAGAGAAGTAGAACCACTGACTCTTTTTGTGAAACATCCTTCAAGTGCTATGTACATTGCTGAAAGAGAAAGTACAGAAGGTCATAAAGGTATTTAGAATTACGTTGCTCAGAATGTACACTTGTTGCCATTTTTGCTTGGTGTGACATGGTTAATGTAGCATCCTACTGGCAGCACGTTTATTAACTACTGTGTGAATGCAATTAATTAAACACAGGAGTCACCTGAATAAATGCACAATGTCAACAAATGTGTATGCATACCTCCTAGTTATTTCCCTTAGACTGTCTTTGTAGTCATGGAAAAAAAAGGATCTTTAGGAAGTGGTCCATCCTGATCTGAGACAACCAACCAAACCATATCACATAAAGTACAGTCTAAAACTTCCTTCCCATGTCTCTCCAATAACTACAAAAGGAGCTGCAATGATTAGTCAAACTGCAGACATTGAGACTGTTGTTATCTAAAGGCAGGTGAAGTGAAATCTGCATCAGAAGTTGGGATATGTATACACAGGAACTCAATTCACAGTTCCACCAGAAAAGTATCAAGTGATTTTCAATAATTTGCTCCATTTCTTCATTTAAATGAAGGTGATAATGAGATTTATTCATTAAGAAAACATTTGCAGAACTCAGGTGAGGGGAAATGTTTTATCTCAAGCAATAATATGATGACAGAAAAGGACTGCTTTCACTTCTCCTCTGAAAATGTCTATTTTGGTTTCAACCATGTGTCAAAGATGAAATACTGACTTCAGTGACTTCTTATCAGGTTAACTCTTGTCTCTGAACATTTCCTGTTTAATCATATTAAATAAACTACCTCTGAAAATATTAAAAATTGTGACGCATATGATATCATCAAAATTACTTGCCTTCTTTGTGCCAACCTGTAAATATTGCTTTTTCATAGCATGGGTCCTTTCAGCATAACACAGACATAACAAATAAAAGTCTGGATCTAAAGGTAGTATATAAATGCTAATGGAGGTGTAGCATCATTTATATTCCCTTCCAACAAAACTGTCCTAAATTTATATTCACTGAGTAACACAATGAAGTATAGCAAGAATGAGAGAACGAATACATAGAACTTCTTACATGACATTGAGCCAGGCCTACAGGTATCAGATTTTCAGACATCTGAGTCTGAAAATCAAAGCATGAAGTTTAGAATGTGTGCTAATGAGAGCACTAACAGAAATGTTTTTCATTGTTGAAGTCAAGAAAATAAATACGTAAAACAGAATTTTACTCCAGACACCTTTTATACAACTGCCTTAAGTGCCATTATACCAGTAAAACATATTCCTGATTCTGATAGTCCCTATGGCTGTCTCACAGTAAACAGCATTGCTCAGTTCAGGTGGTATAAACTGCCACCCAAAATCTAGAACTGTCTGTATGTGAGAGGTGTGAGACTCCAGAATGTTGTCGGTTTTGGCCACGGCAGTGGCTCAGAAGACACATTGTACAAGCATTGCATTAAAAAGCAACACTGTCATTCTTAAACCATCACAAAGATTTGGTTGCCAATAAACTACATAACACAGGTACCACTCTGAACTTGAACAGAGTGCTGACTGCTCTTCGTCAAAGGGGAGTTGCAGTAACTTGAGGAGATGGACTAGTATACAAGGAAGAAAAGAAATTACATTGAGCTGTGAGCTGATCCAGCTGTAACCTACACTAAGTAGAAAGTTCCAGGGTGAGTGGGTAACAAATCTCCAATTGTGAGTGGGTATTATCTGCTTGAATTGTTTTGTCTTGGTTTTAGTTGGAAAATATCTACATTGGAAATAAAAGCTTCTGATAAAGATACGCCACTTTTAATTTAGTTATTAGGACAGATTTTTGCATGATGTAATTTCAGTCAAAAATAGAATGGAAGGTGGAAGAAAATTAACATCTATAGGTAGTCACTGTGTAACTAAGGTACTCCTCTTAACTATGGAAGACTCAAGTCTCCCACTGTACTCTTTTTGAAGTTAACTGAATCTTCTTCAACTCAGATGAGCTGATTGCTTGGGTTTTGGTTACATTCTGGGCTGAGATAGCTATGAAAAATAGAAAAAGTATCAGTAATCTGCAGGAAAAGCATTTCTAAGTCAGGTTTTCCAGGGCAACAGTGATCCTATCATGATAAAACAGCAGGGTTAAGTTTTAACTGAGTCTACAGTGCATGGAAATTTTCCTGGATAAGTCTAAAACATCTCCTCTTTCACATGTCAGGACTACCACCACACTTGTTTGTTTGGACTAAAAGATATTAATGCTGCTAGATGCTGGGACATGGAGGCATTGCATTGCAGTGAGGAATGTGTATGTGTGTCCATTGCAAAATCCGATCATCCCATCAGTATTACTTTCTGTCATAAATTGTTTAGTCTTATGGTAATTTCTAACCTTTCCCTGGAAATAAGGATGAGTTAAAGAACAGCAAATTTTTTGCATCCTATGGAATCCACAATCTCACACATTTTTAACTATAATATAGATGTGTTCACCACTTCCCCTTGCACCTAAAAAAATCTGGATGGACATTAAATAATTAAATTGTGCATTAAATTAAGATTAAGACTTTTAATGCAGTTTGGTTGTTTACAGATCTCACTAATTTATTACCTTTGGTAATTGGCTACAATTCTTTTTCTATAGAACTAAAAATATATGTTGAGCAACTAGTAAAAAAAAAATTAGTGAAACAGATGAAAATCATCCTTCCTTCTTTACATGTCATAATAAGCAAATTTTTGGGAGGTGTACCATTCTGACTTTATTTAACAGTGAGTCTATCCCTTTAGTTTTTTCATTTCCACAGTTACATTTTAAAATTTGTTTTGAAAAGTGACTATATAATAGGGATACATATGAAAATATGTGTTGTATTATTATTATTATTATATTACTGAATAGATTTTATCTGTGCTTACACTAGAAATAAAATTAGAAATCCTCCACCAAGGGAAAAAATAGGAAAGAATGAAGCTGGAAAAGAGCTGCATTTTATTCAGGCATGTAACCAGTAAACCACACTCCATTTTCATGATACTCTCCTCTGAGAGCCCGTTCTCATGTTTGTGCTCACGTGTGCTGGTTTCCATTAGATCTTTCTGGAGAGACACAACACTTAAGATCCACATATAACAGGCCACTAAAGCATTAAGAGCAATAAGGGGCTTATCAGGCAGTTGCAGAACACAAATATCACAACTTGTGTATCAGAGAAATTAAAAGGTAAGCATGGTCTAAGTATATACACTGAGAGTTCAGAATTTGGTTTTCTGCCTTTTATGAATTTTGTGTCTTCCAAATAGTAAGACCAGACCAAATAGTTTACCTGGTGGTCAGAGCTGTGCAGCAGCTCTAGATAAATCTGCAAAAGTTCACAGATCTTCCATAAAGCAGCTCTGAGCCTCAGGGTCAAAGATGTATTAAGAGATAAGACAGTCCCCAAAGTTGGCAATTACATTTTTCCTACATTTTTTAAGGCAATTTGGACAGATTTCAACATATATATGGTAGAAAGATTGCCCCTGATTTCAGCCTGGACAGGCAGATCCTTTGGAAAGGGAAAAGGGCCAGGGAAGCTTCTTGATCTTTGGCATTTTTACCACCTTCTTTTACAAGCCTTGTCCTTGTAGGATACCTTGAACTGATGTGAACTGATGTGTTCACCGTGTGTGCAGCCAGAATCAGACCCCCATGCTTGGGCTGCTGTGCTGTGGGCACAGGCAGGCTGGCAGCCCAGCTGGGAAAGGCTGGCTCCAGAGCCCAGCTGCGGTTTGGAGCTGACCTCAGAGTTCATGTCTGCTCCAGGGGCAGCTGACCGAATAGCAATAGCTATCCATTTCCTTTGTACTAATCCAAAAGGCACCAAGGGATGAGAGGGCCTAGGAAAGGTTTGAAACAGTAAGGAAGTTATCTAACATTTAAATCCAGGGTTTCAGGCCAGAGGTGACATCCAATGTAAATGCAGCTGTAATATTTTGAATCCTGATTTTGGACTGTTTAGTGTAGTCCAACTGTAGCAGATTTTGACGACAATAGTGTTTAGGCACATGCAAATAAATATTCATTGATGGAGTAATTAGAATTACTACAGCTGAAAAAAGGAGAGAAAGTACAAAAGCCTTTTTGCAAGCCATCAAAAGGTTTCTAATTTGGTCTATCTGGCATAATAAAAAGGAATGTCTGCGTCTACAGACTTTATTCAACTTTGCACACACACTTTAATCTACATCTAATAACAAAATCCTAAAATAAGCTCTTGATGAACCTTTATATCCTTGTAAAACTATATTAAAATGCCCCTAGGTACTACAAAGCCAAAGAGTTACAGAGGTACCAAATTCACTACTTAAAGTCCATTGTTGCCAAAATACTCACAGAGCGTGGACAAATCAGTTTTCATTTCATGATGAATTGATAATGTGACTACAAACAACTCACAAACATAGAATTCTCCTTCCAAAATAGATGACTGCCTAAAGATGTGATTAAGTCCAAAGGATATCTCAGCTTGTTCATAAATATTCATGGTTAAAAAGTAAGAAGCAAAATATAAATACATGGTCAGCAACATATTTTCAAAATGTGTGCCCATTTCATTTGATTTTGTGTTGATTTATTCTTTTTAATGAAAACCAAATCATGTTAGAAAGTTAGTACATTTCACACTTTCTGTCAAAAAAATCACATCTTTCCCTTTTTATGTTGCACACTACTTCATTCATCATTGATTTAGGTATTTTTCTGCTGCAGTCTTTAAAAGTTGACAAAGGAGAGATATCTGGTTTAGGGAAAAGTGAAACACTACACTCAGTTTCTTTTTTGTTATATTTAGAATTTCAGCAGGTTTCCACTGCATGGAGTTTGTTATTTTTGTTATTTTTAATAACAAAAATGTTATTAATTAATAATTTGTTGTAATTAATGTGGAATTTGTTATTTTTGCTGTATTTTCATGTTAAACTATCCAGATTTGTTGGCTGATTTCTAAATCTTTAATAGTAGCTCTAATGGCATTACTTTTTACAAATTGGAAAAAAAATTGGAATGCCATCTAAATTACATAAACCCATGGGTTTATTCATGGTTCTAAAGAAATATGAGATTTGATAGTTCAGATAGATAGTTCTAGATAATTCATTTGACCAAATTATCAAACAGCCTTGGGATTCCAATAACATAAAAATGTGATTTTTAGGTGTCTAAACATTCACTTCTCTGTTTTAACTTCTTTAGGGGAGTTGGAAAATCTCTTCGAGATTATCTGTGCAAATCAAGTTGTTTAAAGTAAAATGGCATTCTATTTCTACAGAGATTCTAAGATTTTCTAGTTGGCTTAAAATTAAAATGAAAAGCAGAAGTGCTCTCTTTGTTCAGAGCAAATTTTGAAACCATTAGCATAAAAAAAAGTAAAGATGTTTCTATTTCTAGTGAAATAAAACATTTTAACATCTGAAGTGAATTTAGTATTTCACAATAGTGTTAAAAATCATATTGACGTTGTAAGACAAAATAGTTTTATTTGGATACACATTTTTAAAAGTCCTCTAATCAGATTGATTAAAAAAGTGGGAAAATAGAATAATTCATATTAATATATATATTTCAGATCTGCGTGTGTGTGAAGAGGTTTTGAGCAGTTCTGTTGCCTAACTTTCAGGGACAAACGGTATCTAATGTCATCAGAGTCTCAGCTTGAGAAAACTACTAAACTCTTCATGTTCAACTTCAAGCTGCTCAGCAACCTTGTGCCTACCAGCAAAGTGAAAGTGTCATTTTCAAGGGCACCATGAGGGACAGAATACTGGAGAGCATGTTGAGGAATTCCAACAACTTTAACGGGACAAGAAATGATCAATCCTTTCTCTTCACATGTTTCTTCTCTGTATGCCAGGCACTTCCCTTTGAATGCAAAAGAGCTTAGAGGTGGAACTTTTGGATAGACACCAAGGGTTATAAACCTTGCAGTCAGAAGAGTTTTCAATTAAGCACTTCCTTTGCCTCCAATACCTGGCCTTTCATTTTTTTTTTATTTTTAAGAAAAATTCGAATCTATGATATGAAAACTACTTACAGCAAAGTGTTTTGGATTTTTTTAGGAAGGTGTCTGTTTTCAGGAAGAAACAAATATAACAAAGAAAAATAGATATAAAAGAAGTAAAATGGCATGCATTTGTCTGGTCTGAATTACCATAAACAGCTACATGTTTAAACCATTAAATTATAGGTGAAAATTTAAAAATATGAGGAAGTAAAGTCAGAGTTTGAAATTAAGTATCAAGTTAAAAGGAGAAATAATTAAAGATTTACAGAAAATCAAAAAATGAAAATTATTTTTCCACTGTTATGTAGTTATCTATTGAACCCACTGAACATTAATCATCACACAAAGTGAAATTTCTTTCTTTAACACATAGAAAACATTGTGGGAAATGTTATTCTTTCAGCAATTTGCTTGTAGGTTACAAAGTTTAAAAAGTCTTAAACCTCACAAAAAAACAAACAAAGCCCATCTTTGGCTAAAATAACCAAACCCAGCTATTAATATAACAGCTACCATAGTCTGACCTACCATCCCCAGTGCTTTGGATGAGTGGATTTCTTTCTCTGAACAGAGCTGAAAGACTTTTCTACCCTACAGCAGAAATTCTGCACATAGACCATTTTCAATGCATTTCAAGATTAAAAGCACTATGATCTGGACAAGACTCCTTGATTTTCTTCTGTATTATTATTTGGAAACACTTTTTCTCCTCAGCATATTTAGAAAGCTGTAGAAATTGAATGGTGTTTTTCCAAGTACTCTGTGACATGCACATTCACCCCAGACATCATGCCTCAGTTGGGATTCTCCATGGGATATCCTTTTTCATTGTACCATATTGCACAATTAATGACTATATTTTCTTTTCTCCTGGATTCTCTTGAGCTTGATGTTATTCCTGGACAACAAAAATTGAAGCAAGTTATTAATATTACACCTGCTTTAGGTATTCATTAATGAATATCATTTAAAGTATTCCATGTTTAGGCAGCAGCACCTCTGCATTTGCCTTACACAATGCTTTGTAATGACCTACATGGTTCAGAACCTTAAGGAAAATTTCACAGAAGGGCACAGAAGGGCAGTGGGCTTAAGGAGAGATGGGAGTCTCTGTAATTTAAGCCCTGGCAGCTGGCACCACCTTACATGCAAAAAAAGAACTTTACAGTGATGCATCAAGTAGATCCCAGGGCAGAGTCTGGCCCTGTAAAAAAAATCATTTTGAGAGCTAGAAGATGACATCTGCAATTGTTTCCTCATCTTAACCACAGAGACACATTCTGCTTTCCCAGCACTTTGTGTTTTCATGAAAGCCATCAGCATTAGATAAATCAAACTGCATTCCCTACAAGCACCCCTGGATAACTTGCTTATTTCCACAGCATCCAGTCTGATTTGCTGGAGAAGGTCTGCCAGCCCAGCCTGTTCCATAGCCATTCCCGTGAGTCATAACACAGCAGCTCCAGATGGAAGACAGGGCAAACATCTCCCTCCAGAGTTATCACCAACTCAGTTCCCATCAATCAACCAGCAGCTGGGACTGAAGAAACATTCCCTGCTTTTCCTGGCTCGCTCATGCCAAAGACTCAGCATGTTAGTGCTGTGCTTTCTCTCACATCCAGTCCTTGGGGGTGAAAAATCCTGAAGACTCACAGATTTCCCATGTGGCTACTCAGCCTACTACCTTCAAGAATCATGTCAAACTTAGTGAACAAAAGAGATTTTGTCTTAGCACTTTGATTTGGTGTTTTTAATTCAGGCACTGGAGCTTCCTGGCTTACAGGTGAGATCTTGTCAGTCTCGCCTCCATCCAAGAGACAGAGGAGCATTACATGTACTCTTCTAAAGGCGCAGGATCAAGTGATTGGCAAGCCAAAGTCACGTCTGGGTTAACATGAGGGAAGCATGCACACTGAGTAAATGTGACTGCTCATGCCCATTCTGCAGTTGGTAGAAGTAGTAGGAGTTGGCTGGTGAACTGCAGTAATGGTGGGAATCCAGTTTTTGCTCTGTAGTAGCAGACATGGCAGGAGGTGGCTGTTCCTTGAGCCAAGACAAAAATGGAGAGTGAGCAGTTGGAGCACTCCAGCAGCAGAGTTTTGGCACAAAGCCTCACACAAATGCTGCCTCTTGCCAGGGTGACCTGCTGCTCTGTGCTCTCAGCCATCACCTGCAGGCAGGGAAGGCTGCAGAAGCTAATGCCTTGGGGGATACAAAAGAAACAAAACTGCAGAAAAATACATGGGTGAATACTAACCCCTCATTTGTTACAAGCACAAGCTGCAAACACCAGAGAGTATTTCTCTGATCAGAATTACCTGGGCTGGCCTAGATTTCCTGTGAGTTAATAGCCCCTCATTCCCAAACAAGGATGTTTGCTTTTACAGGAGATGATGGGCCTGTCTAAGTAGGGACAGGGACCTGCTCTGCAGGTCTGACTGCTGCTTTCATAAAGGACATTCAGTGCCCCAAATTTGCCCCTTCATGCTGTAAGCAGGCCTGAAATTCTGAAGTTTCCTTTTGTGGCATTAAAAAAAAAAAACAAAAAACAGTATTTTCTGGCCATGCGTTCAATAACAAGAGGGAGCTAAAACAGATCTACACCACAAAATTTAGGGTCCATTTTAGAAGCATCTATTTCATAAAAATTGAATGAAAGACATAGTTCTGAATCTTACCTTTGGCTAACTACACAAAGATGTTATTTTCCCGTGGAAAACAGCACACATTTTCCTGTGGAAAATGTCCTTGCCTGGGCTGGATAACTTTACCTTACTTTAAATGTATTCATCTGTTAAAAATTTGATTCAAATATTACTGGCATTGTGTATCTGAAGCAAAAAGGAATGGTGAGCAGATAAAAAGAAAATCATACACTGCAGGACAGAGAAGAGAAAAAAAATCAGCCCAAGAGGGACAAAAACAGTAAAGAAAGAAATTCAGCTGGGAAATGAAATCGTACTATATACAAATTATATATGGAAAGAGAGAGAGAAGGAAATCTACTTCTGTAGTTTGGCCTTTTGTGAATATCACTTTTATGCCTAGCTTCTGTATAGGTAGCACACTTTGCTTTTTCAGAACACCTACTTTAGGAACAGAAAGCTTGAATCGCCTATAGGGAAAAAGAGAAAGGCCATAGGGCTAAATCATGGGAGTCAAAGATTTGAAATATTGAGCTAAAGCTACAAAGCCAAAAAATACAGTGACAAATCCATGAATTTTACATAGTTGCTCCATTCAACATAAGGTATTGTTCACTGTCTCTAATCCTGGGAGATATTTTATTCACCTGGAAAATTGCCTTCAGTCTGTCCAAAATAGTATTTCAGTTCTAAGATATAGGGATGTCATTAAATAGAGAGCGTTTGACATTGCCATAGGGCTTCCCAATTGAAAAAATGCTCTATCAAATAAGGGAATTTGGCACCATTGTGTTGTTACTATCTACTGAAGCTAAATAAAAAAATACAGCTTCTTTGCACCTCTTATACTTTGGAGTCTCCAGGGAAATTAGGCAGATCACAAACAAGTTAAGATTCCAAATTGCCAATCAGAAGAAAAAGGAGTTTTCAACATTTTAATTTGGGCAAATGGATCGCTCCCCAGTTTTGGCCAAAGGAGTGAAATAGCAAAGAAGCCCAGTTGGACTCTCCTTTTTATTTCCCATAGTAGTACTGAACAGAGCATTTTAAACCTATTGAAAAGAATCTGTAAGATTTTAATACATCCTGTTCTATCCCCATCTCCCCTTTTCCCAAACTCATAATCGCTGGAAAACTGTGTGCAACTCAGTGATAAAGCAGGCTTGCTTAGTTTAAAACAATGTCTGTTTCCTTACATTAACGTTCTGCCATTCTTAAGCTTTCTTCTCTCAACCCACCTATCACAATTCAAAAATGTCATGTTGATGCTTTATAGGCAGACTCCTTCTGGATTCTTCTTAGAAACAGCAGCATCCTTGAATAATTTATACCAGTCTGTTTCTGCTCTACTTTTTTCCTGCACTTCAGTAAGCTTCCATGAAGGAGGGAGAGAAGGAATCAAGTAAGCAACTGCTAGCAAATGTCTGCCTCTACATCCAGCATTTGTCTTCTATCATCCCCATCCCCCCACCACATCAGGAAAGACAGGAAAGGAAATTCTCTCAGAAATGTTTAAGGTTGAATTCAAGTTCAAGACTATCAAGGCTTTCCACAGCTACAAGGATCACAGCAGGTAAAGCCAAGTTGAGAAAATACCTGCATGTCAATAGCATATGTGGCATCATAACTGAAAGATGATTTAGTAAAATTTCGGGTTAGGAGGCAGTTTGACCATGCTGGAGTCTCCACACAGGGTTTTAAATTGCCTCCCAAACTGTTCTATTACTTAAATTTTTTATGTCTTTGCTGGAGAAAATTTAAAAACAAAGCAAAACAAAATCAAACGACACATATAAAACCCACAATCACACACTCACCACCTCAAAAAAAAAAAATAACTATAACCTGCTAGAGTGTTACTTTTTAATGTGAAACACTGAGCAGGAGAAAAAGCAGAGGAGGCACCAGGGCGAGGGTCAGGCTGGAAAACCCCTGCTCAGAAGGAATGAGCTTAGTTGCATTTTCCACAAGTATGACAACTAGAACTATACTGTCATTTTGTAGCTCCCTATTCATTACAGCAGAACCCAAGTGGACGATGTAAGCTGTTAGATGCTGTGAGATGTGGGTCTGCCCCAGCTCTGCCCTATGCCAAAGAGCCTGGAGACAGAAGTGGCTGCTCTGTAAATACACCCCTCCTTGCTGCACTCACTACAGAGACTGTGCTGAAGGCTTGCTGATGTCATGCACCATATAAACCTTGAAAAAACCTTTTGTAAATTTTATCTCAGCACTACTGTCTCCTATAACAACACAAGGAAAGCCAGTCAAAATATGAAAGGAATTTGTGCCTTTGAAACAACTTGATGGCTTTCTTTAAATAAATTTTTCCTAGCCAAAATAAACAAAGGACGTCTAAATCCTACTAGACTCAGATGTGTCACAAGGAGACACAGCCTTTTAGCCTCATTATCTTGGAAACACCCAAAGGAAGATCCCAGGTATTTGGCTGTCTGTTCTTGACTGCATTGCTGGTCTTTAGACAGGAACATTTTATCCCCATAGGCATTCTCACTATTTGCTTGTCTTTTAGTCCTACCTCCACCTACATAAGGTAGACAAATTATTTTCAGTAGCTTTCACTGTAAATCAAAAGTAAGTCTGTGTTTTGTACAGGCCATTCTTCACCCATTAACTGAATCCAGTAGCAGCATCTGCAGTAGCACAGGGTAAAACTAGCATTTTGCTGGACACCTGCAGTGTACTGAGCTGCAAGTCATCTGTGATGGGTAAGAAACAACGGCATTTCGAGACCTAGTTCAAAATGCCACTCAGGAAACTCTTAAACTTTCATCTTCCATTTTTGAAACAAAAACACTGAGCATGAATGACCAGGGGATAAAGCCTTCACCTAATCAGTTTCTCAAAAGTACAGAGAACATATATCTTCATTGCAGTAAATTGAAACTTCTGCTAACTTACTTGATTTAACTTCACCAGGCAGTGCAAGCTAACAGGGAGGCCAAATCAGCAAAAAAGAGTCTAACTTGGTGATACATTTTTCCACCTTTCTCAGTAAGGCTGGTAATATGTTCTAATTTTCTACAACTATTTGGTAATGGTACCAGGTTACCTTGTGATGTAATCTTTCTCTATTATAGCCACAGAGAATGAAGTTATATCTTTGACAGCAGCATGGGAATACCGTAGAGAAAACTGTTATTTCTTAATTTCAAAAAGCCTCTTTGAAGTGTCAGAAGGTTTCTAAGCTGCTTTCATAGCCACAGAAATGTGTTCATGTAGATTTTCTAAATTTTAATTTTAGAGTGACAGAAGTTTAATTTTGCTAATAAAAGATAAAAGATAATAAAGTAAGGGATTGGATGTTTGTAGCCTTAAGAAATAGCACCATTATGATTTAGATATCAGTCGTAAGTCAATGCTAGATCAATATTTGACACTTGCACTATATTTAAATTATATTGCTCTAAAGTACATTAAGAATTCACTGTTGAGAATACAATTATTCCACAGATCAGGCTAAAAAAGAATCAATGTAATAAACAACTTATAATTGTATGTTTCCCACAATGATGTTCCAAAACCCATCCTAAATAAGTCTTTTTTAATTTCTCCTTATAACTCATTATTTAGTTATATGAAGAACTAAAGAAATAAAATATGGTTCTTCTCTAATTCTCTGGATGTTTAATCTCTGGCCTTAAGAATCATTTCACATGATAACTGATGACTGGTGCCACATTTCTTATATTAAGGGTGATTAAGGAAAACAAAATTATTTTAGAGTTTTGGGACCTATGAGAGGATGTGATAGGCACTTATCAGACCTTCAGAAGCCACAAGTATATGAAACCTCTTATCACTGTATGAGGCAGGGATTAGCAAATACCCTTCCTTTATTAGCATAAGAACTGATTACAGGAAATCACAACTACATTGCATGGTCCTGAAATGGAGAGAGCAAGTGTTTTAGGAGAAAGACATGCAGAGATATAATTCTGCACCACTGCAGTGCCAGGATGGGGAGAGGTGTTGGATTACCCTGCAGCTGTTTCATCTTACCAGTGACCCCACCCAGGGATCTGTAACTTTACTGGGCTATAGAGGGATAAAGCTACAAGCTGGATGGGAAATGAGCTTGGCATGGGAGCGCCTCCAACTTTTGTCTAATTTGGTCAGTTTGACACTAAAAAGTTTCACTTGCCAAACTGAACTAAAATTGCCTAGAAACTCTAGACAACAGTAATGGCTTTGGTTAGAACTTGCTTTTCCTGAGGTGGAGGGGGGGAAACACCCAACAAATTTTAGAAACTTCCAAGTTTAATGGGTAAAATAAAATATCCATACAAACCTGAAGATTTAAATGGATAACTGATTCAAACCCCAATTCATTTATTGATCTGAACTCTCTGCTTCCTTTTTTATCTCTTATCTGTTTTCTCTTGAGAAACTATGCTAACTTACCTAGGTCATTATCTACTTCTGCTGATGTAGAAAGTCACTGGCAGTAGGAACGGGTCTCCTGCTACTGCAACCTGAGGTCATGTAAAATCTCTCAGAGATCATGGAAAAACAGCTGAGCAGGGTATAAGCACTTTCGAAAACAAAACCTTTCCCTGCACAATTTCTGAGACAAGAACACAGACTTGGCTGTGTGTGAGCTCCAGCACAAACCACTGTTATTTCAGAAATCAGATGTTTCATCCACGTCAAAAGTCAGAGTGATCCCAATCAGGAACAACTCTTTTCACATGCCATAGCCAGATGACAGCAGCTACTGGAGGCAGACAGCTGAAGCCAGTTGGGATATTCCTACACATATCCATAGTGTGCAAACAAATACTTAAGGTTTGTCACCAGTGTATGCCTTACTGTAAGGCAAAAGTTTTCTTAAAGGTAATTGACAGTGGTAAAATTTACTCTCAGTTTTGGTCTCCAGTGTGTGTGTTTGCACTTTGAGGCAAGCAGCTTAGGAGCCAGACCCTCCTGTAGTCACAGTACAGACAGAAAAAGATCATGCCAGCCTTCTCTCCCACCAGCCATGTTTGCCAATTTATGCTTTACTAACACCTTAGAGTCACACCCTGTACCACTGCTTTTTCCTAAGACACCAAAAGTCTAGTCCATTTTCTAATTCTATTTGCACAGGAAAATGCCAGATCAATATTAAGACCCTGGCATCGGGAATTTAGGGAGCCATCACAATCTCCTGTGCCCCTCCATCAATGAATTTCTCTTTCCATCACCCCTTTCCTAAAGAAACAGGCCTGTGTTTCTCTTTCAGGGAATGATGCGGTGAAGTTTGTAAAGTAGCAGTTCTCATACCTCATCTCTTCCAAATTGAGTACATTAATCTGACTATAATAACATTATTCATTCATAGTTGAGGGTTCCCAAAGATTTGCCTGGAGTCAGCTCCAAAGACAGTCTGTCAGCTGCAATAGGAATCTATGTTATTATTGTAATCCAATGTCTGTGTGCATGGCAGAAGGACAGTTAAATAAATCAGGGATGACTTCTGGATTTCTAACATGTTACTGCATATCTGGCAGAGATGATAGCATGGATGAAAGCCAGCTTGCTAAGGAGACAGCCAATGCTGATGGTAGGAGAGGAGACAGTGATTACCAAAGTGTTGTGGTAGGAGTGTGGCTTCGGGTGACACTGCTGACTTTGGAGGACTGCTGTTTATGTTTGGAATATGAGGTAAAAGGAATGATGAAAGGTACATTTCTCTAACTTTTCCTTTGATGCAAATTAATTAAGAACTA
This sequence comes from Zonotrichia leucophrys gambelii, assembly GCF_028769735.1. Taxonomy (NCBI): domain Eukaryota; kingdom Metazoa; phylum Chordata; class Aves; order Passeriformes; family Passerellidae; genus Zonotrichia; species Zonotrichia leucophrys. The sequence goes on from NC_088172.1 coordinate 41,164,333, forward strand.
ACGAGTTCTAGAAGAACAAATAAGTTCAGTTATCATTCTTCTGGCTTCTGAGAGGGCTGTGCAACTAAGATCTTGGTGATGACACAGAGTAGACAGCTATTTCTTATAAGAAGCTGCCTCAGAGGAAAAACAACCCACCAAATCTTTGTGTTCTTTTTTTGTATTTCTGTATTTTTAAACCTTTGGCCAAGCAATAGAGCACTCTGGAATATGAGTGGGTTTTACTCTTTGCAAATGTAAATAAATAGATCATAGCACAAAAACATCCAAGAAAATGTTTTTTAAATATCAAGGATAGAAAAAATTAGTGAGAGAAAAAAATAATGTTGAAAACCATGGAAAGCCTCATGACCAACAACAGAAACTTTAGAACCTTTTTTTTTAATGTAGCTTTAGGAGCAATTCTCTATACCAAACTAAGGCCAGACTGACTCCTTCAGCCTAATATAGCCATGAAGATTAAAATGCCAAAGTACTTTTCAGTGATTTCCCCAGCTTGCTCATATATACGATTGATTTTTTTTCTTTCACATTAGTCTTTTCTGAGAAGCCTGAGACTAAAAAATAAATTACATAGACCTGCTAATAGTAAGCGTGGATAGAATTAAGTCTTTTTTCATAGACCCCAGTTCAGTATTTTGTTCAAGCATAGACAAACTTGCTTCTGAGCAAACTTTTTCAGCAGTGGCTGAGGCACACACTGGCCCAGGTGTTGTTGAAACAGGATGAAAGCTACCAAGATTTCCATAAAAATATACCAGACACTTACACCCCTTCAAGCACAGTGGGGCAGCTCCTACGTGCAGCATTTCTATTTGCTCAAAAGTCCATACACTACAAGTAGCTGACCAGTCGCAATGGCTGGGGGGCACTGAGGGGATGTGTTGCCACAGCAATTTTTAAAGTCATGAAACAGAAGAATGTGGGAGAGAGAGCACAAGGAGCAATCACTTGAATAAGTCATGTCCTCCATTTCTCTGTGCTGATAATTTGTTGAATCTGAGCCGCCGCAAAAATAATGCACTCAACTGGTTTAGTTTCTTGTTTGCTGTAAGTTACAAAAATACACAAAGAAAATTTATGCTCATAGTCAAGTAATTTGGAGAGCAAGTATGGCATACAATGGACAATAAAAGAAAGCAGTAAGAGAGAGACAGACAGACACAAGGTTCCCTCTTACCCTATCATGCTTAATATCCCTGCATATGTTGTTGAGTGCAGATTAAGTGAAATGAGTTCTTCAATAGAAGTAAAAAATAAACACCAGGGACTCTCTAATACTTACTTCTCAATTGCATTGTTCCATAACTTTCTGAGGAATGGAGAGTTTAAGAAAAATAGAGGTTCTTTCTTTACGGCTGGACATTTTTAAGTTATCATTTGTAAAACCACATAAAATGATTTAGTTGTCAAAGAATAACTGAATTACATAAATAAAACATTACATAAAAGACATCTCAGTACAATTTATGTGAAGTGAATTTCACAAGAACCAGTCTATTGTAGAAAATTCAACTTATCTCTTCCTGATCCTTTTATTCTATCTAAACATAGAAATTTATGTCAGTTCAAAAAAAAACAAAACTATTACTGTTTGTCATAACTGAATCCATTATTTTCCCTCCATGATCCATCAGGTAAAAACAAGTGCAATAGACAGTTCTAGCAGAGTCTTGAACATAAAAGGCCTCAAGAATAGAATGAGATCTGTTAAACCTATCTTGCTGTGCACTATAACTGGAAATGATAACCTTGAGGTTTAATTTAAAACAAGTCATAGAAAAGACTTCTGACTGTAATTGTTATCTGTCACATAAATAAAATTATCATGAAATGGAAATGGGCTTGAAAAGGTACAGTTTTGCTTGTTGCATTGCCTGTAAGCAAATTGAACTCTGTGAGGGTTTATCACTCTTTCCTGCCTTCTTCCTCCAGTCTTTCTTAATAATGGATCCATTCAACTGCAAATATATGGAAAGCGCTGAAAACCAATTATTAATTTTCCCTATTACTTTTTATTTCCAGAGCTTTACTGATTCTGTTGCATTCTGTTGTTGAGTTTTCAGACAATATCCAGAGCTATGGTGTTACAGTTTTTTTTTTCCCTGCTAGCCCAAGGAAAAACAAAAATCCAAAATTAGACCTCATATTAGAATGGAAGTATTTCCCTTGTATGGCAGCAGTTTCCAGACAGGCAAAATGAGGGAGTGATTGTAAGTGCATGGATTAGGTTGGAAAAAGAAACCAATGGATCTCAGAGCAGCACCTATGCTTCCCAAGCTTGGCCTCCACTGGATTGTTCAGAAAGGCAAAGGAACTCTACCAGGCACCAGATTTAGTGTAATTAGAGCAAGAGAAAAATGAACAGCCACTTTCCTGCTTTTCCTTGCTTTCAATTTGCTGTGAAAAGAAAGTGCACTGGTCTCAGGACACATAGCAGGGAGATGGAAACAGAGCTCAGGCTTGGAAGTCAAAGATTCACCACCCCTTTTCACCTACAATGCATCTTGGGGAGGACAGACATACACGGGCTGCCTCAAAACGAATGCAAAATTAATTTACTTGTTGTAGTGCCTATAATGAGACACACCAAAGTGAAGCTACCTGCTGCTTTTCAGACAGCACTGCAGGTCTCCCACCCTGGGCCAGCACACAGGAGAGGCAGCTGGCAGACCCAAACTCCATTAAGCAGCTGTGGCCGTGCAAGCACGCAAAGAGAAAGAGTGGCAGGATGCAAGAGCAGGGAAAGGTGCCTGCCAGCAGCAGCCCAGTGTGCCAGGCTGCATCACCTGGAGGCCATCACATGCAGCTGCCTGCTCCTCACACAGCGCAGCAGGGTGCAGCTCACTTGCAGCTTCTGCTCCTTTCAGCCTCAGGCGGCTCCTGAGGCCGCACTTGGTAGAGGGAGCTTGAAACGGCTGATTGCAGTTTGCAGCAGGTGGATTATTACACACCCTCCTCAGTGAAGGGTCTCATCTCTGCCAGATTCCTTCACAGCACCAACCACAGAGAACCCTGCCAAGGTGCTTCACAGGAAAAATGAATTTTTGGGGCACTGACTCATCATCTCAAGGAGCCTCTCTCTCCTTTGACTATTGGAGAAATTAAGGAGACAAGGTCACTTTAGCTGGACAAACAGACTTTCTGCTCCTTTAATGTTGGTTTCAGAATATATTCATTGTACAGGTGAGATTTCTTCAAAATTACTGATGTCACTTCAGTGGAGTTTTGCAATATCCTGTTGACTTCCACCCAAGGGCAGAGGCCAGCACAGAGCAGCTTGGACCAAATTAGTGTAATTTGGAACTCTGAAAACTTTCCTATTTCCTAGCTGTCAGGTTTTTTTTTTTTTTCTAGCAGCTTGTCTCCTTTGAAATGCACACATCTATGCTGATCTTTTAGCAGCAGTTTTGGGGTTTGGTTTGTTGGGTTTTTTTTGGTGTTTTTTTTGGTTTTTTGGGCTTTTTTTATTGGGCAAACTCAGCTTTTATTTGCAACATCCTTGATGTCATAAGTCTGAAAAATCATAGAAATACTGCTTAAACAGGAAGATCACAAGTTTGATGCAGAGGTCTTTCCACATAAGAGCATTCCAATTATTATTACATAAACCCACTCTGTGGGCTTGGTTAACCTCATACTGTAACAGTGTTAAACACAGCTCCTAGCTAGACAAGAGATGCATGGATTGATGGAAGTTTGATAATCATAAATAATATCTTGTTGAGGCCATGAGCCAGAAGTTAGCACAAGTCTCAAAACAAGCATGGATGGAGGACAGCGGGAGACTTTGACTGGGAATGTCCCAGGCTCTTCCATGCCAATTCTTATCAGATGGGTTTGGCAAAGCCATTCAACCTCTTCTTCTTTCAGAGTGGATGATTACTTTCCAAAAATCACATGGATGCTATGACAGCTAATTAATTATAGCTGTGTTATGCTTTACAAATTTAATTAGTATAAAGAGGATTAGTAGAGAGAAACACTGCACAGAAAATTAAGTTGAACTTAGACACAGTGTTGGAAAGCCACTGTAGTGAGATAGAAAGAGGAGAAAAATTATAAATAAGGAGAGGACTTTTGAATAATGAGTACTTAAAGAGGTGTGTATGAAAGAAATGAGCAGTGTGCTATCTTCCAAAGTAAGAGGAGGGGGAAAGGAAATTAAAAATTAGAAGCAAGGCAAGCAAACAAGATGAATAGATTTGAAATATAAAGTGAAGATAATCATACGGAAAAGATGTAATAAAAGCCACCAAGATCCAGTAATGGATCTTACTGATATTAGAGGAAAATCGTAGCACACTTGTATTGACCTCACACTATGTCAACACAATACAGCTCTTAATTCCTGAATTATATTGTTAAATAATTAACTGATGAATCATAAGTAAATAATTAAAACTTGGTTCTGTAAGCCTCACAACTGAAAAAATAAAACTGTCACAGTGATACCAGATTTTAGCAGAACTGATACCATGGTTAGGGAAAGGGTAAAAAAATTTAATGTCTATAGCCAGCTATATAGAGTGCTGGAAGAAGCACCTGGGCTCCATTTCTCCATTGAACAAAATAAAATGGATCATCTGTTACTTAAATCTCCTGTACTAAAGTTGAACCTGAAGAAAGTAGAAGAAAAGATTACTAATTACTCTGCAAAATACCTAGACTTGCCCTGCTGGAGAGGGTTTATGATTTGGGGAAGCAGGATTGAAAAGACAGTCACTCTAAAACACTGAGACAGTCTTGAGTTCATGTTAAAGTGTCCTTTCATCCAATATCCTTAAAATTAAGAGCCATAAAATAAACCCTCACAGTTCAATGGACAATAACTCATAGATATTTAACAATCTTAAGAACAAACAACTTCTAATAATAATTCAAAATAATAATTTTGTTTATTCTTGGAAAAGGAGTGCAGTAGACAAAATATAAAAAGATCAGCCTGTGCATCTACAAAACAAAATAATTTCTTTTCTCCCATGAATATCTCCCATTATTTTCAGATTTGGCAAAAGCACATGTACTTCAATTCAAAGCAAGGCAATTAATTTGGATTCTGACAAATCAGAGCCATCAGTCACAGGATTACTTTTATTATTTTTTACAATGAAAGTACTCTGGGAGCACAGATGCTGCTGTGTAGAGCCATCACATTCCTTCCCGAGAACAAACTGATAGGAATTAAAAGTCTAACATTAAATAATTACTCCAATGAAGAAATTACAAAAAGCTACAATAGATACTTAGCTAGACTAATTTCAATTGTTTGTTCTTTCAACGTGTTGTTTTAAAATAAATAGAAGACTAATTTTTAGAAACATCCACCCTCCAGCTTCCTGATGCTTTGTCTTGCAAAACACTTGTCAGCAGCAAAATTTTAAGTCTTTGAAGATCAGGGAGGGAATGAAGTGTACCAGGATTCTTCAGCACCCCCAAATAACCCCACGCCTGCGGTTAGGCTGACTCCACAGCCACTGTTAGCCATGTTGGCTAGGACATGTCCTTCAGGAGCATCCTGAGTTCTCATGTCCCATGGCCTGGGCCTAGGTAAAGGAATAGATCTCGTTGTTGAAGTAGTTCTCCAGCTGGTCACTGAGGGAGTCAAAGGTGGGCCGCTCATCGGGCTCTGCATTCCAGCACTTCTCCATCATCCCGTAGAGCGGCGCTGGGCACGTCTCCGGCTGAGGAAGTCTGTACCCATTGTCCAGCATCTGGATCACCTGGTGTCCTGGCATACCTGCAGGCCAAAAGGAGTTCATCAGGCTACTCAGGATCTGCTTCTGGGTGCTGTGTGTTCCTCTCTCTTCAGCACAGAATCACCACAGAATGGTTTGAGTTGGAAAGGACCCTAAAGATCACCGGGTTCAAAGCCCCTGCCCTGAGCAGGGACACCTTCCACTAGACCAGGTTACTCAAAGCCCTTCCAGCCTGGCCTTGAACGATTCCAGGGACAGAGCCTCATCTCTTAATGTTTACCAGCAATTAAAAACCAACTCCAACATTTCCACACCACCTCACCCTGACTGTGCCAGCTGCAAGGCATCACAAATAAGTTTGTCTGCATGTGAGGCTTTTCTTCCACCACTTGGGTTTGTCAAAATTTTTCAGACATCTATTTAGCTTAAATAGTTCCTAAATGCCTCTAGTCTCAGTGACTATGAAATCTCCTAAGAAAACCTGATCTGCTGCTGAATTTTCCTCAAATTTAGAAACTTTTTCCTAAAGTCAGCCCTGTTTCCACAAGGGCAGCTGGGCAATGGTATCCCCCCTCCTACATCACCACCAGTCATGCAGAAGAAACCATTCATTTCCCTATCTTTACTGTACCTGTGTATACTAGGACTATTGTCCTGTTCTCTTCCAATTTTTTACTTTTTAAATTAAATCTTGAACTGTGCTCTTTTCCCTAGATCTCTGATGGTGCTTCGTCTGCACATTATCCACTGCCACCACAAATCAACATAAACTCTTCTAACTGATTACTGAGAACAAATTCCTGAAAGTAATACCAAGTAATCAAATAGTAAAATGATATTTTCTACTCTTAAGATACAGATACCTTTGCAAAGGGATAATACTGAATGAGTTTTCAGACAATATCCAGAGCTATGGTGTTACATATTTTTTATAATAAAATTATTTATTTATCTGTGCCTGTGTCTGTATGTACACAACTATAGTTTATATAAGACTTCAGGATATTTTGCTTTGCTTTTTTTTCTTCAGAACAATTTTGCAGGAGGTGAGGGTGGGAATCAAAAAGCAAAATCAATTTTTTCTTTTACAGAAAATATCAGTTTGGGACCCTGTGAAATGTAGTTTATGGCAAACGCACCACCCCTCAGGCCTGTACAGACAACATAACTTTTTTTTGCTTTAGTTCTTCCCTTGTGTTCTACTCACCAGCACAAAATGAGTCACAGTCAATCATCTCACTGATATCTTGTGTTATTGGAGCCACAGTTCCTTGAGCATTTCTCACAGTACTAGAAATAGTAGCTGCTCTCAGACTACTATATCTACTTTTGAGATTGGTGACATTTTATTTTTTAATTATTTTATACTTGTGATCCTTTCCTTTATGAAGACTTTTCACTGCAACAATCATACATGAGAGAGGGGGGTAAAAGCACCCTGATTTATTTTTCAGACACCTTCTTTCTGAAGTGCTTGTTCAGCGCTTCACACATAATCTATTCTTCCATGAGATATACTAAAAAAAAATTCAAAAAGGACAGGTTGGGAAACAAAAAAACCCTTCCTTTATTTCTTCCCTTTTTCACATTCCAAGAATTGGCATCTTTGATCTGATGATGAAGGAAAATAGCCAGCTGGATTAGGTGCCTCTGCAGTGCGGATTGATTCCATCAAGAGGAAGCTTGAATGTGTGCTGACCACAGCTTTTGCAAAGCTGCCAGGAGGCCCAGGGAAGCCAGAAGGTCTGCCCCACTAAATGGACCTCATCTCAACAACCGTCTTCCTCTCTTTAAGATTTTAACCCTTTAACATGCCCATAGTACAGGCATTCAACCTTCTTTTTTTGTGTTATTCTGAAATCAAGAAAAAAATTGGACATCATTTCTTTAGGTTAAAGTACTTACCATGATAAGGCATCTGCCCATAGGTGATTATTTCAAACAGAAGTATCCCAAAGGACCAGACATCTGATTTAATGCTGAATCTGTTGTAGCGGATTGCCTCCGGGGCTGTCCATTTCACTGGGAGTTTTGTTTCAGCCCTAGCTTCATATATTTTTTCATTTTCTACCTATCATGGGTAAAACAAAACAAGCCTGGTTTCAGACCTGCTTCAGCAAACCACTTAAGCATCTGACTAAGCTCAGCACGTGCCTAATCTTATCTTTTAACCAAACTCTTGTTTTTTAGGTAAGTACCCATTTTCTGAAGTCTACCATTGGATTCAGCTTTGCAGTTGAAAAGTGCAGAGGCTTCATCAGAGGCTTTTCTAAAGCATTTATCATTTCAAGCAAGCACACACCATTGGAGTGTCTCCTGATTAATTATGACTTGCTGCTGTGAATTCTGGACCTGGCATGCAAAATATCAAAAGTGTCAGGAGTGGCAGTGTAAGCATCCTGCTGACACTAGAGACCAAATGTCTCCACGTCTGGTCTAGAGTAAAGAGAGAAGGCAAGAGCAAGAGCTAATGAACTTCAGAAGATTTCTTCTGTGATTTATTGTGATGTCGAAGGGTCATTGACTTTGATAACAGTGGCTTAAGCTTCTTTTGGGGAAGAAAGAATAAACTCTGACTGATCCATATTAACATATTTGTTTCCCCTGAGCTAATTAATGTAAAGTGTAGGTGAAAGAAACAAAAAAACTGTTGAGTTGCCAGTTTGTAGAATCATGTCCTTAAAGGTTGTGGTGGTTTGACCAGGAAGGAGTGGGAATTCTGGGATGCTGTGGTCAAACCAATGAATGTTCTGAGTTTGATACTGACACCTGGTGTAGCCAGTGGGGTTTGGACACACCTCCGAGAATACACAGGGGTTAAAAGCAGGGCTCTGGCCCTGGGAGGCTCTCTTGGGACGTCGAAGCGAAGAGGTCAGATCTCCCCCCCGTCCAGCCGCTGCTGCTGGGCGGGGGAGGGGCAGCCACGTGGTAGGCCCTGGGCCTGGACAGAGATGGGAGGTGAGGAGGCCCTCGAGGATGGAAGGGTGGAAGACTCCAGGGAGTCAGCCCTCGGGCAGCCATCCCCCCCCCCCCCCCCCCCCCCAGGAGGGAGAGAGAGAGCCGGCGACACCGAATGTGATAGCAGCCGGCCCAGGAGGAGAAGGGGGGGAAGAGTGCCCGGCCGGAGTGCCCGGCAGGGAGTGTGTGGGAGTGCCGCAGCTCCGGGACAGAGACTGAAAGTTTTAACCCCTTTCTTTCATGATTGGGGCCTTGCAAAAATGCTAATCCTCCTCGAAGCTGAATAAGAAGGGAGATAAGAGATGAGATGAGACAAGGACCTGGCCCGAAGAACGTGGAGATGATTGAATGGGGAGAGATGATTTGGAGTGGCCTTTTGGCTGGACTTTTCTTGTGGCCATGGACTCAGTTAGTTCCTGTGACACAGAGACTGCACTTAGGGGGAAGCAGTGGCTCAGAACCAGGAGGGTTCATCGTGAGGACCCCCCAGCCCCAGGGGGTTGGAAAAATATGGGGGGGACAGATGTCCCAAAGCAGAGACTGTGCCTTTTTGGAGTGAGACAAGGCATCCTTGAAAGACAACCCTAAAAGCAGCTCTGATCCATGCGCAGTGGTGAGAGCACTGGGCATGGAAGGAAGATGTCACAAGCGGCAAAAGGACTTTTTTTCCGGGCGGTGCCGAAGTGACAGGGAAGCACACGAGGTTTCAGTGTGTTTCCAGGGGAAGCCTATGGAACAAGAAGGACTCCTTTCCTCTTCATGAACTGAAGTTTGAGTATACTAAAGTGTGGTGCCAGGCTGGGCAGTTGGTAATTTGGGAGAATGTATCGGATTGGGAAAGTCAGGTAGTGGGGAGGAGGAAAGTGGTTTTTTGTAAGGTTTTCAATTTTTTTCTTTTCCTTATAGTTTTTCCCTATTTTCCTGTAGTTTAGGTAATAAAGTGTTCTTTATGTTTAAGCTAAAGCCTGTTTTGCTTATTCCTGGTCACATCTCACAGCAGACACCAGGGTGAGGGCATTTTCATGGGGGCACTGGCTCTGTGCCAGGCTCAAACCATGACAAAGGTTTATCACAAGGACATCTAAATTTTGTGAACATTTCTTCTCTCTTTAATTCCTACACATAATTTAGTATACATAAGTCACACCTAAAGCCTCAGTCAAGTTTTTCACATGTAAATCCAGATGTACATGTACCAGATTTTGCTTTTTTGATTGTTTAAATACAGAATGTATATTTCCCAGCTGCAATGCTCAATGGTTTTGAAAATACTGGTTGTTATTGACTTATATCTCTATACTTATACAGCTGGTATCTTGACCATAACACTAATCTTTAGAAATAAGAAACATATGCATTATGAGCATTGTTCATTTAAAAATATATATTTTTTATGTTAAAGAACTTGTAATACGAACTTACGCATATTTAGAACAATCAAAATTAAATTAAAAGAATTTTCAATGTCCCCTGATGCCTTTTTTAAGCCATTATTCTATATTTCAGTATGTAAAAAATCAAATTCTGTTATAAACTTCAATTTCTGCTGTTGGAATGGAAAAACAAAATGAGAAGTAGAAGACCTTTTTCTCTGTTTTTCCTTCTCAGTGCAAGAATATAAATAAATAATAAAATCCAAGCACAGCCTCAGAAATTATGGATTTCATATTGAAATCCATAAAATACAGCAAAATAAATCTTTCCAACACTGATTAAATAATTTTCAGAGGTAGGAAATCTCATTTCTAAACCATAGCTCTTCCAAAGGGATACTTTGGCTGGTGACCCTTGGCATTCTCTGCCTTCAAGGACTAGAGAAAAAAACCAAAACAGTGCAGTGGCAAAGAATTTGCATCAGACTTAAAGCTCTGAGAGCTCACTTTACAAATGTTGCTGTTAGCTGTGGAGAGGAATAAGGTCCTTTTATGATTACTAACTGTGATCACAAGCACCATGGAGGCAGAGGGGCAGTGAACAAGGAGAGAATATGCGTCAATACATTTTTATATGCCTTCCCTTACAGGCCCAGGTGTACAATCTTTCCATCAGTCCTCTCCATGTTGCAAACACTGTGGATAAATCTGGGTATTGCCAGGATCCTTCCTGGGTGGCTGGGAGGGAAGCAGACACCAAGATTCTTCAGACTGACGCAAAGGCACAGGACAACTTCTGACCTCACATGGGATAATGCAGGTAGAAGATAAAAGTGAACATGTCATAGGTCATTTTCTCCCTGGGCTTGCCTTTGTCTTAACCCATCAATTCATTCTTTAGTTGGCCTCTTCCACCTTGTTCTCCAGAGTTAAAAGTTAAAAGCAAAAAGAATTAAGCCTCTCACAACCTACCTTAAAAACTCTTGCAAGTCCGAAGTCTGCCACTTTGTAAACATTGTGCTCACCAACAAGAACATTCCTGGCTGCCAGATCCCGATGGATATAGTTCTGAGATTCAAGGTATGCCATCCCAGAAGCCACCTGAGCAGCCATGTCTATTTGATGTGTCAGGGAGATTTGAGAGCCTCCATCTTCTGTTTAAAAAGGAGATGACAAGAACAACGTAAGAACATCAACAAGATGCTGATTTCAGACATAAATAACTGAAAACCTGCCTGGTTCAAAAAAGTCAACACAAATAAACCAAATCATGCAATTGAATAAAGTAACAGCCCCCCCAAATGACAGGGATTTCTGAATGGCATTACTTATTTCCTAATAACTGAGTAATAATGCTTGTCCCATCTTCTCTAAAACAGTAGATACTACACGCAGGAGTTAATCAAGGCCAGGAAGGAGCTGCTGATGCAGTCCGAAAAGAAAATCTTTTATCAACTGATAGTAACATAGTATGCACCTTTCTGATATTAAGGGTTCATAAAACTGTTCTGAACCGTGAGTAAGAGTTTATGTCTGTACCCCGTGGTTGTAGCTAGAGCTGACTAAAGATGGAAAATCACAAAATTGTCCTTGTTCCCTGTTCTCCAATGATTCTGACTAGGAAAAATACCATCTGCTGTCAAGTATAACTAATTTTCACTTTCCAGTCCACTTGACTGCTTCATGCTGTTATCTCTGTTGTTGCTACTCAGGAGTAGGACTTCTTGAGATGATTTCAAGCTGCCTTCTTCTCCAGTAGAACTTTTTGAAGCAATGTGCATGTCATTCCCACCACCAAATTCCAGAAACTGAGATTTGGCAATTGAAGATCATTGTTCAAACAATGTAGTAGAAGAACTTTGAGATGAGCAACTTGCCTCTACAAATTAAGGAGTCTCAGGCCATTAAAAACTGCAGCCAAAAATTGTAAAACGGGTAGCAAACAAAAAAAAAATTCATTGTGGTATAACACATTAGAGTCCAAATTTGTGGCATTTTGGGAACAGCTAACCAACCTTCTCAATGCAAAGAATTTAAACCAGGAGGTAATTGATTGTAAGCCAAATCAGTATTACATTCAAGGACCAATTCACACAATCCCAAATGCTGCAGCACTGAAGCATGGCTTTCTACCTCTGTAGCCTCTCACACTCTAAACAATTTCAACTTTGTTTCAGAGCCTTGATATCAAAAAGCTAAATCCTTGCTGCTAGGCTTATTGGCAGCTCTCTGTCATCAGCTTGGTGACTTTTACTTACTGCCTCTGTGTTAGAGGAATAAAACTTTTGTAGCTGGCTGTTTTCTCTCAATTATTTTTAATTGATTTACAGTGATAGTAGTCTTAGTAGTGTTTTAAATAGCCTTCTCCAGTTCTGGCATTTTATTTGATGGAACTTTTTCATCCCACTAATGTAAACCTACCACATTTCCATTTAAAGCCATTCCCCCTTGTCCTGTCACTACCTGGCTTTGTAAATAGTCCCTCTCCAGCTCTCTTATAGGCTCCCATTAGGTAGTGGAAGGCTACTCTAAGTTTATATCTAGTCAGCTAGCTATAGATATAGATATGTTTATATAACTTTCACATTCAAAATCAGGCACTACTGCTGAATTTATAAATTTATAAATAATCCCATGGATTATTCTTTAACTGATCGAGAAAATGTAGCACCTCCATGTCCTTTTTTACTAATATTTTTTGACAAAACCCTCAACCTCATATGAAAAATTTATTAGAGAAAATATTAAAGAAGTCTTGGGGTCTGCACCCCGTTCTAAGCAATCTATCATAATCGCTCATATAGAAAAGACAGGAAAATATTCTCATTGACAGATATCTGACAATAAAAAAGAGAAAAATAAATAAGCAGCACTTTCTCCAGTGAGGGCATTGCCTCCACAATAATTCACTGAATTTCAAGACTGCATACCTGCCAGAACAAGCCCTAGGCCCATCAGAATTGATAAAAGCAGTCATACATTTATGACAATCTCATTCACTTCCAATAACAAAGAAAAGTTTTCAGGTGCATTTTTCTCATACTGGTGGCAGCTCAATAACTCTGCATAGCAGTGCTCATCAAGAACTCTCCCAAAGTACATTTACAGTGTGCACAGGGAATTCCCATGTCCATCATTATTAAGTAGCTGTCATTATGGGGAAATGTGATAGTAACTGTGAATAAAATATTAGGGACTTTTAAAGCTGGAAAAGCATACCATATAGTTCTAGGAGGGGAATAGGAACAAAGAATATCTCTGGACTTTCCTCCACTCTAGTTTGCTTTATTTACCCATAGTGCACACAGAGACAGAAGCCTTCTGAAAATATTTTCCTGTTTCCTGCAGAGGCTGAATCTCAAGAAAACTTAGCAGGAACTGTACACTCCAGCTGATATAGATCACTTCCAGCCACAGAGCTCTATATGAGCTTCAAATCTCTTTCCTTATTAGTCACACTGACAGCAATGACTTTTCTCTGACCACAATACCTATCAAAACCCTTGGATCTCTGCCTCCACCTCTTAGTTCTGTGCACCTCCCTGTGCATCGGCCATCAGACAGGGAGGGATACCACTAGACTGGGTTTCAACTGGGCATTTTTATGGATATCTTGGTGGCTGCATGGAAACCAGCTGACTTTCCACAGCCTCTGATGAAGAGCTACAGGAGCGGGCACTTAGGCAAGGAGCAAAGTGCTGTGCTCATGCTGGCAGCTGATCCACACAGAGGCTGCAGCACTGAAGTGCTCTGGACATGTTTACTCTATGCACACTAATAGGCCAATTTTCACCTCTGCAACAGCTGTGACTCATCCTGCCTTTCTCAGAGCTATTTCTCCAGTGCAATAAATGTTTCCATGCACGCCAATCATTTCCTGATGTGCCAGGCTCTTTCAATCAGATAAGCTGCAATCTACACACAAATGCACCAAAGATGAGGATTTGAAGGAAATGTGTACCTTGCTACCTCTGGCCAGCAAATGCCTACAAAACTGTGGATGATCTGGCCCAAGGTCATGGCAGACCCGTTGTGGGCAGCTCCTGGAAGGGCTGTCTCTGTGTCAGAGATTTCTTTAGCTGAAATTGTGCATGGACAGACCCTCATTTAAAAATGGTTCCGCAGAGAAGATGGGGGAAGGCATGTGTCATGGTAAATGCTGTCTGTGGTATTACACAGGGCTTTGCTTTATTGGCTGTAAACAGAGAAAAAATTCAGCATGACAACCGTGGCAAACATTTTGTCTTCAAGAAATCATTACAGCTTTAAAGACATTTAGCATCTCACAGACATCTGCTAAACTGAAAATGGGTAGCAACACTAGAATCAAGAATTTCCCAATAACAGGAGTGAACTTAAAAGTGCAATCATTATGCTAGTCTGTTCCAGGCTGTACAGTTTTATTTTTAATTATTATTTGCCTTCAAAAGAGCACTTTGAAGTGCTACTGAGATAAAAGCCCTGATGAGACAGGCAAGGGACAAATTTGTAGTGAAAAGCTATCCCTGACTAGTAATAGTTTTCAAAACTGTTAAGTACATTTTGTGGAAGTGCTTCTATTTCATGTCAAATATGATGACCTATCCTTCTGGATACTTATATTTTTATTCCTTTGTGTATGTTCCCATCTACTCCTAGAACTGCATGAAAAAATATGAGCCATTATAAGGCAAGAATCAGACTGTGGATGCAATTCTTTCCTACTTTTAAAATATTTTGGTTGTCAAAAATTCATAAACCTTTCTGCTTTTCTCACCCCCACACATGACAAATAATGCAGCTTTTACATTAAACTAGGATGTTGTACTTCTATCTTTTATGTTAGTGTATTTACTAAACTGCAGCACTCTTAAAATGAGTTTAGAGTCATTTGCTTACTTTTAAGGTATTCTAGAAGACTTCCAAATCTCATCAGCTCGGTAATAATATAAATTGGGTCCTCCAAAGTGCAGACAGCATAAAGCTGTATAAGCTTTGGATGTCTCAAGTTCTTCATTATTTGTGCTTCCCTCAGAAAGTCTTTTGGATCCATTGAACCTGAAACAACGGCATATAACAAAACCGAGGTTATTAAAGGGCTTTCTACCAGCAATCTTAAGGGAGTAACTGATATTGTTTTCTGGTTTTGAAAGAACATTAACATCTCAAATCTTCACAGTTCCCACAGAAAACAGACAGTGCAGCTGAAACAAACATTTAATGAGTGAAATATGCCAGTTGTGTAGGGACAGAGAACATATGTGTCCCAGCCACCAGAAATATAAAGGCTAAAATCAACCACCCCCAGAACTCCACCAAACAGGAAAAAAAAGCAAGGCTAGAATGTTAAGGGATACATTTTAAGCAAACAACTGGTTAATGAAAGGATAAGAAACTGAGGTGAGAGTGTCTAGGTAATGAACATAAAATTTCTGAGAGAAAACTAGTGCTGCAATAAAAATTTGTTGCACTATATTTTCAGCTTCACCAATTAAAGCCTGAAAGCACTGAAATCAGTTTAGCATGTGCAGAGATGGTGTGTGCATTTCATATATACAAAAACAAATAACTATTTATAATGATCATGCAATAGCAACCCTTTCAAAAATACCAATGTATGCACAGATGCAACATTAATTTTACAATCCCTTAAATACCAAAGTGTCTTAGCAGCAAATGACGCCAACTTTTTAAGTGTTACATAAGATCATAACATCTGTAGTTCTATTCATATATATATAGTGAACTCATGCAGAAACTATGTCAAAGAAGCAGTCAGAAGTGGCACAGGACGCCAAAGTCATGGCAAATGTAGAATTAAAGGTCATGTATCCTGAATAGGGGATTGATTAGGAAAACATGAACAAATAAAAAATCAAAGCTTTCTAGATGAATGATCCAGTAGTGATCAGATATTGTCAGGTGTTTGAGGAGGCTGGTGAATAACATCTCCTTCAAAACGCTTGTACATGCAAATGTGAAATTATTTAACTACTCGCATGTCTCCTTCCTCCCAAATCAAAATACTTTAATTAAGAAAATATTGCAGTTAAGATTGGAGAGGAAAATATCTAGTTATCCAACTTATTCTGCTCTATGCTGTGTTTGAAAACAAACTCATCTTGCTCAGCAAGCAGACTAAGTAATTTGAGAAGTCAAGGCTGCAAGAATAAGAGTCTTTATGGTTGTTTTTTTTTTTAATATTAGGTAATCTATAAGGTTCATTTGGGAGTTTGATTGTGTTCCAAACATGGATGTTTAAATTAAGTGAAACTCTTGGAGGATGTTAAATGGCTCAGCAATAAAATTCCAACCGATACTCTGTTCTACAAAAAGGACTAGAAAATCAGCCTGTTCACCCAACATCTACCTTAAATGCCACCTCCTGAAAAATGCCCCAGCCTATTTCCCAAAACATAGGAACGATGTGTGATTTCTTATCCTCGCATCAATACAAGAGGAAAGATTCAGAAATGCTTCTGACATAGACTTTATGAAAAAAGAGCCACTGGACATTGCTACATGGGAGAGCAAAGATTACATTGCAAGGAACAGGTACTCCTCACTTTCTTTTCCTCATACTTCCCTTGGCAATCCCATATTGCCCAATTTGGTGAGACTTCATAGGATGTCATTAGGAGGAGTGGTCAAAGTATTTGGATTTCCATCAATAAATGGCAAGCAGCCAATAATGTATCTCCTCAACAGGTACAAGCTATACTCATTTTCTTTACTCACTGTCAGAGGAAATTGGGGGCCTTCACAAAGAGTAAATGATCACACCTGATCTGGATAAAACAGAGATTGAGACAGGGAGAAAACCCAAAATATCTGTGATTACTCTACATCCTTTTCTTGTTTACAGCAGCACAATCTTTACAGATTTACTCAAACTTTCCACCAATTCTAGTTTTAAAAAAATAATTGATAAGGTTGTCTTTATAGGGTTTGGACTCACTCTGATATTTATTTAAAATTTTACCCCATTTGCTTACTTGTTTCAAGATATATGCTTTGTCATAAAAATCAACCAAAAATCTACAGCTGCATGGTGAGAAGCATTCTGCCTCCAGAAGCAAATGCATCAGTGTGAATTATGATTTAGCATCAGTGCCAAGATTTGACAAGTTGATCCTAAAAACGATGAACTACTTGCTCACTTAGGGTCTACCAAATCATGGACCCTCTATGGATCATTATACAGGATTTCTTCACACCATAGAATTTGACAGTCTGATTTGTTCCCACCATCAAAGTTTGCCTACAAGGAATTTCTCAATTTAATCATGCTATAAACTTCTCCCAATAAACTGAAACCAAGCAACATGTTTTTCAGATATGACAACTTTCAATAAATTGATCAAGAAGGAAGTTTTCCATTAGCTGAATAGCTGCAAATCTTTTTCTACACTGTAAAAGCAAATAACAGTGACAATAATGATAACAAACCAGAAAAAGATCAATAAGTATTTCCCGCATGTTTTACAGAGCATACGTAACCTTCAGTTTTACTTAGTTTATATCTTTAAATAGCACAAGTAGCAGACAGTGCCCCAATCCCCCACAGCCCTGTAGATCTTATATTGTACTTCATAAGAAGATTGGATGCCAAATGAAAAAAAGTTAAAAGTGTCTTTATGAGTGCTCTGCCTAAGATTATGTTTCAGCAACTGAATAAGCAAATTAAAAACTGCCTCTAAAAGAAACCAAACATGCTTGTTACAAATTAGTTGGATAAAGCCTGTCACAATAGTGGCAAAGAATTTACAGTACATCCCTTTGAGGCAGGAAACACATGCCAAATGGAGTTTCAAATAACTGAGGGGGGTTTAACTTGTAGTTAAATATGTATGTTTTTAATGAAATACACATTTTCACCTGTTAGTGGTAAACACAAGATAAAGAACAGGTTACTGTAATTAGAAACGACTTGGTCATAAAACAATCGGTTAACATAAGCCTTTATTGAAACAAGTGGAGGTTTCTATTGTCTAAGATACCAGTTTGGGAGTAAATTCATTAGGACCTGAAGAAAATATGGTCTTGATAATCTGATTTTTGAATGAAAAATGTTTTTCTAAATGTCAAAGCCATTCTCCAGAACAAAATGTTAGAATCTCTTCCTTTGAGATGTTCTATGTTGTGCTGCTTTGCCAGGAAGCACCTCTAACTTAAGCCTACTTAAAACAGATATATCAGTTCTGATTAACTTATGTTTGAAAATATTTTGTTCTAGATCTGAGGAAGCTTCACATTCTAAGATAAACCCTGATAACCTGGAAATGAGTTAGAGAAGGAGGTTAGTTATTTTCCAGATTCTACCTGCCTAAATGTAAATGGCCCTTAAATATTTGATAAACCCATGCCAAGACCCTTTGTTTGCAACTTTTCAATAAACCTTCCCAAATTGCTTCAAAGTACCCTTCTGCTTCAGAAGAACCTAGCCCGCTAAGTAAAGTTTATAGAAAATTAATTTATGTGGAGACTGCATTAAGCATATAACTATGATCTTCTGAAGAATTTTATGAGTAATAAAGAAATAAAGTTTAAAAACTAAGAATTTGGCAACGCAAGAAACTAAAATAGCCTTTTCATATTAACAGATGGATAATATATGTTTCTGCATTTTCTCAAGTAGCTTTGTCACCAAACAGAAGTAAACTTACAGATCAGTGTAAGGCCACATACTGAATTAAATGGAATAAAAAAATCTCTTTTGTTTTCAGGGAAACTGGGGTACTCCCCTGAGTGCGAAGCTTTTTACACTGCATATGTATTAAAGAGATGAAAAATTAGAGAAATTAAAATGTTATGAAAAACTCCACCGACAGTACCAACCCAGACATTATTTTGGAAAAACCTCCTGAAAAAAAAAAATCATGCTTGGACAGTTTCCATGCAGAGAGAAGCTTGGGAGATGCTTTGCAATGTGATAATGACAAATGTATGCGTCAGCTTCAACAGGCATAAGGAACTTTATCAGATACAATTAATTGGTGATGATAGATGTCTGCTTCACTTGCTGACAGCTGGAGAAGCAAGCTAGCCCAGACAATAGGTTCTAGAAAATCCATCACACTCAACATAGGACAAAGTGCAAATCCCTGCTGCAATGATTTCCACTTAAATAGAAAAATCCAGTGTCTCAGTGAAGAAATAAAAACAGAAATGTGAAATGACATGTTCAGGGACCTGCATCAAGATAGTGCTGTGCAGAGCCAAAACCAGAAATAGCAACTGCTGGTTTCTAGACTGTTTTCCATCTACTGATCCCTGCACCTCTTTGAAAACTATGGGTCAACAGTTCAAAAGTCAGAGGCAAAGATGTTCTTACATTTTGTTTTTTCATTCACACATTCACGGCTATGGCTGGTAAAATGTCACAGATGTCTCCAAAGCAGAGACAAGTGAACCAGTGGACCAATAAGAGAATTATCTGAATGAAAGCATCACATTACTGCTGCTTTCTGTATACAGTCACACTGACCAACAGATTGTAAAAGGAATAAGGAGAGGTAATGGGCAAGACATTGACAATGATATTTGAGAGCAAAGAGCGGAATGATCTCAGATATTTTCAGTTGTTGTAATTGTGCTGGAGGGACAAGGGGTGGATTGCGTGCAAATTGTTTACTTTGGTTTTGTGATTATGGTGTTTTGCTTTTGTTGTGGAGAATTCTTTTTCTGGACATAGGATTTGAGGTGTAACCTCGCCAGCACTGAGCAGAGAGGGACAATGGTCTCCACCCTGGTCTCCCTGACCACACTATTGCTGATTCAGGCCAGGATGCCATTGGTATCATTGATTTTAAGCCTTTTAGTAGCAATAGCTAGAGATTAGTTTAAGTCCAGAAAAAAATTGTTTGAGAAATGAGAAGGACACCATAAAACAATATTTACATTTAGCCTTCATATATATATAACAATATATATTTAGCCTTTCTAAAGACAACTGAAAATTAGTTAAACAATAATGGAAAGAATAACTAATACATTCAAATAGGCTTTTATTTTATTCCAAGAAGACATAATAAGGGTTAAAAAGAAGACATCAGGAAAATTCAAATGTGAAATTAGGTGCAGATTCTTACAGTTCCTTCATCTTAGGACTAAAGGACTTCTCATTACTGTGTAGTCAAGAACAAGCTATGTTTTGATTAAATATAAATGCTAATCCCAGTAGAGGGATGATGTGTAATGGCATGTAGCAGTAAAGTATTCCAACTATATATGGTCTAAAACAGATATATAGTGCAAAATAATGCTCAACAGAAAACCCCAAAGTTACAGAAATCCTTTCTGGCCTTAAGACCTATAAATCTATGACATTCTGATTGCATTATACTCCTATCTATTGTTCACCAAGTGATTGCCCTTGATCAACCTGCTCCTGCTTGGTAATAAGAGCATTGTTCCATTTCACAATTTCTCTGGTGGTAAAGCCTTTTTAGCAGAAGTCTTTCCATCTCAGCCCCTTATATTTGTCAGATCACTTTGAGTTTAACACTTCTCTGTTTTTCTGATGACTTGCATGTCCAGAGAGTTTACACTGTAAAACAGCTTAGCGAAAAGTCTGTAGTTTAAAATACACCCCCTCCTGCCCCAGTGTAAAGAAAGAGATTTAGATCTTTGAACCAAGCTACAGGAGAGGTGTATTTTATAGTGTGTTACACTTGAAGCCTGAAACATTGCTTATGTGAATATTGGAAGCTTCAGTGATCAACACTATTTATTTCTTGATTACTCATTAAGTATTATGTTTTTCATTCATTTGTCAACTTTATGTTATGGTGAATGAAATTACCAACCCTACCCTTTGCTGAAATTTTATTAGTACCAAGATAAACATTTGTTAGTCAGATTAGGGTGAGGGTATTGTGGTTTGTCTTTAATTAGTGAAGTGTTATTCCTCATGAGTAACCATGAGAACAAGCTATGGAAAACCAATGTGCTGATTACTGTAAGAGACTCCAAATGCCTTTCACTATATAGTGAAAAACAACTTATAGAAGAGGATAATTCCCTGTAGAAGTGATACTACAAGGTTAATTGCTTACATTTGTGACTGTTTGAACTGTTTTTGTAGAATGAGATCGTTCACAAAGTACAGTGATAAGAGATTCAACATTAACTACATAATTTATCAAGACAGCTTTGGGAATCAAAGTCTTCATTCTGAGCAGCACTATGTGTGACGTTCAGCTTCCTTATCACAGTGTTAGGTCACAAACTCTCTGCTATCCAAGCTCTGCATCCAGGTGGGGCTTCTTTCTGCCCTAACTCAATACAACCCAGCATGCAATCAGTGAAACTACTGCTGTTGACCTTAGCAAGAGTCAGACTAGAGTAGAAAAAACGGAGATAGAAAATTATTGATTAATCGAGCCCTTTTTCCCAGGTGAACTATGATACTACAAAAAGAACCACAGTTGAAGGAGTTTCTTCCATTATACTGCTCTAGTCTATACGTGATAACAAGTCTGCAGCAAGTCTTATGTTTATTCCAGTGAAAAAGAGATTTCGAGCTGGTTTCTGTTTGCTGAGTCACTAGGGAGATGCACCTGTTCACTGAAAAAAGTATTGTCTTTCATATAAATTGTAGAAGGTCTTCAATGTGAATAGATTTCATATTTTCAGTTAAGCAGAAAAAAAAAAAAAAAAAAAAGAAGAGGGCTTATTTTCTTTCAGTTTGCATGTCCCAAACTACAAAAGATATCCTGATACAAGAGAGCCTTGAAACATATGCTTAAATTCCTCCCTGTTCGGTAGACCACTCAAGCAGTGCTCAAGCATATTGATGCTGTATTGAATCAAAGGTCTGAATCTGTTCTGCTTCCTGAATCAGGCTCATTAGTGCCCAACACAAGCTTTTTCAATTAACCACAGCTCATGCTGTTATCTCTTTTTTAAAAACATGTATATCATCCAAGCTGCCTCTCTTATCTATGTGGTTCTTGCCATCTGCTGGCAGATATTTTATGTTGTCAATTGAGAATGCACAAATTACTTGAAGTTAATGAAACATAATTAAGAAAAATGCTAAAAACTGTATTAGTCACAATCTTATATTGCATGCAAATAGTGAGTATAAATGTTGTGTATCTAAAACTTTTAAAAATTAAAAGCAATACTAGGATTAAAGCACTCCTTAAGTACAAACTTAGCATAGTAAATATTCTATACGACAAAAGAAATCACTGTAGTATAGCACCAAATCCCTAGAAAAACCCTACAGATGACAAAGTGCTTGCAAATCAATTACTTCACCTACAGATTATTCAATCTACAGTGACTCATTTCCACACAAACAATACTGTAAAAAAGAGGTACAACTCTTGTTGTGGTTGCCTTTTCATGTGATACAGATGTTGAATTAATTCAGCTCATCTAGAAACAGAAAAGTGTATAAAATTCTCATTCAAAATACCAAAGAGTATCTAGACCTAGAGCTTTACTAATCTTCATGTCTAGGTGTGTGGATTTTAAGAATGAATGCATATATATAGATAGGCTCTTACAGATAGGCAGCATTTAAAAAGTAAAGGAGTACTCTTGCTAATAGCTCATTAGCATTTAAGATATAATAATAATTCACATACCTGGTTTTAATGTTTTGATTGCCACAGGGGTGGTGTTATTCCACAGTCCTTCCCATACTTCACCAAACTGACCAGATCCTAATTTTTTCACGAATTTCAGAGATCGTCGGTCTATCTCCCACTGATCAACAGTTTGGTAAGATAAATCAAAAGTAGCAGGAGTTTGTATCTTGTAAAAGAAAATTAATAATACACGTCAACAACATATACAAATCATTGTTAACTATTTCATGTAAAGTTGGAACAGATATAAATAATGTTTCCTTCGAGTATACACATGCAATAAAGTGACCCAAGAACATAGAATACAACCCTCATACTGGGTGCTCTTTGTTAGAAATTAGAAATACGCTAAAGAAGTCCTCCCATGAAAAGCAAACATTAGAAATCATCCCTCTAGCAAGCTTTTTGAACTATGACATGTTGGTTGCCAGAACCTTGTGGTTTTGCCTCAGTAATTACATATGGACAGCTAGAGTTATGAAGTTGAAGATTTCATTTCCATATGTATTTATAAAAAGGTATTCATAAATCATGATTGGCATATTCCTCCCCCCCCAAACACTTGATGATTTTTTTCAAAATGGCATGGTACTTTATTATTAATTTGTCAAACGTAAGAATGAAACTGTAACACTAGCCAGAACTTCCTGAAAACAAGCAGATCATTAACATTCTGAAATGGTGGAAGCAGATATGGTGTCAGCACTTTCTGACAGATATCTGATGAGTTAGCTCACAAAAACTAGTTTGCACAGTGTAGCATCCACGCCTTACCTTTAGGCATGGCTGTCTGAGCAACACGCAGAGGCCATCACGGTTCTTGCTGTAATAGTCAACCAACTCATTCAAAGTTTTAAAAGTTTTCCTTCTGGTTAGGAAAAAGCTTTCATCCATCCTTCTGATCCTGTAGTGCTTCACAGATGTACCATCAAAAACTAAAAAGATTTAAATATATTAAGTTTCTAGGAATTATTGAAGTGGTACAATATCATTTATACCCAAACCACCATAATGTTCTTAAATATATTTATGAGGACTTTAAAATAAATTATTTTAGTTCCAAATATGACAACTATAAAAAAGCCTCTTTCAAACCAAATTCCATTGTTCAGATAGCTTAACACATCTTTTATATCAGTCTTCAGCTATTCAGATTTGGAGATTCTCCACCAAAAGAACTGATGTAGAAGTACATAAATATATCTTCTGTGAGGCAGCTCATGTTTCCCATGTTTGAAGACACCAAAACCAGCCAAAAGCATCTAACTGACAGCAATCATTTAGCCAGTTTTTAGTATTTTCTTTATCCTCCTTTATTTTAGTGTTAACATTCCAAATAGCAGCTGCTATTGCTAAAGTGCCTGCTGGCAGGCACTTTAGAGGAAGTAGGTATAGCCTCCACATAGCCACTGTTCTCTGAAAAGTAGAAAAAAATCTTCCAAGGGTTTTTTCCAAACTTTGTGCATGTTTGGAATATGAAAAAATCAGGTGAATAATGCTGTGTTTCAGGTAGTTGATTAATTCCCTTTCAGTGGAATGTTTTTTATTCTAATCTGTTGTGTCTTAACCAATAAGACTATTCCTCACCTCCTGTAAATTATCTGCTTATCATGACAGCCAGTGTCCCTCCCTGTGACCATTGGAGCACTCCTTAGATATGTCAGAAAAAAGGCTGGGCCACTGCCTGCTGGGGCTAGACACGGACCAGCACAAGATCAAAGAGAGACAAAAAATGTATATAAATCACACACACACAGAGACACATGCACAGAAAAATGTTTGGAGACCACTAGTTTAGAGACCTTTACAAATGAATATCAGTAGAAGCAATAGCAGGCTCAGAATAATCAGAGAGGGCAGTTCACAAGAGCTGAAAAGGTATTTAGTCACTTATGTGGGTGTAATTTCCTAGACCCTCCATTATTTAGTCATCACTGTCCATGTTCAATGAGCAGTAGAGAGTTTATATTACATACAGAAGGGTAACTATTTTGCTCCAAAGAAGTCTACAGCTGTTAGCTCTAACATTAACCGTGTTACACAATAAACCTGGAAGTAGATTCTTTATACTGTGCCTCTGTGTGCATCTCGGCAATAGCTTTGGTTATAATGACAGAGGAATATGTGGTTACATATTGTGTGTAGAAAGCATATAGGATTGGTTGCATGAAATAAGTAAAGCTGATAGGAAGAATAATTTTTCTCACCATCTAAGTGATGAAATCGAAGAGGAAATCTCCCCTTCCTTAAATACTATTGTGGATGATCAAATATTTTTGCACTGTACTGTGTGATTGTCATCCAAGACCACCAGAGAGCAGACAGGAGCTTTTCAAAATACTCCACCTCAGGTAGTCTGTTTAGGAATCTGAGAACTTACAATTCTGCATGAGGACAGGAATGAGAATATTTGTAAACAAAATCCATATTACATTGCACTTTTCAAATTATATTTCTTTTTGAATTAACACCCATAATTACTACTTTTTAACTGTAAAATTTATGAATGCTTTTGTGATGTGTCATTTGGAAATAGTGCTGAAGCAAAATGAAGGAAAGAGTAATTCAGTAATGACAGACTGAAAATGTAATGACTTTTCCAAAGTTCACAGGAAAATTATTCCAGACAAATTAATTAGTCTTTATGATGCACTGAACAAAAGGCCGACAGGATGACTGTGTTAATCCAGTCTCAGTTATATATCACAAGTAATAGCAGTTTGACTACCTGATTTATTTATTAGCAGTATTATAACTATTATTTGTGAAGTAGCTAACATTAATAATGCAAGAGTTGGTTTGAAGGATGTGCTCTAATTTCTTAAATGAGCCTTTTACAAAGCCTTATGATTGACAGCATGCAGGTCAGGTGGTGATTCTGTGGAGAAGCTGGACAAAATTTCTGCACTGATAATGTCTCATAATAAGTAGCTGAGATTAGTGCAGTATTTGACAGGGGGTTGTTTACTTTTATTTTAGGGCTGAGTTTGGCTGTATAAGTCCTGCAGCATACAATTGGATACACCACAATGTAGCTCCTCTGCCAAAATTATACAGAGCACATATCACTCTGGAAAGAACTATCCATAACCCCTTCCAGTCATCTCTACATCCATGCCAGACTACTAACCAGGACAGGATTGTAATTTTAGTCTCACACAGCTTGACAGTAACTGGGTTTGAAGACTGCAGAGGTTTTCTCCTCAACTTGCCCTTTCCAAAAGAATTACAGCTCCCCATTAGATTTCTACATGGTTTCAGTCTAGCAAAAGGATTGTCGTCTCCCAGCTATCCATCTTCACATGATAGGTTAAGCAGAAGTCGATTTTGCCACCTGAAGAATGTGAATAAAATAATTTACTACTTCTTCCCCAGGGCACAAAAATTTATGGTGGCATCAGCAGAGTCCACACCTTCACCAAATGAGTCATGGAGACACTAATGTTCCATTACTGCCAAAAACAACGTGTTTTGGAGCAACACAGCTCCTGGGAACAGCCCTCCCCCAGCTCTCACCATGTAGCACTGCTACTAGCACCTTGCTCTGCCTCCATGCCCAGAGTGGATGTGGGAGGAAGGTGACTCATGAGATCACTCTCACCAGCACAGAACGGGTGCAGAGGCAGATCCAAGATCATCCTTGTGGCAGTGGTCACAAGGGTTTTGAGGATGAGAGAGAAGTGAGAATGTTGATTCTATGTTCAGAATGCTTGATTTATTATTTTATGATATATATACTACATTATAACTATACTAAAAAGGAATAGAAGAAAAAGTTCTCAGAAGGCTAGCTAAGGTAAGAATAGAAAAGAATGATTAACAAAGCTCTGTGTCCCGGCAGAAAGCGAGAGCAGCTCTGCCGTGAGTGCTCAGTAAATCCAAACATCCACAGGAGACCAATCACGGATCCACCTGTTGCATTCCACAGCAGCAGATAACCATTGTTTACATTTGTTGCTGAAACTCCTCAGCTTCAGCAGGAAAAAACCCTAAGAAAGGATTTTAATGAAAAGATGTCTGCGACAATCCTCTGTTACAGCCGTGATTTTGCCACTTCTATGAATCTGCTGCCTTAAACAACTACCTGTTTTTCCTACACTGGAAGCCAAGAGGAAAACACACAACATTCTTTTAGGAGCATGGAAAAAATAGCTGAAGAAAACACAAAGCATTTACATTGTTATTTAATGCAATAAGTCTTTCAGATACCATTATTCAGTGATGGGCTAAGTACAGAGCCTCCTGCTATCATTGGCAATGACACTCAATTAAGCTGAGCACATCTAAATTATGGCTTTTAATTAAAATGAGGCAACATCTAAGATGGCACCAACATGTTTAAAATTTAATACATTTCACACCAGATGCTGGAGTCATCAACATAAAAATCTGTCGACAACATGTGCATTTTTAAAATGGAAAAACCTATTTTTGAAATGTCAAACACCCTAAATTTATAGTAACACATGTCAGGGGCCTATCTGGCTTGATGAGCTTTCCATTTCACTATTCACAGATGATAAAAACCTTTCTGAACATGAATTTTTGTTTTTAATTTAAATAATTATTTATTATCCAAATCTTACAAATTGAGAGTTTTCCCAACAAGGCAATTTAGAGGTAAAAAATGTAATTTTCATGAAAGATTGAATTTTTTAATGTTTTAATTTTTTTTTTTACTAAGGAGATCACTTGTCTCCATTAACATTAAATCTTATATATCTCATTGTCCATATGAGTATGAAATCAAGCACAAAAGTCATAAAATCAGTTTATGGGTTCTTGGGTAACAGAAAAAGAGAATCCTCCTCTTCAGCTTCTTTTTTTACCTAAATGGCATGCTGGATGAAGAATTAAAACATTTTCTTAAAGATCTTAATTTTGAAAGCCAGGTTTTCTCTTCAAGCCAATATCATCTACTCTGCAATGAAACCAAAACAACAATAAAAGCTAGAGCAAAACCAATCAGATCTACAGAAGATGGGACTTTTGAGGTCTAATGCTTCTGGACCAAAATATTGGGTTGTGACTTTTCTCTTGTCAGTGTATCAGCTACCACAGAGATAGAAGCCATCCTTCTGCCTCAGCTTTAGTGTCTCATAGTTCCTACTGATGACACAAACAGGAAAGATGCAGGAAAATCTCTCTTCTCCACGGAACCTGGTGAACTGAACTACCTTCTTTCCTACTAATGCTTCCCACAACACAAACATTTCATTGTTTGCTTTAGAATGCACTAGCTTTCCAAGGAGTCGACAGCAAGTAATGAGATTATGGACATAAAACATCTAGACCAGGATGTATACTATTAGTTTGGGAGTAAAATACAAATAGATGCCATTCAGCTAAGCTGATTCAGTAAGCAGCAAATAATATTTAGTTCTTTGGGATGAAGTATCATGTTAAGGATAAATGATGTTCAACTCTGGGAAGCTACTAAAGAATACAGCAGTACTGGGAAATGATGCCACCAGTAGTGTCTACAGATTGCTTCAGTTTATCCTTTTTCTTTAACTAAAAGAGCACAAATGTTTAATAAATCTGAGATGATACATATATTCATGCATATATTTTCAGAGGACAAGCCATATTTGTGCATGAAGGAGAGCTGGCTCCTGCAGCTGGAGCCTTGCCTCTGTGTATATTACTTTCTTCAGTGCCACTCTTACCTTCCTTAATCAAACAAACCAGCATGAAACAAACCCACACTGTTGGTTTCATGTCTTGCTCTTATCATTCATCATCAAATCTCCTCTTCTCAAATAAGCTTATAAAAAATGTAAAAAATTGCCTACCACAAGCTTTCATAATTGAATCAAATATACTAGATCAGCTGGAATAAATTTTCTGTCCAAAATTTGTAGTGAAAAAACTAAACAGCAGCATTAAAGAGTGATTTTATACCACTACAAATGCTGGCCTAATATTTATTTTTCATTCTCTTGGATTTTTCTCTAGTTTACCTGACATACTTCTACTTTCCTGTTAGAGAAGTGGTTAGTATGCAGGATAAATAATTAATATTTTAAATCTTTCCTAAAAGGAGAGAGAATAATAAAAAGGATTTGCATTTCCACCTCCAGGTGCACAAATGAAAGACTTTTCATTGACTTTTGGTAATGTGACATGTATTTACATGCCATCATTAAGAAGATAATACAGGCTTGTCTTTCCTTCCCTGCATAACACCATCCTAGCCCGGTTCTTGGATGAAATCACCTCACTGATGAACTTGAAGGAAGCTGAAACCATGTAACACAGCAATAAGTTGGCACATGTAGAGAAAGCATTTTGAAAGGTCTGTGGCTGTAATACAGTCCTTGGACAAAAGTGTGCACACATCAAGAGCTCAGGAGCAGTCTGATTCCTTGCTAAAAAGTAGTTTTCCTTTAAGCACTTCATGGCAAGGACCAACTTCCTTGAGGGCAAACTGAAAATTGTGGATTAAAGTCTCCCAGTACTGTAAATATCACATTTATTTCAATAAACACTCCTGTATTTCATTATTATTTATCTTGGCAATAAAAAGCATTCCTCACATTACCACAAGACACTGCAGGTACATACACTTTAGTTATAATTGGGAAAATGGAACCAAGGATATGTTTCTTCACAGCTTAAGCTGTGTTTCTGTGTAGGTTCAGAAGTTGAGTGACACATAATCATCCAGGCAAAAGAAGAGTCAATATGAAAGAATCTGGTAATGGACAAGGTGCCTCTCATTTCACATAATTCTGCACGTGACTACTCATGTTTTATTCACAAACACCAAAAGTCTTTTCTGGCTCTGGAATTAATATAGGTAGAACATATTAGGAAGTATGGGTGTATAGCCCTGTTGTCTCAGGGACAACACTATACTCGTGAATCACAGTTGTATGACAAGTTTGATGGGAAAAGTTCACAGAAAACAACCAATAAAAAATCACTTTTTACTATCACAATTTACTATCTAAAATGGCAAATATGTACAGCATGAAAAAACATGATGTTCTTAAATGTGAATTAAATTATTATAGAATAAGTGTCCTAATTTGATAATCATTCAGATTCAAATAAAGGACATAAATTTCAGAATGCATCATCATCATCAATCTATTTTTTGCTGAAGTTTACAGTGAAATTTTCAATGAAACATCACTGATTCTAAAGCATAACTTTGAAGACCTTCCCTCGATTTTATCCCTGAAAAAGAAAATATAAACCTAAATGTGAGTTCTAACAGAAATCTCCTTTTCTAAAATTTCAAATATGTGTCAACCTGCTTTTATTTTTATTTTTGTTTTGTGTACTAATCAGAGCTGTAGTGTACAATTTTAATGTAATTTTTTATGCTTTGGTCATGAAAATTTATTAAGGCAGCTAGAACGCTGTAAGTACTAAGCATAAAAAAGTTAATTTCTGTTCTGAGTATATTGATAAACAAAGTTTATAAAATATTAACTCAAATTACTTTTGCCCAGTTTTCTTTATATATCTCCTGGGGAAAAAAAAACATTATTATGAATTTAATTTCATTTTCATACCCACAGTTTATTATTCTTGAAGAAGAAAAAGCCCAGACCACCTGAAAAATGTTTAAACCATTGCTTTAGATGAAAAACTAGAATATACCTGAGAGTGCGTATTCGCCTTTTAGACTTTCGCTTTCTCGGATTAGGAAAGCTCCTTCCTTGTTTACAGGGTACAACAGTTGTCTCTCGGCATCTGCTCGTCTGATTGGGCCAAAGAACCATCTGAACAAATAAAAAACATTAATTTTACTACTCAGTGAAACATACCAGGAAGACAGTTTAGCTTTTATAAACATGCTGCATATTTACTAAGAGATAATCTGTGCTATGTTAATTAAATGTCAATAGTAGGGGGGGAAAAAGCCAACAAGAACTACAGAACAAATTTATTGCTAGAAAACATCACACATTTGAGTGAAATCTGGATTTTATTGCTGATGAAAAGTCTTACTGCTTTAACGGCAACAAGCATTCAGAAGTGACAGACGGGCCTTGTCCCAGAAAAAATCACCAAGAAAATTTGCCAAGGCTACAAGGGCAGAAATTGATGCCAAATCTATTGATGCCACTTGAACTAGGTAGAGGTGCAGGTATGTGCTAACAGCCCAACATCTTAAAAGACAAAAGATCTCTCAAACTACAGAAGGGCTCTCAGATTCCAAGGTGTAAATCACCCTGCTTCCCCATTCCACTGCCACGTCAATACCTCAAACGAGTTACTGGCAATTTTCAGCTTTGCTGCTTTTTCACAAACAAAACCAGTGTATCCCTCAAGTCACCATAAAAATCTCTGCACCTGTGTTCTGTGAAAATCTACTCTGATCTATGGTTTTTAAAACATTTTTCCTCACTAAATCCTGTAGTTCACAAAGGTTTGTTCAAGCAAAAATTTTAATTTGCTCCTTTGAAGATAAGATTTAGCTCTCTTGCTGCTTTGTGCTGAGTTTAAATTAAAGATAAATAAGATAAAGATGAGTCGGCATTTTTAGCTGGGGTGGTGTTCAGCTTCCTTCCAGCAAACATGCAAAGCTCTTTCCAAGATTAGCTCCACCTCTTATTTGAAGCAAATTATGATAAATAGGTATCAGAAAGATGCCACAAGCTCACAGGAGAATTCCTTTTAAATTAATCATAGCTAAAACCATTACACAAACTTCAAATATAAATTAATGCACCACAAGTATGTTGCCTACTTGATTTGTAAATTACTAGTGAAAAGTATAGACAGAGTCATCAACAAACTATTTTAGTATCTGCAAGGCTTGTAGTCATCAAGAGGAATGGAGGAAATAAATGAGAATATTGGATGATGCCTTAGCTGATCAAGCATGAGTACTGAAAAATGGGTTTGTATTAACAAAGAGGAAATAAAAAGAGGCAAATGCAGACAGCACTAACCCACTCTGAATATGCTTTATTAACAGAAAATGAAAAAGAAAATTAAAGTCAGATTTTTCCAGACCACATTCCTGTCCACTGAGTTGAAGATGATTTGGATAAAATAGGTCTTGATACATATTTGGCAAGCAAAGTAATCTCACTAGAAAGCTGTAATGTGTTAGAAGTAATTTTAATTAGTTAAATGTGTTCATTAATTCAACTAATTAATTTAATTAATTCTTTCATTAGACTGCAGAAAACTAAGTAATCAATAAATGTTCAAATCCTTGACTAAGGTTCTTGTCAAAGGAAGGAGAGTACAAGTTCAACTGTATTCAAGTTGCAAAGAAAATCTGTCTGCCCTAAAATCTAAATTAGAATCTTTCTGAAATTTCTAAATATACCCGCTCTGAGAATAACATCTGAAATCCAACAAACTATATGAGACAAAAAAAAATATATTTGTCTCCTTGAAGTATTAGTTATCACTCAATCATGTCCAAAGTGACTAATCCTCATTAAAGTGTATAAGAAGTAAGTGTTTAATTTTTTGTGTCCTTTCTTCTTAGGTTACAAGGATAGTACCTTTTCAAAAAAATTTAATTTTGTACCAAACCCAAAAGAGCTTCCAGTGCATTGTTAGCAAGACTGGATTTGATAGCCCCAGTCAAAATACAGTCTTTATGTGACTCAACATTTGAAAATACGGTGTTAGTAACTCAAACTTCTAAAGCCGAAAACTTGAGGGGTAATAAAATCTATGCAACTAGAGGAAACTGTTGGTTTATTTTGAATATATAAATTAATTACTCTGTGTATGTAAAACCATGTCTTCAATATAAACCATGATTTGGGAAAATAATATGCACATAAGTACATCACATTTAGGATAATTGTGATGATTTCAAAGCATTTGATTTCAAAACATTTCAGCTTATGTGCTTATTTTTATTAGGCTGGAAAAACTTCACTTAAATAAATATGAAATTACCATTAAAGTTTATATGGAGGATATATAATATGTAGGTTCTGACTCCAGATAAGCCTAGCAGTCAAAAATATCCTAACTTGCAAAATAATATAATTAGAGCAACAGTATTAGAGGAGGTAAGTGTAACTGAAGCAATTACAGAGGGTGAAAAGTGGATACATATTGAGTATTACCTCATTTGCCTGGCTTTATATGATCTGATTAAAATGTTTCAGAAAAATACAGGGAAAATTACTTTTAATAGCACTTGAATATTTGATTCTTAGTTCAAAGCCATTTGGTTTGCAATAATAATTATACAGTACCAAAAGTAATACTGAATGTGAAAAAAACAATCTCTTCACTTCAAAGCAAATAATTTAATTTGTTATTCACTTTTTTTTTTTTAACTAAAGCACATCTGAATTTAAAGTACTATTTTCAGTGTAATGGAAGTTTAAATTCCTTTTATAAAGCGTGAAGAGCTTATTTCGATCTCTAGCAATTGAACTTCTGCTTCAAAAGGCTTAATATTTTACTTCATCCAAAAGTGCGTATCTTAGAGGCAAAAACACTCTAAAAAGTAATAATGAATCAAAGTAATTGCTCACCACGAGATATTGCTCTGCAGGATAGGAAGGTCAGACCAAAACAACACCCAATCCTCGGTAAATCTATTCACATTTTATAGCTCAAAGACAGATGAAAGTTTTAAAACAGAACACTTGGAAAACAAGAACTAAACATGAAGCACTATCCGCTGAACTAGTTAAGTAACTTCTCTGACTTCATTGCAGTGTTTTGGCACCAGACAGTCCAGGAGAAGTTTGAATAAGCAATTCCTACACAGTATCAGCCTGAAATTCAGCTCACAGCCAGGCCACTTTGGTGGCCTGTCGGTGCTGGATCAGTAGATTACCAGGTATGGCACAAATGAGTGCATTCAGACTTGGGCACAACTTTCCATTTCGAGTAGGAGCTGTCTGGCTAGCACAGCAAAAGTGCTCTTCTGTCAGCAAGACCCAGGAACATGCTTTCTTGGCCAACACTGCACTCAACACCCCAACTCCCTTTTAAGTGTAGGATGCCAGATCTGGTTTTTGGGGATTGTTTCTAGCAGCTTCCTCTAAATCCCTTGCTCATACCATCATTCATCGCTATCGGGAATATGTTCATTAAAAATTCCAGGGTACTTCCGGGTCATTTTGGCCACCACACATTGGATGACTTTGGAACCAAAAAACATAACCATATAGGTCACAATTACACACATAGTCCTCACTTGTTGCAGATGATGCTCAGTACTGGAATACCAGTGAGATTTGTTGTGGCTATTGAGAACATAGCAATCACATTTGTTTTGGCCATCAGTTCCACTAGCACATTTATCACCACCATGTCACATCACGGATCATAGCAGGTTTTGTCATGGCATGTTCCCTGACTGTGACAGTATCACTGCTGAGACCTCTGAAGACTTTCTTACAGCCAAGGAAATCTTCATCTAGCTGAATGCTGGTATTTATACTTGAAGGGCAATTTTCTTAAGAAACAGACATCACATCACCTTACACTCATTCCTGCCAACCTATTCAGCCCAGTTTGAATTAAGATGGAATCATGGGCTCAGGGAAAGTTGGTAGTGCTACCTGGCTCCACCACTGCCTTTCCTGAGAAGCTTTCTGTCTTCCATGGTGCAATGTACTGCTGATCTCCATCTAAATGTTAAAGCCTCATTTTCCTGGCTTTGCTTTCTGTCCCCCTGTGCTTTGCTACATAAAAATCTGCTAAAATAAAAATAGTCACTCCTATTTCTACACTTCTTATAGCAGGAAGATATGGCAGGAACTTTCAAGCTGGACAGTAGAAGAGAGGAAAAGTAACGTGGGCCAAGACATAAAGCAAAGAAAAATGTGGAGGCAAAGTTCTCCAATGCTGTATCCCTGGCAATATTTCCACTGCCTAGTAACTTGCTTAGAAAAGGACAAAAGCCCCAGTGGGAAAAAAAACCAAACACATATATCCCCATAACAAAAAGAAAGAGTATGCAAATGAATTTTCTTCCTTCTCATTAATGCAAAATCCCCCTCTGATAAAATCTGCGCAATGCACTTATCTGAAATAGAGACTGAAAATGTTGCAGATCTCAACTAATCTGGGAACTATGGACTTTTTCTGTCCCAAAACTAACTCTATCCAATACACAGAACTAATCCCCTCCCAAAAAAAGGATTCCCAGTCATGATCCAGATGAAAATGCTCTCAGGGGAAATAAATTTTTTGGCAGCCTGCCATTCCTTGGAAACCCCTTTCATAGACCCCACATCTCCCTACATTCCACCTCTCCTCTTGGTCTCTCCTAAATTGCTAACATGCTAAATCCTGACTCTAACATAAGGTGTGTGCTAAGCCTTAGCCAAAGCACTCCACTCATAGGCCAGACAAAATATTTCTTTCTTACCCATGTCACTCCCTGGGTGACATGGGTAAGATGCTCACGACCAAGCTAAACACTGACCCTGAAATAACATCTGCAATCTTTAACTTTCTTGGAAATCTCAGCAGATTCCTCAATGCTCATTTGTTATTCCCACTGAAAACCAGCAGAGAAAATGATCCAGAAGTTTTTCACCCATTTCCTTTAAGGCTCACCAGTTTCCCACTTTTACCATTATTTAGATTTAATATGTACAGGAGAAAAGTCAGAATTAACTCTACAATGTCATATCTGAAGTCACTGAATTTCCTTTAATAAGTAACTGTAGCTGGGATATGGGGAAATTATTTCAGTTTTTCATTCAAGTTGCAGGACATTGGAGGTAAGATAAGACTAAAAAGCAGAGGTCTATGACATACTCCCAATTTTGTTAATATTCACTTAAAAGCAAAAGCCCTGAGGGCTGAGTCAGCAGTAAGGTACAACCACACATAGAAGCCGTGATCATTACAACAGCAATGAAGAAGGAGGAAAGGGGAAAAAATGCTGAAAAATAGCAAGGAGAAACAGAATGAATAATAGCAAATAAGTCACATAAGATTTATTTTCCAAATTTATTGAAGATGTTGAAATGAACAACACAATCCTATCCTGGATCAGCCCTTTGTGGCATAAGGGCATCTTGCTTCTCGCTTTTCATAAGTGCTTACAACTGGGACTTACTTTCTCATGTTGGGGGAAGTCTCTTGAGTCTGCTAAATGTCAACAGCTGAGAGGGTTTGTTGA
Source organism: Zonotrichia leucophrys gambelii (assembly GCF_028769735.1). Taxonomy (NCBI): domain Eukaryota; kingdom Metazoa; phylum Chordata; class Aves; order Passeriformes; family Passerellidae; genus Zonotrichia; species Zonotrichia leucophrys. The sequence goes on from NC_088172.1 coordinate 41,200,031, forward strand.
GATTCCTGCAGTTCTCAACCTGAAGTCTCCATTAGGGAACAAATGGTGCTGACAAAAAGGTTATCTGGCCCTCCAGAAGATTAGCTGAAGTGTATTAACTGTGTCTGTACTACTAGGCTGAAGAGAATAGGTTTCTTTGATGGAGAAAAGCAAAGAATTACTGCATTTAGAACAAAATTCTTGGGTGAAAACAAAAGAAAAAAAAAACAACAGATACTCTCTATACTGAAACCACATATATCCCAGCTTCTTCTGGAATGAAGAAAGCTTGTGTAAGAGCTAAAACAAATATAGAAAAGCTCCATCAGCATATGAAGTTTACATTTTAGATGCCTCAAAATCTACTGTCATAGAAAGCTGTAACTGCACACTGAAGTACTTCAAAGTTAGGAGATGACAATATTAATATTGCTTTCATGGCATCCACTCAGCCATTTTCAGAAGATCCACTGTGATACCATCTTTAATTACATGGTCATATCCAGTGCTCCCTACAGTGTTAATATGAGTGCTGCCCACTGAATAGCTACCTTCTAATTTGTTTTGTCATTGCATAGATAGAGTTCATTTACTGTTTTAAACAATTTACATTGTTTAGAATCTGCTCTCCATGCCAGTTACAAAATTACATGTATGGCTTCTTTCCTAGCAGCCTCTATTACAGTGTTCATTACTGTAATTTCCAAATGCTCTACAAATATTCATTAAATTCTTTTTGTGGCTCTTTTCCTTGTAATATACTTTCTGCGGTGAAGAAACAGCCCAGAAAGGGACTAAGGGAATATGAAAATACCAGGAGTATTTTCTACTAATTTTGGATGTCCAACTTGAAAAGTCCAGGGCCTGCCTTTCAGGAATTTAACATTTTGCACAATTTAACAGTTATTTGGACAGCGATAGTGGCATAACTTTTATGCCACAGAAGACAAGGAGAGATGCATGGAAAGCTAAAGAGACAAAGAGAGAGAGATCCTCCAGGGTCTTATTCAATTACTTTCATCATATGACCACCCTGTGACCATTGTCCTTACTCAGCACATGGAAACCTGAACAGGCTTGTGTGCACCACTCTTCTCTGCTTTCATCCATGTGGGACAAAGAAGGCTGCTGAACCAGCTTTTAATCCATGCCAGGTTTGCAGTCCGCTGTGAGTAAAGAATAGTGCAGAAACAGGGGCAGAGGAATACCAAGGGAGTCACCAGCAAGTCCTCTATATGCTGACAGGAAGACTCCTGGCACTTTTGGGTTTTCCCAAAATATTGAAAATAGAGAATGAAATAATCAAATTTTAATAATAAATTCAGTTACTGCATATAAAATATAATTTTATTTTCAAGACCTTGGTTATATTGAAGCAAAGTTTTTTCAGATAGCAAAAAAGCACACCCTTTTAGTGCACCAATCTTCCCTACTAAATATCAAGTCCTTTCTCCAATGCACATGAACAAAAGATTTCTTGTATTGTTCTGAGCCACATTTTTTGCTTTCAGGCAGAGGAAGAGGCACCCTGTGCCTTATCAGTGCCTGGTATCAATTCTGGAAAATTCATACACAATCAGGTAAAGCCTGGAAACTTAAAAGCAACTAAACAAGCTCCTCTGATAGAAAATATTAGGTTGTTTTAATTATAAGACTAAAGAAGTAATAGCATTGCCTCAAGAGCTGCTTTTTCAAAAAACTAGGAAATATCACTGCATAGATTAAAGCCTTCCAGGTGTACCACACGTAAGAAAAACATGTGCTTTACAAATGGTGAGGTGTATGCATGAAGGAGAGAGTGGGAGACGAGTGCTGGCTGATTCAATTTTTCCCTGTATAGTCTACAGTGAACCTGATGACAGTTTCCAGGGAAAAAAACAAACCAAAACAAACAAACAAACCAAACCAAAACAAACAACAAAGAACTCCCACAAAACAACAGCAAAACCAAAAAACTCCAAAACATATGAGACAAAACCAACAAAAAACAGAAAAATCTTTAGTCTGGATAAACCATAAAGATGAACACTTGCTGGCAAGATTCCTTTCAAGAGCATTTTCAAAACCACAAACCTTCCTATAAATGGCCTAAGAATATAAACAGTGGAAATTCGGGGATTTCTCTAGGGCTTGCAGACTCTATTTGGGCAGAATCCAGAAAACCTAAGATTGGTTTTCAGGCAGAGCCCTTCCTCCTCACTTCTTTGTACAGGCATGCCTGGGATAATTTTTAATTCTGTCTGTTCCTCACTGTCATTTACTATCAGGTACTGAAGGGTACATGGAAGGACAAAATTTACGAGAAAGGAATTTAAAGCTAATGGTAAAGGAAGTCACAGGACGTTACAGGAGGAAGGGAGAAAACAGGACAGTAGAAATTCAAAGCTGAGAGAACCATAGAATTAGCAAGTGGATGGATTGAGAGAAGAAAGTCAGAGTTAGTAGGCAATGATGAGAAAAGAGACGAAGCTGAGGACTGCATTCAGTGCCCAAGGGCTATAGCCTGCTGCTGAGCTACTGCACTGTTCAGCAAATGCTGGTTTTCATCTTACCCTGCTCCCACAGGGAGCCTGGCCTTTGGCAGCCATTCCAGTCCTACTTGGGAAAACAATTTTACAGAATATCTCTTGAAACAATTTCACAGACTAACTCTCACTGTGAGGATTGCTCTACACAGATATTTTCTCTGTCACTTTCTTAGTTCATCACACCACTCTTTTTTGTACTTGCCAAAAGAATAATTTTACTTTAGTTTTCATCATGTATTTATTGTCTAGGAGTCATTGCTTTAAATCTCATTCACCAAAGCACTATCAGGAAAAAGTGAGTCAGGAGAGGTTGTTAAAAAACATTAATATACCAAAACTTTTCTCTGTCTAATAAGATCTGAGATCTTAACACATTGCAGAGAGCACCTGACTTGGAATTGAAATAAAAAAACATTTAAACTGTTTATGTACAGTGACTCAGCACAATTCTGATTACTTATTTACCACAATAAGAATCCAATTCCCTCCAAATAAAACCAGAAATTCAAGTTTTCAGGAACAGCTATGTCTGGCATCACACCTAACCTTTGGCACCTACAATGAATTTGCTTCATACAGAAAGAACTGAGTCACGCATATTGCCCAGAACCCTGTTGTTGAATAACTTATCACAAATTAAAATAAAGGCTCTTGTGTGCATTCTGTGTGGGACTTGGAGCTTCTGAATCTTTTCACAGTGGATAGAATAAGTTTGTTTTTCTTTCCACAGAGAAAACACAGAGCATGTGAATAGATGTATATAAAATAGTTGTGTACAAAAAAGGCTCATTTCTACACCACATAAGCAGCAGAGATCTATCAAAGCAACAGAGCAACTCTGGTTTATATTTTTAAAAGTCTGTATGTTTGAAAGTGACTGTCTGTTGTAACACGCTCTAAGTTTTGCTGTATTTTCCACACTTTGAGATCAACATTGTGATTTTTCTTTGAATAACCATTACAGTGTGAAATACAGTTTTGGAAAATAACAGATCCCATTTTGCTCTTGGCTTTTGGATAACGTTTTCTTAGTGTTCTTGTCAGCAGATATAGCTGACTGGTCGGTGTTTTTCCAGAAACACTAAATTTATGTTAGATTTGAGAGATTTTTATTGGGGAAAAGGCAGAATATAAGAGGAAATAGGAGAAGAGGCATAGAAGCAAAAAGGAAAAGAGAATTAAATTATACTTCTCCATCTATTTTCTAAACAAAATACTACAGTTTAATTTGAGAAAGTACTCCATTTGAATAATTTGAAAATTTAAAGGCTTTTTGTTTCTGTTTTCAAATAGAAGTTCCAACAAAATATTACCCTCTTTTTTTCCTTTTAATTTTGTTCAGAAGTGATTACATTATCTGAACACAAGACAAAACCAAGCAATACTCTTCACATTATTTCAGGGCATATTTTGATTTCATACAAAGCTAAAATGAATTCTTTGCTTCTCTCTTCCAGGTGGAAGGAGACATTTTTCCTTTCTCTCGTCCCATTCATATTGGAAAATGAATATGTTCACTAGAACACAAGTGACACATTCATCTATGTGAAAGGGGACCTTTAGCTAAAACAAGGCAATTTAAACCTATGTTTCTAACATATTATAGTCACTATCTTGCTGGAATTTACAATGTGCATAGATGATTAAATTTTGCAACATGGAAAACATAGCACTTTAATAAACAGAGGCAATATTTTGGAGACTGGATGTCTCTAAACCTACCACCAACATTAGACATTACTTTTGCTAACATTTCTTTGTAGCAAGATGAAGGTTATTGCCAGAAAAAGTCTTTATACTTCTAGACTGAAGGAGCAGATTTGCCACACTTTAATTGTGTAGGGCCTTTAAAAACAGATGGTTTCAACTTACTAATCACTGACAACTGGACTGTAACACTGAACAGTAGCTTACTCCACACAATCCCAACGGCTGTAAAAGTAAAACTCTCACATACCCTGGCAGACTGACCTTATGTGTATCTGAGACACAAAAGGAGCCCCAGGCTCCACTAACAAATCACTGGGGCAGAGATGAAGAAACAGGAGATTACTTTCTCATGTGAAGAGGGCAACAGATGTGTCAAAAAGGACTCTGAGCGCCTAAAGTCCCCCCTTGGTTTTGGTCCAAGAAATATATTCGTTTTGTGTTGCACCACTGTTTTCAGCATAATAAATAATGAGCTGTGCCCTAAATAAAGGACCCTAAATAGAGCACCCTAAATAAAGGGCCTGTCAGGGCTCCACAGGCTTTTACAATAAAGCAACTGTGTGGGATTGTTTAGGTAAGGGAAAATTCAATAGTGAGTAAGTTGGTTTAAACCCATCACAATGGCAGGCATTTCCTCTTCCAGTCTAAAGCAAATTTACTATCTTCCAACATAAACACCAAGATTACTTGTGTATTAGTCTTAAAATCTCTGACATTTTGTGTGTAAACCTTTCCCGCAAGGACACGGTGGACCATGACTGTACTGTCACCTGTTGTAAGGGATTATGAATAATACTACATTCACTTTTCAGTAGTTGATAATGGCAGCTGACCACACTGAAAACGTGGAAATTGACTTGCTTTGAGTCTGCTGCAGGATGACAAATCATTGTACCTTTGGCTACTCTTGCACTCAGTAATGACTGGAAGTGACTGATTCTCCTGTAGAAATAGTATAATAAGGCCAAAGGCATGAGCTATGTAATTTAGCACAGCTCACCCAATACTGGGTTCACTGCACAACAGAAAAGAAATCACAATGTGATAGCATTAAATTTTGGAAATATCCATAAATTTATCTCATTTTTTGACTCTCTGTTTGGCTATTGTGTAATTAATTTTAACATTTGTATTCATTAATTCATTATATATTAATGAATATTAATATTCATTAATATTGTATTAATTCTCCACAATATTAGTCACCTGCATGCTGTATTATTTAATCTACTCTGAAGTTCTTCTGTATGAGAAAACAAACTAGGTGAAAGTGATATCATATTGCTTTTTTTTTGTTTTAGTTACACAAGTCCTATTTAAGAGATTAAAGTCAATTGTCAATGTTTATTCTCAGTTGTAGTTTTGCACCTGAAAAAGGGTTCCGTTGCATTTAAGGCTTGTTCTGAAACAACGACTTGCATTTGGAGTCAATGAAAGGCTACCACTGTCTAACATCCATTGCTTTATGATTTCGGGTGTGAAATACAGCCATATAATCACCTCTTTAAAAAAACCCCCAAACTTACAATGCATTCTTGAGACCCTATTTCTGCTGCATAGAGTCTCTCAAATAGCATTGTAAAATCTTGCACCAATGTTAGTAGTACCTGTATACATTTGTACTTCCACACAGATATAATATACTGTAAAAGTAGCAATAACTCTGCTGTTTGTAACCAAGGAACAAAGTGGAAATCTTGAGGTAGCCTTAATGTTAACATGGTACAGAGAACACAAATAACATGAATTGATTTAACACCATGGGAAACTCAAATAGACAAGAAAATTTTCAATCATACATTCACTTAAACCATTACAGCTTCCAAAAGCCCTCAATTGATTTTCTGGAGAAAATCCTTCCAGAGAAAATATTTTCTTTTCGTACAGAGAAACTCAGTACAGGAATAATACAGAAACCCTGAGAAACAAATAGCCCCCGTGCCTGCCCAAGACACTGGTGGCAGAGCAGACATCTTCATCCATTTTGTGGAGAGCTCTCTCTTGGAGTTGGGTTCACACCTCAGACTATTGCCAGCAGTCTGGTGGACTTGTGTCCTCTGCCAGGTCAGCTTTCAGTGGAGAACAACCAGGACACTCTGTCCCAAGAGGGATTCATAAAGAAACTGTGCAGTCTGGAATCCTCAGGTGACTCTAAGCCAAAGGACAGAATGGTTTTGACAGAATTGTCATGGGGGGACAAATTACTTAAATGAAGGGCCTTCCACCTTCCAGACTAACCTTTTCAGGGTGACAGATGGGAAGGGTGACACAACAAAGATACTTTTGACTTCCATAGGTAAAGCTGGAGCACATCAAACTCCACATCAGTTGTATATTATCAGACCAAGACCCTTACACAGATTTCTTTTGCAAGAGATTACAACACTGTGTAAGATTTATGTTGTCATCACAAGAAGTTTCTGGGTGATTTTTCAAGCATTTTAGCTCTGTAATAACAAGATCTCATTTTCTCTTTTCTTTTCTTGCACATTTTCAGAAAACTAATAATTATCATATTATTATAATCAAGTTGTTATTCTAGAACAACATCCTGAACCCCCAGGTTTAAATCTTTATCATTCACATAGTCTGAGCTTGCCTATCATTTCTGGGTACCTCATCAGCTAGCATGACTGAGTTTATTTCTGGTTATTGTCTTTGTTAACATTAACTTGTCAGTTTTGCTGCCTGTGTGTTTATCTCCCTCCCTTTCCTTGTTGGCAAGGTCCTCAGATAATCCTGAAAAAGAAATGTTGCCACACTCCACATGCCATTCTCTGTGGGTGCAACTGAGCAGCTCCTCCTCTTCACCACCACCCTCCTCGTGTGCCCCTCAGGTTTGTCTGCATGGTCTTGTGTATGGCTCCCTTCACTACACACCCTTAGAGGAGCAAAGACTCCTTCTGTCTTACAGAAACTTCCCTTACAGAAACTTCCATTAACTGAAAAAAATCAGTAATTTCAAAAGGAAAACTGGGGTTGGTGAGTTCTCAACACTTCTGAAATTTATGGTACATATTCATTCCCACATGTGAGTCTTAAATCTCCTTTTTTCTCTTCTTTTATGGTGAGATTTAAAAAGCTGTGCTGCAAAATTTTTATTCTATAAATACAGGAAAAAAAATTTAATTAAGTAAAAATATATCTAATTTATTTAGAGAAGACAGGAAAAATTCTTACTGACATTACTGCAGATAAATTTATAATGTACAGTGTTATAGAATACTCTGCACAAAAGTAGTGGAATGTCAATTAGTGCAATCCTTTATGGAGCTATCACTTATCACTTAAATCACTGCTTTGTTTTTCCAGTTTTTATTGATTAAGATTAGTGTACCAGCATGAAAAAAGTATGTATTTCTATGTGGTTTAAGTGATAGGGAAAATGAATACTTTTTCACTATCAATATTTTGATCTTCTAAAAAGCTATTTCCAAATTATTTCTAAGCCTGTCTTCAGAAATGCAAAGCTGTAAATTTCCATTCTAATTGCTTATAACACTCATGGTTTTCTTTACACAGATACGAATTGAAAACCTGAATGTCAACATTTAAGAAAATTCTTATGTAAAGAAGTTTAATCTTTTATTTTTAGTTTTAACACAAGAAGGGCGTTCAAATATATCCTATATATTATTTTTAAAAAAAACCCTGAAAATTTAAAAAAATAACTGAAAACTTTTCCTCTTACACAGAATAGTAAATATGTAATAATATTTTGTCCTTTTTTAAAAATATCATCCAATAAATTATATTCATTCTCTGCTATGCATACCTTGCTCACATAGCAAAAAAAGAAACCAGAACAAAAGACAAGAAACAAGAAAAAGAACAAAACAAACAAAAAACAAGAAAAAGAAAAAAAACATTTTACTACAGAAAAGCATCTGAGTCTGATGAATCATATTTTCTTTCCTAACCTCTTTTAAAATTAAAATGCAGGTAAATTTTGTATTATCTAAACTATACCGCCAGAAAGTTGCTCAGTATCAAAATCTTTGCAGTGTCTGCTACAGCCTCATGTTGAAACATAATGTCTTCAGAATTATAACAGGATATATTCTGGATTTAGTACTGCATCTTTGGTAGGGAGCAAAACAATGGATGGATAAGTCTGTGAGGGTGAAGTCATTGATGGCTGCAGCCTGGGTTGACTTAGAGGCATTAGTGTAGATGGGGCAGACAGATGAGATCTGTAAAGGAGCAGTCCCTGAATGTCACAGGGACCTGTGCAATGCTACCATTTCCTTCTGTGCCTATTTATTTTCAACACGTCTTTTTTTTGTGTCACTCATGACTAAGCAATCAACAATCTAGAAAAAAAAAAAAAAAAGAAAGCCAAACACTTGTTTAGAAATATAAAACTTTCTACAGGGATGAGAGGGCTTTTTGTGAGGTAGTTTTTTTGTCCTAATAGCTTGGTCCTTGCCCACCAACAGAAAAAAAGAGTTGTGCAGTGTCAACACCTATGGTTCTGCTAAGCAGACTTGACAATAGGTCTGTAATTAGATGTGGCAGTGATGTTCCCTTGACTTTGCTTATACAACAGTTCCAGCCCGTGGTGAAGTACAAAGGTAAGAGACCAAAGAAAGTAGATGGGCTTGTGCACTTTTCAGACAATCCTTTCTGAAAGCAATGGGGCTAGAGAGAGCCATTGGTTTGACCTTGTAGGGTATCTCTTATGTTTTTATGTCTTAATCTCTTCAGTACAGATAGAATCTTACACAAAGAGTCTTCTATAACCAACAGTGCTTTTCACGTAACAACAATTCTTCACAGAGATACCTGACCTAGTTTGTTTAAAATGAGCCCAGCTTTAGGATTTCTTAGCCTGGCTGAACTGTTGGTTGCCATTCCTCAGTTCTAAACCTGCTCAGAGATCACTCAGCTCTGCAGAGCTCTGCATTGTCCTGGGCAGAGAGCCATCAAAGACAGTTATTGAGGAAACATTGTACAATACGTGGAAAATGTTTTTGCCAACAACATTGCTCAAACACAACTAATCTATTCTAGCATGCACAATGTTTATTCCTACTGAGTCAGAAAAAAACCCCACCAAACAGGACTATCAAGTAGTTATGACCAGTATGTGGCCTTTTTTTTTTCCTTTTTTCTCTAAAAGGCACTGTAAAGGCCACCAAGCCTTAGGGAAAGCTAACTAGCTGTGTTTGCAGGATGTGTTTTAAGGATATTTTTTTGGTGTTCACATGATTCGTTGCCATATTCTTCATAAAAGGGTAATGAAAACTAGTAGCTAATGATTTAATATATAATACACTAATTTTGAATAAAGACAAGGTTTCTTGTCTTCAAGACATTTCTCAGAATTTGAATAGATAAAGACATATATGTTTAGAAAACCACATTGCCAGAAAATGAGTGACCTTAGTTAGACAAGTTTTCATGAACTGCTTATATACAATGCCATAACTCCTTCCACTTTTCTGAGCAGAGACACATTTTCTGAATGTGGATATGCACATGGATGGATAAATAGTACTTCCACTTGAAAAAATGTGTCATTATACAGTTTGGTAAACCATTTACTTCTGTGTTCAGTATAGTCTTCGAATATTTAAGAAATAAGGAGAAATTAGGTCAAAGTTTGATAAGTGCTTGAAGACAGCACTGGAATGCCTAACCATCATTAAAGAAGTTAAATAATTAATTTAATGGTCTTTTTGCAATATTTCATTGTTTGAATTCAAAACAGGCACTCCCAAGTCAAAAAATATCAAAACCATGATCTAGCTTAGCAATACACACTTCATCTCACAGGGCTGTATTGCATGATCTTAAAAATATCAGTCTTATAAACTTTCTCTACATTGTGTGTATGTACACATGTATGCACACACAAACCACACACCCCCCCAATGGATAAAGTATATAAATTGAAATAAAATATGGAATTTCACATGTAGGCTTTTCAATGTTTTATACTAAATGTATATTTTGGTGATAGACACCTTTTCTACCAAAAAAAAAAAAGTAAGAATGACTTTTGTACTTGGCAGGTTCCAAGAATGTGCAAACAAACTACTAGAACTTTGTGCAGTCATTTAGCAATGAACAATTTTTACAAGTTCATTTATTTCAGTACAAGGGTTAGTAGTGATTCTGGTGGTGTCCTTAGGAGTTTGTAGCTCCAGAATAAAGAGCTATGAGAGCAAGAGAGAGGGAGCACACAGAAACCACAATGGATTACATTCAGTTTTCTGAGGTATTCAGTAGAATCCAAGGTACCACTTTTAAAAAAACCTCTAGCCCATTATGATTGTAAATACCACTTTGAAAATGTCCCACGTGAACCAAGGAAACCCCAAAAGTCTGACTTTGCAGTAAGTCTAAAACAAGTCAGCCCAGTGAAAGCTTTATTGTTCTCATATAGTAACTGAAATTCAGTCAATGTATGAAACAGTTAAAGCTGAGACAGGTAACAGAAGGTGAAGGAACTATGGAGATTGACAAAAATAACCTACTAGACACTTCTGCTTTCAACTGGTTGTTTAAAAACCTCACTGTGGAATTGACTGATGAGGTTTCATTGATTAGGTCTGGGGCTCAGTTTCCACCAGCTGGGAAATACCCACATAAGATATAAGAGATAAATAATTTCAAAACTGAGAAAAGCTAAAAGCAATTGTTATGATCTTCTTTGACCCAATCTATTAGGAATTTGTATGGATTTGCTTCCCTCATCACAGCAGTCTTGTGTCAATAATGCTGGCATGAACGTGGCCTGGTTCAGAGCCAGGACAGAATACATGGAATGAGTGATGGCCAATGGCACCATGGCCTGAATCAGCAATGATGTGGATCGCAGGACCAGGGCAGTGATTGTCCCTCTGTGCCCAGCCCAGGTGAGTCCTGTGTTCAGTTTTGGACTGTCCCATTACAAGAAGGACACTGAGGTACTGGAGCATGTCCAGAGAAGGGCAATGAAGCTTTGGAAGGGTCTGGAGCACAAGGAGGAGCAGCAGCTGAGGGAGCTGAGGTTGTTTAGTCTAAAGAAAAAAAGGCCTCAGGAGTGATCTCATTGTTCTCTGTAACTAGCTGGAAGGAGGTTGTTGTGAGGTGGGAGTCATTCTCCTCCAGATAAATGACAAGAAGAGAGGAAAAGTTGTACCAAGGAAGGGATTCATTATTAAAAAAAAAAAATTTTGTGAAAAGGATTGTCAAGCACTGGAACAACCTTCCTGGGGAAGTGGTAGAATCATCATCCCTGCAAGTGCCCAAAAGGCATGAGGATGTGGCTCTTAGGGCCAGTGGCAAACACAGTGGTGCTGGGTTAATGGTTGGACTCTTAGAGGTCTTTTTAAACCTCAGTGATTCTATGATTTTATGATTGTGAACTGTCTTTCAATAAACAGACAACAGGTCCATCAGGATGGCAGGGGAGAGCCCTCTCCAAGAACAATCCATCTTTCCTCTATCTAAACCAGAATTCACGTCACTTCAATAGCGAGGTGTATTCTTTTAATTTTGCTTCTTTAAAATTAACTGCAGAGCTGGGCTGTATTCCTTGTCCAGAACAACTTGCACTATGTCATTTTCTTGTTTAGTTTAAACAACTGGCAGTAATAAAACAAGAGCAGGTGAATATGTTACTATGGCTCCTGTTTGTAGTGCAGAATAAGAGACACAGAAAAGGAGCACAGAGACAGGAAGGTCACACGCTTTGCCAAGAAGATCTATCTTTTAATTCAGATTTTGGTATTTGTCAAGTTGTTCTTTCTGATCATCCTTTTTTAAAAGTGCAAATTAAATTATGTGAGTCTCTCTCCAATAACATTTTTTGTTTTCTAAGTGCTATATGTCTAAACACAGAAAGAAGAGCATTCCAAATTCATGGGATGCAGCAGATACAACTTCATTCAAACTATCTTAGAAATGAAAAATCTGTCTGGCTCATGGTTTTGACTGCTACCTGTGACACAGAAAAAAGAAAAGCACCAAGTGCTCTCACAGTTGTTAATATATCATTAGCATAGTTTGTGTTTGCTTTTGGTCAGATATAATAGAAAATAATGTTTTCATGGTACCAGATTTATCTCCTCATGAAGAGAAAGCTCACTATGTGACTATGGTTTGTCAGATTAATGCTTCCACTCCCCAACTGCCTTGTCTCCCCTACCGCAGGCGAGGCCAGGAGAACACACCTGTCTGCAGAGACACTAAACACAATTCCTTCATGACCTCTCCCCCTGGCAGGTTGTTTTTGGTATAAGAAGTACAGCAGGTGCTAGAAGAGCTCAGCAAGGAGAAGATGCTTTACTGGTAAATATAAAAATGAAAGGCCTTGTTTCCCCAGTCTGTCCAAAACAGACTTCACTGTAGCAGGTGTGCACTTCTTGGATGCATTTCATCTTGTGCTTGGATTGAAATGTTGCAGCAGACAGAAGTCAAGCCATGGATTTACCTTTTTTTCCCCTATTCACACAGACTGCCACTAATTTCATCCAAGCCAGCCACCTACAAAGAGATCACTTAAGCCAAAGGAAGGCAGCAAAATGACATTTTTTTTCTTAGCAAGAAATTGTGTACAAATAAGAAGTGTTTGATTCTGATATAATTTCGTTCTATTATATAATATAAATATACTAGCAAACTATTAAAAATGCCCCCTTCAATTGTAACATACAACTTCTACCAATAACCTTTAGTCAAAGGAGAGCAACATAGTAAAGAAATCTCATTCTTTCTCGGTTCAGATAACCACGGATACATGAAAATTGCCTTTGTTGTGAATAGTGTTTATTTTTTGTTTTTCCCAGATGAGATATTGCAAATCCTTTCTGCCCTTTCCCCCTGACCTTGACCCACCTTATCAGCTCTACCTCAGTCATACCAGACAATCAGAGACACCCAGGAAGAAAAAAGAAGTTATCTAAAGAAGTTTCTTACTTTCCTTCTTGCTTTACTTAATTCTCTTTCTTACCAAGGAAAAGTAAGAAAAAAAAGGCATGCTTTTCTCCCTGATAAAAATTCACAGACACCTCAGCAAGGAGACACACTGGTCTGCTGCAGCACTTGTTGAGAGCAAGCAATGACCCAGCACTATTCTCTGCCAGCACCGACAATACAGTGTCAGATGGACGATCTGGTCTCTCACTGTCTCTATAAGAATATGTTGATAAAAGAGGGCCAGATAGATTTGCTTGTTAATACTCTTGAAGGTCACAGGAAAAACTGAAATGATAAGCAAAAGGAATTTGACTGCTCTGCAAGCAGCTCTCAAGCATTTATTTCCTAAATTTATGGAGTGGCCCTGTCATCTCTCTCTGTAGAACCTTTCATGCCCCTCTATTCCTTTGTTTCAGTGACTTTACAGAGTAGCCATGCATGTACTTGAATGCAATTTTTAAAATAGTTTCTACACAAACATGCTGAAATCAGCTGCTAAAAAATGTGATCAGTCTGGTTTTCTTCCCAAGCTTCCTAAGAGTCACACCATGAATTAAGTCTGTTTCTCAGAACAGAATAGCCAGTGTTACTTTATCTAATGAGATGGAGATGCAACCTGGAAATAAAATTCCTGTTGTCTCTGCAGATGCACAGAAGCTGGCTGGTGCTACAAAATGTGCATTCAATTAAGTAAAAGACTGTTGATCAACTGTGCCTGGAAAATATTACAAGCATAAAAACCACACTGCAAATATATGGTAAATATTTTGGCAAGTGAACATATATAAATATATGGCAGGTGAACACAAGACTGTAAGTCTTCCATTCTTTGTCAGTTCTGTGCTGGGACCACAAAGGATCCTGCCATACAGGATGCAATGATGCATTAGAAACTTTGCGTATTTCCACAACTGTCTATTTCATGGCCATGAAAAATTCGCCAACACCAAAGGGAATTAAAACCAAAAAAGAGAGATGAGAGAAGATAAACTCAGGTTGGGTAGAGAGAATGATTTAATCTTTAAATTGAATAAAAGAGATACTAGAACAAGCTTTTTTCTTATTGCCATCTTTAGGGAAAACAAATAGTGGCTCTTTAAACCATCAATACTTTTGTTCTTACTGTTTCACTAGGATAACTGAGTTGTAAACTACAGAGGGTGGGTGAAAGGGAATTCTTTGAGGAAATTGTAGCAAGGGATCTTCCAATTTGATAAAAGGCAAACAAAATCCTCATCTTGAGGATGAACAGCTCAACCTGAAATGCCTAACAAAGCAAAGAGGTCTAGTTTTATTTGGCCATGTTTGAGTTGGGATGACTCTTCAAATGACTCTTCAAGAGGTCCCTTCTGACCTCAGTTAGTCTATTGTTATATGTGTGTGGACTGACAGGCTTGTACCTATGTGAAGATCACTAAAACCAAGTGACTTAGAAAGAAATCTGAGAAAAGACAACATGTCTAGGCCACATTAATCTTGCTGTGAAATAAAAAGTTTATTTGGGAGAAATTACTTCATCTGAGAGCTGGAAAAACTCTCCATTGTTTCCTCTCCAGTGTTCTAACAATCTATGGAGAAAAAACCTTTTCTTGTAACTTAGTCTTTAAGGGAGAAAGGTATTTAAAAAAAATAAAAAACAATACAATTGATTCAATAACAAATAAAAAACCAGAGGTTACACAACAATGCACTTCAGCAAACTTAACTTTGTGTTTGAAGCTCTAGATATAGAAAGATAAGGACATTAGGAGCTGAGATCTTGTATAACTGAGAAAAATTACTTTCAAAGTATTAACAGCATGAAGAAATCTGATGACTTCTAAGAAAACTAGCTCTTGAAAGAGAGCAAAGGCCAACCTGAGCTAAATTAGAGCCTAACACCATTTATCTAGTGATTCAGAAACTGCCTTCCCTGTAGATTAATTTCTCCAGCTGGAAGAAATTTTTTGAACACGACCATTGAAAATGTTGTCTGCCTGAATACAGAAATAGAAACAGCTGGTCAAACTCTGGAAATTAAGGTCCTCAGGTTAGAGATTAATCTTAGAGTTGCCCTAAAATGCCTCCAGCAAAAATCCTACAGCTGATAAAAGACTAGTATAATCATATCTGAGCCAATTTTTCTAGCCTGTGGCAGTACAGTGGGCAGATCAGGTCGAAGATGATGTTTCAGGTCCAAATGAGATTTAACTGAAAGGCTGCATCACCATCCCTCTAAAGTCAACATTCATTCTGAGACTAATAATGAATGTCGCTTATGGCATTTCTTTACACAGTGATAATTTTTTCCAAAATACACCTCTGGAACTGCAATCAGACCTATTTCAGAAAACATTGACTTCAACACACAGAAGTAACTGTACAGTCTAGGCTGATTCAGATCTTACTCATCATTACTAGGGAGCCAAGTGACTGATTCTGTGAGATTCCTGGTCTATTTCAGAATATTTAATAAGATCTGGCATGCTTACAAGGGGTAGAAGAAGATAGGATGGATAATTAAACTCTGTGAAAATTTAATAACTTCATCTGTAGTCTGTTGTTACATCCACTTTTGCCCTTTGCAGTACTCGCTGCAGTTAATTTTGTCCTGAGAGTAGAGATTTGCCTCCAGAGAAGATGCACATAGTCTAGAAGGAGCCATTTGAAACTTATCTGCTAGGGACTCACCCATAATTTGGAAGAAGATGAAAAGGTGTAAAGGTAGCTTGCTTTAACTGATTAACTGGTAACTTTGCAGCTGGTTAAGCTGAACACATATTCAGAGCAGTGGTCATATATTTCTACTCTCTGGGTGTCATCTGATACACAACTTTATACAAATAAAAATAATGAACGAACACAGCAGTAACCAACTTATCTTCCCAGGTGATTTTTAAACAACTGATTAGTGTACATCACAGAAGGAAATTATTTTAAACAAAATAAAAACCCTCCACACTCTGCCTTCAGTAATTTATTTTCCTGTGGCCACAGTGTCTTTTCCTTGTCCATGGCAACTAGCGCTACCACCTGTAGGATCACCAGAGGCTGAGTGTGGCAGGGTAGTACCCAGCAAGAGAAAGGGCCATGAGCTGTCCCAAACCCATTTAACATGACAGAGAAGAGCTTCATTTTGCACAACATGAAATGAAGTAACATGTGTTACTCACGGTTCAGCTTCGATGCTCTGGTCAGCAGCAATGTAGTTGGCAGGGATGTAGCCCATGAGCTTGCGGCCAGGACAGACTGACCCCTCTGGCAGGAGGAGCTTGGCGTACCACCATCCCTCATGGGATGCTTTCAGCACTTCCAGCTTATCCCCAGCTCGGAAGCTCAAGTCATCCTCCGTGCGAGCATCATAATCGAACAGAGCCACAAAGTTGCAAATGTTTGCTAGCCCCTGGCCAGGCAGTGGAGGTAAAGGTTTTTCTTTTATCTTACTCTCTAAGTCCTTCTGTCCTGCTTGGAGTTCAGGTTTTACCACAGCAATGTTGGCAAAGACCTGGCCCCCTTTGTCTTCCTGTTCACCATTTGTCCCACAGAATAAGCAGGGAAGGTAACGCTTCAAACGGGGACAGTGCTTCCGGAAGAAGTTTCCCATCTTGATACTTTGTTGCTTCCTCTGCTTCTGCTTTTCTTTTGATTTTCCTGGTTGCAAGACCCTTAGACCAATTTTTGCACCATCCACATCTTATCTTTTTGCAGACTTCTTCTCCCCCTTCTCCTTTGGCATAAAATGAAACAACTCTTGGCACAGCTGGAAGCTTCTCTCTGGGTCCCACAGAGAGCTCATTACAGACGGCTCCCAGTTAGGGAGTGAAACTTAAACATTCAAGCGCCAGCACAGGTATGGAGGGAATTTTTCACTTCCTCTTCAGAAAAAGGAAAGCAACAAATCAGCTGTGCTGGGCTGAGCTCTGAGAACAAAGTGTGAGCCTCTTCTGTTACAGCAAAACAATAAAGCCAGAACATGTAAATAAGGAAGGCTTTTCAATTCCTTCTGCTCGGGATGGGTGTTTTCTTATCTCCGATGTGGTCTGGTCATGTGATCAGTGGTGAATGTCTGCCTTGGCAATGATTAACCAAACTGACCTGCCTGCTTCCTCAGCAGTCTGACGTGGACAGCTTGAATGAATATTTCCTTTAGCTCCCGGTTTGTGCTGGTTTCGGTTCACAGTTTGCTCCCCTGAGACTGGCAGACGCCCTCGGCAGGAGAGCACCTGTGGCTCCTGCCCTCACTCACACCCAGGCGCATTCCCTGCCAAGCACCCGCCCTTCAAACAAACACTACGGCGCTTTTTTTTTTAATTTTATTTTTTTTATTCAGCTGGGATGGGCACTTTTTACAAGGAAAACCAAATATATATGGCTTACAGTAATAAAGCAATATATTTTAAGGCATTCCTTATTCTGCATTTTAAGGAAACCAAGGCACTAGCCAAAAAGCATTTCTCTAGGTGGCTGGCTGATTATATCAACCCCATATAAAAATAATGGCTATTTTCCAGTCAGCTTGTAAACAATGACACTGCATTGACCAGTATATTCCCATTTCTAAAGTATCTCTAATCCAGCATACAGACCAAGCATGGGTGTCTGGATACTGTGTGGCTGTGGTAATGCAGGCTGAAGTGTTGGCCATCACATCACAGCAGTGCAACTCAAGCTTTGTAACCCCTGGAAATCACCACAGCCCAGAGGACACAGAATGACTGGAACAGGAGCAGGAAGCACAGAAGATACAGTGAGAGCCTGTCTGCACATAATGGTGGCATTTCAGTAAAAGATAAACTTTTACAGATCAGCGTCTATTTATTGAGATCAATCAAAACCCACTCATGGACCTATAACTTCCTGGTGATTATAAAAACGGAGTCCTATATTTTTCTTTTCTTTCCTTTATTGTGTTTTTTGTTTTTTTTTTTGGTCAGGAAGCTGACTTCTGTGGTTTAATTTTACTAGAAAGAAAGCACCTAAATAACAGAAACCAAAGTCACTTGCTTTTATCTTATCTCTCATTCATTTGAGTGAGGATACCAGTGGCAGAGGCAGTAGGCTACTGACCAACTAGAGACTGTGGGATGACTAAAAGATATCTCTATTGAAAGTGATAATATTAGTATCAGGTGCATCTCCACTGACACTCAAGAGGAATGAGAAACTGCTTATAAACACTTTTGCAATGCTGCCAAAGAAATTAAATAAAGGAGGAAGTACCATACTCATCAAGTCACCACTAAACTTCATCATCTTTAGGGTTTGATTAAAAAAAAAAAGGTATGCTGATTTGGCAGATTATGATGATCTTCTGTCATTTCTGAAGCACCACTGGAGACGATTTTTCACCAGGAGTTATTAACCATATGTTAGTAAGAACACAGATATCCAGGAGACATTTGCTTTTCCTTGGTGTGAATAACACTATCCAAAGGAAAGAAAAGCCTATATTGATAAAGAAACCATCTTCGTTAGTCTAGTTTAAAGAGTTGATTACATTTACTGAAATCAAAAAATATTAGAAACTACTACTAAGTAATCTCACAATTTTCAGTTTGTATAATTTGATCTTACTTTTCCTATAATGGTTTTTTGTTCTGGCAACTTGGGCATTAATTTGACAAAGATTTGGAAACTCATTTACTGATAGTTTCTTCATGACAACAAAGCCATTTGCATCATACAGAATCAAGCTGTACAATGCACAATCATTTTCAGGACCAAGTCCCACTTTTACACTCAGGAACCAATATACAAACACATTAGAAATCACACTGCATTCACTGAGACCACTCAGATAAGTATTTATAATTGGAGCTACAACAGGGCTTAAGCCTACAAATGGTTGTGTATATGACTACCTTATCTCAAAGAGTTCCAGGCATTAAATTCATCTTCTCCCTCAATCTGTGTCCCTGCTTGGCTTTAGAAGAACAGAAAGACTTTCTTCTGAAAGTGGTCAATAAATATAAATCAGATTATTTTCATCCTGGTTTTCAGGACCAGTTCTATGTATTAACCAAGTCGACTTTAAAAAGCAGCCATTAAAATCATTAATCAGATTTAAAAGACTTCTCAAAAAGAGAGAAGATTAGAGTTGCTGAGAACCACTGAGCAGATTTCCTATCCCATGTGGGAGAGGACAGTAAGTGAGATGTGGTGGCCACACTGCAGCAGCTTCTGCAAGGGTCTTTGTTCCCATTCTGGTGACTTTATTGAGGATTCACTGCATTTCTGAAAATAAAGAAGTTCTCTTAATAGTTAAGAGACTATATAATTTTATCACAGGCAAGAAAAGAAAATTAGCATGTAATAAAAATGTTCTTGCTGGTTTTACAGAAAAAAATAAAATCTGATAAATCCCATAATCCTGATTTTCACATTCATAGTTTGGAACAAATGAGGGTAATCACATATATTCAGGGGCTTTTCAATATAAACTGTTGTCCAAGCCCTCTGCATTTGAATTACATATAATTTGACAGAATAATCTTTGCATTACCTATTCCTTGGTTTAACTTACTTCTTTTGCCTTGCATCCCACTATATTTTCCGTTTTTTGCAAATCGGGCCAAAGAGTTCTGCATTGCTCCTTGGCTTCCTGTAACTTTATTTAATTTGTTTAGAACAATTTAAATTGTAAAAAAAATAAGCCACTGGAGGTAGAGTGACTGTAAAAGACTTAATCAGAGATATTGATTAATTTTATTGGCAAAAGTGGTTTTAGAAGAATGCAAGGGTCTCACCTATTTTGTGCAGCCAGCAATAGTTAACAAAAAAGATGAATTTATTATAACCAGAATGGCACATTTACAGTACGAATACTGAAATTTAGTATTCTGGTCCCTATATTAAAAAAAAAAAAAACCACCAAACACTAATATTGTAAGTAATTTCTTAAAATACGCAACACCTTGAAACAAAGACTGATCATTTAAAAGCTGTGTCTGACAGGACTATATAAACTTAGACTTTAGAAAACAGAGAGAGTCTATTCAATCAAGCACTACTTTCCCCCTTCATGCTAGGTTATTTCCCATTTCTTTTAGTGTATATTTCCTTGTTCCATAAAGAAAAGAGTGTACACTGATGCTATAGGTTTGAGGATAACAGATATTTGAAGTTACTTTTCATGTTTTCTATATATTGCCTATAAAGTCCAGTATAAGTAAGACTCTTGCAAGGAGCTTCGCACCTGCTTAAACAATTAATTTGAAGTCCTCTAAATCCATTAAATCAAATTCTAATTAACTTAGAGTCAATATCCCTTAGGCCGTATTCTACAAAACAATCCTGTTTAAACGCAGTGGTGAAACATATTTTTCTTAGTTGACTGAATGGACAGAAGAATAATGTGCTAACATTACATCCTTTAGTAAACTTAGTACAAAACTAATCTGCAACACTGACATTAATTGAAGTGATCTTAGAATCAGATCCTGCTCTGCATGAATTAAGGTATCAGACTAAGTTGTATAAAATAAGTACAGATAAGATTTGAATCCACAATATTTTAAAAGCCTCGTTTTGATA
Source organism: Zonotrichia leucophrys gambelii (assembly GCF_028769735.1). NCBI lineage: Eukaryota > Metazoa > Chordata > Aves > Passeriformes > Passerellidae > Zonotrichia > Zonotrichia leucophrys. The sequence goes on from NC_088172.1 coordinate 41,220,667, forward strand.
GAAGTTCTATTTGTGTTGCATGCCTTCAAAAATTATGTTGTATGAGTTTGCATTACAGATAGTTCCTACATTTATTGGTTTGTATATGGTCTGTGTGGCACTATTGGCATGAATACACAAAAACTTAGGAGTTTCAGAAAAAATGTACCCTCCTTTGACACATAAATATGCTGGTTCATATTTTAGAGACAAGGAGTGACATCACTGAGACTCAGTCTTCAGTACTGATGATACATGGTGTTTGAAACCATTCCCCTACGTCATGCAGAGAATTGTAGTCTGAACAGCTCTGCTGGGGAAAAAAATATTCCGAGGCAATATCAATATCAACAATTTATTAATGAAATACGAGTCAGTTGAAATTGGAAATTGAAAAAGACAGTGGTTTTTCTTAATGAGATCATAACAGAAACAAACATTTTCATTCATAATTGCATTGAATTCTGTAAAAGGAAATAAAGACTCCATGTAAGGAAATTAGAAATTAAGATATAAAATACAAGAATTGTAATTAAATAATCTATGATGCCTGTAGCATCACTTTCTATACAGTATAATCTTTTTCAAGGCAGAAGCTATGCTGCTGCATTTAATGTATGCTAGTTTAAATATTCGACATTATTACCTTGCTTAGAAAAATTTCATAATGCATTACAATAAAGCAAGTCAAACCTTTCAGCAAAGTAAAATATTCAAATAATGTGATCTTTAAAGAAGTTAGCAGAAAACCAAAAGCATATTGCTTTAAATCTGTTCTTGGGGAATAATTTAAATGACTAACCATTTTAAAGTTGAGTAGTTTTTTTAAGGTAACAAACTGAAATAAAGCACAGTGATTTTTTTTATTACAGCTGTCTTTTCAGCTATATTTCTTTCCATTTGCACATTAAAATGGAACATATTACTACCACTTTGTAGCTTTTTTATATTCCTTTTAATCAGCACTTCCATTTTGTTTCTCTAATTTGCAAGTTGCCTTTTTTCAGTGAAAATAAATTATGTGTGTGATTTTACTCTTGACAAAATTGTTTATTCTTATTGATTAATCACTTTCCTGGTTTTGTCTATTATCTTAAACCATAAATCCATGAAGACATAGAGTTACATTTGATTCTGCATTTTCCAACTTGAAATCTTTTTGCATTTGTAATGAGAAAACTCTGGCTATTTATTTCCAAAAGGCTGATCCAGTAATCCATCTCTACCCTAGAAAAACATTAAAAGTATACTTTCAAGTGCTTTGGTGATGAGGGTTGCTTATTTATTAGCTGAATTTGGGCCTGAAACACTCTACATCTGACAACAAATTAACAGAGAGGAATAAGGTTTTGTCAAGGATTGACAGAATAGAGACTTCCTCTATTTGTTCAAACAAACAGATCCCACTTTGGTCAAATTTAATGCAAGTTTTGCCATTATCTGCAATGGGACCAGACCTCACCATTATTTTTCATTTCATTGTACATTATTCTAAATGATATACAGCCCACAGTGTTAAAAGTTGTAACTTAATTTGCTTTCTATGAAGCAGCCTCTCTGAATAAAACCAAAGAGCTGTAGCTCTCTAAGGCATGAAAAACACTTCTAATCAAATTTATCTCTGTGTGGGAAAAAATATGGCAAGTGGATGACAAAGAATTATCAGCAAGCATGACTTTGCCATTCTTTTAAGAAAATGTACTCCAAAGCTGACCCTGCTATGAATAGTTTTTAAATTTAGAATGTGTATTTATTTATGAAGATTTTATGATGGGTCAAGATCGTTTCTCACATAACTCTATCAAAGTCTGTATGCTACAACATAGATGACTTGAGAACATGATTTACCATTTATATCTGAAGTTGGAATTGCATCAAAAGAAGCAGACAAGTCCAAAGAGAGATGGACATAAAGAAGCAGTGTATCCAAATATTGTAGTCATTGTTCCACCTGCGAGTGAAAGTGCTTGGGGTTTTTTTCCAAAAATAAAACCAGCACTCTCTCCTGACCTTCACTGTACCTCAAAAAGGCAGCACCTCACAGAAAGCTGAAATTTACTATTAGAATATATTGATATACCATATAAAGGAACACATCTTATTAATGACTTAAGATTACTGAAATATGGCATGCAAAACCACTAGAAAAACCAGCTGTTAATTTTAGAATAAAATAGAATAGAATAGAATAGAATAGAATAGAATAGAATAGAATAGAATAGAATAGAATAGAATAGAATAGAGCAGAGCAGAACAGTTCAGCTGGAGGTGACTTGTAATGATCATCTGCCTGACCACTTCAGGACTGGCTGAAAGTTAAAGCCTGTTTTAAAGGACAATGCCCAAACGCTTCTTAAACACTGACAGGCTTGGGGTGCCAGCTACCTCTCTAGGAAGACCATTCCAGTTTGACCACCCTCTAAGAAAAGAAATGCTTCCTAACCTCCAGTTGGAACCTCTCCTGGTTCGACTTTCAACCATTTCTACACCCTCTGTTACTGGATCTCAGGGACGAGAGATCAGCATATCCCTCTCTCATCCATCTTACTTTTATTCTTCCTGCTAATTCATATTTAAACAAAATTCATTTCCACGAACTGTGCATACATTAGGATTATATATATATATCCAAAATCTCTCTATAGGAAAAGGACTGGTTCTGTAATCACTTCCTATGACTATATGAATCCTGTGCATGGTCCACCCACCTTCCTGACTAAGTGTTCCTCTCTCTTTGTATGTTTTCTAAATAGTTTTCTGCTTCCTGTTTCTTTCTTTCTGCTGTATCTGCCCTTCACAGTGAGATGTCATATAAAGAACATTAAAGGTAAGACACTTTATAAGCCACAGGAAAGGTGCCCCACAGCAACCTCAGGATGTGCACTTACATATTTTCCCTATGAAAAGTAAAGGATAGGCAGAAAGAAAGCTTTAAAGCTGGGATATGCTTCAAAACTATGTTAGGAAGTAGCAGACAGGTATGTGTTGCACAAACTGATGCAACTTGTCTTGCAAATATGTATTTTCTTACTGTTCTTCCTTTTATTTTGTTTCAATATTCTTCTCTCTCTAGAGATGTAAAAATTTCTGTATAGTTTCCTGCCTCCTCTTTTCTTTCTGCTTGTCTTGCACAGCTGTACAATGAGATGCTGTACAAAGAACATTACCCAACATCCAAGACATGATCTTTATAAACACAGGGAAAGGGGATGGGAAGCCACCAGCCTTGGTGATACTCACTTTCAGTAAGGACTTCTGATGAAGAATTCTGTCACCTTCTTTCTCTGAAAATTGTTTCCCAAATTCATATTCCTTTGTCTTTGCTTCCACAGCTTTAAACCTTATCAGAATTGCCTCTCCCCCGTCAAGAACATGAAGGTATCTAAATGTCTAAATGCAGACATACAGTTTTCCCAAAAACAGAAGAGATTGCTCTGACCTGCTTCACAGACACACATAGAAACAGAGTACAGATATTTCAACAGTTATATCAGCATGATAGACTTTTCTTGATGTTTAGTATATATTCCTCTACATCACCTCCTTCTTATCAAAATACAGCATACTTATTTTTATCCTTCCATCAGACCACTACTAGACATCTTCTAGAAGCAGAACAGTAAACATGAAATCCCATTTATATTCAAAATAAGCTCTTGTGTTTTAGATTTATAAGCATTAATATTAGCTTTTTGTTATTACAGCCCCAAGAAATATCAGTCTCATTATAATCAGCAATGAACACATACAGAAGAAAATATGTATTGAATAGAAGATCAAATGCCCCTTAAAAAAAGAGGATTTATAGTTAAAGAAGGAAAAATTTGACCTCTACTCATCATAGTCATAGGATAAAATCTGGTCTTGAAAATCCAAACATGGTAAGGATTGTAATTAAGTAACTCATATGTTAGTTTGAAAGCACAGATTTCAGTGTTATGTTACAGTGTGTTAAATTTTTCTGTACTCAGTCATAGTAAGAGCAAAACTAGAGCAACATGCCCAGTTTTTGATCCTGTATTCCAGGAAATTTGATAATGACCAATTTGATAATGGAGTGATGAATTAAAACATCATCCAGATTGAGAATCAAAGACAAGCCAGCTCAAAACCCTTCAGCCTTTAAGAAAGGAACTTAAACAATTAAACAAAAAGAGTCTGTGGGAAAACATGGTAGCAGCCTTCAAATAGATGGAAGTCTGGTGCATGTGGTTCTCACATCTGCTAGGAATAGGACACAACACATGAAAAAAAGATGTATTAGAGCAACAGAGACTTTGCTATGAAATGAAGGGAGGGAGAAAACTCTGTGTTCTGCATGTAAGGACTAGTAAACACTGGAAGAAATTGCCTCAGTGGCTCTTTCAAAGGGGCGCTTTTAAAGAAGTAGACAGTTGACTTCTAAGGGTGTTTGTAGTTGGATTGATCCTGTCCCAGGGCAGAACATGGCTCTTGTTAGGCCATTCCTAGTTCTGTTATCTGCCAGTCTGCAGTGTTTTAGTTGTGGCATTTCCCACTGGCTGTTCAATAGCTCTGTTCTTTTGTGCAAACTGCGTATTGGAATACATTAGAATTTTTTATGCAATAACCAGCAAATGTCAGGCTTGAAATGCAAGCCTGTAACCTACTTGGACAATTCAGAAATCTTCAGAATGTCTGAATTAGACATATTCCTGTTTTACTTATGAAGAAATTGAAGCCATAAGCAATTTATATTATCTGTCCATGAATACACCACGAATGAATGGAAAACGAGAACTGAAAATGAGTAATCTTCTGGATTTTACACTTCACATTGTAAATATACAAGTAGGCCCAAAGGAAGAAGAAAAAATCCCAAACATAGGAAAAATAAGACAGTGTCCCATAGATCATAGAAACTGCACTGTTCTCTCCCCATTAAATACAAAAGGGTGCGTTTTGGAAGCATATCTTCCCCAAAAGTCCATATTTCTAGTGCAATTTCTTTTGAATAAATGTAACATTCATCCAGATAAAAAAGAAAAATCTTTCAAAGTACCTTTAAACAACTATGCAGAGTTTTAAAATATATCCTCACTAAGGGTCCAGCAATCAGCCTTGGTTATTAATCATTCTGACAAAAAAATTGATTTTCATTTCCTTCTTTCATGTTGTGTGGGAACAGCCTGAGGTAGATTACAAGATCTGAGAGAGATGATAAGGACAGTAAGAAGGCTTTTGAGAGACTCTGAGCACCTAGTGGATTACTGTCTGTTTAACCTTTTGATGAGGTACTGGGTTTAGTTTTGGGAATCTTGTCTGTTTAGCATCCTGATTTTCATTTCTATGCTGGTCAGATAAAATGTAGGGAATATAGTACTGAGGTGCCAGATGTAATCAGATGTCCTAATCCCAGCAGAACACTATAAATTGTTTGTGTGTAATTCCACTAGAAAATTGATATGTCCATATTTTGTACCATATAAAAAGGCTGCTAAACATCCCAATAAACAGAAAAACTTGTGAAGTCACTGGAATTTAATTGAACATTAAATCCTGATCAATACTTAAGTAAATTCGCCAAGCTTCTCTACCTAGTAACAAGGCATCCTGTGTGCCACAGAGGGATGCCTTGAAAATTATTTAGTATTTCGTTCAACTTTTTAAAGTCTGCTAAGGAAATAGTAAGTGCTAGAGACTGTTTTTCCAAGAAAATATATTCTTGACAGATTTCACTGTCTTGCAGAGACAAAGGTTATCCCTAAAATAAATTAGTGTTAATAGACCTATGTCTCCCAAAGTATCACTCTGTCATACCCTACTTCTTATGTGCTGAGTTTATTCCTCTGATGATTCCTAAACAAATGTTTCCTTCTTAGTGTCCTTAACTTAAAATCATGGAACCAAATCCAACAATCCTGTTTAAATGCATGAAGAATCCCATTGAAGCATTATAGGATGTTTCAGGGTGGGGATGCTGGGCTGTGAGGCATTCTTATACCTGTGCACTGAACAACTGCATGGGTTAAAAGCTAAATCAAGTACAAACCTGAGTACATATCTTACCAGGGTGCTAAAATAGAATATATTTTTAAAAACCCCCAAACCCAACACTTTTTGGTTTGACTAATGTTACTCCAAAAGTATTTGCATACGTTTTTTAAAAATCAACAGGCAAAAATCTAGAATGTTCTGACCTTACTTCTGCATGAGAAGGTGTTCCTTTTCTAAAGTGAAAACGATCTGTATTTGTTCAAATTCTTATTTTCACATATCACTATTACATACTCTTCAGTAACAATACGAGAGCCCCTCCATTTTTTATTTAAAAAGAAAAACCCCTTATAACCCTTGCCAAAATAGACAAACGGCTGCAACTGCAAAGCTGGGACAAAGTCAACTTACAGAGTCCTAGGACAATGCACACGAAGTTTAAGGGAAGTGAAATAGACCAAGGGCAGACGATTCCCAGCTAACTCCAAGGGATGCTCCAATGCATTGTACTGCTGCCCCCTTAAGGACAAAGAACGCGAGGAGCTGCGCTGCTTGTCCTGCTCAAAGGCCTGCAACTTCTGTGCGACAGCTAGGATTTGGACACAGTTCTCATGCCTCCATGTACGTTACCACACTCAGTTGTGTCCCCTTTGCTCTCCAGGCTACATTAGTAAGCTCTTGTGCTTTAAAGCTTCATGGTGTTAGGAGCCTGTTCTGCATGGAAAGCAGGCATGATGCAGCAGATGGAAACCAAAATGCTCCTTTTTTGTATTTCTAAAAGGCTTTGACACACTGAATCACTCACTTCACATGTTTCCTGCAGGTTGCTAAACATTAGGGTGCTGAGGGTGTGCAGAAGTCACTGCCCTCTCCTGCAGGCTCCACGGGGATCTGTGCATCAGGGGTTGAGGGCTGGAGAGGGAATGTCCCTCCAGGCAGCCTTGCAGCCCCAGCCTGAGGGATGCAGGTCTTCAGGTGTGCCACACCACAAGCAATTCTACCTCTGTACAGAGTAACCAGTTAGTCATTTCCCCTTCTAGGACAGGACTTGTGATTTTTCCCAATTTGCCAATTGCCACACATTTACAACATAAAAGAAATTATTGTGATGCATAAATTAAGCATGGGGCACCCTAAAAGAAATTCAGGGTGCTAACAGGACCTGATAGCCCAACAGCTCAGCTTCAGTTATGTGGACATCTCTGAGTGTCTTATGGTGCTATCAAACCTGAAGGACAGTGCTGAAAAAGTGCTGTAAACACATTAAGGTACTTCAGTTTTTGCAGAGGATTTTCAAAGGCAGCTCCTCTCTGAGAAAGGCCCTAGAATAGGATATCAGTATATTTAAAGAATTCATTTGAAAGGAAGAAACTGAGAGACAAAACACTTTTAAGACAAAAGAAATACTGAAGATAAATGAGAGAATAACACTCTGTCTTCTCTTTCCCCAGAACTGAAGACCAATTCTCTTCATTAATATTTTCTCTATTTCTTGTTGTCAAATTTTCTGATCTTATCTTCAGCTTCATGTATCTGAAATTTAACTTGCTGAATCCCTCCATGGGTGAATATTGTTCCCTACACAAAGTGGTTTAAGATAAGTATGATTAGTACTATTGTGTCGTAAATTCTATGATAGCTTATCATTGCTATCAATATAATTGTCCAGCATTCACGAAATCTGGATGTTCAAGATTACATTCAGTTGACAGTGAATACAGTCACCAGAGGGTTGGACTAGGTGATCTTTTAACGCAGAAGATTCTATGATTCTATCAATGAATACATAATTTTCCGTATCTATTCAGATGTTTCAATACTTCAGTGTGTTAAGTTGCTTTTTTTGATGAGTTTTTTGTATAAAATGCTTTACTGGCATAGCAAGAAAATGGCATAACCTAAACACTATTTGGAAGCTACCTGAATCCTTTTCAGGAAAAAAAAAAAAAGTAACTGAAATAAGATAGCTGTACTGATAAAATCTGCAAGGCAGACAAACTTTATATGAGAATAGTATGAAACACTAACTGTGGGTGACCTTTTGGACCCTCTGAAGTCAATCAAAACTATGGCCATCAACTTCAGTGGAACAGACAGGAATTTGCTCTGTGTTTTCTGAAGTGAGCAGCGTTAGGAAGATAAATTGTCTTTTGCTCTCTTTTCAGCTGCTGCATCATCTGGGTAGTTATTGTCCCTGTTGTGTGTGAGGTCCTGGATGTGCCTTTTTTGTATGCTTGGATTTCACACATGTTAAATTTTTTTAATGTATTTAGGCATATAGGTATTTCTTTAACATATGTCCAAAGCACATATATGTATCAGTATTTATACATAATTTATGGTGTGTATACATATATAATGTAAGGTGTGGGTATATGTTATATGGTATGCATATATATACATATACAGCAGCATTAGGAAGCATATTAATGTCTGTGGGAGATTCTGAGAACCCTTGAGAGAAGCTGCTGCCGTACAATGGGCTTTGGTAAAATTACATGTAATCCATTTCTCTCTTGCTCTGACACCTTAAATGCTCATCCTGCCCTACTGCTAGCATTTCTGAACTTTATTCCTAGTTTCTATATATGTTCCTGTCTAGTTCATTTCCTAATCTGATACTGAACTTCTCAGTGGAATTTTTAAATGCATGTGAGAGGTGATGCTATTAAATTTCTCTCATCTGTGTCTACCTGAACAAAGCAAACTGAATCATAATATATAAGTACATTGTAGCTCTTAATATATTAAGAAAATTGTATCTATTTACTACTTGAATGTATTTTCAAAAGTGTTTTTCTCTGTAATACCAAAGTATCATTGAGTGATCCTGCAAAAATCAAATCATGATTTGATATAATCAAAGTTTCTGCTACACGCTACTATGATTATGAGCTCCAACTTAAACATTTACAAAGCACAGCCCTTACAACTGTGCAAAGGTAGGCAACACTGGAAAATATGACTTGTATTAAATGTTTTTTAACAATTTCTCTCAATTCAATGATCCTTTATACTATTCTATTTACAGCCACGCAAGAATTTTAAAAGAAAATATATGTATTTATAATCAATAAGAATTTTTTATGTTTTGTGAATCAAAACAAAGTTTTGATGGTGTCATTGACCTACTGAGAGGAAAGCATTGAAGAATAAGGAGGTTCTTCAAACAAGGCTGTCAAGCCCAGTTGTTTTAGTATCTTGAGTCCAGCCTTTGCTATATTCAAGTTCAACCACTGAGAATAAGACTACCTCAATGCAACTCTCATCTGTTTGTTGTTTGCCTTTCTCCAAATGTAGTACTTTCTTTCAGACAGCACTTTCTTTCTAATTGCACTACAGCAATTATTTATTCAGCAACTACTTATCAAAATCTCATTTATGTATTCTGGACACAGACTGTACTGTTCTTAACTTTTTTTGTTTGACTACCAAAACTTCCAATAAATTAAAAGGTATCTATAGAATTACCTATGAAATTTTGGGTTTTCCACAGCCAAATGCACAGCATAAGTGGTTCACTGTATACAGTTTACCCTGCAGGGACTTTGATACATAGAATCATAAAACAGCTTGCCCTGGAAGTGACCTTTAAGATCATCTGGTTCCAACCCTCCTGCCATGAACCTTCCACTGGATCAGGCTGCCTGGGGCCCCATCCAACCTAACCTTCAACTATTCATGGGATGGGGCATCCACAACTTCTTTGGGCAACGTGCTCCAGTCCCCCACCACCCTTATAGGAAAAAATTTCTTCCCTATGTCTAACCCAAACCTACCCTCAGTTTAAAGCCCTTGTCCTATCATAAATGCCTTTGTAGAAAATCCCTCTCCAGCTTTCATGTAAGTTCCTTTAGGTGCTGGAAGGCTGCTGTAAGGTCTTGCTGAAGCCCTCTCTTCTCCAGGCTGAACAACCCCAGCTCTCTCAGCCTGTCTTTGTTAGAGAGGTGCTCTGGTTATTTCATTATCTTCATGACCCTCCTCAGGACTTGCTCCAGCAGGTGCACATCTTTCTTATGCTAGAGGCCTCAGAGCTGGATGTAACAGGAGAGGAGTAGATGGGCAGAATCCCCTCCCTCCCCCTACTCTCCACATCTCTTTTGATGGACACAGTTGGCTTTCTGGGCTGGAAGTGCACATTACCAGGTCATGTTGAGCAGCTTCTCCAATATCCCCCAAGTCCTTCTACTCAAGGCTGCTCTCTGTCCATTCACTGCCTGGCCTGCACTTGTGCTTGGGATCGTCCTGACCCAGGTGCAGGACCGTGCACTTGGTTCAGTTTCACGAGGTTTGCACAGTCCCACCTCTCAAGCCTGTCACGGTCCCGCTGGATGACATCCCTTCACTCTAGCGAGTCGGCTGCACCACACAGCTTAGTGTCATCACAAACGTGCTGAGGGTTCATAACGAAGTATTAAGTAGAGTTTTTCTACTTTTATATATGCTAATAGTCCCCGGTTGCGTAACCGTTGCGGTGTGGCACCGGCTGTCCTGCCACTAACCACCGCTGCTCCCTGCTCACCATGTCCCAGCGCACACAGCCCCCGAGAACTCGCGGTCTGCCAGGCGAGCGGGGCCCTCCGTTCCCACGCCGGCTCCGAGCGCACAACGCCGCGGCGGGAAGCGTGTTTTTCGAATCCGAGCGCTTGGCCACGCCTCCGGCCATCCCCCGTGCGCCCGCCCCTCCATCCCCGGGCTCGCCGAGGGGCTGTGCCGCAGGTGAGGGCGGCCCCGCCGGGGCGGAGCACAGCGGGCCGAGGGTGTCCCGCGGGCCCCGCTCGGCTCTGCCCGGCTCGGCTCCGCAGGAAGCGCCGCCCGCGCTCCTTCCTCCTCCCGCCTCTTTCTCCTCCTCCCCCTCCGCCCGCCCGCGGCGGTGGCGGCGGCTCGGCGATGCAGCAGCACTTTTCCCTGGCTGAGTGCGACGTGGTGGGCTTCGACCTGGACCACACGCTCTGCCGGTACCACCTCCCGCAGAGCGCACGGGTGAGTGCGGGCGGCGCGGCGCGGCCGGGGAGCCGCGGGAGGGGCCCCGCTCCGCCCGCTGCCGCCGCATGCCCCGCCGAAGGCAAGAGGGGCCGGCAGCCCTGCGGCGGGGGCAGCGAGCCCGGGGCCGCCCCGGAACCTCAGACATCCACGGAGGATAAGAGAATCGCAAGTGCATCTCTCGCCGGGCGCTTCCTCAGCAGGCCTCTCTGCCCGAGCGGAGGGGACAGCCATGTCTCGTTCCTTGAAAATGGTTGTGCTTTCCTGGCCGTAGCGGCGCTGAGGAAAAGGTAGAGCCTGGCCGCTAAATCCAGAGATGCTGCAGAGTGAGGAGCCCGCAGCGCTTTGGACCTTGCGAACTTTCTGGTGCTTGTAATAAAACGCCGAGTTTAGAGGCACCTCTGACTTAGCCCTGTGGTCTCTTTCGAAGAGAAATTGCTGCCTGTGCTGTGCGTTCCCGCCCTTGTCACTTTCGTTTTTCAACTCCCTGGTAATCTTACACTGACTCGTCCTTCTCTGTTGATGTCAGGACTGTTCTGGAGGTATCTTGTGTCGTGGATGCTCATGGTGTCTCACTCTCCCCCTTTCTTTGTCTCCATTCACTTACAGTACATTTTGCACTGCACAGGACTCCCACGCTAATTGCAAGATAATTTCAGAATTTGGTATAGAAACAAATGTTTATGAGCTGTCTCATTTATTAATAGGCATCCTGTGCTGAAAAAGTGCATTGCTTCCCTTAGCTATGTGTGAACTTAAGTGGAGAGGTGTCTTGCTTACAAAGGAAGATTCAACAGTAACAATAAAGTGTAAGAGCTCTTAAATTTCTAGGTGGAAACTGTGTAACACTGGGCTTACTTTCCATATTCTTGCCATACACAAGCACGTTCCTTCTGATACAAATTCTGTATGATGAAGGCAAACATTAGACAATCGATTATAAGAGTTTTTTAAAAATGCTAACGAACCAAGCAAAGTGGAGAAAAAATCCCAAAACTTTTACTAAACTTAGTACACTCTTTATCTTCTCACAGGAGACAGAGGCAGACTGACACATGCCCATTGTATGCCTCCTTATCTTTTGGAAATAAGAAATACTTTAAAAGGCTCATAGGCCCAGCTGAAGATGTAGTTAGTTCTTACTATTCCAGCGTTGTCTTCCATAATATGTCTTTTCTCAGATGTTATTCATACTAAATCCAAGAGAATCTGTTGTAATTAAAGAAAAAAGGCCAGGGAACAGCTTTAATTGAAGAACCACAAGAAAAAGAGAGCAATTACTATTTTTGGACTCGGCAGCATCTCCATAGAGCTTCCTGTAAAACTTTACCCGCACAGTACATTAATAAATTGCTGAGTGTCGTGCTAGGCCATTTGAACTTAGAAATAATAACTGTTTATTCAGTACTTGCCTATTTTCTTCAAAATTAATTCCTTCAAATAGATTTAAAATACCCCTAAGGATAAATGTTTACTGGTTTGGAAGCTGCTTGTTGAATGTCAGTAACCACAACATTTTAAATTGAAAAAAAAAATAAAGCAAAAAGGATGACTGGGGAGGGGGAAATAGTGAGTAGCCTTTAAGTACTTACCATCTTGGTTTCCCAACAGTCTTGAAGCACAGGGGGGCAGTAAAGTAGAATGTTGTAATCTGGGTCGTGGTGAACACATTGCACCAGAACTCTTGTATGTGTTCCAGTCATGACTAAATAACCTCAGGCACAATTTCCCATTGGAGGCAGTGGGACAGCGCCCCTAGCTCCATAGTTTGATTTCACTTAGGAAGCATTAACACTTGCATCTTGCCGCTCTCCAAGGAAGCAGTGGCTTTGATCTCACTTCACTAATATAATAAATGCAATGTTTTTTTTTTTTCATTTGTAGCTAATATATGATAGTTTTGCCCAGTATCTGGTAACAGAGAAGGGATATGATGAAGATTTGCTGACTCTAGCTCCAGACAGCTTAGATTTCTGGTGAGTACATTGAAAATAATGTCGTTCCTTTACGCTGTAACTTTTTTACAAAGCTCAGAGAACAGCTTTGTTTATTAGGCAGTTAATGTTATGATTGTCAAGTGCAATGGATAAATCCAAAATTACAGTTTCAAATACTTGTTCTAAGAAGTATTTGTCATGAGATACTTCTAACAGGGTATTTTGGAGAGGGAACTGAGCGTCTAAGCTTGCTTTGTCTGTGCTTCCAGCTGTATGGACACAAGCATTTTAGTCTCACTCTCTTTTATTATGTATCATCTTTGTCTTCTACATTCTATTCAACAGTAACCATCAGATTTTAGTCATTTTTACCCCAACAGATGCTGTTTTGTTTGTGTAAATTAGATTAATCCCAACAGGCACGGAAAGGTGACCTGCCAGGAGGTAGCCCTTGGGTGGCACATCAAGCACAAAACCATGATGAAAAAGACTGAAACCCAAGTTCCTGCTCTGAACTCAGTGGTCTCTGAGCAGGAACTTAACTTGAATCTTGATATTTTTACTTGATAAGGTTATTATCTAGGCCGTGGGGGTGGAGACTTGAAGGCCAAATAACTATTAGATACACATACTTTTTTTTTTCAAATAATGTGCATATTCTTGTGTAATGGTTCTTTACCATTCAATATTTCACTGGACAATTTCCAATGAGATTAATTTCAACTTCCATGAGACAAGCAATGTATCTATATCATATTTTGAGGCCTATGATGCAAGAAATCCTTTTTTCAGCTCTAGATGTCTTGGGTTTGGTCTCTTATTGAAGCAGGAGGTTCATTAACATGGACCTGCAAGTCCACAGTGCTGGTAGCAAGTGTGTCATTGCTTCTTGCCCAGAAGTCATTCCTGAAAGGTTGGCATCTGCTTGCTGCCTTCATGGAATATGTTTTTTCTTTTGGGGGCCTCATAGAGGATGAAGGTGCCATTGCTTCCTCAGTCTCATTTATTCACTTCTATTCTAACCACTGAACTCTGAATTAATTTTTCAAAGAATCTAAGCAAATTTGGATCATAAGATTTATTAGGGAGAATTAGAAACTCTTGCCAAGTGTCTCCAATGATGTCAACTCTTCTCCCTGTGGACTTCTCCCATGGCTAACATGGCAATGCTTCTGCTTCATATGTTCTTAGCTTACTGAGTTGCCTCATTTAGATTCATGTTCTACCCCTTTTTTCTGTAATAACTGGTGTAATCAGTCAAGTAACAACTAGAGGAGTTGCTGTCAAAAAAAATTCTTTAATGGAAGTGATTTAAATATCACATTTCTTAGTTTGCTATGTTTAGACCTGAAACCTCCAGCCAATCTATATAACAGTCCCTAAATTTACTGGACATGAAACTGGGTTTATTTAGTAGGATTTTGCCATGTAAGGAAAATCCAGTTCTCATTGTAATAATATGCACTTTTGTGTAGAGAGGATTGTTCAAGCATGGAAATATTGGAAGAGTTGTGACTTGTTTGGTGTTCTGTAGCATCATAGCTACAGAAGCACCATAACTTCTGTAACTGCATATCACTATTAGATAAGAAGACAGTCCTCTGAAAGCATAATTTTTTTTTGTTTCTTCCTTAAAATTAATTTATTCTTAGTTGCAAAGGCTTGGTGTTGGACATTGAAGAAGGAAACTTCCTGAAACTTGCAGAAGATGGAACAGTTTTAAGGTAATATTGACAATAAATCTATATAGTTAAATATAAGTTGTGTTGTTAAATACATTAACATTTTATCTCCGTCTTAAATGCTATCTCTCAATTTTATAAATATTTAAAATACTTATTTCAGCATGCATTCATTTATTAGATGTAAAAGTTTAAATACTGTTTGATATTGTGGTACTTAGTTTCTTTTAATGTTACAGATGGAGTCTTTTGGTAATGTTTTAATGTTAGCTGGTAGTAGATAATATCTCATTTTTAATAAAATCTGAGACTCTGAGGACACATTGATCTTGAAAGTGAATTCATTTTTTTTGGTGGCTACCAATGTACTCTTTGTCCAGTTCTGCTAAAATCCTGGGTAAAGTTTTTCTTTGGATTGAGAGTAACCTGGCTTAGAGCGCAGTACTGACTAATACTAATGACTGGCATGACTATTTTCTTTGTGCTGTAGACATTCAAAATTCTGCAAGTTTACAACTTATAATTTAAACAGTCTGAGATAAATTAACCACAGAAGCTGATACATTCACTTTCAGAATTCTGGGGGATTTCCGCTTAAAAGCTACTTTGCTTTCAGTCGTCACTTTCAGTAAACTCTTCGTTCTTCTTTCTTGCCTTCCTTTTTTTTTTTTTTTTTTGTTTTATATAGAAGACTGCTATTTGGAATCAAAAGTCTGAAAAGTAAATGTATCTAAAATATGCCAATCCTAGTCCCATTTCTCCCTAATTTTGTTCCTGAATGAAATTCTGTGTAATTTAGAATGCAAGACAGACTCTACTTTTTTTTTTTTCTTCTGATGGCTCTCTGAAGGAGCTTTAAGATGCTAAATAAAGTCAGATCTCATTAAAAGAAGAAAGAAATACTTTTGAGTCATTGCTGTGTATCCTAAAATTCATTTAATAGCATGAATTTTGGAGTACTGAATGCAGAATTCAAGATAACAGGGTATACCTCATTAAAGGGAAGAGTTGGTACAGGGTTACCTCTCTTGACATTGCTTCAAAATGGGATCCAATTTGATGGCCCAAGTAGTTAATTTTTGATGCCTAAAAAGGCTAGTGTGTACTAATGTATTAAAAAGCTGCTTGCAGGGCTCAAACTAGCACTTTTCTATAGTTCTGCCCTGCATTCTGTGATGTTACCAGGCTTCAGAATGATGTATAGGCTTTCTGCACTGTGCTTTATTGTGCAGTGTATGTTGATAGCTCAAGTATAGCGAGTGTCCTGACACAATTGAAAACATTCGAGCAATACAGAGTGATTGTGTTAGCAGGTGAGGCACAGTAGCTGTGCCCCCAGCCAACCAGACCTTTGTGTAGTAAGGCCTTTATTGAGAGCTGGAATGTATATGGTAAAAGCTTAGTAGGTCCTGGGAAACTTCTAAGCTGTAAAGATACCAGTTTTAAGCAGCTTGCATGCACTGTAATTCAGTTGCAGTGTGTTGCTTTGCACAAGTTGTAGTTTGGGTGTTTTCAACTCTTTTCTGTGTTGTTTTGTTTGTTTGGTTTTTTTTAATAAACAATGCATGGAACAGGGCAAGCCATGGTACAAAGAGCATGACATCTGAAGAGGTCCTGGAGGTATATGGAAGGAAGGAGTGGAAGCATTTTAATACAGTCAGTGGAATGGTTTCACGCACAGGTAGCTATACTTCAGCATGTCTTCTTTGAAATTGCTCTGTCCCTTCAGTGCCTCTTACTGTTAGTTCTTAACACAAATTTGTAAAAATACTTGAACTGGGAATTAGTGGAACAGGTAAATGTACTGGGGAATACTTGGTTTTTGTTTTTTAACTTCTAGTACTAGAATTCATCTTAAATTTATGTCATGGTATTTATTTTATGGTAAGACAAATGAGCTGACATTATAGGCATATTTTGGTTATAGTGATGGGCACACACATTATTGATGAAGTAGACTGATGAAACCAGTGTCATGATTTTACCCAAGCCAGCAGAGGACCACAAAGCTGCTCATTCACTCCCATCCTGCCTAGGCCTAGTGGACAGGAGAATCAGAAAGTATGGTAAATCTCATGGGTTGAGAACAATTTTTAATTAAAGTGAAATGTTGTTATTATAAATATGCTAATAATACTACTAAAAATTATTGTCTTGATAAGGAGATAGAACCTCAGAACCCAAGAGGAACAGTGATGTACAATACAATTGCTCAATACCTCCTTACAGATATCCTGTCTCATTCACGACATATCTTAAATTTTTCTTACTTGTTGACTTGTTGCCACCAGTCCCATTGGTGGAGGCCTAGGTGCAGGTGCAATGAACAAAACAAATCTAGAAACAAAACTTCTCCCCTGGCATTTGCAGTTCTGTGTTTAGGATAGGAGTCACTTTAAAGGAGCTGTGGCTAGGTTTGCGTTCTTGCTCTGTGTTTCCTCTCTGTTTTAGTTTGACCTTGGCAGTTGAGAGTAACACACAGGATGTGGTCACTTAAGGTGCATTTTGTTATGTAATGGAGATACTTTCCTTGAGATTTTGCTGACTGCAAATGCAATACTTATTCTAAACTGCAGGTAATCTTTTGCAAAACAGAGGAAGAGAGAGCTTTCCTGAGGTTATATAGGAAATGTGCTTTTCTTTTTCACTGAAACACGCACTTGGTCTCTGTTGTGAATGTTAATCCTCATTTTACTGGCTTGTTCTTGAGTATACCGGAGACAGCACAGACAAGATCATGAAAAAGAAATCACTGCTTAATTTCACTTCTTGAAGAGAGTTAGTTGAGCATGACCATAGTCTGAGGGGACAGTTGCACCCTCCTGATACAGTTCTGTTTTCAGGACTGATGTAATAATGTGAGCACGCTTCCCCTTGGGCCAAGGAGCTGTCCACAGCATGTGTGTGCAAAGGAATTGGATGTGTCAGACCTGTCCAAATGTCTGTGAACTTCTTAAACACTCTCTTTGTATTGCACTGCTAGAGAAGTAGACATTTTGGAAGAGTTGAAAGATACTGTCCTGAATTAAAACTCATGCTTCTCCCCATTTTCTTTCACCTGGGCTTTTAGAATCTTAAAATATCTTACTGAAATCTCACTGCCTTCATATAGGTAAACAACTCTTAGTTGCCATTTATGACAATCACAAGTTAGCCCTTGTTAATGGAGATTGGGAAACAGATAATGCTTATTACCAGTAAAATCCAAATAGGAGCTTATAATATTACTTAAATGTAATTTTTATTTGTGATTAAAACATACAGCACAGGGGTGTTTAAAGTATATTTTTTAAATTATTTTTTCCAGCTAAATACTATTTGTATGATAATTATTTTGACCTGCCAGGAGCGCTCTTGTGTGCAAGAGTTGTGGACAGCTTAGATCAGGTAAGAACTGGATTGTTTGAAAGTTATGTATTGCATTATCTTTTTCTTCCACCACCACATCTCTTGCATGCATTATTAAATGAATACAAATTGGGTATTGAACAGCATCAAGGTCTATTTCTCATTTGGACTGTTCTGTGTTGGACTTACTGTATTAGAGTTCTCTCTGAAGATGATTGTGAGCTACATGGCATGTTCAAAATAAAAGTTCTTCCACCAGAGGGCACAAATAACTAGGATACTAGTGGAAATGTGCTGTTTCCTCAAGTTTACCCTGAGGTATGCACAATGTAGTTCTTAAAGTCACCTTTAATTATGCTCAATTGTACTTGAAATAAATGTAGTATAAGTTTCCTGAATTTCATGATTTGCTTATTTGCGAGTTGTTAAACAGTGAATGAAGCTTCATTTCATCCTTTTTTAAGCTTGTTTTTGTCCTAAGTACATTGATCTGTGCACACAGATATAAATACACCTCTGGCATAGTATCTTTTAATTTTTTTTCCCTCTGGTAAACAGTAAATTAAATTCTTAAGGTGGAAAAGAAAATTGCTTGAACCTTTTTCAGTGCTTTTTAGGTAGATAGAATGTCCTAAATTCTGCTTTTGTAATTTGGTGATAATTGTTTTGTTGTGTAAAAGAAGATTTGAATGTTTAACTTGCATGCAGCTGGAGGTAGGAGAGGGTTCTTCTCATAGGGTAACTGTGTTGGTGTTAAAAGAGTACTGAGGTAATCTTCTGGCCAAAGCGCTGCAGGCCTGAAAATTGTCAGGGTTTAACCTTGTCTGCAGAGTGAAAATCCAAGCTGTGAGATGAGTGTCTGGGTCTCATTGGATATTAGGTGGCTTGCTGCTTTAGCCTTCACTCCAAAATAGCATGCTGAGTAGATTGCTGCCTAAGTCCAAGTGCTGCGTGAAGAGTTAGCTTATCAGGGAAGCATGCAGGACAGGTGCTCGGTAAGACTCTTAATTTTCTGCCTGATTAATCTCCTCCCCCTAAGCTGTTCACAGCTTAGAAACCTGTTGCAGTTGTGACACCTGTATTGTGTTTACTTTATATTTAATTTAGACTCAGCACAAGACACTCACTTTTGAAGAGAGAAAGCTCATAGCATATGTGTAGTAAGCTTTCACATCCAGTTACCAGTTCACAGGCTGGAGCGCTGACCCGGGATCAGTGCCATGTTCAGCAAGAGGGAATTAAACCCATGTCATTTCTCCGGAGAGCCACGAGAAGTGGGTCATGCAACCTCTTTATCTCCTAGCAGTACTCAAGTATTTTATTGGATGTCAGCCCTGTTTCAGCAAGAGGGTTACAGTAATTCCCTGGAAGGTTAGCATCAGCCCTTTGAGAAAGATGCACGGCAGGAGGTGGTCAGCCTCTCCAGCCCAGAACTTATGCCTGCAAAATGCTGCATCCTAAGGATTAGAAAGCATCACATTTTCTTCTTCCTCATTTCTAAAAGTAGAGCCTTCTGTATCCTGTTCTATAAGTCTGCCTACAAAGTGATATTTTCTTACCATTTCCAGACAGCATTATGGATTCAGGAAAGCTTTCTACTGGAAGCAGATGCAATAATTACTACATTTGTGTTCAAAATGGGTTTGGACATGAGTTGGATGCTGGACTACCCTGCACTGCTAAAAATCTATCTGTTTTTACTGTGTCCAGAACCAGAACTCTTGCGTGTTTTCAGACAAAGCACGGGAGCTTCCTAGTGGCTTTGATCTTCACACTGATGAGCTAAACAAAACAATGCTTTGTCTTGATGGTTCAACTAATAAAATCACATTTTGTAATCACACCAAAATCATGGTGTACTGGATAGCCATGCATACAGTTTTCTGTGCTTTTTGGAATTGGTCAGTACTCCTTTATATCTTGTATGCAGTGGCTGAAGATCTGCAAGAAATTAGTTTAAGTTACTTTAGTCTCCTTTGAGTTCAAATGTTTTGAAGGAAGTACACCCAGTTTTAAACTAGTATCCATCTGTCCTCAGAACAGCACTCCAAGGAGCTTTTGGTTCAGTTCACTGATTTTTTTTTAAGAGAAGCAATCAAAAAAACCCAAAACTCCAAAGTAAGAGTAGAGTGTGAGGGGAGAAGGCAGGTGAATCTTTCTGTCTTGAGAAGAGTGCTAGCTTAGGCTACTTGCATTGCCCCTAGATAGATGGTCCCCAGTATCTTCTGTACATAGCTTTGAATAATCACCCTTGGTTAGCACCCTTGGTTAGCTGAAGCTGACATATGAAACCTTTTCTCTTTATTAGCTCTTTTATGTATTTCTGTGGCAGTTGGCTATAGGAATGGATTAAAAAAAAACTTCTGAAAGCCACAGCACTGTATTTCCTGCTCTTAACCTGTAGAGCTGATGGATGATAAACAAACTATGCTTGTCAGTTATGCACAAAAGACCTTGTTTGTGTGACTTGCTGATTGTGAAAGTAAAGGCAGACTGTTCTCTGGAAGCCTCCATGACAAGTTTGGACTGAAATAGCAGTTTACTTTGGTATATATAAGCTACATAGTTTTCATTTTTGTTTGGCGCTGATAAGGGTTTGGGCTTGGAGGTTTTTTTCAGTTTCTGAATTTTTCCCTCTCTACAAAACACCCCATGCTTACAAAATGGCTCATTATTCAGGTATCAGTGCAGGTATCAATACACAGAGAGCAGTAGTGCCCTGAAACTGCTAGCAGTTGCCTTGAAATTTATCCTGATGTAGATGTGGAAGGCCTCTAACAGCATTAAAGAAATACTTTCCATGACTGATAAACTCCAAGACTATACCACCTGCTTTACTGCTGCCAAATTACTGTGTAACTGAGCACCTGTTACGGGCTCTGTAGCTAATCCTCTGCTCTGTAATACAGGCTAGCTCTGTAATTGCATCTGTTTCATTCATCATTAGTAAAATTTGTGGTGTTTGAGAGTGCTGTGGGGCTCAGCTGGTTGAGGTTTTCCTCTCCCATATGAGAGGCTGGAGGGGAAGCCGAGGTCAACTGGAGCTCTGCTGTGCCTGGGAATCTTTCTAAGAATGGCAAGAGACTGTTCACAAGCATGGATCACCTTCCCCTGTCCTTCTGCCAGAGCTGGGGTTTGGCAGTCTTCGGAGCGCAATGCCATGAAATGCTGCTCAGTCAGGCTTCTGGATAAGTATTTTATGCCATGTTTGGGTAGGGTTCTTGGCAGAAGGGCATTTCCTCTAAATTATAGGAAAGGGATTTGCCAGTTCTTAAGGTGGAAGGTGATGTGAATGCCAGGCATATTGATAATGTCAACATGCTAATTAAGTTCAGCATCTGCAGCCCTGGGCATTTCTTTTTCCCAAATGTCAGTGGGATGGGATGCTCATTCTGTAAGTTCTGTTACAGCTGATGCCCCTTTCGGCTGTAATGTTTTAGAGTTCCTCACAGATATTCAGCATTTCTCCTTTTCCCTTCCTCCTGCCATCGTAACCCTCTAAGAGGGACATAACTTGTCTGCAGTTACCCGCTGTTAATCTGGGAGTTATTGAATCCTGATGTCCTGAATCCTATTGTCTTAAGACTGTCTTACTGCGTATAATTTTTTTAATTCATGGCTTTTCTGTCACTGTTTCAATATGAAAGCTTGTAATAGCTGATACTTGATATAATGACTATGTTCCTTTTGACACTTACAGCATGATGGTCAGAAAAAATATGACTTCTGGAAGGACATGGTTGCTGCTATCCAACATAATTATAAAATATCAGCTTTTAAAGGTAAGTGGGTTCACTGAAGGCTCACTAGTACAGCTGAAAATATTACATGTGCTTGCTGGAGCAAATATGTTTGCAAGTACACTGTTGGCTGCTCAGCACAGCTTTTACTTTTCAAGTTTCTAAGTAGTTGTATAGTAAACACATGTTTTCTCTGGAATAAAACATCTTTATCTTGCCTATTTCGGTTTCATTTCACTGCTTTGATAACTTTAATAACATTTCTGATGTACTATTTCACTCAATATTTCAATTTTTATTGCTATTTCAACTCCATTTAGAAGGACAAATGGTTTCTTACTGTGATTGATATGGTAATGTGGACATCCTTGAACTGTGCTTTGAATCCATTCCTTATGATCTTGTAATGATATATAAAACCCAAAATGAATTGGGGAAAGAAATTCAAGTATTAATATTTGATGGCTATCTTTAGTGCTCTAGTTTTGATTAGAATTCTTCATGTAATATTGACACAATAGAGAGGTTTTGAACTTCCTAACATTTTCAGAGGACCATTTTTTAGTAACAGTGTTTCTACACCCAAAACCAACATTGTAATAATGTTATATAAATTAGAGTTGGAAAGCATCTTGTATACTGTTCAGCAAGAAATTATTTTCCTTCCTTCACAGACATTAACTTCAAAGTTACTCTCAGGCATATAAAATAATAAGTTGATAATAAAAATTAACCATTGTTTGTGCATGCAGTTAATTGAAATTATTTTTAACAATATTTCTTTTTAAATGTTTGTATGCAGCTCAGTTCTGAATTCTGCACTACTATTACAATTACCTTGGTTGATGCAACATTCACTAGACACAGGGTGTAGTTTGGACTTTCTTAAAACTCACTTTTTGTTCACAGCAGCTGTCCCCCTTGCTGTACTGCTTTCAAATGTAATTGACAAAATTGTTTCAGAGAGATTCCAAGCAAAAATGGAAATTGATATCAGGATGCAAATGGTAAAAACCAGCAAGATATTCCCAAACTGCTTTGTTTGTTGTTGTTACTGTTTCCATTGGAGCTTAGAGTGTGATTGGTAATTATGAATTTCCTTGGGAACTCATTTGTTCACAAAATAAATATATCCTTTCTTTTCCACTGATGCAAAATCAACACTAATCAACTGCAATAATTTCTTTAGAATTTTTGTTAATTCTTTTCTTCAAACCATGACAGCTCTTTTTTTTTAAAGGTGTGGATCATGCAACAAAAAGCATCATTTTTAAAAGTGTTCTTTGGAAATTAATGAGATCCAAAAAAAAAGCCTAAACTTTGAAGTCATACAATTGCTCAGTTTTATTTATATGTGTCTGCTTGTGTGTGCACTTGGACATATATGTTTATACCTATCAATCAGGTACCTATTTCTATATGTAAATCTGGAATCTGCTAACAACATTTGCGATATGACTTCATCGTTTCTAGTTTCTGTCAGAGGCACATGCATGCATAAGAGTGTTAAAAATACAGGAAAGTGTAGTAAGTGAGAGAAAAAAGTTTTATAGATAAAGCTCAGTGATATCAGAGGCGAAACAATACAGATTATATGCACTACTCGAGTATTGTAATACAAGAAAGTGATATACTCTGTCATGCGTCACTTTGAAAGGTTTCACAGTGGTTTTATTTTCCATTTAATAACATAGTCCAGTAGCTAAAGCACTGAACAGGGAGTCAGAAGAACCAGAGATATTTTCTTCCTGTATCACTTACCAGTGATATTCCTATGGAACATCTCTTTTTGCTTTGGGTCCTTCTGTGATATGAGAATAAGGGCACTAATCTTTTATCACTGCTCACAAAGTGATTTTTTTTTCCTCAATTTCACATCTTGCATAACTTCCTGAGGAAACTCTCAAACCTGGATCCCAATATCTACATACCATGAAGCCACAGTTTCTATCATAGCCCAGAGTCTGGCCTGAAAACCACAGTCTTTTGACTTAACTCCATGTCTTGTAGAGGTTTTAACCCTTCAGAGAAAAGTAGTGCCCATTAGCATTTAGTCAAGGTAAAATTTTAAAGGCAAACTTGTTCAATGGTCAGTTGAGGGGACGCAAAGTTCCCAGCTGGAAACGCGGTCCTAGCGGTGCCATTGTCAGTGGCGGAGCAGAACGACTGACCGCTTTATTTTTTGAAATCCAATGAGTGTTTGCAGTTCACTTTGATTTGTTGTCAGTATGCCCTTGTGTCTCTATGTCCCTTTTCTTTTTCACAGGATTTTTTTGATCATAATCAGGTGTCTGATGGATTTTGCTTTTCATTGTCTTAGCTATGGTAATTGCCTTAGATAATTGCCCTATGATTTTTTTTTGGATGGCTTTTTCAGATAGGCATGATTGTCCTGACTCAGCTCGATAAAGGGTATTAACCCACTCTTCTCCTTGTAAAGAAGTGAAGAACTGAGGCTTGAAAAAGGAAGTGGGTTCCCAAATAGTCTTGTGTTATTTTAGACATTCCATTGTGAAAAATAACTCAAAAATAGAAAAAGAAAGGAAAAATCTATGAAACAATACCATCAGAAAAGCCTGGTGTCAGATAGCAATGAAAATAGATATTTGCAATGTGGTCATTTCTTACCTAGTAATGCCTGCAAGAGAGCTGTCTGCAATTGATATCCCAGCTAAGCATTACATTATTCGAGAATCCATTTTATTCTCAATACTTTTTTCTTATTATTGGAATAGTTTGTGACTGTAAGGTGATTAACATTACCTTGAATGTATTGGATTTAGTGGATGGTTTATAGATAGTAATGCAGAACAATTTTAAAGAAAACATCATGGGACAATGTATTTTACACTGTCAGTCTATGTGGACGTATTATGGAATCAAAGTATGCTCTTTAGAGGATTAGTAAGAGCCTGAAGTACTGTATAATTTTTCCTTGTGAAAATTTAAAGATTTGATGAATTTTTTGACAGAAAAATCAATGGCTTTTTTAGGGAAATGTTGCCAAATATAACTTCTTAAAGCAGAATTTTGTTAACATTTCTTATCTTAAAGGCTACTTTCTCTCCAGAAGACTTGCCTTTCCCTGTAATTTTCCTAACATTTCTACAAACTGTATCATCCGTGACTGTATAGTTAAAATTATATATTTGAAATATTTTCAATCAGTTTATAAGATTATATGTCATTTTGAAAGTGAAAAGTTATGGCTGCTATGGCAGCAGATTTCGTAAATTGCCCATAACAAGGCTTGTTAGGATACATGTTTTCGATCACAAGTTTATGGTCTTGGCAGAACATAACCAGTCTAGATGTCTGTGATATGTATGTTTTATCTTTAATATGCAACTTCAGATATAAGAAACAAAAAGCAAAGATGCTTTTCTGGCCAAAGGAAAACCAATCTTGTGCAAAATATTAGTAGTTCCTAATGTTAGTGTAGCAGTAGTTAGATACCTTTATTTGTCTTAATTGTGAAAACTGCACCAAAGAAGCAAGTGAAAAGTAAATTTGTAACATTTATTTGCTGTGTTTTCCAAGTAAATACAGAAGGGATTGTTTGGGTGCTTCATGTTTTTGATCACTTAAGGCTTCAAAATTTCAGTACTTTTTTGGAAGTGATTTTTTTTTATAACAGGCTCTTAAGTTTTCATTTGAATCTCATGTTGGATTTTCTTTCCTTTAATATCCAAGATGCAGAAGAAATAGTGGTTTTGGATGGGCTTTAGATAGATTGCTGATCTTCTTGTGGAGAAAATATTAAAAAACAAACTTAAAAATCTTACAGACCTTCTCAAGGTCTCCTCTGAACTGAAAATCCAAAGCTAAAATCAAAGTATAAGTTGTGCTTTTGCAACAATTTGCTGTATCATCTCTAGCTTATCACCTTTAGGAGTTGCTTTCTTAGTGACTCAGTATCTGAGACTTAATATGAAAAGACTTAAAAAGCCAGGCATGAGGTTCCAAGCTGTAGACTTACTTGAAGTCCTACGTGTTTGAGGAACAAAGACATAAAGCACAAAACCTGATTTAAAGTGGGTGGATGGATGGATGGATAATAAGGGTTAGTGAACTATGCTTTTGAGAATGCTGCTTCGGCCCAGTTTCTTCTAAGTTAATTGGAATCACAGGTCAGTGTGGTCCTGAGCTGCTGAACACCAAGCATCTCCAACAATTCCGAGCATGTGCTTTGGCATAGATTTCATATGTGAACTAATGAACCAGAAACCTACTGCCTAGTCATATTTTCCAGTCCCTCTATTTCTTTCTGAAACAAAAGTTCCAAGTTGGTAGAATGGATGGGCAGCAGGATGTGCTATGTTTAAATACTGGGAAACACTGTTGAACTAATGTTCCTTGATTATTTTACTAAATTATAGCCTAAACCACAGGTTTCCTTATCCAGCGGCATTTCAAAAGAGGAAGAAAAAAAATTCTTAAAGTTACTTTCATTGTAGGTCTTTACAGTTTCCAAAATATTATATAGTTTTGCTAATGATGGGTCAACCATCAAGCAAAAGGTATTCTAGCTTTTTTATTAATTCCAGTGTATTATCAAGTATTAAGGATATTGTTCATTTCAAGTGTACACAACCTTACAAGCTGCAAGTTCTGCTTTCATGAAGAAATGGTAATATCACAAAAATTTTAAAGGTAGACCTACATACTTCCTGTGCAAGTGATTAAAAGCTTTTGTTTAAAAAGAAAAAAGTAGATTTAAGGGTTCATAAGGTTTTGACGTATATGATACTTTTAAAGCATATGAATGGCAACTGTCACTGGAAGAAATGTGTGATCAAACTGTTAAGGTTTCATAATTCCTAAGCTAACTTGTCATAGTAGCATAACAAATTGATGAAATGACAACTTTTTGTGAGACATGTTTGTATGGTAAATATGGTTGTGTCTACTGACTAATTATTGCCATCATCTGATAAATTTACCAAATAAGTCAAATATATTCCTCACATTATTGTGTTTTAAAGGAATGAACTCTTCAGGAAAAAATCAGGGCAAGAACTATCTCCAGTTTTGGGGTGGTAAAGCTGTTCTGTTTTTGTAAGTGTGTCTGCATGCTTGTGAGGATATGTTTTTAAGGTTTGGATTTGGTCAATGTTGCTTTATTGTTCTCTGAATCTTACAGAATGTTAGGAGATTTGAAAATACTGAACTAGTTTGTTGCATCAATGTGCATTAAAGAAAGCCGACTGGATTTTGAGGCTTCAAATCTGGTTGCTTTTTCATATTGAGAAACTTTAGATCTTCAGTAACATGTAATAATTTGTAAATCCACCTTTCTCTAAGGTAGTTATTAATAAGAACAGTAGAACTAAATGAAAACTGTGATTATGATATGGACTCTATTAGAGTTGTCATTCTTGTCTCCTGTTTGACAGCTTAAAAATAAAGCTAGAATGTTCCTGAAGTGTATTGTCCAGCTGTTGAGGTGACTGTGGTGAATTTGAGACCATTTACTTGGAATGAAATGCCTTCAGTTAAGTATAGTGAAGTATGATCTAGCATCCTTTATTGTGTTATGAGGTGCAATAGTTAGAAATTCTCATTCTCCTTTTAAAAGAAAAAAAAAGGAAAAAAAGACAAAGACTGTGCATTATATTAATTCATAAAATTTTTATGTTGCATTCAGTCAGACAATTAATCATCATTCAAAACAATTTTTAATGACAATTCTCTAAAAACACACAATATTATACTACTATGTTTGAACCACTCTCTTCCACTTTCTCACTTCCTCCTCCATTCCTTTTGCAACATTGAAGTTGCATGAGCTGCTAAGGACAAATCAGAGCAGTACCTGGTTAACACGGTCTGAAGGAGAGTGTGTCAGGACAGGGTAAGTGGGATATTAGATATGAGCAAACAGGAAACCTGAGAAAGAAGAGTGAACATAATCAGAGGAGTAGAGACCATTAGATTCTGAATTGGGCAGTTGGAGCCATACTTGGTCATTCTCCATGAGATCGATGACAGCACTGCCAGAGGCCTGGTCAAGGTATCCTTTCTTGTACTCATCATAGGTGTACATAAGCGGGGAACCATTTTTGTAGAGTGCAACCCAAACATTTGTTCCTTTTGCGTGTACATGGTAGGAGAAATAGTACAGTCCAGGGGTCCTGCAGGTGAAGATTCCTGTTCTGGGGTCATAGTGTTGCTGCCTATTGTACAAGATTTTATCAAATTTGATGGGGACTGTTGCAGCAGGGTAGGCTTTTGAGAGGATGACACTGAAAGCAGATACTGGCATCCCTGTCAGAGCTTGGTTTACTCCTCCTTTTATGAAAGATATCCCTGATAGGTCCCGAGACTCTCCTGCTTTAACATAGCCTTCGGGCATCTGTGGGATTACAGCTTGGCCAGGGGGACCAGGAGGACCTGGGGGGCCAGGCAAGCCAGGCTCACCATTGCTGCCTTTAGGACCAGGGGGTCCAGGTGGTCCCATAGGTCCACTCAAGCCCTTTGTGGAAATGCCTGCTGGGCCCGGCAGTCCTGGTGCTCCTGGCTCACCCTTTGCACCAGGGGCTCCTGGCACGCCAGGGGGGCCGATGGGACCTCTGATCCCAGGTATTCCTGAAGGCCCTCTGGGGCCTGGCTCACCATTGGTCCCTGGCACTCCCTTGGCTCCTTGTGGACCCATCGGGCCAGGCAGCCCAGGTAGCCCAGCAGGGCCTGTATCACCCTTTGGGCCTGGGAGACCTGCGTGTCCCTTAGGACCAGCAAGACCCTGCTCACCTGGGTATCCTGGTTTTCCCTCTAATCCTGGGAGGCCTCGTTCCCCCTTGGCCCCTGGGAATCCTGGGTGTCCTGCAGGGCCCATGTCACCTTTGGGCCCAGGTAGACCATTCTCACCGGGCAAACCTTTAAGTCCGTGAGGGCCCATGTTCCCGGGTGGCCCGACTGGCCCTGGTTCTCCTGGCACACCAGCTGGACCTTGGTCTCCTTTAGGTCCTGGAAGGCCAGGAGGACCTTCAGGCCCTCTGTGTCCCTTCATCCCTGGCAATCCTGGCTTTCCAAAACCTGGGAGTCCTGGGGATCCGGGCAATCCTGCAGGTCCAGGATGTCCCTTGGCTCCAGGGATACCTGCTGCTCCTGGTGGTCCCATTGGCCCAGGCTTGCCAATGCCAACTTCTCCAGGTTCACCTGGGAGGCCCTGGGGACCTGGGAGACCAACTGCTCCAGGTGCACCTGGAAAACCTCGGTCACCTTTCAGACCTGGCTGACCTGGCAGGCCATTTTCACCGGGCTTCCCTATCCCAGCAGGACCAGGGGGCCCCCGGGGTCCCTGTGGGCCTGGAAGACCCCTGCCACCTGGGCGGCCTGGAATTCCGAATCCGTTTTCTCCCTTTTGTCCGTTTATACCTGGGATACCTGGCTCACCCTTCTCACCAGGGAGTCCCCTTGGCCCCTGAGCTCCTGGAGGGCCTTGTGGTCCTGGCTTGCCAGGGACAGTCAGTCCTGCGGGGCCGGGAGTGCCAGGCGGCCCTTGTGGTCCTCTTGCTCCTGGGAGTCCAGCAGGACCAGGTTCTCCTTTCTCACCATTTAGTCCTCTTGCTCCTGGCTTTCCTGGTAGACCTGGCACTCCTGGCTTTCCGACTGCAGAGAACCCAGGTGGTCCTGGGGGACCAGGGGGCCCTTGGGGACCTGGACTTCCAAACCCTGGCTTTCCTGCAGGACCTGGTTGTCCTCTTGGTCCAGCAGGGCCTGGGGGACCAGGGGGTCCTTGTTCCCCCCTTACCTGCACACCTGTGAGAGAGAGGAAACCAGATCAACCACGGCATCTACAACATATTTACAGGCAATGTAGCATGGTGGCAAAATGCATAAAGGGTTAATTTAACTTCAACTTCATGGAAGTCAAGTTTCAGCTGCTGTATTTGTCACCGAGAACCTGACATTCAAAGTAAAAGTGTTTCACAGCCCCTACAAGTAACAAGTGCAAATTTGTTGGAAATGTGAGATATAAGGCTTCTAGATTTTTTTTTGCTTCAATACATTCAAGATCATCAAAGAACTTAAAAAATGCTGTGCAAGTAGATGCAGACTATTAAGTAAGGAAGGAACAACCCAGACAGAGCAGTAACAGATTGAGCAGGTCATCAGATTTGATGAGTAAAATCACAGGAAGCTGTCTGTACAGGTGCAGCAGCTTTTCGAAAACAACTTGTTGCTACATTTAAGTAGTGGGAGTTTTGTTCTTCCCTGCCCCCTATTTTCTAAAGTGGCCCATGGCACTAGCTCTTTTGTAAATATATGAATATTTTCAGGTATTGTCTGTCATAAAAATTTCAGACTTTTGTCTGTCATGAAAATTTCACTCAGTGGCAAGGTCACAACTGGTAATTCATTTTACTACTGTCACAATTCTGGCATGGTTATGGAGTTCTTTAATACTACTTCATTTTCTTAGTTACCAAAACAGCAGGTGGAGCCACTTAACCAAATGTTGCAAATAGAGGAATAAGCAGAAACGCTTACTGCTTAGTTTGTGTGTGCTTGGGAGGAGCCTTCAGCTTAATGTTGAAATTGGCATGCTGATTTGTTGGACATTACATTTAAGTTTAACAAGTTTAACACAGATACTGTGAGACTACTTCAATAGTCCTACACTACAAGTGGGAGCATTATAGAACAAAATGGCATATCTATGATGGGTGTTAATTTAAGAAGTAATTTTAAAAATAAAAACTGAAGGATACAAAAAGGAGCCTAAATTCTGTTGTTTTAATAATGGCAACACGTTCTATTGAATGCTTATTTAGAAAGTATTATAGATTGATCAACAATTGCATCAGCTACAATTTTTCCTTTCAGTCTCCCATGAAAAGACCAGTGTTACCTATACATACACACATGAAAGTTTGTATATCTATTATATACTTATGTACATATGTATAATATTATATACATTATGTATATATAAATTATATACAATGACTGTTTGGCTGTCTCTTAGATAATAAACTGCATTTTCCAATATGTGGATAGTTTTGTTGAACCAAAAGTGAGGTGAAGGAGGAAACTATTCTGCATATTGTTGGGAGTTTTTAAATAATAGAGGTATGCTTATGAAATACATTTGATTTTGGTTTGTTATTGTATCTGCAAGGTTGCCTTCTTCCTGTATTGACAGGGAAATTGTTCTTATCTAGAAAGTGCAGAGGGTGCATTTTCTTTTCTGCTGATGCATAAAATCAGCACAAATGCATATCAACTTAATTTGCACATCTTCCTATCTCATCCTTCTTAAGGCTGTGAACAGGAAGATAGCTGTTAAAATCCTACACATAGAAAACAAGCATGGTGATTTATTTGTGATATATTGACAATTTATTTTTTTTGGGGTGGCAAATTGCATCAGACTTTAGCTCAGAGTGTATCTCCTTATTACTTTTACCATATTTTAGATGCAAATATCAGTCCTAGGTTCACAGAGCTGCCAATTTTGGCTAAGATGTTAAAGGCATTGTCAGCACTCATGTTGTTATAGAGATTTTCTGTGAGCTGTATTGCTCTGAAATTGTGCTGCTTTTAGATTAAAATTGTAATTTTAATTGTGCTGTCTAAAAACAATGGTTATTCCTCTGAGGAGAGGACTGCTAAATCTATTAATGAAGTAGAATTTATACCAAGAACATTGAAGTATTGATTGGCTACTCTTTTACATGTCTCAGCACATACCTTGAGGCAAAATTGCTTTACATTTTCTAGTGCCATCAAACCCCATATGTGTATTGAATTAAATATGTAAACTTTAACATAACCTGCAGTAAAGGCTTATTTAAGCATTGCTGAATAGTGAGACTTCATTCAATTATTGTTTTCAGCTTGGGCTTTTCAAATATTTCAAGGCAAAGAGAGACTGGTTTAAAAACTATGTTCTGGAGAGCTGTCAAGACCAAGATTTTTTAAACAATTTCACCAAACTAGATTAAGCCTTGATAGGCTTTGGTTGCCAACAGAAATTGTGTTGTCTGTTTTATGTTGTCCTGACTCACCAGTTTGGGTTTAGACTGAAATTTCAGTTCCAGGCTGCTTTTTGACAAAGCTATACAAAGCAAAAAGATAATTTATTGGTAGCTATATCTATAGAAGTCAGTGTTTGGTGATCAAATTGGAGAAGTAAGCTATGATAAAAAGCTTGCCATTGCTACTTCAGATACTTGCAAATGGAACAAATCAATAGAAAAAAGCTGGATTCATTTGCTCCTGTTTTAGGAGGCTCCTGTTTTATTCTTCCAAGATCATCTCAGATCAGAAGTGATGATCTCCAGCAGTCTTGCCTCTTTAAATTCTTCTAAAAACTCCCTATAGGATGCTTGTTTTCCAGACTCAGGAATAACAGTCCTTCTGCAATGCTTGCTCACCAAATCAAAATCTGTCAAGCACTTGTGAATGACTGGACTCGCATGTCTGTAAAAATGTAGGCTGTTCCTGCTGTTGAGGTGTAGTATATATAGTCTTCTGTTACATTTCCTAAATTGAGAGCATTTTGTACTTCTCAAGTTTTGATATAATAATTCTCATTCTAAATATGAATTTTCACTCACATTAGATTCTGTGTTTGCATGCAAAGTGAAAATTTAGCTCAGGACAATTCATTTTTCCCTTTCACACTATTTTCTGTCTACCCTGATTCTTGCTTAATTTGTTGCTGGTTCCCCCCTTCCCAAATGTTTTCTGTACAGGGGGAAATAAGAACCTCTATTAAAAGTAGTGAGAGTGAAGTATGGTAGAGGATAGCCAAGTAAATATTATACTTCACTTAAAAATAGTTTAAATATGTAAATTATTTTGAGTAAAGTCATGGAAAAACACAAGAAAAGTTAAGGAGGAAGGAAGTGAAGCATTAAACTCAGTGAGAATTTTTTTGTATCTGCATGTACCTAAATTTGATCCAGGAGTCTTAGGGTTCCAGGAAGTCCTTGTGCTGAATAAGACAAGGGATGAAACTATGACAATATTTTGGTACAGCCCAGGAGAGTATTTTGGGGGTAAGGGTCCCAGCCATGCTGCTCTCACTTGTTTCTCCCTGCAGGGATTCTTGGAGCCTGTGGGTTGGAGCTGATTGGTATGGGGCCAGTGCTGCCACCAGCTGCTATGAGAGCAGAGTGTCTTTGGGCTCCATGTGTGTTGCTCATGATCAGACAGTCCATAGCATCTGTGTGCAGAACCATTCTGCATCAAAACACCCAAATGAGGGTAATGTGGATGCAATGTCCTGAGCAGCAATTCTGCTCTCCGGACTTGCCCATGTCCTTTTTCTAGTGAAGAGAAGCTTATTTGCTAATGCCCAAGTATGATTACTACAACTAAAAGTGGATGAGATACAGCAAAAAAAGAAAACTATTTTGAAAGAAAATAATACTATTCTCAGGGGGTAAGGTAGGATGTTTACAAGGAAGATTCACTAGTAATTTTAGTGATGACTATTTTGAATAGTCATTATGGATCAGAAGCTTTGAGTTCAAGTTTTTTGAAGAAGATGTTGGCCTAAGTATGGAAAAATAAAACAGAACTCAAATAGTTGCAAACATTAGGGATAGCCACCTGTTCATCTTAAAGAGACAGAGAGCATAACCAGAAATAAGATGAAACAATATAGCATTGCACTTATGTATTGCCTGTCCAAGCTGCCATAAGACTGATTTATGCAATGAAGAGGGTTTTTAAAATATACTAAAGCTAGAATTGTTATATTACTATGTGCTTATCCTGATAATTAAAGCATAAGCTTAAATCACTCATGAAAAACTATATAGAAGTTTATGACACATTTGTACAACTATGTATAATTTTATTTTGTCTTTTTAGGCCTTATATGGGTCTTCATTTGCCCATATATATCATGTATATATTTAAATTCACACCTAAGGTCTGTTTTGCATACAGATAACATGACAAAATATGTAAAAATTCTTCCTGAATGTAGGTAAGCTTTAGGTGACAGGTCTGTTTCTAGAAACCCGAGTGCTGAATCAAGAAATTAATAATTAGCATGCTGTACATCATTATGTACAAAGTCATGCTATGTTACTCCCACTACTGAAGCAGAGACCTGGAGCTTTGTTTCTGCTCTATATGCCTTTTGTGTTTATTGTGTAAAACATTTGTGTGGCAGGTGTGCATCTTTGTCAGTAGGAGGCAACTCTAGAGCCACTGTAAATTCTTTCTGCAGTGATAAAATCATTTCAATAAACCTGAATTGTTAGTGAAATTTGAATATCAGTAGTATAAGCAAAGAGCCTTTGTTCATGTATTGAACCTCTAGGAATAATTGTGTTAGTTTATTATGAAAAAATAGTAAACTTACCTTGACTCTTTACATTATATGGTAGAAAATGTGGCCCCTTGATGCTGGATTGTTTCTGATATCGCTCAGAATAATATCCATCACCACCGTGGACAATGTTCAGACAGAACAGCAGCAGTAAAGATACTTGTAAATGCATCTTTCCAAATTGGTTCTGTGTTAGAAAAGGTAGAGAAAGTTTGTTGTAAAGAAAAGCTTTTTAGCTCTGGTTTTGGAGATGAGTTTTCTTACATTATTGGTATTAAAAGTAACAATATTTTGTGCTTACTTCCATCTGCTTTCACTAGTTTTGAAAACTGCTCTAAGAAAAAGGGAATCAGCATTGCTATCACCTTGAATGATGGAGCTGTTGCATGGATAGATTAGAGGCAATAGTCTCACTCATAGGAAAAGAATAATTTTGATTGGATGGCAGTCTATTCAGGACAACAGTATTCAGAAATAGTATTATTTTAACTAGACCTCCAAAGTAAGTTCAGGAGCTCCATATAGCAAAACTCCTGAAAAGAAGAGAAGTTTTTAGTGAAAATATATAAACACTTCCATGATCTTACTACCTCTGTCTAATGCTGTAGCAAATGAAGGATGAAGTCCTGGTTTCTTCAACATCAGTGGCAAAAATCTCAGCAAAGTTTTTACCTGTAGCCTTACAAAGAGCCCCAGTGGCATGAGGGTGCTTTCACTGGCTCTTATATATCAACCCTCTTCCCTCCCCAGACAGAAAACAGGCATCCT
The DNA here is from genome assembly GCF_028769735.1 of Zonotrichia leucophrys gambelii. Taxonomy (NCBI): domain Eukaryota; kingdom Metazoa; phylum Chordata; class Aves; order Passeriformes; family Passerellidae; genus Zonotrichia; species Zonotrichia leucophrys. The sequence continues at coordinate 41,255,354 of NC_088172.1, forward strand.
GAAGTTACCTTCAAAACCAAAGAGAATAAAACAAAGTTGTGACATACCAAAGTGTTGTGGAGCTCCAATGCAGAGTGGTAGAGGAGTGAATCCTCCTCTACTGAGGAGGAGTTCTGCCACTGGCGAGTGAGCAGAAGCTGATGATTTCAAGTGCCACCCTTGAGTATTTATCTGGTTTTCCCCTTAGTTGGGTGACTGCTGGACATAAGCTCCTCCCCCAAAATCTGTAAGCAGTAATTACCTGTGTGTGTATAAGTGTGTTTTTTAGGGGTGGGGGAGAGCTATTTTGGGCAGTCATCCTAGATTATCTTAATTTTTTTTTTTTGTTAGTGTTTTTTTCTCATTATTTTATTGGATTTCTTATTATTTATGAGATTGTATTGCTCATAACTTGTTTTTCCTAAAATTTTTTGGCCCTTCTGTTTTAGGAATTGATAAAGGTAACACTGGGAGAAATCATGAACTAATAAGTAAGGTTAGTAATTCCAAGTGTTCATTTAAGTTTCTCTGTAAATGTTTTAAGGAAAGACCTATACATTTTGAACTTTGGTGAGCTGTTACTTTCAGGATTAACCTCACTAAAGTTTGTAGAGACCATTTATGTGAGTAACTAAAGACTATTTATGTGAGTAATTGTCCAATGGGATACAAGTGAGAAATTTCAAATCAATTAAGATATTAATAACAGAGTTGTCAGAGAGCCTGATTACAATTAGGCAGTTATTTAAGGAGATTATCTTCATGTTATACCTCTACACTTCTGTGTTCATGTTTGAGGCATACTACTACACATATAATGCAAGTAATGTTTCTGTATTATGAAATCTTGAAATGTGGATTTACTTACAGAATGAAAACTTCATTGTGTCCAGTTATAACAAATGTACTGAAATCCACCCTGCTTTATTTTGCAAATGTTAACACAGGGTGATGTTTGGGGGTTTCAGTTTAGTAAATTTAAACTGATGCTGGTTTTAGTGTTGGTGGATCAAACCTGGTTATAGTTTTAGCTCTTTAAGAGATTTTGTTAAACTGGTTTTGCTTAATGGACTGTACCCACACACTGCAACTTCTGTTTTATAATAAATCTTACATGATTCAGCATTGCTTTATTGAAGTTCAGTCCTAAATAGGCAGTAACTCTCAGTCATTGAATTGTTTGTGACTCTGAATAATATTTTAAAACTGAAGGTTAAAGTAAGAGGCAAGAAACTAGTTTTCTGATTAAGGGTGAAACTGTAGAATTAAATATATAGTGCACTTTCCTTTAAGAAAAAACACCTACATATAAATTGTCTGTGTATTGAAACTCTTCTGCCAATTGCAGATTTCTTTGATATTCATGTATGTATTCAATTTTGTAGGAGTTATAGGTATACTAATAAATAATGTGTATTACTGTCAATTCTCATGCATGGTAGGTACAGAAGGAACACCTGTTACTGTTCCAACCAAAAGACTGAGCTGGTGGCCCTGAACCCTGTGGCTATCCTCTGGAATGACAGGTTAACGTGGGCTGAATTTTACCTGCTCCATGTCTTTGTTTAATTCCACAGTCTTCAGCTTTTTGGCTTTTGTGTATTATGGCAAACATCCTAGAACATAAGTTACTGTACTGAAAGGGACCAATGGACCATCAAGTCTGTTCTGCTTCCAGTTGTGCTAATACCTTTGCTTAGTAGAGGACTGGATTAATGTTTTAACTTACACTAATAAGTGCAATAATTTATTCAATGTATTGTTGAACAGTTTTTTTTTTTCTATTCTTAGCCATCCTCTAAAAGACACTGTTCTTGTACTGTTTTTGTAAATAACTCTTTTTGCTGCAGGGGTCTTCAGACTAAAGCCTGTTTTCTCCATTAAGCTTGCATGCCTGACCTGGTCAGTGATTTTCACAGAGTTTGCATATCTGAGATTACATTGTTGCTCCCCACGTATGTATTCAGTTTCTTCTAGTCTTTCAGAGAAAGAAACTGTCCGCAGGTTTTTTGTGTGACTTCTCAAGGTTCTCTATTTTAAAAATGAGTCTCTATAAACTCAAATGAGGATCCAGTCATCCACTTTTGACTGAGGTAGCAAATATATGGGCATAAAGTTTATTTCCTCCTTGAAAAAACACAGCTTCAGCACCTTTTTTGGTTTGTATAAATCCAAAAATAGCTTTTGATTTTTTAAAGTATTTAAATATACAGCCTTCAGTGGGAAGTGTGGTTGTTGCTAATTTGATAATATTTGGTTAAGAACAGCAGGCGACAGTTTCATGCACACAACAGTTTTGTGCTAATTTCTTGCTTAATTCATAAATACCCCCAGAGCAGGCACACTTGTGTTACAAAAGCACCAATAATTCACATTGATATTTGCCCAGCAGCCTCACTTCCTGCCTCTTAGCTCCTTCTGGGCAGGAAGTTGAATAGTCTCTATGTGTGTCTGCATAAATAGGGATGATTGTGGGGTCAAAAGGTATATACAGGCAAACCTGTTGTCCTTGTGATTAAACTAAGCTCCACCCTATTGTGCTATCTTACTTCACTTCTTTGGCTTGAGGTTTTGTTTTTTGTGCGTGTGGGAAGTTGAGGTAGAATTGGAGTTCACAGGTTTTGTATGTTTTCCCTGCTCCTGTGGCTATTTCTTATTGACAGAGCCCTAACATGCATTTAGTGCTAAGCGTGCATATGAAAGGTGTGCTGTGGTATGTATTTGCCCTTGCAAAAATATGTGCAACAGACACACTTGTGTATCTCTATATACAGTATCAGCACATTGTAAACTAGAAAGGTTGTTTGCAAAGCTGTTCTCAAAATACAAACCTTCAGATACTTTTGTTTTATATTAAGAAGTTTAGAAAGTTGTTTTTGCTTACAAACAAAGGTGTCTTCACTCCCTCCTTCCCACAAATAGGGGAAGTAATAGTCAGGAATAAAATTTGATCCATTCCAGAACTTCCTTTTTAGTAGTGTAGTAGTAGTAGTGTGCTAGCAGCATCTTCCCGTTTAAAGGTAGTCACATTGTGGCAATGCAATAGCTGAAGTCCTAAGTTTAACTGCAATAAAGACTCCAAATAGTCTGTATGGGCCACGTGAATGGTACTGAAGTCAAAGCCTCCAGTGCCATTTGCAGCAGTCTGCAGTGTTTCATGACATTTGCTGACTAGGTGTTCAGGTTGCTGTTGAACGTTGCTGGAAAGCCTGCACTTACTCATGCTTTCCAAAATCCCTTTTTGCTTTGGTCTCTTACTCCCACAGAGTCAGTGGAAACGTGTAGCATGGAAGTGACACCATGATTTGGGAAATGGGAACTGACTTCCACCACAACCCTGGAAGTTACTCACAAAGTGACTTTGAGTGAGTCCCACAACAAGCAACTCCTTACAAGGAAGAGGCATAGAACATCTTAATTAAACATAAATTGTAATAAAACAATAAACCACTCCCTGTCATGCATCCTTCAATTAAGAAAAAAGAAAGATGAGAAGCAAAACTCCAGAATGGCTTGTGCTGGGTCCTTGCAGTAGCTGGGAACTGGCCAGTTATGTTCTTGATGCTGAGGATACTCAATGAGGGTATATTTATTGTTTTGACTTGGAGTATGTGATCTTAATTTTTGAACCATCTAAGCACAAACCCTGATCTTAGTTTCAAATAACAGAGTTCTTTGAAAGTAATAACTCACAACTTAAACTTGAACCATGTCTTGTTTTTAATAATTGGTCTTTAGTCTTAATCCTGACTTTTTTTCTTCAAATTGCTGTTATAGGTTATAATTAGTGTTTGTGGTAAAAAATGGTACTCAAGGAACCTGGTCTGTGGAGGGGTATTTACTCCCTTTATTTGGATTAGTAATCTCAGTTGGGAAGAAAGAGTCAAGAAAGTGCTGGTGGGAGATATTTCCTTTAATTTAAAAAGTGGACTGAAAAATGGGGAGTAATTTGTTACTGGCGATATAAAATCAAAACACTGTCAGCAACAGGACACAGTGCTTTTGCTGCTTCTGGCTCAAGTCCAATTTTCTTACCTGCTTGAAGTAATCTTGAAGAATGTCCTCATCTGTGACTAGTTTTCTTCTATTAAAATGCTTGTACCCAAAACATATGGTAGTTTTGGAAAGGACTCTAACAGCAAAGGACTCTAACAGCAAAGGACTCTAACAGCTTCTAGCACCATCTCTGGTGAATGAATTCTCCAGTCTCCAATTTTAAGTTTTTGAAGAAAGGTGTTTAAGAGTTTCCACAAGAAGTTTGAAAGCCTGCCATGAAATTAAAGGAATAATTGGATTTCTAGTTTGTGGTGTGCTTTATGGCACTTTGGAAACTTCTAAATCATGTCAACTCCATGGTTTAAAGCTGTTCTCTATCCCTTTCTGTCACACAGTGGTGAGAAGTGTTCTCATCCTCCCACTATAGCAGCCAGGTAAGGCCTCAGTGGGAGTGCAGAGCAGCAAAGTGTTCCACTGAACCTGACGGGCCAAGCTAATACAGAGGGGTTCCAGTTTTTTATTGCCTATGGTCAAATGGACACAAAGGAATAGGTAAAAGGAAAATTTGTTAGCTTGATAGCTATGGGAAATCTGGGTGGTTGTTTTTTTGTTTTGTTGCTGTTTGTTATGCTTTGTATTTGAATATAGAATATTTGTATATTCTATTTACGTGGAGGGTATTTTCTATTCCAATGCTAGCTGCTTGGACTGCCCAGGACTAGAAAACATCTTGGTGAAGGAAATATTTACCTTTGTAATTGAAAAATAAATAAGATTTATTTTGAGTTTTAGAATGCATGCCATCTTTTTTAATTAAGAGGCTTGTTAAGCTAGTGTGTGGGGCTGTGCAGCCCTATCTGTATCTATATTTTGATATATAATAAAGAATTCTCTTTAAACAAACAAAGCAAAACAAATTTTGTTACTCCTACAGTCCTGTTGTAGTCTTTTTATAGACTTTAAGTCCTTATACTTTTTTAACACTTGTAATTGTGGTTGAGTAAATGTCCTCCTTTCAAGTAGTAATGGAAAGATGGTGTGTATTTTTTCTGGCACTGCAAAACTGACTGCTGACCAGTTTGTTCTGTTCAGCTCAAGTAACTGTTGATCACAAGAGCTCTATTTAGTGTAGCAATATATTTAAATAGATGACACCCAGTTAAATATTTATCGTTGTATTCTGACTGAGTTAACTTGCAGGGACACTGAATAACCATGTTGAAACCTCAAGAGGAGATGTGTTCTACATAGCTTATAGAGAAAGCTTTGAGACAGACATGAATTTTTGATGAAACAGTCCTCTGAGACAAACAGTATTACTGGTTATTGCTTTCGAACAGCACTACATTGTTTATCACCATGTTCGCTAGGATTGTATGAAGATACGACAATCCTCACCCACCTTAGAGAATTTCTGGTAACTGAGTAAAAGATGCCAAAGAGAAGTACTGGTGTTAGAAAAGATGTTTTCCTTGGATATCCTGTTGCCTGACCTTATTCTGCCCTCATTTTTATTTCTCCCTCCCTTGCTTCTGAAAGTAAAAACAACAAATACTGTTTAAATGAATAAATTAATTTGCAACTCCTATCAGGTATGTGGTTTAATTGAAAACCAATCAGTTTCAAGATACTAAAAAGACAAAGCTGGGTTTATATATTAAATATTCATCCTTTCTTTCACAAATGCTTTTCTAATTAATTAGTGTAAATGTTTAATTATATGAAGTTTTGTATTTTCACTAGTTCTGTTTAAAACGGCAGACATGCAACTGATGACAGGACTTGCATGAAGAAAAAGAGCAGAAGTATTTCATTAACTTGTTGTACAGTTCAGGAAAATAAAATTTCCAGGATCCTGGTCACTGAATAGCCTGAGTAAATGCAAAGATTTTGCTTTGGATTTTGACAAGGGAGTTCCACAAAACTCTTTCTGGAGCTACTTAAACATAACCAGATGGAGAGGTTTCTAGTCCATTCTAGCTGAAGATGCTCATTTTCAGCCTTTTGGTTCATGTTGATTGCACTCCTAGTTGTGTCAATGCAATGGTTTATAAAACATTTCTTTAAGAATTTGATTTGGATTAAAATCAGACTTTCTTGGGAGTGATGGAGGATGGAGGCTTGTTTTCTGTACGTCCATGTCATTTCACAGTATGTTTAAAACTATTTTTAAATATGTTAAATAGATCATTAGTCTTTAAAAATTGCTGCAAGTCTTCTTTCTATTTTAGTAAGTACCTGATGTTCTTGTTTAAAAAGAGCATTCACATAGAAATGTAAATACGCTAAGTAGTCATATTTTCCCAGTGAGGACTATTTTTATTCTTTTTTTTTAATTCATGCTCTTTTTACTGATTTTTATTAGATTATTTAATATCTTTCTCTACCTCTGTGCTTGCTGGACTCAAGGTTTCTGTCAGAGTGCCCTGAACCACAGCGAATAAAGTAGAAACCATGGAAAAAAAGAATGAGAACCATTTCTGCTATCCCAAAGGTGAAAAAGTTCATGCAGCTTCCTTTGGTATCCCATAATTAGGGGAATCTTCCAAATACTTAGTCAAAAATAGGTGTAACTGAGCTACTTTTTCAAGTGTAGCCACTGGAGCATGTAGTCAGCCTGCTGAATAGTCTCATTCATTGACTATACTACCTGCTGTGGTTTGGACAATTGGCACAGAGTTGTTTTTAAACTTCATGTTTAAAGACAGGTGCCAATGGGGGAAATCCAGACTTTTACAACCAGAACAAATAAAAAGCTGTCTGAGTTCATTTTAAAAATAAGGGGTTTGTTTGTTTTATTAAGTCTGGCATTTTAAATATTGCTGTTTTGTTTTAATTTATTTAAATTGAAACTTTGAAACATTCTTTTGGTGGGTGCATGTGCATAAGGCGGGTGCGAGTCCTGTGAGGAATAGTTGATGAGTAGTTGAACTTGTTTAGCCTGGAGAAAAGAGCCTCAGGAGGGACCCTTTTTTGCTCTACAACTACCTGAAAAGAAGTTAGAGTGGGTTCCAGTGTCTTTTCCTAAGTGGAGAGTGATACAATAAGAGGAAATGGCCTCAAATTGCACCAGGAGAGTGTTCGATTGGATATTAGGACAAATTTCTTTACCAAAAAGTTTGTCACACATTGGAACAGACTGCCCAGGGAAGGAGTGGAGTCTCCATTCCTGGAGGTATTGAAAGACCCGTGGATGTGGTGCTTAGGGACATGGTTGGACTCACTCATGGTGCTGAGTTAATGGTTGGGCTAGATGATCCTAAAGTCTTGTGAAATCTAAATGATTCTATGATTCTGTATAAATTTTTTATACTATCTCACTTATACAAAATAAGCTTGAGTCCGTGAAGCCTAAGTGTTCCTGATATTAGTAATAGACTAGTTTTCATTTCAATTAGCTGAAACTGAATTTTTACAAGCATTGTATTGTCACATAGGAGAGTCAGAATTACTTGCTTTTAATGAAGTGCTAATGCAGTGTCAGCCCTGTCACAGAAAACCTACAAAGTTTTATAGGTGACATTTGCTGTATTACCTGACTCAAATCACGAGTTTCAGTTTTTCCTGTAGGACATCTGCCTCCATAGGAGGAATACCACATGAATATGAGGGATGATCTCTTTTTATGAACTTTACTAGTAGTCTTTTGCATTCAAAGCTTTGAGGACCAAAAGAGAGTTATATAAAGAGACTCATATGTGAAACAGATACTTTCCAAACAACTGATACAAAAACATGTGAAGATACCAAGAAAGATAGGGACTCCTGAATTCATGACAGACAGCCTGATCGGACTTCATCGTGTTTCCAGTTTCCCGGCTGATACTGCGCTGAATGATGAAAAAACAAAATTTAAAACTGGACTGCTGCTGGAGGTGATGTGAAATGACTTCTGCACCCATTGACAGTGATCTCCACAGATCACAGATACTACATCAGTGTAATTCTGCTGCATACAAAAGGGGGGATAGGAAATGGGCTAAGGAGGGAAAGACTCATTTATCCATATCAAATAGTCCAAATTGTGATGTGAATTGTATGATTATCTCATGCAACATCTCTCTGAAAAATGTCTTGTAGAACTTTTGGGTTTATCCTCCAAAAAGCTATGGATTCCAGTTTAAAAGCTACTGTATTTGTCTTCAGTGTGGAAAAGTATCTTATGATGATTAGGGGGAGGACTTTTTAACAGTAGAAAATAAGAGTTGCTCTAAATTAGTTTTCAACCGAAAATAAGTGTGGAATCTGGGAAGCTGTGGCTAAAGTAAATGCTGTTATTTGATGTAACATCTATGCTAGTGTCATTACATCATTTAACAATAAATCTGGTACATTCAATTCATTGGTTCTATTGCCATTGCATGGCTTATCCAATTAGTGTCTGGTTATCCCTTGCTGCATGAGAAGCAAGGCAAGGTTCTATCTTTATATGTACATATTTGTAATCTCATTCTGCATGCCAGCTTTCCCTTTTTTTTTAAGATACTTCACATTTTTCTAGCAATAGACTTCAGTATTAGATTTAGATGTAGTAGATTCAAAAAGAAGCCTTATATACAGAAGATCCATCTGCAAATTCAGTAGAAGTTAAAAGAATGAGATTTAGAATTTTATTTTTTGATGGAAACTCTTTTCATTTACCAACTTGAAATATTTTTAAACAAAGCTGAGAATCTTGAAACAGTCTCCTTATTTCAGGACATAAGCATAACATTGTTTGTCTGTTGAAATATTAGTTCACCAAGAATGCATGTTAGTTCATTCAGAGAGAGCTCATTGTTTCAGAAAATAGACCACCTGTGTCTGTAGACCTGTGGTGGGATGTGTTTGCTTACTTAAATATTAGTAAGTAAAAGCAAAATTAAAATGCTAGAATATTTTTCTCCTGTTTCCTTTTTATACCTGTCTAAATCCTGGTCTTTTTTGGTATGTCCTGTGTACATAAATTGTATTTAAAAATTGGCTTTCATAGTTGGATTCCACCTTTGGCTATGCTGATGACCACAGGATGTTTACATGAACTATGGCAGACTTTTCCCTCTGAACCTCTCCTGCAGTGCTATATCCCTGAGACACTCAAGTCGTTTAGAACAGGGGGTTTTGTTTGTTTGTGCACCAATAGCTTGCAGGTACTTTAAGGGAAGGTATATTTAGGCTGATCACATAGGGAGTGCCAACACTGTTGGAAAACTGAGCTGGCCAAGAGCATGAGCAGAATTTATTTGATATGTGAATTAATCTCTGGTCAACCTTACAAACTATTTAATACCAATATAGGATAATTTTACTACCTTTACCAGTTTCTAGAGATAACAGATACCAAAAAATAAGACAAACTTTTGCATTGACAAAGCAAGATTGTTTTACGAACTTAATTGGAATAGTAGACACAGTTGTGTCACATTATTTCTAAAACTGATTGGAATGTTTAAACTTCTACTGGATCATCTTTTAGAAGGAGAGAAATATTTCAATGTAAAAGTTTATATTCTTTTAAGAAAACAATCTGAAGTTTCCGGAGAATTTGATTAGGAGCTGTTGTAGTGATGCTACCCATGAATCTCACAGGGCTCAGTGGTCTCTTGGGAACACAGAGACCATTGGTCTCTGTGACCAATCTTGGCGTTTTGATATGGAAAAATCAAAAATAGTCATAGATGAAAAGGACCTGTTTCTGTTGAGACTTGGCAGATATAGTCAGCAAGTTAAAATTTCAGTATTTTTAAACCATTTTTCATGCAGGATAATGCAGGATGCACTACCTGAGGGCAAACTGCCTCATGGCATTTGTTCAAACTGCTGGCAGAAGCCTCTGTCCAAAGTTGTGAAAATGCTTCTTAGAATCCTTCATTCCTAAGTTACCTGAAGGACAAATATGACCCCTCGTACACAGGTGGTTTTTTGTGTCTAGTAGTTGGGAAAAGTTGCCTTGCATACTTGCATACAACTGCAAAAAAGTGATGATCAGCAAGACTATGTTTTGTGTTTGGAGTTATTTTATGGCTTACATCTAAAATGTCTGCTTGAAATAAAACATGATTTTTCCAAGTTATACTAATGTTCAGGAAAGGACTTCAGGCTGTCCAAGTCTCAACCATCAGCTTATAATCAAGGCCTGATGGCATCTAATTACATTTCAGGTAACTGCACAGTGGCCTGTGAAGTAAAATATTCCAGTTTTGGCACTGGTTTATGCAAATGCGGCTTCTGATGTTTTTGCAAGGACATATATGCCCTAAGTCTTTATTTAACAGAAAATGAATTTATAAACAGAGTGTAACAGGTTCTGAGTTTCTGCAGTGAAGCTTATGGCCCATTAAAGCTTAATCTGCTCCCTATACCCTACAGCACAGCATTTTTCCTTGACTTCTGTATTTATGCCGCATGCCTGGAAGGCACATAGGAAGCATCTCAAGTTTCTGTTCTTGTGCTCGGAGGACAAAGTAAATGTGATTCTATTCTGTCACTGCCTTTTCCAAAAGAAACACAATCTGTTTCTTTTGGAGAGTGCTCCATTAAGCAGTTAAGTAGATGGGAGGTCTTGATGCTGAAGGTGTAGATAAGCTCTTTGGGGCATTTAGCTGCCAAACTCTAACAAGCCTTTATTGTACAAATGCAATCAGAAATTTGTAATAATTGCATAAAATTTTGTGGTAGTGGCAGATTGGATATTTTGCACATTGTACCCCTATGTCCCAAATCCAAACCTATGGAAAGAATTCATGCCTTGGAGCTGCTTTGCAAGATGTATGTACAGGACCAGGGTAGAAACCTTTTTTCCTGACTTTTTATTAAAGGATGACCAAACAGTTTTAAACAAATATTTTTGAAAAAGCCAAAAGCATGAGGTATAAGAAATTGCAGTTATTGCATGAATGAAGTATTGAGTTGGACTGGTGAAAATTTGGCAGTATTTTATCAGAAAACCCGATCCTGATGAAACACAGTTCACACTAAAGATGAATTATATATATTTTCTGTTATAACATCAGGTAATTATTTTAATGCTAAACTCTTTTATGCTTTACAATTTAGGGCATTGGGGTTTTTCTAAGGAAAACTATTTTCACAGTCTTTGCTTTTTATTTTTAAAGACATAGTATTTCATTTTGTTATTAAAAGCTGTTTGATCTACAAAAACTGATATTGAAAGTTGTAGACTATCACTCAATTGCCATGAATTACAATGAAATCTTCCCAAGGAAAAAAGTGCCAAGAATACAGGTGTTTCATATGTCCTTTATAGTACTGTAATTTAAAGCATGATCTCTTGTTATCTCTGTTGTCTTGTTCAGAGACTTGTTTCCTTACTGGTAACTGTATCCCTCTGAGATCCTCTTGCCAAACAGATGCTAGGAGTAAGAAATTAGTGCTTTGGGAAAGTTGAAACTCACAACTAAACTAGCTTCAGGCTTGTCATCTCCTCATAAAGGCATTTCTTTCCTTCTTCATCCCGGATTATTTATCAAGTTTGCACTTGGAGGACCTTTTAAAGATGAGTACTGCAATGTTCCTGGCTCTTTTTGAAGAACAGTAGATTTATTTATTTTTTTAAGTATGAAAAACAGTGGCAAAGACCATAAGAACTGTATTTTTTAATTCTGTTTTCCCAAGATCTGTCATTTGTTTTTTCTTAGTCCAGAACAGAATGTTTGCTCTGAATTTCAGTTATTGTCACTTTAAATGACAAAAATTTAGAAAAAACTTTCTGCATTCTCTGTGGTTTGGAGCTGATTGGACTGTTATTGTTACCCTCCTGTGTATATCAGAATAAACTGTAGAAAACTATGTTTAAGAATATCAATATATCTTTTGGTTTGCATCCCACGGGGATGCTTTCTGAAACTGGTTTTTCATTACAACATGGAAGTACAGAGAGAAAATTAGATTTTTAAAACACTGCATATGTGTGCTTATTTGATTCTTTTTAAGGCTCTTTTAGGTTCTTTTCCCCCTGCACTTTGTTTCATTATGGATATTGTGATTAGGCAGGGATTAAGGATTGTCTGGATTACACAGACCTCCAGCTTTTCTTAGTGTCCTCATGACAGGAATCTTGCATGCCAAAGGCATATATATTATGGAGAATATAACACTGAAAGGGATTTGAGTAGCTGTGGCTATTGCAAAGAGTCCTGTCTCACATCAGTTAAAATGATTCCTGTAGAAACTGCTGCCTTATTAGCCACCACACATTCTGGAGTAAGTTTTGAGGGTGTTGGAAGTACTCACAATATTACCTCTGTTTAGGCAGTGCAACATTTAAGCCCATGCCCCAGATAGCCTCATCATAGGTGAGGCATCCTCTGAATACCACTTTTACAGAGGCAACTAACTGCTGTCCTCAGATGAGGCTGGAGATAAGAACTCATTATTTCCTCCAGTGACTGACTGATGTATTCTGACACTCAATATTCTGTCAGTTAGAAATCCATTCTTAAGTATCTGATTGTGCCATCATTTATGTACTTATTATATGTATTATTATTCAGTACTGAATGCTCTGTAATGCCTGCATCTTTCTGCATCTGGCCCTTAATGTCTGATGATGATGAATGGTGTCCACTGCCTGTAGGCAGAATGACCCAAAAGGACTAAATCAAGCCAGATGCTGTCCACATTTTAGTCAAACCTTCCTAAAATGCACTTGTAAGTACCTTCATTGGTGGAGGATGATAAGATTGTATAGCTGACTACATTTCTGTTATAGTTCCTAAATAGAAGTTAGGCAGTAGAAGATAGGATGATTAGTTTTATTTCTTTGGACTTCATTATGATGTTGGATTGTAGGTTTGTAGTTTGGGGTGTGGGGAAAATAGAATATAATACTAAAATAATGTATTTTAAGAATGGCCTCAATCCCCTTTACTGCTATTACTGCTAAATTTTTTCTCAGCCTGTCACCTCTTCTAAGTTGCTTCCCAAAGTTTGCAAAATGGCAAACCATAAGGAAACAACAAAGGAAATCTGTGTTGCTTTCAGGCTATTCTCTTTCCTCTTTCCAATACCACATCAGGATGTGGGTTTACTCCTTTAGAGCTGCAGGACTTCATCTCCTGAAGACTTTCTGGGCTGGTGGAAGTGGGTGTAAAGGGAGAAGACATTTAGCTTGTAACTAGAAATGTGAACACAGTACATTTCCTACATAAAACATGCAAGCAATATGTATAGAACTGAAGGCTTATCTCAGTTTTTCAGTGTTTTTTTTCTATGCATTTTTAGGTTTGCTCTCTGCTTCTCAGTGTATTTGATGCTTATTCTTACTATTGTGCTCTACTTATGCCATTCACCGTGGTGTGGGTGGGGTAATAATGCTCATGCATTATCAAACAGGGGTTCCATGGAGCCAAACAGTATAGGTGAGTCCTTTTTTGAAAGGGTGAATCCTTTTTGAAAAGTAAGGCCAAACCAGAAAAGTAAATACATTTTTGAAGCTGGCTAGTACAGAGACTTAGGTAGCAAGAAACTGCTGCATTGTATAAAATGTTCTTGCTGCAACTTGTCCAGTCCATGTTGACGTAGAATCACTGCTTTGAAATAGAAAAATTCAGCTAGAACATAATTAGGTCATATTTTATTTCTCTTCAAAAACACTATATACAAAATTCTGTATTTAGTATTATTACCAAAAATGATAGTCTGTCCATTGAGTCACTTTAAAATATATTCCTCTAAAAATGCAACCTGAGACCAAAGTCAGTAATCCTGAAACTTCAGAGAGAATCACTGTCTACTCTTGCTGAAGGCTTTGTATTTTCTAATTTTGTTATAATTTCTGCCATGCTGTCAAAGATCAGAATTTTCAATCTGTCTCATTGCAAATACTGTATTTTTTATTCAATAGAACTGAAGATCATCTGAGTTTGAGTCCTAGCCTAGGCATGCTAGATAAAAATAAGCTTTAAATTTCTCATTCATTTTATTTGTATAGTTGCAAAATGAAAAACCTGCTTCTTGGCTCTTAACTCCAAGAAGCTGCAGAGGAACTCAGGCTGGTGATGCAACCCTGCTGTAGTGACAGCCCAAGAATGCTGTCCACTCCATCAGGTCAGGTTTGGAATTCAGGGCACTTCTCTTTTGTTTGTGTCTATGAGCTTGAAAGAAGCTTTTTCCTGAAGGAAACAAATATGGATATTTTTATGATATGCCACTTGTTTGAAGTTCCTTCTTCTAGTTGCTCAGTACTTGTTTTCTTCAAATTCATTGAAACTCTTTGGGACTGAAGAGTCTTCTTGCTGTCTGGGAAATCACTACCAGGTTTCCCAGTAATTCTCTGGAGTCTTGACATGTGCCTACATCTTATTCTCCCTTGAGCAAAATGTAATTTTAAATATTTTCACTGTCTAAAGCCAAACTGGATCATTACAATAATTCATTCCTACTGTCATAATAGAAGCCAAAGAAGCTTGCCCTGTAGCTTCTGTTTCTACCCAAGGCATATTGTCAGGGACATAACATTCTATCCTGGCCTTTATGTAGCTGTGGGTTACTCCAGTTTCTTCACAAACTGCTCCTGATCCTGTTTCACACCACAGAGGAGAACTCCCCTTGTTATCACATCTTTCAGTTGTTTGTCAGGAGTTTCTTTTTCATCTCTTTTTTTCCTTTTTTTTTCTTTTTTTTTTTTTTTTTCTTCCCTCTGCATTGGAGTGTTGTACAATAGCATTTTAGCATGCAAGGGGCTGTATTAGCTTGTTTTGATTTGGAAGAATCTAAGCATCAGAAACTGTCATAGAGGCTACTACAGACACAATCTCTCCGACACTTCCAAAAGAACTTAGTTTCATATTTTGAGAACACCTTTCTCATTTCAGAGGTTTTATTTTCATATCTGTCTTCGTCTCTTGATCAATTTCTTGTCATCTTCCTTCTTGTTTGGATATGTTAAAAATTACTCTGTCTTTTTGTTACAGCATATATGTTCCAATGGAAAAAATTCATGCATATATATTCATAGGCACACTAGTGTTTGGATAACAGACTTAAACAAATAGAGTTTAAAATATGCTTTTTCAATAAGACATCTTTTGTATATATGGAGATGAAAAATTAAGTATCACCTAATTTTCAGAATTTAATTCAACACGATTTTCAGGCCGTACATATAAATCATACATTTTCATTACAAAATACAAATTAGTTTTTGAAAAGTAATGTAAAAATTAATCCAGATAAAATTATGAAATTGCATAGAAAATGTCTAACCATATTTTTTCTAATCTCTGATTGCAACTAGTTCCTGACTTAAAAATTCAACAATTCAACGTTTATACTAATTGACATCCAAAAGAAATCTGTCAGAATTGGGTATGCTATAGAAAAGCTTTGTAAAAATTCTATTTAATATCTTTGTCTGCAAATTCAAAAGAAAAAGAAGCATTGTTTGCTTATCAGAGGAGGAACATTCCTTGAACTATTCTCAAGACTTTACCCTCAGGTGCATGAAATCTTTACTTTTTCAAGTGTCTTTAATTTCCCATTTTCCAAAGTAGTTTTAAATGCTGCAATTCTATTTTGAGAAATATTAATTGATGCTTTTATATATAGAGCTCAATTAACTCGTATGTTATGCATCAGAACTGCAATCATCTCCTTTGGAAATGATGGGGAGCAGAATGACAGACTGTACTGTTCACCAGGGCAAATGTCTGGACTGGTCCCCTTCATCTGTAAGTAGTCTGTTGGATGCTAACTTCATCCATATTGACAAAAGTCCTACCTTTGTCAAAGGGTTTCTGTTGGCATAGCGTGCTAAATTAGTCTGAAGTACATCTTTCAAGCCAGAAAATTACTTTTAAACAGGAAAGGCTAAAGTAGAAATAAGGCATTGACTGCAAATATGAATCAACAAAGGAAATCTGGCAGGTCCAAAGCCTACATGACCTACGTGAAGCCTTTCAGAATGTTTCTGTTGACAGATGCATGACTTGAACTTGCATCTGGCAAGTCCTGCTGAGAGACGCCAAAGCAGCTCCTTTTTTCTTGACCAGATGAGTGGGTATAAAACCCTTTCTGTGACTTGCCAAAGGTACACAAGTAAATTTGAGGTGCCAATTTCTATTTGTGTCTGTGGTAGCAGGTTGTACTTTTCCTCTGACTGTCATTTATTAACTCTTCACAAGTCTTGCATCGCATCTTCCTTTGCTAATGTCTAGCTGACCCCATGAAGATTTATTGTGCTTGCATTTGAGTTCTTGAGAGCTTGTCTTTTCTCTAGAAGCTGCAGCTTTACAGAAAGGTACTCCTCAGCATATTTTATGCCTCTGGCCAGCTACACAAAGAAAATTCTGCTTTTTTCTGTTTGAATCTCTGAGCACATTGGATGTGTTTATACAGCTGGTGCCAGACTTTTGCAGTCCTGCAGAAGCCAAATGGATGTGAAACAGGCCTCTACTGGAAGCTCTGTGACCATCTAGAGTGGTGCAGCACAATACATGTGTTAGCTAGGGGACATCCATGCTAATGCATCTTTGTGTGCAGCCAGACCAGGGTATAAGCAGAGTCTGGTTGCACCTGCCTGCATAGATACCATTGCTGTGTCCAAGACATTGTGTAGAACTGCCAGTTCTAGTCACCTAAAAATAAATTATCAAATTACAGCAAAAAAAATAGTTGTACTGTTGCAAAATACAAGGAGAGTGGAAAAAGAACATGGTTGGAAAAGAAAAAGAATTTTTTTTAACACCAAACTATTTTCATCAAAATGCCAGAGCACACAAAACTAGGATTTGGCAGGAGCCTTTTCCACGCAGCAGTTCTCTGTTGGATGCTATGGGGAAAGCGGCTTTGGAGCTGGATGAGTGAGGAGGCTGGAAACCCTATTGTGTGTGCTTATGATTTTGAACAGAACTTCTTCCTTCTGAACTGCAAAATATGGCAGTTGGTATGTGGCAAATAGTCAGGTTTGTAACAAATATGCATAACCAATTATGGAGTATTCTGTGAAGCAGTGGCTCTGGAGAGAGCAGCTTTGGTGTCTGTTACAGTGCGTTCCTAGAACTTCACTCTGTGATTGAGCAATTTTAAAGAAAGTGAAAGATAAATCCTTCCACACCCATTGGAAAAGCAGATATTTTCCTTTTAGCAGAGAACATCTGTTGTAGTTAAGCTTATAGATGAAGTACTTTTTTTCTGGGAAATCAGAGCAACTGCTGTTTTTACAAACAGTAAAGACTGAAGTAGAGTACTTCAGTATGAAAGATCCCCTTCTATACAGAACATAAACATTTCTGTTATATTAAGAGAAATTTTACCTTAACCTTATATCTCAATTACCACATCCATAATCTCTGATTCACATAAATTTACAGAAAAGAAGAAAGAGAACAAAAACATAACAACAACAACAAAAAAGACTACAAAGCCTCATTCCCACAAAGAACTCCAGAGCTGTTGTCTTTCGTCACTTTAAACAGATGTAGTTTGTGTTAGTATTCTGGAACTGTAGGTGTATCAAAAGACCTGCTTTAAACAGCAGACAATGCCAAAAGCTAAATATTTGTGTAAGTAACATTGGATAGTGTTAGTCTTTATCTCCTAAAAAAGCTAGTGCAGATAATAGTGTAAGAGCCACCTTCTTTAGTTCAAAAGCTGACTCATACTTTTAATTACTGATTCAGCTGAACAGGTTCTGCTTACAGCACATGAACAGCCCCATAGAATTGCACAGACTGCTCACATGATTCAAAAAATTATTATCTTTTTGGTTAGTGTGATGGTGCTTTTTTTCTCTCCATAAAGAAGATCAAGAGTCACAGAAGATAGTTTGGATCTTTGAAAAATATTCGGTGGTCTACTGATACAAGCATTATTTTGGGGCTGATTTATGGCAGGAGGAACCTCCAAACATGGGTTAGGAGAAGTAGTGGCCATCTACCAGAGATATTTTAGAAGACAAATTTTGGGACATAGAAGTGAGTTTGATGAGAATTCCTTTAAAAAATAAAACCAAGCTAATGGTTCCTGAAGACTTTTTAACCTTTTCTGGCTATTGTAGTTAGATAAATAGGTGTAGTTATACATCAAAAAATGTGGAGGATCAGAAAACACTCTGAGTGCCTTGTTTGAGGACCAGTCACAGCTTTGATACTTGTAACATTGACTACAACTCGGTGCTTTAAACTAGCCTGACTTAATTCAGTGGATTTGCCCAAAGTTGGTATTGATTAAAAAAGGAAAAAAAAAAAAACAAACAAAAAAAGTGTCCAAATTGTTTAGTGCTGCTACAACTAACTACCTAATTCAATCTATTGATTTTCAATTCGTCTATGCATAGTTTTTACCCTGTCATGCATTAATTAAATCTATCAAATTAGCCTAAGGGAAATCTAAAATAGTGGTTTACAGTGTTGCTAATGCAATATGAGAATTGAGCTGTTGTACCTTGGAAGAGCAACAGGAGCAGTTATATGCAGTTGTATGCAAGATTTGGTTGCTTTTATGTGGATGGAGATAGAATTGGTAACGTTGATGAAGTGAACTATTGAGAAATGTCATTGTATTCTGCTGTAACTAAATTCCATCTGTCCCTCACAAATTGAAATTAATCTCAATAATGTTTTAAAATTTGGGGCTCTTTTTGAAAATCACTTCTTATGCCAAAATACTTTTGCTGGAAAAACTTTAATATGTTTTTTCTTGAAAACCTTTTGTTTCACAAATGTTACTTTGAAAGACTGAATTTTGTGGCTAAATTTCATATGTTCTTCATTTTCTTTTACTAAAAGCAAACTAAAAATTGCTCATATGTATTTGTGTATGTGAATTTCTAGTGAGAAAGGGACAGGAGGGCAACCTTCAACCTGGAAAAGGTGACAGACAACTAAGAAATATTTTCCCATCACCAATTTAGCCATTCCAACCTATGGTCAACTAGTAAATTTCTCTTTCCAAACTGGCTTTTGCTAGTTAAACACAAGATGTTTGCTTTGGCTGCAGGACGTCTAGGCAGGCGTGGTATGAGAGGCAGACAGTGCCAAGTTAGTTGGAAGATCTGTTAAAACATTTGAAAGTGGCCAAGGAGGAACAATACTACTTATTTATTTGAACTATCTGAAGTATTAAAATATGAAACTGCTTGCTGTGGCATTAGAGAAAGCGTATTTTTTTCTACCTGAGAATGCAGTGCAACATTGGCAGATGTCAATTATTTGTAGACTTAAAAGATATCATTATCTTCTTATCCTACCTAGAGATCTATTTTGTTTATTTAGCAATTTGAAAAAATATAAAATTCATATTAATGCTGAGGATGGAGAAAATGTAAACATTATTAACAGTAGTTCGAATTTAGTCTGGCTTTTCTGCAGCTGGAATGCAGTTGTTTTTTCTTTTGTTTGCCTGAGAATTGAGTCCATATATAATTGCAGCTCAACTGTTCTGCAAATAGCTTTTAATTTGTAATCTTAAAGCATAAGTTGGGATCTTTGTCATTGTATTTTGAGTTTTAACCTAAAAGTTAAAAAATGATGTGATGAAATAGAGAAAAACATGATTTTCACAAGGCACTTCATAAAAAGAAACAAGGCATTGTGTCAAAAACCAAGTAAAACAATTATGCTATATTTATCCTTTTATGCATCTTTGTCACCATTATGTACCTGTCATCTCTTGTTAATCTCTTTTCCTTGTGATTTTCCTAATTTTTTCCAGATTATAGTTTTTATTATCAGCAGCGTAGTTTATTACAGCCTTTTTTTTAAATCTACATTTGTTTTTCTCATTTTCCATGTGTAAGGATATATGGTGTTGCATAATTACATATGTAATTATTGTATTGTCTGTTCATGCTTGCTTAATTGAAAAATGGAAACAAGGCATATCTTTTGTAATCAATAGATAGAATGAATGAAGCACCTACATAGAATGAAAATAGCACCTTGTTGGAATTGTGTGTTGAACACTTTTATGCTGTTGTTGTAAATATGAGAAGTTTGCCCCTACTTCCCATTGGTTTTGATTGTCAAAGGTTTGTGTGCAAAGGACAGCAGACATTATATTTTGATGAAAACAGAAGCATTAACTCTTCCAGAATCGGAAGAGCAGTGTGTTTGTGAGAGATAATAAATGATATGAAAGTTTGCTTTAAGTTGGTTCAGCCTAACAGTACAATTTCGCTGTGTGACCTTTTGAACACCTTATGTCCAAGTTATTGTCCTTATTTCAGCTGGACAAAGGTGTGTAGGGAACCAAGATCTCCATGGTTGAAAAGAGGTTTTGCTTCTGGCAGCACACCCCTGCCATCATATCAAGGCAGCTTCAGCACTGTCCAGTAGCATTCACATATTCAAATTCATCATAAAAAATGTTCCTTATGTAATTCCTTTGCATTATTCTTTCTCATAGTAAGAGAAATGAACAGAGATATGTTCATATGAGGTCAGCACAGGGGACAAACACAACAGGGTTTCTCTTCCTGCCTCCAGACTCCTCTCTTAAAGGAAGAAGTCTTTGTAAAGAATAAAAATAATCCATACCTGAGTGCTAAGTATTCTAATATTTCTATTTAAAACCAAAGATGTCTCTGAGGAATTCCCACAGATACAGCATTATGGTTACCTTTAATAACTCAGCCTAAAATTTCATGTGTAAGTGTTCAGTCCAGCACAGAAAAGGTCATCTACATGGGACAAGAGAAGAGCATATAGAATATTTACCCCTTGCTTACTGGAATATCAATTTCTTGCCCTTTTTCCCTGTGACTATTCTTGTGAGTACTACTAGCCTAGCTCCTAGGAAAAGGGGGCTCACAGTTAACATTGTAAAAGTGTAATTCGTTTCACAAAAAAAGCATTTAATAAGAAAAGAACAGAAGCCAAAGGAGATATTTTCAGCATATGCAGCATATTCTAGTTACTTTCCATATTTTAAAAGTGTTCCATCCCTTTTTCTTTGTAATGTAATGCTGCTTCCTAATTCAATAACTTTCAAGATAATATTTGGCCTAAGAAATGACTGGAATAAACTTAAGAAATCTGTAACACTAAAAGACATTTTTGCAAAAGTTAACCTTAACATCTAAAATGCCAAGAGAAGAACTTTCTTCCAATTTTGACATCTGTCTCTTATTTTTAAGCAATGGCTTTAAATAATTTCCCAGGTGTTACACAGCATTTTTATCAAATCCATATTTTTATAAATTGTATCCCCTAATTTGTATCCCCTACATTTCTGCAGGATATATACTTCATTCTTACTCAGTAACGGTAAATTTTTTTCCTCCTCACAAAGTGTTAAAATCATTGGAATGATTCATGTGTGTTTCCAATGGCAGGTACTTGGAGGTTAATATTTTATGTGTAATATGTGCATCTGTAGTCTGTTAATTCAAAGTAATTTGGAGGCAGAAGGATAAGTCACATGTGGATAAAACCTAAATCACAGCACTGGTTGTCATCCCCCTATTTCTGTGCTTTAAGTCTGCAATACACCATGTAATGAATTATCTTGCATCAAAACAGCGAGGTGGGTACATGCACTTAGTAGTCTGTGGTAAATGTGGAATTAGGAGAGTTATCTTGATGGACAAAGCCAGAGTTTCACAGCTGAGCTCATCTGCTTGGCTGCTTGCCACCAAAAGGTCAGCTTCTCTGCCCCAGCTCTGTCCTTTAGTCCCCCTCCTGAGTTCTCCTCATTTCCTTCCACCATGTGTGGCAGTTGTCAGGTTCTTCTGGGATCTGCTCTAGCTAAGATAGCTAAAACTAATCAAACCTTTTTACTGGTTTAGTTTTCTTCCTTTCTACAAAATTGTAAAAGTACTATAGGGGTGTTGCATCAGCATTACGTTGAAAGAGTGAGCAGAGCAGGAAGAGGTCCGTAAATCAGTTTGAATGCTCTACAGTCCATATTTTTAATTCAGACCTTTGACTCTAGCCATGAACGGTATTTTATTTTATTTTATTTTTTTAAACCTGCATCTTATGTATGAAACAGAGACATTTGTTGCCTCATGTGGTTAAAGGTAAACTGAAGTCCTGAAAATGAGCTGTGTTGCAATTTATCTTCTACAACATTAAAAGGTGGATTATATCAGTGCACTCTAGATATTTGAAAACTTTTGATTACTTAGCAGTTTGAGGCATCTTGAGTTAAAATGTGATGTTCTGCAGGAAATCAAACTGGTCTGGTTCAGATTTATAAAGGCTAGTTAATTTCAAACTGTTTCTTACAGGAAAACAGGAATGAAGAGAGGTGTGTGTTGTAGGAAGAAGTCATACATTTTTCATGTCTTTGATTTTGAACATCGGGGCACTTTTTCTACCAGAAGAGCAAACCAGCTTAATTAACTTCAGTATTGTGTCTTTTCCTTTGCAGCTTTTTGAAAGGAGTCTGATACTTGGGTAACTGAAATGCTAATGTACTAAAAAGGATGTAATGTCTTATTTCAGTTACATAGATTATATTTAGAAAACCTTGACCTAATGGCTTTGTGTTTTCTTCTGTTCCATGAAATGGAGTCTGACTCTTATTGACTGCCCATTTTGAGAGTAGAATATGCTATCAATTTCTATTTATCCAGACCCCAAATTAAGAGCCCCTGCCAATTGCTGTGTATTATATTTGCACATACACTGCCATCTGCAGAGTGGCCTAACAGAGGATTACAATGTCCTTAATGTCCATCTGGGTGGCCATCCTAAAAATAACCAGACAATGCTACTCAAGGTAGTGCCTCAAGCACATTGACTTCCAGCACTGCCTACTGCACTTCCTAACACCAGGCTATCATCTAAAATACAATTTAATCACTTTATGCTCATTTTGAGTCTGGCTGCTTCAGGGTTGATCATGGCTTGCAGTTTTGCCCTCCCTGGACTATTCTGTTGTTAGAGTACACTCTAGAGTGGAGTGTAGAGTCTTTTCTTTCACCTATTTTGCTGCATTATGGGGGTGACAACCTCTATTATTCAAATAGTCCATATATCCTTTGATGCTGGGGCAGGAAACTGTGACCAGTGGTACTTGTGAATTACTACCTCCGCAGGATTACTACCTGGTTTTATAGCCTGAGTCTTAAAAGATTATGTCCTAATGTATCACTTAGTACAGGTTTAAAGGTTGTCTTTGTAAAAGGCAGATATTCTTTGTTTGGGGTCTAGATGTTTTCTGTCTTCCCCAGCATTGTCACTGTGCTTTGTTTCCTCCTTGGTGTAACAAGGAAAAGGCTGGAGATCTGCAGTTTCCCATATGTTTGCAGAAAGTCACCAAGTTTGAAGACAGGCTGTAAAAAATATAGGGACACCAGATAGCAAGCTCTTTAATGAAAAATGTTGTCATGTAAAAAAGATGTCCAAAGCCAAACAATATTTGATAGAGTGATGTTAATTTGGTGATTCAGAATCATAGCTCCATATAAGGTTAGTTTTACTGTGTCAATCCTTTCCATAAACATATTAGAAGACTTTATTCATTATATCCTCATATAATAGCTTGAAGTAAACTGAGAGCATAGCTCAAAGCTGTAGTGCACTGTAAATGAGTCAGGTCCTGGCAGAATAGAAATATAAATGAAAATCTGAAGTTCTGATTCATTTATGCCCTTATATACTTTGGAGATCCTTTAGTGTACCAATGGAAGATATGCTGAATCTTTAAAAATTGTATTCAGTAACTGTCTATTATGGGAAAATAATGCTCAATCAGCGCTGTGTTTAGGAGAAACAGTATTGTCTAGTACATTCCTCTCTCACTATCTTATATTATTAAGGATATTCTCCTTTGATTCTTGACACAAACTAATTTAGGGCACAGCTATCAAAATGCATAATTTCTTCTTCCAAGCTGTTTTTAAGTGACAGAATCAATTTTCATGGTAAACCATGCTAATCTTTTACCAACCACAAAGGCTTGAAGCTTGGATTTTAGGGATTCCTGGTACATCTTTTCTGAAGTACTAATCCTAATACTCAGTCTTTAGCCCTGAATCAGCCCAACTAAGGTTAGGGATATGCCTAATTTCAGAAGAGTTGATCACTTTCTAGAAGTGTCTTTGGTGGTTTTGCTTTGTTATACAGAAGTGAAAACACAAAAAGTAATGAGCACATTGAGCAATATTGTGTGATTCTAGTGTCATGGGCTACAAGACCAATTTGTGAAAGGTGGGGTTTGGTGTTTGTAGATTTCAAGTGCAGTGTGGAGTTGGAAGTAGATGAGGAAAAGAATGATTTTGGGTGGGAACTTGGATGCCACAAGCTTTTATGGGAGAGAATTTCATCGTAACACCTCAGGGGACACGCAGACTTAACATTATGACATATTTTACTAAGTTAGTCAAATACTGGAATGAGCTTCCTAGAAAGATGGTCAGTGTCCCAAACCTGTCAGTTTTTAAGAGGCCATATGGACAATGCCCTTAATAACATGCTTTAACTTTTGTTCAGATCTGAAGTGACAAAGCAGTGGACCTGATGATCATTGTCAGTCCAGCTGAACTAGTCTAATCTAGTACGTTCTGGTCTATTCCAAAAGGATTAGAAAGTAACTGGATGCAGAGTGGGAAAAGCAAGGGAGTTTGGGAGAGCATTAGGAGAGCGAACTTTCAGAGGCAAAGCATTGGCGCTCTGGGATTGGGAAGATAAGATTTGTGAGAAACTAGAACAAAAGATTTAAAGCCAGAGGCTTCAGGGAGAGGAATTTGGAGGAGGAAGACTGGAGAGATGGGAGGCTCTGCAGCAAAATGGACCAAGCCAACATCAGCTTCTGCTACCAGAGGCAGTTTTCCTCTCCCAGACATATGCATGGATTTGAAATATCTTTGGCCTGACCTTTTGCCTTCATAAAGCCCTATATTTTAAATTCCAGGGACTTTTTTAATTGAAATAAAACTCATATAGCTTTATGATTCTGATTTTTCTTAGATTGCAAAGTTAAGAAACAAACCCAGCATTGGTAATCTGTCATCACTCGTCCTATATAGAAAGTCTATGAACCATAATCGAGAGCTATAGCTGTGACAACTTCAGTGCTTTACAGATGTGTTTTGGGGCATGTTGATTGATGTGTGTCCTGGTGTGTAAGTTCCTGTATGAGAATAAGATACATCTGAGAACTTCTGATAAAGAAAGCTGTAGTACAACTGGGTCAAATGTGTTTAAGTAAATACACTACAGATACAACACAGTAAAAAAAAAATCATCTGCAAGGAGCTTAGGCGTGAAATGCACTGGTTACTACTGGGCAAGCTAATTCTTCTGAGTTATCACCATGCATTATTTAAGTTCAGGTATGAGGAAGGTGTTTGGCAAAGATAAGCCCATATCTGCAGCTTAAAATATGAGCTGTAAGATAAGGCACAAAAGAAGTTGTATTGGTGGCTTCTTATGCCAAATCTGGGCCCTTCTCTATTAATGTATAACACAGTAACTCTCTGGTAAGAGGACTTTTACTTTATTGAGGTGAGTACTTTGAAAATATTTCAGTTTAGTCTAGCTGTATCCATAGATTGCAGCAATAATGGTTGGCATAGTAAGGGTCATCTGGAATAGTCATTGAAAGTTAATTTTTGTCCCTTCAAAGGACAGTTTTGAAGTCTTAAAATTTAAGTAAAATAAGGCAAACACCACACGTGGCTGCTGAGAGCCTAAGTTCAAAGTAGTACTATGGAGTAAAATTTATTCATTAAAAATTACTGTGTAGACTGTGAAAAATACCTGAAGCATAGTCTCCCCCTAAAAACAGGAAAAAAACCTGCTTTTACATAAGCTATCTGTTCAAATCTTGTTTGAAGGAAAAATGTTAGAGACAGTTTTTAATGTATCCTCAGTTGCAAACATGTGGTAAGCTGCTTCCCCCAAATAAAGTTTATAATTTTTGTAACCTTATTCTTACACTTTTTCATGCACATATATTTCCAATGTATTTAAACAAGAAAAGTAGACATCAAAGCAGATGAAAGAAAATTAAGAATTTGTTTTCAATCTAAATTTCACAGCTTTTTTGCAACTCACGCTTTTTTGTAAAGCTCAAGTGGTTTTGCCTACTGCCACTCTTAAGTGTTACAAGACTACTTTGGAATATTTTAAGCACGTCTTTTGAACACAAAGGAAATGTTCATTGTTAGTAATTTGTTAAATGATCAGGCTGGTAAAAATCTAGAGTATGATTAATCTGGGAGCCAAGTACTATTTTTTTGAATTGGTTTAACAAGTAGGACAAAACCCCTTATTCAAAATACATTGCCTTGCAAGTGTGAGTGAATTACAGCAGAAATAGTTTTCTGATTGTGTGCAATTCATGGAGGAATATTTAAAGCATTGGAAGACTCAGCTAAATCATTCTGCAGTTCAAGCACTGAATTTAACATAAGTGGCATACTTAATGCTATTTTAACCTTTTGTATAATTTTCCAAGACTTGAATGGAATGTCTTTTTCCAACTTGCAATAGTGCTTATTTCTCAATTATTCAATGTTTGCTAGTATAATTATAAAATATAAGCAAAAATCAGCATATTTTATGAAGCATCTATAATCAACATTTTTCTTCTTATAGAAAACACTGTGGTTGAAGGGAAAGTTGTAATTGCCATGTATTTTAATCATTGATTTAATTTCTTTCTGGTGTCCAGCTACAGGAATTGGTGTTTGTCCTACCTTTTAGTTGAATGAAAGCTGTCCCTCGATAGAGGGAGTGTCTGCTTGCCAGCTGCCACCGAAAATCTCTGCTTTCTTAACTCAGATGTGCTCCTCTTGCAGCGGGCGTGACTCACGGGAGTGCTTAGCAGGCAATTCAAAAGAGTCAGAAGGAAGCAGTCCTCTCATTCAAAAACTCTTTTTTGGTGACTTTCGGACTTTCTAACTTATTGAAAAGCTGAGCTGAAGCATATACTGGCTACTGACTGATGGGTCTGCCTTCTGATTCACTTCCAGGAGAGAATAATTTTTTGTTTCCCAGAAGAAAATGACTGCATATGAGAGGTGGAAGGGGATTGGGGATTCTCACTTGTTTAACCTCCATGTTCTCATTTATCTGTGTTAAAGAGGAGCATGAAATTCATTTGACATGTCTCTCTGACAGGATAGGCTTTTTTTGAGAGTAGAGAACAAATTCCTCTATGTTCTGTAACCAATAAAAATTCCTTCTTATGAGAAAAAGTTACAGCATTTTCCTGAGTTTCACAGTCTATTCATATTCTTGTAGCAAAACTCAGGTTTCAGAAAGGGGAAACAAGCTTCCTGGAAAATCTTACACAAATACCTTCATGTCTGTCATCCGTTTCTCTACATCTATTAATGTAAAAGTCAAATAGCAATACCTGTGATTTTTTTTTCCATATTAAGGAATGAGGGTAAGTCTAAAGTATTAGTGTTTCCTGGAATCCAAGAGAGTAATCTCAAATCAAGGTATTTTCCTGCTTTTCATTACCACTTCTGAATCTGTTAGTTCTGGTATTGAATTTGGGTCATTTGAAAATTCCATCTTCTGAGCACTGGTGTCATGGCTATGATAGTCCTATAGCTGACTTTCAAAAGATGACTATGCTGTGCTTTTTTGAGTTCATATAAGATCTCTTATGCTGATACTTTACTTCATTTAGCCTAAACAGTTCTTTGTTATCAAAGGTGAAAAACCTTGCCTTTGGAGTAAACTCAGTCACTGCCATAGCCTTTGGGAGGAAACAAACAGAAAAGTATAAACCTTGAAGATGACAGTGCAGGATGTTAATTGTCATCATATCCCTTGGTTGAGACAGATTTGTCTTTTTTACAGTCACAGTTTCATTTAAATATTTCTCTGATGAGAGACAGGTAACTATGACATGATGTGTGGCATTGTTTTGTTATTTCAAAATGCAATGTCAGAAAAGTTATGTACTTCTATTAATGTATATGCACAACTAATTGTCATGTTCCCTGCACCTTAGCTTCAGAGATATTTCAAACAATTTTTCAAAACTTAGTGCAAAATACTTCGTATTTTACGTATCAAAATTTTAGTCAGGTCCATGACCTTGGATTTTATCTGTAATGATATGGGAAGTACATTTTGGTATTGGTTCTTTTGGGCAAGTAACCAAAATCATGAGAGTAGTTTGCACTTTTTGATCCTCCTGCTACAGGGAATGAATTCTTTGAGAGCTGCTAATCTGCCTAATTTAGTTCAATTTGAGTCTGTCCACTCTAAGGATGAGCCAGTTTCTGAGATAACATTAACTTCATTCAAATTACAAGTCAGTTACCACTCTAAACCTAAAATTCACATTTGACTGAAAATTCTAATTTAGTGCTATAGAAAAGACTAAGTGGGAATGCCTGTGTTAGACCATTGCTGCTCAGGGGGCAGTGATCCCTTTCATTTCTATGGAATTTTTGACACTGAGTTCAGGAAAGACAAATTTTTCCTAAACTGCAGAACTTCTCCACATTTAGAGGCTCAAGGTTTTCACAAGGACCGCTTCTTTCCAGGTGATCCTTCAGTTTTTGCTATACCTTTTATCATTGTCCAAGGACTGAGGGCTTGACATGCGGAAGGGCATAGTACCAATGAATGGGATTTCTCTTTATTAGTAAGTTTGGAAAACAGTAAAAATATCAGGGAAAGGGGCAGCCAGAATTAGTGGATATATGTGCCACAGCTCTGTCTACCTCAGTGAACTGGGGATTTTTTAGGATGGGAATAGCAAAATGGCAGTATCTCTTAGGAATCTGATGAATGTTCATAAATGTTTGTAAAACTCTGGGATGCCTTAATGGCTGGTAGGGCTGACAGTCATAAGAAAGCCTTAAAAAGCCTTAAAAATAGATTTGTGTGGAGACTATATGTGAGCATGTAAAAAAACATATGGAAATAAGGTAGTGAACATGTTAAGAGGAAGGAACATAAGAGCATTTTTTCAGAACTTCATCCTCAGGTGTTTGCTTTATTTAAAGGGTGCATACCTTTATTTTTATGGTAAAACTTGTAATGAGAGTGACATTTCCTGTCATGTATTTGTTTGCCATGTATCTGAACTTCCTTAATGCATCCCTTTAAATTCCCAGCTTAGGACTGCAGTATCTACAGTACAGAGTGGTAAGTGTTGCAGGAATATTGCGAAAGACAGAAATTAGGAGTGAATAAACTCTAAATTTCCATAAAATAATTTCTGTGTAAAATATTCTGAATTCAGTTTATGTCAGTTCTGAATTGTTTTGAGTTGAATGCACGTCTACTTGGCCTTTCACCCAGCACTGCTGGGTAGTTAATATGGCTTGTATAAGGATAGGATCAACCATCATTCCTTTGCAGTAAATCATTGCTTTTTCTCCCTCTCCTTTCATGTTTTCCTGGTGCCTGTCTTATGCCTGTTTCTTAGAAATTGTCACCCTACTTCAATGCAATATTTGTAATCTTGGGGGCCTTTCCTCTCCAGTATACCAAGGGAGCTGAGAACTGAGAAGCTCACTGCTTTCGGCTGTGGCTGCTTCTCCACTGGGGGATGAACCTGCACATGAAGTCCTCTTCATGCCTCAGAAAGATTTGCATTGAATTCATAGGCAAGAATAGAGAATTATGTAATCCTACTGGCACAGCAGCACTGTATGAGAATAGAAAATTCATAGGAAGAATGGAATCTTTGAAGAATTATATTACCTAAATGCATAATGCAAATGTCAGAAGCTTGTCTTTTAGATTGTTGCTGAAGTGTAAAACCAGAGCACTTTAACACCAAGAGGCAGCTTGTGCTGTTACATAAATTTTATGGATTTTTGTTATAAAAAGAAGTCTTATTAATATGATTTTTATGTGCCAGTGGTTGTTGTTGCTCTTGCTTAAGAACTTTTGTTTCAAGTTTGCTTCATTAATTATATTTTGCATCATGCCTATTTATACCACCATGTGATAGATTAGCCAGACCACCTCTAGAATATTTTTCACAAATGAATGCCCTTGAGGTACATCATTTTGTCATTCACCCTTACCATCATCTGTATTTATTTTATCTATAGTAATTATTTCAAGTAGATGGTATTTCATTCAAATGCTTAAATACTTCTCAGTAGACTAACTTCAATAGAGATTTGGTCTTTCTTAGAAATTACCCATGTGTCTTCTGGATCTACTTCTATTAAATAAAGAGAGAAAAATCTGTGTGTCTAAAACTATCAAATAATTACATCTTTGCCCTGTGTTTCATTCAGTAAGTCATTTCAGACTATCTTTTATAGTTAGTCTGAGAAAAGAATATTTACAACTTCTTACTGTGTACAGCAAGATTTAGTTTTTTATCTGTTTCGCAGTAACATTATCCAAAAGTTAACATTTATTTCTAACATCTCAAAAAGCCATGAGGCCAAAGTGATATTGATTTTCTAAATTTCTAAATCATGATACAAATATTCTTGGTATCTTTTTTGTTTCAGTGAAGAAAGCATCTTTATTTTTGCACAGAAATTGAAATGACATCTTAATAAAGATTATTTAATGTTCTCTTCTGTGGGAAAGAGAACTGGGTGTTTCTTCAAAAGTGGAAAAACTTGTGGTCTCTCTAAAGCTCTGGTTGCAATTTTGTACTCAACTTCACTTTCCTGTACTTAGCTGACACTTCTTTCATCCACATTCTTGAAAACTGCAATTCCATTCATCCATCAGATATGGTCCTCCCTTCTGTATGTTCTTATTTCCTTTGCATACAACCACCTCCCTTCAAACAAGCACCAGGCTATAAATGCACAATAAATTATAGCTTGAAAAAAAATATTTTAGGTCCTTATACAGTCCTGGAACTTAAAATGGTTAGCCTGATCCCAGGCTTTAGCTTGGTCTATGCAGGCTTTTAATTCTTTGTGCCATAGAAAAATGCAATTCTGAAAAAAATAAACAAATCTAGGGGCAGGGTACAGTCTTGTGATTAGGAAGGAAAGAATATACGGTACATACCTGAAAAGAGCAAAATGAAAGAAATACACTCTTGGGTTGGTGCGAGCATTGCTTTTCATCATTTCCAGTTACATAATGATAAAAGCCACTTGTAGCAAAGTTTGCAGAGAGGGAATGATGCTGCAAAATATTTCTGACCATCTGCTTTGCTTAGGGAAAGCACCTGGATAAGGAAATATTGTGGAACTTTTAGGTTTGATAAGCTTTTAAGAGAGGTTCAGACAAATATACAAAAGCTGGAAGAGCAAGATTGTTATTTCAGAAGAATCTGTGCATTTCTTGATCAGGCTGCTGAGCATTTCACAGCCATGGCAATAAATAGTTCTAGCCCAAGGGTCCCAGTGCCTGTTACCAGCCAGACTCCCATTAAGCCCTTGACAAGTTTGGAAAGTAAATGTGTTGGCATTCATAAGAAACCTAGAAATTTCAGTGAGACTCTCTATTGAAATACAGATAGATAAGCAGGAGGGAAGAAAGGCACACAAAGCTTGAAAATTATTTTGTCAATGGTAAAGAGATTTAGAGGTAAGGCTTAAAGCATTTGAGTAATCTACCACATCATATTGAAGCATTGTGAAACTAATTAGAAAATATAGGCAGGTAGACAGAAATGAGATAGTAATGGCATGTATAGTTCAGTCTGTATTTTCCTTTACATTTTTATTAAAAATATGCAAACTATATTTTTTCCTGAGTGTGTATGAAATGTGAACACATTGACACTTGCAATGATTTCCTGTTCTCCTAGAAAATGTACAGCTTTTCTTCAAAAATTAGTCATAAAACCGTATCCACTTGGCATGTTACAACCAGGGCTTGACATGTATCATTTAACCTGAGAGTAGTTCAGTTTGCTTGATGGTAATAACACCAAGATTGTGCATTTGATTCCTGCATGAGCCATTCACTTACGAGTTGGACTTGGTGATCCTTGTGGGTCCCTTCCAGCTCAGGATATTCTGATACAGGTTCGCATTGGCTCTATTTTAAAAGAATTTGTCTATCAAAGAAACATTTAGTAGATAATACAGCTAATGACAAACAGAGACTCAGCAGTGAAGATTGATTGTCTAAGTAGTTGTTTCTCTGTTTGGTACGATTGTCCCTAACAACGAGATCTTTATGTCTTCAAAATGAAAAATTATTCCATAACTTTGCGTAGAGGAAGATAGCAAGTTCATTCTAAAATTAGTTATTACCTCTTCAATCAGTACCATGTTCACATGACACATTTTTGTTATTTTTATTTAATATGTGGAAAAGCACTCTAGTTGCAAAATAGCAAATTGATGTTTATTGGTCTCTGAGAGCATGCTTCTTGCACACTGATTTTTCAGGGAACCTCTGTTTGCTATTCTGCCCTGCTTTGAAATCTTTGCTCTTCGCTATCATCATATGTAGATATCACATTTTTATACAATTATGGCTTTAGATCATAATTTCACTATTATTCTGATCCTTGACACCTTTTGAGATTGGCAAAGGAATCTTGGATGACATATTTGAGGTCTGTTCTCCTATCTTTAAATGTTTAGGCTGACTTGCCAAGAAAACACGTATGGAATCCATGTGAGCACAAAAGGGTAGCTTGTGTGCATGTCACAGAATAAACTGAAGACCTTTGGGAAATTTCACAGGAGTTTCACAATCTTAAATGTAATTAAGTTCCTTAAAAAGCTTTGTTGTGAGAATAGAAGGAGCATTATTGCATGAGAGCACAGCTTCAGGCTGCAGTTAGGGCAGGTTGGCCTTGTCCCTGCAGCATCCTTATAGCTCTGACTACTTGGAGTCACTGCATCGCAGCACCGGGCAAGCAAGATCTGCGATAAAGGTAGAAATCAGCAGATTATTTTCTTTATGACCAGGTTGAATAGTTTGTAGAACAATACAGCTAAAATAATTAACTTTAGGATTACACATCCTGTGAACAGTTCAATTATTAATCCTGGGTTTTTTTGGCTTTTTTTCTTGGTCACAGCAGCACCGAGAAATCAAGAGATGTCTTGATTTCTGCCTGTAGTTTTGCATTTGTGGAAAGTTTATTTGGATAAGCATGATTTTGGATAATCGACCTAAACTTTTCATTTTCCCATTTCCATTATAAATTCAAAATAATGTATATTTGCTTCAAATGACTTTTCAAAGATGCATGAAAGAATAGCTGATATATAAAGTGTAATGTATTATTAATAACTTTTTATTACCTGTCTGCTTTTTCTTTGCTGAAGTAATGTAAGGTTGGGAATTAAAGACTAACAAATGTCTTTTTTTATATACATTTATTTTATGGTTACAGTATTTTTTGGTTTTAAGATGAAACTGTCCTTCTCCCTTGTGCAAGGGGGGGGTTCTGATGTAGCATTTGATTATTCATGTAATTCTTGCTCTTGAAGGGTTTTCTTGCAAGACAAGCTGTGTTCTCAAAGACTCTTGCAGAATATGGACAGCCAGATATTGACTCAGATGAGATTTCACAGTATTTTTACACTTGTATTAGCTCTCTGCTGCTTCAGTTGAATTTATCTTGTGTATGTATGAAGAAGTATGTCTGAAGAAGTTGTGTTCTGTTGAGTCCTGGGTCAGAAAAGAAAATTGCATGTTTTTCTCTTACCTGATTTCTGGCTGATGAGCTACTGAAAAGCAGTTTTTCAATAGTCCTTGGGGAAATATTGTTTTGTTTAAAGTTAGGCGCCTAAGGAAGAATTTCAGGTGTACCTTATGAATGACTGTAGAAAGATGGAAGAATCTCCAGACAATCTCCATTCATCCCATTTAGACATGGGTCTAAAGTAGATAATATAAAATATCAGTGGATTTATTCACATCTTTCTAGTGATTATACAAAGAACTGGGAAGTTACAAAGTTTTTAGATAGCTTGGGTGAGTTGAATCCCATCTCAGCTTTGCGCTTCCATTCCATGTTTAATATTCTGCTCCATTTTTTCCTTTTCATGGTGTTCTTGTCCCTTTAGTGCTTCTCTTCTTTATTTTTACTTTTTTTCCCAAACTTGTTTTCATTTCTGTTTTAGGAGGGAAATCACAAAAGTAAAATTAGAAATAAAACTAATATCAAGACTGCTTCTGGAGAAGCTCAACTGGAGTCATCTCTTTTAGCCCAGAGATTTCCCATTCAGCGCAGTTCATTGGCATTTCCTCTGCAACAGTCACTTTAGTCAGCACCTTCACAGTCTTTTTCTAACCTTCTTTTTTCCAGTTTATCAGGTAATCTCCATTGTGACACCTTACCAAATGTTCTGCTGAAGTTCAGATAAAATCTAATCTCTCTGTGCAGTTCTTTTGTCTGGAAAATCGGGTGTCCTATCAAAGGAAAAAATCAGGCTGGTCTGACATGACCTACCTTTTCTAAAGCCATGTTACATTTTATTCTATTGTTCATTTACCTTCAAGCCTTTTATTATTCTTTCCTTCAAATTTCATCATATGATTAATATGGAGCCTGAGGTGTGAAAGGATAAAAATTTTTGAGTCATTTTTTATTCTCCAGTGTTGGCACAAATGCTGTTATGACTTCAGCATATCCTGTAGCCCTGTCTAAGTAACATCTTCATTAAAAATCTTTCTGTTGGGTCTGGTAATAATTATGTGGCCATTTTTCAGAATTCTGAGATAAAAGGGAGCTTGTGAGTAGGCTCAGGTGCATTAAGCTGTTTAAACTTTGCTTGTTCCTTGACTATGATTATGGACATATACTTACATCACACATTGACTTTACTGAAGATTTCCATTTAATTTGGGATTCACATTGATTTCTACTGTGATGTTTCAACTACTTCTCTAGTGCTGCTTTTATTCCCTGGTAGTTGAAAAAGTTGTTGACATTTTCTTGAACATTTTTTTATTTTTTCAAGGAGTAAATAATTTTGCCATTTTAAGTTGTTTTGGTTTTTGTTTTGGGTTTTTTTTGTATCCAGTCATTTTAGGCTTTCTGCTTTTTCAAATATTGTTTTCTGTCCACTTGGACCTGGAGGCATCATATAAAAGGATTTCCCTTTCATTGAGATGCCAGTTCCAATAAATACCTGAATGTTTGATATAAAGAAATTCAGGTGTCCTTCATCAGTGTTCTTTTTTATTCTTTTTTTTTTTTGTGTGTGTGTGTGAGAGGACTTGTATTTTCAAATAAATCTCAAGGGAGCTCTTGAAAAGTTGGTTTCAAGTATGTCCTCTCTGCCAAGTAGTTTATTTTCCTAGTAAAATGAATAGCTATGCACAGTAAAAATAAGCTTATATTACTTGCACACTTTTAAGAGAGCTTCTGGTTAGTCAAAGCTTGTTTCCAGTGACTGTATCATTTCTTAAGTGGGAAGAAAAAGGTCTTAATCTTTGTGACAGGACAACTTTTACAAAAAACTTTGACTAAGATGTGAAATGAATGTTTTAAATCATTAAAAAGTAATAGACTAAAAGACATTTTGCAAAGGAAATGTAAGCTAATACTGCAGTGGCACCACATTGCTCAGTAACAATCACAGAATTGTTGGTTCTGGATTCTCCAGATGGATGTGGAAATGAAAAAAGAGCAAATGCCTGCTCTTTTTTCATGCCCCACAGTAGTGGATGTGCTTGTCCCATTACATGGAGCCTTTGGCTGTCTACATCTAGAAGTACTTTGAAATGCCATCGTGTTGAGCCAATGGCTTTACAGGAAAGAAGAATTGCAATTGATTCATGCCATTTTGGACTGAAGCTCCTTCATTTCTTTCTCGTAACTGACTGGACCATGATCCAAGCAACATAATTCAGTAAATAAGGGAGTACAGTACAGTTACAAACACCATCCCAACTGAAAATTTTCTTATGAAATTAAAATACCTCACCATCAGTGACTGTTGGCTGTATATTTTTACCTCTGTATCAACTGGAGAGAAAGATAATTATTTACCTAGTTTGTTCAAATGTTTAGTCAATGAGGTTTTGGAAAGTTACTAATGAAGTAGAGAAGCCAATATTCTCATTTGCAAGTGTTAAAGGAGGCTATTATGTTCCCCATTGGGAATATGCTGCACCATTTAATGTCTGCAAAAGGCTTTTCATGCCAATCAGACATCACCAGTTTCTTAATCCAGGTAATG
Source organism: Zonotrichia leucophrys gambelii (assembly GCF_028769735.1). Classification (NCBI taxonomy): domain Eukaryota; kingdom Metazoa; phylum Chordata; class Aves; order Passeriformes; family Passerellidae; genus Zonotrichia; species Zonotrichia leucophrys. Next base: position 41,291,277 of record NC_088172.1, read on the forward strand.
GAATGAAGCAGAAACAGCTGTTACCTGCTGAGGTATCTTGATGTTTAGGACTGGGACCAGCCAGTTACTCTGGGTTTGGATTTTTTTTAATTCAGTTTAACCAGATCTTAAAGATATTTTAATTTTATCTAAAAGATAATGATTTTTGCAGTAAAAGGCATAGTACAAAATTTAATGAGAAGAGTGAATGCAAGTAAAAGGTGTAAGCCCACATAATTTTGCTTAGCATAAATGTTAGTTCAGGGGTTACTTTTATCCCCATGGCCTCTGACACTGGCTGTATTCAAGCTAAAACATCTCAGTTTCCCCAGATTATGGATGTTTGTAGAAGACAGTTAAGATTTGGGGTATGTCCTTTTTATCTACATAGTCAATGTTCATCTTTCATGAAAGACGGGAAGAAGAGGATAGAAAAGTAGATAATTTGTTTTCAGACAGTCTTATGCCTTTAGTCCTTTGGTGTTCATCAGTCCTATTAATTCTAATCATTGCTATTTGTCCTGTTTTAGAGATCTTCATGTTTAATTAGCCCAGCTGAACAAATCACATCCTTCCAGCCAGACTGGCTTTCATGCAAGTGGACTCTGGATGTTGACAATTAGGCATTTGTTGTCTAGATTACTTTTTTGGAGCAAAGGAAAGAAATGGGCATTTGTAGTGTGTGACTCACATGGTCTATTTTAGACATCTGTGTACACTCAAGTGGGAAGAGCAACATGCTAGAGACACCCGTTTGTCTCCATCAACTGTAAAAGAAGCCTTGCCATCCTGCACGGATTTAGGGACTGTCAACCTTTGGTGGGGTGACTCTCATCCTTAAGGACTGTTCTTTTACTAGGCTAGGTTTTTGCCCAGCCAGTGATTCATGATGGTGTCCTGTCCTCATCTTGCAGAGCTGGGAAATTTCCATGTCCCAGAGAAAAACTTCTCATTCTCCCTCTTTGCTTACCCAGCAATTACAGCGTAGCCGTATATTATGTAGCTGGAACTGTGTGTGTGGAACTGTGTTACTCAGGGGAGAGCTTCTGTTCAGGAACAATCCTGGAAGGGACCCCTCAGTGCTGGCATTAACTGCTTTGGGGGGTTTTGGCTCTTTTTCATGGCATTGGGGTAAAGGCAATGAAAATGTGCCCTGTAAGACCTGAGGCACAGGCAGGAATTCCCAGCACTGCTCTTCTCTGTGATCTCCCACAGTTTCAGGACTTGCCAGCATTCCACTTGCACCTGCAAATGTTCCCACAGCAAAGGGAAAGAAATTGAGGTAATCTGTATGGAAACTCAAACAAAGCAAAGCTTTCACAGAAACAGTGTTTGCAGTTAATAGAACATTGTAACTACTCCAAAACTGGTGAAATGATGGACTGCTGTAGAAGGGAGGGAGCATTTAGAAACATCCTTAGGGTCTGAGTATGAGCATCTTCAAACACTTTCATTTTAGCTCGATCTGAATGTGTGTGCTCACATTCAGTGATGAACTGATGCTGGCTTAAGGCACCTAGGGCCTCATGCATTAAATAAAGCACTGGTTTACGGTGCTGATAAGATTTCTGTCCATAAAAATCATCAAGGTTAACTTTGTCCCAGCAGACTTTCTTTGAGGTTCCTATCAGTTCAGCTTTATAAAGCATCAGGTGTTTGATCTGCATTTAGCATAAAACCAGCATGAAGTCATAATGTCAGCATAAAGAGTTTATTGTAGTGAGCTTTGGGAAATGTGGGGAAAAAAAAAAGTGATTATGTCCACACCTGACCTGCTGCAAAATTTTATTATATTGGGTGACCTGCCAGAGGACAGATCTGATATTATTGTCTGTGGAGCTTAGATTTTATGCCACTATACTTTTGTGAATTTACCTGCTTATTCCAAGGAGCATAAAGAGATAGTGATAATAAACCACCTAGTGAAGCTATTAGGATGACAAAGGTGCTTGTGTTGCAACTGCAGTAGTATTTTCTTCCTCAAAGGAAAGCTAAATAAAGTTTTCTGGTAGAAATAACAAAAAGGGAGCATTCTGATTGTAATTAAAACAAAAAGAATAAAAATATTTTAATTAAACAAGAGTGTTATTGGTTGATTTATTCATTTTTAGTTCTATATTTCATAGTAGAAAAAGAATCAAGAAAAAGTAGACATATTGAGTCTTTAGTACCCCTTTGTGATTCAAACAGTATTCCAATTTCTTGCTGGTGTAGATTTCATTAATTAAAAAATCTGGTAATATTCTCAATATCCTAGCTATTCATCTGTGTTACAAGGCACACTAGGGTTTTGCTTTTGAAAGCTAAAATATAGCAAGTTGTTAATGGAATTTATATTTGTGCTCCCAAGAGTTTTATATGAAGTCTTGAGGGTAACCACAATCCCTGGCGAGAATTCTCTTTCTTATTAAAGCTGACCTGGACAGGACTTGCTTTCAAGCCACATTGAAACTGTCTAGAGAAAAGGAGACAGCACACATTCTTCTTGTCCCCTGCCTCTGGCCAGCCCAGCATAGCACCACATCTTAGTCATTAGCAAGGGAGGGAAAGAAACCAGTACTTCCCAGTTCTGGAAAAGAAAACTACTGAAGAAAAAATACACTTGCTAGATTCCACAAACTAATAATGAAAGGTTTGCTTGATCACCAACAACTTACTCCTGACCTCATGAACTGGAAAATATTTTCTGTTGTCCTTGGGTAAGTTTTGTCAGTGAATTGTCTCAGGGTTTCTTGGGATGCATGAAACAACTTAAAAGGTGACTTGCTTGGATTTTAAAACTCTTATTTATTCAGTACACTTCAGTTTGCTAATTATTTAGCCCAAGCAGAAGCAATTAGCTGCCAGTAAATCATTAGCAATAAGCTTTCTGTGATAGTCCCTTTACAGAGTTAGCACCTGCATAAAATTCTTGTTCTAAATCACCAGCCTGGATCTGCCTAAGTCTCTGCAGTAATAAATGGGAAAACTGGTAGAGAAAATTTAATCAATATATGCAACTCCCCCCTAAAAAAATTAAATTATGTGTTGTTTGCATGCACCTTTTTTATCAAATTGATATTTTAAGATGCATTTTTTATGCATTTACCTGGCTTGAAGTTACTGAAACTGCTTTATAAGTCCAAAACTGAGATTTCCTAAGTAAAAACCTTCCTGCTAAATATAAGTTTTCTTGCTAAATTTAAAACTGTATTCTTTTGGTAAAATAGATGAAGTTATTTGAAATTGGATGTATAGTGTTATTATTGTACTCATTTTTAATGAGGATGTAAAAGAAAGAATACTGATGGAATACTTTATCTAAGTGTGCAGTGCCAGCTACTTTGTAAGTTTGTACTGCTATCAAAGTTCAGGAAAAAGAGATCAGCTTCTTTCTAAAAAGAAGTTGAAAAAATCAAAGTACTTAGGAAAGGATTGAAGATTAAAATGAACAAATTTTGTGTGCAGTTTTTAATGATGATGATGATTTTCTGACAGAACTTTAAAAAACTTATACATGATTGTGTGCTATTTTTGGAGAATTATAAGAATCAAATATATCTGTCAGGAAGCCAGATAAGTACTTGAACACAGAATTATCACCCTGGTAACTTACATCAGCCCTAGAAGATGATTTGAACTGTCGTGCTGGTAGATTTGAAAACAGTGTGAAATATATCCAGTCACTGGCCATATGGCATGCATCCACCTTCCAGCATGAAAGCCAGTATGTGGCACTGATGTGTATTTCAGAGGCATACTAACTTCCAAATGGCTGAAGGATACCAGCCAGCTGCCTGCATGGACAGAGAGAGAAACCAAAATGCAAGGGGAGAGCGCTGCTGAAAGCTTTGAAGCCTCCTGTGCCTTTGCACCAACTGTTTGCCTTATAGAGCTCCGAGCAAAGCCAAACAGGAAAGATCATAGACCTCTTGCACTGCCAAATATTTTGTGGTCTCCGGGAGCTTGAGGGTTGAACTGTGAGACCTGTGTGGTGTGTGAGAGGGCTGGAAAGGATTGTTTCCAGTCGGGAGGCAGTGACAGCACTGCTGGATCTCAGTAGTCTGCTGAGGTGCCAGACAGCCTCTTCCTTGGAGCTTAAAAAGGATGAGTGGTCCAGCTGCTAGGTCAGGTGAAGTACAAACTCCCTAATTGCAGTGCTTACCAAAAGGAAGAGAAAACACTCTGTGGAGTTTGCAAAATCAGAGTTTTATTTTCTACTTTCAAATATGCCCTCCAATCTATAAAAGTCAATAGTGATAGTTTTCCTTTTTTCATCCTGTATGTTAGAAGAAGGAAAATACTTTTTGTGTAGGCATTAGAAACTCTCCTATTGCTGCCCGAAGGGGCCTGGGGCAATAAAGCAATCTCTGATACTTTTTTTGTTTGACAGACTTAACTTACTTAAATACAACTGGAGGGTATGTTGTGAAATCTGTCATTTAGGCAGGTTTTGCTTGCTCCTTGCACCCAGATTTTTTGTTTTTTGTAGTAATTGTGGTGATCAAATCCTTGGGATGCCTTTCTCCCATGGGGTCATAATGTGTGGAGGGAAAGAAATATGTGCTGGTTTGCTGCTACAGTACCAATCAGACCAGTTCCAAAAAAACCTGTTACAAATTTTGCTTTCAGTTGCTGTTGCTGTTCCATGGCCACAAACCCTACTCATGCAAGAGGCTGCTCTTTTTCCCTTCTCCCTCTCCCTCTGCTTCCCTGGCTTAGTCCTATGACTTTCTTCTCTCCTCTCTTCCTCCTCCTCCTCCCTCTTTTCTGAAACTCATTGTTCTTAGATTGAAAGCAGACACCGAAACCACCATAAACTTTTCTTTGGTTTGAAACAGCCCTTCCTGTGCATTCTGTGTGTACAAAGTGATTTGCTAGCAGTCCAGATCAGGCACCATTCACTGGAGAGAGCAGGAAGGACTAAGACATGTGCATGCTGAAAAATTCTTTATGAGGAGAAATTGCACTAATCATAATGTAAAGACTACTCCTGACCTTAGAGGTCCCTCGGGAGCAGGGCACCACCAAAAACAGGCCACCAGCTATGAAAAAATATCCCTTGGGATCTCACTGTGTAATGGCTGGCAATGTCTTCTGACCGAACTGGACCCAGTGTAATGGCATAAAAGGATTTTTATCCCTGATAAATTTTAGACTGTATTAACAGTGCAGATACACTGCCACTTGATCAGTCCTTAAGAGTAGCTGTGAAGTTTCAGTTCCCATTTAAGACTCAGCAACAAGGTCACTTCAAAGTGAGATCTATTTTCACATGTGAATCATCAGAAAGACAACTGATTTGGGTTATTTTTTCTTTGGGCCTTGCTTAGTGTAGTCTCCAATGAAGGACAAGAAAATGTGTTTTTTCCAAGTAACTCAGTTCATTTCATGGTAGATTTGACTTTGATCATATCTGTTGTTCTCTTTTTTTAGTCTTTTAGAGGAGTCTGTCACAACTGAGTGTGATTTGTGCTGTGAAGGAGGAGTGTGAGTCAATTTTTAAAAAAACAGTACCAAAATAACCTTTATTAGGCGAATACATCAAGGCTGTTAGTTTTTGTCCTTTACTCAGTAACAGAAGATTTTTCAGCTTTGTGAATAAAAACCTGCAACTGCCCAAATGATGCACATCCTCACTTTCTCTGCTGTTCGGGGCTCCTTGTTCTGCATTTCATCACGGGTTGAAGGGCTTTGCATTGAAGGGCACCTTCCTAGCCACTCCAGGTAATCTGACTGTATTCTTTTGTATCCTTCTAAATGATGAAACACAGTAGCCAGGAGTTTGCAATAAAAGTATTCACTCCTCTGTGAAACTTGCTCCCTCTGGTGTTTCAGTAGAGCCAGTGCTTGGTGACTTTTAAATCCAGAGTTAGAATTCAATTACATTACAGTAATGAGGGCATCTGTAATCTGTAAAGGTATTATTTAAACTTACTGTATCTTGCTTAAAAAAAAAATAAATTTGTTCAGCCAGTATTTTCATAGAAACTCTTGGTGTCATTGCAGTGAATGCAAAGAGCCACACACATACCTTCCCATCTTGGTTTGAATGCCATCTTCCCTATATTCCCTATATATAACCCTTACATTTTACTATAGTATTTCATTGCATTCCCTTGTTTTATGGATTTAAATAAAAATAGTTTGTCTAATTTTGGAAGCTTTATGTAGAAAGCACTCGTTACTCTTTTTTTTTTTTAATAGAATGTAAAGCTATTTGTAGCTGTCAAGCTAGGAAAAGAAATGAAGAAATGGCATGTAAGCATGCATCTGATTTAAATCATTCCCAGTTCAGCTGTATTAGAACTTGGACATGTTCTTAAAACTCAAATAAGATTGACTGGATAAAATATGAGGCTCATACCATGTAGCCAAAATCTGTACATTGCATGTGAAGTGTTTCTTGCATGCCAAAGATTGTAAGTCACTCAGACAAGCTTCTTGCTGCACTATGGGGAAATGCTGCTACCTATTTGGTTTAGCTCTCTGCACTTAATAAGCCAGAATACTTTTCCCAGGCTAGGACTCCTGCAGTCTTCTTTATATCCATTTTGTTTGGCTCAAGCAAAGGACATTTTAAACAAGCTGGAAAAGAAGAGTTTAAACTTCCCAGGTGAGCATTGTGAAAGGTGTTTTTAGATTGGCATGTTGCAGGGCATGTTGCTGAGCTTGCAAGTGGCATAAAAAGTTACTGCCTGTCAGGTGAGATGGAGTGACTGATTGTATATGTGTGCATTAAACCTGTCCCCACAGTGAAATAAAACACTCAATGAGGGAGTAAAGAAAGCAGGTACAGGTTCCTGTCTGCCAGGTGCTTAGATTTGCTTATTTGATCTCTTGTAATCATCTGCAACAGAAATTAAAATGAGAGCAGGAGTAGGAGCAAAATCAGCTTGTGTCTTTTGAGTCAATAAAGTAATATTTGCTGATCCTCTGTTTCTTATATTGAGGAGGGTAAGATCCTTGTAAACTCTTATGCCACTGAAGTCAGTGTGAATTTTGTCATGGAACTCTGAACAAATTCTTAAGAGGCATACTTCTATCAAGCTATAAAATATCTTAATGTAGTGCACAGTCAGCCATGGTCAAATAACAACCAAGGACTTTTATTACCCCAATGTTTCTGGTAAGCTAATCATGAAAGAGCATGAGGTATAATAAAAATTCCAAGAAAACTCTTATTATAAACTCTTTTCATAACAGCATGTGATGCTGTATTCATACTTTCTACCAATGCATTTCTGTGGAAGAATGACAGTACATATGGAGAAAGTCATAAGTGATTCAAATGCCTAACAATTAAATGAGCACATAAGACTTTATAGTCCTTTCTCTAAAGAATATTGAAGTCTTTATGTATAATTTAAAGTTTCTTTAAGTATAGTTACTGTTTTATTCTATCCACTAGCCCATAAACTTATTACTATAATAGTAATAATGGCATTTTCCATATAAGTATATTTATCTTTCTCTACAAATACATCTTACATGTGCATGTGTAATATATGCAAATTGCATTTTGTTTTATAGCAATTTTTCATAATGAATACAGATATGAGCAAATTCTTGAGGCAACATATCTCTCAGGCATATATCTGCTATGCTATTGCCAGACTCAAATGGTTTCTAATGTCTGAAAATTTGCACTTAAAAAGGAAAAATAAAATATTACCTTTATTTGTCTTTCATTTTGTTTATCTTGAGTCCTTATACAGCAGAGAAATTCCTTTTAAAAAGCAGCTGTGATGTAGCCACTATTGCGGATATAATTTAACATTGGTCTTGATAGGAGTGTTTTAATGAAAAAAACATAGTTTGTGTCTTATATTACTATAAACTGTCTAAAACCAGCATTCATTCAAGACATTTCCATATTCAATTCACTTCTTCCAGCAGAAGGGTAGTAATAAAAGAAAGCACATACAACAAATTATATTAACAGAATAACAGAATAATTGCACATTAATGTTCGGGTGTCTGTCCAAAAAATAAATGAATGAGGATGTTGTTTGATTTTTGCAGAATGTAAGGTACTGAATGCAAACATGGTGTGCATATGTCATTGGCTTTGGCAGGAATGGTAATTTAAAGACTAAAGGAGAAGTGGGTCTCCTTATATGTCTCTTTTCTTGGAACTTAATAACCAGTCCCACAAGCTGGAAAACAAAAGAACTGTTTGTGTATCATCTGATTTCTTCATAAATATTCAGGGAAGACTTTTGTTGTTCTGTGGAAACTGCCTCTACAAACATTTTAAATACACAAATACGAATTGTTCATGCAGTCTTTGCTTTCATAAATACTCCATCCTGTTTGGCTAAGCCCCATGTAAGTGGAATTTGAATGGCAGGACTTCCTTCCTTGAAGCCTAGCAAGGGTTCAAGTGGTAACCAGGCACTTGCTTTCTGCTTTTTCTCATTAAATTTTAAGTTTTGTTTAATTAAAGTTGTAGTGAGGATGAAGAAAACTGGAGTAAGGTTGTTGGTGGTGTAGGTGCCTGGAAACCCTCCTACCCCACAGCCTGCCCACCCAGGGGAACAGCGTGCCCAGGAGTGCCCACTGCTGCCCTGAGCAGGGTGGGTTCCCAGCCGCCCTCGGCCACCTCTGCCAGCCTGCAAGAAACCCGAAACACAGAGTCCTGTAAAGTTTGCATAGATAGAAACAGCCACAACATTTTGGGATACACTTTGTAAATACACTATAAATGTAAGAGATACTCTGTAGTCACTTAAAAATTTTGAGGGAGATTTGGAACTACATGATCTTTAAAGTCTCTTCCAACCTAAACCATTCTATGCTTCTATTATTTTATATCAAATATATAAATTGCCTTTGATTTCCAGAATTTCTTGCTAGCAGCTGCAGAGATCCATACAAAAATGGCCTCAGAAAGCCAAAAGTTCTCATCTGTTTGTTGTGTTGTTTGAATAACATTAAAACAGGTTAGGAATCAAACCAGGAGAGACAGGAATCCAGAATCACAAACAAAGCACTCAGAAAAATTTTCTTCGTAACTTTTAAATAGATTTCTCTAGACTATAAACTCCAAAATTCTTGCTGACCAGCAATAACCTTCAGGTATAAAAGTGCTTCAGGTATAATTTTAACTAATTTCTTCTTTTCCATTCTCCATAAGAGAGTGAGGAACTCAGCACACGAGCCTTGCATAAAATAATTTCATTTAATTGTGCCATTTTTAAAGCATTCTTAATGGAGGCCGTACATCTTGTAAAATTTCTGGAAAGCAGCTTTTTTCCTTTGTTCTCAAGCTGATGGCTTGGCCATAAAATAATGGAGTCTTTGTGTTCATGAAAATAGCATTAGGGAGTGTCCTCTCAACCTTCTTGTGGCAAATGAGCTGGTACAAATGGGAAAGAGATGGTCTGCAATGAAAGTAGCATGAAGTCAGCTGGCTGTATCTGTTTGGATAAGTTTCAGACTTCTTTTGTTTGGATAAGTTTCAGACTTCTTGTTCAGGTTTGCAAAAACTGTGATTAACAGAGCTGTGCTGCTGCTCTTTGCTGAATTCATTCCTCTTACTGCCTGCTAGTAAATTTTCCTGATGTGACCATAAGTGTCATTATCCATATCACATTGATAAATGTGAATGCTAGCATGACTCATTAAAGCAATGGATGGACATGGGGATGCATATTCATTGGTAATATGTAATCACAGTACTTTAAGGAACTGTAGAAAATAGCTTGCATTTAGCACACCACTGCCAAAAAGGTGGGTTAGGTGTTTTAACAGATGGCTTTCTAACCTCTTTTTAAAGACCTGCACTGAAAAGATCCTACAACTTCCTTGGCAGCTTTTCCCGTGTGTCAGTACCGCTCAAATCAGAAACCTTCTCATAATTTCTAATCTAGGTTTACAGAAGTCTAAGATTATTGCTTCTTGATTCATTGATCTGTACCTCAGAGGACAGATTGTTCCTTTTTTATTTTTTTACCCCAAGCATGAGCTTTCTACATGCTTGAAGACTGTTATTATTCGCCTCTCAGATTTATGTTTAATCACCCAGTGTTTTCCATGAAGCCTTCCTCCCACACCATGCCCTGACCTGTCACACTTGCTGTTTGAGCACCACTGCCATTTGTGGCTGTGGAAATCCATGTTTCACTTCTTCAAAACTTTAAAAGTTTTGTCTTGAAATTTAAGAAGGTTTCAATAACTAGAGAAAAGGGGGGAAATTAATAGCTGGGACTTGCGCTCCGGACAGCCGTGGTGTCTAAACCAGGGCAGGGAGCTTGCGGCGCTTTGCGGTGCGGCCGCCGCCCCGGTGGCGGTGCCGGTGTCGGTGCCGGGCGCCCCTCGCTAGATGGCACCACCGGACCGATGGACCGGGCGCGGGAGGAGCGCCGGGAACGATGAGCTCCTGCTCCGGGAAGTTGCTCTCTCTCTTTCCGCAGCCGTGTGGCCGGATGAGATGGAGAACAAATGCGCACACGTGGAAGCCTTGCTTCCTCCAGCTGTGCCGGCTTCTTAGCGATCAGTGAACGCCTTTATACCGCGTTTCACTGCGCAGTCTGAATGTACCCTGACACCTTGTCATTTCAGCTCTTTGAGCCTTATCCCGATGGCCCTTCTTGGTACATCTTCCTGTTAATATTTAATACACAGGAACTGAAAATACTCTTCTGCAGCCAGATCTATGCAGCTGTGTAGGCAAGAACCATGAAAAGCACTTTGTATGTGTGTGATTGGAGAGCTGTATTAACAGGATGGCTAGGGTGAGGTCCCAGGCAAGAAGAGTAAGGCTTTCATTTTATGTATTAAAATGTGATGGTAGGCATAACAGCAGGTGTACATCACCTACAGTACGAGTAGTAATTGTTGAACACTACTTTTAAGTTGTAAAAATAATGAGATCACAGAGAGCACGTGGCTGGTAACTTTGTGTATACACAGGGTAACCATAAACATGAAAAGAGAATAGCCTGTCACAAATCTCCCCTGGTCACACTCTTCTGTAATGTCTTGTTTTCTGACAGGTTTTTCTGATACCATTTTAAATGCCCCAATTTACACAAAGTTCTTCTCCCTACCCCATTCTTGTGGTACTTGTTGCTTGCAGGTTCCCACTGCTAATCAGATTGTTCTTGAAGAGTGCATGTGGCATCTATATAGGAATGTTATGTAGGAAGTTAAATGAGTCTGCTTACAGCCCTTGGTCCATCTGTACCCATTTGGAAAGTTTGCAACTGTAGACCTGGAAGTTGGAATTAACCCCATTTGTTCTTGTCAGTGCCCAATGTCTTGGGAGACAAAAAAGGATTATTTCATGTTTTAAGAAAAATATTGGTTTTCTTTAGTATACATATATATGTATCTCTGTGTGTTAATATCTACATGTGCAAATATAAGAGGTACATGATGCTGCTGCTTCCAGGAAAAACATTTCTTATACTTCTTTCTTACTGCAAGAAGTGCCTCAAAGTAGCTGGTCCATTCAAAGCTTCATCCCTTTCTTTCTAGTTCCATCTCTTGTCCAGAGCTATTTTAATTTGAGATCTCAGAAGCAGGGATTACCTGTAACGTCTTCTTGGTGTAGCAGGACAGCTGAGTAGGATTTTTAGTTTATCAGCAGCTGTAGTCTGTATGTCATTGTAAGATATCTATCTACTGTATTTTATTTCTTCATTATGCACTTCATTTCCACACCAAGCATAAAAGCACATTTTACACAAGCTAATGGACTCAAGTAACCTTCATCAGATTCACAATTGAATATTTTATTTCCTGCCACATTAGACTGCAGCAGCATCCTGAACAGATTCCATTCCCCACCTACTTAGCTGCATTCAGTTGAACAAAACAATTTCCTCCTTCCATCCTAAATTGTTTTGTGATTTTTTTTAGGATGTCTTTACCAGGGGATGTATTTTAAAGGTATGTGAATTGATTGACAACAGGTAGAGTTTAACAGGCATCTATTGAAGTATGAAAAATTTGTCGGGAAAGTTGGTGTTGAGAGCAAATAGTTGTAATGTATGTAGAAGAAAAATCTCAAATATACTTCTATGACAAGTTTGTATGATAAATATGTGTATAAGGATCAGTAACTTCAGCAGTCAAAGTATAGGTGAGGATGGAGATTTCCAGGATTTTTATGGTAATTTACCACTGGTAGATTGTCCTCCTGTAAGTATTAATACTATGGTAATACTTATATAACAAATTATCTATGTAAATCTTTAACAGGAGGAAAAAATGTGGGTTGTGTTGCCTTGAGCAATCCCTATGCCAGCTTTCAGTCTTTTACTTCCAAGCATAAATAAGTGTGTTGCATAAATCCTATCAGAAGACATTCTTGACAAGGGAACAAAGCAGATTTTTCCTGCAGATTGTTCACTTTAATTGTAGGGAGGATCTGGGGAATCAGACTAATTTAACAGAATGTTTGTCTAGCAAGGGATAGTTACCTCTGCACAAGTTTAGTGTTCAGCCCATGGGTTGTGAGTGTCATCAGAAATTCATTGGTTTCATGTTGTTTGATAAATCTGTTCTGTTATGCTTCTAACTAGCATGATAATGTAAAGCATGGAAATGAATTCTTTGGAGAAATAAATAATTTCCTCTAAAATATAGCAACAGATCCTGTCCTACCTCCAAAGTACATCCTTCCTGCTTTGTAGTGCATTGGGGAAATATTGCTACAAATAAATATAAATTTATATAAATATTAACATAAAAGCAGAAGGAAAAGAAAAAACAAGGAAAGAAAGAAATACTCTCTCCAAGACTTGTGTATATAAAACTGTGGAAGGTCATTCAAACTACCTACATCAAGACAACTTCGTTACAAGTGTCAGCAGTCACGGTGAAGTCAGGCTGCAGACTTTGCCACATACCTGTGCTTCTCATAACTTCTATTATATGGATTCTTACGCTTTTCTAAAGGAAGGCATTTGCAAGCTTGGGATGAGACGATGCAAGAACTGCAGAGTGGGGCTTACTCTGGCTGTGGGAGCAGTTAAATCAGCCATTTGGGAACACCAGTAAGAACAGAAAATATATGAAAATAGCCTGCAGTGTCCATGGACCTCAGTAAGAAGTAGGAATAACACTAACATGCAAAAGCCATGCCAGCATCTGGCTGTAGCATTGAGTCTTGATTGTTCTGCATCCAGGACACTGCCAGTGTGGTGGGAGATGAGGCAGAGCTAGCAAGCAGGAGGGTGAAGATTAGGGGCAGATTGAATGGGGTTCTTCTTGATAGGAAATGGTGGGGGTATCAGGAAGTGGTACTTTTTATGCTTGAAGAGTTTTTGGGGAAAAGTTGTTTGACAAGTTTTCAACAAATTATACAGCCTCACCCTGAAGCTGACTTTGATTAGGGCCAGCCCTTAAACCTTGCACAGCCTTGAGGTTCTGGGTTGTCCATCAGAGGTCTTTGGTTCTACTCCCTGCTGCGCAGTGGGAAGAAGGGGGTGATGTTCAGCTAAGAAATGTCAGAGCAGTGATAGCTTCTAATTTAGACATTAGGACTTCCCTTTAAATATAGCTAAAGGTCCTGTGCTATCCTGACTGCCTTTGTCATGGGAACCTCAACTCAGAAAGGAGGGAGAGTGGTAGTTCCTGCCTTATAATATTAGGCCAGAAGAAACAACATCTGCTCTTAGCTTCCCTAGGAAAATTTTTAGTCAACCAGACCCTTTTTCATTGGAGACCTATCTTTAGATACCAAAGCATTTTAAATCTTGCAGAAAAATTTCTCATAGGCCACAGGAGTAGAAAATAAGTAGAAGAGGAAATGACCCATGAAATATTTGCAGAGGTGATGTTTTGTGTGTGCTCTGCTAAAATGTTTCCTTCAGTGTATTAAGTGTTTATATAGCACTGCAGCTACTATTAATCCAAGTAGTCATGTTTTTCCTAGCCCACCACAGACCCTTACCTTATGGTCACCCCCTTGAAATTAATCAAAGTGAGCACAGAGTTGTCATCACTGGAAAATAGTTTATTATTTTAGAAAATGTGATCTATTTCTGCCTGGCCAGAGCTGGATGTTGCTAAAAATATTGAGAATGTTAATGTTACATGGGCGGTAAACATCTTTGACAGATGCACAGGCAAAGAGGCAAATGAAGACCCAGTTGATCCTGCAGTTCAGCTGGTAATATGTGATTAGTTCAGAACTCAAGTGCCACATGCAGAGGGCTTACACTGTGATCATAGAAATACCTAATTTTCTGAGAGCACAGGAGGAAAATTTTTTTCTTTAATTTGATTTGGCATCCTAATATATGCTCCCTATTTAAAACTGTGCATTATTAATAGAATGAAATCTATCCTTAGTACTGGTTTGATTTTTATTTCTCCTCATATTTCCTACCTCCTCTCTTCTGTCTGATTTTCAGGGTTTTTTTTCCCTTTTCTGTCACATTTCTCTTCCCTTTGTATATGCAGGAGCAGCTTGAAAGATACTGGTGTGTAAGCAGCTACTCATATGTCTGGCTCATAAGCTAGTTCTTAGCTACAACAAGCAGAGATTCATTGGGTTGCAAAGTTCAGCTTTGTGACAGGCAGAAACTCACTGAGATGTTATTCTGAATTTCTGGTCTCCACTAGCCAATTCACCCATGCTCCTTTCCCCCCCTCTTTTATCACAGAAATGCTTCTTCACTCTTTTTTTCAGGTGAGAATGAGAGATTTGGTACCATAAAATTAAAATCTCCTTTGTCTCCAAACTTAGTATCCTGTTTTCATGTCTGCTCCTAATAAAGAAATGTAAATAGCTGGTGTTCTTCCTGCCTGAACTGGACCAGGATGTTTAACCCTTTGGCCTTTTAAGAAATGGCACTGTGTTTCTAAATTTCTCAATCTTTCTAAAAAATTGAGACAATTGTAGAAAACATGAAAGTTCAAAATATTTGATATCTGTCACTCTTCATTTTTGCTCTTATGACATTTGCCTCTTCCTAACCTCCTATCTTCCAGGACTGTCATCCTTTTGTTCTGTTTTTAAAAGTTTTTATCTCCTGGGGGAAGGAGAGGATGATTTATCTCTTCCTGCTGCTCTCTGTTCCTGATATCTGCCTCATCCCAGGCCTCCAGAATGTAACCATATTTTGTCCAGTCATTCCTGCGTCACCATTATCTTTTCTTATCTTGCTTTTTGTAAACATTTCCTTCCCTCTGTCTCTCATTTTGCTTCTGCTGCTCCTACAAGAACACACTTCAGCTTAAATAAAAGGCAGTAAAAGACAACTTGCCTAATGTAATTTTAACCATCACCCCCTTTCTCTTCTACTTGCTTTCATTAGTTGAAATTTAAGTTCTTTTGCAGAATCTTCTGTGATGAAGTTACTTTTCTTGTGTTTCTGTTGAATGTTTATGATAGTTGTTGTATTAGTTTATTTAGACAGGAGAGGAAGACAGCAACAATGGTCAAAGAAGTGTCTCTGTTCACTCTAAAGACATGAAGTGCTGTAAGGCCACAGTGCATAGGAATAACCAGTGAATATTTTTGTCTGTATCATCGCTGCTTGTAACATTTATTGCAGCTCTGCTCTGTTAATCAAATTAATAACTGTTATCTGCAAGCCAGCATTAGAACAAAAATTAGGGAAGAACTAGAAGTTCTTTCTCATGGCAGAGCTGCAGAGAATTTGGTTATCTGTATTAATAGCTAAGCTATCATATTGCCTTTGAATTTAAAAGAGAAAAGTCACATTTCCAAATACTGCTTTCATTGTAAGAGATTGTTAGTTGTTAAAGTCACTAAATACAAGCTACAAATTGGAAGTGTAAAGTTTATTTTTCTTGGCTGAATTCTAGTGATTTTTTTTTTAGCCTCATACTTTTTTGCTTAGCTAAATTGTATAAATAGCAGATGAATTATTTTTAATGTAATCAAGTAAGTTCCCCCCAGAAGCAGTGACAATACTGAGAAATACACTGTTCCTGTGTTTTAATTCTGGACTAAGACCTTGCCAGAAAGGTACCCCTTGAACATTTGCCCACTTTATAATCCAAATAGCAGTTAAGGGATGAAAACTGCAGTGTCCTGGCAGTGCAGATTTAATGGCATTGAATCCAAATGAGTCCAGGGCCAGGTGGGTGTGAACTGACCCTGCTGGGGAGAAGCAGTGCAATGCAGAGCACAAGAGAAATACAGAGTTGATTTTGGTTTTTTTTTTTTTCCACAAATATCAAACTGCGTACTTCAATATAGTAATTTTGTGACTATACTAGAGAAAGGTCATTGGCTTAAGGACTGGATTATTATCTATGCTGGAAGACACAACAAGCATTGTGCAGCCTCTTTCTGAGTATGGTCTGGGGGTTCTGCATTTCCAGCATTTCCAGCTACAGAATTCCCATCACACTTGCTATCACAGCTCTCACACAGTTAAATTACAAGTCAACACCATGTCAGATAAATGTCAGATTAAAAACCAGATTAACTGTCAAATTAAAATGTCAGATAAAACAAGAAAAAATTAACTCCAAGCTGGACACAAAAGCAACCTCTGATAATATAGACAGAGGAAATTATATTGCTTTGAAAATACACCAAGATGTTGATCTGATAAGAGACTCTGGCAGGACCTTCATATGTGGTGGTTCTAGACAATTCATTTTAATTGCTTCTATTTCCATCTTCAGCTTAAAATGTATAATTTTTTCTTGAAAGGATACTTTTATTTTTCTGAAAGGATACCTTCTGAAAGGTGGACTGCAAAAGCAATAATTGTTTCTGAAAGTATATTTGGAAGATTATTATAAATCCCTTAAGAGTCTAGTTGCTAATTTGCTAAAGCAGGCTGTATTTCAGAGATTTGAGATAAACTTCATGTTGTTTAATAACAGGAATGGAAATTTAAATAATTGCATTTGTTCATATTGACACATACGTAATACATTCCAAGGTTGTGTATGAAATGCTTAGATATTCACTTTCC
This sequence comes from Zonotrichia leucophrys gambelii, assembly GCF_028769735.1. NCBI lineage: Eukaryota > Metazoa > Chordata > Aves > Passeriformes > Passerellidae > Zonotrichia > Zonotrichia leucophrys. Next base: position 41,308,151 of record NC_088172.1, read on the forward strand.
TCCTCCACATCATTGGATTAAGTTTTCTCATAAAATGACAGGGCAGGGGGTAAATATGTTAATTGTTATGTTGATTGTCATGGGCTTCTTGTTTTGAATTTTTTTATTAAATACTTCTTTGTATTTTGTGTAAGTGTTCTCACTGCCAAAGAGCCAGAGGTTACAATTGAAGGCTTTGGCATGCTTGAAGGTAACTGAAAACAACAGAGAATTTGAGGTGAAAGTTGGGACAGTTGCTTTGTGAATGTTTTGCTTTCCCTGATTTAAGGGTATGTATTAATATATGTCAATGTCCATATAGCTGTATGTTAAGTGATATTCATAAAACAAAGAGGAAAAAAGGTAGAGCTTTTATTTTAGGCAATGTACAGATATACAGATAACAATAAAGCTGTGACTCTGCTATACTCATCAAAATTGGCTCCTGCCCTGGGTTAATGAGCAAGTTTTTTGGCTTTTATGTGGCTTTCAATCAAATCTGGCAAGCTTTGGTGATTAAACTCATTTACAGGTATGAGTTTGTATTCCACCATACAATAGTATGTTAGGAATTAAGTCAAACTCTGCTTTCCTGGGCCTTGCTGGTCTAATTACAGTAGAGTATGCTTCAATGAGGATTCTTCTCAGCTGCCTCTGCCTGATATGGCAAACAGCCCAGAGGCAAATTTCAGATCTCCGTGTCAAGAACTGATTCATTGCTTGTCTGCAATTAACAGCTGGGCTTCAGGGTCTAGATAGAAAGCTGGAATAAGACTCTCTTTCAGCTCATATATTGAACCCAGAGTTGTTGGCCTTTTCCAATGCAGATGTAGCTCAAAGGCCAAATATAATAGATTTGTCACATAGAAGATACTGCACAGATTATGGAGAGATAGGACAGTTTTGTTTAAATTAACTCAAAGGCCTTAAATTGCACATCAAATAATGATCACAAACAGTGGAAGGGATTTCATAAGGACAGAAAAACAAAGAGCATCCAGGAGTAAAACAGACCTTTTCATCTGAGAGTGATAAGAGTGATAGGTCACTGGTTATATAAATGAACTTTGCCATCTTTATTTTAATTGTTTGTACCTGTAGGACCTAGTGCTAAGCCTGCTTTTCTTGTGTGTGCCCCTTCCTTCTCATCTAATGTTGTGCACTTTCCAAAACACAAAAAGAAAAATTTTCATGGGAAAGCATATGAAATATCATTGCTAGTTATAATATGGAGGAAAGAAAAATGCAGATTCTGTTCCTAGAAATTGTTGTTCATCCCAAACAATATTCATGCCTCAGGAAAGAAGGAGGGAAAACACAACAGGAAACCTTCTTTCATAAATCTGCTTTGTTTAATCAAAAATATCATTGTTCTTGGCTAGCTGTCAAGGCAAATGTCATGGCATCCCATAATGCTGGCTGCAGGAGCAGGCTTGTATCCCTGGTAGACACTGTTACACAGCCTGGCCTAAATACAGCGAAGAGCTGGAAGAGTGGCCTGGTTGTGAGTTGGGAGATTTTGCTTGAGAGACTCTTCTCAGATATAGCAGTCTACTTTTCTGGAAGAAATCTGCCAAGCTGTAGTACAGAATAATACAGTTTTTTGCCTCCTGTCTAATTCCAGGGATAACAGCCAATTTGAATCTTCTTTTGGAAGACTTTTGTACCTGCCATCTGTAGATGTTTGAATGTGTAGTGTATGGAACAATGTTTAGCACCCAGCATCCTTCCGTCTTTCTTTGATACTACTGTTTCAAACATGCGTGTTCTCTTCCATTAAATAGCTAAAGTTCAAGTGGTTTAAATCTTATTTTTTCAAACTAGAGAACAGCATTACTCACATACCAGAAGGCTAAGTAATGTCTGGGATTTATTAAATCATTCAGCAAAGTTGACCACAGACAGTTGCATATAGAACAAGTGCTGGAAGAAAAATAATCTGTTATGATGTTCATTATAATATAACACACACAGACTGAGAGCCAAATACTTGGTATAATTTCTGTCTCTACAATTATTATATTTCTTTTTAAACCTTTAACTAGCTTGACAGTTTTGGTTACAGAGGGTTTGAGCACAGAAGAAATACGTAGAGAAATTTCATGTTAATTTGACATTTTGGTAAAGCTGCTATGGGCTATAACAAGATGAATATTTATTGGTGACTTTAATGAATAGGTAACTTTTACTGCCAAGTTAGTGTTGCTCCACGCTTTTTAAAATCTTACATTCCAAGTGTATTTGCAAAATTCTATTGCTGTTTTATTTGGCAAAAAGAACATTATTGAAGCTGAATAGGGAATAGGGCAGTTTTTTGTATCTGTTCCTAGTATTCCAAATACCTACAAGACTTTGCCAGTTGATCAACCTTTCATAGATAAAGTGCTACTTGAGAAAAATGCGAAAATAATAAAATGGATGTTACTGATCAGTCAATGCTAACATAAAGTGTCAGAAATAAGTGACAGGTGTTCTTTGGAATTTTAGGCCCTTACTACGCTCTAAACATTTCGCTTATTTTACCATCACAAACTGAGTATCCAAAAATTGAGCAAAGACGAAAAGAAATAATTATTTCCTGCATGAAACTGTAGTCTGAAATTTCTTTGCTACTAACTATTATGAGCGAAAGAACATCAAACAATATAATTATGAAAATTCCACAATAATAAAGTCATGCAATCTTATTTCTGCTACAGTGAATCTTCTTGGTTTTTTGGGGGGTTTTGGTTTCTATTATATTAGAGCCCAGAGAAAATGTTAAACTTTGCTTTGCCTTATTTTAATTCTGTTGTTTGCACATAAAAGGATATTTGTTGTGTGGATTAAGTGGTTTGTGAGCAGGATTGGATAACATAATTATGTTTTCATTTTTTTAGAAGACTGTGGGATGTATTTCCCAGAAGTGAAAAATCATCCAGATAAATATTTACAAAGATGTCCCGAGTCTGTAAAAAAGTGGCTGAAACAACTGAAGAATGCTGGGAAGATTCTGCTGTTAATTACCAGTTCTCACAGTGACTACTGCAGGCTTCTGTGTGAACATGTTCTTGGGTAAGTGCAAAGTCCATTTCAATTTATATCTGCCCAACAACAATTGGAGATAAGCCTGAGTTATTGGTAAGCTAATTTGTGTTTTGTTTATGTATGGTGAATTATTTGGTTCCGAGTTTTCCGCTGGGCCCCTCTCTAGTGGAGTGTTACAAGAGTCAGAGTAGTCCATCCATGAGCCTGTGAGCTGTATCTGACCCACAGCACACCTACAACCTGCATCCTTTTGGAGGCATCATGATGGGATTGAAGATGCCAGAGAATTATCTTTTACGCCAATATCCTATGCACCATCTGATTCCTAACTTTATTGTAAACTTTAGCTAGACTGTCTTATTTAAGCCACTTTTTTTCTTGCTTCTCCAGTAGTGAATGCAACTAGTAGTATTATTACATTTCCTCACAGTAAATTTGCAGGAAAATCTTAGCAATACTTTTTCCCATTAGTGGTTTTCGAAAGATGGCTGCACATGAGAAATGTGCTTCTTCACAGCAGAAAAGATAAAGCAGGCAGTTTATTGCCCTTGGCAACTGGTGGAGGCTGCAGTTGCTGATCACAATAGCTGTTTATAGCATAATGCTAAGAACATGGCTGGTCAAGTCAAATTCAGTGAAATTCAGCAGAACTATCACTTACCTAGAAAATAAATTAATCAGCGATGCAAATAGTGAGGTGACAGAGTGAGACTGTTTATTTATCATTAATCCAAGAAATAAAGTAGTTCAGTGTGACCCTACCTTGGCTATCAGGATATGCCAGGGAACAGCAGAATGAATACAGTAACACTGTAAGAAAACCACGGGTAAGGTAAAAGACAGAGCTACCTTCCAAAACCAGTCCTGCCAGTATGACTTCTCTTTTGTACTCTCTAGGCTAAATGCTAAAACGAAGCATCAGCCGTGCCAGTTCTCACTACTTTGCATGAACATTACACTTGCTCGTTTGAGGGACAAATCTACCTCCTGACAAAAAGTAATTCTCCTTTATGAGCAAGATGTCTGTGAATTAACTCTTTTGTGTAAATCTGTCTAGTTATTTCCTAAATGAAAATTAGGTATAAAAGTAAATTCTTTCCCGTACAATGATTTTGACTTTCTGTTCCTTGGTGAATAGTGTTCAGCTGTTGAAGGTAGGTGTAGAAATCCTGCTGGAAGACAGTAAGCAAGATATCAGAAATGATCAGTTGCCTTTCAAAACACCAAAAAAAGATATCCTGGTAGAAGGATACTGTGTCACTCTCTTTTCCACAGAAGTGTAGATTGTTCTATGGTATTTATTACAATCATATTTTCCAGTGATTCATGCAGTGTGGCTTCCAAGTAGCTTTTGGAGAACTGAGTACTCCACTGTCCATTAGACTTTAGTGAAGTGGGGTTATTTTCCTGAAAATCTAAACTTTTTAGTGATTTTGTTTGTTTCATGCCTCTCATGTGAGACATAAAGACTCTTCGTATCTGTGCTACTTTTTGCTGTACTGGAATATAGTTTAGGTTCACCCCCATTATCTCTGCCCTTAACTGTATTTGACCAGGGTAACTAGTTTTTATTCTTGACATCAACACTGCATTTTATTCTTGATATCAACACTTACAAATTGCACTTACATAATCCTTTATTAAGGATTATTAAGGATTATGTAGGTTAATCAAAATGATACTTAGAAGCCCAAAATTGTATAGTATGAAATAAAAAAACCCATAATGATAAATATGGAAAAAAAGAGATGCCTGTAAAGTTTCAGCCTCTTACTCCTAACATCCTTACCTTGTAACTGTTTACTTTTTTGCACTTTATTAAAGAAGCTCCTTTTTGGCGAAGAAATTATTGTCTTCATAAAAGCTGTGCTGGGAAATTCATATTAAGTGTATCATTTACCATTTCATGAGCAAAATATCCCAACTGTGCTCATCTGACAAAATTGTCCTTAATTAGAACACATTTTGGTAGGGAGAGGAAGTATAAGAAAAAACTTCATTTTGGAATAAAATGACAACTGTTTCCCAGCCAGAACACAGACGTACTGCTGGGATCAGTAAATAAGACATGTAAACCTTAAAAAGCAAGTGCCGGCTCATTCATACAGCAGCAACATGGTGTGACTTTTCAGTCTTACCTACCACGAGGATGCTGCCCAGTTAGTTGAACCTTTAAATGTTGGCAGAAGCACACCTCAAGATGAGTCAATCATCACATAGTCACTGAAGCCAACTGTATTTCACTTTTTCAGGAATGTTAGCCACCTAAAAGTGAATAACTTTTTGAAGCTGGTCATTTCGTTTCCCTCTGTGGTTAGTGGAGAGAAACCACTGGGCATTATCCTTGCCAATTCAGTCTGCATGGTTATGAATTATGTCTGAAATAAGTGGGATGGATTACGTTTCAAGAATGTGGATGTTTCTCCACTGGCTCTGTCTGTGGTGTCAACCACTATCTGAATTCAGAGTGCAGTTTTTAGAAGGTGAAATGTGTAAGATACATCCTGCCCAGTGTGCAAGCTACTTACTGTAACCACAGGCCACTGTACCAATCACAGGCAGATTGGTGGAACAGATTTGCTTTAGGTATGGTGTTACATAATAATGTAACACAAAGTCTCTCATAGAAACAGCAGCTTTGTACATGAGATTGAATATATTGTTTCAAAAAAGGCCACAGATAACAGCATTCCCTCACACAAAGCAGTTTTTCAACAGAGTAATAAAAAGTTACCAATTATTCTGAAAAGTCTGTTTGTTCTGTTTCAATTTTTTTAAACAAAGCGCTTGCCACTTTTCCCACAAATCAGAGAACCACTGAGTCATTTAGGTTGGAATAAATCTTTAAAATCTTTGAGTCCAGGCATTAAGCAAGCACCTCTGTGTTCTCCACTAACCCACATCACCAAGTGCCACATCCCCACATTATTTGAGCACTTCCAGGGATGGTGGATCCACCACTATCCTGGGCAGACTTTTCTCCTACTTGACCACCCTTTCTGCAAAGAAATTTTTCATAATGTCAAATCTAAACCTGCTCTTGCACAGCTTGAGGGAGTTTCTTCTTATCCGCTCACTTGTTAATTGTTCTTTTTTGTGCTCCTGAAATGCTTTCTTTGTTTTGCAAATCCAAGCTTAATTTACCTCTAGGTGGATTATTTGCATCAGGTGCTAATTTGAAAAGTTTATCTCTGTTGATACTTTTCACCTGAGGACAGAAGAACCCAGCTGTTGGCTCAGCATCTGGAGTCTTCCACATGGAAGCAAATTTTAAAAACACACCATTGTAATATTTGATACTGATACTTTTAAAAAGGCAAAGGTTTACATATGGTCATGGGTAGAGAAAAATTAGACAAAGCTAAAATTTCATTAGAGAAAGAAGATTTAAAGGACTTTTATTTTAAAGCAGGAATGTAATTTTGAGCACGGCCCAAAAGCTGTCTCTCATAGAGAGAGCATTCAGTTTTTGTTAAGATATCTCAGTCCCATTATCTCAGTCCCATGGAAGACTATGACTTATTTGAAAGTGATATTGTTGATTGGTTTACTTCCAGCAAACTTCCTCTACTGCTGATAGCATTTCAGTGCCTGTGTCCATCCTGGACTTGCCATCTGTGATTTCATTGTTCCATTCAAGAGTATCCATCACTTTTTTGATTTTGTAGGCAATGAAGTCAGCTAAGCAATGAAATATTTCTAATAAAATAAAGTGCGTCATAGATGAGGAATGTTTTCTTACATACCATGCTGAGACATTCAAACCCATTTAAACTGATGGGATTTCCACAGTCCAGATAACAATCTGTATACATGGACCAAATGATCTTTGAAAAATCTGTATTTAATCGTGGGATTCAGCAGGCAGATGAAGACTTGAAGCTGGTGGCTGTTTATTTGTAGTCACATGTCCAACCTCCCTGTAACCAGCAGGGATGTAGAGTGAGAGCAGCCAGCAGAGTCTGAAGAAGGCATTCAGCTGTCAAAATGGTGCTTCAGTTTTGGAATATGTGAAATTACACTCTAGTTTCCATCGGCTGTAAATTAGATCTGTGTTGTCTGCCAAGAGCATCTTAGGCCTGTGCATACCTTCAGTGTGGATACCTACAAATAAGCACCTGTCTTTTTAAGTCTCTTCAGCCACTTCCTACCCCATCACTTCAGATTTTCTTCTTTGAAAAGAAAGTCCCTCATTTTACAACTTTCAGTCCACGTCTATGCATATGTTGCCATCTCAGATTAAAAAAATGTCATCTGTTACATGTTCTCCTGAGATCAAGGAACATCTTTTTACAAATAATGAGTGTTCTCAAAGATAACTCACTGGGGGTTTGACTCTCTTTTGACAGCCTCAGGAAAAGAATAATAGACATTGAACAAGCATTGGAAAAAAAAGTGACAGAAACAAGTACCTAAAAGAAATACTCTGATATTTTCTGAAGCCTTAAAGAGTATTTCATGACATTTTAAGTAATTTGTTAGTTTAATTAATCACATTTACTTTATTTTCTAGGAATGATTTTGAAGAGTATTTTGACATTTTGATCACAAATGCTTTGAAACCTGGTTTCTTCTCCCATACACCAAATCAAAGACCTTTCCGAACTCTTGGTAAGTTGCAGCTGTAAGTCCCTTCTCATCTGCTTACTTCTATGGAAAAAACAAAAAAGAAAATTTAGGCAACTGAACACTGGCAGTGGAGTGGGAAGTGGACTAAAATTCTGTTAAGACTGAGGAGCATTGAGAAATTAAAAATTACAGTGTTGAGGACATTTAAAAGGCAGAGCTGTGATAGTAATTGAAAATACATTGGGGTTCAGATATTTCATCAATAATGAAAAAGAAGCTTTATTGTGCTCACAGGGTCATGCAGAGAAAACAAAATTTAGTTCTGGGAAAAAACAAAGCAGAAATATTTAAAGAATTTAAAGGAAATTAGGAGAACTGTACAAATAAAATTGTAAAGCTGAAGGAAAGAATTTATGATGGAAATCTGACAGCATTAAGTGTGTTTGGCTAAATAATAAGAGAGCAGGTGAAAAGGAAGCACTCCTGTACTCACTTAATTTAATTAAAACAATCTGAAGCACTTGGCAATGTTGTCCATTAGGTAATTAAGGTTGTAACACAGGAGGTTTATAAGAGCAATGTTCATTGAACTACAAATAACACTAAAACATTGCTGAAGACTGTTTACTTTTCCCTATTTTGGTAAATACCTTTTTGATTAAGTTACCTGAAAGTTAATCTTATAGCCAAAATAACTTAAGTCAGCATACACTAAACCACAGTTGATCATTAATTTATGACAGGAAAAGCACCATTCCAGCCCAAAAGAAATTTTGCTTGTGTAACTTCTACAGTAAATCTGAAACAAGCAGCAAAAATACACATTGAAACTATATTTTAATGTTTCACATATTTATATAGGAAAATAAGAAGTATCTTAGGTGTGATTTTTAAAGGATTAGTTCAAATAGTTGCCAAGCTGACAATTTGAGAAAAAAGTAATCTCAGAAGGAAAATTGAAACTATTTGTATGAAAGGAGAAAGGGGAATAAAATCATAAAGGGTGAAAGACGCTTAGTTCTGCAACCATTTGATTTAGTTTTGTATAAAGCAAATTGAAAATAAAATGTAATTCACTTTGGATTTCTTTTAAACAATCTGATTAGCCTGACTTCCTGAGGAAATCCTGCTGTGTCCCTCTGTCAGAAATCCAGCCAGCAGCTTTTGGACCTGTTGGACAGTTTCAGTAAATTTAATAGACAGCCAAAAAGCTCCAGGATGCTTTGATGAGGGTTTTTTTTTGTTTTGGTTGGGGTTTTTTTTTGTGAAAAAAAGGGGCAGAATAGAGGGAGAAGACCAAGTTACTCTCTCCATTGATAATATGTAGCATTGGCATAATCACCACATTGGACTGTAAGGAACAGTTTTCATGAAGATGTTTCTATCTCTGCTTTCAAACAGGAACAGCATTATCTGGAGTCCTCTTACTTACTTTGTGGTTTTCATTCAGTTTATATCCTGACAACGCAAAGGGGCTCAAATGTCAGTCAATCACTCATTATGTTAATACCTTATTAATGCAAAATAAAATGTAGTTTTTGTTCTGGACGCTTCACTATCTAAATAGATGAAGCACACGAACATAACTAAAGTAATAATCAGATAAATAATTTGTTGAAACAACTAACCTGAGAGTGTATTTTTTCTTAATATGTTTGTATCCAAAGGCAGTAACTGCTGTCTTCTGCAAGACCAACCACAACATTCACAGCACAGACTTATACACATAGGATAGATTTTTAGAGATATGTTTAAAAGTATTGTAGAACTTGTTTAAGACTACATGAAGTTTAAGCCATAAAAGTAGGGGCATTTATATGAGAAAATTCCCAAAATAATAATACATTTCTCTAATGTTTATTTTGCTGCCCTACCTCTGTGTTCCTCACAGCAGCTGAAACAGTATACAGTGAAGCTTCTAACACATTGACAGGGAGCAGTTTTCCAGTTTTCAGAATTTTTAAGGCTTTCTTTCATATCAGAACCACTGAAAATTAAAAAATCGCAGTTTCTAGTTTCTTTCTTACTGTTGGCACTACAGACTTCAGGCAGAAGAGTTTGGCCACTGTGCTGCAGATCAGGGGGACAAAATTTTCATATTTTTCCTTTGAAAAATTAAAAATCTGTAGGTGGACATTATAGTAAATATTTTCTTAAAGCACAGAGACTAAACTTTTGCTAAGGTAATTTAGGGTAAAAAAACCTTGTTGTAGGAAGAAATGTGTTGGGAAGTAATGTGTTGTTTCTAGGAAGAAAACAAACTGAAGTAATTGCTTATCATCATTACCCATTTTTCCAGGTCTGAGTCTCAGTCATGTTCTTCCAACCATTCAGTCTGAGCTGCAATAAATTCCTAATGGTACCATTTTTCATAGTGCTATAAATGGACTTCAGGATAAGGCAGAAAATATGGAATGTGTTCTTAATTTCAAATATCCCAAATGTTGCTTTGTGTGCTGGAGCTAAATATTATTTATCTGTAACAGGACTTCTGCTCCAGATTTTGAAGGAAAGGTTTTGAAGTTTACTAAAGAGAAGAATAAATTATTCTCAGTGAATTAGTTCAAAAGGCAGTTGTATTCAGTAGGCATTTGAAGGGGAACGAGAAACAGGACAAGATGACAAAGGAGGCATTGTCTGGAAATGTGATATTGGGTAACAACTCTGGAAGTGTTTTTTCCAGCACACAAGTAATTTTAGAGCTAATCCATTTAGAAACCATGAAAAAATATTTTAATTGATCAATTAAAATTGCATCACTATTTCATTTTCATTTCAAGATGTGCATCATTTAAAGCAACCAAAACACTGTTTGAAAGCCTAAAAGATTTGTATGACTGAGGCACTGAAAAGCACAATAATTATTTATTTAATTTTGCATCATTTTTTTTCAAAGTACCATTCTGTTAAGTGAAGGAACAGTTTATATGTATCTTTACAGATTTTAGGACAGTTACACTTATTTTGATTTGGCAAAATGGTTTTTATGATTAGGGGTAACTTATGTAGCAAAGGATATATTTTGTGAAAACAGAGCTGCACATAAAAACACTCCCAGACTTTGCTACCATAATATAAATACTCCATAACTAACTTGTTATTCATGAGGTTGTATTTTGTTTTACATAGGGAAATTCCTTTCATGGTTCTTGAAAGTACTAATAATATCTTGAGCTATAAGACCTAAGGATCATGTTGAAAATGTTTGTGTAAATCCTGTGTTGACAAGGAAGGATTTTCTTTGCTTTCAACAGCTACATCCAGCTTAAAATAATTTCTTATTCCATGAAAGGCTTGAAGGAATATAAATAGAAAAGACAGTTGTGAATTATATGATAATCTGCAGTACATGAAGATTTCTGTAACATTTGACAACAGAGCTTTCCCTTTATCACATCACTTTTTAATGCATATCAAATTACTAGCCTGACTGCTAGTCCTGATCATTGCCAGATACATCCAAAATTATAATTGAAATGCTAAAGATAACCCTTAATTCCCTGGAAGCCTTCTCTAAGTCATATTCACAGGGAAGTCTGCTTGGTCTTAAAGAATGCTTATATATCTTTTATTTTCAGCTCAGGCACAGCTGTCTTTTCTGATCTGGTTTGTTTTTGTTTTGTTTTGGGGTTTTTTCCATAAATTGGAAATGTATTGCTGACTGTTCAGTGCCTAAATTTAAAACACACGCTTCAAAACTTATGTATAGCCTCATGTGCATGTATCTGTACAGGCTGAAAACAATCCTACAGATGTAGTGCCAGTGAATACCACTTTCAAAGCCTGCTTTCAGTTACACTTCCAGGCTGTCTTCCTTCCTCTGAACTTGAATTTCTGTCCATCTTAAGGTGCCTCTGCTGCAGAATGTAGCTTCCCATTTAAGAAACTTTCAGTCCTCTAATTTTTATGGTTTTCTGGTAACTGCCATTTTATCAGTTCTGTGCAGAAGCTTCTTCTCCACCCTTCTAAAAATACAAGAAAATTCTACAAGCTGAAAGGACCAATTAGAAAGGAAATAATGGAGATGGGATATAAAACACCATGTCTCTGCAATAAAGACCACCTTTGGTTATTAGGAACTGCAAGACTTCAGAAGGTGGTGATCCCATGTCTGCTACTTGAGTTTTCTTTTGCCATCTTTTGTGAACAACTATGTTTGACTGCGCCAGAGATGGGCCGGGGGATCCAGCTGGTGGGGCCATGGGAGGAGGGCAGAGCATGGGAGTAAGAGCAGAGCAGGACATGGAAGCATAGAGGGGAAAGGGATTTCACACTGATGGGGTTTTCTGAATATCAGGTCTTTGCTTTTTGACTTCTACTGTTGCCTCAAGGAGGACTTTTGCAATAAGGCTAGTGTGTCAAGCATAACTTAGCATGATGTACCCGTGTCCTGAGCTGACTGGGGCTCCCAGCTGGCCCTCCAGCCAGAGCAGGGGATGCAGCAGTGTCTTCCCAGAGGTCTCAGAGCTCAGGAAGCCTTTTGCAGGGATGCCCACAAAGGGCCTCATCTCTCATCTCTCAGGAGGCACAAGCAGAATAACAGCAGCACCAGAAAAGGGCACCTGTGTAATCTTTTCTCCCCTGGCTCAGGGTGTTCCTGTATCTAATGCAGCTGTGCTTGTTGCCATTCTTCTGGAGATGGTGCCTGTTCAGATCAGTCTGTGTGGATATGTTCTGTAACATGAGGCCACATAATAATGCATTTTTGCTGGGAGCTTGTGACAGAGTGCATGTAAAGGGTGCACTGGCTGCACGCTGCGTTATTCAAGAGCTATCAAGTCTATAACCATTTCCTATATCTCTTCTACAGGAAGATGCCTTTATATTGTTATAACATCCCACAGTGCCATATGGCCCTTAAAAGCCATGCTACTCTTTTTTAAGGGAAATACTGTTTAGCAATTCTTTAAAGTGTATTGGCACTGTTTTTCATGTGATTTCCAGCTTTTTAGGAAAGAAAAAGGATTAAAACTAACAAGTAATGTTATTTTGTACTCTAGTTTTCAAAACTCAGTCTTTTCGTACCTCACAGTACATGACATTAAGAGTCTCTTAATGCTCTAATATCAGAAACAAATTCTGTAATAAGCTGACAGTAGGAGGTCCACGATTGAAAGGGATAAAGCATCTTGTTGTGTACCCAAGCCACCACTGAGAAATAATTCCCTACTCTAATCTCAGCCAGGGATTTTCATTTTATCCATGATTTCTGAGAAAAAGGAGTTTCTTTTTAAGCAACTGGTTAGTATCGATGATTATATAGACAGATCTTCATATTCAGTGCTAGAATCTGACTGTTTTTAATTTTAATAATTAGAAACCAAAAGGATTATGGAAGTATCTTATAAAGGTGCTTCCTTCAGGTGACACCCTCTTTGGCAACACGATCAATGTCTGACTCCACTTTCTGAAAAGCAGGCTAAGACAGGTCTGTAGGGCTGACAGTGGAAGACACATACAAAGAAATTTAATCTCCTATACCAAGGTTTGTTTTCATACAAATATTCATAATCCACTGGAGAAGCTCGGAGATTATTTCAAGAAAGTCCACAATGTTAGGGTTCTTCAATGACTGTTTCACCTCCTATCCTTAGTTTAAATGATCTTAGTCTAAAACTATTCCACTTTGTGTACATCCTTTGCAAAGATATCAGCCACTTCAGATTTTTTTCCTTGACAGTGTAAACAGCTGTCTCAGAGACTACTGGTTTCCTGATCTTATTTATGTCCTGTGGACAAACACTTTAAAAAATCAACAGGTGTTACCTTGTAATCAAAGGGACTTACCAATCAATCTTTTTAAGGTTTGCTAGATGGTACCTGTATGTAGTTTAAAATCAACACTCTGGGAATAATTTGAGAACAGAGGTGATCATTTCCTATCATGTCCCTAATGTTTGTAATTAAGTCATGGGATACGTAAGATGAGAGTCATTTAACTGTCCTGATGGGTTAACAAACTCTTTTCTAACTGTTAAATTTTATTTCATTTTTGGTAAACATAATCTTAGTAGATGGTAACAGTTTGGATTTTGGGTTTTATGTGTTCAGTACAAAGTTCTGTAAATTTAAAACAGGTGCAAAAAGCAAAATAGAGTTGGGCCAGCACATGCTCACATCCTTTTGCAGAGCAGGTTGTTAAAGTCACAGACTTCTTTCTTTCTGATAGTTTCCAAAGCCCTTGGCTACCATGTTTGATGGTCTTTGCCTTCTTAAAACAAATGCTTTGTACAATTTTGTTCCATGACAGAGATAATGAATTAGAACTTGAGGACACAGAATTGATCGCTAACTGGCAGTGCATCATTTATAAACCTTTTGTGAAATGCAGGAGACACTGCAGCTTGCACTGATAGTGTGTGTAGCCACTGCTGCACTGACATGGTTAAACTGGTGTAAGTCCTTCAAGTTGTGACTCTGTAGTAGTTAGACCATGTGGAAGCCAAAGAATTACTTTCTCTTACAGCACATTCCTCTTGGCAATCCGAGCTGGGAAGCCATTCCTTTTCTTAGGAAGAGGAGTGGAGTGAGTGTGTTTTGTTCTGGTTGTTTGGGGTTGATTTTTTAACAGGCTTTACTGGTACTTGCTTCAGAAGTGAGGCCAGATTGTCATCACATCATTTATACAAATTTATTTACACAAATTATGGGTTTCACTCAAGCATTTTACAGCACATCAGAAGCTGGAGGTTGGGCAGCAAAGCTCTATTTTTGTTTCTACCAGGAGGGCACCATGTTGGCCTGACTACAGCAATTCACTATAAACCTGGAGCACGGGCCAAGGGTTGAGATTTCAGCTAATGCCTGAAACTGGCCATGGGAGGTACCTGGTTATCAGCTGAACTGGCCAATGGAAATTGGGTTTGGTGCTCCTTCTTGAGCTCCTTTGGCTCAACCATATTAGCCAGAAGAGCTGCCAGGACACAGGCCACTGTGTTTGCCTAACCATTGAGGATTATGCAATCTTGTGGTATATGTGGGTAGGAATTTCCACCCATCCCTTACTGCAAACGTCTATCAATACTGCAATTTCAACCACATTTGAGTCTGGCCTGGCATTCTGTGAGATATTACACCCTCAGCAGGCTGGAGAGGAAAAGATGGGCCTATCACTGCCAACCCAGAGAAAGACTGCAGTACAAACTTCCCCTTCTGAGTATCCATCCATGAGAACCTGGCTACAAATGACCCAGCTACTGGTAAATGACCCAGTAGTTGGGTCATTTGAGAGACCCTGCACCCTAAGAGACTTTCAGTGAATGCAACAGCACAGGAAAACTTCATAGGAAGATAGTCCCCATTATTTTCACTGCTGTTCATAAACAACTCCCTATTTAATTTTTCTTTTCTAAGTGTTTAAAGTAAGGCATCTCTTTGTTGCTGAGTATTGAGATGCATTCTCCAATGCCCATCCTTCTTTAAAAGAAAAAAACTTACGGTAAATATGTCAGGCCAAGGTCCTTATATGTTTGCATAGTGTTCAAAGTGCTTCAGAGGATAAAAGGAACAATAAGTCATTCATCCAAAAATCAAAACAGTGAAAAACTGCAACTTGCTTCTGCATAGAGACAGCAGGGGTTGCTTCAGCTGATTACCTTTGATATTAAATAGCGTGTTTGGCACAGAGCTGATAAGAATATTACAGACAACTAGTTCAAAGAAAGTTTAAACTGCTGCTTTCAAAAGCATAGTATCTACAATATTCCTTTTGTTAAAACTGGAAAACATGTTTAGCATATTTGCCAAGTACTCCAAAACAGAATTCTTTGTGTATAGAGAGTATATTTTCATTTTTGAAAGGAGTTACAGTAACTGCTACAGTAACACTACTACAAAATCCTAGCTATTGATTACATCATATTATATTCAAGGCCTTGAAGGATAAAACTCAAACCCCTTTTCTTTAAGCTGTTGTGTAAGGATGTGATAAGAGTCACTTTCTGTCTTCTAGGAGCCCACAGGCAGACCAGATAAACAAATGCTAGAAAAAAAAGCACTGGCTTTTTTGTTTGAACTAAAGAACCAAGATATTGAGTGACCTCCCCTGCACCGTATCTCTGGCAGATATGTATGTTCACCTAAGATATGTAATGTCCTAATCCAGAAGCAGTGAAGAAAACTCAGTTTGAATAAGGACTCGTCAGTCTTGATTGTGAAAATCCTTTTAGCTCTTTTTAAAGACTTAGCATATGGAAAAATTGACATTATTTCAATTAATTCTGCTAGATTTAATTTTTATGGTTTGTTAATATGTCCTTTGTAATTTCAGGGAAGTGGACCCATGACCTTTACTTAGTAAATTTATTGTAGTAAATTTTAATTAGAAAATTAATTTCAATTTCTATATTGAAATTAATCAAATTATTTGATAGTTATCCAGCAATTATTTCAAATTATTGAAAGTGATAAGCTCAATTAGTTGTTTATTTTAGACGACAGCTGCATACCAGTGGTTCAGGCCACGTTTGTGTTTCATTTTATGAAAGAAACTTCCTTCATAGAGAAGCATGTCAACTGCCTTGAAACACACACATACACCATGTAATTAAGAGGTCATTAAAAGTCAACAGAAGAACCTCTGTCATAGTTCTGTGATCACCTTCTGGTGTTGTTTCTTTATTGTCTTTTATTTCAGAATGCTAGCAGAGAGTAGAACTCTAGTACAGTCTGATCTGGATTATACCAGAGAGATAAGGCAGGGAAACTGCCCCACTTAGGAAGCCAAATTAATCTAAAAAATGCAGCTTCTTTTTACAGCAGAATGAGCTAAGGGCCTGTCAACCCAACTCTCTCCTGCCAGTGGGTGCCCACAGAACATAAATTGCCATAACCTAAAACCTGTGTTTTCAAAACCGAAGCCAAAATGCCTAAATGACCACTTTGTATTCCAGACAAAACTGTGTTCAGCAGATTATCTGGCTTAAGGGAATTCTTCTCCAAAACATGAAAATGTTATTAAGAGGAGATGATTCTTTCCCTTCATATTCTCTAAGAAAAACAGACAATATATAGAAGCAAAGCAGTGTACACTCAACTTAGACTACATTTATAGTCTAATAATAATATATGATGCGTAAAAATGCTTGGGATTCATGGAAGATTTTACACTGAATGTGGAGACCCAGTTCCATATGGAAGAGAAAAGCAAATGTATATTTCCATATATGAGCAAGGCTTGCCAAACCTACTCTTATTAGCCCTGAGATTAGCTCAGCTGGTTAGAGCATGGTGCTAATAACACCAACGGGTTTGTTGCAGCAGTAGTAGCAGGCATTCTGTAATAATACCTTGAGTTCTCATGTTTATGTTTCCTTAGAAATGCTAAAGAATGTGTAGCAATTTTTTAGAAGATAATGTGATTCAATACCCACAATTCTAGACTAGAAGGGTGAAATTGTGGTTATGATTGTCTTTTCACCTTCATTCTATTTCCCAGCACATACAATAGTGTCCATGTCTGGGGGGGAAGAACTAAATTGAAATTTCAAAAGACTGAAAGGAACACTAGAGAGGCAAACCATGCACAACTCAGCAGCTGTTCTGGCATTAAGAGAATACATATTTCCATTTTATTTGTTTTGTACAATTTTATTATGAGATGGTTAAACAGATACATTTTATTTTGTCTGGAAAGCATATAAATTTTTGCAGATTATTACCAGACTCTACTGCTGTTTCTAAATAAGATGTACACCCTTGGTAGCTTATTCAAAACCTGGCTTTTTTATTTGCCAAATCTGTATCAGAGAAATGGATCATTTTAAGAAGCTATTTTTTTGTACGGAGTTGCAAGCCTCTCGCTGTCGTGATTTCAGCCCAGCCAGCAGCCAAGCCACTCCCTCCCTGCCCCACCAGCAGGATTGGAGAGATAATCAGAAGGTAAAAGGCAGAAACTCATGGGTTGAGATAAAGACAATTTAATAAGTTAAACAGTTTAATAAGTTAACTTTTGGAAATTAAAGCAAAAACTGTGCACTCAGGCAAAACAAAACAATTCACAGCTTCCCATGGGCAGGCAGGTGTTCAGCTATGCCCAGGACAGCAGTGCCCCATCACACGTAACTGTGGCTTGAGAAGGCAAACTCCATCACTCTGTGTTTCCCTTCCTTCTGCCTCCCCTCACTTTATATACTGAACATGATGTCAAATAGTCTGGAGTATCCCTTTGGTCAGTTGGGGTCACTGTCCCAGCTGTGTCTCCTCCCAAACTCCTATGGCACCTCCAACTTTCCTTGCCAGCATGAAAGTACTAAAAGCAGAAAAGGCCTTGACTCTCTGTAAGCTCAGCAGTAACAGAAACATTTTATTTTGTTGCTGTGCTCACCACAAATCCAAAACATGGCCCCCATACCAGCCACCTGGAAGAAAATTGACCCTCCCCCAGTGACACCCACCAGGCTCCTTGAAACAAAAATTGACTGAGAATACCGTTTTAAGGGTATTTCTGTACCTCAAAAATCAAAGGTGTGTTTTGAAACAATGAAGTACCAGGAATAGATACAGTAACCAGTGTGTAGAAACTGCTCTGGCTTTCTACCATGTATCCTCAGCAGGCAGTGAAGGGCCAGCAGTGCTGGTCCATGGAGGGCTTTGCAGTGCCCAAACAGCAGTGCCTGCACTGCACACTGACCCAGAGCTGTGTTTTCTGTTGCAGAGCCTTCACACTGTGTTTCTGCACCTGAATCCCAGCTGAGGTGTGCTCATTGCTAATTACAGACCTGCAGTGCTGTCAAGAGCCCCAAGGAACCCAAATATCATGCAGAAATGGCACAGACTGTATGGAAGATGAGGGGCCCGAGGGATGGATCAGTAGTACAAATTTGTAAACTTTGCTGATCCACTAACATTTAGTGCAAACCTGTATGAAATAATTTCACATTCTAGTTCTTAAAATGATGTCAAAATCCAAACAGAATTCCTGGAAGGAAGAAAAATTACCTGTGAAATGGGGGACTTACCAGTATGACTTTGCAGGGCAAAAATCATTCTTTGACATATATAACATGTTCATAAACAATACGTTATAGAAGTAAGGAGTTTTTTTCTCTGTGTAATTTTTGTCATCAGTAGAATTCAAAAGAATAGATGAGTAGACAGAGAACCTCATAAAGAGTTACCTTGTGATTTGATTGGGAACCAATTTGGAAATTTAAATCCAGGCAGTTTGTAGTAAAGCAAAAATAAAATTGTGTATGGTACATTCCTGGCAAAGCAAGAGCTGGCAACGGATGCAGAAAGCTTCCCTTCAGCGTAGTTTCCATGAATCTGTATGTGCTGGTTTTGATTAAGGAGCTTTAGAGTTCTCTTGTGTGTTCTCCAAAATGTCAGGCTTTTATTAAGGTTAGTCTGTAGAATTGTTTTTTGCAAAAAGCACATTTTGCTCTTTTGATCTGCTATTGGAAGCAATTAGTGAAAATAGCCCTAGAAATTAGCTGAGAACATGTAGACGAGTCATAATCAAAGTCTGGGCTGAGATCTGCTTCAGTTTAATATGACAGCTGCTCTCTGCCTCAATTTCCCAGTTTCTTAATAGGGCAGCTTACCTAATGTTTATGAAGCAACCAGGAGAACTGCAAAGTGGCAAGTGGCAGAGATCTGCAGCAAACAGCAGATGTGGATATCACATGAGGTAAATATCAAGTGTGTAGAGAGTCACCTTGTTCAGGAGCAGCTCTGCTTCTCCCACCAAGTACAGGGAAATAATAGGTCAGAAAATACAAAAATGGACATTCCTTGGCTGGTAAGCGATTGTGGAACACTGCATTGTTTAGGTGAGCCTAAGTCCTCCATAGCTAATGTTCCAAAAGGAATTAGTTCTTGCAAACTGAAAGCTCAAAACCAAAAGTTGTGTACCATCTTCTTCCTCACTGTCTTTGTTCTTCAATCTTTCTTTATTATTCACATTAAGCTCCAGGTGTCCTAAACTTCAATATGTATGCTGCATGTTTTGCTAGGTAGAGTTAGTGACCCCAGGACTTTTTCTCTTCATTAGCAAACATGTTCATTCTAACTTGATTCATATCTGCTGTGAAACCACTTCATATGTTATTACTGTCCACAGATTCTCGGTGCCTCTGTGATACTGCCAGACTAAGGTTGAATGCTCCAAGATTATTATTTTTTCTGGAATACTAGTAGCAAGAGATTTTTATCTGTGAAATTCCTGCATAGAGAGATCTGGCACAATGCCCTTGGTTCTGAGAAACAAGATAAAGCACATTTTCCTATAAATGCCCAAGTGGTTTTGCAAACCACACAAAATGCACAGATAAGGAACTGGAAAGTTAATCATAGAGGGGACCTTGAGGCTCATCTAGTTCCAACCTTTCTCCTAATGGACACCTTCAGGTAGACCAGGTTACTCCAAGCCCTGTACAACATCGCCTTGAATACCTCCAGGGAAGGGGCATTCACAGCTTCCCTGGGAAACTTGTCCCCATGCATCACCACCCTCACTGTAAAGATTTTTTTCTAATAGATAATCTAAAGCTACTCTCAATTTAAACCCATTTCCCATCGTTCTGTCACTACATGTCCTTGCAAATATTCTTGTCCCATCTTTCCTGTAAGCTCCCTTCAAGGCCCCAGTTAGGTCACCCCCAACGCTTTCTCTTCTCCAGGCTGAACAATCACAGTTCTCTCAGCCTTTCCTCATAGAAGAGGTGCTCCATCCCCCTGATCAATTTTGTCTCCTTCCTCTGGACTCAGTCCAGTAGGTCTGTGTCCTTCCTGTGCTGAAGATCCCAGAGCTGGAAGCTGTATTCCAAGGTAGGTCTCAGGAGAGAAGGATAGTGCAGGGGAATCCTGTCAAAGGCCTTGCAGGAGTCCAGAAAAATGACATTTTTAGCTTTTCCCTTATCCACTGTTGTGGTTATTCCATTACAGAGTCACTAGGCTGGTGAGACAGAATTTTCCCTTGGTGAAGCCATGCTGGCTGCCTGGACTCTCCTCCCTGTCTTCCATGTACCTTAGGAAGTGTCAAAGAAATCGTTTCTCTTTTACTTCTTCAGAAGACTCATTACTACAAATATTTTCATGTTAGTCTTCCCTGCAAAGGATAACTAAATATACTTTGCCAGAAAGGAATAGTTTCCAGTTTTACTTGCCATCTCCAGCCCAGTCGCATTGTTCTGAGATTAACAGTGACTATTTCACATGTAAGAACTCTTCCTGTTTGCTAGAACATTAATTTCCTAACATTTTTCATTTTGTTTATTAAATACGAAGTTGTACTGTATCTCAATAGATACAGGAGCAAGGTTTTGTGTTGGTTCTCATTATGGTGTCACCTGACATACCTGGCTCCTTAGCAGACCTTAAACAGCTTCTTAAATCTCTGCCAGTTTTTCTTACCCTGTCATATTCTTTGTCCCTCCTTTGAATTCATTAATGACTGTGATCCACAGGGCCATGAAATTGTCCCCAGACCTCAAGAGTTAATTTGTTGTCATATCTCTGTCTTCCATCACATACTCACACCTTCTCCTTACCTTCTTTTGAAGTGTTTTTATCTCGAAGGAATAGTAATAATAGAAAATGCAGTAGAGACTGTAATAAAATCATTCTCATTGCAAAAAAATTGCAAAATCCAATTGCAATAGGATTCATTGATGATACATGAACAGAGATATGACTCCAAGGGGAGAGTCTAAAGTGAGTGTTAGGTGCCTCTTTCAGTGCCTCTTGAACGATTTCTTAAGCACAGGGAAACAAAATGTAAAGCAGAAAATATATCAGGAAAAAAGTGTATTTGCTGCTGAACAAAACCACCCAGGGTGATTGTGGGTATGTTTCATATTTTTTCATATCTATGATTTTAAACTATTAGTGGCAGTTACTATATTTTCTGGGAGAAAATGGTCCTTAACTATTTAATGCCATTATATTCTAATTTAATATTTTTTCTTTGATTGTTACTTGAGGTGCCAAGTACTATGAATAACCTAAAAAACTACTCCCTATTATTTAATACATATGTGAAGCAATGCTGAGGTAGTGTCTTCCCTGACAGCCATATTCAAATGGGTTTAATATCAGTATGGTTTTTACATGTGTAATGTAATGTTTCTCTGCTACCATGAGATAAAAAGAATTCTTGGGTCAACAGAAGCCAGAACCCCTCTCTCAGTAGTCTCAGATGTTAGCTTTTATTTTCAGGAGAAAAAAAAAGATTACTCTAAGGCATCCAGTTTTCCAAAAAATACTGGGTTTGGGTGGGGTTCTTTTAATTACTAAAGCTGAGCAAGGCTTTATTATCCACTATCTGCAGCTATACTTGTACAGTTACTAACAGGCAGAGAGCTGCATGGGTTTATTTGTTTATTTATTTTTAATTCCTAAATTTATTTTTCTGCACTAAATTTATTTTTCTGCATTTCGAATCTTAAATCTTAAGTTAGTCCTTAAAGGTTGATATAAAACTGCTCCCCTTCAGAAGTAGCCAATATTTGGAGCTGGAACTTCAGACAGAATAAATCAATAAAATTAAAGTAGGGACTTGAGACAGTGTAATAAGAGAGGAAAAAAGAATGGAACTACTTATAAATGATAAATCAACCTAGTTGTATAAATAGTTTTCATATAAAAGTTAATGAAAAAGTCTATTGTGTATTCCAGGTAAATCAGTGTGGTAACAATGCATGCTCATGTCTCCTATTATTCCCTTTGAAATAACATATTTTAGAGAACTGAAAAAATGAAAAGCTAAGGACCCTTGCAGCAGGATCCCTATATTGCTTTGTGGGGATACATTTCTTCAGGATCAAATTGTCTATTCCAGTTTTCATATATATTTTATACCTGAAGTATTAAAATATAGGGAAAAAAGTTCTTCGTTTTTCTGTAACTGAGGATTAAAGAACTTTTGTTCTTTTTTTGGTCCTTGGTGTTTGGGGTTTTTTTAAGTCTAAGGCCAAGGTAAATGATGGCAGGGACTTTTTCCCTATTACACTTCAGTGTCAGTTTTCAGTGGGGAAAAGTATGGTCCAAGAGCAAATTTCAGTATGCCTTTTTTCAGGAGGTATTACTAGAGAGACTTAAACAGGTCAGATAAACTGGAATGCTACACAGTGCAAAGAAGATGCTTTGTGTGTCTCGTTTTGATTTTAATTGAGAAATTGAGGCATTTTTCTGAAGTGATAGGTTATGTCAGAACTGTCTGATGGCCCTCATCTCATCTTCTCTGTTTCCCTCCTTCTGCTTCCACCTCACGTTCTCCCTGAGACCAGCTATGGACAGGTGCTTGAACTTACTTATATATTCCTGGAATATTTATATCAGGGGGTTTTTTCCCTCAATTACCTACCTTTCCTAGCTTACTTTAATTGGAAATGCTTTCTGGAAAGGCCTATCTCTCTCCATAATTATATAGGGATCTCTAGGAATACTATAGTACTAATTTTAACATGGTTATTTTTCTGAATATTGGAAGTTGGTCATATATAAAACTCTGGATCTTTTTACAAAACTAATGAGATTCAGAATAAAACTGCTCTATAGAGGGAATTTATTTCTTTTCATACCATTTTGTACCTTTCCAAGATCCCAATTAAAAAAAACAAAAGAGAACAAGAAAACCGTTACAAAATATGTGCAATGAAGAAGTGAAATTATGTAGTTATATCCACCTTACTCTTGCAGAGTATAAGTTTTCTTTTTTATAATTGCAATTAAATAAAATTACATAAAACTCTTGCCAAATTTGCACATGAGCTACAATTAAAAATTAACTTGTAGGAGAGTCATTTTCCAAAAAGTGATTTTTCTTTTCTGAGAAAAATAGATGGCCTTGCTTGTATTTCATCATATCAGTATTTTAAACAGAAAGGCTTTGTTAGCCACACTGTTCCTGGGAAGGCAGAAAGTAAATGCTTTGACAGTTTTGAAAACAAATTACTTAATCTGTAGGGAGCTGTTATTTTCAGTTCTTGTAACACAGCAATCAAAACCTTCAGGAGAAACTTATTTGCTGATTCTTCTCTAAAGAGACTACTGATTTTCTTATAAACAAGTAAAACTTCATAGAAACTTACTTGCTGACGTCTCTAAAGGAACTACTGATTTTCTTGTAAACAAGTAAAACTTCAGTCTTATCTCTACATAGCCTGTTACTTGGCACAATTTAAGCAGTAAGGCACATTTTAATAAAAGTGTAAAAGGTTTTGGTAAAACTAAAGAAAATATTTTTTTTTAATTTGTGCTCAGAGGATAATGTGGTTTTTATATATGCCCAGGGTAAGTTGAGAATACACAAATAAAAAATACACAAATATAAATACACAAAGTACAGATTTTTGTACTTTGGTTTTACTAGGCCCTGCAAAATAGCAGAAGGACAGAAGTCCTTCCTGAGAAAAGTAATTGTTGGTAATGTGATAAACAGTACTTGAATTATTATGAAATAGTTTATTTTTTTCCACAGGGTGGTATATGTATTTTTTTCCTCAGCTTTATCTGTGGCATTCTTCCAGAGAAGAGCCAGTTTTTAGTGGTTCTGTTATTTAGTCCTCTGTATGACCAAACACACTCATGTTGGGATTACTAAGCAAAAGATCTATCACTGCCTATGTAAATCTTAAAATCATGTTCCAGTTTTCAAAACTGAATTTTTACTTTAATTAGTTCAGCCTCCATCTCATCAGCCACAAGCCAAAAAAAGGCAGAATGATGCAAAGGCAAGAAGGGGAGGTGATCTTCAGGCTTTTTCTGGGATGGGGGGGAAACAGAAAACCTCACAACAAAATAGATTGGACGTCCAAGAATGGAGATGGCTGAAATCACCAGTCTCTTTGGGAAGCCTTAACCTTTCCTTTCAGCACATCAAGTTAAGGGAATATTTTGTTCTTTATCATTTCCCTGCCATCACACAGGGGACTGGCTATTGCTGGTGCACAGGCAGATGGATTTACAGCTGCTTCCAGGACACAGAAGTAATTCACGGATGGCAAAACACACAGTAATACCTGAGTGAACTGTGGAAACCACACAGCAAAGTTGATTGGTCTATACACAGGAATTTTGGATGGATGATACCCTCAAAAGGGTACCCACAGGGTATGAAGTTTCACCTCCAGGAATCTTGAATCTTTTACCTCCAGGACAGTGCTTGCTTTCTTTTCTCACGGAGAACATGCCCACAGGGAAACTCTACAGCTTATGTCATCCTATCTTGTTATACCTTTACAACTGGAAGAACCCACCTGTGCAGGTCCCTTTGTCCTTGTAAAATGATGTAATTTCCTGCTCTGATTTCCCTTTTGGAAAGGAGTTTGTCTTTCTTAAGTGAGCTCAAAATGCTCTCCAGAATCAGACCATGTTTGCAAGTCTGGAACATAACCCAGCTTTTTTAGTAATGCCCTCAGGGTCTGAAATGGCATTATTTTAAATTGCAGAGAGACATATCAGTGTGATAGTTGTGGATCATAGAATAAATTTGTTTTGCAGCCAGCCCCATGCTGGTAACCAGAGCTTCAGCATGCAGAACATGAGCCTGTCTGCATGAGATGCCTGCAGGCAGAGGGAGCCCACCAGAGCTGCCCATGGGCAAAAAGAGGCACAAGCAGCTACAGGCACAAGCAGCTACATAATTGTCACACGTTTTTCATTCTACTGCACAGCTCAAAGGGAAAAAAAATAACCCTAATAGACAGTCTAACTAGGTCTGTATGGAAAGGGGTTAAAGGCTGACCAGAGAAAGGCAGAAGGAGGGGATGTAGTGGAGCTGTATGTACATTGTAGTTAAACCCAGCACACTTTCAGCTGGCAGGGCCTCTGGGCACCTGGAATTGCTTTCTTGCCCTGCTGTCTGCCCAGTCAGGTTGATGTGAGCTGTCCTCAGGCTCTTTGGTGGGTCCTGGCCCCACGGGGTGGTTCCTCAGGGGGGGTGAGCTGAAGAAAATTACCCTGGGTGTAGGTGTGGCTCAGTGTAGGTGGATAAGTGTTGAAGCATAAATTTGCCCTCACCTCAGCATCTCTCTTAACTTCATGCTTCCCAACCAAGAGCCCTGTCCCATGGCCTGGGGTCTAACAGTGTTAACACCAGCCAGGCTGGGGATGGATCCCCAGGTTCAGAGCCTTTTCCATCTCAGCAGGTGTAACCCATAAGAGGACACAGAGCAGATGGCACTAAGCAAGCTGTGCAAAGTCTTTCCCAAAAAGTGACTCTTTGCCAAAGTAAATTACCATCAGTTGTCATTTAAATGAGAATAAGCTTCACTGATTACTTTTTGCATAATCATTCAGAATGAAACCAGATGTTCCTCAGGCCATGCTTTAAAGCTGCAATGCACATTTAGAGGTAGGCAAGAAAATTCTCACAAGAAAAAGGATATTGAGTCTTGTTAGTGAACTGGTTTCTCTGAAAAAAACTTATCTTTTATTTGTGATGACAGTATATTTCTGAATCAGAAGCCATTTCCCAGCTGTTAGACAAAGCTATACAAAGCTATATGGAAATTGCAATCCCAGCAATGTTAATATTGCCCCAGCATGAGTCAAGCTTTCGTTTGTTTTTAAAAAGGAACAGTAACTTCCCTTCAGGAAGACTGCTCTGAACCACAGTTAGGTTTGGGCAAGTGTTTTAACAGAATGATTTTCTGGGTTTAATTATTTTAATTTTACTTGCTTGGTACCTTTACATTTCTTGATGTGGCACATTTTCAGTCTACAGCCAGGAATCTGATCTGCAGTGTTGTATGAGGCTTCAGAAGGAAGCAAATCACTCTATCTAAATCATCAGAGAAATTCCTTTTGGTTCCAGTCTGTTTGAAATTGTCAGGGCATCTTCTTTTCCTCCTAGCTTATAAGACCTAAAAATCCCCACCTATGTATGTTTCTTCCTGCTGAAAGAATATTTATAGCATTTCTGACCTTTGAATGAACTTTGAAGAATCAATAACAGCAAAGTGGAAAGCAGGTCAGCAGCAGTTTTCCTCTTGACTGAGTGTAGCCAGTATTCAGCTTGGAATATCTAATATATGTTAGGAACTACCATAAACATTTAAGCAGCATTTTTGCAGGAAATTTGCAGACTTCTGTAGTGCTGTCATGTAGCTACCATCTGAAGGATACAAGGCCAGAGCCATTGGTGTCATTGATGGGTTTTTAAGTTGTTGTGTGTCAGTTTTTTACGTGGCAGAACTTCTACAAAAAGCCTTGAAAGGTGGTGCTGAAGAATAATTTTCTTAGCTGTATTTTGCTGCTGGACAAATGTAAGCAAATTAGAAACTGTTATGACTCACCACAACTGAAACACCATCCATTTCCTTCCACTCCAGATTAGAAAAATAAAATGGACAGTCACCCCTTGATGTGTGAGCACAAGCAGCCATATGAGATGGTTCAAGACAAGATTTATCCATTCAGAGTTGTTATCCCTATGACCCTACAACTCAAATCATTTAAAGGACTTTTCCTAATTCCTCAAATTTATGAAGTTCCTTCCAAAATCAAAGTGTTCCCATAATGAACTAGACATCTCAGTGCTGTTTCCTGCCTCCTTCTAAGGGGGAAATTAATTTCCCTTTATTTCATTGCCTAAAAGCGAAGTTTCTCACTTAATTAAATCCTTTCCTTCTCCAGAGCTGGCACCCCAGAAAATTCTTGTTGCACCGTCTTTTGCCTACTACAGGTTCCTGGCCAACTAGCTCAGATTGTAACTGTGCATTAGAAGCCTAAATTCCAAATGTCTTGAGGTAAAAGAGATGAATCCCATTGCTAGGGGTGACAGTAATACTCTCACAAAGCAAGAGGTCTTCTGCCTTGTAATTAGACTGAATTTTTGCAGCCAGGACTTCCCCTCATGCCATTCCATAGAGGTAGCAAGCAGGATTTTTCTCTTTACTGGAGCCTCCTGAAATTGCGGTAATACATAAGGCTTCTGTTTGCAAATACAATGTCATTATTCAGAAAATACCTCATAAAGCTTAATTTTTCTCCAGTATGTTCCTGATTAACTGAAATGGAAAGACAATGATAGCGATACAAATCCTCAAAAATTTCAAAAAACGTTATAACATCTCAAAAGAGTTGTTTTCATAAGTTTCTTTTTCTATGTCCATGTCATTTGAAGATTGTGTCTACTTGTTCAGCCAACCATCCAAATATGTCTAAAAATACCAGGAATATAAAATAAATTTACTGTTATGACAACTTTTGTTTGTTCAGAAGTTGTTTGATCAAAGGTTTTAATAGTCAGGAAATTACGATTTTTTATTAACGGATGCTAACATATTTATTGTTATTGTAATTAATGTTACATTCCTGAAGAAGAACAAAGGAAAACATTTCCACACAAGTTTTACATTAATTGTTAACGTCGACTTTGAATTTCCTTGTTTTTTCCTAGTTTATAAAACAGCCTTAATATAGAATCATTTTGTCTCCATTTCTCCAAATTTGTAGATTCATAATATTAACTAATGGATTCATTCCTCTCTCCACATACCCATTCCTTCTTTTTGCTTATTTTTTAATTTCTTTCAAAGATCAATTTATTTCTCCATGTAGGTCTTCAGTGCTCTTAAAACATAAAGCTGTCTTAGCATTTCACTGTTCTCCAAAATTTGTATTTCAGCTTTCAGCAGTCTCTAACCAAGTGGAAGTTGCTCTTTTCCTCTTATTCCTAACACATTATAAGTGCTTTGAAAAATTCTCTAAAGCAAGAGAAAAACTGAAGTTCTGATGTTACACCTAAGTCAGATCTAAGTACTGTATTGGTTTCTAACTCTTCTGTCTCTAGCATAAAATTAAGACATGGTTGAGACTAAATAGCAAAATCAACCTTTTGTTTCACCAGTTCAATAGACAAAAGACATTCACATTAATACTTCTGATGAAATTGTAGTTTATCGGTTCATTGAGACTGCTATTTTGGCTCCAGCAAGAAGCTGAACTTCATCTGGCAATAACACAGGGATTTGAATAGAACATGGATTTGAAAAAGCATCAAGGTTACATGGACACTGGGACAGATCTCTGGCTGGTTCCATGCTTTGGAACCAGCCAGAGACAAAGCCCATGGCAGAGCTGCGTGATTCAGTTTCTACTGAATTTTCTAATTTGCTGACACTGCCAGAGTGGGTACATGTCAATTTGGGTTATGCCACCATCAGCAACATTGGGGTTGTTGTATGCTCCACTCATCATTTCTTCAAAACTGTATGATAACTGGAACTGCTCATTGTTTGTGCTGATCTGAGGCTGGTGAATGCCCTTAAGAGCTACTTCAGTCTGTTTTGTTGGGTTTATGTCAGTGCTTAAAAACTGTGGGTCATTTTTATGCATGGCAAGGTACATGCTGTCTCTTACAGTTTGTTTTATCTCATGGTTTTACCTTCATCTGTGGCAGCTCCATCAGTCTGGTCTGTGTGGCCTCCTGCCTTCACTGCTGCAGTGTTTGGGTGGCAAAGGCCATGAATTTAAGTCCTTAGGTCTTCTTCTGTAGTCAGTGCACACGAGGCTCAGCTGCTTCTTTTCTCACAAATGTCTGCCTTCCCCCAGCTGCCAAACACCTTGACTGAATCCATGGTCAGTACCAGAACTGGAGCCAGACACTGGAGCTGGTTTAATGTCAAAATAGACCAGCTGTGCACAGGCAGCTTCTCTCACATCTCACAAGTACAGGAGGATGGGCTGGTCTCACTAACAGCATGCAATTTGGCTTGGTGATTTCAGAAAATGACGAGGAGCAGGAGGCTCTGCTGTCGCTGGACAAGCCTGGTTGGTATTCCCAAGGTAATGCTATCCAGCTTTATGATCTACTGAAGAAGATGACTGGCAAGTTGGATCCCAAGGTATGTAACAAGTGAGAGTAAATCTTTCTGAAAATACCCTGTTTCACTCAAGAATTCACCAGACAAACTTTCATTATAGTTATTAATGTGATTGGTTCTGCAGCCCAGAACTGGAAGTAGCATATTTGTCTTCTTATCAGTAGAATATGTAAACTTTCTAGATGTAAATTTTCCGTATGCAGGGTAAACATTTCAGCAGCTTTGGGAAGAATCAGGTTGTAATCAGGAAATACCCCTGAGGAAATAGATCATAAAGATTAAAAGACAGCATCAGTAAAAACTAGGAGTATGTTAAGTACAGGTGTGGATAGGTAAAAATACCACTAAAGATGGTGTAACAACATTTTTCATAGTGAATAATGCCTCCCTGAACACAGAAGAGTTTTGAGTCACCAAGAAGAATGTTCTGTCTTGTTTCCAGTGTAGTCTAAAACTCGTTTCAGTTTAGTGTATTTTTTTGGTAATCTTCCTGTGGCTTCCCGTCAGGCTATTTCTGCCAGCCAAAAAACTCACACTTCCTTTTGCTGGTCCCGGTTAGGCTTCCCTTTCCAATGCCCCTGGAGGGTGAGAGCAAGGAGGGTGTGTGGGGCCAGCCTTTCCCTGATGGAGCTGGTTGAAGATAAAGCCCCAAACTTGACATTAATAGGATCTCTGCATGTCTTGACCAAGTGTAAACATGGAGGAATTTTTATTAGGTCATTTGAAGGCTCTTTTTCTCTCTCTGTGAAATACAGTTTGCTTGTGTTTTCCTCATATACAATGAACTTCTAATTTGCTTCTTCTCTCACAGGTTGTTTATTTTGGTGACAGTATGCACTCAGATATTTTCCCAGCTCGTCACTATAGCAACTGGGAAACTGTCTTCATCTTAGAGGAGCTTCTAGGGGACAAAGGTATAGTGCCTGCAAAGGCTGAATCTGAGCCACTGGAGAAGAAAGGAAAATATGAGGTAAGGGTTCCTGCAGAAGTTTCCTGGAACAGAATAAAGTAAATTACAAAAAAGCCTCATGTCACCTGCACTAGGAATGAACCTGCTTGTCTTACCAGGGTGCTGGCAGCATCAGCATCCCCCACAGATTTGTCGTCCTTGTCTTACCAGGAGGATGCTGTTCTGTCCCAGCTCAGCAATGCATGGGTGACACAGCAGCTCTACCTGGAGCTAAACCATGGATCTCAGAAAAGGGGCTGTGTGTGCTCTCCCTTAGCAAGAACCTTTTTAGTAACAAGATCCCTCCATCCCACAAGGAAAAATTTCAAGCCCAGTTATCACAAGTCCAGTGCCTGAACTCTGCTGAGTTCATGGCGTTTCCCTGTGTGTTGTGGCCAACTGTAAACACAGAGGAATTTTTATTACATTGTTTTGAAGGTTGCTTTCTCTCTATGTGAAATATGGTTTGCTTGTGCTTTCCTTGTATACTAATAATTTCTAATTTGCTGCTTCCCTCACAGGTTGTTATTTTGGTGACAGCTGTGCTCAGATAAGAGGGGCGGCTTCAAAATCTGGCCCATTGCAGACTTACTGATAGTTACCTCAGATAAATAATATGATTTTCAGGTTGATCACTGTTGGGAAGCAGGGCCTTAGCACTGCTGTCACCCTTTAATTCTCCCACAAAAGGTTGAAGGTTACTATGGTTTATCCTTTCCTCTGCTTCCAAAGAGCAAAGTAGATAGAAAACAGCACTGAGATGGGTGATGAGGTAGCACTGTACCTCCAGCATGTCCCATGTAGGTAGGAACTACAGGAAGACTTCACTCTCCATTTGGAGTGTCTCTTCATTTCATATGCTACTAAATAAATAGGTCATTTTCCCCCACTACCCTGATTTTTAAACTATAGTCAGACAAAGACATTTCAGTCACTGAAATAAGGAAATGTAATCATTAATGTTTAGGCTTTTTCCTGGGTTGTAAATAAACAAAAATAAAGTAAAAAAAATTTAGTATCGTATCAAGAGAATGTATTTCTCAGTAGGAAGAGGAGGTGGGGGAGGAGGAGCTGGTAGCACATACAGGTTAATACAATTTGATTTAAATAATTAATGCTTTAAAAATAACTCAAATCCTCCATAAATTTGTTCATTCTCTGACTGGAGATTCTGCTGCATTGCGGCATAAAACTTAAGGTTTGGGGGATTTGTTCAACGTGGTTTCTTACGCATGTTCAATATATGCTTTTGAAGCACACATTTTTAAACAGAGAGAGAGAAGGTGGTTCTTTTCCTGGAAGTACAAAGAGTAATGGATTGGTTTGTTTCTGAGCCCACAATGATGATTTGGTTTTCCCTTGTTGCGACGCCTCTGCTCACAAGATCCATCTTCTCTATCGCAGCAGTTGTCAAGCAGAAAATTGAGACTTTTAGACAGGTGCTTGACATTTCACTGATACTGTAGCACTCCTGACAAGAGATTGCAGTATCTCAGGGAGACACCACCCCTGCCACACACAGCCCCTGTTCCGCTTACATCCGCTACCAGTGACAGCGAGCAAGCAAGGGAGAAATGAATTGTGTTGATTAAAGGAACCTGAACCAGGGGGGCCGAGGCAGGTCAGTGGTGTTATTTCATTACCAGGCTGCTCACTGGAGTCTGAACAACAGGTCACATCCATATCTCTGCAGTTGACTGGGCACCACTAACTTAACAGGACTAGTTCAAAGGGACTCCCTTTACAAACCTATGAGAGTTTTATTTTCATTTCCCCAAGCAACTTCTCCCATTAACCCTTTGGTTAAGAAGGGAGAAAAGCCAATTCAAAGGATTGTACAAAGTCAGGTGTTTCTGGAAAGTTAGTCACAGATTAGATTTCATCTGATTAATCAGCCTTAGAATTCATTGGCAATAAAATACAATACTACTGTAGATTTTCCTTGCCATGCTGTGTGTGCAGAAAGGGACTGAAAACTTAATACATAGTGCAACTCTCAATGTTATCACTCTTTGCAAAATACTATTAAAGTAAGAAAGTATTACTTTAATTGGCAATTGCATCTTTCAGAAAGAAATTACAAAAATCTGGTTTTAGTTGTTTGACTGGTATTTCATCACTAACAGTGAGAGGGGAAGAAAACAACCTCCTCACACACCAAGTGGGAGACTTGTGATTTCCATTTTCATTTGCAGTTTTTGTTTTTTCCCTTCAATTAAATGCATGATATAAGCCAGATACACATAACTGTGAAATTATGGTAACAACTGCAGTTCTTTTAAGTATGTGAGTCATAACCAAATAAGCAGGAGAATAGCAAACTAAAAACTAAGCAGTTACTTGGCTTCTAAATAAATTGCAGCATGCAGGGTGAATAAAAATACAAGGCATTGTGTTGAAACAAGATTTGCCTCCCTCCTAGAACTGGGGGTTTGTTTGTTTGGGTGGAGGCTTTGGTTTTGCATTCTGTTCCTTAAATGTGTGATCAGTTCCATCAATGAAAACTCAAAAGGAAAGCTGGAATTTGTCCCAGGATTTCGAAGAAAATTATTACAGCGGAGCTGTCAGTGTGTAAATGAATGGCTTATATGAATGAATGGAGCAGAAATTAAATAATTCATTGGTGGATATACATGATAATTTTGTAGTTAGAAGGGAAAATGTAATTTTTACAATATTGACTGGTTTGTTGTAGAAATCAGGTCTGTAATCCCTGTATTTCCATTAACTCCCCTGGTGTGACCATAGACAAGGCTATTTCCTTTGTGCCTTTTGGCTCTGTTTGTCTCTTTATTCCTGTTTATCTTTGGCACAAATCTAACAGTACTTTCTGGAACAACCTGAGGTGTTGTTGTGAAGCTGTGTTAAAGCCATATTCCTAGGGCAACACGCTGAAGTGCAGCACATTTTACTTTAAATTTGCTAATAGTGATCCCTGTTGTAGTTTAGCTACAATATTCATGTGTGAAATGTTTCATATTTGCATGATGTGTAGGAGGGCAGGTTCTGTGCAACAGAATTCAGACCAGTGGCTGGTTTGCCCATTTGTGTGATTCAGGGACATCCCATCGTTGTGGTCAGCACAGCTGTGCTGACAGAAACATCTGAAATACTATTACACCAGAAAAAGAGTGTTTTGAGCATTAATTTTTTTTTTGTGGCATCAAGAATCAGAGGTGTGTTATTACCTCAGGACAAAGCATACAATCATCAGTATCATCACTCATACTGGATGTATTCCTCAGCCTCTGTGCTTGCTATGTCATAGATGGCAAATCTGCATCTAAATAAAGCCCTTAAAAATACTATTGATCTTCCACTCCTCTCTCCTTTACATCTTTCATTCTTTCATCCCTTTACCAAATGTAGAATGTAGGGCTTGGCTCCCTGCTAATTAGTATTTTAGAATGTCATTTGAAGGCTAACTAATCAGCGCTACCCAAGGGTCCTATTAACAGATTCTGTCAATTTTGTTAACAGGCCCTATTAGTCTACAGTTAGCGAAGCAAAGATGGTAGCACGTACTTCAGGTGTTTTGACTTTGTGGAAGGCCCTGGGACTCGGGAATTTCTGGTACCATCCCTATTTCCCTGAAGTGTAGATGTTTTCTTCAAGGCTTTGTACCCTCAACTGGCACAATCAACATCTGACCTGACCTGCTGCTGTCTGCCCAATATGCCTGAGAGCAAATCCATATGCCTGGGGGATTTGCATGAGAAAGAGGGATTGCCCAGCACTTTCCAGGATCTGCTGTCCTGCTGTGAGAGCAAATTCTGTGTCTGGGGACTGCAGGAGTGGCTGATGCATCTTGTAGAGCTCATCAGCCCTGCTGCTGGGCATGTGCCTCCAGGCATGTGAGCAGCCACGGGGAGAGGAGCCTTTTGCCTCGTTTCACAGATGTACAGATCCATGGTGTGTGGTCTGTCCTTCCTTGCAGGCTCTGATGTGTGCTGCAGGTGAGATAAGGACACCTTCAGGGCATCAGTTAGGGATGGAAGGGGGAGCAATGTCAGATGTTCCTAGGGTTGTGGTCAAAGTTTTGAGTGCTATTTCCAAATTTTAAATCGAGATTTAGCCTATCAGACCAGCCCTGTCTGTAGATAAGCCAGCAGCAAAATGATGGGAGTTCTGCACTAGGTGATGACAAGTCTCATATCTAACCGGGTTTGATTTCACCAAGGGCTTGGGTTGTAAATCCAAAATTTAACTTCCTACTCCTGAATAAAGAAGAAAATCCCACTCTAGAATCAAACTTCTGTAAAATTCAGTTCATTTCCTCACGTTACATTTTTAATTGTCCACTGAACTAACCTTCCACTTCAGAAAGCAGAACCCTCACATCTTTTCTCTTATCAATAAACAGGACCCTGTCTTTTGTGCAAATGCTTATGTGGGCCAGTAGTGGGGTTGTTGTTCTGATTAATCACCTGAAGAGCTGTAACAGCCTTAAGAGTTTTCTGCATGTGTCATCCAGCTGGCAAACAGATTTTAATTCATCAGAGCATCTAAACTTAATTATAACTGATGTAAAGTCCTGGGATTGGCATAGAAAGATAAGATTTAGTGAGGGAAAAAAGAGAGTAACATGCTGTCCCTTTGTGCAAGGCATTAAAAAACAAACAAAAAAGCCCAGGACTTAAGTTAAATGCTTATTCTGAAACAAAAGATAGGAGGTTTTTTCCAACTTATTTACATCAGAATACAGAAATTAATGTCTACATTTGTTGAAATCAGTACTTCCCCCCCATTTAAACTCAGAGGATAAACCATAGCACAGACTGATGGAAGTGTGGCTCTGTGTTTACTGGTGTCGTCTGTTTGGCTGCCTCAACCACTTCCTTGTGATCAAAAGATACAGGCCTCTGTCATAAACACAAATTATTCGAGCAGGTTCTCAAAACTCTTAAGAGAGAGATTAAATGGAGAATAAAGTAGAAAAGTTCACAAACCTGGAGGCACAAACTGCTGTATCTGTTCTGCAAGTCTGAATGTTACTTTGCACACAAATTACTTTAACAGCTTTTCTATAGTGCAGTTTTGTTTCCCGTTTTTTCATCTTTCTGTAGGTGTGTCCTGGCATTTTATTCTGATTGCTCATGGCAGTATATAGCAGGTTTCAAGATGAACTTGTAAAAAGGTAGTTTTTCCAAGGCTGCTTTAATGGCTTTTTTAAAACAGATGTTGTTGTCTGAAAATATACATTTAAAAAATTAGTATTCCACAATTTTCTAGGCAACTGACTGTCTCTCCATGGATTCTGTGGTTCTGTTTTCACTCAATCCCCAGCTCAGAAGCAGATAACACAAGGTGGCATGGTGCATTCTTTGCAGTTATTCCACCCAGCATGAGGAAGCTCCTTTTCCCCCAGGAGGAGATCCCAGCTGTAACACAGCCTCTCCAGCAGAGAAGGACAGCAAGCAATTCACACTATCATAAACAGAAAAACAGGGAAAATAGAAGGAGTTTTCTTAAAAGGTTTAAAAACGATTTACAGTTAACTTTTTATGTCCTAGGGAATCCATAAATTGTATAAACAGGAACTTGGGGACTTATGGGAAGAAGATTCTTATTGTATTGTTGTTGACTTTATATTTTAAAGCCACATTGGTCCTGAGATACAATATAGGCTTCCCAGACAATCAGAAAAACACTAGAGTTCCCTAAACTAATGCTTGTGGATAAATAAAGATTTTTTTTTTTTAAGCTAATGTATTTATTTCTTTTTCTTTCAGGGAGATCAGCTCAAAGTTCCTTACTTTGTATCTAAACAGTGGGGCTCTTTCTTCATGGACAGATTGCCAGGCCTGGAAAATGCAGAGGAGACCTTAGTTCACACGTGGTCCTGTAAATGTATTAGCACCTACAGCACTATTGCAATCCCTAGCCTGGAAGCAATAGCAGGTAAGGAAGATGTTTGGGGCTTTTTTCTAATGAACATGCAGTATTCATAGTAAGTTTGTAGTGCTGTAGGCCTGGTTTTGAGATTGCATGTATCTAAAATACATTCAAAATACTCTGTTCATATGATGCAACGCTTAGCACTAGTGGCCATTGATTACTTTGATGTTTGTGCTTTTAATTGTTGCCTGATACACCAGGGGTTTTGTTTGTGTCTGCAAATAGGAGGTGTTTAATTGATTCACTGTGAGCGATAGGGTGCAACATGTACCGGTCTGTAGATTAGTTCCTGAATCTGGTCCCTACTTCCCCACTGTGATTTGCTGTTTCTACTTTCAGTGGTGAGATACATTCGAAACAAACAACATGCAAAGTTACTTGGGAGTGTTGTACTTAAAAAACGTTTCTCACAGATCTGGCTTGTTACACTTCCCCTATCAGCTTACTGTAACTTTGCAGCTACAGTACCTTCCTGGGATTACAAAGTGATGATGAGGAACCCCATGTGCTCCATCTATCATTTTGCATTACTAAACTTTGTCCACATGCATACCTGAAGGAAGGAACTAATTATTAAATGAATGAAGAACACAGCGAGCATTTACTTTACTAACGCCTCCATTCAGCATCTGTTTCTTGCTTCATGCAGAAGACCAGGGAATAAAAGATTTGTTGCAAGAGAGCATTTCAGGCTTGCCCAGCAGTGACTTCTACAGCAGGACACATGATAGACCTTTTCTTTGCAACCATATTTTACACAAGTACTTACATTGTATGGATATCTCAAAACAGAATAATCATAGACTGCCACAATTTATTTATGCCTCCCATATTTGCCATTTTGCAATCTATTTCAGCCCAAAGACACAAAAGCCCAAACATACCAAGGAAAATGCCAACAGAGAGATAATTTCTGTAAAGCTCCCATCTAATACCCTTTCCAGGGTCATGCTTGCATGTGGCTTCTTTTGGAAGTGTTGACCAAGAGAAAATGGTCAGCCACAGTCTGAAATTTTCCTCCCAACCACAGCTCAGTTTAAAGGACAAGCAAGGCTTCTCAACCTCAAATGTATTACAGTCTTTCCAGTTATAGATAAAAGGGTGTGAGCCCATAAGACATATCTGGACAGTTAGTGGGTAGGATAGCTGCCTGCCATCAGCCATGGAGCTCCTGCAAAGCTCCTGTTTCTCCATGAGGAGGGACACCCTGTGCTTTCCCTCACTGCACTGAACCACTGCTGGGACAGGGGGTCATGTGTGTAAAAGTTAAACCCAAATGCTAAAGAACAGGGGAGAAATTATGTTTTAAACTTGCAGCTGTCCACTGGACAGCAGACTCAAAGCTGAAGGTATGAGAACATCTCTGCTTTGTTACAGAGAGAGGTGTTTCTTGTTTGTTTGTGTGGAAGAGCAGATGTTCATTATTATGGATGTTAAGGAATTCCTGACTCCTCTTGAATACCTTACTGACTCCTGTCACAGCAAGCTGTGAGAATCCCTGCTCTGCCAAGCCCAGAAGTTTTTTTGGCTGCAGCTGTAAGTCATATCTTAGCTACAGCTATTTACTAGAGGAGATTGAAATGGGTTATGCGAGTTTGATGCTCTCCAGCTCTTCCTTTCATCTGCTTCAATTCATTCATCTGCTTCAATTACCGGCAGAGGACTTTCCACTGCCAAGCTGCAAAAACTCAGGCCTTTCCTCAAGATCCCCTGAGCCCAGTTGTGCAGCCAGGCTGCCACAGTGCTGAGCACATGAGCCCAGCTCCCAGGCAGGATGTGCTGACTGCGTGAGCTCAGCTCAGGCTGGCTCAGCCTTGGCAGCACCTCGCTCAGCCTGACCCAGCCACACAAGCTGCCACCTCGCTGGAGGTGCCCTGCAGCCTCCTGTGAGCTGGGGGTTCACAAGGGCTTCTCTGTCAACAATGTCTGACCTGGCTTTTGTACACCTATGTGAGCAGTAGTAAGTGCCACGTACAAGTCAGGATGCCAACGGCTTGTGGTCTGCAAAAATATTTGGTGAAGTGTGGCAGATGGCTGCAGTGCTGGCTTTAAGATTGATTCTTGTTGTTTGGCTGCAATGAGTGTCTGTGCATAAAGAACAGCTTGGTTTACTTCTCGTGACACATTGAAAAAGATTATTCCAAAGACTATTCAGCGTTACTGAATACTAGTAACTCACTTACTCAATATCAGTTCAAAGATGCTTTAGAAGTTCTGAACTTTTATCTCGCCTCTGGCAAGGAGGGTGTTACAGAAATTGCACACTGTTCATCATCTAAACTCTCCTCAGATTCTCTGAAGAGAAACTGGCATTTTCTTTGTGCATGAAAGAGTATATTTCATTTATTGTTAAAATTCCTCAAAGGAGACCTTCTACAATACCTTCTGTGCCCTTCCATCAGTTTGGATTGGAAGTCAGATACGTGTTATATTGACAGTACATGGTTAATAAAATAGTGGAAGCCAATGTCCCTACTTCTATTCTACATGCCTTGCTCACAAATCCATCTGTTTCTTCACTTTTCTGCCGTTGAGTCTCTCCTCATTTATAGCTCCCTTACAGATTTTTAAAGCACAATTATATCATAAGACAGATTTTCCAAACTGGGATGCATTACTGTGGGAATGTTGCTTTAGTGCTCCCACATGAAAATTAAAGGTGTAGGGGTGTCTCTGAAGAGTTACATTCTGCATAAACCACAGTTTCCAGGATATGCTTCTCCACTTCAGAACGTTAGATATGAGCCAAGTAGAGGATGATTACTCTTATCTTTCCTACATGAATAATCTGAACTTTACCATCAAGGACAGCAACCACTACTCTGTGACCACATGATCCCCACGTTAATAATTGTATTTCCTGCATCATATCGGTATTCCAACAGTAATTTCAACAATTTCAAAGATGCCATTTCTGACAGGTCTTTTGATTAACAGTTCTTTGATTGAAAAATATGATACACATATTTCAACCTAATGCTTTGCCTTTCAATCTCACTATATTTGGTATTTTTATAAAAGTCACACTTCAGAAAATTCCATGAGGAGTTTTAGAGCTATGAAGAAGATTTTTGTAAGGTTTTTTTGTCATTATAAAGAGAAGATTAAGAAAGTGGGCTCTAAATTGTAATAAGGAGAACATAACTTCTTTTCTAATTTCATCATTCTTAACCTAATGTTGTAAATTTGTCTCATAACCTCTGAATGGTGAATTTTGTCATAGGATTAAAAATTACTGCAAGCAAGAAAAGGAGATTGAGTGATGTTGCAGCTCAAGAGAATTTCATTTCAGAGAGGAATTAGTGCAATTGTAAATGTTTTATGGAAACAGAGTTCATTTCACACTTTGGAGAGATTTGATAACCAAGCTTGTGTCATGCATGGGGATAATGCATTTTTTTAATTTTGTATGCTATATGAAATTATATCAGGGTTTGCCCATATGGCTGCATAAATTTTTCTTCATGCCGTATTGTTATTTCAGTTAGCTAGAGCTAGAGAAAAAAATCTCCATAATAATTAACCAAAGCTGTCTCTTTAAAGATGCCTACAGATCCTGCCACTTTCTGCGGGAGTTTGAGTCGTCAGCCTGCTTGCTGTATAAATATAATGATAAAATTGCCAGTGAACCATGACAAAGAAGTTCATGTTTCTGCTTAGAGCTGCAAATTATCTGCACAATGGAAAGCTCAAGGCAGCCGTGGCTGGGGCTCCAGAACTGGCACTGTGCAGGTCACAGATACACGGGTCTGCCAGCAGAGATCAACTACAAATTGCAAATTTCACACACCATCCTCCACATGTATTTTAAATGTGAATGCCCTGGAGGAATCAACTGTTATCATGGAAAACATGAATTTTACTAATCTTGTACTAATCACTGATCAGCCATATACTGCACTAATCAGCCATATACTGATTTCTGTATCCTGAACAGCAATATTTGCAATTGTTGCTGAAGTGAAACAAAAAAAAAAATCCTCATATTTTTGCACCTTAGTTCTATGTTTTTTCATTGACATTACATCACCTAAAGTAAAATCCTACTCATTTTAGAATTAAATTACAGCAGTCCTTGCTATAAGTAGACTGACAGTAACTGTGCTCTTATTCAAGTGATACAATAATATATAATTCCCTTAAACACATAGAACTATCTATATTATGCATTGCTAGTTAGCAGTAACCTTTCATATTTAATGCCTTATCTTACAACTGTGCTTTTGCTTGACAACTTCTGTGTAAGACTGTATCTATACAACAGCATCTAGACACTAAGTTTATCAAAATGCTTTGAGGATTTAAACTGCTTTGGGAATTTGCTGTTACAAATAATAGTTGCTGCTACAAGGCCAAAGAGGTCATTTTTATAATTAAAGTCTTTATGCAAAAAAAGTACTCTTGCACTGGGTGGAAAATTGGTGTAAATACACAACAGTAACATTTCCGAGGTTTTATGGCCCTGAGGTTTCATACAAGGAAAAAAAAACGATAATAAAGATAACTGAATACAGAGAAGATGTGTTCTGAGTGTATAAACAGCATCTTGATCTATGTGTCAGTTGAAAAACATCAGATAATGTAAATGTGATTCATCTGTTCCAGGAAACTAGTTTCAATATTCTCCTTTTAGAAGTAAAAAGTAAAAACATGCCCAACACAACCAACAGAAATAAGGCATCTTATTCAGCTTTTTCAGCTGAAATAAACAGCATTTTAACCATAAAAAATTATTGTTCAATAACTCAGGACTAGTTTATAAAACGTCCTTGGGACCTAGTTACTTCCCAAATGGTCTGAGACCTCATCTTTACCACAGGATTTGACCACTTGATAGTGATTTTCAGTGTAGAAAGGACAGTATTCAGTGTATTACGGTTTGATCAGGCTTTCCTTCCTCCCCCAGAAAGGTGTATTGACTTGTGCCCCTGAAGACCATGTCAAATCATGCAGAACCCAAAAGATTACTTCCTAGCCAATAGCTGACAGAAATGTTCCTGCCATCGTTATTCTGCTCTATGAGATGTCAAAGTACAGCCACCTTGAAAAGATTAAAGGGAGAACTCATGAGCAACTCATTAAGAGAGGGGGAACCACTCAGTCATTCTGCTTTAAAGTTACCCTTCAACTCAGGCAGCATAATTTCATTTGCAGGCTGTAACTAAAGCTATAATTGAGTTTTGACCGGATCACAGGCTTATGGGGTGGGTTTAGACTGACACTTTATAAACCCTGGTTGTAATACAAAGTGTTGATAATTTTTGAGTGTGAAAACTAGTGGAAATAGGTAAATCACCAAGTATTGAAAATACTTGTCTGACCATGTTGAAATTAAACATAACTTGCAACCTCACATGTGAAAAAAAAACATTGCTGGAAGGACATTTATGCACTCTGGACTGGTGTGTAAAATATTCCCTCTAGATTAAGATGGTCACACATGCCCAAAAAACTATGTAGGCCTTGACTTCATGTGTGTTTGTGTGCAGATTTTTATTTTAAGGTAAACAGTTTGTCACCCCTCCAGAAAAAAAAAAAAAAAACAAAATCAGGGAAAGGGAAAGAAAACATTTGTTTTACAAGAGAGGGGAACATGATGAGATTAACCCATCTCATGAGTTTGGAGAGGAAGATTGCTGTTGGTGAGTTTACCTCGAAATGAAAGTAAAGGGGTGTATCATCTCCACATTTGTCTTAATGTAGCTCCTTCACAGCCTCAAAATGCAGCTCTTTTTTGTTTCTTTTTAATTAACCAGAAATTCCTGTCAGTTCGAACAATTGCTTGTTTCCAGACTAACTTCTTGAACCTACCTCAGAAGCCCTTCCTCCCACTCCAAGATCCAGAATGAATCATTCACACACAAGAAATTAATTAACAGATCCCTGAAAGACTAACACGTCCTGGTAGGATCTTGGCATTCTCTCAAGATTTTTTTTTAGTTAAAGTCTTCACCTAGATATTTAAAAATATTATACTACAATATTTTCTTCTGATCATTTCCAGATCAAGCAAAAAACCACATGTGTCTATTTTCTTACAAGACTTTCAAAAACCACTGCTTAAACGAAAACAAAAATGAGAAACATTTCCCTCACATAGAAATAATGAGTTTTCTCATGAAAGCCCAAAAGAGCAAAGGAATTTCTAAGGCTTTCCTTCACTGCAGACCCTTATCAGGCTCAGCTGCGAGTCAGTGCACGCCTTGTGCACAGCTGTTTTGCTCAGGAAGGGGTCAGCGGTCCCTTGGCCATAGGGTACACCCAAAGCAATGTGACTTGTTATTCCCAAGATAATTACAGTAAAATTGCACACCACAAGCAATCTCAGCAGCCACGATGGGACAGTCATTCCATT
Source organism: Zonotrichia leucophrys gambelii (assembly GCF_028769735.1). Lineage (NCBI taxonomy): Eukaryota > Metazoa > Chordata > Aves > Passeriformes > Passerellidae > Zonotrichia > Zonotrichia leucophrys. The sequence continues at coordinate 41,350,698 of NC_088172.1, forward strand.
TCCCCAGACACTTGTCCATCTGCAAAACTGGTAGTGAAGCTGCTGCTGCATGTATCCCTGCAGTTTGCCACTTGGGTTTTCTCCAATGGCATGGTGTTAGACACCACAGAAAAGTAACCAGTGACAAACCTCAGTGGCACTGAAGCTCTGGCTCAGGCCAAGCTCAGACCACAGATGTCTGCTGGCAGTGCCACGGGCACGATCTCCAACCAATACACCTGTGTTGGCAAAAGCCCTTGTGCAAGTAAAACAGCAAACCTGCACTTTGACTGAGAATAGTTTTAGTCTTTATTCCTACATGGCCTGGGGTAAACTGCACGGGCTCATATCACCAACTATATCCAAACTCAGAAGCTTTCTCCTGCTATGGAGCAAACCTATATTGAGGGGTCCCCCCTTTACCATACGACACCACTCAGATACTCCCTCCTCTCCAACTTCTGAGTTATGAAGTATGCAGACAGCAGCACTGACATTCATGTAATTGACAGAAGGAATGCTTTTCTCATGCTGACTTCTCTCTTTCAGCAAACATCTGACCTCCAGTTTAGGAAAATCAACCTTAGGAGTTTTTCTAAAAATAACTGCTATCGGATAAATCTACTTGTGGCCTTGGGATGTTTTCTTTTTGCCTCTAGTATGCTGTCTCACATCCTGAGCTATTAGTGCAAGTTCTGCTTTGACTGTTGCAAAATAGAGATGAGTCAGGAGATAAAAAACATTCAGCATTTAAGAAAAAGCAACACCTGTTACAGGTTACCCACAGACTGGCAAGCCAGGTCACCCGAAGGCACAAACTGGTGAGTTCCCCTGCAGCAATTGTGCTTACTCCATTGCTAATGAATAATTATTAGAAGTTCATCTTTAAGAAATTAATATTTTCTTTCATCAGTGACTTTGAAATACAATGAAAGATTCACGATGAAGCTTCTAAGCCAGTGTCAATTATGGAAAATCCTGTAAGAGGAAAAGAATTTATACTAGCTGATGGTTTGCCCTCTGCCCCTATAATTACCTCACCCAGATGTAAGATAGAGCTCTGACGGTGTTTTCTGAAATTTGACACAATTATGCAGTTTAAAGATTTTTTTTCAAACTTGGGTATCACTAACAAGGTTTTAGTTCTCTTCCTCGTGTCTTTTCCTTGGTGATAATCAGGAGGATATATTTGGATTCACTTAAGAACACAACCCTGCTGTTTACTAGGAGGCTTCTGCAGCATCTGGCGTCAGCCCTGCTCACTGGCAGGGAGCAGACCTCAGGGTGGGAGGGGGAGTTCTGCTTTCTGTAGAGCTTCTCACTCATCCCAGGGATGCTGCTGTGGTGTCATGATGAAAAAATGTTGGCTTTGCTTTTGTTGGTCAATACTGAAAAATTATTCCTGACATTTCTGCTGTGTGTTTTGGAAGAAATCTGTTTCAGTCTTGGACTGTGTTTTTAATTGAAAAACAATTACATCCACCTAAAGTGCTTAGTTAAGATTTCATTTGTTTAATCTATTGGTTTGTTCAAGGAAATTTTAAAAAATTAGAGTAATAAGTTTATCAAGCAGGCCTGTGTCTGGATTAAATTAAAATTGTCTTCCATTCAGTTACTCAAATACTTTCCTGATCACTCATTGAGAATATTACATTTTCCCTTCTTCTTGCGGTTTCTCTTTCTTGCTTGTGGTTGGAATTCCAAGTCTTCCTCTGATAGAAGCTTGTGGCATTGATTTAGCTGGCCTACACTAAGTGCACAGCACACAAGACAGTGGGATATTGTAACTGTGCTATAAATGTATGGATATGGGTATACTTAAGCATCAGAACACAATGTTCTACTTAATGTCACTTAATACCTGGATCTGGATAACTGGAACACAGGAACTGACATTAGCTACTATTCAGATGCCATCATTGTTATTTTGCTCACACCAGGGCTGCTGGAGGCCTGCAAGGGAGGCAGGGCAGGGCAGGGCAGGAGCTCTTCTGAGCTCAGGTTAAGCCCTGTAACTTGTGAGGAATGCCCAAGCCATTGGGAAGGCTAGCACCACTGAGTGGTCACCATCAAGGAAAGCATTATTCATCACTCGCACTCAGGCTGGTGTAGGAGCAAAGAAAGGAGTGGGACAGGAACTCAGGGTGATACATCTAATAACTGTCATTTCCATAGATTTAGGACCTTGTGTATTCTTCAGGGGGCCTCTTGGGACCCTTCATGTCTGATTTCTAGGAGTCTTTGGCTCTTAAAGGGAATATCATACTTGTCTTGGGTTAAAAAAAAGATTAAGTCTAGGTGGAATTACCTAAGAATGATAGAAAAATTCTTGGACTGTGTTTCTCAAGAAATTGGGTAGAATCAGCCAGTTCCTTCTTCCAGTCTCAGGCTGTTTCATTTGTTCAAGTCTATTTAGGGTTTTTTGTGATAGTGGCAATATTGGATGAGCTCTGTGCTGAATTCATTGTCAGTGCAGTTTAGGACTCATTAGAGCCTTGCTGTCAAACTGTATCTCAGAGAGGACTGCATATCTGCCCCCTGACTAATTCATGACTCTCCCTCAGGGTTAGGTGACAAGTGGGTGCCCAAATGCAAAGGTCTCCCACCACAGCAGCAGCTGTGAGCATGCACAACAGGAAACCCTGAAGAATTTACTAGGAAAAAACACAAGGAAAACAACAACTTGGAAATAAACAACTTTTTTTTCCCCAAGATTTGCCTTATTATCGAATACTGTATGGTTTAGGTTTTTTAAATGCTTTTGAGAAATGGATATGGATATTTTCTAATCATCTTCCAAAGTCAGCTTGCTGAGACAAAAGCAACATTTAAATTGATAGATTGGGATGTGAATATATAAAAATCTCTTTTGGAGCCTTTTGCATTGTATATAGAATGGTTTGGGTGTTTAAGCTGATTCTGTAAAGCTAGCTTACCAAGAAATACCAATGAAATTACCATTTTGATCCAGCTGATTCTTTTCCTCAGCAATTATCAACTCTGTAGCAAGTCTGCCCCATTTGTGCTGCTCTTTGATTAAACTACTCTGGGGAAACTCCAGACTACTAGACTATTAAGCTAGTAAAAGCTTTTTTATAAAAGGAACTGTATGACATTTGATTTTTATAGCTCGTAAAGATATTTGGAAATATTTGCTTTCTTTTTCCATTTATTTTGTCATTTTTGAAACCTTTGTGTTAAACTGAGTGTCATAAATAGACTCAGCAGCCAGTAAATCCACTGGGCCTTCTGCATACTAGAAAAACATCTGCCTCTTCTGCCGTGCTCACAATGAGCTCGAGAGATTTCCCTGAGTCAGACAAAATGAGAAAATTAACTTCTTTGATGAGCTAAAATCAACCCACTTAATTCTCTTCCAATTATCTTTCCTCCTATTCCTACTTTATTCCAGCCTCTTTCTGATTTTTTAACTTGATCTAAGTACTCTTTTGTTGCTGTACTATGTTCAGTATGAGTTTGAAGCTGCAGATCAGGATGCTGTCCTGGTGCCTGCCTGCAAATCACTTGAGAGACAGAACTGGATTTCCTGTTGTTTTTGCTGAAACTACTAAAATTGTGGGTTTCTGTTTCATAGAAGCTGTTTTGGGGGGGAAGGGGGACAAAATTGCAGCATATAGTGACAGGATGTCACTTCCCCAAATTTACTCCAAATTAAATTTTAAAAATTGCAATTCATAAGTTATTGTACAGATGAGGCAAGTAATAGCTTTTATGCTTTACTTTGGTTCGGAACAGACAACCTGGAAAGGAGCTTCCCCCCTTTTTTGGATGGAAGTTGTTTTTTCTTTTCATTATTGGAAAGGGAATTGGTTCTTGAACTGAGTTTTATTTATATGTTTTTAAATTTGGTTTCTTGAACTTTGAGTACGAGGTGAGCACAGGAAGTATCGTTTTCTGGCTGTGAGGGTGGGTGGGTCACTGTTGGCAGCAGAGGCTTTTGAAAAGTTACAGAAAATAAAGCTTTGACTGTTCAGAGCTATTTTAATGCATTCAGTGTTCTTTACAGACTGGAAGTGATGAGTACATCAAGTTACAAGTGCAGATTTCTAAGAATGCTTGATGTTGTTAACAAAAAATGATGTTGTTAACACTGAACTGCAAGAAGGTCTAAGAGTGGGTGCCTTTGGGGAATCCTGCTTCAATAGCCATGAAAAACAAAAAAAGGAACTGATTCTTTGTTTTAAACATAAAATTTAATCTATAATTAAATAGCTAAAAGATAGAGATAAATGAGAAGGGGGGCAAATTGAAGAATGAACTTGAAGGTTTATTGGGAGAAAAACTGCATCTAGGCTCAGTGAAGATTTTTTATTAATATTTAAGCATTCATTAAATAATTTGCTCTGACTAACATTATTTCAGCAATCAAGGAATGAATATCCTTTACTGCTGTTGAATAAACTCTGAAAGTCAATCCCTTGAACAGCTGAAGATGTCAAATAAATGTGTAATCATGCAATCAGATTGAATTTTGAATTCTGGTGCCGGTGAGCAAACAGCTCAAGGTTTTAAGAAGTATTGCTATTCATGACAAGCTTGTTTTTTATGTGATACAGGCTGTGTTGCTAATCAGATGTGGTATGTTTCTGTCTTGCAGATTTACCACTGGATTATAGATTTACACGATTTTCCTCAAATAGTTCAGCAACTGCTGGGTACTACCCAAGCCCTCCAAGAGCACTGCTGCCAAATGAGGACTCAGTGATGACGAAATAGGTTCTCAGCTTTTTCCTTAGATAACCCTGTGACCCTTACTTAAACTGCTATCAAATGCTAATTGCTGAAAATGCTGTGTGATGCTTCATAAAATAGAGTGATGGATTAAAGCAGACTCCTGTGTAGATTTGTGTTTCACTTGTTTCTCTAGTCCAGCTGGAGCAGGTGAGTGATGCATCCTTCTCTCTAAGTCTTCTGACCACCACTACCTTTCACAAAGTGCTGTTGGCTTTTTCCATGCACTGCCCACAGCCTTCAGGAGAAATGTAATAGTAAAAGCTCATCCTGAGTTACGTTCTACATTTTTGAGGACATTTTAGGTTCTCTCCCTCAGCCATATTTCAATTAACAGTTGCCTTGGGCAGCCCAGGTTATCACCATACACCAATGTTTTGCAAGCTCTGAGGAATTAATTCTCCTGCTGTTCTTGGAGCGAAAGCAAGACTGAGTCCCAAAGAGAAAGATCATCATACTCAGAGAGAGATTTGAATGGGATTGAGGCAACTACATGCAGACTGATAATTCAAAAAGCCTTTATCTTACTTTGTATTCCTGAAAATGCCTGACCACTCTTCAGCCATAAGGTTCCCTACATGCCTTTTCCTCTTTTAGCCTGCAATACCTCAAGCATCAGAGCTCTTCTGCAGAAGGAGGGAAACCTGCCTACATTTCCCTTCTCTGATGGAGCGGATTCAAACCTGCATTCTCCACCTCCCTGGGAAAACCTCCCAAGGGTAGGAAAGCTATGGCAACCAGCCATCTTTGCTAATTGCAGCCTCAGCCAGAAGGGGAGCAAGACTCAAGGCATGAACTGAAAATATGTGATTCTTACTGGCTTTTTTAAACAAACAGGATCCTCTTCTCTGTGGATTTAGGTTCAAACACCTGTTCTCCAGCACTTAGGACAGGAAGAACTCAGTAACTAACACAGCTAGCAGATGCAAAAAGATGTAAAATATTTGTTTAGTCAGCAGTTTTGCCACACTAGGATGGTAGATTTTTTTATAAACTGCCCTCAAAATTTAAAGAACTATAAACAGAAACTTAATTTTCTTGTTTCCAAGGAAAAGAACTCACTTTGTTAGGCCTGGATAAATATCGGAATGGATTTAGCTTGTGTCACCACAGCTCACTCTATATCTTTGTGGCTTCACTGGCTAAAATATTCTATGTCAGAATCAGACACAAACACCATTCCACCTCATTTCAGAGATACTGGCCTCTGTCTGCATATTTTTTTTCTGCCTTTACATAACATGTTATTTTCATAGTCTTGTGGACTACTATACTTGCAAGTAATAAACAACATTTCCAAATAGCAAACAACATTTCCAAAGAGCATCAAGCATTGGTTTGTTGAAAGGGAAACATAAAACAAATGGGGACAAAACTGAGAAAAACTTCATTTAAGATAAGGTGAATGAGGAATGAAAATGAAAGCACCATTCACCTCATAAAATATAGGGTGAAAATATTTTACTTAAGATGATAACAGTTTGCAAAATTTGAGTTTATTTGGAAATCTTTTCATTAACATCAATGTCTTCAGCAGCAAATCTGGCTCATGACAGTGCTGTGAGAGCACTGAGAGAGATACCCAGATTAAAATCTCAGATTCCTGATTACAGCATCTTTGAAATTCTAGCCTGGATCAAGTAATCTTCTGCAAATAATTTCTAACTAACTTATGGTACAAACCCATATTGTGTACCCTCACACTTCTGTTGTTATGAATTTGGAACTGATTTTTTTAGGTTGGGGATTTTTTTCTTGATTTTTTAAAGAAAACTAATTTGATTGCTATGTAAAATCAGACAAAAAATCTTCTAAGTCCTTGGCTCCTGGTGTCTCAGTGGGGAAGCAGTATTTTTTTTAATGGAAACATGGCGGATTCTAAGGACAGCCTGAACATAAAAGAAGAAATACATGTGCCCATCTTAGACAAAGGCTAATTTGCACTTGCTGCCAGAAGGACCTCACCTCACAGTAGCAGAGAAGGAAGAGGATAACAGAAAGCTGCTCTAAGCACAACTCCACATGCCTCTTTAGTCTGTGGCTGCAGGAAGACTTGGAAAAATAACTGATGTGGTTGTCCAAAAAGTAGAGTTCCTCTTAAAGACTCTTCTATTCAAGAATCTGTGAAAATTATACAGGTCTTATTACAAAGCAGAGATTGGCAATGGAGGAATGAGCAGGCAGTTGGTGCTGTGGCAAGAGGAGAGCTATTGGAAATGGTGTGAAGAAGCAGAGAGAGGAAATGCACATGGCAGAAAGTTGGTAGAGAGCTCGCCATATTTAATATGACTTTGTAAAGACACCATCATTGCTTTTTCCTAATTTCTGTCTCTCTTGTTTTTTTTAACCCCTGGAAATCTCTGAAATTTTTTGGACTCTCTTGTGAGAGGCCATTGACAGAAAGATTGCCAAAGTGCCTGCAAAACTATCTTGAGCATTGGCAGGGAGACATAAAGTTGTAAAGTTTCCTTGAAATCCCCGTGTCTGGTTAGACAACCCTGAAAGCCACAGTTTTGCTTAAAACCAGAGATGAATACCAAGTCTCCTTTGGTGTCTGTTTTGGTATAAAGCACATGTGTCTGGATTTTAAAATAAAGAGAATTTATTTCTGAAAAAAAATGTTCCCTGAATTTACTTTATAGCTGAGCAGCAAAATGAGAAAGGGGAGATAAGCTTTTCTCCAAGCAGTGCAGGGAGAGGTTTTGCTACAGCCTCAAACAAAACAAAATTTAATCTGCTCAGCATAAGACATAAAACAACCAAAAACATTAATAAATAATACCTTTAATGCTGATAGGGCAGTAATCTTTGATGCACAGAAGAGCTCAGTGCAGGTTTCCTGACTAGAGCTGCTTTGTGGGAACTGAAGGCTTCTTCATCCCCAGTGAGAAGCTAAATAAACAAAGGCAGGCAGATCGTCTGTGGTGACCATGGGGCACTGCTGGACACAGGATTTGCTCCTTCCCCATGGGAATGATGGGGCTCTCCAGCTCACCTGAGCCCCAGATCTGTGACTGTGCAGTAGCAATTCTTAAGGGAATTCCCAGGAAAATTTGTCTGATGACAGGCACCAGAAACCAGCATTCCCAAATCTAGTTGAGGTCTTTCCTCCTGTGGTCAAGTATGCATTAAATCAAGCCAAGGTAAACAACAGCAGAGTGTAAGAATATGTTACTTAGCAGAGATGGCACCCGTGGGAAGGTGACATCTGAACTTCCCTTTTTCCACCACAGGGATCAAAAACACAGTAAGCATAAAACACACTTTTGAACAAAAACACGATGTTTTACAGCACAGTTTCTCAAAAAGTCACGTTTAGAAATAAAGTCACCTCTGTGCAAGCAGGTAGAAGAACCACACCCTTCACCACAGGGATCTGACAGGAAGATGTTGCCTTGGACTTCCCTGGGAAGGGAGCATGGCATGGGACAGCCTGCTGCTCCTCAGCCTCATGGAAGGAGCAAGACAGGTTTTACAGAACATTTAAGCGACTGACTTTTAAAACAAAATCTGCCTCCTTCTGTACATATGCCTAGAGGTAAATAGCATTTCAGCTGACTCATGGCATCAGATTCAGGGGGGAAAGCACATGGCTAAGCTACAGGAACCTTACCTGTGTGGAGAGTGCCAGCTGTAGTGGTATAATGGCTGAAATGGTGTAGCCAAAGACATCTATTGTTAACAACCGGCCAGAAACCAGCCCTTCCAGCAAGCACATAGCTGATCCAGAACCCCGAGGGAAAAGGCTAAATCCCATTATAAATCCAGTTGCCTGTAATTTTGTTTTCTGCAATTCTAAGTGGAACATCAAACCCCCTTGGTGAGTCACAGGAAAGAAAAAAAAATTAAAAGAGGTTTTCTTTTGAATGTTTTTGGTGCAAGAAACAAATCCTGTTTTTTGGTAAGCATTATAAATAGAAATGTTTAACTGGAAAACGGAGCCTGGATTAGGGCCAAAATAAGATGGAATCCAGGAAGTTAAACAGACTCGGTGATTTCCAGCCCTAAAAGCCTGCTAGCATCTTTACAGAGCAAACTGGGGATTCCTGTCTGCAGGACTGTGGCCAGCATGGCTGGTCATGTTCCTGAGTGTGGGACAAAGGTGCGAGGTAAATCTTTCCAGTATGAAGCGGGTACCCACGGCCGTTCTGTGGCAGCCATGGCAAGACCACAGAGGTTTCACAGCTGGCAAGATGTCACAGTTCACAGAAGGGCAAACATCTGAAGCAGCACGTTTAACTTCTGTCCCGCTGCAGCTAAACTGATTTAATCAGAACTGTGCTAAAAATCCCTCATGCCTCCCACTCCCGCTGCCACAGCGCACACGTGGCTCTCTCACACATGGCCACAACGACTTTTAAGTGCTTGCACAGGGGTGAGAAACCATCACAGCCACTTGAAAATGATGTGATGGCTTCCAGCCCCTTCTGCAAATTAGAGAGTGCGAGACACAAAATGGTAGCAGCACAAACAGCAGCTCCAACTGCCCAGCCAGAGCAGATTCTCCAGCCAGAAAGGTATTTCTGCTTTCCACTGACTACTAGATTTTGAGTAAAAACAGTTAAACACTCCATTTGATTCCTCCTTAAAAGGAACTTACATTCCTTTTAAGAGTGAAGAAAATCAAAAGCCACCTTACACTGTATACCGGGGAAAAAAAAGGAAAAAAAATTGTTCTTGTTCAAAGTTTACAAGAGTGATATTTTGAGGGTGTATTTTAGGAAATAAGCCCATTAACTTTCAGTAGACCTTGTTCTGTCACAACACTAAATGAACTCTAAAAATTGGGACTCCATGTGCCTAATAAATTTATATTAAATGATTCATTTCTAAAGCCTCCACAATCTCTGAGGAATAAAAGTACAGGTGAATATAGCAATTATTTTCTTGCCTTGTCTCAAAATAATTCCTAAGAGTTTCAGTTTCTTTCTGTATCATTCTGTAACCTCAGCCTGCAATGAAAAATTAAATGTGCATTCCTGGGTGCTAAGCAGCCTGTAAATTTTATTAAACCAGAGAAAGAGATGCTACTGTAAATTTTGTGAAAAGAAAGAATATGTTATAAAATTAAGAGATTTAAAAATTCTTTATCTTATTCGGACAGAAGCCTCAAAAATGGATACTGGAGGGCTGCTGTTGAAGCTGCTGTAGCAATGTCGGAGAGAGCAGCAGTGAACTTCTTCTATCCCTGTTTTCTCCCTCAAAGTTGCCCAGAAAATGTATGCACATGAACAGTCATCAGTTAAAGGGTAGGATGCCATGACATGGGAACTCAGAGACTAAGGCAATGAGGAATTATCTGCATTTCATAGGAGGGGTGGAGTTTTAGCTCAGTTTAAAAAAACTAAGCACTCATAGGCAGTAAGCAGGGAAATCTCTAGACCAGTAGTAGACAGGTGATGGAAAATGGAGTATTGGTGAAGGCCAAGGACAAAAAGGCTGAGGGTCAGCATGAGCTGACAATAATAGTTCAACAGGGCAACACATGGCTAGAGGGTAGCAGGGAAAGGAGTTCACAGATATCTCAGAAAATAATAATTACCAAAATATATTTACTGTGTGGGATTTTCCTCTTTCCTCTAATCTTTCCCCTGTTATCGTGCAGGATTTGGAGATACCTGGTACATTACTGATATTAATCCATACACAAAACGAGGGGGGGAAAAAGTAACCTGAATATGGTTACATGAATTTAAGAAAATAGACTTAATGTCACCCTTGAGTCTTGGCTGCAGTAAATGGAACACAGTACATCAGAGAGAAATGGAGAATCAGTGACAAGTTTGAATACAGTCTCTGAGACAAACCTTTTTCATGCACGTAAAAGAGGAGAGAGACATGAGACTATGAAACTCTAGAACTGGGGTGGGGATAAATAAGCAGCTTGTAAAAAATTTCATGAATTCCAGCAGTTGTTTTGTTGTCTGCTTGGCTTTCCACATACCAAGTGACTCCATAAAATTGGTGGATTCTAGCCTTAAAAATGCATTTCACTGAAAACAGCATTCTACAAGTGCTGTGACATATTTGGCATCCAGAGAGGGAGGTTGTGGCAGTCAGCTGTAAGAGAACACTGATGAAGTCTGGCTTTGGAAGGTTCCTCTTGGTATGAGCATTAACAGTTTGTGCTCCCAGGGGATGATGCTTGGCTTATAACATCAAAGAGGGAAAGAAGTTGACACTCATCATACATGTTGAGAAAGGTCACACATTTGAAAACACTAAGTAACAACCAGTTCAAATAAATAAGAAGCCACACACTGCTGGAGAGTTGCCCCTCTGCAACCTGTTTTGGTCATCAGTACAGAAAAGAAGGGATATGTGCTAAAGAGCAAGCAGGCCAGTTAGGCAGATGGACAGCTGCTAGAAGAAGATAGATAAACTTAAACCCTGTTGACATCTACAACAATGTAAAAGCAGTAATGTGGATTCTGCTGTTTAAAGGCACAGAACAGATGATGGAAGTAATTTTTTATTGGATCAAGGTATTTCTTGGCATTTCCCATTTAAGTGCCTAAGTACTTGCTTTATGGTTTAGTCTTCCTGACACGTCTCAGGACCATGAATCTGTCTCCACTCACCAACGTTTTACCTCTGATCACTGATGCTGCAGCTTCCCATTCCTTAAGAAATCTGCAGGATTTTTTTTTCATCAGACTTCCTCTCTGTTGGCCTCAGGCTAAACCAGGCTGAACACATGGTGAGAGCAAGAAAGAGGGAAAGAAAGGAAATGTAAAGCAGAGAAAGAAGTCCCATTTACATACAAAGAAGAGCTGTTTAGGAAACATCTAGTGTTTTCCCCTTCCAGCTACCCTACTGATAGTTTGGCTGCCACGAAGTAGAAGAGTAAAAGGCTGCATCTGTGGGAAAGAGAGAAGTATTTCCAGTCTGTAGATGTAGAAGCAGATGAAGGATTTTCCTGGGAGAGAAACTGCTTTGTGCCACACTTAATGTGCCCCAACCAGATAGGTATCCTGATGAGCTTAGACTAGATTTCCAAATTTCCAAAATTTGATGGGAGTGAGCACTAAGAATCAGAAGTTTTCTGATTCTTAAGGCTGATTTCAGGCAACTTCTTTTCATCCTAGTTTTGGAGCTGTGACTATTTCTGTCCATTGCCTGCAGTGAGCCAGAACCCCAAATGTCCAAGTAGTAAATTGAAAGAATCACGCAACAGCCTCATAAACTTGAAGGATGTAGCAGGAACAACCAAGCTGGGACACTGTCTGGTCCACACCCTGGTTGGAAAATAGGAGATAGCCAACATTCTCCCATATAAGGGATAAGATTGGAAAATTAAAACTGCCTTCATGTGGCTCTAATAAAGTCCAAGGAGAAGAGCGGGGCAGAGCATCTCAGATCAAGAAGGGCAGAGTGAACAATATGCAAGTATCCAGATTTGCAGTTCTGCAGGTCAGCTACAAGAAGACTGGCATAGTCCTCTTGTCCTACAGGTTTTAGCTCACAGCACTAAGATCAGAAATCATCCCAGCTGGACACAAAAAAAAAAAAAAAAAAAAAAAACAAAAAAAGAAAACACAAGGGTTATGGTCATAACCAAATCAATAGTTTTGAAGAATTACTGAAAGAATCTGGAGAATTTTTGTCTTTCTCACTTTTTATTCAAAGAGTTTTGTCACTTAATGGCAACTGTAGAATTGTTTCTTACATGGAAATTAGAGACCAAACTGATCACATAGAGAACACGGTCTTTAGTGAGAGGTGGGTACCTAAAACAATAAAAAATCCCAAACCAAAATAAACAAAATCAATCAAACAAGCAAAATAAGACAAAAAAAGCCCCAAGCACACAGAGGAAAATTCAAAGAAGAAAAAAATGCTATTGCATAGACTGGGCAGGAAGAAAGAAAAGGATGGCCAAAGCTGCATATGTGGAACAGGTAGAATGAAATACAGATTCCCTCTTTAGGCTAACATCTTCAGTCAGCAAGGAAGAGAAACAAATTCCAAACATCCAAACTCCAAAAAGTGAGAATCAAAAGCTTCCCCAGAATGAGCCCTACATCACTTGCTCCATGTGGTCCTGCTGCCTTCCTTTTTCCCTGTCCTACTGAAGCAACTGGGTTTGTTTCCTCTTCACATCCTCATGATCTAGCTTGCCAATGCAACAGGAAAGTAAAGTGTGTTTCCCTCTCCTGCAAGCCAGATAACTGCTGGGCTTTCTTGGAAGCTTTTCATTCTCAAAGAAGAAAGGATAAATATTACCAAGAGGTGGCTGCTCACAGTGTCTCTGATGCCATAGAAATTTTCAAGACATGCACTGCACTTAGGTGCACAATGATTTCTCTGAGTGTGACCTAAAAAATTTGCCATTGTTGGAAAAGAGCATGTTTCTCACATATGTTTGGCTCAGTCACACAGACACCAGACATTGCATGTAATGAGGCTTGCCATAAAGACCAAGGAAAAATAATGAGCATGTGACGTAGGAGTAGAACAGTGTCTGACCTGAACAGTTTTCAAAAACTTTCCATGAAACATACTCTGCACAACTGGCCAAGTCAATGGTCTCAGCTCCAGTATGTAAATTTAGTTCCTTTCCTAAATCCATTCTGGAGCAATGCCACCCAAAAGGTCAGGTTGCTGTATGTTTCAGTGTCACATGATGCAACTCAGGGAAATGACAGCTACAAAAACTATTAACTTCAGTGGGACTTTTCCAATAAAATAAAATAAAATTTTAAAATAATGGAGAAAAAAGGAACAAATAAACTAGGGGTTTCATACTTGAAAGGAGAAAGGGAGTGAGAGATTTCAGGGACAGAAGCACCAGAGGAATGGAAAATATATGATGGTATGTTACTGAGTCAGTCATTTAAACCTATTTTATGCTTGGTGGCAAGAACAGATAGCCTAGGGACATGATTCATCACATCCTAATGAAGACATCTAAAACAGGTCAGATGAATTCTGTTGTAAAAGAATTTATTTTTCTCTGCAGTGTTATAAACAGTCTAACGTGACTAGATCAGAGGTAGGTCCCAGTCCAGGATAGAACAAAAGTGCATGACACGTTCAGAGGTTAGATGGATCCCACCCAAAGCTGCTGCTCCAAATTGACATTGTTTCATTGTTTAATTGTTTTCTTCTTGCTGTCAGCGCTGAATTCACTGGCATGCAGCAAGGCCAGCAAACCACTGAGAGAAACAGCCTCAGCAAGAGGAGCTATGCCCATGGCTAAAGAAGTGAAGAGCAGAAGAAGATCAAAGACAATCTGTGATCTTGCCTGTGCAAGTAGCATTTTGAACATAATCACACGAAACAGGACCTTGACAGGTCATCTGGTCCACCCCTTGCTCTGAGGCAATATTTATCAGACTTTCTAGCTCTGAACTGTTCTTGTCAAATATATGTCCAACTTGCACTTAAAAAGCCTCCAGGGGAGAGAGGTGCTGTTCACTTCTCCTTAAAAATACTTTTTTTTTTATCCTAGCTAGCCTAAATTTCTCTTACTGCATTTTACATGCTGTTTTCAGAGGATGAGGATAAGAGATTATTATCTTCTTTTTAGCAGCTTTTACATAGCTGAAGGCAATCTTCCTCCAGCTTCTATTCCTGAGGCTTCTTTCAGGAACTTTTTCAGTCTTTCACTGTACATGATGCCTGCTAAAGCTGGGGCCATTTTCATTTCAAAATTACCAGTGGCAATGCTGAAATTAATCCAGTGTGGATAGATCTTGCCTTTCTTAGATACTGCTGAATCATCCTATAAATGTTAATTTATCCATTTAGCCTGACAAGCACTCTGAGTTACTGGGAAGTACAACAAGCCCTGTTTTACACAGGAGCACACGAGGCAGAGGGGATTTGTGGCTCTCCATCCTGTTGGTATCTCCACCACGTTCTAACTGCAAGATCCAAGCAGCACCTGCAGTCTCATCCCTTAGGAGGCAGGAAGCCAAGAGCCCATGGTGTGCTTTGCCTGGGCGTTTGTGATCACAGGGCAGCACAGGGCAGCTTTTCTACAGGACAGAGGGATCCATGCACAGACCAAGGGCAGGATTTTAAAAGCCATCCAGACATTGTGCTTTTCAGAATTGTAAGGGCTAATTCCGTTTAACTTAGTCAGGTACTGAATATATTTATATAGCTAATGATACAGATGTGAAAAGTACTTAAACACCTTCCTCATGATCATTTAGGCACCCTGGTAATTTTAGAAATTCCAGTAGAATCAGCCTATCCACTACATCTGGACTGACTGTGAGGTCTGCAGCTCTTCACATGTTCATTTGCATCATAGCCTCAATATTTTACAACTCTACTATCAATTCGGTGGATCCTAATACCATTCAAATAGGTGTTCCTAATACCATTCAAATTGGCGTTCAGAAAGATATCTTCTAAAGATTAATCTAGTGTTTGCATGACTGAAACTGAAGCACTTCGTGCTTTGGGCATGTCATTACTGGTGAAAAAGCAAGGTTCCATTCCAGGTTCTGGCACTGCTCTTGGAGTTTGCAGCAACAACATGTGGATCCCTTCTCTTTAGGGATGAGACTGTCAATAGATATTGCTGAGAAATACACCAGAAATGGAAGGGTGAAGGGAAATGTGTAGTATCTGGTTTTGTCTAGCTTCCACAAGTTTATTAGTCCTGATAGGACAGCAGCAAATCACACTTTAAATCACAATGAATCTCTCTAAAACCATCCTCAGAAAATACAGATTTTGCATTTTAGAACAGGAAACTGAGCACTTATGAGCCTGCTGACTGATTCAGTAACACCAGTAAACACATTACTAAAATGAGGAATAAGCTTTGTGAGACATAAGCTTCAGGTAATTGGAGACCATCCTGATCTATCACATGTAAATATTTTATTTTCATTACATAGTCGATGAAATATGCTCAGCTTTCAAAACCTAACAAGCATTCAGAATTCTTCACTCCGAACTTTGTCTTGGCAATAGTGACTGAGAAGGAATGTTCCAAAGAATCATTTTATCCTCTTTCATATTACTTTCTGAAATATCTTCAATTGTGTGGCTATGAAAAATGTCGGGATGGCTGACTTGAACAGTCACGGCGTTTCACTTTTATTTTTTTCTTCTTTTACATGGGAAGCGTTAATGTAAGTAGCCACACCATACTTACAAGAGCAGATTGACAAATCGGCTTTTTGTTTCTTGGCTGGCTTGAGGGGACTTTTGGATGGGAGGTCTTATTCCTGTCATGCAGCATGGTGACAGCAGCAGGGATGGACAATGAATATGAATGGGACACCGGGGATGCTGTCACCTCCACAGCCACCCTGCCCGCCCCGTGGTACCGCCGCCGTACTCTCAAGCTCCAGGGAATCTTCTGGTGTTGGAACCAAAACATTCCCTGCGGAGAAACGAGCCCTCCCTCCAAAAGGGAGAATTAGGGCATTTCCGTGAAGTTCGAGCCGGGGAGGAACGGGCGGGGGAGGAAAGCCGTGTGCGCGCCAGGGATAAACAAACACGGGGGCACACTCGGAGCGAGCGGAGCGCCCGGGCCGGGCCGGGGCAGCGGCGGGGCGGGCTCCAGCGCGCCGGGCCGCCATGGCGTGAGGGGCCGGCGGAGCGGCGGCGGGAGGAGGAGGAGGAGGACGGGGAGAGGTACGGAAGGAGGGCGGGGAAGCGGGAGGTGGAGCGGGAGGGGGGAGTCACTTTCTTCCTGCGCTGAAAAACGCACCCCTCACCCCCCTCCCCGCTCCGTCCCCCGGGGCTGCGGAGGAGAAACTTTCTGACGGACGCTCGGCGCCGGGTGGGGGCCGGGGGCGGTGAGTGCCCGTGCGGGGCTGGGGCCGGGGGCGGTGAGTGCCCGTGCGGGGCGGGGGTGGCGGGCGGTGAGTGCCCGTGCGGGGCGGGCAGCGCTCCCGCGCCTCCATCGCTCCCGTGCCCCCATCGCGCTCCCGGGGCGTGGGCGCCGCTGGCCGGAGCGCTTGGAAAGCACGGTCTGTCCGAGCGCTGCCACCAGTACACGGTCCCCAGGCCCAGGGCAGTGGCGGGAGCGGCTCCAGGTGCCGGCGGGGCCGGGGCGTCCCGCTGGAGCAGCCCCGGGCACGGACGGGCTTTTCCCGGCTGGGCTGGCCGCGGCGGAACGGAGCTGCTGTCGGGGCACCGCAGGACGGGCCCGCAGCCCGGGGGAGGTGCGGGCGTGCGGGGGACGTGGCGCTTTCTGTGCGAAGCTTCACCTGCGGGCGCCGTGGGTAACAGCTCTGCTCCTCCGCAGCACCGGGACCGCGCAGCCTCCGAGCCTTTCGCCGAAGAGTTCAGCCTCCCAAACGTGTGTGTGAAAGGTAAGCAGTAGCATCCTTGTCTTGCACCTAGGCAAGCTGAGAGACAGGAACAGAGCGACTTGCCCGATGCAACTTCCTGCCACTTCTTCGTTATTTTTTTTAATTGGGAAAGTTTTAAGTGAGCTGGGACCAGAGCTGTCAGCCCGGGAAGCTCAGTCTTCTCAGCCCCAGGCAGCGAGCTGCAATTCCTATAGCTAGTGTTGCATGAAAGGGGTGCATCATCCCTTGGTGTGTCTCAGGCCAGCTCTTAAAATTCAGTTTGGTATGAATGAAAGTCACCACCCTCTCTGTTCTTCTGTCGCTCGCTCTTGAAGCAATATAAAACTGTGATATTTTCCTGTGTTTTCAAGTTGGAGTGGCTTCGGTTTTAGCCATAAGCAATAGCAACATAAAAAGTAGTCACAACTGTGAATAAAATACAAGAAATATTGCTCAACCCTGGAGATTTTTCGGTCACGCTAGGAAGATCAACTGCAATTTAAATAACACTAAAATTTTAATGTAGTCTAAACAATGAAAAAGAAAATCTCAGCCTTAATATTGCCACATTATGTTTATCATGCCAACTATTATTATAACTCAGTGAGTATTTCAAAAAAAGGAACAATTCAGCTGAAGGGCAGCAGTGGGAGTCAATAATTCAGATGCTGTTTATTACTCTGAAAGACTCTAGCTGGGTACCCTCGGGCAAGTCACTCCACCTCCCCATGGCTCTCTTTTCTTCCTCATAAAACAGATAAATGTGCTTGCTTGCTTCACAGGGGTGTTGAGAAGTTTAATTAATTAATTAGTTTCATAACTACTTGTAGATCCTTGGCTACATCGTTCTACTGAAGTGCTAAGTATTATTTCAACTAAGAGTTCCCTTACTGTGTCTCATCACTTATACGTGTTTTTTTAAGTGACCTGAATTTGTTGAGTTTTTAGGGGAAATCAACAAAGTAGCAGTTTTGGATTGGCATTGTCTTGACTCTCTGTAAACTTCACTGGGACTTGAAACCAAAATATACTAACCACAGTGTATTTTAATGGGGCAGGGCTACTGGGCCTTTAAAAATGTCATTTTCTTGTTATTCAAAGTAAGTTCTTGCCTTTGTTGTTTTGTTTGAAGTGTTGTGAAGTTTTGCATGATTTTGAATTGCCTTGAGAAACACCTGAGTGCTCTTAAGATAGTATGAGAGAAAGATATGAGAATAGCTTTTAAACACATCTGTATTCTTTACTGTGAGCACTGACCTCAGGAGACACTTGGTGCTGATTTTCCACTACACATTGATATACAGCCTCCTTTACAACCTGTTCTTTGGTTATAGAGAATGTTGCAAGAAAGAAATGTATAAACTGAACCATTTACCTATGGTAAAAGTTGATAGGTTTTGGTTGTCTAGGCAAACTCAGTTTTTATTATAGTATATATTAGTTATTGAAACAAGGTATTGAGTAAATATCTGCACTACAATGGTGAGGAAAATGCATTTTATTACCTGGCCGAATGTTAGATGTGATTTTTATAGGTAGCATAGAGTTATAAGTAAAAATGAGTAGCTGAAAGCAGATTTTAGAGTGACATCTTTGGCTTGGTACTTTTTAAAGGCTCATGAGGTCTGTGTGGACCGTTTCTTTTCCTCGAGGACAATGACAGTAAAACCTAGGTCAGAGGTGGTAAAAAGTGGTTGATATCGCCAGGCAGCTGTTGGGTTGTGAATGAACATAGGAAGTTTGTATCTTGGTAGAGAAATGATCACATCCATCAGTACCCAGCAGTCTGAGCAGTGAAAACTAGGGTTAAATAAGGAGGTAAATGTCCATAAAACTGAAGTGCCCCTTCTCTTAGAAGTGATCTCACTTAACTAAAATTCAGTCACATTCTTAGTTTGTGTATGGAAACTTGCACATCTGGCACCCACAGCATACTATAGCAATGAGCAAAATAAATCTAGTTACTATTGCTATTGTTCCTGGATATTTTGCAAGAAATAAAGCCGGGGTGGGGGGGTGCTGAAGGAATTAAAAAATAAGGAAAAAAACCAGTTTTCTGTAACCATTGTTTTCTTGCTTAGACTGGGTAATCCAAGTGTGTGGTGAGTGAAAGAGGTCATGACTTTTTTTAGCAAATTGTATTTAATTGGTAAATACAGCATCTCAGCAGCAAGTTTGTCCTGGCTGTTCTCACCTTCTTTGCTGTCTCCATTCAGCTGAGGTAGATCAAAGAGCATAGCTACAGCACTGTATTCTCCTAAAGCTGTTAAACCATGGTGCTGCTTCACATTCAAGACTATAGCCACATACTTGTATAAATAATTTACTAATAAATAGTTTAGTATAAATAATTCTGCATTTGACTCCCTTTGAGCCAGTTTTCTGTTTATATGGGTAAACTCTGTACTGATGTCTCTCAGCCCAGCTGGGATAGGGTGAGGTCCTACAGTGCTGCATTAGTAAACCCCCAAGCCCTTGTGTGATGCACTTTGAGCAGATTCTGCTGTGTGCTCAGGATGAGAACTGGGCAGACAAGCCTGCTAGGAAAAGGGAAATTGAGCAAATGCCACCAGAGATCTCTCTCATGAATGCTTGGTCAGTAAAAGTTTAGCAGAAGAGAAGTGCTGGTAACAGAGAGCTGACCAAAGGGGTCAGGTCGTTTTGGGAATCACACAAAGGACAGAGCACTGGAAGTGTATTCTCACATCAGGTGCTGGCATGACACTTTCATCCACTCTTGGGACATGGTCAGGTGTGGAAGCACAGGTACAATGTGACCATTATGTACACAGTCTGAAATTACCTTTGTTTGGTCTTTCTTTCTGTTTTTCCTCTTGCTTAGACTGAGAGTATACAAGAGGAATCAGCAGTAGCATTGTTTAGAGTGGTCAAAGCATTGTAGGTAATTTGACTTTGGTAGGTGTTGTATTTCAGTACAAGAGAAATGTAATTTTAACATACAAGCTCTTTTACCATGGTTGTCCTGGTTTATGCTTTTATTTCGTGGAGGTTTTTTATCAGAAATATTAATAATTCTGAACATTTTATATAAACCTGGTATGCCGCCTTCAGTCTACTAATCAAATGGCTGCTAGAGTTGTTAAAGTATTTTGAAAAGTTGTTCGCAAGTATTTCTGTGGATATCATGTTCCTTTTAATCATATCCTTGCAATCATGGTTCATCCCACCTTTTACCAAAATGATCTGTCCAGTTTCAGTTCTGCTATGAGAGCCATGCCTGCACAACTTACAGTCAGAAATGAGATCATAAGATTCCAAATTTCAAAATTAACCCATAATTTAATGGTTGTGTTGACACCTGCTCACAGATTGCTCATGCACACTGCGAGCAACTAAATTTTGCAGGAACCATGGAACTGTTTAACTCCATCTGCAGCTGGGATTTCTATCCTTGAAAATGTAATGACCACATTTTTCAAGGCTTTTGTTTAGGGTATTCTGGGGAGCACTGGGAGAACAATAATAGCCCTGAAGCAGCTACAGGACAATACATTTTATTGTCTGTCCCAGTTTGTACCCTGAAAAAAGCAGTTGCATATGGGTATATGTGTATTACATCTATGGAGAGAGAGAGGAGCTATATGCTCTGTCTCTCTGTGGAGAAACCCTAGATAATGACATAACAGCAGAATTGTATCAATAACAATGAACAACACACTCATCTGTAGAGAGATGCAGTGACCAGGTAGGGTGATACAGTTTAGGTCTATAACCACAGTGACATTTATCCTGTAACAAATGAACCAGTAGTTCTTCTGTGTAAGTACAGATTTGGGGTCTGCATACTCACGCTCTGAGGTTATCTGTAGATAATGTAAAAGTAAGTGTTGGTTTAAATTGCTTAGATTACAAACTCCTTAGGTTCAGAAACTGACTAGCATCAACATCTTTGGACTTTGCAGGTGCTCCTCTATGCCGCTACAATAATTTAACTTACGTGATTGCCATGGTTTTATCCCAGCTGGCAACTCAGCCCCACACAGCCACTTGTGCCCTCCCTTTAGTTGGCTGCAGGAAATAATTGGAAGAATTAAAGTGAGAACATTTGTGGATTGAGATACAGTCTGTATAATAGATAAAAGCCACACAAAACAGAATTCATTGACCCCTTCCTGGGGGTAGGCAGGTGTTCTGACATCCCCAGGAAAGCACATCCCCAGGCTCCATCACATGGAATGGCTACTAGGGAAGACAAATGCCACAACTCTGAACTCTTCTCTCTTTCTCCTTCTTTCTCAATATTGTATGCTGAGCATGACTTCTTATGTTATGGAATATCCCTGTGGTCAGTTGGGATCAGCTGTCCCAACTGTCCCCTCCCAGCTCCTTGTGCATCCTCAGCCCCCTTGCTGGTGGGGTGGGGGAGAGACAGAAAAATTCTTCACTGTATAAATGTTGCTCAGCAGTAACTAAAACATCCCTCAATTATCAGCACTGTTTCCAGCACAAATCCAAAACATAGCCTCTACCAGGTACTATGAAGAAAATTAACTTTACCCTAGCCAAAACCATCACATGAAAATAACAATAAAGTATTAATATAGTTTTGTGTGCAACACTGCGTCATAAACAGGATATGGAAGCATAGTTAAAATGAGTTTTGATCCCATAGCAACTGAAGGATATGATGCATTTTAGAATTCCTGTGTAATAATATGAAGTTCTGTGGAAATGCTTTACAAATAACAAATAATATCTTAAGCTACTCAAGTTTGTAGTTTTAGATACAGAGAGTGAGAACTGGTTTTGTAACACTCCAGCAGAATGGCATCATTTGTTTACAACATGTTGAAGAGAATCAAATGAAGGACAATTAAAACAATAAGGGAATATTGAAACTGTTAATTATACATGGTGATCAAGAACAACAAATAAGGAGGCTTAAAACATTTGCAAGTATTTGGAAGAGTAAAGGTCAAGGCTAGCAAAGTAGAGTTAGTTGGAAAGAGGATAAAAGTTAAAGTCTGAAATTAAAACACTTGTTGTGGTATCAGAAGTTTCTGGTGTTGTAATCAGCCTCCTCAGAAGTGAGGGAAGATGGATGGCATGCAATTCCCTGGGGCGTGTTAGGCACAAGGAGGAATTCTGGCAGCAGTAAATTGGCTTTCCCCTTTTGCATGTAGGATTATTTTTTCCTGTCCTTTATTTGTGCCTCCTGGGCATTGCCATTGCCATGTGAAGTTTTTCCAGTTCCTCCTGCGCTCCATGGCTGTACCACTGATCCACACAGAGGCTCCAGCCTGGCATTCTGTTCTCTCCAGAAGAGGCATTCTGTTCCCTTGCTCCCTTCTTGTGGTGGGTGGTTGTGCCTTAGGGCTGTGGGCTGCTCTCAGAGGAAACCCTAAACATCATTCCTGATCCCTAACTCCAAAGGGTTCACAGCCTTACTGACCCAAGTGGGCCTCTTTGCCAGGGCCAGGAAGATGAGTTATTTCTCAGTCCTTGCCAAAGGAATATTGTGTCACCACCCAGATTGTGCAGGAGCCTTTGTTCTGTGTTCTGAAGTGCCTCTTACTGTCATGGCCCTACACCCCAGAAGTGCCCCACGTGCTGTAATAGTGTAACACGTGGATTTGCTTGGCTTCTGGGACATTAATGGAGCAAAGGTAGGGAGTATATCCTCTTGGCCTAGATGAAAATTCTCAAACTGCCTTCCTATAGTGTTAACATCTGTGAAAACACTTCTAAAGTAAAAAACAAAACCTAATTTTAATGAAATGGCCTTTTAAAATTATGTCAGCACAGCACAGGATACAGTGCTGGTGTTCTAGAAGGAATCTTTCTCTCGTAGCTTATTGTTTTAAGCCTTCAGTGGTAAAAGTGATTGGGCTTTCATTCACTGAATGTGGATGCCTTTACAGGCATGTCTGCACTGGTTGGGAATGATTATCTGCAAGATTCTAGATGTCAAAATTACTTCTTTAGTCATTCTACAGATATGGAATAAAAGATCCTAGTAAGGGTTAGGAATAGTAGTATTAATGCAACCAAAAAATTAAAAAGCATTTTATACAGGAGGATAAATTGTAAAATAGAAGGAAATTCTAAATTCACAGATTATGGTTTGGACATGCAGACTATTTAAATCATGTTTTCACTTGAGGCAGAGAGAAGATTATGTGTATGTGTGTGCACGCTCTGTTAATTTATATGTACTGTGATAAAATAGACAAATAAGCTTTTACCTGGAAGGAATGAACACATGAAACTTCCATCACAGATGTCTTACAGATCCTACTATGAACTTATAAAAATATTTTGCAGTTGCTGTCTTACCTGTAGCATGGTGGAGAATGAGTGCAACCCTCCATTCTCCTGGAATTATGGTCTGACAAAGCTGTGTACTGCTCTACACAGATCCATTTAATTTTGTGTTAGATCAAAGGACAGACACAAGTTTAAATCTTGACTGCTGACAAGATGGCATATACTGATAATCCCTATAGGAACTGGCTGTTTCTGGTTGCCATTGGGATTTTCATAGCACAGCTGTTAGTCAGACATAAAAGCTGATACAAACTTCTTTCAAGGTATTTCCAATCATTTCAGAACAAGTGCAGTACTAACACCTGGGTACCTGAGCTGTGCTTTATTTATGGCAGATGTAATTCTGAATTATTTTTGGGATTTCTGTATTTAAATTTTGAAATACCTTTGAAATTATATAATTGTAGCATGTTTTTCATAGTGAAAAAAACAGAGGAAGAAATGAAGTCATGTCCCCTGGTGGTTAAGGTTGTAATAGGTGTTTTTCAAGTTTTAAGCAGTGATTTTTACACCTTTCCAGTGTTTTTATTGGAGAGCCGTAAAGTCACTGGTTTTAGCTCACCAGTCAAAAGGTGGGTGAAGGACTTCTGGCTGCTCCTGTCTCTTGGGACGTGGGAGTTCCCGACCCTGGTGTCCTGCTTTGGAAGGGTCTCAACAGTACTGCTTGTTGATGTAGAAGCTATCCAGCATGGGACTTCAGTCAACAGATTGATTGTGATTATTACAGCACAAAGATAAGTTTATAGTTTTATTGGTTCTGCCCCATCATGCACCCAATTATGCTGTATTGGATATGGTTCTCTGGAACCAAGTGACAATATATATATGGGAATTAGTCTCCATTGACCCTTTCACCTCTCTGTTTTCATGGACTTATCTTGCATTCTTTAGTACCAGAATGTCCTTGCATTCAGTTAGAAGACTGAATTGCTCTCCCATTCTTAAATATGTTTGCAAAATATTTAGATTGGTGATGAAACTGACTTTGTTGAACAAAAAATCAGATTGCTTCAAGCTCTTCAGTTGATGTACTTAACTGGCATGATTTTAGAATTCCAGCATTAAATAATGTTGCCAAAAAATTCCAACTGATAATATTCCATGTTGTAGATTCTGCATCTCTCATCAGCAACAAAGTCAATTGCAATGTGCGTGAAAAGATATTTCAGATATTTGGACCAAGTGCAAAAAAAAAGAGATCCTACAGAAGTTTGCTTTTCTCTGCTGTGATCTAACCTACTGCTTCTTGTGTTACATTTTGGCAGTTGCACATCCCTCTCCATTTAATGGAACAATATTCCACACACCTCTCATTGCAATGTTATCCAATAATTTCACAGTTTTGATAGGACAGCATCTGTTTCTGGTGATTGACCATTTCTTGTTGAAATACCTTTGACTTTCTTACCTGTTCTAGTGCTGGGTTCTAAAATTGCTTATTTTAGTTTTAATGCCGGTTCTTGTGATGCAATTTGTAGCAAAACTGTAATGACACTGTTTAGAATGAAACTGCGTGTTATAATATTACAAGCATTGAAAAAAATGGAGTAAAAAATGTTCGTTTTCACTGTCAATAATTTATGAAGTGCAAAGAAATGATGAAATTTACATCCATGCTGACTCGGAGGTCATTTATTAAGGTAAAAGTTTGGGCACTGAACCTGATGATTTGATTTTCATCAGGATGGTGGAACAGATTTTCGTTTAAATATTTGAACACATTTCTTAGGCAAACATTTGTTTATCAGGTATCTCAGGTAACCATAATAAGAACTGTAGCCTTTGTGGAAAATAGTAGTTTCCCAAAAGAAGACAGAGTCTGATGTGTTCATGTGTCCCAGTTCTGGGCTTTGGGAAGATCTTTTATTCAGAAACCTGAATAATCTGTGGTGTTGTAATGCCTCAGTTTCGTGGAAGTTTTAGTCACCTGAAATCCCACCTTTTTTGTTCCTGCCTGTAAATATTGACAAGGTGCCCATGTCAGAGATGGGTCATGGCTAGCATGGGAGATGCCAGCAGAGACACCTGCAGCTTCTGCTTTTTAAGAAGTGTCACAAGTTTGGTCCCAAGTAAAAGCAGCTACAAAGCAGAGTGGCTCTTCAGAAGTGATACTACAGAAAACCATGGCTCCTTACCTGTTTTTAATCACCCACAAGAAGGTCAGATTGCTTCAAGGACAGCTGTGCAAGCTGGTGATCCTAGCAGTGCCATCATTTCCTCTCCCTCCTCCTCTGCCCCTCCTTCACTCCTCTGCTCTCACCGATGGAGTGACGCTTCTGTGCTCATGTGGCAGGAGTAAATAGGTCTCTCTTTTATTTTAAATAGTTTATTTGGTAAAGTTATCTGTGTAAACTAATGTTTAGTTTAATTAGTTGTTTCAGTTTTACAATACTTTTTTTTTCTTTTCCTACAGCTGAACATCTACATGTTGATGCAGATGGGGAGAACTAAAATTGTTAAGATTTAATCTCTGTTGGGGTTTTTTTTCTGCAATAATTGATGTTTTTTACTGTTTGTTTCTGCTGGCAGTGGAGTTGAAATCATGCAAAGTACCCTTTCAATCAACAACTAAATGACAACACATTCAAAGCATACTGGATAATATGATTTTCTTTCATGGGCAAGCATCCTTCATTCTCCTTTTAATTTTTAATACTTTGTCAGATCATGGTTTCCTCAAGGAATAAAATCCCCTCGTTTTCAGAAAAGGTTGAGTTGCTTGGTGAAGTTTTTCTTGGAAGATGTGACTGGTAATGATGCAGTGTAATATGAGAGTAAGAAATTCCTTTAGCTTTAAAAAATGGTATTGTGAGTGCACATTAAATGATCAGAAGGCCCAGACTCCCAATTCTTTCAAGCCCTGTGTATCAGGCAAAGTACAAAAAAATTGTAACAAGTTCACTCACAACTGGTAAGCTGGAGCTTATGTGGATGGCTATCTGCACAGATCCAGCTCTACCTAAGCTATGCTGATATCCAGGGTTCAGAGGATTGCATGGAAAGGAAGGTGCACTCCCTTCCAGCTGCCTCCTGCCATCCTTCAGTCACACCAGGCTGAGCCCTGCTAGGTTGTGGGACAGGGCTCACTGTCCTTAGTGAGCTGTGGCTGCTGAGTTAGTCTTCTTATCATAGGACGGGTGCCAGTATAATTTAACCAAGAACAAATGATTTTGTGTTCCTGCTTTTGCCACTGCCATTGACTTTCTTCCAGATCATGACTCTGAATAAATATACATAAATGAATAGGTTTGTTTTCAGTTATTCTGTTGTTAGCCTAAAGAATGTGGTGCAGTGGTTCCTCCTCATGTAAAGGTAAAAAAAAGGGTTTACTTTCTCAGTGAAATGTGCACATGAATAAAGGGTGAAAATGTGGGAGGCTACTGAATACCTAAGAGTACAGACTATGACTTTTTGGCAACACTGGATGTGTTTGGTGATGGTGTAATGCTGGGAAATGTGTGTTCAGATTTGCAAAGGAGTTCTGGGAAACTTTACTGTATATTCCCTAATCGTTGGTCAGAAATAACTTAATTTAGGGAGCTCTTAAAACCATCCCTAAATTTATGTATGTTCTTAATTGTCACTGATGTGCAGAACACTTACAGAAATCAAGCCAAAGGAGAGAATGTATGAAGTCCTTACTGCTAGCTGGGTTTTTTTTTTCTGCTTGTGTGAACCAGGAAGGTTTTTTCAATAAATGGTTAACACAGAAAAAGCTATAGGCATTTTTGGCTTTTTTTGAGGTATTTTTTAGGTTCTTTCCTCTGCCCACAGTTCTAAGGATCACAGAGACTTTAAAAAAACTGTAGTGGGTTTTTTTATTATTATGACAAAGCAATTTTTTCATCAATTAAAAAAAATACATCATGTTTCAACCATAATGTATTGCTTTGGCTGGTTTTTACCTCCTTCCTCTCAAAATATATTGTTGTATAGTTTCCTTCAGCATAGAGAAGAATACAAGTAGTTTTGAGTAGGTCTGGATAATTTGTGGTGCATGTGTCTTTTTGTATGTGTGTATGTGGTAAGAGACTCTGTAGATACAGTAAAAGTGTTACCAAATAAACCAGCCTGTGATAATGTGTCCTGTAGCAACTGGTTTACTTCCAAAACAGGGCAAAATGTACTTGCAAAATGCATTAAAATACTATGAAAATGTCATCTTCCCTTACACTGTTTAAACAATTATGCTGCTCACTGTAATAGATAAATTTAAGCAGTTACAGGGTACAGTATTATTTGTAGGTACAAATTCACAAGAAATTATGTATTTCACGGCCAAAGAGATTTGCTCACAAGTTAATTTTAGGATCTGAGCACAAAAATCTAGAGGGTCTGGGCACCCAGTAGTCATGAAGGGTCCTTGTCTGTCAAAGTTTTCTCATATAAATGACTGTTGAAACAGGATGTGGGTCTCTAAGGTTTTAGCAGTCTCAGCTTCTATTAGAAAATTTTGGCTATGGAATAGGGACCTGTGGGGAGAAGTAAAAGGTTGCTTTGTACTTCAACTTCCTACAAGTTTTATGACTGAATCCTATGAAGCTGATTTTCCATGGGAGAAAAAAAAAAGTATCTGTTTTTAGGTTTTCTTTCCTTCTATTTCTCCTTTTAATAATTGAAAACTACTGTTCATTATTTACATAAAACTGTCTCACTTGAGCCTGCTTTCCATAACCTTTTCCCTCGTAAGAATTCTAGGAATTTGCTGGCTTTCCTCAGGGGGATCTTGACCATGTTTTATCTGTGACTTTAGGCCAGATAGTTGGTAATTTCTACAAAGTAACTTACTATGTTTAAATTGCATTTGCCTCTGCATAGATTTCTCATTTGAGCACATTTCAAGAAATAATGTACATAGAAGAATATGCATTTTAATACAATGTTCAGCCTTCTTGGTAACTGGCAATAAATCTCCACATGTAAAATGGAAAGCCCTTTGGAAAAAAATACTAATAATGCAAACCCCTAAATGCCTGGAAGGCAAAGTATTTCAGCTGTTTTTCTAAGACTCTACCACTTACTGTTTCCCTTTTTGACTCCTGGCTTGCTCTTTTCTTTTTTTAAAATGAGGACGTGTCAGAACCGGAGGCCTTGAGCCCTGTATAAAGTGACCCCGGCGCAAACCTCCAGCATTCCTCATCTTTCCCTCTCTCCAGCTGCTAACATCAGCCAAGGCAGCACGCAGGCCTGGCTGCCGCCAGTTTCCTGGCTCTCTCCCTGCCTCCTCCCTTCCCACCCTGCTCCCCTTGCCAGTGCAGTCAGCGCTGCTTCGTATTAGGCACCGTTGCAATGATTCCAAATCTCAAGTACAAGAGCTGTTGTTGTGTCCCTTCAGCTGGTATCAGCTACCAGAGGGCAAGGTGTGGGAAAGAAGGGGCTTTCTTCAAAGTGTTGTTTCTCTTGGGTGAATTGCTGTTTAGATGTTTCCTCTGATGTATTCAAGTAGATATGATTTGAAAGTCACCTGGAGAATACATGGGGTTCTTTAGGTAGAATTATATTTCCTGAATGGTAGCATCTCACAGATTCATTTTCTAACTCGTTCTTTCATGTCCGTCTACCACAGGACATTTCAAAGATGGTTTGGCTGCCATTGAGACCTGGAGATCTGATGCCACAATGAGGACTCACACACGGGGAGCCCCAAGTGTGTTTTTCATACACGCGGTTTGCTTCGCCTTTGCCTGCGGCGCCAGGGAGGACCAAGACACGATGGTTCCTTTTGTCAACGCCAACTATGACAGCTATCCCATGCTCTACTTCTCCAAGGGGGACGTGGAGACCCTGCGGCTCCAGGCCAGCACCACGCACCAGCACATTGCGGCTCGGCTGATGGAAGCAGTGCAAACCATGCTGTCAAATCCCCTGGAGTACCTTCCTCCCTGGGACCCAAAGGAGTTCAGCGCTCGCTGGAATGAAATTTATGGCAACAACCTCGGGGCCCTGGCAATGTTTTGTGTGCTCTTCCCTGAAAACATGGAGGCCATCAACATGGCTAAGGATTACATGGAGAGGATGGCAGCTCAGCCTAGTTGGTAGATTTTTGTCTTTTTTTTTAAAAGTTATTCTTACTGTATAAACTGCTTACACTTGGAGGAGTGAGTGTATAAGTGAATCACTTAAATTATTTCTGTTGTACTAATGTTCATTTTAACAGTGACTAACTTGACGAATGCATTTACCCCTGTTGGGACCAGCAGTGACATGCAGCTTTTCACCATCACTGGACTTCTCTTCTTGAAAGTTGATGCTGAAAGGAACATGATTCTTTATGCACCACCCTGTTTGTGGTAAAAAAACAGAAGTAATCTAAACCCACTCTAAATCAGAAGGAAGAGTTTCACATCTGTTTTGTAGCAAGAGGTGCTAAAAGTGTTACTTCTAAATTTTTTTTTTCCTCCAGCTCCATACATATCTTTTGGGTACTAGTTCTTCTTTAGGAAGAATACAGGAAAGGGGGACCTATGAAAAAGTTATAATTGGGTGTAGGTAAAAATGACACTCTTGGGCTTCTGCAGTCTGCTCTAACATCCATCTGAGCTTTAGTTCAGGCTGGCAGCTTCGTTTGGCAGCATGGTTCTTGGGCCTCTCCTTAAGATATACTAGGACATGATCATTGTCTATCTGATTACTGGAAATGCCTGAGTAACTGGTATTTTGATGACCACTTCTGGATTAACTTCACTTGGATTTGAGTTGTCATCCCTACAAGTTGCTCTGTCTTCTCTGTGCCACATTCTTTCTATGGGAACAGAAGTTAATGTTCTCACTATAAGAGTGATTCTAGAGTTGAGACCCCAAGGTCTCCTGCTTTTCATACCCACCTGCAATTTATCTCCTCTTTTTGCTCAGGCAGATGCATTTCCCCTACATCCCTGCAGCAGCTGCCACTTGGCACACCTTGCAGACAATGGTCCAGGATTGCTATCACTGTGGATAGGTCAGAGGTTGGGAATGTGGGCTTTGCCAGGAGGGTGGCATCTGCCCAGGGCAGCGAGATAGGGCTGGATGGGGCATGGCTCCCTTCCTACAGCTCTGTGGTGACAGCAGCTCGGCAGAAGTGTGAGTCAAGATTCAAGTCAGCACAGGAGGAGAAGCATCAGCTGTTCAAGCAGTGTTCATTGCTCAAACTACTATTCCTTACCCTCTGGTAACCAACTAGTAGTATCCTATAAATGTTATCATTCCATGGGCCATCACTGGAATAATGCTGGATTTGAGCTAGAATTTGGGATCTCTATCCTCCTGATGGACATTATTGAAAAGCCATGATAGTGTTTGGGTTCCCCTGCAATAAGGATTAAAATGGTGAATGCATGAGCTAGAAATACATGAGCTAGAGCAAAAGAAGTGATGGGAGACAGCAGGGACACACTGTCCATATATTGCTTGCATGTCACAGAAGACAGGACATGGGATTTAGGAAGGAAAATATTGTCTCAACAGTGGTGGTAATTTCCAAAATCTTCCACTGAAGCATAGCAATGCAAAGCTTCAGTGTTAGCTCTGGAGACAGTGTGGAGACACTTTCTCTTGGCACACTGACAGAGGGATATAGCTTACAGAGGTGAATCCAAGGATATGTGACCATCTCCAATAGGAGACAGACTGCTCCAAAGTCAACACCGTCCTCCTTAGTTTCATTGTTCACACACTTTCTTAACTTGTTTTGGGAAGGCTGTAGTTACATGGCCATCTGTTTTAATGAAATAAGAAAGAGGGGGAAGCATTATTTTGAGTAGGAGGACTTGTTTGTGTCTGTTTCTTTCAGTTTCCTACATCTTACTCTCTGTCTCAATATTTAAGTTCCTTATGTCCTGTGATTCCTGCCCTGGATTAATTGTGGTTGTTCTGTCCTTTGTTATAATGCTCTCCCTTGTCTCAGCAGACCAGATACCAATCAGAACCAAGCAGATATCCCATTTCCACTTGGCTTTGATGTTATTTACTTGCCTCCAAGTACTGTTTTTTCTCAAGCAAGTATCTTGCATTACCTTGTTGAAAGAAAAACCATGCTTTTCCCATCTTTCCCTTCTGGTGTAGACATCCCATTCAGAAATCAATCAAGGTTTAATCAGGGTTCTCTGTTTGGCAAAAGAAGTGGCTGCAATATGCTCAGTACTAGTGAAAGTGCAGGAGGAAATTTTAAACATAGGCAATAGAGCTGGGCTAAGCTGGCCTTTGTATAACCTCCAGCTGGCCAGCTCCTCAAATGCTGTGGCAGAAACATGGATCTGGTTTCCATTTTTGTTTTCCCCCTGAGAACTTATGTCTGAATGCTGTCAGCATGGAGTTTATACTGTAGCCCCATCAGTGGTGGCAGTAATACGGATCTTTCTCCCTTGTCCAACAGTGGTTTTCAGAAAAGTAGGAATGTGACATCTCTGAGGCTGTACTGCACTGTCTGGCTTTGCTCAAATAGGCTGGATTAGAGAGGCTGAAGGACTGGGCTGGCAGATTATGTAAATCTGTTTGTCCTAAGAAACTCAATTTAAAAGTACCAGAAAAGGTTACTGCACGTACTTCTCCACTTAGGATAAGACTAGGAGAATAAACATGATAAATACGAGTTATGGCAGTTATATCAGCTGTTCTGGCAGTGTCAGAGTGGTGGAATTTTTTGTCCAGTCTGTCTAGGCATGTTTAGTTTTCCTCAGACTTTGGGAAAATACCGTTCTGTATGATATATTATGATTATTGTCCTTATTAAATAATTTGAGGGCACATGTCTTCTGATCAGGAGGGTGAAAAGAAGGAGGGGTCTTGGTGTTGCCTGACTTTGGAGCCTTGCATGTTAGGAGGGCCCTCTGCCATAACATTTTATTTCATCAGGAAAGAGGGCTTTTCCAAAGAGGTATCCATAAGGTAAGTAAAATGGGGCCTCTCCTTAGACCTCCTCATTAATGTAGGTGCCAAGACTGACATGTAAAATTTCTGGAAAAATATATCTTTTTTGTCACTGACAGATTCATCAACATGTTGGAAAGTTAAATCTGGCACTGACAGATTAATTCTTTCAGCAGTATAATCTGGATTTCTTTTGACTTCTGCTGTCATGGCATTGACTCTAAAATAGCTTTAGAATTAAAAAAAAAAATTCATCTTAATGAGTTTTCTCTAGTTTTTGTGGCAGTGTTGAGTAAAATATAAGCCTTACCAGAAAACAAAAGTATATGTTTTTAATATATGCACTAGTTGAATAAAAGAAATATGGTTTAAAATGTCAGTGGTTATTTGTTTCAGAATGCTAGGAGACTAAGGAGACTGACATTTTAAATTTATTCTTTACATTAGTAGAATCTTCAATAGTCCAAATATCCCAGGATACAATTGTGAGAAAGTCTGCTGGTAATTGATATATACATGGAAGGGGCATGTAATTAAGAGCTCTGGTCCGTTCTCATCTATTAACGTAGTCATTTTAGGTCACATAATAAAGTACACCCATAACTGAGTTCCCATTTGTGTCAACTAACAGAGGTTGAGCCGTTTGTCATAACAACCCATGTGGACAGGCATGCTGCTCATTAGCAGAGCATCCCTAATGGCTACATCCTAGAGTAGGTTTACATTTTAAAATAAACAGAGGGGCACTGGGTAACAGCTAACTATAACAATCACCCAAAATAATCTGGGAATGACACTGTTGTGGAGACTAGCAACAGCAAACAAGCTTGCATTAATATTTTAGTTGAAATAGATGAGCATTATTGGTTTTGCCTGTAGAAATTAAAAGCTGGTATTTAATAAACCCCCTTGATTTTTCCATGGATTGGATATCTAGATACTGTCTAAAACCTTATGGTAAGTTTGTCCTTATATTTCAACCGTATTTCCTTTTTTTAGAGGGAACAGAGGATATTGATGTGTTTTCTGGCATTTTATCTCTGAGTGGCCCCTAGAGCACTCCCCACCAGAAGGGCGTTCTGGCCAAGGAGATCTGTGCTCGTGATTCTTTCCATATGCCGCTGGCTTGTCCCGTCCCCGTGCTGAGCGGAATGATGTAATCAGAGTCACACATCGTGCAGAAATAACACTTCAGTCAGACTCTGGTTTGGACAAAGCAGCCAAAAGCTCTCTTCTTTACTAAGCCCACCTTACAAACAAACGCCTTGGGAGTTCACAAATTCTGCACCCTTCTTGTAGCAAGAGAGAGGTTCCAATTTGCAATGGCCAGAAAGAAATTTCTGTGGGTTTGTTTTTGGGTGTTTTTGCACATAGTTGATGCCCCACTTTTAAAGACAAGTATGTTACCAATGTGCAGTAAGGTGTGGGATTTAACAGCGATTCTGTGGGTTTCACGGGGCAGATAATTACTGTCAAGCACATGCAGACATTCCAGGGCAATAGCAGCAACTAAGGAGAAACTAACCGGAGGCTTTGGAATAACAAATCTGTGACCTTTCTGCTGCTTTCTTATAAACTAGCAATCACGTAGCCTTCTGTTAGTCACTGCTTATTAAAAAGTATTGGAGCATCCTATGGGACCCTTGCTGTTAGTATCCAGATAGTGCTTGATGTTGAACAATACAGATTGCAAGGTAAAAATAGATATGTGTAAATAATTAAACATGTGGATAATGATTTAACTAAAATGAATTCATATATGCCAAGTTGCCATAAAGCAAGTCTCCGTGCTTTCACCAGAAATTTATAGCATCTGTTTGACACCCAGTAACCAACTAGAAATCACATTCAAAGAAAACTTAGGGGGACTTGTAAGACTGTGGAATAAAAGTTAGTATAAAAGAAGCTTGGAGGATGCTGATACACTGTCTCCTACAAAGAGGAAAAAAAAAAATAAAAGGGAGGGTAGGAGGATGAATTTGATATCTGGAATATATATTATGTTAGTAAGTGAAATATCAAACCCTTATGCTGTTTTTATCTTCTACATATGTAATGTTTAAAAATAGAAATTGTGAATGTCTGTGAAATTAAATAGCTAGCTGGATTTTGAAGAGCTCCGTTAATATCTAAATTGGTGTAGAAGATAAATTGGTGCTGACGTTCTGTGGGAGCTACTGGAAGCTCACTTTGTGGCATGACTGGTATAAAAATTTGCTAAAACAAGAGCTAGAGGTAATCTCCTAAAAAAGTAACATAATTAAATTTCTATGTCTGCTTAACATGACACTGAGAACAAACGAAACAGAGTCAGTTCTAGTTTATTAATGTGTCAACACAGAAGCATCATAAAAGCAAGCCCTGTGTGCGAAGGACTCTCTTGTGATCAAAGCCAAAAATGAGATAATATGAGAAAGAAGCTTTAGAAGCATCAGAATGATGATCATAGACCTGTGAGGAAACAGAGGGAAAGAGGTTAAAAAGTAGATTAAGATTTTTAAGGAGCTAAAGTTTACTTTCCTCTGCATAACACCTAAGCAGTACAACTCTATTTTTATAGTAAGCTCTTAAAACGTCTTTCTATATGTTGCTTTTTTCCCATACTGACATGAATGTAGCCTTTTACATTTAACCACTCCTTTGCCTTTTTTCCTGTCAACTGAACTGCAATGAACACAAGCATGTGAGATTGGCTGCTGCTGAAACATGACTGGTAAAGAGAGAAGCAAACCTGTTTTACCTTAGACACCAGAAACATAAATCATCAGTTTTTCAAGTATGTTTTTTAACTTCTTTGTTTTTGCAAAGGACCAAGCACTAAGGTTGGGCAGATAATGGGGTTTTTGCTTTGGCAGCCAACCAGAAAAATGTGGGAAGGGTAGAATCTGAGAGGTTGGGTTTTTTTCAGTCTTCTTTTTTCTCCCCAAAACGACAATTGTAGAGTATTGCTCCATTTATTAAGAAAATATTCCACTTGATCAAAAAAATTACTTTGTTTTGGAGACTTTGTAAGAAAAATATTTAAGATTTGGTCTGGTTTATAAACTAAATGTTGGTAGTCTCATAGCCCTTGAAAGGTGTTCTCCCTCTTGATAGGGAATGGGTCAGGACAGACCCTCAGAAGTGAGTCAGGACAATAAGAAGAGTGCCAAGGCATTGCCTGTTGCATTGGGAAGACTGTACAACTGCACAAGCAATCAAGAGGGCACTTGGCCCCATTGCATGCCTCGTTTGCATCCACACTTGACATCTTGTGTGCATTAAACTCAGCCATGCTCACAGCTGGGTACCAATATCTGAGGTAGATGGCATCAAAATGCACTACAGGGCTGTCTTAGAACTAATTTTCACCTCTAAGCCATTAGGAGAGAGTTCTCACTGGTTTCCTTTGCACGCACCTAGTGAGATTGAGAATTTCTGTACTGAGGAGTTAATACTGGCATCCTTCCTTTAATTTCCTCCTCCAGGAGTTACTCTGCAGTGATTTGGCATGGGAAAGTTTGGAGCATTAAAATTCAGGATGTCGATTACTTGTGTAATGCGTGTGTCAGGATGTGCTTAATTCTTCATTTTGCATGCACTGATACCATGTTAGTTGTTGACCTAGAGGCCAAAAATCAATCTCACACTGCTTGGAAGGGTATTCTATATCTCAGATTAAAGAGGGTTATTTTCCTATTTACTTCAGTTTGTTTTTAAGAACTGGATACACAGTGAAGGAAAGATGAATCTAAACAGCCCACAGGTCATGATCAAGGAACTCACTTGAGCAACAGAGTTTGATTTAAATCCTGCCTTGAACTGGCCATGTAGTGGTTTTTCCCTCTTGGCTTGTATTTCTGAGAGAAATGCTAATAGAATTGTAGAAACAGAATGGTTTGCGTTGGAAGGGACATTAGAGATCCTCCCGTTCCCAAACCCCTGCTCTGGGCAGGAACAACTTGGACTAGGCAACGTTGCTGAAAGCCCCATCCAGCCAAGCACTTCCTTGAGCACTTCCAGATTTGGGGCATCCACAACTTCTCTGGGCAACCTGTGCCAGTGCCTCACCACCCTCACAGTCAAGAGTTTCTTCATAACTCTTAATCTCCTTTTTTAGTATAAAACCATTCCCCTATGTCTTATCATTATCTGCCCATGCAAAACCCCTCTTTTTCCTGTGTCCCCCTTTAGGCACTAGAAGGTTTCTGTAATGTCTCCCTGGAGATTTCCAGGCTGAACAACCCTATCTCTCTCAGCCTGTCTGCACAGGAGAGGTGCTCCAGCCATCTGAGCATCATTCTGGCTTCCTCTGGACTTGCTCCAGCAGGTCCACGTCCTTCCGTGTCCTCCTGAGGAGCCCAGAGAAGTTTGCACCACTGCAGGTGGGGTCTCACCAGGGTAGAGTGGAGGAGCAAAGGCCCTCCCCTGCTGGCTGGCCATGCTGCTTTTGCTGAGCTCAGAACAACTGGCGTCCTGTGCTACAGGTGCACATCACTGGATCATGTCCAGCTTTTCATCCACCTGAACCCCAAAATCCACCTTTGTAGGGCTGTTCTCAGTGAATTCTTCTCCCAGTCTGTACTCATGTCTGGGATGCCCCAACCCAGGTGACCCTGCTTTCAGAAAGGAAGTAGTTACTTGGTAGTGAATAGTGAGATATTAAAGAAACACATTTCTACTGAGAGAAGAGGCAGTAGTAGCATCAGGAATGTTGTCAAGGAATAGAGAGGTCGTAGTGATCTTGGCTTTGTTGGTGATAGTGATTTTTACTTTCCATCCAAAATTTTATGCAAATGGTGTACTTATTTAGAGTTTGGAATTGCATTTAATGAAGGTGCTGTGTATGCATAGAAGAAATGCAGTGCTATCAACTGATCAGTGGAAAACAGGGTCTTAATCCCCCTCTTCATATTCATTGTTCATTGCAGAAGGTGGCAAATCTAAAACAGATAAACCACATTGCAGCATGCTAAAATTCTCAACACATGTAGGAAAACCATTCTACTTATCCATAATTCCAGCCTTATCCATGATCTCTCTATTTCTCCAGTTTCTTCATGGAGGATTCATATCAAACTCTAAATGTAACAAACATATTTTATAGGATACAGATGAACAGAAATTTAAAGAACACCCCAGGCATGTATTTATCCTGTGCCATTCACAGGATTTGTGCAGACAGCAGATTTTTGTGCAGAACAATGCATATGGCTTTGGATGTTTATGGAGTTTGATCATGAGGTAGCAAACCTGTTCAGCACTTTTTCCTCTTACATAACCTTCTCAAGTTTCCAGATAGGCGCCTCTTCCAAATATACCTATACCTACAGATACAGGTATATAAGTGCAAAAAGGTACTGTAGGGGTGCCTTTATCTTTTAGAATTTAAAATATATTTTAGAATTTTTAAACATTTGCCTGTGCTCAAAGTTCATATGTTTGCAACTAAGTAGCTGTTCTGTATAAAAGAACCTATTGTAGATTATTTTTGTTTACTTTGGATTTGTTTTTTTGCTTTTGTAAGATGTGATGCCTTTAAAGGCTGACAAGGCTAATGCAGCCTTGAGGTAGAGGTTACTTGCTGTCATCAGGCACAGTAATTGTGAAGGTGAAGTTCATACTGATGTTCAGTTTTAGTCTTGAGTAGCTTAGAAAATAGCTTGTTGTACAGGGCAAAGTGTGGGCTTGTTTTTATCTATCTTTGTATAAATACATCCCACTTTTCTTAGTAGTTAATAGTTAGCCCTGAAAACACTTTATTCGTTTGCATTCAGTGCACACCTGTGGCTCTGTGCTTTCCCCCAGTTTATCAGTCAGGCTATTTAGCAGGTCTGACACTGAGAGATGCATTTGAAAAATGAGAACATCATTTAGATACAAATCCATGTAATGTTTGCTACTTGATCATTCTTCTTGTGAATAATTTTCCACGTTTGGTGTACATTGCTTGGTTCCCTTGACAGTAAGTTAAGGGGAGTAGCACTGATTTATAGCAGCTAAAGAGTTGTTTCTTCAAAAGAGCTTCACCTTAAGAACAGATGTTGACTGTGGGTTTATGTATTTAGAAATAAGGATCTTTAAATTGTCATCTTTGTTTTTTCCTATTACTTGTGTGAATCTCCTCTGTGAAATTTTATACAAGACTTAACTGTACAGAAGTGCAGTTTGAGGAGTGTTATGACAAAATTGCTTGTCTAACCCAAGCTGGGTAACTGTGTCAGTATTTATGATAAGAGTGCCTAACATAAAGGTTTTTACACAGAAAGGCTGGGGGGTTTGTTTGGGGTTTTTGTTGTTGTTGTTGTTTTTATTTCTTTCCTGAAGAGATTAGGAGCCTAAATGCAGTTATAACTTCTCAATTTATCACCTCCCATGTAGAAGACTGCTTTCTATTTTGTCAGAAGCAGTGTCATGGAAACTATTATATGCTCTTACACTGTAGAATTTGATGTGGTACTCTGTTAGAAACTAAACATAAAGTTAGCATACACCTTAACAGTGAAGGTTACAATAAATCAGTTCCACTGACAAATCCCATTTTAAATTTAGTCAGGTAAAGATCAGGTTTCGGCACAATAGGTTTAAGCAGAATCTAATTAGGAGCTTGTGTGTTGTTAAAAAGATACCGAACTTAGAATTAAATTTTTTTAATTAGCTCAAATTCTTTCATTCCACGTTTCTTCCACCCTAATGTATAGTTTAGCCTCAAAGTCTTTGTAATTGTTCCAAGCAGATGCCTTTAAAGTGAAATTCCCTGTACCTGTTTGAACTCTGATTTCTGAATATGCAAAGGTTTAATGAGACTAAAAATACCTTGGAAATTAGAATTCATGATATAGCTGATGAAAGGAATTTTTCTGTGTCAAAGG
The DNA here is from genome assembly GCF_028769735.1 of Zonotrichia leucophrys gambelii. Taxonomy (NCBI): domain Eukaryota; kingdom Metazoa; phylum Chordata; class Aves; order Passeriformes; family Passerellidae; genus Zonotrichia; species Zonotrichia leucophrys. The sequence goes on from NC_088172.1 coordinate 41,389,681, forward strand.
ATTCCTGAAAGGAATCATGGTGCCAGAGTGTTGCATATAGTTGTCATAGAATATAACTTTAGTTTTATGTATAGGATCAACAGCATTTTAATAGCTCTGTCAAATATAAGGAAAGATGTAAAAGCAGAAATAGAGAATTAATTGACATTGACAAATAACCTGATAACTCAGGTTGGTGTATTTAATTTAAATCTGTAAGACAAATATTTCATTTTAAAAAAAGGAAAAAAGAATGTTTAGCTTTACTGCAAGCAGAATATGGAATCAAAGCTGAGAGAAGGTGAACAGTTAAAACTGTTGATAAGAAATTCATCTGATCAAAAAGCATACAGATAGTTTCTTTACATGACAGTATGAATGTGCCAAACTTGAGTTCTTCCAGTGATTTAAATATGCTGAAATAAAAATTAAAGGTCTTTTTTTTTTTTTTACTTGCACATGATATCTTTTACCATCATTGCAGCACCTTAGAGTGATGCTCATAATTTTTACATGCTGTATTAATGCATTTGGAATGCCAATAAATGCTTCTGCAGCAGAACTTCTTTTGTTTTATCTTACTCTTTGGGGATTTTTTTTCTCATCTCTTCACACTGCTGCTTACACAAATGAAGATGAAATCATATTTGTCGAGTCATAAAATAGTTGAAACTGGAATGTGTGTGCCTTCAGGAGCACAGCATCATTTCTACTGATTGCAGTAGGACACTCATCTCAACAATTTTAATTCATTTCTGTAATAAAAAATAGATTGCAAAAAAAGTGAAAGAGGAGAGCATGAAAGCATGAAAGCAACTGATGATTTTTCAGTTCATAGGAGTTTACTTTCATTATGTATTCCTTCACATTTTCTTTTCTGTAGAACCATGGGCTGGACGTACTGTAAGTACTGCAGAATTAAAGTCATTGATACACAATGTATGCTTGATTTAACAGGAATATTTTCTCCATACCAGCATACCACCTATATTATGAATTTGCTTGGTAAAAATGTACTGTTTTTCTAAGTTCAGTGTAATCATGGGACACAAGCCAGTAGTTCATAGAAAATAATTTGAGTATTGACAGCATTTTACCTCTTTTCTTTCTTATAATTACAAAAACCCAGTGTTTATTAAGAATGTTAATTCAAGCTGTAGTAAAACAGTTTCCTCTTCTCTGCTTCTGTCCTTGAATGCATTTGGGAGATGAAAAAACAGTGTAGTGAGTTGTTTTATTATACTTGCTGTAAAGACAGCTTTTGTCTCATAGGCACCATTTGTCATCAACTGACTCCTTTGGAAAAGAAAAAAGATCTGTTACAGGAGGTTGGAGGAGTATAAACCATGGCATATTACTTTATCAAAAATTATATTAAGCTTTCTTCAGACAAATAGATTCTATTTCTGTACAATAGAAATAGAAAAAGTATTCTGCCTTTCTCCTAGCAAAACCCAGAATATTTCAAGCATTTTTCAAACATTTAGCAACTTAATCTTTATAAAAAAGTTTTTGAGCTTTGAAGATTAATGCTGTCCATACTTAGGATGGGAAAAATAGTTTAGAGACTTGGTAAGTAGCTTATTACTGTGTTAAAATTCAACAGGAATCATCTGACTTGGGAGACTTAAAGTCATATACATATCACAGTAGAGTAAGGGGGAAAGCTAAGGAGGTGAAACTCAATTAATTGTTGTCTTTATTTTTTGACAGGCTAGTGAAGGATGCCCCCTGGGATGAAGTCCCTCTTGCTCACTCCTTGGTTGGTTTTGCCACTGCTTATGACTTCTTGTACAGCTACCTTAGCAAGATTCAACAGGAGAGATTTCTTGAAGTAATTGCCAATGCCTCGGGATACATGTACGAAACATCATACCGACGTGGATGGGGCTTCCAGTACCTTCACAACCACCAGCCTACCAACTGTGTGGCCCTGCTGGCTGGAAGCCTGGTCCTTATGAATCAAGGTATGTGCTGAGCCATAGGGATGTTTTTTTCTAAAGTCTATCAACTCAAATCAGCCACTTAAGCACCAAAGTTCAGGATTTGATAAAAATGCTTCTTAGTGTACAGCACTATTGGGTTTACTCTTTTGCTGCTTAGTAAAACTTTATTTAGTGAATAGAGCAAAAGTCTGTGGGCAGATGTACAAGTCATTATGAGTATGTATATAAGTTCAATTTTCTAAGTGATTCTGAAATTCTTACCTCACAGTTTATATAAAAGTTAAAAATCCCCCTTGTGTGTACAGTTTGTCAGTCCTGATTCATGGACAGTGTCTTTCAGAGTAGATCATCAATGTAGAATGATGCTTGGTCTCCTTACACAAAGCATTGTGAAAGTCAGAAAGCAGTCAGAAACACCCAGTGCTCTGACCTGGGAGCCAGACAACAGGATAGCCTGGAATTTCATCCATGGCTTCACCTGGAGGATCTGCAAAAGTGTAACTTTATCCACCCAAGTGCCATGGCTTAGGATCTTTCTTCCCAGCAGCCTTTTCAATGGAGATACCCAGGGTGTACTTTTTTTCCTTGAACTCTGCTATTGCACCCCACAACAAACATTTGTGCCTGGCTTCCTCTTCTTTGCTTTGGGGGCATAAAACCATCCTTCACATTTCCAAGGTGAATACTCTGGCCAGTAGCTTTTGCCTGCTCTGTCAAGGGGCTGTCCCTGTCCTGCTGGAGAGTGCAAGTCACAGAGTGAGAGAGAAAGCAGGTGAGCAATCTTGACTTTAAACCCCAGAGGTACTTCAGCTGAGAGATGGAAATCATGGAGCCAGCTCCTGCTTTTATAAGAATGAATCCATATTTCATCGGGTAATTATTTTATATGTGCTAGAAGTATTTTGAAAACATGATTCCCAGTGGAATTACTTATGCGCTGCAAGTCCAGGAAAATCTAGTTTCTGGATGCTGATGGTGTTGCCAAGCTGCTCAGCCCTGCCAAACAGAGGCACATCTGCCCATCACTGGAGCTTTCAAGTGCCCAAAAAAAAGTGACAAAAAACTGTGGCACCTACTGTGTTTGGAGGATCATTTTTTGCTAAGTGCCTGTCAAAACAAACACACTGACTGATGTGTATATGTTGAAAAGTATCAAGAGCATGTGTGGCAGTTATTCCCTATCCTCCTGTCTTGCCTTCCACAAATTGAAGACTCAAAGCCATGTTTATTCAGTGGGTTTGCTAAATTTCATATAATTCCATCCTTCCCTAAGCCTTTGTTAGCGCAGAAAGCTGGCAGTTTGCAAGATGATTCTGCTTTTCATTAGGTATAAACCATAAGTATGCCTTGTGTAAAACAATGAAAGCATCAAAAAGCCGGGCAATATTTTTTTCACCAAAGTGATGGTGTTTGGGGGGAGGAGGAAGGAAAAAAGCAGGAAACTAATGAATTCTTGAGCAATTTGAAAATAGTAATATTTCAAATGAAAATAGGTCAAAACAGACTTTATATTTCTAAATTTAAGTGCTGTTGTTTTGATATAGAGAAACCTGGTTTTTTTTAATAGCAACCTAAATTTAACTTAAACTTAAATTAGGTTTTTCTGTTAGTCTAACATGGAAAAAAAAAAGGCAAATTGTAATTCCAATATGAAGGAAAATAATTTGAAGGAGAAAAAAAAAGGAGGGAGAAAAGGAATGAACATGTTTTGCTTCTGCATCAGATACATAGCAATTGCAAATAATGTATCCCAGTGTAGACCTTTCTCACAGAAGGTTTAAATTCCAGCTAGTAAGTTTAAACACAATTCAGCTATTGAAGCTTGTAGACGCTAAACAGCCAATTTAAATGAATGTAAATGTTTCCAAAGGAATGAAAGTGAAACTAATTGAAGTTAATTCTAGGCACGTGCATTTGGAGAAGTATTTAGACACTCAGATGTTCAAAATAGAAACTTAAGGCCTTGATATTAGTATAGATACCTGATTTATATACTGCTAAATTTAGGTGAAATTTGTTCTGGTTTGCCATGTAGCCTGACAGGGTGTTGAGTCTTTTAATTTTTTCATTTCAATGTATTATTGTTCTTTTAGTGTGCTACAAGTGTAGTGTTATAGCATAGATATACCTGAAGTAAACAGAACATTAATGCAGTACAATGGTAAAGGCACTGTGCTGAACCATAGCAAATCCCATTCTTGCAGCATAGCTTCCCTTTTATGTCACAAGGGAAAACAGGAGTGGAAACATTCAGGATTTTATTCTGACAGACCACTGTGCTGCCAACTCCATGAAGAGTATTGAAAAAGTGTCTTAATAGCTGGGAGTGAAGTGGAAGTAGTACCACTGCCACTGTTGCTCAGGCCTTCCCCATCACAGTTTTCTCTTCAGCCAGGCATTTAAAGTACTGTGATAGACTCAGGTTGTCTGTTTTGCTTAGACACTGCTATTTTTTTTTTTTTGTCTCGGTTGACTGAGCAGGATTTGGCAGCCTTGACTGGTAGGATGCCTGAATTACTCATCACTCTGCTGAGCATAAATACAGTGTTGGTGGCAATGGGATGAAACACTGAGTAACAGGGCTGAATGTAGCTCCTACTCCCTTAGCACATGTGCTTCATTCAGCAGGCACTGCTTCACCACATAGTGAGGTGCAACATGTGCCAGCTGGGCTTTGCTATAGGGTGGAATTAAGTCTGGTTCAATCTGTGTCCAGACACTTTGGACTGGGAGAACACTAAGCTGCCATGTAGAAGCACAAGGCATTTGATGTCTGTTTCGACCTACCTCTCCTGCTACTCAATCCAAAAAGCCTTTCCTCTGCTGGGTTCCATGTGCTGACTTCTGCTGGAGGCTCTGCTACTTGTACTTAGTGAAAGCAGACTGGCACTGAGAAGGTTTCTTGTGACCTCTTCCCAGGTCTTGATTTGTGTGGAGCAGACCAAAACATCTCTAGGCTGAGAATTTATATGCCTTGAAGATTAATTTTATTCAGGAATTGAAGAATCTACTTTTGGAATTACCCATGCAAAGCTCTTCCAAAATAGCTTTTATTTGGATAACCCTTTAGGTTGTACAACAAACTGAAAATATCAGTAGAACAGAGCAGGTCTTAAAATAGAGCATGAGCTAGCTCATCGTCATATCAGTTAACTGCAGCTCAAATGTGAACTTTTTTACTTTTTTAGTCTCTGTGTATCTCATTACCATGCTGATGATCCTGCCAGTGAAAAATGACCGATCAGAATTGTTGCATTATTGGAGCCCTCTAGTGGGGCCATTGGTTTGTTTACATACAGCTTTAATTTGAAATGCAATATAGTCTTGGTTTGGCTCTTCCCTTTTTTGCATGTCCTGAATGTGTTCAGGAAATTTTCTTTTTAAGTTGTAAAGCATAGCCCCATATTACTAGCAAAAGGTGTTTGATAGATTTTCCCATGCTCATGCGACCTTGCCTTGCTGTATTTAAAAATGTCTTACTTTTATTTTTCACCTTAGAAGTACAGGGATGCTGCAGCAATAGGTTGTATTATAGACCCCTGGGCTGCAGATTCCGTGCTGGGAAGGACCCCACAGACAGTACCATGTATGAACTGCTGTGTCGTGATTAGTTTTGCCATTGTCGTTTTCTTTCAGGCTACCTTCAGGAAGCTTACTTGTGGACCAAGCAAGTGTTGGCAATCATGGAGAAGTCAGTAGTCCTGCTGCAGGAGGTCACAGATGGCTCCCTCTATGAAGGGGTGGCTTATGGCAGCTACACAACCAGATCACTGTTCCAGTACATGTTTCTTGTCCAAAGGCATTTTGACATCAATCACTTCAGCCACCCCTGGCTCAAGCAGCACTTTGCATTTATGTACAGGACTGTCCTGCCTGGTAGGTCCTTTGGGTGAATGAAGATGAATCTCTTTATTTTTGAAGCAGCAATAAATTTCATACTTTAAATAGGCCATTTTAAAATAGCACTCTGCTTGGATATTTTTCAAAATAACCATTTCCTTGGATTTTACCTTCAACAGTTATCAAAGCAGTAACAGCCTTGTTTATCACTGCTTCTAAATGAGGGACACTTTCCACTAGCACAGGTTGCTCAAAGCCCCATCCAGCCTAGCCTTGAGCACTGCCAGGAGTGGAGCATCCGCAATTTTACAACCTGTCCACGTGCCTCAGTATTCCCACAGGAAAGAACCTCTTCCTCATATCTAAACTAGGTCTACCCTCTCTCAGTTTAAAGCTGTTACCCTCTGTGTTGCTTATTTGCAGGACACTTCATTAGGAACTTACATTGCTCAAATTCCAGGTAAAAAAAACTTAGATAACTCTTTTGAAACCCCAGATCTACCCATGTATGTAACGGGGGCTGAATGCAGCTTTGGTGTGCCAGCATATGCACATAAGGAATTGTGCTGAATCCATGTGAGACCCCAGGCATCCTTTGGGAAGAGGTTCCTAAGAGCAAAATGAGCTCACACTGATGGTTTCAAGGTGAAGCTGATTATCTTGTTCTTTGGGGGCCCCTCTGGTTTATTCCTTTGCAGAGTATAGATTCACATAAAAACATGAAAACTGTAAAGGGAAAGTTACCTTTGCCAGACTTGAGTGAGGAGAGGAAGTGGATTGCATCTTACATTTTGTGTGGTGCTTTGGCTGTCCATAGCCCAAAGCCAACGAAGAAAGGTGAATATTGAAGTTAGCTGCAGCAGAAGGAAACCACTCCTGTGTAACCTATTTACGGCTCATTTACAAGCAGGTCTATAAACATCTGAAAAGGCTGCCTCTGTTTGCACTGCTTGGCTTCACTGGCATGCTCTTCAAAAGCATCTTTGTGTGCTTATTTGTTCTTTCTCCTTCTCGCTTTTCCCCAAGGGTTCCAGAGAACTGTGGCCATCGCAGATTCCAACTATAACTGGTTCTACGGGCCGGAGAGCCAGCTGGTGTTTCTCGACAAGTTTGTCATGCGCAATGGCAGCGGGAACTGGCTGGCAGAGCAGATCAGAAGGAACCGAGTGGTGGAGGGGCCAGGCACACCATCCAAAGGGCAGAGGTGGTGCACTCTCCACACTGAATTTCTCTGGTATGTAAGGGAACGAGTGGGCTCAAAAGGAGCCTGGCAGCTGTTTGCTGTTAGTGTTAATTCATTATCTTTAGATGTGTGCCGCAGAGGCCGGGCTCAGGCTGTCCATGTGCCACCCAGGGTCAAGAGGCACAGAAGAACTTCTTCATTTAGCACAGGTTGCTACAGGGAACACCCTGGTCTTGTCCTACATCTGATTTTATGGTTTCTTTCCACTGTCTATTGCTTTCATAGAATACTGGCCATTCCAAAGGAACTGAAAATTTCCCTGTATGTAGTCTTCATTTAATTTGGTCTTTTCTAATGGCGTTTAATCCTGTTGTGTTTTTTTATGATGAATTAGGTGAATATTTAAAGCATAAGTTCTCATTCAAAAGTTCTGTAAAACAGTATAAACTTTCTTTTAAAAGTTAAATAATCCAAGCAGTAAGGTTACTGTTAACAGGATTTGCATGCTAATTAACAAGTTATGCTTGGAAAAAATGCCATGCTAGATGGATATTTTCCCATGTAATTTACAGTTATGCTAACTTGTATGTCAATCTTCTTAAAGTAAGAAATTAAAATAGTCAGGAAGCTTTAGATCTACATATGAATTCCCTTAGTTTGTGGAGGTAACAAGTATATTTTCGAGGAGTGAGTGTAGCTCTTTCTCTCTTGCAAGAAAAATCTTATTGAATACCTGTTGGTTTGCCCTTACGATGTGCACATTAGAGTGCATGTTTCTTAGGCTTCAAGCAGCCTTCAACTTGTTACTTTCAAAATATTAAATATGTCTTCTACAACCTCATCCCATCACTGTTTTCTCCTGTCTCTTTATGGAAATTCTGTGACTGTCTAGGGCCTGCCAGAAACTCCTGGTTAGTTGTAGGAGTAAATCTGATTCTGGAACCGTCTAACAGAAATGTTAGTGGGCTTAATATGGTTTTGTTTATTTTGGTAGCTTAAAAACAAAGCCAGAAGGTTTTGGTTTGGATTTTTATTGTTTTGACTCCCACGGTTAAAATTGTAATAATTTTAACCTTTTCTAGAATTAATGTCTTACGTCTTACTATTCATACAAGAAAAATCATGAAAATTTTTCTTCAGCCTAGTTTGAAGAAAGAAACTAACATACATTAACTGATACAAATAATAAACATTTAACCTTCAGAATGCCTCATCAATACTTTTAAATTTATTGCCTATTCTGTTTGAAGACAACAGACTTCTGTAATCATCATTTTGGGGAAACAGATATTTCTCTTTGTTTAGTAGTCAGTAAATAGGCACAAATGCTGATGTCTAGGCAGTGTCTGGTCTAATCTGCCTTTTTTAAAGATCTGTGTAGTTTTATAGTTGGTAGTTTTATGACTATCTAGGGCAAAACATGGCTAGTTTGAAATTAGTGGTACTCTTATTTTTGGGCAGCAGAAAGACTGCAGAGCAGATGCTTTCAGCTATTGTTCTGTAAAAAGCACACAACAAATTTGTATAGGGATTAGTATGATGAATAATAATTACAGCTGTATGATGAGGAAGCATAACTGTGGGCTTTATATTGTTGGCTTGCTCTTTGATGTAAATAGAGAATGTTTTTTTGAGTTTTTTACAAGTGCTGATAGTGGAATCAGTCAAGGAACTTTTAACCCAATTTTTCTCATCTTTTTTTGCAGGTATGATGCAAGTTTGCGCTCTGTACCTCCACCAGACTATGGAGTTCCTAAGCTACATTATTTTGAGGACTGGGGAGTGGTGACTTATGGAAGTGCTTTGCCAGCTGAAATCAACAGGCCTTTCCTTTCCTTCAAGTCAGGAAAGCTGGGAGGACGTGCAATATATGATATTGTTCATAAGAACAAGTACAAAGAGTGGATCAAGGGGTGGAGGAACTTTAATGCTGGCCACGAACACCCAGACCAGAACTCCTTCACTTTTGCTCCCAATGGTGTACCTTTCATAACAGAAGCTCTGTATGGACCAAAATATACTTTTTTTAATAATGTGTTGATGTTTTCCCCTGCTGTGTCTAAGAGCTGCTTCTCCCCATGGGAAGGGCAGATTACAGAAGACTGTTCCTCAAAGTGGCTTAAATATAAACATGACTTGGCTGGCGACTGTCAGGGACGAGTGGTTGCTGCCACGGAGAGAAGCGGGGTGGTTTTTATCAGGGGAGAAGGAGTGGGTGCATACAATCCTAAACTGAAGCTGAGAAAATTGCAGCGAAACCTCATACTTCTCCATCCCCAGCTTCTCTTGCTAGTGGACCAAATCCACCTAGAAGATGACAGCCCTCTGGAGGCAGCAACCAGTTTCTTCCACAATGTGGATGTGCCTTTTGAAGAAACAGTTGTTGATGATGTCCACGGGGCCTTTATTAGGCACCGTGATGGGATATATAAGATGTACTGGATGGACGACACTGGCCACAGTGAGAAAGCCACCATTGCCTCGAGGATGTATCCCCGGGGCTACCCCTACAATGGAACAAACTACGTGAATGTAACGACCCTGCTGCGGCACCCCGTCACGAGGGCCATCTACCTTTTCATAGGGCCCTCTGTGGACGTGCAGAGCTTCACCGTGCGTGGAGATTCCCCACAGCTGGATGTGTTTGTGACCACTGGTGAGCACGCCTACGCCGTGTACCTGTGGCCCGTCGAGGATGGCTCCCGCTCCGCCTTTGCACAGGTTATTGCAGACCGCCAGAAAATTGTCTTTGACCGAGCCTCTGCCATCAGGAGCTCCACAGTGCCAGAGGTGAAGGACTACGTAGGCATCGTGGAGAGGAACCTGCAACATTTTAAGCCCGTCTTCCAGCAGCTTGAGAAGCAGATCCTGTCTCGTGTACGCAACACGGCCAGCTTTAGGAAGACTGCTGAGCGCCTGCTGAGGTTTTCAGATAAGAGGCAGACAGAGGAGGCCATTGACAGGATATTTGCAATCTCACAGAGGCAGCAGCAGCAGCAGCGTGGCAGAGCAAAGAAAAACAGAAAGGTAGCCAAAGGCTACAAATTTGTTGATGCCGTTCCTGACATTTTTGCACAGATTGAGGTAAACGAAAGAAAAGTGCGACAAAAGGCACAGACTCAAGCACAAAAAGAGTTGCCTGTAGATGAAGATGAGGAAATGAAAGATCTTCTGGACTTTGCAGATATCACTTATGTGAAGCACAAAACTGGGATGTCAATCAAAGGCCGATCAGGGCTGGCACAGATGGTGGCAACTGCTCGAAGTGCCCCATCAATATCAGCTTCTTATACTCGCCTCTTTCTAATTCTCAACATTGCTATTTTTTTTGTCATGCTAGCAATGCAGCTCACTTATTTCCAGAAGGCCAAGAGACTGCATGGCCAAAGATGTCTGTATGCAATACTTTTAGTAGACAGCTGTATATTATTGTGGCTGTATTCTTCCTGTTCTCAGTCACAATGTTAGCAGAAGACCTCTACTAGTTGACCAGTTTATGGTCATATATGTCTATGCAAAAACATTAACCCTAATAGGGCCAAAGTTTATATCTTCTCTTTTTTTTTCTCTTTTTTTTTTTTTCTGAAACATTCCAAAAACATCTGGGGAAACATTGTTTTCAGACCAGAATAGATTAAATAATTAAATAATAGGGCAAGCAATTAATATCTCAGGAGTACTGAATAAGTACTCCTCCTTTGTGTTTTGAGTTGGGCCTCATGTCTGAGGGAATGTTGTGCTTTGTTCATCAGAGTTCAGTAGTGTAAAGTCGTAATTAATTTTTTGGTGAGATGAGCCCTCTTGATTAGGTTTGTTTCTAAGGTCTTTTTTTATACAGAATTTGATTTGCATGTAGTGAGTTTTCATTTCAGGCTGCTAGGGATGTCTCTGGACATTCTCCTAAGACGAGGACATTCAAACATACATATACAAGGCAGATCTTAGCAGCAGACTTCATTTCTGTCTGCCAAACCAAAGAATGGCTCGTTATGGGACACCCCTCTATCATTATTGCAGACCCTTATATTGTCCTATCTCTTCCATGCTTTACAATCAGGCACAGTGGAAAATGACAATCATGTCAGTGCTTGCCAAGTGAGGGACACATCACTAGTAGGCAGTAGTACAAGGCAAATATGGGTTTAACTCAAAGTAGAACAGAATGCAATTCTCAGGAAAATAAAACCATTTCTATTTTAGCCAAGTGTAGGCTGTAGAATGCTGAATTCTGTAGGGTCTTTTCTCCATTTTACAAGGCAGGGTTTCAAGAAAATTTTCTATAGTTTGAAGCACATCTTAGTAGGGAAATAATGTCCTAGATCACTGCCCTTCCTTATGTAATTTTAAAAATACAAAGAACCAAAGCAATCCTGTGGTAACCTCAGTAACTGCCAGTATGGAAAAGTATGTATCAAGCAAGTATTTAATGTATTTTTTTTCTTTCAAATGTCTAGAAAGAGGACAGTTAAAATTTTGTGAACAGCCTGTTCTCTATAAAGCACCAGCAAGAGTTCTCCAAGCTCTTGGTGGCCCCAGGTCAATTATTTGGGGATTAGTGGTAAATGGAATCATGTGGTTTATGACAAAAATAAGTTTGACATCTCCACATATATTCCCCTCTGTTCATTAAACTAATTTCAAAAACTCATAGCTATTTGAGAGAATGGAAACTGTGGAATTGAGGCATACCTGTATGTCTTTACAGAAAAACAATTCTTCAGTACATTTGCTAAATAAAAGCATTATAATTATCTCTGTGGAAAAGTTTGTTTTGTTTTGTTTAAATATTTTTCCTGATAATTACAGTAATAATGTTCATCAGTACTTGGTTCAAACCACAAACCTTTGCTTCCTCTTCTTTACACCATTTAGATGTATGTTATCTACAGTACTCCTGTTAAGCCTTCTGCACGTTTGTGTTTGGAAATGTGATGAGCTTTCCTTGTCTAAACATCTTCAGTGAATAGGTCAGAATATTTTCACTAAGTTCTGAGTCAGTTCAGAGCACTGTATTCACATAAATAAAAACCCTACTGCAGTCTCCAATGCCTGGATTTATTCAATGAAATTGGCTACATTTTATCTGAGCAAAGATTTAGGCACCCAGGTAATTTCTGATCCATGCATAGTCTCTGGATTATGAGAGCCTTCAGACAGTAACTCAGCTCACCAAAGGCTTTGGAACACCTTCAAGACATACTTTCCCCTTTTCCCCAATTGCAAAGTGTGGGGTGGATGATTGTCTATTTCAACTCACTCGCTTTGTTTCTTAAGGCAAAGGGAGCTGAGCCTGGGGACTATCACCCATACAGCTCCAGTCGTACCTGCTGAAAGCAACTAAACTGTGACAGGCTGTGGATAACTGGAAATCTCTTTATTTCTGCCTTTGCAGTGTGATGACATAAACATATGCAAAAATAGCTGTTGGCTTATGTTCAATTTTAAAGACATTGCTATTAGGTGATACTATTATTTGTCATGAAACACCAAAAAAATCAAGAGTTTATTAAATGTCTGTGCACATTTCCCCTCTGTCAATTTGCTATTGCTTTGAACCAGCAGAAAGCCACCCTGTAGTCTAGAAGACTAAGAAGTGCCTGCAGTTCTTTGCTGTGTATGTGGCTCTAAGTTCTAGCATGGGATTTGTGTAGCTGTCAAATGAAACTGCAGAGATTAGCAATTAAGGTGTGGTTTTGCACGTTAGCTCTCATTTACACTATGCTTCTCTGCACTGTTCCAGCAGTGCCAAGGGAAAGAGATGGCTGCAGGAGCTGCCCATGTTCACAGCCAGGTCTTAAAGCAGCTTTTAAAGCAGACCAGCATTCAAACAAACAGTGTGTGTGCAATGATACTGTAAAGGGAAATGAAATGCAGCAGCCTGACCCTCCTCAGTGAGAGACCAGACCCATCTCAGCATAAAATGTGCATGCAGGAGTTTTGCAGCCTGTGCTTGGTTTGCATCTGTTAAGGATTTATGTGTACCTGACTGTCATTACTTGCTGCTCTGAACTCCACTTGCACAGATGTGACTTTGATTCAGATTGGGCAACTAAAGAAGCAAATTAAGCCTTAATTGTGTTGACTGTCTTTTAGATATTAAAAGAATCCTTAGTTATTCTTTTCCAGGCCAGAGCCTTTAAAAAGGCCGTCTCCAGTGGTTCTGTTTCCACTCTTTTTTTCTATTCTTGTCTCGCTCATTCCTTGCCAAGGACAGTAACTTTTTGTGATTTTGATTTTGAAACAATGGAAGAACAGATTGTTCTATGCCATCAATAATGTGGCATGGGCAATCGGGTGTTGGCTAGAAGTGTCTGTGTCACAGAAAAGAAACAGTTCGAGCCTCAGATGACAGGACCCTGAAAAATCCAAGCTGCCCTTGGTTCACTAGGAAGTGCTGTGAGGAAGAACAGGTAAACGGGATCAGCCCAACAGCCCTACTGGCTTGTGGGAGGGCTGGAAAAAGATGGTGTTCCTCCACACTTGCTTTTGCAGGACAGAATGCTCTCCTCGCCTTTACATCCTTTGTCTGAGTTGCACAAGAGAAGCAGACTCGGTGGGCTCTGTGTCCATGGTAGAAGCATTTACCACTGTGTTCATCTAGCCTGGGTATACTAAACAACTTCTGAAATGCCACTGTATGGCACCCAACAGCAAAGTTATTTTTCACTCCCTCTTTTAAGTGGAGTAAAAAACCTGAGGTGTTTCTGGCACATGCCTCTGCTCCCATTCTTATTCTTCTTCTTTTTCATTTCTGAAGATGTTCATTTTCTGCATCTCTGGCCACAGGAAAAAGTGGCTATCCAAGAACTTGATGTATGTGGATGGGTTCCTGTGTTCATCTGAGACGCTGCTGACTTCACTCAATTTCTCTTCAATAGCTTGCACTTCAATCATGCGTGCTTCATTTCAGGACTGCAGTCTAATTTGGTCTAAAGTTAATTCACTGTATTCTGAATAAAGTGAATGGCAATTCAGCCCACAGGTAGTTGCGTATATGTTTGAGGGTGGAAGTGGAATCTTAGATTCTTTCAATTATTTTTTTGAGTCCAGCCAAAAAATGTCTATCTATGTTATATACATCATTGTGACTCAAGGAAGCAAAGGGAAAGGAGCACATTACTTCATTTCTTAAAACTTGTAAGATGAAAGCTTATTCTGAAGAATTATGTGTCTGAAATTCTGTTGGTCTATGTATTTTCCACTGATTAAAAGCATTTTCTTGGTGTTTGAAACCATATAGAATTCGGAAAATAGCTGTATTTCTGCACCGGGACATTATATTCTCATTTACTTGGTCTGCAAAAGTCTCAGTTGGGATCATAAATACTTTTGTCTAACTTCAATCCCTTTGCTCTGTCTAGTCTGTTAAAATCAGTAGGGTAACTTGAGGCTGGTAAGTCAGACTGAGCTAATGAATCCAAGATGTCACTTTCTGTCCTATCTTGGCAGCTGACTCCAGGAGCTCTTTGCAGCAGAAGATATGTCTGTACTGTCATCAGAATAGAGACTGTTTTCCAAAAGTTCAGTCTTGAAACAATGTCAAAGCTCTTCAAATAAGAGCCCTGGACCCTCTCAAGTAAGGAGCAAAATTATTCCATGCTTCAGACAGGCAGGAGACTGGACGAAACTACACAATATATGAGTGCATTCTTTCAGTGAAATGCATGCGTAGCATTTTCCCCAGATGCCACCTTTCCTGCCAGGTTCTTCAGGCTGATAAAGCATTCAGAACATTTATGATGATTTTCTAGAAATTTAGGATGCAGAGAAAAATTGCTAGCTGAAATGAATTATAAGACATTTGTGACTTTTCTTCCCCTTTGACTTGTGTCCAAAGCCATCAATGATTTTACTGGTTTCCTAACTGACCCTGGGACAATCAAGAGGAAAACTGTCCCACTCCAACCCCCAGGGCTCTGTTTACTGTGAACAATAACCCATAACAAGTATATATGAATTTATGACTGTCCCCAAAATATTGACATACATTTTTTCACCATACTCAGTCTAGCTTCGTACCTACCTCCAGTTGGAAGGCATTCTTCAAGGAGGTGGAATACTTCTAAAATCACGAGTATAAAACCCCTGGTTTCCCACTTTGTTAATGTAACATGGGAAGCAAGGAATGCCAGGAAAGCTGGTCTCATTGGATATGCCTATAGGAAATGCTAGTGAAGAAAACTTGAGGAGGATTGGGGCATGGAAATTTCACTACACCCACACTGCTGTGAGAGTAAGCTGTAAGATGAATTCACCATGTGGCAAGAGGGAATAGGTGATCAGCATATGCATTTCTTTCTAGCCCTAAAGAACAGGACTATCTTTGAGAGGAGGAGTTGAACTCTTTGAGACAAGTAAAGGAAGGCCAGGTTTCTCTGTGACCTAGTAAAGATGCTACAACATTTTGAGTTGGCCTTTACTATCAGTTGTAGTCTAGAACTCTATTCACTTCTCTCATGCTTGTCCTTTTTTATATGGCATAACCCTTATTTTGATCAAGTAAAGTAATCGTATTCTTTCACTTACTAAGTTTGTCATGGAGTTTCCTCTGGTGGGCCCAATTGCAGTCCACCGTTCATGGGGAAAAGGGCAGAGGACCAGAGTCCCTGGAAGGGCAGTTGAAGAACTCTGCCTTTATGGAAGTTAGAGGAATAGAAGATGATCAATAATGCTATAAAATATAGCTGCAAATGCCAGGCAAATAAAATGACAATCATGATGTATTATTTGAACATAGCAGAATAAATGAGGGCAGACCGAGAGACTTGGAAAGTTACTGCTAACATAAAACATAGGCAACTGGGAATATTTTCTCCTTATGTCCCATATATCATTCTTTCCTTTTGAATCACATCTTCCCATTAAAAAAAAATGGAAGTGCACACACAAGTGCTGCTGACTGTAATAGAGTTCAGCCTTTAATACAAGCCAGATATGGTTACCAGAGAGCCTGACAGAGCTTGTACAGTAGTGGTAAGCTGAAACAGCTTGGGTTTTGTGTAGCTAAGGATTAGATTGATTAGAAAAAAATATATGAGTAAGGGAGGTTGAGGATCAGAAGCCAGAAACTTTTCATTTCTTTGACAACTTTGAAAAGGATAGGGTCTCAATTCTTGGGCTGCATTACTGTTAGAAAAGTTTCTATGAGAAACAAAATTTTAGCAGCAAAGGAACTTGAAATGGGAAACTGGAGACAGTAGTGTACTACCATGAACTAAACAACTAATTAATTTGTTCAAATTTGAAAAAACAAAGAAGGAGTAATTGTATGGAAAAGTACAGAGCATGTTTTGTAGCACACGGTTAGCCACCGTTAGGACAAACATACGCCCACACAGAGTGGAACAGATCAAATGTTAAGACAAGGGAGAATGCCCTTAAGAAAGAAGGCAGATTTAGATTAGATATCAGGAAGGAATTCTTTGCTGTGGGGGTGGTGAGGCTCTGGGACAGGTCATCCAGAGAGGTTCTGCCCCCATCCCTGTAAGTGTTCAAGACCAGACTGGATGGGCCCCTGAGTGCCCTGACCTAGTGGAAGGTTCCCAGTACACGGCAAGAGGGTTGGAACCAGGTGATCTTTCAAGTCTCTTCCAACCAAGACCATTCTATGATTCTGTGACTCTGTGAACCCTCAGCTATGCAGCAATTCCAAGGGAGCAAGGTCCTGAAGAAAGCAAGGACACATGGAATATAAAACATCTATAATAAGAGCATAGAAATATTTTGGGTTTAATGTGCTTAAATTTGCAAAGTAATTTTATGGTGTTTCACTTTCCATAGTAAATGAAAAAGATTGAACTTTTCTTTCTTAGAACTGACTCATTAACTACCCAGGGTGATTTGCCTGATTAGTCTTAACTATAATCTGCCTCACCAAGGCTACTTAATTTCATCATAAAACATGACAACTACCTTTCTAATCCTATGCTTCTATCATATGTTTTCATATAAGTTCAGCAAATATTTGTCACTTAATCTGCAGACAGCATTAAAGACTCATACATATTTGTTCATGGCTCATATAGACTGCAGAAGGAACAGTAAAACCCTCATGCAGCTGGCTGCTGTGGGACATTTGGACTGGATGACAGGACCTTCCCCATAAAGAAATGAGATGTGTAGTGGACCCACAATGTTAAAAGAGCAGCAATAAGTAATGGCTAGGGACCATTAGAGCCATGGCTTATGTGACTCTCTACCAGACCTTACCCATCAGAGCCTCCTTCAGAGCCATGCTTGCTTTTCCGGACCTGTTCCCTTCCTGCCTGCTAAAATCCATTTTCAGCCAAAAACTGCTAATAAATGTAATGCCTTAAAATAGCAGTAAAATGTACACAAATGCTTGTAAGCTGTGCAGGCCCTAGCACAGTGCTACTTCTCAGGCTGCTGTTCTACTAAGTATTAGTACTATTAATGATTTATGTGGTGCCACTGAGCTGTGTGACATTTCCTAAACATGTAAGATGGCTGGTTTAACCATAAAGTCAGACTAACTTCCTCTGTTTCACAAAGTGAGGCAATGGGCCTCTGGGGGAAGTCAGTCCACCTGGAGGGTAGGTGCAGAGCTGCTTGTGGACAGGACCTCCAACATTTTAAGCATTAATTACACCTGGAATGAGACAAAAGACATTACAAGAATTTTCCTGGAATAAAAAGACTTGTTATCCATGTGTCTTTCTGAACTGGAGAAAAGCAGCTTACATTTCTTTCAGTTGAAGAAGTAAGTGCAGTTTTTATAAACAGAACACCAGTGCAGAGGTGCTCTTTGCCATTGCAACCATGACTGTACAAGATACTACAGTATTGACATGAAGAGGGAATTGAGCTTTTTAAGACAAATGGAAGGAATTTAGGACAGGAAGGACCTTGGATGTAACAGCTGGAAGGAGCATGACTTGTAGGAAAACAAAACAAAACTAGTTTTGGCTATTCTGAACAAGGGGAAAAAGTTCCAAAAAAAATAATTAAGAAATAACATACTGTAAGGATTTACTAACATAACTAAAGATCTGCACAATATGTATTGGTAAAGCCCTTCAGTGCTCTTACACACACTTACACACATTGCATTTATGACCAATATTATGCATTTTATTGAACCACAGAATTAGTTCAGACTACAGATTTTTCCACCTAGAAAATTTTGAGAATCATTCATCTGCAAATGAAAGGATTGATGCTAAAATGTCAAGGAGAAAATAAAATATTAAGCAAGTCCACTTGTTTTCATCTGATCTCTACACTTTAATAAAGAATATTTCAAAGCAGAGAAAGATGTTTCAAGTAAAAAAAAATAGCATTTTGTTCTAAAAATCTCCATCTTTTAAATTCTCACATTGTTCCATCCCCCCTTGGAAGACATGAAATTTAATGCAAATCAATGTAAAAACAACCATTAAATTGGAATTCTGGGTCCTTTAACAGAAAGCTGTTTTTCTGAATACTTTCCATATAATGCTTTGCAGCTGTTGTGGCCAGACAAGTGTTAATTTAGAGGGCAAGAAAGTGCTGCCTTGGGAGAAGAGAGCTTTGAGTGAACGGGGGCTCTGTAACTCCCTGGCCCCACAGCTCCTCACACCCTTGGGCTGCTCCCCAGCTCCCAAAGCTGCCACCAGCTGGGCTCACCCTGGCCACTCCTGCACCCCACTCGGCTGGGGCACAGCTGCTCCCCCACTTCTCTACTAGGGTGGTCTCTTTTCCCTCGCCCATGACTCTTTGGATATTTACTGGAAACATGTTTTCTTGGAGGAGGGTTAATCCTTTTTCATGCAGAGCTCCCCTCCCTTTTCCCAAGAAGCTGGTTCCTGAAATCGTATTTTATTACAAATAAATAAAACACTGCTAAAATTAGGCTCAGAAAGAGAAGTAGCAGGGTTTCTTGGCTCTATTTTTTCCCTGTGTGGTCATAATCTGTTCCAGAGAGCTGCCTCTGGTCCTTTGCCTCTCTTGTTAAACTAGTTCAGTGGGGTTCTTGGAGGCAGCCCATGTCCCTGTCTTTGTCAGGATGCATCCTTGCAGCAATTTCACATTGCATCTGTTTCTTCTGCTGTGCTGACAGAGAATCACAGAACCATCAAAAATGATTGGGCTGGAAGGGTCCTTAAAGATCATCCAGTTCTAACCCTCCACAATTTCCACAAGACAAGGTTGCTTAAAGCCTCATCCAACCTGTCCTGGAGCACTTCCATGGATGGGGCATCTGAATTCTAGTTTCACAGCTTTCTAACCTCTGTCTCTAACTGCTTCTAAGTAAAAATCAAGGTAACAGTACTTGCCAATAATTCTTGATATTTAAAAATAAATCGCTGCTTTAAAGAACTGGTGAGATACCTTCTTAGGCTGCCTGATCAGAAAACAAAATTATGTGTCTAATTCAGTATTGTAGCAATCTGAATTGCTGCTAGCATAGTCCAGGGTAAGGAAGCAAAAGGGACTTTTGCATAATATCCACAGATGTTTTATTCAGGCACGTGGTGAGACATTCAGGTCCCAGCACCCACACACAGAGGGTCTTGCTTTCTCTCCAGAAGGGCCTGGGGGCTGACCCTGGTCTCTGGGTGGTACAAAGATGAGGGCCAATCAGGGAATAAGGAAGGAGTGGCTCAGGAACACAGGAACAGACATAGGAGCAGGGGAAGGGGTAATGGGGTCTAACAGCTTTTTGAGGGAATCTTCTTGTGTCTCCCTAAACCAGGGAATGCCCCCCCAGGGTCTTCACAATTCCTGGTTTTTTATATTATTAAGAAAGCTTCTCTGAAGGATCAACTGAATCAACACAAAATTACAAACACAATCAAAAGCACTCATAAGACATTTTTTTCAAAATGCAAACAATTCTGAGTTTCTAATGTCTCAATAGATTTCTTGGAGTGTCTTAGAGCTGGCAGGAGGAATGCAAGTTTTCTTAGCACGGTTTATTAGGAAACTGAGTTAGGAGAAGTTTTTTCAGCAGGGATTGGTTCTCTGCCACTTGAGGCAGTGTTGCTGGCTGTTAATTTGTTCTGTACAAGGTAGTGTAGGTGGTGGTGTGTCTGCTGGAAGCTCCAAACAGAAATCATTAACTTTAAGAGAAAGATGGTTACTTTAGGGAAACTTTCTTTTCTTTCCCTCCCAATCACCCTCCCTCTGGTATGATGAAAGAAATCTGGGGAAAGAGATTAGTAGTGGGAGGCCATGGAAAGGGGGAAAAGGAGGTAGAAATTTGTGGGAACATAAAAAAGGAGTAATAGGACAATGGAAAGGCAAAGGGGAAAGTAGGAGGGGGGCAGGGAGGCCACAGGAATTGGGGAAGAGTATTAGAAGAAGTGGGACTTATTGGACTGGAAGGTTCTTTTGTTATGGAGGTGAACTCTTGGATGGAGGATGGCTCATCAGTGTTCTATCTTCTTTCAGATTTTAGGCTGTTGCTGGGGCTTGGTTGTTGGTTTTGGGTTTTATTTCTTTGGTAGGAGTGTGGACGACTTCTGTGATATGGGTAATACTTCGCAGGTTTGCAGTTTGGTGCATGTTTACTACCTTGCACTGGAACTCTACTAGGTCCTGTCACATCGGCTGCTTGGGGGCCTTTTCTTCCTTGTATTATATTAAATTCCACAATTTTTCCATCTCCTAGACTGTGGAGTATTCCTTGGGGTTATTCTTTTTTATAGCAATCTGATGAACGAACACATCTTCTTTGTTATCATTCTGGGTATGAAGCCGTATTTGTTTTTTACATTGAATTGTTTCACTGTCCCCAAGATGTTCACGGCAAGGACTTTTTTACCTTTGCCAGTGGGTTTGTGTTTGTGTTGCTGGATGTGTTGTTGGTGTTGAGGTTGGTGCACTGCCATGTGGGGTTCGTCCTGCTCTTGGTGCTGGTGGCCGCGCTGGGGCCTGGCTTTTTCCTGGGGCTCTCTCTTGGCTGATGTCCACGGGCGTTGTCGGTGTGGGGCTTCCAGAGCAGCAGGAGTGGCACAGGCTCCCCAGGCAGGTGGGGAGTGGCGGTTTTGCTGCCAGGACTGTGGTTCTGAGCCATCCCCCATTAGGGCTGCCCACGCCCCCGGTCTCACCAGCCCACCCTCGGCCCCGGTGCTGTGGGCTGCCATGACCCAGGCTGGGCAGCGAGTATCGGCTGGCTCACCCTGGCCAAGCACGGTGGCAGCGGGATGGCCGTGGTTTTTCCACAGGGGCAGCTGTTTGGTGGGAGCAGGGACAGCCCTTGCCACACACACTGTGTCTCATGGTGCTATGGCAACCAAGGTAAACTCGTCTGTTCTTCTGTTTACTGTCCCTTCCAGCACTGCAAGTGCACATGGGGTTTCTTTCCCCTTCGTAGTAAGAGACTGGTGCAGCTTTATATTGCCAATCAGAGCCTGCTCCTCTGACCCCCCCTCACTCCTGGGACTGTGGAAGCTGTGGGAGGAGGTGTGGGGACTAGAGGACGGAAGAGGGGACCCTGTGGCCTCCACCATGTTGAGCATGTGAACGTGAGCATGCGGCCATGGCCATCCAGTGACAGCAAACTTGGGCAGCAGGAGTGCAGATGGGAGAGCTTGGAGAAGGGGTTTTCAGCTGAGGTTCACTATTTTTTAACTGTTCCTTCAAGATTTTGAATGCATATCATAATCATATTCAAAAAAGAATAGAATTCTTTATAGAGTTTTTCTTCAGGTCTTAATTTTTCTCAAACTAGTTCTATGAAGTCATTGGTTAGGACTACATTCCACACAATATAAGGAAAATGCTTAAATAACCAGTGTACTAAACACTTTAACTCTTCCTCTGAAAAACTAAAGTGTTTTTGAAGAAAAGACTTTTTAAGGTGGAGGTGAACTTTTTGTTTTGCGTGGGTGAGTGTTGTTTCCACCTTAATCTAGTCTCTTCTCAACACCTGAGAGTAAAAGGAGGAAGGAACTAAAATTTCAAACTCATCACACTGGGGTAAGACAGCAATATTTTCAGGGTGGTTTAGTGCAGATGTTTTCTAGAAGAGGTCCCTGTTCGGGCGCCATTTGTGGCAATCTGAATTGCTGCTAGTATAGTCCAGGGTAAGGAAGAAAAAACGGCCTTTGCATAATATCCACAGATGTTTTATTCAGGCACGTGGTGAGACATTCAGGTCCCAGCACCCACACACAGAGGGTCTTGCTTTCTCTCCAGAAGGGCCTGGGGGCTGACCCAGGTCTGCGTGGTACAAAGATGAGGGCCAATCAGGGAATAAGGAAGGAATGGCTCAAGAACACAGGAACAGACATAGGAATAAAGGAAGGAGCCAATAGAGTCTAACAGCTTTTTGAGGGAATCTTCTTGTGTCTCCCTAAACCAGGGAATGCCTCCCCAACATCTCCACACAGTATAGAAGAAATGGTGTTCAAAGTGAAACCAAAGCCTACCTTCATATATACAGTGATGGACTCTGAGCTTGCTGAAGTTATCTTTCAAGGACTGAAGGGCTTTTTATTATAATGCATATCTTGTTAAAATATCAATTCATGGATAATAGAAAAAGTTCTAGAAATTATTTCAAGGGAAGAGAAGACAAATGCCAGTAGCAAACTATGATTCAGTTGCATCTTCAATGCACTGGAAATCTGGTATACTTCCTATTTCCTCTCATGTGAAAAATGGTACCTGAATCCTAGAGAACAGTTCATGTTGGCCACAGGTGGCCACATGGATAAAGAAAGTATGCAAAGGTGTATATCAGATGAGGAATGACTATATTAGGGTTTCCTCAGCCTGGGACAGAGAGGGCTATGATGAAAGTGTACAAGACCATGAGTTGATGGAGATGCCAAGGATCCATTATTTTTTCTCTTTCCCTTCCAGATCCCAGAGACATCAAATGTCATTCATTAGAATGAAGGTTAAGCACACTTGCTGTACAGTATTTTGGATGTCAGAAAGTCTGCATGGGTTAAAAAAAAAGGCATTAGATACAAAGAAAATCCCTGAAACCACACAGGGTGTGAGGGCATTGTCAAACTTCTTTTCCCTGCCTCTGTGCTCCCCACTCAGCTATTGGCTGTAGCTGAGATGTGGCCAGACTAACTTTCAGTCTGATTAATTCTTCCTGGTTTTACATCCTTTTTTGATTGCTATGTCATTGTATTACAAGGGCCTCTCCAGGCCAAGGCAAGCATTTCATTTAGCAGCACATTCTCTGCAGCAGCAGCAGCTCAGCACTGAGCACGATATATCTGCTGTGAGCCCAGCAGCCACCTGAACCAGTGCTGCCTGCTCTAGGGCCTCTGTGTCATCCTGTCAGCTGCCCAAAGAGCTGAAATGGCAATTGTGGATTTTCAAATTCCTGACCTCCAAAACACCCTTCTTTTTAAATTGGAGCTTATGAGGCCTCGTCCAGCAAGACCCAAAGTCTCAGCAGTTTAAAGATTAAACAAACAACAACATCCAGCTGCCCTTCCCCTTGGCAAAGACAAACAAAT
Organism: Zonotrichia leucophrys gambelii; assembly: GCF_028769735.1. Taxonomy (NCBI): domain Eukaryota; kingdom Metazoa; phylum Chordata; class Aves; order Passeriformes; family Passerellidae; genus Zonotrichia; species Zonotrichia leucophrys. The sequence continues at coordinate 41,413,056 of NC_088172.1, forward strand.
CCATGGTTTAATGTACTTTAAAGTAAAAAAAAAAAAAAAAAAAAAGCAATAGTTATATAATTTACAACATAACTGCTTAAAAAAATTGATAGATTGATTATCTTGAAAAATTGACATGATTATAGTTGAATTTTCTTCCATAAGAGAATAAGCCATATTGTACAGCTAAAAATAAGGTAGGATAAAAATTTGTATATGGTTCTGGGTGGTTTTTTTCACATTTTATTCACACTTTGAATCTGGTTCTTCACTGACAAGATGATGAGGTTTAAGCCATTGCTAGTTACAATGTATGTGTGGACAAACACAAACTATTTTTATAGGAACAGATGTATAAGAAATTATTTTGCTGTTGATGCTGGAGTGGTTTTCCAGTGTGGTCTGTGCTTGACTGTGAACTGACTATTATTTCCTCTATGAAGGGCTGCTTCTGTGCCTCACTGCATCACCACAACCAATAGAAACTGAAAGCCCTAAAAGCCTCTCTAGGCTGTGGGAGCTGCAGGAGACTTGTCTCTCTTTTTTCCTTTTCTGACGGAGATTTTGCTCTTCTCAAAGTAACGAGAGGCAGAAAAATGGATACATTACAGAAGGCAGTGGATTTCTGCATCCGCCACCAGACCACTCTGAGTTTCAGCATCGTGTCCCTGCTGACGGCTGCCAGCGAGCGCGTCTTCTCATATGTGGTGTTCAAGTGTCCCTGCAACTCTGAGAACCTGGTGTATGGCTATTCCTTCCTCTTAGCACCTGCCTTTGTCCTCTTGCTGCTCGGCTACATGATGAACGCCAGGACATGGCGCCTCTTTACAGGCATGTGCTCTCCAGAGAAGCATCCCCAATACTGTTCCTGGCGAACCTGGGCCCACTTCTGCCAGCTGTTTGTGCCAATGACAGCCAAGGCCTCGGTGGCCCCGCTCACCTGGATAGCAGTGGCCCTGCTCGGAGCCAACTTCTACGAGTGTGCGGCCAGTGGGAGCAACATGACAGCACAACTCTTCTGTAAAAATAAAGGAAATTACAGCCAAGAGCAGCTGTACAAAATGCCCTGTGATGAGGAGTTAGCAGCAGCGATGTCAAGTGTATGCCTCAGCTTTCATGCACAGTCCCAGGTAAAGCCTCACTGCTCTTCTCCTCACACTATTGGGAGGCTTCAACCCTGGCTGCTCAATGCATAGACGTGCCTGCTGGGAACTGTAAAGAGTCCTTCTCCCTCATGTTATATAATATAAGGTACCAAAAGTACACAGCTAGGCAATATAGGAAATTTGGCAAAAAAGCCAAAAGAAATGGGTGTATTTTTAAAGTACTTTCTGGTTTTGTATGTTTGCATGGTAATGGTTTGGTAGTGTCATTTACAAAACCTCATGGACAGGAAACCAGCCTAGAGAATGGGACTTTGCACAGCAAGTTTTCTTCTCAATTAACTTAGACATGGTTTGAGTTCTTCTCTTTCTCTACTTTTATGTCTTTGAATACCTCAAACTTCTGCAGATAGGCATTAGTTGAGGGGAAGCTGAGATCATTAACACAGGGGGGAAGCTGATGTCCCCTTGCAAGAGAATGGTAGCAAGGAGACATCTGGAAAGAGAAACAAATAAGAACATCTTGTTTGACTATAAATCTCAATGCTTGAACCTCTTAATAATTTCACACTTGTATTCTAGAAGAATAGTTAAAATATATATCTATCTTGTTAAAGTTTCTTGTGCTGAAAGCAAATTGCATGATCAAAACAGTAACACTTGTAGATTGTTTTTTGTTTGGTTTGTTGGCAGCACTGCAGTTTTGTTTCTACATTTGTGTGGATTTTGTCTTAACTCCAGTAGGAAAACCATGTTTTGCAACTTTTTCTCAGGAAAACATTAAGAGTTGGTTAAGGGAGTTAAGTTTATAAGAGTTAATAATAAGTTCCTGTTTAGTACAAATGCCTATTAAAACAAAAATGTGTTTTTATTTGTTAAATACTTAGCATACTGCTTCTCCAAAAAAAGGGGGCAAACTCTATACCATTGATTTTAGATAGGATAAGAAAGGAGAAAAAACAAGGAAGCCTGACTGTTACTGGCATTGCAGTAGAAACTAAAAGAAACATCCAGTCAAACAAAAATAGGAAAAGTGTGAGTGTATTTTTATTACTGACCACTATTTTTAATATCCAATCTACTTTCAACAAAATTAAGAACCAAAAAGAGCAAAAACGCCTTTTCATTTAGCACTCAATACTTTTTCATTTGAAGAAAAAGTCATCCTGGCTTAAAAGAGCATGTTGCAGGATCTCTGCCTAGAGCTTCTAGCTAAGCACCCCTGAGTAGAGGAGACACCAGCAATTACTAGGACACTTGGTTTTGATAGGACCTCTGAGACTTGTCTAAGGGTGTTAGAATCAGCTATACAACAAGCATGAATTCCCATATTCAATAGTCAAATCTGTGTCCTGCCTACAACACATACAGGACACAACCTTTCCTCTGCCTTGTGCAAAAACAAGCTGTTTTTGCAGGCTTAGACATCAGGGAGAGTAACTACATTCTGTGAGAACATAGCCAGCAGGAGCTCTTATTTGCAGCACAAAGCACACAGAGAGATTCGGCACCCTTTGTACCATAAATGTGACCACAACTGCAGAAACTGATAGTCAGTATCTTGCCTTAAAAGTTAAGAAAGCTGGATATAACTGAGTAAATCACTTCTGTCCATCTTCTCTTTTTTCAGTATTCATCCTTAATCTGACAAGATCAGCTGAGGGGTGTAGAGGGTCTGTATGTCTGTCTGAATTGCATGCATGGGATCCCCTACTTTGGCAGCAAGCAGACAATTACATGCACTCCAGGATTCTTTGCTTACAGTTTTCTTATTTTTTCAGTGTTATGTTCTGTACTCCCACATATGGCCATGCAAAACCACCAATAACCTATATATCCTTTTTTCAAGCTGATAGGATGGTTCCTGATAGTCACCATCATGGCTCTGGCACTGATTTCAACATGTGTCACCCACTGCTTCTCCCCTGTCAGCTACCTTCAGTTCAAATTCTGGAAAATTTACTCAAGAAAAGAACATAAACTCTTTGAGACCAAAGCCAAAGAGCATGCAAACAAGCTAGCAGAAAGAAATACAAATTGCTTTTTTGAAGCCACTGACCCAGCACCATTTCCTACTCCCAGCAACGAAGACTGGCAGAAGGTTTCAGTCTCGTACACCTTTAATTCACAATCGCAGTATTACAGTGTGTTACACAAGTATGTGAACACCAACAGAGGCAACGACGCTGAATTCCAGGAAGAAGGTCAGGATCTCAATGTTATTGAATTTGTGGATGAAGCCCAGCCAAGCGTTTCAGGGTTGTAATGAGACAAATCCTTTGCCATGCTAGCAGTCTTTTAGCCTACTGATATAAGAAGAGTCTTATTCTCTGGTCTTACTGAAATCTATGCAAGCTGAAAGTGAAAGCTAATAGTTGTAATCCTCAGTAGATTTACTTTTTGCTTAAGTACATTTAAAAGGCAGTTTTCTTATGTTGCTGTCCATTGAGAAGAGTTGTATGTAAAATAATCAGCATCCACAAAGGTATCAGCACATGTTATGTCAAATTATTACCGATACCTTAAAAACACTTGAGAGGTGGAGTGACAATACCAAACCTTATCAAAGAGACAAAGACAGGAATGGAAGATTTGATCAGAAATTCAGCTTAGTTTTTTAGCTCTTTCTTTAAAATGAAGCTTTCAGTGAAGCTTAGATCAAGCTGTAGATTAAAAAACTAAGCTTGTCTTGAGGGGTTAGGCTCATGCATAACATGGTGATGTAGGTGAAGCTTTTATATTAGCAAGCATTAAAAGTGCATTCATAGGCTCAATGACATTAAAAATCTGCAATCCATATTAGCAAGTAGTAATATTCTTATCAAACAGCTTCTTAGTACAATAAATAAAGATACAAGTTTTGAGTGAAGAATAATGAAGTTCATTTTTGTCCTGAAAAGCTGTTGTTTAATAAGAGAGCATTTTATGTGGCAGCAGCTCTCTGGCCACAGAGAGCAACACATAATTTTCCCAGGCGTTGTCCTGGACAAGGCTGTGATAATATCAAAGAAAAGAATGATAAACAATTCTTATCTTCACTTGCTGCACCTGTTGCTGTAAACATGTGGAATGTGTTATGCAGATTTGTTTACCAAAGAGTTTCCTTAATTAGCCAATGGTGTTTTAATTAAAGGACCAATTAGGTCAAACTGTATTGGAATGTCTGTAAGGGTAATGAGTTTCTTAATTAGTATAGTATAATAAAGCAATTGATCAGCCTTCTGGAATCATGGAGTCAATGCTAATTATTACCTGGCCAGGGATGCCATGCTATGACAGTTCTAGATATGTGAGTCAGATTGTTTGGTCCAGGCTGTCCATTTACTTCTCCCAGAAATTCTCTCTTTCTACACAATAAATTCAAAAATCATTCAGACAGGCAGGCAGGAAACCCAAGAATTTGTTTGTTACATTCATTTTGCAAGGAAGGAAGAAGGGGAGAGCCTATTTTAACCAGCTGAATATAATGAGTTAGAAGATTCTTTCTCACTATAAACTAAAAATATAACACATGAAGGCAAAACCAGATTTAATTTTCATGTAGAAAAGAATTTTTTAAACATATTCCTCACAGTCACATATTTACTCAATGCTCTTTTCCTTCTGAGAAACTTGATGATTATGGAGTGACAGTGCAGGGGCTGACCTCTTAGAGAGCATCTCTGTAGAGAAGAGCCTGGTGTCTGGGTGGATGGCAAGCTGACTAAGAGCCAGCAGTGTTCTGGTAGCCAGGAGGGCCACCGGTGTCCTGTGGTGCATTGGGAAGAGTGTGGCCAGGTCAAGGGAGGTGCTCCTCCCCCTCTACTCAGCCCTGGTGAGGTCACATCTGAAGTTGTGGGCTCCTCAGTACAAGAAAGACAAGGAGCTACTGGAGAGGGCCCAGCAGAAGGGCCACAAAGGTGATTTGGGTCTGGAGCATCTCTCTTATGAGGGGAGACTGCAGGAGCTGGGCCTGTTTAGTCCGGAGAAGAGAGGATTGAGAGAGGATCTCGTTAACACCTCTCAAAGGTGAGTGGAAAGAGGAGGATGCCAGGCTCTTTGCAGTGGTGCCCAGTGACAGGAGCAGGAGCAATAGCTACAATCTAAAGCACAAGAAGTTTCACCTCAACATGGGAAGAACTTTACACTGAGGGTGGCAGAGCACTGGCACAGGCTGCCCAGGGAGGTCGTGAAGTCTCCCTCTCTGAAGACAATCCAGACTCACCTAGATGTGTTCCTGTCGGGACCCAGGACATTTCTCTGGCTGCTCTGGGTGATTTGAGACCCTGGCAGAGGGCTCAGAGACCTTGGCACAGAGCCAAAAACACCAGTGGTTTCAATTTTAGTCCATGGAAAAAATTACCAACTTTGTGTGAAGATTTACAAGCCACAAGAGTTTGAGTAGAATGATAGTTAATTTGTCACAGGGTAAAAAAGTAGAATTTTGGGGATTTAGAATGGGGGTTCAAGAGGCAAGATGAAGGAATCTGGGCATGTCCTGTCCTTCTTCTCCTTCTTCTTGTCCTCCCTCTTCTGCTGTGATGATGACACTTTTAGATTGGTTTAGAGTAGAGACAGACTGTCTAACATAGGTGATAGGTATTTGAAAATTATTGTAAATAAAGTACATGTAGTTCTCAGTAAAAAAAGTTAACACCACCCCAAGGGCAGTCACTGTGCACAGCCCGACCTGCTGGATAGATCTCACAGGTCAAAGAAAGAATATAATAGATAAGAAAAATAAACAACCTTGAAAAGCAGAACCGATGAATCTCAATTTCTTCTTTAGTTGCAGGGCTGGGGGAAAAAAAGACTTTCTAATACCTTGGGGGTCATCTCAACCACAGAAAACCGAGATATTCCTGTGTCACCTGGTCTAGGTGACCCTGCCCTGTCAGTGGGGTCGGACTAGATGACCCTCAGGAGTCCTTTCCAACCCTAACAGTTCCGTAATTCTCTAAGAAAACAAGGACAGTATAGGTTATTCACTTTCAAGATAATAATAATTTTTAAAAAGAGAATATTTGGTTAGTGTTGTTGGAAAAAGTAAAAATGTCATTGTCATTGCCATTGTCAATAAACAGCCTTCATTGTGGTCAGGCACCTGTACATCTCAACCAGCAAAAACCCCACTGTGGGCTCTTGTACAGGCAGTGAAATCAGACAAACTCCACAACACATTTCAGCTCTAATTAAAAAAAACAGTAATAATAATTAAAAAAAAAAAAAGAGGCAGGGAAACTTGTGACTGGTTATAACATTTTGTTACATGTACCTGTTGCCACTTCTTACTGGAAGCAGGTAACAGCAGCTGGGCTGAGACCAAGGCTGCAGTAACAAATAATTTAGTTTTTGTTCCCTTCAAAATTGCTCACTTAAAGTGCCATTCTACTATGCCACCACTTTACCACACCATTAAAACAAACAAGGGAGAGAGATTATCATGAGGACTGTACAGGTCTGGTGAGAATGAACCCAAGGTAAGAGATGCCCTCATTTAGCATGATGAAGACGTAAACAGACTGAGGGAAAAATAGGAGAAGAAGGTACAAAACACAGTGATAAAATCAGAGTGAACTTGGGGCTACACTGACCTTAGTTGTTGGTATTTTGGTTTAAAAGAAGTGTTTTGATGAGAAGAGGGTAAGGTGGCTTTGTGGGTAGGGTGCTGTGCTAGGACCTGGGGTTTTGTCCAAACCTTATCCAGACATCTTCATTACACCAAACAACTTTAAACCTTTCCTATAACTTGGGTTTCTCTGAGGCTGCTCCTTCTCTACTTCCCAGTCATGTTGTGGTAACAAGTCCACTACCAAGAGGAAGATGTTCAACAGCTGGTGGTGAAAGCCAGGTAAGAACAGAAAACACGACCACCAAACCAGTTGTGTGGCGATCTCAGGATTTTATTTCAAGTTTCCTTAGACAGGTACAGGTCCACAATAGCTACACATTAAATACATCATGCTTTGTTCATTTTGGTCACAAGATCAGTGCTCTTGGAGAGAAGGCCGATGTGGAAATGCCCATAGCTTGGTGAGACAAGCACCGCTGCAGTTGTCAGAGTGCTGCAGCCTGGAGTGTGCACAGGACTGAGCAGAAGTGCCAGCAAAACTGCATGTGGGACCTGAAGAGCTGGAAAGAACACCACCAGAGGCAATGAAGACCCATACCTCCCTGATTTCAAAGACAGCAGGATGTCCAGTGTGGAGGACAATGAATGGCAAAGTATCACACATCAAAACATGCACCTGTGAGTGAGACACTGCATACAGCAATGGCAGCAGAGGAATCCTTTGTGGATAACCACACACAGCCAGGGAAATAAAGCACCTCTAGCAGACATGCTCTGAAATATTACTGACAAAATGGGAAAAGGTTATCAGCTTTACCTGAAAACAATTGGTATACAGACAAATATTTAGCACACACTAAATACTGAGATAAAACTTCCATCAAGCTCAAGAGCCTGGGTATGTGAGAGGGAAGGGCAGATAATTTCATTCCTTTTTACTGATATCTGTGCCACAACAATTAACATTGCTCTCTCCTGCCCTGCCTCTCCTATTTGCTGCCCTGCTTTCTTCACCTTTCAAGCAGCTGACTGGTGCAGCTGACTCAGCAAAGCCACTTTTACCCTGTCTTCTTCTAAACCAAAAGACACAAAATATCCCCAGGCAAGGGTTTCTCCCAATATTTCTTTCATTTGTTCCTTCTGTGCCTTCTGTCTTCAGGCTTCCTTAAAAATGTGATTCCTATTTCTGTCACAGCATCCCCCTTCAGCCTGTCCTGGAGGAAGGACACTTCTGCTGCTAAGTGAACCTGGAAAGAATCAGGTCTGATTAGTTAAGCAAAAAAATGCCCAGTTTTCCACCCTCCTAATGAGCTTTTTTCTCTCTCTCTTACCACAAGAGGACCCCCTTTCCCAGGTTTCATAGGAAACAGATATTTAAATTGTTTTAAAATAGCTTTCCCAACTAAGCTAATACAAAGGAAATTTACAGACGCTGGAATTTATATAGCACATTACCCTTCTCCCCAGTGTTTTGCTTTCTTCTGAGACCCTAAATTGCATACTTAATGATTTTGTGATCACAGAATTTCCTAGTCTTGTACTAAGAGTTATGATATAATACTTTTGTGACTTAGTCTTGTATCAGATGCTCTGATTCCGAGACTGATGTATGTACATAACACCGCAGGATTGAGTTTTTTGTCTCTTGAAATATAAGACTACGCTGAATCCGATATTGACAAAAAACATAAAGCAGCCCAAAAGTAATCTCCCTGAAGAAGCTCTACAGGTCAGAAATTTTCAAATTGTGCCCTTTATTTATTTCTTTGCAAAACCTTAAACTTAACAAAATTTGGATTGCCATCTGATACACTTCTGATGCTTTGGTTTTAACATTATGCTCATCCACACTTTGTTCTCCCTCTCAGCAGGTACCACAGTAACCTGAGACTATTATTTATCTTGAGGTATTTGGAAAGAATCTGGGATGACTCTTACTGGCTACAGCTGTACAGGGACGTGTGACAGGGTCCAGGAGCAGTGGAGGAACCCAACATTCCCCTCTATCCCTCCACTGTAAGTGTTACCTGTCTTCCTGATCCCCCCTGGCTTTTGCACCCAAGTCAGCCACTGAACAGACTGAACAGCCAGGCAGGGACAGTGTGGAGGTGAGATAATCCCATGTGCTTCTCTACCTCAGGATCAGCCTTGTCCTCTTTTATCTAGATACAGACATTTAAACTGAGAGGTTAAACAACACTGTATTTCCTACTTTTATCTGAACAAGTGATTTTGTTTTCCTGTGCTTCCGTGAATTAGCAAAGAATGGAGAAAACAGATATGCACCTCCTTACCATTTCCAAGGCCCCTCGAATCACCCCACAGAGGAGGTTACAATAGCAGAGTGACGCTCGTTCCGCTGGCAGCTCCTCCACAAAATCCACCAGTGGGTTTTTGTCCAGGATTAAGGAGAATTCATTCCCTGTGACACTATTGCAGCTCACACTAGGGGTGACCCCAAGATACATCTTGAAAGCAACCTGCAAAAGAATGAAATTCTGCTGCTTAAATGTGTTGCATGCAAATCAGAGGTGAAATTTTAGAAAGAAGCATCCTGTAGACCAATTTTACCCCAGGAAATAAGGGGGGAGAGCCAGACAGGCTAGAAATCAAAGTACATTTGTCTCTTCTGTGATCAGCTTGAGCCAGCAATGCAAATCTAGAGCTGTGTGATGCCCCAGGAAAACACAACAGAGAGCTGCTCTTCTTTGAAGTTCCCACATTTACAACTCCACACAAAGTGGTTTTACTGTTATCACTCATCTGCTTTCAGTCATGCCATACTCCCTTGGGACCATTAGCATCTATATTAGGTCATTCACTACCTCACCAGCAACTTTTACAATCACAGCTCAAGATCTCGCGCAACTCTGATCTCTCCATCTGCAGTCGCTTTAAAAAAAAAAAAAAACAAAAAAACAAAAACAACCAGCCCACCGAAAACAAGGCTTCCAAGACTGCAAACTTGGTCACACAGAGCACTGCCTGCTGTCTTCCCGCGCCGGGTGGATGCTGCTGCCGATGTGCCACATCTGGCGTGCCAGCGCTCTGCAGCAGTGACATCACGGCGCTATCTCGGCAGGGCGGGGAGAGCCGGGCGCGCCTCCTCGGGCAGCTCTGCCCCGCCGCACGCCGCTGCCGACCGAGAGAAGCATTCCCCAGTCTCTCCTCCCCAGTGAGTACCAGGGATGGATGCGTTCCAAACAATCCTGAAGTTCTTTATGAACCGGAAAACCGCCATAGGTTACAGTTTTATGGCGCTGCTGACAATGGGAGGTGAACGTGTGTTTTCTCTTGTTGCTTTCAGATGCCCTTGCAGCAACGAAAACTTCAGGTACGGTTTGGTATTTCTCTTCTCGCCAGCTCTTGTTTTGCTGGTTATTGGATACTTCTTGAACAGCAAGACCTGGAAACTCTTTACAGGCTGCTGGGTGAATCCCAGGAAAATATTCCCCAGAGGGAATATCTGCCATTTCTTTTACGTCTTTGGACAAATCACTTTAAATGCTCTGGTAGCCCCAGTGATGTGGCTGTCCGTGGCTTTGCTCAACGGGACTTTTTACGAATGTGCCATGAGTGGCTTGAAAAATCCTGCCTACTTACAAGCAGTTTGCCACAGCAAATCGGAGAGCTGCTTTGAAGAGCTACACAAGGTAGCCTGTGACAAAAGCTCCCTGCCCTTTTCAGAGAGTGATGAACTGAAAAGAACACTTCAAGCACAGTCCCAGGTAAGAAAAGTGATAAACAAAAAGCATTACTGTGCTGCTGCTGTGATTTATCTGTGGAAGATCCTGATGTCAGAAGTTTTGTTAAAACTGTTGGCTTCGTGTAAACAATGTTTTGGCATACAATCAATCCATCTTTTGGTTCAGTTTGAGCTGTTCCATATTTCTTAGGGGTCCTCACTGATGGCGAGGTCAATAAGACCAGAGAACATAAAGCTTTCTTCCTGAATGGAGATTGCTCTAAGGAGGGAAAAAACCAAACCCAACTGGATTGTTTTGGAGGCTGAATTAACAGATATCACTGCATTAAAGGGGTCTGTCCTATTAAAAAATTCATGCCACACTCTCCTAATTTAAAACATTGTGATAACCGTAGGTCACTAACAGCAGAAAAATACTGGAAAACAAGATTTGTGAAATATCTTTTGGCTGCTTAAATAATGTGCTTCTGTTTGTGTTCCTCTTTTTTGTGATGACAAACGTAAGGATGTTTTTGTCCTGCTTGGAGGAAGTGAGAAACAATAAAGCAAGCAGATTATGCAAAGTTGAGATCTTACTACTTTCTACAATATATGTGCAGTACAATTTTGCTCTCTGCATTGTAATGCAAATAAATTCAGAGGCAAAAAATCAAAACAGTGGAGAGAATAAAAAGAAAGCTACAGAAAAAGGAAAACACACTGTGGAGCCAGCAAGTTTTTGTTAGGAATTGTATCCATCTGGAACAATTTCCTTTCCAAGAGCTGGTTTTATTTTTAAGTCCTCATGCAAATAGGACAAAGACTGCACTGCAGACAAAACAGTTTGTTTGTTAGTTTTAGAAGGCAACAACAGATAGTGCTTGAGACTTTAAGGTGTATGTATAGGAAATACTGAAAGACCAGGGATTCAGTATTACCATGAGAATAAATGAGTTCATTTTCCAAGCTGCAAGAAAGTGAAAAACTGCTTAAAAAAAGATTTCTCAAATATCCATAAAAATCGCTAGTCAGTACAAAGTGATTGGGAAACATAAAGGAAAGCTCTAACTATTGTTCTATACCAATTCCTAAGAATAGTTGTTAGTCAAACTTCTCTGTTTCACAGATTTCTCTGAAGAAACTTTCTATATTACATCAGCTAAACACAGATTTTTACTGGTGTTTTTTTTTTTTTTAACATCAGTGCAAGAGTTCACATGAGAGTTCACTCTCCATATCATCACCATTGGAGCATGGGAAATCAGTTCCAGTTCTAAAGCCTCTGAGCCCTAGAATATTTGTCCCACACTGGAACTTTTTCCAGTGTTTGAAAACAAGTTTGGGTTTTTGTTTAACTTGTCATAATGGATTAGACAAGTAAAACTTGTCTTGGCCATTGGCTAGGCCAGTGGTACAAGGCAGGAAAAATTGTGCTCACACTGCTGCTCTTCTTAGGGGAGAACATCCCACAATAACCAGTTTGAGCACATTTTTCCATTCTCTCCCCTTGCTGAGGAAGTAATTATGGAAGTAGCTCTTTGAAAATGTTCTTGACAGAATTTCGTCCACATCTGAAGCTGCTACAGAAAAAAGGAGTTGAGTGATGCTGGTTAATTATGTATTTGTTTTGTTGGAGGTTTTTTTCTAATAAAAAGAAGTCAGAAAACAAAACATCTAACAGTGGTCACAGTTTAAAAGGCTGGTTGATCTGGAACAAAAATTACTTGCCCTTTTTGGTTATGTAGTTCTTCATGATTCAAAATTAGTAATTCTTGTTGGGTGGTTTTATGTAATGCTTTCAGGAGTTAGAAAACACTTTACCCTTTACCAAAGATACACCAAAAGGAGCAGTATTGAGAAGCCTCTATTCTGATGGATTTACTCGTTCTCTTCAGTCCTGTCTTGGTTTGAAAAGAAAGGTGTCACCTCAGGGAGGCAGGAGGCTTCCTTGAAATGGAAAATGTAAACTCCCTCCCTCTGAATTATTATGATTTTGAAATTAAGGGGCTCTCAGGAAAAGATATTGGAATAGGAATAACAGTTCTTTACTAGGAAAATTAAAAATGTAATAGTACAAGAAAAGAAAAGAAACCACTGATGGAGTCAGAATACACCTTGACACCCTGTGGGTCAGGGTGGTGGCAGCAGTCCCATTAAATGGTGGCTGCAGCCCTCCTGCAGTGACAGGCGTGGTTCTGTTGAAGCAGTGATCCTGTAGAAGGGTCTAGCTCTTCTCTGAAGGTCTGGTGGCGGCGTAGATGGGCCATGTCTTCCCCTAGGAATCCAGTGGGGAAGACAGTTGCTCCTCTGGGAATGCAGTGGGAAAGGCTGACTGTGATGTTCCTAATTTCAGATTGTATCCAGGTAGGAATGCTTGGCTCCTCCCCTGGGCAGAGCTTCTCACAATGGGGCGCTGTAATTTTTATCAGACATGCAGTGGGACCCACTGGCCCATGAACAGCAGATATCTCCCTGAGGGAGGATTGGTTGTGGAAGAGATAAAGAAAACTGCCCAATTAACAAAAGATAACTGCCCCACCTCTAACAGATGGGAAGAGAAGACACATCCCCATTTCCAACCTAAGACAAGTCCCCATGTGGTTGTCCCACTAACATCAGGGCCAGCACCAAATGCAAAGTGTTGTCAGACATTTGTGATTCAAGTAGCATTTTCACTTGGGTCTTTTTAATCTGAAACTGATTTCTTTTGCCTTCCCAGATTTTAGGCTGGTGTGTGATAGTTACCACAGCTCTCCTCTCCCTGCTAACCACTTGCTGTGCCAGCTGCCAGTCAAAAGTCAGCCACCTCCAGCTGATGTTCTGGAGAGTGTATGAGGGGACAGAGAAGGAGCAACTGGAGCAGATTTTCCAGCTGTATGCCACCAAGCTGAGCGAGCGAAACCTGAAGTGCTTTTTTGAAAACAAGGAACCAGAACCCATTTCCCTGCCAGCTTTCCAGGCATGGGAAGATGCTTCCCAGCTCCACTCTTTCAGCAGCAGCAAACAGCATTATAGCACGATCCACAAGCTAGTTGAGGAAGGCCTGAAAGGAACCAGTGAGGAAAGAGAGACAATGCTGGACCTTGCGGACAGAAGGGAAGTACCATAGACCAAGTATATTTTCAGCTTTTTTTTGTATCTTGTTAATAGGCATATTTCTATCTGGTTTCATCTCTATGTTTTTTTCACAATGGCCTCTTTCTTCTTCATCATGTTTCCTCCCAGTTAGTTACTTGCTCCAAAATGATGGAATGAAATTATTTCCCTACATGAGTGAAAAGGCTGCAGTACTCCACAGCACCCAGGGTTCAAGTCACTAGGTCAGCATCAAGAGCTCACAGTACCACAAAAGGAGTAATGGCTTCTACAAGAGGGTTTTAGCAATATGCTATGTAAAATGTGCTAAAAATGCTATGTAAAATAGTGTGCTTGTCCTATGTAAATATAGAGACTGTCAACAAGTAAAGTCATTTAAAGTGTGTGAATATAATCACAAGATACGTGTGCCTTTCTGACAGCCAACACACAGAAAGTAAAGGTTTTCTGTCCAGGTCATTTCCAGGCCAATTGCAGGTACAGCCTTGTTTTGAGGCACCAGCAACCCCTCAAGGCTTCTCTGTCTTTGGATATTTTGCCTCTGTAGAACATCTCCCTGTTATCTGCTCCCAGTCCAGACTTTTACTTTGTATGGCTATAAAGTTCTAGTTTTCAGCAAGTTTCAGGCACTGGGTGCAGCCTGTATTGCTCTGTAATATTGTTGTTTCTGGGCCTGCAGCCAGTGTACAACAGAAGGCCTGGAAGGAAATTCCACTTTTTAAGACAAGAAAACATTTTTGCAGTAAACTGACTTTCATTTTTTTAATATCCTTGGAAAACTTGGTGTCTGGAGCAAGAAGAACCAGCAGGTGAGGCAACTGCATGGTCAGTGCCTCTGACAAACACATTTCACTCCAGAGCCCTGTGCTTTACGTCACTCACTTGGAATTCATCACATGGCTCAGGGTGTTCAGAGTATTCACAAATGCTGTATAAAAGGAGAACAAAATGACTTTCCCTGGGGTAGCTGGGCAGGCTTTTGTGCAGCATTTTATTGCCAGTCTCTCTGAGTCTGCAAAGAATCATAGTTTTGCTGTGCTTGAATCATGCTCTTCTCAACAAACCAGGATATCCTGCCCAGCTGTTCTCATACTCATTTGGTTTCTTCAGTGGGTAAAAACATCTATATACAGATCATTACTCTTTATGAAATGAAATACAAGCGCTAATTCAACTCTCTGCTTAGAAGTTTCTCCTTATGTTTTCAAGAACTTGTGACCTTTGAGACAATGTTTTAAAGTTTTTCATCCCAGATGACCCACTTAGCAGCATACTTAAAACATATGATTAAATGAGCCTGCTGCTGCTGAAAACACAGATGCAGCACTGCCAAAATAAAAGTCACAACAGCAGATGTCTGACACCGTGCCTGGCACATACACCAACCATCTTCTCCCCAGGAACCTCTCCTGGTACACCATCTACCTACTTCAACCTCCTCCCTGCATACAAGGGGAGATAGAACACCTCCTAACAGGACAGCCCTGCTGCCTGGGCCAAACTTCCCTTTCCAAAACTGTCTCTCCACCTCCTTCCTCAGAAAATCAAAGTAAGTAGGGATGCAACAGGGAGGACAGCAAGTAGGTTAATGAACTGATCAAAGAAATACAGGAAACAAGTGAGTTGAGGTAAAGGTAAGGCCTCCAGTGTGATATAATAGCTGGGACACAGAGGCAAAAGCACAGCTGGTAGAGGGACAAGTAGGAGGACAGAGTGATCCCACTTGGAGCTTTTGGTATCCTCTTTTCCCTTGGCAGAAAGCTTAGGGCTCTGCACCTGAGCAGCCCAGGCCATCTCAAATGACAGCACTTCCCAGCCCTATCTTCTGCTTTATTGTGGAGAGGCAAATCCAAGATGAATTTCCCTCTCCTCCTCCTTGCCTGCTTCATGTCTGCAGGTAGCTCATGTTGAGAGTGTCTCCACCCCTGAGAGCAGCTGCTGAACACTTTGTGCTGCAATGTGTGCCTGGTAGGAGCCCATCTCTCCCTGATCCCCATTCCCAGGGCTGTGTGACTCTTTTACCAAAACGCCTGTGGCTTAATGCAATTTCCATGTGGATCCTAGAATACTTCTATGAAAACAGATTGAAAAAAACAGCCAGTTTGATCCTCTGTTTTCAACTGGTATGGGTTTGAAAAATTTAACTTAGTCCTTCAAGGGGCCATTGCAAAAGCTACTTTCTATCAACATTGTTCCTGAATCCAGCTGCTACCATGGCAGCTTAGAAAGAGATAGACTATTGTCAACACTGTCCAAAACAAACTGGAGAAAAACACCCAACAAATAAAACCAAACAGCAAGATCAAAATTTTTTGCTGGAAAATTTAGATTTTGCATTAATTCTGATACCCTTAAAAATATGAGTGTACAAGAAAAAAGAAACTTCTGTTTAATCTTCTGTGCTCTGTCCCTCGGTTAAGTCTTTAAATTCTCTTAGCTCCTCTTCCACTACACATCTACTGCTCCATCAAACTCGAAGTGTTTGTTATAAGAATAAAGAGTTTTTAACCATGCTAAGCCTTCATATGGTCTCAATTTAGTTTCATCTGTACTTTACATTATGGTATGATGCATCTGTCCAAATTCTATTGTTAAAAATTCTTGTGTAAAAGAGAACTTGCATGGAAACTATGCAAAAGAAGTAGCTCGTTTGCAATGGAGCACCAAATTAAGGCCAAAATGCAAAGTTGTAAACTGAAAATTATGAAAATGTCTTGGCAGCAACAATAATTTAGGTGTATAGATAAGCAAATAAATGAATAAAAATATTTTTTTCTTAAAACCAGGTTATAACAGAACAGCAACTACTTTAAAACTACCATTTACAGCTTCTCAGAGCATAAAACAAAGGTCTTTTTAGCCTTTTTGACTCCAAAAGACTAGAAGGTAAAATGAATGAGGTGGCTTAAAACATGCTTCCCATAAATTTGTCTTGTTTTTACACATGAAATGGAAGAAAAAAGAATATCTGCTTAGACACGTACTTAGGCTTGCCAGCAAAATGATGCCCATATAAAGTAAAACCTCACTTTTGAAAATGTTGTTTACAACGCTATGACATTATACATTGCTTAATGAGAAAATAAGATCTAAGCAGTCTGAATTAAAAATGTATTCTCTGCCCTTTCTCAAAAACACAGCATTCCATCTCTCTCAAGCAGCAAGGATAAAAATTGTTAACATTTTGATGGTGTTCAAACACAGAGCACCTAGAATTACTGAAATATTTAGGGAGTCACTAATTTTCAGTCCCTCTACATACTAGTGGGGACTTTTCACATCCAAACTTTTTTATGCAAAAGTCATGACACCAAGTAAGTAGAGACTGTTAAATATATAGAAACCATTATTTCAGACAACATAATAGCAAGATTAATGAAGGACCAGAATTCATCTACTTAAAAGGGGAAAGGCAGCCAAAGTAATATTTCTGCTAGCATACTTTTCATTCTTAGTATTTTTCCAGTCAGTGTTTGGAAAGAGGAAGATACATTAAAGGTGTTGCCATCTGTTGCTGATTCCAAACTTGTCTTCTGACCTTTTCTTTACTCTCCACAGTGCAGCACTTCAATGTCCTGTTTACTGTCTACCACAGTAGGTAACCTGCTTATGCATTTCCCTCTCCCTGCTGAGATCAGGAAACCAACATTTACCAGCTTCATAAATTCTGTCAGCATCTGGCAGACCTTCCAACTGGCCATAAATCAATATACAGGGACCTGGTGTGGCAGCACCTTCCATGACACAGGGAAGGACTTTTCCTGTCCCACAGCTCTGGGCAGGAGGTGGCATGGCTGGACTACCCCATCCTTTATAATTCCCCTTGAGGGAGCTCTCTTCAAAGACCTCTGGAGATGGTAATTTCCTGTGTTCACAGGGTACTGAGTGTCCACAGTAAAGCCCATCTCTGCAGCTGCTGCTTTTCAGGAACAGATCTATCCTTAGGCACAGCACTGTTCAATCCAGCAGTGAGCCAGCACCAGCTTGCTGTGGAACAGAGGGTGTGGTCAGGCTGCTTCCACCTCTGGCATAGACAAACACCTCCTGGTGCTAGAGAAGGTAATATAAATATTAGATCTAAAACCAGAAGCTGTTTTTTGCAACTCCTTTGATCAGATCAATTACATCAGGGTCCTCTGAGGAGAAATTGAATTAAAAATTTGATTTTGCAGGATTATAGAGAAAAATTATCAAAAAAACCCTAATCCTCAGTTATACTTAGATCCAAATTCTGAATCCCATCTTCAACATTACTTCTTCAGCTGGGCTTTGTTCTTAATATCATTCCTCAATTGGTTTCCATTTCTAACCCCAATTTGCCAGAAAGCCTACTTTCACATGTTCTGTTTCATCTCTTTTTTAATTCAATCCCAACGGTAGCCCTGCAAAGTCACAGGACCAACATGAGAAGACAGTGAACACCATGGGAACTCAGTGTAGAAGGGCTCAGTTTGGCTCCCCATCAAAACTTGTTGGCCCTTCTCCAGGCCAGTATAAGTTAGCAGTAAAGCCCAGGGTTTGCAGCTTGAGCTAGTGGTGGAAGTTTTAAGCCCCCAGTCACTGCTTTAGGTGCACCTTTCCTCCAGTATTTAGTTCTTAATCTGGGAAACTGGCTTTGTAGTTCTCATTTTATATTTTTTTCCTTTTGCTTCATCTCTTTCCATTTCCACAGGGAACACCCGCAGCCTGATCTTACAGACTTCTTTGTTTTCCAAAGAACTGAAGAATAATAGCTATGTTAACAGGTGGTTTGGCTTTACCTACTTGAATTGCTGAACTGCCTTAATTACTTTAACTTTGAACTGGTTTTACTCATCCTCAAACAGATTTATACCTCTGAAGACTTAATGCAGTTAAGTATTTAAGCACTTTCTCCTGGCTGGGAACACTCCTGCTGAAGAGTTAAGGAGATCATGTAAACAGCTTCATGATTCTGAGCTAAAAAGTTTGATAGAGTATTTGCAGCTCCTTACTGGGTCACTTTAGACATGTTTTGTTGGTATGTGTCTCAAACAAATGGGCTTGAAGATTATTTAAAACTTGTTTTGCCAAAGAAATGTGAAAATACTGTCTGTATCACATTTTGCCTCAGAAATGTTATACTCCTACTGCAGAACTCCTTTTAGTTTGCTAAAAATAGTCTTTCTAAGGGACAGCATGTGCTTTAATGTTTGTCCCAATCTTTCCAAGTAATTTTTTACTTCTCTTATTAAGTCTCTTTGGAGGTACAAGATGCAGAGAAACAGTGTCTTTTTCCATTGTTAATTTCTCACTGCACTTTGCTGTTAAATACCATGTACTTAAGAATGAAGATTCAACTGTAATAATGCATTTGTAAAGAAGGGAACTGTGAGGAATAAAACCCAGAAAACCAGGTATCTGACATGTATGTGAAAATAAAGTACCAATACCACCTGAAGAAGAATGTAAAAGTGAACAAAAATTTGATTTTGCAGCTTGGTATAATATTTTAAATGAGGCAGTGTATTTTAAAACAGTGATTGAAATGCTGCTTGTCTCATCTACTTATTCAGCTGTCTTCACCATTTCCAATGGATCTCTACCCCAGCTCAGCTGCTTACTGGGAGCAACTTTGTTATGTACTCTTATTTAAATTTCTCTTTGAAATTCCCTGGAATTCTAACTTGCCAGTGGGGACAAATGATCTTTAGAAACCTGTGTCTTTGTTGTCTGACAGAAGTGTGAACAGCTATTCAATAAAAGGGAAATTTCCATCAAAGTGAAAGTGCATGCTCTGATTTTATCTTTTTGATTTTATTATTAGATTTGTGAGTTGTCAGGAAAATGTTTCTCTCATTTTCCTTTTTTACAGTTCTTCTTTGCTACCACTGAGATTGTTAATTTTGCAGAAAATCTTGCACCTTATTCTTAATATTAAAATTTTAAAGTAAAAAGATATCTAAGGTAACTATGGCAACGATGAGAAGAGACAAATGGCAGAAGCAAAAATATCAAAGTTTAACATCTGTATGAGACAGTTAAGACTTATGCTCCTAGGAAGAGAAAAAAGGAAGGGAATACATAATTTCAAGCTAAGATCACTGAATCTGCTGATGCTTTAGAAAATGCAAATCTTATTTACCTGTGCAATCATGTCTGCTGTTTCAGAGTAACTACGGCACTTTTTCACAGCTGAACGAGCCAGAAAGTCATCAATCAGCCTTATGCCAATGCTGTATCCCCTGAGGAGGAAACAAGGAAAGGCAACATTTTAAATGGGGAGCTTCTTTCCACCTGCCATCTCCCTAATGCGTCTCTTGCGCTTCCTCAGCAAAACAGCTGCGTGATCCTAATTGAGGGACTTAAATAACAATAACAACACATTTTGCTGGTCTACATTCTTCTTTCTGCCACATTTTACAGCACAGTGGGACTGCTGTTCCTGTAGTCATTTAAGGAATCATACTTCTTTAAGCATGATAGTCCTGGCAAGGATGATATGAATTGTCTACACAGTTTGCACATTGTCTATACGTATGGACACCAATCCTGGGCACCCTCGTTGCAGCATTCAGGTGCCATAGGAAATTCACTCACACCTGATCTCTTTCACTTTCTCCTCTTACCTCTTCACCTCATTTATCATTTTTCCTTCACAATTATCTGTTTGTCTTCTTTTCTAACGTTATCTCCCTCCATCTAACTAGTTGACCAAAACAACCCCAGAAGTTGTTAGTTAACACATGTTACCAATAGGTAAAGGCTTTATAAAGGCAGGGCATTGGAACACGGCTCCAGCCTGTGACTCAGGCTAAGCAGAAGGGAACTATGGGAGGGTGACTAGGCTGGAAGAAGGGTAGAGAAACGTGAGAGATGAGAAGTGAGACATGTGAGACGTGCTGTGTGACTGCCACATATCCACATCCTGTCTGCATTGTGGTGTATAGTGGTTGGTTGACTTGGGCTTGCTGTGCCTTAAAACTGTGTAAACTGGTAACAGGCTAACTGCTTAAAAAGGCTGGGTGTTTGGCAATAAGGAGCACTCCTTTGTACCTGCCTGGGGTCCCTGGGTCGCTCATTACCACAACAAATGCAGGGTTCTCATACACTGCCATGTCCATTTTGTATTTAAAATACTACAATTTAAAAAAAAAAAAAAACAAACAAAAAGGGATGGTAGATAATGGAATTTTTATAAAACAAATATTCATTTAGCTCTGACACATTAACAAAGGTCAATAACTTCTAAGTGTGCAAAAAAGCTGTGACTCCAAACATTTTCTGAAAAATGGAAAGGCATCGACACAAACGTTTTATAAGAATGGGTACTCAGCTCAGAAATGTTTTTAGGAAATTCTTCATTCCCAGTTACATGGATGTTGGCAGTGTCTGCTTGTTTGTCGGGGGCTCCACACCGTCAGTGAAGCAGCCTGAACTCTGTGGAGTTTCTTACTGGTTTGTGTACAACATCTTTGGCTAGAGGGCAGTGAGCTGATGACAAGACCAAAAAGAGGATTTAGCAGTGTGAAGATTAAAATTGCAGTATGTCATGTGTCTAGAAACAATTAAATATTTATCTATTGCCTAAGTATCAATAACATTGGCAAATGTGTCATCAGCATTTAGCAAGGTTTAGTGACATACAAGACTACTTAGATACATTTCAACTTTTATGCCCCAGATTTGCAAAGTCAAATTAATAACAGACTGGTAAGCAGCTACTTGGCAACTGTACAGTGAAAAACACTCTTCTCACTACAGACTATGTATGTACACAGAGAGAGAGAGATAAGTACACTGCCCCCACCTGTCAGGTCTGCTGAGATGTGAGGTTTCTTTGTGAAGCTGGGCTGTTTCATAATCACAGAAGTAAAGAACACATTGTTTTATTGAAACCTGTCATTATATGAATAAGTCTCCCTCAAAACAAAAAGATTTTATAGAAAAAACTGCAATAATGAAAACATAAGGAGCAAAATCTGTCTCCACATCTTCTAAAACTGCTCTGTAGTAATTTCTGCCATGGCATCATTGAAGAAGCCTGTGCATATTTTAAATGTATGATTTTCACCAGATCTGAATGAGAGGTGAATACAAAAAAGTATCTGAGGGATGTTATCCCTTATAAGTTTGTGAATAAATTACTTTTCTTTTTCCCAAACAATGATTTTTTTTTATTTACTCTTGTGGACAGTTATTGGACTACAGCTAGTTTGCACACTTTCAAGTTAATAGTAAAGTGGTAAGATTATTCTGTCCACTGTGATTTCTGTAAATCCATTTTGCATGTCCACTTTGCCCAGAAATATAAGCCTAACTGTTCTGCCAAAGGCCTTACTCCATGTTCTTGTTGATCAAGCTGTTTCTTGCTGATTCTCCATTATATTGTTATTTTTATGGCAGCAATGCCTAGGAATCTCAGTCAGGATGACAGAGCTTGTAAACATTGGATCTTCATTTTTCAAGGAGGTTATCCATGTAAAAAATTCACCTTCATTGACATTTTGTGCTATCTCACTCATTGCTGTATGGTCTTTTAAAGGTGAGAGGCTCATTTGTCCCTAAACCAGTGAGGGATATAGGATATGAAATTAAGAAGATTATATTAATAATTAGCATAACTAAAGGATCAGCAAGGAAGAAGTGTAAGCTATGAAAACAATCCTAACACTTTTCCTCAGAAAATGAAAAAGCTAATTGTTGATCTTAATTCACAAATTAGTGTTGTTTCTGTTGACAGAATATTAAACCTTTTTCCTGTCTTCTCTATAACCATAGAGAGAATGCTGGAACTTGTGAGAAAACTAACAAAAAGCTGAAAGGTAATATATATGTAAACAAAGAGCATTATGGATAAAACTGAACATTTAAAGCAGTACTTACATTCTATCTAAACAGGCATTGACATCTTCATCTTTCTCATACTCCTTGCACAGCTGGGCTACCAAGGCCCCATATGTGAGTACAAAAAGTTCTCTGCTCTGTCAGCAAATAAAAAAATCAAAAATGAAGCAAGATAAAATCTTCCATGTTTTAAAGCTGCTGCTCATTAAAAGCAAGTGAAAAATAACATTTAAATCAATAAAGAAATTTTTGTCCATGGATGCATAATCACTGAAATCCACATTTCAAGCATGACAGAATCTATATTGATCCTCACTTGAGTTTGTAAGGGATTTTGGTTGTCAAGTACGATTTCTTGGTATACTCAGAGTTACTATTATCAGTAATTCTTGCATCTCGAGTGTATTTAAGCTGGATTGACAAATTCTGTCAAGTGCCATCCAAGAATAATAACAAACAGCAGCAGGAAAAGAGGCAATGAGCTATTAATTCTTCTGCAGTAGCACAAAAATTCACAAAGGTAGAGTTGATCTGAGTCAAATCATTAGCTGCTTTCTCTAAAAAAGTAAAAAATAGATAAAAATTTAGCTCAGAATAATGAAAAAATAGTATAATTCAGGACAAGGGTAAAGAATAACAACAAAATGAAAGGGATGCTGAGGATTGCAGCCCCCATGGAACATGGAGAGCAGCTGAAGATGCCAAAGGTTTATCTCTGCACTGGTCCTTCCACAAGCACTACTGTGGGGTCTTCATTTGTGCAACAATTTGGAGGAGAGTTTCCTATTCTCCCTGCCCTGTCAGATCACATCCATGAACTGCAGAACTGTCTGTATTTAGCAGGAGAAGCAGCTGTCCTTTAAGTTGGAGATTGGGTTGACTCTTACTAAACTTCTTGGACAGCAATTAATTAAAGTGCTATAGCCCTCTGGCATGTGGTCAGATCAGTGCTGCTTTTTGTCTTTAGCCTGTGGAAAAATAACAGTGAATACCAATAAAAACAGCAGAACAAATCACACTAGCAAAGTAAGAACAGCTGGGTGGAAAGTTCTGCTTCCTTTGCATCAGAAGTTTGGAGTTTAATCAGTGTTGCTGTTTTAACAAGACACTGTTCAAAATCTTAAGCAGAATCATTTTCCAAACTCATTTTAGTGATAACTCCTGTTTAAAAAAATA
The DNA here is from genome assembly GCF_028769735.1 of Zonotrichia leucophrys gambelii. Taxonomy (NCBI): domain Eukaryota; kingdom Metazoa; phylum Chordata; class Aves; order Passeriformes; family Passerellidae; genus Zonotrichia; species Zonotrichia leucophrys. Next base: position 41,436,451 of record NC_088172.1, read on the forward strand.
TCCTACTTTTGGCCAAATTCTCAGTAACAAGTTTTCAGTGGAGTAAATGGATGTCATACAGGTCCTGTATTACTTTGCTATTATTGTTCAGAAAAAAGTCTCTGTTGCAACAAGAAAATTACCTTAGAGAAACTTAAGCATAATATATCAATGTAATCAAATTTATCAGCCACATTTGCAATCCATTGGAATACTTTTTGTCTGTAAACTTAGGTATATTAACTGTAATTTTATTACACTCTTCTATTTGTTTTTCAGTGGAGACCCTCTGTCCTCTTTTCAGAAATTGATACAGCATTGTCTTAAAGTCTTCAGGAATTTTTCCACTGCCCAGTTCCTGTCAAAAATCACCATTCACCATAGAGAAAGCCCTAAGGGGTTTCTTAACTCCTGAAGAAAGGCTTGTTTGGAGTCAAACTATTCAAGCACAGAACAGAGATCTCCTCTCTGTGTTTCATTGAATGGCTATCTAACCACAGAGGTATGTAAACTTACCTGACATTTATATCTTAGACCATAAATACTTAAAGCACTTAGACTTCTGTTTCTGAACAGATTGCAGTCTCAGACACTTTGTGCCCCTCTTTCCCAAGCCTGTACAGAACCCCAGCAATAGGAATAGTAGCCATAAAGGCTGCCAGCAGCTCTGCTCTTGTACCACCAATCTTACCCTTATCCTTTCAGTATTTTCAGATTGTTCAGAAATAGGAGAGTATAAAATGCATCAATAAAATAATAAGTTACTCTTTCTCCATGCACTATTTTAATAACACATTACAAAAATCTCTTACTATTTTGTGGTTCTCTTGCTTTCTTCCTGGTGACCGAGACATGCTGCTTGTGTAACTCCTGATGTATTTGATTGTCAGTTTATATCTTTTCTTCCTCAAGCACCACAGTCTTCTCTCAATCCTCTTTCTCTTCTCTTTTCTCCTCTCTGCTCCTCTGTCTTTTGCATGAGATGTGTTTGCTGCAGTCTGTAATGCTGCTGATGCTCCTCCTATTCTCTGCATGCACTGAGCCCTTTGGGAGGAATTTGACTGGCAACAGATCTGCCACTGTCCACAACATAAATAATCACTCTGTCCATGGGAATGGTTTGTAATCAAATACACAGCTAGCACACATGGAAAGTCAAACAGAACAGATCTCACATTTATAGGGACAGTAAATTTATTTTGTTGTTTCTATCAGACTTTGTCGTTTGGAGAGCTAACAAAAACTTCAGCTCTAAAGAACAAAAACACAATTTCAAGATGCTGCTGTACAAGGGAAATAAAAATTGATTGTTTTCAATCTAAAGAAGCTATAGTAGTCTGCCAACTCTAACTGCTGTAGTCTGGAGAGTTAATATCTGCCTCAGTTGGGGAAGTGTGGCTTTTAAGGCGCTGCTAGAACCATGTTTGTGCAAAGCTGCCAGGGCAGATTGAGAGAGCTCAGCTTCCCAGAGGAATAAATTCTGTACCTGTACAGCTGCCAGCTTGTGCAAATGGGCACTTTCACTAACCATGTTCCTAAGGGGTTTATAGAATTATTATTCTCTCATTCTTAACCTCTTAGAGCCCCTATTTCTTAATATCCTTGCAATGAACATCCAGGTTTAGTTCATCTATTTTCCCCTGTGGTAAATTTGGCCTACGTGGTAGTTTTGATTTGCAATGAACTTCAATGATGGTCACTGGTGAATTTAGAAATTAATCAGGTAGTTGTCATTCCTTATAGGACTTACCTGCACATATATTCCAAGTGAGTCTTCTGAGGAAAGGAAGTAAAAATATATGGCCTCCTCTGAATGCCATGCTGTTATTTAATTTCTGTTAACTAATAGATCCAGTGCTAGAATACAATTACATATATTTACTGCTACAGATACACAGAAGGCATTCAGATGTGAAGATTTGAGATAAGGAAGATTATTTTAAAATGGTAGTTTCAAGTTATGACACAATTCAACCAGGAAAAATACGGATTTTCATTTTTTCTGTGTAAAACTCCATCATCCAAATTGCTTTTATTTCACACAGAATGAACTTGTATTGACAATTTTACAATGTAATTGCCTCTTCCATTTTTTTTTCACATGCTCTTCTGACCCTGTAAAATCTTATTCCATTTTATAAGTGAAACAATTGTAGGTACTTCTCATATCTAAATTTTAAAACCAAGGCATTACAATTCTCTAGATAGTTACTTGCATTTCTAAACTGAGTCTGAGATGGGTTTGTTTCTCTGATTGTCTCCAACTGGTGACAAGCATCAAATATGCCCCACATTGCAAGAGTAATCCCATATTCCACAAGAAAGTGTACTGCATTACATTTAAAAAACCCCCAACCTGTAAAAGATTATAATTAGCATAATTCAACTTTAGAGAACCCACCACAAAGCACTTAAGACTTCTCATAAATGAGCACATTTCTATTTATGTGGTTCAGAATATATATGGATTAATTACTTCAGCCTGCATTATTAATACCATAATCATGAGGAACCTTGTGCACCAGGCAGTGCATTGGCAAGAACACATCAACATCCTTTGAAAAATACAGACATGCCCATGTGCACACAAATTTACACATATATTGCTGTGTATTGAGTAGAATGTACTATATTTCAAAAGCTTTGCACATCATTAAGAAAACAAAGCTGAAATTGTGTATCCAAATAAACTGGATTCCATGGCTCCAGTGAGGGAAACAAGTCCTTGGTGGACTGTCTTGCAGCCCTGTGAAAAGTAGAGGTAGGCACACATCTGGCACCTGTTTTAATCCTGAACATATACTTCTTAGAAGTAATCCAAGGCAATTGGAATAGTGAGAAAGTGAGAATCACCCTCCACCTCCCTTTCTGTCCTGTTTTTCAGGTGAGAAGTTTAGCCTTCAGCCCCAATTTGAGTCTTCACAGGGCTTGAGCATTAGACTACATCAGTTCTCTCAATTCTCATCAAACTAAAAAACAAAAACCAAATACAAAATATATCCCAAAGCTCACATAAAAGCATGCACCAGCACTCTGTCTCTTGCAATGGACTGCCTATTATGGGAAAACTGACACCTGCAGAGGCAACTACATGATAAGTGCAACACAGAAGTAAATCATAAATTAGATATTGCCTAAATAGAAAGCCCCCCCCAAAAAAATACAGTGAAAAAATTCTTTAAACCAAAACAAGAATGCAATAACCACAAAAGGTGAGTGTCCAAATTAGTAAAATACAGAGTTAAGCTTTGGTTTACTCTCAGATTTTCAGGTGGATAGACCTTGTATTAAATTTTCTCTGACAGAAAATAAAATCCCAAGAAGGTAGGTGTTGAGGATTTGAAGCTATGCGAAAAAAAGAACTTGAACAAAGGTTTCTCATATCACACATGAGTGCTTTTACTAGGAGTCCAGTGTGGCTGCTGCTCTCGCCACATTTCCAAGTAAAGCAATGCCATTGCTGCCACTTTGCTGTAGTGCCCTGCCTGAGAAGCACTCTCAGTTTGACCTGCAGAAACTTCCTCGGTTAGGCCATGTATCTCAAGAGGGTGTTTTGAGATTTGAGCGCCTCCTTTCTGCTCTCTGCAGGAACCTAAAATCTCATAAATTTGCCTATAAAACACAGCTGAATTCTGAAGTGAAATTTGTAAGCTTTAAAAAAAATCATTAACATATTTCTATCCTTCCCTTAACATAAAACTTATTATTTTTTTCATCAGTGCTTGTCCTAGTTATGGGGACAGGAACTTCTCCAAAGGTCAAAGAGACCATGAAAATTACTTGTCAGCCTGCATCCAGACTGTGACCTGGCAGCTCACAGGACATGGGCAGTGCTCCCTTCTACTCCCACAGGAAACCTGTCATGCAGGTGCTTTTATACCATGCTTTCTAACGTGCACAGATGGGCTTGACATCCATGCAAAATAAAACTCAAAATGCAGCCAGAGGAGCTAAAGAACATTGGCCTTTTGACTGCTAATTCAGTGGTGTGGTGAGAACACATCTGCAAGACCAGAGAGACCAGGATTCTGTCTCCTCCAAAATTCAGATGGAAAATAGAAGATCACTTCCCTCTTCCTCCTTAATTTTGCCTGGCCATTAGATAACAAAATCCTGGTCTTTTTTATTGATCCAATAAATATCAAAATCCTCCCTGTGGCGAAACTAAGCACAACTGGTAGAACTATGGCAGGAAAGTTGGAGAACACAGCTTCTTTGCAGCACAGTCACATCCCCTCACTATTAATAACTGAGCTTTTGAAAGAAAGAGATGAGTGAGTGAGTTTTTACTAGGTCAGGTGGAGAAGGGAGCCGAAACCAATCTCTCTATTCTGCCATAGTTGCTTTATTTCAATAAAAAGGAGAATAAAAATAGTTTGCTGTGTATGGGAAGGTGAAATCTGTATTACAAAAACCATGTATTAAAAGAAATGACAAATGATTTTCACTCCTTAAAAAAAAATCCTTTTCACTCCTTAAAAAAAATCTCTCCTTCTCATAAGTGAGATTACTGGCAGTGAGTTCAAGCTGACAGAGCCCTCCAATATGAAAAGCAAAACTATGACTAAGGTTTGTTCATGGATCCTATTTGCCTGAGATGTCAGCTATAAGCATCTTTTTGCCTCACAGGCCAGCCAGCTGTCACCTCAGGTAGTGGTATTTTGGATTGCATCCAGTCCTAACTCTTCCTTGGAATTGGACAAAGAGCCTAAATGTCTACCTCAGGACCCTGGGTTCCTCTGCAAAGGCAAGTACTTAAAGGTTTGATGTGCCACCCAAGCTCTTAATTGGATCCAACCCTGTAATTTGTTCCATAATAGGATGACCCAGCAGGATCATTTACAGCAGGCAATGAAAGCAGATGCCAAGGAATGAAAATGCAGAAGTACAAAGTTGTTGTATTGATTGTATAAATTGCCTCATTCAACAGCCTTAGGCTGACTATTAATATTTCAGTGTTGGATACCACTTCAGTTTCACATCTAACGTGTTTCTTGAGTAAACAAGTGATGCTTGGGGAAGATTTCCTCCCTCATAAACAAAATAACACACAAGTTCCAAAAGAAATCTCCGAAGGAATCAGAGATTTTAAAATTAACTGAGGCATAACAGAAAACTTTTAAAATAATTTTGTGATAGCTTTTTAGGTTTATTTCACAGATTTTTTTTCCCAAATATAACGTCACCAGTAAAAAAAAAAAAGTTACTGAAAATCCTGTGATACTGAAAGAAAATGAAGGTTTAAAATGGCAATATTCAGAGAGCTCTGGGATTTCATTGTGCTATTACTGTGTCCAAACAACTAAGAATGCAACAAGTTCCAGAAAAGCTGTGGTATAGTGCTGCTGGATGTTTCAGCATGTTTCTGTACTGCTTTTAATTTTGTGTAACAGCATCACATTGTTTGAGAAGCAGTTACCAGCAAGGACCTCCTTCCCAGATGGTGACTGGGGACGAGACAAGCAGGTGCCCACCCTAACAGTGCACTGGAGGAACAGGGTCCTGCCTAGTGAACAGGCAAGGCATGTGTAACATGCCATCCCTGTGTGCAACAGCTGAGAGAGCGTCTCTGCCATCCAAGCAGACACCATGGGTGCTAAAACTGCTGTTTGAGATCAAATTTATTATTAGCAACCCTCTCTGCAAGGGGAGAGAAGAGGCTGTGCAGACACTATTATACCACACAACCAAGTCCCCCCATGCTGGAGATAGACATCTGTAATGGGAAGGCAAATTTCCCCATAAACTTTCTGGCTAATTTTACCTTTTTTGTTTTCTTGATAAGAATGTTTATATGGCAGACAGTCAGACTTTTCAGTACTGAAACACAAGTATTTGCACATTCAGATCAGACTAGGTTATGCAATGCATAGAACTACTGGATAGTGTGACCATAGAAAAAGTGTGATCCACAGAAAATCATCAAAAGTGAAATATTTTCAATTTTTCAGACCCCTGCTTAAGGCTTGATTTGTGAGAGATGCTCAGAGCCCAGGTCATCTATCCCAATATCCAGAAACCAGCTGTGGAAATGCTTAATTGAAAAATTTTTATCTGTGTCCATGGAATAGGACTGACTATACTTGCAGGAAATCTTAGAACAAGCACACTATATAAATACCAGCTGGCTTGACATTTTGTGAATAGCAGATTATATACATATATATATATATATTTATTTATATATATATATAATTTAAAAAACAAAACCAAAAAACAAACAACAACCCTCCCCCCCCCCCAAAAAAAAACCCGCCAAACCAAAATAAACAAAAAACTCCAACCGATTTTCCAAAGGAAGCATTCAGCACTGTCACGAAAAGAGACACACCCCACCTAGAGGTGAAACTCTAAAATCCTCATGATCCAGCATCTAGCTACTTCTCAGACTCTAGTGTTTCGACAATGAATTGCTCCAGAACTGAAATCAAATGCAAATAGGACTGGGATTCCAAACATTGTGCAACTTATGGAATATTTTATAAATTTATTTTTAAGTGGAAGCATTCTCTCTCTTTTTTTTTTAATCTGTCCATTTGCCAAGGATTTGTTTGGATGATCTTTTATGAAGAATAGCTGGAAGACTCCTTTTTTTTTTTTCCTAGTTTTATGCCACGTTTCTTCCAATTACTCTTGATTAGAAAACAATTAGCTTAGCAATTAACCCTGACAGGTTAGCCATCAGTTTGATAGCACTGCATGTCATCCAAAAGGTAGGGGGAATTTATTGTTAATTTCAGAAAATTAGCAATGGGCTGGCAGAGCTCACAACAGCTTGAAAGCTCAATTTTCCAGAACAGCTGAAATAAATTACTGAATCAATTAAAACACATCAGTGAATGTCTGCAAGCATACTTAAACCCAGCTTACAGGCCACTGAAAATCAGTGGGAGGAGAAAGATTAGTAGGGGGTTTTTGGGTGTTGCTTGGTGGCATTCATTTCAAGCTGTTGGCGTTTATTCTGCTCTGCCATTGACTCTAGTTAAATATAACTAAAAGCTAGTATTGACTTATATAAAAAAAATCTGGTAAAGAATAGGATCTAAAATGACTTTCCTTCCAAAGTGGTTAACTTTTCTAAAAGGCAAAGAGGTTGTTATTGCTAATGCAATAATTGCAATATTGACAATTGGCGGGCAGCAACTTTTCTCTTTTTTCACATTCAGCTGTCCCTGTCATGTTGGACAGAACCTTATCTATGGGCTGGCTTTCCTAGGAGTGCCTGCACTGATCCTTCTGGTTGTTGGCTATGCCCTGAACAACCAGACTTGGAGGCTTGTTATGGGTAAAGGTTCTCATTTTGAGAGGGAGATGTCATCAAACTGGTTGCTGAAATGCAAGCTGCTCTGCTTTGTCCTGTGCAGCATCACAGGGAGGGCACTGGTTGCTCCAGTCACATGGCTTGCAGTCACCCTGATAAATGGCTCCTATTATATCTGTGCTGTGAGCGAGTACGTCCCTGTGCATTACTATGGAGCTGCTCCCAATGTCACCGCTGAGGAGCGCAGCAGGATATTGGCCACGTTTCCCTGTGGGCAGCTGGTTCCTCCAGAGCTGGCCCGGGCCAGAGATGAAGTGATTCTCCTCCTCCGATACCAGTCACAAGTGAGTAACTCCTGTTGCCTGTAAACTTGATGGCAAGAGATTAAGCTAATTCAGCAGGTATAAAACAAGATCAGTGTCCTCCGCCTTGAGTGCTAAATCTCCATGTCTTTTGAAACATGTTCTTTTCTTTTAAGCGGAACTGAACTTTATAAATTACTATATCTGCTTGTCCCATTTGTTACCTGCTGCCTGAGGACACAATCTTCCTTGTGTAGTATCCTGAAAAACAATACCAAGTACAACAAATGGAAGTTCAGGAGCCAGGGAGGGTATGAAGTTTCTTCATTAAAGCAGAAGAAATGCGACTAAGAGGCTCAGGCTGTGAAAGTTTTGTGTGAACCCATGTAAGATCTTGGGGTTTAGATCAGACTCAATTCTAAAAGTTTGCATACTGGGTAAATAATAGGAGAAGCATTAGTTGTCACTTCAGAGAAAACTGGTTTTAAACAGGCTATACGCTAATATAGTCTTGGCCTATCTTATAACAATAATAGCTGAGAAAACAATATTCTTAAATCTGCACAACAGAACTTTCTTGAACTTGAAAGGAACAAGTAATTTTACTGCATAGCTGTCTCCAGTAGGCATGGACTGGGTTTGGTGGTAACAGATGCTTTCCAGGCTTGTTAATGGTATTATTTAGGAAAAGCAAGTAAAGTTAATCTTATGGATTTTCTGGTGCTCAAAAGTTACCACTGTATTTTCAGGTCTAACAGGTATTTTCTTTTTTATTCTTTTGGTAAGGTGGCTGGCTGGCTTTTGATTGCTGTGGTGGTCATCACTGTGTTCCTTTCTTACTGCCTGGCAAGCTGTTTCTCCCCGCTCAGCTTCCTGCACTTCAGATACTGGAACAGCTATGTCCACAATGAGCAGGAGCTCTTTGATGAGGCGACAGAGCAGCACTCCAGGCTCTATGCCATGCAGAATGTAAGGAAGTTCTTTGGCTTTGTCCCAGGAAGTGAGAATGTAAAGGAAATTCGTATCCCATCTCTCAGGGAGTGGCAGGCCATTTCTGGACTGGCCTTTCTGAAGCGAGTGGATAAGGAGCACTATGATTACAGCCTCCTCCATGACTGGGCACTCAAGGAGCGTGCAAGTGGAAAGTATCTGAGGATTGATGAGGACCCTGGGATCATAACACAGCTCTGAAGATCCAAGACCCCACAACACTTTGCAGAAAAGCAGGAACCTGTCGAGCTCTGTATCAGACCTGAGCTGCACTGGAACTTTCCAATACAGTATTACATTGACGTATAAATTATGTGAGCATCTTGTTAATGTAGTCCTTCAGCACCTGCTTGCAGATGCTTTTATTAATGGCATGTTGACTCCTGTGGGATGTGGTGATCTATGCCTAGATTAGGGTGGGCTATTTCAAGCTTCAGCTCTCTGCTTTCTAATAGTTGTGCTGAAAGGATAAGTGTGTACTGAGAAAGTTATTTACAAATGCTTTGAAATCTTTCTTTCCGTTAAAAGGATCTTTAAGAGGTAGACCTTGACTGGATCCTATGAATTGGTCCATTCTGTATGGAGCAAGGGCAGCTACCCAGCTTTTCCTTAGTGATACCTAGCAGAAATTACTTACTTCTCCTCCTCTATTTTTTTTTTTTTGTGTTATAAAAGTAATCTACACTGAGCTGACTACTAGTTAAGTCTGGGGCTACAGTAGCATGCAGGAAACGTGGGGAAATTTTATCATCAAAGGCTGAGTTTAGATACAATGATGAGAGAACTTTAAATTCTGATAAGGAGAGAAAATCCCCACTAAGGCACATGGTGGAGGTGTGTAACACATAGCAGCTGTATGAACAAACATTTGACATATGGCAAACTGAGCTGAAATGTATTCTGGCTGAAAGCAATATCAAGGTCAGTCTCCTATTCGGAAATACTTTAAAATCTCCAAGGTGTTTGTGTGCTTGGCTACTGTACAAATAGCAAATGAGGATGGGAAAAATCTCAGTCTATACAGTAGGGTTTGCTGTGCCTCTGTAAACTTGTAATTTAAACATATACTAGGCCCATGAAAATGACTGTGATTAAAAACTACTGAATTTTGTGAAAGAAGGCTTAATGATGTTTTTGTGTGAAGTCAGTTTGGTATGATGTGATATTACTCATCTCCTCTCTAACCTCCTGTGCAGATGTTTCTAACTCGAAGTGGGAGGGAAATGCATGCCATAGTTTTTTTAATGCTTCCTGCATTGCCTTGCCATGTACACATAAATATGTGGGCTCCAAAGCCTTATGCTACACTATAGGATGCTATCTGCTACTAATAAATGACCCCAGGGGCTTTAAGTGGAAAAATCAAATTATTTAGTACATTTTATTAGCAAATGCAGGAGTCAGAACTGCTCTGTCCCTCTTCTCCTCATTTGGATAGGTGGAAGAGAATATAAGGAAAGGATCATGGGTTGAGATAAGGACAAAGAGAGAACACTCAGCAATTACTGTCAAGGGCAAAACAGACTTCAGTTGGAGAAATTAGTCTATTTTATTACCAATGAAATCAGAGTGGGATAATGAGAACTAAATCTTCAAGTACCTTTCCCCACCACCTTCCTTCTTCTGGGCTCAATTCCACTTGCAATTTTTCTACTTCCTCCCCTCCAGTGGTGCAGGGGGTGTGAGTGAATGGGGTTGCAGTCAGTTTATCACATATCACCTCTGCTGCTCCTTCCTCCTTGGAGGGAGAGCACCTCACACTCTCCCCCTGCTCCAGCATGGGTATTTCCTCCCAGGGCCAGTCTTCCACTGACTTCTCCAGTGTGGGTCCTTTACAGAAGCTGCAGTTCCTCGTTAATTGCTCCAGTGTGGGTCCCTTCCACCAGGTGCAGCCCTTCAGGAACCACCTGCTCCAGGTGGGCTCCCTGCAGGGCCACAAATCCTGCCAGCAAACCTGTTGCAGTGGGAGCCCCTCTCTCCACAGGTCTTGCCAAGAATCTGCTCCAGCACAGGCCCCTGGTGGGGTCAGAGCCTCCTGCAGGCACCCACCTGCTCTGGTGTGGGCTCCTCCAGGGGCTGCAGGTGGATCTGTTTCACCAAGGCCCTCCCTGACCTGCAGGGGCAACGCTGCCTCCCCATGGTCTGCTCCAGAGCCTGCAGCACCTGCTTCACTCCTTCCTCACTGAGCTGTTCTGCTCACTCCTCTCTCTGGCTGCAATTTCTGTTGCTCAGGGTCATTTTCCTCATTTCTTAAACCTGTTATCCCAGAGGAGCTGCCACCATTGCTGATGGTGCCCGGCCTTGGTGAGCAGCAGGTCTTGGAGCCAGCTGGCATTGGCTCTGCAGGACACAGGGGAAGCTTCTGGCAGCTTCTCACAGAAGCACCCTTGTAGTGCCCCTGCTACCAAAATCTGGCCATGCAAACCTAATAAAAGGTAATGGGGCTGCATTGTTTATGTGAGCTCCTCAGGAAACAAAGTACCTCTAGTAGTAAACACAACTTCTGGTTTAATTTTAAAAATATTTCTGTTTTTTTAAATTTAAGATGGAACACTGTAATCTGGAATACATGCAACTGATTTGTGTATGCAAAGGTTTTGATAGAAAACCTCTATGCTGATGTCTGGATCCGAATGACAAAAACCTGCGGTCTTTAATCCATGTGAATTCTTTCCACTTCTATTATTTTATAGCACTACTATAAAATGCTGCAATATTTGCAGTTAAGAGTAACCTGTAAAATTATTTTTATATATTGCTCACCTGATTTTCAAATTAGGCTTCACGCTTTCTGATTTTGTCCTATTTGCCCTGTATTTTTCATAACAGTATGTAATTTAAAATACTGAGTGGAAACACTACCTGTCACTGTGAAGTCAGCCTGTCAATATACTCATAGACTATCACCTTGTTAGCATATATTAATCCATAGTACTACAGCTGTAGTATTTTATGTTTTGGGATATTTCCCTTTATTCCTCTCCTCTTTGAAACATGTCATGGATTGGTAGTGAAGGCACAGCTTTTAAATGAATTCATGATTACAGACAATTCTATGGGTTGGTACAGTTGAACAGTCAAACTGTGCCTACTAAAAGGAGTTATCTTGCTCAAGAACCCACTTAGAATTGTAGTTTGCTCACTTGAAAATTATTCCCTTTAAGTCCATGGTAAAACTTTTCTGGAAACCCTGGGCTTATAAAATGTGTCTGTTGGAAAATTGCCAGCCGTGGGGCCAGGAACGGGATGCACCTTACATCTACTCTGTGTACCACGTACCCATCAGGGTCTGCTGTTGTTTTACCCTCGTCAGTCTTAAATCCGTCCTAGCAGGTAACCCCAAAGCAGGGCAGCTCCCAGTATCGTTAGCCTTGGTGACTCCTGCTCCGCACACACATCATGGCAATGCCGCCGATGCGATGGGACTCCTGAAATCTCGGTGAACGCTTCCTGGGAAGTTTGCAGGCGCTGCTTAACTTCAAGGTGCAAATCACCAGCTGCATCTAATAAACTTCCAATTTCTGGCAGAAATGGCATTCAGCTGCCTTCACAGCACCCTTTCGCACTACCTAGAGCATCCCCTTCAGTTTGCTGATCCCTATAAATTTTCAAGGCAAGAACGTCCAAGAGTGAACCGTACCATCACTAGCCTGTGCAACACAGGGACTGCTCTGCCAAGGCCGCCGCTGCCGGGAGGGGCGGGGAAGCAGCGCGGGCTGGGATCCAGCAGGATCTCTCCCGCACGCCAGGTACGCTCCGTCCTGGCCGGAGCAGAACGCTGGAGCTGACCGAGCACCGCGGCTGGAGCTGAGGGCACCGCGGCTGTACGGGCACCGGGGACCAGCCGGGCCGGAGCCCCGTGCGCGGCCTCCCTCCCTCCGTCGGTGCAGCCCAGCCCAGCCCAGCCCAGAGGCGGCATTCCCGCCTACCGCGAGCGCGAGGCATGCTAGGAAGGGCCGGGACGGGGCCGGGACAACGCAGGCGCGGGAGGGGGAGGCGGCGGCGTCGCGGTGCGGGCGGCCCATGGCCGTGGGCGGCGGGCCACGATGACCGACTACAGCGAGGAGCAGCGCAACGAGCTGGAGGCGCTGGAGTCCATCTACCCGGACTCGTTCACGGGTGCGGGGCCGCACCGGGGCCGCGCCGGCAGCCGGCGAGCGGGGGAGGAGCGGGAGGCCGCGGCGGGGCTGCCGCGCGTCCGGCGGGGGTTCCGAGCGGCGCGGCTCGGCTCGGCTCGGGTGGGCGCTCGGGATGTTGGCTCGCTTTCCCCGACCGGGAAGAGCAAAGCGCTCGATGGCCCCTGTGGCCCGGGCCGTGGGCGCTGCCCCTGCCGCGTTCAGCGCCCTGGCACAGCAGCCAGCCCGGCGTGGGCAAGCCGGTCCCCTGCGCTGCAAGGATGCTCTTCGGAGAAGCCTTTCATAAGATGCAGCCCTGGGAATTGGTTTGTGTGCCGAGCGGCTTTGCTATCCGCTAGCAAGCTTGTTGCGGTCGTGAGGCATGGGATGTTTTGGGGTGCTTAAAGGTGCTGTTTCCTCCGTAAATTTATTGCCAGTACCTGCCTTACCTCGTTGCAGGTGAAAAAAAAGGGCAAGCTTTAATTCCCTGGTGCAGCACGTTATACTGCTGGAACTTTCATGTTGTGGATACATTGGTTCATCAGTTTTTCAGGATTTTCAATTTACCATCAAGCAATCAGGAGTATCGAAATGCTGCCTAATTCAACATGATTTTTGGCATTCTGTATCCAAAGAATATTAACAGTGGAAAAATCTGGGAATTTTCTGTTTCCTTCCTGCACTCTGCCTAGAGTTCCACAGCATCTTAGTTGGCAGTAACTTCATCACACAAACGTTTGCCTAGTACAATTGCTTATTGCTTCAATCTGAAAATCTATTCAGGTCTTCGGTTTTATTTTAAAGATTATGTAAAGTTATATAAATTGATCTCTGATAGTTGTGGATGCTGGATATCTGATACTGATATGGAAGTCATATTCTTTTATACAGCCTTTACTCTGATGCTTACTCAGAGTTATTGTTCACTCATGCTTTTATGCCCAAGAGAGGAGAGGGAATAAAGATCATAGTAGTACATTAGCAATTAGGCAAAAACTCGGTTGATACTTTGAAAGCATGTACACTAATTTGGGCATAGCTTGTAACAGAGATGCAGAGCACCTCTGACATGAGTATGTGGTCTGCAATCCACAATTGTGCAATGAGGTTTTTAGCCTGGGAGAAATGCAGGTCACAGCTCTTACTATGTTGTGTTGTCTGTCTTCTAGCTGCCTGATTCACACACTTTCATTCTAGTACATTGCTTGGTCAGTAGCATTTCTTGCATTAGGCTGTTTTAAATATAGGTGCAGACATACTGTAAAAATAGTCCACGGTCAAGAGTGCACTGGATGCTCATCAGGCACATTTAGTGCAGTAAAGCAAATCAGCTTTGGTAGCTTTCTGCATGCAGTCAGTGCACTACCAGAAGTTGTTTGATTTGATTTGATTTGCACTTTTTGGAACAGTGAAACCTCCAGAAAGGAAAGTTTTCCAAAAATGAAACCCTTTGGTATTGTTTGATGATGTATGGTCTCATTCAGAGAGACTCCAAGGCATCACATTGTATGAAAATAGCTGTTAATTGAAAAGTATTACCTTAATAAGTTTAAAAGTTCCTTAACACTGTATCAAGACCGTACTTTCTTTATAAGTCTTTTAAGAAGTTCCGTTTCACTGATGTGAAGGCATAATTGATTTAAGGACTCTCCCTGACTCTTGCTTTTTTCCTTTGAACAGTACTGTCAGAAAAGCCAACAACTTTCACAATCACTGTGACATCTGAAGCTGGAGAAAATGATGAAAGTAAGTTGATCATGTCTTACTCAGAAACTTCTCCTGTACATGTTTGAATCTAATTCTATCACCAACAGCTGTGTATACCTCCACTTAGATCCTTGTAGGGGCCTGGTACAGCAAACATTCCCTCACAAATATAGTTCAGGGATTTGGGTGATCCTTGTTCAGTTTGCAGAAATGTTATGCTGTCACTGTAGGACTGCTTTCTGCTGAATCTCAAAGGCTTTGTAGTGTAACTTCAAAAAGCATGGGTTGTCACCATCCTTCCAGTGGCTTACAGACATGTAGTGAGGGGATTTGTTTTCTGGCAACTGTGTGTGTGCCAGCTACGTGGGAGAGTTGAGTCTGTGTGCTGTGAATGTGCAGCCCTTAAGGAGCAGTTCCAGAGCAGAAGGCTGTGGGTCCCAAGTCCCTGTGTATTTTGAGTACCAACAATTGCGTGGGCATATTGTAAGCAAGCCTTACTCCAAGCAAGTTTGAAAGCTGCTATTCTGGATACTAAAAGAGAAGGAATAAACTGATGCTGCCTTACTTAGTTTGAAAGGAATAAGCCCTGCTTAGAGTCTGTGTTGCACAGACTGCTGTGCTGCCGAGAACTGTGAGTCTGGAACTAAGGGAAAGCTTCTCCTTGGTGTTCTGGGAGGATGTGTAAAAGGAACTTGATTCTCTTTTGCCTTGTTTCCATGTTAGCCTGACTCTGAGCAGCTTCAGATTGAATGCATTTTTCTTAGGCAGTTCTCTACTTAATAACTTCCACTGGACATAGTGTGTTTGTCCACAGTGTGGAACCCTGGAACCCAACACAGAGGTTGGTACTTCACCCAGGTACACAGAACCTGAGGTGTTAATATGCTGAGATTTTCTCTAGTTCTGTTATTACGACTCTTGCTGTTTTCCAGCTTCAGGTAGATTCTGAGGGAGATTACTGCTGTAGTACCTGCCATACCACAGAAGGTTTTTCAGTCTTCCTAAAGACCTTTCAGACATGAGTAGGTTTTAATAGTTGGTGCAAGTGTCAACTTTATCATCTTAATTTCTTTGAACTCTTGGGTTATGTTTAGATCTGTTCGCATTGTTTTAACATCTGTGTAAGAAGACTGTTCCTTAGAGGCAAGAATATTTTATATTCTATAATCTTTAGGCTGTTGATGCAGTAGGAAAACATACCATTAAAGTTATACAGAGTTATCACCATAAGAATATGTGTTTCTTTATCTTGTAGCTGTCCAAACTACCCTTAAATTTACCTATAGAGAAAAATACCCTGATGAAACTCCACTATATGAAATTGTCTCACAGGAGAATCTTGATGATAATGATGTCATGGACATAATAAAACTGCTAGAGCAGCAGGTAAGAAAGATGGAATATCTTGCTACAGCTTGATACCACTTCACACATGGGCTAGATTTTCTCTCTCAAATCACTTGTTTTCAGAGGTATCTGCTACTGATCTGAAACCTGTTCCATACTATAAAGACTTACTTTGTGGTTTGAGTTTGGTGAATGACATCATTGAGGTAAGATATAGGGCTAATTCAGTGTGTGCAATAATGTAGAATAATGAAATGGAACTGCACTAGGGCTTCCCCTCTTTTCCACTCCCAGCTTAAGGTGAATTTGTTTAACTCTCTGTGTGTGTATATATATATAAAATTAATGAAAATAAGCCATCTCAGTTTCATTTGGAAATATTAAAAAATGCCACATTGATTCTTGATTCTTTTTGATAACATAACTGTTCGGAGGGTGGATCTCACCAACCTTTAGGGTCAGTGAGAGTGCATTGTGAAGGAAAAAAGGAATCACTTCTTTGGTTTCGGGAATTTCTGACAAGTCCTCACTGCCTTAAAATTGCCATAATATGTTATATGGCATAATATGAAGTGTCTCACTTAAAAGAAGCATGTAATGGAATTAAGGAGTAAACTGTTCCAAGAGAAGAAAGGTTCTGAGTGACTTGTCTCTTGTGATTTATGATATTCAAATTTTAGAGTTGTGTTTCTACTGTAGGTTTTGGTTTATTAATGAAAAGGCCTTTCAGAAGATATGTATAATGTTTAATAACCCAATCACAGACATTTCGTCTGTGTGTTTTGCTGCACATCCATTTGGGGATAACTGACTGGATTAACTGGCTGGTTGAATTTGGATTTTACAGCAAGCTTTTGAGACTGGTGCAGAATGTGTCAACTGCTCCCTCTGCATTTGCACAACATTCTGCTTTCTATGAACATATTTATGCATTCAGGTTCATCTGTTTGAAGTTTTCTTCTTTGTGTTGTAGGCAGAAGAAAATTTAGGAATGGTAATGATCTTCACTCTAGTCTCAGCAGTACAGGAGAAATTAAATGAAATAGTGGATCAAATAAAAACACGAAGAGAAGAAGAGAAGAAACAGAAAGAAAGAGAAGCAGAGGAAGAAGAGAAGGTATGTAAAATAATGTCTTCAATGAAAAAGACTTCCAGCTTCTTTAAAATGCATTGGTTTGATGCCAGAGCAGTTCTCAGTTGCAGTGGGAAAGGAACAGCTATTCTAAAGATTATTTAATTGAAACGTAGACTGTTTAATGAACTTAAGTAATCTTTTTTCCCCCTTTTCCTTAAGCAGTCTTTTTAGAGTCTAACTGCATGTTCACAATCCCTTCTAGCATTACTTCCTAAGGGATTTTTCCCAAATGAAATTAGATTTGCCGTAGACAGTTTTTTTGCTGGAAGAAGGGGAAGCAAGAGGGAATGGGGAGCAAAAAAGACTAGAATATGTCATGCTGCACATGGGCTCTGTGATTTGAGGAAGGCTGTCTGCCTTGGTAGACTGAGTGGATAGGGTGGAAGCAGTGGGACGAATCTTCAGTGCTGATTTGCCCTCCTGTAGAATCGTTTCACCATTTGTGGATTGTGCTGTGATAAATCCAACTGATGAGTCTTCACTCTCTTTCTGAGAAATAGCTGGAGAGTGATGGGACTTGGAAGGCTCTATATTTCTGAAAATTGGCAAAGAAATTTCTGGGAAAAAAGAATTTTTTTTTTCTGTTTCAGCAATATAAAATGATTAATGTATTTTAATAGGCAGTAATTGAGTGTAGATTGCACTTAAGGGTTGATAAGAAGTGCTGCCTACTTATAAATACACTGCATTAGTGGGGAGTTGTGAACTATTGCACTCTAGGTCCAAAAGAAGTATGCAGGGTTCTTCCATGAGAGTTTTCACCTCAGTATAGTTCTCTAAGGAGAGACTCCCATGACAAAACCCACAAGAATGTGTTCTTTATATACTCTCAGGATTAGGATTAATTTCTCAGAATACTTCTCAGCAAGCAGTGTTTCTGGAGTGTTGTAATTTAAATAATTAAGAGAATGCTTATCTTCACCTGTAGCTTTGCAAGTTGTGTTTGCAGCCTTGTTTTCTGTTCTTCCAGCAACGTTTTCATGGCACTCCTGTTACCATTGAGAATTTCCTTAATTGGAAAGCCAAGTTTGATGCCGAGCTTCTAGAAATAAAAAGGAAAAAGATGAAAGAAGAAGAACAAGCAGGCAAAAATAAGCTAAGTGGTATGTTTTAATACTGGTTGTGAAAATTCTGCAATGCTATCAGCCTATAATGACAAGTCTAAAAGTAATTTTTACACAGATGATAAAGATAAGTCTTGGCATCCTGCTCCATAGTCTGCATGGCTTAGCTTTGAACTAGTTCTCTGTGATGCTGGATCTACTTTTGACTTGATTAACTGAAAAAACATAACCAATGCGGTCATGCTGTATCACTGTTCTGTTTTCTCCTCACTTCTGGCTAGTTTTGATGAAATTTGACAGGTGGAAATTTTAATGGTATTAAGTTTCATAAAAAGCAGTACAGGACAGAGGACATGCTTGATTTCTCTCTGAAGGGTATGCATTTGGAAATCTGCAAGGATGAGATAACAGAAATCAGGCTTCTAGTTTTCCTGTTCTTTAAAGTATTGTTAGTATGTGGTGTCTGTTTTTCTCTATACAAATGTAGTTTGTGAAAGCTTCCCTTTAGAAAACCAAAACCAAGCTTATTCTTGGATGTCATTAGCGTGATTCCAGTATTACCATGGACACCAAGCAGTCTTGCTTGTGGAAGCTTGCATGAACAATGTAGATGGAAGACAGATGATTTATGTGGAAAGAGTCCTGAGCTTTTCTTCCTGTCCCTCCTAGTCAGAAAAACTTCACTCTTCTGTGATGTTGCCTTCACAGCTCTGTGTGTGTGTGTAGGAGCTGGTGATTTGTGTAGATCCAAGTTGCTTTTTGAATGGGAGAATTTATGAAAAAAAGGTGGAGGAGTCAGCTGATTTCCTTCCCAGTTCCCATAGAGGATTTCTTGTGGAGTGCAAGATGAAGACTAAAGGAATGGGGACTGAACACAGGCTGTGGAGTGTAAATTTTTCTGCCCCCATTATTAAACTCTTAATAACATTACAGTGACCCATTTCACTTGTTGGCATGGATGAATGAAAAAAAAAAAACAGAATGGGGAGCTTACAGAAATGAGCAGTTAAAAGCAGAAAAGGCTGCTAGAATTGGTTGATTTGAAAAGACTAAAATACACATGCTGACTAATTTTTGCCTTGGGTTGAGAGTTGCTTCAGAACTGTACTTGCTTATATATTGTTTTTTATTTTATTTCTAGGTAAACAGCTGTTTGAAATGGATCACAACCTGGACACCTCTGACATCCAGTTCTTGGAGGAAGGTAAATTCCTATTTGATTCCACTACTGAAAGTCAGTGGCTTTAAAAGGTCAAAATTCCTAAGCAAAATCTGTGTTGTATTTCTGACTTAACAACTTATATCAGAATCCCTGAGAAGTACTGCTTTGCAGAGTGAACAGAATTTTAACTTTTCCCAAAACCAAAACTGTTTCAAGATGATAAAGTGTGTTTATTTGCAGCCTTGTGCTTGAGGTGATCTTACTTACATTGCTTCTATTTAAATAATTGGACTGAGAGCAAAACAGAAAAAAAAAGCAAAAAAAAAAAAGCAAAGCAGCAACAAAACAAAGAAACCCCAACTCAGCCCTGATTTTTTTTTTTTTTTTCTAATAGCCAGCCTTGCCTGGCTTCAAGCATAGGTCTTGAACTTTTGTCATCTTTTCTCTGAACCTCAATACCAATAGTAAACATCTTGCAGGTCAAAACAAATGTTACTGGCTTCTGTGCAACCCAGTTCTTTCTCATGGTTTCTGCAGATGGGCCTCTTACCTTACCTAAAATACTGACCTGGTGCCAGATGAAAATTCTGTAAGCCTGGGCCAGAAAAATATTAAACTTGGAAAACCAGTTGGAGATAAAGCACATAAAAGCATACATACTCACAGTAACATAACTGTTTAATTTGCTGTACCATTTTTTAGTATCTTAGTTTAAAATACCCGAGTTTTGAAGTAAGACAGTTCTTTAATGCAGCTGCATTATCTACTGGTACCACAAAACACAGGCAGAAGAGGGTCAAGATTCTTCTCTGCAATTAACAATTTAAAACAAGTTGATGAATGTCAATGAGTATAAACTTGAAATGTTTGTTATGGGGAAGTTTAGTTTCTTTAGCAGGGAATAATTTAATCTTGTCTTCCTACAAAATACCTAAATTGAAGATGTTTTGTTGATGGCACATTTGGCTGCCTCAAGGGAGGAACAGACTTCTACCTGGGCTCTGTGCCCAGATGATTTGAGAATAATGTATTAATTTGTAATCCTGTTGCTACTGGTGATTAAAACTCCCATTCTTATTGCTGCTTGCATTCTGTCATAGATGCAACAGGTTACTAAGTTTTGTTTTAATATTACAGTAGCATGTCCTACTAATTTTCAGAGGATAATGGCATTATCTTGTATAGGTGCCTTCAAGCCCAGTGAAATAATAAAAACTTTATTTGGTGGCCAGAAGATGTCACTGTTGATGCATAAAAATAAAATAGCAGTCTTCGAGTTTTGTCCTTAGGTCAGCAGCATCTCTTTCAGAAGAAAATGTGAAAGTAGCTAAAGCTTCATCTTGCTTCTAAAATTTAAATCTGAAAGCAGATGCATACATGTCAGTATATGGTGTGTAAGGAATATTTTATGAACCCTGTGCATTTATCTCACTAGGATGGTAGTAATTATTCCAGCTGTGAGGTCCTGAGCTCCTGCTTTGGTTGTCCTGGGGAGAAAGAATCTTTGCTTCTGGCAAATGTAAATGTTAATTTCCTGCTCCCAATGAATTCTGAAGTTCTGTGTGACATTTCTCTTGACTGAGTTTTGATACAAAGAAAAAAAACTTCAGCTGTAGAAAGATAAACTGTGGCATTTACTTTTTTACATCTATTTGATGTATAAAAGCCAAGTAACTTAGCAGCTACCTACATTGAAGAACTAATACGAAAAAATCTTGTATGTTTGGTTGTTAATGTTTTCCTTGTTGCATGAAATTAAAGTATCTTTCTATTCCTTACAGCTGGAAACAATGTGGAGGTTGATGAATCTTTATTCCAAGAAATGGATGATTTAGAGTTGGAGGATGAAGAGGATGACCCTGACTACAACCCTGTTAATTTAGATAGTGATTAGACTTATTTGAACTGATTCTGTCATCAATATGGACATATGTAAGGAGAGAGGGCAGGCAGGAAAGCCACAGCATCTGTGGTTTTAGTAATGTGTATTGTTTTTCTTTTTTCCTAATTTTTTTTTCCAAAGAAAAAAACCAACATTTTAAATCCAGGAGAATGGTCTTCTGATGACTTTCACTATAAATAAATTTACTTTAATATTTGAAATGAAAAATTTGAGAAATATTGATCTGTCTGAAAACGCTTTTCTATTTTCTCTAATTTTTTTTCTCCCTACTTCTGTAATTGTCATTTGAAGAAATGTGGCAACATGCAAGATGGAAGGATGTTACAGCAAGCACTAAACACACCTGCATCTGAATGCTGAGCAGCTTTTCTGCTGTCTTCCACCTGGGGTAAACATGGGCAGCTTTGGTGAATAAAAGGGATCACATACTATGCAGTTATTTATTTTTTGTTCCTCCTGTGGAATTTTTTAATAATTCAAGTCAGTTCTGGTGCCCCAATTTATCAGCTGTAGATAGACAGCACTAGTCACCTTTGTTGTTATAGCCTTATTAAAGTCTAGTGGAAACAATTTCCCTACAATTAGAATGAATTTTTTTGCTATAGTCATGAATAATATTTTCGAAATGCTGAGTTCGGGTCAGTAGGGGAAAAAAAAAATCAGAATGTGAAGCCTCTTGAAGTTTGGTTGGTTTATTCAGAGATGGTTTGGGTTTTTTTGAATGTGTGCCTCAATTAATTTCTATGAAAAATCAAAACCCACCTTAGGAAAATGAGTTTGCTTTTGGCAGCAGACTGTATTGAAACACTATGAGTGGAGTGCACATTACAGCAGCAGGGTTTACAGAGTGCTCTACAGGTTTGAATGTAACTGGTGTAGTTTTAGAAGCATTGTGTTGGCAGCCTGTGAAGGTTAGCGCAGAATGCAGTAAAGCTACGCGTCAACTTGGGGATGTTGCCCATCCTTCAGCGTTGTTTCTGGAGCTAACAGCTGTTGGACTCCTCCCTTACCACCTCCAAAAAGCCCAAACTGCAAGAACTGCAGTGTTTAAACATGCTGTGTTTGAAACTGCAGTGCTAGAAGGATGATGGTGTCAAAAGACAGCTTTCCAAACAGAGAGACAGGCACCTCAATGATTAAACACTGTGTGCTGAATTTTAAACACTGTTAGTAGACTGCCTTAACTGTGCCAGCTTCAATCTTTGAAGAGGGCTGCACTAAAGTATCACATTGCTTAGAGGAATAATAAATTTATGAATTTTAGTGTTTGAAAATTCCATAGTCAAGATGAGAAGTTTATTATGGAATTAATTTAATGGTTATAAGATTCTCTGCTCATATCGCTCGAGAACATCTGTTTAGGATGACCTCCTTTAAACTTTTTTTTCCTTTTTTTCATTCAAGGTAAATGAATTTCTAGTAGATAGAAATAAATGTTCAAGTACCCTGTAAATACTTTTATAAATTAACCATGTGCCTTTGTTCCTACTGTCGTCCCTTTGATCTTTTTAATTTTGGCTACTAAGAACTCTAGATAAGCATCTAGGTCTCAATGATGTTTTATGTTTCAAAGCAATAAGCAAGATCTGTGCTCCAACAGAGTTACCAGATACATTAAAAAGTTGTGAGCTAATGTGATATTAAATCTTGTCTTTTCCAAAGAAACAGTTGGATTGAAAGCTTCATAGTTACTACATCCAGCTTCCTGGGTAATTGCTAGGATGCTTTAAAATGCTCTTCAGCACTGAACTTATTATTTCTGGTATGTCTCAACTCAGCTGCATAAAACCCCATTTAATTCCTAAGGCTGCTTTCCATTTCTAGCTATGTATGTTTAAAACGGCTCTTTTTTCATAAAAGAAGTGAATTGGAGCTCTCTAAATTTGGACCAAACCCAAGAATCCTGTGTAGTCTGTGCAAATGTGATAATCAGAAAATTTTTCAAGTGGATCACTGATAAGTCATTTACATATGAAAGAAAGTTTCTCATGAATTATATTTCTAGAAGAATGAAATTTTCTAGTCTGTTTTCACACTAACATATTTATTGGTTTTCATGCAGAGAATGTATAGCTTAAAAATGTTAAAATTATGTAAAACAAGTTAAAATGTGAAAATGTGTTTTTGCTGTTACATTTCAAAGCAGAGGAAATAAGGGTTGAAGTGACAAAGAAATAGCATAAAATCTGCTCCTCCTGGTCCTTGGAAGAAGTTGTAGCGACTCAGTCTGAACTGCAGATTTGTTTAGCTTTGTTAGCAATTAACATCTGAAATAAAAAGGGAATTTGACTGAGAATAAGCTTGGCTCTGTGTGTGTTAGTTTGCTAAATTGAACAGAGAGAAGGGTTTTTTAGCTGGAATATTTGAATTTGCTTATCTACTTTGGATTAAACTGAAAACTAATTCATATTAACTGAATAAAACCCCATTTATGAACTTTGACAGAATTACAGTAATTTAAAATCCTGGTGTTGACAGCCTTTCTTGTATCTTGTTTTTACCTGCCTCAGTCCAAAGCATGCACTGTAATGCATGGAGGCAACAGTGAGTTGCCACACTGCACCTTCCCCAGAGTGAATTTAGTTTTGAACAGGCTGAGTGTTTTGAATAGTTGGTGCCAGAGCTTTGCTAAAATTCAGAGGATGGTGCCTACCACATCAAAATGCCATGGGTATAATCTCAAGCATGCTGCAAAGCCTAGGATTTTGCATCCAAATTATGATTGCGTTATTGGCATTTCTCCTTTTCTTTCTGTCCATTTGACATCTGCATCACAGACCAGGGCTAACATGGAGCTGATAGTCCCTCAATTCCCAGGAACTCTCTTCCCGAGTCTGAGCCCCTCTAGTGTCCTAAGCATTTAAACCTTTCACAGCTTAAAGGCCACTTCTACATACCTACTGAATGAATGCATTTTCTTAACTATTTTTTAAAATTTTACACATATTTCAGAAAAAATCAATGATTTATGGATTGTAATATCTGTCCATGTTCACGTTTCACTGCTTCCAAAAATGACAAGTTCTTATTGCCAAAGCACACGAGAAACATGAGAGAAAGCAGTTAAGGCTCTTACACCTGTATTTGGGTGTCAGCATAGAAGGCAGTCTAAATGAAAGGGATGTATCTAAACTCCAATTACAATAGGTGGATGCATGACGGTAAAGCAAAAGCACCCTGTACTACCTGTGCAACACACTCCACCATCCCTCCCAGCCCTCAGCTCCCTCCTGGAGGGGCAGGGCTCTCACATTCAACCAGAGCAGCACATCCTAGGTACACTAAAGTGCCTCAAACACCCAAGACACTTGTTTCAGCAGACAGCACCAGTCTCTTAAATGGCATTAACACCGCACAACAGAGGCACTGGTCAAAAGGCAGTGTCCTTTTGGGATATACGTTACAAAACACAGAAAAATTAGAAATTTTAAAAAAAATGGATGAAGTGAAAATAGAATAAACACTTTTAAAAAATATATTAATTTTATTAATTCATGGTAGAAAAGGAATATTTTCTTCCTCTACCCCAAAGAATTGTCTTGCACAGCACTTAAAGCACATACACACTATTTTGGACACTGACACTGCTTTGTTAGACTTCTTAGCCAATGCCAACACTGATCCACCTCCTAAGCACATGTATTCAAGTGATACATCTAGAGAAGCCAGCTAATTGAAAAGAAGTTTACTGGTAAATTAATCCCTGGTGCAACAGACTGAATTGTAAAGAAACAGAGGACTGGTCACAGTGGCAGCACAAACACATTTACAGAGGTAAACCATGACAGGGACTCCAATGAAGTAGTTCCATAGTATCTTTATCCACTGCTGATTACCAACAGTGCATAATTTGCTACAAGACAGCAGGTGTTGCTAATTCTATGCAACTAAGAAAATAACAAATTTTCTGGTGAGACAAGGACCAGTATATTTCACAGTTACATTTGTATCAGGATGCCAGAGTTTTGACTGAACACAAAAACTACAGGTTTACTCCAGTGTTGTGCTTTCCCAGAGCTCCCGCGCATTTATGGAGACACAGTTTAAGTCTAAAAATTGTTGGGTTAAGGTCACAGTCCAGAAGTTTAATGTTTTGCACCTAGCAAGTTTCAGAAGCAGGTTAAAAGGTATCCTTTAAGGAATCTTCTCTGATGTTAAGACCTGAGAAGCACGGCAGCGAGCCTAAAAATAGGTGGGGAGAGAGGAAAAGAAAATACTTTAATGAACAAAACCAGCAGTGTTAGGGGTTATGTTCCATCTTACTTAAATAGGCGCTTCCAAGACAACACTAAACAACTGATATTTTTTAATATAAAACAAATTTTTGAAAAGAAGAAAAAAGTGGCAAACCAAAACCAAATGAACACCACCACCCTCACCAAATCCCAAACAACACCTTTTTTACACTGTGTCTTGAATTTTAAAGCTTTTTTCCAATATGAGGAGAGGATGGTCATTTTTCACTCTTACTTCGGACATATTCAGGGCCAGAAAACACTTAAGACAATACCTCATCTCAACATACACATTAAATATAGCTGAGCAAGTGATTCAGTTGCCAGTTATTTCATTGTTTAAATAAAAGTGTGTCCTGAAGCTTGAACATGCTGAACAGTGCTGATACGACACCACAGAATTGGAACACCTCAGAATCAATTTGGTAGTGTAGGAAAGAAAAAGCTTAAGAAACAAAATCCACATTTGACAATCTGCTGAAAACTTCTAAGGTCTTAAAAAAGGTAAAATGCCCCAAAGTCATGGATAGGATTCATAATAATTTCAACAGCTCAAACCTCTGAACATAATTTTGCACTGTGAGTGTTTGTAAGTAACTTACATGCTCAGAGTCAGTTATTTAGGAGAAAACATTGTAAGAAAAGAGAAAATTTTAAAAAGCCCAATTTAAATCTGCAAACAGCTGAAAGCTTCATATAAGACCTAGAAGTTGTCAGTGGCATCAAAGTGGCATTCATTTATATGCAAAATGTTATTGGTTTTGATATCCTGGGATTATATAAGCAGAAAGCAGGAGAGAAAACGATCAAGGAAAGCGAAAAGATGCAAAAAATTCACCATGCAACTATATATGCATATGCATTCAAAGAAGAAATGCAGATGGTCTTAAATTTTCACAAACAGAAACTGTTTTCTGAGATACTTACAGCTTTCTCTTCCAAAGAGAGCACCCCATCTACAGCCACTATCTGATACTGCTTTTCTTTCAGGCTACCCACAAATTTCCGAAGTAGTCTGAGACCAGCTCCATCACTGTTTTGTTTCAGCAGTTTCTGCATTTGTTGGGAAGAACATCCTGGGTCAAACAGTAGCAAACATAAGCTTCTGTTCTTCTTCTCCTCTATTCCAACAACAGTACGACTGTGACCTATTATCAAAGCAAGAGTTTCAGTAGTTTAGAAACACATAAGTCCCATTTACAACCTTGTAAATTATGACTGATTTTCAGATCAAGGGAGGCACTACTCAGAATTTAAGAAGACAGTTATAAGAGTACATGTCAAAAGGCTGAAATCCCAATCACATTCAGCTCTTCCATCCAATAAAAATACAAACTTTAATGTTGCTCTTATGAAATAGGAAAATTACCGGAAATAAAACCAAGCCTTCAATTCAACAAAGAAGGACTAAAAAATGCTGCTCTGAACTGCAGTACATATAAAGAGATAGAGAATAGTAAGAAGGCAGCACATTGTGACACTGACCTTGATGTTGCAAGTATATTGGTGGTTTGGAAGTACACACCACCTTTGCACCACCTTCATTATCTGCAGAATAGTAATGCAAAATCCACTCAAACAAGCGAGGGTGTGTACCCATAGGGCCAGTGGGTTTGTGAAAGTCAATGATTTGGCACCTACAAAACATTGGGAATGAAAACATCAAAATTTCAAGCAGGCTGCTTCTTTTCACCTCTGGGTCCCTGCCTCCTGCACCCAGTGGTCCTTACTTTCTTATTTTTGATACAGGAGTAGGGGACATAATTGCAAAGCAATGAAACATATACTGTCACAAACTGGAAAATTTATTACATAAGAAAGAAGTGCTCTACTCTGTTCAGTCTAACAAGAACTTGGGAAACTTGCAAAACTTAATGTTACATTTTTTGTATGTTATACATGTAAGCTATAGAATCCAATTAAAAGCCATAGAAAATAGTTGAAATTCAGATTCTTTATGAGAAGAAACTTTCAGAGAAATGAAGTATTTAATCAATGCTTTAATTTATGCATATGTGGCATAATTCAGCAGCAAGTCTCAATGATCTAAGCAGTTACTCAGTTTATGTACCTCCTGTAAATAGCTATATGTACCTGTAAGTAGTTATACAGCTTCATGCTGCATGAAATCAGGTTTGTTTATATATGGTTAAATTTAGTCACTAAGGCGGCTTCATCATCACACAGTTGGGAATTCTACCCTTTAAAGTTATAGGACTTAAATCAGCAGTTAATAATAACAATCACAACAAAAAGCAATATTTACTTTATCCTGAGACTGGTTAAGAGTGAATAAATTTCACATGCTCCTATCCATGCTTTGGAACCATGTAATCTGTTGTTGAAGTGAGATGCCCCCTGAGGATCAAAACCTTCTCTCCAGGCATCTTCAATCATGGACTGTATCTTTGGGATACTAGGAATTAGTGTAGTATCTGGAACAGAAAAGCTTTTGAATTGTTGTTACAGTGACTGAAACAGTCCATTAATTAAAACTACTCAGCTTCTTTTATAACAGGCAGTCGATGTTACAAAGATCCACTAAATAAACTAAAGGCAAAACTTAAACCACATCATTTCTTGCCAGTATTCACCTCTGACTCTTCCACAGTAACTTCCAGTGGTATAACCACCATTTAATAGGTATCATTGACCTTGTAAGGCTTGCTGTGAAAACATCAGTCAGCAGGTTGTCATCCAAGGTACGTGGAACAAGTAGCATTTTGTTTAATACCTCTCAGGCAGTCATTGTAGAAGCTGTTTTGCAACAGTGAGGAAAGGAGCATTTGGAAATTCCTGTAACCACAACCCCAGCCTCTGTCACCCAAAGATGAGTGGAAGTGATCTACTCCTGCTGAAAGCCACACACGCCTCACATCTTTGTTCTCACTCTGATAGTACTTGCACAATGCTTCAATGACTCCTAAAGAAGACAAAATATGAAGTTTATCTGTAAAATGTACCACTAAATTTACCAGAAGATTCCTCCCCCAACTTGGAACAGATACAGATTAACACAATTTATTTTAAAACTTCATTACCTTTAGAGCCCAGATCACAAAAGCAGTGGAAATTGCCCCTATTTAATTTCAGTGGTTGTTACTTTAATGAGTTTATGTACTATGAAGCTTTCAAAACTAGATATAATTTTTCACTGCTGCTACACAATGATTATTTTAAATTAAACATCTTGGACTAAATTATGAGCTGTGATAGTCAAAGGAGTTACTACAATGATATAGAAAAAGTATGTTACCAATAAAGCATCCCATGACCCTGCCACGTACAGTACAACATCACCTTAAAAACATGGCAATACTTATGCATACTATTTACTTTTACCTTTTATTCCCTCCAAGTTATTTTTCCTGGAGAAACAAAGATGGGAAAAAAAAAAACAACAACAAAAAAAAGGAATGGCAGAAACGGCACAGAACTTGAAAATCATTGCAAATATTTTGAAATAATACTCTTATAGGATATTCCGAGTTCTCCTTTGTTACGTGAAAAAATATGCTTGGGAATGTTCTCTCCAATTCATATATGTAAATCCTCAAAGCCCTTGCATAGCCATGCTGTTGTGAAGAGAATTACTCCATAGTCTCCACAAATTATTTTCTAAGAAATCTAAATAGTTACCAAGAACAAAAACTTTAAATGTCTTATTTCCATGTAATCCATTTCACAGAAAAAATTTTATTTTACCTGTCAAGAACCAAGTGGATATTTTGTAAGCCAGAACCACCAGCAATAGCCTCAAAGACCATTGAATTGTGGGCTTAGAAAGACAAGGGAGCCTTTGAAAGGGACAGAGACCCATCTGCCCTGTGTTTCTGCACCACCAATAAAACATTTAAGAGAAGATGCACCAAGTAGATGTCAACTCCTCCCAGTCCTCTCTTGGGCTTTGTAATCAGGAGAACACTGTGCTTACCTGCAACCAGCTTACACAATGTAACAACAGAAACACAAGACAAAAAGCTGCTGTAAATTTGAACGGCTACCAATGAGTACTAAGCACTAATCAAGCACAGAGTCAAGGGCAACCAGTTTGTGATAAGACATGTGCATCCTCTGATACATATAATACATCTACTTGTGCCCTTAACCAGACCACTTGATTCCAAGTTCCACAGAAAAAAAAAAAAAAAAAAAAAAAGAAAAACAGCCTGCAAGTTAGAACACAGATGAAACATATACCAAGATATTATTTAATTTCCTTATTTAGGATTTTAGGACTGTAACAATTTGGATTGATCTAGAAAATTATGCTTAGAACTAGGACACAAACAATATTAAGCAATGAATTATACGTTCTGTTAAAGACTGCTTTGGTCACTGGTCACTAAAATCTAAGGTCTAGAAAGTACAGTTTTAGTTGTGTAATTTCAGCATCTTTACCTGATGTCTTGGTCCTCCCATCATCTATACCAGAAGCCAAACTTTCCATCATGTCAGCTTTTCTCTTATGATATTCAAAGGGCTGCATCCTTCCTCTATCAACTTCTCTTTCCATATTCTTTAGAAATTGCTGCTTGAAGCCACCAGAATTATCCAAGCCATACTGTCTCTGTTAGGGATGGAATGTACATGATTTAAATCACATTTTTAAAATTAATCTTTTGTCCATGCAGTTTCTCAAAATCACTATCAGTAACTTTGAAAAAATGTGAGACATAAAAACTTCAGAATTACAATTATTTTAGAGAAGACCAAGCATCATTCCTGAACATGAATATGGGACTAGGAAAGCCACACCTGGAAGAGCAGACACATCCCTCTACTCCCTCTTGTTAGAGCCATTGGCAGAGGTAGTCTGGCAAGGAGGTAGTGTGAGTGGGAAGTGAGTTACTAGGGCTGTGAGATGGGAGACAGAGGGAAGAGGACCTGGAGCAGGTGATGGTTCTCCAGTAAAGGACAGCCAGGATGCTCAGAGCCTTTGGCACTCTGGCAAGGACTATGCTCCAGGCTGCACTGCAAGGCAGAGCACAAGAGCTGGCTGGAGCAGAGGCAGCAGGTGTTCTGGGAGAGCAGAACAGCAAGCACAGGGAGCAGCCAGCCCCATCCTGAGGCAAGCACCACTCAAGGCTGTAAAGCCAAGTAGCTCAAGGCTGTCATGTCCAGCACTCTGCCAGGATCAGCATTGCCAAGAGACTGAATTCGCTTCCAACCCATCCCTGCACCACTACCTCAGCACAGACTGTGTGGCTTGCACAGTCTGACCTGGCAAGGCCATTCCAGACATTACAATTCCAAGATACTCAGCTTCTAAAGGCATAACTGGTTTCAAGTTTACAATTTAGAAATAAGAGTGTACCTGCAGCTTTTCAAATTCTTCTCTCTCTCGCTTCTCTTCTTCTGATCTCTGCCGTTCATCTTCTTCAGTTTGGAGCTGCTGAGCCAGTTCCAGATCTCCCATGTCTCCACCTAACCCAGGAAACATTTCAAAGTGAGGGGACTTGGTCAGGAGGGCAGTAATGCTTTGAGGGATCATTTGTTTAATTTTTAGAGATTCCTTTCTAAGCAGACATATGTAAACACAATTGGGCATTAATTTGAGGAGATGCACCCCATGTTATTTTGAGCTATTAGCAATGAATGTTGAACAGGACTGACAGCACTCAGTCTACCAAGACTCAGACTCCTGACTTGGACAAAGCTCATGGAGTTACTGGAGGAATTACTTGGCAAATAATGCACAAACCTGCAGCATTGAGAAGACAGTTTTTGTTTACTGTGTTTCGCTTCACTATTAGCAAGAAGTCTCAGCTCCTTTAATACCACTTATTAGCATCTAGGACCATTGCTAGCAGTCTCACAAGGAAGTGACAAAACTTTACAATCACAGAACTGAATAGGGAATCCCTAAGATTCTCTTAGCCATGTTATAAAATAAAATTAATTTAGATTTTTTACTTTAATGCTGTGATTAATGAACTGGCAAAGTATTTGCAGAAATAAATTGAGAAAAAAATGAAGTTTTCATAAACTATAAATTCTCATCACAGTGGAACTGTAAACTCCACTTATGTAAACCTTCCATAGAGCTAGGAAAAAAGATATATATTACTGTTGTCTTTTAAAAATTTTTTGCTCCAAGTCTTCCCTTTGGCTAGCACGCATGCAACCATGCATAGACTTCCTTATTAGCCTGGTAATAAAGTAGAGCACTTGGGCAAGTGATAGGACCTTAGCTATGGTAACTTCACTATACATGCGTCCAAATTCCCTTTAAATACAGAAATATATTTTTTTACATTTCATGTGAGATTCTACATTCTTCTTCACAACATGCAAATACCTGCAAATGCTTTCAAGTATTATCAAGCCTGTGCGCTTTCACATACCTTCTGAAAAGTTATGTTCCTCTAAGTGTAAATCCACATGTTCTTCAAGAATCTGAATGTTTGTACAGGTAAGACTACACATAGGACATTCATACAGCTGTTCACCATTTCCTGAGTCTGAAAAAGAAATTCAGTTCCTTGATTAATGCAATTCCTGTGGTTCTCTGCTAGAATCATCTCCTAACTGATATACAATCTAAAACAAATACACAGTAATGAAGTTTGTGTTGCCACTGAAATTCCTCAGTGAAAGGAAGCAAATTCTAAACAGCTGTTACTCTTCACCACTTAAGAATTTGTATCTAAATACATGAAAATTTTAAGACATATTTTTCTTCTTTTGATTAAGTTTTTCCTCATTTAACTAACAGATCACAATTTCCTATGACAACATTTGTATCAAGAAATGCTTAGTCTGAAATATCAAACCATTAGTAAGAAGAGGTGTTCTGCTAACAGAAAAATTTAACATTCACGTAATAACACAGCAGTTGTTGGCCTGAAAGAATAAAACATGCTGTCATTCTTCTTTTGTTGGTCTTCCCACATCTCCTCAAATAAATGTTCTTTCTGCAGTTTTAGGATTATTATTGAGGGTACCACGTAGTATAGGTAAAATTCAAAAGGATTTCTGGAGATTATATAGTCCCTGGTAGAACGGTCACATTAAATAGGTTAAGTTACACACAGGTTTTCCCAGTCCTTTTTTTAATAATTCCAAGTATAGACGCTTCACAAACTCCCCTGAGGAACATATTCTAGTGTTTAACCACTTTCACAGTAGAAAGAAGCGTTCTTGCATTTAAATAGCATTCCTCATATTTTGACTTGTGCCCACTGCCTGTTGTTCTGTCACTGGGAACCACAGACACGTGCCTGACTCCATTTTTACAGCTCTCCTTGAGTCCCTAGGATTTATCTGCACCTTCCTCGGTTCACAAAACACAAGAACTGATAACCTGTGTTAGCAGTTTCTGGAAGGCATTTGTCCCAGCTAAATGTTTATGATGGGTTGGAGGAAACTTGGTGGTATAATCATCTAAATTCACCAGAAGCACTTAATGTAACCCTGCAAAATAGTTTTCTGAGACCTGTTAAATACATAAAAAACAAAAACACCTTAATACAACTATTTTTAAAGCAGAAACTGGCATGCAGGCAAGTAAATTATTCAAGCTCTGCATTATTTGCACACATGGAAGTAAAATGTTGTTCAATGCTAAGACCTGGGGGTGAGGTGGGTGTGTTCTTGGCGGGGGGGGGAGGGGGGGGTTGTTACGAAAAACACTTGCAGTGTGCTTGACTGTACAGGCACATTTTGCATCCTAACCATCATTTATCTAGTCAGTATATGTAGCTTGTTACATCACAAATGTTAGACTAAGGGTATTACCCACCAGCAGAGATGTCACCTTTAAGTTTCTGAATTAACTACCAACATTCGGCCAGGTAGTCAAAGTAAAATTCTGATCACGCCCAGAATGAACTACTTAAATTAGTCCATTAAACTACACTACCTAAACACATAACTACTTCCTTTGCTCCAACTTTATCCCCCGGCCGGTTCCCCGTCCCCGATCCCCCGGAGAGTCCCGTCCCTGCCCAGCGCCGCTCACCCGTCCCGAGGGCGCCCAGCAGGTCCCCGTGCCGCGCCCTGACGTGTTCCTCCAGCTCCCGCCCCGCCGCCTCTCCGCAGAACGGGCACTGGGCCGGCGCCCCGGGGCGGCGGGAGCCCGGCTCCAGGTGGGCCGTGTCCATGTGCCGCCGGAGCTCCTCACAGCCCACGGCGGCGGCGCAGAGCGGGCAGCGGGGCTGGCGGCGGCACAGGGACGGGCGCGGCGGGTGCCGCCCGGCCGCCGCCTCGGAGGGCAGGGCCCGGCCGCACACGTCGCACAGCACCATGGCAGCAGCGGCGCCGCGGGCACCGGGCTCCGTCACCGGGCTCCGTCACCGCCTTCCTTCCCGCGCGCGCGCCTCCCGCTGGGAAGCGCCGTTCCTCGGCCCGGGGCGGGCGCGAGCCGCGCAGAGGCTGCTGGGAGCGGCGGGCCCCGCCCCCCGACCAGTGCGGCGCGCGGCGGGGCGGCGTCCGCCATCTTGCATCGCTGTGTGCTGCCGGTGCGGAGCGCTCCGGAGGGGCGAGCTCGCGTTTGTACGGCGCCGGGCGCCGGGCGTGTCCGCCGCGATGGGTAAGGAGGGAAAGGCGCTGAGAGCCGGCGGGTAGGGGCAGTAGAGGCTGCATCGCTTAGGGGACGGGGTGCCCGGTGCAGGCCGGTCTGCCGCTGGCTCCGGCGGCACTGCCCGCATGGCAGCTCGGTCGGGGCTGGGACGGGGTATCCGCTGCCTCAGGCAGGAGGGCTCTGGCGTCCTCCCCCTTCCCTGCCTTGCTGCTGGTGGAGGGGGCTTTCCACGCTTTCTGCTGGGGACGGATGAAGAGCGCCTCTCGTCGCTGTGTGTAGCCCGGGCGGGCGGGTATCCGGCCTGTCGGGCTGACAGGTCAGGCGGTCCTGGCGGTCCCGGCCGGGCCGGTGCGAAGCCTGTGGGCAGCGCCCGGCCGGAGAGGGGGCGGAGGGGCAGCGAGCCGCCGTGTTTAGTGAGCCCCAGGTAGACAAGAAGGAGGGGGAAAAGAAAAAGTAGTATGATAGGTGTTAGACTATGCACAACAAGTGTGTGCAGTGCAGGATGTGGTGGGTAGAGGGATTTAATGTTAGAGCGGGTGTAGTTTTGTAGCACAGAAGTGAAGGCTCGCTTGGATCTAGATGCAGACGATGTGAAACCAGGGACTGCCAGACTTCTTGCCCTTATGATGTCTATATTCAAAGCCTTGTGGTAGGATGGAAGCCATAAATGTCTCAGTTTTTCTTTTTAAAAACAGTTTCGATGGGACGTTCCTTCTAGTTGACCTTCTGTAACTTTTCAGAGAGGTGGTGACTGGGTTACTTAAAGATCGTGCGTTTCTGTTGTTCAGTCCATTTCTCGGCCCGACAGTTTCACTGGCACAACTAAACTAGCAAGGCTTGAATGATTGAGAAAGGGATGGTGTTCTAGGACTAGATAATCCAGTGGCATTGTTGGGAAAATAAAGTTACATGGCTGTTGCTAGAAATTTGCCTTAGGCAGTGGCACACTTAGCGTTGTTGTGCAGAGATGTCAGTAGTTTGCTTAGGTTCTTGTGAAGCAGATACTTGGGTGAGACAGGCTGCCGAGTCCTTGCGGTGGTACCTTGATGTCAGCCTAAGTCTGCAGTCTGTTTTCCGCTCATAGCTTGTGTTTATGGCTTAGTGGTCCTTGGCACTAATGGTAAAAAAAAAAAAAAACCAAACGAAAACCCCAAAACAAATTGTCTCAGCATGGAAGTTGCCAGAGAATTGTGCATAGCTCAGGAGCTGTAGTTTACATGTTTTCTCCTTGTAGAATTCCAGAGGAGTGATAGTTTGTGTAGAATTTTCTTTTTAACAGTTGTTTCTCAGACGAAGGCTTCAGTTCTAGCTTTATAAAAAGGCACCGTGCTATTAGCAACCTTTTCTATCTACTCTGTTTGATCATGCTGGTGACAGAATGGTGAACTATCACTTTTATCTTTCCACAGCTGATACACCTGAAATGACAGTTAGATTCTAATATTCTAAATCCATTTAAACAACTGGTAATTGGAGTGAGACAATAATTTTGTTAGTTTAAAATGAAAAAGAGTATGCTTGTCTGTGTGTTACTGACCCTTAAATTACTTTCCTGCACACAGTTTAGAAGGAAAAGCACAGCTCTTAGATCCTGTTATGTTTGTGAGACAGTGAAAGTAAAGAAACAATGCCATAAGGTATTAAATGAAGCAGTAACTACTGCAGGTTTTCTTCTTGGGTTTATGTTTATTTGTAATATATTCAATGTCATCTTTATGAAAGGAGGAAGGAATTTTTTTTGCTTGCTTGCTGACAGAATCAAAATTTAGCAGCATAATGTCTTTTTAGCAGCTTTTTGTTTTTCAGTTGGCTTGTAAGATGCATAGTTTCTTTTTACAGTAGCTTATGTCCTATAATGCTGTACCTGATTCTTGACTTGAACTGAAGTTTAATCTGCAGTTTGGACATGCCTGTCTAGGCATAGGTTTTCTGTGGTTTCTGAATTAAAGATTTTTGTTGATGAACTCGATATTGCAAACAGATGCAGGAATATATAGTGACTGCTGTAGATATTTTCATAGTACAAGAGATGGCAGGTGTGACCTTTTGGAGTAATTTTGTATTTTTTCAACAGACAACATGGCAAGCCCAGGTAAAGATAACTTCAGGATGAAAAGCTACAAGAATAATGCACTTAATCCCCAAGAAATGCGCAGGAGAAGAGAGGAGGAAGGAATCCAGCTTCGGAAACAGAAAAGAGAAGAGCAGGTAAGCATCCTGGGGAGCTGTTCACTGTTCAGTGCCTGTGGAGCTATATTCAGGGGCCTGAAAGGACTTGAACAGACTCATCCTCTAGAGTGGAATCCAGGAGTGCCAGGTTGAATGTCTGTTTTCTTTGCATTTGTGGGAAGCATCAGGCACAGTTCTCAACTGAATAATAAAAAGATTAGTAGAAGCCCTTTTAAGTTACTAGGGCACACAGAGGAGAGAGCTGTGACTTTTAACATCAGTCCATAGTCTAGGTTTATACATGTGAGACTAGACCAGAAGAACACTCATATTTCCAGTAAGAATTTGAAACCTTGCATTCTCTGCTAGAGCTGGGGTCAAATATGGTGTGTGAAGGGAGAAGATTATTTTCATCTTTGATACCATGCTTCAAATTGCCTAAGAGCTCTTCTACACCAGCTTAATAAAGTGGCTACCAGTTAGTGTCTCTGAACTATTATCCAAACTTCTGTTCTCATTGAATTTTTAGTGACCAAGTGTGTTGAACATTGTATTGTTTAATAGTTTGTCATAGTTCCTCTTCACAGAATGTTTAGTAGTTTCTTGCCAGGAAGGTAAGGAAGGTAGTTTGTTTTTCTGTTTGATCTAAAGTGGATGACTTTGTCTCTCACAACCTGGAGAGTGTCCCAGGCTCTGGTCTGCAGTCTCCTATGAGTTGGAATGCTTACCCTTCTACTGGGAAAGTGGTGCATGGAGAAAGAATTTCAATTATTTGGGCCAGAGGGGTAAGAGTCAGAAGTGGTGTGGTACTAGAGCACTTATCTCTGAATGGGTAATGCATTGCAGTTCCTGCTGAAAGTTTTGTTTACACATTTTGTAGTAAATGCTCCCTAGATAAATAATGAAAATAATGGATGTTTCCTCTCCCATGCTGACTGTTGTAACTATGAGACTACTCTTATGGTCTGCTTGATCTTAGTTTGTTGGACTGGTGGTTTTCAGCTCTTCCTGACCTGAGAATGAGTTTATGCAGGGAGATGAGACTGCTTGTGCTCCAGAAGAAATGGTGACTGGTAGAAAGACCAAGCAAGTTTATACTTTTCAACCAAGAACTTGTGTGTTCTTGCTGAGCGTTGAGAAAGAATGGCTGGTCTTCCAAATGTGCAATATTGTTTCTTGTTCCTTTGTGGGTTTAAGTGGAATTAAGCCTTATTTGCACTCAGTATTCTGTAGTTGCTTTTTGTCCAGAATTACACCCAACCCATAATTTCATCAAACAGGGGAGAGAATGCCTTGGTTTAGGTTCCTGTTGAAATAGAGCTGGATGTAAACATGGAGTTGTTCTGCAGTTTTGGACATGTAGAACAACAGAAGCCTAGGTCTGTAGATACCTAGAGGGATAGAACGTCAGGATTTATTAGTGGTTTCATTATTATGCCTACAGGTAAAATCTTAGTCAATTGACTGAGAGCCTATAATTTCTTTCTAAAGGTAGAAATGTAAATATTCTTAAATTTGTTGATTACACTTGTTGTAAGTGTAGAACTGGAATAAAGATAAAAATTTAGGTTTGGTTTCTAGAAGAGAACAGGTCAATGTGAATGTTTTGCTTATATGCCAGAAAATGAAGAGGCACTCATTTAATATATTTTATTAAATACTAGAGTGCTGGTATGTATTCTGAGCATAGACAGTGTGTGCAGCTAATTGTAGAGCAATTTTTGGACATAGTGAATGTTTAATGTTGCATAGTTCAGAAGTTCACCTTGAAGCTACACTATTTTTTTCTCTTCTATATGAAAATTATCTTTCTAGTTTAATCTTTCCTCAGCTAGGTATAAAATACAGGTGCTGCTTAGTGGTCTTCTGTAGAAGGGCAGAATGCAGTGTGCTGAAACACAAACATTGCCTCTGTGTTGGTGATTTTAGCCTATGAACTAAGGAAGGGGAAAGTAACTTGTAGAATACTGTTTCTTGTTTAAAATGCATGGTAATTATAAGGGATAAAAGACTAAAAGCAAAAAGATCTGTATCTTCTTTTTCTTGTGGAAAATATTATGGATCTTTATAACTAGCAAGAATCTATTCTGAATGTCTATTTTGAAGTGTTGCTGTGCAGTTTCTCAAGATACAGATATGATAGTTTTTCTCCTTTATGTTATCTAAATTTTTGTATAAAATTTCCCTTGCGTGGGTGAATAGGTAAAATTCTTTGACTGGTATTGGTGGAAGCATTTCGTGGAGTGTATGTCATCTGTACCCACACTTTGGTTACCCCTAACATCTCCCAAAAATGTCCCCTTTGTTCAGCTGTTTAAACGCAGAAATGTGTCTCTCCCGGGAAATGAAGAATCCATGGTAGAAAGCCCAATTCAGGATCCTGATGTCAGCTCTACTGTTCCTATTCCAGAGGTAAATACTTCAGAGCATGTTTAGAATGTTATCTATTAGTGTGCATAGTACTACATTATAAGAAATCTTCCTTGCATTTTTAGGAAGAAGTTATTACTGTAGATATGGTACAGATGATTTTTTCAGATGATCCTGATCAGCAACTCACAGCAACTCAGAAATTCAGAAAATTGCTCTCTAAAGGTAGGTAAACATTGCCTGTTTTTTCTAGTTGTTTCCTTCTGTGTTATTATGAATTATACTTAGAGTCAGTTAATATTTCGTTATGTTTTATTTTGAAATAAATTTTGCAGAAATTTGTAGTACTGTTTATAAACTGCCAATTCTCTTCTGACCTAATGGCTAAATACAGAAATCTTCATTATTTCAATGTTAAGTCTTTCAAAGTAAAAAACAAGAATGTTTTTGATTAAAGTGTCCAGGACAGTAACTAACTGCACACTAACATACCTAGAATAATTGTTGCAGTGATTCAGCTTCTCCTCCCATTCTCTCCTCTTGGGAAAAAAAAAAATTACATGGCTGGCAAAGAAGAGTTGTAACTTGTTTTTGTTGAGGCTGTAAAACATGCAATCTTAAGGTGATGCTGGTATGTTTACAGCATGATGGGTAAGGGTGTGCTTGGTCTTCTAAAATGGCATCCAGTAGCCATAATTGCTCTTCCACCGACCTGAACTGTTGTTCAGCTTGAGGGAAGAGTGTTTTGTGATGTTACTAACATGCAAATAGTAATAGTATGTGTTACTGTTATTATGTGTAACAGGGTGTTTACTACATTGTACCACTTCTTAGAGAAGATCCTGCAAGTGAAAAGTTTGTAACTCCTTCTGGAAAGGAAAGGATTGAATGAAATTTCGATGAGATGTACAAATCATATTCATGGTCCTTGTCATACTGAAAAAGGAATTTATTTGGTCTTTTAACACAAATATGTTTATTTTTATTCCCTAGAGCCTAATCCACCTATAGATGAAGTCATTCAAAAACCGGGAGTAGTACAGAGATTTGTGAAATTTCTAGAGAGGAGTGAAAATTACACTCTACAAGTGAGTTCAGCTTGTACTGATTGGGGGTTTTGAATGGGATTAGAAACCCTCCAAAAGAGCTTTGGAAGGCACATGTTCTGTTTGGTGGGGGTTTTGAATAACCAAATATAATTATTTTTCACCACTGAAGCCATATGTTTTCATTACTGCTGCTAAAAATGTGACTTGATTTTGTGAATTTCATAGTAGTCTTTAGGGTCATAAATTCAGCTGGAAAAACCTTGGGTGTTGAAACAAAAGGTGTTCAAGAGGATTTACAGAGTGGTATATTAAGATTATCAGCAATGATGTGTGAGCAGAATCTGTCTGACTAAGTGTTGAATATATTGTAGTACTTTTCAGATAAAATCTTAGGAAAAAATACAGGAAACTGACAGGCTTGTTTGAAATCCTTTTAGAAAATCATTGAGAAAATATCTAATTAATGGTAGGAGTAACTAGTTCTGTCTACTCCTCTGTGGGAGTAGCACTTAAGCCTTGTGGACATTTGTTCTAGAAGAATTAACTTAGTATTGAGTAAATAAAAGGTATCTAGTACTAATAATAGTGTCACTAGTTAATAGTGACTCAAAATCTTTCTTAGTTCTGTAAACCAAAATCTAAAAAGAATGTAGTTACCGAAAGTTCTTACTAAATCGAGATTTTGTCAATGCCAGGTTTTTTATTGTGTAGAGTACTATAAAAATAACTGCATGTCAATGGAAAGGAAACAAACTTGGAGAATGCACCTCTGAGACTCTTATGTCAAACTTCATGTCATAATTTTAAGTTTTACTGTTCAGTGGTTTGACATGGTTATGTTTGTGTTCCTCAACAGTTTGAAGCAGCTTGGGCTTTGACAAACATAGCATCTGGAACTTTCTTACACACCAAAGTTGTAATTGAAACTGGAGCTGTTCCCATTTTTATTAAGTTGCTTAGTTCAGAGCATGAAGATGTACAGGAGCAGGTAACTGTCTTCCTGAGGGGTTTTTCTAACTTCTTAAAATTCAGTTATGAATATCTCTTTTGGGGTGTGTGGGGTTACAGAGGCTTTGACCCCCATTTGCCTACTAGCTACTTGATCTGCCTGCAGGAAGATAAAAATTTACTGTCACTATTTTTTCCCATCACGGATTTTTTTTCTGTTCTGTATTATTTGCTGTAAAAGGTATAGAATATTTGTAAAAGTTGATTTGCAAGTATGTATAAATTCACTCGGATGCTTTGCTTTTTAAGGCAGTGTGGGCTCTTGGGAACATTGCTGGTGATAATGCAGAATGCAGAGACTTTGTTTTGAACTGTGGAATATTGCCACCTCTCTTAGAGTAAGTATTGTAAACTAATAATATATTGTATGTGTATCAATAAATGAAAACTTCAGCTTAGAATTTACTTGCAAAGAATATAAGTTTTTATCTAATTTGGGAATCATAACAATACAATAAGAAGCAATTTAATGTTTTGGATTACATGAGCTTCATGCATATCTTTAATAGTTCATGACTGAAAGCTTTTCTATGTTTTCAAAAGGAGGGAAGTGTTACTTCACAGGTATGAAATTTCTGTATTTTGCCAACTCGACTGAATGTATGGGGTGCGAGACATAGTTTGATTCCCTCTTGTAGGTTTCCATCTGCCTAGGAATGGGCTGTTTTCTCCACTATTGTTCAGTAGTTCCAAGCTCTAGTCTTCCTATTTGTCTGTTTGCTTGCTGAGATGAGCTGACAGAATAGTTGTTACATGAGCTGTATTCCACAAGATTTATCTTCACTAGGAATATCATTCCAGCATTTACTATGTGCTTACCATTGTATTTTTATCACAGGGAAAAATTTGCACAAGACAAATGTTACTCAGTTTGTTACCACTTAAAGTAATAAAATGAAACATTTGTAAAATAGTGTAAAATAGCAGGAGAGAACATGATTACCTTCACCAAGGGCTTAAAGAATAACATTTTAGACATTTTGTTATGTACCTGATTTTTCAGGTGCTGAATCTTTCATGTTCTATTTGGCAAAAGCAGAATTAATGTGTTAATTTTTTTTACAAGAACTTTCAAGTTTCAGCTTTTAATGGAAGTATTTTTATTATTATTAATTGTGTTTTCTGAATGAAAACATCAAAGTTCATTTCATGCAGGGTTGCGTCTCCTAGCCCCTTCTAAAGACCCTCAGAAAGGTTTGGTTGAATGATCTTTCATATAAGCAATTGTTTACTTTATATGCATGTATGTGATTTGGGAATGAGACCTCCCAAAATTATGCAAAATAATCTCAGATTCAGTTGATTTTAAGAAAATAGTTGCAGCATGTAAGATATGAAGATAAATAAATTTAAACTAGTGATCAATAATAGAATTTCACATCTTTATGTGATGTTCTTTTGGTAACAATACCCAGAAAATTAACTATTTTTTAATAAGAAATTACTTTTTTTCTTGTTGCTTCACACAGATTGTTAACAAATTCAAATCGTCTTACAACGACTAGAAATGCAGTCTGGGCACTCTCAAATCTTTGCAGAGGAAAGAACCCACCTCCAGACTTCAGTAAGGTATAATAAAGTAGTAATTTTGAGAAATCAGAAAGCTAAAGAATATTTATGTTTGTAATATATTATAAAACAGAGTCTTTGAATATGAATATAGACATACTTTTTATGTTTTTAATGTCATCACACAGTCTTGACCATCTGTTGTATCTGTGAAAAATCATCTACTTTGGCACTGATCAGCAATAAAATCATATCACTTAAAAACTTGAGACTATAATCTGGTGCAAATAGTCATACACTGGTGTGAAGTGATGGACAAATTACACATTCAGCACTAAACCATGTGGGACTGTATTTTCTCCAGAACTGTTGTAGAGAATGTGAGTTATAGTTGAAGCTTCCTCAATTTTTTTTTTTGTTGTTCTATGATTGTGAGTGCATGCTGCATGAATAAAAATTTGATTTTCCTGCTCTGTCAGATGGAGTTAAATCAGACTATGATGACAGAGCCTATATGCTCTCCCCATTTTTTTCTTTTCTCTAGTAGGTGGCTGTAAAGACTCTAGAGACTAGTAGGACTTCTAGCTTTTTTTCAGTATGAAATTAATTTCTGGTAAGGTTAATGACTTTTAAGATTAACACTGGATATTCTGGCAGAAAAGACTGAGTTTAAACAATCATTAAAGTTAATCTAAAGAGAGTTTTACCTCATGAGTTAGTAATTACTAACTAGTATTTATTACTACTTATTAATTCTTAAAAAAATAATAACAAAAAGGGGGGATTTCTTATGTTTGTTAATTGATCACCTCACAATGACTCTGCCTAACCTATATCCTTTACTAGTGTTTTGTTCTGGTAGTGAAAAACCAAGATTTTTTGCTGCCTGAATACAAAAC
The DNA here is from genome assembly GCF_028769735.1 of Zonotrichia leucophrys gambelii. NCBI lineage: Eukaryota > Metazoa > Chordata > Aves > Passeriformes > Passerellidae > Zonotrichia > Zonotrichia leucophrys. The sequence continues at coordinate 41,479,179 of NC_088172.1, forward strand.
CTCACAGGAAGAGGATGCCCTATAGGCAGCTGCTTTTTGCGCTTTGCAATAGCAGCAATTGGGCACATAATAGAGACTGAATTTGCATAACCCATGTAGGGTAAAGAATCAAGTTCTACAAAGAATATGAAATTCCCAGGCTGTGCAGCAGTCACCTGTCGGGTTCCAAATGGTGCTAAGATGGTCTAGTTCACTTGGCTCTGTGCAGAAGTTACAGAGATGAAGGCCAGAGGGTACAGTGGCAGTGAGAACTGAAATGAGACGTTGTTTGTTTCACCAGTACAGTGAATGTTGGGTGCTGTGGTGCTGTGTGTGTTACTCTAGGTTGGTTATTACAAATAACTGCCACTACTTCTGCAAAGCCAGCCAAAAACCCCCAAAAAACCATAAAACAACAACCCAAGCTTTTATTACTTAGAGATTCTGCTTCCTGTATGATTAAAAAGCATCAGCGATTCCTGTAAAAGCAGATGATTTTTTATTTAAGCTGAACAATTATATATTTAATACAGTACCTCTCAATAAATAGGCTCTGATTCAGAATTTATCCAATTTGCTGATTTGAATTGTGTATCTGGTTTAATTAGAAAGTGTTCCACTTGGGTCCTCATTCATTAATGACCTTGTGTACCTGAGCAGCAAATGGTTTTGCACATTTATGCCTTTGCAGAGTGTTCTCTGAAACTTGAAAAGTATGGAACACCTAATTTTATGCACTATTTTTCTTTAACCTAGGTTGCTCCTTGCTTAAATGTTTTATCAAGACTGTTGTTTAGCAGTGACCCGGATGTATTAGCAGATGCTTGCTGGGCCCTCTCTTACCTTTCAGATGGTCCCAATGATAAAATTCAGGCTGTTATTGATTCTGGAGTGTGTCGAAGATTGGTAGAGCTGCTTATGTAAGTCTTCTTCTCACCAAATAAATGTCTTATAGTACTGTTAATGTTAAAATTAAGCTGTGTTTTCTCACCTGGTGTCTTAATTTGCTTTTATGGAAAGTGATGAACATGAATTCAGTCTGAAATCTTTTAAGCTGCTTGCTAGCTTGCTTGGCTCCTGCAATTATTCCTGACATTGACAGTGAAAAAAGTTTTCTCCAAAGTATTTCCTTCTATTCCTTAAAATTTAATGTGGGAATTCATATACATGAAGGAATAGAAGGGCAAAGACTGAAGACCAATGTTGAATTGTAAATTAATTTATCTTTTTTTTTTTTATATTTATTTCACTGTTGTACTTTCCTTTCTAGGATGTATAATTGCTTTACAGACAGTTCTTGGACTCAGTGAAGTCCAGAGGCTGGCTAGAGCCATTTTTAAACTGTTCCAGTATATTTGGCTTATGGTTCATTATTTTCCTGGAAAGGGAGACTAAATCCCCGTGTTCACATGGGACTGCAGAGTAGGTCTGGGATAGTAGTTCCCAGCACAGACAGCTCAGCACACTTCCCTGTGAAAAGCTCGTTTTGATAGCTGTCAGTACAGAGAAGATTGCTTTCTCTTCCATAGAAGCTCTAGGACAACTCTGTTATTTCCTTCCCCCACACATCAGGCAGCTGAATATGGACTAACAAAAGGGGTAATTTTGCTCACAAAACACAGTAAACTTCAGTATACACCTCATAACACCCCCTCTGTTTCTGTGGCTATTGAACGACACATGTTCCAGTATCGTATTTAATAATACTTGAGCTGGGTGAAATGGATCTGCTGAGCAGAGTGCTCCAAGTTGTGTTGTTCCATAGAGGTGCTCAGTCTTTGAATCAGCAGTTCAGTTGTGGGGTTGTAGTAGTCAAATTTGGCTAAACAGGGAAAGTGCAATTAGTAATACGGTGTTTTTGAGAACTAAATACTTAGCATCTGAAGTAAACCCTTGTTTGCTGAAAATGCAAAATTATTGTTTTAACACTTGGTAATATCAAGCAATATAATATTTGTCTCCAGGCATAATGATTACAAGGTGGTATCCCCTGCATTAAGAGCAGTTGGAAATATTGTTACTGGCGATGATATCCAAACACAGGTAAGACTAGTTGATTTAAGAAAAGTTATTTGGCAAGACAGAATTTTGTGAAAACTTTAACAAAATACATGTCCAGTACAGGTATCTGCATATGTCATTGAAAGAGGCTTTCTAGAAATCTGTGTTGTTGATTTGATAGTTTAAGCTCCTGTTTTAAGCATCAAGTTAATACAAGAATGAACTTTTTTTTTCTTTTTAAAGCATTGTGTATAAAGGATTGCCTAGTTTCTGTATAGTACTTTGACTGTTGCTTTTTTTGTTTTTTGGATTTTTCCCCTTCCTTTCAGGGGATTCAGTTACTTATTATGGTTCCCCTTTTTCAAGTCTTAAAGCAGTCAAGGTTTTCACTTCTAAGCTGTGCTTATACTTAATTTGTCCATGCATTTGTATGTGATAGTCTTACTGATGTAATTTATTCTAAAGATCTATTTTATTCATTTTAGACAATGGCATTGATTTTGAAGTAATGCAGGAAATAGGAAGACAGGTCCTACTTTAAAAATAATTGTCTCTAAAAGGCTGGCAGTACTAGTGTAAACAGAACATCATGAGAAATGTTACCTGCATGATTTGTGAGCCCTAGAGAAAAGGATTTTGCTAAGGAATTAAATGAAAAACCTTATCTCTTAAAAAATTAACAAATAGCTATACAAATTAGATGTGCATTTGTCAGTCATTTTGACTTATTCATATTTTAGTCTTAAGCAGCCTTACTTAGTTTTGCTATTGTCAGTCTTTTGGTCTGAATTTAATTGAAGGCAGATTCTTTCAAATTGCTGGATTGTCTGATCACACACTACAGCATTGAACACTTTAATTTTGCAGGATATGGCACTTTGTATAATATAAATGTGTTGCAAGATCTTTTGAAGTCCTCTGTTAAATGCTTTTATATATGTATATTGCACAAGGCTATATATAGTACAACCCAGTTTTCAATTTTTTAAATTATTTTAGGTGATTCTAAACTGCTCTGCATTACCGTGTCTCTTGCACTTGCTTAGTAGTCCCAAGGAATCTATCAGAAAAGAAGCATGCTGGACTGTTTCTAATATAACTGCAGGAAATAGAGCTCAGATTCAGGTAAAGCCTGGGAATTTGTTTCTTGGTTGGTTTTGTTTTCATTTTTCTGCTTGATTTTCCTGCACAAGATGTAAATGGATAGTGCACTGACTCTGTATTGCTTGTTTTAGTCCTGTCTATAATTTTACCTAACCTAAATGGTTTCTTCTAAACTTTGAGATATTATTTTAAATAGAAATAGCTGTCACAATTTCTACTACATATTTGTCCAGTGAAAAGTGAATTAGTTTATAAATGGTGAATATTTTGCTTGGATAAAAGCCTGACATGATGTCACCAGCACTGAGTTGTATTGTTGTGGAAACTACTGCATCTTGAGTATTGTTTCAGGTGACTGGAGCTATCTGAAAGATTGTTCTGATCAATAAAAATGAGAATCCTGAATCAGAATACATATTCCAAAATTATTTTTTCCCCTTCTGCTTCAGTCAGAAACAAAAATGTTACTTCCTGATGTAACTTAAAACATGTAATAAAATCTCCAATTACAGACTTAGTCTCTCAATGGAGTCCACAGGACCTCAGTAAAATGGAAAATTTTGTTCTGAGGCTTGATCTTCAGTTCAAAAACTCAGGATGCATTGTATGATTTTAAAATGGGCCAATCCAGTAAGCTGGGCTCTGCCCACCGGAAACAGAGAAATAAAAAACCCGAGGTTTTCTGATGGCCACTGCTGTGCAATGTTGGAATAGTTCTTAACTTCACTTTAGCATTTATAGGTTGTATGGCATCATCTAAACAAAATATTCTTTGCTTTAATATCAGCAGGCATCACTAATTCTTGTACTTAAGGCTATAAGTGTTCTGAAATCTTTATTAATGGTTGTAAAATGTTACAATTTCATCTCTTAGGCCGTTATAGATGCAAATATTTTTCCAATATTGATTGAAATTCTCCAAAAAGCTGAATTTCGCACCAGAAAAGAGGCAGCGTGGGCCATAACTAATGCAACGTCAGGAGGAACCCCTGAACAGATCAGGTGAGTTTGTGTGTGTTACTGTTTTTTCTGCTTAAGGATCTTCTGTGGGGCATATGGGTTTCTGCATTTGAATCTTGACAGTCATAGCAACAAAATCCTAAACATAGCCTCATTTCCTTGAAATTCCAACTTGAAAATGTAGAAATTCAGAAAAATCGAAGTCCATGCAACAAACTTCATAATTATTACTACTTTTTTTCAGGGGTGTTGCACCTAAGGGTGCAACAAGCTTATCTTCTAGAGCTGATATTACATTGTCAAACACAATTGGAACAGCTAATGAGCAGTTTCAGTGTTTGAAAATGGAAAACTGGGGGTTTCTTTAGAAAACTTGTGCGGTGGGATTGTATATTTGGGGACAGACTTCAGTGATTTTAGTTGTTTATTCATGTATTTTAACTTCACTATCACCATTATTTTAAAGCAGGTGTCTAAACTTGCTCAGAACTGAGTTTAATCAAACTTTTTTTGTCAGTAGCTATTTATGTGCTGCAAAGATAGAATAAAATATTCTCTGGTTTCTCTGAATACTGTAGAATAATGATCACTTTGAATCAGTAGCTGATAATTTGATTTAAAAGTTACTGTATTATATGAAAGCCAGAACTGAAAGTGATATGACAACTTTTCCAGCATATTTGGGAGATCTGTTGCAAGATCTATGTTCTCATTTACAATGTAACTAATCCTGATTTTCTTATAACCACTAAGTGTTATCAGAGGGATAACTGGGATAACAAAGTGTCTTGTTTTTTTGAATCTCTTTTAATTGCTTACTATGCAACATTTGCTTATAATGTAACATTTCAAAATCTAGCATTTTAAAAATAAATTTTAATTCAGGATCTTCAAATGGTAGATATGCATATAATACCATAGCAATGACTCTTCATCAAAAATACATTTATATTACTAGTGTCATGAAGTTTTAGTCCTCCTAATGTCCTCAGGGTACTACTGCCTAACTGCAGGATAGTTTTAAACCTCTGAATTAAGCTGTATTTAGGGGAAACATTGCTGTCATCATTTTACTTACATGCTAGAGAAGCAGGGACACTGGTTATGACTTGTGAAAGTTCATACACAATTTTTTTTTCAAAATTGTGAAAAGGAGTGGGATACTCAGAATCCCAATATTTTTGTCTTTGTATTTACAGTTGCATCCTTCTCTTTATAGTAGGTGATACCAAAATCTTAATGGACTGCTAATGTGGACTGTGTTAGCACAGAACAGTGCCCAGTGTTCTTACATGTATCTAATGTGTTTACTTGATATTTTTACCACGAGAAAAGTTGAACTGCCTGAGAATATAAATTCATGATATTTTTTTTCTTTTATATTAAATTAAACCTATCTGAAGATTGTAGTAAAAAATTTTAAAGGACTACAGATTTCACACTTCAATTAGGAATACACACATTCATGTTGTTTTATTAAGATAAGTTCTAATATTTATTTCATGTTGGGCTAAGCTTCTCTTTGTATTCTTGCATGTTTTAGAAATTCTGTTGCTTCAGCCACTTTTTTTAGCAAAAGTAAGTATTTATAGCAATAGACTGGTATGTCAGAATAAATGTTCTGGGTTATCAGTTCTTTTCCCCTTCCTCTGTTTTGTTTCTGTTATAAAGGTATTTGGTAGCACTAGGTTGTACCAAGCCTCTTTGTGACCTCCTGACTGTGATGGATTCAAAAATAGTACAGGTGGCTTTAAATGGACTTGAAAATATTCTGCGTCTTGGAGAGCAAGAGTCAAAGCAAAATGGAATCGGCGTTAATCCTTACTGTGCCCTCATAGAGGAAGCCTATGGTAAGAACACACTTCTTGTAAAACTGCATACCTGAACTTCCTTATTCCAGGCTGTAAAAACAAGACCACTGTGAGTCATTTTGAAATTTGCAGGTAAGTTTTAATACAAGAATTACTCCAAGCAGAAGTAGACATAAAGTATCACAAAGTAAGTAATGTTACATTTAGGGGAAAGCGGTTAAATGCAGAAAACATCTGGGTGTTTGTCTGCAGACAGTTTAAATGTCCCTCCAGAGAAACATTCTCAGAAGGGTTTAATACAGGTGTCCCAGTCTATGGGAACCATGCCTTGCATACATTTATCAGCCATTCCTAAATACAGTTTTTGATACATAGTCCTGTCTGCTACAGTTTCATTACCAACAGGGATGTAAGATCAGGGTTTATTTAATTGATACTAAAGTTGGATTACTTTTTAATATAGTAAATATAGTAACAGCAAAATCAACTGCAGGTCATAAAACAAAAGAAGTTTTTACTTTTGCAAGTATTTTGTTTAGTCTCTTATACAAGTTCTTGAATTAAACCTCTATATAATGGCATTCTAATTTGTGGAATCTCATGACTGGCTTCTTTTACAATTGGCTTATAATGAAACTGATGTTCTTTTTGGAGAATTGCCTTTTTTGTAGCTCTGACAAAACAAAATTGTCAGACATTTGTATTTCAGAAACTGCTAGTAACTAATAGAACTGTAGTCCTAATTGACCACGTTGCATCTGATTAGGTGGTGCTAACTTTACTGTAAAGTTGTCTTTACATCTGAATTCCGTTACTGAGTTCACTTTTTTAAATCAAATGCATGCTTGAAGAACTTAACAATTAAATGCATAACAGGAGTAAGTACTGAAGACTATAATGGAATTTATTGTATTACAGATTCTGTCCATAATTTTAAGTATTGACTCTCTAGGCTCTCTTCTTTTCTTTAGCACTTAAGCATAGGTTGCTGAAGCTGTAGAGTGTAAGTTCAAGTAAGGAAAACAGCTGATTATATCACCATCATTGCTTTGGCCTCTGCAGTCACCAGAAGGGTTCATTTGAGCTCTTTCTAATCCAACCTAAGTGGAAACAACATTACCTTAAAAACCTAAACAGAAATTTTATATTAATCTAACTGCCTAAGCACTAGCACTTAATCTCATCTCCTTTGGCTGAATTATGTCCTCTACTTGCAAAATTATAAGCTTTCCAAAAGGTAGTATCTTTAAATCTTACAATTAATTCAAAAAAAGATACCAGACTGTGCCTAGTGACTGCTCCATGAGTGGAGATAGAATTTAGAGTTGGGGGAGACTTAAGAGTAGAACAACAGAAATTGGGATATTTGTTTAATTGAAACGCTTCTAGTTCAGTTTTAAAATGAGTTTGGACAGCAGAAAATGAAGACTAGAAATACATCAGTTAGGAAATTAAGAACCAGTGATATCAAATTAATTGAGGTGACTTGGGATTGCATCTTTTGTTTTAAGAAGTACTGTTATACTATAAGCTTTTTCCATTTGAATTCATCATTCATTTAAGCAACTATATTTTTGAAAATTTTCTATTTTGAATTTAGGACTTGATAAAATCGAATTTCTTCAGAGGCATGAAAACCAAGAGATCTACCAAAAGGCTTTTGAACTCATAGAACATTATTTTGGTGTCGAAGAAGAGGACTCTAGTATTGCACCTCAGGTGGATGAAAATCAGCAGCAGTTTGTGTTTCAACAGCAGGAGGCTCCAATGGAGGGGTTTCAGCTCTAAACTACTGAAGTGAATATAAGCATAAAATTTAAACACTTGTATGGTTTGGGTTTTTTTTTCTCAGAGGTCTTTTCTTTATGGCCAAAGTTAGAGGAAAAGCAGAATATGTTTTACAGAAATAGATGAAGAAACAGCTCATGCACTTTTATATATTGTGTTACAGACAACTGTTCTCTGTTTTGTATTTGTTTTCTTCATCATCTCTTATGTACAGAAAAAAACTGTGAGTAATCATGTCTAAAAGCATTAAATGTGATTTAACAAGAACTGTTTAGCTAAGACTTGGTAGGATTTTAGGTAGTAGTTCTGAATTTTTTCATGTAGTCTCAAACTTCATATCAGCAATACAGTTACTGACAGTTGAATTTTTGGCAGTAGGCTTGACTTGCCCAGTTTCTATCAAATCTACCTCTTGTATTGAAGCAGAAACATTGCTTCAGAACTAAGGCATGAAATAAAGATGAGCTTGTAAGAAGCTGAATTGGAATGTGAAAAATATTTATTTAAATTGTGAAACTTTTATGCATTACTTACTTTACAACACACTGTTGGAATTTATTTATAAAATGTATTTAAAGACGTAATAGATATACATATATAATGCTAATTACCTAATATAATATTGAATATATGAAAAAGTACTTTCTGAGTTACGGGGGAAGAGGACTATTTCAGAGGTTTTCAAATTGGAATCAGCAGAGACCTTGCTGGTCATTAGATGTTGGCTCTGTAATGAAAGCTGCTAAATGGCATTACAAGTCAGCCACAACTGCAGTACTTTGCAGTGGAAGCAGCCGCTGCAGTTACCACAAGAAAGCTGCAATTAGGACTGACAGAAGGGTGATGTGCACCAATCACCACGCTGATGTTTTAGAGCTGTCTTCTGTCAAGATGTGGTAACATCACTTTAGTTTGAGAAACATTGCAATGTTTGCCTTTTAGTACAATAGCTTCTTAAAAGTTTAGACAGTAGGTGTTGTTTTTTGACCAAGTGTGCTACTGCCACTTGAATTGTTCCTTAGGTTAATGAATTTGGTTTGCTTTTGGTAAGACGATAGAAATACTGCAGTGAAAAATGAATAGTGAATCACACCAGTTGAAGGAAAAGTTTGTTGTACTGTAAATAGCATTAAGTATGTGGACACCAAAACTAACTAGAAGTTACTGTCATCTAAGTATTTAGGTTCTACAATATATAGTGTTTGCTGTTAAACACTAAAAGATACAGAATTCTAATATTTACGTTAACAATTTTGAGTACAGAAAAATGTATGCTCTGCTTTGACTTGCATATAGGTAGTGTTTCTGGTGTATTAGTAGTGTATCTCATTTGGAGAAATTAATACTTTGGGTTAACTCTGAAGTATTGCTATTTTTTATTACCTGTAATTAATGTATTAACATCAAACTCCTGGGTTAAGTGAAATCTGTGACATATGAGAGCATTTCATGCTTCATAAAAGGCTGCAATTCTAACTTCAAGTCACTTACCCATGGCACTGTGCTTGTCACTAAATAATATTTTAATGCACTGAAAAATACAGGTTAAAGGTGGTATCATTTACAGTACCATTTTATATTTAGAATTTTTTTTACATGCAAGTTGATTCTAAGATGTTTCACTTTGATGTTACAGCAATATATTCTATATTGTAATTGAATGTGGGACTTGAAGTGGATTTTCTAAATTAATGGTCAGTTTTGACTAAGATATAAATGGGAGGGAAGCAACCTCCCTTTGAGGTCTTTTTAGTGGAAGATAGAAGTGTAAGAAGTGTATATAGGAGTGCTGTTACTTTATGAATTCTGAATAATGAGATATTTTAGCAAATGACACTTTAAACCTAGATTTGTACAGCATACAACAGTTTTGAATAGTGTGATAATATTGAGTACAGCTGCCAAATTTTCATATAATGTTAGGTGATTGTACTTACGCCCTTTTTACTCTCATAGTTTTAGGTTTTCATACACCAACCCTCATTCTTTCTCATGATCTCCCAACTGCACATCTATCACAGAACAGGGTAACAATCATGGAAATCTACCAAGGTTACTAACAGATGCTGAATTTCAGTGTTCTAGTGTAAGAGAAATATTCAGGTAACAGGGTATTCCTTTGTTTCTAAGAACCTTGTTTTGATAACAACCAGCTGTGCCTGCTTTTTATTTGGAGAACCCTGTAAAACTACATTTATAAACCTCTCTTATTTAAACCAAATCTCAACTATGAAAATCTTAATTAAAAGACTTGAAAATTAAGAAAAGAGGGGAGATTTAAAGTGTTACATTTGTTTTGAAAGAATGTTTTCAGTTGTGTGGATATATATTCTATCTTGTGGATGGTTAGTGACTGCACTTTACACATTTAGACAAACTATATTTCATGCCTCTGATAGATTTAAATGGAATAGTTTGAAAGGGGACTAAAATTGATGGACTTAGGATGATGAAAATCTTTATTTAAACTCAACATTTGGTTTACCCTGATATTGTTAAAAAATAATAATGAAAATTGTTTAAAGGATGGTCTGTCCTATTTTATCACTGGGTTTATATCATGCTTTGTTAGAAGCACATAAATGAACAAAATAAAACCAGAGATTATGACTTAAGGTTAGCTCCGGTGTACTCATTTGCAGGTAGGGGCATGATTATGATGATACCTAAAGAGATGAAACTAGTATGGAGAGGGAAACAAAACTGTGATATGAAAATCTCTAAGTTTGGCATTTTATATGCAATCTGAAGTGCCCCATCAGTTACAAAGTCTTTTTAAAAATATAGGGGTTTGGGTTTAATTAAAAGGGTACCATTTGTTCTGCTTAAATGTGAATACTAACTAGCTAATCTATGCAATTATGCAGAGCATAAAATTTTTTTTTATTAGTTCCCTACTCTTGTTACACTGAATCATATCTAATTTTTTCATCATTGCACTTTTGTCTGAGGATTGGTTCATACAGCTTTTTAATTTTCTAGTATTTGCTTTACACACTGTTCATAGCAGCAATCAGAAAATAGTAATAATGTTGGAACAGAAATGTTTGCTGTAGAACAAGTTTGCAACTGGAAACTATTTATTGTTGGGCCTGTCTTTAAAAAAATAGTAAAGATGCACTATTGTCTTTCCTCCATGGATAATCTCAGTAGGTTTGAATTTATTAAATTGTACAGCTGAGGATTTTTGTTATAAGTCTGCAAATTGATACGTGGACCTAAACTGTGACCTCAAGATTTCACTGAAATCTGGAATGAGAAATTCTAGTTACTTATGGCACAATGTCTTGCATATATAATATCAGAAATCTAAATTACCTGTATTAACTTCAGACAGTAATAGTGCATCTTTAAGTCCAGGCCAAAGGCCCATTACTGTAACAGAACACATCTAAGTAGTATGCAATATTATGGAATGTTAAATCTCCAAATACCATACAGAAACCAATAAAACCTATTTTACAGATGTTTACTGTATTTATTTAGTGATTCAGTAAGTGTTGCTTCTTAAAGCTAAAAAATGCAAATACCATTTTGAATACAGCATTGATGCCAATGAGTTCCAAGTGGCAATTTTTGCACTGAAAAACTGCGCTGTCACCAGACAGAAAACTTCTTGGGTGTAAATATTTTGTGGTTATCTAACCAAAGGTATCTGACATTCTTAGGAAACTACCTCATCCCCTTTAAAACTAATTACTGCTTTTAATCATATGCAAAACATTCTAAATAGCTTTAATTATATGCAACAAATATCCTGAATATCTTCCTAATGAAAGAGCCATTCGCTTTCTTTTTGTGATGCTGTAGCTGCCCTTACTGGCTCTAGGGTATGCATACTACAGTTGTCCATTTAGGGGTGAAACTCACTAATAGCTCTCAGCAGCAGTTAATGTTGCTCTTCCAAGGACATTCAGATTTCAGACGAAGTTACTTGGTCTTTGCCTCCGCGGCCAGCGCAGCCTCCTCCCGCCACTTGGCCTTCTTTGCCAGGTTCAGGCTCGTTAAGGACTCGTGACGTGCGGCAGCCTGAGGAAGTAACAGCGTAGGAGTAAGGGTGCACCCAGGGAAAGCTGCCCAGCCTCAGGAATGGGCAACAGCCACTTAGAGTGCTGGGGGTGACAGAGACTACATTAGCTAAAGCTTGAGCAGCTCTCAGCTCCTGCTCTTGGTTTTCAAAGAATTCCATTATTTTAAAGTACACTACATGGTCACACCTCACCTTCTTAGCTGAGGCAATCACCGCAAAGCAGGCAATAATTGAGAGCCCAATCATGATGTAACAGGCTTTCACTCGAGCTTTGTTTCTTGCCTTGTCTAGCATCTCTGGCCTGCAATTAAAGTAGTTGAATTGAGTCATTAAAAAAGGCAAAGTATCTCTTCAAAGTATTGCAGACATAACATCACAATTAAAAACATAAATATAGAATTAACTTCTGAAACAAGCATCTTCAGCTTGCTGCAGTTAGTTATGTACTAGCCATTTTCTGATCCTAATCCATTTCCCATGGCAAAGCAACATTAATGGATTTAGACTGTTTTGGGTTTTTTTTAAGCTGGGAAAAAAATTGCTCAGGCAATAAATGTTTGCTTTTAATGCTTGGGATAAGTACACAAGAAATCACACCCTAAATTCTATAAACAGTGAAAATTGAGTGGGGTTATCTGTTTAAAACAGATGGAGTTTACCATGTATATGTGGTGTTGGATGGAGTAAAAGTTCCCTTTATTCAAAGTTAACTTTAGAAATCAATTACTGCTGTATCTAACCTGTTCAAATGGTGTTCTGTAGGCTAAGGACTTTACATCCTTGGATTGTTGATTAAAGCAGAGTTAGTACTTATAATAGTACTAACTATTATAATAAGTTAAACCTTTAAGTTCTTTATTAAAACAGCAGCTTGACAGAAAGTGGGCAGCTGATGTCAGCCACCTTGCTATTTCAGGAACGCACACCTAAACAAGAACAAGCTACAGGATTGTTTTTGCTGGTCATCAAAGGCAAAAATAGTGAAAATGCTGTCCTCTGTTTGGCAGTAGTCAGTGCAAAGGAGGCATTTTACATCCCAGCAATCTGCTTTGGTACAGCACCCATTTCCACCCTCTCTTCTGAGCCAGCAGCATGGCCCTGGGGAACCAGCAGTAGAGGAAATCATGAAAATTGTCCCAAAACCTTCAGCTAAGTTTTTCCAAGTCAAACATTATACTTTAGAGCACAGTTTTTAAGATATTCATAATAATACTGGCTGTGCACCATTTTCCTTTCATAAGTCACCATGGGAATGCTTTATATATATATGGATAGACAGATATATTTGTAAGATATAAGTACATGTTTTATACGTATGTATAAACCCAGAACTATGTGTGTAAAAAGAATAGTTTCATAAAGAATTGATTTTGTGTTCTACGTGAACATGTTGTAATGCTCTCTTTCCTTCAAAAAACCTTTGGATTTACTTTGAAGAGTAACATGGTGGGATGGGGCAGAGCTGGGGCTTTGACAGTGCCCATGAAAGCCTGGACCAAGGCGGGTGCTGCAGTGCTTTGCTCTAAGGTTCGGTGGGGTGGAAGAGGACAGGCGCCCTGGGTGGCAGTGCTGTACCAGCCCCTCCTTGCCCGCGCACACAGGAGGGGCACGTTGAGCACATTCTGTTTCTTGCAGGTGACTGACTAACAATGCCTGCAGTTCTAAGGAGCTGCTTCTGGTTTGTACAATGATAAAAATCATCTTCTAAACAAGCTGCACATCAGACTGGCACGTAGGATCATTAATCCAATAATCCATTTGTGGCAACAAAAGCAAAACCGTAAATGTTATTAGTCTGATGTATTAGCCTAATTATATTTCACAGTGCACTAATTGAAACTCCTCTGAGGCAGATTTTCACTTTCTCCCTGCTTTCTGCATCTGCTTTAAGGAAAACAGACAATGTTCTTCCCTAATTGCATATTAGGGTCTTTTCTATTCAGTCCTTAATCAAGACTCCAGGCAAACGTCTGCTGAAGTGAGCAACAGCCAGGGCTTTAAAAAAATCCCAAAGAAACCACAACAGCCTTGAAAAAAGCCTGCAGATTTGTTTCATTGTACAAACAATGAAACAAATTGTACAATCTTCAGCAGTTAGGTTGTGTTCACACCTTGAAATTCTTTGTTTGACGAGTTAAAACAGTGCCACAGTTGAGCCTCAATTACTAACAATCAACTACTTCTAGTATATTACTATTTACAGTATTATATAGTGTAGTATAGTCTTACAGTTCTAAAAATACTTTGCTTACCCAGAAAGCACAGTGGTAACACTCACCTGCCAGGCCAGAAAGAAGTGATTTTTGTGCATGTGTCTGTATGACTGACAAATGTCACGTCTTTATAAACATCTCCTGACAACCTGAATAGCTTTTACAGCTCCTGAGACATGTCTGAACCTTCCTCTAGAGAAAGATGGTGAAACTAACAGTGCAAGATAGGCTAAACTGTCCAGAAAGCCACTGTCCAGCTCAGCAAACTCCAGTGAAACTGTCAGGAACCAGCAAGAATAGGCAGAGGTTGTACCTGTTGCTTTACACAGCTCTGCACACTGTTTATTCTCCACATATCACCCAAGGCACGGACATACTGTGATGATAAAAAGTAGCATCCTGGAGGGATGTCTGACATGCTAATATCCTAAGAAAAAGGAGCCTTAAACATTAGAGGGGTTTCAGGTGTTTAGCGCCTGACTCCCTTAGGGGTTGCTAATTTTCAGCAAGTCAGAGAACTGTAGAGTCTGTGTGGTTTGGGCGGGAAGGGACCTTCATCATCTAGGATCAGCAAGTCCAGTGGGTCAGCAAGAATAGGAGATGAGGCCATGTCAAGTGCTCAGTTTTCCTTGATGAGGGCTTCTTCTCTCATACCTCTTTCACTATTTTTCCTCAAATTCTATAATAAAAAATTATTTATTGTATGTAGTCATTCAGTGACAGCTCCCTTAGAACAGTTTATGTGAAATATAAACAAAAAATATTGTTTACCAATAACATCCTTCTCTGATTGCACATTAGGACTAAGCAAAACAAACAAGCCAGTACATAAATGTAACCAAGGCTCTCTACTCAGATGGATCCATTCTTAATCCCAGGCTCTAGGGACTCTAGCAAGGAACATTTTCTCATCTTAACCTCTAACCAGGACAGGAAATTCTCTTGCCCTCTAATTTGTTTCCAAGTCTCAGTGTTGTAAAACCGATCGTTTTAAGCTCTGTGGAAAAGCCTTAAACTTTCCACAGAATCAGGATCACAGCTTTCCCCTCAGCTCCATCTTACCCTTGGACAAGACCAGCACACTTACGGGATCCTCTGAGGAATCTCTTCTTCTGTCTTGAAACGTCCAGTCCAGAGGAGGATTTTCTTGTCAAACTTCGAAGGTTTGCAACTTGCAACCACCCTGTGAGCCTGCTCAGCTTAAAGAGTAAGAAAAAAACCCCACTTTGTAAACCGTTCACTAAGAGAAAATTATGACTGACAGTAAGTTGTAGAAGGGAAAAACCCTACCCATTTTGGTTGTTGTAAGAGTAATTTAGGGATTAGATCTCCGCGTTTCGGCTACGCAGTCACCTCCGCGCCGTCTCTGGAATATCCCCGCACGCAGCGAGTATTTCTGTGGGTCTGATTCGGCCTCCCCTCCGCCCGCGGCTGTGCTACCCAAGAGAGCAGGAGAGCGCTCGGGACCACCCGAGCTGTGGTGCCACCATAGGGCCGCCCCACCGGGCAGCGCAGCCCCGCTCGGTCCCGGTCCCGGTCCCGAGCCGCCCGCCCGTGCATCTCCCCGTCAACCCCCGGACGCAGCCTCTTCCCCCGGCCCGGCGGGCAGCCCCTTACCGCGGGCGGTGCCCGGGCTCCGGGCGGGATCCCCGGCGCTGGCGGCTCCCCTCGGCGCGGGCGGGCGGAGCTGCGCGGCGGACAGCAGCCGCCCCGGGCGGAGGCGCGCCGGCAGCATGGCCAGGGTGGCGGGCAGCGGCGGGACCCTGTGCTGCAGCCGGACCCTGTGCCTCGGCAGGACCCTCTGCTGCAGCCGGACCCGGCCGCAGCGGGAGCGACCCCAGCCCCGCCCGGCCCCCGCCCCGCCCCACCCCGCCCCGTGAACCCTTCCAGCCAACCCTTCCTTGTCGCCGACACCCGGCGAGATCGGTCCTCCCGAAAGGGCATCGTGTTCACTTACTACACTCACGGATTGCAACTCAAGTGAAGAAAGGTCGCCGTCCGAGACAAAACTCAGCTAAGGAAACAGACGCGGTAGTTCAGCTTCATGTTAGGACGTGCACCTGCTGGAGCGAGTCCTGAGGAGGGCCACAAGAACAAGAAACCAGGAACACCTCTCCCGGGAAGACAGGCTGGGAGAGCTGGGGTTGTTCAGCCTGAAGAAGAGAAGGTTCCAGGGAGACCTTAAAGCACCTTCCAGCTCTTACGGTGGCCCACAAGAAAGATGGAGAAGGGCTTTTTACAAGGGCATGTTGTGATTCCTATATTCCCATTACAAGGAGTAATGGCTTTAAACTGAATCAGAATGGGTTTAGAATAGGAAGAAATTCTTTCCTGTGAGGTTGATGAGACACTGGCACAGGTTGCTCAGAGAGGTTGTGGATGCTGCATCCCTGGAGGGTTTGGTGGGGCTTTGAGCAACCTGGTCTAGTGGAAGGTGTTTCTGCCCATGGCAACTAGATGATCTTTAAGGTCCCTTCCAACACAAACCATTTTATGATACTAGGCAGAGTATAAGCACTGTGACACAAACCTGCCTGCATCTGCATTTCTGTCATTTTACTGCTTTCATGCTCAAATATACTGATTCTCATCATAGGCTTTTCCATCTACTTCAATTGAAAAAAAAAAAAAAAAAAAAAAAAGATGTTTTTCTTTTCACATCCTGGACAGAGTTTGATTAAAAAACAAAGCAAAAACAAAACAAGCAAACAAAAAACCAACCAAGAAAACCGCCTCCAAAATAAAACAAAGGAACAAACCATAAAAAAAAATTCAGACAAACCAGCACAGAATAGACATTTACTAAGTAACAGCCTGTGTCAGTGTGATATTCATGACAGTTTAAGACTGTCTCAACACAGCTGTGTCTGATGCACCAAGCAGTGGAAGATTTTACATGCATCAGCTGCAGATGAACAGAGGAAGTCCCACTCCCCAGGGAGAGATCACTGTCTGGCAACAGCCTAAGTCCTGTGTTCGGTGTGACAGCCCAAAAGAGGAGTTTTGAACTATTTGTAGCCAAAATCTCCAGCTATCTTTTCTTCAGGAGCAAGAAAAAAGAAAGAAAAAAAAAGAAAAAGGAGGAGATGCTCCTCTTTACATGCATGCACACTCCTTGAGCACCGGTGCCCTCTTGCAGAATGTTGTCAAGGAGATGAAGACACATCAACAGAAATGACCTAGAGGATGATACTTTACCTTTGCTCAAGGAGGGTGGCATAGTGTGACTATGTCAAGCAGTGCTCCTTGTCCCTGAAGACACAGCTGGGAAGGGCTCAGTGTCATTCATTACGAGCAGCATCCCAGACACAGCTATCAGCTGCCTCTCCTGACAGTCACCCATACATTTAGAGTTCCAATGGCCATCAGCAGAGCTGCTGGGAGGGATTGGAGGTCACATAGTTTCCAGCACTCACCAAAGAACTGCTCTAAAGAATGTGGGTAGCTGAAAGGCATCTACACAGCCAGAGCTACTGAAATCTTGAGGGAATTATGCTCTGGAGAAGAGGACGTCAAACACTTGGTGGCCTTCATGGTCTTCATTCTCCCTGGAGATATTCTACATTGTATGACAGCGGCTTCAGAATGCATCATTTAGCATTATTAATAATGGATGACATAAGCCCTATAAAGGTTAAATAATGTTTACATCCAAAGCAGCCTCCTGCTGACCTTAACAAACTGCATTTTCCCATTTGATTTGTCTGTGACCAGCGCTGTGTTTGGAGACATTTGTTCTCTCTATTGCTCTCAGAGATGGGAAACATGCCTGTGGGATGTTAGTGCTTTGAGAAGGTTTTGGAAAGGCCCTGAAACCTCTCAAAAGTTTCAAATCTTTCCAGAGTGAGCAACCAGAGTGTGCTCTGGGCCAGAAAAAAGAGCTGGTCCCTTTGGCTTCACTTGGCCTGACCTATTGGCCATGGCTCTGGGAGCACCAGGGTGAGACTTGGCTATGACTCTGGAAGATGATTCCTGTTCTGGGCTCTGGGGATGAAAATCTGTTTCAGGCTCATTTACTGTCCCCATGACTGACAAAAGGAATAGTTAGATTGCTGGAATACTTTCTACCTTGGACAGGAGAATGTGCACAAAGGCTACTTTGGCATAATAAACTCCTATTTTAAGCTTTTTCATATCCTCTGTGTCGGGTAGCACAATCCCTTTACGTTCTAGCTACATTTATGATCACTTGCTTCTCACAGAAAAGGCATTTAAAACCATGTAGCACATCTTGGTATAAAGTCTCTTTTTTGCTGTCAAACCAAGCTCCCAAACCTGTTACATCCTCTCTGCTCCACCACGGACTGTGCTTTGTACAGAAGAACTGGAGAATTTGATGGAGCATGTAAGGCTCCTTGAAATTCTGCCATATGCGATGTCCTTTCTCAGAGATACCTTGGTAGAGACCTTCACACTGCTGTCACCAGGCCCTGTTCATCAACACATTCTCCTCGTTGTCCTGCAGGAGGAACCCCTGACCACACACAGCTTTCAATCTAAAGGATGTTTCTAAGCAGGCTGAGGTCAACAGTGGAAACAACCTTACAGGTGCGTGTTTTGCTGTTGTTCAAGGCCAAACAGAAGCTCATGGGGAGAGGAAAGGAAATTAAGTAAGCAAACTCAGTTTTAAACATCAATATGGCTTTAATCATTCCCTTTCATACAGCTTCAAGGCATGCTACACTCAACACTTTTGAAAACAGTAAATACAGGTACAACGTTCCAGCCAAATTAACTTTTCTAACCAGCTATTTGCTGACAGTTGTGCACTGTAAGCTTTGCTTCTCTCTTTTAGGGGAAGACTTCACACTGCAGGCATTTTAACCTTATCATACATAACCTCATATGCAGAAAAGTATTTGCAACAACTGAAGTATAAATAGCATTCAGCATACAAATATATACACATAAACCTTCATTTCTACAATTAGCAACAGAACATACGTATTTACACAAGTCCGTATGTGAATTGCACTCTTGCCTTTCAAATTACTTTAAAATACCTTAATAGATACACAATAAAAAGGATTTAGTATTATTTTATAGCAACATGGCACAGAACTTAAGTAGCAAAGTTTCTAGGTTCTGGGCTTTATGAATATGGAAAAGTATTTTCCTGTTCCTATATCGACAATGTAGTTCTGCTGTTTAAGCTCTGTCTGAAAAAGCTCTGTGGTACCATTATCCTGACAGAAAAATTTTTCCTCCTCTGAATGTGCCCTTTCCCTCTCATACAGAAGGCACAGCACAACTGTCCTCAAGGAGCTACAGAGCAGAGTCTCATTCTCAGATCATGCTAGGTCATCCTTGTGGTATTGCTGTGTATCCTAACGGTGCATTGTCATGTTCTTATTGAAAATCACATTTATTAAAGTATACGTCAACTCCCATAGATTTTCCAGGATGCCCTCATGCTGATACTGGTCATTACATTATTTATGCTAATGAGAGGAATCAATTGGTGGTTTTAAGTTTTGACATCACACATTGACTTTACACTCTCAAATAAAAGGACACCTGGGGCTCACTCTCCTCCTGCATCAGAGGAGGTGCATGAGGTGAATCAATGTGTCCCTCCTGAGTATGGGGAAAAAAGGCAGATGAACATATGGATAACTACAGAGCTCCAGCAGAAGTCTCTAATTTCTTTATAGCTCTGTCTCTAGTTCACTACCATGAAGGTAAACACAAGAAAACTTAAATGTTACTACAGTACTCATCTGGAATAAGTCGTGCAATTTTGGGGAGGAAAAAAAAAGATTCATTTATACCAGATGAAAAGAGTTACTTTTGGAAATTCAGAAGAATGGAAAGCCTATCTTAAAAGTGGAGACTAAAGGACTGGACTTGTTTATCTTGGCAAACAAAGGCTGGGGACAAGGTTCTCTTTGATCTGTAAAATGGGGCCAAGATGAGAAGAAGATCTCCTTAAACAACTGAGCATCAAAGAGGCAAAAGAAGTGGGGAAACTCATGTGGTCCCACTTACATGACTGTGAGAAATAATAATTTTGTGATGCTTCTGCCTCACTTGAGGAAGGGAGGTTGCAGAATAGGTTCCCACAGGTCTATGCAGACTGGATGGGGAAGGAAGGGAGCTGCTGAAGGGGACTGCTCATCAGCGAGTTTGCAGGAGCAAGGGATGGACTCTGTGAGTCAGGAAAGCCTTTCAAATCTGGTAATGGATAACTGCCTAAGTACAGGAAAAGGTGTTTAACATGGCCTACCCTCCTTGCAGACAGCAAAAAGAGAGAGATCTGAAAGACAAATGGCTCCCTAAAATGACTTTTTAACTTCTCGTATTTTAACATTGGCCAGTCATATGCTGGAGACTCTCTTCCTAACCATAGTCCTTGCAGTATTTTGAGGAAGAACTTTTCCTTTTATTAGTGACTGCCCAGGCACTTGGAAATGGCAATTTCCATTCACAGAGTCGTTCTCAGTTTTACACGAGTCTGTGACAGTGGCTCGGAAGCTGGAAGATTTTGAATCTAGAGAAGCCTGACTAACAGCAACGCTGCCTGCACTCTTAGAGGAGTACGTGTAAACCATTTTGAGAAAGGCAGATTTTGTGTTTGTTTCTTGCTTGTAAATGATGATATAGCATTTTGGTAGAAAAGTGCAGCAGAGGATTCCATAATTAGATATTAAAACAACGATGATTTCCACTGCTGGCAAGTATTTGCCAAATGTGGTTGCGTAGACAGGGATAAATACAATCCATGCTATAAAGTAAATTAGCATGCCAAAAGTGATGAATTTAGCTTCATTGTAATTCTCTGGCAATTTCCTACCTTTAAAGGCAAATATGAAGCAAATAAATGCTAGGGCAGCGATGTAGCCCAACATAATCCCAAAAGCTACAATAGATCCCTCATTGCATTCCAGAATTATTGCTCTCGGGATTGAGAAATTTTGATTTACAAAAGGTGTTCTAAATATAAGCCAGAAGGTGCAAATAATAACTTGAATTCCAGTGCAAGTGACCACAGTGGGAATAGGTTTATACATGCATTTCAGGAAATTTTGAAGCTTGGGATCAAAGCTGAAAGCTAGTAAAATTTTTAGTGACTTTATTAAAATACATGAAATGCAGAGTGTAAAACTTATACCAAAGACTGCTTGCCTAGTTTTACATTTGAATTCTGTGGGTATATCTATGAAGAAGACAGTGCTTAAAAAAATTAAGAAGTGGCTGAAGAGAATAATATAGCAGACAGTCAGACCACCAGATGCCTTTACTACTGGTGTGTCCAAGTTTTTGGTAAATATTACACAAATGGACAAAACCAACACAACCCCAAAAGCAGAGAGGAGGAGGAGGAAGATAGCAAACCAGTCAGTCCAGGCAAGGAAATAGATTGTCTTCCTGTAGCACGTGCTGCTGTTGACGGGAGCCCAGTAGGTTTTGTTGTTACATCGGTAGCAGTAATCCATATCTGGAAGCAGAAAAAAGGGAAGATATCTTAGAACCCTGAAGTTAATAAACTGCAAAGCGGATTGTAGGGATTTGAGACGCAGGAGCAATGTGGGAAAGGATGCTGAAGGGAAAGGATGGGTCCGGCTGTCGCTGCCCAGGGGGAGGAGCTGCAGGGCTGCCGTGGCACAAAGGGCTGAGGACAAATGCCCGGAGCTCCCTGCCAGCTGGGGGCAAGCCTTGCCTGCAGCCAGGGGCGAGCAGAGAAAACGACCAGTGAAATGTGACCAGTGGAGCTTTAATTGAAACCTGAACAACAACTCGAGAGGAATCAGTTCTCTTGCAAAAATTTGAATTGCTTTTCTTTCATTTGTCTATTTTAACAACAAAACACCGTAATATTCTCTTTACAGATAGCTTTTAAAACACAACAGCAAGAACAAACATTGCTTTAGATAAGGATTTGAAAGGTACTTTTGCTTTGCAATTCCTATTTTCTGATATGGAGAAATTTCACAATTAATTGAATAAGCAGATAAATTTTACTTTTCTTCTGCTCTCAGGATATTAAAAAGTACACGCTACCTTAATTTTCTTAATTCCATCTTTCTTCCCCATATTTAATTTTCACCTTTAAAAGATTTTGCTTAAACCAGTGGTAGAGTATACATTAGGTTTGATACAAAAATATATTATACAAAAATATACTGTTATATCAAATAACACAGTACTCTGTGGTAAGACACAAAATGTGCTGCTAAGTAAATTACATAACCCTTGAACTTCATAGATTCATAGGCTTTCAATCCTTTGGGTTGGAAGGGACTTTCAAAGACCGTCTAGTTCCAATTCCTGCACCGGGGGCAGGGACACCTTCCACCACACCAGGTTGCTCAGAGCTCTGTCCAACCTGGCCTTCAACACTTCCAAAAATGGGGCAACCACCACAACTTCTCTGGGCAACCAGTGCCTCACCACTCTCAAAGTCAAGAAATTGCTCCTGACTGGACTGAATGTACTAAGGAAAGACAGGGAGGAAAGGCTCCATTTAATGAGAGTAAATCTCACTGATTAATCAGCCAGAATTTCCATCCTAGCAAAGGATAATGCTAGTCAGCTGGACAATCTAATTACTTTAAACTTGGCCTTTAAAAAAGCATTTATACCAAGTTTTACAGGAAAGTGATCATAAATAAATATTTAAATCCCATTCAAAAATTTAACCCATGGTTCTCAAGGCACATTATATCCAAGCAAAACAACTACATTGATGTTGAAATAAACCTTTATTTGGATACTAATTTTTTACCTGTTTGGTTGCTGTAATGGTTTTCTGGGCAGTAAATACACTCATAGCAGCATGTGTGTGGACTTTCTGTAACCTTTTTCACCTGGCCTGGACTGCAGGGCTGGGAGCATGTTGACTGAACCTTCTGCAGTGTGCAGAGGGCAAAAAAAAAAGAGATCATCATCTTAGGTACAGCTAATTAGAAGGGAACATTAATAGAAACCTCCAGGATTTTTGCAATTTTTTAAAATCATACATATTTTAAGGAAATCTGAAAATCTGAAAATTATGTTGAAAAACAGACATTGTAGGATCCATGTTTGTTGTATTTTCTCCACACAGTAAATGAGTAATTGAATGGGGTGTTATTTACCCGATAATTTTATTTTTGGGCCCTGAATGCTAATTTCTAGATTTGTGTACACCTTTAAAATCAAGATCAAAGTCTTTCTTTCAGCTTTGAACTTGCATTTAGACTACAGAGGATCATCTTCAAAGAATGCACAGAAGCATCTGAAGGGGAATTTGAACTAACTGCTTCAAAAATGAGATCCTGAATCTCTGCTCAGCTGCTCAGAGCCCAGGGGGGACACCTTGGCTGGAAGGAGATGCTTTGGAGGTGCTCTGTGCTGCAGCTCTGACACTTCTGACCCCCGCCAGCTTGTCCCTGAGTCATGAAGCTCCACTCTGGGTGTGTGATCAGGGCCTTCTCTTGAGGTCTCCCTTCATGTCCTCCTTCCAAAGACATTTTTTTTTGTCAAATCACCTGTCCTGAGGCTCACTGCAATCTCATCTCCTTCCAAGATGGTGTTTACAAGGAGGTGGAGACATTCCTTGCACCACAAAGAGGGACAAGGTTTGAGGTTTCCTTCTCTACTCAGCTAAGTTCACATGTGGGGACCAGAATTCAGCCCACCTAGCAAGCAGCCTCTCCCTGCCCCATTAGTGGGGAATGCCTTGCAGCACAGAGCTGTGCCGTGCACTCAGACATCCTCCCATGCACAGAGGACAGATTGTCCCGCTGGAGCTGGCCAGGGCCACCCACTAGTCCTGTCCACACCGGTGTTGGGGCTCCTGGTGGCACCACCTACTCATGCTGCTGGCCCCAGCTCTAACAGGGGCAAATAAACAACAAAACTTTTTTCTTTTTTAACAATGAAATCAACACATCTGAATCTTCATGTTAAAAAAACATGTGGTACATAAGTGAGGGCTTTTTTATACGCCATAATTTTTTATTTTAAAATCCCTTTGTAAGATTCTGTAATAGCATCCTTAGCTTACACATAACATTCTAGGGGTATTCTGGAGAAATAAAGAGATTTTTGTATCCCTGGGCCTGCTCATAGGCTAACATGCATCTCTGAGTGCATGAAAGGGGTTGAATAAACTCAGAAAGGTTTCTTTGCTCTAGGAGGAAAACATGAAATCACCCAAGTGATTTCTAGCTGGCACATGTTCCAGTAGCAAGTGCTGCAGGGAGAAAAAAACTGTCTTAAAATAAATTTCACACATTATGTCAACAAATAAAAAGTTACCTTTAAAGCCAGAAAGTCTTTTTTTTTCTCTTCATCCTCAAAGATAAAGTCACCTTTCTCAGCATCGTATTCTGCCATAGTGGTGATTTCCATGTGGCCATCAATTTCTTTCCAAAGAAGGACATCATAACTGGTGCTCATATCGCCGTGGGAGTCAAATTTGACTTCCTTATCACCATCAATGACTACAACTCTTTTAAGTTCTTCAAGGAGCTGCACATAAGTTTAAGGAATGATAACATACACCAGTATCATGTCAGTGTGACAACCTGAGTAGTTTAACATATGTATGATAGTATAAAGTTAAAAAGAAATGCTTTTAGGACAAAGAAAAATATTAAAATTTGAATTCATTTTGTTTACAGAATTACATTATACAGACAATCATGCTGGCTGTAAAAATCTATCACTAAAACGAATCATAATTTCATAAAATCATAATTATAGTATATTTTCCAGCCTTGATAAATTGGTGTGATATTCAGAGCAAATATTTTTGATGGCATAAACTAAGAACCTTTTGGCCCTCTAAGAATCTTTTGGCCTGCTCCTTCTTGTAAAGACCAGTGGTGAGCAGTACTCCTGTCACTTTACTGTCAGCAGAATCAATCTGGGCAACATTTGCTTCCAGAGTAAATTCTCCCAGCACGACTGGGAGTAAGTAGTACTGTTCCCAGCTGCAACTCAGCCTGAAATTTTGTATGGCAAGGT
Organism: Zonotrichia leucophrys gambelii; assembly: GCF_028769735.1. Taxonomy (NCBI): domain Eukaryota; kingdom Metazoa; phylum Chordata; class Aves; order Passeriformes; family Passerellidae; genus Zonotrichia; species Zonotrichia leucophrys. Next base: position 41,504,018 of record NC_088172.1, read on the forward strand.
GAGACTCAGAACTGTTAAAAATCAATGAACAATATATATGCTTTGGCAAGGCAACTGTCCAGCTCCATATAGCAATCCATTCTGTTCAAGAGGGGAAAACTTCTGCCTCCCTCATCACAGGCAGACAGATGAAACAGGTCTGTGTGGATCTAGAAAAGGACAGGTTAAGGCACATTATATATCCCCACTCCCAGTGCATGGGGAGATCATTGAAGTACTCCCATTTAGCTGCCATGGCTCTTAATTGAAGAAAAAGCTTTATTATTTTGCAGGCCTAATGATTTTTTTGGCATCAATAATTAACTGACAAGAAAAAAATTCAATGTTTGGTGAAAGGCTGAGTTCAACTGCATTTGAAAATCATGCTGTTACATGGGTCCATTTGTGATATTCATAGCATTTAATAAACATGCTGACGTGTATACTACCTCAATAGGCTTTGTCAAATGTATGTAACATATCTAGTAACACATACACATCTAGTGTATATAGTATGCCAACTTGTCATGTATTATGTAATTTTTTTGGGCATTTATACAGTTTATGAAGAATTGGTGTGTTTCTAACCAATTTGATTGGTGCATTTGATTTGGATGCTGCATAGTTGTGTGTAATGAATAGGGTTTTTTTCGTTGTATATACTCAGATTACTAATTTAATTTTTCTGTTCTCCACTTTTTCAATTTGTCTAACAATATGAGAACACAAGAGCTTTTTGAATGCGTGTTGAGCTTCAGACAGAAGGGGTTAATATTTAGCAACCTCTTGGTGTAACTGGTTTTTGGCATTATGGTGTAAATGTAGCTCCGTAAAGCTGCATTCCTGCTAAACAGACCTGAATTTGTCCCATTAGTGTTTACTAATTCATGTTATTAGTCTGATTGTTACAGGGTTATTGATTAGTTGTTTTTTATTTCAAATCCCATATCTTGGTTTGACCTGCCCTGACCTAGGATAAGAGGTCAGAGCAAATCAGAGTGCTTTCAGGGGTTGTTTGACTTTTAAGTGAATATTTGTTTAATCTTCTGAGTAAAAGTGTGTAAAAGTGAATTGTCCTGAGCAGGTTCTTGGGTAAAAGGTCAGGTCAGGTTTACTTGTCTGATTTTTCCTCCTCTTTTCCCACCCAGTAGTGTGATAACAAGTGCCTCACCCATCTTAAAGATTATGTCTTTATATATAAAAGTCAAGATCAGACACAGGTACAATGTATAGCCTTTTCAGTTTCAGGTAGAGGCTCATTATGGAGGACAATACTTGAATTAAGACAAAACAGATACAGTGGTGAGAGAAAGGAGAGAGGAAAATTGTAACTCTTTGGTGAATGCTCCTGTCCTGCAGTATCCCCATCACTCAGGAGCACTCACGATGTGCATCGCAGTGGTTTGCAGCAATGGGACCGACCACTATAGTCAAGTAGCTGATAAGGAGTATTTTGGTAAAAGGACCAAGCTTTTATCTCCAGGAATAGGGTGGCAAAAATGCGATGAAAGTTAGGCAGAATGAGACCTGTAAGAATGAGCATCATACCTCCCAGGGAGTGAAGGCAGATGGATCCTTGCAGTCTCTGTCCTTGCACAGCCCTTTAATGGCGTGAGCTATAGCATAGACTGCAAGCATAGTACTATGGATAAATCCTGGTTCAACATTAGCATTCAAAAAATCATCTCTCCAGATCTGAGGCTTACTCCCATCATTTTCCAATAGATTATCCTGGGACTGGTTTGCAATGCACCTTTGAAAGTCATGATATTCCAGGTGTGCACAGACTGACAAAAGCATAATATATTCACGTAAAAACTTGTTGTTTTCAGTTGGCTTTTCATGAAGGTTTCTCAAAAACTCTTGGAATGAGGAGATGTCTCCATTTTTAAATCCAAATCCCACAACTGTTCCCAGCTGTCTGATATTGGTCATTGTACTGATCTTGACTGCAGCTGACCAGTTATCACTTGCAATCCAGATTTTATTAACGTTCCTCTCAATTGCCTTCTTGAATAGTTTGAGCACATGAAACTGTCTCATAAAGACAACAATAACGTTTACTCTTTTTTCTTTGACAATATTCTCAATTGCTTGATCAACTTTGGTGTGAAAAGTGCTGTCAGAGAGATAGGCTGGCAGCATCTCTTTAAAAGCTATGCAAACGTTGTTTGCCATGGCCTGGACGCCAAAGCTCTCCAGAGCGAACCGCCCATTGTCATCATCAGTGGCTATTACTCCAATCCAGTTCCACCCAGATTCACAGATCAAGCGAGTCATTGCTCTTGTCTGGTGAAAATCACTGGGGATAGTCCTGAAGAAAGAAGGAAACCTGATTTTGTCACTGAGGATTTCAGCTGATGATGCAGGACTGACCTAGGAAGAATGAACAATTCAGTTACAGATGTGTTCTCCAAAGGATGCCAAGAGTTCCAAAGCTGCCATGATTGCTCTTTCTTCCCACCTGACCCAGACTCCCTCCTCCTGTGAATGAGCATCCACAAGCTGCAGCTAAAGGGGGCAGGTTCTCTCTCCCTGCTCTTAGGATGCAGACTTGTGCCCAGCGCCAGTTACACTTTCTCCCTTCCACATAATTCAGTGAAGGCTGAGAGCAAAATCTTTCAAAATAGATATGACAGTAATGATGATATAAAGATTTTGTTTTACTCTGTAAAACAGACACCATCAATATGCTCTTCAAAACAATATTTAAAATATTGGCTATTTTTGAGTCTCTATTCAAATTACTAGTACTCTTATATTTTGTAGTATTTTCCTGTCACTGTGTGCTTTAGTATGGTTCAAACACACGCACACGCACACACACACATATATTTTCTCCCCAATATATATTTAATTATTATATTTCAAAAGGATCATTAAATTGGTTGGAAGAACCTCACAGACAAACAAACAGTATCCAATAATACAAAATGTTATACTTTTTTCATACAAAAGATTTATTATCTTTATCTTGCAAATGTAGCTGGAAAAGCATAAAAAGAACATTGCTATTTAAATCTCTCCAGTTTTAATCCTTTCTTATTTTTTGTTGGAACTTTATTTTGCCCTGTATTTCTTGACAGTTCTTAAAAAGTGAATTTAAGGTTTCCAAAACAAGAGTCACCAGTCTGGAGGGGATACCAAAATCTTACTGAGTCAGAACACTGCAGATGCTATTGATAAGAAAAATCTGTTGATTCCCATTTTCCATCTATGCCCTACTACAGATTTTTTTAGTCACTTGCCTTTTGATTATGTTCAAGTGTGGCACTTTGGTTTTCATACTTACTACAGTTCCTGGGGTGGCGTTGGAGGTCAGAATTACTTCCTACCATTGCAGAGGAGAAGATTCAGTTAGAAGTTATCTTTAGTTCAGATTTTATGTCTTTTCCACTTATTTGGTTAATTTATATCTATTGCCAAAACCAAAGTGCAAGACAGGATGGTATGGAAGTGGATCTGTTTCTTTCTTCTTAGTCCTGGCCTTGACCCCAATTCTTTCACAAAGGTGACAGCAGGAAGGTTAGCACAGCCTAAGCACAAATGTGGGACTGTACTAGTCCTAGAGAGGTCAGAAATAGAAAAGAATGTTTTGGGAAGGACTAGTGTGGATCTAAACTGCTGTACTCTTTCATTTCTACAATTGTTTGAAGAGTACTAGGAGAAAATCTTTGTTTTAGAGCAATCTTCCTCACTTCCCTGTCCATAATTTTTACTGATTCCAACATTTAATTTCTCTTGGGCTGGAGAGAATTCCTGAATTTCTGGACAGATCACATCTGACCTGGTCTCTATTTTTTTTTTTTTTAGCTTGAGGTTGAGTATTGTCATATTCACCACCAGGCAAAGTGTTCATGTCAGCTGTAACTTTGCTGCCTGAACAAAGTCCTTGAGTGTCGTCCAAGGTGCATTGGAGTAACCAGGACTGACAAGAGCCCAGCATGAACCTGGAAAAACACTTGGATAAATGTGCCTTGGGTATATAAAATATCCCTTACTGTCTTTGTTTGTGTAAGTGAATCAAGGCCTCCACTTGGAGCTGAAGCCCACCCGTCCTGATGTCCTTAGGATAAACCAAATCCTGCCCTGTGGTAAATATGTGGCTTTTGCAAGTCCTGTGATTAGAGCCTTAATTCTTAGCATGGTAAATCTGATCCTCTGTCCAAAATAAAATAGTTGCCTCAAGCCTACCTGTGGGATTAATTGCAAAGCCAACAGCCTTGACACTGCCATGGACACCTCTGAGTAGCTGGCTCCAATGACTGCCTTGACTCTCGGGATGTAGTCTGAGTAGTTGCACTTGAACTCCACGGCATCCTCAGAAGAGTTGAATTTAGACAGAAATCTCAGGGCAGACGCCATGGCTTTTGTAACTTCTGCACACGTGTCGTAGATTTCGTAGCCCAGGGTAACTCCAGACAACAGCGTTGAGTTGTTGATGGTTTCAATAGCGTGTATCATTGCAAGTGTCTGAAGAAAAACTTGAATTTCAAAGCTGTCACAGAAATATAGGTGGTGTTTTTTAGAAAAACTTTGCTGGAAGCAAGGGTGAAGCAAAGTCTGTTTTGAGCATATCCCTTAGAATTTTACAACTGCTGAAAAGAACTGATGGGTAGTAAGTTTTGTGTGCTTTTCTTGGGTTTAGCATACAAAAGATTAAAAGCCATTTTTTTCTCATTTAACAGGAGACTAAGTAAAATAAACACAGAGCCAAAAATATACTTGAATAAAAGTGTTTTTCTGAAAAAGAAAAGTGTACTAAAAGTTTAATTTTCATGATACATGAAAATTTGCAAGTGATATCTTCAGGAAGCATCTGTCAAAGTCAGTGAAGATATTCTAGTTTACTACACCTGCCCACTAAGTTTTTTAAAAATGTATTTATTTTCACCAAAGGCATGAAGCAAAGAAAAGGAAGTACTAAATGTTTCAGAATAGAAGAAAATATTTCAGAGGTCAAGGTCTTTAGAGGTTGCATTGATGTTTCTAAAATATTCTTCAGACCTGATGAAGTTAGCCCAGATATTTCCCCTCATCTCCAGTGGATGCTATAACAGGTGATTAATCAAAACTGAGATAGCACAAAATGTCTACAATACAACAAACTCTCCTCTCTGGCAAACTTCCCTAAAGATTACAAATCTTATGATCTAAATTAAATTTCAGATGGACTGGAGATAATTTATGTCTCCATAGAAAAATAATGGAAGACAGACAGAATTATCAACTTACTCAACATTTTGACATAAATCCAGATGGATACCTGCATACCTAGCTAATTATTAGATTCAGATGTGGAATTAAGTTGTAAAATTGAAATAAAATTTGTGGATTTGCACCTATATTTCAATTTTAAAAAATACATGTTTGGAATTCCTGATCTTAGGAAATATTTATTTTGTAAATAAAATAAAATTCTTCACCAGGTTTCCTTTTCATGTATTCCAGAAAAATGGACGTTTCAAGCACAGTAGGACTTGGAGCCAACAGAATAAATATTCTGATGCAAAGAATGCATGCATGGCAAGGTGTTTATATGTAGGCTATCATATAACATAAAGCCACAATTATACTTCCAAGTGTAATAATGATGGTAATTTAAAAAATAACTACAGTGTCACCATCAAGGTACTATCATAGATTATAACTGAGCTGCCCAAGAGATGGGAGGCAGACTTTACTATGGGCTTGGGGAAAATGGAATAGTCTGCCTGTGTCCAGATCATGTAGGTTTAGCTTCATAAAAAATAATGAATAGATGCCCAGCTGAGTCCTTTAGATCTATGGCAAATTAGCAATATGAAATGCATACATGGAAATCAGATGATAACACAAACATCCAAGGCTATTTGATTATCTGTGAAGATTGAAATAGGATCAAATGCTCATTCCCTTCCTCAGTAAACTGCAGTATTTTTTATTGTAACTTGGCCATATTTTGTCATCCTCTGTTAATTTACATGAAATTTATCTGTTAATTTACGTGAAATTTATGTGATGTCCAAGGAATTTTTAAGTCTAAGAGAAAAAAAACAACCAGAATTTGTTGACCTTAATGTAAGCGTTACATGCCCAGTGTCAGTGCTCTCTTCTTTGCTGTACGTTTAATTTCCAGTATTACTCACCCAGCACAATTCTGAATTACTGGCTTGATGGGATCTTCTTCTGGACGCAACATTTCGCTGTGAACTGAGAACAAGCCTCCAATAACGATGTCCCCCGGAGAACTGGCACCCACAAAGTCGTCAGCATTCTGGCAGGATAAAGCGACGTTGGTTCCAACCATGAAGCAGGGGATCAAAAAGATAACAAATGCCATGTGTCCCAGCTTTGAGTCAATCAAGCTGCAGCAACAGCAAGGGCTCCTGTGTCATCTGTAAAGAGCAGCAAAGGACAAAGCCTGCACTCAAAAGCTGGTGATACCTCATAAGGTGCTTGTATTTGCCTCACTGGACAAGGCTTTTTTATTGAAGGTACTAAAGAAGTGCTGTCAAATAAAATGTGAGGGTGCGGTGGTGTGAGAGTGCAGAGGGAGGGAGAAAGATAAATGAGTTTAAAAGGAAATGCTGGACATTAAATCTCTCATGTTGTGTTCAAAGTTTCTGATACCTTATCTGAAACACGTGGCAAATATTTTGGTATAAATTTGGGCTTGTTTTGAATTCCTTCCAGCTGAGTGCAGTGTGCAAAGAAGTAATTATATAATATGGTAGTAGTGATACTGCTGTGACCATGTTTTAAGAGCCTGGTCTGAAAATGTTAAAATATATAAAAAAACACCCCTGTCACAGTGTGCTTTATGTCAGACTCTGCTTCAAAAATCCCAACCCCAAACTACCAAAAGACTGCTTTTCTCTCAAACCCGTGTATGTTTTTAAATCCTTGTATAAAAATCATTTGGATTAGTTAATCTTTTCCCTAATGGTTCTGAGGTACATGTCTTAAGGACTTCAGTGGGTTTTGGATCAGGTTCCATATTAACAAACCAGGCCAAGTCTGCTGCTGGTTAATGTGATAAACACAGAACAGTGGGAATCAATAGCATTAGTCCCAGTTTTTGCTTTCCTCCCTGTCTGACTGAGGACACCAGGGCAGGAACAGCAGCTCCTGTGCTGTGGGAGGGATGGGAAGTGGCTGTTCTCACCGACACTGCTCAACTCAGATCTGCAGGAATCAGATGCTGTGCCAGAAGGAAACTCAGGGAAAAGAGAAGCAGAAACTGGACTCTCAGTTTTCATAAACCCCAATCTCAAACATCAAAGTGAACCTCCTTAGGACAGAAACGTGACTTATGCTAATAAGTCAATTTGTGTGAGGGACACAAATCTGATCTCTGGTCTGATCTGATCTCTGCTTCTGACATTGGTTTATTTCCTGTTTTCTTTTAATGGCTTCTTCAGATTTTGCTTCTTTTGGCAGTATGCCAAAACACTCCCAAAAGAATGGGTTCAGTCATAGCATATATTGTCTGTGATTGTAAAAAATCTAGATTTACACAGAAAATTTCAATCAAGGTTTATTTACTGGTAAAGAAAATTAGAAATGGGTTATTTGTTATGCATTATTTCTGATAAGCATACTGTATAAATTATTCAAATTACTATATTTTTCTTGTTTTCTCAATAGTCTCTTTGTAGTAAAATATCCATTTACAACCAAGATACTTCTTGTAAATGCAAATGCAATAGACAAAATACTTGCCAGTGCAAATGTTAATCTCTAGTTAAGTTAACATTTGGTCTTTTCATTTTAATAAAACAGTTTGTATTTCTTTCATCTGCCTTCTTTCTTTCCATGTAGGATTCTCACTGCTGGGCCAGTGCAGATAGTAAAGAGCTGCCTGCTTTTTCTTTAATATATATGACCACATTTATATATGGGCAGATGTTGATACCAGTTCATTCTGCTTCTGCTCTGACACACAAAAATTCCAGCTATTCCAAAGGTTTTCCTCTTGACTTATAACAGCATTAACTGTAGTCAGATGCTGGCCCTGAATTATGAGACATTCACCTGCAAATATTCATGTGCTTGCTGCTTTCCAGCCATGTAATGCAGCCTAAAGCCTGGTTCCACATACTCTAGTATTTCCTTTACCTTGCATATAATTGTGTATATAAAACTTGTGTATACTTAGATGTAAGTAAGGCATAAGACTGGAGCTAGCCATTTCCTTAAGCAAGTCATAAGAAATATCAGTATAAAATGTAGCTTTTAAGGGCTTACCACTAAATATTATTATAAGGACTCAATGGAAACACAGTACTGACAATTTTAAACTTCAAATTTGTTATGGTTTATGATTAGAAGCAAAAAAGGAACTTTACTCTGGCCAGTCTCTAAAAGCATATTAATTTCTATAGAAGAGGATTTTACCTACAAATAGAAAATCCTTACTTGATCACTTTGGAAAGTGGAAGTTGACAGAATAAACATCACATATAATTGATGCATAATTTCATGTTATTTATAAAAACACCATAAAAAGAGGTGTGCTTTCAAGTCAACTTCACAGATTTTATGTCACAGTGTTATTTTCAAAAGAAAGAGGGTTTATTGGTTTTGTTTATTTTCAAGATCTATATCTCATAATTACTACTAGCAATGAGAGGTATGTAATAGTTTTAGTTATATACCTCAGCCTAATCTAGTATTGCAGAATTGACTTGAACCATTTGCAAATATCCTTTCTTTAGCACTTGGGTGCAATAGAAATAATTGTACAGTACAAAGTGTTCCTTGTTTCAAATGTAGTGACATATCATGGACACAACACCAGACTTTCACAGTTGTCAGCACAGGAGTATTTCCTGTCAGGTAGATTGAAGCATAAGGGTCGGGGAAATTTGGTGAAGTACCATCATCTCTCAAAAGCTGCCTCTTATGGACTGTGCAAAGATGGAAAACAGGACCCAACAATCCCAAAGCTACTGTGAGAGCCATAGGTGAATTCTAAGAGGCCTTAGAGGATCTTGTGGCAGACAAAGATGTCCTGTCAGCATCTCTGCGTGCCCCAGAGTTACCTGTTGCCATGACAAAGTGGTTACTCCCACCTGGACTTTGAGAAAGACCAGAATTGGTGGGGTTTGGAGGATGGCCCTTGCAAGCCCTCAGCATTAATCCTTCAGGTGACATCTTGTAAATTTATGCCTAGTAAATTTTTTGGCAAAATGTTGAAAAGACCCACAATTAACAATGTACAAGAGAAGCTGGGTATGACTTGAGGGTGAGACCAACAGGGTGTAGCCTCACATCAGTGGACACCTGAGAATGGATCACCTGCTCCTCCAGTCTTTGCAGCCTCTAGATCTGGCCAGACACATCTCTCTGCTTTTGTGCAGAAAGAAGTTTTGCAACTCTCAGTTGCTTTGTCCAGCAAAGAGGGACTATACACTGTTACATGAAACAAAGACCAACATTTTGGCTGAACTTCTTTGTCCTAGCTGTTGTTTCTCATGGAGATGATAATGGCTTAGATTCCAACAGGAATATCTTTTATCTGAACCCCATCCAGTCAGGTACTGTTAAAGGAGTAAGACATTTTTCATGACTTTCTATTTTAAACTGGTTTTAATTGTGGTGTTTCCAAACATACATTAGATAGCAAAATCCTCAGCCAGACGTGCACTATAGCTAAGGGAAGAAAGAAAAAAATTGGAAATTCTCACTGTTATTCATTTGAATAACATTTGAATTTCATTTGAGTAGGGTAGCCCCCCTCACTCAGCCACAACTTACACTGACCCAGCGGCAATTGTCCTTTTTGAAGAAGCCAGCAACATCCAAATAAAATCCCATCACTTGCATTAAAAAGATTAAATATTGGTTAGGATTGCCAGCTTTCTTGATCAAGAGAACCATAATGTTTAACACAGTGATTTTGATTTACTAAATTTCTTTTAAGGAAGTTCAAATAATGAGAGGAAAAAAAGAAGGAGGCATTTAATGATTTAATTTTGAGTGCATTAAAAAAATTCTCCAATTTATTGGGACCTATATAGATTAATATTAAATATGAAAATTAAAAATGGGAAGATAAATACTCATTATTCTGATTTGTGGTCTGTTATAAAAAACAAAGATAAAAATAAAAAAAATGCATGAAGTGAAATGGAATTTGGATGGAAGCCAACAGCTCACATTAATTCCTGAGAAACAAACGAACTCAATTTTCAAGTTCATTGAGTTTGTCCTCTAGAGGATGTCAGCTGAGCTGCATGGTGGGAAGGACAAATCCTGTTTTTCTTTATCAGGTCACAATGTTGTAACGTGTCTCCTGATGTTCCTTGAAAGTTGAATTTCCCCTGATGCAAATGACCTTGTTGGAGTACTTCTGGTTGAAAACTGAGATGCTGGGGCATGGAAGTGCCTTCAACCACCTCCCTAGACTGTCAGGGACATCCTGGGCAGTCTCACAACAATTTCTTTTACAGAAAGTGTTTTAGTTATTAGTCCATGTTGTACACATTCAGTGCACCTTCTGCTGTTTATGCTAGGAAAAGGGTACAAGAAATTAAAACAGAGTTGTGAAAGAGCCTACATTTGAACTAATGCCTACATTTGTTTTTTTTAGTTCTGGTCAGATATGTTTGTTTCACTTAGCTTTTCTCTGATATTTTAATAGACTAAATTTCAAGTCAAACACAATTTTATTGTGAAAAAATCAAGAGGATTTGAATTTTCTGATGTTGACAGAATATATTTTTAGCCATTACAAAATTGAATTTACTTTTAAAGGACCTGGTTGTTCTTTTAAAATAATCCAGCAAACCTAATCCTATCCCATTCACCCAACATAGTCAGCAACATAGGTTGGATGCAGGACAATTTTTCATAAAAGCCAGCATGGTAGGCATGACCCAACTTATTGAGATGACATTTTCAGAATTTTTCAGGTTTTATGTCTCTTCTTTGTTCCATCTCCCCCTCTTTTTATTGAAAAACAAGAGAGCAAAAATGTCATTCATCTGTTGACAATGAAAATATTTGATCCCAACCTGTAGTGAAAAGGTCACCCAGAGGGAAAGAAAACCTCTAACTTAGGAATTTGGGCTTTCTCCTGAGAGGCTGGAGGCCAAGGGTCCTTCTGCCCGTGACTGCTCTCAATCCTAGAGTTACATCTTTGCTACATAAAAGGAGGGGACTCACATCTTTCCTCTTCCAGCGTCCCATACTTACTAGAATGTCATTGAAAATTTGTTTGAGAAAGCCCTTCTTGCCAGAGCAGTAAGAACGTCCCTAAGAGACTCAGCAAATTCAGAAATGCCTGGGGTTGTATTGCCTAGTATATCTAGCATGTTTTGGAAATGCCTGTCAGTAGGAAAGTTGGGCTGGAGATCACGTCACACAAAAATGCCAATGGCAAGAAAGTATGAAGTGTGTGCCAAGCAACTCTCAGTATTATTAATAAGGAATAATGTTCAAAATAAAATTAGGTTTATAGGAGTTTTAAAATGTAAATGGCTACACATTTTACACATCTCCAAGGGTATTGATTGTGGAGGATCTGAGAGTGTTGGTTTTGAATACAGGCTGTCAAAGGGACAGGTAACCACATAAATCCAGATAGCCATCTTGGTGACCTTGTGTTTATTCTCATTAAATCACTTTGCAAAGAGCATTTAGTAATTTTTTAACTCTGGCACTTCTTGTCCCACCTAATTTCCTTAAAAATACTCACATTTTTCTTCAGGCATTTTGGAGATAAAAGAGAACTGCTAATATTAAACAGTAACTTGAATAAGAGAAATGAAAATAGGTTTTGGAAGCAGGGACTGAAAGTCAGGTGGACCCTAATTTTAAGGGAATGCCTTAATTACTAAAATGTATCATGAAAGTACTCACTCAAATGTTCAAGTCTATTCAAATGTCAGCAGATATTTATTCAAATATCAGCAATAATAAGAAGAGAGAATTAATTTGCTTCTGTCCCTCAGTATACTTTAACATGAACACATTTGGAAAACAAGGATTTAAAACTCTTCAGATAGGAAAGAAAATCAAGTCCATATCTCCCAAATGGGCTGGCTGACAGGACCTAGAATGGCACACCAGGATAAGAGAAGGTCTTCCCTTTAACATTCCATAAAAGTTTATCTTGTCACTGTTTCGAAACCATGTATCTTTTCCCTGAATACTTGGTTATCTGACGCAGAGAAAGATGCTTTGGGATTGGGCTGGAGAATTTCCAGATGTCCCTTCCAACATCATCTATTGTGTAGCTCAGTGATAATGCCACACCCAACAGCATATGGGAATAGGGGCCCATAAATGCCAAATTGTAGAAGATGTAAACGGGATTTGAGGCTGCTACCAGGACAAACTACTGTAGGGAGTCCTGAGCTCAGCCAGCAGGTCTTGGGGAGCTCTGTTTCTGAGAACCTAAATCTTCTGTTTGTACAGGAGATAAGCTGTTAAGAGCTCCTTCCCCAGCTGTGAGGAGCTCTGCAGGCAAGGAACAAGATTCCCGAAAGCAGAGAGGTTTTATGCCTAAGTCCAGGCTTGATGCTTATTGATTCAAGGTTGTCATTGTCACCTTATTCTGGACTTTTTAATTTACTTTGGTTAAGATCTTTTGAGATCTTAAAAGATTTCAGTTCACCTTACAAGATTTAACTGATTGTGTTATAAAAGTAAACATACACCTGCAAAGAGAGTGCAGGCAGAACAGGTGACGCTCATAAAAATTCCTTTCAGATAAGGAAAAGAACCCTAAATAGTAAATCCATGAATCACTCTGGAGGCTGACTTCAACCATCAGATTGAAAGACTGAGGAAAAAAGAAAAAAATTTTCACACATTAACACCATTGGGAATGTTTATTTCTAAAAAGTTCACAGTTACAATATTGTAGAGTACTTTAACATTCTACACACTTCCTACAGAATATTGTGGACTATTGTTTAAGGGCAGCTTACATATACAAAAATACTGCGCTGCTGACTTTGACTAACAAGAAAAGAGCAAAAACATTTTGCTGTAATTTCTGTTTCCTGACAAGAAATTATATTGGAAGAAATACTCAAGGATGGATAAACTCATTTATCTGCACTTATTCTTGCAAGCATTCTGCTTATACACATTCTTCTAGAAATACAATATGAAATGGCTACCAGCACACAAATGAATTTGATCGTAAGTTTGGTATTAAATCTCTTTGCAATCACACAGCTTTTAAAGCTGAGGGTGATAGAACAACTACCATGACCTCTATTAACTGGAAGAAGAAACAAGTTATGTCAGCAGCTATCCAAAAGACAGAAAAAAATTACTAGGATCAACGAATAACAGAGCAAAGTTACATTAGCTATGTGAATTTTTCTTTTACTTGTTGCCAGAGATTTATTGATATTTTCTCCAGTAGATTTTCAGGAATTCAATTTTCTGCAGTTTTCAGGTACTTCCATCATGGCCTACATAAATGAAATGGCTATTGTCATATTGCCAGACAGAAATTTCATGATTTCATAGAAAAGTAAGGAAGTTTCATCTGGAAAAAAAAAAGAAAAAAAAAAAAGTTAGTATTTTCCTAGAGGGATACTTAAATATTTCTATGTTTAAAAGATAGAAATATTTACCAGTCTTTTCTATTAGATGGGGCCACTCCAAAGTTTGAAAAGATAAATAAAAAACCTTGTACTACAAGTTGTTCTAAGGATTCCCCTTCTTTCAATAGAAAAAGGGGTTTCTATCATTTAGAAATAATCCAGAGGGGCAGCAAGAAAAAGAACTTAAGGAGTTTGAGGTCAATTCATGTAGTGTTTTTCCATCTGTTGTTTTGGTTTGGTTTTTTGTTTGGTTTGGTTTGATTTTAAATTAGAATGGTTTCCTTCTTTTCACACATCAATTCTTTTATGTAAATTTCCACCACCCACTGGGGGAGCTCTGTTTTAATGTCACTCCTAGTGACAAGAAAAACCATATTTGTGTGGCATCTAATGTCTAAATTTTTAAAATCCTTAATACATTGAAATGCAGATACTGCTTCTTCTAAATCTGTAGAATAAATTTGCTTATGTGGATGCAGAATCCTTTGACATTCATATGTCTAAGCAGATTAAAAAGGGCAGCAGAGTCTCAAGACATATAAAATGGTTTGAACTGAAAAGGACCATTAAAGATCATCTAGTTCCAAACCTCCTGCCATGGGCAGGGGCACTTTGCACTAGACCAGACTGGCCCCATCCAACCTGGCCTTGAACACTTTCAGATATGGGGCATCCACAACTTCCTGAGCAAGCTGTTCCAGTGCCTCACCACCCTCATTGTAAAAATGTCTTCCTTATTAACAGTGTAAATCCACCCTCTGTCACTTTTAAGTCATTGCCACCTGCCCTGTCACTACAGGACTTGCTTAAAAGTCTCTCTTCATCTTTCTTGTAAGCCACTTTTATGTACTGAAAGACTGCAAATATTTTCTTATTGTTCCTGAGATAGTATCTTGGTTAAAAAAGGTAATGTCATTATTTCCACACAAATGCATTCACAAATTATCAACAAGGCACAATCAAAACCTGATGATGATAATAATGATGATGATGATGATGATGGTAGTTCTCATTAGAGTCTGTGGGTATATATGTAGGTTAATGAAAAATTATTCATAATATCATGATTACAAGAAGTGAGGCAGTAAAAAAAGGTCTTTGCACAGGTGCCACATTTAGTCCTATCTCATTAATGAGAAATTAGAAAACAGAAAACTAAATTATTTTCTGCATTACACCAGAGTAATTTACAGCCTAATTCTGCAGAGGTGTTTAAGCTACACTCATCTGTACCCCCCAGGACTGAAACATGATAGCTCTCCAGATAAGGTGTGAGACTATCATGTTCAGAAATGCTCCAATATGCCTTCCAATTCAAAGGTCACAATAACAGATCACAACGTGATCTATAAACTACCAAGGTCTTTGAAGACACAAGTTTTAATATGTGGCAATGCTGCATATGCATTGCATTTTTAGGAAATAAATGTTAATGGAAACATGAAAGAAAAGAAATGAAAAGTGAATTTTAGGGTCAGAATTTGCTGTGTCTCTTATCCCATATATCCAACACAAATATTTTGAAAAAAACCCCATAGTCACCAGAATTTCTCATCAGGAATTTATTCCCATGAGAGCTTTCTCTTTCTCCAAAGGTCTAACCCTTATTCAGTCTGGTTTATTTATGTTATTTCCGATTCCTAAACTGAGCATTTCCAAGTGCCTTGTTTTTAATGGCGTGTAGCAGTAGTACTTGATTGGAATTTTGATAAATGTGCACATATATTCATGTGTAGTTCTGCAAGCTTATATGCAAATATATGAAAAAATAAAATGTAGCTAGATAAAGACCAAAGGCTGGTCTCTGTTGCCATTGTTACCATTCTTCACCCCAAAATAGAACGTATTATGATATCCACAAAGTTTCTCTGTGGAATTCCCCTGGCTGTTGAAATAATGTGATATGGTATAGTGGCCATGGTGGTATTCAGTCAAAGGTTGGACTTGATAATCTTGGAGGTCTTTTTCAACCTTAATGATTCTATAATTCTATGAAAATGATCCTATAATTCAAACAAGGGCGACAGAACTGGAGAAGGGTAAATCCAACATGCTAAAAGCATGGAATAAACCTGTTTCTTGGAGCACCCTTTACTACCATCACAGTAACCCAGGCATCACTTCAGGATGCCCTTAACTCAAGTTAGTTCAGATTGCAATGGGATGTGCTGCTAAATCCTGCACAAATGCTCTCTGCCCTTAATCACAGAGTCCATCTGTTGATAAGAGACACAGCAAAGACCTTTCTGGTGTTTTCAAAACATGTAGCAGGTGGAGCAGGTGGTGTTGAAGGTGTTCTGGGTGAAGGAAAGGACTAGCTCAGGCTGGCTGGAGCTAAGGAGATACTCAGCCTCCTTCAGCTTGGTGTGCTAAACAGAGCAGGAAACAGGTAAGGTGGCTCATTTAATGTCAGGGATTTGGGAGGCACCCTGACCACCAGGAACCTGGCTGCTACTGCGAACATCCAGTATCCCTTTATCAAAAAATCCTTATCAATTTAGATCCTCTGCATCATGCAAGGTTTCCTACTGTGCCCTCCCCAGGGCATGCCTGGCTTTCTGTCCACTATCCCAGCTACCCCAAGGATCTTGTCCTTGGCCAGGATTTATGCTCAGAAGTGCTGAAAACAGTATGACCACTTTGTGGTTGAAGTTAGATCTTTGACAGCAAGCAACATTAACTCCTCTTATGCAGATATTTGAATTAATTTTCCTCCAGACCAGATTCCAGAATCTGTTACCAGCAAGAAGTTGTGAATTTCCTTAGAGCACAATACCTCTCTGACTGTGTACATGTGACAATGTGAACTTTCATCGAGTGTTTGCTTAGCAAATAAGGACCTAATCAAGAGCCCATTGAAGTCAGTGGGAAGGATACAATTGCTTTTGCATCAGGCATTGAACTGCTCTCACATTGTCATTAAATATAATGTATATATTAAATGCTTTTTAAAATATTGTCCAAATATATAATGAAAGGAAAAATATTTTTTTCTTCTGTCCCAAATTTTAAAATAATTGGCTATAACTTCTTCATTACTAGGAAACACCATTTCATCAGTGAAAAACAGGGGACAGTAACATCAAACACTTGGTTCCTGACCTTAGAAAACACTTGCCTGAAGTAAGTCAGAGCTAGCAGTGCAGGAGTGCCTCTGCATCCAGGAAACAGCCTCTCCTCCTCATCATTCAAAGCCTCATTCCTCCATTTCAAAGCACAGCATATGCTAGAAATGGGAATATGCAAAAGAGCAGCTTTTGTTTCCAGATTAATTGAGGGCCTGAGCAACTTCCAGGTGAAGGCACTGTTTGTCCCTGTGCCTTGGTGTAGTATGGCTAATAGATCTCAAGAAAAAAAAATTCTGGAGTGAAAACCAGAATTATTCAGAGTAATAGAACACTAGATTCAGATACAGAGCACTTAGTAGATTCCTAGTGCAGCATGCTTCTGTTAATGCCTAGCTGGAAAAACATTGATAATATTCCTTAAAAATAGAAAGGCTAAGCAAGGCAAGACATGGAAAGAAGGAAAGGAAAAAGGAAGAGATGACAGAGTTGTTAAGTTGCTCAGTAACTATGTGAGATTATTTGTTCAAAGGTAGCTTCATTAATCTAAAAAACACAATTTGCACATCACCCATTAATAGGTCTGTGGTTTCGCAGGCAGTTCAGCAGATTTTATTGCTGCAAAAGTGAGGAAATCTTTCTCGCCTCCATTCTTATATATCCTCTCTCCTGACCATCCTCCTTCCCTTTCCCTCAGTCCTACTGGTACCATCCCACTCACATTCTGGCTCTGATCACACTTCTGGGCTCATTTAACAATTTGAAATATCACAAAGCCCTTCATTGTTTTGTCTTGGCCTTGTTTCCTGTTACTTCAGTAAATTAAACTGATACAGCAGCGTCGACAAGTGCTGAATGCTAGCTGAAGGAGTGTGTGGCCGGGAACAGGAAGGACAGGCAGACACAGAGGGGGACACAAAACTTGTTTTGAGAAGTGGTGAGCTCTCTGTGAATGTAGCAGTTTAGTGAGCTGCACCCAGCTGGTGGTAGAAGATTCAGGACTCAGCTTTGCATAGAGAGAATGGTCCCTTGACTTTAGTGGTTTGCTTCTGTTAACACCTATTTAGAAGTTGTTTGCAGATAGACTAGTTATACAAGAAGTGCTGCTAATAGACCTGTTTGGGGTATCTGCAGAAACTCTCAAAATCAATTCTTTAAGGGTGAACATATCCTCTAAGCTCAGCTCTACTCTTGGATCATTCATAGAGGAACACAAGATGTTTGAATAGCTGCTGAGTGAAAAACTCTGCTGGCCTCCTTAATATTTTTTTTCCTGAATGTGCCCACCAAAGCACAGTGCAAATACATGAATGGTGAAGTGGCTGTTCAGTCTGTAAGCTTGTAGGAGCATGTACTTCTATGAATACAAACATTTTCTCCCATTTTGGCACAGGAAAAAAGAGTACATACTTGGCAAAAATGGCTTTTCAAAATCAAGATAAGTAACCTGAGACAACTGTTTAACATTTTCTGAAGAGAGATGAAGAGAGAGGTAAGCATTGAGATTTTTTGCTTACATGTAGCCCCATAAGGACAGAACTATACAGTTTACCTCAACTAACCTACAGAGCATAGAGTCTCTCTGGGTTTGTAGAGGACAGAGACACATGAACTGTGAAAGGGGTTAGTGCAATGTATGGTTTATTTATTTTGAAGTTTGTTCTTTGGGAAGAAAAATAGAAGGGCCCACTTCTACGTAAAACAGAATGGGTTTTCATTTGAAGATCATAGGAAGAGGCAGTGAGTAAAATATCCAAACATAAAGAGACAGAGAGACAGGTCTGGCTTTATCAGCTGGAGACAGACCAGGAAATGCCTTATTAAACATCACCATCTACTGGATGCCAGCAATTGTTCCTTTTAAAGGAAACTGTCAGCTCTATACTGAATTAACTTGTCAGACAAGTTGATGCTTTCACAGACCTGGCCCTGCTTGTAAAGTTATTGGCAGGGCAAGGTTTGTGCATCATTTCCATACCAAGCTGGGAAAAGATTTTCAAAATTACAGAAACTCAGAAAGTTTAGGGTGATATAACAAAAGCTATGAAATGACTAATAAGGCAGAATGAGAACCTACAAAAAGAAGGTGGGAATAGTCAGGCATGGAGGCAATAGCATCCTTTGGGTCCTTCATTTATCTTCTTGTGGAATTTTTGTGTAGATACGCACACACATGTTCCTGATGGAGTTGAATGATTCTCCTCCTGGGTAGTCTGTGCTTATTGCAGCTCCATATTAACTTTTCACTCTGTTGGCTGCACACATAAAGTTCAACCACATTTGTGTGATTTTCCAGCATCAGGGCTGGCAGTTCACAGAGCTTGCTGAGGTCAAAAGGCACCAGTGCAGCCCTGCAATAGCTGTTGAGCTGGACTAGGTGGGCAATGAAAGATCCTCCTTCCCTTCCCACTGAGAGCAGATATCTCCAGCCCCACACTGAAGGATGTCACTTCCCTTGCCTGGTGCCCTCCCTTCACTTCCACATCTTTGTCCACCCTCCTCTACAAGCACCAGAGAAGCCACAGCACAAAGTGGCAGCAGTGGGTGATACAAGTATCCTCTTGTGTGGTAGAAAAGAGACAGAATGGAAAAGCGCTTTGAGGACCCTCCTCTTTCTTTCCCTTTGCTTTCTCTAAGGTTTCACCTGTTTGCATGCACAAAACTGGTGACTCAAGACACCAGAAAGAAGCAAATTCTTTAGAGAATTTATTTCTTAGATTCTTAGAATCATTTATTGCTGACGTTTAAGAACCTTGAGAAGGGCTCAGAAAAAAACTGCAAAGACAAAAAAAAATTCCCTTATCACTGAGTGATGTTCTCAAGCCGTCATTACAGTTAATTTATCAAAAAGAATGATTCAATAATTCTTGGAAACAATAAAGCTAAGATTTTGGAGGATGTTTCAATTTGTTTCAAATTTCACCCTTTAATTAATATAGATTCTTGTCTAAAGAATTTTTTGTGATTAAAATCTATTCTTGGATATATGCTTTCAAAAGGTGTTGCCAGTGACAACATCAAATGCAGGAGCTCTTAGCTTAATGCATTGATTTTTAATTTTTTTTTTTTAATTTTCAAGATGAAAATAACTCTCAAAAAGTAAACACTGAGATGTGGAAAGGATCAAAATAAATGGGAAATTTATCTTGTTTGAATTGGTGCTGATTAAAACTGTTTCTTGCAAGGAGCCACAGAAAACCAGAAATGGTGTTTCAGGAAGAGCTAAATAGATTCATGCTATGTCAAAGCAAAGAGAATGACAGACACTGACAGTTATGAAAAATTAATTTATTATATCCTTGTGGGATGCTGGTAGGTGCCATACTTTACTTTTATGGTACTATCAGCATATGGAAAGAAAGAGGTGTTAGAGTCTACCAAAGAGTCCTGGCATCAACACCCTATCAGGTCTCCTGCGTAGTTCATTTGTCTGGGGAGGATATGAGGTGAAACACTTTCCAACACTTAAGTAAACATCATGCAGGATTACACAGGAACAGATCAATAACAAATTGTATTTCTATTGCTGCATTTATCTTCCAAACATTTTGCAGTTCAAAACAGAGAACCCCTCAGGCAGATTGTTGTTAATGGCAAGTCACGCTGATATGAATAAAGTTGAAAAATGTTTTGTTTTCATGTGCTGTGTTGGCAACAAGGAAAAGAAAACACGGCAGCAAGATGAAATGGTGCAATACCTGAGTGCTGATAGAAAAGATATTTTACATGTAAGTTATAGAAACAAATAATTGTTGTCCTACAGAGCACATGTATCTGATAATTTACTCCAGGCTATACAACAGACTGTTGAATTTTGGTGGGATTACACCATTACAAAATTTACCTAAAACTAAGCAAGGCTTCCTAGGTTCTCAGTAGAGACCTAGAAGGGAAACAGATTTATGAGATGATCTGTTCACTGGGTAATGTGCCTGGTATGAATTAGCTCTGAGAGACACCTTTTCTTCTCCAGTGGCTCTAAAGGGAGACTGAGGTGAACAGATTAGAGTAAGAACACTAACTCTGAGACAAAGTTAGGCAAGAGGTGCTGCATGCTTCAAGTACAAGTTATAGAACCATGGATTAGTTTGGGTTGGAAGGGACCTTTGAAACTCATGTAGGTCAGTCCTCCTGCAATGTGCAGGGGCATCTCTAAGTGCATCAGGCTGCTCAGAGCCCTATCCCATCCAGCCTTACTTTGAATGCTTCTAGGGATTATATATATATATGTGTGTGTGTGTGCCTGTGTGTGCATAATTTTTGAACAGGAAAATTCTAAAAAGCCAAAAATACATGGATATATGTTTTAACAGTTCTACTTCATAATCAGATTTTATTCAGTAATAAGCAATATGGTTAGGACCATGATTCTCAACAGACATAACCCAGAACAATATTAAAAATTTCTAGGCATAAGCAATGCTGTAACATCCTTGGTACTTGTGGTTTCAGCTAACCCAGTTCTATATCTGCCCCATCCTTTCTGTCTCCCAAAGGCTGAAATCATACATCCAACAAGAGGGAGTGGAGAAGGGTTTTCCACCTGCCATAGCTTTTGGGGTCTGTGCTTTGCTTCAGCAGGATTACAAATGCTTGCTGCAGGGTGGAAACTAGTTGGTCCCTAGGCTAGACCCCTTAATTAATCCCTGTGTTGATGATGATGGGTTGAATTCATTAGTGTCACTGAGGATAATCTGCCACCAGAAGAATCCTGCCCTTTAAGAACAAATAACTACATATAGCTCCATAATTCCAAAGTATCCGTGTTCAATGTCACGCTGGATTTTGATCACAAAAGATTCAACACAACAATATGCAGCTGAGAAGTTTTGTCATACAATGGAAATACTGGTCATGGTGGACTAAATTTTCATCACTTGTGCCAGTGCTCAGGCCAGCCAAAAGTCAGAGGGCCAAATGAGATTTTACTGCAGCCTCAAACAAAGCCATTGGAACCAGATGCTGAACTGTCCCAGTGAGTTACATTAAGAATTGTCACAGGCAGGTGTGGTCAAAGCCATACATAGCATCACTTAATGAAGGGAAAAGGGAGCATGGAAACAATGAAGAAATGTTGACTGGAGCAACCAGTAATGAAAGAAATAAATTTTACACAGTGGAGGGAAGAGGTGCAAGCAGAACAGCAGAAAGTTTGGGCTAAATGCCATTTTTGATCCTGGGACTCCCTCACAGGTCTGCCTTGGGTCTGAAGTCCATCACTTATTCTTATAATGAGGTTTTTGGCCTTTCAGCAGATATGGGCACACCATATTTGTTAAATATGGATTTGATAGATGATAGCTGGTCTGACAATGCATCTCTGCAGGAGTGGAAGAGGTCATATTCTGCTGCTTTGCAGTGCTGGTGGTGTCAATGACTTGAGGTGCAACAGAAGACTGGAAGAGAGTAGAAAGGAAACAGCTGTTCACGAGCTTTGTGTTTGTGACAGCCCTGCAGTACTTGATGGCTCAAAGAATGCTTCACAATTAATCCAATATAACATTTCAGGGCTGCTTGCTACCACAAGTCATACTACAATTTCCCAGTCCTTACCTGGAACAGCACAACACCTAACATTTTGTTTTAATGAGAATTTATTAAAACAGTAGATGTTGCAGTGATCAGACTACATTTCCATCCTACTGACAATTTTGTTCTCTGGAAAAAGCAAAGACCACTTTCTGTGATTCTCTCCTGCCATCTGTCAGTCAGCATCCTGAAACAGAGCAAAGCAAAGCCATGTCTGCCAGATGAATGTATCAAATGAAGATGTTTTGCTCCATCACCTACAAAATTACGCCGAGAATGAAGGAAATACAAATAGTGACAGATAGTGCCCAGAAGGGTCCCACCCTGTGGCTGTCAGAGGCAGCTGCGAAGCGCAGAGCACCCGTCGGAGGGGAGAACAGGGAGAGCCTTCTGCCCTGCTGGGACGAGGGGACCCTGCGGCCGCCCCCTGCCTCGGCCTCGGCGGGCCGGGAGCTGCTCCCACAACGGCCGGAGCCACCGCCGCCGGGAGTTAATCATTAAATCCCGGCGGATCCGCTCCCGGCCCGCTCCCCCGAACCTCCTCGGCCTTCAGCCGTGCCCTGTCCCCTTCTGGCCTGACCGAGCACGGCGGCGGCAGGGGAAGCGGAGGCAGGGACGGGAAGCGGAGGCAGGGACGGAGACACCTCCCTGCCGCCGCCGCCGCCTGTGGGCCCGGTGCAGGCGGAGCCCCGGGGCGGGCGGGCCGTCCGTGCCCGCTCGGAGCCGTGTCGCCTCCCTGGACCGCGCCCTAGGGCACACCTGTCCCCGCTGCCGCCCCCGCATCGCCTCTCCTCCCCTACTTGGCGGCGCTTGGCCGACACGGCCTCCGGCCGCTTAGCAGAGTCCCGGCCCACGCCTCAGCCCCCGCCCGGCCGCTCCCGTCCCCTCCCGCCGCCCATGGGCGCCGCCCGCGCAGCGCCGGGGCAGAGCCGGCGCCGCTGAGAGCATGGCCAAGGGACCCGAGCAGGGGGACGCCTTCCTGCACCTCCCGGCCGCGCAGGCGGCGCCCGCCGAGGCGCAGGAGGAGCGCTACGCGGGGCTGCTGGGGCCGAGCTTGCTGCCCTGCGCCCGGGGGGCGCTGCCCGAGCCGCCGCTGCCCGCCGGCGTCAAGGCAGGTAAAGGTGGGGAGCCGGCACCGTGCCCTGCTCGGCCCGGCCGCGGCGGGCACCGGCAGCGCCGCTCGGGCTCCGCGGGGCCGCGGCTGTCGGTCGGTCCCTCAGCCCGCGGCGGGCAGGGCGGCGGGCGGGAGGGGCGGCCTGTGGCGGGACCGTAACGATGCCCTCGGGCCTCTCTTCTCGTCCCCGCGGCGCCCAGAAACTCGGCTCGGCAGCGAAACCCTCTCCTCGGAAGAAGAGGATGCGGATGCCCGCGACGGCGCGCTGACCTGCTCCGACCAAAGCCCGTGTTCGAAGAGGAGCATCACGCAGATCATGAAGGACAAGAAGAAGCAGACGCAGCTCACCCTGCAATGGTAGGGCTCCAGAGAGACCCCGCTGCCTGCCCTGGGGGCTCCGGGACCGAGCCGCCACACTCAGAGGGACTCTTCTCTAACAGCACAGCCGGCGAGGAGGGCGGCATCTCTTTTAGAGAGAATTTCTCATTTTTGGGGTGTTTCGTTTGTTGGTTTTTGTTTTCTGTTTTTGTTTTGCTGGTTTCTTTTGAATGAGCCTCATCTACAAATAAGGACACCCGTCCCCAAGTTTCTGAGTTTTGAAATTATCGAAGGTTTGTCACTTAATAGAAGTCTTGGTCAGATTCTCACACTGTGTGGCTATCAATGAAATGTATCATCAAAATGTAGAAAGGAAACATTATTTAAGAATTGCATTTGTGAACAACTGCTTTAATTATCCTTTAAGGCTGTGACAGTTAGATTTTCACTGTCCTATAATGCATTTCTTTTTCATTATGTTCTCCCATCCACTGAGGCCCTAACTTTGGTTTATTTTGTCTGGGGAAAAACGTTAACCAAATAAGAGGTCAAATTCTGCAGACATTAATTGATAAATGTTTATATTAAAATACACTTGACATTAGGGAGGAATTCTGTTGAATTAAATGGGAACTTAATAATGAAATGCACACTGTCAATAGAGATATTTTTTCCTTCTAACTGAAAAATTAGACTAATCCAAATTATTCAGTTTCTTATTCTAGTTTACTTCTGAGTGTAAATAGTTAAGGATTTAAGTCTGGTGAGTCACTGCAAAATTATTCAATATGCAGCTCTTACTACCCAGTATTTTCTTACAAATTTGTGTAATTGGAGAAACAAATTTATTGCACATCATCCCAGGAGTAGTGAACAATGTAAAATGATAAAGAAAAAACCCAACAGGACAGAGGAATACCCAGCTGCTACAAGGGTTCTCTTCAAGTGAAAGCAGTCAGGTTTTTGCTTCAGTTTTAAAAATTTTACTTTAATGACCATCACTCAGCACTTGTATTCTGCAAACTGATTGGGAAGATACATAGAAATTCAACTTCTTTAAAAAACACTGTTCTTTGTTTTTCCCAGTGTGGTTCGAAGCATTTCCATGTCCAGAGTGGAAATTAAAAAGCAATACAATGGAGAAAAGAGACATTAGCTCAGGTGTTGAGGATACAGTGGGACAGAAGATGCAAGTCCAGGTCCCTGGTCTTAAATCCTGTCAAAGGAATGACTTAAACACAGGTCTTTCATAGTCTAGGTAGGACTCTTATTTTCAAACTAAGTCTGGCTCTTAGGTGGTGATAATTTAGTAATTTAAATAAAGCAAAAAGGTCCAGACATTGAAAAGGACTCATTAAGAACAGGGATCTGGCTCCAGGTTTTCCATACTCTGCATCTAGCCTAAGTACCAAGTGTGGAGTCTGTCTGTAGTGCCTGTCACGTTCAGGAGAAACTCATCTGTGTGCTCTGATGGAACTCTTCAAGAAAATTAAAAAAAGAACAACCAAAAAAAAAAAAAAAGCAAAAACTGGGAAATGCAATCTGGAGAAACGACATGTTGCTTCTTACTCTGGCAGTTTCTTTCTCTACACAGGCTGGAAGAAAACTACATTGTATGTGAAGGAGTTTGTTTACCTAGATGCATCCTTTATGCACATTATTTAGACTTCTGCAGAAAAGAGAAGCTGGAACCTGCCTGTGCTGCAACTTTTGGGAAGGTAATAAGTAAATGCCTTAATAAATTGTTAGATCAGTTGTTTGGAAGAGTTGCAGTTCAGTACACCTGTATAAGAATTCTTCTGAAAGTAACATGTTTTCTACTGCTAATGTACATGGAATCAGACTAACTATAACTACACTGTCTCCTGTGAAGGCGTTTCTTAACATCACCTTTAGGAGATTGAAGATGAAATTCCCTTTAATTTATTATTGTTTTTACAAAAAAAAAAAAAAACCAAAAAAAAATGCATTCTTTCTGAGTGCTTCTTTTCTTTCCCTTTTTGTTCACGTTCTTTCCACCAGATCTAACATGGAGGACACTTATAATTATACTAAGGGCAGTGTAAGGTGAGATGTGACACAGGCAATGCTAGTAGAAGGGGAAAAAGAAGTTAATAACACAAAGAGCTTCCAAATGAAAAATTGTTGATTCGTTCTCTTTTCGACCCTTCTCTACAATTAATCCTGAAGTGATTTAATGTAAGAGAGATGTGAACTCTCCAAATTAAATCCTGACTGTTTAGTGAAACAGGAAACCAAAAATGCTTCAAGGATCATCTTTTTAAAGCAGTACTGATCTAGTAATGGTTTATACATAGCAAAATGCATTAATTTAATTAAATAATGGATTTGATGGATTTTCTGGTTCATAAAATGTTAATTTCCTATTTTATTCCTCTTGAACTGGATATATGAAAAAAGTGGATATCTAATTTTCATATACAGTTTCAGTATAAATGAGAAAGACAATAGGTTCCATTTAAACATTATTTTGACAGTGATCTGTCTATTGGATGTATCTATTAGATCTACCTCTATTACTGAATTAATTTTTCAGATCACACTTTCAAATAAAAAAAAATAAGTTTCATTCTAGTTGTTTATCTTTGAAAACAGAATAGCTAGAGGGCAGAGTTTCCCCTGATTTTGTTTAAATCTCTGAAGCAAAAAATACAGTTGTACCTAAGGAGCTTGAACATAATAGGATTCTGGTGAAGAAAACTAGATTTTAAAATGTAAAAGTGAAATCAGAAAGGGAAAACAGGTGGGAAGACTGGAGATAGACAGCAAGGTGAACAAGGATGGAAGAAAGCCTACAGTGTGAAACATGGCCTAATGGTTTATGTTGTGCCCTAAGTGTCAAAAATGCTAATTCATTAGCTACCTTAGACAACATATTTGCACTACGACTTTTCTATAAACAGATTGCTAAGAAAGTTTGCCAGCGTTAGAAATTAACGCAGTTATTTTCTCTTTAGACCATTCGCCAGAAATTCCCTCTCCTTACCACAAGGCGGCTCGGAACAAGGGGCCATTCAAAGTAAGGCACAATTACCTGTGTATCTGCTTATAGAACACATTTTAGGAATCATCTGTGTTTCCATGTCTCCTTAATATGTGCTAATTGGCAGGGGGGTTTATTCAGATGGTACACTGCATGTGATAACTTTCATGTACATGTTGAAACTGATGCTCAAACTCAAGTATTACAATTTGAAAACACTGCTGCATAATTTTTAAAATTAAAATTATTAAGCTTCTAAATCTTGTCAATGCATTTATGGACCCATGCATATGTTGCAAATACATGTCAAAATATTAGATATAAAAATCATTTATAATACATGACTTTTTATAGCTTCTCATCTTTCCATAAATAGTGATTTTATTTCTCCTTTGCAAGCCTAACAACTTTCATTGTGTTCTCTATGTAACAATATGGGTTCACCTAAATACATCACCAGAAAAAGCATTGTTTTAAATTGAAGTTAAGGTATACTTCTTCTCTTTGTTGTGGGTATTTTATAAAACTTTGAAAAGTACACCATCTATAGTGCAGTCGTTTCATAAATAATGTATCCTATTAATTTGTATATTTGATCTGTAAAATATTAGGTCATAGGTATAGATCATAGACAACTCTATATCCCCTGGTGCTAAAATTTTTATTAGTTCTGGTTCTGGAATTTGTGCTTTTGGCCATGAATAATTTAGTGTAAAACTGTTGTGAAGAGTGGTAATAACATATTCCATCACATCCATTTTGCTAATTAATAAGATAGAAAACCAGAGTATTGATAGAAATAGGAGAAAATATTTGAAAACAGAACATTCAAACATTCTGTTTGTTTGGGCAAACTCTTTATTTTGAGCTACTTAGCCTTGAAAGACAAAGTTACTCTTGTCTTTCAGTAGTTTATAAGCAAAACTCAAAACAAAAGGAGACTGAAAAGTAAAAAATCTACAAGACTCGTTTTCCTAAGTGCTTTGCAATATTCTAGAAATGTCTGAAAGATAATTTTTTTATGGTCATAGTTTTGGGTAGTTATTAAATGTTGTTATACTTGGTTTTCTTCCTGCCTTAGAAATACAAGAAATAGCTAGTTATTCCACCTTAGTTTTGCCGAAGAATGAATGAGATGTCATTTGTGAATTGTAGGTATTGTTGCAGAAAAAATGAAGGTGGGGAAGAATTTAAATTCAAATTCTTTGCAAAGACATTTTGTTTCTTGAGCATGCCTCGAGCATTTATTTTAAATAACCACTAATAAAACATAAAATCCAAAGGAAATACTGTCTTTGTAGAACATTATTCCTTTTTTTGATATTTTTTTTGTTGGTTTTAACAGAGGATAGTTCTTGTGTAGTGTCTCTCGCAGTCTTACAAATTTGTAATCCATTCACCTCTTTTAGGAGACACTACACAGCCTGAAATGTATAGAGGAAAACTGGAACTGAGGTTCACATCTCTTTTTTGGGTGACCTATAGATGCTGAGTAGAGGTGTTTTGAGGAGAGCAACTATTAGGAAGGTTATTTATTAGGAAAAAAGAGGGATTTTGTGTATTGTCTGCTGTGGTGAACTTAAGTTGTGATTACAGGCATAAGATGGTGTAGACATAGCTTTGCTGCTGGTGTTCTGTTTAAGATTTTAAGAGATCTGGCATTCACAATCTGTGCAGGAATATTTGACAATGTGCTAGTTCATCATTGCTGTGGTGAATTCTTAGTCAGGTACATAACCCAACATATTTGGTGAACTACTTAGTTACAATGAATGAGATAATGCAAGGGAGGAGTCTCTCTCATGCTCATTATATATCTGACATAACTAACAGACTGACAGACAGGATCCAATGAGGATCCAAACTTCCAAACATGTCCTGTGTCTGCATGGTTTAAGCACAATAAGTCAACCTTTATTAAGTAAATGAGTATGTTTCAAATGTGTATATAGCTACAAAATTGATTGTATTGGAACAGGTGTCACTGTAGTCCTCTTTTCTTAAAGACATGAAACAATATTAATATAGAAATAACGCATGCCCAACATTTCTTTGGCAGATTCCATATCCCTGTTGACCTTGTTGGTATTATGTGCCATATTTTCATATGGATTAACTGTTCTTGAACAATTTCCTCAAAGAACTGAGGCATCATCAGGTTTTGTTTGAACATCTGGCACTTGCTGTTCTGTATTTTTTCATCAGTTTTCCTCAGAGACTTTTCTTATTCAATTCTCATTTCTGCTGAGATGCACTTATCTTGATCTTGCTGTGCTAAAAAGGACCTCACAAAAGACACAAATGACAATATTTCCAGTTCAGAGATCAAATATAGCAGCAACCAGTCATATAGAAGTGTCAGTATGAATATTAGAATTATAGAGGCATAGAATGACAGAATGGTTGGGGTTGGAAGGGGCCTTAAAGATCCTCTAGTGTAATCCCTGTGCCACTTTATACTCAGCCAGGTTACTCAAAGCCCCATCCAATCCAGCCTTGAACACTTCCAGGGATGAGAGATCCACAGCTGCTCTGAGCAACCTGTGCCAGCACCTCAACACCCCCACTGGAAAGAATTCTTTCCTAATATCTAATTCAAATCTACCCTTTTTAGTTTAATGATCTCTGATAATCAATTTTTCTATCTGTGGTGTTTTGGGCCTTGTCCCCCTTGGAACTACAGACTTGCTGAGAAGTAAATGAATTTCTGATTTCACCAGGTAGCAGTTAGTCACACAAATGTTATTTACAGAAGTATTTCCATTAAATTAATATTAAAGTTAAGGGACTGTTCATCAGTTTCAATAAATTACTAGTTCTTCTCTTTTTATGTTAGCATGGACTCCAAATGTTACAAGCTGTTTCTGAGTCACTGAGACTAGTAGGAGAGTTGTTACTAGCAATTAAGTAATATTTTTTAAAGCACAGTAGTGTAGTGACATGGTATTATTTCTGTCACTGCTATCTTTATTACCATATAATGCTAGCTGGAGCAGTATTAGCACTCAGTATTCCCAGCAGTGATGTTTTATATAGCAATATTGCCCTGCAGCTCTGATCATTGTCCAGGACTCCACATGCTGCAAAAGCATAAAAAGGAAGAAGAAAATTCTTCTCCAATGGAATAATTGTTCTTAAATTTAGAGAAAAGTTAATGTCCTGTGAAAAAAAAGTGCCTTCCTGGATGCTTCAAGCATACACAGCAATCTGTTGTTAGGGTCTCTCTGTGATCAGAAGAAAGCAAAGAAAATAATTTCCTTTTCCCATCATCTTCAAGGTGGTGGAAATGGTTTTTCTCCCACTCTGAAACAAGCTGTTTCTGACATCCTCATGAGCATGAATTGGATTTGAGGGAAAGCTCCTGCACTAACATATGGAATACAGTTGCTGTTGTAAGGCATGAGATACACAAATGTTAGTTCTTCCTCGGTTCCCAAACAGCATTTGTCATCTCTAACTCAGGGCAAAGAATAAACTTAAAAGTGAGTCTGGTGATTCCTAGAATTCAAGTCAGAATCTCTTTCTCTGTGTTTACATCCAACAACCCATTTGTGCAAAAGTGTCAGTACTTAAATTCATTTAAACATTTGGCCAAGAAGGTCCAACACATTGCACACGATTTTGTTAACAAAATATGTTAGTCTCTTGTGCCCATGCTAACACTACATAGCTGAAAGGAAGGGAAATTTTCTGTTTTCACTCTGCTGAGTGAAAGAAGATGCAGCACTATAAATACTGTAAGCTGCTCTCAGATTAGTGTTTCATCAGCAACAGTTCTCTGTTCTGAATCCACCTTTTTGCATGGGTAATTTTGAACATACCGTGGTCAATGCTAGAACTCAGCTGTGACTTTCACAGTACACAAATCACCTGAAGCAGCTATTTGGGAAAACGTACAAACTGCTCAGTCCATACACACGGGAAGACTGTTTGAGCTCAAGTTACAATTTAATTTCTTTGTAGACTTTGATCAATGATGAATCTTAACTTTTATCCATCATGTCTGAAAACTATTATCTTATTTATTAAGAGTGATTTAGTGGGTTAATAAAACTGATATGGCAGCTGGCCCTGTGATAAGAAGTTATTGCAAGTCCCTGAACAGCTTAAGCCTATCATTTCCTTATCAGCTATCATTTGTGTCAGTGTATGCTAAAATCAGAGCTACAAGTTGGGTAGGAACATATGTTACAACAAACCACTGAAATGAAAAGAGAAAAGTAGTTCAGTTTGTTTTATAAAATGTTTGTTTCAAAAATTGAGAGTAAATTCCTTGTAGTAACTGATTACATTTTGTTAATTACACAATAGAAATAATAAATAGTAAAGTAAAAATATACTGAACATACACAAAAAAATATACACATAAAGAGATGGAAGGCATTTGAAGTTGTAGGTTAAAGATGTTGTTAGTGTGTGTGGTATGAGTATACCACTCTCAGCAGGGAGCCCAAAATAATCTATTCAGCTAATGGCTTGTAAGAGAATAATAATCTTTATACCCTGTTACTCTATGGAGGATGCCAGACAGAGCTTGAAAAGTAAAATTATATTATTTTTAATAGTTTTGCTGTTGTGAATGACAAACTCTGTTTTTTAGCAGCAAAAATTCACATTATTGAAGAAAAATGCACATTATTGAAGAAAAACAGAATGATACCTGCTGTACCTTTAATACACACAGTATATGTACTGAAAATATCTATTCTCTACATAGCAAGATGTCTCAGTGAAAAATTCTGATATCCTGGGACATTGCAGCAGAAACAAGTATATTGCCTACCATTGCATACTTGAGAATCTAAATCATACAACAGTTCCTGTTCCTTGCCCAAATATATTAATATTAAATTAGATGTGGAATAATCTAGGTATTGAATCATAACTTTGTAAAGAAGTAATGCTTCTCCTTGCCTCTGGCCCACTCCAGCCTCAGCTG
Organism: Zonotrichia leucophrys gambelii; assembly: GCF_028769735.1. Classification (NCBI taxonomy): domain Eukaryota; kingdom Metazoa; phylum Chordata; class Aves; order Passeriformes; family Passerellidae; genus Zonotrichia; species Zonotrichia leucophrys. The sequence continues at coordinate 41,535,516 of NC_088172.1, forward strand.
GAGGGAATGCTAAATTTATGGTGAAAGTGTGAAAGTCTTTATTTTAGAATTTTTAAAATGCTATGTTATTGAAGCTGGGAGATTTAAACTGTTGGAATGAGACGTGGGCAGCTGCTTGCTCAAATGGCCAGTGACAAATGGGCAGATAACATTGTTAAAGAGGCAGTCACAACTCTATTCTGTTTTTTGTCCTGTTCAATGGACACCCTTTGCCATATAAAGAGTACGTAAATGCTGTCATTTCAAAGAATCCATATCTATATATTTTCAATACCTCTTGTCACAGTATGGAAACAGGGGAGACACTTTTAGCTTTCCTAGGGGTTGACAGGTGATCTAGCAGTGTTATGTAGACTCACCAGCTTCAAAAAAGCAGAAAAAGCAATGGTGCCACATTCTGTCGTGTTTCTTGGCTGTAAAATCCCGAATGCACACAACAGACTGTCCAGAAATAGAAAAATTATTTCAGCTGAGATTGTTGCAGCTACCTAGGCTAGGCAAATATATCATCCTAATGAACATTTTCTTAGGCATAATTTGTATCTAATGCCTTTAACCAGCTTTGTAAATATAAAGCATGTGAGGGTTTTGTTCTTACCTGTGACAGTTCCATACAAGAACAAACAAAATATTGTGGTCTTTTTTTTTTTTAATGGTCTTCACCAGGAGGAGCAGAGATGAGATGAGATTAACAGTTTTGTTGATGTGTTCTATGAACTATTTGCTGGGGCTTTGTGTCTTAAGAATGTATTTCTTCAAGCTTTTGGGGAGTTTGAGTGAAATTGGTGCAATGTGTTGCAAAGTGGTACTTTGAAGCAGCTCAGTTAAACCAGCTGCCATGGTACTTTCAAGCTAATATTAGTAAAAAGCAAATGAACCTTTGTATTCTATCCATAGCATTCTTAGACAAATTTGGTTTAACACAATCAGTTTTTAAATCTATTCAGTGGAATTTATAAGACAAGGCCTATCAGCTTTGATAGATGAACTCAAGCAAACTTTGCTATGACTGCTAAGGAAAGACCTGCCCCCAGCTTGCTCTCCTGCCCTTCTCTCAGAGGTCACTTATTTTATAGCAAAATCAGTGGAAAGCAGTAAGTAGCTACTGCACAGCCAGTTTTCTTAGCACCAACGCAACATTTTTTGCCTCTTTGGTGTCTTTGGTTAAGGTGTTGGGTGTGAGTTCTGCAAAGCCTGAGCAATAGGCATGTTTCCTTTTTCAGTTTCTATTTGGGAGCAGTAATGTCCAGGAGAGCACCAAGGGAGACAAATGTGGATGAGAAGTACCTAAATGGCTTAATAATTCAGAGTTAGCCTACAATCTAACAGAAGAATGGATGGATGACATATTATCATTATTAGTCATAGGTGACTGAGCACTAAGTTGTAAGGTGCACTTGCAAGCTATTTTCAATTGAGAAAGGCTCTGAGGGACTGTCTAAATGTAACGGTGGCAAGCGAGATAAAATGAACCTAATAGATCAAACCCAGCACCCTTTCAAACAAATGAAGTAAAGTGTAACAGAAGGCAGGTTAGGGAAAAGAAATGTAACATGTTTCTGGGTTTACTGTTCTAGCTACATTCTTCTAGTAAGAGAGAAAATATTTTAATTTTAACCATAGAATTTGGATCAAATCATGACAGTACTCTTTTCTATGAGACTAGATTTTGTTCTGTGTCTATGAAAGGAATTGTTAGACCCTGTTTAGAAAAGTTTTCAGAAAGCATTTAAAATCAGTCTGACAGTTCCCTTTACTTTCAATTTGGCAGATTGGTTTACTTGTCACTCATAAATGCTCCTCTCTCTTTTTTTTTTTTTTTTTTTTTTTTTTTTCCTGCAGATATCACTATTATGGAATTGGCATTAAAGAAAGCAGTGCATATTACCACTCTGTGTATTCTGGAAAGGGCTTAACCAGGTAAAATAATTTCTGAGACTTAATCAGTGAAGGTCTAGCTATAATCTTCCCTTAGGAAGGTATATGTAGGACTCTAATTTACTAGAATTGCTGGTTATCTAAGTGCTTAAAAGATTGATCTCTATATTTTGATAGAGTCTTCCAGTTTGACCCCACCACAGTCTTTGTAGAGCTGTCAACTTTTAATAGCAGAATATTTGTTCAAGTTTATGTGAGGGAGCAAAATCCTATTTCCAGAACACTTGCCTAATTTTGTTTGCCTGTGTGTCACCCTGTGAGTTCTTTCCCCAGGACAGCTTTCCATTATGAAACGTCTGGAGAATGGTGTGAAGCTGGCACCTGTGGGGCAGGAGGGAGGGGTCAGTGTAGATTAATATTTACAGGTCCTTTGACTGGCTAATATCAGTTTAAACCTAACCCAGGAAGCTCTAATTATATTTATTTAAGGGACAGCTAGCAGGATCAATACGTTACGATAGCTGCCTGTTGGTTTGCCAAAGATTAATAGTTCGTAAAACAAATGTCTCTGTTCACATATGGCTTGAATGACGGCTTTCATTGTCTGTGGCAGTATACCTGGATAAGTGGGGCTCTGAGAAAGGAAAGGAATAAATGAGTTTATAATCACACATAGAAAATTCGACTGGTGGCAGATTTAGGTCATATCCAAAGAGACCTTTTCCAGGCAATAAGACAAGTGTACAAATTGAGGGTAATACTGCCAATAATGCTTTAAAAGGGAGGGTTGTCTCCACAGCAGTACTTAGGGTGAAATAGATTAGAATATTCTATTTATTTGTCTGATATGTATCCAGAGCTGTGGAGTGTTGCTGGTACACAGTGCATTTTTCTTTCATAATACAGAATTATCTTGAACAAATCTTTCATATTGTTGACTCAAAGACAGTTATTTTCACTTAAAAGAAAATAATAATTCTTGCTCCTCAGCTTTATGTCAGGCAGGTACAATCTAGTAGCAATGAGTGCAAAGAAAGTGGAGCTCTGCAAAATTCCCCAAGGCTGGATTTCTGAAGGTATACACTCACATGAAGATGGCATAGATACGTTCTAAGATTTTCAGGACTACTCACTAGATTCACTAATTAGGAACCTTTTATTTGTGTTAGGACCTGTATGAGATGTTGAATTTTCAGGGTCCAGCAGTTCAACTGCCTCCCTATCTGAATTAAAGCAGAAGATCAGATGCTCATTTTTCACAGTCTGGCCCACCACAGTAGCTGGGTTTTTCTGTGTGAAGAGAATGGTGCAGTTGCTTGGGATTAAGAACAAGCTTCTGGATAATGAAAGAATCAGGCAGTGTAGGGATTCAAACTCCCAATTCCTGGCTGCTGCATATAGTGATCCTTAAATATCTCCTTTACATCTTTTCTAGTCCTTGGGGTTCTGGAAGAGCAGTGCTAGCTGATGCTGCCTCTCATTTTTGCTGTACATGCAGTACATTTTGCTGAACATGTGGAAATCCAGGGTCCAAAACAAACACATCTAGCCTTGAAGTTAATTAGATTCACATTGTAATCAGCTGAGTGATGCCTTCATTTATACTTAACTCTCAACATGCAAGGGAACTGTCTAGGTAACATATGCTGGATTGTCATGTGGTGGGAACTGTCAGGCTCCTGTGCCAGGCCTGGGCAGGAGGAATTCCACAACTGCTCAGCCTCTGGATTTCTGAGAGCATCTCAGAGAGCAGGAAATAGCCAGGGAGCATCTCAACAGCAGGAAACAATGATATTGCCACTAATAATTATGAGACTTCATATTGCCAACAGTATCTTATCAGTTGGCAGCTAGTGGTACAGGAAATAACAATAATCAAACAACATTTATCATTATACTGACCCATTAGAATCACTATTATTGCACATTCTCTACTCTCATAGTTATAATTTAAAATGCTCTTTCTGATTTCTGCAACAAAGAGTTGTCTGATACTTCAATGACTTCATTGGCAAGCTCTCAATTGGACTCCTAATAGGACATTCACTATACAGCCATATATGTTTGCCAGTTAAGGAATCTTTTATCTCAGAAATGTATGTCATTAGATCAAAATAGTAGTGTAGTGAAAAAGAATGGGAAATCACTATGATTTCTTAATTTTTCCAAGAATTTTGAATTTTTATATATATATATATATGTGTGTGCGTGTGTGTGTGTGTGTACTTTTTCTACTCTGAATTTATTAAGCTCTATTAAAAACTGCATGTATTTCCTTATAAAGACACTATGGACTTGCACCTATGCTACCCTTTTGCTGTTTGTGAACTGGCAAAGATCCAAACAAAACCATGAAACTGGATTTTACACTTTAGTGTTTAGTCAGTGGTCTTAATCTTCATGTTTTATAAGACATTAATAGGTTTCCTGTTATCCCTAGGCATTTGAAAATCAGTGGAAGAAGTCAAGGGAAAAAAAATTATTAAAAACCCATAAAAAACTGCAATTGCATTTAGAAAAATGTGATAATTTTTCTAATAGATCATACATCTATATAATCTCTACAAATGTTCTGCCTAGGAAAAAATAATCAAATGTGTTTACTTTCAAAGGTTCTCTGGAAGCAAGCTTAAGAATGAGGTAAGTGCTGTAATCTGTTTCCTTTTACTTGTTATAATACAAGTATTATGTGACCTGTGATTTCCTTCATATTTCTTTCTTTGAAAATTGCAACACTATTTTTCATTAAATTTTAGACTGCATAACCTTTTTTAACAAAGCTGAGTATTTGTTCCTCCAAATATTCAAAGAAAAATAAGGTTGGAAAACATCTTTTAGAGTTCCCATTGCAATCCAGTTAGCCATAACTGTATTTAAGCAAAGGACCAAGCTCTAGCTTTATTTTTTTTACATGTTAATTTTGCAGGAGGGCTTTTTCAGAATCTTGTATGCCTGACTGAAAGCTGAAAATAATTTTTTTTTTTAAATAAACTGAAATTTATGCCTCCTAGTCAGTATTGCCTTCTTCTATTTTTTGCTCTTCATGACATTTTGTTCTTATGCCTTTTGCTTGCTGGATGTGACAAACAGCAGCTTTGACTAACTTCATATCAGCCTTATAGCCTTCCACTGTACTTGTTCTGATTTTACTATCTTTAGAGCAAAATAAATCATAAAGTGTTGTAAATGGTGTGTTTCCAATTGCTATTGGAAATATCCCTTCTGATGAACCCTGCTTTGTTGGTTTTGGTTCTCCAGCCCCCCTCAAGTAGTCTACATTTTTATTACTGTATACTATGGTATAGTCCCTGTCATTCTGGTCATATGAATAGTAGAAAATTATGGATTATTGTATATTAAAGGTTAAGGGTTGCTCACAGTATTTTTATATGGTGCTGAGTTCAATTGGCATGGAATATCCCGCATCCATATTATTATCTCCTGAATCTGCAAAAGGACATAGGGACATCTCTGCTACATTGCCACAAAAAATGTCTCTAATGTGCAGTACATGTTGAAATATGACTGGAGGTGTTTGGGATACTGCTAATTGGCACAGGCCAAAAGAATGCCAGAGGCCATTCTAAGTGATACTCTTCCAGTATTGCCTGGGAATGTTTCCTGACACCATTTAATTTACTAGACTAAATATACCTTCTGTGATCAACTGATACACAGCAAGCCTTTCACCTTTTTAATTTCCAGATAAGCAACTCCTAGCTGATAGCAGGCATTTTTATTTGCCCCTGAGAGTGTAGTTTTCCTCTATTGATTTTCATCCCCCTTATTACCATTATCTCAAAGCCATCCATGTCTTTCTACATGACCTCTTGGTCTTTCTCTGTTGATGATTTCATCAGCTCATGTCAACCAGTTTGATCTATGAAATGGTCAGTCACATCAGCCCCAAGTCTGATCTTTGGGAATTTTCACTTCGATCCCTTTTCAACCCAGTAGTTTCCTTGTCAACAGAACTTGTTAGCATTTCAGCCAGAGTCAGTTTCTTAAATATTTTTACATTCTTTTACTAATCCCCACTCTCACCAGCATAACTGATCATTTCCCATGGTGACACCATGTCAAGTATTTTAGTGAGGTTCAGATAGATTAGATCTGTTGCATTTTCCCTGTGCAGATAATTGGCTATCTTATCAAAAAAAGATAGTGATATACCACGGGATATCCCCAACATATTAATGAACACTACTGAAGCATTCATTTGTTGAGAGTTTTGAGATGGAATATATTGGGTTCCTTTGGCATAAATGAATGCATATTTTCTTCCATCTCTGATGTGGCATTGGCAGTCTGTCTTGGAATTGACAATCCCACAAATCTGTTTTGTAATCTGTCTTGTTTCTGACCCAAAGATCCTCTGTTCTCCCAGAAAAAAATGTTCACAGATAAGTTGGTGGAAATAAATGAGAAAGGTCACATCATTGTGAGTTCTTGATTGTCTAGCTCAATATTGTCTGAAATTTTTCAGGCAGGTCTTAAGAGAAAAAAAGTCTTTAATGGTCAAAACTGAATTATAATAATTTCAGTGTACTGAAATTTTGGCATTATATTTTCATTAGTGTGAACATCCTTTTTCATTTGCTTGAAAGTACATGCAATTAGGTATTCCAAAAAGATTTACAACAATTGCATAAGGTGTAATTCTCAGTGGGAACTTAAAGACATTGAAAAGATGTTAAAGCACTGATTGTCTAAATATACTGAGTAAATGGCATTTGAATGAACACTTATTGAGTGCCAGGGACACTGTTTACTTCTGGTATGTTTTATCACATTTTCTAGTATTCTCTCTGTAGGGGGAGATATCAGCAAATTCTTTTATCTAAACCAGTTAGTGCACCATTAGAGTCTGCATGGTTAATTAGGCAGATAATATTGCTGTCATTATCTTAATGTTAAATGGCCATTAGAAACAGATGGCATTAAATTGAAAGGGCAAGTGGCAGCAGGTTAAAATATTAAGCCTAGAACTGAGGCACAGTTAAATAAGTCCATTAGCAAGGTAAAAAACATTGCTGATTATCTTCTCTAAAACCTCCCACCAAAATCACTGCCTTTTTTTAAATGAACAAATCCCTTTTAATCAGAGCTTTTAATATATTTCATGGGTAATTGCATAATAAAATTAGAATTACTCCTGTAAAAAAAAATACCCTCCTTATTGCATGATAGGCAATTATAACGCTATAGAAGTATTGACATGAAGAAGTATTAATGTTTCTAAATTTCTGCAATTTCTTTTACTTAGAGCTTTATGTGTAATTTAATAGTAGATAACACAGGCAAAATTCGTTTACATGATGTATGCTTTTGTTTTTTTGCTGTATGTTTTGTCAGACATATCACCCTATAAAAATAGGGCTATATTTATGTTGCATAAGTCAGTTACAGGTATGGTTTTCTGAATTTAGTATTTGAGAGAATTTCACTTGAAAATAGCCTCCAATTTATATGTCAACATTTACAGAAAAATAGTCACATTTGCACACTTTTACACTATATGTTGCACTATATACCTACCATTCCTACTTCAGTGAAATTTACCTGTAGGTAAAGGGGCAGGAAAAGGTCACGTCCAGTTCCATTCAAATGCCTTATGCAAGATGATAAATTTCATGCATTAGTACAGAAGGAGTCTGTATAGAAGCAGTAAGATTTTCCACAGGAATACACAGAAGGCCAGCTTGTAGCTCTGCACACTAACTTTACATAAGGACTGGTTAGGCTAAAATAGAATGAAGGGTTTAAGCCAAATGGTCTTTAGATTTGAATGCAGTCCTATGAGCATAACTACAGTTCAGCCAGTAAGAGCAGAACTGTAGCACAGATTGTATTTTCTTCTCTTGAGGATGAGGGTTTCACCTTAATCATAGCATTTGAGACCTGAAGAGTGTTCTGTGGAGGTTATATGTAGACATATATTTAATAACCTTCCTGAGCTGGGGTCCAGATCTGGATAAGCATCAATAGTTTTGAAGGATTATCTGAATGCAAGTATTGTGGAACCTTGAGAGACTCATTAAATTATATACAAGTTTAGCACGAATTTTTGGTTTCAGATGTAACAGTATTAGCTATTTCAATGTTCCTGGTTTTTCCCTTCCTTTTCAGGGTGGTTTTACTCGTAAATATTCTCTGAGTTCCAAAACTGGAACACTCCTCCCAGAGTTTCCAAGTGCTCAACATCTTTTGCTTCAAGGGTGCATTTCTAAAGACAAGGTAAAAAGTGAGCTCCTTCTCCTCTGTCTAAGAGATCAAAAATTTGCCACAGAATGTTTCTTCATATCTTAGCCTTTGAGGTATTGACATGAAAGAGCCAGAAATGTCCATAATCAAACAGAGGTGACTGATTTATAGAGGGGGCAAACCTTTACTAACACCGATTAACCGGCTTTCCAATGGAAAGGTGGTTGAATTATTTACCTATTAACTGACCCAGTATTTTACAAACTGATGGTATGTAAGACGGGGAGAGCAAAACAAACAAATAACTGAGAGTTGTATTCTTTACAAATGCCTTTGGATTTAAGGTAAATTTTGGTCTGATTAGAACAGAACAAATAATTCACAACAAATAGATGAATTTTACTGTCTTTCATTAATTATTTGAAAAGCAGCTGAAAACCTGAACATGTTTGGGTTTGTTTTTAAATTCTTTAAATCATTCGATCAATACTAGGTATTACTTACCCTAAGGATAACTCTTCAGTTGGAAATACCTCTATGTTTTATGTCTTTGACTTTTTTACTGTGTGTTACATCTGTGTTGTTTCTTGTCCCCTTACAAGCTTACGTTGTGCTAAAAATCCTTTGACAGACATTTTGAACTTTTCAATTTAGTCTTCAGTGCTGGTGATAATGGTGACTGGTGAAACATGTTATTTTGAGAGCCTCTCCTCCTAAGCTTGTTCTGAGAAAGTAGTGAAGCCTTGCATTCCTGTAGGGAGAAGCTAAACAAAAGGATTTCCATCTTAGCTGGAAATCTTATAATTCATAAAGAAAGCCCAAGAACTGATATACTTAGCAGTGTGCACCACCTGCTGCTATAGTCTCCATCAGTGAAGTGACACCTCTCATATAGACAGCATTCTCATTGAATTTAAATCTGACAAATGTTTGAGGTTCCTTGGAGACCCAACACAGCAGTATAAACAAACTGATTTTTACTGCTCCAACAATGGAGAAAAACTGGCAATTCATTCTCTCTTCGTTTTTGGCTCAGCAGCATTGTGCATGACTGTCTGGGGGCAGACTTGCCGAGTTATGAGGAGACTGTGGGAAAGATTAATTTCTGTGTATCCTGAATTCTCTTGCCTTGCTGCTCTTTTCTCATTTCTTGTTTTCTTATTTCCTGTTTTCTTTTCATACTGCCTTTTCCCTCCTTCAGCTTATCTGACCAAAGGTTATTAAAACTAAGATATTTAGGTACTCTGTTGAAGACAGCCCATACATGAAGTTTGATTCCTGCATTAAACTCTTAAGGAGTTGCTTGCAACTCAGATGTCTGGAGAGCCCATAAATACAGCAGTCTGCACTAAAATAGATGGATAATTCCTGCATTTAATATTTCTGGAGAGAACTTACCCAACTGTTATACTTCCATCAACTCCTTTCAAAAACAATTCTTTAAAATGCTCTTGAGTCTCACACTTTGCTATTGCTTTTCAAAGATACGTAGTTAAGGAAGCAGCTCTGAAAGTCAGAAAGGTCTGGTTTCAAAGAAATCTGCATCCTGAACCTATTGCAATAAGATGCAACCAGGATCATTTGAAATCTGATAGTGGTTTGCTGGAGAAGTTAATAAACTATAACAAACCTTCTGTGACTCAGGACAAAGAATGGTTTTGCTAGCCCTTTTCCTTCCTTAAATGAGTTTGCATATTTCTTATAATTTGCTACAATTTAAAAAAATTACTACTTTTTTTTTTTTTTTTTTTTTTAATACGGAAACACTCCATTCAGATAAAGTAGCTTGATGAGATGAAAGGCAGTTGTGCTTTTAAAAGTTGAGTTCATGTGAGGCAGTGATTAAACTTTGACCAAATGACTGGCAGCTATTTTCTCATTTGTCCAGCTAGATGATGTTTCAGAACACTCACAGACGCCTATAGTAGCCTAATGATTAACTTGCACTGCTCTTTGGGATTAATCTTAGCTTCAGAAAGGTGAATTTACTTTACCATCTGACTGACTAATCTGGCTATTGCCTTACTTTATTATCCACATTTTCACAGTATATACAGGTTCAGATGCTACATGTCTGACCACGGCATCAGTGCTTGACTTAAATAATGCCCTAAATAATGCTTGAATAATAATGATATAAAGCTGTTGATAAAGCCATAGATGAGTGATGTCCTCATCACTTCTGGATATAGAGGCTGTCTATCTGTAAATATGCATTGCAATACAGTTTATATTATGTGTTTAAATACTAGCTACACAAAGCAGAAACTTAGATCACCGTAGCAATAAAGATTTAAGAAACTCTGTTAAAGAAACTCTCTGTTTAATATTTCTTTCTTCCAAAACAGGTAGATACTCTTATCATGATGTACAAAACACACTGTCAGTGTGTCCTTGACAATGCAATTAATGGGAACTTTGAAGAGGTAAGGTTGTTTGAACACACACTCTTGGTACATATGGATGGGAAGTCAAGAAAGCATGATTTATGTCTATGAATCTGGTTCCTATTCCTTTAGATCCAGCATTTCCTATTACATTTTTGGCAAGGAATGCCTGACCATCTTCTTCCTCTGCTTGAAAATCCCATCATCATTGACATTTTCTGTGTCTGTGACTCAATACTGTATAAGGTAAGTTAAGCAATTAGCTACATGAATAATCTCACCCACAGCACAGATTCTGCATCTGTAAAAAGATAGAATGACAGGGTGACCTGACTGCTTTCTGCTGTAAATCAGCAAGGAAATAATTGAAATCAAGAAATAAAATGGGCACCTGTAAGAGCTGAACTCCAGTCTCAGCTCAGCTGAACACCTGTTGTGTGACCAAGGACAGCACAACAACAGTGAAACCTTGACATACTTGCTTGAGTGTAGCTAAAAGAAGTGCTCATGTGCTCACTGACAAGGCTGACTAAGGTAATCCTGGATGAAAACTGAAGCCTTGTTTTCAGTGAAAATATTATTGCAATTTCTACCAGAAAAGAGAGTCTGTGGCAGATCTGTAGGGTGATTCCACATGCCAGTCTGCTGCTCACAGGTTATGTCAGGCCATGGTTTCATGCTACCAAGCTGGAACAATACTGGGTAAAGACATTCTTGCCCCTCCTACCAGCTGCCTTTCATTTCTGTTCTCTTGCTGCTACACTCTAAACTGCTCTGGGTTTAAATAAAAAAAAAAAAATCAAGGGATACTTGTTTCGTGGAGCTTTTGTACCATATGAGTTCTTTGATCTAACTCATGGCATGACCGCATAAAAAGTTCAAACTAAGTGACCCTCAGGAGTATTGCAAGGTCAGGAATAAATTATAGAGTGCTGGGGAAAAAAGAAAATGATGCCACCAAAGTTTCCTGAGTTTTCCATTTGGAAAGTCAGATCAGATGATTTAGTTGATGCAAAGTACTTTACATTTCTTTGATAGGACACGCCACAGAAATAGGGAAGAGTTCTCATGTAAGTGTCTCTCTAGCAGATTTCGTATCACATATTGATGAGAAGAAATAAGTATTGGTTTAATAGTAAACACCAACCAGTCAAAGCAAAAGACTTGAAGTTTTTTAGCTCTAATGCCTTATTGTAATCTGTCTTTCTTTACTGCAGAAAAATATGGGGGAAGATTCAGAAAAGATGAAAATATATATTTCCTAGAAGCATAAAAAGCTGTAAAGTAAGAAGTGTTTTAGTTAGCGTAGTAAAGTAAAGGTAATTAGCATCAAGAATCATAATTACTACCCAGGAGATGAGTCATTAAGCCTCATTTACTTGTAGAGGTTATAATGTACCTTGAGTTTATGAGGTTTTTCCTGCTCTAAATGTGTTGTCTCAATAGATTCAATATTAACTTTATTTATGATAGATTTAATGTGACAGAAGAAGAAATACTAGAGGATCATTAAATTATAAATTGAATAAGACTGAATTTCTCAGAAGTTCATAAATTTGCTATTTGCCTCTTCTTTGTCTCTCACTATTTTTTATCTATAATCATGTTAGATATTCTTTACATCTGACAGAAGGAATAAGGAATTACATTGGATTGTTATCAAACTATTTACATTAACAGAGAAAGGAGATTTCTTGAATATTGTCTAACAACTTTGTCCTCCATGGTAAAATTCCCTAGGAGGCATGATAGATGGCACAGTTTTTTGCCAAAACTGTTCCACACCACACTTAGCTACAGAGAACTCTATGGCTGAACTCTGAATGCCTGCAGTGCCATGTCCAGTGTGGTAGAAAGAAGAGTCAACAGCTGTCAAAGACTTGTGAGATATTTGAGTATCTGCTTTGCAGAGACGTGGTGATGCTAGAAAAGACAAAGTGTTTATGATCTCACTTCTGCTGGTTTCCCTTCTTTAAGACATGGGGGATAGCATGTCTTGTTTGATTTCTTTCTCATTTTACTGCTATGAAAATACACAATAAGTATATGAATGTCTCATATGTTCCTGTCTAATAGTGATTGGAAAAATACAGGCATATAAATATCTAGACAGTAGGTTGAATGGGTTTATTCTGTGTAAATTTTCTGCAATCTAAGTAGACAAGACAGACATGAATGAATGAATAAATGAATGGCCAGTGGAAGCATGATGTCATTTTCTGTTAACTTTTTGAAGGTTCTTACAGATGTACTCATCCCTGCAACAATGCAAGAAATGCCAGAAAGGTAGGTATTTGAAAATAATCACGGTACATTTTGATTTTTAGACATATTCCAGATAAATACCAGTAATTCCATATTCTAGAGAAATTTTCTCATTGTATTTATGCTCATTTTTAGAACACTAGAGTATGTATGGCAAAATAGTGTCAGCTCTGAGGGCAGCTATAGAGCAGCTTCAAATATTGAATAGCATTTTATTGTCCCAATTGGTCCACAGTTTTTCCCAGAGGAGGCATGTGTCAATATGTAGTCAATATATAGATCAGTGATTGGTCATTTCCTGTTTCTTTTGGTAACACCTGAGGAGGAATTTCCAGGTATGTTCAGAAGTCTGTTAGCCCTAGATTGAAACCCAATTATTTAAACTAATGCCACACAATTTTTATTGATGATTCTCTAAATCACTTTTTGTTTCCCTTATAGTTTACTGGCTGATATAAGAAGTTTTGCAAAAAACTGGGAACAGTGGGTTGCTTCCTCTTTGGAAAATCTACCAGAAAGCCTGATAGATAAGAAATTGCCTATTGCACGAAGATTTGTTTCCTCCCTGAAACGACAGACATCATTCCTACACCTAGCACAGGTAAACAGAATAAGATTATACATTCAAAAATGTGTCAGTTGTAGTCATTGTACCTTTCTGGCTATGAGATACAATGCATTATTTTTTCAAGGTTGACCTTCAGCCATGGAAGACTTAAATCTTATAGTTTTAACCATGAAATTAGAAAGTGACCATAAATAGATCTAATCAGAACTTCAAACTTTTGTACCAGAAAAGAGAGCAAGGAGCATTGTTATAATGAACTACCACCACAGGAACTATATTCAATAAAACGATCAAGTGGAATGTTTTGTATTTTGTTTAGTACCAAATTGGAAAAATACCAGATGATCCTTCTTGCCTAGCAAAGATTTGCTGCCTTGTCCATGGTGTTCTATTTCTATTTGAGTTTTGAGTGGAAAGAAGAAATGGGAATGACAGGTAGCTGGAGACTCCAAGGCTTTGTTGTCAGGATACAGGTATCTGCAATTAGGAGTCACCTCCATGTGATGGTTTTGTAGATTATCCAAAAGGATACAATGCCTTTCAAGAAACTGCCTTCCGTGCTGGCATCTTGGGCATTGAGGTGGTAGTCCTCATGAATAATTGTAGGCACATCAGAGATTCATCTTGACCCGGTTTTGTCTTTCATAAATACAAAAACAGTATATAGGTGATCTTGTGAAGATAATCTGATAGGAGGCACACTAGAAGAGCATCAGGAGTCTAATGAAAGGGAAACATCTCATCTGATTTGTGATGATCATGCCCAGCCACGGCAATAAAACTAAACATAATAAGATTCTTCTCTGAGCAGTTTTTGGGTGCTCCCCAGGTGTGGGCCTCTACTGGTTTTGGCTGCCATAGAACTAATTTTGTTCATCATGGTATGGGTCTATATTTTGGATTTGTATTGGTAACTATTTATAATTCAGGGCTATTTTAGTTGCTGCTGAGCAGTGTTTACACACAGCCAAGGTTTTTTCTGCTTCTTACACCACACTGCCAGCAAGTAAGTTGCAAGTAAGCAAGTAATTTGGAGGTGTACAAAAATTTAGCAGGGGACATAGCTAGGACAGCTGGCCCCAGCTGATCACAGGGATATGCCTTACCACAAATCAGCAATAAAACTGGGGGGAAGTTTGGCAGGGGACCTCTGCTCAGGGACCTGGCTGGGCATTGGTCAGTTGGTGGTGAGAAATTGTTTTAATTGTTATTCTTTGGTGTTTCTTTTAAACTTTTAAATTATTATTGTTGTTGTTATTTTTATTGTGTCTTTTTAAAAATATCAAACTGTTTTTAACATAACCAACAAATGTTGTTATTTTATTCTTTAATTCTCTCCCCCATTCCTTGGCAGGGTATGGAATGAGTGAGTGGCTGTGTGGTGCTTAGCTGCCAGCTGGGGCAGAACCACAACAGGGTCTCAGCATTTTACCTTGCTTTCTCTTGCAGATTGCTCGGCCAGCTCTTTTTGATCAGCACGTGGTGAATTCCATGGTGTCGGATATTGAAAAAGTCGATTTGAATAGCATTGGTTCTCAGGCCCTCCTTGCAGTGTCAGGGAGCACAGACTCTGATGGGGAAGTTTACAGTGAATGTAAGTCTATGGTGATATATTTTTACCATTAAAAGTACATTCTTTCATTTCATGCCACACCAGCCTACTTGGACTGACTGAGACAGGGCACTCATAGAATCTGCTTTCTATAATCTAGTTCACAATAAATTTAACAGTAGATTAAGAAAACCAATTGATTGCCCTGGCATGTCCTACAAGAACAGAAGCTTGTGCTGTAAAGTTTTAAAGTCACAGCTAGATGACTCTAAATGATTGCTGAAAAATTCATTTACATGTCAGTTGCAAACCTCTTTTGAAACTTGGCCCTATCCTATGTGGGGATATTGAACAGATCAGTTCTTGAAAGTTTTGTCTGAAATTCCATTTCATTATGGCCTAGTGTAATGAATAATTGAGCTAGTTAACTTTTTTAAAATCAATCATATTTTCTTCTGAAAGTTGAGCTTTAAAAATATATGTAATCTTCTATTTAGCGTAGCAGCTATTTTCATACACAAAATAGAGAGAAGCATAAATTCTGAGGTAGTTAATTTTCATATACATTTTTGAAAAATAAGTGTAGTAATTTTCTCTGTTAAAAAGAGAACTTTGTCATAGGAGTCACGTTGATGAGAGTTTCAAGAGCTGAAAGGAATAGCAATGTGTTTTCCTGTAACTATTATTACTTTAATTATGAAAGTTTGTTCTCTTTAATAATTCACAATCCTATTCACATTTTCATTTGAGTTGCCCCTTTCCCATGTTTTGTGTAGTTATTTTTATATTTTACTCTTTGTCTTCTTTCACATTGTTTAAAAAAGAAAATAAGAAGAGAAGTAGCTGGTCCTTCAGGCACTTTTTTGAAAATGGGAATTGAGGAAAATAAATTTATATCCTATAGTGAGAAACTTGTAAAATATGAAGGAAACTGCAGATCTGTAATATTGCAGAGAAAGCTTTATTAACAAATGTAGTAGTAGAAAGGTTTGCAAGATTGAATCCTCAAAGGAATGGAAAATACAATAATCTTTTTTTGCTTTTATTTTCTTATAAAACTTCATTGTCTTACAACCTGTGTCATTGTAATGCTTAAGTAATTAAAATGCATGTGTGTGTGCTTGCTTTGCTGGGGAATTACTTATTTCTTCACTGCTCTAATTCTTTGATTTTCCTTTCCATGCTACAATATTGTCATATGGCTGGTGAGTGGCTTTTTCTCATGTTCAGAATAGAGTGCAATGATATGTTCTCCTTTTTACATGGTAGATGACTCTATTACAGTGTTCCAAGAGCTGAAGGACCTCCTAAAGAAGAATGCCACTGTGGAATCATTTATTGAATGGTTGGATACTGTGGTTGAGCAAAGGGTTATCAAGGTACCTTTCAAATGTTCTGCCTGACTCCAGACCAAATCCTACTCCCCTAACTCCTTATGCAGTCCCACTGATTTTCCACAAGGAATTTTCATCTTTGCTCCTATCTCCTTTACTGTGACAGGGAAGTTTGTAATTTGGTGTCAGATGTTCCTGTGATATTAGTCCAAATTAATCATGCTGAGCAGTGTTACATGTGTGGCAAACTAGGAGGCATTGTAGCTAAGACACCAAAGTCAGCACTTTCACAAACTGTACGTGATAGAAACCCTGTGGCCTTATGTGTGCCTGCAGAATCGCAGGGGGATTGCTCTGAGTAAGGTGAGCAAAAGTTGTTCCTTAGAGAAGCAATTCTCTCTCCCATGGCATTTGGGTGGTACTGTGTGTGGTATAAGTTACTGCTAGCCTCCTGAAGGATTTCTACATTTCAGGATGGAAGATACAGTTTTGTAGCTTTGTAAGGTGCTTAACTCAGTAATTGATGATTTTGATGGGATTCCCCTTCCCATCTCCAATTACCAAGATGCATTTTCACCACAAGTATTTTATATGCATGTAGTTGTGTAGGTATTAATAAACTGCAGCTCAGAACAAGAGAAAGGATTTTTTCTTACAGCTAAGTAAAATATATTTACCCAATTTGTGATTCTAATTACTGTAAACTAGTAGAATAAGGTGTTACATATTGTTGGCTGATAGATGAACTTTGGTTTTCTCAACAGACTTTTTTAAACTGAAAATGCAGTATCTCATTCATCGTTTTAGGTAGGATCTTGATATGGATGGGTGCAAAAGGATGAGATAATACAATCAGCATCAACTGGCTGGCAGAAGAGAGACTGCCACTTGCAGGAAAACCATAGGCATGCCCTTTTTCCTTTCTTTGCCTGTTTTCCCAAATTTCAGTGGAGGCAGTGATAATTACTTTCTTTTTAAAGTACTCTGATTTTCCTAACAATTGCTGACACATGAGCAGCACAGTGAGGGGCTTTGGATTACTCGGGGCAGCAGAGCCGAAGTCCTCACACACAGAGAAATCTCCCTAGGCAAAAAAAGTCCCATTGAAGCTGAGCAATCTCAATTAATTTTAGACTGGAGTCTAAATTTCATTCCACAATTTAGAATACAATTTCTGATAAGCAAATCAGGCAGAAAAGGTGAAGCAATTTTCCATTCAGCATCTACTATGTGATACCATATTATTAAAGCTAATGGGTATGCTTCCTAGCATT
The DNA here is from genome assembly GCF_028769735.1 of Zonotrichia leucophrys gambelii. NCBI lineage: Eukaryota > Metazoa > Chordata > Aves > Passeriformes > Passerellidae > Zonotrichia > Zonotrichia leucophrys. The sequence goes on from NC_088172.1 coordinate 41,552,978, forward strand.
GTTTTCATGTACTTTAGGGAAGAAGTACCAACAAGTTTTGATATGAAACTAGGTCAACTTGAGCAGAAGCTAATAATTTACAGAACACATAATCCTTCCACTGCTGTTTGCCTTCTGTTCATGCTAAAGTGTGGCTACTGTCAAACTCACCCAACAGCTTCTTTCTGCCTGCTGTTTGAGAAAGTAACATGGGCATTCATGTTGCCACATGAACAAATCACTGCCAGAGCAAAGTGGCTGTATGAAATTAGCAGTATTAAAAGAATCACTTTGATCATCATGATGGTATCATACCATTCTGTAAGAGAAATTCTGACCAGTATTACACAGATTAAAGTACAAAGACTAATTTCTATTCCCCTTTTTTATGGAATAACAGTGCCAGAGGGTGGGACCTTCCTTCCTTCCTGCCTTCCTGCCTTCCTTCCTTCCTGCCTTCCTTCCTTCCTTCCTTCCTTCCTTCCTGTCTCCCTCTGTCCCTCCCTCCCTCCGTCACCTATGTAGTGGCAACAACTTGGCACCTTTAGTACTAGACTATGGAGTAATTTATGTCTCATCATGGCCCAAGCAGTGAGCAGTTTGCTTCATCTGACATTGACAGACACCATTCTGTGATTGCCCTGGAAGGAGAGAAGGCTGCTGTTTTACCAAGTTAGGTCACAGAGCAGGGAGATAGTTTGAATCAGGCAGCTTGATTCACTCTGCCACATCAGCCTGAGTTAAGGAGTCCTTGAGGATATTCAGTTCTTCTCTCCTGCTGGCAGAAAGCAAGTGAGCATGCCTAACAGTATTTTACTGTTCTCTTTCAGGCAAGCAAGCAAAATGGGAGGTCTTTAAAGAAGAGAGCTCAGGACTTCCTTCTGAAATGGAGCTTTTTCGGTGCTCGAGTCATGCATAACCTAACTCTAAACAATGCATCAAGTTTTGGTACCTGAGCTTTATAAAAACAATCATATTTTGTACATATATTTTAAGCACTTACCAGCTTTCCACTGTTTCCTATTCTGAGGAACACATCCTAATCTAAAAATTCTTTGATCAAAGCCACAAATACTGTTTGATGTATTTTTCAAACTAATATTTCACAGTAATGCTAGCAATATTTTTTGCTGGTAACCTGTGTCATGAGGTTGTTTGTAAATGGTACTTTTCTTTTGACTTGCTGTTTTGATACTGCTTTGACAGTTAAGCGCTAGAAGCTTTGTTTTAATATGGTAATGACTGCGTATCTCAGTATAAGAGACAAAAGATTTAAATTATTGTTTTCACCTGTAGATCAGTTTATTAAAAAAAATACTGTTGTATGTAAGTTCTTGTGCATGATATGTTTTAATAAAAGCGAAATAAATTTGGAAAGTCACCACACACTTAATTTTGGAATCACCAGATGATCGATTTAAGAATTTGTGGCTTTTAAAAATTAAGGGTCACACATCCATCTTTAGGAATTTTTGGAAACACTCAGAAAGAACCTTATACAAGAGAGAAGATGGCAGAACAAGTGAAACAAACTCTAGTATGTTTAGTCATAGGTACATTGTTATCTAAAATTCAGAGGGTATTTTAAATTACTGGATGGTCACATACATTTTTTAAATGTGATATATCCTTGAAATAAGGTCAAAGACTTTACCAGTTATTGTCTGGTTATTTAACACAAGGCAAACAGAAATAGAGCAGAGGCATTCTAGCAGACTTCAGCCTTATCTAGTTCCACTGTGTGCTCTCTTCAAGTATAAAGCATGTCTCACTTTCATCAGTATTTTTCTTTGATGTAATTAGTGGTCAAATAGCCTACAGGACAGTAAACAATTGAGATAGGTGGGCCAGTGCAAAGAGAGATTAGAGCTAGAAGTTAGGCACTATTCCATGTTGGTCTTGCCAGGTCATTTAAAGTCCACAATTATTTGTTTGTTTCACTGGCTTCTTGTGGAGTGGTGAGAGATGGTCACAAAGATAACTCAGCTACTCTCTCTCTTTCTCCTCCAAAAGGTTCCTTTCATTTGATCCGCATGTTACTAGATGAGTACATCCTGCTTGCCATGGAGACACAGTTCAATAATGACAAAGAACAAGAGCTCCAGAATCTACTGGACAAATACATGAAGAATTTAGGTAACTAGAGCTTGCTTCTTTTGTGTGTACTCCGATATGTTTAGAAATTGATGTATTTGTTTAAGCAGAAGCAAGTTTACTGTGTTCTGCTGAAGGTGTGGTTATGTGCAACATTGTCAAATTCACCTGAGAAGTTTGTGATCATTCACTCTGCAATTCATTCTCACCTTCCTACCACAGTTCATTTAATAACATTCAATTGGAATGTCAATACTAAGGATCACTGAAGTTATCTTGGATACAGCAAAGACTTACATCCGAAGGGCCATGAACTGAAGTGTGAAAAGAAGTATAAGTAGCAGAAAGGACAGGAATTCCTAGTTCAGTTTTTCCCCAAAGCTTAAATATGTAACTACAACTTGAACCAGGGATCTATTAAATGTTACCAGAGTGCAAATATCCTTTCAACGTTGAAACACAAGTTTGAAGCCTTATTTACCATGTAATTGAAGTATTACTACATGGAAGAGAAACAAAATTATTTGTAAACAGTATCCTTAGCATTTTCCATCTACCAGGCTTCTTCAAAGTTAGGCAGTTTGAAATTATATGTTCCAGGTCCTTTGCTATAAAAAGAATGAAGATTGATTTGAATCAAGTTTTGGTCCAAGTTAATCATTAAAAATCCATTGAAACGTCAGAAACTTGCAGAATTATTTTTATTGGCATTAGCACTGGCAGTCAATCCTTAACTTTTTGGTCGTTGCTACTCTAAATCTGCACTTCACTACAGCAAACATGCATAGAATTTGGCTGACAGTAAATGCTGTACTTCTTTCAATTCAGCCTCCAGAAGAAAAACTTGGCCTGTGTGACAGTTGCCTTATCCTTTTCTGTTTAGGTGAAGTACTTGAAACCATAAGGTAGAATAATGGTTTCCTCTGAAGAACAGCAAAACTGACTTTATCAATAGTCTGCAAAAAGCTGAAGAGCTCTTGAGTATAACAATTACTTTTCTCTAGATATCAATAGGAAAAGAGAGTTCAGGCATTCTAAAGTTGCCATTGTAAGTTCTTCAGGATGAAATGTCCATCCTGATTCACTCTTAATGCACTTTATTTGACTTCCTTGTTAACATTTACTTCAAGGGAATAAATCTATTCGTACGTTCGATACGATGTCTTCAGTAAGGAGCTGAAACTGTGTGATGTAGATCTGTGGTCAGGGAAAATGATACAAACAGAACTTGTGTGCAGTGAGGATACATAACAGCCAACAAGGGTTTTCATTTGCCCTTCCAGATGCAAGCAAAGCCACCTTCACTGCATCACCAAGCTCCTGCTTCCTAGCAAATCGCAACAAAGCCGCTCCTCTGCCCAGTGACACCTCAGTCAAAAACGAGTGCCTAGGAGAGCAAACCTATGTGTCCTTGTCAGCTGGCCAGCCCAGCAGTGCACCTTCTGGCCTCAACCCCTTCACCACAGGAGATGAAGAAAGTATGCAGCTGACAGGTGTGTATCAACTCTTCCAGCTTCTCCTTCCCTAATTTGATTGTTAGTCTTTCAGTTAGTGGTAACATGTTGCTGTAGGAGGAACAGTGACCACATGCATTTATGAAGACCTCCAGTAAACATTTCATGGATTGACCTTGTGTGGTAATTTACAGAAGTCAGCAATTGTAATTACCCTGCCAGTAATAGTTCCTCTTGGAAAAATGGTAAAACTATCTTAGAACTCTTGGCTTGGTGAGGTTGTTGTGAATAGAGGATGAGTAGTAAATCTGGAGCACGTAAGGAGGGTAACTACTGGGTATTTCCACTTAATGTGACACTTCAAAGCTGGAAAGTGAAAGAGAGAAGTTTTATACTCTGAAGCCATGAAATAAAAGTTATGAATTATATAGGTGGGGGGCAGTGCATATTTTCTGTAAAGGTTTCAAATGATAATCTGCACTTCATTGGATGGTTTGTGTCTTAACAGCTGTACTGAGGTATGGACACTAATCACAGTTAATGTTTATTTATTCCAGATCAAATGGAGCTGTCTCAGAGCGCAGGTCACCTCATGACTCCCCCCATTTCACCAGCCATGGCCAGCCGAGGAAGTGTGATCAACCAGGGGCCAATGGCTGTGAGACCTCCCAGTGTAGGTCCCATGCTATCGACACATTCACAGTGCTCTTCCTACTCGGAACCCCTTTATCAGACTCTGTCACAGACCAATCAGAATTACTATGGAAACAATTCCAATTACCAGGCTATGTTCAGGACACAGGCCCATTCCACTTCAGGAGTTTACGACCACAGAGCAGAGCCCAGCCGATTCAATGCTTTGAGTGAACAGCAGTTCTCCAGAGACTACTTCAGCAACAGTTGTGCTGTGTCTCCCTACAATGCCAGATCCCCTTCCAGCTATGGTCCCTCCAACATGTCTCAGGACACACACAATATGCAGTTTCTGAATAGTGGGAGTTTCAATTTCTTGAACAACTCAGTGTCTACATGTCCAGGAGCAGCTTATTCTGCTAATGCTTCCAACGGTATTAATACATATTTTCTTTTTCCTTTTGTTTCTCTTTCATTGCTGGAGTAAAACACTTTTTCTCTGCCTTTTTTTTTCTGTGGAAGATGTATTTCAGCTTTTATTTTTACATTCCTGTTTTTCACTTCTCTGATAACACACAGAGATTGTAAAGCAGCTTAATAAGCTACTTAAGGGTTTATTTTCTTCTGGTGAATCCTCAGTTGACCTCAAATGCATCTGCTGCCCTATGTAATCTTCCTTTGGTATCATCACCAAATTTTGCACAAAGGAAGAAAAACCAGGATGATCTTATTGTTTAACAATCTCTTGAAAAGCCCCCAAATTTGCTGTGAAACAGAGCAGACACAAGGTAGCTTACCTCAGGGATCAGCATAATGGATCATTTGAGTTGCAGGGGTAAAAAGAAGTATAAAAATGTGCACTAGCAATAGTTTGGGACTTTGTCCCTCTCATTTCTCATACTTCAAATGTAAAATTACTGCTTCAGAGGTATAGTCAGCAAAACACCTCCCTCTTCTGGAGGAAATGCAGAGTGGAAATGTTACTTTCATACGGATTTGTCTATGCAGGGAGTACATACTACCCTGCAGATTTTCTTTCCATGTATGCTTTCCTTCATCATAAGCTTCAGAAGGAAGCACTGAACTGTGCTTATGACTCCCCGTGGTGTCTCTTAAGGCCAATGATTACAGGCTGTGTTTGACTCTGGACTTACAAGGAAAGAAACTGAAGACATGACTGAACCCTTATCATATTTTGGTTTCCTTGTTACCACCTCTCTTTTGGGTCATCTTTATATATGCTGCTTATTTTCCTGAGCTGTGTGTGTATATATCTGTATATATACACACATATGTATATGTGTATATGTGTGTGTATGTGTGTATATAAATAATCTTATTGTGAAGAGCTTCATCCAGTAACAAGTACTATTTTTCCAAGGTTATCACAGGCTCATACACTACCCAGTAGTTTCATTCATCTTCCTTTTTTTTTAATCTTCAATTAGGGTATTATGGAAACAGCATAAACTATTCAGAATCTCACAGACTTGGAACAATGGTGGACCAACACGTTTCTGTAATCAGCAGTGTCAGCAGCATTCGGCCTCTGCCATCCTACAGTGATGTACATGATCCACTGAATATCTTGGATGACAGCAGGAGAAAACAAACAGGCTCCTACTACTCAGAGTCCTCACCTTCTATTGTCTGCCGGACCCCTATGCGTAAGTACAGCCAACAACTGAGGAGCAGCTGTGAACTTTTAGTATCCTATCAAATGCTGAGTGTTTAACTGCAGCTCACATACACAGTATATTAAATGCAACATAGAGATGAAGCAGCTTGGTACTTAGGATGTGTTTTCCTTAAAACTGAGTTTAATAAATTTGCTTTGAGGTCTATAATCCATTGTCCAGGAGCGGTGGAATGATTGGTCTGGGTTGCACAAAAACGTGTATTCGGAAGCGCTTTCTGATTGTTTAGCAAACTAAAAATAGACTGGGCTTTTCTAGGGTCTCTTGGAGATGCTCACTGTCAAACAGATCAAATGAATCCTGGGTCAGGGGTGTCTCAGTATATACTTCCTGTGCTCTGGTCCTCCATTCTATGCTTCAACAACTGTGTAAATAGGCAAAGCTCCCACTGACAGTGAATTTTAGGCAGAAATATCCAATGCCAAAGGGTTTATTTTGGTATATGCCTTAAACAAATAGCAGCCAAGTTTGGTCATTCCAAAAAGGGTTGCATGAAAGATATGAACTAGAGCACTTTATTTTTACACAAGATTACATTTTCCTACTGCTTACCTGTTAATCCTGCACAGAACATCAGACATTTCTATCCTTCAGATGATGTGCCTGGTAGATAGGAGTTTCCATCAAATGAATCTGGATTGTGATTTCTGTTAATTCCAATAACTGAAAACTTGCAGTGATGGTGACCTTTTTCCCCCACAGCTTCAAACTTGCAAACCACATCTTCGTCACAGTGTATGTATGGAACATCTGGTCAGTTCCCTTCCCAGGAAAATCTGGAGGTCCATGCCCCACCAAACAGAGATATGGTACCATCTTTACCACCAATCAACACTGTCTTCATGGGAGCAGCTGCTGGAGGAACCTAACTGAGAGAGACATATCTGTGTCCTAAGCTTACTTTCCAATCCTGGACATTACGGCTATGATGATAGTCGCCTCCCAAGTTGGTGGAAGATAAAAGTAGTACATATAGTGTTAAAGAAGCCATTTTAGCAATGTTATCAGCCCTCCACACACAGAAAATAACTATATTTAGATTGGGTCCTGCTTATGAATCTCTCAGGATTGTTCTCACCATTACAGCTTTTCGGTCAGAAATTCAGGGTAAGCAGAAAGAGACAGCGATTCTTGCATGCAAGAATAAGTTGTAAAGAAATTATTACATATATTCCTAATTTATTAAAAATGCTATTTTAGTCTTTCACTTTTATCTTTTTTTATATATATAAAATGTTTATTTAATGCCTGTGTTGCTCATTATTTATTAGGACCACAGAGTAACTGTTTACTTTCTCATATTTGACAGATTGTCAAATGTATGTATCCTACCTCCTATGGAAATGTTTACAAGGTCAGTTTTTACTGTTTTAAATGAAACTAAGCCAAACTCTAAAGTTTTTTACTGTTGTGCTTTGGAAAGTCAATTTCAAATGTTTAGTGTCTACTTGTGTAAGGGAAAGTCCTCAGGAAATAAATAAAACATGTTATGGAAATTTTATTTCTTTTCCTCTTACAATAAAACCAACAAAATATGCAAATATCATAAGCTGAGTAACTGCAGTAACCTGCTACTGTAGCTGGATAACTGAAGGACATGAAATTATGCCACTACATGTCATGAGATTTCAGAATTACCTCTGGTATGAGCCCAAATTTTTTTCTGATGGAAATCCATAAAAATAGGTTCATCAGCTTTCACTGATTTAGGGAAACTGTGTAAACTGAAACTAAATAATAAAGATTATTATAAAATTTTTCAACACTTCAATAGCTATTTTAATTTTAAAAAGTGCTTTATAGATGCCATGATAAACTGTGCACAAACGCACATTTGTTCATGTTTCTGGAGAAGCCAAAAATATTCGCTAGTGGTGTTAGAGAGGACAGAGAATGCACAAAACAAATTTATTGCTATTCATTAATGAAATAGCAGGTGTTGTTTTATGCTCAGATTATCCCAACACCAGATTCAGGTTTGGATTTAAATCCACTCCCATTCAGTCCATTATATATATGCTGAATACTGTGGAATTGAAGAAAAGTGCATTTTTGGTGGAGGAAAATGGATGATATCAGGATGCAGCTTTTCTTTCTAATTCTGTAAAACTTCCTTCGGTATCTTTCTATCATGAGAAATCTGCAAAAAAGCAATCAAAAACATTGACTGGGCTAGGTTGTGAATAACTCTGGATATGAAACACTTTATGTAGAAAAAAGAAACCATAGTTCAGTAATTGAGAAGTGGAAGACTGCAGCTCCACTGCTTCCTAATTCAGGATGAAGTGTTAGGCTGTGATCAAAAGTACCATAATGGTGCAAGAAAGCTTTGGTTTCTATACAAATTCACAATGAGATGTAATGGTAACACAGATTGTTCAGTATTTACTGGACAAAACTTTGTAGCAAATGAAGTAAGTACTGCAAAAGAGTTCTTTCTTCATCACTGTTCGGGATGTATTTTTTCCTAAAATGAGTCCTATAAAAGTCAGGTTCCCTCCCTATGTATGCAGGTAACCTCCATAGTCAGTGACAGGAGAGGAGATACCTCCTGTTCCAAGCAGTTAAGATGGGAAGGGGAGTACAAAGGTAAGGGATATGCCACTAAGGATATGCCACTACCCTGAGATCCTTGGCTCCCTCAGCTAACCAGTGACATGGCACAAATAATTGATTTAAGGTCAAAACTTCCAGGTTGTTGAATGTACATGAGGGGAATATGTTGAATTTAGAGAAAGTAGGCAATCGCTAATAGACAGGCTCTTAGTCCATTAGGCTCTACATAAAAAGAACTCTGTGTACATAATTTCTCAAATAGGATATGGGATTTATATGCACCATTTCCAGTAATTTTCTTGTTATATGAACCATTTTGCACTGGGGTTGGTTGGGGTTGTTTTGGTTCCTCCCCCTACCACCCATAAATTACTGTGTCTGCACGTCATCTGAGATAAGATATGATCATATGTCATTAAATGTGCAGATTCTCCAGAAGTCTGCAGAACACAAAGTTGCATAAAGTATCACACTGTTGGAAATTGCAGTTCATTGTCAAGAGCAAAGAGCAATTAGAGTATTGTAATATTCAAATAGCCAGTCAAGAGAATTCTCTCATTGTGCTGCAGAACAAAACAAACCCATCATAATTGTAACTAGCAAAACCAAATGAGAAATTTCCATTTTATGACCCATTAGTTCAATCAAATAAATGATTTGATGAATTCAGTACGTTTTGTGTGTATAAAATGAAATAACTCATAGCTTTTGTGAACAGGAAGATTATTATCTTTTGTGTTGTAACAGCCTTACAGTAAATTATATGAAGAATTAATGGAGTCACTGTTTGGTGGTTTTGTGTTAGTAAGTTCAGTTGCATTTCTGTGGATGCATTAATACATTGGTTTTAATATATACATGCCTGGAAATCTCTGTTAAAGATTGTACAATCAGTGTCAAATGAATCTTGCCTAAAGGAAAAAACAAAAGGTTTTTTTTTTTTTTGAGAAAGAAATATGAAAAATTAAATCCTTTTGATCTATTTGTCGGTAGCAATTACTCCGAACTAGTGCTAGGAAAGGCAAAAGAGGTGGGTGAGCAAGTCAATTTTGCTTCCACTTCTAAAGTAAAACTGTTTCTAATACAAATTGTATCAACCAAAATGAAGCAATGTTGGAGAAGAACCAATTGTCTTGCATGCCATGAGCCCATGCCCTCGCTGCGCAGAATTTGTGCTGGAAGAGGGGTGCAGTTCTTTTACCCTGAAGGTAATTAGGACCATGGGAATATTGCTCCAAACTCAAAATTAGCAAGAAAGTTGGCTTTGACCTTTAAATGTGCAGTGAAAGCACAGTGAAATAACATGCAAAAGGTGAACCTGTGTATTGTTCTGTCATACCACACGCCAAATCACTGGTCAGATCAGCATCCTGTCTCCATCTTGTATACAAGTGATTGTTGGTCACTGAGAGGAGAGGAGTCTTTGGTGCAGAGCCATTTAGCAGAACCTCATGCCTGCTGCACACAATTAGAAGGGATAGGAACAGATGTTTTGTATGATATAGCACAGTATTTTTTCCCTCAGTATGGGGTCAGGACGGAGTGAACTTTAGGCTTATGGAGAAATAAAGAGTGGTACAAAAAAATCCCCACTCTTAGAGCGCTTGGAGAAAACCTGTAGAGATGTTATCAGTCTCAGAAGAACAGATATTTGACACTAAAGAATCAATACAGGTTATTAATGCCATACCTGTGGACAGAGTTGTACTGCTACAGGCTGGGCATCCCACACCACCAACATTACTGTGCTAAAAGTAAAACTGCCCATCAAGCAAAACTTAAAAGGGTTGAGGCTGCCTGCTAGTGATTACATCAGCATAATTCAGGAGGCTGAACCTGCTTTTGAAAACTGAGGATAGATTAGAATTTGTTTTCAGTTCAGTATGCTCCAGGTTATAAGTAACAGGTTTTTGTATGAATAGTTCTGGGCTACGGTTTAACTGAAATCACTACCTTAACTTTAAAGTTTGGATTAAATTCTATATTAACCAAGGGATGTAGTGTAGGCAAGGATGGGCTGGTTGATATGGGCCTTAGAACTGTTGCAAATAAGGGCTGGTAAAGCTTTGATAAATTGCCTGTCTGAAACAGGTTGTAGGTTTAGTTTTTATGATGAACTCTGTTTGTAGGATTTGGAATAGCTATGACTGGGTTTAAGGATTTGGATTGAGTCTACCATGTTGGATGAGCCTGCATAATGTCTGAGCTTGGCTTGTGTCTTTTGCCATAAATGTTTGCATGGTGTGTTTAACTTAATATAGTTAATTCTTGAACATTTGATGCTTTCTTCCTAGTGATATACTCAGGACAGAGCTTAAATCTGATTTAGCTTTGGCATAAGGGTTAACTTCAGAGGGTCAACATGAAGCTGAGACCCCAAAATATTGTTGGATTTAGAAGTGTCCATCAAGCTTGACTTAATGCTGCTGCTTAGAGGGACCCACAAGCTATGCTTAGTTCTAGAAAAAAACAGAACGTAGACAGAACAATATAGATTACTATTGTACTCAGAACTTTCACTATGATTGACTTAGAATAGGCAAAAGTGAGGTGTTTCTGCATGTTTCTGCATTTTTAGCAGGGGCTGTTGAGCTTAAACAAAGCTTACTGTCAGACCAGATGATCTATAATTTCTTCCAGGTCTAGCCTTAAGACTAGACTTAGAAATTATTTGAAATTTAAATTTGGAAGTGAAAGAAGATTGGCCATTTAGGATAAAGCCAGATCTAGAAGAAACAAGTGAGACTAATTTGGAGTTTTATGTGATGGAGATCACATTATCAATCATAATTCTGAGACTGGCATAGTGAAATCTGAAGTTATGGTTAGGGTTCAGGCCAACATGAAGCAATGAATCTGAACTAATTATGGATTTAAAACCTTCAAGGGTTTATGGTTATTATTGACATTTATAAAAGTCATTAGTTCTAGACAAGAGTTGAAGTAAAATCTAGAACTAGGTCAGTAATTGTGTAATGCAGGATCAATGCATGTCTAAGTAGTCATTAGCTGAAATTTCTTTGATGGAAAGTAAATTCATCTTCCACAGCCTAAGACAAGAATGACATCTTTAATGGAAAGACTGTAGGACCTGCAGCCTCAAGAGAGATTCTGCACCATTACTTATGGTTAGACCTCGAGTAACCAACACTACTGGAATGGTGAAAGGTCAGCAAAGCAGGAGATCTTACTGCAAGCTATGCTGCTTCCATGGTCACCAGACATTTGCAGCAGCTACAAGCCTCAGCAGAATCCCTTCCTGCAAGGACCTGAGGCCTTATGCCAATGAAGGCATAAGCAGGCAAAACAGGAGGAAAGCAGGACTGGGATCTGAAATATCATGCCCATTGTAAAATGAGAGTGACATCAAATACCATTTCTCTACCTTTGCATTCTTTGTTATTTGCACAGTTTTTTTCCATTTAACAATGGCTGCATGTTACAATGCTGCGTGGAGCAGTGGTTACACAACTGGGGACACGTAAAAGATTATATTAGCAACTGAACTAGGAAAATCTGCTTCCCTTCCTTTTGACTTAGTTGATTATTATCCCTGATCAAATAAAGGACCACATGTTCCTATTGCCCTTGTGCCCTGGTTGCTGCAGTAAAAAGAGACATACAGTGAAATTTATAGTACTATATGCCTTTTTTATTTCTGTCAATTTTTCCCATACAATTCAGGTTTGTACAGACTTCATTGTTTAGTCACCTGTTTTGCATCAAAACACGTAGAGATCACTCTAAGTTTAACTAAAATTACATGTTTTTGAAAATCTCCATTTCAGTAAAGATACCAACTGTGCGTTATATGGTAACAGGCCTTCCTCTCTTTCTATTATGGTTTATACCAAGCTTCAAAGAATGATCAACCTTCAAACACTAGGCCAGATGTATGTAATCCTCTAACAGCATCATTCCCTTGTCTCTAAATGTTTTTTCCTGTGTAGGTGGGCCATCCAATGACTGACCTGCTGGGTCTGTGCTCCTCCACACCCAATCCACAACAGCTGTGATTTTCTGACAGTCCCCAGATTTCAGTTCTTGGTGAGCATTTGTGTTTTAAAGATCACACGGCCAATTTCCAGGCATGCTTCAGACAGCAGTGACCCAGCTTCTGGCTCCTGAGAAAGATCTGATGAAACATTTTCAGTGCCCTGGATGTAACAGTTCTCTTTCACTTCCACTTCTGAAACTACCAAAATATGTGTCATTGTATGATTGATGGTGTGGGAAATGTCTAAGGAATTTTTGAAGAGAATACAAAAAGTTCCCTACTTCTAAGTTTCTTTTAGAATTGAAAAGTGAGTTTCATTCTAAGTAAAAGCTATGTGGAAAATTCTTGGGAAATTAATTTTTAAATGAGTGAAATATTGTGTATGAAACTTAAATGGACTTAGTCCATTATATTGGGGAGATAACACTTCAGTTAAATAAATACTAAATAACCCATAGATTAAGTTTTATATTGACCTATTCCAGCTGATCATGGTTTTTGCTCATTTGGAAGAAAATCAGATCTCTGATCCTGCTACAAAGTTTACATGTAGTGGAATGGTGCTATCAAAAGAAACTAAAAATATATCTATATCGTTAGTTTGGTTTTCTCCTCTGTTTGCAGAGTGATCTTTATCTCCTGACTGTACAGTCAATCCTGTGCAGTCATGCTCATGCTTCAACCTTTAGCCAAGCTGTCCCCTTTGCAGAAAAATTGTGAAAAAAACAATATTTTGTCCACTGCAGGGTCCACATCTACTCTAGATCATCAATGTGATCTCCATCCCTTCACAGTTTTTCAAGAGGAGCCTCCCAGGTCTCCTGCTCTGTCGGATCTCAAGATCTCAGTCCTGAGATGCTGAGCCTCCGAGACCCTGGGGGGGCTCGGGACTCCTGGAATGTTGCCAGAAGTGTCTGGTAGCTGGACTTTAACCCTACACAGGAGACGACAAGGATGAGGGCTTCACAGGGTGAAGGGTGAAAAGATTAGCTAATTAGAGAGTGAGACACAAGGTTTAGGATTTATGTACAGGGGGGTTTAGAGGAGTAAGATGGAGGAATTGGGGTGTGTCCTGTCCTTCTTCTTCTTCCTCCTCTCCTCCATCTTCTTTGGCCACGGTGGCACCTTTCTATTGGTTATTACTAAGAGTACACCGAGTTATAAGAATAGATGGTATTGGGGAAAAATGATAAATATTGTACACGTAGCAAAGGGTATAAAGATACGTGGCTGCCCGGAGGGCAGAGACAGTGTGCCCATGGCTGACTGCTGAGCAGATCTCTGTTAGCTGAAAGAACATCTTTTAGATAAACAATTAATAAACATAAAACCAGAAAGAAGAACTGAAGCCTCTTCTCGTCCTTCGATTCGCGGGCTGCCCCAAGGCCACCTCGGGCCTTTCCAGGCCCCTCAAACAGCCGAGATAAACCGGACACTGCTCCATCCAAAGAGGTGGGAATGAGATTCACGCTACTTCTGACAGCAGTCAAGACATGATGTACCACTGATGAGGAAGATGCTCCTGAGGACAACTCAGATGCAAGCAAAACTATTTAGGCCTAAAATTTTGTCCTTTCTCATCGAACTCCAGGCAAAATAGTGCTTGGCAGGTGGCTGTCCCTAAGGAATACTTTTGCTCAGCAAATCCCTTTCCTTAGCCCTTGCTGCTCTTAGACATTCTTAGAATTGTGGCTCACATGATTTCCATGAGCTTTTCCATGTATTCTGTGGGAATCTTAGATGCCTCAGCTGAGACTGAGATGTCTGATTGGCAACAGGTCATGCAATTGTCATGCAGTTAGTAAGCTTTAAGCCCTTTCATGGCTGGCTTTCCATGACCCTGGAAGGTCTCACTGGAGTCTGCAATGTCAGGATGTTTTTCCACGAGCTTGGACTATTTGGTGAGCCCCAGCCCCAGGTTGGCTGCAGCCCTGCAACAATGCAGATGTAAGAGCTAATTCTGACCTGCAGAATGACCAGAAATGCTGGTCACTTGTAAGACCAGACTGAACTGGATGTCACACAGCCTCTAGGATTAAACCAGATGTTTCAGAGAGTGTGCAGTGGAAAAGATCTGTATAATCAACATCTGGCTATGTGCTGCATATCCTTGTGGGTAAGCTGAGAGGTGAGCAGAGAGATAAGCTAACAAGTGCTTGGGCATTTTTGGGTGGCATTTGAAGTTCAGCTTTGTTAACACTGATGGGTACAGAGAGCTTTTGATACATATGAGGAATCCAATCCTTTATCATGTAAGCAATAGAAAATAACTTCTAAAAATATCCAGACATCTAATTTATATATATATATATATATATCTTGCTTCTATAGCAAAACTTATCTATCTTTAAAGAAATTCATCTTCACCCTTGCAGTGCTAACCAAAAAACACACGACAACATGTAAAGCCCCCCTGAGACTGCTGGTCTCACATTTGAAAATGCTATCCTCTGTTCTTTCATCTTCTTGACAATTCTAAAGGTAAGGCAAGGCTTCCACAACTGCATTCAGTTTCTCAAGTAAGTAAACAGTTCTTCTGAAGTGTTGCACACTCAGCAGTTCCTGCTGGCTGGCATTAATGAAATGGCTTTACCAGGAAAGTGCACGCTGGAGAGCCACGGAGATAAAAACATAACTCAGAGTGGGGATGGGTGGGGGTGGGCAGTGCTCACACTTCATGTCACTGGCCTACAGCAGCACTCAGTCAAATGCTACAGTTTTCCCCAACTACAGCATGGCACAAGTGTCCTGACTTAGGAAAAGAAATAGTTACAGTGGGATTGAAATTAGTGAAACCCAATGTAATTGATAACAATGGCTACTGCTGTCAGATGGGGTTGAAGTAAATGGAATTTCTTGGCTACCTACAATCACACTGCACTCACCAGTTTTCTGTCAGCCTTCAGGAACTTCGGTGAATTAGTAATTTCCCTGTGAGAGGTTAATGAAGCGAGTCAGTGGGACAGGCAGTCTGAGACACACCAAAGGGTGGCCAGACCTCTATCAGCTTCAGGAGTCCTGGAGTGCTGACACTATTTAAACAGCAAAAATCTGCCTCTCTCAAGTTCTGTTTTATCTCTTTCGTCCCTCAAGAAGAGGTTAAAAAGCTGTAGTGCCAAACAAAATTAGGCTGAGATCAAAGCGCAGATCTATGCAAACTGTGATGGACATGATATGCGGGAGAACATTTGGATCAGAGATTTAGGTATATTGAACATTTGCTGTCTGATTTAGCAGTTTGATCTGTCCTGAAAGAAAATTATTCTTTGGCATATTAGAATAAGAGGAAGAAAAAAAAGTGAATTTTGATGAATACAGCTGGGAAGAACCCCTGCCAATTCTCGCTCTCTTTTTTTTTCATTAACTCAGGTTTATGCAACAAGATGTGACAGTGCGTGTCTCTCTCACATGGTCAAAAGAGCTCTGCCAAGCTGACTGCCAGGGACAAAATGCAGGTGAACACACAAAACTGCTACAGGATTAAACAAAACTAAAAGGCATATTTAACCAAGGGGTGCACAGAATTGCCTGACCTACTGATTTAAATTCAGAGCAGCAAAGCAGGAAGCACAAATCCAGAAAAAGCCCTGCTTCATCTCAACACACATTCAGCATGCATTTGGATCTGCTGAAATTGTAGACCAGAACAACTCATGGAAACAAAACAAAAGAATCCCACACAGCTGGGAGAAAGGAAATTGTTTCACCAAGGCAGAGAAAGATAGCCCAGGTTTTAATATCTGTCATTATTACTGTCATAACTATTTCAGCTAAGATCATCTTCTTTGCAATGACTTTGTTGCACTGGAGAAGGCCCAGAATTCAGGGTTGCCAAGTGCTGATGCTCGTTTTGATGGGAATGCCAGATTATTTTACTCCTGGAACAATTTGCTATGGCTTACTCCATACTAATTAATGCTACTTGCAGGAATAGGCAAATCCTGAGGTGTCTGGGCAAAATTATACTGGGCTACTGTTTGAGCAGCATTAAGAACTGCAGCTACAAGGTATTGGATTTCCTGGTCAGCAGGGGACATGCTCAGGCAAGCCAACATACATGAATGGCTTCTCTAAATCGGCTTCTCCCTCTTCTGCTTTAACCTTTTCTTCTTTTTTCTTCCCCTAAGCCCAAATAGCTCAGTGGTTCCCCACAGGAGCAACCTCTCTAGCCAGGCTCTGCCCTCTTTGACCTGGGACTCCATTCCCTTTTCTCACTTCTCCCAGTGGAAGTTCCTGGCAAGGGCTGAGAGGTCAGTCAGAAAAGGGAGGTGCCCACTCTGAAGCCCTCTGCTTTGCTCCTGGGACAGGAGGAGCCAGCAGTGGAAGTTCTATGTGCACCTCCTCTCTCAAGGAGAGCAAATTCCGAGCACTTTTGCAAGTTGTCTTATAAAAAGGAAATTATCCTCATTTTCCCCTCTATCCCCATCCTGAGGGGGCTTTGCAATTAAAAGCATGATTGCATTTTGTACCCAGAGAGGAGGAGCGGAGTGGGGTGTGGGGAAATTGCCATGTACCATAACAGATGGTTTAAGTGCGGTGATTACAAAATCCTGAAGTTAAAATAGTTTAATTACAAAGTCAATACTGCCTCCAAGCTCTGCTAAGCCCCCAGTGTAAAAACAACAGACGGTATAGTGCAAACGGTAGGACAATATTTAACCAGAACTTTGCATTAGCTACTGCAGTACAGCTCTCCATCAGGCCTTCAGCAAACTGAAGATTAACTGATTTTCCCAGCCTCTATTTGTTAACCATCTCTGCCTCAGTATCAATAGGCAGCTCTGAGAGAGCCACAAACAGCCCCAAGGAAACAAACTGCAATACTATACTGCACACAGAGCCTCAGCAGGGTTGTATGTGAAGCCCAGTATTTCAAGGGTACCTAAGAGAATTATTAGCATCTTGTCAGGAATTAATACAAAGGTAAAAAAGAGGAGCAGATAGAGGTATTTCTACATAAAATGAAAGTAGAATTCAGTGAAATACATTTTTTATGTGCTGGATTTTATTGGAAAAAAAATGACAAGACATGGGCAGGCACAGGGGAAGAAAAAGCTGGGAATGATCTCAAATGGCCCGTACTTGATCTTTCACATGCAGGGAAAGCAGCAGCTCTATAGAGCAAGTTGTAAGGAAATGTCACTAAGCTGTGCTCTTGCAGCTGAGAGCCTTGGGGCTGTTCTTAGCCCAGTGTGTACATATGCTGCATATTCTTTACCAGTGACAAACCCTCCTTCTGTTGGCCTGTATCCCTTATAAACACCCAGTCAAGCATGGGGCCAGGAGAGTCAGAGGAAGCCTGGCTCCACTTTGTTAGCAATCTGCTAAAATCCAGACCCATCTGCCTCCATCATGACACAGCACGAGGTGTCCACCACCCCTGCTGCACATGAAGCGCTGTGAGGAGCTGCTCACCTCCTGTCTGGGTGGGTAAATCAGGAACTGGGCAAGCTGGAGACAGGAGACATAGGCCCATGAAAGTAAAAGCCAAAAGAGACACGTGGGACATCAACACTTTTTCTTATCACTTATGACCCCCGGGCAAAATCCAGAAGTAAAACAAGAGGGAAAATGGACTCCAATAGTGATACTAAAACATGGAGAAGATCTCATAACTGTGATTCCCCCCTTATAATTTTTATTGCAGGGTTTGAGAGATGAAGTCTAACTTTGGGTGTTTAGGATCATAAATGCAAAGTCAAATAGAAGCTTCTAGTGGCTGATTTGTTTCTCTGGGGTTCTTCATAAGTAATAGCATTTGGATCAGAGAGCTGCACTGCCTAAAATGAGGGGAAAGGAGACACTGCTCTATTTAAGGGAAGATCCTCTGTAATGATAAGGTGGAAAGAGGAAACTTTCCTAGGAGCTGATCCTTCAGGTTGCTGTATATTCCAGTCCAGCTTTTAGGAAGTTAACTTTACATATATGAGTAGATTCATTGACTTTCAATTAAGACTAAGTGCATGTTGAAGTGCTTCTTTTCATTAGAGTGGAAACAATCCTCTTTAATAACAGAAAAAGCCCCATAAATGAATGTTCTGGTGGAAATCACAGCATGAATGGCATAGCAGTGACAACACAAAACCAGCTTGAATTATTTTTATGCATGAATAGAAAATGCCTTTTTCTTTTGCTTGAATATGATAACAAATGGTTTTGTTATTACTGTAATAGCAAATAGCACTTTAAAGTATATTGGAGAGGACTTGTGAATGTCTAGTAATTTCTTTAATTCTCAGGTTTGCCTCTTTTTTTACCCTAAGCAGGTACTTGTAATGAGGAAATCAAATAAATAAGGCATGGTCACAGCCTTATTTTAAAGATTTTCTAAAAATCTTCTCTTGGGGCAGAGCCCATGAGTTTGTATCTGAGCTCATCCTCTCCCCACAGAGAGGCTGGACACAGTTGCCATGACTGCTCTCAGGATAATCCTGTTTTTAAACCAGTAGCTCTTTAGTGATGCTCTCACCTCTCACCCAGAACCACAGGGACTGATGCTCAGTGCCCAGTTCTGGGAGCAGGACTCTTCTCTGTCAGGAGATAAAGTACACCCTGAGCACCCTTTCCTGAACAGATTCCTTTAGGGAAAAGCTGTGAAGTGAAAGCATTTCCTCTGTCTCCTCCTGAACCCCAACAGGAGCTAAGGATGGAGGCTGTCTTCTGTGAGGAGCTGATTCCTACAGGTGTACATTATTTAGACCCAATAGATAAAAACACATAGGGGCTGGGATACCAAAAGTCCAGCTGGAGTTTTGTACCTAAGAGGTCCTCATCTCTCCTGCACTGGCAGGGAGACAACAGACACTGTTTCTTTGTCCCAGTATCACACCAAATATCCACTTTTTGGAAAGGGCCTGGTGTCCTGAGGAGGGCACAAGAAAATAGGTCATTTTGAATGATTTCAGCTTAGGTACTGCTAATCAGAGGCATGCTGGGAATACTGCAGTATTCGGCTGGGAATTTTGGCAGTTGTCATGGCTAGACAAGCACAGCCCCAGGAAAAGCATGCCAACATCACAGTTATGATGTGTTTCAAGAAGCACAACTCTTTGGGAGAAAGTGTGTCTGGTGGTGGATTATAGCAGTGCTGCTAAACCAGGCTGTCCAATGGTGGCTGTTTCAGACAATGCACATTCAGGATATGCCACATTAAATGTTGCTTTCAGGAGGAATTTAATGAGTAAATTAGGCAGAATTCAGTCCTGATGACTGGAGTTTTGACTTTACACACTCACAGAAGAGGGGAGTGAGCAGCTCCTCACAGTGCTTCAGGGTGCAGCAGGGGTGGTGGACACCTCATGCTGTGTCATGATGGAGGCAGATGGGACTGGATTTTAGCAGGCTACACCTGCAGATTTCCATTCTTTGTGGCATCTCTGTGCTCTGAAGTCAGCTGATTTCACTCCAAATTCTTTGGCAAGACTTTGGACACAAAGTGCTGGTGGCACAGGGGCTGTGGGTGCTGCCACAGCTGTTATTGGTGCTCTCAGAGTGCTTGGTGGCACTGCTGGGGATTCCAGCCCTGCTGTTCTGGCGGCCCCTGGGGCACAGGGACCAGGAGGAGGAGGAAGAGAAAGACAAGTGGTCACCACCCAAAGCTCGCCCTCTGAAAGTCTGGAGGTGAAATGGCAGTGCCTGAAGACTGAAATCTATCTGTGCAGCTCACAGAGGAAGATGCATTTTAAAAAACTAAGCAGGAGGAATGCTGTTGTTGTAGACTGACCTTTCTTCCTCCCAACAAACATTTACCCAGGGTTGTCTCATGACTGGTCAACTTTTGTAATCCATTAGAAGGTGATGCTGTTGCATGACATGATCAAACACCAAACACAGCAGAAAGGCCATAACTATATCTAAAAAGCCTTTGCTTTGTCAAAGCCTTTCACTAATGCTAGCAACAAAATTATTGAGGTCTGTAATGAGCTGATCTCTTGTTAAATAAGCCTCCTTATGAGAGTGTTAAGCTTTATATCTGCTTTCAAATGAAACACTTTGGATTTATTAATGTTTCCTTTCCTCTCCAAATTTCTTTGTTGAGTAGAGGTGGCAGAGGAAATGTACTGGCAACAGTAGGATGTGAAATATAGTTTAAAATACATTAAACATATGTTGATGGGGCCATTAGCAGAGTTTATAGATACCACCACCTGTCTCTTATTCCACTTGCCATTACTTTAGTGACAGAAATCATACTGTAAGAGAGGTGGTGTACTACCATTAAATCTTTACTCCTGTGTCAGAAGAACATAGCAGTAAATTCATGCCTTATTGCTAATAAGCATTTTCAGTAATGGTTCACTTATTGAGCCATATACTTTTATTTATAAACAAATAAACCTGAATAAAAGAGTAGAGCGGTGCCTAAGAATAAATACCCCTCTGAGTTTGGATGCAAAAGAGTCTCTTAATATCTGAGAGAGAAACGCTTTGCCACTATAAACACTCGGCGGGGCTTTTAATGCTTTGCTTGTTCCTTTCAAGCCAGCAAGTGTGGTCTTAGAGCATCACTGCCAAGGGTATTCTTGGACCCACCACATGTAGGGTTTATTGCCTTCGTGTAAAACAAAAAAGAAAACTATTAAGGAAATGCAAACAAACCCTCTCAAAAAAAAAAGTAATAAAATAAAACTGAGATAAAATAAAGAAAAATGAGTTGATAAATAAAGGGAAGGGAAAGGAGCGCTGACACCGCCTCGGCCCTGGGGTGCCCCCTGGCGGGCGCGGAGGGGCACTGCCGGCCCTCGCAGGGCGCGGAGCGAGCGCGGGGCGGGCGCGGTGCCTGCTTGGGGCGGGATGCAGTGCGGAGTGCGGGGAGGGAGCGATGACTGCTTGGGGCGGGATTTGGTGCCTGCTTGGGGCGGGGTGCGGTGCGGAGCGCGGGGCGGGATGCGGTGCGGAGTGCGGGGCGGGAGCGAAGCCTGCTTGGGGCGGGATGCGGTGCAAAGTGTGGGGCGGGATTTGGTGCCTGCTTGGGGCGGGATGTGGGGCGGGGTGCGGGGCGGGCGCGGTGCCTGCTTGGGCGGGATGCGGTGCGGAGTGCGGGGCGGGAGCGGTGCGTAGCACAGTGTGGGGCGCGGTGCGGGAGGGGAGAGAGTGAGTGAGATTGGGCGCGGTGGGGGACGCGGTGTGCAGTGAGATTGGGCGCGGTGCGGGACGCGGTGTGCCCACGGAGCTGGCGCGGTGCGGAATGGGTGGGGTGCGGGAGGAGCGCGGAGCCCGGAGCCGTCATTCTGGAGGAGGTTCGGAGTGCCGCTCACGGCCCGCAGCGCTGCTTCTAAACCCACGGTGAGAACAGTGCTGTTTCTAAACCCACGGTGAGAACCGTGCTCCGCCTGCCGGGGAGCGTCAATTGCGCCCGGGTGCCGGCGTTTGCCGTCTTCCCGAGGGGACCACCCAGTGTTTGTGCGGCAGGGGAAGTCACAAAAGTGTCCTTGGTCTCATGGTTAAAAGGGACGCAACAAGGCAGTCACCCCACGGGAAGAAAAGAGGGGCACGAGTGGCGGGAAGGAAGGAGGCTGGTGCAGCCCCATGGAGCCTCAGGGAAAAGAGAGCGATGCCGAGTCTCAGTGCTGAGGTGGGGAGAGAAGAGACCGGGCAAAGACCTGTAGGTGTTGAAGTTGTATCTGCTGGGCAGACTGAGGAGAACCCTTCTCAAGAGCAGCTCTGGGCAGCTCTGCTCCTCCTGCGACCCCAGCCTCGGTGGCACTGCCCGTGGGTGCCCTCTGCACAAGCACTCATGGCAAACAGAGCAGGGGTGAGGAAAGGGATGGGGTTCCTTGCACAGCACAAGTCCTACACAGAGCAGCCAAGGGAGCTGGGGTTATTTACCCTGGAGAAAAGAAGGTTTGGGGTGACCTTATGTTTCTCTACAACTACCTGAAATGAGGTTGTAGCGAGGTAGGTGCTGGTCTCTTCTCCCAAGTAACAAGCAATAGAACAAATTTAGTGGTAAAGTGGTGAAGCCGGTGGTGCTGTGTTCAGAGATGGATTCAATGATCTTAGAAGTTTTTTTCAACACAAATGACTCTCTGATTCTACTGTCCTTTCTGGAAAGAGGAGGGGAAATGTTGCTAGCCTTTGCTCTAGTGGGCTTTCATTAGGGGAAGCCTCACGTTTGATCAGGAGGTGGCAGCACAGTTCTGGAAAGCTCGAAAATTCCCCCACCAACTCTCCCTGTCAGCAAAACCTCAGGACTCGGAGGGAAGCAAAGCACCCTTCTGCCCACTGGAAGAAGAATTTAAAAGGGCGACCCATGCATGTGCGCTGCAAGTACTTGAACTGAACTGCTAAGAACCCAGTTAAAGATCTAAACAGAAATTGATACTGTGCATCAGAGTTCCTAAGCATGATGAGGCACACTTCTCACTCCAAAATGTTGCAAACTTTCACAAGAGAAGAAAAAATCTCCCTCAAGATGAAGTGGCAAAGATAACACTGGAGACTTCATTGTTTCAGTCCTTTTAAGAGTTTATATGGAAGTGTCCACGTGTCACCAATACCAACAGAAAAATAATACTGTTAAATGCATCTGTCCTGTTTTCCAGCATAAGCCTTAAATGGATAAAAAAAGGTAATTTAAAAATTTGTTAGAGTGATAAGCAGGGCTTTATGTCAGACCCACAAAGAATCTGCTGCTTGATGCAAACCCAGAACCAAACCTGTAGAAAACATGATGTAGCTGAAAAGTCAAACAAACCTGAGCAAAACAAAAATTGCTGCAAGTGAATTATTTCTGACTTATTCCTAGATGAACTTTCATTCAGGAGGTGCAGGCAAAGGTGTTAATATCAAACCATGTATTCTGCTTCTCTCTGGCCCCAGACTCAGGCTCGCTCAATCTGTGATTGAGGAATTCCCACTGACCTGCAGGTGTTGCCAGGAAAAAAATTTGTAATTCATTAAGTGGTGCTGAAAGGTTTTGCTGGAAGTGCCATCATGTTGACCATGTCAGCATTTTCTAGAGCTGCTCTACCTGAGGCCTTACAAGGGGAGATGCTATTGAAAAAGCTGTTTGGAGTTAGTTTGGCACCATCTCTTTCACCCTTGCCAGATTCAAGACCTTCTGGTATTCACTGAATATACAAATCAGTGCATGTAACCCCTCTTTCTGCACTCCAACATAGTCGTGGATCCATTGAATTTTTGACACTTTATTTAGTATTGGAAACATTCAAGGGATGTAACAAATGGAAATTTAAGGTTTAGCCAGATTGTATCAAATGTTGGTATTGGAACATCAGTGAAGCTCAAACAAGTTTCATTTGGCAGGACAATTGCACAAAAGCATTTGATGTTGAATCACAAGCTATTTTCAAGGTTCATACACACAAAAGGGTTGAAATATAAGCAAATTAAAGCCCCAGTATTAATGAAAAATGTTCTCCTTTCCTTCCCACTTGCCAACTATTTAACCTAGTCAGGAGAAAAATTCACGTGGGATTAATTGTATGGAGCCAACCTCGGGTTCCTCCTGAGTTTCCTTGAAATAAGGTATCCTTTGCTTCCCATCCTGCATGGTTTGGTAATGCAGCTGCACATTGTTGAAAAATTGCCACAATTCATGGCGGGATGGCTGCGCTTCAGCAATGAGAGAAGTTATTTGGAATACATATGTCTATGTTTGCATGCTTGTGAAGCTTGCATGTCTGGCTTGTTAAGCTCCAGGAAGCTCCCTGATGGACAACACCATGATATACAGTGGATGGCAACCAAGCCATGAACCTGAGTTTAAAGAGGCTGATCCTCAGCTCTGTGAGCTCCAAAGGAACGTTGGGATACTTTTGTAATTCAAAAGGCTAAAATGTCCTGTAGAGTAGAAAACCATGTAGAAGATGAAGAGGTGAAAAATTCTCTTCACAGCCAGTGACCCCTGTGTTCCGTGTGATGGGGGGATCATGCCTTAGAGCCTGGTGGCCTCAGGGTGCTCCTGTCTTTGCACAGAGCACCAGCAAGAGATGTGACCATGACGAGCTGGCCAGAGGCAGCTCCTGCCACCACCCTTGTCCCCTGTCCCTGGCTGTGCCCGAGCCAGGCTGGGCATGGGTGGGCGCAGGGGGCAGCATGCCCAACTGCTGTTACAGGCATTTTTCTGAGGTTTGAGACTCACTTCCTCCTCCTTTCTCCTGCCATGTGATAAGGGGGGAGTGTTGGGTCTGGCGGTATAAACACCTTCTGTTTTGGAGTAGGATTAGAAATGGGAGGGAAAAGCAGAGATTTTGGCTGTAATCTCAGTGCTCCAGTCTTTCTTGGGTGTGAAGGCACATCCCTGCACAAGTATAACACAGGAAAGCAGAGGGCTCAACAGGGCCTGAGTGGCACTGCTGTACATAAAGATGTGGTGACCAGGACAGGAAAGAGCTGGGGCTCATTCAGATCCACAGTGAATTAACTAAACCTGTGCAAGCCAAACTCACAACTTATGTAGGCTGCAGCCCAGGAACATGATCAGCACATTTGCTCAGCAGCCGTCTAATTGCAAGCTGAAAAAAACTCTCCTTACAATGTGTAGTGGCTGGCACTGACGCAGAAAGTGTTTGTGCTGGTTTCATTTGGCCCTGAAAGAAATGTGTCTGCCTCTCAGGTGCACTCCTTCTGTGAACACTCTTGGTGCCCTTATGCATGAAGGCCATGAGAATATCATTCAGCAGAAGCCTGATCTTTCTCCATCTTTTTATTTAAACACAAATGATGGGTCCAGGAGCATTTTTAAACTGATACAATGAAGGCCTGCTGCAAGAGGCCAGATGAAGGTGGACACAAAGTGCTCCTGATCATAAATCCTCCCCACAATGCTGGATTTGTCCCCAGTGCAGCGGAGGGGCTGCGCAGCACCGCTAGCCATCGGCACGGAAGCTGGGAATGGAAAACAATTTTGACATTGGCAGCCTGGAGTCCTGCCCTTCTCAAACACATTTGATGTTCATACATGGTCTTTTGGCTGCTGCTGCTGGGGACCATCTGTTGGGATGGCTTCGTGCCTGATCAAATGGTGGTATGCCAGTTTCACTGGGACATGAAATACATGCCAAACAAAACGCGTCTGGTTTTACTTCTATTACTCTGAATTCAAAGCACATGCTAATACTAATCCCCATTTTAACACCATTGTGGTGCCAGTTAAACCTTCATTTTTTCCCAGTGTCTGCCAGGTTTCTACAACACACTAAGGAACTTAACAAAATCCAGCAGAAATTGTCACTGCCGATTTCACATGAACAAGGGCACTGTCTGCAGGAATTTGGTGAGAAGTGTTAGCCCTAACAGCAGAGTGAATGCATGAGTTTCCTATAGATATAATACAGGATTCTTTAAGGAGTTGAACTAGGACAATTCTTTGAAAATTGCCTCTGAAACCCCAGCCAACTCTCATAAAATTTTCTGCCCAGTGGAAATATGATTTATCAATTTAAAAGTGTCCCTGAAAACAAAGCATAGTAAAAAAAAAAAAGCCTCTGACAACTGTGTGAAGTCTTTGAGTAGTATGTGAGTACTGAGATGCTCTAAGCCCATTTTCTTTTCAAAGTGCTGTGAGTTCACTGTAGCTCCAAGCCTGATACACAGTAAAGTCTTCTGTGCTGCGGCTGGCTTTGCTGTCTGGGTTTGTATGACTAACTCCCTGTGAATGTTCCACATACAGAGAAGTGTGTTCCTGACCTCAGCCAAGATGAATATTATTGTCAAAGCTGCCATCATTGCAGCTACTGTGGGTTTTCAGATTCTTCCGGTGTTTGTGGGGAAAATCCATCTGCTACAGATGTTCCCTTGGATGATGGATTTTCTCCTCTAGTCCCATAATGGCTCAGGAAAACCTAAGGAAACATGCCCTGATGGGATTCCCTTTGCTCCTCATCCTCCCTCGGCAGTGCAGTGCTAAGAGGCTGGAGATCTTGGTTACATTCTTCCCCATCCTTTTCCTCCATCTGCCCCTGCAGGGGGAGATGATAAAGACTCAGTGCTGGCCTCCTCAGACCAGATCCCACTCTGTGCAGGATTCAGATGTGCCAATTGAGGTTCCCAGTTTTTGGAAGTGCTGGGACTTATTCAAGGGTTTATTTCCTACATTCCTAGATTCATTATTATTTAAAGCACTTAATTTTGTTAATAAAATAACAAATTTCTGAGTTATTATAATTTAATAACCTAATTAACTTCTTAATCACTTTCCTTACATTGTCATCTTGTGTATGCCTGAAATAAAAGTTATTATAGAAATGTGAAAAAAATTGCCATAAACAGTTAAGGAAGGTTGGAGAATGTGCAAGTTTATGAATGTCATTTAGCATTGTACTACCAGAAAGAAAAAGTATTCTTTGAAATGCTCAAGTAATATGGCAGGGCCGGGAGCATAGGCCAATGAGTGGCATGTGGACCGGCCATAAAATTAAAAATAAACTTAAGAGTAAATGTGCAGCTAAATGCAGACTGTGAGGATAGGATGTGAACTTCAGCTATTTCCTGGAGCTAGTGTGGTTCCAAAGTTTAACAGCTTTAGCCTTTGGAGACCTGGAGGCGTGCATACTTGTGTTCAGTTTCTCCTCCTTTCATCTCCCCCCACTCGGAGCCCTCCCAGCTCCCAGCTGCCCTGCTGTTCCATCTCTCCCTGCAGAAGGACACTCACTCCTGCTGCCCTCTAACCAACACCCCACGTGGCTCTTGGCACTCAGCATCCCCCTGCAGCAGCAGGGCCTCCCTTCCCTCCCTCGTGTCCTTCAGCCCGCTGAGGGGTTCCCGTTTGCCCCCAAGGCTCCTGGATTGCAAAGGATTCACTGCCACCTGTGAGGACAATCCAGGAACAGCAGCAGGTACCTGGCCCAGCAGTGCCAGCCAGCTGCTCTCAGGGCATGCTGGCCAATGCCTGATAGTGAAGATTTTTATTCTGTGCAATTGTGGTGTTTGGGCGCTCTTCTTCCACACACAAATTGTTATCATACTGTGGTTTTTCCCAAACAAATGTTTCTCTGTGTCAAAATTCTGGTGCTACCTAATTGAAATTTATTGAAAATATATTGACCATTGCAAAAGGCTCAATTCTGGGAAGCAACAAGCTCCCAGGACTGAGACCTCAGTGGACACATTTTTTTTCCATGAAAAAAAGAGGCAAAAAAAAAATCTTAATATGCTCTTGGGTCTCTATTTTCCTTGACCATAGAACCTTAAGATCTTGGTAAAAATTGGAATGATAGAGGAAAAAAATTGTGTCTGCTTTATGTGCAACACAGTCCACCTTTACACTAATTTTCTAAACACATTATCCTCCAATATTATTTTATTCCAAATGTGGTGAATAGCATAGCGGTGCATATTAAAAAAAAACAAGATGAATAAACATATACAGTATTTGTAAATGTTTCTGAGAATTTTACTTGTATGAAGGATTTTCAAGTTCCCCCAAAATAATTTCCTCTTTGTGCTGTAAGTCTGAAAAGACAGAGAAATTAGAGGCCCACACAAGGAACAACACCAGGTTTTGGGCTCTCCTTTCCTTTTTATCTGGTAATTAACTCAATGAAGGCTTAATTACAGACTGGTTTTTGTGTGTAATGCCTTAATGTTTCTGGATCATTATCATGCAGCTACACTGCCACTGACCCCTTCAGGCTTCACCACTGCTCTCAGCTTACAAAATTATCAATCCTGCAAATGATCTACCAAACTGGTGCCCCTGAGGGGAAAATCCCACTAGTGGCCCTGTGGTAATAAGTGAAGCAGTTCTCAAAACAAAGGGGCAAGAAGTAATCCTGTATTTGGAGTAGTGATTGGAGTTTCATTTCTTGAAGTAACTCTTCATCTGTACATTCAATCCTCACAACGTTTCAGAAACTGGGGCTAGCTGTCACTTCCAGAAGAACATTATCACCTGTGAAGAAAATGGGACAGCTGGGGACAGCTTCACCTGCAGTCTGGGGAGAGCTTCCTACCAGGAACTGAAGGGTGGGAGGAGGGAAACCAGAGACTTTTTTAACTATATTATTCAGTGTGCAAAATCTTGAAAAAGAAAGTATTTTGTAGATTAATTGTTTGAGGAAGTGTTTTGTAAATGAATTGTTCC
The DNA here is from genome assembly GCF_028769735.1 of Zonotrichia leucophrys gambelii. NCBI lineage: Eukaryota > Metazoa > Chordata > Aves > Passeriformes > Passerellidae > Zonotrichia > Zonotrichia leucophrys. Next base: position 41,581,436 of record NC_088172.1, read on the forward strand.
TCTGAGGTGATCTTTTCTTTTACAGTGCTTTCATGAAATGTTGGTGAAAATAGCAGCTTTGCTGAGCATGTTAATAACACCAGTTTGTATCCTGCAAACCATTTCATGGGTCACCAGCTAAGATGGAGTTCATTAAAAGACAATTTAAGTTCTTCTGCAGTCTAAGCAATACCAGGGGAAATCCAAGGTAAGACAATAATTTCATGTTATCAATTAAAACAAAATTGTCTGAACAGTCTTAACTCTGCTTTAGTGTGCATACACATTGTGGCATAGCCTTGAAGTACATCCCCATGTGCTGCTTCAATTCCACACCAGCAGGGTTTTCAGCTGATTCTGACGGGATGATGAAGGGCCATTCAAAATATTCAGTTTTGTACATAGCCTTCAATGCCTGGCCTTTTTCATACTACACTGCAAACTACAGTTCTCCAGCACAGGATTCATCTCATTAACTTTAAAAGTCATAAGCCCTAATTATGTAGCCTCTGTAGGCACTCTGTACTCCTTTCTCCAGAGGGTGATTCATCTGACCTATTTTAGACAACCACTCACAGTGAAATGTGTCTCTTGATTTACACAGTTGTGTTTCCTGTGAAATGATTGAATCCTCAGCTTCAAATCAAGCACTAACGTGATCTAGGATGATCAAATTGGTTTTTGTCAAAATTTTCCGAATTCCTTGTCTAAAGAAAGTTAAGTGAACTAATTCCTTGTTTCCTGAAACGGTGAATTAATTCCTTGTCTCCTGAAAACTAGTGAGAGTTTAAGACAACCTATAAAGTTATTAGGTTAATTAAAAAGGTAAGTGAGTGTAAAGAAGACAACAGGCTTTAATAAGAGAGCTGATGAAATGATACAGAGAGGTCTTCTGAACACTAGTTGTTGCTGTCATTTTTCAAACCTGGATCACTTGCCATAGCTTTCTTCTTCAGTAAAAAATGCTCAGTTCTTTCAGCCAACAGAACTGCCCCCAAGATTTAGCCCAGCCTGCAGCAGACTGGCTGTCCTTTTTAGGCTGCCCCTCTCAAACTGTGCATGACTCAGCTGCCCATGTGCCAGTATGATCCTACTGAAAGGGATCCTACCCTTTCAGTTAGTCTGGAAGTTCACTGTTGAAAAGACTTTCTTTTACTGTCAGGTTTATTCTTTGCATGTATAACAGGTCTGTTCTTCATTCATCTGTGTTATAGTACACTTTGGTTTTGCATTATACAGAGTTAGCAACACTATCTGTTAGCACTGGCATTAAAAGTTTTGTGCAACATTTTGATATTTCACTCATTTATCTTTTACACACAGAAATAAATAGCATAGCTTTATTTCACATATTCATGCCTCATCTAATCTATTTATCAAGCAATAAGAGCTGAAAACTGTGGAGAAGTACCAGGTGATTCAGCAGAGAAAGTGTATTCCAATCCCTATGCTGGCTGGTGTATCATAAACCCCTGTCTCCAGCACACGCCTCCCAACCTGAGCAGGGCTGTGGGTGCTGGAGTGGTGTAAGCCAACTCCACCATCAGGCGTTACAGGCATTTCTTTCATTGGTGGGAAATATCTGGAAAATCTCTCTGCATTTTTGGCACTGTGAATCTTGTGCTTAGCCGCAAGTTAGAGATAAATTATAGTACATTCAGCTGCCATTAATTTTGAATTAGCAGGGTCATTTATATTTCTCTCTTTTTTGTTTCTTTCATATATATATCATTAAAGCTACAGATTTCAAAAGTTAGGATATATATTAACTGAGTATGCTTATTAATCCCAGGAAGATGATGCCTTCTATTCCATGGGATTTAGGCTTGTATCTGATTCAAACAGATTTGTGATGTGAAATGCTAAACAGTGCTGCTGGTGACTACTTTTACACAAAGGCCAGTGCTGGTACCTCATTTTTCTTGCCCTCACGCACTCTCCATTGCACTGGAAACTGCAAAAAAGTTGCACTGGAAACAAACAAGTGAAAAAAGCCACAGTGTTTTCTTCCATGGTTGGATGCCAGCAGTTGGCAAAATGAAAGCCTGGACTGAGAACTGAAGGCTTTTTCCATTCTCACTCCCTGCCATGCCAAAGGGGACTCATGACCAGCAGCATGCACGGGTGGAATCAGGTCTGACCCAGCTCTTTGTGTCCTTGACCCTGGGCTGCTCGTGACAGCCTGTGACACCAGGCTAGAGCAGAGCCCAGAGACAGGATGCTGACACTGCTTTCTGGTGGCCACTGTCAAAAACTGTTTAATTTATATGCTTTGCCATATGTGTGCAGCAAGTTCCCTTGGCCTCGTCAAGACACTGGCAGGGAAAGCCAAGTCATGTCCCTTGGCTTGGCTCATCTTTGGCAATTGTTCAAGCTTTCATCTTGCCTTGGAGTAGATGATATTCACTCACAGCAATCCCTTGTAAATGTTCACCCTTCAGAAGGCAGTGAGTGGTCTCTGTTAGTTTGTGCGGGTCCAGTTTGAAGCTGCTACATTTGAGGCCTGAGCACTTTCCATCCTTAAGGAAAGTATCATGGGACAAATGGGGAGGTCCACAGGTTCTGCAGAGCATTGGATTGAATGGAAAGCTTTTTTCCCATTCTAATAGTTTTCTAAATTACATCTTAATTTTCCTAAAAATGAGAGAGATGGCCTTGTATCTTAGAAAAGAATTAATAATGCTGTTTTGTGCTGGAGAAAATCCTCCTTCAAGGTGTAAACAATCAGGCAATGAGAATAATTCATCTCGGAGATCGAGCCAGGCAGATAAAAGACAGCAGACATATCCCTGTTAGTGCCAAGCTGACACTGAGGCAGCAGATGCTACCTCTCAACAGAGCTTATTAGACCATGCCCAACAGCATGTTGACATAGTTAGATGGTATCCCAGCTAATGGTATCTGGCCTGCTACAGCTTAGCTTATTGCAAAATCAAAGGAGCAGGCAACCACACAGGACCTGGTAGACGCAGCTAGACTCCAGCACTCTGGGTTTGTGGAGGGCATTTAACAGCAGCAGGGTGAGCTGAGAGCTCTGCTGTCCTTTGCACTTTGGAAAAGCCTCCCTCTTGACTGGCACACCAGTTCCCTGGGCTGTGGCTCTCTGCACAGCAGAGCATTTATTTGTTCTGCAGATGGGATGTTAGATTTGTGCACTGACCATGGACCAAGTGCATGCACTGGACATCAGGAGATCTCTTACACAGAGGGGCAGTCAGACCATTCAGCACCAGAAGTCAATTGAACAAAAACTGCAGTTTTAACCACTTTGTCCCTTCCTGCTGCCCCGTCTGTGTCCCAGGCCTGGGTGCCACTTTATGTTGGTGCTTACACCAGCGCTGCTTTTCCCATGGGACATGCCTTGTAGGTACCTGCTGAGACTTTCAATGTAACAATGGTAAATTATTGTTCAACTTTTTAATCCCAAATATTTTTTAACATTTATTATTTTAGCCAGGTCTCATCTTGCAGTGGTTGCTACCCAAAAATCTGTCATGCATCAAACTGTTCAATAATACCGTGACACGTAAAATCTAAAACTAAAATAAGGATGTTATGCATGTTTTACCTAGTAATGATGAATAATTTAAACTAATGTCTTCAACATTTTATGGAAGGGTATTTAAATAGTACAGAGAAGATAACCCCAATACTCTTGGAGATTTAATAATATTAAACAATTTATATATAAAAAGTCTCCATTTTATGGCTTCAGAAAAAGATTTTCTAAGTACATATCAGTGTTCTTTTGTTTAAAATGACATCCACAAGCCAAAAGTACAAGTTCCAAGTGACTAGTCTTATGGGAAGCTAACTCTGAGATGCAAGTGGTAGCAGTGTAATGGTGACTGCCATTGCAACTGCCTCAGGTGGCATGGCCTGTAAGCAGGGCTAGACAAGATGAAAACAAAATGTCTTAAAATTATTTATCTTCTTCCAGCCATTTCTGTTCTTGACCAGTGACTGGCTCTGTTTGAAGTACACTCTTTGCAGAGTCTGCCTGTGAAGACTGTTCCAGAGACTAACAGATGCACTTTTCCATACAGATTATTTTTTCCAGTCTAGTCTTTCCCCTGTATTAATTTTTTTTGTTACTTCAAGGTTGTAATAATCTGCCAGAGAAAATAACAGCAGAAGTTCTGCAAGATGGAGAATGGAGAACTAGCAAAAAACACACAGAGAGAGCTACTGCTTGTAGCAGAACTAGGTAAAGGAAAGATTTTTTTTTTGTGAAAACAGCAGTCAAGTGTGCCCTACTTATCATTCTGTCACCTTTTCTCTGTGAGTCACAAGTTGTTTTCTTTCTGGAGCTTCACTTCCTTTACCTCAACAGTGAGAACAAGCAGAAGGCCTAGGACAGTTTGACTCACAGAGCAATGAGATCGTTTCACACAAGGGATTCCCTGTGTCAGTGGGCATCAAGGAAACCAACGCCCAGCTGCAGTTCATTACCAAGTCAAGTTTTTGGACAAAAATCACCACTCTGCCCTACCATGGGCTGTCTCTACAGGGACAAGTAGCCAAGAACTGGACCTCATTGTCACTTGTTTTCCTGAACATAAGTCCCAGAAATCAATTTTTTATTATCTCCAACTCATTCTTTCCAAGTTTATATCTTTCCTAGGCACATGTAATTTCAAAATACTTTGTTCATTTTTGAGTCATTGAACTTTTACAAGACTAATTCAATAGTATGAGGCATGAAAAGGGCTGGTTTATATACTGCAATATCACAAACCACCTGTATGAACTTGACTCAGAACCAGACGTTCTTACTCCTACAGGTCATTTAAAGGCACATCTTTACAGGCCTAGTCTTTGATACACTTTTTGTTTGATACACTTTTATGACACATATGATGCCTTCCAAAACGAGCAGTCAGGGTGAAAACATAGCTGTTGAGATAGTAAATGTAGCATTCACTCCTCAAAGTTATGAAAACATAGTGTCAAAGGGCAGATGAAATGACAGTGACCTGAAATAACAGGAAGCTGGCCTCAGTTGTAAATCTGGCAGGGGCAGAGGGTGATGGTGATGGAAGCTTGTGAGCTGTATCCAAAACCATGAAATATAGCCCTGCCCCTGAATAAACTGGAAGACATATTTCAGTCTACAGCAAGTCAGAGTTCAAGCATCAGTGGCCTTCAGAACCTCTGTTCAGACCTTGTTCAGATCCAAATACAGAAGATTTGGAGTGATCTTTTTACTCTACTGTTAAGTTTCATTGGCACCTATGTCTTTTCTTCTGTGCAGCTGTGGGCTTTCCCCAACAGAGTCACTAGCGTTCATATTTCCCTTGTGGAAAATGGATATGAGAGAGTAAACTCTTGCATTAACTTTAGCCTTCACCTGGTAGTCTGGAGGAGAGTGCTCAAGAATCCAAACTTTGGCATTTCTTTTTTCTTTGCCTTAGAACATGCAAGGTTTTGTGAAATCTGTTCTGCAAAATGGCTGGCAAAAGGTGAAAGAAAATCACGAGGAAAAACAAAGAAATGCGTGAAGTAAAACCAGAGTCATATAAGAAAGAATTTACTTGAACCTGGGAATCTGATTTATTCCATTAGAGAAGAAAAGGGAATGAGTGCTCTGTATGGAAATATTGCATGCCCTGATGCTTTACAGGGCACAAGCATTTCAGAGATTCACAGGTGCCTGCATCCAGCTCAGACCCAATGGCAGCAGTAATGGGGATTATCTCCCTTTGCCCAGTACCTGCCACCCATTTCCTTAGTGGAGAAGGACTTTCTGGAGGGATCACCAAGGAAGACAGTGTGGAACACAGGTCTGTTCCTTTTCATAATCAGTATGATTTCCATATTAAAAGCTGTGTCTAAGGAAGCTTGATGGCAAAAGTGCTAGAAGACAAGTACAGTCTGACTGGAAGATTGAGTTAGATCTCCTCTAAAACTAACAATTCTTCTAAATTAATCATTATGTGAACTTCTGGCTGCCTTCAGGCACATCAAAAACATCACAAATACATGGATCTGTGATATACTGAGGCCAGTCTAGATGCTGGCTCTTCACTGCCAGCTTTCAGCCAGAGCAGCCAGCAGGTGGCTCAGCCTGGCCATGCAGCAGCTGGGTGCCAGGAACCTGAGAGAGACACCTAACAAGAGAGGAGGACAGCCCGACTCCTTCTTCATCAGTGGCTCACAATGTTAATTGGTAGTGAAACTGCACCCCAGAAATATCTGTATGGAGTGATGTGGGGAGCTGATGAGTCCATACTTGGAGATAGATGACTCTTAATGGGGCTGAGCTGTTGCTCACAGCTGTGGTGCTCATGCCAAGGTCTTCTAAAATTGCAAGTGATTGTTGTTTTTGGTCTGATGCTAAGTATCTTTGTTAAAAATCTTTTTTCCTCTGGTGCGCCTGCCCTGGATCCCCAGTCTTCTGAGGATAGTCCATAGAGATTTTGGAGTTCAAGCTCAGTTTCATCATGCCTTGGTTGTTCACTGTGGAGGGACAGTGGCATTACCAAATGGAAGAGGTTTCATAGTCCTTCCCACTTCACTGCTTAAGTCCTATGGGTGTTTGTGCTGACAGACAAGAACTAGGCAGTAAATGGGTTATGTAACACCACAGAACAGGAAAAAAAAAAGAAAGGACACTGACATCCTGCTACATAAGGACTATTTCTAGTCTCGCCTCTTGGTTCCTATAGATCTCCTTAGAGGGGAGGACTGGGATTTCTTCCCTTGCAGTTCCAATGATTTCTGCCATGGTCGTTGGTAGGAAGTCACACAGCCCCCTCCAAGATCCTGCTGCCAAAACTGAAGAGTTTGTTATCTCCCTCTGTTTATGGGCAGGAGGATAAATTTGGAGAGAAGAATACGTTTGCTGTTCCCAGCAAAATTAACCCAGGACCGCAGTATAAACTGCTTTCCTTCAGCAGCTGTGTGCTTTTGGCTGGTGCTTGCTGGGGGCACAGCTGGAGGTCAGGCTGAGACACCAAGTTGAGTGACTGTGCCTTCTGGAAAGCATTCTCAATAAGATTGCTGTATTCCCACATTTGTATTTGAAAGATCTTTTGCACACTCACATTTTAAGCACAACCACAGTCAGTGCATTAATGTATGAGAGATTTACAGACCACACTTGAAATTCTAGTCTGCCCATTTTTAAAAAAACATATACTAAAAAAAAAAGTTAAAATTTTTGTGATGTGTGAGAAGATATGGACTTACATGCAATTTCTGTCTGGTTGTATTTTGATGTAGAGCCCACAGGTTGAACTTTCAGCCTTCTACTTGCAATCTTTCCTAACAGCCATCTGAAAATTAGAAAAGCATTGAACCCAGCCACCTTTGAACCACCACTGCTATTGTGGTGATTCAGGCTTTCCTTTGAAGATGCTGAAAGATCATACTCCAGCAGGAGAAAGATGAGACTCAGTATTTTTCCTGTAGGTCTTCACAGGACTCACATATTTGTTTCTGTATTGGTAGTGATTCATATCACAAATGCCTTTGTCCATTTCTCTCTTTCTGCTACAATAGCCCAGGTAATTAACTAAGTGAAGAGGCTGTCAATTAAACATTGATACTAATCTTGGCATAAAAGCTCCCTTGAGAAACACTGAGTTGGAACATATTTTACAGTGACACCACTGCCTTCATTCAGCTCACTTCTCAGACAATTAAGTGCTCCAAATGTTTGTGTGTCATCCAGGCAACATTAGTAGCATGAACGACCCCTGGTATAGATACAGTCCTGCAAAGAATGCCTGGAAATACAATGACTATTGTGACAGCAAGGCTGATTTTATCAACCAGGAGACATTATATAGTTAATTAATGCCAAGATCTTTAATGATAAGATTGTCAAGGACAATTAAGAAGATTATTATAAGTGTCCTTGGTAACAAGAATGCAGAACTGATTTTAGCTTACTTTCACTAAGTGTGGCTTAAAGGTCAGTTTCTCTGAAGTGTGAATACTTAAACATTCTTTGGAAAGATGTCATTATACATTAATCTCAGGAGGAAAACACATTTTTCTAATGTAGCTGTGCAGCACATGAAAATTAACGTGAAGTTCTTGCTAAGAAATTAAGGAAAAATATTTAAATAAGGAACTTCTAGCCAGTGTCACATCCTCAGCAGCAGCTCTGTTGAACAGGTCCATGTTCTGAGATCAAGTCGATGGAACAACTTCCTCCAGCTTCAGCCCACATGGTTCAGAACCCTGACCATGCAGTCAATAAATGGACAGCCCCTCCTCAGTGAGCCCTTTGGTGCTCAGTAACTTCTCCAGTTTTTTGTCTGCCCAAAATCAGATCCAGCTTTACTGTGTCTCACTCATGCACCACGCCAGAGGTTAAAGGACACTTGGCATAAAATCTCTCTGTGAGCTGGATAAGCTTACGGAAGAAAAGTTATACTGGTAGCACAGATTGCATCCTGAATGTTGAAATTAAGAGGAAAACTAACTTTGCCCGTTAGAACTGGAAAAAGGCGTACTGCAAGATGGCATTTCAGCCTCTTACAATGACATTGTATATGCAGGGCACTTTGTGATTTATGGTTTTAAGTGACTTCATGTAAGATAGAAATGGTTTTCTTAACTCCACCATCCGTTACATCTTAATTCAATATTTGGCCCCTGTCTGATGGCCAAAAACCACTGACTCAAAAATAAAGAAAACTCATTTGGCAATGTGAGAATATTCTGATCTGATGTTCTTCTGTGTGGTGGGGAAAGACTACAGCAGAGACCGGCATACCTGAAATTTGAATCTTCAAAAAGATTTTAGAATCTCCTAACAAAACTCAGAAATCAGCTTTAAGTATGAGTTGTTTGAGGAGTAGATGGTGACCAATAGATATAACTCCTCAGATATGAAAGAAATAATTGCTTAGAAAATATTTTCCTAGTTAAAAAAAAATATATGAACCTTTGATACATATATTTTAATTATAACCATTATAAGAGGGGAAGAAAAGGACATCTTTCACAATATACAGTTTTCATTCAGAGAAATTAAAGGAGTATCTAAAATGTCAGTAGCCACTTAATTAAAACTTCATATAAAGCATTAAAAAATACAATAGATAAATCCATGTCAGGCATCAGGTTAATGTAGAAACAGATGTTATAATTACGAATGGGACTCAGTAAAAATTGAGAGATTTAGCAGAGGCTGCTCTGCCATGTTTAAAACAAATAATTTTATAGCAATTATAACTAAAAACAATGAAACCAAAACAATGAAAGCAAAACAATGAAAGTATACCTAAGACTACCAAGAAATAATTATGTTCAAGATGACCAAGACTAAGACACTACAAGCTACAGAAATATGGTTAAAGGCAATCAGAATGTTTTCTGGCCTGTGGGTCATCTTAAACATAAAAAGCACTAATGTCACACTGTTTTGGTCAATAAATGCAACTGTTTTCTGACAGTATAACTTAGATTTATCCCAGCCATCTGATACAGCACCAAATGCCACACAGATTTTAAACCCCCAGTTTGCTCTGACCCTGTTCTGTTTGCCAGTGCCTGGTGTAATGGGTTGGGAAGCCTGGCCACCACCATAATGTAAAACAGGAGTTAACATATACAGCATGTGGCCTCGAAAGCTGCTTACCCACAATCTTGCTCACTCATCCCTGAGACAGTACAGACTTTTTTAAAAAGAATTTTCCAGAAGAATCAAGATCTGGTCCTTCCTTTTAACACAAAAAGGCATTTCTCACAGTGTAGAATACCACCATTCTGCAATATCATCAGATCTCAGAAAATATATTTTCATTTATTTAATAACTAATTATCTCCAGCTGAGACAATTGCTTTCCAGATATGAGTCCCACCAACATAAACACATTTACTGGGCAGGACTGTCATTCTCTAAACTGCTGCCAGCTGTGATGCTGTTTCTGCACCTCTTTGTTTTGGAGAGGTGAAGCCCAGTCATGCACTAGAACATGTGGCAGCTGAGAGCTCACCTCATTCTCCCCAGGCATTTACCAAAACCACAGCCACACTCACTCCCACAGCTGCATCCTTCCATCAGAGGACTGCTACTTTGCATGAGGATTGAAAAGCTGGGAACCACCAAAGGGCTCTGTACACAAGCTTGTCCAATTGCCCATTTGACAACCTCCTTTCCCCTTTCCTTCTTTTCATTCTCTCACACTGCAGATTTACTTCATGTCTCTCTGTCAGGTCCTAAGCTGATACTTATGGTTTAGGTGAGCCCAGGCTGTTGTACTGCAACAGAGAGCCACGGATTTCTGCACCAGGCTCCAGACCCGGGGGAAGAAACAGCACTAGGACATGTTGAAAGTCAAAACCGGGAGTTTGATAAATACCCATAAATGTTGATATTTGTCCATTACAGTTTCCTCTATTTCTCCTTTCCTTCTTTCCCAGTCATTTTCATTTGCTTCTCATCTTTCCGCAGCTCATCCCCACACAGAATTCTCTGGAGACTACTTATGGCTTTCTGTATAAAAAACAGTTGATTCGTGATCTAATTTTTAAAGGGGCCAAATGATGGTTTCACTACATGCACTACCACAACTGTCATTGAGCATCCTTTTACAGAGGTATCATCAAGTGCACCACTGAGAAGAGACTCATAGAGAGAAAATAAATAATATAATATTATATAATAAATAAATTAGCTCACTGGCTAGTGGCAATTACCACCACAGGGACCCAATTATCTGCTCCCACACTTGAGAATGTTTCTGAGTAAAGATGGGACTCAGTGAGTGAAGGGCTGAGCCTGGAAGCACTGCCACTTGCCGTCTTCCCACCAGAAGCTGTTGTGTAACTTAGTAATTTCAGAGCCCACTCTTCAATTTACTCCTCGTACTTGGAAAATTGAGAGGTTCATTTGCCTGTGAGAGATACAGAGAAATTTCAAAGCACCAGCAGTAGAAAAAATAATGCTCAGATCTTTTTTACTACACAGAAATAAATCTGTTTGCAGGAAAGTGGGAGGAGAGTAGTGAATAAAAAGCATTTTTGTACAACACTTCAAGTTCAGCATCAAAACTATTTTTCCATCAAGGATATACTTACATAGGCAGCGGCTGCTGCTCAGTCTGTATTCCTTAACTACTTTATAATTGCTTTATTATTAATCCATCACATTGCAGTTAAATGTCAAAGAAGTTGCAGTTCTAATTGTCTGTTCACACAGGACAGTTTTATTCAGTGGGTTGCATCCTGACAAACCAGTGGATTGCTTTTACTGGCTCACAAACTGGAGCACACAGCCTTTCTGATGCTGACACATTCCATCTGCTCCCCTTTAATTAACATCTAATATGTAAACCATCTAATACATGTAACGCTGCATAACAAGGGATTAAGAAATAGAAGGTAGCTCTTCATCATAAGGCTGTGTCATCTCGTGGGATCTCATTACGAGCAGTAAATGGTACCAAAACATAATGGGAACTGCACACTGGTAGGAGCAGCACATGTGGGTAGTCTCACTGAAACAAGTACAAACATGTATGAGCACAGAGACAAAATAAAGTGGAAGGTGTAGCAGCTTTCATAGATGGATTCGCATTGGTACTGCTCCAGCTCAGACATCAGCTGATTTAATGCAATTACAAGGAAGAATGGGATCTACTCATTTGTGTTCCCAATTATTGCTAGCTAGATAAGAAGCATTGTTTCTATAAGACTCTGGTGCAATCCATTAAACCCATTAAAAGTGCTAATTAGCTCATGTTCTACAAATGAAAGTGTTCAGGCAGCACTTTGTTGTCTAATACCTTCCAGCAGGCAAAAGCTGGGGATGAAAATATACAAAGAATAGCTTCTAGGAAAGCCCTGTAACCAAATTAAGATGTCAAAAAGTAAGGGAGATAAAATGCTCTTCTGCATAACAGCAGCTGATGAACAGGCATGAAATTTATGTGGCTGGGGGACAGGGCTTGCCACCATTCATGGCTGGCTAAGTTATGTGAAAGGTCAAGGCTGCTATGTTTTCATGATAACATCTAAGCAGAACACAAGCATTTGGAGAGTCTCATCCACACATCTATCTAGTGAGCTACATTAGACTCGTACAGAACAGCTGCAACAAGGCTTGCAATGCTCAACAAAGGGCAGGAAGATTAGACACCTCGATAATAAGACATGAAAGAGCCTAATGGCAAGAGGAGAAGGGGAGCTGTGCTCACTAACCTGCACCAATGACAGAACCATTGTTTGAAGCCTCTGAGAAACTGAAAGAGGGGGGAGGGATGAATCCAGGGGCCAGTGTGAGATCAGCATCCCCTGGCAGGTTTGGCATTTGGTTTTTTGCAGCATGTGGGCTTCAATCTTGTGCTATGAACTCTTGATCTTATGATGTTGTTCAAAGTTGTACCAGTTGTTCTCCATTTGCCCAGAATGGATCTGGAAGGCCAGTCTCTGAAAGTGTGCCCACATGAAACTGCTCTGTGCTGTGGGTTCAGCAGGTCTCAGAGAGGAGAGAGGAAAGAACTGCTTACATGTCTTTAAGTTCATTCATATTTGCATTTCCCTCTTTCCTGCTCCCAGTTTTGGGAGGCATGTAAACAAACTCCTTGCTCCAAGCTATACAGGACAGCACAGGAGCCCATCATTTACAGCATCTTCAGTGGGGGCTGGTCAAAAGCTTGAGGTGAGGAACAGGGTTTGCATGGGATCTGTCCCATCTGGGACTGATTGTGGAAAAAAAGGGGATTGCATTGGAGTAAGTGCAAATACACGAGCCCACTTTAGCATGTGCCTCACCTCTCTTTTAGAGCCTGAGTATCTGATAGTATAAATATTTAAGAATCAATGAAAATAAATATAGTTCATGAAGAGTGCAGGCAGATGATAATAAAGTGCCTCACAAGACACATGCCAATGTTACCAACTGCCCCAAAGTGCAGAGACCCAAACTTACAGCTAACAAATGCCACTGGTCATATTCACTTTATTTTCTGTCCACTCATCTCAGCTTTTCTATTTACACCACTTATGTTTTTCAATGCTGGAAAGGTGTATTTTTTGTCAGGTGATGCAGATGTCTGTTTGTGCCTGCCATACTCGCCCTGTCCTCTTCACTCTGATTAATGCTCATGTTTACACTGTTGTAAAGTCAGTGTCTGAACATTCCTTAAACAAGCACATCAATATTGTGACAAGGCACACATTTCACTTGCCTGAACTATGTGCTGTTATCAGCCATTACATACTCTGTGCTCATCTGTAATTTAGTACTGTCTTGAGAAAATACTTAAAGGATAAGCAAAAATAAAAGCCCTAGTCTTGGTCTTTATTCAGTTCTTCCCGAAAGAATAAAGCTTTTCTAGTTATTTTGTTAGAGTGCTAAACATAAATTGCTTCTAGTTATTTTGTTAATGTGTTAAACATAAATTGTCTTCCAATTCTATTGTTTTCCCTGAATGTTTTTAGAGAGAATGAACCTGTACTCATTTATTTTGCTGAGATTTGCTTCATAGTAGCTTTAGCTTCAATCCTGGATTTCCTAGCCCTTTTTCCTTTTTTCCTGCTACAAGTTAAATCCATTAGATAGATACACAATCATTTAGAAGCCATTAAATCTTACTTTTGAGAAGAGGCCCTCTAGTTAGAGTTTCACCCTTATCTCGTTTCCGATCAGAGGAGGAAGTCCTGTCGCAGCCATCCTGCCTTGAAGACTTCCCCGGCATCACGCTCTGCAGGAGAACACCCATCCTCCTCTCCACACCCCCGTGCCATCCAAAGACCCTGCTAAAGCAAGCCCTGCTTATCTACCTGCCTGATCTCCATGTTTGCTCCCTTGGGAGTCGTCAGCTCGCAGCTAGCAAGCTGAAGTCCAGATTTGCTGCAGCACAGCCTTGCTCCAAACAATATCCCAGCCCAGCACAGGACAATTTCGTGCTCTTAAGGGGAGGAACCTTACACTTGCATTGGCTAATGGATAATACACTTCAGAAAGGCAGGGGAGTAGAAGTTAAAGGAGGGCTTTCATAATGATGAAATAAATTAATTAGAATGATACCATAGACTAGGTAGTCCCAAGAGATGTGTTTGGCAGCATCAGTTCATAGGTTATCAAGCCCTCTCTTGCTCTCTGATCAGCTGTGCATTCATAACTGCAATCAGAGGAGCCACTCTGTGAGAGTCCCAGGGGCTGGGGGAGAGGAAGGGAAAGAATTTGTTAGAAACCAACACCTGCAGTGGGGGTAGAGGCTAGGGGAGATGGCCAACCCAACCTCACCATTGGGATCTAAGGAGGAACAGGAGCTGAAGTGGATAGTCCCTTGAGCAGCAGAAGCCATGCAGAGAGGTTTTCTGTGGCTGCCTTGCATGGATTTTCTGCTTCCTCTTAATCTGGTTGATTTCATGCCCAAATTACAGCATTTGCCTTCAGGGAAAGTACTAATGTTGGTGTGATTCCTACATTTATCTGGAAGGTTTTTCAAGATTTAGGAGTACAGTTTCATGGAGCTTTGTTAAGACAGGAGTCCAATATCATGGCAGCCTCTGTTCTTCATTCAGATGTTTTTGAGATGGATGGTAGCATGCAAAGAGCCACATATGCTGACTAGGCAGAGTTTGGTTACAGAAATCCTACTTTTTAGCAAAATAAAATTTTCACACTTGAAATCTAGCAAGTTTCATGAAAGGCTGTAGTATAGCTTTGGGGAAAGGTCTAACTCAGCTCTAAATTTTGACTATGTAACAACTTATTTTCATACTGATTTAGCCATACATTTTTATTTTTAATCAAGCTTGTGCCTCAGTTGAACTCAATTGTATACCTTGGTAATATTACGCCAGTGGAAGTGTAAACGCTGTGGTCATTTGTCAAAGAATTTGGATCTGAATTTCAATTTACAAATTGTTAAACCAAATTAAGAGAGATTTTCGAGGTTATTAATTGTTTTGGATTTTAAAAAATCCAACCTTTGCATTTGAGCAGAGTACAAGCAAGCTGAGCTTGCACAGAGCAAGTAGCAGAGAAGTTGTCATCTCCTCTGTTTCAGGCAGGATAACCAGCGAATTTCAGGCATTTCTATCTTATTTAATCACCACTAACTGCAGCCTGGAATGCTGACACGATGTGCAGTGAAAGCAAAGAGTGTAAATTGGGCATGATAGAGGTTTCTTGATGCAGGAAGGAAGTAACATAACACTGAACACAGCTCAAGTTGCACTGTGAGAACAGAATGAATGAGCAAACCAGGTCTCTGTCACAAAACAGCAGAGGAAAAAAAAAGATAATTAAAAAGAGCTAAAGGAAAAGAGTAATGAAATATCTCTCTTTTACTTACTAAACTGATATTTTGAAATACAAGAAGAATGGACATAACTTTAAAAACATGTTATTCTTTAGTTAAAATAGCAAATTAAACAATTATCATGTTGAATTTGTTGACAAAAATCTTATGATTAAGTGCCAAAATCTTTTTTCTAAAAGTTTTTGTAAATTCAACTTCTGTCAGCTCTCAGGAACACTTCTACTTAGAACTTCAGACAGGGATCTTCAAACTCAGCTGCCAGTATGCTGAGAACCCAGCACACCCAGTGAGTAGGAGTTCAGGGTGTAAGCCCCACTGAGCAACTAAATGCCTAAACCTTGGTGCCTTAAAGTTTCTGCAGTGGATTTTAATGTGGAAAAACCTTGGAGCTCTGTCCTCAGGTTTATGACATTATTGGTTACTGAGGTTTGAGCAAAATTCTGAGAAGCATGCTTCTCAAAAAACCCCAAATTGTTATCTTTCTACAAGGGTGTGTACGATAGGACAAGAGCAAATTGCTTCAATCTGAAAGAGGTAGATTTAGATTAGTATTAGAAAGGTATTAGGTATTATTAGGTATTAGAAAGAAATTCTTCATTGTGAGGGTGGTGAGGGACAGAAACAGATTGGCCATAAAGGTTGTGGCATCCTCATCCTTGGCAGGGTTGGACAGGGCTTTGGGCAGCCCAGCCTAGTGCAAGGTGTTCCCGCCCTTGGCAGGGGGTTGGAATTAAGTGATCTTTAAGGCCCCTTCCAATCCAAACCATTCTATGATGATTCTATGTACCTTGCACCTCCTCAGTGTAGCCATTCAGAGGGGTAAAAAAGGACTCTGAATGGGCACATTTAAAAACATGTTATACTTAAGTTAAAATAGCAAATTAAACAATATCATGTTGAGTTTAGTGACAAAAATCTTATGATAAAGTGCCAAAATCTTTTTTCTCAAATGCTCAGCTGCTGTTCCTGTGTGTCCCAGAAGCCTTTCTTCCAGCTCATGCTGCCTTGGGAAACGTTTCCTCTCTCTGACGCCCTGGTGGTGCATCCATCCTACCACACAGAGGCCGTGCAAGGGATGGGTGGTCCATGGATGCAGGGTATTGGTGCAGGGAGCCTCGGGGTCCAGCACACACTGAAACCTCTGTGGACCCCAGGAGAAGCCCCATGGTGGTGCCTTAGGCTACTGTGAGAGAAACAGACGCAGGCAGACTCAGACACCAGGGAAAGGGGACAACAAGAAGCAGACTGACATTTCCTCCAGTTTCCTGTGACTGTGATTCTGTTTCTAAACCCAAAACACTGAACCTCCTCCTTAGAAAAAAATCTGTGGGATCTTGCTCTCCACAGGAATTTTATATTTAACTCAGTTTTGTAATTACATTCACCTTCATTAAAACCAAGGGACTTAAAGAAAAAGATTATTTTTATTGTACACTGGTAAACATTTCTTGCCCTAGCAAATAATCTTTCTCTGAAGAGACTGAAAAACTCCTTAGGTTGACCAAGACCACCTTTGCAAGTAGCCAGTTCAGAATTACCCTGACTTAAAAATATAAATAAATACTGACCAGATTTACAAATCATTCTTTAGCCTCACTCACT
The DNA here is from genome assembly GCF_028769735.1 of Zonotrichia leucophrys gambelii. Classification (NCBI taxonomy): domain Eukaryota; kingdom Metazoa; phylum Chordata; class Aves; order Passeriformes; family Passerellidae; genus Zonotrichia; species Zonotrichia leucophrys. The sequence goes on from NC_088172.1 coordinate 41,598,250, forward strand.
CTTTTGAGAACAAAAAATACTGTTTAGCTGCTCTGAGATTGACAGCCTTGCTCAGATATTCAGCACCATAGGAAGAATACTCCAGAGAAGACTGCCATTGCAGTGTGTAATATATCTCTTAGAGCTGTTATATTATAGACCCCACATTGTTTGTTGTATCCAGCTACACTATGATACAAAAAAGCCTCTCCTTTTTGTTACATGTCACCTCATTTTACTTTCATAAAGAAATGTTTAGGTTTCTATCCTTTTGGATGGGACTGAATAATGTCACTTTTTATTTGTGAACATATATTTTGAATTTCAACACAAGGACAGACCCAATGAACAGCTCTATTATACTTAAGAAATTGAGTTTCTATTCATAAAGAGCTGAGTAGTGCCTGTTAGATGGTTTCCCAAACAAAAACCACTGAATACCTCCAAATGAGGCTGACTATATCAAAACACTAAAACATGAATAGGATTCCTTCTCAAAGGAAAGACTGAATCAAAGTACAACTATAGTGATATATCTTCTAATACAGCTATTTACAGTCTAAGAAGTACCTTTACCTTGGCTTAGAATCACTCTGATTTCTGCTACAGTGTTTTTGTCATGAATATGCACCTTATTATACTGAGGAAGGGCTTCTGTGAACTGTGTATACATTTACACACTAATTCTCCTGAATAGAATGTGATGTTTGCCATGAAATATAATACTTGCCATTCTCAGACTTAGACTATCTTAACTGTGTGTTCATATTTTTGTCCACTAATACTTTTTTTAAAAATATGTACCTGAGCAAAAGTAAATGTAACAAATCCTTGATAATTTTTCAAGAATTATTCAGGAAAGGAGACATAATTCCCCGGTTCAGTGACAAAAACAGTTTTGAGTGTATAGTCTTAACCAAAACAATGGAAAATAAAAGGGAGAAGATATTGTACTTTTTATAGAAGCCACAAGCAACCTTATCAAATTGTGCCTTATCAGGTAACAAAACACAGCCTTAGGAGAAATTTTCAGAGATGGAAATTTGTCAGGGATGCAAGTACACGTTCCAAGCAATACATATACTTGTTTTTTTTCTCAAGGAGAATTTTCTCATTTGCAAAGGTTATGCAAAATATTACCATTGACCTGTTAGAGCTCAATATCTCTTGTGCTTAGTTTGAAGTATAAGACTGTGGGAAGACTAATGGAAAGCCTGGCTCAGCAGTTGTGGCAAAAACTAAAGAAGGTGAATCACAGGCATTGCTAATTCTGTGATGCCCAAGAGTCTCCTTATGCCCCAAAAAAGAGGTGATCCTGCCCCTCTGGATCCTGCTGGAGCCAAGCAAGGGTGCATCTAGAGTACAGTGTTCATTTTTGTCCTCCTCAGTACAGGGGAGATGTTGAACTCCTGGAGCAAGTTCAGCAGAGGGCTATAAAGGTGATAAAGGGACCGGAACATCTCTTGCATGAGGGAGCTGGGCCTGTTAGCCTCGAGAAGAGACAGAGGGGACCTCATCAATGCCCATCAGTATCTAAAAGGGGGTGCCAATAGGATGGAGCCAGGCTCTGCTCAGTGGTGCCAAACAGGACAAGAGGCATTGAGCAGAAACTGATGCACAGAAAATTCCACCTGAACATGAGTCAGAATTTCTTCACTGTACCGGTGACTGAGCACTGGAACAGGCTGCCCAGAGAGGCTGAGGAGTCTCCCTCACTGGAGACAATCAAGAATCTGCGAGACACCATCCTGTGCTGTGTGCCTTGCACCTCCTGTGTGCTCTGGGATGACCGTGCTTGAGCAGGGAGGTTGGAACCAAATGACCCACTGTGGTGCCTTCCAACTTCACTCATTCTGTGAAAAAAAACAGAAAGTAAAATAAAGGGCTGGCAAGAAAATCAAAGGAGGGTATTCTGCTGGGTTTTCAAAAAAATGAAGCCCCAACAACCCATCCACTTACTAACAACTGATAGAGCGCGTATCAGTGAATAGGTTCCCTACCCGAGTCTGATGTGTAAGTGAAGAATGGGTATTCTATTTTAAAATGAACATAAATACAGAGGAAGGGAAAAAAGTAATTTTCTTCCCCATCCTAAAGTTTAAAAGGCAAAGTTCAGTCATTTAGTGATGCCACAAACTTTTTTAAAAGTTTCTGTTAAAAATGTTTAAGAAGATTTTTTTTACTTAAAAGGAGTTATTTTTGTCATTGTTGCTTTCAAAGATCTAAAACTCTCAAGTACAGTGTCATGTGCTTCAACAGCAAAGCCACTTAGAAAGAGCAGCATTCCTGCTAATGGAAGTACTGTTCAAAGGAAGAACATTACTCCTTAGTTTTCCTCCACAGCCAGCATTTGCTAGAAGGGAAGACACATTGGAGGGAAGACACTTGCTTGTGGTGGGTAAATGTTAGATTACACATAGCAAGTGAAAGTCAAAAGTGCTTCCTATGTTGCTTTTTAGTTAATGGCATCTGGTCTGTTAAGAGCATGGCATTTTGTTGTTCCTTCTTCTCTAAAATATCTGTTTTGGTCACCAGACTGATTCTGCTGGGTTTCTCTGAGTGGGAACATCCCACAGTGAATACCTATGTCCACCTGTTTCACTTAAGTTCTGTACATGATTAATAATTATTTTGGTTTATGAAAATTATATAGAATAGTTTATTAAAAGTTTTATTAGATACAGAGTAATAGAGGCTGGGATCTGTTACAGACAGCTAGAAGGGGAGTTATTGCCCTGTGTTAATTAATATGCCAGTGACTACTAACTATACTTGTTATTACCACAGAAATTTTAATCAACATCCTTGTAAATTACCCATTACCTCACAGTGATTTTTGTGCAGAAAAACTACAATTCTTTCCTGTGTTTCTTCTCCTCATATGCAAGGGCATAGCAGGACTAGCTTTTGACTGTAGGAGACCTTACTTTACGCCCTTTATGTGTCACTACTTCTGACAATTGCAGGTTTAAGATGCATTTTGCTTTAAGTAAACACTGCTGATTACACATAACCCAATGTGAAGTAACAATTTCATGTGTTGATTTTATCTCCATCACAAGTGGTGATTTTGATTCTTCTCAGGCTTCCTTAAGCCAACATCAGCAAGAAATTTCCGAAGGTGGTTTCAGTTTCAGATTAGCCAGATTGTTTCAGAGAGCTCAGCAAATCTGTAATTCACTCATCTAAAAGCAAAAGTACATTCCAGAAGCTTAATATAATAGTAGTAATCTGCATTTCAGTCTCATTTAAGTAAGCATACAGATGATTGAATGAACTGTGACAAAAACATTTTCCAGTGTAAGTTGCCTGATGACGTAAATTAGGTAGAAAACATCCACTATGTCACTATTTGCTCCTGTATTTCTGTGGCCATGGGGAGACCATTGTTTCTATATTCAGTTATGTAGTTAATTAACAGAAGTGTTAAAGAATTTGCACTCTGGTGGTGGAAACTGGTTTTTTTTGTTCTGTTTGAGCATTATTGTGATTCTTTATTGATTGAACTTACAGCAGCATGAGAAGAACTGTTTTACAGTGGGGCTGTAATTTGATATGATTATTTGGTGGTAAAGGCTTTGAAGTGTCTTCCCTCACACTCAGCTGTTTCAGAAAAGAAGGAATTAATTGTCAGCTCTATGGATAGTCGAAGCTCAGCTCTTACCTAAGACATGAGCATTTGTTATGAGGCATGTTTGCTTAATCACAACTGCCTGAGGCTGCTTTGAGATTATTGAAGGCTATGGAGAAAGCTGTCTGAGGCTGGCAGGCACAGGAGCTACAGATCCTTTCCTGAAGCACTAGTGGGTCAGGCTGTCAAAAACGCCTTTAGATTAATACTGGAAAAAGTTACAGATTGGATTGAATGTGCCACGGAGGGAGATGTGTATGTGTACTCACTCCTGATGTATATTGCTGAAATATTCTAGAGGTAGAGAGGGAGGAGGTAGAGCTGTGATTTTTTTCCTTTCTCTACGATCATCTTATCATCTGGCAAAGAGGCTGGTACCCCAAAATCTCTATCTCCATCCCCTTTTTTCTTTGGGTGGGAGTCCCCCTCTTCCCCAGCCCAGGTATCCAAGACATTTTCTTACCACTGAGTAATCCTATACACAAGGGGGATTTTGGCATTAGCCTGTTTACTTTTTTCTTACTCAGCCGTACACTGGAAGGATTAGAGTGAAAATGAACTGCAAGTGCAAAGTGACAAAATGGCTCTCTGGCTTACAGTTTCTGGCTGTAGCTCAGGCTCAGCACACACAATGCAGTCCATTGGGTTTGTTTTTGTTTTCTTTTCCCCCTTTTTTTTTTTTACTCACAGACAGCACAAGAATTTTAAGACTATGTATAATGTCAAAATTGGCACCTCTAAGCCTTCTCAGACAAGGGAAATGGTTTTTCTGCAGCTCCCCATCCTCCTCTGCCTGGATTAACCACTGACAAACAAAAGCAGTGGATTTTCTGCAAGGCTGGGTGCCTAAAACAGGGCTGGGTCACACACAAGACAGGCCAGGTGAGTTCAATGTTTTGTCTATTGATGCCCCTGTGCCTTCAAAGGCACCATGTCACTCAGCCCTCAGAGGGCTCAGTGCTGTAAAGATCTGTAAGTAGTTTCAAGTTAAAATAAGATCACATTGACAAAGAGTATGTGTTTCACAACAGCCTTCATCCCCCTCTCCTCTGTCAGAGTATGTGAGCATTCCAGACCTATGTAGCTCTTTTCAAAGATGTGCCCAACTCAAACTGGACCCTCGGAAGCTTTTCATCTGAGAAGTTCATAACCATAGGTGGGAATCATTTTTCCCTTCTGCATCTTGTGCTCAGCTGGGACAACATCAGCTGATACAGCAGCAAGCACCACTTGGCAGCCACTGTGGCCAACAGGACTCAGCCATGGCTCTCCATGTCTTCTCTGCATCACATGGAGCTTTCCACCTCTTGTGTTCTCATATGAGTAAAACGGCACATTATGATATTCCCAAATATTTTTATATGCAGGTGTCTTCATTGCAGGTATTCAGCAGCTTTCCTCAGGGTGGACAGAGGACAAGGGCTTGATCCAGCAAGGAGAACGTGTGCCTTCATTTCCCAGGCTCAGAGTGGCTGCAGTGCCTGAGAGTGATAACAATTAAAGCTGTTATGGAGTAATTAAACTGTCTCATATCTGAGAGACACGACAACCCACTGTCAGGTCTGCAAGTTAGTGCCAAAACACAAAAGCATTTTTCATGCCTGTGACATACTCTGGGTGAGTTTAGAAACAGAGAACATTGCTGGTAAATTATTTTGAGGAACTCAGAAATGACTGTGGAAGTACCAGAGTAGCCAAGTGCTTGCTGTGTCTCTTGTACTGGGACAGCTGTAGACAGCTTCCTGGGGACAGAAACACTCCCAGTTTGGTTATTATAAATCTATTGATTTATAATTTATAATTTATAGACTATGTATTTATAATTAATATAATATAATATAATATAATATAATATAATATAATATAATATAATATAATATAATATATAACATAAATTTATAATTTATAATTTTATCTTCCAGAGGTACTGCTACACCAAGACATCACAAAACTGAAATTGGCAGAACACTTAAGGAATTAATTTTAAACCTTTTTTTTTTTTTAAACCACTCAAGTTTCAGTGGTTCTATTTTTTTTTGCATACATCAACCGGTTTTAGGACAATTACGGCAAAATTTTTCTTAGGCAGCCACCTCAATTGCATATATAATACTTTTACCTTGACTATTATGACCAAAAGAGAATTAGATTTTTAAGAGTTCTTTAATGACAGCCACATTTTACCAATGGAAAAAACTTTAAAAGGTAAAATCAGTCGCCCAGTAATATTTCTTTTCATTAGAATAGAGAGACAGGAAAAGAGAGGGCATCTTTTAGGTACAGGATTAAACAAACAGAAAAGCTGAATGCATATATGTGCATATATATATTTGTGTGCATATTTGCATAAATTAAAAACTTGAAAAGAATAATTATTTAAAAAGAAAATCAAACTAAAAACTGCACAAAATTTGTAATTTCTCCATTTTTTAACCACAATTCTTCATTATGTTCCTATTACAGTCACTGATAAGCACACTAACAAGTAAGTAATATGGTCCACTACCTGTAATGTGAGTGAAAAATCAGAATTTGTTTCTTTATTCCTTGAAGACTTTATATGAAGATGATGAATCAGTGTCTGATGTTAAAGGTTTTCCAATTTTACTACCTGTCTGAGTGTGAAGTATTACAACAAGAACTAAACTGCAGTTGTCCAGCTGCGTCAACATAGAACATTTTGGGATGTGCTATTCTTGCTTTCTAATTATCATAATTGACCAGAAGCCACAGTTTTGCAGGTTATTAGGCACTAGTCCTCTGAAAGTCCTGGATTTTAGGAACCTACGTCGGTAAAATATGTCAAGGACAGAGAGGGCATACAAATATATATTTTGAAATCTGGAACTAATTGATTTCTAAGTTTTCTCCACACAGTGTCTTCCAAATACAGAGAACATCTGCATAGCCAGAACATTAGGGCCTGTGCTCAGCAACCCCTCTGTGCACTGGCTCAGTCCCTTTGCAATAACATCCAGGAAAGTTCTGGGAAGATGCAAGGCTTGCCTCAGTCTCCAGATCAGCCTCACAGGCTGCCCTGTCTTTGGGCATAAGAACAATTCCTGATGAACATGGACAAAGTCTGTCTTTGCACTTGGACACATAAAACTGTCCTTGCTCAAGGCATAGTCACTTAGGTCAGCTTGTTTGCACAAAATCAGGGTCAGTGCTTACAGGCAAGCAAAGCACTGAATTTGCTGTTGAAAAGGCTGAAGGGCTTAGGAATCTGTGGTTAAATCTCTGAACTGTCACAGAGGATGCTTGGTTTCATTTCTTATCATAGACTGAGCTGTTTGATATCAAACAAGTGACTTTATTTTGCTATGTTTCTACCTGTAAATCAGAAATAACATCCATGGTCTTCAACCCAACAGCTTTAAGCATGATCTCTGCAGAGGCAGGAAAAACTTTGTGCTGAGTATTTGAATACACACTTGACTTTTTCCTAATGGAAGAGGCAGACTTAATAGGTGGGGCTGGGAAATGACCCAAGACACGCCTCACACAGCAGGGGAAACCATTTATCTTCACTTAACTCACTTTCACACCTGTCTCCCCTATTCTTTAGGCTCTGCTATGTGTAAGCAGTAAATTGGGGATAATCGGAACCAGTAATATTTAACCTTCCCATGGCAGTTTGTGAAACAGCTTTCCAGGGTGCCATCCTTTGCAGTTCATCCCCTAGAGTGTGCATTTGACACATATTTGTTTTGAGGGGTTCTAAGCTGTGGAGATGTATGAATACCTGCCATCCACTTAATCTTGCTTGTCAGAGATGGGCTACCAGGGCTCTGACCTACTAGGGCTGGCCAGACTTGTAACTTAATTGAACAGACCTGAGAAACAAAAGAGCTTCTGTAAGTCACATGGCACAATGCATTTGTCAAAAGAGGGGGGGAAAACCCAGGAAGAGAGAAAAAGTATCTGGTGATTATGTTTAGGGGAGCAAGGAGCAAAGGGAAGAGACAGAGGACAGGAAAGGGGCAAGTGAAAAGCCATTGCTTCCTTCAGGATGCACAGTAATGTTTGCTGTAGAGGCAGGAACCAAATTCTTCTTTTTATAATCAGCATAATCCACCAGAAATAATATATAATTCCTTGTAACTGAACGGCTGTCTCACAGATGGATGGTGTAATATGTCCCTTGCTTCCCTCCCTTCCCTTCTTTCCCTCACTGGAAGTTCCTGTAATTGTCACTTTGTAATGTATATTCCAGCACATGGACATGCAGAATGAAGTCTACATGCTCATTTTGCACCATAAATGATGTGTACTGCCTTGTGTCACAAACAGTAAATCCTTTATACCAAAAGTCTGCTCATTTTCACACCATTCACTTGTTCAGTAACAGTTGTCCAGATTTTTTAATTCAGCTCCTTCCACTAATCCAGCAACTGCTGGTCTTAGACAGGTGCAGGGATCAAACAGGCTCAATAAACTGAAACATCTGGCCTGGAAATGATAATAGCCCCTTTTACTTTCCAAAGCAGAGAAGGAATGCAAAGTTTTCAAATGTTAAATCATGCAATTAGCCCTTGTAATATACTTTTTTTAAAAATTGAAACAATAGTGTTTTCTATTCAGGATTCCATCATTACTTATGTCCCCCTTTCCTCTCTGCTGCAGAAGATGCCCAGCCAAAGGGGTAAAAGCATAATCTACTACTAATAATTTTTTTAAAAACCCAAACAAACCAGACCTGCCTCTCTTCCTTCACAATCAGTCATTTTAAGAGGCCCATCCATGCAATAAGCCAAAACCTAAATCTGCTGCCAGTGTTTGGGAAGACCTATGCCCCAGAGAATGGAAAAATCTCTGTACAAGCCCAGCTTCATGGAGCTGAGGCATCTCCAGTGTGTGAAGGCTGCTAAGAGAACAGAGTTATTTGCAGACAATCACCCCATTATCTGGATGACACTGGGAGACTGTTGTCCTCAGTCTCTTTCTAGTGCTGAGACTATTATCAGAGCTAGACAAAACCTTTCAAACTCTGAAAATGCCACAGGAATATTTCTGTTCGAGGTTATCCAATTTTGGAGCAGCTCCTGCCATGCTGGTGCCTGGGTTTGGTTAGGCTGAGCCCATGGTAAGAAGGCTCATCTTGCTTTCTTCCAGGCATTGTTCCCAAGTGTCCCTGGCTTATATGTGGCTGCCTTTGTGCCCCATAGACCAGAATCAAAGCCTTCTGCAGGAAAGAAGAGTTGTCAGAAATGCTTATGTTTATGTCTAAGGGGATGTTTTCTTCTGGTAGACCCTGTATGTGACCAAGTATGAGGAACAGGTATGTCCCTTTACCTGTATTAGAAAATAAGCTTCTATTTCTTGTTCAAAAAGTTTTCTATCTTCTTGATTAAAATGCTTTGGCTTGACTAAATAAAATTATGTTTTAAGAAGTTTCAAACAGGCCTCACCTTGACTACTGGCACTCATTAAATCTCATGTGAAGAGCTGGTATTTTAATCCAGCACCATTGCCAAAGTACTTTGGTAACTTTGCACTGACCAAATTTTCCTTCACACTTGGAGCTTGACATGGCATGGTCTCTTGAGTAAACTGGAATGTTCATCTTGGGCCAGAGAAACTTGGAAGCCAGTCCTGGGTCCCACTCCAGCCTTTGCCTCAAGTTTCCTCTGAGGTCTGAATGCTGGACTTTCACAAGTGCCGCAAGCCTGGGTACAATTTGTTTGGCACATTTGGGCCCAGGGTTCCAAACGTATGTTCAGTTCTTCTTACACACAAGCTAGTCTTAAAAACTCTATTTGTGAATAGTCTTCTCTTGAAAATACTGTCTTTAGGCTCTCATAATTTCTGCTTTCAGGAAAGCTGGAATTGTAGCAGAAACAGAGCATACAGGCTCTAGATTGCCTACAATGCTGATCTCCTCTGTAAGGCAATGGTGTATACAAGACCAATATAATGAAAACAGAATGTTCCTTCTTATTTATGCAGGAAGAGATGTTGCAGTGTTCCTGCACAGCTGGCTGTGGAGGTGCAGCCATAGGGCCAGAGGCTGAATGCATTTCACAGTCCATGCCATGGTCTGCATTTCACCACATGACTTTCCTCAAAGGTCATGGGCCTTCAGCTAAAAACACCCTACATCACTGTAATGTGGACGAGCATATAGATTTCCTTCAGTCACTGTATGCTGACAGTCTCTGGCAGCTGTAGCAGATCTGTGTACTCATCCTGGAGTCGGTAAAAGGGAGTCATGAGCCAGGCAACTCCTCAGTATTCCTGAATTCTTACACAGATTTTCCTTAAGGGCACAAGGCTGTGACTACAGGCATCTCTAAACACATGCTAAGTGACTGTTCACCTGTGTTAATGGCGCCTATGTGATGTGAGCTGTGAGACAGAAGCTAAAAAAGAGTTAAGTGAGTACCAACCTTGATAAGCAGTGTCCCAAGGTCAGAGTCAGGCTTAAAGTAGAGACAGCAAGAGACTTTAGCTCAGACCAGGGCTCCTAAATGCTGAGTTCTCCTTTCATGATAGCCCTTGCACAGTGAGGTTCACAGAGAAGAGAGAAGGGCTGTGCAGGGCTCTCCATGAGCCCCCAAAGGCAACATCCTCACCTTGCTGCAATGGGTGTGTCAGACCCAGAGGCAGTTACTGCAGCTGAGGGAGTTTGAGTTAAACTCTAAAGGGCAGGATGGCAAAAGGCACCTCTCCCACCAGAGCAACAGAAAAATATGGTAAGCAGATATCAACCAGCTTCCTGTTGTACTCCATCCTTAGGAATCAGAGGACCAGGAGCTTCTGACCTTAGAAAATAAGCTGGACTTTCTTTGCACAGGACAGATGGTACATCCCTGTGGCACCTTTGCTATTCCTGGAAGCCAAAAAAATCATCATGATTTTTGAAGGAATGATGCAAGTAAGAGAAAAATTATGTATTGGTACACATACAGGTGATCTCTCAAAATATTCTACCTATAGAGTTGCTGATTAAAATTTTAAAAGTTTCTTAGCTTGTGTTCACAATTACAATGTAATGATTTGTTTTGGAAACACATACAGATGAATAAGCCAGAATTGTATATACCTTTCATTTTCTGATTTTGAGATGTTTCAGCTTCCTGTAAGGAAGAGAGAAGTAGTCTCTAGAAAAACATCTCCTACCAGAAAACAGAGATCAGGCCTAGTGACCATGGCTCCTACTGGCATGTGCCAGCACTTGTACATAATTTTGCAATTTGCCACATGAAAACAGCTTATGCACTGAGAATTTACTTGATTTCACTTCACTTGCATGGATGCAAAAAACCCACACACCAAAAATAGCTAGATCAAGGTGATATTTATTATTGACTACTAAGCTTAGGTGTAAAATGAAACCAAGCCAGAATGTTTTTTGTTAGTATAGCAAAAAGCAGCTAAATTTGAGTGCATTTCATGAATTCAGTATTCTTTTTGACACGTTAGATACCCTGGTTTGCTGAGCTCTACCCCAATGTCCTTACAAGTCATCAGTTCACATGCTCACTTCTGGTACACTAAATCCATCCTATATGTCTGTTATAAATAGGGTACTGCACATACAGCAAATGCAGCCCCCACTACACACCCTTGCATGATCTCCTCAAATAGCGCACATATTCTCACGCTATATTTAGTGCTACATCCACGGTAACATATCACCACATCATTATATACAAAATGTCTTCATAAAAACAAACATTGGAGCAGAGAAATGGGTCTCTTCAGCCTGCATTAAAGTCTGCCAAGCCACAAAGTCCTACCAAAACTTTTATTTTACTTAGTTTAATTCTGATCACATAAATTTTTAAAGCTTTTCCTAGTTTGTGAAGCTCCCAAACAAATTCAAATGACAATTCTCTGCTGATATCAGTCCAGATAGTAGTTCTAGATGTGAGTCTAGCAACATGAATAAGCTGTTCAGACAATTTTTATGCCTGCATGTTGTCTTCTGGTTTGAAATTTGGACTGTTGTTTGGATCAACATACTGGCAACTTGCTCATCTAGTAAAGATGGAGCAGTCCATAAAAATGGAGCAGTAACCTCCTTCCAACCCCCAAGTAAGAAATCTGGACCAAGGTGCTGCTCTTAGATATTGCATCAACATAAATTAAGTATTGAAAAAGATATGAGCATGAGAGGATGTACAGCAATGCTGGCTGACACAATAGTCTACAGACCGAGCACACCAGCAATTTGCCATCTTTCTCTTTTTTTCCTGCCATAGGTATCACAGAATAAAGGAATCTTAAGAGGAGATCTCAGGGGAGATAATAGCAGGGATATGTAGGATGTGGATAACTGTGGTCAAGAGCATCTTGAAACTGAGCATGTGATTGCAGCAGGGTGCAAATGGAGAAGGAAGTTAATACTTGGGAGATTGATTAAGTTGTGATTATGAGTGATTAAGATCTGTTGAGGCAGGAAAAAAATGCCCAGGAAGGGCCCTGATTTTGAGGCACTTAATACAGCAGAAAACACGGGGAATTGTTGGAGGCTTCATAGGGAAGTGCTGTCCAGGGAACTTGACATGCCAAGGAATGGTCATTACAGCAACACTGATGAGACAGGATGGTGTCTCTTGGAGACCACCTGTCCTGGTTCTGGCCAGGACTGGGTTCAGTTTTTGCAGTAGCCAGGAGGTGTATGGCCAGGACACAGAAGTTACTCTGTTAACACCTCATGTCATTTTGAGGGGATTGGAGAAGGGTCACATGGCAGGGTAGAGGAAAGAGTTCAGCCTTTGTTGGGTGTTTTCCTTGGGATGTGAGCAATCTCGTTTGAATCCCTCACTTTTTTCTTCTACAGTCTGTCATTAGGATTGTTACTGTTTCTGCTCATTTTTCTTTTTATTTGCTGTTTTCAGTAAATCATTCTTATCTCAACCCATGATCTTTCCCCTTTGTACCTCCAATATTCCTCTCCAGCCTGCTGCAGCAGGAGGGGGGAATGAGCAAACAGTGCATGCTTTGGAGAGGTTCAGTGGGAACACTAAATTGGGGAATACCATTCCTAAACCATGACACCAGGTAAGATAATTTTGCAGTAACAAAAGTTGCGTTGTGAATGGGAAAGGGTACATTTTTGATGGATCATACAGCAAAATGCCATCAGCTAAGGTACCCCTCTGTAGCACCCTAACTCAGCTGCAGGCCTGGTGCTCTCTTCTCACAGATTGACACTGCAGTCCCTGAAACCTCACCCTGAGGTTCTTCAGGGAACCTTCACAGCTGAAAACCAAATCTTCCAAAAACATCAGTTTTGTCTGGAAGCAGCAGGACTCACTGAAGTGCCTGACACATTGCACCAAGCAGGAACAGAGTAAGAGAGAGGGAGAAAGGACGTGGAACTGGCATCAGGGTGGGCACAGCAGCCACCAGGAGACTCAGGGTGTGTCGCCTTGAATTCACTCCTCTGCCAAAAGCTGAGAGAGTGGAAGGCTGAGAATGGTTCTGACCAGAGGGCAATATGTTGGTACAGTGTTAGAAAAAGGTATGGAAAGTAAAAGAGTAATTTTTAGCTAGATAAATCCTGAAACAGTGACTAAACATCAATTAAGTATTATAGGAGAGAGAAGACAACATTTGATCTCGGCAGAAGACAGGTTAAGAATTAAAAGATAGATCTGTATATTATTGTTTAAGATGTCACTGCCCTGAAAGCAACAGTCAGAAAGATGGATTTCTTAGCTCCTACCTGCTTTCCCTTGTATTTTTAACCATGATATTACCTTACCACATCCCATTAGTAATGTTTTCTTTAAAGCCTATTATGGAAAATGAGTTGAAAATCCCAAATTTCCTCTTATTATTGCTGTCATTTCTGCTCTTTGTTTTTTGCAAGAAGCCTGTTTTCAAAATGCTCCAAAAACAACTTAAACTGCCCTTAAACTCATTCCTTCTGGTAGTTAATTCCACTCAGAGATTTCATCCAGTCATGCTTTTTCCTTAGCTACAAGGAGTTTTATTAGGCACCCTTAGCTTTGTTGGCTTAAAAGAAACTGCTCCAGCTGAGACAGTTTCTAAAATACTCTAAAGATTTTTCATGGAGGCTGAGATGAGAGCTTTAAATTTGCCTCAGAAACAAGGGAGCAAGTAGTTCTGTGGAATCACCACGCACTGTGGTTCCACTAAGAAGCCCAGCTGCTAGCTGCTGTGCAGATCATTACTTTGAAAAAATCTCAAGTGACTCTCAAAGTAACCCCCCAAACCTAAAAGTAAAGAAGAAATTAGATAATATGGGCAGGAAGAGGTGTAGTGAGCAAACATGAGGAATGCTTATAGTCCAAGATTGAAGCCTGATAAATAACTCACATAAACAAGTTTAAATTAAGATAATTGCAATTGCATGGGCTTCAAGATGTTATCTTCCCATCACGACAGAAGACATTTTCACAATGCTAAATTAAAAGCAAACAAAGCAAACAAAGGCTTTGTAAGTAAAATATTGGAATTCCATTAACCTTTTGTCTTAGAAGAGACACCACCACAAACCTCTGTCAGAGACACGTGCTACTGCCCTGCCAAAGCACTTCTCAGCCAACTACCCACAGCAAAACCCACACACAGAGCTGGGCACCACACTTCTGCAGAGGACAGCAGGGCAGCCCAGATAAAACCAGTATCAACCTGCTTCAAGGTAGAAATCTTCTCTCACATCCCTAGGTCTTGTGACCTAGACTTGGCAGCTGCATCACTGACTTCAGCCCAGGAGGAGACCTCAGCCAAGTGGGTCTGCAGCAGAAAGCTGTCTGAGGGAGACAATAGAGGGAAGCTGAACTGTTGGTCTCTGTATCAGCCTATAAGTAACAAAAATCACACTGTACAAGGCCTTATTTCAGTTTTCAGTAGCTGCACTAGCCCTAAGATGTTATTGCACCCCTGATAATTTGTTGCCAGGCTCACTGCTGAACATGTCTTGTGAAAAATCTGTCCTCTGCTTCAGGTCAAATTCAGCACATTCAGTAAGGATGTAATTAGCTCATACAGGTGTCCTTTGCAGGAAGAAGCTTGGGGTACATGTGGTTTGGAAAGGGCTGTGATGTAAATAAAAAATAAAAATCATGTCTAATAGGAGAAGGGCTGTAAGAACACTAAGATTCTCAGAGCATTTTTTCAGATATATTTGAGTGTATTTTACAGACAAGGTTCTTCTGAACTGTAACAGTTTCTTTCATAAGTATATATTGTCAGACATCTGTACCCTGGTTCATAAGCTATCCTTGATTATCTGAAAAAACAGTCTTATTAGTAACACATTTTAAGAGCACAGAAACAGATTTGTTTATCAAAAACTGACCTTCAAACCTTCACTCAGTCCATTTTTAGGACAAGGAAAATGCACTATAACTAACCCATTCAGACTGGGGAATAAATTCTGAGATTGTTTCTTGTGCCCTCTGGAAAGTCTTCTTACGTACATGCCAGAAATTGAAAGCAAAAGCTGAGCAGGTTTCAGTAGCTGAAATCATGTTAAGAATCTAGTCTCTTCCCTTTAATATCTGTAATCAATTTCTCCAAACAAAATGTACTACAGACATCACAGTTGTAAGCTTGTATTCAAATCTCAGTCTTTAAACACTGGACTATCTGCCACTAGCTCTCGTGTATTTCAAGGGCATAATGTGACTTCTTTCCACTTTAGGGTCCCAGTGGACTGGATTATGAACCAGCTGTGCCTGGCAAGCAAGGACCGGGAGCAAAGCAAGTGGCCTCAGCATCACCCCTCAGCTGTGGAAAGCACACAGAAGTGCATGTGCAGAGAGGTTCTTCCCAGAGTCTCATGTTCAGCTGCAACAATTCCTCACAGCCTCTCTCTTCTGTGTGTGTGGGACCCCCATTCCCACACAACAAAAAGCCTCTGCAGCCTGACAACATTAAATTTCTGATCTAACAGTGTCTAGATGGAGGTGGTGCATGAATCTGGCATGTCCTAGGGGGTATCCAAGACAGCTTTGTGGAACCATAAGATTTAATACAGGATCAAGGCTGAGGATCTCCCAGTGTAAATGATTCTTCCTTCTCTTGTTCAGGCTCCTAAGCATACAGGATACTGACCCAGAACCTCATCATCAGTAACTCCTGGAAAAATATTTTCTCTGGTTAAAAATTCAAATTTAGACTATTGTTTCACTTACCTTTTATTTTTCTTTTTTATTTTTCTTTTAACCTGAAGACAGGCTGGATGGGGAAGAAGTGCCACATGAAGAGACAGTCCATATTATCATCCTCATGCAGGAGTCAGAGCATCCAGCCATGAGAAGCAAAATTTATCAAACCAAACTTTATCATCTTTTCAGCTAAACAATTTACTCCAAGACTGAATCTAAAAGAGAAAAGTTTTGTTTTGCGTTTACTATTACTACTCAGTGGGCCAGCACTCCCAATTTGGCTTCTTCAATTTTAGGCCTCCAAATCAACCCCTGGAACCCTTCCTAGGGCTTTTCTTGACATGGACACTTGGAGTTATGCTTCTTGACCATGATAACAAGCCACAGAGCACAGGGGGATGCTTTGTGCTTTATGGTTTTGGGACCAAAGCGATGCATTCATACTGCCTGTTATGGCACTTAGGGTCAGGACTATTTCAGCTCTCAGCTGTCTAAAGCTGCTGGGTGCTGGATGAAGAAAGAGGTAAACACCACTCATGAGTTACACATACAGAAATATGTCCTTCAGGTACAACCTGTGTCTCTTGCCACCAGTAACTGTGGTAGCCAGCCCACAGTGCTGGGGAGTAAAGTTTGTTTATACATATGGCAGTCTCTCCTTGTCTGGAGGCACATCACTGGCCATTCCATGGTCTGCGTTACGATGTCTGTGGACAGCTACAACAATTCTGGTAAGGTCACTCCTTGTCTCTATCCCTCAGTTGCTCCATCCACATAACTCATGTCAAATATCCTTGGAGCTGCAAATATAAGGTGTGATTAATTAATTAATGAAAGCATTGTAGATCTTCAGAGAGAAGGAGCTGAGGGAGTCCAGCAGGATCATTATTATTACCACAAAGTCAACATCACACATTCAGTGATGAAAGCCTCTCCGAGGAGTATTGCAAACCTATTGCTGGAATTAACACTCCCGCTCAAATTTGATAGTACCCTTTGTAGAGGATTTTCATTTGTATTCACAGAAAAACATAAATAAGTGCTCAGGCTGGCCAATCTATTTCCTCTGTAACTGGCAGCATTCACAGTCACTTTATTGTATGAAATAATGTCTTGGGTTTTCCTCCCTCTATCTTGCTTGTGCCTGACCTTCCATTAAAAGTTGCTTGGAAACTGCTTAGAGAATAGTCAGTGGTGCTTCTGATTGATATCTTCCTTTTGTGGTTTCTTTGCTATTCTATCTTTTTGTGTTCCTTCCCTGAAGCTTTTTATGCTAGATGAAGATGAAAAGAAACCAGAGAATCAAAGCCTAACATTTTTCTTTTTAAAAAGAACAGGAAAACCATCCTCCCTGTATACATTGACATGCTAAAGAATAAAGAAGTGCTCTTCTAATAAATGCTCCAGCCAGTTTTTAACACATGTGTTATTATCAAGCAGTTTACACATTCTTTTTAGCATCTTGGTAATTAGAAACAGGACATATAAATATGTTGTGCCCCTAAATACACCCTGCAATTGCCATTGTACAGAAATGATGGAAAGTGGGCACCACCATGACAGCCATTTTATCAGGGAGGCTTTGTAAGGATAGTTAGACCTGTCCCCTAAAAGAAGGCTGGAGACATGGCTCAGAGGATTAGACACTGGACACCAGAGATCATGGTGGATAGTAGGAATTTAGGCAGCAGACAGAGGGAAGGAGCTATTCCCTTCTCCTCTGCTCATGGGACTGTGGACATGGAATTGTCAGGGACCTCCTCTGGGACCAGGAGCAGTGAGGGCTCTCCTAGGGTGACAGGGAAGGACCTGGTAGCCAGAGCTGTTCCACAGCCCCAGCCAGGAGCAGAGCAGCCTGGGAGTGGTTGGGTGCAGCCAGTCTGCAAATAGTCCAGCAAAGGACTAGCAGAACAGTTAGGTGTATGGAGCATCCAAGAAGAAAGGAAAAACTGAGGGAGATGTGATTTTCTGGCCTGGAGAAGACAAAGCAAGAGGTGAATCTAACAGCAGTCCTCTAGCAGTGTATCTACAGTGGGCTGTGGAGATGATAAAGGCAGAGATAAACGTGAAAGGGCAAGGGGCAGCAGCCACCAGTTGTAGCAACAGAAGTGCTGGGTGTACTTGAGGAAAGTATCTTTTATGACAACCACTGACACACTTGTCCAGAAAAGCTGGTGAACCTCCATTCTTGAAAATGTGGCTTGATAAATCTTGGGAAAGCTGCCCACACATGTGTTTAGGAACAAATCTTGAGAGTCATTTGAGAGAAAGTAATTTTTTTTTTGCATAGCTATGTATTTCAATGTGCTTTGTATGAACTTTAAGCCTTCAGCTTTTGGCCATGTGCTTGCTCAATACTTCTACACTAGGCTCCAGAATATCTCCATACAGGGCTGAAAATAGTTTTTCAGGTCTAAATAGTTAAATAACAGGTCTAGGTAGTTTTTCTCCCATAAACACTTTGTTTTTATTCACACTGAACTACATCAGAGGCAGGTTGGTGCTAGGGCTTGTGACTGTCTTGGGCAAATAGCATGGTATTGGAAAGAAGACACAGTAAAGCCTGAATCTGACTTTATTAAAATCCATGGAAAAATTCCACGCTTTGTCTAAACATTTCTGACCTTGGTCCCAAACTTCCATGTATAACTATTACTGGAAAGGGTAACACCAATGAAAATACCTGGACTTTATAAATTCAGAGGAAGTACTTATTCTTGAAGATCTGTTCCAATTTTCTCTATGAAGAGCAGTGATAATATAACTTTTGTTAGTATAGTATTCTTCAAAATCATAGGATTTTAAAACTTTTATACCATGTCCATATTTCTTCATTTTCCTCATTTGCAAGGAAAAAGTGCCAAATATGATGTATTTGTAAATGACTTTGTTTTTTTCCACATGCTGGTACTTTTTGGAACCATAGAGACTGCTTTCTTGAAGATTTCTGACCAGTATACATATTTTAATATGATTTATCATTTAGACATAAGACAGTAAATTTAACCAGGAAGCAGTCCTTCTGTAAAGGAGTCTGCAAATACCACTTCAATATATGTGAAACTTATGTCAGATTTTTTTTACTTATTTTTTCCCAAATTAACCTCATTGAATCCTTTATCTAAGGCTTTTGATCATGGTTCTTTGTTGACACAGTCTGATCAGCTTGCAAACAAAAGGTTACATCAATTCACAGATGTCAACATGCAGCTCTTATCTGTTTCAGTCCAGAAATTCCAGGAAATTATCACATAGAGTTCTCTGCATGCCCTTCCAGAGCACAATCTTTCAGGCTAATCTGTAAGATAGTGGTTGGGGTCAGATCTACACATATTAAAGTGTTTATTTCCCAGGAGAGAAACAGCCCAGCCCCTTGACTCTGGGATAATTGTATTTTATTTTCTAAGTTTCTCTAGTTTTTCTATCTTCTATTATCCTCAAGTTTGCATACAGCTCGCTGGGGTTACCACATAATTATTTTAATAAATGGCCACAACGCTGGCAAAAGTTCTTTTCAAAACCACAGTCCAACTCTGACTTGAGTCTGAAGAGAGGTTTTTACTCACAAAATATTTCAGGGATAATGTTGTGAAAAAACAGACAAGAATGGCAGAATATTCTGGAGCTGGAAGGGACTCACAAGGATCATTGAGTCCAACTAGTGAGCGAACAGCCCATGTGGGGATTGAAACCTCAGCCTTGGCAGTATTAGATTTTCTCTCTGCTATGTATTTGCAGAATATCTTTTCTAATACCTTCAGATGTAATATTTTGCATATACATCCTTTTCAAAAGAAGAGCACTAACTATTGGGAGACCTTCGAACTTCCATATTTTTCTTAGTTTGGAAATGAATTTTGTTTTATTTTACTGTCCTACATACTCTCAAGTAACTTCTAGGTACGTCTCACTTGTTTCATGACAGTGTCTACGCTCAGGTCACCACAGAGACTCAGAGATGCCGTGCCCAAATCCTGCCAGGACAAGCAGCTAACAACATGAAGGAATAGGACCTGTGTTGGTAGAAATCACTGACCATCCCCCCTCTGGGATAAACTCTAGCAAGAAAACATGAAGAATGTATGCAGCTAGGCAGGTCTTGCTCCACAGGCCATGGGACTTGTGTGCTTCCATGCAGCCATCCTTTCCCTGTGGGTGAACAATTTCTGTCCTCCAGGCCTTGTTTCCTTGGCTTGCACAAGGTTCTTCAAACTTCAGATTTAGGTATCCCTCCTAATTAATGATCATTTCACGCTGTCTTCAAAAGCCATTGGATTTTGATTAGCCAGCAAATAAAAATGGCTTCATTTTCTCCTCTGGGTACATGTTTCCTCTGTCTCCTTGGCAATTAATTGAGTAGGCGAATAATAGGCGGTGTGCTTTAACAGTCCCTGTGAGGAAGGCAATACCAGCCTGGTCACCAGGAGAACTTCACTGCCATTAAGCATTTAGAAAATCTGATCTTCCAAAGGGAGAGAGAGGCTAGATCAGTGCACCCTGTTACGTGGAGCCCTGATGGCTCCTGTGCAGCTGGAGCACGGAAAACACACATGCAGCCTGCCTTTGTTGTGGATACTCACTCGTCCATGGAGATGTCAGTCTGGAGGCTGACAGGGAAATAAGGGAGAAACAGAAAACATATTCTTGTTTCTCCTTAACCAAATGTGAAAATACTAACCTTTGGAGAAGTCTAGACTAATTCCACTGAAAATGATGAAGTGGTTCTAGCATAGATTGCAGACACAAACCTGCAAATCAATGAGATATCCCTCCTTTTTTTTATTATTAGCCCTAAGATGTTGTGCATGTCAACAGCAAGTTTTTTCCAGGGCAGAACAAGGGCAGAAGAAGTCCCCCAAATGTTTTGCTATTCTCAGCACAGTGTTTAGGCAACACATATGTGAGAACAGTGCATGAATATGCCAACCATCTCATCACAAATCAGGCAAAATGCAGCATGTGAAATCAAATAGGTTTTAAATTTGTCCTGTGATGAAGACATCAAGAACAGGGAGTACTGGATAGCCTCCAGTTCGTCTTGATACATTGTGCCTTATTGAAATACTGCTAGCACAGAAAACTTGCTGTCACGCTTCCCAATGAGGTGCTGAGTTCAGAGAAACACGCTGGAGGAAAGAAACCTTTCAGCAAGTCCCGTTTTGTGAATTCTCTTGGCCTTGGAGTGCATTAAGGCATTGTATGTATGAAGTGTAAGCAGATCCATGTGCATATAATCAAATTGACATCAAGAGGTGCTGAACTTGTTTCCACAGCACTTAAAGCAGGCCTTCAGCTTTCACAGGGATGAGAGGTGTTTCTGTCATTAGCTTCAGGCAAGACCTGAATACCAAACTCTCTGAACGCAGCAAAATGTGTGCAATGATTCCACAAGCAGAAGTATTTTTAAACACATTCTGGAATACTTTTTATTGTCCAGTCCTATTTGTTGGATTGTAATAGAAAACACCTAGAGTTTTCATGGGAGGACAACAATCAGGAGATGCTTTGTTGCCAGTGACAGTTGTGCACCTCTTCAGATATATTAAAATACTAGAAACAAAATGCTGTGAAGATTAATGATTCATCATCAACAGCCACCAGGATACAAGGTTAATTGACACTCACTGGCACATCATGAGCACAGCCATGAACATTTCCCTTTCACATAGGCTCCCATCTGTACAAAAGTGGGCACAGAAATCAGCTCTTGTGTTTTTCCTCTCTTCTTAGAAAGGATCCCTGCAACATAAACTATTTCTCTTCTCTGTAGCAGTGTAAAACTAGTTAGTAACTTTTGCTTTTAAAAGTGTTTGCATTGTGAAATTGATCTGGCAACACTGGTCTGCTTTCTGCTTCATTTTTCTTCATAGAAACCTGAGTATATAATGAAATTAGAAGGTGACTCTAACCTTTTGCAAATTTTAGTTCAGAAGTTTTCACATGATGAACACAGCCAAAAAATATTTAAGACCCCCATCAAACAAAATGTTTACCTCCTAGAGTTACAGTCTAAGTTGAATTCTTAAATACATTGTGGGCTAAACATGGAAGTGCTGAAAGCTATTCACAAGATGAAGCAAGGCAGCAATGTTGCTGTTCAACATCCCAAACCCCACCAAGGCTTTCTTTGGTTTTCAAGCTACTTTCTTGTTGCACAGAACTATCCCACAAAAATCAAATCAAGTAATCTAATACTGGCGGGTAAGAAAATGAGT
Source organism: Zonotrichia leucophrys gambelii (assembly GCF_028769735.1). Classification (NCBI taxonomy): domain Eukaryota; kingdom Metazoa; phylum Chordata; class Aves; order Passeriformes; family Passerellidae; genus Zonotrichia; species Zonotrichia leucophrys. The sequence goes on from NC_088172.1 coordinate 41,620,164, forward strand.
AAAAAATAAAAATTATCCTGATAGGTAGAAACGTTTTGTCAAGACCTTTCTTGACAGAGTAACTGTAGTTGCAAAGGAGATATATACACTAAAGTCTGTACCAGTTATGAAATAAAACCTTCTCATGCATGTTGCCAGTCTCAGGATCTTGGATTATCAATCCTTCAGGAGAAAGGCAGGCTTCCTTTTGTTTTGTGTTCATCCCTAGCTGCATTACCAACAGCAGAAATTCAAACATAACCACATCTGCAGCCAGTGAAGAACAGCTAGGAAAGCTTCAGCAGACAAATCACTGTTTTGTGCAGTCAACTCACCATGATTGCCACAACTGACATTTTTCTTCCGTATAATTAATTCAGCATCATAAGTTTCTCAATACTGAATAGTTCTGTTTTTTCACACAGCACTGCTTTGACTAATGACCCCATAACTAAAATGACTGAGAAGCTCAAACTGAGACAGAGGCCTCATACCCAGTCAGTGGAGGTTGAAGTTGATGAGAAAAGAAAGCACAGAGAAGGGAAACAAGGATTTTGGAAGTTTAAATTACTTCTTTAGGGATATGCAGGAAGCACAGTTGTGTCACAGAGCAAAAATAAAAATAGCTGTCACCTGATGTCATGCTTTAATTTGACAAAGCAATACTGACTTTAGGAGGCAAGTGCAATCTTAGAGCATCATGGTTTTAATAGTTTAAAGGATTCATTTTCCATTGATTTCTGAACAATTCTGACTCAGTCCAAAAGTTCTGCATAAAGGCAAAAAGATCAAGTATTAACTCTTTAAGCCCCATATTTTACCTCAATTGTGTGATTTCACCTGCAGAAATATCATAATCTTTACCTTCTTCAACAACTACCATAACTTTTTTTCCTGAAAAATTTACTCCAGTGGATGATTCCTTATTTCCATATTACTGCTAAACTGACAAAGGCAGCTGTAGGTGCTAATAGATCAGTGTAACTAGGACTGCCTTCTTTTCCCCAAGGCAATCTGAGACCAACCTTTGCTGACCAACACTTTAGGCCAACAAAGGCATGGGGAATTCTTGTTGCTTTTCTGTCACTGGGCTGACACCTTGCTTTGGTTTAAACTATTTGATAGCGTTGCTCACAGGTGACAAGTAGATGATCACCTTGGCAATGGCTTCATTGCTTGAAGATCTGAAAAGATGAGAGGTGATTTTTTTCCAAAGTTTATTGACAGCGCTGGTTTTGTGAGTGCTTTCCATTAGGAAAAGACAGCGACGTGGCAAGATTAACTTATGTCCTGTGCTAGAGCTATCTTTACTTATTCTCATTACTAGTGGTCTCTTTCCCATTTCTTTTTCCCTGGTATCATCCTGTCTCAGCCCCCACTGATCTCTCCTGCAGCCCTACAATTTCCCCTCCCCACCATGAGGCCGTGCTCCAGCGCCCAGCAGGCTGCTCTGTCCCAGTGTCCTGCCTGCCTGCTGGCAGCAGCTGTTGGGCCAGCAGATGCCTCTCAGACCTCTGAAAGCCTCCTCCCAGGCCCCAGCCACTCTGGCCAGGGGCCAGGAGCTGCTGTCACCACCAGACCCATAGGAAAGGAGGTATGTTCCCTGCTCGGCACACTGCCCAGCTCTGCACCAGGTGGGGCAACTGGGAAGGGGATGTCGCAGAGGCAGGAGCTGGCCCCTCACTCTGCCAACAGCAGAGCTGCCTTCCCCAGAGACAATTTCATCCAGATTGTCCTATCTACCCATAAAATGTCACCAGATGCAGGGATGGGATGACAGATGCTTTTAAGGCAGAAGGTCTCAAAGTGTGTGTGCCCACAGCCTTACCACTGCTATTGCTGCTATCAGCTGAAGAAATGGACATTGAATCCTCAATACTGCCAGCTGCCAACAGGGCTGGGAGAGGAAAAGAACTGGAAGAATACCTGAAAGAAATGCAAGGAGCACTCATAACAAGAGACTTGCCAAACTACAGGATGCATCACTGCCAGTAGCATTGCAGTAGATGCATATGCATTTATTTTGACGTAGAGTATGGGAAGCATTAAAAGGGACTGGGGTCTTATAATTAAAGTGTTCCGTTTGTATTGTAGAAACAGTGAGCAGCACCCTTCTTCAGCCTTTTATTAATGAATGGGCAAGAATATCAACCATACAATATCCAGTGTTAGAAGCAACTTAAAAGATGCTCATGAGAAAACTAGAAGAAAGTCTCAAAAAGAAGTCTCTGTTAAAACAAAAGTAATGGATCATTTAAAAAATAAAAAAAGAGGGTTCTACTTTGTTGTAATTTATTCATCCATCTAAGGGTTCTACGCCAACAGGGTAACAGATTTTGCTCGCCCCTCTGAAGGCAGTATCCAAATGGTTTGAAAAGGATGCCTGATCAGCTTCTAGTCACTGCTTTTATTGCTTTTTACCCTGGGAGCTGTCATGCCAGGACCTCACTCCATACCGGGGGTTACATCAGCACTCGTGTCTGGCACCCGTGGTTATGGAGCTGAGAGGTGACTGTGGGGCTGTGATACTGCACGTGCAGCTCCTTAGGCACTTCCAGGCATGGATCCTGAAATGGGTCACAGCACACACCTGGGGCAGGAGCAGACAGATAGGAGCAGTGGGGTGCTGCAGCTTCTCTGATTTGTCCAAGATTCCCTGCAGGTGGATGTAACCCTCATGGTGGAGGTGGTGAGAGGTGTAAACTGAGAAGCCATGTTTGGGGGAAAGGAGAACACCTAGGTGCTTTGCTGAACTGAAGCTTTAGGACTGTCAGGCAATGGAGAACATGTATGCTGCCTGAGTGTCTAGAGTGCACACTGGAAGGAGGAACACCTGTGACTGAATTAGTGCTGTGGTGCCAGAGCTGTAACAGGGGAGCTGGGAGGTGACAAAGGATACATGCGACAAGTGTGCACAGGTTTGCCCACTCATTGCAGAGAGCCTGCTCCCCACTCCTCACTCCCCATCTTGCCTCAGCCAGCTCAGCTCATCCTGGGCACACAGAGGTGCAGCCCCTTGTTAGCCCATAGGTTTCTCCACCTTTCCCATGGGGAGGACCACACCCCTGGCTCCCACTGGCACAGCCTCATGCCCACTGGCACCAGGCTGGGCGCTGCCTGAGGCCTGCGCTGTGGCCGGCCCCCCGCTGCTGGGGCTCGCTGCCTGCTGCTCAGCTGTCCCGTGCAGCAGCCCCGGGGCTTGGGTTACAGGACAGTTTCTAACTTTGTGCCTGTCCCAAGGCATCAGGGCAGAGGCACATGATTTTTAATTTATGAGGACACCCATAGAGCTGTCACTTTCAAGGCAGGTGTTGAGAAACTGGCAGGGGGCCTGAGCAAAGAAAAAGACTGACCTCACCCTGAAATAATGGTGGCCAACATGGTCACAGGACAGAGAGTATTGACATAAGCAGGCTTTAAAAATAACTAGGTCATCCCGCTAGACTAGCTCACTGTCTTATACAAAGAAGCCATGAGGTACCAATTTATAGTAAAAGTAGGAGCGTAAACAGCTATTCAAGGGGTTGAACAAATGTGTAGCATTTTGAGTCATTATTTTATTTAGCTTTTTTAATTCTCCTACCCAAATCGAGTGCTAAGTCACCACTAGACATAGCATCAGAATAAGGCAAGCTTTCAGAGCCCATGCATGGCAATAGCACCGGACAGCGGGCAGTTGTGGTTGTACAGTGGTCACTGTTCTGTGCTGTGGCTGCAGCCACCTCACTTCTGATCCAAGTCAAGGCAAAAATCTAAAATGGCTGTTGGACTAGATAATCCTCATAGGCCTCTTCCAGCTGGACTATTCCAGTCTGAAAATGAAGCGAAGGTCACAAACAAATAAACATTTTGTTGCAGAGGAAAGTTGGTGAATATGTGCTAATAGAACCTGACCTTAGGAAAAAAGGAGAGGAAATCCAGAGAGGAAATTACGATTTCTTTACCTAATCCAAGCTTTGGAAAAAATCTTAAAGCAGACTGTTCTCCATTCAGATTTGAGGTGGGGCTGAGTGCTTTCAGACAAATGCTAGTTTGCAAAACACACTTCACACCTCCTACGATCAGGGCATTTCACTGCAATTCCTAAGAGGCGAGGAACAAGATTTGGCTTAGAGAGAAACCTCAAATAGTTCCAGTAGTTATGAGAGTTACGAGGCCAATAGTGGCTAAGGTTTTGACATCTGCATCCACAATCACCTATTCCTGGATTTCTGGCACCCATTTAATTCCACATGCAGTTGAAGAGGGCTTGCTGCTGCTCCTGCCCTCTTCATGTCTGTCTGTCATTGGAGAGAAAGTGTGATTTTCTTATGGAAAACTCTTTTACAATAACTCTTTCATACCACCTGAACAGTGCAAAGAGAGAGGACAAGAACAGATTAGATACTTGGTACTGCAGCTCTGTGAGAACACAGGCACCACATGCTCAGGAACACAAAAATTAAATTCGTGTACTAGTTAACACTATTGCTTTCATCAACAGTATAAGTTGACAGCAAACTCTTCTCAGTCTTTTCTTCCTAAAGGAAAACTACTCCTCAGCAAGAGCTTACAGCACCCTTAGATTCAACCAAACTGTTTTTCTCCACCAGGAAAAGAGAAACAAATAATTACAACATGGAAAACGCTTTTGCTTTGACCAAGCATGCCTTTGAGTCAGCTGTTAAAGGTTTGTCACATGGTGACCGTTCCTTGTCTGGGTAACTAGCGAGCTACCATAAAAAGTCCAGTATCTTTGGCATTAGGTTGTTTGTCAAGCTGGTAAGGCGGTTTTCTAAATCAAGACATCATATTACCAGAGGTCAATAGATCGCAATTTCACACTTGATTATTTTCCATGCTCCTTCTAAAAAGTACTTGTTAATTTTCAATTTCTCAACTAAGCCTTAAAGATATCAAAAACATTTTTGTTCCAGTAGGACACCTATTCTGCTGCTTTGCTTGTTCAGCTTTAGCATTCTCAGCTCGTCACCCCAGGAAAGGGCAGCACTGTGTTCCCTGTACCAAGTTCAATTTAAATCTAATTTTTCCATTGCAACGTGGATCAAGAGTGTAACTCCTATCTTTTTAGTTGCGGAAGACTTCTGTAGCTCAGCTCTGAATAGTACAAATATTTAAGATTAACTAGGGGAATAAAAACAAGTGCACATTTTAATGCCTTTTTAAAAATCTTTTCTGGCACCCATTTTATAAGACAGACTGAGAACAGGCGCTAAGGAGTTTGCAGCATTTCATGACAAATTGTAATTGACAGGCCAATTAAAGAAGAAATACCCTCAACAAAGCAGAATCTGTGAGTCCAAGCATCTTATTAAAGTGACAGGCCACCTAATTATCTTCAAATGGAATTAGGAGCTTGTTCCGTGTTTCTTTTCCAGTAACATGGCCCTCCCAATTATCTGTATCCTGTTTCATTCATTTTGACTGTAAACACCTTTCCAATATAACAGATCCTTTCTTAATCAGTGTACTGCAGATGCGATTTGACGGAGCCATGGTGCTGTTGTTCTCAGTTCTCAGGGGGTATCCCTCTTTGGTGTTTTCCCTGCTGCCGCACAGCTGAGAATTATGTTGACCAGCCAAATGATTATAATTTCTGGAAAAGTAATTGGGAAAAAAATGGCCATATAAAAATGGCATTTCTAGGTACGTCAAGGAGCTATTATAAGCTATTATAAGCTATTATAAGTTGCCACAGAGCAACAGTGGAGTCTATAAGGTGGAGACAATGTAAACTCTCAGATAACTGTAATTTGCCAATTTAGCCCTACCAGTAGATATTTTTCATAGTATCTGTTCCAGAAAGATTTATATTTCAAATGCTCTTTTAGTGGCTTGGTTTGCATGTGTTACATTCAGAGAAAGGAAACTAAGCTGGGCTTTGAGAGCTCAGCTGAAATAACCCCTGGTAAGTGTTTTTGACCCTGCAGTGAGAAACAAGTAAACAAGACATACAGAGTATATTAAAGTCTTGACTCTTCAAGTTACTGACACATTTGGTGGTGATGACAGTCTAGGGACAGGAAGATAGAATCTTGTACTTAATACTCATTAGTTCAAGGCTCCATGACAATTTTTTACCAAGCATAAATGATATTATCTCTAGATAATATCCCTCTGACTGCTAATTATACCCCTTGGTCTGGTGTTGACCTTACAAATATTGGATAAAAAAAATTAATGTTTTTTAAATTCCAATATTTAGCTTACATCTGGTTGTGTAGTTTTTCCCATATATGTGTACCTAATAGGTTCTATATTCTTAGTTAAAATTGAAGGATGAGCAGCCCTGAGCCTCTCTAGACTTGTGCTGCTAAATTTCCTAACAAAAGACAAAATTAACTGTTTAGAATTTTGGGAGTAGGGAAAATTTTTCAAAATCATTTTACTGAAAATGCACAAGGGTGGGGTCAGTTAAGAAGTTCTTATAATAATGGTCCATAGCCAGGAAAGCAACCCTGGGACAGTGGGGACACGGGGTCTTTCCAGGGTCCACTTCATAATTTACCTATTAAGTCCTTAAGTAGAGAAGGACAGAATTCAGTGCTTCCAGTACTCAGTGAGACTGACTTTACCTCATGTCCAGGGAGAAGGATGGCAGGGTGTGAAATTTGGTTTGAACTGCTTTCTTAAATGGCCAAAAATTATTTCTGGGCAAATTCACTAAAAAAAACATACAAATAATAACTCATTTTTGCTAAACCTGATCACAGTTGTGAGTCAACAACAAACCATCCAGGCAGGTGGAAACGTTGTATTTTGGAGTTTTGTACCAGACTACCTAAACATAAATAGCCAGAGTTGCTGGGTAGCCACTTGATGCTTCACAGTTATTCTCATTATGTTACAGGTTAAGCGGGTTACATGTTCAGAGGCAGCCCACCACCAGACATCTTGATTAGCTATTCCCAGGCAGAAATCACCCACACAGTTCACCTCTTGGTAATTAATTCTATGCAGCACATGCATTGTTGCAGTCACAGAAAAGCTGTTGTCATGATCCTGACGCACTTGTCAAGATTATACCAAAATTTGTGTGAAAGGAAAGATTCCATCTCTTTCTATTTTTATTGATAATATACATCCTCTACTCAAAGAGCAAGAGATTTAATTTTGGAAGGGCATGGTATTCCCAAGCAAAGGTGATCATTGTGTTGTTTGGTGGAAACACTAATATACCTACAAGACTGTGTCAGGCATAAGAGCATCTGAATTATTTTACACATCTGCCATTTTCTAACTACATGCTGACATAATGTTTATATATCGTGGGTTTGTTGATTAAAATCTGTTGTACAAAAGTGAAAACACACAGTAGCCCATGCTTATTTTTGCCTTCCATGTCTAATTGACTGGCAGTGGAGAGATGAGTACAGTGCTTCTGATTAAAAGAAAATTTCCCTACTGGTTCTTAAACATCTTTCCTTGTTATGAATGGAGTCAATGAAAGAGTAATACTGTGGTTGAACTCAGTACAGGCTGCAAGTGTTCTGCTTGGAAGCACAGCTCCAGCTTCCCTAGTAATGCTCCCATTTTGCATTTAAGACTTCCCAGTATATCCAGTTCCCTGGTTGCTCCTGTGGTCACTGAAGCAACTTAGTCACTAAAGAAGTATTCTATGGAAGTGCTTTTCATAGTGAAAATTCCTTTGCCAGTGTATCATATGTTTTTCCATACGCTTTCTTCTCTTCCCCATATCACTGCAATCAGGGATATTTTCAGCTCAGATTATTATGAGGAGAAGGATACAACATAAATATCAAAGGTGTTGTTTACCAAACTAGGTCCAGAAGATTTCTTCCTACCATGACACACCTTCCAGCCAATTGTGTGGCCAAGAAAATAATGAATCTGATACATGCAAAGCAGATGGCCTGGAATGTCTCATTACTCACAGGTGAGTGTGGGATTCACTAAATCCTCATGGCATCCCAGGAAACTGTTTTTCTCCGTGGCCTTCACTCATAAAACTTTGCAGCTTTTCTATGAACTGCCTTTTTTTTTTTTTTCCTATTCCTTCTCCTTTTTCTCCAGCACTCTGAAGTAATTTTTTTTGGCCTACCCAGGCAATTCCTTTGTCCTGTCTGCTTTCTGAGGCTACTTCTTCCCTTTCAGTACATTCAGGGTCCTCTGTGCCTGGAGCTGCATGGTGCTCAGTAACCTGAACTAGGCTGGCACAGTTGCAGTTGTCAAGCTGAGCTTGACAAAAAAGATACTCTGGTACTAACAAAGTAATAAAGCTAATTTCCAATTATTAGAGGTGGCTTATTATACTAATCTCAAAATTTGAATTTTGACCAGGAAGAACATACAGAAGTGTTTCTACCTGATATCCCCAATACATAAAGTGTTCGGATGTTCAAAGTGTTCATATGGTAGAGTGTTCAAATGGTACAGTGTTCAAGGTCTAATACAGAATTAGTTCAGGTGTTCAGAATTAGAAACCTGCAGTGTGGGCTCATCTGTAGATATTTTCCTTCATGAAAATATTCTCTCTTTCATTAACTGCAGTAATCTGTGATGTTCTTTAACAGAAAGGTTTGCTCATGGTGCTGCTACTCTTTAACATCGCCTATGTCCCTAAGGATTATGCAAACTGTTGCCAACTCTAATGCAAGAAACATCTATTATTAAAATTCTTTTCATTGAGGAAACATAAGCAAAAGTTGTTTTGTTTTTTGTGGGAATCAAATCAAGGTTAGAGATCCATTCAGTGCATTGGGAAGCAAAAAGAAACAGCGTGCTGCCTCAGAAAGTTAGCAGCCTAAAGTGTTGTTAGAAACTCTATTTGGAAAGATTTCTGGGATTTCAAGAAATACCCTTAAAAAGAAATCACTGTGGTACTGCTCTTTCTCATAAACACATTAATTGATTGGAAAAAAAAGCAGCATTCATCTCTGGGAAGTAAGGCTTGGGAGGATGAAGTGGAATGGATACCTCTCAGTGGACATCTTGTAGGCTCACATTTCACAACCCTGTCTGTTCCCATCAGTTCCAGTTGCTAGATTAGTTCCTATTAAGTGTTCCATTTAACTCCCTATTAAGTGTTCCATTTAACTCCCTCCCCTGTACCTTTTATGCCACACTGCTCCTCAGAGGACAACTTGATCTGAAACAAATACAACTTGCAAACAAGTCTGTATTTTGACATAGCCACATAAAATTATTTTGCATGTTAAAACTAGACCAGTGGTTAAAGCCTCAAAAATTAGTACCATCCATAGGATAAACACACAAAGATGTTTAAAAAGTTCATCTGGGGAATTAATATGACAGTTTTTTGGAAACAGGAAAAGCTATAGATGTGAAATAACATATATGGAAGTACTTATTATTTCTTTAAATTAAAGTATAAGTGGCTTTTTTATTTGGTGAAATACACCAATGCACCAATTAAATAAGGGCACAAAGTTGTACAGTCCCTGGCTCTGTGCACTACAATCTTCACTACTAGAAGCACCTAAGTGTTCAGGTCCCTGCCTATTCAAGAGCCCTTCCTTAAATGCAGGTGTATATAGGGATACTTAAGCACAGGTTAGGTCCTTTTCTCAACTGCCATCCAGTTTTTTAAACTTAAAATACCTGTTCATTTTGTGCAGAAGTAATTAGCTGTCATCACCTCTTGTGACCTAATGAAAAGACAGGATTCAATTTGGTTGAGGCCAAAGCTGCTGAGGGCAACCAGGTTGGCACATTCTAATAGGGAATAAACCATCCTGCTCTCAGCATTTCCCTGGAAGCCTTTCACCTGCAAATCCCAGGTGTAAGTGACGTCAGCCTTGGCAGCAGTGAGCACTTGTTGCCTCCCTGGACTGCAGCTCAGCAGGGAAATTGAGTCGGTGGTCTCAGCTCAGGTGGTTGTGAATGGCAAAAATCCCCAGCATAAGTGATATCCTTGCTGGCAGAGGTCACATCAGAAGAGCTAAGACAAAATTAAGGAGGAAAACACATAGGCCAGCACAGGACCCCACTCTCCTCTAAACAGGAGGGAGAGGAGTAAAGGGAAAAGTTTCTGTACAAGTCATACAAACAAGCAAAGCATGGTAGGAATGAGTGGCAGTGTTCAGGCTGTATTTTTTAGATGCACAATGTCCAGAGAAAACTTGGGACACTTCTCTAGACAAAGCTAAATTTTGCACAAAGAGAGAAACAGAACACAGCACACTATATGATCATTCTGGAAATATTAAGCATTCTCTAACAAATTCTGAGGTACAGATGCAAAAGAAAAAACTGGTCCTGTGTTCCTGTGGGACAGATGGGGAGCTAGTGACTTAATAACTTGTCCCTGCATCACCTAGAAAATCTTCATCACCAATTAAAGCAAAAGTTCAGGACTACAAACATTCAACCCACTGAAGTCTTATCAGCAAATGCATAGGTACTGCAAGGGCTAACTCACAGTCATTTTTTCTTTAATTCACCAGATGCAAAGATATGGGAGGAAGAAGCAGCAGAAAATTTCCTTTCCCCACCTCTGGGGGAGAAATGAAGTGGTTTCATTTATCAGAAATATACAAAATGATTATGGCTGATTACGCAGGGACACTCAAAAAATGAAAAGCACCAGCTATTAGATAATCCTCCAGCTCCTCTCCTCTAGCTGAAGCATGTGTTCCCACATCGTCTCACGCACATTCCCAGCCACCAATAACTAATTACTGTCAGACCTGCCTCCTTTCCCTAAAAATGACAGATGGTGGTGGTCTAGCACAGGTCTGCCCGGATTCATCCCCCTGCTGTCCCAGCCTCTGCCTGGCCGCCCCTGCAGGAGGCTGGCCAGCGTGGTGAGTTAAGCCTAAGATTCTCAGGATTCCCCACAACATAACAGCAATGCTTCAGAGAGTTTCTGCAGCTTGTTATGGGGGATGCCGTGCATGGTTACCAGAGGGTATATTTTCATTTAGTCTGAATGCTTGGCACCCTCGGACCGTAAACAGAAGCCTAGGTAGAAATAGATGGAATTATTTACTTACACTTCCAGTGATGAAAATGATTAGTCAATTAACTTTACTAATATACAGTATCTTGTGAGAAGATAAGGTGTCAACAGACAAAACTAGCTTCCAGGTCATGTCAAAAAGAACAAGCCCTCTGATATTTACATTGATTTATGGTGAAGTATGACAAGTATGAAAATTATGAGAGTTGCCTTTTATGTTTACATTTGTGCATTTTTCTTTGGCTATTTCTGATGATAAGCAGATTAGTGCAGCTACTTATAATTTGATATCGCTGGCAGGAAAGCATTCAGCCTGGACAGATATTCTGCAGCCCCAAGTTCCTGTACTACAAGAGGCTGAGGGCACCATGTTGGTAAATGTCTTCAAGGGGGAAATGACAGCTAAAATTTGCCACAATCACATTACAGGGATGTAATGAGAAAAAAAAGTCCAGATGAAAAAAGTTTATAACATAAGATCAATTCAATTAGTTATTCAGTTAATTTAAGTAGTCCACCTAGACAATTATAGATGGCTACCAGTTCCATTACATAACCATGAAGCAATGTGTCCATCAGCTTCTATTTGTGCTCCTGTATCCAGCCAGGCTGTCTAAATCTCTTTTCAGCTCATTTGCAGTTACTGAGCTAGGGTTCTGCATGTGTTACACACACATACAACATAATTTCTTGGTGTCTAAACTGTGGAGGTGCTTCAAGCTGCCTCCAACTGATTGGCCAGCTCAGGAGGTGAACATGGATAGCCTTGACCAAAGGTTTACATTGATTCTGTGCAAATGCAACTTCACCTTCTCACTGTGCACTTCCACCATCCTTAGTCTAATCTGCTTCTGTAATTCTACCAAAAGAAAGAGAGCCCTAGAAGTTACAATCAAGCAAAAGGGCTCCCTCACACACATCTATCTGAGTGAAAATGTTTGAGGAACTTATTTTACAAATGTTCTTTAGATCACAACTGTCCCAAATTCTCAGTTTGGTAAAAGTCATCTGAAGAGCTCTGCCACTGAAACGCTGTGAACTCTCCATGACTTTGATTTCAGTGGGCTGTTCTGGTGAAGAGTAAATCCAAGTACTATGCTCTCCAGAGATCCTCCTTTAGAGATTTCCTTTGAACATTCACATTCCATCTTTGGTGACTCAAAACAATTTGGACTTTCTAGAACACCAAAAATCCTTTCAGAAACGAAGGTTATTCACTCCCGCTGATGGCAACACACAATCCAGAACATGAGGAGCAACATGCCTATGCTTGTCCACATGACCATAAACCCCACCTGCATCTTTCTGGCCAGTTCTGTGCATCCAGACATCTTTTTTGCTGTAGCACCAACTACTCTGGCCTAGAATCAGCAGCAAGCTGATTCTACTTGGACCTGATTTTACCCTGAACTTCTCTCACATGTCTATTAAAAAGTTAGAAGAAGGTTCAAAGCACAGTCTACCTTAGCACAGACAGAGCTGCCATCTGCAACTTAATTATTTCCATTGGAAGCTATTTACAAAGCTATCCACCCCCTGGCATCCCCAGATATCAACTGTGAGGAAAACAACACATCTCAACACTCCCAAAGTTTGAATTCAGATCTAAACTTTGAGCAGGTTCACAAGCATAAAGATCACGCAGAAAAACTCTCACCTGAGTGAATCCTGAACATTAGCCAAGCACAGTCGCAATTTCTTCAGGGTACAGGAGTATTTCTACAGCAGCTTTCAGATGAGTGAACGGGAGGAGGCAAGGCTACACCACTGGTATTTTCCTTCTCTTACAGCTGCCACATGTTCTATCCAGTGACAACCTCTCTGCCAACAACTTCACAGAGGTATGGCACAACAGTTGGGCCCTCTTAGGCTGCTGAAACGTCTGAGGTTCTGGGAGAAAACTTGGAAACTACAAGGGGAAAAAAAAAGCTATTTTTTTTCACCTTTACTTTTTTTTTCTGTGAATGTCTGCCAAAAGATATTGGAAAAAATTTTGAAGGAAACATTTTCCACATAGAAAAGGCAATTTCTCTTGGAAGAAACAGTAAGAGAACCTCTAGTGTCTTTTTCTTTAAGGATGTAGCTGCTGAACTTTAGGCAATCAATAATCTATCTATAAAATTAAGCCTTCCACACGATGTTACTCCACTGAAAAACTTGCAGCTTTGAGTTATTAAAATTCTTCTATTCCTTAGGACAAATGGGGCAGTCTTATGTAGCATTAGCAATACAAAAACATCTCCACATACAAGTTCATGAAATAAAGTTGAGTATTTGCTATTAGAACAATTTTCTTTATTTAAACCTGAAGAACACATGTACAAACACAAAGTTTTTAGGAAGGAGTGATGTAGTTAGACAAGCACATAAAAGAGATTGCTATTCTTGCAAAACTTTAATCTCTTGTATTCTTAAACCAGCCAGGATAAAGCACTTGTGTTTCCACTATTTCCAGTAGAAACATACACTTGTTCTTTTAACTAATCTTAATTTGTTCTTTTAACTAAACAGTATAACTTACATTCTCAAAATTAGGAAAATTTTCTTTTAGTAACAAGTAGGTAGCCCACCTACTTGTGGCATTTCAACCTTCAGTTTTTAAAAAATAAATAGCTTCAAGAAAACCTGAAAAACCTGGTGGAGGAATGCTACTTCCTGGGGCTTCAAAACTTACAGAAACTTTGCACCTCCAACTCTAACTAGAAGCCAGAAGAAATTGCCCAGGGCATCAAAAATGCATTTAATAATCTGCTGAACAAATAAGCTGTTTTGACCTCTTCGTTTAACCATGGGTATAAGAGGGAGATAATGTCCTATTTTATTAAGCAGAGACTGTCTGAGAAGTTGAAACGAAAGAGGACTCAAAGATTCCTGTTCTGTAAGAAAAGCAACCATTGCCAGGATAATAGAACTTCGAAATCTCCCTCCTTTTCTTGATAGAAAAGAAGAAAACAAGAACTTAAGTGACTGATTCCAAGAAGCACTAGGCCTGATCTGTTGTCAGAAATATCTACACAAATCACTCGGTGGCAAGTCACTGTGTTCTGCCAAATGCAAGTCACAGAAATAATGTAAAATAAAAAAGTGAGCTCATCATATGAAGCCACTTATCCTACTGGGTCCTGAGAGCAGTAACTTGGAATAGGAATAAGGGCTGGGGTAGTACCCATCCTTGGATATAGTCACAGTCTTGTTAAACACCCAGTTCTCACCCACTCCATGAATATGTCACACACAATTAGTCAAGGGGTAAAAAAACCAGCACCAATATGAACAAAAACCAAACAATATTAATTTCGTCACATATTGTGGTAGAGACCAGATTGATAGTTATTAATTTTAAAAGCCAAAGTATGACATGTTTTATGTTTTACAGAGCCAGCTCAGCAAAATGTCTTATCTTTAAACACAGGCTTCAACCCCAAGAAACGGTTTGCTGTTTGAAAGCCTGGCACAATTAGTGCCAGGAAAGAGAGTGTTTCAGAAGCGTGAGATGCACACTACTATAAAAGTGTAACTTTGCAGGACAGCAACAGGCTCCTCTCCTCTTACACAGGGCAGCTGCTCCAGAAATACTCCCTTGTTTACTGCGGGCAGCGCGCACACAGAGCGCACGCCTCCGCTCCTGCGCCGCGTGTAACGAGGGGGTGCGTGCCTGCCCAATCCTCCTGTCAACAGATCTTCTCGGCTTTCACTTCTTCTTTGCTACTTTGCAAACTCTCAGCTATTTTTTCCTGAGCCGTAACACGGGGGCTCTTAGAGATTATTGCCATTCTCCCCCTGCCTGTCATACACCTTGTTTCCAAGTATGGTCACTATGAGGGGACTGTCGCTTGGAGCCTTTGTGGAAAATTAATGGCAGACAGGAAAGGGCAAAAAAGACAGGACAGATGGCTCTGTCACCACCACCAGCCTGATGCCATGAGGGCTCTTCAGTGCCTTTGCAAATGCCACTCTGTTCTACAGACTTACTCTGAAGTTGATCCAATTGCACCCTTGGCAGCTGTCTTTCTTCTTTTTTATAAGATTTTTCCTTGTCCTTTGACTTCCCAGGCTCATCCACGTGGTAAATTTGAAAGGTCACTTTTTAAATTAGTGACTGGGTGCTGATGGTCTGAAATACTGTTTAACTATAAACCTATTGGCATCTTGCTAGAAGTAGTGTTGAATAGTGTTGTTAATAGGTCTTGTTTACTTGTTGGTTAAAATCCAAATCAGGTCAGCTGAGACTTGAAGATGCAGTGAGTAATCTTCTAATTCAAGTAAGCAAATGGAGTGATGTCACCTCACTTTATTCTTTAAATGGCATTCTGTCTAGTTTCACTTTCACAGTGAAACACACACCCATAGTATATTGGGTGCACACTGGAAGCACAAAGAGATGCCTCTCCTTATGTGAGCGGTGCCAGACAAATCGTGGTTTGGTTTATGCACATACTTGAGGGAAGACATGCTTAGGATTTTATGTGTTTAAAACACGATGAACAGGGTGAATAAATTGTGAGGTGATGCCAGGACATACAGTCAGAGTCTCCAGAGAGAAAGCTAGTCCCTCTGGAGGACTGGGGTTAAAATCTCTAGTTATGTAGTTTCAACCTATATAATTGTATTTCTAGGAGAAGTTCTACACTGGATACATCCCAACTCGGTTTGCTCTTCGACAAGAACAATTCATGCATTTGCAAAGCCTGGTATGTTTGTACAATTTTGTTGCCCTTTCCTTGTTAATTTGGGGAAAACATTTCCAGGTTTGGTCAAAATTTAAAGAAAGGGAGAGCTAACATGATGACCAGAAGAGCAAGTTCTATGGTGTGATTCAAGGCGGAATCTTTTGTCTAAGTGTGAAAATGGGTAACAGTCCCAAATTTACAGACAGTATTTAACTGTGGTCACTTGATGTGAGGGAATACCTGAGATCTTGAATATTGTGGGAACATTAACGGAATTTTGGGGCAGGAGCAAACAAGCCATCTCTCACAAGGGTTTCTTGCCATTCCTGTATCTCTGAAGGTACAGGGGTTTTCCCCAATACCAGGTATAGCTCAGGCTTGATGCCAGCTTTTCCCCTGGGGGTTTTGTGTTGCGCACCGACACTGCTGAGTTCTGGAAAGATCTTTGCTGGAAACCTAGCGACAGATTGCTTCCAGGAAGTCAGCTGACACCCACCTACGGCAGTGGAAAGAGCTTTCTCTATTACTGTAAGTCTGGAGGGAGGTGGATTGCCATCATATCATGCGTAGTCAATAACATCACTCATTATGAAAAAACCTGCTAGTTCACATGCTCAAAATTTGCTTGCCTAATCAAACTCATCTTCAGACTGATTCAATGAAAGGTTACAATGTTGAAGCTTTAATATAAAATGAAGATCCAATCTGGGCAAAAAAATTACTCATTCTGTAACAACAGCTTACAACTATGCCTTAATATGAAGTATTAACAAGAATCTACATTATCTGCCTTGAAAATGGACCTGAAATAACTGAGCTTGCTATGTTGTAGTACAGAAGCTGCCAGTGCCAAGATTTATTACTAGAATGCACATACCAAAGACCACTTTGTGATAGTCTGCAACAGGGGTAAACCCTGTTTTTATGAAAACAGAAGCTGAGCAAGGTATGTAGCAACAGGATTTCAGGACTGCTAACGATAAAGCACTCTTCCTATCATAAGGATGTCATTGATTACTTTTCTAGATTCACCTGAATCATTCAATATTCCTCCTGGTTTTTTGAGCAAGAAGAAGATGTAGCTGAGTTACACTGTTTTCAGCAGGCCTTATGTCTTCTTTGTGTTCAGACAGATTAGGATGAGAGCAAATTTTGTCATTTGCATTTTATAGGGCAAGACAATGTACAGTGACAATGCCACTTATGAAGTTAAACAGGGAAAGGTGCAAGTCATTTTATGCCAACGTGTCTGTTTAACAAAAGATGGTCCTGTCTCGTCTGGGCTTCACTGATATGTCAGTGCTCAATGCCATGAACAGTAAACATGCTGCTCAGATGCAAAGCATGCTGTATACATCACTACTGAATCTGTTACAACCAAAACAGGATCCCATAGTCATCCATTTCCAGGCCTGGAACACCTGTTGGTGTGTTCTGCGTCCTGACCTAACTTTAGTCAGAGTCTAAATGCAAAAAAAGATTGCTGAGAAGGGCATAAAAACCTCACTGCTGTCTAATTTTCACACTTGGTAGTGGATGTGCTGAATATGAGAGGTGCCCTGATGCAGTCCTTCATGAAAGAACTTTAAACTGTGAGTGTGGGTGTAATTTCACATCTTATATTGATGAAACAGTCAGTTTCCACACTCCCTAAATTCACTGAGGGTCATCATCTTTGTCTTTTTCAGGATGGAATAGTAAATCTACCTTCCTTTCCTGGTATGTCTCACGATCTCTGTTCCTCTTCCTTCTCATTTTTCTTGACACTTTCCCCAACACATTACCCCTACTTCCTTCTTTGACTACTTAAGTATTCTGTTCCTCCTTTGTCCAGCTGTATGTCTTGGCTCTCTCAGCCCTGGCCTAGATTTGGCATTTCTACTTGTTTTCCTTGCAGAATATAAATAATGAAGTGCTGTCAATAAAAGACAAGCATGGGACTCTGTTTTTATATGTGGAGGCTTTTGTTCATGTTTCCACCTGCTAGATATCACTTAGACATATCAAAATGCATCAGATAATTTCCTACTATTACATTTCCTTGTCAACAAATGCTATAATCCCCACAGGAAAGTTATGTCATGATGAATGGGAGGGAAGAGTCCTCTGTAATATTCATGGGAGGACGGACACTGTGCCATTCCTTAGCTTCTCTTTCATGTCTCAGAGGCATGGCCTTCTTGGCAGTGTTTAATTCTTATTTTGTATTCCCTTTTTATATGGCAATAATTATATGTCACCACCATGAGATCTCATGAGATGGCTGCAGAAGGAGTTTAGGAATATCAGGTTCTTAGGCAATCCACAAAGCCTAACATGAGGTTACATTTTCCAGGCTGCAAGCCTGAGTCAGGTGCTTGATGGAGGGAAACCAAATAGCATCTGCCAACTTAGAGAGCACTTTTGAAAAACAAAGGTGCTGTTAGAGTAAGCCCAGAGTTATTTGCACAAAATTGGACTGCAGTTCCTTCTCTTGGCAGCAAGCCTTGGTGCTGTGAAGAGCCTACATGAGCCTTAATGAAAGAGCAAGGCAAATAAAATGTACTTGGGATTTTAATAACTTCATTTAACAGAGAGATGAGGGAGGAATATTTTTCCAGAAAGACAGTATCTTTCTGACAGAAATCTCAAATCTAAAGATGAAATTTGAATTTTGGTGGTAATTCCTCAGTGGCAATGTGTGGGTGATAAGCTCAGGATCAAGACTGTCCACTTTAGGAAAAGACAAATCCGTTGGGAAGAGAGAGATGGAGACCCTCTACTTAAACAGGTTCAGCTGGGAATAAAGTATGTGCTCCCTGAACTGTAGGATAGAAAGGAGAGTGCTGCCCGGTGATACAGCCAAAGTGGACCAAGAAGAGCTTCAGAAAAAGATGAGGGTAGACACAGTACCTCTTCCCCTCAGCCATGTCTCCTGCTTTCTCCTATTTCCTACTCCACTCAACATTCTGGAAGAGCAATGCAAGGACTGCAAGTGTTGTGGTCAGAGAAAAGAAAGCAAAGATTAAAGAGTGGATTAAGTCTCTCCATGTTTACAATGCCAAAATTTAAAAGTAACACTAATGAGCTACTGCTACAGATTAATTGGAGAGAGAATGAGATTGCACCATCTCTCTTCTGCTAACAAAAAAATCTGTATTGATAAGCAGAAGCCAAAACCCTGCCTTTAACAGAATGAGATCATGTGGATCAAAAGTGATGTGGAGACAGGCACAGTCAAGTCACAGTGACAGTGGACCCATTTCTGTGCCTACCTGACAAACAACTGCCTTGCACTCTTTGTAGTCTGGGGGATGCAGAAAAGACAAGGGTTGCTCAATGCAGCGCCTTGCCAATCTTCTCACCAGGTACACTGTGTTGCAGCAAGAAAATAAGGTCATGCACAGTGACTCAGAAGTCATGTTCAGGGTAAGCAGATATCAGAGAGGAGGGGGAGAAGGATGAGGCTGCTGCATGGGCCTGGCAGAGCCCTTAGAGATGAGTGCTATATGAACAGGACATGCATATGCCATTAGGAAGAGAGGAAGTTTAGAATAGACAGGATGCCTAGGAGGACAGAAGCAAGGTGCTAGATAACAAGTTATTAAATGTCAGGTGAATGAAAGTGTCTTCTACACCAGGTCAGGTGAGTGCTGGTTAATTCTGCCTGTGGGTAAGGGGTAAGAACTCACAGCTGCTCTTGAAAAGCAGGTCCATGAGGTTGAACAAGATGAATGTATTGCCTGGACATTTAGAGCAAGAGACATGGTTTGCATGATGTAATGGTTACAATGCCTTTCTGAGGCACATTTAGGCCTTATGAACAATAAACAGGGAATACTTCCCAAAGTGCCCCTGTCCATGGTGGGGGGCTGGGAATGTTGGGAATTGTTGATCTTTAAGATCCTTTAGAATCCAAAATATTAAATTCTATGATTCTAAAACCATGGTCTGTTACTGAAATTGCAGGATAGGAAATGAAAGTAGTCACACTATTGACTTGAATGACTTCTGTAATAGATGAAAACTTATCAAAAGGTAAAGCTAACGTAAAATGCAGTGTGTGAGTGCAGCCTAAAGAAAAATTGAACTATGATAATAATTCACAGCAGATTACAGGTGCTGTATTTAAATTGCTTTTCTTTCCTCCATTTCACCAGCTCCCTTTGTCAGGAATTATGCAGGGAAGGGATTTTTTCAGGAAAGGGTTCTCTTGATGGCATGTTTGCAGGAGCAAATGTAGAGAATGAGCCCATTTTCAAAACATTGACTCCATCATAAGTATAATATACTGTTCTATCAAACCAATGGAAATAATTTTCCCATATTTCAAAGTGGCCCTGGGAGTTCAGAATATCACTTGGCCACCATCAACTTTTATTATTTGATCTGACTCTTAAAACACTGGCAGTTGCAATTAGTCAATATATGTGTCCAGAAAGACAAGCATCAATAATGTCAGCCAAAAGAGATATGTGAGCAGCTTCTGTATATAGATGACATTTGTTACTACTCTGGAGACTGAGATGAATTGCTGTGTGTGAGCAGGATCTTCATGCCTGCATGAGAGCACCTTAATGACAGTTTGGCCATCTACACTGCAGACATTTTTAAACATTTCAGGGAGCCACAATCAGTGTGCTGCTTAATTCACTGAGCAGACTCAGTCAATATTAAATTCTTGCTATAGGAGAGACAAAAGAAAGAGGAAACAACTCAGGGGCATCAGGAAACAGCACCTGGGCCAAAAATGTTCAGGCCAACTGGTAATAGCAAGTAGGAAAAGTGAGACCCAAAAGCAACAAGAATCGATTTTTTAAAATTGTTCAAAGTCCTCCTACTCAATTAAACCCTCTATGTTTGAAATTCAGCATCTCAAAACAAATACTTAATGTGGAGGCTATAGTATTTAAGGAAGAATTAATCTTAGTTGGGGAACAAGGATAATGTAGACCCATTGCTAAGTGGAGGGGAGACCCCAGTAACAAGGATGCTGAATAACAATTACTGATGCCTTCTGTGCCTCAATCTTCACTGGCAAGACCAGCCCCCAGGCATCTCTGATTCAGGAAACCAGAGTAAAGGAATGTTAGAAGGAAGACTTTCCCATGGTCAAGAAGGATTGGTTTGGAGAACATCTAGGCAAACTTTATTTCCACAAGTCCATGGGACCTGATGGAATGCATCCCTGAGTGCTGAGAGAGCTGGCAGATTATAGCCAGGCTGTTCACAATCATCTTTGAAGACTCACAAAGTTTAGGAGAGGTGCTTGAGGACAGGAATAAAGAAGATGTAATCCTAGCCTTCAAAAAGGGCAAGGAGGATGACCCAGGGCCCTCGCCTCAATCCCTGTAAAGGTGATGGAGAACTTCATTCTAGAGGACATGTCCATCCATATGGATGACAGTAAGATGAACAAGAGTAGTCAGCATTGGTTCACTAAAGATAAATCCCTCTTGATCCATCCGATTGCCTGCTGTGATGTGGCAGCTACCTGCGTGGACGAGGGGAGAGCAGTGGACAATGTGTACCTCAAGTTTAGAAAGGCTTTTGACACTGTCACAACATTCTCCTAGGCAAACTTAGGAAGTGTGGCCTGGATGAGTGGACAGTGAGCAGGATTGAGAGCTAGCTGAACAGCAGATCCCAGAGGGCTGTGATCAGTGACACAGGGTCTGGTGGGAAGCCTGTCACTGGTGGTGCCCCCAAGGATCAATACTGGGCCACCCAGTATTATTTAACTAATCCACCCACTGCTTGGATGAAGGGGATATGCCTTCTCAGCAAGTTCTCTGAAGACACAATCCTGGAATGGCCAATATTCCAAAGTGCTGGGCAGCCCTAGCAGAACCTCAGAAGGCTGGAGAGATGGGCAGAGAGAAACTATCTGAAACTCAACAGATACAAATGCAGGGTCCTGCACTTGGGGAAAAACTATCCCATGCTCCAGTACAGACTGGGGGCTGACCTGGTGAAAGCAGCTCTGAGGAGAAGGACCTGGGGATCCCAGTGGACAGCAAGCTGTTCATGAGCCAGCAGTGTGTCTTTGTGGCCAAGAAGGCCAATGGCATCCTGGGCTGCATTATAAAGAGCATTCCTAGCAGGTCAAGGGAGATGAACCTGCCCCTCTACTCAGCCCTGGTGACGGCACATCTGGAGTGCTGTGTGCAGTTCTGGACTCCTTAGTAGGAGAGAGACATGGAGTTCCTGGGGCTGGTCCAGCAGAGAGCTACAAAAGGGAAAAGAATATCTCTCTTATGAGGGAAGGCTGAGAGAGTTGGGCCTGAGTCTCAAGAAGAGGTGACAGAGGGGACATCATCAATGTCTATCAGTATCTGAAAGGGGTGCCAAGAGCATGGAGCCAGGCTCTGCCAGGTGGTGCCAAGCAACAGGACAGGAGGCAACAGACAGAAACTGATGGACAGGAAGATCCATGTGAATGTGAGGAAGAACTTCTTTAGTGCAGGTGACTGCATGGTATCAGTTGCTCAGAGAGGTTATGGAGTCTTTCTCATTGGACATATTCAAGCATCACCTGGACACAATCCTGTTCCGTGTGCTCTAGGATGACTCTGCTTGAGTAAGGAGGTTGGACCATATGATTACTGTGGTCCCTTCCAACCATACCCATTTGTAACACTGTTTGAAACTCTATATTCTATTCTATTTAATCATTTTATATGACTTGACTGAAACATACAGAGCAGACTGTTTAAATCTTGAGATTGAACATCTCACCTGTGAGGATGTAATTATAATCACAAACCAACTCTATCAGTCCTCTAACCCTGCTCCACTTGGTCACAGTCCCTTTGCTAACTGGACAGGTTGTTTCTGCCTTGCCTGGAATTTTCTTGATCTTCTCTTCTGAGTGATAGCTGTTGGCACTCTGCAAGCATGGGAATTTGCTGGCATATTGTGGGTCAGGCAGAGAACATGATGGAGAGGAGCAGAAAAGCCAGGTGAGACCCTGCTAACTGAGAGTGAAGAGCACTGTAAAGAGAGAGAAGAGGAAGGAGGTTTTTCCGCCTGACCTGAAGGTCTAATGTTTTATTTTCTGTACAAATAGTAACCAACTTATGATCCATTTTCTGTCTGGACCATATTGATGAACCTCACTGCAGTGGCAAGGTGTTAAAACACCCACACATGAGCTGACATTCAGCAATAAGTAAATTCAGGTGCCAACAGTCACAGCCATCTTCTCCATGGTGTTAAGTAGAAGACAGGAATATCCCAGATAATCAAAAAGTCTAAATTACTTCATTGGGGTTAGGGCTAGTGCTTTTGTCCCCATATCCTTCCATCTGGCTCTGCCCTGGCCTAGTTAGCATGAGAAGCACACTGGGTGCAGACCTGGAGTCAGCTGCACCTCACTGTGCCCTGAGCCCAAGATAGGACTGGGAACACTGTCCTGAAGTGTCTGACATGGATCTGCCTCGGCACCCTCCCATCCAAATGGTAGCACATGCTGTCACACCTGAGCTGGCACCTGGAGTTTCTCTGCCCCTGCAATGTCACTTGTACCCATAAAGAGTAAGCAGCCCATGAGTAACAGACACACTTCCAGTGGACTCAAAGCTTTTGTTAGACTGGAATAATTTAAAATACCAGACTGTTAATAGCAACAAACATTTGCAGAAGCACATTTTGTTACTGTTCTATTGTTTAGTAAGTGTACTTCTTACTAATTTCAAGTATCCTGCTTTGTGCTGTAACTGAAGGTCTCTTGGAAATTTCTGCTTGAGCAATGTAGACAGGAGAGGAGAGGAGAGGAGAGGAGAGGAGAGGAGAGGAGAGGAGAGGAGAGGAGAGGAGAGGAGAGGAGAGGAGAGAGAGAGGAGAGGAGAGGAGAGGAGAGGAGAGGAGAGGAGAGGAGAGGAGAGGAGAGGAGAGGAGAGGAGAGGAGAGGAGAGGAGAGGAGAGGAGAGGAGAGGAGAGGAGAGGAGAGGAGAGGAAGGAGAGGAGAGGAGAGGAGAGGAGAGGAGAGGAGAGGAGAGGAGAGGAGAGGAGAGGAGAGGAGAGGAGAGGAGGATGTATTAAATCGAGCTATTCAAAGACTTAAAAGGCTGACTTGATTGGTTAGTTGTGCAATGCAAGGACAGAAGGGCCCTATTACATGACAGAAGGGATCAGTTTGCAGGACATCACCATCAGACTCCTTGGTTCAGTGCTGTTATTGAGCAATACAAATGTCAAGCGTGATGAAGGAAGGCTACAGTGCCTATATGAAAATGCATGTTCAATTCTTAAACTCTCTACAGTTATTCAGACATCAACCACCACCACAGCCTGCTCACCCAGCCTAATATTCCCTGGCTGATTTCTTGGATATATCTCAACATGTAGAAAAAGCTTAGGAAGGGATCTCAAGGACAGCCAGCAGTCTTCATTAATGGGTTCAAGGAGGGTATCTCAGGCTCTAGGGAAGCGCAATAAAGCCCAGAGAACTGTATGATCTTGACAGACAGCCTGCCATGACCAATGCCATTGGCCAAGCAGATGAAGGTAGGTGTGATAACAGCAGAAAAAAGTGTAATGGCTATAAGAGTATTGCATTCAAGAAAGTCATCCAATGTGCACAAATGTTTTGGCTGACTTGTTTTTGGCAAATGGAAAATGCCTCCTTGTTAACCACCTAGTCTGTTGCTGTTTCAATTGGAAATAAACTTTCCCAACTAAAGTATAGCTCTGTGTAAACCAGACGTCCTGGTTTGTTATTCTCAGAAATTTTCCATCATACAACTACATAATGACAGGGTGAGGAGCCAGGGCTATGGATTTCTACCATGAAAAAAATAATGGCATAATCTTCTCTTTAGCAATCATTATAGGAAGTCTTTGGTCAGAAGGAAGCCAGAAAATCCTGCTAAGTCTTCTCCATGAAGTAGCTCAGCTGCTATCTGAATTATAGTAGCCCAAACTGATGAATTGCACATGGTGCTGACATTAAATCTTGGTGTGTCTAGCTCTTTTCTGGTTTTTAAATATGTCTACCCTCTGTTGGAGAGTCAACATGTGCTGTCACAGGTCAGCTGCCTAATTTTAACCACTAGTGGGGCTTGCTTATTCCGTGCCAGAAATAGGAAGCCGAGTGATGGTCATATGTCTGACAAGGAGCCGGGCAGTGGGCCAAAACACATTTGAGCTGGATGGAATTTCTTGCCACTGTGAAAATGCAGTGCTAAATCTTCCTCCCCCACTCTCCTCTTTACACACAAGTGGATCCCTCCAGTACAGTGAACTGTCACCCGAAACTAACAAGGAGGATGTGTCTCCCAGCAATCTGAGCTTAGGTCAAAAGTTCACCACTTGCCAGCCCCCTATGCCAACTTGGACCAAGATTTCTGGAATGGTTAGAAAAATATTTTAATGTAATTCACCTTGCTATGCTATTTCATTAATAACCTCTAAAAATGCAAAGAGTGCGGCCTTAAAATTCCTTGACATCCTCAGCATATGACTAATAATAATGAAACTTTCTTGCTGTCGGCAGAGCCACTCTGTGAACACTCTGTTTTCCCTGGAGTTTCATGGAGCCTTTAGCAAATGCAGTACATTTGCCATGTCCATTTTTTATAGCACAGTAACTGCTGTTCAGCCAGGCTTGCCTGAGCTGGCTCTTTGTCCGCCCCACCACACTGCACTCTCCTTCCTCCCCACTCTGTGCTATTTTTCTCACAAGAATATTTTTTACAGGCATAATTTGGACGTGCGTGAAATACTCTTTTACATGTTATGTCTTTCTTGTTTTCTCTATATTAGCTCTGAGTCCAGCCTCTCACTGTCTACCAAAATATGTCATCCATGCAAGGCATGGGGTTGTTACCAGCCTGAGACTGTGTGTGCTGAGTGAAAAGGGCTCAGTCCTCAGACTGGGACAGACCATGTCTGACATGCCATTATATAACATGAAACCACTGTATACAAGACTGTCTTTAAGAGTACATTTTACAGAGATCCCTATCTCTACATCGTGGTTCAAGCATTTCTTTCTAAAATAGTCTTTGGGGAGTCAGTGGATGAGACTCTGCTCACTGGGGGTAAATCCAGGGCTGCAGGATTGGTTTCCAAGTCATATTTGTGGACTTCATAAAACAGGATTTCAAGTAGGACCAGGACTTTATAAATCATGGGATGGTATCTAGAATTAAAGTAAATCTAGATTAATTTTTTCTCTTTGCTCCTGATTTTGCCCCAATGGCAAAAGCAGAGCCAAGAGTCAAAACGTTTTTATTCTCAACATCTCCAAACCAGTAAAGAAACAGAAATCTCCTCATCATAATTTTTTAAAAAAATTTGTAGTGAGGCCCAATTATGGCCCATACAGTGTATTCCCTATCAATCCTTGATAGGTCTTTCTCCACTGCATACCCAAATCTAACAGGATCATGTTTCTCAGCTTCCAGTTGACATGTGAGTATTTAAAGATGCCATGCTAGATGACTGGAATAGATCCTTTACCCCACCGAAGCCTCCTTCATACCTAGGAGGTCTGCAAAAACATAACTCTTCTTTGGATCTGGTGGTTTTCCCACCATGAGAAGCAGCTGAGATCTAATGAAGAGTGCTACCATAAACCATGAGAGGCTGTAATCCAAACATATTCTCTCCAATGAGCTTAGCCAGAGGAACAGCTCCCTGAGGGCTGTCCCATGCCATGACCAATTGCCCAGCCATTCTATTTTGCATCCAGAGATCTGTTCATACCACACTCACAGCACACCCGAGGTAAACAGGCAGGTTCAGAAATGTGGAGTAAGGAGAAGTGACTAAAGACTATTTTTATATCTGGATGACCTTCTACACATTAAATATAAATTATCCCTTTCCCAATGAATCCCATTTCTTCCTAACCTTGTTCCCCTGTGCCTGTCTCAATTAACAGTTCATTTTTAGATTAAGTTGTACCATATGCATTAAGAGTTTATTTACAAAAACTTTACACACTAGCAGATGTAATCTTCTAGCACAGGTGAGATTGATTAGTGGAAGAGTATTCCAGAAGTGAAATGAGTGTGGAATATTTTTTCCTCAATATTTCCATATTTGCTCAGTATTTTCCTATTTGTTCAAAAATTTGGCCCAGGAAAAGAACTGAAGCATTCCAACCTGCTCTAAAGGTAGGCAAAAACTAAAGAAAAAGAAACAAAAATTTATCCTGACAGATTACTGACATTTTAAAGTCCAGAATATTCATGAACAGATGCAAATATTTCTAGCTCCAGTTGCCTTGGATTTTGTAATAACAAAAATTAGATTTTGGGAGTGAATTTTTCATGGCATAGACATCTGATTTGATTTGTAGAAAACAGACAGAGACTAGGTTTCCTCCAAAGTATGTGCCACTGTTACATTTCCACCAGACATTGCCACATGAACACGAGCAGTGCTTTAGGGTTTCTCCACTCAGGTTTTGGCCAAGGTCTCCAATCATCCAGTTTTATGTGGTGCAGGAGCAGCTGCAGTCTAGGGGGATTGGAAGTGTTCCCTTGCAGAGGCCTTCTAGGAACATCTACTTTCCATGACCTCTAGTAGAGAAAGAAAGACCTGCTTTTGGCATCTTCTGGTTTCAGAGAAGTGTCAGCTGCTGGCCTGGCCACACTCTTCATGTTGAGGCGGTTCTTCAACTGAATGTTATGTTTCACAATTTTTTAAGAAAGCACCCCTTTCCCAGTTTTTAGTGAATAATTTCATAGTTCCTGAAAATCTTCATCTTCAGACTTTCATTATGGTGGTCAGAGAAGGAAAAATAATATTTGTGTGTATATCTATTTGTCTGTCTATTATATTTCTATACACATATGTGTGTGCATGTATATTTGCATACATGAACACGCATGCACTTTTTAACCACTTTTACTGCCTCCTTCACAACCAACTGTCCCTCTGTGACAACATGTCAGAATATGTTTATCTAGCATACGTTACATCCCACGTGACTGATGCACCAGTGGTGTGCCACTCTGAGCAGTCACAAGCCCCATTTACCCAGAAAAGCCAAATGTACATGTATTGTATGCAAGTC
Organism: Zonotrichia leucophrys gambelii; assembly: GCF_028769735.1. Lineage (NCBI taxonomy): Eukaryota > Metazoa > Chordata > Aves > Passeriformes > Passerellidae > Zonotrichia > Zonotrichia leucophrys. The sequence goes on from NC_088172.1 coordinate 41,647,762, forward strand.
GATCAGTGGAAAGTAGTCAATACATGTAAACCAGTTAGCAAAACAGTTTTTTAAAAGAACTGTGCACATAACAAGTGCATCTTTAGGCTCATTCTTATGGCACTTGTTGTCCCACAGTGCCAACTCTCAATGAGCATGCTTCTGGAAACTTCTGAAAACCAAGCCCATTCCTGCACTCATTTTCTACTCCATTCTCTGCCTATAGCAAAGCATTTCCTTGTTTCCAGCCCTGCTGCTCACTGCGGGTCAGGGAGTCTGTGAAGCTGGAAACCTCAGTGCACATGGGAGCAGGCTGTTAGAAGCATTTTTCACACATCAACAAGACCTGCCCTGTGTAGTTTTACATAGCATGGTGTGAGAAAAAGGTTGTAACAGCCAGCTGGCCATCCACACCAGGAATGCTGCTTATGCAGGGCTGAGATGAGGGTGCAGCTTCCTAGGAAAATGTCCAAATCCAAACTGAGCCTGCAGGACTGAAGTTCACCTGCTGAAGGCACACACAGAATGAAGTCTCAACACAGAAACTGAAGGAACCACACTGGGATCACCAGCTGGCTCCAGCAAAAAGAGTGGAAAGGAGGACTCTGGCAGAGAAGGAAGACATAAGCTGAAAGTTCCCTCCTTTGACAGGAGGATCATCACCAAAAAGCAACAGCATCAGGGAAATCTCTGCTAAAACTATCAAATACAACAGAACTAAAGGGGGATCATTTACAGTGCTTATAGTAATTAAGCTGTGATGAGGATTTTTAAGGGTGTTCCAAAAGTTCCAAATACAGGTAGATTTCCAGTCCCTCTTTAACATGAATTTTAAAAACAAGAGAAAAGTATTAACTCAGTTGTGCTGTGGGAAATTAGTGCCCCAGGTTTTGATCAAGTGTTTCTATGAAAGACAACAGCAACCTGGAAACATTATGAGTCCCCCAAGGAGACTTCAATTTTGTCCATGAAACTGCTGCAAATTAGCTTTGAGGCTACCCAATGCTCCCAAAAGACAAAATGTCTTTTCAGTGCTTGATTCAGAATTTTCCCAATCATATCCCTTAGATCTGAAGGCTTGGCTCAGCTTCTTTTTCCATTATATCCCTCTCAAATTGTTTCTGCTTAGGTATTTGATAATTTTCAGAAATGTATAAGCTAGTAGGTAGGTAGGTAGTTATTAAATGGATGAATAATCTTGGTGGGAATAGTATAGCAGACATGCAAACTGCATCTTTTAAAATATTTGAAGCTCTTTGGTGTGAAAAACATTATATATATTGGGCATACTTTCACATATAATTTAAATATTTTTTATTCTTTCTTAAAAGCCAAAGTACTGACTCTTTTTGTTGATAAAGAAACTTGTAACTGATTTGCATTTTAGGACAAATTGTGAGTACAGAAGGACAGAGTTGAAGAAATAAATGTGTTGCTAAAGAGACAATTGCCTTTTTACTAAGTCAGTGAGGATGATAATTTTTTCTGCTTAGTGTTTCATGTATGTGTGAAATCTATACTTTAGCATGTGCTCTCTGAGATGCAGAAGAAAACATAGTGGTGGTCAAAGCACATAAAATTAGTTGGATAAAAGCATGCAGAGTCAGGATACCCTGAATACCCTTTGGAAAATTCATTTTACCCTTGTGCCAGCTTTCTCTCATCTATGCAAAAGCTGCGAGGCAGCATTACTGATTTAGGAGATTAACACATACAATTCGTGGAGTAGGAGTCATCTTGCTTTTCTCACGTAAGAGGAGCGTACAGTAGGATGCCACAAGGCAGTTGCTTTTAGGATCCTGGTGGAAGGGTCTCTGAGCAGGGCAAACTGAAGAACACTGAAATGATGGACCCTGTTTCTCCGGGGCAACTGACATTTGTGTCAGGGCAATGCACAAAAGTAACACGAGGGAGAACCAACTTCTGAAGCTCCAGTGAAGAGCAGGACACACACCCCAACCTGGCTGCAAGCAGAAAAGAAGCAGTGTGACATAATTCTGCACATGTAGAATGCAGGGCAAGAGAGAACATAGGAGCAAATAGGCTATATGACATCTTTCCTGATGCTGGCTTCAAACACTGTAAATGCACTTGCAGGTGATTGGAGTGTGGCACCTGGTGTGTTTTGCTGAATGATAAAATTTGTCCTCCACCATGAGAACACACTGGCCTGGGAAAGAGCACAGCACCCAACAATGGGTGTGTGGTTTGCCCCAGAGCATGGCAGCAGGCTGTGCTCCATGTGGGAAGAGGCAGGAGGGGGTGTCCCATGCAGCAGGAATGCGAGCACTGTGGAGTTTGCCGGGTGCTGGAAGGCGAGAGACTGAACTATGGTTTGGCACGTGCTGGCTGGAGCCACACGCTGAAAGACAAGCTCCTGTCCCTGGGACAAGGCACACCACATGTGGGACAGAAAAGAGCTGTAAGGGGTTCCTGAGTGCCCTGATCTTCCTCTGGAGCATGGAGATGATGGCAGGCTTTCCCCAACAGCTTTTTCTTGAGTGTTTCTGTTGCCCTGGAAATCACCCTTGGCCACGCTTCAGCAAGTACCTGCCTTCCCCAGGAAGGTGCACAAGGGCTCCTGCCAGCAGCAGCATCCCTGCACAGCAAAACCACTAAAGCCAGGTCCCAGCCTATCCCAGGCTGGAAATAAAAGAGCAAAACAGGACAAGAGGCACACAGAATGGTGAAATTGTCCCTGTGATCAGCAAGAGACCGTATAACAAAAATTGATGCCTTAATGGTGGAGAAGCCAATTTATCTAGTACAGCAGTTGTATTATTTCAACAGACAGGGATGCAGAAATGGCTTTGAGCTACCTTCCTGCTGCCCTCTGCATTTGGCCAGCTCTTCAGTTTTCATACTCTCCTTTACAACAAACCATGCTCCCATATCACCAGAGAACTGTCTGTATCAATTTCTGGAAAATGTCATTCAAATATTATGCCAAATTCTGAGGCTAAATGAGTGCTGTCTATTAATTTCTTGTGAAACAGCAGCTCCAAGTATGTGCCAAACATGGGCTTGGGTCTCACCAGCTATATACAGAACCTCAACAAAAATTGAAAGGTAATTTTTAAAGCTTTCCTCAGCTGTGTTATCTTCCAGAAATGAAAATTGCATTATGTTACCTTGCTGTAAAAACTGCATCTGCATTTCAAAAACTTGATTTGTTAGAATAGTATCACCATCAATTTAACTCAGTATACGAAAAGTTTTTTAATGCTCACAAGCTTTCTTCAGCAGAGGTATGAGAATGGCTCACTTTCACTGTGCCAGCTCACTGACTGATTCATATTGAATGTATGTATACACATATATATGTATGTGTAAAACTCTTGGCAATTCAAGGAAGTTCCTCCCTCAGCATGAGAGGAGATTCTTTATTAAAAAGTAGGGCCATCCTACCTGAAGATCCCAGCACACAAGCCCTGATATGAGCATTGTGAGTTGCCTTTGAGGGTGTGCTTTTGGTGTGGTGTGGGATTTCATTTCTTTCATGCTTATTCTAATAATTTTATGTGCAAGCAAGGACATGGAGCACAAACTACATATCCTCAATAGAGTCTGGAGCATTGCTATTTATTACAAAAAAGTCATCTGTATACTAATATCTTTTCATATTAAAAGAGGTAAATTTACACAGATACCAATAGGAAACTAAGTCAGAATTCCCATCTGGGCTACAATATGACTAGGTATTCATTGTTTTTCAATGGACTGGACTGCAATATCTAGATATCATGAAAATTAAATTACATATTCTTTTGTCCCTTTCTCCCTCACATAGTATATATCCATAGTGCCAGTATGTTTGTTCACTGTTTTCTTATTGTTTTCCTCACTCCTTCTTGTTTGTTTTTCAAGCCTCATTTCTGAAGATGGAGTTGTATTTTGCAGCTGTGAGGACTAAGTTCTCTATTAAATATAGCCATTTAAAAAAATTAAATGCAAGCTCTGTGCTGTTTCATAAAGTCAGGACATTTTCCAGGCCCTGAAATGACCCCTTTTTACACTTAACCAGGAGCTACATTATTTGGGGCAATTCCAGGCAACAAGAACACAATTCCCTGTAGCATGGCTCCACCTCCAGTATTTTGCTATGAATTTTCTTTTTATCTTATTTTGCAATTTTGTTGCTAAAGTATAGTCTGTTACCATTTTCTAGTGGCATTGTCTCAAAGCTTAGCCAAATACACATTGAATAAAACAGACGTGAAGCAGTGAGCCCCTTTTGTATGACATAATATTGCCCACCCTGAGCAACTAAAGTTTCCACTTGAGGAAGACTTAATCCCAGAAGTAAATGAAAGCCTTTCTTTTCCTCATCTCAGCTTCATATTGCTGGCAGGACACTAAAGTCTGTACAGACATTAAAAGACACATACCTTACCTGTTTGTACTCTGCTGAAAACCTGATTTTCTTGCTGCTCCTTGCATCGAGCCACTTCCTCTCTCAAGCTGCAGTCTTCCTCTGCCACCTACCTCCCTCTGTCTGAAATATTGTCTAGAAGAGTGGAAAGAAAGATGCTTCTAAAATGAGAGCATTTACAGGAATTAAAGCCTTTATGTAAAACCACTTTCTTTTTCAAAACAAAACGTGCAAATGTATGATTGTGCAATCAAAATCACTGAGACTGGACATTGCAGGGGGTCTATATATCACAATTACATCAGGAGTTTAGTGCCTGTATTAAAGGGCCGGTGCTTAAGAAACCTCAAAAGAGTGCAGACACAGCCTTTTTCTGCTTTCACAGGAAGGAATTTTTCCAAAAAGTAAAATAAAACATAAATCCCCCCTATTTTATGCTGGAGGCAATTGTTAAGGAAATTTTTCACTGAACTTACCTTCCTTCTCTGAGCAGAGAAAAAATATGTGCTGTAGATATTACATACAAATACAAAAAATATATATCTTGGTGAATGAATCTCAGAAGAAGCCAGATTCATCTTCTAGTGGGTCAGTGCTGAGAGGGGAAAAGAGGTGCACACTGATTCAGCTCAGACCTGAATGTGCCAAAACACCTGCACCAGAAAAGCTGCTGCCTCTGCCTCTGAGGGCAAAGCAGAGTCTGTTCCTGTGCTGACTTGGGAAAAAACTTCCATGAACTTTCCTGTCACAAAATCAAGCCCTAAATTCAATGCATTCAGTGTGTTCTCACGCGTGTGAATGTATTCCCTCATGACAGCTCTGGATTTCCCTTCCAGCCCTGCACAATGATCTCTTCATCTGCCACCATCAGTAGAGGAGAGACAGGTGATGCCTCTGGCCCGTCAGGGCTGGGCAGGACGGGTGAGTGACATGTGCCAGATGCTGCACCCTGGGCTGGGCTGCAGCTCCCCTGGAAATACATCATGGAGCAAAAATCACGGCGTGCATTCCAGCTGCTGCACAGCGTGTCTCTGGAGCAGGCGAGCTGTCACATGCACAAACGCACACCAAACAGGATCCCAGCCTGTTTGGGGATAATGAGCAGCTAACAGTTCTTAGAGAAGAAGGGGAAAAAAAGGAAAAGGGGGAAAAGAAATTGTACCTTCAAAGGAAGATCAAAATAAACTATACAAGCTCTCTGAAATTGAAACACGGGTTTTTCAGGACAGTGAAAGAGACAATGAAATCAGTGATATGTGTCCCCTGATTTTTACTTTGTGTTTTACTACATCTATAATACTGACTTTTTATCTTTAATGTCAGTTTATTCAGTATCCACAAAAACTACCAAGCAAGAAGCTCTTGAGCCTAAAGTCTTCTTCATTAATACAGACTCAGAGACTGGACCTCAAAAACATCCCTGAGAACACCGTGGTAACAGTTGCCAAGCCCTAAAAAACAAAAAGCTTTTAGGGATGTGGAGCACAAAGACTGACAAGATAAGAAAGAGGAACAGCATTATCTATCTTAATTCATTTCAGTCAAATTTGGCCCATGTAAACTCACAAGTAGTGTGTTCAGCTATAAGTTAAGTATGTGCTGAGTCCTACAGGCAGATTGAGGCATTAGAGAGTAAAGTAGAGAGCAGGAATAGGAAGACTAGTGAAACGGAACTTATCATCTCATGGAGGAGGCACTGCTCAATAAAAGTGATACACACAGCAAATAGACAAAAAATACAAGAAACAAATCAACACACAATCTTCAGTATTTAGAAATATAACTACTGCCACATAGGAGTACAATATATGAACACTGCATAGGAATATTTGTATTTGTTTGTGGACTGTGAAAGAAGATCATCAGTAAATTGAAAGTTGAAATCACAGCAATAAATTCAGCAGGTAACATAGTAACAAGAAGGCTGGTGAGTAAAGTGAGAACTGGGGCATTTGGCAATACCTGAGCCTGTTGCTGAGCCTCTTGGCATTCTCAAGAGCAAGCAGCGCATGAATGGAGCTGTTTGAAGAGTTGCACATCTATGACCAGGGAAGACAAGTGATGGAAAATGTCTTAGAAAGGATGACTGTACAAGGCATCATGAGCAGGTGTCAGAGGCTCACATGGGATCATCGCAGTTTTCAGCCAAGTTACTTGCAATCTCAGTCAGATATGTAAGAGTTTAGAAGAAATTCCAGGAGGTTCCCAATGCGGTCGGCTCCTCACCACCAAGCAGTCCATGTCTTTTATGTACTTGTAGTATGAAAACTGAAAATACAGTGGTCATCACAGTGGGAGAGCACATCAGTGTCATGTCTTTAAATTTGTGTTATGGCAAAAAACCTTAATAGTTATAATCATCAGTTGCAAAGAAGGTATTTCTCAGCAAGACAAACACTAGAAAAATAACAAATTATTGCCTCAATATTTTTAGAACAATGTTGAAAAATTACATAGGTTGCAAATAAATGGTACAAAAACTATTAGAGGAATTGCTGTAGAAAGTTAAGGAGCTCCATCTATTTTGGCAGGAAAAACCATTATATGGAATAAAATCAATTTCATAAGAGAAAATATTACATACAAAAGGGTTGTTTAGATAAGTGAACTAAGGCATTACATGAACCAACAGCTGGAGGCTGAAGCCAAGCCAACCCACGCTGGAAGAGAAAAACACTGAAGTCTGCTAAGCAGAGCGGCAAATTGCTGCAGCAAGGGCTGGATTCTCTACCCACCTCATGGTATCTTCTATTTGGAAAAACATTACTGGAAGCAGTGACAGTCTCCCTGAGCTTCTAAAGAAGTATATTAAGAACAGCAAGAGTGATATATCAGAAATGTCCCTTCTGGATGATAAACACTTAATCCTTTAATTGACCGTGATACTCAGTTCTCAAACCTTCACACACCAGGGGCTGGCAGGCTGGCACTGGATGTAGGATTTCTAGGGAAGGTGAGCAACTAATGTGGTCAGTGCTACCATGTTTTTGTCCCAGTCTTTCTGAATGTTGATGTTTTGTTTCATGGTCTGTTTGCTTGTCTGCTGAACCATTCATGGTAGTACCCAATTCTTGTTTTGTAAAATGTTCCAGCTTAGCTAGAAGATAACACTGACTTGCTTTATATAGGAATGCTTTCTGAGGCAAGTTTCTGCATCTTGCTGTTTATCAGAACCTATCATTCTTTATTCCGAACAAGATTTTCTTTTCATATTGCTGCTGTGAAATATTTACCAGTGTATGGCTTAGGAGTAGGCCCATGCCAGTGGTGTGATGGGACACAGCCAGTTCTTAACCCATGTCCTTTCTAAAATTGTGCTTTTCTTTACTGCTGTCATAATTTTCTCTCTGAGGCAACTCAGCTGTTTCTTTCCAAGTTTTTGTAATTCCTTATGTGACTCAACCCACCTAAAATTCTTTACTTAAGACCAAGGAAGATTGTTTTTATATAATTGTAAATGCACAGTGAGATCATTAGTGAATATAGTTTCTGACCCTGGGTTCCCAGGATAATTTCCTATACCAGGACTAATTTCACAGACTCACCAAAGAGGCAAAATACTGCCAGCATTTTTGCATGAATGTTTTTATTGCTCTGCATTAAGACTCTGAGGTTTACTTGTGTCTTACACTGCGCAGTTTTACAGCCAAGTAACTGTCTGTAAAAGAGACCTAATTCATACCAAGCCCCATCAGACCCGATTCCCCTCACATATACTTGAGCCTGAGGTAAAACCCCTGAATTCAGCCCCCAAGGAGAGATTCTCCAGGGGAAGATCATCTGTCACACCACAGCACCCAGTCACACATGTTGCTCTTACACTTTGGGTTTTCCCACACAAGGAAGTGTTCAGCCTTGGTCCTACCTTTGCTATGGCACAGAGTCCCGGTGAAGGGCTGGTCCGAAGAGCAGGAGGGCATTCTGTGTCTTTGGAGCATTGGACTTACCCTCTGAGAAAGGGACCTTTTTTGGTACCTTGCCCAGCACACCATTACCTTTGAAACAGGCACAGGTCTGTGGTGCTGAGAAAGCTCCCTACCTCTCACAAGCAGGGACACAGAGGAGAAGTGAGATCCTGTTGTCCCGAGCGAGATCCCTCGGTCTCTTGCCGTGAGGAGGGAAGGGCTGCTCTTTAGCTGACTGCTTTAATTTGGACACCAGCCACAGAGTGAGTCCTTTCCTCTACTGTGATTATTTGCTTATTGCTCAGGATAAATAAAAGTATAGACTATAAGTTACATTTCTTATTTTAAAGCCTCATTTTCTTGACCACCAACACAAAATTGGCTCTGATGTGGGAAGGAGCAACCATGAGGCAGAAGTCACAGCCACAGTGTTTCAGGCTGCATTGCAGTATGAAAAATGAATTTCCCAAACTCCCAAGAATACAGAGAAAGAAATTTGTTTAAATATGAATTTTAAACCTTGCACCTGGTGCAGAAAACATTGAAACATGATCATTAGGCACTGAAATATGATTTTGGTGAACAGCAGGCATTCAAAACAATTTCTAATACTTGGAATATAGAAATTGCATTTTGAAGAAAACAAAATAGAGTCAACGCTTTGTTTTAAATATGATGTTTTTCTGCTAAAATTAGTTTAAATATTTCCAGGTCTTCAAAATTCATAGTGTTCATTCTTTTCAGATTTCCCCCAATACTTTCGTAACCAATCAGCATTTGAAAACTGAGTAATATTATTTCCCTTGCATTTCCTATATTTTTTCTGCTTTATTACAGGTGCTTAAAAGTAAACAAAATGAGTCTCTTCTCACAGTGGTTGTGACCCGTACCATGAAGCTGAACATTTCAGAGTTGATATTGAAATGAGAACTTACATCTTTGTTAAAAAAAAAAATCTGCCTCCTATGTAACTCCTTTAAAATGAGCAGAGAAGGTACATTCACCTATTTACTACTTTGCGTGTCGCACCCAGCAGAAAGCCAGGGAGTAAATCCAGTTTACCTTCACGATAATTTGTTGTTTTGACGTGACTTTGCCCCCGGCGTTGTTTTAGTTTCTATTAAATGCAAAAGCATCGCCGTTCCCGTGATTTGCAATGATTTAAAAGTTTCTGGGGAGAATCCTCCTCGGGAACAACTGGTTTTTCCTCCTTCGGTTTATCAGACCTCTCAATTCCTGTGGCTTTGGAGGTGGCATTTTCCGGCGGATGCCGGGCTTGGTGGAATTTGGATGGGGTCACCCAGATCCCTGCCTTTCCCGGAGCTCCCCTTCGCCCGGGCCAGGAGCGAGGGCCGGCCTGCAGCAGGGGCATCCTCCCCGGGGGCAGCACCAGGCACAGGAGGCGCGTGGAACGCAGTGAAATAAATGAAATAAAACCAAAAGCAGCCGGAGATGGGTTGACCCGCTGGGTGAGCCCCCATCTTCCGCCGACCCCTGGTTCGCCCTGCACCCCGCCAGCCTCCTGGGTGGCCGGAGCTCCCCCTGCGCCTCCAGCCCACTGCTCCCGGGCAGTCCCGGCTGCGGAACCGGGGTCTCCCTGCTCCCTCCGCCTCTGCCACCCGCCGGGACCGGGGCTGGGATCCCCCGGCGGCACGGGAGCCCCTCCAGTCCCGGCGTGTTTACGGGAGGGAGCCACGCTATAGGAAGGGCGGAAGGCAGGGAAAGAAGGCAGGGAGGGGGTGTCAGCTCAGCCCAGCGCGGCCTCATCCCCCCTCACTCCTCCCACCAGTGCGTGGTGCCTCTTAACCCCCGGGAGCCTCCCTCCCCCGAAGCATTACTCCCCTTTGCAGAACACGAGTTGATGAGGAAAAAAATACTTCTCGGCCGCGGCCAGCCATGAGCTGTCTGGATGTTATGTACCAAGTGTACGGTCCTTCCCAGCCCTACTTCGCAGCAGCCTACAGCCCCTACCACCAGGTACGTGTAGGGGACAGCGGTGAAGAGGCAGAAGGTGGGAGGGGTATCGTCTGGAGGATGGCCATCTGGGGCCTCACCAAAGGGAAAAAGGGAAAAGGAGAAGGGGAGGGGAAAGGGGGGGCGGGAGGGGGGGAGATCTGGGAGCCTGCGATGGTGAGCGGAGCAGAACCGCATCCCACCTTGGCGCGGGGCTCGGCAGGGTACGTACGCCGGCGGCAAACGACGGACTTCGGGATGCCTTTGGAGAGAGGGGACGATTTTAACCCTCAGAAGGATTTTTAGGGGGTTTGTTTGCTTGTTTGTTTGTTTTTAACTGTTTGCTTATTTGTTTTCTTTGCCGGGACGGGCTACTTCCGAGCGTGGCGAGTTGAGGTGGCGATGTGTGTGGGGACCGTCGGGGGCTGCGAGGCCGGGCTTCCCGGGACATCGCTCACGCCGGCGCGCCGGCATCCCGGTGGAAGCCGCTCGGTGCAGAGATTTTGCAGCCGCCTCGGAGGGGTGCTCCGGAGTTACGCTCTGGAAGCGGGATAAGCGAGAGAGACTCGAGGCTGAGGGGTTTGCCCGGTTTGGCGATAGCGGAGGAAACCGCGGCCGCGAAGGGGAGCAAGGGGCTACAGGATGCTCCCGTGTTCTGGGGCGCTCTCGGCGGCGGCGGGACCCCGGGACGTCCCCCGGGCTCCCCGGGCTGCCGGCGGGACCCGCGGGTGCTTGATGAGCTGCAGGCACGTCCCCGCTGGCTGCAGCTCGGCCCGGGAGGGCGCGGGTATCAGCTGATGCCGAGGGCTCAAGGAAAGGATCGCTCCGGCCGCGGGGATGTCCGGGCACGCACGGCCCGCGCTGCGCGGGATCTGCTGGGCCGGGACGGCACGGTCCCGCATGGGTCAGGCTCGGCTCCCCCGGATGCACCTGCTGCGCACCGCTTTCCTTTCAACCCCGCTGCGTTCCCAGGTTTTCCCTCGCCCTTACCCCTTCCAGAAATTAATTCCTTCCTCCCCCAGCATAACGAAAAAGGGGATGGATGTAGAGAACGGCGCCCCGGGCCCGAGGCGGGTGCAGCCCCCGCCGTGCGGCGGTCCCTGTGCCCCCTCCAGTGCCCGGCAGCGGGGCCCAGGAGCCGTCACAAATAGCAGATAATGCCTTTCCCCACCTTGCCTTCCCTCCCACCACCCTCTCAACCCCGGCTTATGACATTATTAAGGGGTATGATCATTACCTCAATGGCCGAACAGGGAGCCAAGAGGAAAGGCGGTCGTCGCGACGAGTGACATTATCAAATATACCGCGTGTCTTGGCCCAAGACTCTGCCCCGTCCTCTCGGTTCTTCCCTCGCCGGCCGCCCCAAGGCTCTGCTGGCGGCGGCCAAGCCCGGGCTACGCGTCCCAGCGCTTATTGCTAAGAAACTCTCAGCAGCTGCCGACACGCTAACGCGCATGAAGACGGGAAACATCCGGAAAACTTCACACTCGGCGGAATACAATAAAAGGAGATTAATCTTGCAGCAAATACCTGGAGCTTCTTGGTGTCCAGGGAAATGCTGAGTTTTGCCCTGAAGTGTGTTTGAGACTGTCAGTGTTTTTTCCCCTCTCTTTGCTTCTAACCTCGCCGCTGTGAGTTACAGGACACCCTTTGCACCAGACAGACTCTCGGAGCCGGGGACCGAGGGGCTCTCGCGTTCTCCCAGCTACCGGCGCTGCTCCGTGGGTGCTCGGCCGTCGTTCGCCCGTGCCCCCGCATTGCAGCCCCTTGGCGGCCGCTGTCCGCTCCGAAGCCAGCTCTGCAAAGAGCCTTTTTTGGGGGGCTTGGTGCGGGGGACCCGGCAGTGTGACCCCCGCCCGGCCGCGCCTTCCCCACCCGGCGACCCTCTTGCTCCATCCCGTTCGGCACCCGTGGGTTTCGGTCCCCCGGCCCTCTTTGCAGTCCCTTCGCTGCCTCCGGACTAGAGAGTGCGATATGGGGGTGTGGGGATTGTGGTGTGTGCTGAGGGAACGGTGGGCAGCCGAGGAGCAGGCTTTGGCATCCTCTCGGGAAGACCGCGGGAGAGGGCTCGGCGCTGCACAGGGATGGCACAGGGCGGGCCAGCGCACCTTGGTGTGCTGCTGACAGGCTCCGTTTTCTTTCCTTCCCTGCAGAAACTCGCCTTTTACTCCAAAATGCAGGAAGCCCCGGAGAGCGGCAGCAGCGCCAGCGCCGGCAGCTCCTTCTCTAGCCATGCCGCGGCCAGCATCAAGGAGGAGGACTGCAGCCCCGAGAAGGAGCGACCCCCCGAGGCCGAGTACATCAGCTCCCGCTGCGTCCTCTTCACCTACTTCCAGGGGGACATCAGCGCCGTGGTGGATGAGCACTTCAGCCGGGCGCTCAGCCAGCCCAGCAGCTTCTCCCTGGGCAGCGCGAAGGCGGCGCGGAACGCGGGCTCCTGGCGGGGTGAGCGCCCAGCACCGGGGGCGCGGGGGATGCTGGGAATTCGGGGGATGCTGGGGACGCGGGGGATTCGGGGGATGCGGGGGATGCTGGCCCCCTCTGGGCCGGCACCTCGTCCCCGCCTCGGCTCCGCATCCAGCTCCCTCCTCCTTCCCACCAGCGGCTGGTCCGGCGGACATCCCCTGGGATCCGAGGCTAGGAGCTGCCAGCTGTTTGGCTCTTTTAGGGTAAAAAGGAAAGAAAAATTCCCTTCAGATTATGCAGAGGGCCATGGCCCAGGGGGAAAGCTGCCTGAGAGGCGGTTGGGGGAAGCAAGTTGTCTTTTCACTGCAGGTGCTTTACCTGGAGAGGGCTACAGCACAACTGGCCACGGAGTGACTCCCAAACTGTGACTGTGACCAGTGTATTCCCTCTTGATCCTAGCTTTCAGTTTAGAGTAGTCATAGTGATGGGAGCAAAGTAAAAAGCAAATGTGGGAACAATCTGATCTGCTTTCCACCTCTAAAAGAAAATGATTGTGTGTGTCCATGTATCTTGCCCTGTGTGTATCACCACCCTGATTGTTGCTGGAGTGCTGACAAGGACTCCTAACTTTCGGAAAACAAGGGCTTGCAGACCTGGCCATGGCCATGTGCTGCCAAGGCCATGGCTTATGCACAGCTCTCTGTATCCACGCCTGATTCACACTGGACAGGCCCACGAGAGTAGTCAGGGCAGAGGGGAATAATCTTCTCCACACTCGGTCTGCCAGAGAGTTAAGGCTGGCACTTCCTTGTGGGCAGTCTTAGCAACCCTCCCTCACAGGGCCACCTGCTCAGCCAGGGCTGGTTTCCCAGACCTTGCACGGATTGCTGTCTGTAGTGTCCAAGAATATTTCACGGGTGAGAGATATTCAGTGCTGGAATTGATGGCAGTGGAGGAGGTTTTTTTGCTCATCATGAACTGCTTCCCCTTCTCCTAAGCAATGCCAAGGCTCAGAGCTGACATACTTCCCTGGCAAAGAAGTATTAGGAACATAGTTCTATTTCTTTTGAGAACAGTGTGCATTCCCAATTAATCATACATAACATCTATCTGTGATATTAATAATCACCAGTCCATCTTGCATGTTGCTAACTGGGCTAAGAAAATTTAGGGTCTTTGTCTTTGCCCTGCCAATCTCCAAAGTTCTGCTGAGGGCTTCCCAAACAGGCTGACAATATACCTAAGAAACATATGGCTGTAATAGATGGAGAATTGCCCCAGATATTTGAGTAATTCAAACTTGCCTTTAGTCACATCTCTCACAGTTCCTGCCCACTTTGCTACTGCACTGAGGCAGCAGCTTCTTTCCAGGAAACATTGGGCATAAATGTTTAGACAAGGAGATTATCACAAAAACAAACAAGAAAAACCCAAACCTGAAAATTTAAGTGGTTGGTGTATAGTAGCCCTCAGTTTCCACTACTGAAGGAAAGAGATGTTTCTCTTGCCTTAGGTAACAACATTTTGCCCATCTACGTAGTAAGAAAAAGCTGGAGGACATAGTTGCAGCTTCATGGATAAGCCATAGGACAGGTGTGTTGTGTTTAATCGGGGAGAAATTCATATTTATTTGGAGCAAGTTCTTATCCTTGCCAGTTTTTCATGGAATAAAGGGAATGAAAGGACTGGTTTGGATGGATCAGGAAGGGACAAAATCCTGGGGAAAGGAGATCAAGTCTTCTGGGGTGTGCTCATTGCTGACCTTCTTTCCCACTTCTTTCACTCAGATGGATCCTTCCCAATGAGCCAGCGCATCTTCCCGCCGTCCTTCTGGAACAGCACGTACCAGCCCTCCTCGGTGCCGGCCAGCCTGAGCAGCCCCCTGGCAGCTGCGGCCCACAGCGAGCTGCCCTTTGCCGCCGCCACCGACCCCTACGCGCCCGCCTCCCTGCACGGCCACCTGCACCAGGGCGGCCCCGAGCCCTGGCACCATGCCCACCATCACCACCACCACCACCACCACCACCACCCCTACATCGGCACACAGAGCAGCGCCTACCCCCGCCCCACCGCCATGCACGAGGTCTACGGGCCCCACTTCGACCCCCGCTACGGTTCGCTCCTGGTGCCCACAGCCTCCGTCAGGCCCCACCGCCTCACGCCCGCCTCCGTGCCCGCACCCGTCAGCCCCCCCTGCGAACTGGGCAAGAGTGAAGCGGGCGCTGCTGCGGCCTGGACGACGCCGGGCCCCTTCCCCAATGCAACAGGAGACATGGCACAGAGCATCGGCCTCAATGTGGACACAGGTAATGAGCTGCCCTTGGCCCCTCCAGCTCCCCTGGCTCAGCTGCAACCCTGCTCCCTATTCCACACCATCCTCAGCAGTAGGGAAGGACTCGGGGGGGTGGCTGAGGTTCTGCTGTAGGGGAATGAAGCTCATGTGTGACTCCTGAGCTCTGCCCTGAGTGCTCTTCTTGGGGCTCTCAGGCCAGGCAAGTGAAGAACGGAGAGGAAGGATGAGACAGGCCAACACATCGCATCTCCACAACATTGTTTGAATTTCTGATGCCTTCAAACATTCCCTGAGGCTACAGGTTGCTTTGAGGTACCTTTGTCCTTGCCCTGGTCTTGTTCCTGCATTCAGCAATGAGAGCTAGGAGTAGAATGGAGCAGCCCCAAAGGTCACTCCTTGGCCCCATCCATGTGCTGCCCTGAGGGGTCATTTCTAGACACCATGCAGGTTCATGAACTAGCTCCTCTCCTTAATTATCTTCTCCTTCCAGTTTTTGAGATGAAAGCACAATTGCATTTGGTGAGAAAAAAGGCAGTGGTCTTCCCCTGATGGTGCCTGTTGCAGTGCCTGGAATCAAGGTGTGGTTGTAGTGCTGACAAAAATGGGTGCGCAGGCACAGTCGGCAGTGACAGATCCTGAGTCAGTGGTTGTGAAGGGAAGGAAAGTCTGCTCCATGCTGGTTTCGTTATTGCAGCCACTAATGGCTCCTTATGGTGTCCTCACTTTAAACAGGAGAGACTTTCTCCAGTCTTGGAGAGAGCTTGGGCTCCTCCTCTTGTTTGAGCTTGGGCTCTTCTCCTTGTTTCACAGCCTTCTGGGGCTCTGGAGATCCCATGCTTTAGACTGATCTCACCTGGAAAGAAATGCAATTTGTTTTCCTCTGTTCTTAAATGCCTGTACCTATTTTTCTTCTTCCTTTTTTTTTCTTCTTCTCTCCATTCTCAGGTTTGCAACCTCAGGATAAAAGCAAGGATCTGTACTGGTTTTAGAGCTGTCCTTCACTCTTCTTCCCCTGGCTCTCCCCTGTAGCTCTCTACCCGTTAGACATGGTGGCATTCAGAGCTGAAATCGGGTCAGTTTGTAACAGCTTCTGGTCTTGGTTTGCAGCTCGCCGTTACTCCTTCTGTGGTGGATCCCTTCTGAGCTGATGTGCTGACTCAAAGACTCTCAGATCCCCCTTGCCCTTTTCCAAGCCCACCGTGACCCTGCTGCTTGGGGAAAGACAACAGGATTTAAAAGGACCTGGCATTGCAAGGGTGATACTTTAGACTTATTTCGGAGAGGAAAGTCATTCTGTTGCAAGAAGAGAGCCAAAGACATTGAACTTCTATTTAAGCAGACCCCACACCCAGACCTGCAGCCAGACTACTCTGAAAGAGTCAAATAACATCGTGGATGGTGATGCAAAACCACTGGCCTTCACACAGGCAACAGAGGAAATTCTGGGGGTTTTTTAGTGGTGTGAATATTTTTTTATGGCAGTGAAAGTTATTTCTTGAATGCAACCATGGGAAAGATACTCAGCTGTTTTGAACTGGATTTTTATTTTGCATTATAGAAAAGTAAAAGGAGAAGAAACTGGAACTCATGAACTTTTTCGGACTGTCAAGGAACTGGTCAGATTTTTCAGCTTTGTGGTTGTGAGTGGCAAGTGTCTGACTGGGGCCACCTGCCCTGCACTTACAGATATGCAGCTGTTCCCCTCACAACTGCTTAAATCCCAGAAAGATGAAAACCAAGGTGGCACTTCTCAGACTTTGGCACATTGCATTGGCTGTATAACAGTTGTTTGGTTGGGGGTGGGGTTGTTTGTTTGGTTTTGGTTGGGTTTTTTGGTGTTTTCTTTTTTTTTTTTTGGTTTTGTTGTTTTTTTGGTTTTTTTTTTTTTTTGTTTTTTTTTGTTTTGTTTTTACAATAAACATTTTCTGGTGAAAGTAAGTTTTACCCTCTTAAAGCAGGGGGAGAGAGGAATCCGATGAAGAATGGCTCACCTCCAACCCAACAGCCTTTAAAGGGAACACCAGCACAAAAAGCACTTGGTGGACATAAGTGCTGAGTTGCCTCTAACACTTCCCTTTGTCTACTTGTTGCTGTCATTTTGCCACTTTACTAGTTGTTTTGTTTGGGGTTTTTTGAAAGGGGCAAATAGGTATTTAACAGTAGCAAAGCTGTATTAAAGGTATCTCCTTCATTCATCCTGTGTACTTTAATGAAGAATTAAAGCTAAATAAGAGAAATGAGGCAAACTGAAAACTTCAGGGTGAATCAGAAACCAAATCTCTCATGTGGATGAAGTGAGTTTTTTTATTATTTTGCATGAAAGATAAATAGAAATCCTAACAGCTGAAAATATTTTCTTGGTGAGTAAAATACACAGAGATAAATACAAAATATAAGAAAATATGAGACCATTGCAGTGCTACATTTTAGAGTATGGTGTGGCTGTCAGGTTGGTTAAAGTAAGGGAGCTGGTCCATATTACTTCGGCTAACAGATGGGACTGTAGCATATAGAACTGCTGTTGAGGCGGTAAATTAAAGTGTTACTACCAGGTGATGAATAATTAATGAAACAGGGCAGAAATGGCACTTACCATATACCTAAAAGCTGACTTTTTTTATAGACAAATATCTGTTCCCAACACTCCTGTTTTGTGTTTTTTCTGTTTTGTTTCTTTTTTCCTTAATGTAATGTCTTTGAAGCTGACAAATTTTAAAGCATATAGTAGGAAATTCCTAATAATACCCCCTGACACTAGGAGAAGCAGTAGAAAATGAACTTTTGTTCTGAGATCAGAGCTTTTACCTTTCAAACTCTCACAAAATTTGGCATAATGTTCACCCTGTGTCAAGAGTGGAGTTATGAATAACCCGAACTTGCTTCTCCTAGGTTTGGTGATAACTCAGTTTCTGGGAAAGAATAGGAATCCTAGCAGAAAGAGTTTGACAAAGCAGTGTGAGTACATACTGTGAGAAGCTGACCAGGAGCAGCTCCACAAATGGCAGGGGGAGCTTGCCGTGGTTCCCTCAGCCAGACAAACCAATGGGTATTTTTCCCTCAGCCTCCAAATATCCAGAGCCCAGACAAGCTGCGAAGGGCAAGGGAATGACTCCAGAATTTACACTATTTATTAAACCAAAAGCATTCCAAGGTGTTTATCAAGGAAGAAGGCACCTGCTTTTTGAAGCAGAAAAGTAATTAAAAGCACTGGTTTGACTGCAGAAATTTTAAGTTAGCAGGATCATTTTGTGAGCATTTTCCTGAGGGCTTTCTCAGGCTGTTTTTTAAGTTTGTTTTATTTTTAAAGGTAAATCTGAGTCTGTGATTGGTCGTGCTTCACCACAATTATTTCTTTTTTCTTTCCTTTTTTCTCCCCTCTCCTCTGCAAATCTTGACAAGGAGGGCTAAGTGACGCAACCCAAATACATTTGGAAATATTCATGTAAGCATAAATGAGTCATTTGCTACATTGCCATTTGCAATCCATTTTGACTGTGAATATATTCAAGCATGAGAATTTATCCAATGAATCCATGAATATTGGTTTTGCCATTTGTTCTGTGAGTACATTTTTTACTGCTTTATCATGAAAACACCTAAACACAAAAGCCAAGACAGTGGCTCATGGTGCTAAAAGTACAAAGAACTTTTTAAAAACAGTCCTACTCTGGGTGGACTGCAGCCTAAAAGCACACATGCCCTGTTTTGGCTAATCCTTGCAGTTTTGCTCACTCTGTGTTATTCAGACTCCTGAAAGAGCACCAACCTTTAAGGTTTGGGCATTAGTCGTTGCAGGACTGGGGCCACAGCTCCTAATGCAGTAAGAGTGCACATGACCTCCATGCCATTTCTCAAGCCTGTTTCATTCCTCTTTGCATCATAGGTCACTACTCCCTTAGTCATGAATGCTTGTAGAAAATCTGGAATTACAAAAGAAACCCTTCTTAGATGTTACGTAAATATTACCTGTCACATGCTTGTCACGCACTGAAGGGGATGTGAGTCCCCAACTCTGCAGCCTGGACAGCAGATCCTCCTGCTGTTCCCTTCTGAATGTCATGCACCCCACTGTGCTCTCTAGCTGCCCACCTGACAAACAGAGTAGCCCAGCTGGGATGGACAAACAGACACAAACAGCTTCAGACTCATTTGTGCAGAGTCCAGCGAAGAAGGCAGAGGGAAAGTATCTGCTGCAGAGCATGGACACAGCAAGGGTACCTGCTGCTGCCCAGTAACCTCCACAAGGAGTTTCCAAAATGAGCTCTGGATGTATTCACTACAGGTATTTAATTCCCTTTATGAAAATAGCTGAAAATCAGCAAAGCATGAAGGAGTATACTGTTTTGATTATCTCTGAGGTTAAAAGCGATCTGTCAAGGGAAGGATGGAGGTGGGGATAGAGCATGGCATTTGTGGGAGCAGTCTCCACTTCATTTTAATGAGGTCTTTGCTTCAGTACTGCTGCAGTCACAAGAGTAAAGCATGAAACTCTTGAATGCGTATATGTGCCTCTACACTTAGAGTCTAATGTTGGAGAGCTTTAGGGTAGTGTTGCTTATTTCTTACCTACTTTCCCAGTGTGTCTTCCATAGGAGCCCCCAGCAGAGGAGGAGGAAGGGAGAGGACAGAGGGTGAAAGAGAGGCTGAATAATCCCTTTTGCGTCCCCTAGACTGTGTGCTGCTGCCGCTGGGGAAATGTATCTGCCCTGTCTCCTCCTTGGGTCAGGAGCTGCCGACCCTTCTCGCCTTCCCTTTGAAGTCATATTTAGGCTCACAAGACAAGCTCTAGCTAGGGCTTAAATGTTGGGCCCTTCTTGGAAGGGAGGAAAATGCTGCTGGTGGCTTTGGATGCAACAGCGTTCTCTAACTGACAGTTGCTGTGCATCTTTTTCTGGGCAAGTGTTGTAATTAACGTGCCCTTTTGATTACAGAAGGATGAGCCAGCTCCTGTGGAGGATTGTAGTGTCTTGGCTGTCTTCCCGGGCCTGCCACCCAGAGGAGCAGTTGCAGCAGGGAAAGGAGAGAGTCCTATGGTTATTTTCAGGAGTGAGACACTGATTTTGTATGCTAGGCAATTTTGCATAGGGAAATGCAAGTAGCAAGATCATTTAAAAAAAAAGGAATAGCCGAAAAAGAAAACAGAAAAAAAAGAAAAAGAAAAAGAAAAAGAAAAAGAAAAAGAAAAAGAAAAAGAAAAAGAAAAAGAAAAAGAAAAAGAAAAAGAAAAAGAAAAAGAAAAAGAAAAAGAAAAAGAAAAAGAAAAAGAAAAAGAAAAAGAAAAAGAAAAAAAAAAAGAGAAAGAAAAATTTTCCTTCAGTCATTTCCGAAGCTTTGGGACTATAGCTTAGGGAACCATGCTGTTAATTTAGTTGCCAGCATAGTAACACTATTATCTAATCTGAATGCAGTGACAAGCTACTCAGCCTGGATTCTTCATGTCCATTTCTAGTCTTAAAGGAGAAGTTACTTTAGCAGTGCACTTTCTACTGCCTCCTTAGCCAGGTATAACCCAGGAATAATGTGCATCAAAGCTGTAAGTGCAAATTGCAGCAGAGAGGCCCTGGGGCGCTTTGTCCCATCCTCCTGCCCCTGCCCTCTCTGCGTCAGGTCCCCCAAGAGATAGGGAAGGTGCTGGAAGAGCCTGCTCAGGAGTGCGAGAGTGTAGGAGTGCAGGGATGCAGAGAACTCAAATGCAGATGTACAGGTGTGCAGGGTGCAAGATGTAGAAGTGTAAGAGTGCAGGGATGCAGGGTGCAGGGGTGCAGGGTACAGGAGTGTAGGCATGCAGCTGTGCAGGGGTGCAGAGGTGCAGGAGCACTGGGCTGCAGGGTTCAGCTGTGCATTCTCCTGGCCCCCAGTCTCATGCATGGGCACTTCATTTGTCGGCTGCAGCCCACAAAAGCACAGGCTGGCCAAAGACAGGAGCATTTCATTAGGTATGTGCCAGTTGCTTATTCATCCACGGTAAAGGCAGGGTAATAAACGCCTGGCAGGAGTGCTGTCCCATTAGGAGATGTAATAGCACATTGGATATTACTGAGGGTACTCCATCTCCCTGTGGCATGGCACATTTCCTTCTGCCCTACCTGGCCTGGGTACAGCTGCAAGGCGCTCCTCCTCCCTCATCATACCCACCTCAACTTCTTGATTTCTTCTATCCTTGACTTCTATCCTCAGCCTGAGCCCTGAATCTCATTTCCTCTCTGTTCTCCTGCCTCACCCAGGCTCTTCCCTCCAGCACTTAGTACTCTGGCCCCACACCACAGCAGCAAGGAGCAAAGAAACAGTGTGAGAAGGGACACAAACTTTCCTGCCAAAGTTGTTTGCATGGAGTCAGTATTTACATGATGAACAGAGTTGGACAAACATGGGCCTTTTCAGGAAGAGCAAGTGCAAGTGGTCTCAATCCTGCAGTGAACCTCTGTGGCAGGAACCAACCCTAATCCCTGATTCTGACACAGTGGAAAAACTCCTTTTTTCCAGAAGCTGGGTTCTAAAGAACTGTGACAGCCCCAGTTGCACAGAGACACAAATGATTATTTTTTCTTGACAGACCTACACAGCTCCCTCCTTGTATTTAACTGCAGTCCAAGTGAGCTGGATCAGGAAAGTGACACTTGATAGCTGCTGTTTCCGTGGTTGAAATATTTGTGAAGTTAGCGCATAATCTGAAAGCAGAAGCTAATAAATTATAGGGTGCTAATTGGGGCCGGAGTGGAGCCGTCAATCATATTATCCTAAACACACAGAGACCCTCATAACCTAAAAAGGCAAGAAAGCCTCCAGGAACAGCTCCCAGTTGTCACTAGCCATGACCTCCACTTCAGTGAGTGCACAGAGAGTCAAGGCAGAGAGTTTATTCTGCTAAGAAAATGCAAATCCTGTATTAAAGACAGCACTTTTATTTGATTTTGTTCACACTCCTTGGGAGTGTATTTCCCAGAGAATATTATTGTTTTCATTTGCCACTTAACTTGACACTTATGCCTTAAAAAAAGTAGATCAGATAAGAATTTGCAATTTTTATATTTGTTTAGTCCTTAGAGTAACAGTCATAAGACAATTCACAGTCCAACCTCCTTGCACATAGGCTAGTTTTTTAAAAGCCGTCCTATAACTCATATATCTTTTATTGCTTCCCATGCCCCAGTAACATATATTTAAGTCCTGCGCTTAGGACCTGCAGGACACTGTGATTTGAGCCAAAACACAGCTGTGCAGACATGGTAACTACAGGGTGTTTGCAGCTATAGTCACTATGTCACTACTTTTTCTTATATTGCTTCCATCAAGATTGAGTATTTTACTCACAATATAAAACTAAATCAAAGAATTCTGAAGAGATTTTTAGTTACATTTTTCCCCAGAAATTTATTTCTGTTTGTAGATAGGTAGGCATCCCAGAAAGCATTCCCTGGAGAAACTGTCTGAATGGATCAGATCACCTTGAGGGCCATCACACAGCACATGCAGGACAATCAGGGGATCAGGCTCAGGCTTACAAAAGGCAGGTCTTGCTTGACTAACCAGATCTCCTTCTATGGCAAGATGCCCCACTCAGTGGATGAGGAAAAGACTTTGGATGTTTTTTATCCGGGCTTCAGCAAAGCCTTTTACACTGTTTCCTACAGCATTCTCCTGAAGAGTCTGGCTGCTCATGGCTTGGCCAGGGTTTTACCCAGCTTGGTGGTGAAAAGCTGGCTGGATGGCCGGGCCTAGGGAGCAGGGGTCAGTGGGGTTACATCCAGTGGGCAGCAGACACAAGTGGTGTCCCCCAGGGCTCAGTACTGGGTCCAGACCTGTTTAATATCTTTATCAGTGATATGGACAAGGGAATTGAGTGTTGCCTCAGTCACTTTGCAGGTAATACCAAGCTGGGCAGGAATGTTGATCTGTTGGAGGGCAGGAAGGCTCTGTGGAGGGATCTGGACAGGCCAGATCCATGGGCCAAGGCCAGTGGGATGAGGTTCAAGAAGGCCAAGTGGCATCGCCTGCCTTTGGGTCACAACAACCCCAGGCAGCACTACAGGCTGGGGGAAGAATGGCTGGAAAACTGCCCAGAGGAAAAGGACCTGGGAGTGCTGGTTGGCATCCAACTGAGCATGATCCAGCTGTGCTCAGGTGGCCAAGAAGGCCAATGGCATTCTGGCTTGTGTCAGAAATTGTGTGGCCAGCAGCACCAGGGAAGAGATTGTCCCTCTGTACCCAGCACTGGTGAGGCCACACCTGGAATCCTACCTCCAGTTCTGGGCCCCTCAAAACAAGAAGGACATTGAAGTGCTGGAGCATGACCAGAGACGGGCAACAGAGCTGGTGAAGGGTCTGGAGCGCAAATCTTATAAGAAGCAGCTGAGGGAGCTGGGATTGCTTAGAAAAGGAGACTCAGAGGAGACTTTATCACTCCCTACAACTGCCTGAAAGGAAGCTGTAGTGAAGTGCCAGGCAACAAGTAGCAGGACAAGGGGACATATTTCAAGCTGTGCAAGAGGGGGGTTCAGGTTGGCTATTAGGAAGAATTTCTTCATGGAAAGGGTTGTCAAGCACTGGAATGGATTGCTGAGATGGCAGAATCACTGTCCCTGGAAGTGTCCAAAAAAATGACTGGACATGGTACTTAGTGCAATGGTTTAGTTGACAAAGTGGTGATTGGTCAAAAGTTGGACTTCATTGTAAGGGGATAGGATATAAGTAAATAAAGGTAGTATAGAAAGTAACCTTACCCCCTACAGAGTTGCAGCCAGGTTAATTATTAAAGCTTAGGAGCCAGCCTGATTTTAACAGGCCACAGCTGTAGCCAATCAGCAGAGTGTTATAAAAGAGTGGATTGGTTGGCTGCTGTGAGAAGAAGGAAGAGGTAGTGTCTAGAGGAGTTGCCTACAAGAAACATCAAGGAGGTATGAAACTCTAGTGATATGGAACCCTTGCAATGGCAATAGAATTGTTGCACTATAATGGCAACACTTCATGATTTTGGAGATAATTTCCAACCTTGATTCTGAGAATCTGTGAAAGGCATCAGAGCTGGCGAAGGGTCTTGAGCACAAATCTTATATGAAGCAGCTGAAGGAACTGGGGTTGCTTTGCCTTGAGAAAAGGAGGTTCAAGAGTAACCTTATTGTTCTTTGTGACTACCTGAAAGGAGGTTGTAAGAAGGTGGAGGTCTGTTTCTTCTCCTTAGTAACAAGTGACAGAATGGGAGGAAATAGCCTCAAGTTGCACCAGGGGAGGTTTAGTTGGGTTTTATGGGACATTTCTTCTCCAAAAAAGCTATCAAGCATTGGAACAGGCTGCCCAGGGAACTGATGGACTCACCATCCCTGGAAGTACTTAAAAGACTTGTAGATGTGGTGCTTAGGGACATGGTGCATTTGGAAGTGCTGGGTTGATGGTTGAAATTAATGATCTTAGAAGTCTTTTCCTACCTAAATGATTCTATTCTATTCCAGAAAGAAAATCCGGATATGTCAACAAAATTACAAAAGGAATTGAAATCCAAGCAGGGAGTGGTTATTTTACAACTCTGTTCTTACAGTGAAAGATAGAAGGCAGTGATGAACAGCCTCCAAACTGAAGATGTCATACAAAGAAGTTAACACATCATAAAAAAGGTTATTTATACAGCAGTATCAGTTATCTCAGCAGCAATAATAGAAATATTTTTGGCATCTTCACTTGGCTTTGATACCCTGTGTTTCTGGCTATTTTTTAGAGTTAAAACATAATCAGTTAGAGTTGCTAAGTGTCATTATAAATAGAGCCATGATTGTTTGAAAAATCCAGCTGATCTGCAAGCTTCTGCAACTAGAAGTGTGTGTGTAACAAAGATTTTCAAGAATTAAATGAAACTGAGTTAGAATTTTTTAACAATTAGCAGACCTGCCAGCCTATCTTACAGACATTATTTTCTGCAACATCCTTTTTCAGGTCTAGCTGAATAATATCAACTTTGTGTAGAAAGAGGTAAATTTGAACCTAAAGTTTACCTTCACCATTAAAATGCATAGTCCTAAACCCAAATTAAAGAGGATCAGTTTCACCTGGTTATGCTCAGTAAAGCTCTGGGTTTATCTCCCCGAAAGGTTTTGTGGTGGTTGAGCCCAGCCAGGGATCGCCAAGTCTGGGTTTATCTCGGCTGTTTGAGGGGCCTGGAAAGGCTCTGGGTGACCTTGGGACAGCCCGGGTATCGAAAGACGAGAAGAGGCTTCAGTTCTTCTTTCTGGTTTTATGTTTATTAATTGTTTATCTAAAAGATGTTCTTTCAGCCAGACAGAGATCCGCACAGCAGTCAGCCATGGGCACACTCCCTCTCCCTCCGGGGCAGGCACCTATCTTTATACCCTTTGCTACGTATACAATATTTATCATTTTTCCCCAATACCATCTATTCTTATAACTCGGTGTACTCTTAGTAATAACCAATAGAAAGGTGCCACCGTGGCCAAAGAAGATGGAGGAGAGGAGGAAGAAGGAGGAGGACAGGACACACCCCAATTCCTCCATCTTACTCCTCTAAACCCCCCTGTACATAAATCTTAAATCCTGTTTCTCACTCTCTAATTAACTAATCCCTTCACCAATCACCCTGTGAAGCCCTGTGAAGCCCTCATCCTTGTCGTCTCCTGTGTAGGGTTAAAGTCCAGCTACCAGACACTTCTGGCAACATTCCAGGACTCCCGAGACCCCTAAGCTGGTCTCAGAGGCTCAGAATCTCAGGGCTGAGATTTTGAGATCCGACATCTCCCCCTTCTGTTTGCCCCAAGAAAACCTCTTTTACAATCCAATTCATGGCATCTGGGACGACATGGATGAGGACTAGGAAAGCTATTACAATATAAAATCCTAAACTATTAAAACATAAAATCCTACCCTTAAAATTCTTCTCCAAATGGGAGAAATGTCAAAGAAATCTGCCCTTAAAATTCTTCTCCAAATGGGAGAAGTGTCAAAGAAATCTACCAGCTGATCAATATATGATCCTTTGTCAGTTTTCCCTATAATAGGTAAATTTACTCCATTGCCTATTGTAATCCAAGACTTTAAGGAGAAAACTTCCCAGTCTTTCGTTCTTATACAGAAATATTCAAGACCCCAAAGAGAAAAAACCCCCCCAGAGTCTTTCGTTTCTCTTGTTTCTCTTCTGAGTTGTCCTTTGCAGTCTGAGTCCCGACTTTTGTCTGAGTATTCGTTTCTTCTTATATCTTGTTGAGGAAAATCGCTGGATAGTTGCAGACTTGTTACGAAATGATGCTGTAGCTCTGCTGAACCGATCTGGCATGTCGTGCACTCAGGGGTTACCTAGTTTTTGATTCAACTGACAATAGGGTTAGAAAACACACAAGCCTCCCCAGGAGGGGAGAGGCTTAGGACCCCGAGGGTTTTTTACCAAAGGCACCAAGTCTGGAGAGGGCCCCTCCTCGCCTGAGACGTCACCGGGGGTCTGGCCCGCCCCCGCCCGCGCTCGGCGCATGCGTGCTTTCCGAGCTGCTCTGTGTCTCTCCCGAGGTAATTTTTTTTCCTCTCCCTTTTTCTTCCGCCTCTGAATTTTCCCCCTTCGGTCTGCCCCTGACTGTCTCCTCCTCCTCCGACGCTGTGTGTGTGTGTGGCCTTTCGTCAGTGTGTGTGGCCGCTTTCGCCTGCACCCGCGCTCTGCCGCGACTCGCACCGGGTTTTTTGCGTCACAACCGCGCCCCCTGCGTCTCCCGCAGCTTTTCTGGGATTGCGCAATTCCCCTAATTTTGCTGCATGGGTCAGACGCCCCGGCTTTGGTTTGTGGCTTCTCCCCCCCGGGTTTTTTGCGAGTTTTGCCTGCCGCGCGCGTTTCTGCTACCTTGCCGGCCCCCGGGGCCGCTGCACCCCCGGCCCTGAGCTTAGCAAAGCCGTATCTGAACACGCCTTCTCTGTTTTTTCTTCACCCGCGCTCCCCGCCTGCTCCGCCGCCGCGAGAAAGCGCCTCCCCCGGTCCCCTCTCCCCCCCTGCTCCCCCCTTTGGACGCTTTCGGGGTCTTCCGGGGTTTCTGGGTTTTAGGACCGGGTGTTTTAATAATATTTCCTGCCCTCTTTCCTCGAGAGCCCTTCCCCCTGGCTTCTTAAGGCCAGAGCTAATTTTTTTTTTTTCCTGGAGCCTTGCTCCCCTCTCTTTTTCAGAGAGTCCCCCCCCGGACGTCTGGTGCGTCTCGGGGGTCTACCTTCCTGGCCTTTTAAGGCCAGAGCTAATTTTTTCCGGAGTCTTGCTCCCCCCTTTTTAAGGGCCCCCCCCCGGACGTCTGGTGCGTCTCGGGGTGTTCCTTCCTGGCCTTTTAAGGCCAGAGCTAATTATTTTTTGTATGTTTGTGTCACACCTTATAAGGTGGACAAAATTTCCCGTTGTTCCTGGGAAGGTGTGCCCCCATGTTCTTATTTTCAGGCTTTCTTACCAAATCTGTCGCCAGAGCAGTCTGGACGTCTCGATCTGTCCAGCAGATCACGAGAGGTGGACCCAGGGCGCCTTCTGGTTCCAGTCCGGGCTGTTCTGCTACGAATTCTCTTCGGCAGAAACTGAGAGATGGAATTCTCAGTGACTGCTGTTTTTTTTTTTTTGCAGTCTCTGCTGGCTTTTTTTCTCTTCTTCTCTCTTTTTCTTCAGGGCTTTGAAGGTGGTGGTGGTGCCCCCCCCCGAAAGGTTGTGGTGGTCAGAGCTCACCCAGTGGAAGCCAAATGTCCGGTTAATCTTCCCCGAAAGGTTGTGGTGATTCGTGGTCCGTCCAGGGACGCCAAGTCTCGGGGTTATCTCGGCTGTTTGAGGGGCCTGAAAAGGCTCTGGGTGGCCTTGGGACAGCCCGGGTATCGAAAGACGAGAAGAGGCTTCAGTTCTTCTTTCTGGTTTTATGTTTATTAATTGTTTATCTAAAAGATGTTCTTTCAGCCGAACAGAGATCTGCACAGCAGTCAGCCATGGGCACAATCCGTCTCCCTCCGGGGCAGGCACCTATCTTTATACCCTTTGCTACGTATACAATATTTATCATTTTTCCCCAATACCATCTATTGTTATAACTCGGTGTACTCTTAGTAATAACCAATAGAAAGGTGCCACCGTGGCCAAAGAAGATGGAGGAGAGGAGGAAGAAGGAGGAGGACAGGACACACCCCAATTCCTCCATCTTACTCCTCTAAACCCCCTGTACATAAATCTTAAATCCTGTTTCTCACTCTCTAATTAACTAATCCCTTCACCAATCACCCTGTGAAGCCCTGTGAAGCCCTCATCCTTGTCGTCTCCTGTGTAGGGTTAAAGTCCAGCTACCAGACACTTCTGGCAACATTCCAGGACTCCCGAGACCCCTAAGCTGGTCTCAGAGGCTCAGAATCTCAGGGCTGAGATTTTGAGATCCGACATAAAGCCACACCTGAGGACTTAAATCATCACAGACAGCATGCCACAGATGGCAAAGAAAATTTTTAAAAAAGAGGAAATTAACTGGAGACATCAGCCAAGTCAAATAGATGGTAAAACTTTCTTTGCTGAAAACAATTGTGGAAAGAAAGACTAACAGAAAAAAGCTTGTGTTAGCTACACAACCTTCTGCTTTTCTGGTGGTCATTTTTAAGTCTCCCAAATCCTGTGATGATGCCATTGAATGAATGAGAGTAAAGTCTCCTAGAGAAGATGAGGCCTGAATGTTAAATACAAAAAAGGCAAAGAAATCATGTTGACACCCCAAGTTTTTCTGTCTAATGTGATAAAACCAAGGATGTCTTTTGCCTTTCATATCTCAACAAATCATCTTTTCAAGCTGTATAAATTTTCCCTACAGAGCTCTTGACAGCCATGTTCCCATACCTTATGTCACTGGGCACTCCCACTGTGGCACATGGGAATCAGAGAATGATCCTGCTGGAGCCTGGCATATCTCTCAGCTACAAGGACATTTCCATAATTTTATCTTTGATCTAATAAGAACTCAATATTCTTGTCATAAAACATTGTTTTTCTTTCATAGTATCCTGATCATGGATCCCAAATAGAAAGCATGAGGTACACAGGTTTTGGATAGCTCTGGTCATCAGTATGTACCAGCTCAAAAGCTCTTGCAATCAACCCTGAAAAACAGAAATGCACTGATGGCTGAGTGCTACCACCTGCTGTAGGCCTAAAAAGACTGAAAAATTCTGCCTTAGTAAATCAGTAACATCTGCCGTGACCCTTCACATTTACAAAAGAATTTGCAAACATTAATTAATCATCACAGCATTTGTGTTGGGTTGCAGAAAATTCTAATTACAGGCAGAAGTAGAATATTTTTCACCTATTCAAATGCACGTCAAAGACAAACCATCTACAGACACACGATATATCCATGTCTATCCAAGCACAGCTCAGAGTTCAGCCATGGCCATTTGGGAGCCCAGCACTTGTGGGTTGTGTGTGTGGCACTATTTGTGCAGCATGCTCAGCATTGCTGCTCAGTGTTTGTGTTGGCATCAAGGAACACCAAAGAGCCTGAGACAGGAACTGGCTATGGCCCAGAGACTCACCTGGGGCATCTCCTGGTGATCAGGAGATCATCCCATCTCAGTGCCTGAGAGCACGTCTCTTCTCCCCAGCAGCTTAGGGACTGTACTGGCTTGGAGTTTATTCACAGCAGGTCATCTTGTGTTATATATTAGATTTGCAGTCAAAACAGTACTGATAGCACAGTAATATTTTAGATATTGCTGAAAAGTGTCTGCACAGAATCAAAGCCTTCTCTGCTTCTCACTCTGTGCCCTCTCCCCAGTGAACAGACTGAAGGTGCACAAGATATTGGGAGGGGACACAACCAGGCAGATGACTCAAATTAACCAAAGAGATATTGCATGCCATGAAATGTCATGCTCAGCAATAAAATGGAGGAGACTTAAAGAGATTAGTCCTCTTTTTTTTTTTTTTTTTTTTTTAGGAACTGGCTGGGCATAGGTCTACCTGTCTCAGGACAAATTTAAGCTAAATACTTGGAGACAGATTTTATACTGCTGTACATCAGCTTAGCTTAGCATATCTAACCTGATTTACAGCATGGTCCACATGCCTTATACTACCCTTATCTCACATATAATCTTTCTGATAAACATTTATTTTCTTTAAATGATGTTATCACCTTTAAATCCATCTATATTTATTTAAAATCTGTAGCCATGGAAGTAAAGACATTTGAACTCAAGGGTTTCTTGACTCTTTCCCTTGATCTGTGATAGGAGGAGGTAAAAATAGAGGTAAACACAGGCCAGGTAGTACCCATTTCCCTGCTCAAGAGAGAATGTGTTTTAAGAGGTCTTTCATTCTCATTCCTACTCTGTCAAAAAGCAGCATGAAAACTGCAATCAGACCTGTCTGCTGGAAGGCAAGAGGTGACCTCCTGATAGTGACTAAGTGTTGCTGAGAAAGACATGAATAATCTAGAAGAGTTTGAATGAAGAGAGGAAGCAACACCCCAATAAGACAGAGAAGATGAAATCATAAAGATGTGTAAGGAGAAGGGTGATACAGAAGTATGAGGGATTAAGAAATTCCCTTCAAGTAGAATCATGGGTGGAAGCAAGTGAGGCTAAGTTTGCCTGCATCAAATTCAGCTTTACCATAACTTAATGGAATAGTTGCATTTGCATACTTCTCTAAGGCAGGAAAATGAGGGAGGGACAATGGAGTTTTGGCCAGTGTAAGGATAGGGCCATGCTCAGAGCTCACACTATATGACTCAGATGACTGCAATTACTGGGAAGGGTAGGTATTGTGTCTTCCACTGAATTCAACAAGTTGTAAATCAGGATCCTCAAATTTGGATCAAGAAGTTAATTTTTTATCCTGTCCAATACGTTTTTCATATTATCAGGTACCAAAGGTACTGGTCAATATCCTAAGGTTTCATTTATTGGCGGTGTGTTAAACTTGGCACTTTTTTTCTCATCATGCTGTGCTAATTTTTTCATTAAAACTAGGCTTGCCTTGCAACACTTACAAAATGTGAACACAAGAATTACCTTCCCCTTTTTCCTTCTGTACTCTTTTGTGTATTTGTGACTGCTTCAAGGCCTGGAGGGCATTACTCCTGGCTGCTCTCTGTCCCTGATGCTCATCTTTCCCACTAACCCAGTTTACACACATTGGTTAGGCTCTTCCATGATTCTTTTTAAATGCTGACCTACACAAAACTGGATGGACTTGGAATATCACATCACATCACAGGTACTCATGAGGCCTGTGAAGGGTATTGTCTTGACAAAATTTTGGGAGGATTGAAGGTTTCTCCTGCTAAAGAAAAAGCTATTGTATGGAGTCCTGTTGTTCAAAATCTTTGCTGGGGCTTGCTGACTGAGCAGCCTTCTTGACTGAAGTCAAACTATGGACACAGAGCACATTCAGGTGTGGTGGCTACAGCAAAGGGATCCTCCTGGTTTCTGGCTACCACATGCCATAGGTTAGCAAACGTTAGTAATTTTTAAATTACTGAAATAGAAGGAATCACTGTGCAACCAATCAAGCAGCACTCAAAGAGGAAGGAAACATAATACAGTATCTATTTGTTTATCCATTGCTCATGGTCTGGTGAGCGTAGCGAAGCGCTGCAATTGTATTTATTAGCAAATCTGTCTTTTACACTGATTTGTAGATGAAGAAAAATATTTATATAATGCTTGAAAGAGCTTTTTCAGGAACTTTGAAGAATCCTAATTCAAAATTAGGAATTTCTGTTTCATTTTAGTAAAATGCTGACACTCCACATTTTTTTTTATCTGTGTTGAATCTCCATTTAAGAAACTTTTGAAGTTTGATTGCAGTGAAGTTGCTTCTCACAAATGTATACATTCTGACATCAGACAGAACCTTTACTACTGTCTAGTGTGCCCCATTATAAAATATCTGCATAAAATTGCAGCGTGTTTCTAGCTTCCTGAAAGATGTCAGTGAATACCTCTGTATAATTTGCAAACTACTGTTCATGATGAAAAGTTAGAAAAAACTTATTGCTGTCATTTATTCAATAATTATTTGTATAAAATTTTATTATATGCTTTGAGTTGATCTCCAAACACCAAGGAAGAGTACCTCCCTTCACCCAGTATGATAAAAAATAAATGAGGATGATGAACATTCAAAAAGGAAAGGAGAAGAAATTTAAGAAAACAGGACTGTCCTGACTGTCAGATCAATGTGCAACTTAACTTAATATGCAAGATGATTGCAAACATTTGTTTAAATAATTAGGGAAACAGACCACCTGCAGCAGTGGACAACCTGGTCACCTTTTTCAGCTGCTTTCTGATTTGGAGTTTGGTATTTATGGGGTTTTTTCAGTTTGTAAAATCCTGTTTGTGCACAGTGAAACTAGACTTCAACTGTTTGATTTTCTTCACAAAAAAAGCTGGTCTGTTTTTTGAAGCAGCATACCAGTGTTCCCTTTTTGGAAGGGCTGCTGTGTGCCTGAGGCACATGCGAGTGCATAAACTTAATACCACAGTAAAATCCCTTACTGTGATACAAGTTTTTTTGCTTTAAACTATCTCCTGTGAAGCACCCAAACCATAACATGTATAAAATCAAAGGCTAAGTAATTGGTGTCTTATCCTGATACACAACATTCAGTACCTCGTTGTTTTCTGGTAGTTTTATTAAAGAATTGATTTTTTTTTTTTTCAGACACCTCTGTAAGTATGATAACATGCAGAATATTTTGACATATGGCTTATGTCTTCTTTGAGGAGTTTTTTCTCTTTCACTCTCTTAAACAGTGATAACCAGACTTAACTAATTTCAACAGAATTGATGCTTTCTTCATCTGGGTTGCCTTCTTTGACTAGTACCAAATAATTTAAGCCCTCTTGATTCCTTGTTTCCATTAGTGTGGCTGAAAGAATGCTGTCTGAATCTGCACACGGGATATCATTATCTGCATTAAAAGAAAAAAAAGAGAAAGGAAAATAAAATGGAAAAATATTTTTAAAACTTAATTAAAAAAAAAGAAAATACAACACTCAGTAATACACATGCAGTATTAGAAAGCAAACAAAATCAGACAGCTGCTGGAGAAAGTTGGTCTAGTGACCTCATAAGAATGATGATTTAAAATTATTTTCTGGTATTGTCTGTGTGGACCAGAACTTTAAGTAAATCATTCGGGAAAGGTTACTTATCAGTGCTCATACCTCCAGAGGCAGCAATACTGTCACGAATGCATGACTTGCTTCTTTTCCTTGTAAAGAAGCATAAAGCAAAAGTGATTTTAATCTGAACCTTTGTAGCAACCCTGCTAATAATACTGCTAAGGAGTCCTGTAACATTGGCAGTTTTCTATCTACAAAATCATTATATACTGTCTCTCTAGAGGTCTAGTCTAGACTTCTGTCTCTGTAGTATTCTGCTCTTCCAGAAGCTTACACTTGGCAATCCACTGTGTTTTTCACGTTTTAAAAATCTTTCCATTTTTCCTTAATTTGATGCAGTTTATCTATACATAGTTGCTTGAGATTTATTGCAGGGGATATAAATTTTTAAAAATATAAAAATTGTTAACAAAGCGCTCAAGTTATAATTGCTACTATTTCTTGCATTTATTTTTGTAACATGTACCTTCTATTACGTTCCCTCCTTATTTTACTTCATAGCTGAAAAATTAAGCATATGACATTCAGGGTTATCTGTTCAAAGGAATCACAAGCATTGTGCTATTCCACCAGGCAACACACAATTTATTATGTCACTATAATCACACATCTCCCCAAGCTATAAAGTCAGAAATTTATTCCACATGCTAGAGTCCATTAGCATAGGAAATATTATCAGGAAAAGCCTGAAAGAGAATTTTGATTTTAGAAACCTGTTAGCAAGATGGGATTTGGGACACAGAGCAAACTGTGGTCACATACCACAGTGACTGACAGCAATGAGAAATCATTTGATACTCACTTTGTCAGTTCAGGGCTATTATGGCCTTATTTAGTAATTCAGCTCCAGCTAAGCCTTTACCAACCAGTTCAGCTCTTCTCTGTAGTTGTCTTTTTTGTTTAACTTAATGGCAACCTTCAGGGACAATTTGCTTTGGAAAAGGCACACAGGCAAATGCTGAGGGGACGTTTGCAGCAGACTCTTAAGAGGGAAACCTTAAAATAAGGACCCAAGTAAAACTGGGTATTTACAGACCAGACATATGCCGGCTGACCTGCCTAAGTATAGAACACTAGAGGAGCATTCAGATTTGTTTCCTGTATAAGTATCTGGAACTGATGAGGTGATGTTTACACAAATGTGAGTATGAGGTCACTGAGATATTTTTACCAGATATATAGATACATTACTAATTCTTTCCCCAACAGGTCTGAAGAACTAGAGAATATATAAAATTTTATAATCCTTTTTCAGCTTATGCGCCACTGTGTTTCTCATTAAGAAAAAAAGAGCTAAAAACTCAAACACCTTGCCTTGGTTTTACTTTTTGAGCTGTGGGAATGCAATAAGGAAGAAGTATTATTTTTGCAGAATATTCTTATCATATCCAATGATGGAGGAAGAATATAATATTGATGACCTTTCTCCTATGACATGACATGTGTAAGACACATTGCCACTTTGACTGTGACATTTTTGACTGTAAGTGCCCTTTCCTTCACTGTTGAGTCATCTCTTAGTGCAGTGTTCAGTGCTGATGAAAGTTTAGCACCATTCTGCTCTACAAGGCAAAGCTACACAAAGATCTCAAGTTATAGAGTACAATGCTTGACTGTTAGGTAGTTAGCAAAGCAAGCAAATTATTTTTGTTCATTTAGTTGGAGCAGAAAAATGGATGGAGACACAAAATACTAAAAATGAGCGATTGAAGAAAAAATTCATGATATATTGTGAAATTCCCCCAGAAATGTGAGGACTAGAAGCCCTACCAGCACCCTGGGAAGGTGTAAGTCAATTCAGAGAATTCTGAATAATCTTTGGAAGGGCCTCCCAAAAAATGTTAAGAAATTGAAGGAAGATAGAGAGAAACCGGAGTGGAGAGGCAGGTTGGTATATTTATAAGATATCACTATTTTCTTTTCAGTTTTAACATCGCTAAAATTAGTTGATTGATGTACAGTCATGCTGGGTTATACGTGAGTAAATGCAGGATAAACCATGTGATGTGATCCCCTCAGATTTCACAAGCAAAGCTGGCCTGAGTCAACAAAACACCCCAAGAGGAGACGTCCAAGGAGCACCTTCATAAAATCTGAAGTCATGCCGGACACTCAGCTACACAGGCTTGAATTCTGAGGGGTTGTCTACACTGTGAGCTGCTGCATAGTGTAGAGTTACCTAGGTTTGCTTTAAACAACCTACCTCAGGGCACGAGGCAGGCTTGCCCTGTCAGTCCAGAGCTTTGTACGGGCTGAGGAGTGCCCCACTGAGAAGCAGGATCCCGTTGAGCTCTGTGCTGTCCCAGGCTGCTTCCTACAGCTAAAATGGCAAGTTCAAAGCTCAGAATTGTACTTGCACAGACACGTCTCAGGTCCTAAATGCATGCAGCTTTGACCTTGCTGGACGTTTTTCCTAGTAGAGCTGTGCTTAAAGCTTAAAGGCTGTGCTCAGAACTTGTGCATTAAGCATATGTGGGCCAAACTGCAGGTAAATGAATTACAACCCCTCTCTCCAGGGATAGGCAGAAGTTTACGCCAGAGAGCCCCACATTAACTGACACAAGAAACAATGATCTCTGACTCATACTATAGAGGAGTAGAGTTTGCTTGCTTAGCCTCCTCTGAGAAGACCAGCCCTGACCTGATAAAATCTGTGCTTTTCCCTTCCCCATCCCAGCACCTCAGCCGGCTGCTTCCTGTCGCAGGGCAGCCGCAGAGCCGAGCCAGGCCGTGCGTCCTGCCTCACGGTCACACAGTGCCTGTCCTTGCCTGCTTGGTAAACTCTGGGGGCTCACAACATGTTTTGAAGTCCTGCCTGGAAGGGTGCAAATTTTTGTAGCGTCTTGATAAGCAGACAAGGGGGTTTTGGTGTTTAAATTCAAGAAGGTGACAACATTTAAGAAGAGAAAGAATGTCAGTAGAAAAACTGATTGGTTGAGACTGAATAAACTGATCTAGAGATGCTGATCTTATATTACAGCTATTTCAGGGCCAGACCCTCAGCTAGCATAAATTAATGAAGTTCCATTGAAACGTGTGGGGTGCCACCAATTTACACCAGCTAAGTAGCCAGCCTGAGATGTTACTAATTCCGGGTGACATAATCCCATATGATGCTTAGCACCTTCAGTATGGTAAGGTATTTAGCAGTCCAGCCACATTTCCTGTTTCTCAGTAACACCCTCCTCTTTTTCTGTCCTTTGTCACTGCTGCACAATGTATGTGGCAGTAAACAAGAGTCTGGCTGACTTACTGGCATGGATGAAAGATACACCCCGCAGCAAACACATTGGAGAGAAACACCTGATGACATATCTTTGCTAAGGGTGAAAATGGTGGCTATTGAACCTTGACTTCTTTACTTCAGCCACGTTGGTTAGCTCAAAGAGACAGCTCCTATGTAGAGAGTATTTTCCTGATACCTGATGGCCACCTGGAGCTGGAGGAGCTGTGTTTCAGTTTCTGCACATAGCCAGTAAGAATATAAATAGAACAAATATATATCCGTTTTAATACTCCACTCTGTATTAAGTATCAGTGGAGATATATCTGTGTTTCCTGCCTAATGAAGCATATGATCTTGCATGGTTTGAGGGTGACTCACTGAGCTTTGCTATTCTGTCAGACACTAAAGGTGCTAAAAGTGAGAATTTTGTTCACCCTACATCTCCCCTGCACTAATCTGCTTGAAGCAGTGCCTCTCTTTTTATTTTAATGTATTTTTTAGAGGACTGTGTACTGAAATCTTTGTGTCCTAGTAATTACAGATATAAACCTGCTTCTTACCTAGTTTATTAAATTTATAATATAAATGCATAAAAAAAACCCACTTCTATATTTGCTGCAATGCAGTAAGACTATACAAATAGGAAAGCACTCCCTTTCTCCATGTTACAAGACAAGATTCATTTTACCAAGTTTTAACCACCCAGGTCTTACATGTCCCATTGAAGCTCCTTGCCTAGGCTGTCTTTACAGCCAACAGAGAAAGGAGGAATGAATCGCTTTGTGGAGATGCTTAATCCACTTCCTTGTCTTTACACATTAACATCCCCTGAATATGTCTACAAATCTCTGGTGACAGCCTAGACACCCAGTGTAAAGGCAGTTTTTATGTTTTAGTTGCCTATATTTATCCACATCTGTCTACACATCTGTCTTACAGTCTTTCACCATCTGATTTTTTCCTTCGATCAAAGGAAAAAAAGTATTGGTGCGATTTCACTTGCAGCATCATATGGTTCATGTGCACTCTCTGGAATCAAACACCATTTGTCTGGAGTGGAAATAAGAAACTTTTACACCACCAAGTTCCCCTTTTCTTGCAGTGCTGTAACCACTCATGCTTTTTTGGAAGCAGGCTTTTCTCTGACCTCTGCAGGCTTTGGGTCAGCTGCTCACTAAGCTAAGTGGGGAAGAGGATTACTGAATTTCAGAAAAATACAAAGGAGACTAGATACAAGGTTCTAAAACTGTTCCTTATCAACACATCTGCTTTAGAGAAGCTTCCATTTGCCCAAGTGATTATTTTACGTTCAGAGAGGTGTGTGGAATAGTTTTTAAAAGGCAGTTTGGTTTAGGAAATATACTGATGACTCTTACATGAGAAACAGAAAACAGGTACTCAAGCAGTAGAGAAAGCAAACATATAATTAATGATGAAATTACTGATTCTTTAATATCAAGTCTCTCAGTGCAAAATTTTTGCACTGAGATTTAAAAAAAATTACAGATGACAGTTTTAGCAAGTACCTGAACTGCTGAAGAAATAAATACACTGCCTTTGGAAAGAAAAGTGAAAAAAAGAAACATTACTAAATTCTAACTCATGTATCTTGCCACATTTTTCAAGCAATATCTCCAGTTCAGAATTTAAAAATCATGGTTTTGAGGCCAAATAAGTTTCCTTTCAGTCTTTAGTCTTTTATCCTGGATTTTCTCCAAATGCCTGGCATCTCCTCTTGCCAGAGGAGCCTCTTTTTCTAAGCAATTCCATATAGGAATTTTTCTATCTTTTCCATATAGGTCCAAAAGCCATAGTAAGGAGTAGCCCTGATAAGAATAGTCCTTCTAGGTCATAAAGGCAAGAAGTCTCTCCAGCTGCTTAATGCCCAGTTGTCTGATGTCAGAAAAGGCGTTTGCCAAATCAAACAGGTGTTTCCATCTGTAAAGGGGCACTCACGGGACCTGAAAAGCTATAGTGCTCTCTTATATGTGCAAATGTAAAAACTGATGGCTGAAAATAGATGGTCCAGTTATTTTTACAGCAATGCAGGGCTGTCCTTCTAGCATGCTGCACTTCTTGGAACTGGGGGAAGAACAGGCTATCTTTCAGCAATGAATGGGAACTCTGGTGACAGTGCCTGTGCTCATGAAATTCCCATTGAATTCAAAACCCACTGGTGTCTCAGTCCTCCAGCTGGATAATGTTGCCCTCACTCTAATAAATATTGTTACTGCTACTTTAAGCCCAAAATCAATGTCTTGGGGAAGCCTGTCAGAGCAAGAAGGAAAAGCTCTAAACTGGTAGACCTTGGTCCTGAGTTTACTTCCCTCCCTTCCAGTGCAGCAGCACCAGGAGGTGCTGGTATTGCTCAGGCGTGTTTGTTGACACTTGATGCCTGCTTTAGAAGGGTAACTCTTGCAATAACACAGCATGTGCCCCTTTTGCCATGCCCATGCTCTCCTGCTAGCATGCTGTCCACTAGCAGCCTGTCTGTATTGGTTTACCCACACTCGCCATCTCTGTGTTACACTGCACTGGCATTAAGGTGACTGAGAAAATCTAATGTTTTTCAGCTCTCCCACCTATGAAAATCACCAACAGCATGCATGGACCTGCTAGAAGTGTGGCTAGGTAAGACTCAACAGAATTTGGAAGATGTAAGGCTAAGTATCTTAGCTATTTTGAGGCATGTAATTGCACTTTGCTTGACATTTGTCTCTTTCTTTTGAAACTAGGTCACCTGGTGAGAGCAAGCATTTCTTGGCTAGAGGCTCATGGCTAGAGTTTCATTACACACAAAGGCCAATGACTGTGTAACATCTTTGGAAAATATTGTCGAGGACAATCCATAATGGAACAGACTTTTGGATTATTTGTTTTGGCTGTCATCTTTCTACTACTACTATGAACACAAAGAATACTTCACTTAGTCCCAGCTAGAAATGAATACAAATTTTAAAAATCACTAACTTATTATACAATGTGTTACAAATTACAGTCTGAGACATATTCCATGCCCCAAACTGTTTTTGACAGGGTCACAGTGGAGCACACATTTTAGTCTGGAAACTCAAGTAGAACCTGAATGGCCTTTTCTTGCTTAAATCAATCTCACTTCTGGAGCCCACGTCTTACTGAATTCCAGTGCATGAGATTTACATGGCAGGCAGAAAAGCTGTCAAATTAATTCAAGGCTGGAGAGCTACAGAAAATTGACATGCATGTGTCCTTGGTCAGAAAATTCAGCAACAATAAGACATCACGAGGACTCTAGAGCTTCAGTCAAGTAAACAGCATTACATTTTAATGGGCTTATTAAGACTGTGCTTGAGGAAAGAGGGAGATAACCTACAGGTAAATTATAAATATACAGGAAAATTAGTATGGCATTATACATGTAAATAGCTAGTCAAGTGTTTAGTCTTTTAAAATCCATTTCAATGGAAGGATGATATGCAGATGAATAAAATTCAAGCTACCCTGTTTCCTGAAGGCTATTTCCTATAAGAGAATCATCAAATGAACCTGAGGACAAGTAAAGACAGACTTTTGAGAACTGAAGCATGAAAACATTGAATGGAAGCATGAAAACAATTGCTTTGTCTTCTCCTCCCAATGCAGATCCAGCAATGGGTCTGAGGCAACAGCAGCTGGGCAGAACCTATGGAAAGGGAAGAATGAGAGGAAACCAGAAGAGGGAACATGACAGCTGGTGGGGAAAGGTCCAAGGCTCAGGAAGAGAGTGTGCCAAGTAGAAGTTCTGATGGCCAAAGCTCTGCCTACACTGAATTGCCCTGCTTACCACAGTGGGCCAGATTTTACCAACTCAGTTACTATAAGCAGGTTGAATGGAGTCTGATTTTAAAAGCGACTCCTCTCAACAGATTCTCTGACTAAAATTACATTATGGAGCACAGAGCTATTATTAAGACCACCTTTAAAGTCCATTATACTACCATATTTTCTGTACTAAACTGATTTTTTTCAAATTTTTATCCTTCAAACTGACACTTCATGGAAGCCTCAATCCATGTTTTCCTTTGCATCTTGGTAATTTCTAAGAATGCAACTTTTGGTCCTGGCATATAAACAAAACAATAGGTTTTTTTTTGTGACCTCTGCTGTGTGGCAGAACCTGACACTTTGGCAAAATAATGTTTCTTACGTTAAGAATATGTATTTGTCATCCCAGTGAAAGTAATTATTTGCCTAAATTGAGCAAGTTAACAGCTGGAGAAAGATAAGACTTATCTGACACATGATAAGCAGACTTGCACTGAAACTAAAACTCTTTCATGTTACATTTGTGCCAGGTCTATTGCACCACACACATGGTAACCAATCCTCCAGACCCTTTCCCCAGTTCCAAGCAGAAGAAAAGTAGGTTTCTCCAGAAATTTCAGCCCTACTAAAGATTTTGACAGATATTGATGTAATGCCACAAGAACTTCTTAACTTTGTTAGTTTTCATGTCTCTGTTGCCTGTGGAGGTAGGGAACACAGAGGAGAGATGTCTAAGCCAGGAAACCAAACTAGCTCAGGAGTGGGTGCAAGCCTTGTGTCCAGTGGATGCTGTTCTCCTGTAGCCATCTGAAAATTAAACATCTAGTCTGAGATACTGTAGCTGAGATGTTGTATTTTGGACACTATCCTGAGCAATGTCTTTGGGGGGACCCTGCTTGAGCAGGGATGTTGGACTGGGTGACTTCCAGTGGTCCCTTCCAGTCTCACCCACCCTGTGACTCTACATGAACCACATTAAATATGGCAAGTCACCTGGATGCCAGCCTTCATCAGTGAAGAATCAGGCAAAAGGTGACCCCTTTCCTGCTGAGATACATGCCCAAAAAACAGGAGCTGTCACTTTCTGCTTCTGACTCAGAGCTCCCTAGAAGAGTATCCTAGATGAGGCTCCTAGCCTGTAGACAGCTGCATTAAGGTGAGATAAAGTCCATCCAAAATGTAAGGCCTATTAGCTTGGGCATAGTGCCTAATTAATTGGCTGTAGTCCTTTCCTGAGCTAATGCCAGGCTTACATTTGTGCCAGACTAAGTATCCCTTTCCTGAATGTTGTTATTGAGAGCTAAGATACCCTTAAAGAAACTAAAGAATTACACTATATGCAAATTTTTTTTCATTATAGCATAAGGGTGCAATATCATCTGTTAAAAAAGCATGAAATGATAGATTATCTGTACTGGTCCCTTCATGTCTTTATAGAGTTTTTAGTCTTGTAATGTAAACATGCCATGAACAGGCATGATTTGACATAAAGAGGAACCACAGTGGAAGTAAACTGACATTTGTAAAGCTTCACCAAATTATAAAGATTAGCAAAATATCAAATT
Organism: Zonotrichia leucophrys gambelii; assembly: GCF_028769735.1. NCBI lineage: Eukaryota > Metazoa > Chordata > Aves > Passeriformes > Passerellidae > Zonotrichia > Zonotrichia leucophrys. The sequence goes on from NC_088172.1 coordinate 41,689,361, forward strand.
AAGTGACAATTGGAAAATGGCAGTGAATTGAACATATGAATTCTTCATATCCTGAAGAAAAATGTCTATGTAATGGTGTAATTGAGCACTGTATCATTTCTGGGATGGATCAGGAAGTTTTTAGGAAAATGTGAAGTACTGAAGTATCAAAATTGTTTGTGAATCAGGCGAGTTCCTAGTTCAGTAACAATTTGTGAAGGGAAAAAAGAAAACTACAAAAAATCACCTCCAAAATGAAGCCTTTAGATATTTCAGAAACAGTCAGATTTGGTTTTCCTAGAATGGAAAGTAGTTCTTTAACCATTCAATATTTTTCACTATAAAACCATAGCATGCAAACAGATTAAATGAAAAAATTAATCTGTGAAATAAAAGTGAAATATTTCAATCGATAAAAACTTTCTTTTTGTTGAATTCAGATCACATTTTTTACTAATATTGTTCACTTTTTCCTCAATATTTTGTTCATTAAGAATTACTGCAGGATGTCAATAGATTACTATTCAGGCCCAGCCAGGATGCTAATTTCCATATTTAGATTATTTACATCCCAGTTGCACAGACAACTTCAAATTTAGCATTACCTTTTTTCTTAATTCCTGTCTTCACAAACTTAATAATGTTCTTATATAATTGAGCTTTGTTGTGTCCCATATCTTAAGTGTGTCTTCCCTAACACCACTTAGTTTATTTGTTCACAGTGTGCAGAGCATAGGCAAGACCCGAATGACCAGGGTTTGGCTTGGATAAAAGCTACCTTACTATGCCTTACTATGGGTGCCTAAATGGTGCCTCACTTGCAGGTGGCTTCTGAACCTGTGCTCCTAGAGGAAGTGCCTAATGGCCATGTTTACCTCATGGAGAGGGCATAGACTGTCTTTGAAATTGGGACAGATTTCCACATGGAGGCCTTCTAAGGCTCTCATGGCTCTGCAAGGAACTTAGGCATCTATTTTAGAGGAACAGGTTGTGAACTACCAAGAATTCAGATGCAAATTGGATATCTCTGTGAGTCAGGCTTAATTAGAACATCATCTGGGCCTTTTTGCTTGGTGATCTTACACAGCCTTCATCTGGTTCATTGTACCTTGCAGGCACAGAAGGAACCTTTACATGTTCAGTATGATAGAGGTAAATCTTTGCTGTTTCCATGTAACAGCCAGAGACTTTGAGGCAGTGACAAATGCAATGAAAAGCATTTTGCTCACAGGGCAGAGGCCACAAGAAGAGCGGGTGCTGGCCCAGACTCACCTTCAAAAGCTTCATTGATGACTCCAGCTGATGCCTCTCTGTTCTCAAGGCAGCAGATGAAGGACAGTGGAGATTGTTTTATCTCTTGCAGTTTGTCATGAATACAAGAGAAAGTAGGTCTGTTGAGAGGTTCTTGGGACCAGCATCTCATCATTAAATCACATCTGAAAAAAAAAATTAAATGCAAACAAAAATGCTAATAGAGTCATTCATCTCAACAATTACCCTTAAAGATCTGGGAAGCAATTTTGGCCTGAAAAATTTCTGTATGATACAAAGATCATCAGCACCTGCTGAGGCAATGAAAAATTAAAGATCAAATAAAGTCGAGAATAATTACTACAAAACATTTTAACTTTTTACCATGGATCTTTTTGACATTGGAAGCAGATATAACACTAAAAAAATACACATTTGCCATGAACATCTACTCTGACTGAAGAAGTCAGGAATACTTTCTAAGAAAGCAGACAAGGAGGAAATTCTCTCACAGAAAAAAAAAATTTAAAAAAAGAAGGGAAGTGTAAAATCAGAAATTAACCTGAAGTTTTCAACTTATGTAATCCTCCTTCAACTCAAGCTACCTCACATTCAGGAGAAGTTCAAGGCAAACTGTCCAGCACAGGGAGAGTTAATTTCAACTTCTACCTCCAGACCAAAACAAATAGGAGTAAGCTTTCCAAAGGCAAACATGGAATGAATTTCCTCAGGGTTTAGGGATTCCAGCCCACCTTGGACAATACTATTGCTACCATTTAGTGGGAAAATTACCTCCTGTTTGTCTAAATGATAGGGCTGGTTTTTATTCCTTGCTCAAGGTGAGTTTATGCTACACAAAACCAAATCCTACAAAAGCCAAGGAGAGACAGGCTGAAAACCAAAACACAGCCAGCGCCTGGACATGCTAAGTGTTGGGAGTGGAAAGAGGTCTCAGAGCCTCAAAATCAGAGAGCAGCCAGTGAAAGGCTGGTTCAGGAAGCTGCATCTGGAATGTGGAGCATTTACCTCTAAGCCTTAAGTTCAAACCCTCCCCTGACAAACATCTCCCCAGACCTGCTGCTATGTGACACCAGGCGTTAATCTGTTATGTGAAATGAATTGCCTTGCTCAGATCCTCACTTATCCATCTTAAAAAGATGACTGCTGTCCTTCACCACAACTGGGCATCTTAAAAAGCCCTTGGTGACAGCTGGGAGGAATCGCTTCGCTTCTGATTTTTCAATGATGTTTTTCATTAAAATATTAGTGTCAAGTGAGAATATGAGTAGAAAAATTGTTTCAAAGCCACTTGTCATCAACCTGTATTCTTGTGGTTTTCAAGTTGAACAGAGTAATTATGGTTTTTTTTCAAAAGGATTCCATGAAATTCTGAAAATCTGTTTTAGGAATCTAAAAAGTGGTATTGGCTTCCTACCACTCTGAATCAATTAATCTGCTTACTTTTAGGTGTACTGGTCATTGATGACTCTGGAAGTATCGAAAGAAAAGAACTGAGTATGTCTCAAAATAAGGTTAAATAACTGGTTTTCCTTCTGCTGCCAGCAAAGTGTCTGTCACATAGCCTTGGATGCTGGAAGCCTAACAATCGTCTTTCTGGTCATGCTTGTTGGTAGGATATCCAGGCAAAAAAAACATGAGCTCAGGTGCTGTGCTTCATCAGGTTTGCACTTGGGCTCATGAGCAGAGCCTTGTGGAAGAAACAGCCAGCCACTGACCAAGAAAGAAACAGGATACGATGCAGAAGTCATAGACCCTGAGAATGTTTTGGGTTAGAAGGGACCTTCAGGGATCATCTAGTCCAACCCACCAGACATGTGCAGGGACATCTTCCACTACATCAGGTTGCTCAAAGCCCCACCCAGCCTGGCCTTGAACAGCTCCAGGGATGGGGTATCCACAGCTTCTCTGGGCAATCTTTTCCAGTGTTTCACCACCCTTATTGTAAAATAATTCTTTCTTATATACAATCTAAATTTACCTCTTTTCATTTTTGAAACAAGAACATTGCGAGTGTGAAATATGAACTTTTTCGTTTTGTTTCCTGTGACCAATCTCTGCCTCTCTAAATAACTATTTTTATTGGACAATCTGCTTTATAAAGCCATTCAGTTTTGCTATGGAATAAGGATATTAACTTTTGCCAAAACTGTAATTCAGTACTGTAATTTTCTCATTTTAATTATATTCCATGTTTTTATTTCCTAAATCAAATTACTTGGTGATTGGCTTAAAGTATCAGTACTGGTATTTTTCACTAAGTGTTTAATTCTGATAGGCTTTAGGTTTCTAATGACAAAAACTTTCATGCTCTCTCAGAATATATCTGCAAATTTTACATGTACAGCTATTTGTGGTATGACATTTAGCTTTTGAGGCATGCTGTGACATCCAAAGTTTCAAGTCATATGGCACAAGCTTTCATTAGTTCAGAAATGCATGAGTATGAGACCAGTGAAGAGGGAGAAAGACAACTTGACATGCCAAGATACATGTAAGTGACAGATTGAACATATTCCTATATTTTTGGGGAACTAAACATGGGCTAGCAAATAGCACATCACTTCATAAGAAAGAGATCCAGAGGATTCCCCTACTTCATGGGGAAAGCCTGTCAGGAAGAAGTGAAAAATGACAGTTCCAAACAACATTAACTAAAGGTTTATGTTAGGTTAAAGAGCTAACCTTTACACTAGATGTACACCTACAAACCCACACTTCACACCTGTATTTTATCTGGGGGACCCACACTTCACACCTGTATTTTATCTGGGGGCGACAACTGAATGTCCAACAGAGCTGCTTATGTGGGGCTGGTTAGAATATGAGAGCCTGGAAAAGTAAAGAAATAATATTCAGTATCTGATATTGGAGGCAGAATGTGAACATTCCTGAAATGCACTATAGTGCACAGAAGCTACAGGCATTACCAATTATTTTCTCACATGAAATGGGAAATACAATTGATGTGTGATTTTCTTAGAAAATGAGAAAATTTGTCATGATAAAAAGTCCCTAATTTCATCTGACGCATTCTGTTCAAGGCCTTCTTTTCTCTCACTCTCTTAATCCCTCCAGGGCATCATTGCCAGAAACATATAGTAAAAAGCTTTTAGTTACCAAATAAAAATTTTTTATCAAAGTCGCTTGTGTAAGTTTGCAAAGGACTGAGCATTCCTGAAACTACAAGTCAGCAAATGTCCTGGTGCTTGTACAAATTCTCTAGACTGCAATCCACGGCCTTTGAGGATTTGTTAAATTATAAAGTTCTGACTCAGTTCAGTCCAAACCTTGGCATTCTCTTGCATGCAAGCCTCAAACCCACGTGGCTGTGCCAGATGTGGATTTCTGACCGCAGATGTATTTACATTCATAGATCTAATTCATGTTTCAATATATGTGTCTCATTTATACGTCCCCAAGACCCTTTTTCAATTCTTTACCAAGCTTTACCTAGTCACAGTTTGCTCGGGAAAAGCAGGTGATTAGTTCCTGGAGTAACAACTTATGGAGGCAAGGGGAAGAAATTTTCCCCCCTTCCAAATAAAAAAAAACCAAACAAACAACCCACTTCCTTCATGCTTTTGCACCCTAAGGTTTCTGTGCCTGCCCTACTTGCACTTGCAGTGTGAGCCCATCACAGATTCCTAAACACTTCTCAGCTGAAGTACTTTGGCCTTTGAACTCTCTTCCTATCAGTGATGGTTTATTTTGTCAAATGACAATGAGCAAACCAAAGTGCTGAGGAGACAATTACTGACTGCTGACGTCCTGATGCAGGTTCAAAACCACAAGGACAGAAGCAGGAATGTCAAGAATGCTGGCATGCCATTAATGACCTAGCAAAGCAGCAAAAAGCTGTTTATGCTACTGACAGAAGCTGCATGCAGGTGCTGAGTGTTCACCAAATGAGATAAAAGATGGTACAAGAGTCTAAGCTCATCAGCTCTTTGACTTTCAAAAACTACTATTAGGCATTGATCCTACAAGTTACAACAGGCAGACCAGTATGTAAGACCTATCTACTCTGCTACATTCAAGATCTGGGATCTTAAAAATTATTTCAAACAAAGTTTTCTTGATTTTTCTGAAGATCCAGTCATTCATTTTAAGGCAATTTATGAGCCTTTGCTTAAGTTTGAATGTCAGACTAGTACATGGATATAGCTGTGCTTTTTTATTCATAGGGAAGATGTTAGAATTTTTTTAGGAAACCTTTCTCAGCAGAAAATATTGCAATTAAAATTTCTTTGGGCTTTCATTTGTTCTGTGACTTCCAGTTTTCCCTCTGTTATTAAAGTAAAATTCTAATCTCTTCAGTTCTTCAGTTCCTCCGAGTGCTAAAGTTTGGTTTGGGGTTTTTCTGTGTTTTTTATTCCTAACATGGTATTTCAGCTATATCTACATTATGATAAATAATCACTCTTCTCTTAAGCTCAGAACACTGTTACTAGTGTAAGATCTATTATGGAGATATTGTCCTGCCAAACACAGAATTATTCTCAAGTCTTTTCCTCTGCCCTGGGAGTAAGAATTGTTCACTCCAGTAGCCTCTCCTTTTGTAGAACCAGCTGTCAAGTGCACTGCTGTGGCTGCTTTTGCTGAGTGGGTGATAAAGAAATTGAGACATGAAATTAGAAAATACTGAGTGATTGTTAAGCTCATATTCTGCTTCCTCCTTCACACACCTCTGGACGGTATGGGTTTGATCCACTTGATGTATTTATTTTATTCTGTTAATTGCAAGAATTTTGCAATTAAACCTGAGTTTTGTGCTCACAACACAAACAGAAATTGAAGGATTTACTTATCCAGTTCAGATAAAGACAAACCAGAGGTACAGACTTCCTTTCTCCTGTACTGCTTCAGCTTTTCTTACTGGCTTTTTTTGAATCCTCTCTACAAAGGGCAGAGTTTATTTTTCACATATGTTCTATTATTAGCCTATTCCTGCACCTACCATTAAGAAAGAGAGTTTTTTCTACAGTCATAGACACATGATGTACCAGCAAAGTCTTTCTTAGAGCCATCTTAACTTCTAACCAATATCTTCAGGTGCTCTCAGCCTGTTCTCCCACTACTACCAGATCCATGCCTTAAATCCTTATTCACAGGTTTGTCTACTGGATGAATTAGCAGGTTGGCCAATTTCACTGGAAATGAAACTGGAGGATGTTGGGCCCTTCATGGGCATGACCAACCTTCAAAATTATGACCAACTGGCAAAAAGCCTCTTGCCTTTTATGAATATTATCAACAACATTTAAACAATTTAACTTACAGGTCATCAGGACAATTATTTGGAGTTTCCAACCTTCCTCCTGATCGTACATGGTGTAAAACCTCGGTATTGGAGAAGCCTGGATATGGCTGTTGACCCAAAGTCAATGTTTCCCACACTAGTACTCCAAAAGCCCTCAGAAGCACCATGAAAAAAAGAAAAAGAGGAAAATTACTAACCATAGCCATCCTGAAATCTCCCTAGTAACAGTTAGATTGTGTCTAACCTAAGAATAAGACTCAGAAAAATTAGGAGCAAAAAGACATAATTCAGATTTGTCCCTAAGCCAGCCTTGGAATAGCTAAAATAAATGTGTAGAACTGAGATGCTTTCCCAGACATACTGAGCTGCAGCTCAGAAGACACTGAGTGCCCACATCCTTCCCAGAAACACTCAGGTTGAGCATGTTCTCATATAAACAAGTGTTCTGAAATCTCTAGAGGTGTGGTTTAAAATGGAGAAAGACAAGTTCTCTCAAGCACCACTTGTGGAGCAATCAGCATCTCATTTGGTTTGGCACAGAGTACTAAATTGCTTTCTTAGATAAGAGCAAGAGTAGCAGTCAAATAGATAGGTGCAGGCACTGGGGACTTGGAAAAGACCCATGGGCTGAGTACATGTGGCCACCTAAATCTGAACTGGTGTGAATACCAGGTTTCATGGATCTGGTTTAGTCTGGGGGTGTTTTTTGCCATGTCTCCTGACAGTGCGTCTCTGCTTCTTCACAATAAACTCAAAGCCACTCAAATGCACACTTCTAGCTAACCTCCACAAAAAAAGTACTGTGACCTTCCCCTGACGATGCTGCAAAGTCTGGTCTTCAAAATAAAAAAGTCACTAGAAGAGGGTGAAACTGTAAGGGCAAAGTATTGGGCTGTTGGAAGGAAATGTCAATAAATCTAATGGAAAACAAAATGGAACAGCATGCTGGCAGTCAATTCACTGCCGAATCAAGCAAAAACCACATTGTGGGCCTGGTACAACTGTAAAATTATTTGAGTGACACTAGTTCCTGCCAGACAAAATCCAAAGATCTTAAAGCATAAAGAAATTTATCCATGAAATACACTGTCATGGTATCAAATATTTCATTAGATCCTTAAAATTTCACTTAGGAGGAAGTCTTTCCAAGCCTAAAAATTATTAGAGATGACAATATACAACCCTGTAATTCCTCCTCTAAACCAATATTTTCTTGCTGCAGAATTTAGTATGGTTTTTGCCACAGCTTTTTGGCATCTGTAACTCACCAGACATCAGAGCGACTTGTAAAGACACCATCAATAAGGCTTTCAGGAGCCATCCATCTGACAGGGAGCAGACCTTCTCCTCTTTTTCTATAATAATCATTTTTATAGACATCCCTGGCAAGCCCAAAATCTCCTATCTTTACTATCCGGGATGAACGCCCATATTCCTTCTCGGACACAAGGCAGTTGCGAGCAGCCAAGTCCCTGATTTTTAAGGAAGAAAAAAGAGGATGGAGTTAGCATTGCAGAAAAACTCAGGTCTGTATGTCTCTGGCTCAACATTCCCTCCAGAGCAGTGCCAGCCCCAAGGCTGGATGGAGTGATTTAGGGCCTCACCTAGTCAAGTTTGCCCTATTTTCAGGACTGGACATGACACAGCCCTTCTGGACGACCTGTTTCAGTGATTGTTCTGGGATATTGTGAACAACATTATCTAATTTCCTTTGCTGTAATTTGTGCCTGTTGCTTCTCAAATTTTCCCTGTACCTGAGAAAAGCCTGCCTCTGTGTCCTCTAAAACTACCCACTAGGCAAACAAAGAAACTACCATGGATCTTCCACTTGTCCTTCTCTCTGTTGTACTTGATATGATTCTTGCCTAGGGTGCAGTAACTCCTTGGTTCAGACCTTAGAGAAGCCCACTATTTTGGGAAAGAACTGTGAGTGATATTTAGCAGAAAAGCATAGTCTTAGATTTTACTCCAGTGCTCTCTCCTGTCATGTTACACTGTGGCATTTTTCTAGACATTTTTTCCTGGGTAAGATAATGAGTTTTCTGTGAGTAAGCCTGGGAAGACTAAGAAAGTACATTCTGTACCTGTGTATAAAATGCATTTTCTCTAAATAGACACAGCCTTTGCAAACATCCAAGCATATATCCAAGAGGTCAGTGACACTCAGTAAAGGGCTCTGGAGCTACAAGAAACAAAGACAGAAGTTAGCTATTTCTTCCAGCTTTACCAGCTCAGAATGACAAACTCCCCATGTGAGATTTCCTCACTGAAATATATTTCCCCATTTGAAATGTATAGCTGCATTAATCAGTATAATAGTTTTTTCTAGTAGAACACATGTAGATGCATTTCAGTAGAATTCAGCAATGACTGCAGATTGGATCTGATTGTGTAAATGAACTATGCAATCGCTATAATGCTATAAAATTTGATTTTGACCTCACGTCATGCCATGCATATTTCCAATCCGCACACTAACTGGAGAAAAAAATTACTTGAAATTGTTTATCCTTTGTTCTTTTCTTTCCTTCTAAAGAATTTGAGGACACAGGCACAGGGACAGTATATTCTTCTATGCTCGGACTATGCCTCTCACATTAAGGATACTGTTGTTATTCAAAGACCAAAAAAAACCCTCTATGATTCCTAATAAACCACATACATGACCACCATTATTTATTACCAGTTTCAAAAGGACAGTTTATGATTTTCACAGTGAGAAATCAGCAGACATCTCATGACTGAAATCACAATTTTGGTCAGTGATCTAATGACATTTAATCTTCTTCACAGCATCACTGGTTGCAAGGTCAGCACTGAACACTGAGGTCCCCAGGGTGTTAAGGAAAAACCAGGTCAGACTTTGCAAGTACAGAAACAGCTGAACATCAGCATGGACTTTTAGAAAGGGAAAAACTGAACAGAGAAACTGTGGGCAGTTACAGCTTAAAAATATGATTCTTATGGTCTTCACCTTTTTCTTTCTGGCTCCTCGTAAATAGCTCAGTAGATCCCCTCCTTCCATCAGCTCCAGGATAAGATACTGAGGTTCATTTAGCAGACACACACCAAGTAACTTCAGAATGTGGGGATGATCAAATTTGCTAAACAGAAGGAAACAAATGTAAGATGACATATGAGAAATTCAGCTGGTTGATAGCTAACAGTGTTTATATTTGCAAGCAATGAATGAGCGGTTTGGCCTTTACAGTCCTGCTTCTATGAACATGATTCAGTTGCTTGGTGCCTGGATTTGCTCAGTCATGGGCAGAGTTCAGGGACATCCTTCCAAAATACAGGCTTACACTGTCTTTGACAGGCACTCTAATGCATGCACACATACTAAAAAGCACACTTCATCGTATTTCCAGGAAGCAAAGAAAAGTAGCCAAATGCCAATTTCTTCTAGGAATAAGATGATTCATCACCTCTACATGAAAGGTATCTGCATGCTTTTAATAAAGTATTTTTACTGCTATATTCACAGTAGAACTGCTGATTTAAAGAAATACACAAAAGTAAAAGCACAAGGTGCAATATATTATTTTTACAGTTCAGCAGGGGACAGTTTTTCACAGTACATTCGCAAGAGGAAGAAAATACATATGAGTAATACTTCTAAGTATACTAGCAATTGTTTGTGTGTGTGTCTAAAACAGGGATTACCACAGAGCAATCAGTACTCTCAGTACTGCAAGTATTCTTCAAAGAATGAAGAATATTTATTGCCTCTGTCAGTGCCTGTGTTTTTTAAATCACTTCACTTGTGTTAGAAAATGCTTTTCCTCTCTCACACTGCCTGAAAGCACTTGCACAAGCAGTCAGAGAAACTTGACTCTATTGGTAGAATTGATGGTGTCCAAAATGCTGTCAAATGCAGCAGTGTAAACAAACAAGAGAGGGACATTTTCCTTCTAATCTCTTTCAATTCACCTAATCTCAGGTGTGGGCAAAGACTCTTGCAAAAAGTGCGATTTAGAATTTGACGGTTCCCCCTGGCCCCTAGCACATACCTCTCAATCAGACAAACTTCAGCACTTTCAGGAACAAAAAGAGGGGAAGGAACACCTGGCACTTTCCTCTGCACCCAGTGCAGACCTTTCTCCACTGAACTCTCATGCCTTACTTCCCGAGGGATGGGACAGACACAACAATTTCCTACACATATTTGCACACAAATGACTCATCAATTACCAACACAAAATGACTTTTTGAAATAGAAGCAACTCAATTTTCCCTTTGCTGCATACCAATAAAAAGGAACAAATAGTTCTGGCTTAATTGAGCCAACATGTATAACATTAAAAGCCAAATTTTAATGAACATCCAAAAAGGCAAGCATAATAAAAGTTGCACCTACATATCTTGCAACTTGCATCTTATATACCTTATCTGTTTGTAAGCACTCAGATGCACTCGTTTTTCCTTTCTATCCTTGGTTTAATTTATGAGACCTCACAGATGAACATCAAATGAAATCATTAAACCCTCTACGATGGAATAAAATAATTGTTTTATATTAAAAATTAAATATTCAAATAATATGAAAGAAACATTATTATTGTTGTTATTATTGTTATTATTTTTGTCATTGCTGCTGGTGGTTTTTAGTGACTATGGGGATTATATAATACTTTTCTATTCTCTTCATTTCTGATTCATTGTATTGGTGTATATATATGGGCTCATGTCAATGTTTACATTTAAATGCAAAAAAATTTCAATTATATACTCCTCCAGGATTCCTGAGTTTGGATTATTATCTGCAACAAGAATTGAGAGAACCTCAGAAATTTTAACTATGAGTTAATATAATTTCTACACAGTACTACACAGGAAAAAATACCTTAACTGTGTTTATGATTGCTAGGTAGACTGAAAATGGATTATGAGGAGCTTATACACAATTCTACTCTTTATCATTAATTTGCACTGTAATGACATGGTCAAATTTTGATTTTAACAAGCCTTTTACCTCATTCCGTTACAGTGTGTCATAAAAGGCAAAAAATGCAAGATATATTTTTAAGCATGTAACCACAAAAAAAAAATTGGAATGCTGTGAAAATCAGTTTCCAGTTTAATAACTGGAATAAACCAAGTTTTCTGCACAGAAATTAATCCTTATTTTTTAAAAATTGCCTTTATTTCTGCATGAATGGAATAAAAGTAAAAGAAATGCAAAAGTCCATCTGCAAACTAAACTACACTCTCAGTATTATAGTACCAGTTGAAAACTACAGTTGAGCTTGTTTCTAGGGACACTCTAGAAAACAAGATTTCCAGCTGAAACACAAAGCTTTCTGTGTGAAATTCTTGCAGTGGTGACAGATGCATAATTTAACACTACCTCAATAGAAGGGGTATGTGGCAGCCCCTAGTGGCACATTTTTAAAAAATATTTTCCACTGAAAATTACAACTTCTAGTCATCAGTTTATTCTGATTTGTTTCCTTCAGTAAAATGGGATAAGTTGAATTCTGACCATTGCCTTTGGCAACTAACTTGTTTTGGGGGAGCAAAGATACTGAAATACACCAGTACAATCACAAATAAATCCATGATATGAGCATATTGAACTTGCAGTCTATGGCTTAAATTTTGCTTGTCAGATTTACAGCTTTAGTTACATAATATTCATCAGTAGTGATTTACTAGTTTGACAGAAACATGAGAAAACCCCAAAAATGCCCCAATAATCTGTTTAGAGGAAAGTGCTACTTTCATTCCCTTGGAAAGCCACCACCAGCTTTGAAGGGTGCCCAGGGACAAAGCTGTCCCTACCTCATTAAGTGTGCCTCCTTCAGAAATTCGCTCTTCTCGTGGTCTGTCGCACCCTTCTTCAAAGTCTGCTCAACGGAAAGCAGAAGTGTAGAAACATTTCATCATCATCACTGTTACTACATTGTTGCTACAGTGCTTAAGTAAAACAATCAGACATAGATGTGGCCTTCAATACACATTATTTCCTAGAAATCATTACAAGGCTGAGCTTTAAGAGATTTTTAAGAAACACTGCAAGAAAACACCCAGATCAGCCCAACACCCATTTCTCAGGTAAAACCTCTGAGACAGATCTCTCTGCCCATCCCATTCTGTTGCAAGAGAACAGATTGTTGTGATTACCTTGACTGCTACTTTGGATTCTCCACTTCCATCTGCCAGGATATCTACTGCAGTCCCCTCATATACCTCTCCAAAGGCTCCACTTCCTAAAAATTTCTGTAAGTTGAGTTTGTCCCGAGGGAAAGCTGGCAGTGATTCAATCTCTGCTTGAGAAGGAAGAGTGCTACAAAACAGCAATACTAGTCACTTGTTCATACCTAAGGATGTCAGAAATTCTATCAAAATTCAAAGGAAGCTGGTACTATTTGTTTCAGCAGGTATATTTAAGGGGAGCTCAGGTGAGGCCTGGATGTTTTGGAAGTTACTGGAAAACAAACAGCAGGTCTTCGCCCTTCCCTGTGCACTTGTGTTTCTTGCCAGAGTGACATGAAGGATGGGCTGGGGGGGATCCAGGCTAGGCTGTGTGCCAGAGGGGCAGCATGGCAGCACATCCTTTGGAGCAGACCTGCCCTGCAGCAAATATGCAGCTCCTAACTCCACCTTTTTTAGGTTTTAGGGATCAGTGCCCTGTAAACTGGTCCAGGAAAGACCTCTTTGATGTTTTTGTCCTTAAAATACATTTGGTCTGAGGACATACCGTATGGCATAGCAGGCATTCGCTAGTCCCACTGTCTCAGCCATCCCCCTGAGTTGAGCTAGCTCTTTATCTTCCTTGATAAACACTATCTGTCCAGGCAAGGCTGGTTTTGTGGATTTCAATCTTTGTTTCCATACTGAAATAGAAAAGGACATCATTAAGTGTTTCACTCTGAAAGTAAGGTCAAGTTTTTATAAGGATACGCACAAGTATTAGAGTTCCTTAAGCACTCCTGTGCTCTTCCTGCAGGTAATCAGCAAGAAATGCCTGAGGATGGAGTGAACTTCTATCCTGCCCTTCATACCAAAAATATAATAAGCCATCTCTATGGCCTCAAAGAATGAGAATATACAAATTCCTCCCAGCTCCCATCCTAGGGAGGGAGCATTTCCCTAAACCTGGAGGCCAATCATTTCCCACCATCTGAACTGCCTTTCACCAAGGCTTGGCAAACCAAGGGTAAACAAAAACCTCAATCACATACCAAAACCAAATAGCACGACCACAGCCAAACACAGCACAACAACTCCAACTACAGAAACAACGGCAATGATGGTGACCATGGACATCATCTTATCTGTTAAAGAGAAAAAGAAATTTGTTTAATTATTGTGTATGCATGAAATGTCAATCCTATGCAGCAGAGCACACCTGAGAGAACCCTTCAGCTCCCTGCTATGTAAGTCTTTCATTGCACAAAGTTCTCTTGTAGGGTGAGGCCTTCTCTTGAAGGCCCACACTTGGGCCATTCCTGTGACCTAATGTGTATGCAGAAATAGAAAATGCTGAACTGTTTGACTACTCAAGGTGGGATTTCCAAAAGCACCCACAAAGTGAAAGTCTAACATTCTGGCTGAAGGCAAGAAGTAATTCTGATGTTTTTACCCAGTGGCTGAGCTTGCCTTTTTTCCAAGAAACACATAAAGCAGAGTGGCAGAGCCACAGAGACAAAGTGCTATAAATGAGGAGAAGCACCTTTCAGGCCCAATGTTCTGAGCAAAAGAGTCTGGATGAGCACTAGCAGCAGGGGTCACAATAAAAACATCACCATCTATTACCTATTAGAGACATTACTTTATCTCTGCAAGATTATTCTTATTAAAATAGCCAGTCTCTGTTCCTAAATTGGTATGACTATTTAGAATGACAAAACAAGGATTAACAGAATACAGAAGTACAAGACATACCTTCACTCAAAATTATATCCATGCTAACATCACTGTATTCACCAAGTCCCAGCACATTTGCAGCTGCTGCTCTGAACTGGAAAGTTCCTTCCAAGTTCTTGGCCTTCCATGTGCAAATACTGCCACAGGAGCCATTGTAAACCACCTCCCACGTGGACTTCACATTGCTGCTGTTGCCAGACTGTTTCCTGCAGCATGCACAGCACGACACAGGAATGTCATTAATGCCATAAGGGCAGTTTACTGCTTCACCCCCAGCCTATTCTTTGCTTCAGTTTCATGGTTTGACAGCATTTCTCTGTCTGCATAAAAGCTCAATCTGATCATGGGATTCTGGCTACAGAGAGGAAAATTCTGGCATGCCATTTCAGCTGCGCTAGGAACCAAACATCTTTATCTTGGCATTGGAAATTAAATACTAGAACACTTTACGCATGAAAAACTGTTCAATACATGCCTGACAGCCAAGATTCCAAAATGTTCTTATTTAGCTTTCTGGCAAAAAAAAAAAAAAAAAAAACAAAACAAAACAAAAAAAAACCCACCCAAAAAAACAAAAACAAAACAAAATCTACTGTGCTAGAGTTTTTTTCCCTTCCAGACCCAGAGTGTCTGTTGTGCATCAGGTTTCACAAGATAAATGGGAAGCAAGTCATTGGCAGTGGAGATACCATTCTTTAGCTAGCCATTTTGCCATAGTATCTGCTGACCGCTGGGTGTTTTTCTTCCTTTCCCCATTGGACTGAGATTGATTGCTCACAATAAATTCAGAGCTGATTATTCACCAACCAAAAGAAGACCACATACTTAAAGTTGAAAGGCCATATCTGAAATATCATTTCATGTCACACAACACCGTAATACATCATGTGAAATGACCTTCATGAGCGAGTCACTCATTCTCCCAACACACTTTAATGAAGAAAAAAGGCCAAACACTTCTAAACCAGAAAGACATGGGAAAACTTATGCCCTTGGTGTGTACATGTTGCCACTAGAGCTATATGAAAAACAGAGGTTGATTAAAAGGGTTAGGCAAACATTTTCTAGAATGCTATGCAAGTAGCCTAACATTTTTCCACCTGGTGTGAAATTCAGTCAAAACCATCAGCCTGTGTACTTTCAAAGCTGCAAGAGAAAAGCTGACTACATTAAAAGACCACCTCAGTGAAGCTCTATGATTCCAGAGATAAATAAGAAGCTGGAGTCTGGAGACCACAACAGCTAATGCACAGCCCTGGCACAGACCAAGGGACTGACCTTTTCTTACCCATCTGCAGAAAATCAGGTACAGAATATCTCCTGGCATACCAAAATTATTGTTTTCTCAGAGCATGCAAGTCAGGGCTCCTGCACGCTCACGGAACTGTAGGAAGCTTACAGCACCAGGAAAATATGTCTGGGTGAAAACTTATATAGGTAAAGCATTTCCAGCTCAGAGTGCTGTCAGTGCTTAACTTTCATAAGCACAGAGGAAGAAATAATGGCTGAGTTTAGAAAATTGCTCCCCTCCATCAGTAATGACTTCAAACAATCACTGGAATATTTCAGAAGACAGATTCTCCTAGTTTTAAAATAATGCATTAATAAAACTTTGTACTGACTACTTTAAAGGAATCTCTCCAGAGTCATGGTCAAAAAATTAGAAATTCAAAGTCACTGCCCACAGCACTGTGCTCTAACCTGCCCAATCAGTCCTTCCAATGCCAGTGCAGGAATGAGTGAGCTGGCACTCTAGTGTGACATCAGTAGCCCAGGCAATTGGAATTTGATCACAGAGCACTTGAAAAATTATGCAGTCATCCCACATGGGTGGGAATATTTTCTTTCTGGCAATATTCTTTCAGTCCTCTGAACACTAATATATTTATACATATATATCAGCTGAAAATACATACTACATGTAAGATTTGTGATTTTAAATTCTCTCCACATCTTCTAGTTCACTGACATAGATCTAATTATATAATTCTATTTCAAGATTACTCTGAAAATGTTGTTCTGTGTTTTGCAGAAATTCTGGAAATTGTGGGTACTTGGTTTATCTAAGAAAGAGATCCCAATGGGAAGAGCCTTTCTGATCATATACATTTCATTCTTCCCATCAGAGGCAACCTGAAAAGCCCAGCACACTCAGTTTTATTCTGGGCTGTTACCTATGGGAAGAGTGCCTCATGCATTGCTTACCTGCCCTCTAAGATGTAGTATATCAGTTTGCTTCCATTGTCATCAGCCTTTTCCCACTGTAGAGAGTTTTTGGAGTCTTCGGCTTTTTTAGGAACTCCTGGCTTACTGGGAACACCAGCTTAAGCCAAACAGGGAAGAAACAGAATCCTTAAAATGTGTTTGTAGCATAAAGGGTCAACAGGCACAGAGAAAAATCTGATGCACACATGAGTGTTTAGACATACAAAAGGAAAGAGGGTCTATATTAATAATCCTCAGAGAGAATGAATCCTTGGCCTTCTCTTTGTGATGGATGAATTCTAAAATTTTTACCCACATGTAAATTTTTACCCAAATTTTTCACCAGTAATAAGTTCACTTGCATTACAGACAGTTCATTTCAGTTCCCCTCACTCTTTCCTCTGCTCCACTTGGAAATGAATCTCACTTCTTTCCCCCTATTACATCTTAATGTATGGTACTGTGTTATTCATTTTTCAAACAAAGAGAACTATTGGGTCTTAGTATGAGAAAATTCCCTGCTAAATTTTTGAAAATGTTATGTTTAATGTTCACATCCTGTAAAGTCTTAACATTTTGTTATGCTATGTTAAGTGCTTACCTGTAGTTTTAAAGCTTGTGGAAGAAGAAGTGCTTTTCACTCCTGTGACATAAACTACTGTGACTCTTACTAAGTAGTTGGTCCAAGGAAGAGTTCCTGTGAGGTTGCATTTGTAAACAAGATTTCCTGTGCATGTAGTGTTCACAGGAGAAAACCAGTCACTTTTTGTTGGCCACTAGAGAAATAAAATATCATTATGGTCAACTTTCTGCTGAAAGTGTGTCACAGTTCTATTCCTGGGTAGATCAACTACTTTGCCACCTCTTAATATCATAGTGGAAATATGACGCAGGTGCTCTTTCAACCATGGGACTCTGTCCTCTCAGAGACCAAGGACACAAACCCTAATTTTCTTCTTTGTTTTCAGGAGACCTACAAGTCTTGGCAGTAACAAAGAATAACAGATTAAATGCCTGCTTTACACAGCCAAAAGGAGCCTTCCCCTTTTATTTCTGGATCACCATGTCCATGAGTTCAGCTTGCCATGATGCAATTGAAAGGAGGTGGTGGGTTAGTGGAATTGTGATGTGACATTTATTTTAGGGCAGGAAAATGTTTGGTGTAGGTCTATTGAATCTAATTCTCTATAGTAAAGAATCTGCATGATCCAGTTTAGGACAAGAATTTTTCTGCATCCAGTGGTTCAGGTGTTGAAGTCTGAAGTTTCCATGCATGCTGCTCTCACTGCAGCCCTTACTCCTTACTTCTTGGACCTGGTCTTCTCTCTGGCATTTTCTCCTAACCTCTGTCACAGGAAAATAAATCCAGATACTAGGTTGTAGCTAATATTTACTGCTGAGAAACCTTTTCTTCTTTTTCGTGTGCAGAGCAGACATAGGATTTGCAACTGCAAACCCAGTTGGGGTAGGGCAGTGAGGAAACAGGGATAGGACTGCTGAAACAGGAGACTCAGAAGGAATTCTGGTGAGGTCATCCAGGATGTCCTTTGGCACTATGGAGCACTAAATGCTACAGCTGCACTCCTCCTTGTTCCTGGCAAATGCTGACTCCATCCTGCCCCTGCTGAGCAGCTAAGACTGACATCACCATGCCCAAATTATCCACTGAGACTCTTCATGTACATCCTGCCACCCACCCTGTCCTGCTTACCAGAGCAGAGTAGGTTAAATTTTCTCTGATCTGAAAAAAAACCCACCCCAAAACTTAGAGGTATTTTTACCTTATGCAGCTCAAACCAGAAGCTGTTTTCACTGACGTGCAGAGGAGCTCTCCATTCTAACTGGAAACTGGTGTTTCTGGGGACTATGTTGATAGGTGCTGCTGGAGTCTCAAATGTTTTTGCAATGACAGGGGCACTTTCAGAAAACCAGTTCTCATCAGGATGGAAAGCAAGAACCTAGTAAGGCAATGGATGAACTGTACAATACCAGAGCAGCTGGAAAGGCAGCTTTGCTTTAGCAGCACCAAGTGTTTGGCAGACTGATGTTTCAAACAAGAGAGTATTCAGGCAATAGAGATTAAGGTGTATAGAGATTCTGCCCCTCATAGCTGCAAGTTGATATACCTTCAGGCTGAAAGTTCACACCCAGGAGTACCCTTCCTCAGAGACTCTTCTTAGCTTCTCATCTCAGATTTCTACCAAGTCTCTTCTCTTTCTAGACCTTTCTTAAGTGCCACACAATCTTGCACAGCCATGCAGATATCACATCACATATTAGGCAGTGTTTTAGAACCACAGAAACTCAAAGTCAAGAAGTGCCTTAGCACATTGCTTTTCACTAAGCCACAGGCAAATATGACCAGTTAGGTATGCATACTTGCATACACACATACAGGTATTTAGGTATGTGTGTGTAAATATATTTCCCATTATATTATCCAAATCATTTACAAAAGCCCAAAATCAAATTTGGAGCTGCAGATCCCCTCCTGCCATCATCTGAATGTTCTCCCAACTGTGTAAATCACTCTATTTGTGATACCCAGTGCACATTTCTGCAGGCAATATGTTTACTTGGTTACTTTTGAAAATGTCACTTTGACCATAGACCTGCTGTCCAGATTTACTGTATTTTTTGGCCTTCATCTGTAAAGGGAGAAGCAGCAAATTTTGTTTTCATGAATCCATATTGCATACTTTTATTTGTCTACTTTGCAGAAGAGAAGTCTAAAGATTTGCAGGTTGAACAGACCATTAAAACTACTTGCAATCATACCTTGAAGGAATTATTTGTTCCAGGTTGGAGTCCACTGACAGACCAGGCAAGCATCTCATTTGAAAATTCACTTTTTCGCAATGGTGTCGCTGGGACAGGAGGCAACAAATTAACAGAGATTTGATAGCGGATGGATTCAAGAGGTCCATTTGGCTTCAGAGGTTCACTCCAGGATATGTTGATGGTGGTGTCAGACAAAACTAATGTTTTAATAGTGCTAACTGCATCTGGTACTGAAACAGAAAGAAAAATTAATCTCCCTTTTAGAGTAGTCAAGAAATGTCACTAAGGAAGGAAAAAAAAAGGATGTACATATATTAATATGATTCATTCACAGGACTGAAACTCTACACATGTAAAACTCATATTCTGGTATAGTCAGTCAGCTGAAGACAATTTCAAAATATTTTGAGGGACTTTTAGTATTTTCTTGGCTATCTCAATATCCAAGCAGACAAAAACAAAACAAAAAAAAAAAAAAACCAACAGGAAAACATATATATACCTCTATATTTATAGTTATATCACTGAATTCATACTCCCTCTTAGCTCCCTAATCAGGGTCTCAGATGTGAGTTTAATACGGTGTTTACTTGAATATGCACACACACACACAAAAAAAATACCTGTGCACTATTTCAATTGGAAAGTCTTTCTTGAACAGAAACTTATGAGGGAAGAAAATCCATTATTTCACATAATTTAATTTTTTTTTCTCAGAAACAGAGTCTGGCTGAGCTGTGTAAGGGAGAAATTGGGTTGCTGGTCAGATGTCCATACCAGCTGGTTACTCACTAATTGTTCTGGAAAAATCAACCCTTGCTTTGAAGCTTTAAGATCACAGACTTTGTAATGGCATATGGTATGTCCCTGCTCTGTATAAAAATTCTTTATTTCCTATTGAGCTGTCCAGAGAGGTAAAAAGTTAACAAGTCATTACACTATTTATGTTCCCACATCAAAATGATGAGTCCATATGTTTTATTTCATATCCTAGTAGCTAGACTAGAGATTATTTAATGAAATATACAGAAACTAGACTAAGAAAGGACAAATTTTTATTTGTCTAGCTAAAACATATGTGGAGTAAGAGTGACACTCTGTGGCAAGAGCAATGCATTGTCTTCCTCTTTTTTTCATTCCCTCTACCTTGCTATTTGATGGAAAGCACAAATTATTCCAAGCTTCTTTCACTTCATTAGAGAATTGAGAAAAAGGCATTGAGGGAATTCACACAGCTTCAGAGGTGTTAAATAGTGTACACACTTCAAGAGGCTCTAGCAGCATCTGATTACAATTTAAACTAGCAGTTACATTCATGAAATTGAGAACATAAGTGTCAGGACACATATACCTTCTATTTACAGCTGGCTGGAAGTTTTTCAACAAATTTGAAAAGCTCTGAATGCTGATACAAATATCTATTCAAAATACTCAGGGTTTGTAAGCTGGGTTGGGGTGAGGCTTTTTTGTTGGTTTGCTTTGCTTTTTCTCTAAGACTTGATTTTCATCCTGATTTTTCATTTTGTCCCAACTAGAGAAACCTGTTCTGAGTTTCAGATTTCATTTTAACATGAGACTAAAAAATTCCATTTGAGTGGAGCAATCCAGTCTCCCATTTTATAATCTACCTTTATGTTTCATCACTGAAAGGATGTACATTGCTGCAGCATACCACAGTTTCCCATACAAAAAATAATTGTGTCAATTCTTTTCACATCCAAATAATATATAATGTTATTAAATCTATGTATCACACAAATTTTATATTACAGATGTGGAATTCCATGCAAAGAATTGAAATCTACTGATAGAAGGCTAGAATTGTTGGGTGTTTGGGGGTGTTTGTTTGTTTGTTTTACTCCATAGGAAGATTGAATCTTCAAGGTTGGAAGAGACCTTTCAGATCATTAAGCCCAGCTGTCAACCAGAACTACCACTGTAACCCCTAAACCACTAAACCAAATCACCCAACACCAGGTGCCTCTTAAACACCTCCAGGGATGGTGACTCCACCACCACGCCCTGGGAAACATATTCCAGTGCCTGACCACCTGAACAGTGTAAGCATTTTTTCTGATATCTAATCTGAATCTCCCATCTCTGATTAAGGCCATTGCCTCCAGTCCTCTCACTGCAGGCATGGTAGAAGAGACCAGCTCACAATATTCAGAGATCCACATAGGGTGGGAGCAGATTTGCTTGATGGTGCAGATGCTAAGGGATCTGATGTTAAGAGAAAAATACCCAGCACAGTTGAACTAGAGAACTCTCAAAGTGTAACATGTCTGGATTCCATGAGAAGGGTGATAATATGCCTGCACCCCTTGTTTCTCTTCCATTTGAAAGATGAAAAGAAGGTCACCTTAAACAGAGGGTTTTAAGGGGAAAATTGTGACTGCTCCCAGGATAAAAAACAGGGAATGATCTGCGCATAAGAGAAGCCATGGGCGGCTCACATGTGATGCTCTCCTCGGGACAATGGTGGCAAAAAGAGAGGCTGATTATTCTATGAATGAACCCTTAAAGAAACCTTTAAAGAGTGCATCCCTAAGGAAATAAAAAAGGAAATCAGGACTCCTGGCATGTACTTGTTGCAACAATAAAATGCTTTCTTGGGCATAGTTGATTGCTGGGTAAAGAGACATTGAGGAAAGTAAGAAAAACGTAGTGGTGGCTGTCCAGACTTTAATTCCAGTTATTCTATCAACAACTGAAGCAGCCAAAATGCACAGAGAGGTAAAAAGAGGTAAAGGAAGACCTCAGGAGTCCTGCTGTGGTTCCCTCACTGCATGTCACAGCAATATCCCCTTGCACAGCTGCACTGCACAGCTCAGTGCCAGCCACAGCCAGCCCTGATGCAGCCAGGCTAAGGGAGCCAGTGCCCAAGGGCTCTGTGCCTCTCAGTTTCACTCCCTTACCCTCTCTAAAAAAAAGAACTGCTCCAACTCTGCAGAACAAAACCCAGGCAAGAAAACTAATGAAGATGGGGTCCACAGCATTCCCACATCCCAGTGAGTTCCACACCAAGTATCCCTAGGTACCGCCTCAGCAGTCTTTCAGCAAAACACAGATATACTGTAGACTCGGGTATAATTCTGACTTGCTGACTTAGGAATTAAGAGAGGTGCCTGATGGCTCTGCAAATGAAGAGTTTATGTGGATCCAGCTGACACTGGCTGCTGACAACAGGCACAACAGAGCAAAACTGACACAACAGAAGAGCAAGCACTCTGTGCACCATGGGGGATGACTACCCCTCATAATGGCTTTCCATGTTTTCAGCAAGGGACTTCAGCAAAAACACAGAGAAAGTTGTCTGCAGAGGAGCACAAAGACAAATGTGCATGTACAGAATTGCACATGCAAAACAAGTGCTGAGCAAGGTAGTTCTATTGGGCTGGGCTGCAACGCATGCAAACGCATAACATGAACTTTTTGCATGATCCTTCTCTTTCTGGAAAATGCCAAGAGCTTCAAGAAAACTGGCACAGCAGCTGCCCCACAGCTGCAAACAGGTATGGTGAAGCAGGGAATGAGTAGAATCATCTTCCTGCCCTAACTGAGGTATTTACAAGCACAGGAGACATCCAGCTCAGAATGTAGTATTCCCAAAGAACAAGGACTGAAAGAGCACATCAAAATTCTTCAAATCAACTGAAAATGAGCTGTTTTCATTCAGGCCAAAAGTAAAAATGAAGTGTTGCCTTTTCAGCCTGGTTCACAACCAAACAAATCTGCATTACCCTTAGAAACAGCAATCATGAGAGCGACATCAAATCAAGGGAAAAAACCTTAATGCTGAATGAATACATAAAACAGATATTTAAACATACATAATCACACCTACATTCAAACACAACTTACTTAAAGATGTGGTTCAAGGCAGAAACTGCAACTGTTTAGCCACTTTTAACCATAATTTATCTTTCCTCAGGAAGCAAATAAGCCAAAACATTGAAGAATAAATAAAAATGTATTGAATGAATCTTACAAATTCATCAAGCCTGTTTGCCAAAACCTTTTGAAGATCTACCCAGGTTATATTTTAATCAGACTGTTTGTCCGCTTTCTGATTTACAGCCCAAACCTGTGTACATCTTCCTCTGAGATGAGAACTCAGCTCAAATTCAGAATAAAATATGAAACAAACCTCCATATAGAGTTGTGCCAACTGTGTCTTCTCCCACAGGCAGCACTTCCTCTTCTGAATAGTAGTTTTTCACTGCAACTTGTATGGCATAACTCGAAAATGGCTGTAGGTTCTCTAAGACAGCAATAGGACTCTGATATTCCTGTAAGTCCAAATCAGATAATAAACATGCATTCTTAGAAAAGAGAGTCATCTGGCAACCCAATCATCTGTCAATGAAATGTGTGCTTAAAAAGTAATACAGTAGTGGTTTTGGATTGTGAAACACTTTAGTGTTTAAAAAAAGAATGTTTGAATCACAGTTTTGGTAATAGGTCCCTACAGAAAAGAAAGTACATACCAAAAAACAAGACAAAAAGTAGGGGGGCTCTTGCACAAAGGAAAAACTAAGGTATCTACCACTTTTCAAATACCACAGTGAAAGGACAATTGCTGTTGGGATGTAGAAATGGTAAAACTCTCTGACAGAAAGCTACAGAACGGTTCATAAAGTCACTAGAAGTGAACGTCACATTCCCTGTTTATAGATGGTATCACATGCATTTCTGTGTGAAGTAGCCATACCAATGGTTTTTGCTGTGGAGCAGACAAACATTGCCTTGAGTTCCTGCAGATGTTTGTAATTTGTCTGGAAAATACCAGGTATGTCGGTGTAGGCTGGGATATGCCGGGGCAGAGCTGCTGTGGTGTGACAGATGGCAAGCTTAATGTAAAACTGGTGTTGGTCGTAGCAAGGATGGTAGGCTTCTCAGTGTCTGGCAAGAGAATCAGGCATCTTTTATCTAGGAAAGACATTAAAAGATTAAAAATTAAAATTATGGCTGTACCCATCCAAACTTGCATGGTATTCTGCCACCATTCATAAGAGAAAGCACAACTACAAAGTATTCTTTCTGCTCTCACAAAGAGAAACAGAGGAAAATTCTGCCTGAAACAACTTCATTTGATTGCGTTCATGGGCACAAAAATAGTGATCCTCAAAGAAACTCTTATTTATCTTTGACAAGATACAATTTTAATAAAGAATTTAGGTCCTTCTTGAAGTAGAAGATGTAATTTGTACAATTTGCTACATCTTTGTCAGGGCAGTACATATTGATGAGCCCAAACTTGCCTGTAATGGAAAAGACAGGCTGCATAGACATTGCCTTTCTCTAGCAATTAAATGTTATCTGCTTTTTCTTCCAAACAGTTTTCCATGTGTAATGTAACAACAGATAATGAGAGACAAATGTGGGAGGTGGAAAAGGAGTCTGGAGGGAGAAAACAGTAGAAAACTACACTGACAGTTACTGAAAAGTAACAAAAGAAAATCAGTGTTCTTTCTAAAACAAAATAAATATATATTAAATGGATTTCCTGCTAAGAAGGAAGAAATTTAGGCATGTGCACAGGGAAGAAGGTACAAGGACCAATTCTTGCCCTTAGGCCACAACAACTGACCCCATAGTTAAGATCTTTTCTCCCAAAGTGAGCAACTCTGCCACTGCTACCAAAGTCAGGTTCATGCATATTCCTCCAAATGTATTTGCAGCTGTCAATGTAAATTAGAAAATATCTGTGGGTATCTCTGGATAGGAATAATCCATTTGGACTGAAATTTGGTTCTTCCCTTTCTGCACCAGCCAAGCCTGGGGCTCTTGCAGGAAACCCTGTCCCTGGGGATAGGGATTGGCACATTCTGTACCAGGGCCAAACCAGGCTCCTACATCAAAGCCAAGGCCACACAGATCTCATGAGCACAAACATGCCCAGAGCCTTGGCAAGAAGAGCCTGAGCATTGGTCAGAGCAGCCACAGGCAGGCATGACTGTACCAGCTACTCAAAAGAATGTGAAATTTTTTTATTCCAAAGAAGTTCATCTTGTTAAAATACTCATTTGTATATTAGCCAGGTTTTTAATGTAAAATTGGTGTTCAATAATTATTTTGAATATATTCATCATGCTAGTAGCTGTTCTAAACCTCTGCATTTATAAAGATAATCCCTATAGGTATCATGAATCCTAATTTTCTATTAAAACTAATGTTTTATTTATTTCATTATCATTCTACAATGGTTTGTTTAAAATATCAGGAGTTCTAAGTGATGCCTGGGTCTGCTATGAGGTAACCTGTAGTTGTCTGTTGGGTACTTCATTATAAATCGCTTTAATAAGCAGAGTTCTTATCTCTTTATCTTTGAAAGAACAGACCTTTATTTTAGTTTTATACATTTGTGAACAAACTCAGAAATCTGTCGCAGCAGGGATCACTATCAAACTCTGGCTACAACACTGTGGAACATATTTTCTCTTTTTCTGTGCTGTAATGTGCACCACCTTTTCTAAATCTCCATGTCTGACACAACTTTGAAAATAGGCATAGTTTGGCATTTACAAACAGGTGAAATATTCATCATTCATGACCTTCCATTGTATTCAACACAAGGCCAGTCCTTATATTCATCCTTTTTAAAAACTCCAAATTGTTTCTGTGTAGAAGGTACCTGAATCCATGAAGCATACTTTATATAAATACACATCTGCAACTTAAATAAGTACTCTGATAGAAACTGGTTACATTCACAAAACAACCCAAATCCCCTTTACCTGGATATGTTTGTGCTGCTGAGCTGTAAGCTAAGATTTTCAGCGTGTGGTTTGCTCTCTTGTGAAGAAAGTGACTTCTGCTTTCTTTATCTGCTAGCCAAATTTCAGTGTATTCCTTTGTTTCAGCAGTCCAGTATATAAATTTCTTATCTGCAGTCAAGCTGCCAATTTTGTTACCTGTAGGAAAATGTTGCATAAATAAGTTTAATAGTCAACCCTGAGCAGATGATTTTACAAGAGCAGAAGGGTGCTTGTTTTCACAGCGAGTCAATACAGCCGTTTTGGCCATACTGTATCCCCAGTGACCTCCTCTTGACAAGAGATTTCTGATATTTCCCAGCAGGTCTCATGATGCTGAGACTCTGCTATTCCAGTTTACAGGTGTAGATTAGAAGGTGTTTAATTACCAATAATTATGAGAACTGCTATTCAATTAACAAACACAAGAAATGAAACACGAAAGCAAGAGCTGTCTAAAGAAACTTTGCTCTTTTTTCCAAGATGAAAACCACCATGATCTGCCATCTCTCAGGAACAGCTAAGACAGCTCTTCTGGTAACAGAGCAGCTTTACCAGCACACCTCCAGAACTGAGCAACCAAGAGTAAAGTGTTATTATCACAAGAAGTGAAACACGGATAGTTTGTCATACAAGACGAATTATCTATCTGCGTGAAGTACCTTCCTCACATGATGAAGTCTGCAATGCCATTTTCAGGCATGAGGTGTTACTGTATCTTTTCATTGAGATTAACTGCAATAGATGTAACTAATACAAAACCCAAGCAAAATAATGTGTTAATATTCTAAATGAAATCTATTGACAAGTAGCACTTGAGGCCGTAGCATTTCTTTTACATTTTACTAGAACACACACTTGCATCAGTAAACATCTTCACACTGCTCTTCTAGTTTGTATGAATAAAGTTTACAACTGGAAACACAGAACACAAACATTTGACTATAGATCAATCAGTTCCATAATCAGTGCTTCATGAATGCTATTTTCTGAAATGAAAGTTGTTTGAAGTAAGAGACAGCAAGAATCACAAACTACCTAGAAAAATAAAAGACACTCAGACCTTGAATATTCGGTATTTTGATAGTTCTCCAGCAGTGGCAACCCTCCACATCTGAGGCCCATATTTCGTCTCTTCCTCTGATGAAAAGCAGCTGGGGATTTCTGGAGTCAGACAGATCTATACTCATAGGCCTTCCCAGCTCTGCTTCTGTGACATTACAGGTGCAGTAGCTTCTCATCTGTTTTTCTACCAATCCATGTCCCAGGATGTGGTGCACAGTGTTGTTCAGAATATCATAATAAAACATGTGGCTGCCGTTATCAAACTCTTCCAGCCAGTACAAGCGGCTACCAAAGAAAATGCACTGCTTTCAGTAGGAAAACTTCCACCTGACCAAGTTAAATGCAATGCTAGTCTGACACAACAACTGGCTATTCTGGATAAAATGGTTACTGTAAAAAAAAATGTTATCTGCGCTGACTTTCACTTGCATTACACATATAGAAGTACCTATCAGTATTTAAGCATCATTTAAAATTGTTACTCAAACACAAACATTTTTTTGAAATTAGGTATGTCCAAGCTCAACTAGCAGTACTTAAGTGGCACTACATTTAAAAATTTCTGAGATTTACATAATGCCAAAACTCCTCCTCTATAAAAAGTCCTTTTCGGTCCTAACAGTTCAAGTTTTAGTGAAAATCATGTCTAAAATTTGCTCTTAAAAAAGTTATTACTAGTATGTACCTTACCTTAAGAAAGGATATGACAACAGAGATGATAAAGTTGAATTACTTTTGCTGAGCTGCTTGTTCAAGGCTTGTAGAGATTTTTTCTTGAGCTCAAGATCAATAAAAAATATTTGAGTTTCATTCTGTGGTGTTTTCAGGGCAACAAAGAGATGCCTTGCAATCCAGTCAACTGTGATGGCTGTGACATTGTGAAGATGCGCATCTCTGAAAAACTTAAGAAAATAATTTAAAAGCACAGAATTGTTCAACCTGATGTTGACGCATTATGAAAACCAATTTGTTTCTGAAAGAAAAATGTCTAGTTGGGAAGTAGAAGTCAAAATACAAACATATGTCATGGATTGGCAATATTTTTAGAAAAATCAAAACTATTGTTCCACATATATCAATTGTTGCTTCCATATTCTTGAAATTAGAATTATGTAAATTAAATTAAATGTGATGCAAAATATTGATTTCTTGTATTTACTAGTATGAATTTTAAATTGAACATCTGATAAAAATATCTTATGAACAAAGCAGATGTCAGTAAAACGATTTATGATTAATAGGACAACTTTAACAATGACTCCAGTCATTTTTACTTTTTCAAAAACACAGTTGGCCATAAAATAATGGAAATAATGGTCAAGTAATGATAATTTTCCTAGATTCTCTCAAGTAAGGGAGTGACCAAAGGAGTACCTGAAACATTGAAGCATTCTGTATATCAAGAATAAAAAGAGAATCTTCAGCGATAAGGTATGCTTTGTCATCATTAGCAATATAACAGATGTCCTTTACATCAGTCTTGGCTGAAAGTTCCCAGATGGTATGACCACTGTCTATGTCAGTAAGAAACAACTTGCTGGCAGAAATAGTTATTAGAGTTGGGATAGGGAAAAGATCTGGAAGGAAAAGGGCACAGCACAATTAACAAAAAAATCCCATCCTAGATAAACACAGCTGTTCATAAGGAAAGCAAGTACAAGATACAAATAAATGTTGGGTATGAACGTATTGTATTTGCAACAGAAAATAAATAAAGCAATGAGATGCCCTCTTGTCATCGCAGTCAAACTACTAAGATACTTTCAGTGGCATTGTGAATGCTTACCTAACAAATTTAAGCACAGCAAAACAGATTTGTTCATTTAATGACCTTTAACAGCCAAACTAGAAATATATTATGATCTCTAGCAGTAAACAAGTTACAGGTGAAAACCTACTATTCTATGCTAACCTGGAGTTGCACAAAAAATCTCATTTAGCATAGTTTTGAGGAAAGGCTTGAAATTCCCAAAATTTAGTCGAATGATAAGGAATGTGTTAATCTTTCATATCAGAGGAGGTAACCATTTCCTCTGTTGTGTTTGCTGTATGTTACATAACATGTTGGAGGCTATTTATCAGACTGCCAAATTCTTGTACTGTCATTTCACCAGCTATTACACACAAGCCATGAGATAGCAACTAAATCATCCATACCTGATGAATTCCTCTCTGCCATGTCAGACAAAGGTCCTGGACCTACAGAGGTGAAGGCCTGCACCTGTGGGACAGGAGATTGATACTTATGTTATCTAACAGCATAAATGACTGCATTTGAGATCCTGTAGAGCCAACAGAGACAAAACCCCTGTCTGCTCATCTAGGAACATATGTGTGTGTGCTCTGTTTGACACAAGACTATGCTGGTCAGTTCAAAGGCTGCATTCAAGTTGGGACCATGGCTATGAAGAGAAATTTAACCAGTGACCCAGAGACTGACAATCCATGCTACATCTAATAGAGCTCAAAGGACTCCAGACAGTCTATTTGTTTCCTTTCCCAGCCTGGAACAATTCCTACTGTTTGCAGACCTTGCAAACAACACGGTGTTCTCTCTTATTAGTATCTGGTCTATTACATGCTCTCTTGTTTTTAACTTGCCTTTCAAGCACACATTTTGTCTGTTTCAAAACTCTTGTCCCAATGAAAATATGACTTCTTGACAAGTTTTGGACTGGAAGTCTCTTTCCATGGAAGCCACCCGACTCCCTGACTTTCTCAAACTGTGGCCTGTTCAAAAGGCCTGTCACTCTCCACCAGACCAGCTGAATCCATGTTCAACTTGCAGTTTCTAGCAGTGGTTTGGGGAAACGTCTAGAAAAGTTTCTTTTGGGCTTCAACATTTAGCGAACAACATGATACAAAAAGAAGTTGAACCAGGTAGGTATGCCTGGGTGAGTCAGCAAATCAGCAGCTCTACAAGCAGAAACCACAAGCTCTTGCCCCAAGCCAAAAAAAAACATCTCCCAGGCAAACACATCTGACTGCACAGATAACATCTCCCATCTAGCACGAGACAAGCTTAGTAATTTTTCATACCTGAAACCTTACTGTGAGGTTGGGAAGCACATCCTTGAGAGAAAACTGCATCTGGGTGGGTTTAACATTGCTTTCAATCCATTCCATGAAAGTGCCAGCAGTGCTGCTCCGATTCATTAGCTGATAGTAAACCCTGAACTGCATTAATATTCCATTATCCCTTTCAGGTCTGTCCCACCTGAACTCCACAAGGACTTTCCCATCACTTCCATGTAGGTTATTTTGTAACACATACATTCTAGGGTTCCTAGGGGCTGAAGGAACTGTATAAAAAAATAAAGATAAAATACACAGAACAAAATACTCCTGTTAAAATACAAACCCTAACTCATAACTAACTCTACAGAAGATTATCTAAAACTTAATTGTTATTCCTTTCTGTTTTCATTGCTATCTGATTTTAACTTACCTAGCCAAAAGAAAGAGCTGCGTAAACAGGAAAAAAAATGCACTCCTGCACTGAGATTGGGACATATCTATTTAGCCAAGTCCTGTATGTAACTATGGGGCTGTAAAAATTTTCACAACACAGAGCATATTCCATTCCTTCTCTTATTCACTTCAAAATCTACTGCATCTCATAAGCTTTCTCAGTGCTTCAGTCACTCAACACTATATTTTAGCTAACTTAATTTTGACATGCATAAGAGCAGAAATAAACACTGAAGCAAGACTAAAATGTGCATAGCATTTTTTAAAAATCTACTAAGTGATTAAGATATTGCATGCAGCTTTTCGTGTTCATTGTAATGAATTCAGTTTCTCTCTCTTGCTCATAGTCACAGGCACACGCTGGATATATTGCCCTGCATTTTCTGCTCTGAATTCAATTACTTCAATTGTATGCATTTATGTATGCAATAGATGATTGGCAAAGATACTCAGAAACATGTCCTTGCAACTCTGCCTGCAGCTAACTAGCTCTGAAAGCTGCTCATCCTTCACACCAGGGTTTCACTTGCTGACACTGAGCTGCTCCCAGTACCCATTACACACGAGGAACAGGATGTAAAATTTTAGTACCTCCTTCAGGAGCCCGAAGGGATACAGATGTCATTGGTGCCTTGCCCCAGTATGTGTATGGAGTGACAGTAAAGTCAAAGAGTGCAAATGGTTCCAGCCAATCCACTCGGTAGGATGGCACTGTCAGATTATGGGGGTGAAGGCATCCTTCATTCGCCAGAGGCTGCAAATGAAATTAGACAAAACAAAATAAAGCAAGACTTCTTTACTGCTCAAAAGGCCTTCAGTTTTCCAAAATCCCCCCACCAAACCGGTCATCTAAATCAAAACACAGCTTCTCTTCCTGTGAGTGGTCATTGTTTCAACAGTTCCTGTGGCCCTGTAGCAATAGGTAGCCATGTGCCAGAAATCTGCCTTTTTAATTTAAAGTAAAGCTTGCCAAATGCACTAAAGCGGGGATGAAGGCTACATTTCACATTCAGGCAAAGCCTGTCCCACTGTCATCTCAGAGGACACTTCTTTCTCTGAGTTACTGTGAGAGGCTTTCTCATGAATTTTTGACCACTGTGATCT
The DNA here is from genome assembly GCF_028769735.1 of Zonotrichia leucophrys gambelii. Taxonomy (NCBI): domain Eukaryota; kingdom Metazoa; phylum Chordata; class Aves; order Passeriformes; family Passerellidae; genus Zonotrichia; species Zonotrichia leucophrys. The sequence goes on from NC_088172.1 coordinate 41,721,128, forward strand.
CCTTGCCTGACTAGTGCCATCCCCACCACTAGCCCAGAGCCACTGCTGGCTGCAGTGGTGGAGAAACTGGGCAACTTGCACTGTGTTTGCAATTTAATTTCACTCTTGACCAATTTGTAAATGCCAGAGAAGAAACAAACTCCATTTCTTTTTAAAAATAGCAAGTAGATGCAGTAATTAATGTAGATAATAGGGAGGGATTGCATCAATATCCTCACTTGTAGAGCTTTGGATCCCACGCAGTAAAAGACAGTTCCCCATTCCACCTTTGTGGAGGGACTCCAAGTGATGAGGAAACTTGTGGAATTTCCTTTAATTCTGAAAGAAGACTCTGGCACGGAATCTGGAATCACTTTTGGCATTGAAGAAAAGTTTCCTGTCCATAAAGAGAAGAAAGAATAACAATCTAAGGAATGTGAGGAATAGGTAGACTATTCAAATGTGGCTTAGAACATGGAAGTAAATCCTGTAAGCCAACATTAAATAGCAACAATAAATAACAATAACACATATTCTTTTTATCAATACATATACCATTAGCTTTTATAATTGCACCTTATCCTGATCTAGGTATCAGGTGATATATATATATACACATATATCAGGTATATCCTGATATATTTATTAATAAGTTATTAATATATTTATTAATAATTTGCTCTTGTCCTTCTCTTTTGTCAAATGGGCAAAGTATTTCAAGAATGAGGAATTGCAGGCTGACAGTGAATACCTTTACTGAGGAGTTTAGATGAAGAAAATAATGTACCTGGCAAAGGTTTAAGTGATGCCTGAACAAGGGTGAAGGCTGTAAACTCTGCTGTTTGTGAGAAGGGAATGCTAAGGCTCTGATTGACTTCCTGGACGGTAATGAACTGAAGCCTATTAATCCAGAACAGACGACCACTGTAGTATTCCAGTGCACCCGGAGATATTTCTGAAGTACTCCATGCTGCAAATTCCGTGATGATGGAAGTACTACAACTGTGGAAACGTATGAAATTAGCAAACTGATAGCCCACATGCAGAGGGAACAGATTTATGCAAGGTTTGACATATTGTTAAGTTTCTTATAATTCAAGTTCTTAATACTTATAATTCAAATTCTAAAATGTAGGAGGCAGGAAGTCAAATCAATTTTTTTTTTAAGCTCTTTAAAGAATTTTAGAATATGAGACATCACAGAAAGAACAAAAGGACCTTCATTCCCTTTATTCCATTGGAAAATGATTATAAAATTGTTTAAAATTCCACTGCATAGATGCAGAAAAATGAGAATTTTGAAAAATCAGCCCACCTTTTCTCAGCAATTCCACTGAAACAGTGAAGTCTACCTCAGAGCATGAGGTTCGTTCTATTTCACTAGATGAGGAACCCAGATTTATTTGACCCTGCTGGTTTTCTTCCATTATTTACTAAGACATACTAACATTATTCTTCACTGGGATCACTCGTGATTTAATCTGCCTTGCATATTGTACATCAAAACTTACAGGCCTTTTTAGGTCCCAATTTATCTTGGTAAGAGATTAAATATGTTGTAAGAGGTGTCATTTTGCCATCTCAGAAATGTCTTTGACTTAGACACATGCCATCCAAAACAAATTTGGAAAAGCTTTGACACACCATCCAGGTCCATTAGGCTGGATCACTTCTAATCTCTGCATTCTGGCATGCCAGGGACAATGATTTATGGCTGCCAATTGGTTCATAATGGAGCTGAATGTTCCAGCTAAAACTAATCCACATACTTTGATTCTTTAAGTGTTTACTATTAATCATAGCAAGTCTAAAGTCAGTCAGAAAATTCATCTGATTCCACACAAAGCCAGCCTGCAACATTATGGGCACATCTTAATACAGATGCTGCTCAATTAAGTTTAAGCAATCTAATCTGATGCTAGAAAAAAAAAAATATATAATCCCATTCTCCACATGGAAGGGAGCAAAAACATAGTTTCATGAACTACTGAGCATTATACACTTTGCACTTAGAGAAAACCATTTTTCTCAAGGCTCTAGTATATAATCAAGCTAACCCAGAAACAGTGTTCTTTATGTTTCGCATTAATAAACTTTGTCTTTCTGGAGTTATGCAGCCATTTCACGTGCAGGATGATCAAGAGGAAAGCCTGCTGAGTACTGTTTGCTCAGGTGAGAAAGTGGTGTCTGTTCAAGTCCTGAGATTCATGAAAGATGAGCCAGTTACAGAGCTCCAGGCACTTGGAGGCTGTCAAGTGTTGTAAATGCCAAGATAAAACAGACAATAAGCAGCAATTATTTCCTAAAGCTATGTCTAAAAATTGATGAACATGACCTCAGTTCAGCTGAGGTTCTGTGCATTGTTTCTCTCACTGTAAAACCGTTACCAACCACCACAACATGTAGTTTGCCATCAGCTATCCGTGATCATTAGCTCAGGGTTTTGTTTATTATTAAATTAGTAAATAGTGTGCCCAGCACTGGACTGTGGCACTCACACTCTCTAAAAAAATCCCCTCGCCCAGGATTTTTCTCAGAGAAAAGGAAAACAATTCTTATCTCATTTGCTTCTCCTGTGTTGTGCTTGGGTAGAATGTGTGTGAAGATTGTTTCATGGGATTCTGGTGAGTTGTTTTCACTCATTGGCCAAGCTGTGTTGAGACTCCAGAAAGAGTCACGAGTTTTCATTATTATCTTTTTTGCATTAAGCAAGTATCCTTTCTGTATTCTTTAGTTAGTATAGTATTCTTCAACATAATACAGTATTATAAACTAATAAATTAGCCTTCTGAGAACATGGAGTCTGATCATTCCTGCCTTTGTCAGGGCATTTCCCAGCAAATACAAAACTGGACAACAATTTTTTCTTAAAGAGTATGACAAAAACTCGAAAATACAGACTTGCTTATCTCTGCAATTTATTTACTTACCCTTCTTTGCAGAGAGAAGCTCTGTACAGGTTTAGATACAGACTATCTCGCACAAGCCAGTACAGAAAACCATAGGTGAGATCCAAGGTTACACCAACCACCTAAGAAAAAAACAGTCCAACTAGCAATTGGAACACATCTTCACTTCTGAGATAGGCACGCTTAGGCATAACAGTTGTCTAGACAACATCATGAGTTCCTCTTTATTGGCAAAAATAGCATTACTACCATGAATGTTTATTCTAACACAAAAAGAGATAGCACTAGAAAATAATCAGGTCCTTGGTGGACTCCTATTTATAGCAGCTGATGATTTTCCAGATAACATTTTTTAACACCTGTCACAGTGTTCATCCCTGGAGTATCTGAGTACCTCAATATGATGGCAATAGCATGTCAAGTGCTTAGTGGAAGTACCTGTGAAAATCTCCAAAATACCTCTAGTCTTTTAACATTCTTTGTCTGAAACAGGTGGATGATATCCAGTCTGAAAGTCAGAATCACCTTTTGAAAAAAGCATTTCAGGTTTTTTGTCTTTGTTTTCCAGCTTAGATTTTACACATAAACAGTTAAAATATTACATTACTTATGGAAAATAGATGCAAAATTTTAATTCATTTATTTGATTAAGCAGGAAATTTGAATATTTAAATTTTTGTAAATAATTTATTATTAAATAAAGTGGAGGAGGAAACTAAACAATCTTCCTGTTCATTACTTCAATGCTTCATCTTCCTTTCAGGGATGTGAAAGATTTGTTATTTCTTTTTAATAGGTTCTAATATTCAAAATAGAGTTTTCTTGTTTCTGCAGTAAATAACAGATTCAATACCATATGCAACAGTAATAAAAATCAGATCTTTATTAATCTGTTCTGTGAATAAAAAAGAATTTGCTTCCATAAGTTAATCTGCTAAATGTTATCAAGTTTAGTCTATTTTATATCATTAGCACAGCTTACAAGTTGTTTGGGGCCTCTCTGAACATGTTTTCCAGCAGCTCTCAAACTTCTCATGCAAACACTAGTCATAACTATTCGCTTATAAGCCTAAATTTCCGTTATGTATGTAAGTGGAACAGCCTTTTTTTCCCTAACTCTTCATTAATAAACTGCAGAAGATGATGACAGGAAAGCAAATGCTATATCACTTAGTTGTCTGTTGCTCCTTATGTAATCACATTCTTGACATATTTCTGTTGACATTGTATGTCAGAAAATCAAGGTTTGAATGATTGCTCCTGTAGGTTGTCCTGTTAAAAATATCTCACAGCATGTATGTGCCCAAGTGTATATTTAGTCAGTCGTGCTATATTTTATCCCATTTACCTATTCTCCCTCCCATGCTCCACACTAAATGACATCTTCCTGAACTTATGTTGCCATTTTGAACCTTTGGGTCCTTCTTCCTTGCCCCATTTTTTTTTTCTGCAGGTATTACATTTTCCTATAGATGTGTCCATCTTCTTTATCCTGACCCCTGTATCCTCATTATTAAAAGGCGAATAAATATTTGTACTTTTCATTTTCAGGAGTTAGGCAGCAGTTTAACGCCTCCTTTCTGTGATGCTTCAAAAGCAGGCAAACACTTCCCAGCTCATGAGAGGTACTAGTTTCTGGGCACAACATGTATTTGTGATGGTGCAGTCTACCCAAACATCACGAGATGCAAGATAAACTTGGCTATTTGAAATACCCTTTGACTAAAACTATTGAAACCACACCTAAAAGGGTCCTGGCCCCACTTCCATGTCATGCACTTTGCTGCTCCTCTATAAAATTACTTTTGTTCTATCATACTGTACAGTGTGAACAACTTAGTAAGAGCTTTGGAAAGTCTATGCCAGATCCTAAGTTGGAATAAATCAGAGGAGCTCTGCTCAAATCAATCAAGCTCTGCCAGTACACACCAGCTGAGCTAAACAACTGATCAGAAAACAAAATAATTGCCATAGAAGGATTTAGTTCCTGCCAAAGAAATTAGACTTTCAAAGCTCTGCCTTTGTATTTGTTTAGGAAACCTGCCATTTTTACAGTAGGCTCTTCTATTCCTATTCCTAGCATTCAGATTTCAAGCTAAAAGGAAGTACAGCTACAAACTGCTGAAAATCCAGCTGAACAGCAATTCTTTATCAGAAAAACAGATGGTGAATACCAGTAAGAATCACTTACATGGAGAACATTCTTTAACTGTTGGATAACAGCAATTAACTATTACATCTGTACTTTAATACTGAGATAAAACATGCCCTTTTACACATAAAGAGCTTCATTGTGCAAAGAAAATACATATTAGTACCTGTGCAAACATATATTTGCCTCTTGATATTGAAACAGTAACAACCAGCTCAACAATTCCACCATTAAAGAATGTTGTGCTGTCCTTTTTTTTTCTGATAGTTTTATTCTGAGATTTATTTTAATAAAGAAACACCTGTCAGCTACAACTGGTCACTTCTCAATCTAGACATTTGTACTTGGCTTTTTGCCTGTGTGCATCACAGCAGGAGGCTGAGTTCAGAAGTCAGTGCACAGATTAGGGCAGCAGAGAAGCAGGAGAGGAGATGTTTGTTTGTAGGAGGTGTGAATAAGTGAATGGTTGAAGGCTGGTATCACTGACATAGAGAAAGGTGCAGAAAAAAAAAATGACAGGACCAGACAAGCAATCCTACTGCTGCCAAGGTTCCTGAAAGCAAGAACAAGAAATTTGAGGTTAGCATGAGGCGATCCAGAGAAGCAAGCAGAGAATCAAAAGAGAAGGGCAAGGATGTTGAGGTTTGCCACTTAGAATAAAGTGGAACATGTCAGTCCTTTGCCACAGATCATCCAGAAGATATGTCCAAGTGTGCTGCTGAGCTTGGACAACATATACCTTCCCATGGAGACAGTCCACACCAGCCAGCTTCCACAGAGGGGTAGGAAGGCTGGGGCTGGGAGATAGATTGGTCCTTTGCAGCACAGACTTTTCTCTCATGTACAAAAGTTTTACAGTTCCTCTATAGGCAGGATTACAAGTATAGCAGGTGGCACACCACAACCTGCCTTCCTTCTTCCCAAGCCCTCATGGAAGTAAAACACCTGTGAGATTAGTGGGCCTTTCAGAATATTAATTTCCTTTCATGGACTAAACAAGGCCTGGCTTTGTTTTATAATCAGAGAAACACCAAATTCTTTTCTTTTGGGAAAGAAAAGTTAAATGTTTTGGGGGATGATACAAAGCTAACTAAGAGAAATGGATCTCTAAAACTGGAGAGGGTCTTTAATGGACAATCTGGCTTCAGGTTAAATGGGAGTACAATTTGTATGACAGGTGGAATAAAAACAAAGACTGGGGTTTAAAGGAAGGAAGAAAGCGAGGGACGTAGGGAGGAAAGAATATGCTAAGACCTTGGCAGATCTTTTCATGAGGAGAAAACTCAGAGTTCTTCCATTGTGTAGGCAACACCAAATTCACCTACCAAGAATGAGGTCAAATCTCACATTGTGGCAGAGGCAGGATGGATTTGGAGAAGCTCATCTATGAGGAGGCAGCAGTCAACCAAGATTTTAAGAGACTTGATAGGACATCAGAGCGGGGTGAATGTAGAAGAGAGGCAGTGGAGAAATCAGCAGAGATATGGAGGTTGTGCAGGCCTCAGAGCATAACAAAGTGTTTCCAGGTAGGAAAAGGGAGCTACTGACCTTCCACATACTACAGGATCTTTGGTGAGCTATTGGTGGAACTGGCATCTCTATGTTCCCTCTCCTTTCTACTTCTTACTTCTGCATGGGACCTGCTCTCCACCTAATACAGCTAAAACAACAATTCCCTGTCCCTTTTTTCCTCTGATTGGTGGCAGATGTGGCACCCTCACCAGCACTGTGGCAGCAGCAGCAAGATGTGCCAGGCTGCAGCAGGGGCAGATGCCATTCCCCCCCTCTCATCACCACAGGTAAAACCTGTAACAGCACCTCTGTTGCCGAAATGCAACCCTGGCAAGTGCTAAGCCTCAAAACTGGCCCTGTCAGGTCCTGCAAGCTGGGGAACATCACAAAAGAGGCAAGATGCTATGAAGCTCTGGATCCATATTTTGATGTGAAAGCCAGAAGTGACCATTAGACTTAAATCATCTGGAAAAAAAGAACCTTTCACATGTGGGAAGGAGTAGCATTACAACCACAATTTTGGCAGCTAATGAACACTGACTATACTCAAGAGATCTAAATACTAAAAGACACACCACCCCTCCACCCCATCTCTCATAGAAAGAAAGAGAAGTAAAAAATCAGTCACCTGTTTATCAGAAAACTGTTGCTGCTCTTGTAGCATGAGGTGCTCCTCTCCATTCAATCTTGTGCTCTCCACTGAATACATCGTGGCCCAGTACAAATAGCCATTTACTGAATCCACAACTAGGTCCCTGACTGGGAACACAACATGAGCTACAACATCTATATGGCCTCCCCACAGTGATTTTCTGTAGATCTAGGGACAAAAGAATTGACTTTAGCATCACATCAGCTATGATCAGCTTAGTGTACATTAGTGACTTTTCCACATCTGTTTATCAAAAAGACAGTGCAAGCCTTCAGCTTTCAAAGCCTAAACCTTTTGCATTCAAAGTAAAAGGATGAAGAATAATGCAAAATTATTAGTTCATTTTTGCCAGAAAGTAACAAAAGAAAAAAGCTGAAATAGCTTTTTCCCTTCGCTTTCCCCGTTTTGGCAGCCTTCTGTCTGACAGAACTTCTCACCCACTTCATATTCACTATTCACAAGTGTAAATGAGGGTGCAAGGCAGTGTGAAATCTGGCCTCCTAGCTCCAGTTTTTAAAACAGCTTCTGACTTTGCACTTACAAGGAATGAAAGGCATAATTTGACAGCACTGCATAAATTAGCACTACAATTTTGAAGTCAGATACCTTTTAAATAATTCACATGTCAGTGTTCCTGATATGAGAGTGTACAAAGTGCAATTGTAATTATTTTTTAACTGCAGTGATCTGCAAAATATCACAGAGCAGAGGTCAACCTTGAAAATCTCTGTGTAAACAAATAGTGCCAAATTTTATTAAAATAAAGTCCATCTACTTCTTGGCTGAGATCAACAGGGCAGCCTCCATTTTCACTATCTTCATTTATTTTCACAATGTTGAATCCAATGAAGCTGTTGATGACATGTTTGATTTGCCTGTTTTGCACCTGGTGAATTCAGTATCCTGCATTAGTGAATGTTAGTGAATATTTTACCCCAAACTTTTGCATAACTGTGGAAAATCACTTAAGTAAAGCAAAGCCTCCTTGTTCTACACTATAATAGGAAAGGTCCAAATGTATCTCAGGTTGCAAGAAGTAGGGATTACTTTCCCAAATACTGCCTTAGAGTCTTTATTGTTGACTTAAGGGATTTTTCTTTTTTAAGAGATGCAGCTATACCTACCGTATTTGCTTTGCCAGACCAATACAAGCACTGACCCAACCAATCAAAGGCCAACATCCTTGCATTTCTGACGTCGGACACATAAGTGTTCTCATTGGTACCTTTTCTTTTGTTCAATGTCCAGGTTTGAACTTGGCCCATGGAATTAATCCAATAAAGAGTGTTATTATACCAGTCAAGGTCTTGAAGAAAAAAAATATGTTAAGCATTACATAAACATGTAAATTAAAAAAAAAAAAAACAACACATTGTTTTAAAGAATAAAAAGCAGTCAGGCACTTCAGCTTTTTAAAAATCAATACAAATGCACAGTTAGGCTCAGCTAAATGTGAAGGTACATGCTTCCTTACAGGAAATAATGTACATGTATTGTACATATATAACCCTGATTATTATAAATGTATGACATATATTGGGATGCTGGAGACAGAGCTATTTAGTTCAGAGGGTTGATTTTAGCTCTGCTATAACTGTGGTGATGTCAGAAGGGTTTCACTAAGGATTAATTTGACTCGTAAAATAGAAGAAAGTGGATGAACCCAAAGTGTTGGCTCAGTGAAGCTGCTGTACTGCTCTTCATGACATCCAAGTCTAGAGAACTCTTGTCTTTCAATGCTGTTGGTGAAATTTATGGAGAGCTAACAAATGCCAAAAAGCCTGTAGCAGCAGCGTGCAAATTGTTTAGTATGTACCTGAAACATTTCTTATATGAGGATAGAGGAGTTCTCCTTGCCTGTAGCTATCCAATCGCTGCTTCCAGAGACCCTCAGGCCCCACAGCCAATATATACGGTTCTTCTTCAGCTACAAAGGAAGAAAACTGCAGTTGTGCACACCAACAAGCAATTTATCTTAGTAATTGTATTTCAATAGCAATTGTTCCTGTTCCTGGAAAGTTACAAAAGCACCTTTAAAGCTGCCCCTGTCCTAAGGAATAAAGGACAAAGAAGAAATACATGAAAATATTATAATTTGAGAAATTCAGAGATTCAGGACAGCTTCAGATCCAGAACAATAAGGCAATTTGGAATCCTATTAGATGCTGAAAAATCACTGTGGATTTGGACCTGTCCTTACCAAAGTCAGGTAAATGTCACCCCTAAGCCAGTCCAGCCCCTTAAACTGGAAGCTATTTTCCCCTCAGCCTTAGGTTAATTTGGGTGAACAAGGTTTCAAAAACCATTCCAAAGGCATGGAAATCTCAGACATTTTGCACACATCCATTTTCCCTGATTATCTATGCTCAAATCAAGGATTTTCAGCATTTGGTGAGCTTCACTTTTCCATGAATTGTCCTTAATCCTCAGGGCATTGCACAAACCACTTCATCATATAAAGTTCTTTACAGAGCAATGAAAAGGGATAACACCTCTTTTACTGTATCAAATAATATTTTGATAGAGTATTTGCATTAGAAAAATGTAGATAACTACCAATGTTAATGCATAAATAATATTTAATATCATTATTCTAGTTTGAAAATCTTACTAGTTTAAATAAAAGCAAACTTACTTATCCTGTATTCTTTAATTCTAAGAAAAACCTTTTTGTGCTCCTTATTTTGTAGTCTTTGCCAAAAGTGTGTGCCTCTTTTATTAGGTGGAAAGATTTATACACACTTTGTTCTTCATATTTCCTGTGTGACAAAGCAATTCTCACCTTCTTCTAAAGTTGTACCTCTAAATGACTCTGACCATGGCCCTGCACCAGCAGGAGACACAGCTCTGACTGACACCTCATATGCTGTGAAGCTGGCCAGCCCCTTCACTGTAAGCCTTGTGTTACTAATATTTGAGACAACCCATTCCTCCTCAAATGGGTGCTGAGGCGACACTTTCACATCATAGGTCCAGTTCTGCCAAGCAGATAAACCTGTGTGAAGCAAACAATTGTGTGAGTACAGAGTAAATTGCTGTAACTGGTGATACACAACCTTTGAGAAAGATGTATATTGGAGACTCCTTCCAAAAATGCCAATACAAGTGGAATTAAGAAAGAGATAGATTAAATCCACTCTGGCTCCATGTTTCAATTCCCCATGAAGAATGACATTAGAACAAAAATTTTCCCTGGCCAGGTGATTTTCTGGTATTCAAAGATACATGCACAGAGGGTAGAAACCATAGCACAGTCACCGATCCAAAGTCATTACATCTCTGCCATCCATTTCCTATGTGATACCAGTACCCAGCATTACTGCTACTCCATAACATACTTAAGACCAAGTTTTGCTTAAAATCCTTGCAGGGGGCATATGAGTTGCCAACACACACTTGTGTTAATTCAGAAAATTTAGCTCTTTTAGTGGCAAATTATGGGCTAAATTTTTGAAGCAGAGGTAATTCCATAACTTCCATCCATATCTGCTATTGGTATCACCAAAGTCCAAATCAAGAAAAGGGAAACCAGAAATTACTTCTGTAGAAAGAAAAGAAATGGGCCTTCAGGGATAATCAGCTGAACTTACTGCTTCCAATGGTGTGTTCAGGAGGTCTCCAGCTGATCACAGCTTGGTCCGATCCAAATAGAACCGTGACAAGGCGAGGAGCAGTTGGTAAAGGAAATGGCTGAGTTGATGGCCCATAGAAAACCAAGTTGCCAATGCCAAAGTACTCTGAGTACTCCAAATTGCAGTCCACAATGTACTCATTGAAGCTAGAACTTCCCACTGGAGAGACCTCCTCATGGAAAACTGCCGAGCCATCTGTGACTGTAAATGTGTTATCCTCATAAACAAAGCTCTCCATGTCATTAAATGGCACGTGTGATCGCAGCGTGTGAAACTCTGAACCATCAAGAAAACCTGACACAAAGGCCTGTTCTGTTTTGTTGAAGAAAATGAGTCTCTTAGATTGGAAGTTGATTGTGAAGGTTCTCAGAGCACTGGATCTCACCACTGGTGAAGCTGCAGAGGCAGTGCCAGGAATGAGTGGAAGGTTTGCTCTGTATATGCCATCCTCCAGGAGACAGAAGATATAACTGGCCACAGAGCAAAATAAACCCAAATAACTACAGTGCAAGAAGTCTGCAAAGCCACAAATATTTTAGCAGCTAAGACACGTGCCTGTCTTTATGAACAATAGAAAAATACTTTTGACAGTATTAGTACATATATACTGGGGGAGTAGACACATCAGTTTTACTTTCTGGGAATTTTGCATAGCAGACTATTGGAGAATATTTTTCTATAATACCTTAAATGCTAAGCATGAACATTTCAAATTCATAGAGCTTCATATTCATAAAAGCATGAAAGTTCTGAAACTCAAATTTCTTGTTTGGAAAAGCTTTATCTCTTCTGCTAACCCCCTAAAGAAGAAAATGCACAAAACAATACTGCATGGCATCTGTCTTGTTCCAGTTGTTTTGTAACTTGCTATTTGCTGCTCTTTTGTTTTGTTAACTTAAGTGCTTGAAACAGGAACCTAGATGACTAATGAAGTGTAGAAAATTAGAGAGGAGCTTTATAGCACCTTTGGCACCAAGTGCCCAAAGGAGTTCACTTACCCATTATAGGGATCAGCTATAACCTTCCTAGGGGATGTCACGTAAAGAGGAGTGATGTCTTCAGCTACCGTGCAGTTCTCTAAGTGGCAGACATGTATCTGGGGAATGAGAAGAAAAATGGGTGATGCATTCATAGGGTGTTTGCTAATGAGCACACAAGCTGACCTGAGATTCCTTCAGGGGATGGAGAGAGTGAAACACCTCTCCCACAGTCCTAGGTCCTTCTGGGCTCCTGAGTGTTCAGTCAGCCAAGGATAACCCCTGTACACAAAGCCACGACAGCTTACCCTGCAGCTGTCAGTCGTGCCTCTAAGCTGGAGGGAAAATTGGTTATCCAACTGCCTATACTCAATTTGAAGGGTATAGGCAAACTGTTCTTTGAAATGATCTGGCAGGGAAGGGAAGTGCTTTTCTGGTCCTGGAAGCAATACCTTGGAATTCAGACATCTCTGCCATTGGTCTGTTCATCTACAACTCATTTGTATCTTTTCATCACTACTGCTTTTCCTGCTCCCTGTTCCCTGTGCAGCAAGCAAAAGATCAACATGGCAAGAGGATTAAAAAAATAAAAATCTCCCACTAACCATTATGGGTAGGTTTCTAGTCCTTTGTGCATTAGAGGATTACATGGGTACATGCAAAGTCTGACCATTAGTGTAACTGATGTTTTACGGGTAGGAAATCTAGTGCAGGGTTAATCTCCATTTTCACTTTAAATTGAAGCAGCTGTAATCTGAGCTGTTGCTATTGTATGAAACACTTAACATATTTTTTCAATTATGACAGACAGCAAAAAAGCACTGTCCAGTTATCTGACCACCTTCCTGAGGCAGAGTAGGAAATGAACAGAGTAGATGGGTAACCAAGAGAAACAGTGTGCCAATACTGGGTATGAGGAGGGTGTGAAGGCAGTCTCAAAAACAAATTAAAACCAAAATACTTATGTCCTAAGGAGAAAAATAAGGCAAGGAGCCAGAGTTCCACATAGGGTGTTTACTTTAAATATGACCTGATAGTCAAAGCTTTCTTCTTTGTTAAATTACTAAATATGTAAATATTAATGTTATATTAAAATATATTATTGTAATTATATTTTTTGCATAAATATCTATACATAATAACATTTTTCTGATGTAAAATTAATCGTGTAATGGTTCAAATTAAGCACTAGAGCATTACCTTTTCATTCATGACAAAGTATATCCTCTGGTAGAGCCAGTCTACTGAGATGGACACAATATTCCCCCAGCCAGCGTAAAAGAGCATTAGGTTGGATACATCAGACATATTTGCAACTCCTTTCACCCAGATAGAATTCCCTTCAGAAAAATAGACAACTTGCTGATAAATATTCACAGAAATACCTAAAAATAGAAAGATATGTGCACACAGATAATATAAGAAAGTTTCCATTTTTCAGTTAATTTTTCTACTTGCCTTGAAAATATGTATTTTTCAGTCTGCAACCCACCATCATCATCAGAGAAAAGTTAACTGTTTTTACTCCTCACTTCAAGTCTTCTTTCAGATAATAAGGAAACATTCCCATTTGCTTTGTAAGTGACATTATTATAGAGAATTGCCCTTCAGAAAGGTAATCAAAGAGAGGACATGTAATATGCAAACTGACACTGATTGCCCCTCGACAGGTCAAACAGATGCAGCTGGCATCTCCTCACAAAGCACCACTCACTCTAGAATTCAAACTTGACATAATCTGTGCCACCTCTGCACTATCCAAGGCTATTTAGTCAGGGGCAACGTTCTTTCTCTGGAGTCTTTGTGGCTCTGAGAAATTTGGTAGATAAACTCAGATTTCCACACTGTCACCAAGGACCAGTGTAGGTAAGAAACATTGGAGTGGTGAGTAATTTGAGATAACGTGGTTATCTGGTGACTCCAGCTGCTAAATGCCTCATTAGTATGCTAACACATTAGCACTATATTTTAGAACTTGGCATTATTTTATCCAGAAGTTCAAATCACTTCATTTCCCCATATTCACATTGAGAAAAACTAGATATCAATCGCAGGGAAACGTGGATTCATCTTACCTCAATTTAGACACCTACAATGTAAAAAATGAGCCAGCTACCTAGATACTGTGGAGAAACAGTTGCACTGGGGAGAACCATTTATCGCTTCCTAATGCCTGTCACTTCAAATACATCAAATCATGTCCTCAAAGTTCCTATTTCTCCTGATTCACTATAAAGGCAGACTGGACACTGTCTCAAGCCATGTGAGGTGCATTCTGTCCTCAGGTTAAAGAGGTCTTATTGGCAATTGACATAAAAGGAGAGAGCCCAGTTTGATTTTACCTGTGATGTTGTGGTGTATAGCACTGTTTGGCAGGCACTGAGCAGCTTCGAGGAAATGTCCTGTGTATCTCTTCCTTAACGACTCTCTTCTGGATAGGAAGAGCCATGATGCTTTTTCCTTAACTGGCAAACAGAGAAATTCAGAATTTAGATGACCACTGCACATGGCTAACTCAGATACATCCTTAATAGCCATGCACATGTGCCCAAATGTACGTACGTCTGTACGTATCCTTACACTAGCAGTGACAGACCAAAAGTTAAACAATTTGAGTGCTGAAAGCACGTGGAGTTATTAACCATTACAGTTGACTCTGGCTCCTCACACAGGGTGAGAGCAGGCCACATGAATTTCACACCATCATTCCTGCAACTATGGACAGTTCCCTAGGGAGGGAAAGTCAGCTGGAGCAAATGAAGCCTTACTGACTCAAGGAAATGAAGGCACTAAGACATCCACGTGACTTCAAGATCTAGCAAAAATAGGACATTTAACACCTCTGGACTTCTTTGAAAACCCCAGTCAAACTAAAATATTATCCCAGAGAGCTAGAGAAAAGCAAGGCAAGTATGTTTATGTGTTTTATTGTAATGATTAGTGATTTATTCAAAAAACAAGTACCTATTACAGATACAGATGATAATGGGATAATATCACCTGTTTCAAAGGTGATAAACTTAGTATTTTTTTTCTAATAAAGTCACAGAATTTAAAGTCAACAAGGATAGTTTTGGTCAAATAAACTGATTTCATACTTATAAAGGCCCATGTGATTTACATGAATATCTCTGCAGTAAATCTGTACCTTCTGTCTGGTCTACACATAGGCTTGGGGAAGATAGCTTGCCTCGCTTCTGATTCTCAGATCCTTGGAAATCTAGCACACACCTTGTTAAATTGACTGTTACCTTCATTTTTAAAGATGGCGTATTATTTCAAGTATGATTTTGGCTAATTTCCATCAGCAAACAATCCTTCCCTTTTTTTTCTCCTCTCCAGCTTAAGCAGCTGTCTGCAATCAGATATCATTTCCTCATATGGATATCACAAAACTGTGATCAAATGCTGTCTTAATTTATTCTGATAATCTGCATAGATTGAGCTGTGTGAATTTCTCACATGATGCACTGTGAGTAGTTGCAATAATGATGCTTTCAGAGCAAAGTACAAGAGGCCAATATTACCTTTTTATCTCTTTTCAAGCAATGTTTCTTGCAATCTACAGCAGAAATCAGATTCTGTCCCCAACCCTTGTCGGGGCTCAGATCTACACAGCTCAGTGCCTGATGCAGTAGCACCATTTCTGGACACGATGCATGACAAAAGGCTGTTCATGTTAGCACAGAGAGAAAGTATGTGCCTGTGCAATTCAGGGGGAAACAACTGAAATTTTATGTGGTGACTAGTAAGGGGGGTGGGATGGCTCCCCATCCCCATCAGGTGGGGGTTTCAGGGGCTATGGAGTTTGTTTTCTACCTTAAATTAATTGTTTGCCAATTGGATTGACATAGTGAACACAGTCTGGACTTTTCAAAAATGATACAAATATTTATAACTCAGGGTCAGCCAACCCTAGAGCAAATCTCTGTGGAGCTAAAAGTAAGGAAACATCAGTGTGTCTGAGCTAATACAGACAAAAAAACCCAACAACAATATTTTAAAAAGCACTAGAGAAGCAAGTTCAATGTCTCTAACCAATAGCAATTCAGAGACAGTCTTGAAGTGTTTTCATAAAGCTGAAGCAGTTCCAGGTGTTTGACAACTGAATCTTTTCATGAGAAGGGAAGTCTTTTATTTTCTTTCCTAAAAGAACATTTTGATAACATTGATTTCACTCTTATTTGTGTTCTATCTCAACATATGTCTTTCTCTGCCAATTAACTGATAATTCTGCAATTCTTTGAGTAATAGCTATAGTGCATCATTACCTTCAATATTAATTAGTTGATGTAATAAAACAAATACCTCCATGAAAGAGCAAAAGAAAAGTTGGTATGATTTCACATACTTGGCTTGAGATAATGGAGAATTTTTGACAAACGAGTTTCACATTAAGTGATCGTTTCCATGCTGTGATGCCTTATCGTGTCCACAGCTGGAGAGCAGGACCTCCCTCTGATGTGCTATTGACTCCCCAGTGTACAACTCCTTGATATGTTCACACTCTAAATATTTGTACTCCTGCCAGAAATGTGGCAAGCCAGGGAACACAGTTTGTCTCCAGGACTCTGATGCTCTTTTACCTTTGGATGCCTGAGTTGTGATGTTGGCTTCAGCAGGGGGTCCAGCACCGACCTCATTAACTGCCACGATACTGAACCTAAGGCACACCAAAGAGACAGGTTTGGTTGGCAGGTTCCCTTTGAAAGATTGCCTGAGAAACATTTTATCCAGCTGGGAAGCTGCTACAGAAGTGCTTGACTTTCAGAAAATGCCTGTTTAAATATAATGCTCTGGGGAAATTCAGAATAAAAACAAAACCAACCAAAGTCTGAATTGTTCAAAGGCAAAACAACAACACGATCTTCTAAATTTCAATCCAAAACATATTTTCAGAGTCAGAAGAACAACTCAACTTCATTTCAAAGGAAAATCTGTATTTACCAGTACAAGCAGAATGCTGACCTCTGCATTTAATAAAAATGAAGGCATTTTTCCAGATGCTTACAGGACTAGAGAAGACCCCTCTATCTTTCTCCCACTATACTAAAAACATGCCACACAAGCCGAAAAAATTAAAAACATCAGCTAAGAAAATGGAGCCTCCCAGCCCCATATACAGGTGCTTTTCCTTCCTCACCGAGTTCTGCAAAAGCAGCCAAGCTACCTGAGGTAACTCTGTTACCTCAAGGGAGGTGCCCTTGCTTTTGGCAAGGATGTAAGTAAACAGCACAGTTGTGCAGAAGTGGCATTAAGGCATACTTGGTGCTGTCTGGGCAAGAAGCGTGACCTCATGCCTGGCCACATTGGTATCTTTTCTTTTTGTACCTGTAAGTGGTGTTTGGGAAGGTAGAGTAGAACTGAAAGCTGTGCCCTCTTGAGGCTCTCAGCAATTCATGATTCTCGCTGGTCAGGAGCAAGTTATATCCAATAATCAATCCATTCGGAAAAAGTGGTGGAGACCAACTAACTTCAACAGTGTTTGGACTTGAACTCTGAATGTCTTTAATGACAGGAGCTGTTGCAGGAACTGCAAGACAAATATCTGACTCTGGTACTTGATTAAGACATTAATTGATCTTGATTTTTAAATATATTTTTAGGTTTGACACCTGATAATTCATTTATACACCAACAAATATTATAAGGGACAGTTAATATTTCAGCAACATTTCATATTTTTTTTTAATGTCCATGAAAACAGGATTGTGTTTCAATCAAATACATGCATATTTATGTACAAAAGGATCCCATGTGCCCTCACAATTTTGTCCATGTTTCTGTGCTTGTTTTTAAAAGCAAAGGCAGGCAGAAGCCCTAAATCTTCTAGGTCAAACAAAAAGAACCTGTTGGTTTTTTCGTTTGGTCTTCTGCAGCTACCCAACAGACAACATAAACATGATTCTAAAGATTAGGCACCAATGTCTTCTGCCAAAGAAACAACAATGAAACTCAAATGTTTCTGTTAAGGTCCTGAAAGATGGAATTAATAGTGCAATTCATTACCTCCAAAAGCATGTGTCCGGTAACTGGGGCTAGGAGGAGAATGGAGCTGCAGCTGAGACGTAATGATCCAAACCACTTGAAACACGTATTCCGTGAAGGCCTGAAGGTCTTTGACAGTATATGAAGTTTCAGATACTACCTAGATTAATGCACAAACACAATTGAGCTTGTTCTTCCTCCAGCTACGGCTACTTTCATGAGGGCAAAAGAGGTCTCATACAGCAATATACGTATTTCAGGATAGAAAAGGGCAGCATCGTAAGTTTTAATTAAGAGGGAATTCTGAAATTTATTTTCAGCATAGACGTTGATTTTCCATCTCTTCAGAATGTTTTCTCTTCTCTTTCCTCAAAACACAGCACCAAATCCCAACAATGAGCAGGTATATCAAAGGATTGATGCAACATAGAAGTTTTAAGAAAAAAGTTAAAAGAAAAAGCCGAATTAGTAGCATGTTACAAGCAATGTATTTTAAACTTATACCACAGGTTTCAGATACAAAGGATCCTAGTTACACTGAAATATTTATTGTCTGAAGTAATTGCTCCCTATTATTTCATCAATGATTCATTCAGAGTAACTTCCTGCTTAGCAAATTATCTTTACCTTTGATTTGTGGCACCAGCTTGTCATGCCCTGTAAATTGGTCCAATAGAGATGATGGCAAGATAACAAGTGTACAGCTGACGCAAAAGAACAAATTATGAGAATAACTCTACTGAGTCAGAACAAAGGTCTTTCTAGCCAAGTATTGTGCTTTGACAAGAACCAAAAAAAGTTCTCTAGGGAAAGGTATTTAAAAAAAAAAAAAAAAAGAGAGAGAAGAAAGCCCACAGCTATATTTCTCCTCAATATTCTCATTGGCTTTTCACAAGCATGACTCAACATGAAACAATGGGAATATTTGCATTTATTAGAACTCGATTTTTTTCTTGTACTAATTTTTCCAGTCACTTCTCAAACCCGATCTAGTAATTTCAGCAGTTTTAATATTCAGGAGTTCAAATTTAGCAATTTAACATTCACGCGTGCCAGGAAGTAGCTGAACATTTCAACTACCCATTCAGTGAAGAAATACATCTCGCTCGTTTTGAACCTGCTGCCTGCTAGTTTCCATCAAGATCCCTAGTTCTTGTGCTGGAGGAAATGGGAAATCATCCACTGCTTCTCAGCTTCCCCATGCCACTCGTGATTTTGAAAATCTCTTTCATGTACCTATTATCCAAGATGTTAAAAAAAAAAAAAAAAAAAGAGCAAAGAAGAGCCAATTTCCTTGCAAAGTAAAAGGAGGTGCCCTCCCTTACCTCTGTGTACCTCCAGTCACCAGGGAGTTTGTTGAACTTCCACTGGATAACATATTTCACCCCAGAGATGTTAGCTGCCTTCCACCCTAATGTGACACTGTGGTTTCCAATGACAGATGCAAATGGTGCACTAGGTTTGTTCAAGTAGCCTGAAGGGAAAATACAATATAACAGTAAGAAAAAATCTTTCATGGCAATTCCTGCATCTTAAAGGTAAAAACCTTTTACCTCACACACCTAAAAGCAGCGAAGCCCATAAAAACATATAAAAGAATATATTGAAAATGTTGCTGAGTAACTTGCATGGCATTTTAAAGACAAAGACAGTTTGATAAGTCAGACAGAAATGGGCCAGGTTAAATGTGAGCAGTTGTGACTACTATCCCATACTTGTGTAAGTGCATTTTTAGTTACAGCTACTTATTAAAATTTCTCTGAAAAGAAACAGAGAAGGCATGAGACTCTTCTGAAAATATTTTCAAGGGGACTATTTCAATAGCACTCTACTGGCCCAAGGTATCATCTTAAATAGTTGAGACTGGATTCAAAAGGTCTCATGTCCATGAAAGGAAGGGAAAAATGTTTTACTCCAAGATAAACTTCAGTGTATTTGTTAAAAGAAAAAAAAAAAACAGTGGCAGTTTTCTGATTAATGAAAGTACTCAAGACTTTCTTATTTCTTAAATAAATCCAGATCATAGAACAAGACTATGAATTTATCAGACTGTCAGTTGGACACAGGACTCTATTCAGACTTACTTAGTGCTTCATCTCCATATGCATCCTCTGCACAGCTACAGCCAAACTTACAGGAAACTGTCTGTGTAAGGTACAGAACTCACTGGTTAGCATTGTGTGAAGGGAAACTTCCTTCCAGAATCATGCAGACACATTTTAAATACATACAAATTCTGTGGACATTTTGCTTATGCACAAACCCAGTGGAAATAACTATATTAAATCTAAAAGTAGCACTACCATGAACTTATTCCAAAGATTTTCTTGTGAGAGTTTTCATCAATTCACTGGGCCCTAAATTACAGGTTTCCTCCTTACACACTGTTCCTTTGTGGAAAGCATGAACATGGGGCTACATTACAGCTGGAAATACACTTCAGTGATGACCATGGAGTTAGGAAGACAAGGTTTTTGACTAGTTACTAATATATTCCACATGTTGCATTCCACCTTTTCCTGCTTCATGTATTCCCTATGAATGAGGCACATTCCTACAATGTATTTCCAGTGAATTTTCAAAATAGCTGAAATCAAAAATTTTTTATAACAGCCATGCCTAATTCACACTTCCTTTTCAGCAGCTACTCCTTCTGTTACAGTTGTGCCTACAAGCTGCAAATATAACAAATACCCCAGGGCAGTGAGCTCCACACTGGCATCCTAAGAACAAAAAATTCCTGAGTTTTCAGTTCCAGTAGGGAAGATAAATATAGTGTCATTCTGCTTTTTATGTAGAGAACTTAAGAAGGAGTAGAAATGTGTTCTAGGTGGGTCTCAGTAGCTTTAAAATTGCATGCAAGACTGAGTCTCCTGGAAATCCAAACTTTTTGAGAAGTGGTGATTTGAGCTTTTCTAGGCAGGAGGTTTATTTGGGCTCATTTTATTCTGCAAGTTCATTCAGCCTTTAAAGTCTTGAAGTTTGCTCCACACAGCAGCAACCTTTCAAGTGATAATCAACCTTAAGATCATTCAGAAGCAATTCATTATGGCAAGTGAGGGAGGTTTTTTAATTGCTCTTCCTATGATTTGAGGAAACACACTTCCAGCACCCTATGGAAACTGATAAGATATGTTATTTCTGACAACACAGTTGCAACCAAGACAGATTTGAAAACTTGCTTAGCTGTATATTCCTATGTACATTATGTCACATCTAGACATTCAATGCCAAGTGCAACCACTTACAATTTTTTCCAATACTTTCATTTTCAGAGAAAAAAAATAATTCCAGGTAAATTATCACCACTGTTAGCAGGTGAAAATTCAGATATTAGTAGTTATCTAGTGTACAGTGGAGCATTAATTTATGACTAATATTTATTTGTTTTAAGAGGTAGTGTCCCCAGATTTCATGCTGATTCATAGTGCCTTCTGCCTCATTGAACACAGGTATTTCTGAATATTTGTTATTTGTTGTTATTCTTTCTTCTGATTTTTGCCTGAACCATAAATCCAGTTTCTGCTTGAGGATTGCTAAGGCTCCTAACCTTAAATTTTAAGAGAAACTTGCCAGCTGCTCTACTTGTGAACAATAAATCCTCATATTTTCTCCATCCATCAGCAATGTTCTTATATAAGCCACAGTCTGACTTCTTTTCTTGTGACTGCTCCCATGAAATTCAGTGGCAATCCCCTGTTCCTAGATGGAATGAGAAATACTACCAGATTTCAGTCACAAGGTGCATTCAGAAAACAGAACTGATCTAATGCCAAAGAAAATGTCTCACTCTTACTCCCACTCCTTTGCTCTGCAGGCTGCAATGACCTGATCCTTTGGATGCAGTGACAGTGTGTGCCTGACATGTGGGTAGTCAAGTCAGTCAGCTGATCCAGTGGAAAGATAATCTCAAAAAAGCCCCTGCAGGGTCAGCACATTTAAGTGGCATATTGTGTGACCAGACAGGCAAAGAAAAAAACCCCAACGCAAAAGCTACAAAACCCTGCACTCGTTTTATGTTTCTACAAAAGTAGAAACCAAAAAGTAATTTGGTTACTTCTTGGACTGGGCCTACACACCAAAACCACCATTTCACGCATTAGTAAACCTTGGTCATCTTCACAATTGGACAGACTAAAAAGCATTAAAAAAAAAAACTTTTCGCTCAAATTTCCAGGTTGCCAATGGGTTGGTATTCTACTCATGATTCTCAAACTCCTCCATCACCTTCTTGAAATGTATTGCTTCCACCTGGGATCAACCTTCATCCTGAGGTCTCAGCAGTGCCAAAAACAATCTTTCAATCATCTCATCCCCATCCTACCCTATCCTCTATGTTCATGCTGAAAGCATCCATCTCTTTACCAGCACTTTGTTGACCCAAACTCATCACTGTGAACACCAGTCCATCCACAGAACTCCCCACTTAAGGTCTCCTTCCAAGGGGCCATATGTTGCCCCTTACTGAATAGAATTTTATTCCATTTAGGCTCTATCCAGGCAAGAGCTTTGTCTTCCAGGTCTATGTTTCCACTTCTCAGCAAGCTGGTATCGTACCACCTTAACAAGCATTTTCTCTGGATAGTCCGTGATGGAATTCATGGAAAGCTGGATGAACAACACTGTTGAGAGAGCCTAGAACACAGTTTACATAGATCTGTCCTGTTTCACAATAATGAGATTTGTCTGCTTTCTTAATGCAAGCCTGCCCTTGGTCACCATGCTGAAAAGGTACATAACTCATTCTTCAGCTTTAGGGAGTACAAAACAATTAGACCTGAATTGATAAGTTTGTGTATCTACAGTGTATTTCTTAGCACTGTGAGGACATAGCAATCACTGAAATAGTGATTGTTTTGTATTGCTCTGATGGCATTTAACTTACCTCACATGTTCTAATGTATGTCTCATTCTGCCAAGAAACAAATTAATGAAATGTGTGGTTAGCAAAATATAATCACAGAGTACTTCAAACAGATAATACCAATTTATTAGAATTACTTCCAGTGAAAGTACATTACAAAACTTTATCACTGGCAAATAATGAAAGAAGGAAAATCCAAATTTGAAAAACAGAAAGTCAACATTAGAGTGATGCTAAGGTTGAATAAAATTCAGGTGTTCAAGATATGCAGAAAAAATAGAACTTTGAAAGCTATCATGGCATTTTTCCCAGACCAAAGCTAGTTCTCAGCTGCCTGGTTTAGTAAAAACAAGAAATCAATCTACTGAGGGCCTAAAATGTGCTTCATTTACATCTGCATGCAACTCTGAAACAGGTCAAATAGAGTAAAATCCTGAAAAGGACTAGTGCATTCTCACTGTCTAAAAACCTGCATTTAGCTTAATGAGCTGCAAAATACACTTATTCTGACAAACTAATTAAAAACTTTTGATATTAGATGCAATTTGCATAACAAGAATTATTAATTTCCCAAAACAGAATTTATAAGGAACAGAGAAAAAAAAAGTAGGCATTACATCTTTTCACAGAAACATTGCTCTGATTGGATTTTGAACATCTGCCATTTGATAGGATACTTGACAGGCTGGAGACAAGTGCTCTAGAGCCAAAGCTCAGGTAATACTCACACATTTCAGTGGACAGTCAGTTTGCACGGTTGCATTCCAAAACTGACATCCCTGTGTACACTGCAAAGACAGAGGATGGCTTTAAAAATGTCTTTGAAAGCAGAATTCCAAAGGCAAGGGTTACTCCACCATTAGCAATACATTAAAGGTATACATGGTTACTATAAATACTCAGATCCTACAGTTTTGTATAGCGCCCTCCTCCATGCAAAATCAAATACAAAGAAAAATAAATTGAGTCTTGTTGTGGGAATGAGTTTACTCAGTCAGCTATGATGTGGTCAGCACTCCCACCAGCCCAGCTTTGTTTTAACACTGTTTTACTCTGTGCAGAAGCAGCAGATATGCAGTGTGCAGGACAGCAAAGCACAGAGGAAAGCTGTTCAGCACAAGCCCTCCTGCATGTGCATGCCAATAGGCATTGGCTTTAAAACCATGAGGTTTCTGAGAAGTAATAAATATTATGTTGTTCAGTTTTGATATTGGATCTCTCTTGTTTATGCTGTCCCATCTACTTCTAAGTGATTGTAGAGGTTTTTCTTTTTAAAGGGAAGCTGGAACACTGTTAGAAGCAGAAGACTGGTACTGAATGTTGAAAAGCCTCATGAAAAATATAGTGAAAACTTGATAACACTGAGCAAAGATACTCAGCAAATTAAACAGGTGAGTCAACCTTGCTATGTATTGTCACTGACAA
Organism: Zonotrichia leucophrys gambelii; assembly: GCF_028769735.1. Lineage (NCBI taxonomy): Eukaryota > Metazoa > Chordata > Aves > Passeriformes > Passerellidae > Zonotrichia > Zonotrichia leucophrys. Next base: position 41,745,218 of record NC_088172.1, read on the forward strand.
CACAGACTTTTATGATCCCAGCATCATAAATGGCCCAGCCTCACTAGATACCAGGTGCTGAGAGGCTGCTTGTTACTAGTCTGTGGCAAATACTGAAGACTGAATTCTCCACCACTCTTCAAAGAATATGTGTAATCACTGATACTGAAAGTGGCAGGAAAAAACTTTCTAACACAACCTGAGCCATTAGAAAGCAGGCATTCTTTCGCTGTACAGGACTCACAGAAGGACATCTTATTTCTGTGTGTGTTGTGAGACTTTCCAAAAAATATTTATCCACTATAACCATGCCTATAAATTGTGTTTTATAGGTACTATAAAATTACATAACACATGAACATAATTTTCCTAGAACTAATTTCCATGTATCTGCCTCCTACTGGAAGTCCTGTTATGGTATTGAAGGTTTATCAAGAGAGGTCTCTGGTGGCCATATTCACTGAATGCTTCAATATTAAAGGTGACCCTTCCTTGAACTTTTTCTTTGGGCATGCACTGTTGCTTCTTGTTACATAACTTGCAAAAACCCCACTGTAGACCTCATCTCCCCTGGTTCCAACCATGCTTATCATCCTGCATGCATACCTCTCCGTCCTTTTATTTTTTTTTTTTTTTCTGGTTAGTCTTTAAGCTTTATTCAGCAACTTCATGGGAGCTGAAAAGTTTTATTCTCCATGTTACCTATCACCACCAGCTTGAATTGCATTTGCAATCTGAACTAGGAAATCAGCTGAAGTCCTCAAAGAATGCACGTATGGAAAGCTCACATTAAACCCCCATGATGGACACAACCATTTGAAGTCCTAGAGAACTCTAAATGTTCAACAATTATAAGTTTTCTTACGCTGAATCACTGAGAAAATGAAATAAACTACTTAACTGTACAGAGGTAACTGAATAAGACAGTCTTAATGATTTGCATGTTGGACAGAACACTAGTTTTGACTCATTGTCTCAAAAATGAGAGGTTATAAACTTTGTAGATCACAAATGTGAACATAACACAGCAGAGATCATCACCCTTTACACATTTTCTTTAAATAAAAATTATAGCCATGTCTCTAATAATTTGAACGAAATCTACCCATTCAGTGACTTATGCTAGACAGGCGCCTGTGCACATTTTCATGAATTCTTTGAAAATATGATCATTGTACCCATTGTATTCAAATACTAGGAACATAAAATGTCAATAATTAACAAAGTAAACCATTACTCACAGCTCCAGTGATGTCACTAACATTGCAAAGGTTAGTAATTCCAAGTTCTCCTTCCTGTAGGAAAACATATAATTTTTTAAAAGTATCAAAATATTTCCCCAAAATTCTTTGATTAAAACACACTAAGTCATTGGCTTGTTGTAACCTGAATTTTCTTTGGCTGATGTTTCCTCATCTGGAGAAATCTACTGTTGAGAAGTAGCTTCTCACTTGATTTCCGAGATACCATCAAACAAAGATATTGGCGGAATCAGTTGGTGTTTGTCAAAGTGTCTGAGGTAGGAATTTGGCTCTTACCTCCCCATTCTGGTTCACTGAGTCAATAACAAATCCTTCACAAATATGTTGGGCTTAAATGACAAAGCCAAGTGGCTTTGACCTCCTGGGAGCGGAAAGACCTTCCCTTCCAGCTAAATGCCTTTTGTTTGGCCACCTTTTGAAGGGGTTTTACGCAGCCATATGGTGATCGCCACCACCCTTCCTCTCCTGCCAAAAGTGCTCTCCAGTGAACCTGACAGCTTTTTCACATCATTCACAGTGTGCAAAATCATCACTGTCACTCAAGTGCAAATGATTTGAGGATGTATGCAACAACCTTAGAGAAGCTGAATAGCAGCTCTTAAATTTTTGACTGGAAACCAGGTAAGAGCAGCCTTAACAAAACAATTCTCAGGAAGACATTTCCAGCACACTGAGTACACCGTGACAATAGTGAGAACCAAATCTGCCACAAAATAAAAATATCGAACACAACAAGTAGATCAGAGGAGAAAAATAAGATTTACAACTCTCAGACTCAAAGATTACATTTTTCACACCTGAATCAATACATTCACTGAACATAAATGTGATTTTCCTGTCTTTCAAAGCTGAAAGGAAGAGCAGCTTATTTCTTATTCTGAATTAATTTGAACGCAAATCAAAGGATCCCCATTAAAGTTATCATTGCATGATAGGTTTCCATCAGGGAAGGCAATTAACTCTTTCACTGGTGAAAGAGCTCCAAATAGTTTTAAAGAAACTGTCAGAGAAGTGTATGAAATAAAATAGAGAAGGTGATAGTTCTCTGCATCAGGTTTCCACAATTAGCACCAAGCCACAAAATGTCCTTTGTAAAAAGCAAAGATACATGGTGCTCTAAAACACATCAACACATTTCTGGCAAATAGAGGCAAGGAGGCAACTCCTGAAAGCAGAATAATTATCTAGATTTCAGAGGTTTTGCTTATCTTTGTCTTGCAGTTGTAGAATGCATTGCACAGTATTCCAAGGAATATTAAGAAATTACAAAACTAAGGATCTGATCACTAATTTTAATACCTACAGAATTACCCACAGTTTAAACCAGCTAACTTGAAAATTAAGCTGCAGCTAGGTTCAGGATAGTGCTGTGTGTCACAGAAAGAAAATTTCTTGTGACTTTATAGTTTTCCTCAATTATATAACAAAAGCCCTGGACTAGACTGAAATGAATAAGTAAAATGAGTAAACTGAAAGAATAAAAGTTTATCTTCCTCACCATCCAGGGTCTTTAGCATTAACAGTAATTGCATGCAGTCAGAGTAGTGGGACTTGCTCCTTACCAGATTCCACAAATTAAAATGTTAAATGTTAATTCTCAAACTCTGCTCTTAATAAAAAAATATTCTTTAGAGAAATTTTGAAAACACTGATAAGCAATATGAAGTTCTGACAGTGCTAACAACAATCGGTATTTCAAAAATTAGGAACAAGTTTTGAAAACTTACCAGGTTACTTGTACATAAGTTTTGACAGTTCCTTGAGAAAGCACAGTACACTGCAGAGATCCATAGACAGCAAAGAGCAACAAGACTTTTTAGGGGGAAAACCCACAGGCAAGCGTTCTTCATAACTTAAACAATTTCATCTGGTAATCTGCCTCTTCCCTTGACTCAGCCATACAAACTCCTTCTAGTTTAGGTGACGGAGATACAACTGTGAAATTTCTGCATGTCAGATCACAACAATATTTTCCAAATCCTAGTTTACACTCCACTCCTTCAACAACTTCTCCGCTTCCTGGAGCACTTGTCTTGAGGTTACGCAACCTCTATTCCAGAGTTTCTTATTAAGCCACTGAAACAAAAGAGCTGACAAATCAAAGTCAGTGTGTCGACTTACACAAATATCATTAACGTAAAAAGGAAACCAAGGGCAATGCTTAACCAGGTGCTCCGAGCCATGTGGAAACAGGGAAACGGTGGGAAAAAACCAGCCTAATGTTAATTTTGACTAGATAAAGCTATTTCTATGTATTTGTATGTAGATGCAGCTAAGAAAATTTGTTGTTGATGACGAATAACATTGTTAGAACACCATTGGTCATATCAGACATGGAAAAGAATTTAATTAATTTTTTTTTAATGACTGTTTCCAAATGTTCTATTTCCACACCAGAATATCATGTGGAACAGACCAGTGTCTGCCTTCAGATGCAATCTAGACACAAACTAACCAGAGCCAATTTGCTAGGGGCTCTCTAGATGAGGAGGCACAATTGTACAAGTAAGTTTGCATCTGTATCATGGAAGAAAAATGAAGCTGATAGATAAATTACGTGTCTGATTTAAAGAGTGGTTGAAGTTGAAGACTCACATTAAAGAGGTTCATGGAAAGTCAAGCTTAAGACACATCCAGGCTCTGGTCTGTGGCACATCTGTACTGTACCAGCAGAGATATCCACAGAGTAATTCTGCAGTAGAAGATCAGTCCAGCTTACACACACACAGATGTATATATAAATAAATGTTACATCATTTTGTGCATGTGTATTACCCATTATAAATCAAATGTGCTACTTTATAAATAACACAGAATTCGGTGATCAGCTGAGGCTGGCACATCCTATTACTGCTGCTTAGAAATGGTACCTGCTTTCCCACCATACCTTTCCAAGCTCCATTGACTTGCCCAGGAAACATTTCTGCAGTCATGCAATAAAACAGGCTGGGAACCTGGTTAACACTAACCCAGCAACAGGAGAAGTGAATTGAATTGGTTGGCATTAACCTAATGCTGTTTTTTCTGGCTCAGGCTCCAGTAGAATCCCCTGTGCTGCCCTGCCCATGCAGTGAAAGGAGTAAATGCACTAAGGCAGGAGGAAAGGAAAAGCCAGGATGGAGACAGACAATGGACATGGCTCAATGTGGTCCAAGGAAGGAGCGGCTTTTAGGACCAGGTTCCTTCCTTTCCTTTTTTTCCAGTTGCCCTGAGAAGCATTGGGGAGTTTCCTTATGCACTGTCTCAGTCTTTATTACTCAAGGCAGCTTCCAGATGAGAGTAAGGCTCATCTAGGGTGAGCTTTGCTTTCAGGTAAGGGCTTTCAGTATGCAGGTGTGGAGGAATTACTGCCCAATTTGCTTGTCACTTCTCCACTCCAGAAGGATGCTGCCCCCACTCCAGTCCATGAGCAAAGCTGCTCAAGAAGGAGCTCCTTAGATCCAGCCAAAATAAGCCAGTTTAGTCTGACTGCTTAAATACTAGGTCTCTGCTAATCCAGCTCATCTTGGCTGAGGTTTCATCAGAGCTCACGTGACCAGCAACACTGAAGAGGAAGCTGGTGACAGGCAAATGGAGGCTGCAATTCCTTCCTGAAGCAAAGAACTTTGACTTTGGACAGTTAGGACATGTAGGACCTTCAGGATTTGGTCTCTAGGACTTTTAGGTCTATAATAGTAAATTCAATGTTCCCACATCAATACCCCAGCAAGTGGCATGGGGACAATGTACCCACATCCACATTTAAAAATATCTCATTCATCCAAGAGAGGACAGGCATAGCTGAAATACCTATGGTCAGTGGCTCTTAGAGTTACTATATCCCAAACTGCTCCTTGATATTATTTGTGCTAGTGTTGATGTGGCTCAAAATCAGACAGAGTTCAACAATTGATCTATGTGGTCACTCAGGATTAAGAGTGCTGTCTGGCATAGTATTAAATTACTAACTTAGACGTAGCACAGGTAAAAGAATATGCCTAAGTTCAAACTTTTTTAAAAACTCTTTTAATATCATTCAAATAGTCAACTTTATTTTTTGATTTGTTTTGAAGTTTTGAGGTTTTGTTTTGGGTTTTTTTTTTTTAAGGAACTGTTTGATTGGTGTTTTTTCAAGATTTATAGGGAAAAGTACTGGGATATGAGAAACACAGAATCATAGAATCATTATAGTTAGAAAAGACTTCCAAGATCACAGAGTTGAACCTTTGACTGCACACCACCATACCAACTAAACTACAGCACTAAATGCCATGTCCATGGCTTTCTTGAATGCTTCCAGGGACGGTGACTCCACCAGGTTAACTCCTGGTGAGGAATATGATCAAGGTGCACATTAGTCTGAAGAAAAAGTTCACAGCACCTTAACAATAACAAAACAGCATTTGGCTTGTCCGACAAGGAAGTGTGGCTACTATCAAATACACATAATGAACCCTTTGTAACCTGAAAGCTTGGCTGTTACTGATGAGATAATTCTTGTCAGTCTATGAGTGTGTGTCTTTGCACACCCATATAGGGGTAGTGCACACGTGCCTTGCACAAATGGGCTCTAACCATTACAGTTAGTTAATAAAATAGTAATATTAAAGATATGATTCAAATGAACTACTCAAATGGGGCAGAAATTTTTCTTCAACTTCCAGCACCATTTTCCACCAGGTGTCACTGTAACATCCCATAAACCAAGACTTTCAAAGAAAAAAAAAAAAGGCACTGCAATACCTCCTTTCTTGTTTACCTTCCTTTGAACACACTGGGAGAACAAGCAGTAACAGCCACCTGAGTCTTTAGATTTTTAACCTGAATTTCAGGAATTCTACAAGAAGAGAGCATTGTATGGGTTTTAGAAGCTGAACTTTAAATTAAAAGGACTGTTTGCAATATCTGTAAATAACAAAACATTAAGTGTAATTTTTAAGTACATCACTTCCATCACACTGCACACTGATGTGGTTCTAGGGATCCAAATTTTGTGAGATATCATTAACAACCTAGTCCTTTATATTACAGATCTCCTTACAGAATATAATTTCCTTTATTGCAAAGAGCAGCACAAGTACTGATCAGTATATCTGCAAGGGAGAAGACTGAGAATTAAGAGAAAAATAGAGAAAAGAAAACTTGATCACAATTCCCTTCCTGGACAGAAGTACATATCAGAGCTCTTTACAAACTATGGATTCATCTTTCAAGTTCTTTTGAGTCTCTTGTAAGAAAAATAGAACTATTTACAAAGGGTCAGCCCTGATAGCAATGAGTAAGGGCTATCATACCTTGAGGAGAAACATGTACATTGTTACTGCCAGTAAAGTGAATTAACAGCTTTTTTATACCTGAAATCATCATAATCCATAAAATCAAAACTTTCCCGTACATGGACATGCACAAGGCTGTGCATGTGTAACATGAATGATATAACATAAGCAGACCAAGGATCAAAGACACAGAGCTTTAGTGCTTTGCTGCACTTACAGCAAAAGATTAAAATTATTGGCTCAAGGTGGGTTGGCAGCCTCTACCATTCACCCCAGTGCACAGCCACAGGCTGTTGCACATACAGCCAGAAAGATCAGCTGGGAAACACCTTCTGGGCTGCCAAAAGGTTACAGATCAACACATCAACATAAACTGATGGCAACTTCAGCTTATTTTAATAGGACAAAAGCTCTCAAATGGTCAACTCCCAGCTGATCCAGACCTGGAGTTGTGTCATCATTCCTGCCCTTGTGACAGCAACCTCCATCACAAAGTTTGGCCAAAAATCTCAACACCCACTCCAGCAATCTAATTTTAATCTCCTCCCAAGTTTGAGTCAGGCACCTAAAATCTCATCAAATGAAACAATTGTCTGTGTGCTGCCTCTCAAACACATCTGTGCATGGTTTCACAAAACAGCAGCACAAAGCAGGAATCGGCAGGACAACAAAAACTGAACATGGGATGGCTGAGGAGGCAGGCAGGAACACCCAAAAGCCCACAGATGTTTGCCTAAACTGGACTGTTTGTGTCCAGTCACACAGCACCAAAAATTCTTTGAAGATAGACCACGGTTCCTGAGTCCTATCTTGATGAGAAGGAAAGTTGGGAGAGGTGAGAAAGGAGAGACTGTCAATCCCTCAACCAGCCTACAGGGCAGAGCAATGAAAAGGAAAACCTCAGCTTTTACTTATCAGTTTCTATCTTTGTCTTGGGGAGGCCATCGTGAAAAGATATGCTGATGTGAAGAGTGATAATGGATTTTCACTCTTTTCCAAAGATCATAGATTATTCTCATTTTCCCTCCAGCAACGGGCCCCCATTAGATGTCGAATTTCTTAGTAAAGTAAATGAACAAGGACCCTTAGGGCAAAAAGGTTCCCTCCACTGCCCTGGCCTCCCTCCTTCCCCTTTCATTTGTTAGTGCAACTGCTAAGACAGCTGTTTGTCTGGCAATAGCAGCCAGTCGGTCGGGGAGTGCTGTGCACAAACAGAGAGAAGGCCATACAACAGAAACCCCCTGGAGTCTGGCTCAAGATTTATATCTATCTCTGCAGATTAGAAAAGTGGGGTCGGGGAGGGGGGGAGAAACAGACTGTTAAACTGGATCAAATTGGAAAGACAGTCATGCATGAGATCCTTAGCTAAACCAGTCAGGAGACAGGGATTTGCTTCTATTGATCTGCAGTAATAATGACTGGAGAAATGTCTCATTAAACGATGCACAATGATGGGTTTCAGACTAGGCAAATTTGAGCTGTGGAGATTAACAGGAAGAGACGCAAAAGCTAGGCCAGGATAGAAAAGATCAGAATGCTAAAGGGTAATATGGATCTATAAATACATTGCTAAAACATTCAAATCTAAAAAGAAAAATAATATATTAGAGTTTATTAAACTATGTTTGTGTGATCATCACACACAACATTAGGAGAGAGTGAGCACAAAGCAACAATAAAAACCTTGCTGTTAAGTAAGTAAAGCTCGCACTTTTTGTATTTCTTTAAAGAGGGTGAGTTGGCAAAGTATTTGCAAAGCTATTTAGTGATTTGTTCAACTGTGTTACCTATTAGTTATCTCCTGATTATTACTAATCAAATGTGCAGTCTGAAATTTGAAGAAAACTAAATTTTAACATACACAAGTAGCCGGCAGTGCAACAGTGTGAGTGTAAAATGGCCTGATGCAGGATGTCTGAAGAGGATTGCATGAAAAAGATGTGCAAGGGGTTTTAGAGGGAAACAGAAGGAAAGATTGCATACTACAGAGGGAGTGACTTATCGCTCTGAGCATGTAGATCAGTGTGTAAGAAGATATAAAATCAAGATTAGGAGAAAAAGACAAAAGTTGCAGAAGCAGTAGTGCAGATTACACAATCTTCAATCTTTGTAAAGATCTTCAGAACAGTCAGGTATTCAGTTTGCATAAACATCTCCCATAAAAGTCTCTACCTCTAACACCCCCTGGTTTCCATGGCATTCCCAAATACCTGAACATTTCATCTCCCAGTAGTTCCATAAAAAGAAATTGCTTATCCAGCAATCCAGGAGAGAGCCCATCTGCCTTGAGCTCCTTACAGACTGAGAAGCAACAGTGCCCACTGTGGAGACAGGAATTAAGTGGGGCTGGATTTGACCATTTCAATCACCAGCCTGAGAAAATGTGTTGCTGGACTGTTATTTGGATGCACTGTTCACTAACCTTTTGGTACGTATCTGGAGTCCCAGTCTTTCTCCCCCCATAAATTCCCACCCTCCTCTTCTTGACTGAGCAGCACCCCTGGGTACAGGTGCTGGTGCACAGGAACAAGCAGATCCCTTTCTCCATGCAAGCAAGAGCAAACCTCCGCACAGTAAGGGAACAAAAATTAAGGATGTTCTCTAAAACACAGGCTTGTTCCAAACAGTTGGAGATATATCTAATCCCTTCTTTTCTGAAGGAGAGGGAAACATTCCCTGGGAAGACCATAATTAGCTGGGATCTACCATCAGGAGAAATCCTGGGGATGTTAATCCAGTGCATCATTTCCACCTGCAATAACTGCTAAGACGGTAAATGCTGTGGGCAAGACAACACTTTGTCTCGACTTGCTAGCATGCACCAACACCGCAGGCAGCCCAGCCAGCTTCAGACTTTATCCTCCAAGGATTTAAACCACTCTGGAACACCAACAAGTCTGCTCCTTGCCCTTCTGGGTGCAGGGGAAGGCCTGAGCACAGCTCCACAGCCCCAAACTCAGATCAACCTGATGAGGGCCAGCCCTGCTGAGCTCCTCCACTGTGCACCCAATCCCCCGTTATGGGGAACATGAGGCTAGGTCCCATTCCCTAAACACAGGCCCCAGTGACACCCTCCCTGTTGCAAGGAGTACCAGATGTTCACCCTGGACTAGCAGTGTTTAGGTACTGTCAAAAATAGGTTAGAAACTGCTGTAAAATAGTTGATAGATGGTTAAGCATGTACTGTTAGTTTGGTTATTATATAGTAAAAGGGGTTAAAAGGGTAGTTATAAGCATAGCACACTTAAGCAAAGTGCAGCACCCCTCAAGCAAAAACAAGTCAGCCTGGACAGAACCATAATGGGCCAATAAAGCACCTTAAACCTTCATGCAAATGAAGGCTCCAAAAAGAAACCAATCCAAAGGGACAAAAAAACAGGATAAAAAGGGGATTCTGACCCACTGAATCTGTACTGCTCCATCTGGAACATCAGGGACATCGCTGCTGAAAAGACCCAGCACCGGTGCTGCAGCATCCTCAACAGGAATGCTCCTGCTCGGCCTGCAGGCCCCCATGCTTTAGGCCTTTCTTTTTCTTATCATAAAAGCAGAAATCACTTTAGTCTGGGAGCTTGCTCTCATTTTTATCAAGTACCGTGGTAGGGTGTTCCCAGGGTAGAGCCCATTCCACCCCCAGCTAACAGCAGGGCAGCCAGGGCTATCATCCAGCACCTTGCTAGGGACAGAGAGGCCAAGGCTGGGATGTGGGCCCAGGGCTGGACAGTGGTCCTGGTGTTACACCCCTGGGGCAGGGGCTTCAGGGGCTGGCATGGGGCCTGGTCCCTGGGGAAGCCCAGGGGAGCTGGGCAGAGCCAGCCCATCCCAGGTACTTCCTCAGGGTGGGCTGGCAGGTGTCACCCCAGAGCAAGGGAGCCCTGCAATTCTGGACCAGTAGCTGAGAGCCACAGCGATCATTCAAGAATCTCAAAATGCCACTGATCTGAGTCTGCCAACTCCATTGACTGCAGCAGCAGTCACTTGAATTTAGATGTATTGATTTTAAATTAATTGCAATGCTTTTAAACAGCCTAAGTATTATCTGCCCACAGCCATATGTGCTGACCCCCATGCTGGCACAGCCATGCTGTCAGAATCACAGCAACATGGTGGGTTGGGTGTTAAACCAGCTTTTTTATTTTATTTTGCTGAGGAAATTTCCTTCAGGCTGAGGGAAGTTTCCTTCCTCAGGAAGTTGTCTTTACTGAGAAGCCAGGCAGGTGCCAGAGCAAGGAGGGCACAGGCACACAGAGCTAAACCCGCACGCTGCCAGTGCAGGTGCATCCCGATGCCGAGAGAATTTATCACCTGTGAAGGACATCAGCCCTGGCATTCCCTGGCACGGTCCCAGACCTGCTTTCCTCTCCTTTCCTGCCCTAGCAGCGCAGTCCTTCCCTCCCCCTTGCACCAGCTCTGGCACGGTTTTGATCCTCTCCTGAGCTAATCCAGGTCCCCAGCACAGCAGAAAGCCATCCACCTTGTTGTGAAGGGAATGTTCTGCTACCTCAGCAAATTGAATTAGCTCAACACAACATCAGGTGAGCTCCAGGAAGAGGGGAAGTGAGGCAAAGAAAGGACCCCTTTGACCCAGTTGGTTTGAGCCTTCACTCTAACAGCTGCTATTGTTAACTAAATTTAGTTATGATACATCACTGTCCCTTAATAGAGGGAAACCTGGAGAGCAGGGCCCACTGCTCATGACATGTTTGAGTGTGATCTTGCACAACAGAGCAGGGACCTCTCTGTGCATTATAATAACATAAATACCAAGAGGTGGCCTTTAATTGTGAGCACATCTGGACTCCTAAAAGATTTGCAGAACAATTACATGCTTAAGCTGTAATGACAAACACTACATCAATGCAAAGCAGGCTAAGTCAGGACAAACATTAAACAAGGGATGTCATACAGGTTCATATGTTTATGCTCCCAAGATTAAAGATCTAAACTGGTTCATGAAAAGTACATTATTTTTCCAGTATTATTTACATGCACAAGCACAATGATTTGCCTTTTCTAAGGCTGAAAGGACTCAGTGGAGCTCAAAGAAAGGGATGTGCTAAAAAGAGAAAGTCTCTGTACCAAAACGGATATAAGAGAATTAATAATTTTAAAACAATAACTAAAACAATTATTTCTGAGAAGATTCTTCTGGCTAGGCTGGCGTGGGAGGTGTTTTGGTTTTTTTTTTTTGGTTGGTTTTTGGTTTTGTTTTTTGTCTTTTTAAAATTTATTTTCCAGCCAGGTTTTGGATTTCTACTAAAACACAAACCACAGAAAGACTACTCTCTGAAAAAAGGTTAATGTGCCCTTTCACAATAATGCACAGGTTAAGTAAAGACCATATCCTTCAACCTCCCTGGGCATTTGTGTTCTCAGTCCAGTGTACTGGGGAATAACCATCCTAAGAGCAATTTAAATTAGGTGCAGACACATGCAGTCTTCCATTGCTCTGCAAGCTGCAGAAGTTGAGCAGAGCGAAGAGCTACGCATACAGCAATATCTTGAAATGTTACAGCACTAGAATCTAGAAAGCATGGGACCAAAACACATTTGGCACTACGGTCAAGAGAGGCTCCCCCAGTAATGTCAAGGTACTTTAGATTAGGCCCAAGAACTAATCTGAAGAAAGAGACTCAGCCCAAACAGGACTACTAGGCAGTTTCATTTAGTGGAGATTCCACGTGCACAGAGTGCCCAGGTAGATCTACTCCAATGTCTGTATGCCAGTAAAAATAGTTCACTGCATTTTCACACAAATTTTCCAGATAAACGTAATACATATGAGGAATTGTTTATAAGTGTGTCTTTATAATACTAGTAAAACAAAACAGCTATAAATATTTTCTTTATGTAGCAACAAGTTAGCCTTTACTTGGTAGAATGGCTGTCTGCAAATGTTATAATTATTTTCTATGACTATGGTATCTCTATCATGCGGTTTTTGTTTCCTGTTGTCCTTATAGCACAAGAGTTCTATTATCATTACATTGCAAGGGTTCCATATTGCTAGACTTTCATACCTCATTGATGTTTCTTGTAGGCAATTCCTCTAGGCACTGACTCCAGTTCCCCCTCAACCAACCAATCCACTCTTTTATAACACTCTTCTTATTGGCTACAGGTGTTGCCTGTTAAAATCAGGCCTGCTTCTAATCCTTAACAATTGGCTCAGCTGCAACTCTTTAGGGGGTAAGATTACTTTCTATACTACCTTTATTTACTTATATGTTCTATCTCCCTACAGTTTCCTTTGCTTCAGTGTTTGCTATTTTATTGCATTAATGTAATTCTACAGATCAAAGCAACAACAACAAAAAATTCCGGGACAGTAACATAGAACAAAGAACATCAAGAAAAAATACTGGGCATAAGATGCAAGGAAGTGAAAGTTCATGGTCCACTAAATCCAGGTTGCAACCAGCAGAAGCCAATGTGAAATTACCTACATGTGCTCCAGAGTGGTTGGTAACTGAGAGGCAGACTGAAGAGCAGCTGGGCTTCCTGCTCCTGCTCATTTAGAGGATAGAATTTGCCTCTCCACAACCTTGGTAACAGGAGCATATTGGTGGGAGTGCAGGAGAGAGGAATCAGATAATGCCATGAGAATTAATCAAAACCCATTTGATTGCTCTCTTTTCCAAGTAAAAGCTACAAAGTCAGCTAGAAAACAGTTCCACATGCTAACATGAATCCCAATTATTGATTAATATACCACGCTCATCTTTATTTAAACAGGAAGTCAAATACCTATAAATGATACAGTATTCAAATGTACGCAGCAGAACTCTGAGCCTACCAGATTATGGTAACTCCTGAAAAGGTGCTGAGTCCTTGTAAATCCCTCATGAGCAGGGTGCTGCATGAGAAAGCCAGAAACTGCAGGGACTCAGATCTTCTCTGAGAGCAGAGGTAACTGGAGATCCTGAGCAGGTAATTATTACCAGGGTTAGTTTTGGCCTGGTTGGAGCAGTTAATAACAGTCTTAGCTGCGGCTGACTTCACCAACACCCTGCTCACCATTTGGCATTCTGGGTGTGCATCTTGAATCCTTTTGTGCCAGATTAATTCCAGCTGTCCCAAGCCATCTCCTCTGTGAAACTGCCTGATTCTTTGTGCACATGAGGAACTGTGGCTGGGTGGTGAGTGTTCTTACAGGGACTTTGGCCACAAACAGTTGGTCTCTGCCCCGGCTACTCATGACAGATGAAGGTTTCCTTGTTCCCAGGTGCTCTGTTCATCCACTGGAGAATGACGCCATGAAGGGTTCACTCAAACTTTTTAAGCTATTGAGGACAAATGTGTATGAAATAGATAAATGTTAGTGTGGGAATTCAACATGCCCAGGCAGCAGGAGATGGAAACTCAGGTTAGGCAGCAGAGCTGCTCACACAGTGGATGCATGGCCCTTATTTCTCTCACCTGTGCAGACAAGCAGCCCACAGGAGGTGCATGCCTGGGCTGAATTCACATGGACAGCCAACCCAACCCCACCACCCTGCACCTAAACCTTCATCATGCTCAAGCGAAGGAGGGTAAGAATGTCTGATTGTGGTGGACAAATGCCATACTGGATATAGAGCAAAAAATTAAAATATGAGCTGAATTTAAGTCTTGGAGGCAGACCTAACTTGAGCTCAACTGTGTCTATCACATTTGGAAAAAGGCCTTTAGGACCATTTATGAACCCCAGGGCAAAGAACAACTACCAGCATACATGTCTGTCATAACTAAGAATACAGTATCTTTAATGAAAAGAAAAAGACAGAAGAAAGCTAAAAGTTCTTGCTTTGGGAAAGAATATCTGAGAAATTATACTGTCCACACAAACCTAACTTTAGATGGCAACAAATATGAATTATTGGTTTTTTATTATCTTATGAAGAAAGAATGTTCAAAACAGATTTGAGTGTTCACCAACATGATATACTTACTTTCTGTTGTGCAGTCATCTTTGACAAGGAACCTAAAGCAGGCTCTAAGTTTTTATATTTCATAAACAGGCACAATAGTACATCAATGTAATTAAAGTAATTAAAATAGGAAAAAATATTCACTCAAACTCACTTTTTTCTAATTATTTGCAAAAAGGCAAAAAGTTTTTTGCAGAGACAGATTACATTTGATCAGGATTTTACATTCAATAAATAGCCTGGCTTCAAAAGCAATTCACAGTGAATCCTTAAACTATATATACAGTTGTGATCCACAGCTGTGTCAGTATGAATTACAAGAATTTGACCTTGTGATTCATTGGCGTAGTGGCCCAATGCTGTGCAGAAAAGTTGCACAAGAAGCTTTTTCTCCATCCATAATGATTATTGCAGATTTATGACCTGTGCTTCCACTATGCATAACTGGCTTACTGCTGTGCAGATTTCCACAGGGCCTGTGCAGAGCACAGGGAGGGGGGAGGGACCACATTCCCACACATCATAATTGCTAAATTAATAAGCATGATTCCCATCCCTCTCTCTTGAAATAAATGAACTGAAAAGAAAGAAGGTCTTACTTTTCAACTCCTGAGACTGAGTTCATATCATACCCTGCAGGAAAACTGCAACATGGCATGATAACCCTTGAAATTAGGAAGACAAGCTAGATCTGGAGTAAACTGAATGGCTACTTTTAAACCATGCAGTCACCCAGCTCAAACTTATATTTGCTTTCAACTCTCTTAGTTATACAGACACAAGTATCATGATCAAGAAACCAGCACATAAACTGTCCTCTCCAGTGTGCATAAGTGGCACACTCTCTATATTAGAAATGATCAAGTCCTGCTTATTTGCATTCATCTCCCATTACTCCACACCTTTTGGGAAAGATTATAACTAGATCAATTGTCAACTTTATTTAAAAGACATGTGATTCAAACATAATTGGTCATTCCTGGAAGTGACCACTGGATTGCCTCATATTTTGTGCAAGTAATTTCTTAGCTCCTACTTGGATGCAATCTCATAAACATGAGTAAATGATTAAGACTACTTGCTTCCCATGGAAAAAAAAATGCAGACTGTGCAAATTCAGCTGTGAACTCCCTCTTGAAAATTCCAAACATGTTACCATTAAAAATTACCCAGGCATTAATGGGCAAAATTTGACATTTTTTAAAAGCATGAGGACTTGCAGCATCACAAAATCTCTCTAAAACACCTATAAAAAACAATCAGAGTTTTGTCACTGACAATGACTAAGGATGCTGTCAAACTAGCAAATTATAAAATAGCAGGCTCTGTTTTGACAAAAAGTGTCATGAATCTCTAGATCATATTTTTCAAGGCAATCCTAAAAAAATATGTTTAAATGAAACGGAACATTCTGCCCCATAATTCTTGACAGCAGCATAGCATGTTTGGTTGATTGTCTTCAAAATCCAGATGATTAGCAACTTTATTTCTTTTTCCTTCAAAGTATAAAAAATTATGACCTAAGACGACCAAGCAGCTGTGAGAAACTGCAAAATATGTGGCAGTGGGACAAATGATTAGTCTTCAACTTGATCTCATAATTACATCATAATAGGTGACATGATTGGATAGGTTACAGCAATTAAAGTGATGAAAAGTGCACATTCATCCCCTATATGACTCTCATTAGAGTTACACCCAACTGCTGCTGTTGCAGTGAATGAGGCTGCTTATCTCTTAGCATCCAATTATCCCATAGACATTCCCTACCAGTGCTGGGAAGAGCCCTGCTATCACCCCCACTCAGACAAGACCTATGGTTAAGACAAAAAGTCCTGAAGCCTGCTGCGGTTTAGTTTTCTCTCCCGGAATTTATGGCCTGTTATTTCTTTTTCCATGTTCTTAAGGTCTAAGAATATTTATGGTCTCTCCCCACTGGGGATTCTTGCTACCAGTGTAATTACATGACACTATATGGTTCCAGCTCATCCATATGGGTGCAGGCAGTGACCTGTGCTAGTGCAAGTTAAACTGTTTCTTCTATCAGAAATTTCTTTGTTGTTGTTGTTTTGTTCTGTCTGATTCTTGCTTCATGTTTGCCTTAAAATACTGAGGAAGCATTCGGTCACGATATCCTCTTAGCTACTTGCTCAGAACTACTTGAAAAGTGGAAATGTTATTTTACTGACTCCTTCCCTCCTGGGCATTTTCACACCTGGAGAGGGATGCTTACATTAAGCAAGGAGGGAAGCTGCTAACATGAACTTCATCAGAACCCAAGCTGGCTCTGAGAGGGAGGGCACAGCCGCACAGGCAACTACAAATGGGTAGATTTTTTCTAATTCCAATGAGTAAATTGCAAAATTTTTCCAGACGAGTCCTGGAGGTCCGTCCATCTCCTCGTGGTTTAATGGTATGCAGACCTCAGTGGAAGCTGAAATGTCCGTGCTGCTCCATGGGCAAGGCCTTAGATTCCAATGATAAAAACAAACTGTTATTCTGTGTATGTAGAGTATTTTATGTGTCCATAAAATACTCTACATACACAGAATAATTCATGTATATCTCAAGGAATTTGCTAAACTTCCTAAGCCATGCCACAGCCTTGTGGCACCGTTTACTTTGCTGTAGTCTGATCAGTTTTAACAGAGAGGACTCCTCATGAAGTTTATACAAATGTTGCATCTAGACACATTTAATGATTTTATCTTATGTGTTTTATTTTCTGAATTTTTTATATAACCAACACATGCACTTCTGGCAGAACACAGTCCCTGAATACACAGAGATCGGCAACCACAGCATTTTGTTCTCAGCTTTATCCTGTAAATCCACTATACCATTTGCTTTTGCCCCAGTGAAAATGCAAAACTTGGCCCTTATATAAAGACCGCTAAAAGGCCTCTCAATCTGCAAACTATCCTTCTGCTAATGAAGAGATTAACATACCTCTCAATGTCTAGAATTGTTCTTGCTGTTTTGTAATTTGTAACCTCGGGTCCTCTCCACCTCATTGTGTTTTCAATTCCTCCCCCTTCTTCTATGCAAAGAAAAAGCTTTCAACTTACTAAGAGCAGGAACTTTCCTGTTAGCTGCACAAAAGCAAGACTGCCCCATTAAGACGAAACTTAAACCTCTTTGTATAAATTAAGTTTGCTTTCTATTATTTTTCCCCTAGAACCTGCACAGAACAACATGCTTTTGAAAGGAAGAATATATACAGTGTCAAGCTTGCAAGATAAGCTTAGGAGGGCTCTGCAGCGTGTTTTTCCCTCCTCCCCTGCCCCTTGCCCCAGAGAACTACCAGTTTAACATCACACGAGGAGCACAAGGACTCATCAGATGATTTACATCTGCTTAGAAGCAGCGCTTTCTCTGTGTGTTATATGCAATTATGCAACAGTATATTAAAAGTATAGGTCAAGAAAGTGAATCCATGAAGCTAGAGACTGTACAGGCCTACAAATGAAACCTGGGCATGTCCCCATACTGACCATCCACCTTATGAAGCGTTTTAAGCTGATTTTGTCCTGAGGTCCTCACTCGCTGTTTGTTCATCCTGGGGTCAAAGGTCTGGGGAGTAAAAACTCAACAGCTCATTTGCAGGTGGCCGCACAGTAAAGGGATCCATACAATGAAATGAGACACATTATCTAGCTGTGGGTGACTCAGTTAATACCATTTGCAACAAACACACGAAATACTCCTAACTCATAGCCTTGGAAAACTACCTGTAAAGGAAAGGCATATGTTCATGCTAAAAAGTAGCTATGTGTTTGGGTGAATCAGGTCTCTTCCAAATTAAGTCAGTGTTAGTGACCAAAATCAGTTGCAAAAAGCTGTCAGAAGTGGTTTGGCAGGGAGTTTTCCTGTTGTGAAGCTCCCACCGTGTGACAACATATTAGTCAGGTTCAATGTATGCCTTCTTTCTGAACTAATCTTTTGCCTCAACTCAAAGCACATGCCTTTAAAGTTATATTTATTTAAAAGCTGGTTTTAACTCTCCTCCTTACAAAGGGAAATTTGGAAAAGCACACATGAACCAGTTTAGCAAGGTGACAAGGGTTACACAAGTCCTCCTTGTGAATAACAACTTTGAGAGCTATAGACAATTTCATTCATCTTAATGATTATTTAATCTTGGAAGCTGACAGTAAGTTCTTTGCCTACAGCATATTGAAAACTGACAGAGAGAGGGCATAGTAATGAGAATTTAATAGCAAAATAAATAATACAGAAGCTACTTCACTGATTGCATTATTATTATCCTGCTGCAGTCAATAGGAAAGCTGTGCTCCCGACACAGGCGAGAGGAGCAGGGCTTCCCCCTGAGCACTACAGGTTTGCAGCAGGAAACACGTGGCCTTGGACAAGGGACCAGCCCGGGCTGAGCCCAGGGTGGTGAGATTGGAAAGGCAGCCTGCACGCTTTCCGTCCACCAGTGCTCTCCCCACTGGCCATGAGCGGAAAACAAATACCACTCCCAGATGTTTTACAGCCCCAGTCTCAAGGGCATGACTTATCGTTTCACTGCAAATCATTGAAATAAAAATGACTGTGAATTGAATCATTATCTCTCTGTCTCAGAGGGCACTGCCAAGCCTCCAGCGCCCAGCAGATGAAGAAAGCCTCCTTTCATGGTATCTGGCAACCTACCTTCCCCTTTGTTCTGAGCCTCTAGCGCTCTGTGACAGGCAAAAACTGTTTTGGCCTTCCAAGGCTCCTAACTTGCCTCTACCAATTACCAACTATCCAAGTTCTGTGGAGAGATCAGCACTAGTGACATTATCTGCAAGCTCCATGGCAAAGTGTTCTGCACATTAAATTGCCCAAGATCACCAATGCCAGTTTTTCACAGTAGTGCTTCCCTAAGGTTAGCTGGGATTGACCTGCAGGACTGTTCTGTCCATATTTATGATGACTCTTAACAAATAGAACTAGAACCTGGCACTATTACTGAGAATATATTCTAGATCTCAGCTGATGGAGTATAAATCAGTATAATTCCCAGTACCAACCCATGTGGGACTGACTGGTTTTGATTGCCTGCTGAGACTAATACAAAACAATGCATGTTCATATGTTGTTATATTGCTTTTCAACAGCTACCACTCTTTCAAAGATGATATATGTTTTGCAACATATGTGTTATCCTATCCATCTCTCTCCCTCATGTTTCCACTTATTCCATTGAGTCTTGTTTGTAGGTTTTGGACCAGAATTTGGTATTGGAAAAATTATTTTCTGTGACCACAATATTTTCACCACTTCTGAGGGATTTCTAAATCCAGTCTTGAAGCCTTTGCAGAGTTTGACTTTCTAGCCACTTTGTCTCCATAATCACCCTCATTTGTATGGATTTGCTCCTGACAATCTGTGAGACAAGTACAAGAGCAGGCCACTTTTATTCACATGGACATGCTGCTCCTCTTTAAAAGTCTCTCAGCCTTCAGAATCTCCAAGAGAGTGACCCATCCCAACCTCCTTCAACCAGAAGGATTTGGCATTTGTTGGCAAAATCCAGTGAGGATTAGTCTGGCCACCAAACTGCTGCACTAACAAACACTCTCTCTGCCTTATATCATCTCTAACATTTTAGTCTAGATTTCAAACTCTCCTTTGGAAAGAAGGGTAAGTCTCAAATACTAACAACGTGTGTTAAATACATATACCAAGAATATAATGTACTGGGTACATGGCAAAAAATATGCCTGATCACATATGGTGTCTGAAAAGTTAAAAAACAGACATTAACACTTACAAAACAAGAGCTCAATTAGAATAAAGGTTTACCAAACTCGACTTTTTCCAACATAATATAAAATCTAGCAATGTTGTCTCTGACATACAAGCTAATTCTGTACTTCATTTTAGCATAGCAGCACAGTGTTCTGTTCCTGACCTGCCAGCAGTGTGAATTCACCTGCCTCACAGCAACCCATCCCCAAAAAGTCTGTACAGAGTCAGATAGCCCACCTTCCATTCTCCAGGGTATTTCTAAAAGGCAAACCACTGGGGCCTGCTTAACATTTGGGTCTCCTGCAGCTGCTGGCACTGTGTTCCCTGCCGTGCATCTGCAAACCTCCCTGTGCCACAGGTTTCTTCAGAGCCGGACAGTCAAGCCGGACAGAGAGACAGATGCTCACATCATACTTTAGAAAACTCCTATTTAATTCCGCCCATAACTGTAACAGACAACGCTGGCACAGGCTAACCACACGGCTTGCAAACCCGCGTGGAGACGCTTCCTCAGCACCGGGAAGCCCCATCACGACCCCAGCTGTGCTGACCGGGCCACACGGGGCAAGCGGGAGCGTCCGGCCCCACTTGTGTCCTCCCCCGCACACACCCTCCGGCTTCCCCGCGCCCCTTCCCGCCGCGGCAGCGGGAGCGGCGCCTGGAGTCAGCCTGCGAACGGCAAAATAATCCTGTTTCCTCGAGAACATACTCGCATATACGAGCGCGTGTATATATGTGTGTGGGCACGTACGTGGCTCGCCAGCTTCGGGGGCTGGCAGGCGATGCCGGGGGCCGCAAGGCTTTGGGGAAACGCCGCGACCCCGGTGCAGCACCCGGAGCGGCGGTGGGCGGGAGAACGGCGCTCGGCGAGGGGAGGGGGCGGCGGGGCCGCGCCGGCCCCTCGGTCCACGGCAGGAGGAGGAGATACCCCGAGCGGCAGCCCAATGGGAATTGTGGCGCTTCCCCTTCTCCCGTTTCCTCTCTCCACCCCCAGCCCCAGGCCGGGGAGGCGGGAGGCGGCAGCGCTGCAGCCCGGCCACCGGCGGGGCACGGGGCCAGCGGCAGCCCCGCACGGCCCCTTCTCCGCCTCCGCAGAAACACCTGCGGGGGGAAGGATGCCGGGAGGCGGCCACCCCCCTCCGCGGGAGCGCGGGCTGGCTCCGGAGCCGCCCCAACCAGAAGGAGGAGGAAGAGAAGAGGAAGAGAAAGGAGCGGGAGGGAAGTGGGGAAGTTGTGCCTTGGCCGCCCCGCCGAGAGCCGGAGCCATGGGCCCGGCCGGGGGGGTGCGGGCCGCCCCCTCGCTGCTGCTCTCGCTGCTGCTCGGAGCCTCGGCCCCGCTCTGGCTGCGGGCGGAGACGCTGGGTGAGTGCGGGGCCGGGCGGGGAGGATCGCCGGGCGCGGCCCCGGGGAGCGGGGGGCGAGCGCAGGGCTGCGGCGGGCTGCCCCCGCCGGCCTCGCCTCCTGCTCTGCCCGAGCGTAGCCTGAGCTGCTCTCGGGGCTGTATATAGCTGACCTGGTTAATCCTCGCCGGGTTTATCCCTGTGTCTGAGTAGCTGCGAGATTAAAGCGGTAACCAGCCTTACGGTAAATGTATACTACGACTTTCTTGGTATTTTTTGATTAGGACTTTTTTTTTTTTCTTTTAAAATAAGTCAGATAAGCGGCGAAAAAGTCTCGGGAAAGTTGCGTGCCAGGGAGGCCACCTGGGCGCCCGGCTGCGGCCGCGCCTCCGCAGCCCCGGCGGGAGCCCCGGGCGCGGCGGGCGGCGCTGGGTCAGCGGCAGCTCCGCGTCTGCTCCGGCGGCGCTGGGTCGGCAGCCCGTCCCGCAGCCGCGAACGGGCAGCTCTGCTCTCCCACCGCCTCGGGGAGAAAGTGAAGTGCCCGTACTTGTGTCGGGACAAAGTTTCGTAGGGATCTCGAGGGGATGTTCCGAGCCTTTTTGTGGTAGTGCAGTTTGTTGCGAATAGAGTGTGCGTACCGTTCTCTTTGCACTGTGTTTCTAAGATTCCAGTGTAAATTACCAGTGCAGCTGACATCTCTGCCCGTGGACTTGCAGCCTCTTGGCTGTTGCAGTGCGTGGCCTGATGCATCCGTCTTAGAAGACTTCACTGGCAGCTACTGATAAAATAGCTAGTACTGGCAGCTAAGCATCATAATGAGCTTGACAGTGCATTCAGATAACTTAGAAATCCCGTACTAAGGTTCCGAGTTGGCTGCAAATTCCAGAACCCAGCGCTGTGCATTAGCTCTGTACTGGCATTGGCATTGATTGGCATTGTATACAGGCGTTGGCAGAAAGTACCTCGGTTGATTTATACCTGTTCTTCCCATAACCTCCTATTAACAGAGGTTTCTGATACGGCTCTCCACAAAAGGGAGAAGTTAGTATGAGTCGTGTTGCCACTTGCCAGTTTCTTGGTAGCTTTGCTGTTCTGTCCTCCGTGCGCTGGGATTCCAATTTGATATGTTCCAGGAAACATATGTAGCAAGGAAAAAAAGCCATTCTCTTAATCCCCTCTTTTCATCAGTGTGTTGAGGGGAGGGGTTTTTTGTTTGTTTTCTCTTTCGCCAATGCTTATTCTTCACTCAGTGGCACGGCGAAGAAGAAAGTCAAGTAATAGTAAGTCTGCTGGGATTTCAGGGGGTTTTTGTGCATACAGTAACACGGTAGTACGTATGAATGTCCCATCTTGTCCATATTCCCAAATTAGTTGGTAAAAGCACTTTTGTTTCATATGTTAAAAGTGTTTCTACTATCAAATCAACAGAATGGAAAGACAAGTACTATTCTGCCTGGTTCTCTTTGGACCAAACTCAGATTTACAAGATAATCTGTCCAGTGCCAAGAAAGCAGGAAAGATGTTGATTCCCCCCACACACTTCATTTCTCCACGGGTGGAAGTTCTTCTGTGTTTGTTTATTACTATTACCCTATAAATTAAGGGCTAAGTGTTCTAAAGTCACACCAGTGGAGAAAGGAGATAAGGATAAGTGGATACAAACTTCCTGTTACACAAGCTTCTTGACTTGATTTAGAAGTTGTAATGGAGCAGGAGAAGTGCCAGAGTGAATCAGGCTCGAGTTTCAGATAATTCTGTATCTCATCACCGCTGGTGTTTCCCACCAGCTGGTTCAAAGAAAGATGCACTGGTTTAAGTATATTCAATTTAAAATATCCATTTTTAAAAATGAAGCATTATATTTTTCTGACACCTCAAGAGCTGACTTTACCTTCCTCTTTTTCTTGAGGGGTGCTACAGAACAAGGATGAAAGGGCTGTTACTGCTTCTGTTCTTTTACTTTGGTTTCAAATTAAGGAAAGACCTCTTTTTTCACTGTGGCTTGGTTATTTCAGAGAATGACTTGTATCTGAGTGTGGCTGTGTAGAGTCCAGGTGTCAGCACTCTTTCTGTTCTTGAAAACATGTTAGATGTGTGTGTTGTCTGAGGCATCTATGAATGTGGAGTTTTGTTGTCCATAAAATGATGATAAGAGAGGCTGTGGATCAAGGGAAAGTATTTTAATTAAAAAAATATTTATAGGCTTAGTAGGTCTCACCTGGGAACAAACACTCCATCTATGACTGTCCATGAGTAACATATAGCTTTGGAATTTATAATAAAATGTGGTTCTTTTCTCTTTTTATTCTGCTGTACACCAATCTTTTGGGATTTCAGTTGCCAGTTCTTTACTGACAAGTAAAAAATATACGTTTTACCTTGTCTAGCAGCCATCCCATATCCTGGTATCTCTTCTAAAAATGTCCCCCAGCAGTTAAGGCAGAAGGGAGCCAAACTTGAACACATTATCTTTGCCTTTCACCGTTCCTTGTCTTTTCTTCTGGTGTTGTTGAGCAAGACCTTGACCCATGTAATTGTGAGCAGCAGAAATCAGAGTTTTGACTCATTTTCTATCACATTTCTGACCAGTAGGACTTAAAACTGACCCGAAGGTTGTTTGGTTGTAGGAAGGCATAAGAGGAACAGGGATTTTAATCTATTAAGTACAAGATTTAAGCCACTGCTCTTGCTGTACCTCATTTATTTTCACTTCAAATAAAACACAGCTATGAAAACTAGTTCATGTGGGATTTGCAGATCAGCATCCAGGAGCGAGCTTTGCTTGCTGTGTTCCTGGGTATGTTGACAGTGGTACCCAACGCCCAGTTGGAAGGATCGATGGGGAGCAGACTTTTATGTTTTGAGGAAAGGCTGTTATTCGATGTGACAACAGTGTATCCAGTAATTACCAGAGATTATGCCTGTTCTCAGGGGCTTGCACAAAACCCTTGCTGAGGAATACTGGTGTGATCATGCTAATCCACTTTGTATGCCCATTTCCAGCAGTTTGAAATGCAGATCGAGATGAGTCTTCCTTGTACCCAAACCCCCGCCCCCCGCTTCAGTTTCTGAATATAAGTGATTGGTAAATTTTCAGTTTGTTTGCGTTTTGTCCTTATGTCTGTTTCCTTCCTTGGCTCCCTCTCTCTTGCCTTGGGAATGCTGACTAGAATTGCTAAAGAGGGAGGCAACAGTTTTCCAGTTGCAGTTCATAAGCAATGCAAGTACCCACCACAAGAAAACTGCAATGTTTTCAGTCACACAGCCTTTGCTATAAATAGCTGTAAGCTCTTCATAAGTACTTCACTTTAGGTTATCAGGGGATGTATTTCAAACAAAATCAAAGACAGGGAGGGCAGCAGGAGTCTCTCTGACAATGCAGGGAGAAAAAGATGATTTGGGAAAATTGTTACCTGCATGGCTGTTAAGTCATTTTTCATGAAAATTATTTGTTGATTTGCATATGCAAAAATATATTCATTTATATTTATCACATATCAGTGTCACCTTTAGTCCACCTGAGTTACGTGGGTAGCACAGTAAAAATTATCTTGAAAAAATACCAATTTTGAGGACAGTCATACTACTGTATAGAGATGCCTGAGGTACCTTTTCAAAAGTATCTTAGATTCCAGGACTGGTATAGTTTTGAAAGCCCATCTGAGCTCTCACACCATGCTGAGAAGTGTGGTCCTGTGTGGTGGCAGGCACTGAAGTCCTCAGCACAGGCATCGCTGTAGTTTGGGGCTGGCTGTATCGGATCAGATGCTCTCCTGTGGCATGTACTCATCAACATATGGGTTTGCACCATCTGCTAAGAATAAAACAAGCCAGACAAAATCAAAATAAAATCCTTCTGACTGGGTTCAGTGGAATGGTGTTGGATCCCAACTAACTGCAATAAAAAGTATTAATAGCAATGCATAAGAATGAGCGCACAACTTCCCCAAAAGGTTTAATTAGTGTTACAACTGGGAGTGGGAAACTTCAAACTGGGACAAGCTAAAGAGATGCTTAAATAAAAAAAGGATAGTGGTTTGACTAGTTTTAAGAGTATACAGATACCTTCATTTTTGCTTTCAAAAGAAATTACAAATTATCTAATTAAACTGATTTTGGCCTGTGAAAATTGTGTGAGTGCTAAAGCCACAATTTTGAGGTTGGCTGTATGCTCGTACATAGAGAGAGGCTGCCAGTAGTTTTGGTTAGGATTCTTGATGCTGTATAATTAGGCCTGGGAGCTGAGTGTTTTGAGGAGAGGAAGCATTTTGGTCTTTCATTGCTTCTCTCCCTGGCTCTTCTTTTGACAGAGCCAGGACCTGCCTCTCAGCAGTTTCCTTCCAAGACATGAAGGCTTAGTTTGGTGGTGGTGGTACTTTCTCATCCCCTTTGAGTGAGATTTCCAGTCCCACTGGGACCATATTTGTGATTTCTGTTTCCCTGATGGGACGGGGCTGCTGTCTGATGGCAGCTCCATTCTGCTCCCCCACACAGGCACAAAGAAGGATGAGGGCACCCGAGCTGTGCAGCATTTGTCCATCTCCAAAGAGCTTCAGTGAAGGTGTTTTCCAGCCAACCATAACAGGGACAGGAGAATAAATGGGGAAAGCAGAGCAGGACAAGGCTAGAAACCCAGTCCCCAGGCCTCCTACAGGACCAGGGTGTTCATTTTTATATTTAGTATCATGCATTTCATCCTGAGCTACATCTGTAATTACGTTAGTGTTCATCAGGCATTTAGTTAAGCCCTAAAACATTGTTTCTTCCTTCAGTTGCTGCAGAAACCTCATATCCATCACAGTTTTATTCCATGATGTTTGAGTTTCTGGCATTTCCACCACAAATTGTTCAACAATATTGGATTTCAGTCCAATGCTTTGACATTAAAGTTGAAGTCATGTTGATGTCATCTTCCAGATGTTCCTGTCCACTGAATAAAAATTTTGTTTGTTTGTTTTATTTCAAATTACAAAAACACATGGGGAATTCTGGATGTGATCCCTCATGCTATACAAAGGCCTGTGTGTGTCCTGTCAGAAATCAAACAAAACTTTTCTTCATGGAGTAGCAGCAGAGACTTCAAAAAGCTGGAAACATAGGTGGATTTCTTCACCCACCCGAACAGAATGGCTTTGTTACGTGCCTGAGCCTTGTTGTTGCAGCTGCACTAACTGTGAAGAAAGGAGATGTGTGGCTTCTGCCTGAAATTCACTCGTGTTTTGCTCTGGTGCCACACCAGTTCTGTGTTGGTATGTTGTTTTGATCTTAATAGTCAGCAATGTCTCACTTGTAAAATGAACTCATAACAACAGCAACAACAAAAGTCCACACTTTGTCCTCCGGGTCTGCAAAAATCTATTTTAACTTGTAAAATAAATTCAGTTATCCTGTGGGTCTCCCTCTGCTGGGGTGTTTGAGCAGCGAGGTTCTTGGCTCACATTTGAGCTGTTGCCTTCCCTGTTGTGTCAGCTTCCTCCCAAAGGCAGGGCTTTGTATTAGCCCATGTTTCTTATGTCAGCATGCTGCAGGGGCATTGAAGTTCAATTCCTCTGAGCTACCAATGGCTTTTTGAGTGGTCATGTTAGCGTTTTCAAACCCAAGGAACTGGCACTTACTGATCTAGGATTTTAGCACAGACAGAAGAGATATGTTTAAACTCATGGTCTTGCTAATGCTTGTGTTTTGAAAATTAAGCCACTATTTTTTTAGATGAAACTTAGTTGCTGTGTTTTGTAGGTGGAAAGCAAACTAAAACTGTATCAAACTAAGCAGGTACACCGAGACATTCACTCTTGGGTTGAGTGAAAAACTGTTCAGATCTTTCTGCATATCCTGTTTCAAAAGTTGAGAATGTGATTGTTTAATACTACTGCTAATCAAAAACATCTGGTCAGAATGGAATTATGGAGTTACAGTATAAGTGGTGTACACAGGGTGGCAAAAAAATATACTCTGCTGTTTTCCACATCCTTAAGTAAATACCTTTTATGCAGTCTCATTGATGTGTCACAGAAAGCACAACAATGATTCTGTGGGTCACACGTGGTGCCACAACCAACACTGTAGTACTTAAGTAATGATGTAGCTGCTTTCCTTTCTTTCTTTTCTTTTTTTATTTTTAAATTTAAGACATTTTTCACAGCAACTATATGTAACCACAATGAATTGGGAAGATCACAAAAGCTTATGGAGCTTCTGCATGTACCATTTTATTTAGTACCTTGAGGATGAGTATCAAACAGGCTGGTTGTGGGACAAAAAGGCATTTCTTGCTTTCAGTGCATCAGGCAGGAGTAGGTCTTTGATTGATTCTTCATCTTAGTTCAGTAAAATTTTGCTTCCATTTCTACTGGAGTTGCAAAAAAACATTTGTTGTTAGTTTGCAGTAACCATGGAGGAAATAGTTTCTTAGACATTGGGTTCACTGGGTCAAAAGACATAATTTTTTTTTTTGTGCTGATAAATGACAATTATTGTTTCCATCACAAACCAGTTTGTTGTCTCTTGAGATATTTGTTGATTTACACCTTAGGGATAATGGAGTGTTTGTATAATTCACTTTGAGAAAAGTAGCATCCTTTCTCTGGTCCTTTCTTAGTAACAAATGACATATTCCACCTGGGTGTACAGGCATAAAAGGTGGATGTGTGATTTTTCAAGTAAGTCAGGACAAGTTTGATTTCTAGAAAAAAAGACCATCCTCCATCATTGATAACTGTCTGTCTTGCTCAACATGTATCACACTAACAAGGTAATTGCATATTGAAATGAGGGGAGTGTGTGGTTTCATTCTATCATGTTCAGCCATTTCCTCTTGCCCAAATTAAAACTGTTTTGAAATCTTGCCTTCCCACCTGCTACTGTAACTGGAACAGCTCTGCTTCAGCCTCTCCTTACCCTGGTGTCTCTGAATTTCCTGTCCCTGTGGGTTTGTCAGTCCTTAGCACTGCTGTGAATATTCCTATTCCTGTGCAACCCAATATTCGAGTCTGGCCTTGAGCTTGCAGCATATGTTTCCCACACAGTCCAAATTTGGTGCAATATACTGTAAGTTAATCTCCAGTAAAGCATAGCGCAGAGAAAAACCTGGGAAGAAAACAGATGGAGAAAGTAGAGCAAACAATTTGCATACATATGATATGACTCTTAGTTAAGATTAGCATTTCCTACTTTGCCTGAAAAGCCCTTAATAAAAATCCAAAATTCCAACTTCATGTTTGCCTCAAGTCAGCAGAACTGGAGGAGATGCCCTGATGGCAAAATGTCCCCCCAGCCTAGGGACTGCCCAGCACAGGGTGGAAGGAGCTCCATCTCCTGCTCCAGCCCTTTGTTGTTGGCACATTTCTGGGATGCTGTGGGCAGAAGGGCAGGGAAGAAACTGCTGCCTGTGGGATATTTGCTCCTCATAGCCTTCATAGCTCTGAACCATCACCAGGGTCCTGAGTTACTCTGCACGAGTGGCTGATGGAGAACCGTGGCCATCCATTTATTTATAGTCCTTCACAATTCTTTCGGAACATGCAGCTACAAGAAGTGCTTGGCAGTGGACTCGGTGCCTTCTCTGCACTTGAGGTGTGTAATATGGATGTGTATCTCATAGTAATCATTTATTTATTTAGAAAACAAAAAATCAGTTTTCCTTTTGCAAAAATGGAACTCTAAGATTCCTCTGAAATTTCCATACATGTGTAGCTCCATTCTCCTATCTGTTCACACCTGAACAACAATAAGATGTTGAGGTGGTCAGTCACAGCAATATGCCACCTTCATAAAAGGAAAGCATTGAAAAATACTTAAATGAAGCCATGCAATAAATAAATAAATTACAAATCTCTTTTGTTTCAGCAGTTAAAAAGGCATAGAAGTTTTCTCACACCCACAAGCTCAAGAGTGCTGTATTTAGAGTGCTAAAAAGCAAATTCCAGCACTGAAGCTCGCTTCTCTGGCGGGCTACATTTGGGTATAGTGCCTAAGTCCTGGAAGCAGTGACTAAAACATGCTTATTTTTGACATGTGCTCTGGTACTGTCTGTCTTTCACAGATTGCAGTGGAACCAGATCGTGATTCACATTTGTGTTAGTGTAAGAAAGACTTTACTACTTGTTCAGGTTTCAAACCTGCATGCTGAGTGTAAAGTTCTGGCTTGGTGGATGTGTCTTCATGTTGATAGAAGAAGTTGCTTATAAGGAGATATCTGCTTTCTTTTGACCTTTTAGCAGCTAAATAAATAAAGTCTCGGATCTTGGTATGTATTTGTCTTTGAGAACTTCTGCAAAGGTGAAAGGTTGCTGGGGTAGTAAAGGCTGACCAGGTCAGTTGTAGCAATCCTGCAAAGTCACTGCCATGTAGCTGAAAGCATTTCCCTGGCTGCTCCCAGGTGGCTGTGCTGCAATGGCTAAAAAACTCAGACTTTGAAAAATGGTCGTATGGATGTAAGCTACATTGCTAGATAAGAGTTCAAAAGGGTTGTCAAGGTTTTTTTTTCTTTACCTGATGATGGCAATCCAACTGGTTACCAAAATAACTTTTCATAGTTTGAGGCAGAGCATCTCGTGAGGCTGGCTGCAGGGGACATCCTGAGGAAAGCCAGTTCCCAGCTGAGCCTGAATGGCTGTGGGGGTGACTGGGCACGTGGTGGGAATCTGTGATTTATGGAACCGCCGCAGAACCAATTGGAGGTCATTTGCTTCTTTCTCATTTCTGCTTTAAGAGGGACATTACAGTAAATAATGTCTGTGAAGAGGAGGGAAAAACATGCTGTGGTTTGTTTGGCCTCCTTCTCCTTTTGCATCCCTTTGAAGTTGGTAAGTAAATAATTTGGGCAATAAAATCAGCACTCCACAGTGTTCCTTTGTTTCTTCTGCTGCTCTACCTTCCCTTCCTGCTCTTAGTCCTCCTGCCAGCCACCACTTGGTTAGCTTGGGCAGCAAAATAAGTGTCCTCAGGAACTGCTGCAGCACAGAGGATAAAGTGTTTCTTGACTTCTTAATGGAGTTAAATTAAAATGCAACTCAAAATATTTATGTGCTATTTGTTTTTCCTTTTGCAATAGGGCATACTGTGATGTGGGAGACTTTTTCCCTTAAAAATATATTAATATTAATTTAAGGCCATGGAGGATGACAGTCACTTTGGGGGTTTTTTCATTATAGACTTGCCTTAAATTTTAGTGGCTTCTTTCATTATTTTAAAGTAGTTTTTTCTGCATCCGCAAAATATTGTAAAGAACATAAAGCTGGACTTCCAAAAAATCCTCCTGTGGATTTATATACTTTTGAAGCAGGGCTCAGCCAGTTGCTTGGCTGGTGTAAATGGCATCTGCCCTGAATCCAGGGGTTTGTGAAGTTCCCAAATGTGTGGCCATTTCTCCCTCTACCTTCCCTATGGTGCCTGTGGCTCTGAGCCCAGCACTGCTGGGAAGGAGGAGTGGGGGTTCTCACCTGCCCAACAATGCATCAGGGCTGTGGTGTTGCCCTTTGTTTGAGGGCAACAGGAAAAGTACTCACTGTCAGGAAAAGCACAAAGCTCTGACATCTCACCATTCTCTGTGGAAGTGAAGGGTTTAGGTCCTGGTTTTGTGGAGGTGTCTCTTCTGTTGTAATGGCTCAGTAAAGAGCTGATGCTCTTGACCCAGGTTTGGCAGTGGAGAGGTTAGACATGAAGCACTTAACTCTGCTTTTTACTCCACCTCACTGCTTTTTTTTCTCTTTTCTCCTATCCCACATGAGCAGAGAGGGCACAGGTTTGACTGGAAGGAGTTGATTTCCTTCTTGGGTACTTATCTGTTCTTATGCATAACTCAAATCTCATTTCAAGATGCAAAACTCCTTGACTCAGTTATTATTGTAACTTTTAATAAGCTGGAGTTATTACTTCAGTCAAAGCAATGTGGAAGATGGGACAAATCTCTTTTCTCCTTGTGGAGCTTCTCATCAGAGCTCTCAGAGCCATAGTTTTGACTCCATGGCATTCTGCTCCCTTTGACTGTGCCCATTTGCTGCAGTGGCTCTTCAGAAAATGCTGATTTTTTGGGGCTGGATTCAGAGTTTAGGTGTTCAAACGCAGTTTTCTGCTCTCCTCTCAAACGAAGGCGTGGAAAAGGGAGAAGGACAGGCCATGAGCTCCCAACAGCTCTCTTCCCTGTCTCCATGTGGAGTAGAGGAACCTGCCTTCTCCCAAGCACCACCATGAAGGTGACCTTCAAAGGATGTCAAACTGGGTGAGAGGAGGGTGGAAGGGAAATAAAGTTACTTTGGGGGTCTTCATCCCAGTGGAAAGAGTGGGCAGCCAAGGGACACCAGGCAGCAGCAGTCTGTAAGCAGGGAGAGCAAGTGGGAAAAGCTGGGGCCCCATGGGGCTCCTGCGATGGAATGGAAGAGGGCCGGGAGCCGCGGGCTGGGTGCGTGATCACGCCTAGGTATAACATGTATTTAGCACTGGAGTGAGTCCAAGGCTGCTATGAGTTGCTGCATGAGGGTGAATCAGAGGGATGAAAAAGGCAGCTGTTTGCTGCCAGGATATTGTAGCAGTGCTTTTGAAAATGCTTTGATATCATACACTGTAACTGTTTTGTGGTTGGCCGAATCAACATGTTTCTGAAAGGTGCAGCACATGGAAACTTCGTAGAGCACTTATTTGAAAAACTGTAGCCTTTTGCCTGTCTCAGAAGGGAATGTGCTGAGTGGTTGCATGAAGGCACTGTGTGCATCCACATGTGTGTGCAGCCAAGGGGTGGAAAAGGAAAAGCCCAGGGAGCAGGGGAGTGAGACACTATGGCTTGGACTGTGTGCTGGGCCTAGGAAGGGATGGCAGGAGAGGGTCAGTCCAGTCACGTGGTTCTGGGTGACAGGAGGGTGCCTGCAGGAACCCAGTACCTGTCAGGGGCTGTGTCCCAGGCAGCTCACAGACTGGGGCCAGAGCTTGTTTGTGGGCACTGATTTCATCACCTCTGTTCTTCCTGGGCAGGTTGGATGCTGGAGCGGCCCTCCTGCCTGTGGGCCAGCAGCCATGGCCAGACCCAGCCCAGACACAGATGCTTCACCTTGTCCCACATGCATCCATTACATGTGTGTCTGAGTGTGGGGATACCTGCCAGCCCTTGGTGTCTCCTCTTGCCCTCTCCACAGCCACATGTGCTGGTGTCTTCTGTTGGGGTCCCAGGTTTGGGGTTACAGACATGCCCTGCTCTTGGCGAGCACCCTGTGAGAGAGGGTAAGGTGTGAGTGGTGTGCCTGCTGCTGTGGCAGAAGGTGCCAGCTGTGATTCTTTCTTCCTGGGGAGTTGTTTCCATCGTCTGCCGTGGGAGATTATTTTTATCTCTGGTAAACAGCCTTAATTCCAGTGCTGTGTGATCCCTGGTACAACCTGCAGCTAGGCCAGCGGGTGGTCGCCCACGGCTCAGAGATCATGATCTTGGTCTGGATTCAAGTGCTGATGGGAACCTGTTCTACAAAGCATGTTTGATGTGTTTTCAATAACCCCTGGTGCTGGGGAGACATTTTATTAAATCTGAGTAGGTTTACATTCTCTGGTTTTTTAGTACCTTGTGTCAAATGTGTTGCTTTGCTTCTGTCCAGTGAGAAGTGATGAAACCTGGATGTCTGAGGCAAGGCTGACAGCTTCTTGCCAAATGGGGTGATAGAAAACAGTTCTCAGAAGTAATGATAAGTGAAAATTTAGTGTCAGCAAGAAAGTCTGTGTCAAACTGACTGGTTAAATAAACATATTTCCATCCAGAAGAGCTGTGCCTATAGAAAAGAGTGTGACATTAGGTGTTTAAGGCATAGTTTTCATAAGGACAAGAAGTTGTGTTTTCAGCTCACTGTATTTTAAGTTTGGCCAACATATTTCTACTGAAAATCAAAATTTCCTGTGTAAAATAATAAGAGCAAAACTAATGGCAGTATTTTTCACATTTTACATTTGATAATGTGATTAGGGATATGCTTGAATTCCTTACAACTTGACTCCTTTTCTGAGCCCTTGTTATAGAGTGATATTATTTGTGAGTTTTTAACTAATATTTAGTCATTAATTTGCTCTTTGACTTGTCAGATCCTGAGCTTTATTCTACCTTCCCTCTGTACCTTCTGACACCTTCTATTGGGTGTGTTTTCCAGCAAATTTCCGTGTACCAGAGCAAAGAAAAATCTTAATCTTGCTGAGAAACTCAGAATTCAGAGCTACAGTCAGCTTTCTCTGTAAGTAGCAGTAGTTACTAGGACTTGGTCTGACTTTTTGGACATTACTTTGGTTCTTGTGGCAAGCAAGCTTTTATCATTAGCTTTTGCTTCATGGCAGGCAGGCAGAACTGAGGCAGCAAGGGATGTTATAGGTGCAGGCTGATAGGCTGATGCTGAGCCTTCCACTTCTGCGCTTTGGAGTGTTTGGATGGCCATGCTCCACCAGTGAAAAGTCAGAAAATAGCATTGATGCTTTCTTAGCTCAAAAGATGTTCTGGTGTTAATGCTCTCTCTCAAAGACAGATTTAACAAAAAAAAAAAAAAAAAGAGTTTCCCTGGGAACAAGACCTTGTATAACCTCAACAGAGGAGGACGGCAAGCCGAGGTCTCTCATGCATGGCTTTGCCTGTACACTTCCTGCAGAAATACAAGGCTCTGTGACCTGGACAGTTGTCAGGGTCTTGTCATGATAGCCAGGTCTTTGCAGTTTTTGAGCAGCATTTTGCACCACAGTAGATCCTTGGCATTGTACAAAGGTGACAGAGGCCAGAACATAGCCCAGTAAGATGAAGTCTGTGACTTTCCATTTTAAGGAGTTCATCCCCATGTGATTCCGTAACTTTACCGCTGTTTTTCCCTTTCTTCCCTAATAAGGATATGTTGCAAACAAAGCTCAATATTGTAATTTCTTTATTCCAGCTAAAATAAATTCTCACAGTTAGAAACATGCCGTTTAAATTAAAGGCCATGGGCAGTTCTTTTTATACTGTACAGCAGTTGGCTACACAGGCATCAAGGTTGTCCTGTGTCCTGCTGGAAGTGACCTTGGTGGACCCCTCTCTCTTCAGAAAGCTGACAGCTCATCTACCATATTGTTCTTTATATCTTCAGTCATTTGCCAAAAGTTTCCATTAAAAGGTGATTTGCTCATGAAGCCAGCTTGCCTTTCATCTTGATTTTTTTCGTAGGCATCCTAAAGTCAACAGTGCTTGGTTAAAAACCCTGAACAGCAGATGCTTTTCAAAGCATGTGAAAAAGGAGATCTGAAAAAAACCATATTGAATATGTTTTATGGTGATATGATTTTGGATCTATACCTCCTATTCACCTCTATTTCCAGCATGAACCTATGACAAAAATAAATACTAGGCAACAAAGCTAGTAGTAATGCCAAAGCTTCAAAATAAATGTGATTGCTTGTGAAAGAGCAGTTGAGTGAGTTGGATGAAATGGCAGTGTAATTATATGGTAGCAAGTCAAAGTTTGATAGCTTGGAGCTTATCTTAGCACAGCATGCCACTTCCCCCCCCCTTCTTGGTATGGCAACACTTCTTTTTCAACACTTCATTCCTAGTTTTTCCTTTTTAAAAAATCCTATCAAACCTTAAGTTTGTTGTTTCTAATGATTTTGGAAGGAAATTCAGATGGTAATTAAAATGGCACAGACCAAAACCATTTAACCAAAATATCCCCAAAAGGAAAATTTTGAGTAGTTAATGTGAACATTATGAATTCCCATCTCCTGCAGGATTCTTTATTTTGTTAACACTTCTTGGATTAGCTTCAGTTTTGCCAAGATAAAGGATAACAGAATGCAAGACTCCTATATAATGTGTGCCTGTGCCCTAAATGACCTGAAACTGAGGACTGCCTGTATGTGTGTGTACATGACACTAGTCCACTGCCACAAATATTTCCATTATTTGGAAAATTGGGCAGAACAAAATAGCTTAAGCTTTAGAATACAAATTTTAAGTTACTAGTATGCTTTTAAATAGTACAGTAAAAATTGCTTCCTTTAGTAGTCAAGGTCTCTTATCTGATACCTGCTTCCTTCCCCCTCTATGGATGCTTCCTGTTTTCCATGTCAGTCCACACATCCCCCTATGTATTTCCATGTGCCTTTTCCTGTTGTCCTCTGATCTGCTGCAGCTGCTCCTCAGATGCCTCTCCACCAAGGAAAGGTTCCAGGGCTGAGCTGGCTCCTTACATTGCCATGAAGACACACTTTGAGGGCCCCCACCCTCACCTCTTGAGCAAAGAGGCAGCAGCTTGTGCTTTTCTGGGAATGCTGCTCCAAAGTAGCCTGTGTACCACTGACAGTGCACACCCCACTTTGGAAGTCCCTCTTATGCCTTCACCCTGTGCTGTTAGTATTGTGCAAGTGGCACAAGAAAAACAGCAGGAAAATAAGATGTGTCAGGTGTGTGATAGTAGGCAGTTAAGTCATGTCTCTGCTTTCATGTGTGACTCAGTTGCCCTCTCTGAGATGACTATTGCTGTGGAAATAAAATGCTGACTCATAACTGGGAGAAAATTACTTAAGGAAAGATCCCGCTCTTTACATGTGGAATTGTGTCTTCAGGGATTTATTAGGGTTTGGCTACAAAGCAGAAAGCCAGAGAGACACTGTCTGTATCTTACTGTCAAATACACCCCAGTTCATGGGGGTTTCCAACCCTTCTTTCTACTGCTTTACAAGAGAAATGTGACTAAATTTATTTCAGCTACCTATGTTCCAACAACAGCAGAAGTGAGGTGGAGTATTACAAAATACTTATTTAAAAGGGAAAAGTGCATGAGACATGATTATGTCAGTAGGCAGTATTTTCTTACATTTTTTTTAAATTGGCAGTATTTTCTTACATTTTTTTTAAATTGAGGAATGCATTCTGTTTCTCTTCCTTTCTCCAGGGGATGGATGTGGGCACACGGTGATGTATCAGGACAGTGGGACACTGGCATCCAAGAACTATCCTGGGACCTACCCAAACTACACTCTTTGTGAGAAGAAAATCCAGGTGCCTCCAGGAAAACGCCTGATCTTGAAAATCGGAGACCTGGATATTGAATCACAGAAATGCGAGTCCAGCTACCTTACCATCCAGAGCTCTTCAACACTGCATGGTATGTGAGAGACAAGGCCATGGTCAGTGAATGAACTGGTGAAAGTAAGAGTAAAAAGCAGCTTAGCAAAATGCAAGAAATGTCAGCCTTTGTGCTCTCCTCCTCCTTTCTGTATTCAGGTGTTTCATTCTCTGTGTGGGAAGCCACTGTCCCACCATGTGTAGTTCTGCCAAGGCTGAGGGTGCTGCTGTGCTGGTCTGCTGGGGCTCGGGCACAGCACTCCTGATGGCTCTGCCTTCACACCTGCAGAGCTGGACCATCACAGTTTCATACAGCAAGTCTGTAGATCTGTAACAGCCCTGCTCCCTTCTTGAGCAGGGGAAGAGCTTCCTCACAAACTAGACATAGATGAGAAATTGGAGTTAGTGATCCTGTGTGTCTCTATTCCTAGGCAGCCCATGGCTCAGAGAAGAGATAACCTTTACTATTGCTAGCTGTCAGCCACCTTACTAATGTACAGGCTTTAATACTTGCAGATATTAAGTGCATACAGCCAGACTGCGCTCATGTAAGAGATTTGCACAGGAAGATAAGCAAATAATCTGCTACAGCTGTGCACGTAAAACAATCATAATGGCAACAAGATTCTCCCCAGGGAGAACATGAGGCCTTCCTCAAAATGGTTTTCCCAACCAGTTGTCACAGAAACTTTTGATCTGCACTTTCTAGAAGAGTCAAACTGATTTTCAAGTCGTGCACCCTTTTTCAGAAATCCAGTTTAAATTCAAAGCTGCAAGGAGTTATGCAATGTAGGAATAAACTCATGAATTGACAGTTCATAAAATTTTGCCTGCTGGGAGTGGGCTGTGTAGCCCTTCAGTCAGCTGAGGCTAAATGTACTGTCCTGGGCTTAACAAGCAGAATGGATTCAAGGGAAAAATGTGATGAAGAAATGAGCTGCACAGAGCCTCTGCACATTTTCCACCTCACTGCTTGGCTCAGAAAAGTATGTGGTTCTCCAAAGATGAGATCTCATAGGGTATCTTAGTAGTAAGGAGGGTTGATTGCCTTTCATTTATCAGTATGATGGCCTTATCACTCATCTGGTAAGAGAAGATCAAGTGAGGTATTAAAGGCTTGCTCACAAAGGAAGGTAAAGGTAATTATTGTTCTCATGGGGGAGGTATTACATTTTGAAACAACCTTCAGTAAGAGTGGGCAGTGACATGCTGATATCTGAGCCTGCACAGAGCTTGATTTGAGGCATAAGGAGCATCTCTGTTCATGTCTGCTGGAATTCTTCATGTTATTTATTTCTTTCTTCACTGAGAAGTGAGAAGGGGTGAGGCACTGGAACAGGT
Organism: Zonotrichia leucophrys gambelii; assembly: GCF_028769735.1. Lineage (NCBI taxonomy): Eukaryota > Metazoa > Chordata > Aves > Passeriformes > Passerellidae > Zonotrichia > Zonotrichia leucophrys. The sequence goes on from NC_088172.1 coordinate 41,783,093, forward strand.
TGCCCAGAGAAGTTGTGGAGCTCCATCCCTGGAAGTGTTCAAGGCCAGGTTGGATGGGGACCTGACCAACCTAATCTAGTGGAAGGTCCCTGCCCATGCTAGGGATGGTTGGAATTAGATGCTCTTTAAGATCCCTTACAACCCAAGCCATAGTTCTATAGTTTTGTGATCTGTTTTGTAACTAAGTAATGAGTTGTGCTCACCTGAAGCAGTCTGTTTGTACTTGGCAGTAAGAAATAGGTGGTTATTATTGCATTAGCATATCTCTGAATAATTTTTATCGATACTCTCTTGACATTTCTAATCTAAATCTTCTCGGAAACAGGGATAAATCAACATATTGTTTTTTTGAAGTGAAAAATGAAGCTTGGATGTTGATTGAAATTCTGGCTCCTTACAGATCAGCCTGAAGGCATCTTCACATCATTTATACTGCAGTTATTCAGCCTATAAGCACAGAATGGCTGTGTATTATGCAACCAAGTCCACATAATTAATTTTTTTAAAGTATTCCCACACCCATTTTTAGATCTGATTAGTAACGTCTGATGCATGTGGACTGTAATTTGCATTCTCAGTAGTGAACTGCACAATTAGCAGATTTTGGTCCTATCTGATTAAACCAGTTTTACAGTTTAGGCAGACTTACCATCTGTAATGGTTTTTGTGGTCTGCAGCTCACTGTAGGCTTTCCCACCAGCATACCTACAGAGTGTCTGTTATATGTTCAGGCAAACCCATGCAGAATGGATGTGGAAATAGTCCTATAGGCATACATTCATTATATTGCTTATGTTTTAAAAGACATGTGAATTCTTAGATGAGATTAGAGCTTCTCTAAGTAATTTTTTCCAACAGTCTTGCTATAGCTTTGGGTTTCAATATGCATTTATTCAAGTGAAAGAAGCCCTGTGAACAAGCACTGCTACATCCATTCAGTCTGTTAAGTGTCCTTTTAGACAGCTGTTTCTGAACTCAGATCTCCTCTTTGCAACCCTTCTCTCTTCATGAACATCCACAGGCAGGTCAACATCTTCCCTCTGGCTGAGGAGATACTGACCTTAGACATCAAAATTCTTTCTTGGGATGATGGAGTCTTGAAAATATTTTGCAAGCGCTGAAAACATCTGAGCAATTAAAAACTAATCTTGGTGTGTTTTCTGTCTTTGACCTGGGTTTAAAAAGGAACACCTAAAAAATGAGGTATGAAAGATGACAATGGAAATGCTGCTCATGTTTCAAATTAGTCTGAGCAGCCTTTGCTCTTTATTTGGGAGGTTTGCAATTACAAGACAAGAAGGTCCAAAGGGAAATATGTTTTAAATATCATGCTGATTTCTTCAGCTCTCCAGAAAACAACAGCATGAATGTCAGTATGAATAAAAACATCTGTTGAGGAGTATATCTAAAGCTTGGAAAATTGGTCAGAGGCAAAATACTAGATTATGTGTACAAATATAAAATTAGTGTGAAGAAGGCTCCAGATGATAAAGTATTGTTTTCCTTTCAGATTTCTTCCAGTCTTTACATATAACTGTGATTCATTCATCATTATAACCATCTGCAGGGATTCTTGCAATACAGCAAGGAGTAACTCAATTTGTCTTTGGGGTATTTATGTTCCATGCAGCAAAGGGAATCTGTTAAATACAAATGAAGGGATTAATTGATTTATGTTAGCAGGAATATTGATGCTATTTCAGTAAGGTGGTGACTACAGATTAGAGCACCTACCTGCAGATTTTATAGAAGTTCTGGACATTCCTTGAATTCTGCAGACGGATAGAAGAGTATGATTCATTCCTAGAAAAGCATGCAGTGGTTCTGTGTGCTGATCTACTGAAGCCTTTCTCAGTCCCAACTAAAATACAAATGTGACACTACAGTTCTCACCTTTGGTACTTCTCAACTTTGATGGACCTGTGAAAGCAGCTATTGAATTTATATTTCTCCAATATTGCAATTAAAAGATGATAGTTAAATAATTTTAATGGAGCTCTGAAACTGGAGTCATACAGGGTCTTGACAGTATATCTCTGAGTTATTACTCTGCAAATTATTTTCTTTAGTGTTCACTGGAGAAAGGAACCTGTAGCAAGCCTTTTCTTTCAAGCTGTTAGCTCTGTGTTCAGACGTAGCTGTGAAAATATTAATCATCAGTCAGCAAAGGGAGTCTAACACCCGTTTTGGTGAAACTGAGTCACCTTTGTCTGACAAACATTTAAATATTAGCACAGCTTTGCACAGGTTGTCTCTATGAGAAATAAATAGATGATCGTGGTTTGTTTCAAAGGCACAGTTTTTGACTGGATTAAAATATGGTGTTTTTTGTCCCACAGAAAATTAATATGAGCATAATCTCACAGTGCAGACAAGGTGCAGCCTTCACCGAAATGCTTTTCTTCTCGAGTTAATTGCATTATCTGAGCATATTAAAAATACTGAGCTCTGAAGTAGAGCTTCTGATTTTTTAATTAGTTAAAGGGATATGTGAAAACAAGATTAACCATGTCAGCCCTGTAGTTCTCAAGAACAAAATTTGCACTACTTATGAAGGTGGATCATAGATGTTTTAAAAGTTTGACAGGAACTGCTTTTAGTCTGCTTCTTTTAATGTCTCTATCAAATTTCTGTACCTCTTTTGACCCCTTTTTCTGCTTTTTTCTGTCTCTTCCCCATCTAATGGCTTGGTATTTTTTCCCTTAATTTTGTGAGATGATCATCAGTCTTGACTGGAGAGAAAGCCAAAAGAAGAGATAAGTGCCTACTTACTTCCTCATTCACTTGCAGTCAGTAGGAGGTTGATGTGTTCCTCTGGGGTGGATGTCAGAGCTGCTGAGTGACTAGTAATAATTTGGAGAGTTAGTGCAGTTGACTTGTTCTTGCATAATTTACAGCTGGTAACTAACGTGAAATAGAGAATTTACTGAAAATGCTTTCTTCTCCCCACACCCCATTACTAAAGGTACAGAGTGCCTTTGGATGCCTCCTGCCTGTCATTATGGCTTGAGGGGATTCACCAAACCAGTTGCTCCTTATTATGTATTGAAATAAATATCTTGCTTGAATAAAGGGTGTGTCCAGATTTCTTTTTCATTCCTCAAAGGAAACTTGTTATTACTGTATTGTTTCTGGAATTTCAGGAAACCCAGAGAAATGCCCAGACAAGTTCTTGCTGAAGATCAAGTTGAGCAGTTTCTTAACAGCCAAAACACTTTTAACAGATGGGTTTCACCTGAGTGGTTGCAGTATCCTGAGTTTTCAGCTTTGGAAGGATTGATGCAAGAAAGAATGTCAGCATTTTTTTAATCAAACGCACCGTTTTTCCTGTTAGCTGCATACAGTGTGTTAACCTCTGTTTTTTTTTGTTAAAGTACAGTTTTTCACTTGTGATTCCTAGTTGTTGCTGTGTATCTGTGTTTGGATTTGGCTAAAACCACAACCATGTTAAAAGAGGCAATCTCACCTGAGGTCAAGCAGGCAGACCAGCCTGTGCAGGTGGTGCAGATGCTCCATTTTAAAGTTGTGATTACTTCCTCAACCTAACTCGGATGCCTTTTTCTTTCCTTTGTTGCAGTCTTTGGCAACTCTTTGGAAACATTAACCGAAAGTTGTGTTTGTTTTTTGCTGAAACAAGAAATACTCACCACTCAGCCTGAGGTCAGACTGTGTTGCAGAGGGTTAAATGTTGAATAACCAGGCTGTCTCATCCTGACTGCTCTGTCATCTTGTATCTACAGTGTTAAATTGCAAGGAAGGACATAGAGCAGCACTTTCTGTGTCCTTGCAGGGTCCTGCTGGTTCCCACTGCACCATGTGTGTGTCAGGGCTGGAGCAAAGAGGACCTCTCTTGGTAAGGGGGAGAGGAAGAGTTACTGCTTATCCGAGTATTTGTGTGAATGTGGGATGGAGATGGATTTTGAGACTGAAGGTGTTTTCATACAACAGATCTTACTGGTTTTTTGAACTATTTGTGAAAGACTTGTACTCTGGATGAGTTTTTAGGTCTGAAGTGAAACAAGTGTAATCCCTGTTCATCTCATCCCCTGTCCTTTCCCAGCTACTGAGGTAGTTCCAAATTGACTTATTTGAGAAAAGGCTACAATTTAAAACATTGTTTTCCCCAAACAAATACATTAAGACATGATAATCGTTTAGAGGCATATCCATGAATTGTTGCTGCATCTTTCCTGCCAACCATGGCTTACTCTGCAAGTAAAGACTGAAAAAAGGGAGAAGGTTCTCTGTTGAACAGAGGACATAATTATTTAATATCCAAACCAAGTTTCTTAAAGACTTGACTTAAAGCAAATGTCAAGCTGCAGATTTCAAATTAAGTTGAGGAATATGAAAGCAGAATGAGCATAGTGAACTGGCCATTCAATAGCTGAAGAGGGAAATAGTTGCTTCTAAAAGGAAGCAAAAGCCTTACAGAAGAGGCCGAAAGTATTAAGAATTAGAGAAACAAGCAGCATGTAGGCATTGCCAGCTGGTGTGAAAGAAGACAGTCCTCTGGTCACAGTACTTCTTAAGGGAAGTGGAAAAAATAAAGGAACATAATTCAAAAAGGAAAGCTCAGGAGCTGTGCCAGAGCCTGGTTGACAGTAGAAGTAAACTAGACCTCATAAAACCAGACAATGCTGTAAAGATCATCAGATTTGCAAAACAACACTGTTATGAAAAAGACAAAAGCAGTAGGCTATTGCTAACATTGAAAAAATAAACAAAGTGTAAAATAGTTTCTTCATTCTCCAGAGGGGCCAGCCAAAGGATATCCACAAGACAATTTACTGTGTGTCTTGCAGGATGTTAATACTACTTCGAGACAGAAGTGTTTTATTTAAGCCACCTAAACCATACTAATAGATCAGATATTCTTCATGAAAGGCATTAAAAGTTAGTTTAATTATGGAGAATATTGAAATGAGTATGGTTGAAATCCTTAGGCCCCTAATATGTCTCCCGCAGAATTTTTATAAATATGTATAAAAGGAATCTGGAGTGAACAGACGGAACCACAGTTGGGTCAACTTCTTAATGAGACACAGGAAGAAGGAAAGGCCCTGACATCTAGATACAGTAATATTGAAATATGGAGAACACCTACTCAGCTTCATCACATGTAACACATCTGTTTATTAAATCAAACTCTTTCCTTTGTTCTTATAAACAAACCAGATAATCCTGCCTACGTACCCCAGCAGGGCTCCAGCCAAGTCACTTTAACAGGAAGCTGAGAGAGATCAGCATTCATGACTCGTTTTTCAAGCCGAATATGCAAAACAGCCCACCTCACAACTAACATTAGAAGATGAAAAACTGATAACGTGATCTGGCAGTTCTCAAAAGGGATCTTAAAAAACTTCTGGCTAAGTCCCAGGTTTAGGAATTAAATATTTATCCAGAGTCAAGTCCAAATGCTGCAGTAAAAATTAACAGGACCCTATAAGCAAGTTTCTCATTTTCATACTGGGGCTTTCTCCATCATCTCTCATCTTCACTATGGTTGTACAGTATTCATATGCCTGGCAAGTCTGAGGACCTGACAGTGTAGTGCTGATAAGGTTTAATTCAATTATCTGAATTGTTGAGAAGAAATATATTGAAATGTTTTGCAAGGCTTCCTCAGTTTGCAACAAAAGAACAAGGGAATGTTTTATAGTATTAATAAATTCTACCTGCCCACCCCCCCTTTCTTTTTTCTTACAAATCTTTGCAGAAAACTTATAAACCCTTGGAAAATATTCCTCCCTTAAGTACATACTCTTTCTTACTTCTATATCCTTTAAGGAATTAATCCTAGGCTCCCTTTTTTTTTGAGCTACCTAATGGGAATCTCTTGGTATGCCAGAACTGCTCTTGGCAGAGGATAACCATAGCCTGGTAACCTTTTTAGATTTATTACTTCATAGTGGACACTTGTCTTTAGACTGAATGTTGGTTTCTTAAGCTGATTGCTTCTGAATTTCTTGCTTTAATTTGGATTATACAGCTCTGTTTGTCTAGACTATTTTATATTTTATTTTATTTTATTGGTTTTGTCATGATGTAGGATTTGTTTGTATAATTACCTGGAACGTATGTAGACTTGCTACTGGAGGAGACACTCATCCCTGATCCGGCTGATGTGTGGTTGTGTGAATCAGCCATCTCAATTATACCTCCAGAGTAGACAGGTCACTGCCAATCGCTGTGAGGGAGAGAGCCAAAGCACACTTGTGAGAAAATATGTAGAGACAGTCCTTGAGAGAAGAAAAGGACTACAGCTTTCTCAGGTGCTTTATTTTGAAGACGTGCAATGCTCCTTGTCTTTCCCCCATTTCTCTCTCTCTCAGAAAAATATCTAAGTTAGCACTTCTCCCACTGCAACCTGACACAAAAGACCTTCTCAAATAAATCACTCGTGCAGTTGACTGGTATGACACAGTGTCAGATGCTGTCTTTTTGATAAGTTCATTTCCTAAGCAATTTATTTAACCCTTTTTATAGACATTGTTTTCTCTGACTAAGTCGTGAGTCATTTTTCAACACATGAGTACTCCAGGGAAATGTCACACTCATCGCTTGTTTCTCTGCCTGCCTGCCTTCACCATACGATTTTTAAGCCAAAAGGACAAGAGTTCCTCCTTTTGTTTGTCCCTTCTGCTGACAGCTGGCTCTGATTGGGCTGACCTTATAGTTTTAAGGCAAATGAAGTATTTGGAAAAGAGCCCCTTCCCTAACCCAGAGCACCAAGCAAAATGAAGAAGCTTTTAGGAGCCTGTTATGATGGGTATCACTCCTCAGATTTGTGTCATGATGTGAGTGTAATTACTAGTGTCTCAGAAGTCAGTTCCAAGTTGCCCTAAAGTAGCCACCACCAAGATGAGGTTGTCTAGGAAAAATCAAAGTGGTTGTTTTTCATCCCAAAGGCTTGCTTTAGGACACAAAAGCTGTCATTCACCTCAGCAGAACAGATGGGCTGAGGGCTTGTAAAGGGTCATTTGGATTTTTTTTTCCTCTGGGGAAAAAAGTCTCTTTGCCATCTTAAAAAAACCTCTTCTTTGCAGTTTATATTGTACATAGACTCATAAATTTGAACAAGTATATCCAAACTGCTTTGAATTTTCTGTACTATCTGTGCCTGAGGGCAGCTAGGGACAAATGTTTGCACCCAGGTATGGTGACAGAAGGCAAATGCAAAGACTGTGGCAGTCTCAAAGGAACACTCCCCTCGGGAACTGACTTTCTGAGAAGCAAATGTAATTACTAGGAGTTCTGGGCATGCCTGCTGTCACAAGAAAGGAGTGTCCCAAAGACTGTTCCAAGATACTGCAGTTGGTAGCTATAAAACCCTTATCTAATTCACTGTAAGCACAAGGCTGTTGTCTCCCTGTCCCACTCCCTTCATCTTCCCCTTTCTCTCCCTCTCTTTTTTGTTTAAAACTCTAGAGACTTGAACTGTATATTGCCATGTGTTTTTAAATGGAAAAAGCCTAGGAAATTTTCTAAGGGAAATGTTACTGCCTCGGAGTACAGTCTGGCTTGTGGCATGCAGGTCCTTGAAAACCAGGTGCTCTGTATCTGATCTTAATCCTTTCTGACTGGCTGCTATGCCACAATGGCATGAGCTGTGTGTGTTTGGAGGGTTTATCTCAGGGACCCTGCCTAGATCCCTTGGATTGCTTTTGAATGTAGTGTCATTTTCTCTAATGAGTTACTGCTGGTTGTGAGCGCGCTGTACTTCAAAGGTTGAAGGGCATTAATCCTTCTCTTCAGGCTTATGTGATGAGAAATGTGGATGCTGGAATTGCTGCCATGCAGAGACAACTGGATCCTGGCCACTGCTTGTCAGGGTAGCTTTAGAGCTCATACCCATAAAGGACTGAAGCCAAAACCCTTTTGTCAACATTTGGGTTGATACTGAAAGAGAATGAGTGTGTTATGAAAGTCTCTGCTAATCACGAGACTTTCCCAGCCTAATTACGTCATCTAAACTTTTGAAACCTTCTTTGTTCTGTCTCTAGGGCCCTACTGTGGTAATGTGATGCCTGTCCCCAAAGAAATCATTCTAGATAGCAACGAGGCAACTATTCACTTTGAGAGTGGATCCCACGTGTCAGGACGAGGCTTTTTGTTGTCCTATGCCAGCAGTGATCACCCAGGTAAGGTGATATCCAAAAGTAGTAGAAGATTAGTGACATGGCTCCCCCTATTTAATTATCATCTTTACAGACATAAAGCTTTAGCATAAAAGTTTTTTCCTAAATATTTCCAGATTAGCATAAGCCATGGTATTTTTAAGAGCATGTGTGTAAGAAACAGTTGTAACAATAACTAGCTGTAATAGCTGCTGAAATCCTACCTAGACTATCTGCAATACAGGGCCTGTGGAGGGGAAAATAGTGCCTTCTCCTTGCAGCTCCACTGTGTTTTGAGCTCCAGCACGCAGCACACTGTGATAAAAGGGAGCAGTAAGAGAGATTAAAGTTTTCATTCCCACATTTAATGTTCTGGAGGTCTGTCCAACTTTGAGGAAGGTGTAAAGCATAAGAAGAATAGAAGGGGAAGTTGAAAAGAATGAAAGAAAATCATAGCTATTGCTTCCAGTCTAATAAAATTGCTGAAGTATTATACAAAGAGGTCTTTAAATGTAATTTCATGTTCTGGCAAATATTTGTCTGTAATTTTATATCCCACAATTGGAATTGACATTTGTAAATTTTCACAGATCTGATCACGTGTTTGGAACGAGCAAACCACTACACAAAGGCTGAATTCAGGTAAAGAGGGTTTCCAGCTCTGCATTCTGGCTTGCTTTGCAGTATCTGTCAACTTATTCAATTGTTAGAAAATGTTAAAGTGTTTTGGTTTTCTGGAGAAGTGATTTTTTTACAGTGGTGGTCTAATGGCTGGTTGTGAGAAGCACTAGTGCAGAATGGAAGACTGTGGCCCGGAAAAATGATGGAATGGAGTTGCAGAGCTCTCAGCAATTCTCATTAAGTGCATACATATACATGGTGTATGTAAAAAGAGTTTCCACTTTGAAATTCAAAGTAGCCTCAAATTCCAGTGCTTCCTCTGGGAGCAGATCACGTCCCAGCTGATATAAGATTATCTGAGGACAAGCTATAATTTCTCAGTTCCTTGAACTTTGTGATAGGTTTGAAATGGTAATAAATTGTGCTATTTTGGCTGCTGTCTGGATGTGCATATAGGCTTCTTATCTAACTCTGAAAACTTGTGTGGTAGCATTTCTAGAACAAGAGAATTAAATAAAAATAAGTGCCCTTGCTAAACTGCTTTCCTAGGTCTTTGTGTGCTACTGTGTTCAGTCCACCTATGAACTCAAGGGCCCATTTATTTAGCTCCTAGACTCACTAACAGAGCATCAGTAATTTAGAGAAATTACTGCTAAAATATTTATTGGTTTGAAAGCATTTCTTTTATAGGAGTTTGTTTGTGTGTATTGTCACTACAGTTCATGCCTTAAACAAGCCTTTCTTCTCTCACTACAGTAGATACTGTCCTGCTGGCTGCAGAGACATAGCAGGTGACATTTCTGGGAATATTGGAGAAGGATACAGAGATGTAAGTACACAGGATCATGGGGGCAAATTTATAAAGACAAAAGAAACAAGAATAGAACAACTCAGTTTCAACTTTTGCTGCTTGACTTTTGTTAGTAATTCTTCTGGGCTGTTTTGCTATACCTTTTATTATCAGTATATAAGTTAAATTATCAGTATATAAGCACACAGAGACGCTTTTCAAACAGACAAATCAATTGTGTGAGAACAAAGTCCACTGATTGTCAAATATACCTACTGATTTGTGGTTTCTGGCTTTCTGGAAAAAGCCTGCCCAGTGTTTGTCCTTCTTGAGGCAGTGCTCATCCATGTATGAAATATTTCTATGATTTTAGCCTTTACTTGTTTGGTGTCCACATGTGAAAAAGATACAGTTCAGTAACATGTGGGCTTTCTTTAAGATCATGCCTGCACTATTCCTAGCATATGCTCTGAGATGAAATAAATATTAAGCACTGCCTAACCACATCCCACTGGTAACTACCAACCTCCTGGGTTGTTTTAACTTCTTGTTCTTCAAGCTGAGAAAGTTGAAGTGGTTGCATTTATCCGCAGTTCATATGGCTCAGAGCTCTGCCCTCTCTGTGCCCCTCACCCTGGACTCTTCTCCTGTCATGTCTGTGAAATCTTTACCTCTCTCACAGAGGAGTAAGTCTAATCACACCACTGAAGAAAAATCCCACCCTATCGCAGTCACTGAGTTTCTGAAAAGTTAGTGCTCATGTTTAACCTGTTCATCCAGTTATTCAAGCGTGCTGGCTCCAGCCTGGAAAGTGGCAGAGCTGAAGAAACAAAGAAATGCCACATTACATTCTCATTAGCTGGAGTTATTCTGCCCTTGGTTCCAATGATTAGGGCAGAAAAGCAGCACATGGCATGACCTCATGCAGATTTTATCTGCACTGAGGAATTTGCAAAAGAAATTTTCCCTCCACCATTAAGGAGGATTTTCTGATGGGAAGAACCTGCAGGGCTCCCCTGGAGATGTGCTGCCTTTGTGCCTCCGTTCTCCCCACCCCTCCCTGGAGGGGACAGCCCAGCACCCCAGCTTGTCCAGTAGCACAGCCCAAAGTGGGCCAGTGTGAGCTGACCAGCCTCTGCCTGCAGCCCCTAGGAAAGTCTCCTTTGTACCTTTCTCTGTCCCTTCCTGCTTTGCCCTAGCCCTGTTATTGCCACCTGGTTGGCAATAGTTCCTGTATTTTTCTATCTATGTAGCACTATCCCACCTGACATAATGGAAATGGGCTGCACTTAAACCCAGCAGCAGCTACTCAACACATAGCCAAGCCCCTAATGTGCACCATAATTCAAATCCTAAAGAGCAGTAATAGATGGGTCTGTCTCCAGGCAAGAGCACCAAGGAATTATTGATTTATCTTCCCAAGGAAGTGTTGCCTTGCCTTTCAATGTTTTTTTCCTGAGGAGTGACAATCTTCCAGCTCCTTCTCAGAAGCAGACCATTTGTTTTTTCATTTGAAAAGAAAAATTACTTTGGGAGACGTATATTTTTCAAAGATTACTCCTCTTTCTCCCGCCCCTGCCTCTTACTCCTCTTGAGCTTTTGCTGGATTTTATGAGCTGTAACACCAGTGTGCTTGGGAGGGAAGGCCTTTGCAGCGTGTCAGACTGATTTCCTGAGCGGTGGCTCCTGCCTTGCAGACGTCTCTGCTGTGCAAGTCAGCGATCCACGCGGGCGTGCTGGCGGACGAGCTGGGCGGGCAGATCAGCGTCACGCAGCACAAGGGCATCAGCCGCTACCAGGGCGCCGTCGCCAACGGCGTCCCCTCCCTCGAGTGAGTACCAGGGCTGGGCCGGGTGGCACCGGGCACAGGGCACTGCCGCCACCTGCGCAAGCGGGTTGTGATGCCATTTTGGGGAGCAAAAGATGTTAGGTGTGTTTCTAGGGCTTTATTGAAATGGTGTTGGCAATGGAGATAGGAAGAGGTTTCAGGTTTTCAGTGGCCCTAGGTAGGATAGTATTTTCTTTTTTTTCCTTCTGTTCCTTCCCAATCATATTTACAAATTGCTTTGTTAGCAGATACTTGAGAGTATGATGTTCTGCAACAAACAGCTTTAATCGATAAGCTAATAAATCATGATAAATTCATGTTGAAGTTTAAAGAAAGCTAGGAAAAATGAGTAAGTAAAAAGTGCCATTGAGCCATAGGGGATTTAATGAACAACTTCTTAAACATTGTGCTTTTGACATGTTCAGAGTTTTTCTCCTTTAGAATATTTATAGCAAGGGTGTTATATTTACCGCTTATCTTCTGACTTTTAATTGTACTGCTGTTGAAGTAGAAATAAATCCTCTAATCTCTATCCAGCACAGTAAGACCTTCCAGCAACTGCTTCTGTCATTCCTGTTGGTTTATAGTTTTTAATTTTCAAATGTTATCTGGATTTTACATGGGGCCTTTTTTTTTTCTTTTTTAAGAAGGGAAATTTCCATCCCATAACCTATGAGAGCTAAGGCAATATGTAATTTTTATACTATTTTCCTGTTTTCTCCATGATTTCTGACACCCTCCTGACAATTTTACAATCATGGTTTCGTTCATTAAAAAAAAAAGGCATTCTTTTGCTCTGTTGCTGTGCTTAAGCTTCAGCAGAGACTGAAATGCTTTATATACAATAGCACTGGAGTATACAAAACTGGGTAGTATGTAGATCATAGCCAAAGAACTGTACAGCCTAAATATTTTCCATTTTTTTTGAAAGTTAATTGCCAAAGAAAATTAATTTAAACTTGTGTCAAGCAAAGCAGGACTGAGAGCTCTGGTCAGGCACCAAGCCCCTCCATAAAACAAATAATACAAATTCTTTCCATCACACGTGCCAGCTTAGTGAAACCGTAAATTAAATATTTTGTACCTTACATAAAGATGTTACAGAACTGATCACATACATTAATATGCTTGTGACCCTTGATAATCCCAGTGAAGTAACTCAGACAGTAGTACATAAAATTTTATAATGAAAAGGTGTTGTGATTCCCATTTGTATTTTTTTTCCCCAGTACAAGAGCCAGTGGGCAAAGAATGAAGTGTGTAATTCTGCAAGTGTACACGTGCACATTTAATGTGAGGGCCTGAGAGAGAACCCTGAGGAGGAGCAGAGCCCCTGTAGCTCTCCTGCCTACAGGGACAGACAGAGGCACTCCTCGAGCATGATGCACGTCTCCAAGGGACAGAATTGCCCTGAGGAGACAACAGAAGTTTTCTACAGGTTCTACAGGAAGCCACAGGCTCACTGCCTGCAAACTAGGGGGCACAGAGTTTGAGAAAAATAGGAATGTCAGCACAGCCCTTCCTAGGACGTTTGTGCCACACCTGGCAGCCAGGACAGTCTCTGGAGCAGATGAGCTGTTGGTGTGTGCTCAGGAGAGGAAATTGGAGTATGTAGGGAAATGCTTTTGTTCCAAAACATGAGAAAGGGCTCCTAGAAACAGTAGGCCTGTTTACTAAGAAAATGAACCTATGCATTTTGTGCTTTAAAGAATCTTTTATAAGCAGTATCTACAAAACTGCATGGCTTCCCTGTTCTGCAGTGCCTACATGCTGAAAGAAAATCCTGCAGATGAGCCAGTGCCTGCATGGTGCTTGAGCAGCAGTGCCTTAAGAGCTTTTTAGATGCCCTTAAATACGAGCTTGCTCAAGCTTTTAAAATCTCATTTATAGTGGATTTCAGTATTAAAGGTTTAAATTATTTAGCGACTTTAGCCGAAATTGACCTCATCAAAAGCTGCTGCTGGAGTGCATCGAGCTGTTAAGTGTTGTGTTGTTAACATGGAGTTATGTCTTGCTCACCCAGCACCCTGCAAGAGCTGACCTTGGCCTCCCCACTCCATCTCTCAGTGTGTTTGTTACGCTCCAGCATGTGTGAGGTTGTCACTTCCCATGATCCATGTGCAGACCTGCACCCCCAGATGCTGTAATGAAGCCCAGGTTCCTGGGTTTATTGGGCAGTTCTGATACCCCAGTGCAAATACACAGGTGCTGTAGCACGGCCTGGCCTGTGGCTGTACCTCTGCACGTGTGGAATCATTTGCCTTTGAAAATGCAAGAGGCTGTGTGCTTGTCAACAGTGAAAGATGAGATTTGGGGTTAACCTACACTGCTTAGGAGAAGTTTGCTTGAGACCAGCTCTGGCAAAAAAAAAAAAAAAACAACAAACCAAAAAAGAAAGGTAGGATTCTGAAGCTTGTCAGGCAGATGAGGAACATGGAGTGATTCCGTCCCTTAGAGGACAAAGTGGAACCTGTGTGACAAAATTCCAGCAGTCACATAAGGAAACTGATGAATTACCACTTACTGAATTGGCTTGTTCTCTTTAGTGAATTACAGTAGAAATTTATCAGCTTGATTTCATAGCTTTGTAGACCTTAGAAGTGCTAACCTTGATTTGCTAAATTTGCAGTCCTCTATTTGCTAAATTTGCAGTGCTCTATTTTAAAGGGTTCTGGTTGATTTGTTTTCATTGTAAGTATTCAAGGAGCACCATGATTGCTGTTTTGGGTAGGTTTTAGGTATTTATTTTCTTCTTTTCCCTTGAAATGAATTGCTTTGCCTTCACTAAGAAATCAACAACTCTTTTGGCTGTGATGTCGAACTGGTTTGAAGTGAGCAGAGTGCATCTGATTGCCCCCAAGGATTGCCTGTGGGGAAGATGTGGGAAGGAGGGCTTGTGTTTCCCCTTCTAGCTACTCAGCCGCCTACATGCCCAAATAAATCAGCTCCCACCCAGAGCTCTGAAGGGCTTCGTTTGCCTGTAGTCATTAGTTTTCCCTCAGTGACAAAAAAAAGGCAGTGTTTTTATTGACCTTGACATGGGACTACTTTCCTATTCCCCATTTGAAGTGCTCTCAAAACACATAGCCCTGCAAAACATATAACACCGTGGTGAGGCTGCAGACAGTAGCTTGGGGGAAATTTTCCTGGCCAAAAACAAAGAAAGAGCAGCCTAAAAGGGAACTGTCTCCATGCTTGGTGCAGAAGTTGTTTTACTGCTTAGTCACGCTAGCCAAGGCTTTTCAAAAGGGGCCAGTGATGCATGTAGCTAATTGAAGTGACAGTGGAGGGGGCAGATTTTCAAGAAATCCAAACTAATTTCATGTTAAAACCCTGGCTTTTCTTTTTATTAGGCAGCCAGTTGGATTCATTGCTTCTGGAATGAAACCTCAGGAGCATCTCCTTGGGAATTAGAAAGCGGCTCCCTGAGAGGCCAAGGAAAACTCAGCTCTCCCTTAGAGTGGTGATTTTATCTTGTCCTGCATTGTGCAGGGCTGTGGAGTGGCCCAAGAAATGGCTTTTCCCCTGAAGCAAAACAATCCATGTCAGAAGGAGGAAGAAAAAGGGAGCTATAGATGTGTTTAATGGAGCATAAAGAGCCATTCCTGATGGGAGATGTTGGCAGTGGTTATAACAGAACTGGTTCCCACCCAGATTAAAACAAGGAGCAGTTTTCATCCCATTTTCATCCTGTGACACACCTGTAGCCCAAGTAGGAATGGCCAGAGCTGGTGTGATTTAGTCTCCATCAAGTGTAGCTCTTTCACAAGCAGCAGGAGTAACAGGGTGAGGCAATGGGAAATCACTCTAAAGCTTTAAAAAATGCTCAAAACCATTAAAAAATTACCTGAATTCAGTCACAGTGAGAGACTCACTTGAGTGCTCTTACAGGGGTCAGTATCCAGCCAGCAGAGAAAGTGGCTGTCTGGCCAGAGATATTTTACTGGATAAACAGTGATTGTGCAGCTCTACCTCAGCACTCCTGTGACCACCTCATGAGAGGCTGAATTACCTTTTTCTTCTCTTACAGTGGTTCTCTGTCTGATAAGAGATTTACGTTTACTTCAAATGGTAAGAAAAATTGCTTTGTTTTGAGCTATTTAAATATTTTCTGTAAAAGTTTTAAAAAATAATCAGGAGAATGTCAGGCTGTGTCTAGGAAGGATATTTTAGGACAACAGTTTTTTAAAATTGGCAAGTGAATAAAAAAATTGAAGGGATCTGAAGTGAGCTAGGAAAAAACACAGAATATGTGTGGTCATACGCACATAGATGAGAAACAGAAATAGTATTCTGCTGTTACATTTCTGGTGCCAGCATATGAAAAATGACAATCAGATAATCCCATTTTTATGTACTTTAGGCTACAGAAAATGAAAGCAGTTTTTCTTCAGATATTTGTAATTTCCATCTTCATCATACAAGCGGAGAAAGAAAACATAGGAGAGAAATGAAAATATATTTATATTGAACTGATACAGAAGGCGTTTTTGTTTATGGCTTTCCAAGATGCAAAACCCTCTTTTAAACTGTCAAGCCGTTCATTTCCATAAAACACAGCAAAGAGGGGGGGAAAGTTCACATTCGTTCATTTGAATTATATTTCACTCATTTGAGATAAAATTATTTACTATTCTGCTGAAAACTGTAGAGCATGTATAGGTCTTTGAATCTGCCAAGGAATTATTTTTAACTTCATTGAACCATATTCCACTGGCCTGTTTTCTCTGAAGAACCTTGATGTGCAGAGACTTCGTGGGTTCTTTGGTGGAGTTTGTAGTGCTTACCCACAGATATTATCTTCATGATATCACATCTTGGCAGCTGTATCAAGGAGCTTCTCTAATGAGTAACTTTCCTAGCCCTAATTGCAGGTGGGAATCATGAAATGTTTACAGTAAAGTATTCCTCTCAGTACAGTGCCTTCATCTGTGAAATGTTTTGTACAGCAGAATTAGTTAATGCCAATCTCAAAACATAAATATTATGTTTCAGAAGGAAAAAATTTAAAAATAAAATATGTCTTCACAGGAATGAGACAAAAGTGCAGAGATTAAAAAACTAAATGGCAAAAATAGCAGATGTAGTCAGAAGGTGTCATGTATGTAGGAGTTAGACTGGTAAAGGATTGGGACTGCAGCACTCCAGTACTGGATCATACGCTACAAATTGACTGGTAAACACCACAGCTAATGGAGAGCATCAGACTAGCACTAGATTCAGCAATGTCTGACTTTGCTGTTGTGGGTGGTCTTCAAATGTTGCTAGCCTAATATAAAAATATCCTGTGAAAATGCAAAATAACTCCTTCTGCCTGTCTGTGTGGGGACTCCTAGGCTGCAACAAATCTCTCAGTCTGGAAGAGGGATTCCTCTCCAAGAGCCAGGTTACTGCATCTTCCTACTGGGAGGAGACCAATGAATTTGGGCAACTACTCCTATGGTCCCCAGACAAGGCTTGGCTACAAGTCCCGGGATGGTCTTGGGCCTCCAACCACAGCAGCAACCGGGAATGGCTGGAGATAGACCTGGGAGAGAAGAAGAGAATCACGGGTATGTCGCTTTCTGGGAATCAGAGGGTTTCAGCTGGAGAAGAAACTGAATGCAGCTGGAAAGCTGATAGTGCACTAATGCAACGTTTCTTTTGTTAAATGTAATTAAGTGTTCTGCACTTTCTATGCTCAGGAATATCATTCTCCTGTTTAAAACAAGAAACTATTTGCAAGACTGGTGTTCCTACAAGGATATAGGATTGAGCTCAGCTGATCTGTAAACATGCTGACAGGACAAAATACTTTACACAGGGAGCAGTGGAGTCTGGGTGGATGATCTGAAATCAATAAGAAACGTGAAAGTCACAGCCTTTGGAACAAGGCCTAGGTGAAAGAAATTCCTGTTTCCATCTCCTGGTTTAGTTGTAAAAATGTAAATTACAGTTACTGCTAAAGATGTAAAGATGGCTGATACAGACCATAATATCAAAAAGCAATTTTCATTTTGGAGTCACAGAATCACAGAATGAGTAAAACTGCAAGGCACCACAGTGGGTCATATGGTCCAGCCTCCAGCAGGGTTATCCTAGAGCACACAGCCCAGGATTGTGTCCAGGTAGTTCTCGGATATCTCCAGTGAGAGAGACTCCACAACCACTTTGGGCAGCCTGCTCCAGTGTTTGGCCGCAGTAAAGAAGTTCTTCCTCATGTTCAGGTGGAACTTCCTGTGCATCACTTTCACTACCTCCTGTCCTGTTGCTTGGCACCACTGAGCAGAGCCTGGCTCCATCCTCTTGGCACACTCCTTTCAGATACTGACAGACATTGATGGGGTCCCCTCAGACATCTCTCCTCAAGGCTGAGCAGACCCAGCTCCCTGAGCCTTTTGTT
The DNA here is from genome assembly GCF_028769735.1 of Zonotrichia leucophrys gambelii. Classification (NCBI taxonomy): domain Eukaryota; kingdom Metazoa; phylum Chordata; class Aves; order Passeriformes; family Passerellidae; genus Zonotrichia; species Zonotrichia leucophrys. Next base: position 41,800,834 of record NC_088172.1, read on the forward strand.
CTCTGTTATAAATATCTATTGGTCTAAGTTCACAATTTAAAACAGATTTCTGTTCTTCACCCAACTTTTAAACTCAATTCCAACATAGTTTGAAAAATAAACTAACACCTTGAATATCAAGTTTTCCAAATTGATTTGGCTTCTGTGTTTGCATTTGGAAATGTTCCCTTAAAACAGGCACATAGCAAATGAAAATGTTTCTTTCATTTTCTTAAAAGGGATTAAGACCACTGGTTCTGGATCCATGAATTTCAACTTTTATGTGAAGACATTTACAATGAACTATAAAAATAACAACTCAAAATGGAGAACTTATAAAGGGATTCTGAGCAATGAAGAAAAGGTAAGGGAAAGTGGGAAGGGTAGGAAAACACAAAACAATAATGCCTATGCTGTCTTGACATTGAAGGGCAAGATTTCACTGTCAAGAATGATTAGGAGTTTCAAACTTGTCTAGACTTGGGCTGTCTTCACCAGTGTAATTTATGGCTGCGGAGCAGATAGTGAGCTTGTTGAAACAAGGAAGTTATCCAGGGATTGGTGGAGCTGTGGGACACACACAGGGAGGCATGTGTATGTCTGCACCCTTCTTTTAAAAGAGTGCTGTAACTGGAGCTGTACAGCAGCTGTTGGGGCAAGTCCTTTGCTCAGCTCAGTGTTTGCCCGTGCCAGGGATGCTGTTGGTATGGCACCAGCAAACTGAGGGTCAGCTCCAAATGCATTGGGATGGTCAGTCCACCTCCCCCTGCCAAATGAAACAACCTCTCCAGTGAAGGGCAGAGCTGCTGGTGGAGTTTGTCTGGAAACATTTTCCCCTGAGACCTTCATGTTTCCTTTCAAACAAAAGAAATCCCAAAAGCCTTCCTCCCTGTCCCCACAGTGTTCAAAGTCAGACCCATCCTTCCTGAGGGATCTCAGCTGGCCTCAGGAGAAGGCTCTACTGTCATCAGCACTGATGGCAGTTTTTGAAAACTTGGCAGAGCTGAAGAGAGATTTCCTGCTGGCTCTGCTTTTCTTAGCTTGCATGGCAAGGAATTTCCAACATTAATGGTCTTAATATTTTTTAAAATGTTAAACTGAGGGGATGCTGGCCCAAAGAGTGACAAATCAGCCTAGTAGTGGGTGAACTGCAAAGGCTTAGCTACTTAAAATATGCAGGCTTGCAGTTTCCCACAGTGACTTGTTATATACAAATATCCTTTGAAAGTATTATATACAATCTTGGTTTCAGCTAAGGTGCATGACAGAACCTGCCCCATCAGAACCCTATATGGCCTGGCAATTTATCTAAGATATGCTGAGATCACTTTTCTGTCTCATGAGGCTTTTAAGTTTTCCTAAATCATGCTGAAGCGTCTCCAAGAACTAATATTGCAAGGATGGTTGTTCTGCACAAGGGTCTGAGGGTAATAATATATCAATGCAGCAACAACTGTGTAGTTAATAGTCATTCTTCAAGTCTGATATAGAAAACTGACCATTTTACTAAAATGTCTAGAAATGCTTCAGGTTTTTCTGTTTTATGTTTCTATCCGCTATTTCCAAGAAAGGGTGCTGTAGTGCTCCTAAATAAAAAATGGTAGCACTATACCAGCATACATTAACTGGGAATTACACAGTATTGAAACTGTGATAATCTTTCTCCTCCAAGCTAACAGAAAAATGTGATCATCTGGCAGAACTAAAAAGATTATTTCTTTCCAGAACTCCCAATTTCTGAAATCTTGTGGCTGAATCCCAGGTTATCAGTGTGTTAGTCTTAGGATGAAAATCTTTGAAGCTGGATGTCAGGAGCACTTTGAGGAAGGAGGCTTTTAAAGCAGGGCAGACAATGTGTGTGCCCCTTTCGTTGCAGGTGTTCCAAGGCAACTCCAACGCTGGTGACGTGGTGCGCAATAACTTCATCCCCCCCATCGTGGCCCGTTACGTGCGGATCATCCCCCAGAGCTGGAACCAAAGGATAGCCCTGAAGCTGGAGCTGATGGGCTGTAGAATAATGCCAGGTATGGGGTCAGCAGCACTGCTTGGTGCCTCTGAAGCGCCCTATGCTGCCCAGTGCCACTGATGTCCCCTCCTCTCTTGCAGCTAACAGCTCCTTCACGCATTCCATGTGGCAGAAACCGAGTCAGAGCACAGAAACCTCCCTTGGGAAAGAAGACAGGACTGTTACAGAGCCCATCCCCTCCGAAGAAACTAGCTTGGGTAACACTACCTAGTGCTGCATTTTCCCTAGTCTTCAGCCCAGTCTGAGTGAACTTTAAACTTTCTCACAAATCAAAACTTTTATTTTCCCTTCAGACTTTAATAATGACAGAGAGAAGAGGGAGGAGCAATAGGTTCTTTTTGTCTTAAGGCACAGAAAGAGATTGAAAGCCTTAATTTTCCTTGATGTGTTAAACATTGGGCTTTGGTTTCCCTGTCAAATTGGTTGATTTGCCATGCTTGGTGGGTGGCTCAAGGGAATACAGTGAGCACTCAGCAGCAATTTTTGGGAGAGTTCTTCCTCACTCTCATCCTGTATTTTAGAATTTTTTAGTATGTGAAGTAGTTGTCTCACTAAAGTGTTATCTTCTCTCCACACAACCATGACTCCTTCCAGAGTGAGTTCACAGCTGAAAGCAGCATACAGCAGTGCCTGATTGTGTAACTAAACACTCTTCCATAATGCCTGTGTTTATGGGGGCTCAGACAGCCTTAATTTGTGTAATTCTCCCCGAATTTGCAGTCTTCATCCTTTAATGTTGTGGAGCTAACTTCATAGACTTTAAAAAGCAAACAAACAAAATTTGGTGCTTATACTGACTGTTTGGTGGGCTCATAGCCAGGCAGGAATTGCCAGACCCACTGTACCAAATGCTACTACCCATTAGGTAGCTGATAGTTGTAGAAATGCCTCTGTGAAAAAAACAAGTTGTAAGAAGCAATCAGTGGAAGAAAAAAATTCTGAAACTGCTTGCCAAGAGCAAGCAAGCTCTGTTCATCTGTGCAGCGGTAGGAGTAAACCATATCCATGTTCACTGAAAATGAAATCCCCTGAGATTTCATCTGCTAAATTGTAAATACCCTGTGGACACTTGTACTGCCTTATTCTCCCAGCTGGCAAGTGTCTGTGGAGACAGGGAACAGCACGCTCCTGACACAAGAGCCACCCCACTTCTAATTTTCAAATCCCTGCTCTAAAGCATTTTGTGTTAGAATTTAACAGTGGCTAAACAGGTTTTCCCTAGGTTCCCTCTTGGAAATCTTTGAGCTATTTTGACTGAAATGTTTCAGCCAGTTCAGCATGAGCCAGATACTTGGCATGTAAAATTGCAGTCTCCTTTGGCAGATTTATAAGCAACTGCAAACAGAGTGTGTATGAGTGGCTTTTTTAAAGTCATCTAGTGTGTAATAAGAAAGAGCTGCTCTTTGTAAGGATGCATATAGCTGCCAAGTCAAGTGTAACTCTTGAGAAAGTATATTCAACTATTTTGTTTCAACATTGTTCCACACGGGTCCATGGCATCCAACCATGGCTGAGGATTGTCTTTTAGTTTTATAGTTGTGCATTTTCATGCTCTTCTCAAGAAGCATTCCTGCAACATTATCTACCTCTTGCTGTAGTAAAAATTGCCATCTTTGGAGTAATTTACCTTTTAAACTTTTATGCCTTCTTTTTTTCTCATGCAGGTTTAAAGCTCACAGCTATAATTGTCCCCATCTTCATCGTGCTGTTTCTGTTCCTGTTCTCTGGAATTTGCATCTGCGCAGCCCTACGCAAGTAAGATACTGGTGTTTGTGAAAGGAGGCATTGGTGGGTACCTAGCTAGCCTGTCCAACTCCATGCCCTCTTTCCAGAGCCTCCTAACCAGAGAGCTGGGAATTGATCCTGTTTGTCAGTCTTTCTTTTAAGTAGAACTCAGCGCTGAGGGTACCCACTGCAGGGTTTAAATTGTAGCACACATGGGGAATCCCTTCTGACAGAACCACAGGCTACCATGCAGATTATAAATTAAACCAGGAGGAGCTGGTGCATTCATGGACATTGTAAATTATATTTCTTACTGTATGTCTCCGCTAGTCAATAGAAAAATGAAGGTAAAGCAGGTCAGAACTGTGCATAACCAGCTGCTCTCTTCACCCTACATATACTCACATGCATTGAGGTATAAAGCAGTCAAAGATAGGATACTTACCACATCAAAACCAAATAAAAATGCAGTGAAGGGAAGGAAGATTTAAGCTATCTATCTGGATAATTTTCTTTCATTTCCCTCCTGTTGTGTTTCTGCTTCCCAGTCCCTTAAGTTAGAGCACTTACCCTCGCAGGCTGGAAGCAGAGCTGTGCTCTGTGGAGTCACACATACACTGGTGCAAGCAGCTGAAACGAAGCTGTTTCATCTCACAAGACTGAGGACTGGAAGAATCACTGCTAGCTGTGCTTCCTGCTAGATGCCCATTCCTATGAACCTGCGCTTGCTTGTTGAACCAGGAAATGCTTCTGTCAGCAGATGGGATTTGGAAGTGTAAGCAATGCTCTGGTGTTGCTGCTTCATCACCAGAGCTGAGTATATGTGATACTCAGCTCTGCCCTGGATTCTCAGTAAATCTATAAAATAGCCCAAGAGTTCAGAAGAGCAGACCCAAACATAGCCCAGAGTGACGCATCTAGACACAGACACATCAAACTGGTGAGTGCCAGCCCTGGAAATTTGAATACCAGCACTCACAAGTTGCACATAGATGGAGAAGAAAAGAAAATGTCAAAGTGCTGGTTTGCTTGCCTAGTTCTAGTAAACAACAACCTCCAGGAACTCAAAGTGAAGACTTTTCCTCAGCCACTAAGTAAAAAGGCTCTGCTGGAGCTAAGGCATGAAGCTGAAATGCTCTAAGTACTGATGTTTATAAACCCTTTCCTCTCCTCACAGGCGAGAAGCCAAAGGACTTTCTTATGGATTATCCAGTACTCAGAAATCAGGTTAGTGGAGAATCATGCACTTTGTCCTGTCCTGTCCACTGGGCCAGCAGGAAGGGGTTTATGCAGCTAAGCACTTAATGCTTGTGAAATAGCATCGACATTTCCTCATTCAAATTCACCTCTTCATAGAAGGGAAACAGCAAATGATAGTCCCACTTGTGTCATCCTAGCACAGCGCCCTGAGAAACAATATAATTTGGTTTCTATGACAGAAAGGCAATTAACAAAAGATCTATTATACAGAGTGCATAAATTAGCATGTAAGAGTGCTCCCAGGTGCCCTCCTTTTCCTTCCCACTTCCAAAATACCTATTTTGCAGAAAATTGCTGCTTTTCTTTTCTTTTCCCCACAGCAGAGGGGATTGCCTTTCTCTAAGAGAGCAAGAGGTAATAATTTTTTATGGCTTGAATATTTTCTTCTCACTGCCCTCCCTGGCTGAATGTGTATTTATAAAGCCTAAGAACAGTGAGCTGTATTGAATGAGGGATTGGCTTGAGCACACTGCTTTAGGAGATGACTGCAAAAATATTTTCTTTGTCTTGCTCAATAGCATTTTCTAGAGTGGGGTTCCCATCAGCTTGGCATTTGGGGTGATTTTCCTGGCCAACCAGTTCCATCAAGGAATATCCTTCTGAAACTCGGCTTTCCACAAAAAACGCAAACCACTGAGCAGTTCATATGTCGCCTGACAAGTCTCTTGCAACAGCTCAGCTCCAAAATTTCATCCCTCAGTAGGTGCTGACGTCAGTGAAAGGAATGCTGTTACCCACTGCAGCTCGCCCTCATTAGAAAATTAATTTGTACTTAACATCATATTTGCTAATATGATTTTTCAAGGTCACATCATAATCCTTTCTCACTTGCTAATGAGGACAAATCCCAAGAAATTGGAGATAGCCTCTTACCCAGTCAGTTCATTTGTTGTGTGTCTGCTTCATAAATCAAGCTCCTAAGCCCTTGTGAGCCAGGCTTGGGGCTTGCAAAGCTGTGAGTCAAGCTCACCTCTCCCCAGACCTCCTGGCACAGGCTCCAGCAAGTCCCTGACACTGTGGATTTTTTCTTTTCGGTCTCACAAGGATGTTGTGAGAACAAGTTAATTGATGAGTGCAGGTGCTCAGATACCCATGAATCAGAAGCCACACTAATCCACCGCAAAAGGAGAAATTTTAAGCATTATTTTTGCCACATATTCAGTGCCTAAACATAACTGACTTAAAGTTGGTATTTTATCAATATACTTTGTTAAGGCATCACTGTAGGCACCTACAGAGTTTGAGCCCTTCTTGCCAAAAAATCTTATATAAACTTGGAAATCCCAGTTGATGATTCACTTCTTCCTTCACCCTCCATATTCAGGGGGCTTTTTTTGAACAAACAGCCCATTTTAGTCATGTTTCTAAACTATTTCAATATATTGACAGCAATGAGTATACCAAAAATTAAACTTACTGGTAAGTCTTCTGATTCCAAGCATTTAACTTGCTGATAAGCCTTCTATTTTAATTTCTTTTTCACAGGTTGTTGGAAACAAATCAAGCAGCCCTTTACCAGACATCAGTCAACCGAATTTACCATCAGCTATAATAATGAGAAGGAGACACCACAAAAGCTGGATCTGGTCACCAGTGACATGGCAGGTAACAGCTCTCCCCCTCGGATCCATCCCGTTTGCTCTGTGTGCTGAGCCAGTAACAGGTAAAGGGATGGCCCAGCAGTGCGACAAACTTCAGCTCTTATGCAAACTGAGTCTCAGGAACAGATTTATTTATGTTCATCCCAAATGTATAGTGAAGCAGCTATAAATATATTAGGGAGGGAAAGGCCCACTGTTTTGGAATTTTGTTTTCGTGGAGTTGTTGGAAAAATTTCCTGACTCTGACATAGTTGCAGCTGAAGGTACTGATGGAAGGCACTCAGGCATGGATGAAGTGCAAGAATGTGCCTAGGATAGGATTGCTTCCCTTTGCTGACTAATTTTTGTGTTTCTATTTAAACACAAGTGTCTCTGGAAATGGAACAGAATATGATGCCCCTTGCTGCTGATCAAATAGAAAAATTATTTAGTTGGTTTATGGTGGGATTTCATGCCTAGCTGGAAGTTGTGCTCAGATCCCTGTGCAGCTTTCCTGAACTATCTGGGAGGTGAGGCCTCCTGAAGAGGGGCAGGTAGATGAGAGGGAAGAAGCGAGCCAACCACAGCATTTCTTCTTATGCTACTTTGGCTCCAGGTCACTGTTTGGATAGAGCAAATCCCAATGAAAGAGCATCAGTACTATTTGCATCCCAAAGGGATGATTTTTTAATTCATCCTCTTAGCACATCTTATCCCTGCCCAGTCTAGTCTGTCTGGTAAGGCTAGTGAGACCAGCCATTTCATGGGATCAGTGATCAGCACTCTTGAAGAAAGATTAGTTTCCTGTTTCCAGCCTCCAGACCTTAGAAATTCCTTAGAATTTCTTCATTGTGTTTGGCAGAGAAATACATTTAAAAAACAAATGGATGGTTACTGTAATTCCATATGGTGCTGCTCTCAGTATCTTTCAAAGACAGTTTCAATCCTTTGTAGGAACTTTCAATATAAATGTGCAGAGACCTATAAAACAGCTTTAAGGGAAAAGAACGAATAAAGGTTGCTCACAAAATATGGTTTTTTGGTTCCCTGGCCATGTCTGGGAAGTCTTTCCACCATCCCCTCCTGCTGTGTTTATGGGAAGTCTGAACTCTCAGCCTGGCTCAGGCATATTCCCAGCCTTAGCATTTCACCTGCAGTCTCCTTAAAATTAAAAAAACATTAAATAGAAAGGTGGATGCAACCTAGAAATGTGCCATTTAATAATTTAATTGCAGGGAGCACACAGTTTGCATATAGGTTTTCATGCTACATGGAATTCCCTCGCTTCAGACTGCCTGCTGGTTCCCAGAGGCAGCCAGGAGGAAGCTGAGATGCTCCATCCTGAGCGAGAGAGATTTCTGGGGATGGCGGCAGCAATGCTGGGGAGGGCTGCACTACTTACTTGGAGAAATATCATAACACCTTCACCCTACATGCTGAAGTTTGGGACCCAGCCAGAAACTGCCAAAAAGATTCACAGGACATATGGGATCGAATTCGACGCTCATGTCAGCTGAACCGCGATGCCAGAACAGAAACCGAGCTAACTTCTTCACGCCTGCGTGCAAACGCCACACTTTAGCAGTGTCACTTACTAGAGCTGTTCAGGCCACCCTTGGTATCTGTACGAGATTGTCACCAGCGCCAAAGCGAGAAAGTTAGAACATTCACTTTCCTCATAACAGTGCTGCTTGTTTTTTCAGAAAACCTTCTCGTTCAGACCTCCTCACACGGCAGCCTGGCACCTACCATAGCTAGAGGCACAAACACGCGCTTCTTGTGGCCGTGTTTCCTCCATCTCGCTCCTTGCTCCTGCTCAGCCCTTAGGCCAGCTCTGTCCCTGCCCTCCCCCTTGACTGGGTGACTGCTCAGTCCCTCCAGCAGCACCATTCCCGCTTCTCCCCCCAAGCTCATCCCCCCTGGCACGCCTGCAGCCGTGCTGAGCTGGCTTAGCACATTTCACACTTCCATTGACTCTCTTGGCTGCCGTTTTGCCTAACTTCATCCTTCTTGTCAGTCAGCTGCTGTGAGATGCCTTTTAAATAAAGCCGGCTCGTTAAGAATCCTCTGGGCATTTTTATTATTCCAAAACTGGAACACTCATTTTGGAGAACTTCTCGCTTGTGGATCTTCATGCAATGTCCTTTGTCCAGTTTGTTGTTAATATTTTGTTGACCTCACTCTTTTTTAGGGCTTTTAAGTATACTCCAGAAATGTTAATTTATTTGGGGGGGTAGGTAGGGAAAGGGAGGGAGAGAGTAGAAAAAGAGGTGGCAGATTGGAGCTTCTCTGTGGAAAAGCTTCTGCCATTTCTGCAACTCTTGCTCGCTGAAGGAGGTTACAGGATCAATGTTGGGGAAAGGTTTCCTCACATCCCCAATAATCACACTTTCGAAACAATAACAGAGTAGCTTTTCACCATAAAATACCTATCTGTGCATAAGTATTATATACATAAGATAACCAACCTATGCCTAACTGAGCATTTCATGCTTCCTTTTAGATTATCAGCAGCCTCTCATGATCGGAACCGGGACGGTAACACGTAAAGGATCTACTTTTCGCCCCATGGACACCAAAGAGGAGGGAAGAAGGGGGAGTTCTGAGTTTGAAAATCACTATCACTGCCCTCACAGAGCTAACAGGCACGAATATGCTCTGCCCCTGACCAGCCAGGAGCCCGAGTACGCCACCCCCATCATAGAGCGGCACATAGCAAGAGAAGGTAATTTCCCCCCTGAGAACGGCTACAACGTTCCCGTCGCCTCGTCTCAGATACATTCCCTTACCGCTGGCAGCTTCTCCAGTTCCTGCAAAACCGACACCAGGAACGGAGACTATCAGACACCCCAGAGTGTCATAAACTACGACAAACCCAAAGTTAATGGTGTTGTGACCTCCGTGAGCTACAGCACAGACTACCAGAAGCCCCAGCAAACTGCTCTGGGGGGCGAGGGCTACTCCACGCCCAGAGACTGCCTGAAGCCCATCAGCCAGACAGCAATGACAGCTCTCTTGTGATCTGCCGAGCAGCAGCGGCACGGTGCGCAGGAGCGTCGCTGCACAGCTTTCTGAAGTGAAAACAGAGTTTGGAGGGGCTCTGCTGTGGGAGGCAGAAGGCAAACAAGCCCTGTGTACATAATATTGCTGTCTTGCTGGGTTCTGACATCTGAAGAAAGCATATGCTGTTTATCACTGTTTATAGCAAGAGAGATGTTATCAGTGAAGACTGTACATCTTATTTTCTGTAACTGATCTCAGTGCTCCGTTTGCAATGTGTGCAATTTGTACATAGCTTTTATTTAAGGAGAATTTCTTAGGTTTCCTTTTCACCTGGGGGTTTGAAAGGATTGCAGGAATGACTATTTAAGAAAAACAGTCCTCTTTTTCTGTCTTAATCTTACCTGCTGCTGTACTGGCAGCTGTAAATGGTGTATCTTATGGTTGTGTTGATTCATCTCCTTTCCCATGATAACTAAAGATAGGGCTGTAGTTCTAATTGGGAGGATAGAAGTTAAACTTCTTGCTGCATAATGTGCATGAGAGAAGGCAGCTGAGTATTTAAATACTGTGCTCAAACACAACTTCCCAGCTGCTTTTTTAGCAGCAATTCTCACATGCTTGAATTTGATCTAGCATACAAGCTGAGCCCATCGAACTTGCAATTCATATTAGAAAACAGGTAGAAAGGCTGAAACTGGTTTTGGGTTCAAGCCATGGTTATCAGTCCACAACAGGAGAAAAAAAGAAAAAAAAGAAACCAAACCAAAAAAACAGAACCAAACAACATATCCAATACCAGTTAATCTGGAGAAGTTATTTTAATTTTTTTTTATTTAGGAAGTGTGTGTGTAACCAAAATGTGAATTTACAGCTGAGAACTCAGTGCTGTTCAAGCCCTAGCTGATTCTTTTGCTGCTAAAACTTTAAGGAAATTTGTTCCTTGGCACAAAGCAGCAAACTTCCGGAACTCTTCATTTCTCCACTAGGTATTTTTCTGTCTTTGGGTTACTGTTGCAGTTAAATTTGCAAGACAGCACATCAGCACTGTTGTTTTTGAACAGATTTTCTTTTGCAGCTAATGTTTCCCTTAGTTGTGTTTTCAGACAAACTTGAAAAAGCTTGGGATTGGGTGCAATGTGTCGCACAGTAGCTGGCTCCTCTTTCAGCAGGGGCAGCTTTGGAGCAGAGCAGCTTCTGGTCATAACTGGGACCGTCCACTGCCCCTCTACCTCCAGTGCTTGGGGCATTTCTTTGTATTCAAAAGCTTGTCCTAAAATGCCAAGAAGCAATATACTTCTGTGAAGAAAGAATGGTGCTATGCTTAAAGCACAAGGTTGGGAAACGAGACCAGTAAAACCTGAGCTCTGGGAAAGCCGCTCTTTGAAGGTCCTCCCTTTATTTCCTTGTATATAAACGGGATGATTTGCCAAGGATGTGATGAAGATTGCTCAGTCTGTTCGCAGAGTGCTTTCAGACCTCTGGGTGGGAAGTGCTGTCGGAGGACAGACTGGCTGCAGTGGTTCTGCTCACAAATACTGCTGACTCCGGCCAGACCCGAACTTGAGGCCAGCTCTGGGTGGGTTCCTTCATACCCCTGTTTGCAGCCTCAGGCGGTGCCGTTACCCCGCACTGCCGCACCGTGCATGCGATTCCCGTGCAGAGAGAAAGAGTCAAGGTAACCTCGTAGCCTTCCTGTGTTTGCTGTCAATACAGTTTCTGTGAAATGTCTAAAACACCTCAGGTCCTGAAGTGAAACAGCAGCAGCCTGTTTGTTAGACCGAGCTGGGCGGTGTTGTTTACCTTCTGTTGTTTACATGTCTGTGTAAATAAAGAACACTGGTATTTGTAAATCAGCCACACAGGCCTGCCACTTCACTCGGTGACTCGATTATCGCTGCACGCCCACTCCCGCCACACACCCTGCAGGGTGACAAGGAAGTGTTCCTCACGCCCTGCAAAAGTGCCAGTTGCGCTGCTGCAATCCGCGGCTCCAGTGTGACAGGCTAAGAAAAGATCCTCTCAGTGCCCCATTTAGCCCAGATTTTCTGTCCATGAGCTCTAGAGAAGAACCCACAAACAAACTCCTGCGGCAAACCCCGCTGCAGGACGCGTATGATTGAGGAAAGGATGAGGGTGCCCTCCTGATGAGCTTGAAACCAATCCTCTGCCCACACAACTAATTAGCCTGGCTTGGCACTTGACAAACAAGTCAGTAATCAGGCCTGCTCCCCACCTAATGAGGCAGCTAAGGAACACAGAAATGCAAAAGGACCAGGCAGCAGATGACACTACTTGTATTATAATGAATTTTTTGCATATTTCTGCCACATGCTTGGCACACCTGCAGCATGGTACAAGTGTCAAAAGCTTCTTAGCAGCATCTGCCCATTTCTGCTGTCATTCAAACCCTGATTTAGCCTAAGGGAAAGTTTGGTCTCAATTTGCACCTTGCCTTCATCCCCACCCCCGCCAAAAGTAACCCAACAGACCTGCAAAGCTGGGTTAAAATAGATCCCCAAACATCTTCAGCCTCCCTTCACAGTGCCTTAGTGCTTACAGGGACAGAGGCAGCACATCTCCTGGTCACTGCCATGGTGCTTCATGGTTCACATCTGAGTGAATGCTGAGTGTGGTTAACACTAAAAGCCTTGGGCTTAGGAAATTTGTAGCAACCGTAGCAGCAGATATGCAAGGGAACTTCCTACCCTGCCCCTCTCTATCCTAATGGCCATAGAGATACCAAATCCCGGTGTAGCAATGAAAGAGGATTGCCTGAATCTTACCAGTGCGAGTGCCCATCCTCCTGTGCATCCTCTGGATGGCTTTTTACACGCTAATACATCAAACTCCAGCTTGTCTACATCAGCCTGTGCTCACTGCCAAAGCCAGATGCAGGTATGGCACAGGCAGTCTTATAAAACATCACAGGTTTAAAAACCTTTTGTTCCACAGTGAAGGTTAGAGTATGCACCATTCTGGGATATTTCCACACTCAGAAGGCCAGTTAGCTCTGGACCTCTCTCCAGCATCTGTGGGAATTCTGTGAGAGCAGAGTCTGATCCTCTGGTGAGGGGAGACTTTCAGTGGTGTTTTGATACCAAACTTCTTCGCTGAGCTGGCACTCCCAGTGGGTTGGAACAGAAAAGCCAAGCCAGAGTCCACAAGAAGGTTACATATTAACTGCTCCTGGCACTTAGCACCTGCCTGTGCCATTGCTATTGAGAGCAAATCTCTGACTTTGCTGGGAACAGGGGCAGCCCTGTAACTGCACGTCTGACTGAGGGAACTGAAGGAGGTGGCTCTTGAGGTAAGAAAGTGTAAAAAATGGTGTCAGCTACCTACAACTCAAAAAATATGACAACATGCATTTCCAGCCAGTGCCTTATATTTAAAACACAAAAAAATTTCCAAATAAAACACAGGAGGTTGGATTCTAATCATTAGAAGCAGTTTGTAAATCCCATGGCTGGTCTGCATCATTGGCATGGCTAAAACCTGGGAAAATTAAGTTTTTAATACAGACTTCCTTCAGATTTTTCCCACTGACTGCCAGAGAACTGGCAGTCCTTCACTCCATGGGCAGATTTTAATGGAACCCTGTCTGAAGCACAAAACATTCCCTACACATGATGGGAATATCAGGCTACTATAGGTCCCATTACAGGAGAAGATACCTAACTGTAGTTACCGGTTTGGTAGATCACTATCATTAAAACCAAAAGTGAAAAAATTAAGAGAGTTCTGAGAAGGGAGTCTGTCTTCTCAAAGCAGTCCTGCAGGATCAGATGTCCACTGAGAAGTAACCTTGTAGAAATCCATCTGTATTCTTCTGTTCACCCTCTCTCCAAAATCACGTAAGCTTTGCTCAGCCAGTGGGTGTCTTACAGGGGTAATCAGGCTAAACCAAAGGAATGACAAGGTTATGTGGTTGCATTCCTTTTTCCTTAATTTTTTCCATAATAAAAATTGTGTACTGCCCTTTTCTTTCCAATGTCAGCTATGATGTAAGTTTGTACTGACCTCCAGCCTGCACTGTGATTAGTACAGTGTGAAAGCAGAATTTACCATTTCATTTAAAACTCATCAGTGTTGTTGATACCTACACTGAAAATTACCCTGCCATGGCTGTGTGGGGTTAACAAGTCTACCAGCGCAATGCCTGTGAATTATTGAAGATAGGGTGAATTTCACAGAACATACTTATTTAAAAGGAAGGTGCCATTTCTGCACAATCAGTTTCAAACTTAAAATAGAAATCTCTCTTGAGGGATTCCTTTTTTTGAAGCCCCCTTCCTCCCCCCGGTACAGTCCTACAATCCATTAAAGACACACGACAAGGAGTCAGATAAAGTCTCTCTAAACTAGATAAAGACAAGAGGGAAGACATCCTTAGTTGGAGAAAATTCCTGCTACCCATGATAAGGAGGATGCCTGACATCTAACTTTCTGTGCTATCTCATTGTATAGTCTGGACATGAGAATTTGGAGACTGTCATTCAAACACCACCAATTTGCGTCACATTAAGTGCCTGTAAGTCCTGAGAAACCTTTGCCACCTTCAGTAGGCAAAGGTTATTTAGTAACCTCTTGTCCTGGGCTGAGTTAATTCATTACTTTGACACTCACAGCACAGCTACTGCTCTGCCATGTGACATCCAAGAGATTATCATCCTGTTTATTTTTGTATAGTGACAAGTATGAAAAAAAGAAATCCAGGAAGGAGACAATCAAGTTAAAGCACAATATTTTTTGCCATAGTAAAAAATGAAAGTCAACAAGTATGACATTGTAGTGTTACTAAGGCATTTGTGCCCTGAATAATTACCCTGAGCTCACCTCAAGAATCCATAATTTTGATTAGACGCAGAATTTTTAACAGACTTTACTGGAAAAGTTCCCTTGTATTATTAATGTATTAATAATCTACATTATTGGCTAACCCAAAGAGGAACAGTACCCTGAATATCCAGCATTTCCTCCGACTAAATCTGAGCTACCAAAAAAAAAAAAAGAGAAAACTTACAAACATAATAAATTATTCAAAGCTTGTAACAGTCTCTCAGCCAAATCAGATGACAACAGACAATAATAGACTTTGAAAACACATGTATGTTGCCTACTAGAAGGCAGGCAAAAAGGTAGGGAGGCAGCCAAAATTGTAGGCTGGAGAGAAACACCAAGACCAACTTAAAACAAACAATTTAGAAACACACAGCAATGGGTGATGCCTGAGCTGTGACAGGGAAGTCACCAGAAGTCTTCCTCCATGAGGAGTGGCAGATAGCAGAGAAGATGGTGATGCTTGCCATAAAACAAGGGGAGAAAAGACCTAGACAGTAATGTTACCCACCACCCTGCCCATGGTCTGGACAATTTAACCCTCTGAGCATATCCTAGAAACCAGTCTTAGAAACCTCCTAGAAACCACAAATGTGTTTTGTGCATCTTAATTTCTCTGGCCCCGGCAAACACCATTTTGCAGATGGGCGAACTAAGATAGACAGATACGCTGCCACCCGTCCAGAGCTGTAGCAACAAATCAAACCTATCCAAAAATGCCAAGGCCTCTGAACACACCAACCACAAACCTGTGAAAAGTCCTCTGTCAAGCAGGGAAAGACGGGCGATAAAGACTAAGACGAGCTAGCAGACCTGACTTGAAGAGGCAGCTTTTCTTCACATCTATGGCTAAGCTTTTTATCCTTAAGTGACACCATCTGTTCTGACAGACAGTTTTATAAAATTTGAATAAGGTGACCTGGATAAAGCATGCCTGTTATATGGAAATGCCGGTGTCATGTCTGGATGTGGAAAGGTTGTGGATGGTTCACGCATGAAGTGCTTCCAGCGTCTCATCATAAAAGGCCACACAAACCTTTTCTGACACGCCACAACACAAAGTGAGCCATGCTTTTGATAACAATGCTGCAATGAGTTCTCTACTATCTTACAAAGACCTTGCAGATGGCATTCACTCTCCTGTAAGTATTCATGTATATAGGTAACTTTTTAACATATGAAGTCATGGTCCATCCTGCTGCCTTTATAATATAACCACATGACTGCACAAAGACCAGCACCAAGGAGATATTTATGTCTCTGCTGACAGGTCTAGTGATCACCTGGCTAATGGCAACAAACAAGGCCTACAGGCTGGACTATCATTGGGTGGTCTCTGGAAAGGAGCACCAGTAAAGAAAAGACAATGGTGGGTCAATGTGAACTGACCTTCCTCTTTCTCCAATCAAGAGGCTTCTGTCTGAACGTGGACTAGAGCAAAACACAATTGTCATCTCCTTTTTTCCCTGCTTCTCCTCACCTGTCATGACCATGGGCAAAGATTCCAGGAATGTGACAAGGCTGGTTCTGTATCATGGTTGAAGGGCACTGGTGAAGCACAGGCAGGAGTATTTACAAACCTACCTGGCATCTCACTTCATGTTTTATCAGTGCATTCGGTCCCTTCTTTTGGAAAGCCTCAACCCATCCACAAACAAGAGATAAAACATTTCACTGCTTGTCTCTGAGTTTGTAAGAGAGCAGAGCACTCATTTTTTAAAATAATTGATGGGGAAAAATCAAGTGGTTTTTAGCAAGTCATGAATGCAGAGCTGTATGTAAGTATACTTGTCTGTGTTTATGAGTGTTTGGACATGCACTTCACTGATATATAGAGAGGACAATTTTTAAGTGCAGTATGTGCCATCTGCAAACTACTCGCTACAGGATTAGACTGGATGTTAATTAAGATTACATGTTTCTAGAAATAGTTCTAATGAATAAAGTTGAATAAAGTTGGGGTTTTTTTAATTAAAAAAACACAACCAACCAACCAAACCACAAAAAAACCCCCAACCCATGAAACACTAGGTTCTGTTTCTCAAAGGTTCGTTAATGCTGAAGATTGGAAGGAAGCTGCTGCCCCCTCTTGGCACCACACACAAATGCAAGTACTTTGCACGGAAAAAGAAGATCTGGTCACAAATTGCAATTACAAAGTAATAGACAAGTTTGGAAGGGGAAAACAGCATAAAACCGGACACAGCCCCAAGTACACTAGCTTACATACCCAGACCATTCAGGATAACTAAGTAAGATGTGGGGATCACAATACATAGAATAGCCATGTCTTTCATTTTAAAAGTAAGTAATATGTGACCTGGAGTTAAAACACCACTTCCTTCACTTAAAGGAGCACCCTAATTCTGCTGGCTTCCTGAATTGCCTTGTAACATCCCACATCTCTCACAACTTAGGAGAACACCTAAACTGCCACACTGGACAAAAAAGGAAGATCAAATAAACAGGAAAGGCTGCAGCAGCACTCATTTGATAGCTATACAGAAATCCCCCTTTATCATATATAGAAATTCAATTTCTCTGTTCCATGCCCAATCCTGCCACCCTCAGAAGCTGAAGGTTCCCACTGCAGGGTTTAAATTGTAGCACACATGGGGAATCCCTTCTGACAGAACCACAGACTACCATGCAAATTATAGATTAAACCAAGAGGAGCTGGTGCATTCATGGACATAACTCAAAGGCTTCACTTCTACAAGAGGATCAGCATGGGCAACCTCTAGCAACCTTCCTCCCTGACCTTTAGCAGAAGAGTCAACAGTGGCAAACTCTCCACAGGTTGTTCCAGCAGGGATTGAATAGGGACACTCCATTTCTTATTGGAAGGGAAAGCATTCAAGTCAAGGACATTTCCAGCAGTGTAAGCCCAGTGGACCAAATATGTGACTATTCCAGTTCAGCAGTATGAATTTTAATGCTTCCATTCCCTAAAGAAATTGATGACAGACAGAAACATTTGGACAACAGCAAGTGAAGTAACATTAGAAAAAATATTTTCATAGGAATCTGACTTATTTCATTTGACAGAAGTGATTATTTAAGCAAACATTTAGACAGTTCATGGGAAAATTAAGATTTAATCAAGAGGATTTACAGAGATTTACAGATATATTTGAAGACTTGCAGTTTTAACAGAAAAGTTACCAGCTGTCTCCCAAGCACCCCTGACTTCCAGCACTACAGGCAATAAAAACATGTCTGTGAATGCCTGCACTTTCACTCTACTTGTATTTACATCTTCCTAACCTCCTTATTGAGAGCCAGCCACTGAAAACCAGGCACCAGAGAGCTGATGGCCCCACAACTGATGCACGAGAAGCTGGGGAGCCAGCTAAGGCTGCAGAGCTTTTGCATTTCAAAAAGAAAATTTGAAGAAACACAGAGTGCCAAAAAGTCTGAAGGGAATTGCGATCACTATCTCCAGTAGAAAGTTACAAAGAAAAACTGTAGCCAGTTCTCCTTGGGTCAATACATGGATTTTTAAAATACCTCACATAAGGGACTGGAAGAGCATACTCCTGCAGGGCCTTCAAAACATTGGCAGCTCCAATGCTTAACCTAGGTACAGCTGGAAAACACAAGCCTTAGCACATGAGGCAGAAGGCTGGCAAAGAGACACCAAATAATTTGGATGGCTGATTGAATCAAACACTTGTATAGAGTGTGGAAAATTTACCCAAGTGACTTAAAGTTTTCACCTAGGAATTGAAAATCCATGAAAAATATTACTTGGCCTTTTTAACCATTTAACTCAGAAGCATCACGTCCTACACAGGAGCAGGCATCATTCCTGGAACAGATTGCAAAGTACATCTGTGGGAAGGGAACACCAGGTGAAGAGAGTAGCTAGGATAATGCTACTCGGAAGCATTAAAAGCAGTATGAGAAAAGAAAATCTAAAGAAATTGAATATTTCTCTTTCAGAGTCAGCATGCTTTCCACTTTTCAACTCCTCAGTTCCCTTCTACAAAACTACAAAACTTCTAAAGAATTGGGAACTGCATCCTATGGGAAAAGACACACTGGACAAAGTGATAATATTTTCCAATTATTGCAGTGTAAGTTGAAGCTTACAAAGGCAAGCTTGAAATATGTTAGCCCATTTTTTTTTCAGGCCATTGAGCTGAGGTTTTAATCAGCAAAAGCAGACTTCTCACACAGATCCTAAGTCAGGACACGTTTCTCTTCCTGTCATGTGTGTCTCTGGAAAAAAAAAGAAAGCAGAGGACTCTTCAGTGACCACAGTCACTGGAAGCAGCCTGTGAGCTCCTTCAGCAGGAAGCTGGATCACAAAGAAATTTTGAATGATCTTTTTTTACTTCAGGTAACATAAAGAAGTAATTTCATTTCTCCTCTTTCTACCACCTTCATTCATAGCTGCCTCTATTCCTCATTTTGTTTTACAACAACTCAAGCTAGATTTCTCTCCTTTCCCTCTTCTTTCCATCTGCTGAAGTCACCCATATCTAAACCCTCCTAAAAAATTTAGAGCTAAAATATAAACAGTTAACAGTTTCAGCCCTCACCAATTGTACATTCTACATCTTTTCATCCAACATGACTCAGCCTTGTCTATTGAGACAGTTCCTACGCTCACAGCTTTCTGCCCTCTGCTTACACACTCCCAATAAATCCTTAAGCACTACCATAATTATACTACTACCAGTTTCCACAGCACTGCCTTTCACTTGAGCTCCCTGCTCATTCAGATGAACTTCATGCTTTAGGGTGAGATGACCACTGCAGTAGAGGTGAGAGATTACTTCTTTTACAATATAATTTAAAACACAAAACAGACACTAAATCTGAACAAAAGGACTTAAATATCAGGACTAAAAGTTGTAACTTAAAGGGAAGTGTTTTGTAACTGCAGTAGAAAACTTCAAATATTTCAAAATGCATGGAAAACAAACACCAACAAAAAAATAGAGATAAAGGGCAGTTTCCACAATTTTAACCAAATTACTTAACCCTTTGACAGGTCTAGGCCTTTACAGCTCTTCCTAGTCAAGGGCTTCAGAATATTTATGGTATCATTATACAGTCAGAATATTTATGGTGCTATTATACAGGCTTCAGTCAGTTCTGGTACTATTATACAGTCATATATGCATGTATGCAAATAATTTTTGTCTTTTAACTAAAAAAGATTCAGCAGAAAATGCATCTCAATGAAATCTGAGACATGTCCTGTAACTGTGTCTTTCAAAAAAACGTATTTTGCTCTTAACTATAGACTAGATCAGATTAGAGTCAAACTCCACATTATGTTGCTGTGGTTTCCCCCATATTAGCTTTTTGGCCATGCGTGAACTACAGTCTTAAAAGACAAAACCACACACATCATTGTGTCTTTATTATGTACAAAAAGAGAAGACAATGAAATACAACTCTGAATTAGGTGCAGAAATCACTGCAATGCAGAAGAGTATGTTTATTTACAGTCTAATAAAAATATATTATATTCAGCTTAGCTAGGTGTATACATGTTTTGCAAAATGCTCTATCTGCTACAGAAATGAGAGTAACCCATAATGTAATTATGTTTGAACAAATACAATAAATACCTGTATTTTGTTTGATACAACTGTGGATTAACATATATTGAGATGGATAGAAACCCTCTTCACTGCCAAGAATACACATCTACAAAGGAAATACCACATACAACCTTTGATCAGAGTTAAATTTATTGCCGCAAAGCACTTTCCTTATCTTACATGCTTTTAATTAACATTGGTCCCAGATGCCAACAAACACTGTCCGCCTTTAGCTTAAAATACAATTGTCTTACTGAAGATTTTAATAGGAAAGGAATTATATACCAAAAAAATTGAAAAATTATCTTTAGAATATTATTTTATTTTTTTAAGTAAAAATATATATACACACGCAAGTAAACTGTTTTACACTTTAAAAAATAAAAATTAAGTCTGAACACTGACTTTCCTCAGAAATTCTTCCAAGTCTAACTCCTTAAGCCTCTGGGAATCAGCAGGACTGAGTCTTCCAGTTACTGACAAAGGGGAGAATACACATTTGTCCATTGAATCTGGAAATCTCAACTTGCAAAACTTTTCTCAGTTTAAATATTAATCTCTAAGCATTTCAGTACGATTGCAAATAAACCAGTATGTTAAATCAGGTGGTAACAAGTACAGACTGTAGTGTCTGAGTGAAATCCTCCCATCCACAGCTTCCTAAATAAAGATTATAAAAACTGCTGGGAAGGAAATCTGGTGATAATTTACTGCTACCTGATATGTCTACTCCCAGTCCTCTTCCTCAGCAATTGTTCCTTCTATTGATCTCGTACAGAGATAAAAATAAAGAAGAGCAGAGAAAGGTCTAGCAGATGAAGAAGAGAGCACACAGCATCACATGAAGCTGGCAGATGAGGAATGTTAGGAAAATAACTCTAGAAACATTCTTCCACTTCAGGCTAAAACTGATCAAATGCATTGAACAGAAAATACAGTGTGCCATGAAGTAAGGAAGAAAAAATAAATAAAAAATTTCACCTTTCCCTCAAATTAAGGGAAACTGTACAGGAAAACTGAATGTCTTTTAAAAAAGTTACAAGACCAGTTGGACAAGTCTAATTTCTAAGAACAGCAGGAAGATTCCACACAGCAATGACTTTCAAAGACAAGATGACCACAACTTAGCTTTCAACTGTCTCTTCCTGACAGAGAGGACATTATGTCTTCCAGGCCACAGACAGTTTCAGAGTGCACTCTGCTTGAGTAGCTGTGGGAAAAACACAAATCTGGATGCAAAAGTTCTGGCAGTGGATTCATCTGCTAACACACAGCCAATGTGTCCTCAAGTTTCTGAAGCTTCAGAAAAAGAAACATGCCTGGGGACCTGTTTCTTCTTCACACAGCTTTATTTTTAAATACTAGTTTCTGTTCGGTGAAAACTGTACAGCCTTGACTATTTTAAAAACCTTCAACAGTATGCTGTACGACAAACACTAGTATAAAAAATGAACCAAATAACGTTACTCCACTGAGTAAGTGAAGCTCATGCACACACACACACACACACAAAATGATCGTGTAAATAGCGAAGTTAAGGGATTTATAAATAGCAAAATCTTTGAATAAAGTATATACATTTTTAGGCTTTTTCTATAAACATATAAATATATATAGTGCTCCTAGGAGAGACAAGGTAACTGTGTTCTACATCACAACTTAGAACATAAGATTAATTGATGTTACTCTAAAGGCCTTTGAGGTTTTTTCTTATGTATTTATACCCTACACAGTTAACACTTGCAAAGATATCTTTTCACATTAGTTCCACTTTCAATGTACAAAACCATTTCATGTTACAGTTCAACAGCCTGCAGAGCAGTGAACAGGAAAGATGGCACTGCATGCTGAAATAGTAAGTGCGAAGACAACGTAGAGCTTGTCTGGGGAGTGTGCTGAACTTCAGCAAGAGAGCTGCAAATGGAGCATGAGAAACTGCTCGAGACACCAGCCTCAACCTCCCCACCTGCAGACATGCCAGGGGCCTTTAGATGCACACCAATTAAAAACTATTTTAAGATACACTGCTCTCACAAAGGGAGTAACATTTTGCTTCAACAGTAAGACAATTATAGGTTAATAGGACTACCATAACATAACACAGATAGGGCCAGGCACCGTATGACTCTGAGAACCTCCTGTAAAGTACTGTGCACTCAACTTCTACTTCTTTAAGGATTATTTTAATGTGAAATGAGTATGTCCAGTACCCATCAAAAGCACTCATCATTTCATAAGGTCAAGCTAACAATGACCAATTCAAACAACTCTGCAATAGCAGGAACCATATCCATTTAAAAACAAACACTAAATTGATGATGCTCAGAAAAAAATACCAAAGGGCTCACATTAATTGTGAGTAATTTTTCAACTAACTTCACTATTAAAACCCCATACTACTCTCTTTAACTACTTTTGGAGCAGGTTTCAAATGGAACAAATGGTGGTGAATTTAAATAAAAACAACAAATCCAAAAACCTCACTCATAAAATTACCATGGGCTGAACGATCATGATTAGCAAGCACTCCACTGCTTATGTGGGTTTTGATAGTCTTTGCTCAAATAAAAACTTTCACCTTTACTATTCCGAGGGGAAAAAAAAGTGTTCTTTAAAGTTACAGTTCAAAAATCCTACATACAAAACACATGGATGCAATGGAACAAGTGTCCCCTCCATCTGTCATGGGCTAAAGCATGTGTCACACCAAACTGAACGTTAGTTGTCCCTTGAAAACATCCAAGGGTCAAAATTTGGCCTGTCACTCATTATTCTGCTTCCTAAGGGACATCAATGAGATTAAAAGTGGAACATACTGAGGTTATCCACTTTAAAAATCCCACTCTTTGGTGGGACTGCTCTTTTATTATTAAAAGAAATTCATTTCACATGCTGTGTGTTCGGTAACTACTGTGTGTCACGCAAAAGACAGTTTTCCACATTGAGAATTGCTCACAATGAAGCCCTGAGGTAACCGCCTTTTTTCCAGGCAACAGTAATACAGTTCCTTTTGACATTTAATCATCCTTTTACAACCTATACTAGTATATGCAACTTCAAGCAGTCAATATTGATTATCAATTGTTCCCAAAGATGGGATCAGTCCAGGCTTTGCCTTTTTTTTTTTTTTTGATAGTTTTTAAGATAAAGACTCAGCAGAACGGGCTAATTTGGGTGCAGTGTCTTCTAAAGAAGCTTCAACTGAATTCCCCAGGTCTCCATTTTCATGTCCATCAATACTTGGCTTCTTGTCAAACACTGCAAGTTAAAAAGAAAATTGATTTAAGGAAAGAAGCAATCTTGGGAAGGACAGATCAGTGATCCTTGTTTCAAAAACTGGAATTTTTCCTGAAATGACTACTAAAATTAAAGCTGACAGGTTTTTAGCAGAACGGAGCATGGCAGGAAAACAGGAACTGTTTCTTTGCTTTTCTAATTTAAAAAATGTATCTGAAAAAGTCACCAGCATGAAGTGCTAAGGGAAATTAACAACTCCTAGTCAGAGGTAGGAAAAGATAAGAATAAATTTGAATTTCAGCCTTTGGGAAAAGATGACCAAGAAAAAAGTTCATAAGTTAATTCAGTTAATTCAGTTGTATCTAAGTAAACCAGGCCAAACATTGAGGGACCAACCAGATGAACTGACAGTCTATTAGTAGGTTAATTGAACTGACAGCAGATTAATTTTACAATGAATATAAAAAAGTATTTTCCAGAAACTGGTTTGCATATTGAGACTTCAGAATTAAACTGCAGGTAACACATTTAGAAGGCTTACCTTGTGAGGGTTTGACATCCACACTTGCATCTTTCCTATTAGAACTTGAATTTGCACCTTCTTCCAATTCATCAAGATATAAACGGTAACGGTGCCCACTCTCATCCTCATATTCTACGTTTTCATCATCCGAATCAACTTCTGGAGCAACGTACACTACTTCAAATTCGATTTCACCTCTCTAAAATGTAGCCAAAAATACAAATTTACTTTGTGTATCCTGCACAGCTACCCAGCAGGATTACCAAGATGAACTAGGTTAGTAAAGTAAGTATATCTTACTGTTGTGAACACATTTCTGTAAATTCAATTAAGTTGATGCTGATTCAATCATGTTGAATATTTTGGATAGGTATCTGAGTTAAGTTTTTACTGACTAAAGTAGAACAGCTCTACAGCTAAGCTTTACTAAAACTACCCATATTTCTTATATGTCAGTACATTTCAAACAGTGATTTCTAAAGAGGAAGTTTTCTGATAAATTAGGCACGCATGTTAATTGTCAGAAAATGGGATGCAAATCAGGAAGAAGATTCTAGACCACAAAGCACATGAGAAACATTGTTTGGCTGGAGCTGTTCAGTCGTAAGAGTAAAGCATATATCACTAAATAGTTATTTCTGTGGGGCAATGTAATAAATTGATTTTCATCAGCCTTACTGATTAATGATTAGCCAATATATGTTTAACTGACCCAGCAGTTTTCTCCTTAAATTGCAAAACATAAGAGGATTAAGTGCAAGGTGATAGAGCCTCAAGAATCACTGTATCTTAGCATTACACACAATTTAACAGGAAACACTAAAATTCAAGGCAATTCAACAGGCAGAACACAGGAAGCACCTAGTTGTGCCTATGGATAACAGGTCCAAACTGACCTGTTGGGAAAGAATAGTTACAGCTTCTTTATGCTTGGCATCTCTTAGATTAACTCCATTTACTGCCAGAATAGCATCACCAACATGCAGTCCTCCACATCGATCAGCAGGCTGCCCAGGATGGATTTCAGAGATCAGTATTGGAACACCATGCTCCTTGCCACCCTATTAAAAAAAAAAAAAGAAAGGCAGATTTTAATTAACTGAGGTGCCTTTTAATATAAAATTGACATTCTGATAGTAGCTCCTAAAGTGCTCACTTCAACTTCTATTTTAGAAAATTAGAAATCATTCTTCAAACAACTAATGTTTAAGCATGCATGAGCTGTTTCCCTTAATTCTTCTCCCCAAAGAAGAATGGAAAATTTCAAATATGTACTCAAAGTCAAAGCGCGCAATTCTGAATACTAATAAAACTATAAAATCATATATAAACTCATGAAAACCACAAAATCTCATTTAAAAAAGCATATCAGGCTCCATATTGACTTGCAAGAAACAGTATTCATATTCAGAATAAAAGTCTAGTAGTCAAAATTTTCCAAATTTCTTCTAAAAAGTTTACACAGATTTTGTTAGGTGAGAGGTGCCAATACAGGTATTTCAAAAAAAATTATAATCACAACAGCTAAGTGTTGGAAGTCAGGTCTCAGATTGTCTCTGCTCTTCTAAATATTTACACCTGGAATCACACCTGGCTAAAGTGTCTATATCCTACACATAAATAAAAATCTTAAGTTTAATAAAGTACTAATTATCTATTTCCTAATCTATCAAAATGGGTCTTGAAGTTCTATGACCATAGTTATGGATTTGTGTATGTTTTTTTCATTTGTTCTAACCACACATTTACTGATCCATGGATTTTACAGAAGTAGGAATAAAAACTTGAATTGCTGTGTCTTTGTCATAGAAAATAAATGCAAATATTTACTGTGATTGAAATTCCTAGTCCTTCATGGTCTTCTTTAACTAGCAAAACTTTTCTGATTGGGCCAACACCTTGACTCTTCTTTAAGGCATCAGGATCCTAGTTTGATAAAAAACAAACATAGCACAAACATAAATGTGTGAACCAAAAATGGATGCATTTCAGCATTTTGGTTTTTATAATTATATACAGGCAGCACTCTGAGCAAGAGAGTTTTAGACTAGCTCTAGGCAGGACAAACTTACAGTGCCCTTTTACCCTTTTACAGAAAGGGAGTGAAATCAGAAAAGATTCCTCATTATGTACCCCTGCTGAGAATAATTATTTAAATTACTCCACTGCTGATTAGTGCACAACACAGAACTGAACTTCAAAAGAAGGAAACCAGCCACATAAGGGACCACATGAAGAAGTGCTGATCACTGCTGAAATGTTATATGATGTAAACTCATCTTAAAAGTAACCAAATGACAGGAGATGATGTAATATATTCCCAAGGAAGAGGCTGCTTGCTCGAGTTTATTTTTACTGTAATAAAAATAAACCACACCAAAAGCCATTGAATACAAATCTAAAAGAGAGACTAAATAAACCAAGGTTTGTTTTTTCCTTTTGTTAAGTCACTGATGCCATTATGCATACCTTTAAAATCACAAACACATGTATTTGTCCATCAGTGTTTTACATGCAATTAGCAACATAAGCAGTAAGACCCATCTGACCAACTAAGGTATTTAGAACAGATCAAAGCAATGCACCTTGCTCAAAATGTCTGATTTTCTGTACTGAACACTGGGGTAATTAACAGGACATGTCCCATGTTGGGTGAGTTTTACCAAAGATATCCATAGTGAAATGCTGTTTAAAGGTTTTGTTTTAAAAGGTACCTTTAGGAGGAAAAAAACCAGCCCACAAATAATTCTTTTACAAAGTGACAATTATGGCCTTTTAAGAAAAGAAATTAAAATAAATTTCAGTTTAATGCTAAAAAACTTATTCTTGGTTTTTGTAAATAAGTTAGATCCACTTTTTGAAACCTAGGTTACAAAATTCTGCTTTCAAGTTGTATTTATACACATAAATACATATATTTATATCAGAGGCCCAGTTTTCAAAAGGAGTGAGTGTTCCTAGGTAAGTCAAAGGAATTGCATCATCTTCCATGGTCATTTAGAGGGAATATGCTATTCAGCACAGAACTGTGCTTCAGCACAGAAAAGGACAACATACTTACAAGTAACATTTGAATAAAACACAACACTGAAGTGAAAACAATCACAAAGCTGAAGAGGTAACTCATGTCTGGAAATCATAGAGGAATGGCTCATCTTTCCAACTTACATGTCCTGGTGGTGCTTGCATTGGTCGTTTGAGGTCGTTTCGGCCGCGGCAAGCTCGAATGACGGTTTTGTGGCGGTGAAGGTGAATTTCTGCCTCCAGCTGGTTCCACAGCTTGTCGTGAGCAGGTCCCTTCATATCCCGGCCCAGTAACTGAATCTGCTGCACCCTACACAGTGACACAGAGTACAACAATGCTGCATTACCACAGGAAAAGCAATGCACAGCAGGACTCATACATCTCATCAGCCTACAGCACATGAGCACGCAGCAACTGGCACAAGAACCCTGGGGATTTTTACTCTTCCTTTTGTTAATTAACTGGAAATGTGAGGCTTTTCCTCCTTAGTCTTAACCTTGAACCTGCCTCTGGGGATGCAAAGGAAGGAAAAACAACAACAAACATCTTATGCTAGGGGACATGGATTGACTTCACATACCTTCCAGCCAGCTCCTTATCTAAATACTTGGCTGCCAATCTTGCTCCATAAACCTCAGCCTGAAGCACAGCTATGTGTCTACGGAGGGCTTCATTCTCCTTCCTCAGCAACTTCACCTCAGCTTCCAGTTGAGCTTCTTTGACTTTCTCCTTCTTGTTAGCTTCAAGTTCTCTCTCCTTTACAATGACAAAAAAAAAGAAAGAAAAGAATATTAAAAAGCTTTTATCCAAGTTAATAATAAAAGAACACTTACTGTTTCTACACACACAATCTGAAATTATTTTCCTGTGTACAAGACATGCATGCAGGAAAGAAATTTAAAAAAAAAAACAAACAAACAAAAAACAAAGCAGGGACTCTGGCACTACAGCTAGTGGTTTGCATACTATCCTACAGAACAGTGGCAAAATTTAAATACCCTAAATATCATCTTTACATTTTCTTGTCTTGCAAATAGGAATTTAAAAGTTAAGCAATACTATTTTCAAAATTAAAGAGTAATCACGAAGCTATTAAATATTTCAATTTAACTAAACTCTTTTATTATGATGATGATGACATGGAAACCTAAGCCCATATGTCCTTAAAATGACAATTATTTTCATGCAAACAACCAAGAAATGTCTAGCCAGAGACATTTCCAGATTAGAGTCTGAAGACCACACAAATAAAGCCAAGGATTCTACACATGAAAATGACACCCTGACAAAACTAGAAGAAAATTAGTGTGTAATAGCTCTGTTGAAAAAAAACCCAAACAACAACCAAACAAAACAAAATCAAAACCCACATTAAAACCACACTTTAAGCAAGCTATCACCCTGTGCTTCACCCCCTGAAAAAGAAATTATGGAAATATAAATTAGTCCCACACTGTTCCATCCCAAATGCACACAAACTGCATGGTCATTACCTTTTCTAATACCCAGTGTACTGGTGCAAAAGGAATTAAGATTGCTAATCTACAAAATCTACTTTAAGGAGAGCATGCTTGATAACACGTATCTTTTATATCTTGCTCTGCATGCCGTTTACAAAGTGGTGGAAAACCCCCACCATTAACTAGGGAAATAGCAAAGACACAGGGTCTAATATTGTTTCCTTTCAAAACTGGCTGTCAACTGAAACAGCCATAAAAACTAAGTTCACCATAATGCATTTCTGAAGACACCTGGAGTACCAAAAAACCCTGTACCAATTACATTGTTAAACAAATAAAACCAGGATGTTCTACTAAAGAAGCAACAGGACAGATATAAAAGTTTACAGAACTGGCAAGACAAATCTGTTATCAAATTGTGCATACGCTATTCGCTATTCCAAACCTGGATATAAAACCATTAATATGGTCGATATCACCACATTTGATAAACTACACAAAATTGGTCCTTCCAAACAGAATTATTTTCACAATAGATATATGAAAGCATTTACTGACTTTGCCAGAAAGTCACTTCTGAATTTGGTATGTGGTACACACATAGGTGTGTGTACCTTTGTTCTTCTAAACTGATAAAAGTATTTAACAGATGAGGGAGGCAGTAGAGTCTATCAAATTCATAGGTGACTTTGAGTCTACCAAATTCAGAGTGCCTGGCTAGCACAGTGCTCAGGAGGAGCAGCTCAAGGATTGCCTGAAATCACTGGCATTTCACTTTCTGCCATTCCCATGATGATGCACCTTCAAATCAAGTTTGGCTCCACAGGCATGTTAGAAAACATGGCACACAAAGCCACTTCTGGCCTCTGGCCTTTGGGCTGGGGTTGTCTTGTGCAAATGACTCCACAGCAAATCTCTTTCTGAACTGCAGGATCACATCTAAGCCAAGAATTTTGACTAATCTACATTTCAGAACAGAAGCTTCTAAGATTATACCAGTTCTTTCTATTATTATTTTGGTCTTGGGCTATCATGCTATGCTGTCTCTGCCACACACTTGAGGAGTAAGAAGGGTCACAGTTCAGAATTTAACATCTGTTTTACAGCAGCTAATGCGTCTGTATACAAATACAGAGTTCCTGTTAGCTCTGTTCCTGTTGTCAATATTGCATTAAGGTGATCTAAACAGCAGTATAGGCTCCCTGTTTGTCCACTTTTAGAACACCAACTATTTGACAAATATAAAAAGACAAAGACTAGAATTTAAGATAGGCATATTCCAACTTCCCTCAGAGAAGTGAACTGCTGAAGTGATCAAAGATTCTTGATTACACCAGCAAATGTCAAGCAGCACATTTTACAGTATTTACATAAAGTTTAAACTTTATATAAAGCTTTAAGCTTTATATAAAGCTTAAACACCTTCATCCAGACTCAGGTTGTCCATTGATTTTCTTTGAATTTGGTTTGTCATTTAATTCAAAGAGGAAGCCAAATGATACACTTCTACATAGAATCTTTTTTAGTAATGCATTTTAAATGTTACACCTAAAATACAAAAATACAAGGGAAATGCAATCTCATTAAAGTGTTCTCTTCCTATTTTCTCCATTACTATGACTACTCTTTTGTGACAGAGGTGCAAAATTACACCCAGAAACCAATCTCCTATCGACTGTCTCCAACTGATCACCACATGAAATAAATAAAAAAATATTAAAAGGTTTGCAATGCAGAATTTCTGAAGATGTCCTGAAAGAGTGTGTACTGTCATGAATGACTGTCAAAAGATTTGACAGTAGTCTCAAAACTGTTAAAAGAAATCAAGGAAGTTAAGTTAGAGAATAGTTTCATGCTTTCTAGTGTTCATGGTAGGGCACAGCTTGTAAAAACAGAAAATGCATTTTCTGTTGGTAATATAAAAAGAAAAGTTACAGCAAGGTTGAAAACTAAAGCTTACAGTTACCAGCTATTCTGTGGCTTTTCAAAAAACCAAATACTGAGTAATGGTAACAAAGCATGTAACATAATAAAAGTAGAAAAGCTGGTTAAAAATCTTTCAAGTCTATCACTGTGAAAAAATAAAAGTCAAGTTTGCTTCACTTTTTGTTTATATCTATGTATTATTGAGCTCATATGCTTTTGGCTGTTACATCAGCCAGTAAACCATTTAAAGTCATGCCCATGATAAAAATAAGGGGGAAACAGGAGAAGCTGACATGATTTTTTAAACTACAACATCAGAAGACTTCATATCACACTCATAGAAGTGTACAGTGTTTATACTTTAGCAACTGTGTAACATCTTAGCAGTTTTTGAGATACTGCCAGAACAATCTTTCAGAATGTCAAGTTGCCAGATATCATCCCAAACTAGCTGCAGCAATAATAAACAGAATACATACAGAATTAGGAAAAAGGGCACCACATCTAGAAAAGAAAAATTAAAATGCAAAGGAAATTCTTTACACAGTCTCTTGCCAACTGTTGGGATGAAGAAACAAGCCAGATCTGTTTTGCCAGTTTCTGAGGCCAACATATATACAGGCTGTTGCACAAAACAAAAGCACTGCTTGAACATAAAAAAAAAAGGCAATCAGCATACTTACCATTTCATCCACAGAAAGGACAGACTTAAGACAGAAGAAAAGAGTTCCATAATTAGAGAAACAGGCAACAGGAACTTCCAAGAAAATGCAATAACATAAATTACTTAGTCCAAAAGGACTTCACCAGCAAACTGTATATTTGATTAGATGGTATATAGAACAAGCACACTGCTACAATTCTATTTAGCAACAATTTTGGTATTTTGTAGTGAAATTTATTAAAAATCTTATAAAAACTTAACTTTAGTGTAGTATTGAAAACAACACTTTCTCCTAAAATACCAAGAATCTCTGTAAATGGCAAAATAATGCAATATACATGAGAGAATCACAGAAAATCCATTCTGTAATATAACACTATACACGTAATAGACTTTTTTTCTTTCAGAAAGAACATCATAATATGAGTTACAAGAGGGACATAAAGAACAGGCAGAAGTATCAGAAAAGGCATCAAGTGCAAAAATAGAAAAATAAATTCAACCAGGCAACTTCATACTCTCACAAAGAGTTATTATGATTGCACTAAGAAGATTCCCCACTGCTAAAAATGGACTTGGCCCAAACTACACAATTATCAACTGCTTAGCAATCAAAAATTTTAAAATGTCCTAGTTCACCACTGTGCACAGTTTTACAGATTACAGAGTATACATTTATGCTAAGAATCTACATATAAAATAAGAGTGTCTGTCCCTCAAAAAGGAGGAAGTTAATTAATTGAGCTTTATTTCCCCATTGCACATTCTGTTGACACAGTTCTTCTTCGCCCTCAGAGACCTTCTGACTGCCAGAAGGTCAGCACAACAGTTTCATTTACCCAAACATCAGAGGTCCCATTTTATTGTCATTAAAGCGGCCTCAGTTTTGCTTGTTCCAGCTTCACAAACTTTTATAGCTTTCTTTATCTAGAACAGTTTAAAGGCATTACTATTCCCTAAAGGCAAAATAAAACTAACTCAAAACACTAATCCTCATATTTTAAAAAGGAAAAACGAAAGGAAATTAAGCAGAGAATATCAGGCTAAGCTGTTACAAAGTTCAAATTCAACACAGATAAAACTGAACCAATGTATGTAAAACGTATTTATTGTCACCTGTGGGAAGAAGACTGCTGTCAATAGCATGGAAATTTAATCTATCTTTAGAAATCATTTATAACAAGGTAACAGGAAACAAAAACCTTGAAAGTATTATTCTGTGTGTTAGTCAGAAGTTAAGTTGAATTAAGAAAATCTGGGGACCTAAACCACTCACAGTGATGTGTTAACTTAAAATTTTCTTTGTGTAAACCTGCAGTCTGACACTTACAAAACGCTGGTGATATTTAACCAATGCATAAACCATTTAACTAAATATTTAACTAAAGCCACGAGAATTATTTAGAGCTCTAAATAAACTTCACCATACTGTAGCCATGATTTAGTAGAGAATAAATTATGTGTGGACAATCCAGAAAACACTCTTATACTGCATATACAACTATGTAGCCCTAGGGTGTGAGCTCTAATCAATTACAGCTTTTGAATCTGAAACACAAAGAATTTGGGTGACTCCTGTTGCTCAGTGATTAGCCTAGGCATCCTTTAAAACTTATAGTCTACCACTGTGTTTTATTGTACATTAATTATTGGGACAAAATAGCAAAGCGACTAATCTAATGTTCCACATATATTGGGAGTAGGTATTTGCAACCAAACTGTGAAGCAATTTTAGAAAGTGAGAGATAGACTTTGATTCATACCAACAGCCAGAAATCACACGCACACAACACTACTCTACTTTTGTTTCATTTACAAAGCCATAGTAGTAGAGCCTGAATTTGTGCAGTGGCTAGTAACAAGGCAGACTATGCCCAGGCTATCAGTCAATGCCAACTAACTGCACAGATTAATTGCTGTTAACTTTTGGTGGGCTTTGCAAAGGTCTGAGTTTTGAAAAAACATGCCGTCTACTGAGTGCTTCTACTACAGACTTCTATTATCTTTTGCAATTTCAGTCTTCAGAAAAGCTTTATAAATCACAAAAACATTTTCTTTTTTTTTACTTTCAGAAACCACTAAAAATGGTTTATTTACAAAAAAACTTAAATCCTTACTCTTTTTTTTGACATTATTCATCTTATTTTTAATGGTTGCTAACAACCAGCGATAAATGTTATGAAAAGAAAAAAGTTAATATTCTTAACATGAGAATTTGTAGTCAGCTTATTCACACCTTCCAAGGCAGAACTTGGAAGCCAGGAGAGGAAGAAGATTAATATAATCCCACATTCAAGTTGCCCTACTCACCAGTTTTGCCTTAATAGCCCCAGAGTCAACATTCTGACCAGTCTTGGCATGCAGCTGAAGCTGAACAGCGTGGAGCTGCAAAAGCTGATCGTGCACTTCCTTTTCCAACACTGCTTTCTCTGCCTGTGTTTCTGTCAGCTCAGACTTCAGATCCACCAGCTGTGCCTGTGAAGATACAATCCATCACAGTAATGAGAGCAAGGATTAAATGGGGTCACCAGAACTGTGACACATAACAGCATTTGCTGGTACAGGGATGCTGCACCTGGTGGAATGCAGGTTAAGAATCCCTGATATCACCCATTCCTCTGAAGCCCAGCTTTAACACTTGGTCATTTGCAGGATTTTCTCCCCAGCTTGCCACAAAATTCATGCAGCCATAGAACCAGCATCAAATGACCATATTGCCAAGAGTAATAAAGCTGAGCTTTCCTTCATGCAGACAATGGCATGTGATGCTGATGTTCACTCCAATACAAGGCAATGGCATTAAATCTTTGTAGGATTTACACCCCTAGCAATGTAAACACAATTTTAAACTGTAAAATTTTTAAATCTTACTGAATAAAAAGGCTCAAAGTAAAATTACAATTATTTATTCAATGCTGAAGTCAAATAATCCTATTTACAGATGCTCTATTTTCAACTGAATGTATTTCAGAGTTTAACTGAAATAGCAAATTAGTTGAGTAAACCAGAAGTCATGAAATGCCCCTAAAATGTATATGTAGAAAACAAGAAAAAGCTATTAACTATTGAAAAAAGTGGTTTTGAAACATTTTAAAAACAGTTTTCATGTGAGGTTGCATGTTACAAAGCAGAAATCTGTAATGAAAGAACAAATACTAACATGTTTATAAAGTTACTTATTATCTAAGTTCAAGTAGCATTTTATAAGATAAGCTACATTTAGATAAGCTTTAAAGCTACTACTTGCCAAAAAAAACACAGAATATGATTTCAGGGGATTTTTAGGTAAATTCCCAGAGTAAGTTTTTGCATCCAAAAGATTTGGAACTAAAGACCAAAATGAAAAATGACTAATTCTTAAAAAATCCCCCCTCATATTAAAGCAGGGTATTTTAGGTATTTTAACAACACCATAACAGTGAAACTCAAGTTGCAAGGCAACTCAGTATAAAACATCTGCATCAGTTAATGAAAAAAAAGCAGGAAGGATTTGACTATCAGAGGGGAGGATTTATCGGGTCTAACTTCAGGCACATGGTTTAGATGGACAGCTTCTCCAGCTTCCAGATTCAGGGACAAGTAGGAACCTCCAGAGGTGATTCAGAGCACCGAGGGTGCAATTGATGAGATGGATCAAGCCAACCTCCAGCGTGCAGCAGCCAAGAAGAACAATCTCCCCTCCTGCCTCTTGGCTCTGCCCTTTAGTCCCACATCTCTGGGACTGAACACAACAGAACAACCTCCCCCTGTCCCTTGAGGCACAGCCTCAGCAGACCAGGCCAGCACTTACTTTTTGCCAAAAAAAATGGAGCTGCATGCATTTTTCAGCTTCCAACTGCCAGAATAGCAAAAAAAACCTTGAAAAATTTGCAAACCCTTGCAAGAACTCTAAAGCAGAAATTGCCTTTTACAGTAAGATGATATTTGAAATACTACAAAGCCAAATAATTTCAGAGAAATGAGTTACTTACAAAGCTGCATTGCCCCAGTGACCAGCCACAGTTAAAGTCTCTCTGCTGTGGTTTACCCACCTTCTAACAAAAGCAGACACACACCTGAACTAACACAGCAAATGAAAATATCACCAGCATACAAGTTGATGATACTGTACACAGCAGATAACAAAGTCCTTAATAATGAAGGCTCAGTTTGACCCAGCCACAATTTCACATAATAACAATATTTTGTTATTATTACATACTGCATATATTAAGCCTAGTTTTAAAAAAGTAAGACCACTACTGTCTTACTCCTTTCTAACAGCTGACATACTTTTATTGCTTTTTTATACACACACACACATGCTCTCTCATCCACTCTGATTCAAAAGACCTGTAGAACAGTGAAGTGGCAAAACAGCTAAATTAGACCAATTTAATATTGTCCAGCCTCACCTAATAGAGAATGGCAATTGGAGTTCTGGTGGGGAAAAAAAACCCAAATTTATTTCCCTGTGCAAATAACAAAGCAGCAAGAATGATAGCTACCAGCTTTGCAGGGTGAATGATGCCCCAAAAGTATCAAAAAAAGACTGTCAAATGCGCAATAAAAATTAAAAATAGTACTCTGAATATAACCTGATATTCAAATCATTGAATCACAGAATGGCCTGGGTTGAGAGGGACCTTAAAGACCTGGTTCCAACCCCCCTGCTATGGACAGGGACACCTTGCACTAGACCAGGCTGCTCAGAGCTCCATCCAACCTGGCCCTGAACACTTCCAGGAATGGGGCACTCCAGACAACCTGTTCCAGTGCATCACCACCCTCACAATAAAGAATTTTTCCCTATGATCTAATCTAAATGTACTCTCTGTTTGAAGCCACTCCCCCTCGCTCTGTCACTACATGCTCTTGTAAAAAGTCCCTCTCCCATCTTTCCTGTCACCTCCCTCCAGTTACTGTAAGGCCTAAATAAATAAAAAGCACAGAATGAAAAAAAGCAAAATGAGAAATGATAAGAGCATATATAATGGAATTAATCTGTTTCCACATTATGAAAAGTCATAAATCTATCCCCAGGAACTGATGCAGGCACAGGATTCACATCAAAATGCAAACACAAGCAGCTACTTTCATATCCTGTGATCTACTTCTATGAAGATTGACAAATCTTTACATTACTTCACAGAAGTTCTGCCATTCTCAGCTTGGCCAGCTCACTTCATTTTCCTTTACATTACTTTTACTAGCACCATTTTTTATCCAAATTCCCTCAATTAGTTATAAAGAAAACATATGAAAAGACTGTTGGAAATTCAACCTCTCTATCATCGATTTTGGAAGCTACGCTGTAAAAACCAGGGATGGGGCAGAGATAGCAGATGAAATCATGAGTACAAACAAGGACTATCAGTAAAGCTATTCCTTCCCAGAGCACCATTCACTGCATGAGGAAAGGGCTCTGCTGAAAATAATGGTGTCAGATAATATTATATTCCAATTTCTATAAACATAATAGGATAAACACAAATATAAACTAATGCTGCACAAGCAACTGTACTAATCCTTTAATTTGGATGCACTCTCCCACAAGACTGTCAAAGAGAGATGCCATGTAATTTGGTGGTCACCTGCAATCACCCTGGAATTTGCAGAGAAGTCAGCTGGGGGCAGAAGTCACAAACATCCAGCCACAGGACACCCTTGAGCTTCATGGTTAGGTAGTTCAGGAAGAGCCACCAAACAACCAAAACGGAACAGAAACTTTGAACAGGGAACAACGAGGGGCAGAGGCTGGAGAGAAGGTAGTGCTTCACTTTCATAACCTTCTCTTAACCGTAACTTGCTGATTCAGCCAAAAAGGAACCCTTCTGGGCAGGACACAACCGTGCAGATCAGCAATTGCCACTCACCAGTGAGCACCACGCTGCAAGGTTACACCTGAGCTTCCTCTGCTCCCTCCTTTGTGCCGCTGCTCCAGCCGAGGCACAGCAAACAGCACCACCAGACTGGGGTCATGGAAGCAGCATTTATCATGAAAACCTACACCTACATGAATCAAGCAGGCAGGACATCAATCTACTGCTTCAGATTAGCACCACGGGCTATTTCTAAATTCCACAATTCAAGTAAAATGGAGATCTTGGTCAAATTCACCACACAGCAAAACTCAGCATTTATCTTCCACACAATCTAACATCCAGATGATACCAGAAAAATAGTTTTAAAAAGCTAATCAAATATTTACTCAATTTTGGGACATATTTTGCCATTTACCAGATGTTTTGTATTTCTCAAAGGTCTTACAGCTATTTCTCAACAGAAATAATTCAAGAATTTGTAAACTACTCTTTTTATTCCCATAGGACATAAAAGAGAAATCATGGCATTAAGCAATCGAGAAAGCATGGCATTAATACTTCTTCCACAGAACATGTCAAAAATTTAAAAAAATTTTAAAAACCTCTAGGCAAAAGAATGCATACAATGTCCTAGTTTTAATCAAGAGTTCTTATTGCCTGTTCAAGCAGTTACAAATTATCAAAAAATTGAGTTTGCTACATTATCTTACAATGAATATGTATTTTAAGCTGGCAAAAAAATAAAGGTACTCTAAAATGCTAGGGTTAATTGCATTTATATTCATGGAGTTTTTAAAGTCTTAACTAGTGTTTTTCATCATAAGTCTTAGAACAAAATATTAGTATTTAAATCTCTTCCAATCAATTTATGTAATATTTTTCATATGATGATCTGAACTCTCATCTGTACATTTTTCACAGAAAAGTGACATTAGTGACATCTAGTTACTCTAACAGAATAGCTAGAATCACTAACCAAAAATAGTTTATTTCTATTAGATCTCAGAGACATACTCAAAGATCTTATACTAAATTTATATATTGTAAAAAACAAGAACATAGATCTTGCCCTGACCAGCTTAAAGTGTAAATACATCAAGGAAGGATGAATAAATGTAACAGAAGTACAAACACAGCTGGGTATTTTTGTATAGAAGTGCACAACAGGAAGCAGACAGATGCTAAAACCACAAGTTACGTGTGACTGCTCAGAAGCATCACTGCTTGAATGAGGCACTAGAAGATGGCAAAAGTGCAACCCCTGAAGATCTAAAGCACGAGGGGAAACACACAGAAAATGAGAAAACTTCACAAAGTGGGATGATGGTGACTTGCACACCATGGTGACAGGAAACAACCTCCACTACTGATAGGGAAAGCAGCAGCAGGGCGGTCGGGGCAAACACAGAGATGGCATCATTAGATAAAGTAACAACAACGGGTTTAGCTTTGGGAAAAGCTTTTTCATCTTCTGAGCTATCATTGCACTAACTTCTGCAATATGGACAAGAGTTGCATTTGAGCTAATAGGTATAAAAAAACATCTTTGGCTTCCACATTGCCCAGACATGAACACTCAAAAGTGGAGCCATGCTGAACTGGGAAGCTGGGTCACAGGCCTGCACACTACTAGGGCAAGACAGTGGCATTATTCACCACATTATTCAGCAAATAAAAATGAGAGGAAGACCAGAATCAAGTCAAGTGTAATTAATGCACTTCTTGGTATATGAATTTCTAGCTCAAAAAAGGTCTAGACATAATTCAAACACAGTAGAAAACTCAGATTTTTTCAGTGAAGGGAAGCTAGATAGATAGAAAGGACCCATTAGCAGCCTCAAGGGACTAGAAGTCATAAGCCAAGCACTCATCAAATGCCTTTAGTTTTTGTTTAATTTCAGGTCTTTAGCATACACCTTATTCATTCGTATGCCAAGCTTTCTAAAATCATGAAGTCTGAAAACTGTTTTTCTAAAGATTTTTTTTCCCACCATATAATCTCTGATTGCCAGAAGCTAGGAGTTCATTTCAGAATTTTTTAGTTACCTAAATAGGGCCATCTAGTGCTATCTTTTTATCTATATGTCTACATTTCTCCCTATTTCACCCTCCTTCCCCATTGATTTGAATTGAATTTTCAAAATACAAATGAATCTATTAAAGGGGGAAAGGTGTGTATGAATAAAGTTCCTACAACACACAACTTTAAACAGCTGCTAGTAGGAAAGAGTGACAGATTAGTGCCCTTTCAGAGGGAGAAGTGAGAAGACCCAAATCTTTAGCTAATTTGTTTAATCCTCACAGAGACAGAAGCTGACATCCTGGTGTACAGAGAGCACACGTGCAGTTCTGAGCTAAAGACTGAGCTGCTGTCTCATGTCCAGCCAACTATCCAAAAAAATGTAGGGATGAAAAGGCAAAGGAAAGGATGCTGTGATGTGGAAACTCCTAGATCATGCACGAGAACAGCAACTGCCTGAATCAGAAGGTCTTAGTGACTTGAAAAAGTGCTCAACACTTCCATTCCCCACAAATCATGAGGTTTCCAAGCTCCATTGATTCTGTTACTAATAAAACTCCTCTGGTGTACATGTATGTATTTCACAGCTAATTTTAAAGGACAGGTCCTTATGTATCATGCTATGGGACCAAAACAAAATTCACAGACAAATCAAGTTTATGAGGTGCTTTATTTCCTCAGCAGCATGTCGTTATGTAATTTATACTAGACTCCATAAAGTTTACCAACATATGCATTTATGTATTTCAACATTTCACTCCTGATCAGGACTATTAACCTTCTGATTTAAAGGCTGCAGGACCCAGGACCATGAAACACAACAGAGCACACTGCAATGCTGCAATTACTCTGTGGCTCCTGTCCCAGCACATGCACAAAAAAGCAGTATAAATATCAAGATATGACGCTAGCATATTTGCTTATCATTTCATTCTGGAGGCATTTTTTTAAAGACAGAAACAACATTTAAAGGCAAACTTAGGTAAAAATAAAAATCTTTAATCATGCTTTACAAACAATGAAATCATTATTCCTTAGTGTTCCCATAAAATTACACCAGTGCAGGAGGGAAAACAGTTTTTCAGAGCCTGCA
Organism: Zonotrichia leucophrys gambelii; assembly: GCF_028769735.1. NCBI lineage: Eukaryota > Metazoa > Chordata > Aves > Passeriformes > Passerellidae > Zonotrichia > Zonotrichia leucophrys. The sequence continues at coordinate 41,840,559 of NC_088172.1, forward strand.
GCAGCTGCTGCAGCGTGTAGATGCACATTCAGACACCAGATACACAACAACAACACCAGAGCCTGGCCTGCACAGCCCATACACTGCCACGTGTTCATGGGCTCCCCCAGCATCAGCCCCTTGATGTGAAGTAGCCAGAACTCTTAATTATTACAATTCTCTAATTCCTTGAGGAAAGGATTGTCTCCATTATCTCACCAGCATCACTTCACCACTTTGCCAACAGCTCTCCAAAAGACAAGAACACTCTACTCTTCCTCAGTCTTGACTATTCAATTTTTCCTGCCTACTGAGCAGCATTTGCTGCAATTTGTCACACAACCCCATTAAGTTTAATGGACTGCTCTGAATGAGAAACCATGGAACAGAGCCCTGTTTAATCTCATGGTGCTCCCTGCAAAGCTAAACAATGTGACAGCACTGCACAAAATGAGTTTCTGAATAGATGATACACTTGGAAACCATCATTTTATGATGGTTTGAAACCATCATAAAAACCCCCAACTTCACCACAGTGCTTACCACTTGTCAAAGAAGAAAATGTTTCAAGATAGTATTGGAAAAGACTATACTGACAGATTACTAGATTACATTAAAAGCCTTTATTTCATTATTATTGTGACCCCAAAAAGGACCTTTGTGACTTCAATTTTTAGCTAATGCTGAATTTAACAAAACAGTCTTTATCATGTGGCTAATAAGAACATGAACAACAAAATTTATGACTAATGACTCCCTAAATAAACAGTATGGTAGTGTAGCTATGTAAGTAGTCTTGGTAAAAATGCAGTGCATGATACTGAAGACACAAATGAATCATAAATTAATTTAATCCACTTTTATTATGTCCCATATAGAAGATAAAGGACATAAGACAAATTAGTTGCTCCATTTCTAAGGTTCTGTTCTAGTCCTGACAAAACATTCAGGGCCAGCAAATTAAAAGGATGCAAAGCAACACTCCCAATTTTTTATCTTCTCTGCTGAAGACCATTCTGGACATTCAATTATTTGCACACTTTTCCACCCTACAACCAAAGGATAAATAATAATACCACATCTTAAATAAAGCATCTTAAAAATTCGGTTTCCATTTACATAAATGGATACATCCACCAACATTTTTACACCTGTGACTGATGTTTTTCACCTCTACCATTTAAATACCAGCTACTGTTTCTTGCTACTGTTTTATTTTGTGCTTGACTGTTTTATTCTGTTTGCACCTACTTACAGAAGAACAAATATCTTTTTTTTTTAATTTTGCTGACAGGGACAAATTTCTGACTGCCTCACAATGACTATTTCTGTCAGGTTGCTCATGCTTCTAGTTGCTTATCAGAAGACACAAATCTGTTCTTAGAAGTTATATTGATAGTTTTATTATGAAATCTGTACTACCTATGCAATATAAATCAGTAAAAAAAAGTAAGAAATATAAACTAATATATTGCTTTCCTCTCACTTTCCCTTTGGTAGCTCCCAACAAATGAGACAGAAAAGGAAAACACTTTACCACATACAGACTGAAAATTAATTAGGCTAGTTAAATTTGTATAGAAGTATATAGGCTTCTGATACAGGAAAATATTAATTAATATTTGGATTAATTAAATGGGCATAATTGTAATTAGAAAGGGCATAATGATTCTGATAGAAGTCATATGTATCACACTAATGACAACTTAGTATATAAGCTGACTGAAAAAATGCATGTAAATCTATATTTCCTGAATATGAGAAAAATGCTCAAATTTTAGGATATCAAACTAGCTGGACCAAATCTCACTCCATCGATATTTCAAAAAAATATACTCTATCTAGTACCAACAGATTTCTAATTCAAAAGAGAAAAAGTATTACAAGTGCAATTAATAAAATAATACCTTAGTAACTACTGGAAATATTAATGACATTTGAAAAAAGTAAATAAGCTACTGCAACTATTCTATATGTATGTATATACACACCTCACATGGACAAAAAAGTATCTTGGTCTTCAACAAGTGCATTTCTCACTACAAAATAAAGAAAAGTGGCAAAAAAACCACAAACCACCAGACAGACCTTCCTAAGAATGTGTATGGTCCTACCTTGATTAAAGAGTGCCAAACAACAGAGCAGGACTGCACCTCTGCAGTGTGTCCCATAAATGGACTTGCATGCCTATGGAAAGTCACCATACACATAAAGGCACCTACATTTAGCTTTACCAGTTTGCAGTTGGTTTTTTTTACCTATACATCTTCATATTACCCACATCATTCTGCATGCTTTAACTGAATAGGTTACAAGTTACTTACAGAAGAATTCAGCTTATAGAACCACATTCCTCTAAACATGCTGATCCAACTTAATCACAGACACAAAACTACATCTAACTTCTTAGACATACATGGTTTCCTCAGCTTTAGCATATACACAGCCTTAGCACATCCGCCAAGATCCAGGGTGTGCTCCACCAAACATTCCTTTCTAGCTTGTTCATTTAAAATTGCAGAATCAGATTGGCAGTCAAAGTGCCAGAGTTAAAGCAAAGCTCAGTTTTCACTGGCACATTGACCTACTTCTTTTATTTCTACAAAACTGCAGATACATAGAACTCTTATTTTTTAAAATGGACATTTAGACAATGTCATAGTCAAGTGACAGTCAAACAGGAAAAAAAAACCAACCTATGAACTGCTTCTCAGTTAAACATTTTCTAAAATCTCACACACTGACCACCAGCATGCATCTGCTGATTTATATGGCTTTCCAACAGAGAAGCACAAAAAATCTGCTTCAAAATGTCTGTCACCAGTTCCAAAAGACCCAGGCCCCTGCTATCCTACTAACAAGATACACTTCTCCATTTGTTCACAATGAAATGAGGCTGATCTCAGAAAAGACAGTGGCTTGTATTGCCAAACACCTTTTTTTCCTCCTCTTTGACAAGCTACTTAATTCAACTCTGCCCTACTGTGACCAGCAGGAAAATTATGAAAACAAATCCTCCCCCCAACATATCATTAGTTTAATTTAAGACTGAAAATATTATTAGCACAGTAGTAGATTTATAAACTTTCACCATGCTAAGCACAAGTAAATTTATTTGCATACATCCCCTGTGCATCTGAAATACCTTCAGACTCCTTCTAAAAATAACCTGGCCCAGAACTGCCAACATAGCTGCCTCCTGGGAAACTACTGTCTTCCTGGAACACTTCTTTCACTATCCATATAATATTTTACCTAGACTCCTCTCTCTAGCAGTACATATACAGCAAGATGGCAACAATCTTTTTGGCAAGTCCTACAGCAGGACCTTCCATCCACCAGACCCCAAGCTGTGCCTCTTAAGAACGATTATACCAATCAGAGAACGTGTATTAAGCTGATAAAGTGGATAAACCAAAGTCTGAACTGCATTTTATTCTTGCCTGCAATATTATAATAAAAGTCAACAGTTTTGGTTAAGGAAATGATAGCCACAAACAACAGAATGATATTCATAACTTTTTGTTGTTTGTTGTTCTATTTTATGAAATAAAATCACTTATTCAGAGAGACAAGTCCAGTCAAATGCAGCTGCAGGAGTAAGCTTAGACAAGCTTAGATTCAGTCCAAGTATTATTTTAATCCAAATAAAGGATTTATTTGTACTATTTTAGTATTTCTCAAGATGGATCTAATTTATTGGCTTGAATAAGTGTACCCAAGTAAACTATTATAGAAGACATTTTTTGTGACTGCGACAAAAGCTTTGTATTAAAATGTAAAACAGTATAAAGTTACAATGGTAAGTTATTAACAAATGCTTGCAATCTTAGAAGTTACATGAAGTGCAGTAACTCACATTATAAAAAAGAAGTAAAACCACCAATCACATCCTAAATGCCAGTACTGATGTTAGTGATTTCTTTCAAAATATGTAACTGTACTCTTCATATTGGTCACTGGGGCTTCTGACTAGAAATCTGTGCACGCAAGACAAGACACTCATTCTCAACAGAGCAGCTCCATCTTTTTGAGGTTTTAAATGGCAGCTCTCATTTCAAGTTTATGACGCCAATAAATATGAGGTCCTAAAATTAACAACCTTCAAGGCAATACTAAAGTCTTCTAAAGGTCTATTTGAGAGATAAAAACTCTTCTGTATGTATGAGGCCTGATACTACCCACAGCAATAAAAATACTTTACAAAGTAACACTTTTTATTCACTTCCAAAGCACTCACTCTAGATTATCAGTAACATTTTTATCAAACAATTACCTCAAGCATACACAAAAATAATGCTAATTATTAACAACTGCTAACTGGGCTCCTTTGCTCTTATATTCATAAGAGATTCAGGCACAGATCTTCAGTTTTTTAGGTGCTGCAGATGATTTTAATTAGATAGAAAAAACCTTTCAGGATCTGAGTTATATCATTTCCTTTCAAATTATTTAAGCTTGAAACAACCTTTCAAAGAAATCTATTCTCCTAAAATAACCTGAAAACTCACTTGGTTTACAGGCCTGCACACAACAACCCACCATGCCTGTGCAATATGCAAGAAATTCTGATTATCTACAGTAAACTCAAAAATCTCATTTTACTACACCTGTAATTCATTCACTTTATAGGTTGGTAGTGTATATGTGTGCATATACATAAAAATATATATCTCACCTCAACACTGAAACATATAAGACAACACATCAACATAAACACACAGAGGAACATAAACATCACTACAGTAAGCATTCTGGTGGGAAAAAAAATTACATGAAAAAAATTCCTAGTTTAACGAGGTCTTTGTTCTACTCTGAAAAATCCTGCTCCTCTGTAAAATTCCACGGGTTCTTTTGCATAACAATGTCTTCATACCAGGAAGAAATCTGAATAAAACCAAAGACAATCTACTTACTTCCTACTGAAAGACACACCTTCAGAAGAGCAGGTTACTGCTTGAAGGCTTTAAGATTCTTTTATTGTAATAAGAGTAACACAAAGGACTGAAAGAAGGGAATTCTGTCTATTGAAGCTCTTACAAAGCCCATATTTTCACGGTGTCTCAGAATTTCTCCTCTTACTGCTATACCCTTACAAGTTCAAAGAACAAGCAATAGAAGTCTAAAAAGTATGGCCTACAAGAGACAATGAAGAAAATGGAAGGCTTTAATCCAGGAAAAAGGTAACTGAGGAAGAAACATTGAAAGCCTTCTAACTGTAGTTAAAAGACAAGAGGGCAGCTCACATTCACACCTGCTGAGGACACCACAAATAATACCTACTAAACCAAAGACACTCGGGTTGGGTAGATACAAAATGACCATGAAGTTCTCCAGAATCTCCTTCCAGAGCACTCCAGGTCTTTCGCAGGCCAAAGGACTTTTCAGCCCTGCCTCTCAGCAGCATCAGGACCAGATAACTTGGCTCTGGCTTCTTTTCTCCCAGCCTGTCTGAAACTCTGTATCAGGCATGAAGAAAACCTTCCAAGAGGAAGGCCAGTTATTCTTCTCCTCACAGAATGTGCGACCTCTGCTATTATTTTCAGTTACTAAGCTTGGCAGAGAGCTATTTGATCTGCTTTGAAGTGTGAAGGAACAAGAGGACCTGTCAAAGTCCATGCCCAATCCACTTTTCTGTTTCCTTTACTTTTAAGGAGGAACAATGTCCTCTTTTTGACTACTGACTCTAAGCTTTAAGCACCTCGATCTTGCCTTTGTCCTTTCTTTATAAGTCTTTCCAAATCCACAGAATCTAGGAATAAATTAGGCTGGGAAAGAACTCTGGGATCATCAAGCCCAACCTGTGACCAAACACCACCACGGTAACTAGACTAAGCCTTTCCTTACAGACCTGCAGGGACGGTGACTCCATCACCACCCTCGACAGCACATTTCAATGTCTAACCAGCCTTGCTGTGAAGAACTTCTTCCTAATGTCCAACCTAATCCTCCCCTGGTGCAACTTAAGACTCTGTCCTCTCCTCCTGACTCACTAAAAAGATCAGCCAGCAGCATCTGTTGCCCAAAATTCCTGCTTTCAACATCACACAGAACTCCTCAGGCACGCACCGCCCCATGCCACAGCTGGAATTACCAAACCCAGAGGGAGGACGGCCGTGGCCAGGCCCGAATCCTAAAACGCGGGGCCTGGTGAACCTCGCTCAGCTGCTCGGGGCAGGGAAGGAGCAGGAGGAGCCCCGGGGGAGCCCCCTCTGTCCCGGGGCAGGGCCCGGCCACCGCGGCACGCCCGGGATGCGCCCCCGGCCCGGCCCGCCCGGGGCCACGGCGGCTCCTCACCTCCAGCTTGTGGTTGATCTGGGACACGGTCTGAGCCTTGTGGCACAGCTGGGCGAAGCACGAGCTCAGGCTCGTCATCTTCTGCCGCCCCTCGTACGTGATGTCGGCCTGGTCGGGGTCGATCTCGCCCAGCAGCAGGTCCACGTCCACGAACGCCTTGTCGAACTCCTTCTCCAGCACCTCCAGCCAGCGGAACATGGACACTCCGCCGCCCGCCGCCGCCGCCGAGGCCGGGCCGGCCGCGCCCGGGCCGCAGGGACCACCGCCCGCCGCCGACATGCTGCCGCCCGCTCCCCTCACAGCGCTGCCCGCCCGCTGCCGCTCCCGCTCCCGCCGCCGCTGCCGCCGGACGCGTCCCCGGCCCCGCTCCCGGGGCAGCCACGCAGGGAGCGCGGGCACGCGCGTGCGCGCCGGCCGCGGGGCCGCCTGCTGGTGTGGCAGGCAGCGCCGGCCGAGCGCCGAGCCACCGAGCGGCCCCACCGCGCCGGCAGGGGGCGCTGCGGGCCCGCACGGGCCGGGCATGAGGGCCGGGAGGCTCGGACTGGCCGAGGGGGTCGGGATTGTCCCCGAGTCCTTCCCGTGGCTCCCCGTGTCCCCCCGTATCCCCTCCGTGTCCCCATGTCCTTCCTGCGTCCCCGTCCCGGACATTGGGAGCGTCCTCGGGCATATTATTGCAATTATGGCCAGTTTTATGTTGACATATAGTCCATACAGAGCTAGGCTAAGTTGGTACACAGTAAAGAAAAGGAATGCGGACCTTGCCCTGAACAACGTAAATTTACGATGTAAATACATCAAGGAAGGGATGAATAAATGTAACAGAGAAGTACAATTACAGCGGTATCTGTGCATAGAAGTGGCCTACAGGAAGAGACAGATGCCATGCTAAAGCCACAGCTTCACTCAGAAGCATCACTGCTTGAATGAGGCACTAGAAGATGGCAATATTCTAAGATCTAAAGAGGGGAAACACATAGAAACTGAGAAAACTTCACAAAGTGGGATGATGGTGACTTGCACACCATGGTGACAAGAAACAACCTCCACTACTGATAGGGAAAGCAGCAGCAGGGCAGTCGGGGCAAACTGAGAGATGGCATCATTAGATAAAGTAACAACAACGGGTTTAGCTTTGGGAAAAGCTTTTTCATTTTCTGAGCTATCATTGCAGTAACTTCTGCAATATGGACAAGAGTTGCATTTGAGCAAACAGATACAAAAGTCATTTATGGCTTCCACATTGCCCAGACATGAACACTCAAAAATGGAGCCATGCTGAACTGGCAAGCTGGGTCATTTTGGAGTATATATGGTCATTTTTATATATAATGGAAGGGGAAAGAGGAGTCTGTACTACTGTATTCACCAAGGTGCTCAGCATGTGCAAACCACACAGCAGGATTTGCAGTGACACATCCATTGCTTGTGCTCAGAAAAGATGTAAGTTTGGAAGTATTGTATGAAATCACAGAACCACAGAACATAAAGGGTTGGAAGGGACCATCTAGCTCTAACTCTCCTGCCATGTGCAGGGACAGCTCCCACTAAAACAGGTTGCTCGAGGTCTTATCCAGCCTGGCCTTTGAGCACTGCCAGGCATGGGGCAGGCACAGCTTCTCTGGGCAACATGTCCCAGTGTCTCACCAAACACAGAGTAAAGAATTCCATCTTAATATCTAACCTTGTCCCAAATGGACTGCTGCCAGCACCATTGCATCTCTAGAAGCACCAATGAATTGTAGGATGAACCATATAAAATGTATTTGCTTTTTTTAAGCTCATGCTGGTTCTGAGAATGATAGCAAATTTTAGGGAGTAAGCACATGGGTGCTTTCTCCAAGGCACTCTCCTTGGTTTCAGCTCATCTCCTTTGAAATGCTGCAACTCTGATGTTGATTTCAGTGGGAGCTTTATTACATTTATTTCTCTTGTGCAGAACACATGCAGGTTGTTTTTATTGCACTGAAGCTGTAATTCCACCTCAAAAGAGAGAACGGATCATTTCAGCGCAGACCAGGACCCTAATCCTGCTTACCCAAACTACTCTGCCAGCACCAGAGAGGGGGAACACAGGGACCCTCCAGCCAGCAGAGGAAATGCCAAGATAATGATGGGGGCACCAGCACCCCTCACACACAGCCCTGGGGCTAAAGGGCATCCCGGGGTGAGCTTGTTCCCTTTCTCCACTTTGCATAAATAATTGATTGGAACACAGATTGACAGAAAGATACCACTTTACAGCTCAGTGCTTAGACCAGTCACCTGGAATGCAAAGAGATATGTCAGAGCAGGAAGGAATTGTACTTCCATCAATCTGTGCTTTCAGAAGAGCTTGATAAAAGCAAACTTCACCACTACCAGTAGATATCACATTTCCTCTGGGACCTGCTATTGTAGGCTTGACAAGGAGCTGACAGAGTGTTGTTACAAACCCGTTTGCTTGCCCTTTACCCTTTTTTGTGGTTTCACCACAGCCCTGTGCATCCACTCACTCACTGCCCCACCAGCAGGACTGGGGACAGAATCAGGAGGGTAAAAGGTAGAGAGCTTGTGGGTTCAGACAAAGACAGTTTAATAGGGAGAGTAAAAGCCAAGTAAGCAAACAAAAAATCAATTCACTGTTTCCCATGGACAGGCAGGTGTTCGGCCATGTCCAGAAAAGCAGGGCCCCATCATATATAATGGTTACTTGGGAAGCCAAACACCATCATCCAAACATCCCCCACTTTCTCCTTCTTCCCCCCACTTTACATACTGAGCATGATGTCATATGATTGGGAATATCCCTTTAATCAGTTGGGGTCAGCTGTCCTGGTTGTGTCTCCTCCCAACATCCCATGTATTCCCAACTTTCCTTGCCAGCATGGCAGTACAAAAAACACAGAAGGCCTTGGCTATGTTTAAGCCCTACTCAGCAATAACAAAACTATCTCTGCATTATCAACTCTGTGTTCAGCACAAATCCAAAATACAGCCCCACACTAACCACTGTGAAGAAAACTACCCCAGAAAAAACCAGTGCACCACTCAAATTGTCTGCACTGCAACTGAAGGCAGGTAGTAACCAATTGGGCAACTAATGGGGGATTCTCTTACTGTTAAGCCCATCCATGGTGGAAACAAAAGCTACAGATGCCTTTACATACACCTACAGAAAACATTCTGGCTTTGTAAATCAGTGTATTCAGAATAGGAGCTGAGAAAAGGCTGTAAGTGCTTTGGAGGGAGTCCAGCTGCACAGAGCATTTGCCTGACCTTCATCCTGATTTTCATTCTTCACAGTTGTATCAAACGTCTTTTTTGCACAACAGCATCCAACAGAAAATCAAAGTATTTGCTGGCTCAAAAGCCAAACTAGTTTTATTGTTTAAATTATTTCAGCCACACAAGAGAATTAATTATTTCAGGACCATCAGTTTTTATGTTTGCTTCGACTTTGGGTCTGGTACTGCACTGGAGAAGTACCTATAGAAATCTGTTACATTCTTTGCCTTTTTTAATGGAACAGTAATGTATCACTTAGCCAAAAATTGGCAGTTTCTGCTCATATATCTCTATCCTTCATGTGAACAGTATCTCCCCATCTCGACAGAGAAGTTTCCCATAGTTACTATGTAACATATCTATAGCAAATACTGCCTTCAAAAACTTTGACATGTAATTTACGTACGACTGCTTCTTTTTAAAGAATCACTTATTCTTAGATTTTTAGTGTCCTTTTCCTTTAGCTCAGGGGTAAGTCCCACTCTAATTGTCTTTATCTACAGTGGTATCAGAGCTGTGCAGTCATTACTTTTAATTCTTTCATGCTTTATCAGTGCTACCTTTGCTTTGCATGTCCTTACATTTCACCACTCAAACAAGGTTTTGTCTCTACTTATTCCACTCAGAGATTAACTTCTCAAATAAAATCCTTTTAGAAGCTTACCTGCAGCTTAGTATCTGTCTAATACATGCTGGCTTATGGATAAATGAGAAGAAATGCTTAAAGAAACATTTTTTAAAAATCAGTAAATGTAGCTATCATTAGCTATTTATATTCCTCACTAGAAATACTGTGTAAAAGAGAGGTTGAAAGTAAAAGCAAGTATCACTTGCTTTTAAGGGTAAATGCGCAAATAATTTAGTTATCTCAAAACTATGCTTGCAGGTCCCCTAGAAAATTCTGATCAATTCCAGTTACTCTTGAAATGTCTCCCAAAATCCCCATGAGCAACCATAGCTCTGTTCTGTAAGGAAGCTGTGCAGTAATTATGGAATTGAACCTAAGAAAGGTTAGTAGTTTTGGTCTTCAATTAGATTAAATCAATTTAGAGTAAACTATAGCATACTACACACTGATAACATCAACAAAGTAATTGACTCAGCAGTAGTCTGAGTCAGCTGGTCCAGTAGTAAGAATCCTTTCTACAAGGAGTATTTCTAACAATCATAGAGTTGAAGCAAGTTATATGTCAAGAAGAATTTGGATTTGCTGCCTTTAATGTCAGAGATTTCATCAAAAGCTCTGTGATCTGCTCCTTTGACCTTATCTATGGAGTGATAGAGCTGGTGAAGCTAATCACCAGTTAATTTCTCCACATATAATTTATGTACATAATTTCAGTTATTTTAGACAACGTAGAGAGAACGTGAGATCTCCTTATTACACTGCTATTAAGTACATTTAAGTACAAATGGTCCTTCATAAATTAAAACCTGCATACTTTAACTGATTACTGGAGTACCTAATTAATCATCTGAAAACTTGCTTCGAGCTTTAAGAGTAAATGACCTTAAGCATGAGGAGGACATATTTTCAGATAACAAAAACAAAAAATCCAAAGTAATATCTGAATCAAAATTTAAAAATAAATTTCTTGGATCGACATCTCCAATGCTGTAGATTTGCTGTCTAGTGTCCATGCCTAGACTGGGAAAGTGTTGTGTGAGATACAATGCAAACCTTTGGTTAGCCCCAGCCCCTGCACAAAGAATTTACAATATAAACATGTGTGTTTGCACATGAGGGTCAGTCCACCCTCTGTAATTGCAGCTGCCCAGCTGTGCGTGCCAGGCTGCAGCGCCTGCACATGTCAAGGCCACCTTCTGTGTGGTTTGTGCTGAAGCATCTTGCGTGGCTGCATTGCCTGGGCGGCTGTGCAGTCACAGGTGGGGGCACCAAAGGGGAAATGGAGAGAAAACAGGCAATATCTAACAGAATCAAAGGATGGGGGAAAACCAGAGATGGTAAAGTAGGAAAAGGAGTTAGAGAGGATGATTAGAATGTGCCTGTCTAAAGCACACTCCTTTCTGAAAGAGAGGAGGGAGTTGTCCATTTGTACTGATACTTGAACAGCCATACATTTTTGGTTGTCATTACAGAAAATTTTTGCTGACAAACCCCTGAGATTCTGGTTTTTATATTTTAGGTGATTCCTGCCTTCAGGCCTAGCTAGTTTCATAGTTGGCTGCATTTTACAGTCCATGGGTGCAACAGTTTACTGATGACTATTCTGAATACCCACTCCCTATTGCTCTCACAGGTCACTTTTCAGACCAGCTTTTCTTTTTTAGAGTGCTATTGTGATCTTAGTCTCATGCTTCTTTCTATGTAAAGACTTAAGCTTAGCTATTTTCATTCTGAATTTTTGTTTTGTTTTAACAAATGAATGAAAGACATGCCAAAAATATTCAGCTTTACAGCATGCAAGAATGAAACCCTCTTTCTATGCACACAGTGTGTATAATTTAAAAATTGCTGTTTCAGAGTCCTGTGCCTTGCAGTTTGAACAGCAGACATTTTTTACAGTTTAAGCTCCATTCTGATTCTGTTGGATGTTCAGTTATGAGCAGGCTGCTTTAAAAGCTAAAGATATTCACAGAAAATGGAAGGGCCAGAACTAACTTACTCCCTACAGGACTAGCAAAGTTCCATTGATTTTTCAGTTCCCTTATTGACTGGATAATCCTTCCCTTCTACTTTACTTTAAGGTGGTACTGCACAAGACACAGTCTCACATACATTAATTACAGATTTTATATAATTGTTCACATACAAAAGACCTCTGTGTTTAATTCTAGGCTGAAAACAGACTCAGCCATCAGATCTACCCTCTTTACTTCCCCCCTCTTCATTCCTTTTTGGAAATTACTTGAAATGTCATTAATAGGCAACTGTCATTATACCATAGCCTAATCTCTCGTTTCATGGGCAGAGCTCTCCGTAGCTCAATTAATGAAAGCCATTCCTCCATCAAGTGGATGCCATTGCCTACAATACTTTGAAGGGCAGTTGCAGCATCATTAGTGGCATATGTGTATGAAATTATGTAAATTGACCTCCTCCAGGAGGGTTGTTTTTTGTGGGGTGCCTGCCCCACATGCATCTGCTCTGGGCTAGAATCCCTTAGTACTCATAAAACTGGCAATGAGTAAAACTCCTCAATATGTGAATTTCCATTTAACAAAATTTCATTCCTTTCAATCTGTTTCACCGTGCTAGCTCCTCTGGAATGCAAATGTGCCCTGGACAAGCGGAATGCGAGAAATTCCTGAGGGGTCATCGTTTGCATCTCCTCTGTATTGCCAGCATGGAGGAAGAAAAGGAAACCTACCTTTTTGTGTGGAAGAAAAATCTGCTTTAACTCATCCAGCAGCTGTTGCCAGTGTATGAAGATGACCTTGCCTGGAGTTAGAACACACCTTCTCTATATACTATGAAGATGGATAAAAATAGTTCCACAAAATTCTTGGCTCATGAAAATTGAGATACCTTTTTTTTTCCAGACAGGTCTCTGATTGTTTTTGTGAAACTCTGCTTTGTAGGATTAAAACAAAAAATAACTCTTTATAAATTTATAACCTGTATATTAATTAGGTCTTAATAATTGGCCTAGAATCCATTTGCTGACATTCTTGATTCAGTGTAACCCTCTGAGGCTCTTTGTTTAGGAAACATTTCTGTAAAACATTTCAGGACATTTCAACAGATGATTAAGAGACTCATAACATTTTGAAAAACAATGTTATGATTGTTTCCCTTAGCAGCCTGATCCACTCTGAAGAGAAGTGCTTGATTGGAGGTAACCTTTGCAGCAGACAAATGCCATTTGCTGTCCCTATGAAAAACTGGTCCAAATCCAAATTAAAAAACTCCAGCAAAAAATAATTATAAATTCACATGTACTCAGTGGCAGGCACTTGATAGCATATGGCACCTGAATGTGCCAGGGATTCTTTAGAGCATACGCCATCACTTAGCAGTTCCTACTTGCCAAACTGCTTCTGCTTGTGACATCCCTGAGGGATCACGCTCCTGTGTGTGCCCTGTGCAAGTCCTGAGCTGCACTTTCGCTGCAATTTTTCTTTCCCATAGGCAAGGGACACCCCAACTGCAAGAGCTCAGCTTCTCCATGTCTTTTGTGATAAGACAGCGTCTTCCTTTGCATGGTCTGTGCCATCAGGTACATTACAAGGGATATATATGCCTGTGGGTTTGTGGGCTTTCTTCAGACATTTCTAAACATGCCATAACAAGAGTTTTGCAGGTTCAGTCTTCCGATTTTAATGTCATTTTACTTTTATGTCATTTTCTAAATCTTAGGTTATAAAGTTATGCCTTGACCTGAATATGTGTGCTTTTGTCAAACCTCTGACTTTGGTGAAGAAAGAAAAGGCCCATACACCAGTACTGCTGAAATATTGTATGAGGAAGGGTTTGTACAAAAATAGCATATTTTTCTTTGGCTAACCGATATATTTGGAAAAAAACCACCAAACTTTACAGTCCTTTATGAGCCCTACTTCAGATTTGAAATAAAAGCAGCAATCCTGAAAGATGTAATTTCCAGCAACTCAAGCTTGTGCTTTATGCAAATTTGTCCAATATATTTAATCAATGTCCTTATTAGCTACCAACAAGACAATGTCTTATACAGACTTGGGCTTTTGCAGGTTTTGATCTGAAGTGCTTACCTTTGGTTAAAGCACACACAGTGTAGGATGTGCCTGGGACTTCTCACAGGGGCAGGTTCAGGTGCTATTGCTCATTCCTTCTAACACAGAAGTGATGGAGTGCTACATCATGCCTTTAGTCCTGCAAAAGCTGGGGAGCGTTTGCATAAAAACTGCTGGCAGGAAATGGCCACAGTGATTCATCTTCCTAATAGCGTGCTGTAAGGCTGGGCTGACTCACGGGCCAGCAATGCTACGTCCCGTACAGATTCTGAAATGTTTATAAACCTTTTTAGGGGGGGAGGTTCATTTTGGTTTGTTTTTTTTGTTTTGTTTTGGTGGGGTTTTGTTTGTTTGTTTTGGTTTGGTTTTGGTTTTTTTTTTTTTTTCCTTGTTTTTTAATTATTGCATAGCCCACAACTTCCTTCTAAGCTTATGCTCATACAGTTTTGGGACTCTTTGTTCTGCTGCCATCAGGTCTCCTAAAGTCAATAAATGCCTGCAGGTCATAATTTTATGCAAAAGCAAAGTCATCAGCTCTGGTGTGAAAATTTGTACAAAAAAGGTTTAATAGGACATCATCTTTTATAGCTATTGCTTTAAATTACCTAGCTGACAAAAGCAGACATATATGAGAAATTAATGGATATATAACATCATTCTTCATTAAATCATTGTTGTAAATATAATGGAAATGAACTATTAAACCAATAACGTTTCCTTTCATTAGTTTGAAAAGACCAAGGATAGAGACATTACACAAAAATGTCAAGAATATTGCACCTTACTGTGGTGCAATCACCTTGGAACCACAGCTGGGAATTCTGACAGCAGCTGATTGACATAAAATATACAAAATAGGGAAGGATGCAATCTGTGACTCTTACAGGGATTTGCAGAGTGACTGCAGAACTCTAGAGGTCACAAAACCAAACCATGGGGTTGGATCTTCCTTTCTTTTGACCCACCATGAGCAGAAAGCAGTTGGTTCTGATGACATTTTTAAGCAAGAGAAATTCCTACATAGGATGCTGAGCATTAGAATGTAAACCCAAATCAGTGGAAAGATGGAATCAAAGAAATATACCACAAGTAGCTGTCAGTATGCAGAAAGGATATACACTCTGGTCTGAATACTTAGACTCTTGTAGGGGAAAAAAGAAGTCAAAGCCACAAGCCAAGTATCAAACCCTAGACTGAGATACATTAAAACACTTCTTTTAATGCACAGCTGCTAAAGCAGCCCACTCACTCATTTTTGCTCGAGTGATCACTATGGCATAAGTCAGGCAGTATTTTTCTGCATAGCTTGTTAAACATGCCAATTTCACAGGCTGCTTTTGGAAAAGGTTTCTGCTCTTGTTGCTTGGTTTAGCAGATGCTGGCTTGCAGTTCTGCACTCACAATATAAAGGATTAAGGAGACAGAAGGCTCTTCAGGAAGGAATATGGCAATTGTCCAGTGTAAGCCCAGCTGCATCCAAAAGGCATTCCCATCAAGGACTGCTATCCATTTGTCAAATCAACTTGACATTATCTGCTTGGAAAAATAACTAGCCTAGTCTGCATTTAAGGAATAGGATTACCTGCTTCTCAAGATATGATGGGGAGGATGGAGGCAAGCAGGTAACACTGCAAAGCAGAACAGTGTGATAAGATACAAAGGTTTCACACTGGTTCGTATATTATAAACTGCTTGAGTGCAAAGGAAAATGATCACAACCAAACCCTTCAAAACTTCACATCTCCAGCTGGCACAGCTAACAGATATGTCAGAGAAGCACTAATAAGCACAGAGAAAACTCTAGGGGAAATCTTTCTGTTCTCCATCTGTCATGGAGTAAATAGGTCTTATTGATTATCTACCACTTGATTTATACTAAATGCTTTCAAACATTTCCCATTTATAATTTTCAAATACAAGAATAATTAAATTTTGATTTATGGGAATTGCACAAGAAGATGTGATTTTTTTGTCCAGTCAGCAGCACTCAGCTGTAGCACAGATATTAAGAAAACTAATAGAATGTTTTAGCTTTAAAATAGTAGCAGCCTGAGTTTTGAGGTTTTGGGTGGTGGTCTGAATAATGCAAGAGGAAGAGCAAAAAAGCTTCAGTGTTGGCTGTAGTTGTGTTTTTACTGTTTCTAATACTGGGTCACAGAAGATACAAAGGTTTTACAGCCCCACTATAAAACAGCTCTTTATCTTTTCTCCACTAATTCTGTGGTGTCACATTTAACAAAACTAGGAAACTGAAGATAATATGGATGTTTGCAGATTAGCTGCCAGGTAATAAATAACACTAATTTCACATACCTACAAATGTAAAGGCACCTTATCACTGTTTAAGTTTCTCGCTCTTTGTAATGCCTGCCAACATTTTAACCCAGGCAAATTACAGTATTGTTTTTGCTGTTTTTTCACTGGGATAAAATACACAGTCATAATATCCTTTTATCAGATTTCGTGGTATAAAAGGGCTTTGGTGCTTAATTCAAGCTGTATATTGCTGAGGCAATTCCAGAGTTCCTGTTTGGGAAGATGTACTTGTCTTGCCTTTTAGTTGCCTTGTCTTTTCACAGTGCCCTAAGTACCACTTGCCCGAGAAGATGCAGCTGTGACCCTGCCCAGTCAGTGCAATGCTACAGGGCTACAGAGATCCCCAGAGAAATTCCTCTTACCACCAGGAGACTCTACATCAGCCACAGCAAAATTAAGCAACTCCAGGTAAGAAAATCCAGAAAAAATACTTTTTGTAGTGCACTGTAACTGAAAGTTGGACTTCCCAGATGGTGGTGGCATCTAGTGAGGAGAGAATCTTATTCCATGTTGTAAAAACCGATGAAGTGCTGCCAGATCTGGTTTTATTTTTACTTACTCTTTAAGGATATGTAAATATATTCCTGTAGTGTTTTCATGTTCCTGCAGTCTCCAAGCACACAGTTCACACTGTCAAAATTATATCTTGTATGAAACAAAAAAAAATAGTATTTTACAACTAGCAGCCAAAGGTTGACTTGTTTTATATATGGTCAAATAACTATTGACTTTCAGAGTATTTTTTAACCTGTTAAAAGCTTTTTCTATTTTTGGTACAATATAATACTTTTTCACAGTAAAATGAAAGGGTTTATGTCATTAGAACAATTTCCCTAATGAATGAAATTGAAGCTCTTTTTTTCCCTCTCAAGCTGCAAGTGTCAGGTACAACTGCTATTAGAAATGGCAGAGGAAGTAAGTTTGAAACTAAGGCACAGCATGAGATGTTTTTAAAAGCAAGGCCAGGGCCTATCTAATAACCCACATAAGTGAGAGCAGCTTCTTACCAAAGCTGCCAGCTATTTGTGCTATTGAAAAAGTTTATTCTGGGTTTCTTGAGGCACCACTGGTTCGCTTTATTAAAGGCATCAGCTTATGCTCATCTTGCACTGCACTCTGGAATGATGCTTCTTTGTTTCCTACCCTGGAATAAATATCTTTATTTAATAAATTCACCTTGTATAGATAGACACAAGGGAAATATAACCACCTGTATTACACATGCTTGCTGTGTATCAATTTGCTACAAATAATAAGAAATGTGCAATTCAAATGAGATATATTTTCTCTTACAAAAATTTAACTGCTCTGAAATGCATCTTTGATTTTGCCCTCAGGATCAAACGGAAACAGGGTGGAAGGCAGCTTAGAGCACCATCCAGAATGCCTGTTGCCCACTTAGAAATAGTGTTGTACAGTTTTCCTCTAGGAAAGTTTATTCTTTTAGCTGCTACTAATACCTCTGGTTTTTTTGTTTTATCTCACACACCCACAAGAGACAAACATTGGTGTGATTTAGCTATACTCGGGGTAAACAAAGGGTTTGTGAAATGAATTCAGTATTAGGAAATACATCTTCTGTGCAAACTCTTCTCTCCTCCTCCCCATTATTTTCTTTCCAAGATAAGTAGGAAAAGCCATTATCTGTTTCTTAGGCTAGTTGTCCCTACCTGTCAGCAACTCCTCAGTTACAAGTGAAGTGGCCTTAGGTTCTGACTAGAGCAAAAGACAAGTGTCATAAAGCATTTAAATGTTGGATATAAGTGAATGAAGTGGTGAGATGAATGTTTGATGGCCAATGAAAACAAATGGTGTGTGAAACCATCTAAGAAGAGAGTTTTTTCACTTTGTACATTAATTCCACTGGCTATGAGTCTGCCTGACTGCTGCTACTGACTGCACTAAAAGGAAAAAGTCCTTTCACACTACATCCTTGTAGTTATGTAGGCTGTTTCCTTGAGATTATACTGGCACTTTGGATCTATGTTTTTCTTTTTTTTTTCCCATGCAACAAATTATACTTCTGAGGTCTTGACATGATAAATACCTATGCTTAATTTCACACAGCTGAGCAATTCCCCTGGCACATATTATAGTGCTTAGGGAAATATTTCTGCTTGTAAAGTACCTGTCTGCAAGCACTGAAATAACTCTATAGGATTTTAGGGTTTTGGTGTATGATTTTTGTTCATTTGGCTGGAATGATTTGGGTGTTTTCATTTGTTTGGTTTAAAAAATTCTTTTTTTTACCTATTCATAGAGCAAATAACATTCTTTCCTAAAGAAATTGAATGGAAGCCTAGAGTTCCCACAGCTGACCTCCAAGAGACTTTTATATCCAAGCATTCACAAATATTATGGTTTGGCAATTAGCTGCCTCAGAAGAATAAAAAAATATTGTTTCAATTACTTTTGCATCTTAATTTGCATTGATTATTATTACAGTTGTGAAGAAATAGTATTGTAAAAAAGAATATATGTTTGCATGCTAAATCCATTATGTAAAAAAAACCCAAGAAAAATAGTCGTTTTTTTGTTTGTTTTTTTTGCCCTGGTCAATTTTGTATTTGTTCTGACAGGGCTCATCAGTGTTAAAAACAGTGGCTGGCACTTTTTCTTTTGGTAATTTTACAGCCTGGGGTTTGTATAAAAAAGACTTAATAATATCAAAACCAGATTAATTTTAGCATCTTTTTTCAATATTTTCTGCTTCCTCCTTGACTTGAAGATCAAGTATAACCTTTTAACTCTTAATTTAAAATTTAGCTTATATCTTACTATATTAATAAATGAGGGTTTATCTGCTAAAAGAAAATTATCTACCTTGCTTAGAGAATAGGGAACTGTTTTAAAAAAACTGCTTATAACATATCCCAGATCACAGCAACTCA
Source organism: Zonotrichia leucophrys gambelii (assembly GCF_028769735.1). Lineage (NCBI taxonomy): Eukaryota > Metazoa > Chordata > Aves > Passeriformes > Passerellidae > Zonotrichia > Zonotrichia leucophrys. Next base: position 41,859,980 of record NC_088172.1, read on the forward strand.
AAAGCCAAAAAAAGTAATTAAAACATCAAATTCCTCAAAATGTTTGTATTAAATAACAGCATATTAGATCCACTTTCAGGAGATCAAGGTTTTAAAATATAAAGCTATAATAGTATAATTTTACAGACAATCCAGTTAGAGAATAAAACACTGTTTCCTAGCAAAAAAAGATCTGGTGGGCTTTTAAATATATTTTGATTTGTATTAGAAAGACTGGGTGGTTTATAAGAGCATGGATAAATATTTAAGTCTCAAAACAGCATGGTCACAAAGCTTAGCAATGCATACCAAATAGGTGGAAAACAGAAATTATAATAATCCACATTAAGAAGCCTAACATCATTACAGAGCAAATGTCTGAACATTAACCTTCACGTAGCTCTCTGTCACTTAATAAGATGAAAATTAAGCCTCTCAGAGACATACAGAAATCAACTGAGGAAAAGCAGAAAACATTGCTCTTGTACTTTTCTAGGAGAAAATGTGTTGAATTGTGAAGGTTCATAATTGGTTCAATTTCCATAAGATGGTTTTATAATTACATGTGATTATGTTTTTGTGCTCTTGACCAATGCAGCTCGTTCCTATGTACAAGATCATCTTCCTAATCATGACCAAAACTGGACATCAGCAGTTCTGATATTGCTATATACCTATATATACACAAAACACTGCATTATAGAAAAATAAAATTATATCATTTGAATAACTTTGTTGTTTACTGTTGAAACTATAAGGTTTTTAATGGAGGTACATTCCCTCATTGAATTTAAAAATAATTTATGGAGAAACCTGCTTCAATAGAGGTTCCATATTTATACTTTCTCAGTAATTGCATCAAAATTTGCAATTCAGAAATTGTTTTGCAAGACAGAATAAAGTTAATCTGAAAGATAAACTAAGGATACCACAGCAAAATGAAATCTAACTTGTCCTTCACAGCTGTGCAGGCTTTAATTTTAACAGAAGTTAAAATGCAGAGTTTGTAGCTGAGATAGAGATACAGCCCAGAAATACGCAAGAGTTGGACAAATGAAGCTGTAAGACATCTTTTGGCAGTCACCTTTATGAGCTGATTTCTCTTACACAAGTATGATAGTCAAATGTACCCAAGCAGGACTATGGAACAAGATGACTACCCAGCACCTGTACTGCAAAAGGACCTGTACTGCCCTCCATGGAGATTCCTGACTGGGATGAGGAGTTGTGCTCCAGAGTAGGCTGTATAGCTTTCCCCACAGAGTAAAATGTGCTGGGAGCTACCAAGCCCTGGGGGAAATGGCAAGAACCTACTGTTACTTTAGCCTCTCTCACTGGTGTGGTATGCCTGAGACGTGTAGTGAGATGTCTTTGGACACGGGAAGGGAAAACAGATGAGGACACTCCTTCCCACCACTCCTGTGCAGAACACTTGCTCATGTTGCTTTTTGGGGGGTATTCCCGCATGAATGATTTTTTAAGACTCAGTCACTGAGGGAAGCATATTTGGTAATTTGAGAAAACCAATGTTTTAACAACTGGTGTGCTTAGAGAACTCCCTGGCTCACCCTCATTGCACACTTCTCCTATCTCAGCTTAGAGAGCACTGCCAGATTCACTTAGATTTGCGGCTTCACTTGAGACACAAGATGGCAAGCTTTGTAAACAAGCACCTTCAACAGAGCAGAAAAAGAATGGAACAATTGGTTGCCTCTCGATATTACAGTTATAGTCAACATCTAAATCTCATTTACCACTGCTAAGTATCTGTTTTTTACCAACTAATAATAACTAAGTTTCTGTGAAAACTCTGTTCCACAGAGGTGATTTTTCAGGCCAGACTGATCTGACAATTTTGGTTTGATCATATTAAAATGTGAGGTTTTTATTTTAAAAGAGGAAGATAGTGAGGAAGAGAAAAGTGTTGAATTTTAGTCTTCCGCCAAAAGAGTAGCAAGAGGTAAAGATATTTGTGGGTACTCCCTCTAGGGAATACATGCTGGAGTGACAGCACTGTTGATCTATGGAAATGACTGTATCATGAACTCAAATGTGCTCTAGCAAATACTATTGAGCACAATGAACATTAACAACCATCCACTCTCTGCAAAGATTTCTGCCACTGGTGATGTTAGCTTTCCATTTAATATAGGCTATCCACCAGGAGGAAATAAAAGCAGTACTCCTTCTTCAAATGTATATGCTTGCTCAAACCTAACACAGCATAGACTTAAACCACAAAATTCTGGAAATGTAAATAAATACTGGCAAAGCACAGGTACCTATAGTAATACCTCTACTGTTACCACTTATTTTGGTTTCATATTCTAAATATGTTGTTTTTCAGCATATACTAGCAATTGTCCAAGCATCCAGAAGGAGTAACCAGTGAAGATATCTATAAATGTACTATCATATTAATTGTTTCTTTTTCTCTTTCAGTTTACTGACTTCAGGAGAATGTCAGTCCTTGAAGAGCTGGTCCTATCATGCAGTGGCACAGAATCAATAGAAAACAACACTTTCAAAGCTCTGAGCAGCTTGAAGTCCCTGGAACTCTGCAAAAATCAGCTAAAGCAAATACCCACCTTTCTCCCATCTGGCCTTGAAATTTTAAGACTCGCTGATAACTCCATCAATGCTCTGCATGCATCTGATTTTGCAGGTTTGATGAAACTAAGAGTGCTCGATCTTCGGAACAACTTGATTGCAACTCTGCCTCCGAGCGCATTTTCTTCCCTTTACAATTTACAGAGTCTGATCCTGGATGGCAACAACATGGAATCTGTGTCTGTGCCACTTAGGCTTCCTAGGCTGAAGTATCTGAGCATGGCTGATAATAAACTGAATTCGTTTCCAACCAACTTCTTTGCATCTTTCCAAAGCCTACATTTTCTCAGCTTAAGTGGTAACTTTCTGACAAAGATGCCTCTTGACCTACCTAAATCCCTGCTGTCACTAAAATTAGAGAAAAATCAACTTAAAATGGTGAGACTTCGAGATGTGAAACACTTAGAAAATCTGTCTGAGTTCCTTCTGTCAGAAAATCAGCTGATATCAATAGATGGTGCCCAGCTTCTTCCTAACTTAACAACACTGGAGCTCTCTAAGAACCAGCTCCACACTGTGCCCCTCAGGCTGCCCAGCAGGCTGCAGAAACTCGACTGCAGCAATAACCTGATCCAAAGGGTGACAGCACAGGACTTTCAAGGACTCCAAGACCTGAAGCACTTGTTTCTCGACAACAACGCTGTCAGCACGTTCGAGGCGGGAGCTCTCCAGCAGTGCGCGCAGCTTTCCAATCTGGCGCTGGAACAGAATCTCCTCAGTTCTATTCCACTGAGGCAAGTGAATCTCAGGACTGCTGCTCCCAAGGTGTCATCTCTCCTTCCTTGCAGTGTGAGAGGCAAAAATTGGTATTCAGACCCAGCCACGGTAGAAGTCTGTCCATACCATAAACCCATTGGCATAACCAGCACTAATTAGCACTCCTGTTAGCAGTCTCAGAGTAGAGCTGCTTTCATTACATCTGTGGCCCCCAATGAATCTGCTCATTTTGCATCTCTCCCTGCCAGTGAGACCACTTTATTTAATTAGCACACCAATAAGAAGAACCTGCTAGGAGAATACAACAGACTTACTACCAAGGTTATACTGCTACTTAGATTTACCCTCCCCCACAAAAGAAAAATAATTGAGCATTTGATATAAAGGATAGATAGCAATTTTAAAGCTGATGTTTCTACCAAGCCACACCAAGTTTATTATTATTAAAATATTAAGATTTGGGGAGCTGAATCTGATGAAAAAGAATTTGCTTTTCCAGTGATATTGGCATTCCCAGCTTCATTAAATTCACACATTACAAGGTATTTGGAATGCACATAAACTCTCCAGCTTCAGGTTATAAGAAAAATTCCAGTCAACAGAGCATAGAAAAAACATCCCTTGGGCACACTGTGTTCATTAACGTTCTGCTTAGAGGATCTCTTACATTCATCTGAGTGTTGGAACTGGCCATTATCAGAGATGGCATATTAAGCCAAATGGAGGCTGTTCTGATATAAAGTGGCAACTTTATTATTACAAAAGGCTGTGCAATAAGATGGCATAAAAATAGTGAAGTAATTCCATTAACATAAACTTCTTTAACAAAACTGGACTGTTAAACTTTATTTTTATGGGTTGTAGACAGGTTTAACTAGCCTAAATAAATAACGCAGTAAAATTTCAATTAATTTAGTATCATGTCCTTTAGCATTTGAATCTATTTGGCAACAGCTTTATAATCAGAAACTGATTTAGTGGTGTATAAATATTTGATTTCAGTCTAGCTTGACAGGAATGTTTAATGCTTTCTAGTTACTTTAGTATTGTCTAATCTATCTTTTTTTACAACCTTCATAGTCAAGAGAATTAACAGCAAGGAGTTCTCTACTAGCCTTTAAACACTACGACTTCTAAGGAGATATTGGGGATCTTTCATTCCAACAGTAAATAAAGACTTCCAGGGAGGGCTGTAAACATAAAAGAGGTGAAATAAAACTTATGTACTTAATTTAATTGTCTGGTGATGACCAGGTATGCATGGATATACAGAAAAAGAAATTATTACTTTTGACTTCTATTTGAGAACTCTGTCAGGTGTAAAAGGTTTAAAGATATGCCTGATGTGTGAAAGTGAATAGGTCTTAGCAGGTTTTTGGCAGAAACGAGGAGAATGAAAGCTCCTTTCCCTTCTTTTCTGAAAAGAAAATAATCCACAAGTCCAAGTATATTCAAGACTTTTAGAGAAGACATGTACTTCATAAAATCCTACAGGGTGTGGTGAAAACACAAGGAAAAACCTGATGCTATTCCTTAGAGTGGCAGTAGCACAATGTGGCTGCCATGGTCAGCTCCCAAGTGAGCACAGCTCCTCTTCCAGCTGCAGGGCACTCAATCATGTACTCAGTGGCATTATTTTCTCTAGATCAACACAGCCTGAAGCCAAACAATATAGCCATAAATTTTAAGTCTAACATTAGTACAGTAAGACTCTTCACAGGTTTAAGGACTTACTGGTCAGACTTTGGACTGTAATCAGTCTAGATAAACCTCTTGGGTGATTTCCCACTGCCTCTGACATCAGTGGCACTAGGGTATTACCCCAGAGTACCCTTCTGACATTACAGTGTCATGTGGGACAACTGTCTGCAGTTAAGTTTCAAAACTGATTTACTGCAGCCACAAGCATTTTGTAAGGTCAGATTTTGTGAAGTGAATCACCACATCAATATGTGAAATTCTCGTCTCCCCAGGAAAAACAGCACAACACAGAACTGGCCTACTCTTGAAATAGTAACATTGAACTTGTCAAGTTTTCACAAATCTGGAAACCATCTTTCAGCTTAAGAGGTTCAAACTCGGCTTCACAAAAAACAGTGAGGGTCGCCCATACGTTTACCAGTTGTAGTATACTGCTGCTCTATTCTAAATGCTATTCCAAATGCTGTTCTATTCCAAATGCTGTTCTATTCTAAATAGATCTTGGTAATATGATTATCATTTCCCTGGGAGGTTCAGTCAAGTTTCCTTAAAATCTGTAACCTTGACTCTTAATTTAATCACCTTGCATACTACCATAGTAAGGTATTTTTAAGTTACTTTCAAATTAATTTTATTAAAGATATTCCATGCCTATGCTTTTCTGTTAAGCACTTGTCACTAACTATATCAAAGGGAAATGAAAAGATCATAAATGAGAAAGACTTTTGAAATTAAGGTATTTTAATGTAAATTTGGAATATATATGAAAATAAGAATTATACTGACCTGTTCAGAATCATATCCAGAGATTACCAGCTTTTTCTCTGCTCAATGTAACCAGCTCTAATTCTCAAAAGTACTATTTTAAAAGCATTTACATTTTCCCTGTTGCTGATTTCTTAGCAGCTTATCATCAGATGGATTACTGCTGTGATGATTAATGTTTGAGTCTTATGGGAGCAGGAGAACAAATGGAAAAAATATAATTCTTTACGAACTAAGAAATGTTTTTAAACAAATCATATATAAAAGTAGTTGGAGGAGCAGCGCTGCCACAATTATCTAAACTTTTGATCTTTCATGGTGCTGTAGTTTGGTCATTGGCATTGAAGAGTACAAAGCATTTTTAAATTTGACAATTTAAATTAAACAGCTGATTTTCTTTATAATACAGCACAAGACTGCTGTTCAGTTCAGCTGCATGAACATTCAGTACAGGTCAGAACTGCAGTAATTTGGGAAAACATTTCAATGGTGTACACACAGTACACCTATAACACAAAAACAAAGAACAAACAAACAAATCCAACCCCAATGTGAATATCTGTTTTTGCAGAAGATTGCACTTTTCTAGTGATAACTTTATTTTAGTACATCAGATGTGCCGGGACAAATACCACTTAGCAGAAACAGTATGATGAACATAACACCTTTCTATTGTTTTACTTTTGCTCAGACTTCCAGACACCCTTGCTAGATTGGATCTAAAAGGAAACGACATAGAGGATGTTGGAGAACAAGAGCTGAAGGACTTGAAACAGCTTCAGGTTTTAAATTTACGGAATAACAAGATATCTCTCTTGGATCGCAAAGTCTTGGAGTATTTACCTCGTCTCCGTCACCTGTATTTAGATGGGAACCCTTGGAACTGCACCTGTGACCTTCTGAGAACCAGGAGAGCGCTGGTGGCCAAAGGGACGGATGTGCGGGGAGGGCAGTGCGCGGCGCCGGCACACAGCCGGGGAGAAAGCTGGATGTCTTCCAAAAAGATTCTGCAGCAGTGCGAGGACAATCTGTCTTCCACAGAAAGAGGCAAAGAGGACAGGAAGAAAATGAAACCCAGTGAGGCCTCCAGCGTTGGAGTGAACACAGATGATGATTACTATGATTATGAATTAGATTAATGTCACAGTTTAGTGAACCTTAAAGTTGTCTAGAGCTGCCCACTGCCACCAGTGTCTCTACTGACAAGCAGTCTTATCATCTGTCATTAGCTTTTCCTGCTCTATGTGTACTATAAGAAATAATAGCCAGTGACAGAAGGGCTACAGTAAGGCTGTCAGTGTGAACTAAATATTGTAAAAAAAATATTTGTTTTTATATATCACTAGCATTATGTAGTTGGAGGGAAGAAAGAATACAATTACTATATCTTAGAAAAGCAGTCTGTAACTCTGTATGAACCTTTTTTATATTAGAACATTTCTTATAGTTGCATAAAACCCCCACAAATAAAATTCTGCAATACCACAAGACACTAACACAAGGAGTCTGGCATTCAACATATTTAAACTCACACGTCTGCAGGTCAACATGGAGACTTACACTGATGTGAGCAATTTTTTGAGATTGTTTGGAAATTCTTGCTTTTGAGAAATTTATTTTGGTTTTCCTGAAATATTTCCCTTTTTTGTTTATTTTAGACTATTTTAAATTACATTAGACTAAATTAGCTGAGCTCTAGACAAAACACAGAAGGCTTATCTTCATCACAGCAAGTTAAATAAACAGAAGAATCAGTGTCCTGGTTAATGAGATTTAATAGTAGTTCTGAAATTAATTAATAGTGAAGAAGGAAAACACTGGGGTCAAGTTGACCTGATTCTGTTGTTGTTAACAAAAGAAGGGAGATTCTCAGGAAATAGATCCTGGCAAATATTAGGATAAGATGAAGTGAGGTGAAACTTTTGTAAGAGTTTATTTTGGTATCTGAATAGCTAAATTGCTATAATATAGCTCAAGATACCATATGTATACTTTTAGGGTAGGTATACTTAACGTGCAAGTACACACTGCAAGTGTCCCTCTTCACTAGCCAGAACTTTCCGGACTTTTATGCACATACACACAAAAGAAGACTAAATGCTATATAATTAATGCATTAACTCTTGATATAAGTAGAAATTTTATCAAGCAGTTCCCAAAGTGCCTGAAAACTAAACAAAACTGGATTAGTGATACCACTAAAACCAATGACTTACAAACAATCACTCGTTAGTTCAGGTGATAACTGATGAGTAATTACATCAGCAAATTACTTTTCAAAGCAAACAGGATCCTTTATTTTTTATCTCCCATTGGCATTCAGTAACTGAGTAATCCCTCATCTCCACGGAGGCTGATTTGTCAGGTGTCAGAGAGCAGCTATTTGGTTATGTCTCCTGTGCAAATGTGATTGACACGAGCGTTTCTTAGGTCCCCCAACACATTAAACTATGCAATTGGAATGGAGAGAATGGAGCTCATTTTTCTTTATGTGTTATCTTATCATCAGACTCTGCAGAGGGATCTGCACAGGTTGGATCAATGGGCTAAGGCCAGCTATGTGAGATTGAACAAGACAAAGTGGCACAGCCTGCCCCTGGGTGACAACAGGGTGACAACACCCCCCTGCAGCACTACAGGCTGGGGCAGAGGGGCTGAAAGCTGCCCAGCAGGAAAGGACCTGGGTGCGCTGGTTACCAGCTGGCTGGGTAGGAGCCAGTGTGTGCCCAGGTGGCCAAGAAGGCCGATGGCATCTGGTCTGTGACAGCAATAGTGCGGCCAGCAGGAGCAGGGCAGTGAGTGTCCCTCTGTACTCGGCACTGGTGAGGCCACACCTCGAATGAATGCTGTGCTCAGTTTTGGGCCCCTCACTACAAGAAAGACATGGAGGTGCTAGTGCCTGTCCGGAGAAGGGAAATGGAGCTGGTGAAGGGCCCAGAGGCTGAGTCCTGTGAGGAACAGCTGTGGCTCTTTAGCCTGGAGGAGGCTCCAGGGGGACCTGATCACTCTCACAACTCCCTGAAAGGAGGAAGCAGCGAGACTGGGGCCAGCCTCAGCAAACAAGTGAAAGGGCCAGCGGAGATGGCGTCAAGCTGCACTAGGGAGGTTTAAATTAATCATTATGAGAAATTTTTCCATGGAAATCCTTGTCAAGCATTAGCACAGACTTCCCAGGGAAGTGATGGAATCACCACCCTGGATGTGTTCAAAAGATGTGGAAGTGGCACTTAGGAACATGGTTAAACAGAGGACTTGGCAGTACTGGGTTAACAGTGGGAGTTGATCTTACAGGTCGTTTCCAAACTTAATGATTCTGTGGTTCTGTGGTCATTCACCAAATTTTTGGTACCTAAAGATTTAGATATTTATGAAACAGCACAAGCCTTTCTTGCAGTTTGACTGGTTTTTTGCTGGCTAATGCTGGTCTGTACTAGAAGCCAGGAAAATAGCTATTTCTGAGTACGAGAAAAAATTTTGCGATATAAAATTCTTCATTCAGTTTAATATTGGCAGATTCTTTTAACAGAGTGCTTTAAATGTCCCCGTGCCGTCTCTGCCCACCGATCTGTCTGACAGCATCGGGCTGGCACTAGCTCTCACTCCATCTTTCACCTGTGTTTCATCTTCGGACCCGTGGGCCCTTACAAGCCAAGGCAGCGAAAGCCGCGGCGTTTGTGGAGGATGCGAATCGGGGTGCGCAGCCCGAGGCCGCTGCCCCCGGCTCCCAGCCCGTTGTGTGGAATCCCCGGCGAGCATTCGCAGCGCGCTCTGAGGGTGACACCTGCGCTTCAGTAAAGACACTCCTGACAGTAAAGGCACCCCTGAGGCCCGACTGCTTCTGTGGTGTTCAGGCGCTTTCTCCCTCCACCTCCGCCTCACACACCAGCCTGAACGAAGCACTGCGGGCGCCAGGAAGAGCAAGGCAGGGAACGGCAGCGGGACGTTCTGCAGATGAGTCCGTGAAGCAGCAGGGAGGTTGGGCAGAGCCCGACTGGGGGCAGAGCCCGCCCCGGCCCGGCCGTGAGCCGGCCCCGCCCCGCCTCCGGTCCGGCCCCGCCCCGGCGCCTTTTCCCTCCCGCCCCGGCCCCGCAGGGCCATCGCCAGCAGCGGCCGCCAGGGGGCGCGGCCCCACCCCTCCCGCGAGCCGTTCCCAGCCCCGCCTCTCGCCCTCGCCCAACCCACCCCGTCTCTCGCGGCCACGTCATTCGCGCTCCGCGGGCGGAAGCGACGTCATTCCGCCCGGCGGCCAACGGGCGGCTCGCGTGTGGCGGGTTGAGAGGTGAAAGATCAGGCGGGGCGGCGGGAAGATGGCGGCGCTGGCGGTTGCCGGGCGGGGGACGCGGGCTCCGTGAGGGGATGGCGCGGCGGGCGTGGCGCAGCGGCTGAGGCACCCCCGCGGGCCCCACGCGCTCCTGTCGGTCGGTCCCATGAGCGGGGCGGGCGGCCTGGCGTGGCGCGCGCTGCACGCGCTGCTGCGCGCCTTCCTCTGCCTGCAGCGCGCGCTGCTCGCGTGCCTGCGCGGCCGCGCGGCCGCCGCCGCCGCCACCTCCTGCGCGCTCCTGGCGCCCGCCGCCCGCGCGCTCGGGTTCCGCGAGGCGCGCGCGGCCTGGCGGCGGCGGGGCCCCGCGCGCGGCGGGGCGGCGCGCGGGCGGCAGCGGTGGCGCGCGGACGGGCGCGCCCTGCGGAAGCTGCCGGTGCACGTGGGGCTGGTGGTGACCGAGGAGGAGCCGAGCTACGCGGACATGGCCAGCCTGGTCGTGTGGTGCATGGCCGTGGGCATCTCCTACGTCAGCGTCTACGACCATAACGGTGAGCGGCCGCCGCCCGCGGTGCCCCAGGGCCCAGCCCCGGGCCGTGCAGGGGACCGGAGCGTAGAGCCAAGGGGCCGCGCTCTTCTGGGGTCTGCCCAAGTCCGGTCCCGCCTCCCTGCTGGGAGCTCCTTTCCCATCCGCTGGAGCTGCTTGGCCGCTGCAGAGCTTCTGTCCCCGGGGAGCATGGGCAGTGGCCCAGTTGTCCTTCTGGCCCAGCTCCTGTGTCGGGATGACCCGGCCCTGCCTGCTTTCTGGAGCCTTGTCCACAGCCTCGGGCTCACAGGAATGCTGACATGTGGAAGTGTAAGGCAGGACTGTTAGTAGGGAAGAGCTTCAGGCTACCTGCTCTTATGAGTGCTGTTCATTGAGTTGGGGCTGAACCTGCAGAAGTGAATGAATGAAAGTAGCCTTCTATTTTCAAGTACTCCTGTGTGAAGAGACAGGATGGACAAGTAGTCAAATGTAAGCATGTGTGTCCCGTGTGCTGTCTGTGTTGTGAAGTTAAATTACGTGGTCTGCATTTGGTCCTGCTTGTCATTTGAGTTAACGCTGAGCCAGTGCTTCTGTGAAGTTTTTTCACATCTGCTGCGTGATTTTATTTATTACTGAGTCCCAGCTGTAAAAGTATTGAACTCTGGCTCTTGCAGGTATATTGATTCCACGTCACTGACTATCATAAAGATAAGATCAGAGTTTGGATTTCACATACTGTGAGGAAGTTGTGGAACAAATCTGACTTCCTCATACCTGTCCTTTCCTAGTGGGGAGCTAAAACCAGCCATATTCAGGATACTCTTAGTTGAAACTTTTTGTCCAGCTGATCATTGAGAGATGATCTGTAACTTGTACTGGACAAGCTGTCTACTCAGAAGGGACAACAATACACGGACTGTGTCCTGTTTGTGTCCTGCAGAGGAAAAGAACTTCATGCTGAAGATCCCTGTGCTCGTGCTGTCAGGGGTGACACTGTAGGAGAGGGTTTGACTTGTTTTGAGCCACTCCCATGGCTGTTTAGAGGTGTCCTGCAGTTTAGGTGAGCTCTGTAGATTTCTGCCAGGTTAGAGGTACAGTTGTCTTCTAGTGGTCCCTCAGGAAACGCTCACAGTGCAGCCCATGTAAGTAGGGGAAATATTTTGTTATTAAGTGTGCAAAAGCATCTAAGATATGCAGGCCTTTCCTTGAGCATAGGCATTTGTGATTTTTCAATTTTTTCTGCTTCATTTTAAACCATCACCATTTATAGTTTTGTTTCATGGTTGATCCTTCCTATGTGATAAAAGACTTGGGAGACTTGACTTTCACTAAATTACTCTTAAGATCATTATGAGAAACTAGGCTTAATACCAGTCACTTAGCAGTTTAAAGTGGCCATCTGTGCAGGGCTGTTGTGGAACTCGGTTATGTTGTATTTCAGAGGGAGAATGCTTCCTCGTTTGGAAGTCAAAGGATGATATAAAATATTTGCATAACATCTCAAGCACACAGAGAACAGCACCTTCTGAAAAGTCGTTTATGTGTTGACAGTTTTTACTCCCAACTTGGAAAGCATTCAACCAGGTGAAATGCTGCAGAGCAAACAGTACCAAGGAGGAGAGTTTCCCTCATAGCTTGAAGAGAGACATTTTTAATGTACAGGATCTTTAACTTCAAATTTAAATAAGGTATGGGCATTATTGCCTAAGTTGTTTATGTATATGCTTAGTTCCTTTTTAGATTCCAGCACTGTGCTCCACAAATTATATGTATGAGAGCTGAACTGAGGAACAGATGAAGCTGAGAATCATGTTTCTTGGTCGTCTTGGCTTTCATCTTGCTTACTCTGCAACAGTGAGGAGGGAGAAGGCACCAGCCAATGCTTAGGTAGCCACTGCTGCTGAGCTCCTCTCACAGTGAGGAGCCAGAGCTGTAGCAGTGTCTGAAACATTTTTTGAAAACCTACTACTGCTTCTCCAGCATGTGTTGAAATTCAGTCAGATCTAAGATTGACTGTTAGAAGACTAAATATGATGACCAGAAATTATAGTTTTGTCCTCTGAAGGGCTGACATAACCTTGCAGAAGAATTGTTATTGCTGGCAGTTCAGAAAAACCAAAATCTTGGGTTATTTGCTGCTGTGTCCGTGTATTGTTTCATTCAATGTAAAGTTACACGTGTTAATTGCTCGCTTTTGTTCTGTGTTGTGATTTTTTTTTTTGTTTTGGTGTTGGGATTTTTTTCTTCAGTTTGGTTGGTTTTGTTGTTCTACATTATGTGATAGTGTGGATTTTAATTTTTCATTCTAAAGTTCATGTTAAAGAGGTTTTGCTGTCACTGCTGAGATCTGAAAATATAGCTATTATCTCATTATTTCAGTATCAAAGCATATTTTTAGTAGCTTGTTCTTCTGTTGATCTCCTCTGATACTGGAATGTGCTGGTTTAATTGCTAGCTTGCTTTCCAGTTTGCTGGAGCAAAATCAAAGAAGGCAGAGCAACGAAAAAGTTTTAAATCTGTGGCTTTTGCCAAACTTCTAGGGTGGATGAGAATAGCCTGCCATTGCACGTCATGCTCCACACAGGTGTTCTGTGGGTTGTCCAGGATAGCAGCTGCAGCTGCTTTGTGCCCAGCTGAGCTTTTGAGACTGACTTCAGCTTCAGAGAGCGAGCAAGCATCATTCATACAGCTCTAGTGTAGCTTACTGCTGGGACTAGCACATATGCTGCCTTTCTTGTGGTGCTAAGCTCCTTATTAGGGTGCCTTGATTGAGCATCCAGCATTTCCAGATAGACTTGGCATTAAGTGGGATGTTGCAGCTGTTGCTAAATCCGGTTCTCAGTGGTGGTGGAGTCTGGAACCCTCAGCACTAACGCTGATAATAGTGAAGGTGAATGAAGTCAGGTACAGCTTGCTCTTATCAGTAGCAGAGGGTGACCCTTAATTACAGTGTGCACTTGTTTCCATCCACTCAGATAGTGAGTGGTGCTTTTGGACTGCTGAGCTGCTTCTGGGGGTTTGTGTTCATACAAGTGTACCAACTATTGATTTGTCAAAGTCTCCCCTGTGCTGGCTGTGGTGGAGAAGGAAAACTAATCATGGGTGCTCTGGATGAGTGTTAGCTGTGGTGAAGTACAGCTTAATTTGTTTCTTTTCCTTCACTGCATATCTGTAGTACTGAGATTCTTTTGATTGCAACAGGAAATGTTGTTTACCAGCTTGGTCTTCCATGGTTGCCTTCTCTGCAAGAAATAGTGTGTCAGTTTCCTGCAGAAGGATTAAATTCAAAATACGTCCTTCTATAGGAGGAAAGGGAAGCATGAAGTTCTTTACAGAAGAAATGCTACATAAGCTGTTTATTTGTTTATAGTAATGAATTTCTGTATTTTTTGCAAAATTGCTAAACAGAAGGTTGTTCATGTATTCTTCAATGTCAAAATAAGTAGCTGCATTCCAGCTCACCATCTGCACCAGTAACTGTAAAGGCAACTTTGCTGGGGTTGTGCAGGGCTCAGAACTGAGACTGTCTCTGTTTGCTCAGCGTGTTTGGAGGCCCAAGGTGGTCTGGCTTTACTGGCCCTGCTGTGTGGAAGCCCTTTCTCTCAACTTTCATTGTTGTGCAACATGACAAAGCCATAATAAACTTAATGCTACTGTGCACACCTGAGTTAAATAATGCAAACTAAAGTTTCAGGCTTTTGATCAGGAATTTTTCTATTGACTTCTGTATTGCCAGGCATTTCTTGGTAGAAATCCAGCCATTCTTTAGAGACCTTATCTGAGGAAATACTGCAGCTTTGTTGCAGTCAGAAGGCATTGATAATGCTTTCAGGTAATAGCGCTTAAAATACCTTCTGGGGAGCAGAAGCCTTTTACTAGTGCTGTGTGCTTTAACTTTCTTTTGGTAGTTGTTTTGCCTTTTGGGAGAGCTTCATTGAGTGTTACTTCTGTGAAGCTTTCCTGCTCTAGTTTAAGACAAGTCCAGAGTGCTTTTTGGGAGCTTGCTGAATCTTGGCATTTGGGTACTTTGGATGCCTAGATAGATGCTTCATGCTGAAGGTTTCTTCAAGCCCATAGTGTGACTGTATTGAGAATTTGGAGTATTTCATCATAGCTTTCTAGTGAACTGCTTTGCTTCTGAGCACTTTTCACTTAAAAACTCTTTGAAAGGATAGAGTGTGGAAAAGAAATAATTTAATTAGCCCCAAAGTAGGCTTCTGGGCTCTTCTAGATTACTTGGTAGTTTAGCTAATTTGATCAATCCATAAAATCTTCTGGTTGTGCAGTGTGTTTATTTCACTGGGCAAGATAAATATGTTGTGGTTTTACGTCACTGGAACACTTGTGAGATACCAATATCTTGTGGCATCTGCTGTGGGCCTTCACCCACGTGAAATTTCACTTTCCACAATTTCATTTTGGTGTTGAGTTGAGAGGAGTTCTCAGACCAAATTTATTAAAAGGGATAACACTAATCTGTAGGTGATCTCCTTTAAGGAATGGGAAATATGAAAGAGGTATCTTTTCTCCTAATTGCCGATGAGTCCCTGTTTTCTTAGTGCAGAATGACCCTCCAAGAAGAAATCTGGGAGGAATGGTCACCTATGAAGTTCTTAGTTCTAAGTCAAATTCTTTGATTGGTTAGTGCTGTCTGAAGTGGCCTTAATGTGATTGAAAGTTAAGTGACTTTAGTTACATTCAAACTTGGATTGCTTTTTTTCCTAGACTCTTGGAATGAAGGAGGTATTTGTAGCTTTCCATATCCTGTGAGGTCCTGTATAATGGCCATGCCTTCCTCCCTTATCAACCAGCGTGGTCCAACAGGATGTAGGCAGAAGTTGTTCATGTATAAAAATGGTTTCTTGCATGTGCATTCTTTGAAGTGGTTTATTATTTGATGTTCTCAAAATGTTAATACCTGATAACAATTACAACTTTTGATTACTCTTTCCTTGTCAGCACTGGAAAGAAGTTGAGAGAGCAAATAACTGAACTGTTGTGGAGATATGTTCTTTACTAGACTCCGCTTTGGTAGGGTGTTCCCTTGCAAGGAAGAGCTAACTGTTATTCTGTGTTTTACCAGATTCTGCTGCTTTAAAAAGCAGGGAAATTAAAAATGTTGAACTTTGAGATGCCATTAACAGGTGGTGGCTGTGGTGGTCTAGTCAGACAAACAAATGGCTGACATCACCTGGTGTTTCTCTGTGTCAGTTGTTCACTTCCAGTTCAAGATTCTTGTCACTTCTACACTTGATGAATTAATTAAAAACTTCATTTGTTAATATCTAACCCTAAAATATTGCAACACCATGGTTGCAAGCAAAGGGGCATGGCTTGTTGGTGTAAATCTGAGCAAAAGGTGTGTGCCCTGGAAAAGACCTGTGTAATGGAGGACTACTGCAGGAAGCTAAAACGCTTCTGGTTTGCCTCAGCTCTAATAGCAGCAAATGAGGGACAGCATGCTTGCAGCTTCTGTTGTAAAAACAAGTAGTATCCCTGAAAACAGCTCACAGGTTCTCAGCAGTTAAAGGAAACAAACCAGGACAGAGTTTGATACTCTTTTTCATTGGGAATTTTAGTGCTTACATACATGTAATTCTTAGAACACTTCATTTGCAGAACATACACATTTGCCCCAGCTTACAGAGGTTCCAGAGTTCTGACCAAACAAATGTTTCTGCTTTTCAAAACCAGAAAATCTTCTGTCGAAAAATAATAGTGACAATTTTGTGTTTGTGTTCCATATTAGAAACATGAGTAGTGCTGCGGGTTTTTATTTAACAGCAAACAGCTGTTGTATTGCCAAAATTTATTAAGCCTTTGTCAAACTAATTTTTTATACTGTTAAAATTATATTATGGACTAGTTTTAATTTTGTGAACGAAGTTGGAGGGTAGCAGTAAATCAAGAGTTAAGTTTCACTGCCTAGAAACACATAATTCTGTTACTGAGTTGGCCTACTCATGCACTTGTTTGCTATATTTGTCATGTTTAAAGTAAGCAACAGCATCTCCCAGAACTAACTTGGGTACATTTACAAAATTTTTTAAAAATGAGCCTTGTAGATAAATGGGGGTTTGAGATACTGTAAGAGAAAGGAGAATATAGCTGAGTCATGACCATGTAAAATTTTGAAGTTGAATATGGATTTTGCCTGTGAATATTGCATTTGGCAGGACTGTGTTTGCAGTGATGTGCATTCATGAGTCTCTAGTGCACTGACTGAGAGACAAACATTGAAGGAGTATTCCCAAATGCTGGTGCTTTTAAATTAAGATCTGAGTTAGTCTGAATTTTTACTATCTTCTGTTGTGCTTCAGGATCTTCTCTTCAGGAAAACTGTGTGTGTGTGTCAAGGTTGATGGATCAGTGGGAATTTAGGTGTGGAGGCCTTTCCAAGGAAGGCATGCTGTAGCTACATGGTACAACTACAGTAGCTTCCTGTTTGTTAAACTGCTGTCCCAGTCCCCAGGTTTGAGCAGCTGAGGGGGTGGGTGAGACAAACAGGCAGAACAGAAGGGTGGTACTCAGATAAATCTTAAGAACACGTTTATTTAGCAAGTCTTCTGTGTCTGTTGTGTGTGTTAAGGACCTTCACTTTGGAGCTGGACCAATTCAGTATATGATATCCAAGCAAACACCTTGGCCAGTTCTTCTGCTTGTCCTCAGTGTCTTAATTTACTTTAGAGCTGGAGTGTGGAGTCTTAAACTAGTTCTTACAGTCTTTGACTGGAATAGGCAAAAACCTTCCATGAGAAAGGATTTGGTATCATTAGTTTTGGGTGAGAAAGGGGAAGAAGAGCAGCAGCTTATTTCCCAGATTAGGAGCCTTTCCTAACTATGTCATATGTTTGTCTGGATATTGAACATAGTTTTATTTCTCATATCTAAAAGTGTATGGAAGTCAAGTGACTCCGAAAGGCAAGGCAAAGCAGCCTTGTCCAGATCTTCCTTGAAGAGGGTACAGGATTGGCAATTGCAGGGGCTGCACTGCTGCTGACCTTGGGAGTGAGGAAGACAATTTGTGTTAACCCCAGCACGAAACAGACAGAGCCAAGCAGAGTTGTATCAAACAGGTGTATTTAGAGCATCATTCTCAATTTCTGTTATGTGTAAGTATATGCTAGAAAGCGGGAGCACAGGAAGCCACAATTTAACTTGAGTTTCAACTTAGCAGAAGCATTCTAACACACCTCCTTCTGTAGAGGTTTCTGCCTTACCACAACTTGCTTTTTTGTAAACGTGTGAAATTAATCATAAGCATCACTAATACTTCTGTAATGAAATAGGGCTTTTTTTACAAGAGCTATCCAGGATGAGAGGAAGAAATAAATATTTTGCCACCTAGTAAAACCTCTAATGAACCCTGTAGAAAAGTTCTAATTCATTAGGCCTAAAGGCTAGCCTATTAAATAAATGCATTGAATCACTTCATATTGCAAACTAACTCCTAGTGTATTATGGTCTAGATTCTGATGGTACTGTTTGACCAGTGTGAGAACTCTTGTAGCAGTTCCAGATTCTATAGTCAGGTTGTGTTGTTGAATCCTGAGCCTAGTCAAAATTTTGTCTTACATTCTTTTGCACTGTCTACATTGTAAGATTAGTGTGTGGACATTTTTAGACTGGTCAGTGGAAATGTTTGACATGAGGCTTCTGAATGAAGTACAGTAAAAACCTCTGAATACCCTGTGAAAAAAGCATTATCCAATTCCTGAGTCAATGCGCCTAGCCATGCTTTTGGATTGTAAATATTTAAACTGTAACATTTCGTTTTTGCTGTGGCATTTAATTAGAAGTAGAGTTATGTTTCTCAAAAGCTAGAATTTATTTTAATACAAGAATCTAAGTATGTCTGAAGCAGGCTTTTGTGATTTCCTGCATTTGAAATGTGTCTGCCTTAAATATGTAAGTATAAAAAGGCCTTGGGGACTGCATGAACTCCTTGAAACATGCAGCTTGTGAAATTCTCTTATTAGGAAATCCTTGCTGTTGGATGGCTTAAGAGTGGATACTTACTGAGACCCGAAATGTTGATTTAGTGGTGACTTGCTTTGTTAGCAGGCAGCCTTAGGCATGTGGCAATAAGTGGTAGCAGACTTAAGCAGTGTGGGCTTTAAAGAAATTTGGTGTTAATCTGACTTGGTGTTCTTTGCTGATGATTGCTTTCTCTATTTCTAGCGTACCAAGGACAAGGAAATAAGTCTTAAGCTATCCCCTGTGCAGTTGCAACTTGCTGCTTATTCAGGCTGGGTGAAAGAAGAACAAAAGCACACGAGTTGTCTTTCCAAGGTCACTCAGATTAGTCACATGCAGTAGCATTTGCTTTGAGTTCTTACCCACACTTGTGAACTCCGGTCTGAAACCAGTTCTGACTAATTTTTTCTTCTTGCCTAGCGTTAGTTTTATTTGTAACACCCTTTATAGGAGTTGGCTGATATGCAACTTTTTTTTTAAAGGTATTTTCAAGAGGAATAATTCAAGACTGATGGATGAAATTTTAAAACAGCAGCAAGAACTCTTGGGACTAGATTGCTCCAAGTACTCTGTGGAATTTGCAAATCACGACAAAACTGGTCAAGGTAAGATCAACTACGAGAGGGGCTTGGTGTGCCCCTAAATAGCTGTATATCAATCATAAATCTACTTTTACTTAAACACAGCTCTATGTACAGTGACCTTTTTCTTCATGTGTGTGCTTCTGTTTTTCCAAACATAAACCCCAGAGTGGGGAGGAGAAGGGGAAAGAGCAAGACTGCTGGTTGCAATGGCAAGGTATAATGCCATCAGGAAGGTAAAAGGCACAAGTTAAAAAGGTAAATTTGGTAATAATAGCTTTTGCCCATACTTAGATGTGGGAAGCAGGAGTAGGTTTCAGGGCTGATGTTCCTTACACAGCACTATTTGCTATAAGAACTCATTTCCTCATCTGCTGCCTAAGACAAATGCTAGAAGTCTGTTCAAATATGATAAATCACAAGCACATACTTGAATCAGGCCTTTGACTTAGAGATGGGCTGATACAGCTCTTCTAACTACAACTCATAATACTAAAGTAGATCTTGTAAAAAAATACCTAAACAACCCTTATGTTTTAAGATCATCATAATTCAAAGAGTTATGAAAAGTTTGCACAAGTTGTGGTACATTTAGCTGCATTGAAAATGCTGCTTGCAGGTTTTGCTTACCATGAGAGCTGACCAAATACTCAAATCCTTTGTGCCAGTTTTCCAGTACAAAGTATAATATTGTAACATGAGCTTGTCTTATGGACCACTTAGCCTAAGATGCTAGCATTTATGTGGAAGAACTCAGGTTTCATGCTAATTTTTTTTCTTCCTGTGAAGGTTGAAATAACCAGCAGAAGATGGGGTAGACAGGCTATTAATATCTTCAACTCCAGCATACTTAGCTACACTTACCTAAGTTGGGATATTTATGTTCACACCAAACAAATTACTGAAAGACTTCTCAGACTTGCTGATGGGAAGAGTGCTTTTAAATCTCAGGAACCCTTTGTGCTGGAAACTGTGAAAAGCAGAGGTGTTTTCTGTTCTCTTTTTAAATTCTTCATTCTTTTTTAGAAGGCTTCACAGTCAGATCAGATGCTTCATGTTTTCAACTGAACAAACTGACATCTATGCAGTTTATTATTATCTACAGTTTTTCCCTTCTGCATAACAAAATTGCATGTATTGCAATTTAGGGATACTGTTAAATATTTTTTAATGTAGGACATTTGATGCAAATTTGCAAATCAAGCAATATTAAGGAACAATCATTTTCCTTGTGATGGCTTTGGATAGATGAACTGAGGAGTTTTAATTGTTCTTATAAATCTTGACTGTGCTGTATGGTCCTTTGCAGTCAGGTTCTGCAATTTTAAGAAATGCATTTTTAAGTATCTAGTAATAGCTATCCTAAGTTTGGTATCAGCTTAAAAAGTTGACACTTTGATATTTAACCCACTTAGCTTCAAGCCAGTGTAGTGCACCATCTCTGGCCTTGAGCTTCCTTAGCAAGTTTACCTCTTAGGTACCTTATAGTACTGACAATGATGGGACTCATGCAGTGTGGGAAGACTCTTGCCTGTCAATAGTGCAGGGTTAAGATAATTACTGTTGGGAAATGTCCTCTAAGTCACAGACATGCAGATGAATAGATGAATTCTGAACTATTATCTTTTTCCAAGCTTCAGTGTAGCCATCTTTGATCCTTACTGTAACTCTTGCATCAAGATGCTGTGATCAGAGCCCCCAAGCTTAATACTTATGTCACATGAATGTACACAGTAGCTGTTAAAAACACCTTCCTCTTCTAGGGTAGAAATTAGTTTGTTGTTGTGTTGGTTTTGTTTGTTTGTTTGTTTGTTTGTTTGTTTTTTTTATTTCCCTAAATCCCTTAAGTTACTATCCAGGCACCTTTCTTCTCAGTGCTTTGCCTGACAGTATAAGAACCAGTCAAAATTTCCTGGAAAACTATGTCTGAAGACTGAATTAAGCCCCTTCGCACAAGACTTGTCAAAGTGGTTGTCTTAAGCTTGTGTTTTAGTAATACAGCAAATCCAGAAAACTCTTACCCACTTCTCTAAGAGACAGATGAGGTGGATCTGTGACTAGTTGTAATTCAGGAATTAAACTACAAGTTATTTTCAGCTGTTATGTTACTATCTAAAGCACATGCAAAACAATTATATTTCTGTTGCTTTTAAACTATGTTTTGTACTTTCAGTTTTAAATTGCCAATCTACATTGAAGGTGCTGTCTCCGGAAGATGGAAAAGCAGATATAGTCAAAGCTGCTCAGAACTTCTGTCAGTTGGTAGCACAGCAGCAAAGAACACATTCAGACCTGGATGTGAATATGTTAGACAACTTATTAAGTAGTAAGTATAATATGGAGGGGAAAGAGTACTCAATTCATAACAATTTGATTACTAGTGTGTTCATTGCTTGGAATGTATGCATCCTGATGCTTAGTCTATCAGAGTAAGTTATGATTATTGCTTTTAGGCTTCTGTTAAAAATTTCTTTCTTGTTTATTGCCTTTTGAGCTGTTTTTTTAAGCAGAAAAATTCTTTAGCAGAAATATTAAGCTAAATTGCAGTTTCGGCTTTTCAGAGTTTACAGCATCTGTGGTATGTTCTGCAATGAGTTTTCTGAAAAAAGTACTTTTGGGATTACCTAAAACTAGACTATCCTAATTTAGGTTAACTTCCTGCGAGTTACAAGCTGCAAATATGGATGGGCAGAGTCTTTTCCAGATCTGGTTACAGTGATTAAAGCTGTTCTTGCTGCCTGACTACTCTCCTGAATGCAAATGATAGAACACTTGCTGTTCTCTTGCTGCTCTATAACCCACACTAGCTTAGTTGTCTTCATTACTAATTCATGCAGATTACTGACTGCACTGTGATGTGTGGCTACATGCAATAGCTATGAAAAGGGCAGGACTGCCCTAATATCACACCTGGGAGAAGAAGTTTAGAATTAGCATCCACTTTTCCAGTGGTGCTATGGAGCTATAATGAGTTGCTCAGCTTGCCTAGGTGATCTGTGCATGTTAATTGCAGCTGCAATTGGCTCATCAGGTTTCAGATTGCACACTTGAACTTGGGTGCCTTTGGGCATGTTGTTGTAGTGTGGTTCCCATTAATTGGACTTTAGAGAGTGATTTCTTCTTTTTTGTGTTGTGTGATCAGCTGACTTGTTCTGCAGATGGACTTCCATGACAGTTTGGAAGTTTGGAATTCAAACTGAATTCCATCCCTGTTGTCAGCATCCTCCTATAATGGAACTATTAAATGTATTTAATAAGGCACCTGAAGAAGAACTTAGCACATCTCTTCTGTTATACCCCAAAGGCAATTAAAGGAAATTAACAATCAATCCTTCAGAACAGTTACTAATTTAATGGAGAATCAGTGACAGTTCTTACCTGTTGTGTGTATTTTGGTCAGTGATGCTTAACTGGAGCTTTTCAAACTTGTTGATCTTCTGTCTGGATATGTTAAAAGTATTAGGTCTAATCTTAAAATTAGTGGATTTATTTTTCAAGCATTGCATGCTAACTGAGCACTGAAAGAGAAAACTAATCTGTCAAAACTATAAACTTTGAAACATGCTGCTTCATGTATGTGTCTAATAATTAAGGATAATATCTGTAACTGGTCCTTATTAATTTGTTTACTTAATGTTTGGGACATTGTTGGAGGTAAAGTATTTCATTGCTTAGCAGCAGCTTTTTAAATTTTGTTTTACTTGTAGGCAAATTTAGTTTGTGTGCATTTTTAATGGAACAGTATTAAAAATATGCATCTGTGCATTACTGATTTGAGAGCATGTTCTGGAAAGGAATACTTGAATAGTTATATTCTTAGAGTTTGTATTAGTGGTGTCTTCTGTAAATCTTTGGCGTTTTACATTTTGGTTTAAATACCTGTTAATGTAGTTTTTAAACTTTTTGTTCATGTTTAGGGTGCAGTTATTGAAGCCTAGTCCTAAAATGGTATGATTCTAGCTTGTCCTGTGGCTTTTCTTGTTCTTAATTCAGTCATGCACTTAATTCTTACAGCTTGAGTTTTCTGCAGTGTAAAAGTACTTTCTTCTGAGCAATGCCTCAGCTAACCAGCTTGTGTTGAGAAAAGTAGGTGCCAGCTGCATTTTAATATTGTCTCTGCTTGCTGTGTGCCTTCCAGCAAAGAACATGACTATCAATTAAGGCTACTCAAGTTGCCCTGTAAGATCTATGTGGAGAAGGGTAGAGTTATCAGCTGTAAAATTCCTTCATGTTCCCCTTGCAGAACTGCTGACCTAGAAGGGATGTTGCCAGATTGCCATCCTTTGAGTGCCCAAGTCTTTTGGCCTCTTTTGTTTTTTAAAGTTTGCTCCCAAATCCTTATTTCTTGTGTGTGCTGAACTTGACTGCTGTAACTGTATCAGCTCTGAGGGAGCTTCCACATGTAAATTATCTGTAGCACTGCTATGTTTAGGTAAAGAAATGGATGCAGACTGGAAAGCACAGTACTGGGTTTTAGTACGCTGTTGTGACAGTAATACTACAGTGTGCATTTTCATTTTCCTTTAGAGAGGAACCACATGGAAATGTTAGCATTAACTGGGCTCTCTGAAGATCTTTTCCTGTTTGAAAAGCCAGGTTGAAGATCCTGCTGCTGTACCAGCTGAGGGAGTACTCAGCTATTGAATCAGTTGATGAGTAAAGCTGTCCACTTCCTCCAGAGTCCCCACTTCTAAGTATTCACTGCTTCTCTGCAAAGCTCTTTGATACTAACGTGCTAGCTTCTGAACAGCAGTGGCTTTTGCTTTGCATTTTTTTTCTTAACTTTGAGATGAGATGTGGATTGTGGCACAAGACGCCCCTATCTAAAAGCTTCATCCTTTCTTAGAAATGCACGTGCTTAGGGAAAATAGCTTCTCTACCTCTGGTAAAAGGTGTCATCACTATTGTGGTGATTCAGTGGGGAGGGAGGGTGTGTACTTTTTGAAAAACCTCCAGCTTCAGTTTCAAAACCTGGGTGGAGCAAAATCTGGCCTTAGTTTCCTTTTCTGTTACTCCCAAAGTTAAGTTCCTCTACAACTTATCTGAAAACGTAAAAGGCTCTTGACTGCTTTTGTGTAGTGGGTTTTTTTTTCATTTAAGCAAATGAGGAAATATTTGAGAAATAACATCAGGAGTTTGGAGCAAGTAGGCTGTATTAAAGTTTATCTGCAAAAGGTGGTCATTACCCAGTATAAGCACTTCTGCACTTAACCTGCAGAATTGGTGGGTAGTGGAAGAGGTGACCACAAATTACCTGCAATAATCGTGACTAATTGCAGCTTTATAGCAAAATAGGGTTCTGACTGCTGGAATGCTTTTCAGATGAGCTAGGTAGGTGCAAGAGGAGCAGTTTAGCTTCTTGGGTCCCCTTGGGGTGCTCTACTTTTTTCCACAAGTTGCTCTAATCAACTTGCTGGAATTAGCAGGGAAAGCTGGACTCAGACTGCTCATTGTAAGCCTATTTCCTGTCTGTCAATTATAGCCTGGAGCAGCTTAGGCACTGCAGAAGTATATGGAAGGGAGACAGAGGCAGTGGTGTTTGATCACTAATTGCCTTCAGCCCCAGAAGATGAGCAGGATGCTCTCATGAGGGAAGTGACTGGCTGGGGTTTTACGGTATGGGTAGTAAGAGTGTGGGCACTTAATGGCATTCATCAATATTATCTTGCTCTGCCCTGGAATGGGTCAGGTTGTCCACATAGTAACAGAAAAGACACACTGCCCTGTTCTTCCTCACTCATTTAACCAGAAGGATGCCAGCTGCAGCAGTATCTTTGAAATTTTATAGTAAGTTGGTTTTAAAATTTCTGTCTGGTCTCACACTGAGACAGTCATCTAACAAGTTGAGGTTTTTTTGCTTGATGGTCTGTAGTACCAAGGTGTTCTTCAGTGAAATTTCCTTAAGCTTTTTTTGGTGTCCTTTTACTCTACTCGATTGCAGCTCCACATAGGTAAGTAAGGACTATAGTAAGTAGAGTCAGGGTACAGCATGTTCTGTGCTACTAAAATCGAGTTTGCCAAGACAAAACTAGAACAAGTCAGATGAAACAGCATTGTTAGGGTTTGCTGTTACTCAAAACAATGTAACCGTTCCTGCACTTTCCATAGAAAGTCTTTGAAAACTAAAAATAAAACGTAACAATAGCAGTCCAGCTGGGCTTGCAGTGGCTGCCTAAGCTTTTGCTCAGTTGTTCATTCAGGTGTTGCAAGACCAGTCTGTCCTCTTGGGCTTTTAATTGTTAACTTGTCCTTAGGACCTTCATTTAAAAAAAAAACAAAACACATATTGTGAAAAAAGCAGATGCCTTAGGGTTTAAAACTAAAACAAATCCAATGATGAATTTAATAAAACTTAGTGTAACTTGTTATTACAGGTACACATGGATTTCCTGATCCTGATTTAGTCTTGAAGTTTGGTCCTGTGGACAGCACATTAGGATTCCTTCCATGGCACATCAGACTGACAGAAATCATGTGAGTTGCTTATAAATGTTGTAAAACACACTGGAATGAAAAATACCTAGCTAAGCAATTCTTTATGTCATAACTTATGGAATTGGCCAAAAGAGGCAATTAGGCTAAACAAGTGTCCTGAGAGTGATTTGAGGAGATTTTAAAATTAACAACTAAAACCTGTCAAACATTCGTTGTTGTTTTTTTAGCCCTGACTAGCAACAACAAGCTTCATGCCCCAGGTTTAAGGAACAACTTCTGTCACCACCTAGTGTGTGCTCAGTCCCGTTTGACAGCGTTCCTTTATATCAGTGTTGATTTTCTGTGGCTTATAGGTTCCTAAAAGGGAAACCAAGGATACAAGGGAAATGGAATAATGGAAGAACATTGCCCCAATGGATTGCTTTTCAATTTTAGCAGTAACTGAACTGACTAGATTTGCTGAACTTCTTAAGTCCAAGCACATTTGTAGTGCACTGAAATGTCTGGGCACACTGTGCTGTTCCAGCTTTTCACTGGTTTGAAGGGCCCTGTGTACTCTGATGGGAGGCTTTGGTTTAGAGGGTAACTGGTTTAGTTGTTAGAGTGACAATAACCATGTTGAGAACAACTTCACAAGGTTACTCAGAAAGTAGCTTGCTTTTAGTGATATTCCTGAGTGGCTGTATGAATCGTGTGGTGTTTATAAAAGCTTATTTTAATGTTTGTAACTTGCTTTCTCAGTTCTTTGCCTTCCCACCTAAACATCAGCTATGAAGAGTTTTTCTCCGCCCTCCATCACTATGCAGCCTGTGAGCAGCGGTGGGGAAAGTGACTTCGGGCAGAGTGCATGGAGTCAAGCTTTCTGTGGGAAGGAACTGATGTCTGTTTACAAGCACCTGCTACCCATAAGTCTGGTTCATAGTCCTTTCTTAATTTATCAAAAAAATTCAATAAAGTGTCTTACCTTTCTAGAGAGTCTGTGTGAATGCGTGAGAATCTGTGGGGAGGGGAATTCACAGATTTCCTGTTTGCAAAAAACAGTTACTCAAAGCAAAGCTGAATTGCCCTCACTTTGGCATTCAAGTGTCAAAATGAACGTGCAAGAACTAAGTGTTGTGAAATCTACAGGACAATGTAAATAGGAGTCCATGCCCTAAAGATCCTTAAAACTCAGAAATAACTTCCATCTTTGTTTCTTAATTCTTCATGGTCAGGCATTTCAGAGCTAACGGTTTATCTTCAGATATATTTACTATGTAATATGTGAATTCTAGAGGAGTTGGTTTTGTTAACTGAAAATAGAAACTGCAGCTTGGCTGGGATGACTAAGCCAGCTGTAGGTGTTAAGTTCTAGAAATACTGAGAAGATTCCACAAAAAGGGATGGATGCTTCTGTGGTAAGTGGATTAGGCAGTCTGTGTTGCAGTATCCAGCTTTTTTTTTTTCATGGTGGGATGGAAGTATTTCTACCACCCTGAGTGAATGCAATATCTCAGCATGAGGTCAGTTTTCCATTGGGAATCAGCATAAACAGTACTATGTATTGTTTGTATACCTGTTCTCCCCATAACATGCTCACTCAAAGTAACAAGCAGGAAAAGGCTCTGGCATCATTTGCTGAAAGATTTGAAAAAGGTCTGAGTCAACTTCTATGGCTAAATGTGATTTGCTGCTTGTACTTGTGTGCCCAGCAAGGGAGTCTGCTTAAGCCTTTTTTTATTTTTATTTGTTCTGAACTGAGCATTAGAAGTTTGAGTGGAACAAAGTGGACAAAGAAGGAAGATGAAGTGAAGCTGCCCTACAGTATTTCAGCATTGAGATAACTTAAGTAGAGATATTGGCTAAATGGTCTTCATCCTGGAATGGCCTGTTGGAGTTACATTCCTGTTTTGGAAGTAGTTTAAAATTACAAGTTTATGGCTGCACTTGGACAAAGCAGTATCTTTAGATCTGTGTTACTCAAGTCAGACATTGATACTGCAGCCTTCTGCCCTGCAGGCTGCAGAACTCTTGAATGCTTCATTCTGGAAGTGTTTCCTGTTTCCCCCTCCCTCCCTGCACTCTTCAAACTGAGCCTGGCTTTATCTCCTTTGGGATAGCCATGTCACTAGAAGGGAAAACAACTGTTTTTAAAAGGGAATTGCAAAATTTTAAATGAATGTTGCCTCATTGTGAAATGGTGTATTTTAACTTGTTGCTTGATGTAATGTTATAAAGCAGATTGCATAAACTCTTAGCTGCAGTTTTTTGTCATCATAAGGCTAGATTGCAGTTACAGAAAGACCTGTGGTCACTTTATCCCAGAAAAGAACAAGGTATATTCAATAAACTAACTAAGGTATTTGACATAAAATAGCTTTCCATAGGAGCTGGAATATTTTGAGTACACTTTGTCAACTGGTCTCTTGTGTGTGCCAGGTCCTGTATTGCAGAGAAAGTGAACAGTTGTGCAGTGTTTTCTGGGCCCTGTCATTGACATGGGCAAATTTTCTCACTGAGTTTTAAGTTCAACTTCTTTGTGGGGAGTGGGTAGCCTGTTGAAGGGTATCTGGAGTATTGACATTCATCTGTAATATGAATTTTGTTTCATTAAAATGCAAGGTTGTGTTTACGTTCCAATATGTGTTACTGTGTCACTGAAGCAGTTCTGGTGCTGGCAGTAATGGGAAAAGCTTAGTTTAGCCCTCAAAAATAATGTATTTTTTATATTTGTATCAACCTGCCAAAGAATACTTCTCATACCTGAGTTCCCTCAGCCTTCAAACTTCTGCATATCTCAGCTAAAAAGATTTGTTTAATATTGGAGACAGATTTCAAAGCCTAGAATTTGTCTACAGAGGGTTGCTTAATAAAACTCAAATGATTAGTTCAGCTGCATTTGATTCAACTTAAATCTCTTCTGATGGCCAGTTTAATTGTGAATTAAGTGTTCCTCCTGGAATTAATGTAGTTGAACTAATCCATGTTATGACTTAGTTGGGATAATTTTACTGTCCCTGTGTGGGCAATCTTCAGTGAGGTGTGCCAAAAGCACTGTGCATATCCACGACTCGATCTCTGAATGTACGTCCTTGCCCGTAGCGCCTCTGCCCAGCTTGTTCTGTGTGAAGGTCTGTGCTGTGACATGTTGGGTACCTGTACATAATGTGTAAAATGAGTTTTTATGATTAGGGAATCGATTTATTGAACTTTATTATTGAAAGCTGAATCTGTAAAACAATAAATCAATAAAAGACTATAATCTTTCTACAGGCTATGGTGATACATGAATACTTTTGGAAGTTCAGCTGGGGTGCTGTAGCCCCATTCATGTTACTACATCACTCTGGAGCAGTGGAGACCTTCAAATGTTGTATTCTAGTAATAGTGTAAGAACTGGGCAAATTTTCATCTACCACTTCCAACTTCGTAGATGCTTTTACGAAAGCTTTCATAGTAAAGCACTTACTGTAAAAATATTTCTTTGATAGTCCTGGGAACTTGCTAAACTTGTTCCTGGCTACTAAAAAGCTTGCTTCCTCTCCCTGCTGCTGAGTCAGTCCTGGGCCATGGGCTGTGCTGGGCCTCCTGCCAGCCCTGTTGTGGAGCAGGGTGAAATGAGGGTGTGGTGTGGAAGAAGCCTCTGCAGTCTGAGTGATTTCCATGCTCAGTAATAAAGGGGAAGCTTGTGTTAAGGTGAGTTTTGAAAATGCACTGGGAATCAAGCTGACCTTGAGGCAGCCTACAACAAAGGCCAGCAGTCTCCCAGGCTGTGTTAGGAACTGTGTTGCTGGCACATCAGGGATGATGATCTTTTCTGCAGATCTGGTGAGACATCTGGAGTGCTGCATTCAGAGCTGGGTTTCTTTGGTACAAGAGGGACTCAGATTTAATGAACCTAGGCCGCCAAAAGGCTGTGATGATAGGAGATGGAGCATCTGTTGTGCAAGGAGAGGTTGAGTTGGAACTGCTCAGCTTGGAGGATGCTGAGGAGGGTCCTTACCAACACACAAATGCACGATGGAAGGGGGAGTAAACCCAGCCAGGCTCTTCCTGGTGCTGCTTAGTGGCAGGCTGAGAGGCAATGGGCATAAATTGAAATATAGGAGAATGTTGAAACATCAGAAAAACCTTTTCCTATGAGTGTGCTCAGGCAGTGGAGCAGGTTGACCCTACAGGCTGTAGAGTCTCCTTCAAAACCAGTATGTGTGCATGGGGATCAGCATAGGACTAGATCATTCCAGAGATGCCTTCCAACCTCAGCTGGAGCTGGCTGTAGAGCAGTGGTGCTGCTGGGCTCTCCTACCTCAGCTGTTTTTTAACAGTCAGCAGTGGAGGCTTGCTGTAGTTAATCTGGCATTTCAATAGCAAAAAACATTAGAGTTTTCTGTACAGTGGAAAATTCTTCAATTGCACCAGTGTGAGAGCTCCCCTTCACAGTAACTCCTTCTCATTAACAAATTAATCACGTTTCTGTATATTTCCTCTTTTCCCCTCTTTCAGTGGTGCCTGGTAGTTGATCTGGTAAAGGAGCTAGATGAGATTCTGAAATAGTTGCTTTATAGCAGGGAATTTGGGGACATGGAAAATAATCCAGCTGTTACAGAAAATAGGCCTACAAAGCAGTTCTTGAAATTATAGTGCTTTTTAGGACTTCTTATATGAACATGCACCAAGCAACTGCACAGCATAGCATGCTGCACTGAGCTAAAGATTGGCGAGTGAGTAGAAGGTAAAGTAAAGGTCACTCTTTATAGAAGAGAGTATGCTCTTACACATTTGCACATCTGTAAGTGCTTCCTACTAAAGTACTTCACAAAAATGACAAGAAAATAGAACCTGCTGGTTTGATTTCCTGTGTATTTCATGAATTCAGCTTTTATGTGAAATCATAACTGCCCTGAATAGTCCCATATGTTTAAGACAATGACATCATTTTGTCTTTACTGTTGAAATAATGTTTCACTATTATTCATGCTTATTCAGTGCTTGTGAGAAACAGGTATACCTATAAAGTCAGAGGTAGGTGCAGACAGTTTTGGTCCTTGCTGATCCCAAGGTAGCAGCTGCCTTGCAGGAAGGCTTAGTCCCGCATGGCTGGCCTGTGCTGCTTGTGCAGGAGGAGCTTGTGCAGGAGGAGCTCTGGGGGCACGGGGCAGGTGCTCTGCTCCATGCTGGCTTCCATGCTGTCAGCTTCCCTGAGGGCATAGCCCCCCTCAGTCACTGCTCCTTGGAAAGATGTTTAAAAGCGTTCTCTTTGCTGCTGCCAAGCACTTAATGCAACAACAGCAGCTTCAGCTCAGGGGTGAGGAAGGGACTGGAGCCCATCCTATGCAGAACCTTCTAGCCAGTGTTGCTGTGAAGGTTGCTATTTGTCCATTCTTCAGCGCACCATGGGTGCATGTAAACAACTCCTAGCTGTCTTCTATGAGCTAAGCTACTTTGATAAGCTTGAAATGTTCAAGCAAATGAATCAAAGGCCATGCTTTAAAGCCCACAACTTTTTTTCCCTCAGATCTGCCAAATTAAAAGGGAGAGAGAGTTGCAATCCCTTCTTCTGCTGTATGTTTGTCTGTGTTAAATGATGTGAGACCTCCTTGAATTCCATTGAATCACTGCTGAGAGCTGTAGGATTATTCCCTAATTGCATCCTAAACAACTTTTTTAGATGATAAATAATATCATGTATTATACAGAAGCATGCCTCAACCTAAACTTTGAAGTGCTTCACAAATTAATGTTTAATGAAACTGTTCGCCTGGAGGTTTTTGCTGTACTGTGTAACTGGCTGAATACACACAAGCCAGGGCTCTTTCATCTCCCTGACAAGCCTTACTGCTTTAATATAGCGAATTTTCTCCAACTGTGTGCAGTCAGTCAGTTCTCAGTTTTCTACACATCTCCCTGGCTGCAAAAATACTACCTTGTCCCCCCAAAAAGCCCACACATAGGAAACCCTAATGGATGGATCTTATAGAAAACATACTTTTGGGGAAATG
This sequence comes from Zonotrichia leucophrys gambelii, assembly GCF_028769735.1. Classification (NCBI taxonomy): domain Eukaryota; kingdom Metazoa; phylum Chordata; class Aves; order Passeriformes; family Passerellidae; genus Zonotrichia; species Zonotrichia leucophrys. The sequence goes on from NC_088172.1 coordinate 41,891,507, forward strand.
TTTAGTGGAACAAAATATGGCTCATAAATGGTTTTGTAATACAGTTAATGGTGGTGAACTATGCTATGTTATTGTAAAGTGGGGGTGCTGTTTGACAGCTGGCTAAAGATGAACCTGCAGGGTGCACAGGTGGCCAAGAGGGCCAGTGCCTTCCTGAGTTGTGTCAAAAATAGTCTGACCAGCAAGACCAGGGGAATCATTGTCACCCAGCACCTCATATCTTGTGTCCAGTTCTGGGCCCCTCACTACATGGAGGACATTGAGGTGCTGGAGTGAGACAGAGAAGGGAAACAGAGCTGCTGAAGGGTCTGGAGCACAAGTCCTGTGAGGAGCAGCTGACGGAGCTGGGGTGGTTTAGCCTGGAGAAAAGCAGGCTCCAGGGGCACCTTATGGCTCCCTGCAGAAAGGGGATTGTAGCTAGGTGGGGGTTGGTCTCTTCTCCCAGGTAATTGTGATAGGACAAGAAGATACAGCCTCAAGCTGTGCCAGTGGAGGTTCAGACTGGTCATCAGAAGAAATTTCCTCACAGAAATGGTGGTTAAGCATTGGAATGGGCTGCCCAGGGAGCTGATGGAGCCACCATCCCTGGAGGTGTTCAAGAAATGATGGAATGTTGCCCTTAATGCTGTGGTCTAGTTGACAAGGTGGTGATCAGTCAAAGGTTGAACTTGATCTCAGAGGTCATTTCCAGCCTCAGTGATTCTGTGAACATTAGAAGCCCAGGAACTACAAACTGAAACAAGACATTTGTCACACAACTTGGCTGCAGGTGTTTATTGTGATTTGAATGGAAAATTTCTCTCTGAGTCAGCTATCAAAGTTAAAAGCTTCCCATTATGCTTGATATTCTATAATTCTGCAAAAGTTGCACTTTGTTGGTAGGGTGCCTAGTATGTCTTTGCAAGCACAAACGTGTCTGAAAATGGAATTTCTAAGGGGCTCTCTCTCTAAATGTGTCAGTGCAAGGATGTTTTTGTTAAATTGATATAATGAGTCATTCTGCAATTTGCAATATTTTAAGTTGACATCCAAATAAAATCTCTTTTTAGAGTGACGGAGGAGTCACGCAGTTGGAATTGGAACCCTAGGAGAAGATACTGGCATTATGAAAATAACAATGTCTTACAGAATTAAGTACTGTGCTGGTCCTGATTCTTGCTAGTACAGTGATACTGAAAGAAAACAGAGTAAGATGGTGATGAGAATTACGGAATAGCAGGAAAATTTTGCTCAGGAGGAATGTGGCTGGAGATCACCTAGTCCAATTAGGGTTTCGGTTTTTCATGGTCCTTTTCCAGCACTTCATTCCTTCTAAGTCTCTTGCAGAGCTGGGCTGCTGTAATTCAGTACCCTGAACTGGCAGCTTTAAGGTGTGAAGGAAAACTTGGGAAGGTTTCAGAAAAGAGTCCAAGTGTTTTGCCTTAGACACTGTCAGATTACACACTTCAGGGTTGCAGAGGAAACATCAAGGTCTGGGAAGCTGCCCTGGAGAAGGCCCTGGCCGTCTCATCCCAACAGAAGAAGCTCCTGGGGCTTCTTCTGGTCCTCTCCATCTCTTAGAGTAGAAGCTTGGATTTTCACACTCAACTTGCAAATTTTATGGGTGGCTTATGTATTTTAAAGTACTTTTAACTGATCAAAACATCTGTAATCTCTTTCATGCAGCACCTGAGAGCTCTTGCAGCCTGTCTCAGAAGCTCCCTGGCAAACCCTGTGTCAGCTCTGGGGTGGGCTTAGCTCACTGCCATCCCATTGCTTCAACACCAGGGATGGAGGCACCAGGCTTGCAGGACTGGCAGTGTCCAGCCATGGCAAGACCATTTCCAAGCCCTTGGCTGCATTACTGAAGCCCTGCTCAGTCTGAGGAGCCTCTCTGTGTGAGCATATTCAGGAGGCATAAAAAAGCATGTCTGATGATGATCACTACCTTGCAGTTATCTCCGTGTAGCTGCTTCTGACCACAATTTATTTAGCTGGCTGCCTACAACAATCTCTGCTCTGCCAGCCTGCAGCCTCCTCCAGCTCAGAGCAATTCCTCTGAATGTTGTGCTATCCCAGTGCTCTGACTTGCTTGTGCCAGGAGGGAGCTGGGCAGAGCCTGCCTGTTACACCTCAGGGGAAGGCAGAGGTGAGGGCAGTGCCTGCCAGAGCACCAGCAAGGAGCCCTTCATGGCAGTGCCTTGTGGCCTGGCCACCTCTCCCTTCCACAAAGCCACCTGTCACCTTTTGCCCACCTCTGCAAAACCCTGCCTTTCCTGTGGGCAGAGAGCCTCCGCTGGTCCCATGTGGAGGGATAGAATGTAAGAGAATAGTGCAGAAGGTTTTCTCACACCTGAGGAGATGCAGCTGCACTAATCAGCAAAGATTAGGAACAGGCCTGCCCTGAACAGGCCACAGCTGTGTCTAATAAGAAGATGAGTGCTATAAAAGAGGGGGTCAGCTGGGTGAGGAGAGAGTTGGAGTTTGTTGGCTGTGCTGTGAAGGTGTCAGTGCTGTGAGGAGCTGACCATGAGAACTCACCAAGAAGGTATGGAACTTTTGCAATAAGATGACAATTGTCCCATATGTCCCTTCTGCTCTCACTTGATTCAGACCTCCTTGATAGGGCAACTTGCTGAAGACCAGCCTCTTTCCTTGGAGGCCCCTGATCCTGCAGGATCCCTTTGTGCAGGCACAGACAGGGAGGAAGCTCTTCTCCAGGCAGAGGTTCCCTCCCAGCAGCAGCCTCTCATACTGCAGCTGCAGCTCCTGTGAGTAAGGCTTTCAAGTTCTCCCAATTAAGAAGTCTACTCTCATTAAGAAGCTGCTTTTTTTTTTTTATTTTTTCAAAATAAATTAAAAGCTGACTTACTTTGAATGTGTGTATTTTTATTCATAGTGAATCTTTAAAATATGTGAAATGTGTGGGAGGTGACAGCAATGCTGGAAGATGAGTTTTTGGGGGATGTCTTTCTTTTCAATTGAAAGAGAAAAGAAAATTAAATTTCAATTTATGCACCGTCTCCAGTATGAATTTAAAAGTGCATAGGAATGGGAGTAAAAAGATAAAACTTATTATACTGACACCAGCTCAGCTGAATTGCATGCATTGTCGATGTGCAAAATGAGCTCATTAATACCACAACACTTGTGCAATATAACGAGCTTAATACTGCTGAATTTTATTGCTTCCTGCTCTCCCTCATTTTACTGGTAGTGGCATTTAAATCCTGATGCACTGAGACTGTGTTTACCCAATTTATCCTGTGTTTTTATTGTGACCAGGTCAAATCAATCCATTTTTCTTGCAGTAGAAGCAGGACCTGTGATTGTTGCTGAGGTTGAGACTGCTTACAGGGTGTTTTGCCTTCCCAAGGCATGTCCAGAGATGGGAACAATGGTTGCAGCTGTTTGCATTGCACACAGGCTTGGGCAGCGTGTGAGGAAGGTTGTGGAGACCTGCAGGCACAAGAGACAGCAGCTTTCTGCACGAGAGTTGTGCATGTACATTTACAAACCTCTGCCACGCCTCTGCTGGCAGTGTGCTACTGACCACAAACCTGAAATAAGCTTGCTCCTAATTTCTGCTCTTTTTCAGGTTTGTAAAATGCTGGTTTTTGGGGAACCAGGAAGGTGGAACACTCAGCTCCTCATAGCTGTTAAGTTGTCCTATGTATGGACTAAAAGATTAGAACTATAAGATTAGAAACATACAATTACACAATCATTAAGGTTGGAAAAGACCTTCAAGATCATCATGTGCAGCCTTTGACCAAACACCACCACGCCAACTAAACCATAGCACTGAGTGCTGTGTCCAGTCATTTCTTTAATGTTTCCAGGGATTGTGACTCCACCACTTCCCTGGGTGGCCTGTTCCAATTCTTGACAACACTTTCTGTGAAAAAATTCCTTCTGATGTTGGACCTGAACCTCCCTGCTGCAGCTTGAGGCCATTTCCTCTTGTCCTGTCACTAATTTTCTGATACAAGAGGCTGAACCACACCTGGCTACAACCTCCTTTCAGGGAGTTTTGGAGAGCTATAAGGCCTCTTCTGAGCCTCCTTTTCTCCAGGCTAAACAACCCCAGCCAGCTTCTTCAAATGCTCCACATATGATTTATACCCTAGACCCTTCACCAGCTTCATTGTCCCACTTTGGACACTCCACAACCTAAAGTGCTTCTTTTCTTGTTGAAGTGAGGGGCTAGATAATCAGTGAAACACCTCCTAGAGCCTTGCTGAAAGTAATTGTAGAAATCTGTGGGCAGCAGAGCTGCAATCCCAGCCATAAAGCAGAAGCAGTGCTTTCAGCTCTTGAAGGCACTCTACCCCACTTCCCAGCACTTGCTATTTGCCCTGCTGTGCTGTAAACCTGCAAGGTCAGAGCTGTATGTGAGGATAGCAACACAAGAAAGGAAGTATCAGCTCTGAAAAATAACTGCAAGCTTTTAGAGAGCTCCTTGTACATGATGTTTGTAGCCCTTGGCAAGCCAGCAATACATTACTGTAGTAGCTGTGTTAAACTGCAGAAAGATAACTATAGGGAAAAAGAGAGCATACAAATCTCAGGGTCACTTGTATTTTATTCATACAATTAACTCTTTCTCATAGTGTTCAGATTTGAGAATGTGCCATATTTCAAGATGTGCAGAGCTCCCACACCCCAGACAGGCTGTTCTAAGCTATTGATTTATCTCAGGTATTTTTTTTGCCTGATATCGTGAGTTGATTTTGTTATAGCATCTTATAAAGCCCTGGAAATGGCTTCATGTTTGGGAGATTTCAGATTTTTTTCTTCCCTCTGCAGTATGCAGCTAAAGCAGGTTTTGGGAAGGTGTAAATGCTATTTAGGCAAAGCTGTCCCACTTCAAACACTCTGCCAAAATCTGTCTGAGCCATCACAACACTTATGGCTTGCTCTGGTATTGTTTTTGGTGTGTGGGCCAGGTTCACCCATCTTTTCCAGTTTTTAAGGAGCTTGCCAATGTAGCTATGCCCATTCTAATCACACTTCCAAATCACTGTGTTGTGGGCTCCTGTTCCTTTCAACAACAGCCTCCTGCATCTTTAGGCACCTGAACTTGTTGCACATCTGATCCCAAACCTTGGGAGAATCAATAGGAATGTGTCTGCTTGTGACAAAACCTGATAGTTTGCATTTTTCACCATCTGAAGAACTGGTATCAGTGCCTGTAAGGGTATTATACTATTTTTATTGGAGAAGTGTGAAAAAGAGTTGTCATGGTTTTGAGCTGGAATCCCATTTCCTCACACTACATCCACAGTCCTACCAGGGCAACACAAACTGCTTCATGGCCTCTGGCTGCCACCTTTCTCCCTGGAATCTCTCAAAGCACTGGGGAATTAACCAGCCCTGTACTCCTGGGAAGTATCAGTGCTGTCACCTGTCACTTTGTGCCCATGGTTTCTGCACTGAGCAGAAGTGCAACCCTGGCTGCCAGCCCAAGGCTTGGTGCAGACACAGGCACGGGAAATCTTTGTGATTCCATGTGTCATGGAAGCATCCTACCTGTCCCTAGGGACAGCAGCTGGTGTGAATTACAATGCAGTGGCTCAAGGATGAAGGTCAGTGCTCCAGAAAGACGAGGCAGATGGCAGAAGTGCCCAAATTCTGCTGGGACAAAGTAGCCAGAAGATAAAATAAGGGCAAATTTAGGATACTTGCATGGGTAGACCCAGTCTTACTGCATCCCAAAGGATCAGCTCTTGCTTTGACCCAAGGAGAACATCTCTTCAAGTCCTCAGCATTTTACTGTCCAATCTGGAAGAATCAATTTCACCTTCAATTATTGTTTTGTAAGCAACTAACAACTAGAAAATATAGGTCACCAGGACTTTTAGAGTAAGACATTCACCACCAGATAGCATCAGCTTTGACATTAAATCAGTGAATGGGAGACATAACCTACTGTTATTCATTTTTATTAAGGTTGTAAAAGAGATGGCTCAGGTAAGTCAAATCTCCATGGCCAGAACATATTATCTGCCAACAGGCCCACAAGCGACCGATCATAACATTATTTTGACCTTAAATTGTTCACAGTCTTATTCTTCAGGGTATTGTGTCAGCTTATCTTGATCATTACACCTCCTGAATTGGGAATCAATTAAATGTCATCTGATCTCTCCAATCTGTAGTGCACAGTTTATTTTTATGCAGGAAATGAATACTGCAGCGTGATCATCCTGCACCTTCAATTTTCACTGTATACAAATACTGAATAAATACTGATGCTTTGGCATGTTTAGAAAAAATACCTCCCAAAAATATATGTTTATTTTCAGCCCAGTTCTCGAGGTGAAAAAAAGGTTGTACTTTTATTGAAGCAGAACTACAATATTCCTTAAGAGTGTGATAACATATTAATAGAGTTGATTACCTATCTAAGAAGATAATGTCTGAAGAGTCAAAGAGTAAATTGTTGTGCAATTGGGGGTTTTTTAGAAAATTACCGTGAGTTGTTTTGGTATGTTAGAATACATCATATGTTAAGCAAAACTCCAGCTTTTTAAGAAAAAGACATTTGTGTAGAAAGAAGTGCTAATGTTGAAGTGTTAATGTGAGCATAGAGGGCACCAGCACTGCTCTAAAAAGAGGAAATTCTAGCAAAGCTGTTGAAAACAAATTAAGCCATAATATGCTGAGAAAATGAAATTCTTTGGTTTAAACCTGTACCATTTTTAAGACACAAAATTCTGCAGATTTCAGGAAAAAAAAAAAAAAAGGCAGCATAAACCAGCCAGAACAAGAATAAACCAGAAAGTACAAATGTTTAGATGTGAAACTTTTGTTATCTGACTTTGGGGAAGAAGCAACCAGCTGCAGAGCATCCTCTGCTGCTCCAGAGGGAGCAGGATCTCTGCAGAGGTGACTGTGAAGGTTATGCTATTGTCAGACTGAAAGCAGCAAAGTGCAAAGCAGGAAAAGGAAAGAATAATATCATATTGATTCCAGATCATGTTTGGGGACTTTTTTTATATATCTTTTTAGCAGAAGCCCCGTGATGAAAGTCCACCTGGGGCTGTCCTGTGGGAACATAACATTATTGTGTGAGCTTAACTCAATCATCTTTAGGCTTTTGCAGCCAAGCTCCACCATTCTAGGGGATAGTGTCCAGTCCCCAGACTATTAAAAAGTGAATCTGGCTTCCTCTTCCTTTCATCTTTAAAGCCTTTTTTGTTGTTTGCAGGCTGATAGAAGAAAGTCACTTGCAAAGGAATGGAGCAAATTTCTTAACATCAGAAAGAAGGGCAACAGGAGGGCATCCCATGCTGCAGAATCTGCAAACATGCAAAAAATGAAAGTTAGTGATACTTAAAAGGGAAAAAAGAAGGAGTAGGTTCAAAGCAAATTGCTCAGTAACACACTTTTTTAATCAACAAACAATTGTGAGTGGGAATGGGTATAGCAAGGTGTTAAGTTTAGAGATAAGACAGAAATTTAAATTGCAAAAGAATAAAAATTTTCTGTGTAAGAGAAGCTGCAAATCTAATACATCCCATCCCCACTCCCATAAATAAATAAAATGGAAAAACCCCTTAAAGGTAAGTTTTTTCCATGACTAGAACATAACACTGTTTTTTATGTTTTGCACAGTGCTGAGTTGGCATCCAAAAAATCCCTTGCTTGCAAGAAATGAACTTCCAAGATCCATTCATGCTCTCAGGGACCCAGCCTGAAATAAATATGAGTTTTTAAGAAGCAGTGAGCTGCTTCTTCCAGAAACACAGGTCTTTTGGGACAATAAACATTACTGACAATTTTTGAAAAATTTGTGTGGAGCCTTAGCTGTCCTTAACACAGTGCCGTCCTTTGTACTGCCCAGAGCAACAGCAAACCTGAAACCACAAGCAGCACAGTGCTTTGGGCAATTTTCCTCATCCAAGGAGCTGCCAGCTTTGGGCCCTGCTGCTACAGGTCCTGTGGTTTAGTACTCCAAGATTTAGTACATCCAAGATCCTCCTATTATGCAGTTTTGGTCAACAAAGGGTTGCAATAGTAAAATGTAGGGGAAAAAAATAAAGATTTCCCAGTGTAGCAGATTTCAAAGCTATGGAGAATGTGCTGGGTCTGTAAGGAGTCTTGGGAAATCTCTGACATTCCTGGATTCAGCACTAGAATTTCTAACATTACAAATCAACACTGATAAAATGAAAGGGCTGCTGTGGGGATGAAGGAGGATGGAGATTGTGTTGTTTGGTGTATCCCTATTGTATACAGTGTTAGAAAGTCTCAGATACTTGTCCTGCAAAAAAAAGGGAGGCTGTGAAAACTGGCCATGTGCTCCCAATTCATAGTGGGAAAAAAATCCTAGTCCAAAGTGGTTTTAGCTTTCAAAAACATGCTTTTGGAAAATATCCCTACTGGCACTCAGAGGGCAACAGAAGATGCTCTTTCTCCTTGCAGTCATGTCTTGTCCTCCAGCTGGGCATGCATGCTGTGTGTGGCCACAGCACAGCAGTTTCCTTGTGGTTTCCTTGTCCCATTTTCCTCTGAGTCACACTGAGTTTTGAAAGAGGCAATTCTGCTGACCTTGCTGTGCCTCAGCTCGGCCATTCAGGGACTTGATCTTTCTCACCTGGCCTAAGGTCACTGTGGAATTTAAAACCTGCCTTCAACCTCTGAACAAAATTTCAAAGGACTGCAAAGAAAACACATTTTAACTTCGGTGCTGAATACAAGCAGAGGCTGGAGGGCACCATGTGATGTCACACAGGTCGTCCCTTGTCACCTGCTGCAGGCCATTGCCTGTCACCATATTGAGTGACTTTGGGTTTGACCCAGCAGTGCCATTCTCAGGTTCTTATTGAAGCAAACCTAGAAATCTCCTTGAGCACATTAAACATTTGGCTGACATGCTCCACCCTCAAGGGCCAGAAAAGCATCTCAAGCTGTAGCCTGAAGAGTAGGTAACATCCTGAAGGCCTTTTGGATATTTTGTTCAGTTAGGACAATGTATCCTCAGTGACTAAAATTTCGGTAATGCCTTCTTTTCAAGATGTTTGTTGAGGGCACGCTGTATTTACAACATGAGCTGAAAGCTCTTCAGTCATCATTTGTTATTTTAACCCTAGGGACTAAAGTTGAGGTTTGCACCACAAGAGATGGATGTCAGCTGGATAACAGCTGGGTTTTGTGGGGTGAGCTGATACACACTGGCTCCTTCAACAACTGCTTCCAGGTGTGCAGATATGTTCTGGAATTTTTGTGGAATTTTTCTGTGGTATTTTTTCATATAAAAAGTAATATTGTGTTTGGCTGGTATCTGGGCTCCACTGGAAAAGAAAATCCATTTTCTTTTGATTTGAAATTATGTTCAGAAATTTATCAGCATCTCTTTTCAGTTGAACTGAGGCAACAGAGGAAGGAAACTTAAAAAAAAAAATTAACAACAGAGGAAACCTTGAACATTATTTATGAAAGAGCAGGAGACAAAATTAATATCCATATACTTTAGACACTTGATTACACTGTGTTTCTTATGCTGTGTAATTTTGCCTCTAAGTTCCCTCTCTCGCCTTTCCTTCCATCTGCATTAAGAAAGAACTTCGTATAAAGGTTTCTAGGATGTACAGCTCTGACAGATGTTCAAGTGATAAATATTTGCAGGCAGGGTAATTTTCAGAACTGGTGTCATTTTGTTGATTTAGGATTTTTCTGTACTTTGTATTTGTGTGCAAACACATAACTCTGGGAAATAAATTTGTCTTAATCAAAGAAAAAGTAATTAAAAGGATTGTAGCTGAAACCGCTGATGTTGCTTCTGAATGTCACAAAAAATGGGATTTCAAGTGAGGCATGATGCTTTTCAAGTAGATTTAGGATCTACAAAATGGATTGGAAATTTTCTCTGTTTGAAATGATGTATGGACTGGAAAGCATGGACACTAATTTACTGCAAAAAACTAGTAAAGCACAAAGGAGGAAAATATAGATAAAGCAAACAAAGATAGAGATTGAAAGAGATGAGTAGTCAAAAGAGGAACTGCCTTTGAGAAACAGAGCTCTGCAGTCAGGAGGACAACTTGTACACAGCTGAAGGAAACATGTGTTAGGGGATGGCATCACTGCTGCTTCCCAGGGCACTTCCAGGCCAAAAGCCACAAACAGTGCAAAAAAGAATTTTCTTTTACGTTGCAATTTTTTTCAGTCTTTTCTTAAACTTATTTTTAAAAAAGGGGGGAGAGATATTGTCGACGGAAGGAGACCAGGACATCAGGTTGATCATCACAGGCCCAATTTTATTGATCAGCACAGTGGGTTAAATACAGTTCGTAATTAACTTCATGCATATTGCAAAAGTTGAGCTCAGGATTGGTTAGTTACATATCAACAGTTACACCTACTTTTACATTCCTATGGTCCTACTTTTGATACTTTCTACATATTCTTAGGAGATATTCAGGACTAATCTCTACTCCCTTTCTCCATGTTGCAGCAAGGCCACTGATTGCAAGCTGCTGACATCTCCTTTCAGCTTGCTGACTGCTGATTTCTCAGCTTGACCAGTGGCAATATGTCAGCATGGCCTTTCTCAGCTAACCAACTATTAATAAAGCTCTCCACATTAAAGCTCTCCACATTTCCCCCGTTTTCTTCTTGTGCAAGGAAATTAGCTTGCCAGGTTTTTGCTATTGTACGGCTGACCATGTTTTGAATGCAATTAAAAACACAAGGCAAAATCAGCAAAAACAGTAAAATTACACCCAGCAGTCCTATAGCATAGATCACAAGGTTTCTTAGCCACGGTCCAAGTCCTAAGCTTTTAAGCCGTTCGTCGATTCCTAAACCTTCTTCTTCCTTCAGATTGTGAAGTCCCTGTTGTAGTTCTTTTATCTTAGTGTGAATGGACACCAAATGGTCAGACAGATTCATGCAACACATTCCCTCAAATTCTTCACATCCATGTCCTTGTGCTAAAAGCAAAAAATCTATGGCAGCTCTATTTTGCAAAACAGCATGGTTAACACTCTGCACATCTGTGGTTAGCATGTCTAGGATTTGTGATGTCTTGTTCAGTTCACTCTTTGCCCAGCACCCGAATTGCTTTGCTAAATTCATAGCCTTATTGGCAGATCCTCCCGGCAAGATAGTTGAAACAACCACTTGTTTGAATGTGCCCCAAAATTGTGGATCTCTTATCGAGCTGCAGTCTAAGTCATGTATGCTACGTCTCTTTCTGTTTGAATTTTGACTCAGCTGCATTAGCAAGGACACATTAGGGTGAAACAATGACAGTTTACCCAAATAACAGGGTCCACCCTGTGGTCTAGCTGGTATGCCATTCCATGCCCTGTCTCCGCAAATTAAAAATATTCCTGTGGGTAATTTCATTGGGGCAGTGATCTTTGTGCTGTTACATTTACTGTAATGCTGCGGAGAGATTTCACTCACATTCAGGAATGAATCTAGGGTGGCCCATGTTTCTTTTGGTCGGTTTGAAGACTTAAAGCTAAACCATCCACCAGCTGTAGTGTTAGACAAGCTGGCGTTTGTACTGCCAAAAAGGTCCAATTCCTCAGGAGGAGAGTGCAAAGCACAGAATACGCTGCATTTCTTTCCCGTAGAGCTTTCCTTAATTGTACCAACAACTCATACAATCGTTTATTATTCACTTCCTTAATTGCTGCTTCCTCTATTCGTTTGGCTACTCCTGCAACATACATAGAGTCTGTAACCACATTTAAAGGTCCCTGTAAGTTGGATACTGCCCATACTACTGCCAACAATTCCAACGTTTGTAAACTATCCACAGGGTCTGCTGTGATGATTTGATGTTTCCATTGTCCTTTTTCTTGCCAAGTGACAGCAGCACGCCTTGATTTCTTTCCTGCATCTGTAAAGGCTGTAACAGCTCCTTTTATAGGGCATTCTTCTCTCAAGGGTCGAGTAATCCAGTTCCATTCTGTCATCCATTGCAAAACTCTAGGTACTAATTTGCTGGTATCCACTTTTGCAGATGATGTCAATAATGCTTCCTGTAAATCCTTTGAATTAATCAGGTACCAGTCCAAGGTTTCTTTTTCCATAGGCAGTCTAATGGTAGCAGGTTCTCTACCATCCACTTCAAGAGTTCTGAGACGTCCTTTTTTAATTAATGCAGCCAATTGTTCAATTTTTGAACATATTGTTTTCTTATGCTGTAATGGTGGAGACAACCATTCTAACACCTGTATCTCCCCCGTTTTCTCCTGTTGTTGAGAGAGAGCACCAAGCAGGTGGCAAGGGCTATTCCAGATAGTAAGGTCCATAGGGTGGTCGAGTTGTCGACGAGACACGTACCCCTGTTGTACACAGTCACTGATTTGTTGCAAGGCAAGACGATGCTCCTGCGTCAGGCATACAGGAGTAGTAGGGTCAACACCCTTCAACAAAGGCCGCAGGGTTTCTAACAAATGATTCGGTATTCCCATAATAGGCTTTAGCCATTGTAAGTCCCCCAGTAATTTCTGTGCATCATGTAGAGTCTTAATGTCCAGTTGTAACTCCAATTTTTGAGGTATCACTTTTTGATCCATCAAAGTCCATCCCAAATATTTCCAAGGCTTTGTAGTTTGAATTTTCTCTGAAGCAATATCAAGTGAATGTGAAGCAAGGGTATTTCTAATAATGTCAATCTGCAAAGAGGAAAATGGTTGTTGCTGTGCAAACAAGATCATGAGCATGCATAAGGCTATCCCCTTTTTAGAGGCCATTGCTTAACCATCACTGGTGTATCTGTTTTCCAGGTGAGTGGAATGGGGAAAGTCCAAGCAATGGCAATTACCCCAAAGGGTGCTGATTAGTTAACACCACTCCCAGTTGTGTTAAAATGTCCCTTCCAATTAGGCAGGAGACTGTAGGAGGCAGTTGCACAATTGAAAACACAGCAGATATTTGTTGATCCTCAATGGACACAGACAAAGAAGGCGACCTGCTTGCCAATGTAAATCCTCCTACTCCGGTGAGCATGTTTGCTGATGGGAATAGAGGCCAATGCTGTGGCCATGCCTCTGGAGAAATAATGCTGGTATCTGCTCCTGTATCCAATAATCCATAAAGGGTTATGCTTTCATGCCCATAAGTAACTGTGACCTTTTGCTTTGGTCTGTTTTGTAAATCCACAGCTAAAAGTGTAACACCAGTGGAGCCAAAACCTTTTTCATCCCGTGCTTGTTCAGTAAATGGTTGCATTCCAGAGGTCATTTGTGATAGTGGTATCAATTGTGCAATACGTTGTCCTTTTGTAATTTTAATTGGAAGATAGAGGGTGTAAGCCATGATTTGTATCCCCCCTGTAAAGTCTGCATCAATAACTCCAGGTAAACAAATAATCCCAACATAGTTGTAGAAAAGCGTCCTAATAATAATGTTCCACATGTTTGTCCATTTAATATAAGAGGACCCTTTACTCCAGTTGGTATTTGCTCCCTGTTGTTGCGGGTTGCAGACAGGAGGTAGCTGCGATGTCGCGGCAGCTGGTGCTGGTGCCTCTGATGTCACGGCAGCTACTTGTGTCTGGGCGCGGCCCCCATGAAACGCGCTCTGCTGACAGTTTCCCGACCGCCGTCTACAAGCTGTGGTGTTGTGGGAGCTGGATCGGCAGTGAGCCACTTCGGAGAGGAGCAAGAGCAGCTAACACTTGATTCTGAGCAGCTAACACCTGATTCTGATTAGACTCTGCCTGCTTTTGTAACCCCAATCCTAACTCCTTTATAGCATCTACTAGAAATGCCTGTGAAGCAGTTGGCATTAATGCCATTCGCTCTAATGCTTCCTCAATGGTCCAATTTGCTCCCAAAGTAGATAATACTTGCTGGATTACTATTTTGAAGGGCACACTGCTTCAATATCGCCCCCTTAAGAAAGTCTGCCACACCGGCCCGGTCTATAGCAGCAGCCGCCCTATCGATAAAATTTCCAAATGATTCTTCTCTACCTTGCTTAATACCCATATAAAGTGGTAATCCCCCTGGCTCTTTAACCATATCTATCGCTGTACGCATCAATCTCATAGTCTCTCTAAGCTTATCTGGTCCCAATATCATCTGTGCCTCTGTACGCAGAAATGCTCCTAATCCCATAAGTTCATCCACTGTCACTCCATGCAATGGATCTCCCGGAGCCCGTTGTACAGCAACTGACTCATTTACTAATGCTTGCCAATGTGCATTAAACAATAATTGTTGATGCTGAGTAAATATTAAACGCACTATCCCTTTTAAATCATTTGGGCATAAAATCTGAGTGTTAAAGAGATAATCTAACATTTGCTTAACAGGTTCACTTTTTACACCAAACTGACTAACTGTAGAACGTAGCTGAGCTAACAACTTCCAATCTAAGGCAGAATATGCTGCCACATTATGCATAAAATTCCCCTGTGCATCATATTGTGGTGTATAAGTAACAGGACATGCAAGACTAGAAGCTATTTGTACGGCCTCACCATCTCCTATTTGCATCGCCTCTTTTGCCAAAGCAGACCAAGCCTCCCTCCTCTGTTTAGCCATTTCCCCCCATAGATCACGGTGTGCCCCTGGGATGGGAGCTGGCTCTTTGGAGGTGCTATGCTGCTGGCATTTTAGTGCAGGCGCCGAGTTTTTGCATTGGGAAGGCAGTAAAGCAGAGGCTGGCTCGCGCGGGGGAAGCGACCCCCCCGCTGGAGCTGTCAGTGAAGCCGGGGCCGGCCCTAAAGAAGCCGGCTCACGCGGGGGAAGCAGCCCTCCCGCAGCTGCAAGCGGAGCTGGCTCAGGCAAAGCCGGCGCGCGCGGGGGAAGGGGCCCCCCCGCTGGAGCTGTAACCGGAGCCGGCCTGCCCGGGGGTAGCGGTGGAGGCAAAGCCAGCGGTGGAGGCAGAGCTGGCTTGCCCCCCCCACCATCCGACCCGCCTGAAGCCGGCAGTGGAGGCAAAGCTGGCTTGCTTTTACCTCTCCCACCCGGCTCGCCTTCCCCCTCAGACAAGGGAGGGGCAGACGGTTCCGCACTTTCTAAAGACATGTCCTCAACACCACTATGCAGGGGATTTTTAGGCATAAGTATCTTAGTTACAGAAGGTGCTAAAGGGTCATCCTCACGACCATATCCTATATTCCTCTTATGAGCTTCTGTAGCCCTTTCTGCTGCCTTTCTCTCAGAGACCTGCTGAAGCAATGCATTATACACTAACCGCCATAATTTCCCGAACTTTTTAGCTGATTTATCCCCATCTAACACAGAGTCCATTAACACCTCTCCAAAATTTTTCCACTCTGAAAGCTCATGTACTGTATGTGGGTTAGTAAACATACCTATAGAATGACCATAAGCTAACAACCCCGGTAATTCCTTTTTCAAATCTATCTCTTTTACCCCTCGCTTTTCTAAATATGAAGAGAATAAATCATATGCCGCTTGCCTATCCATACCTATTCAGTGCGCACTGTTTAGCAGCTCCAGGCTTCGGCGACACGTAGGTGGCTTGAGTCACAGATGTGAACCTCAAGGGTGCTTTTTATAAATAATCCAGTCTTTGTAAATAATCCGGCACCGTCCCGCTGCTAGGACCCCCACCCAACTTCCGGACCGTGGCGAGTTCCCTTTTTTCTTTGTAATCCGAGAAAAAAGGACAGGGATTCAACGTTGCCGCATCGTTGCCCGCAGCGTTGCCCGCATTCTCCACCATTTGTCGACAGAAGGAGACCAGGACATCAGGTTGATCATCACAGGCCCAATTTTATTGATCAGCACAGTGGGTTAAATACAGTTCGTAATTAACTTCATGCATATTGCAAAAGTTGAGCTCAGGATTGGTTAGTTACATATCAGCAGTTACACCTACTTTTACATTCCTATGGTCCTACTTTTGATACTTTCTGCATATTCTTAGGAGATATTCAGGACTAATCTCTACTCCCTTTCTCCATGTTGCAGCAAGGCCACTGATTGCAAGCTGCTGACATCTCCTTTCAGCTTGCTGACTGCTGATTTCTCAGCTTGACCAGTGGCAATATGTCAGCATGGCCTTTCTCAGCTAACCAACTATTAATAAAGCTCTCCACATTAAAGCTCTCCACAAGATATATTTGTGGTCTTCTAAAACACTTAATTTCTGTCTAAATGTTTCATTTTTATTGTTCCTGACCCTCCAGAATTCTGAGTCAGGGTTAAGGAAGAGTGTTTACAACAGCTAAGATTTGGGTGAAGAAATTGTACCTAAGCCGCTGGCTGAAACTTCACATGGACTCTGTTCATCAGACAAACTTGATTTTCCCTGTCTTGTAAGGGCCTACAACTTTCGAAAAATTCTTGTCAAAATTTGCTGTCAAATTATGACAGCATTTGTAAAGACCCACTTCCTTTTTCTTTTTTCCTTCCCTTCTTTGAGAGGAAAACCTTGTGGCATTTGCACTGCAGAGATTATTTGTCAGACTGGGTTAAATCTTTTGCAGGCATCCAGCACTTGTTCAATACAAGACTTTTGTATCCACGCAGTCAATAAACTCCTCACAAAAGCCTCTCTTCATTTTAGCCTTCAGACAAAACTCCAGATATTTGTCTTCTAGAATAGAATATTGCCTCTTTCTAGGCAGTGCTAGAGCATTTTCTAGTATCAGCACTCTGTATCAGAAGAGCTTTGGTAGCCCCAGGTTGGTGAGTGGAGTTATCTTCAACATAATATTGTAATGGTGTTGTTGAGAGTAAAAATTGCTGAATTAATCTGAGGCTTATGGTAAGCTGAAATTTTATTGTTGTGGACATTCAGGCAGCGAAAGCACTGCTTTGCTTTGTTTTGGTTCCTTTTTTTTTCCCCTCCCCAGAATTAGATGAAGGAAACAGAACATTTGAAGATGACACTGCAGTTGCAATTCAGCTACTGAGACTTCTCCACTCCTTTCCACTGAATGAAGAGTGTTCTCTGAAACTGAGGTTACAAATTGGTAGTGGCCATGGAGGAAACACAGGCAGAGTGAGATGTACTGTGACAGGACCAGGGGTAACAGTCACAAGATGCAGCCGGGACTTTCCACCCACTTATCAGGGAAATGGGAAAACAGAAGTCTCAATGAGTGGGTCACATGCTGGAAACAGGACCCAGGGTACGGTCTCTGCAACCCTGAAGATTTATTACATTTCACTAAATAATGTCCCTAAACAACCTTGGGATACCTACCTAACTTTGGAGCTGACTCTGGTTTGAATAGCAAATTGGATTACATGACACCCACAATAACCTAAATCTTTCTTGGATTCAGTGGAATTTTGAATACATATTTCTTTTAATGGCATTGTTTCCCCCTTGATCCCACCAATCTCCTATGAAAATCAAGTATTTCAAATGAAAATTTTCCCTTTCCTAAAAAGCCTTAACCAGCCCTGTTTATCCTTTTAAGGACATAACCTCTCTCCACTTAAGGATGCCCATATCATATTCAGCTTTCATCTTGTTCTTCTGGCCAATAACCATTTCTTTTTGATGTGCCTTTTTCAAGTTTTGGTGCCTCCGGGTGCTACTATAGCAATGAAAATGCATTTCTCCAGGCATGCCCCAAGGGGAGGACTGAGTTTGTTGCTGAAGAGCACGAGAAGTTTTCACCAAATCTCCTGGTTCTTCTCATTCCCCATCAGGCCCTGTGTTCCCATGCAATACTTCAGCTGTGGCCCTATGGAGTGCACATGGGGCAAAGGAGCCCTAAATATCCAGTGCCATGGGGCAGAAATGCTCAGATGCCCGAGATTCCCTGGGGGCTGGCTCCACACCCTGACCCTCACATGCATGAGAAGGACAGTCCTGTTTCAACATCCCTTTTTGAGATAGATTTAGCAAAAACTACTTGAACCGGCATCAAAGCATGCTCAGGATCCTTGTCCTTCCCCTTGGAGCAGCAGTCCCTGAGGAGCAGGCTGTGGCAGAGCTCCTGCCAGCATTCCAGCCCGGATTTCTCATCTGGGTGGTATTTCAGGGCAGGTTTGGAGGGAGGCTGCATTCATTTTGGCCTGGCAGAAGCAGACCAGAAGAAACAAAGGGAAATTCTTACAATTGACAGGGTGGCATTGAAATCAGCACAAAAAGCCAGGTTGCTAAGTAAGGGAGATCAAGGTGAGAGCAGAATGGGAAGTGTTGATTCAGCCTCTCCTGTAACAAAGAGAAACAGCCTGTCAGTGCCAGCCAGGAGTGCTTAAATCACCTGTACCTCAAGGAAGCCAAAACCCAGAAAGCACCCAAGAGGCTGGGAAGCAGCATTGAAGGTATTTATGTGTGCTCACATTTGGCTTGGTGAAACCTGCTCATGCCAATGTTCAAACTGAGCATGATGTGTGCTCAAGGCCGCTTCCACCCAGCCATGACACAGCTGTAAATATCAAAATAATCACAATGGCTTGTTGCCCTTTGGCATCTGTTGGGTGCTACCTGCCTTGGAACTGTACCTGGGTCTTTTCCAAAAGCGTTGGTTCTCCTTCCCCGCAGGAAAAGGAGGTGCAAGGGGGGTGTTTGCCTTGGCTGGGAGCCTGGGCACATCTGCCCTGCAGCGCTCTGCTGGCCACTGCCCCAAACCTGCCCAGCTTTCACGGGAACCAGCTCGGAAAAACAAGTTTGTCCCGCATTTTCCAGAAGATGGAGCTCAAGAGTCTCCCATGTGAAATGGTAAAAGGTTGTCTGTGCCTGGGGAATACTGGAAGATAGACGTTGCTCCTGGAGAACTACCTGAATAATAATTTTGTAGCAAAAGGCTTAAAATATCTCCTTGTGAGAAAAGGAAGTACACTCCCTCCCCCTGCTCCCCCAGAGTGTGTCTAGAAATGATACAGAAACAGTGAATTTTAGTCTATGGTAAAAGATAAATGAAAAAATATAGTTTATTTGTTAAAAAAAAAAAAAACCAAAAACAAACCAGTAGGAACTAGACATTTTCTGAAGCAATTTTGTGCCCTACATCATCTCCCCCCACAGCCTTTTATATCCATACTGGCCAGAAACTGCATTCCCTGGAAAAAAAAAAAAAAAAAAAAAAAACAACCCACAAGAAAACAAGGGAGAGATTCTTATTTTCTTGAGATTGAGCCCATCACCAACAGAAGATTTCCAGAATGGATTAAAACATTTTCCAAGTGCTGCAAGAGGAATGACAGACAAGGCAGATTGAACCACCTCCTCAGGAGAGAACCATGCACGTACAAGAGGTCAACAGGAATTTGCAGAGATTAACAACTAAAACCATCTGCACTCTGGAAAAAATCAAACCCATACCATATATTGTGTGGGAAATCCATGCAGCAACCCCAAAATCCCTGGGGGCCCTATTAGCCAGACCACAAGATAGCCATGAGAAAACAGTTGAAATGAAAATTATTAGCAGCTTGCTCTATCCAGGTCCACCTTAGAGCAGTCTAGTATAGCTTTTGAAAGAAAAATATGAGGTAATTCTCTGCTAAGCTCTTTGGGCACTGATAACAACTTCCTCCAAATCCAGATGGATTATTATATCCGGTCTCAGCTGCCCAGTTCCATAGTTAAGTAAACACACTCCCAATCTAACTGAGATGATGTGGATGTAAAGTAGTAAATATTTATTTTTATGCTACTGTTATAGTATCCATGTTCTATTCTATAACATATAAAGAAACATTTCTAGAACTTAACTTTTAAATAGTATTGATTTAAATAGTATTTAAATAGATCTGAGTAAAGCTGAACTAATAAAAGTTGGAGTGAATTCTGCTCCTATAGAATATCTGAAGGCCAGATACTGAGAAGTTTGAAATCTCACAATTTCTATTTTGCAACTGTGAAAAATAATATCTATATATCTATAAATCCATAATGCCAAATAGGCTGCTTTTACTGCCTGGGGTTAAGAAATTCCCAGACTTATTAAGTCCTATTTCCCTCCCACTGCTAGACTGAGAGAATGTAGAAATCTCTGATAGGTCAGCTCTCAGGGGTTTCTTTCCTCCAATTCCTTCCTCCTTTGGGTTTTTCCCATTATAAAAGACCCAGTGCACCTGCCTGTTTTCCCTCTTGGAGGAAATGTGAGTGCACATTGCCAGGTCCTGTCCAGCCCTTCATCCACCAGTACCCCCAGGGTTAACCAAGAGCATAACTCAGGCACAGCTCAATCCCACTGTATGATGGGCCTCTCTTTTCAGCAATATCACCTCCATAAATTTGATCAGAATTCCTCCCAGGCGAGCTTTGTGAGAATATCTTTGGGCTCTTAATACAAACCTTTACCCAGAAGGAGCTCATGGAAGGAATGAAACAGACATCAGCCATTTCTTTTCAAGGAGGAATGCAGACACTGCTGCTACAGAAAAGAAATATCTGGGACTAGGGCAGGGAATTGTCCTCTGGAAAGGCTTTTTGCTCAAGGCTGCACACAAAGAAAGTCTCAAGTACTGACTGAGACAACCAGCCTTTAGATACTCAGTGCTGGTGAGCAGAGGCCCTTCTTTTTTGGTCAGAAGTGTCCTTTTCCATATTTCAAGAACAATTTCTATGATGCACATTTATTATTGTACCTTTTATATGCATGTATTTGATGTAAAGTCAGCTAAAAACAAATCAGTTTACTTACTTTTGCAACAAATAGTTATTACTTGACTTTGCTACTAACCTTTTTATTTCAAAATTGGTGTTGAAACTCAAGATTTTCAACAAACTTCTTAAATTTGCTGCTGGAGGCCAATTAGTGTGAGTTTATGCAGAGATCAGTGCAGAAGCAAACTATTCCTGAGATACTGAATAAGCAGTGCACTTTCAGGAACACTGAGTAAAGATGATAAACAAGGTTGAAAGCAGAGAAACATCTAAGGATGATTTTGCCTGCTGAAAAGGGGTGTGTAAGGGGAAAAAAGTAAAACAAAATGAGATTTAGTGAATTCCTCTTCTGTAACTTAATGATAAAATGGACAAAACATATACATCAATTATCAAAGAAAAAATTAAGCATCAGACTATACTAAATCAGACAGCGACAACTTGGAAAGCAAATTAGGTGAAGAAAACTTTGCTTTTGTCTGGCTGGAAAAAGATTTATGTCAAATATTTATTAAAGCACAGACTCAGCATCCTGCCCTAGTTGTGTGGAACTGAACCTCCCTCCACTCCCTAAACCTGCAGAGGTGATTGTATTCCTGAGATTTGAAAACAAAGGTAAAAGCAGATTCTGCCAGAGACTTGGCCACCTTCACCTAGCGCTAGTAGAGAGGCACAGATTGAACATACCTGTCCCTGTAACCCACAGGTCTTTTTTGGAGACCAGCTAGTGAAGTGTTAATTACATGCCCAAAAAATTGGCAGATTAAACCTATGGGGGAAACTGTGTTTGAGTATAGATAAAACATGATATACTGCTCTGTGATAGCTTGTACCTTGCAGGAACGTGCAGCTGACCATGCCTTTCATACAGCTAAGGACAGTCACTCCTGTTCTTTAAGCATATTTCATTTGTTTCATTTTTGTCCTCCCTTTTTTTGCCTTTTTTGTTTTTACTGTGGGGAGATAGAATGCAAGAAAATAAAGATAGGTCAGAAGGCAATCTCACACCTTAAGAGTTGCAGCTGTACTAATTACCAAAGATTAGGAACAGGCCTGCCCTTAACAGGCCACAGCTGTGTCCAATAAGGATGAGTGCTTTAAAAGAGTGGGTTAGCTGAGAGTTTGTTAGCTGTGCTGTGAGGAAGAAGGAGTCAGTTCTGTGAGGAGATGCCCATGAGAAATCACCAAGAAGGTATAGGAGCTTTGCAATAAGATGGCAGCATTTTATGGCAAAACTTATGTGGTTTGCTCAATGGCACCCAGACTGATAATCTGTGATACAGACACACAGATAGATTGATTCTTAACACCAGATATAAAAAGCCTTAGATGGACACATGCAATAACTCTGCCTGCATGGTGAAGACCACAAGCTCTTCACTCATGATTGTGCTGGGGGAGCTGGGGGTCACAAGAGCAATATCTTGGACTAACTGTCTCTGAAACTACTTCAGATTTCCTGTTAGTGTGTTCAGCATGACAGATAGCTTCTCTCCTTTTCAAAATGATGACCTATTTTTCTACTGTCGCTGCAGAATACATTATCATAAACTACAGTTTTCAAATGTATTGCTCTGGACCCTAGAATCATTATTTATAAGAATTATAAGGTTGTCTACGTGTTTTATTTTTAGCATTAAACACGACTGAAGCTTAGAATGAGCTATTTTCCATTCTTACCTTATTTTGTAGGCCAGAAATGCTGTGTGTGGGTGCAAAATACAAAAGGTTTCACAGTTTTCAAAATTATAGCACTTTCCAAACTATTTCCAATGTTAGGCTTTAACATAAAGTAGAATACCACTTCACATGCATTTATTTTCTTTCTTAAAATACAAAATTAAAATAATATCCACTTGCATGGTGAAATAGCAGTATATTAGGTGTTTAGTTGGAAAAGACGTGAATACTGCAGCAAACCAGTAATTCTGTGTTGTACAAAAAATGTTTTCAAAACAGTCTTTGAAAGAAGTGTGGCATTAGAGCAACGCATCTTCATATTCTTGAAGTATCCAAACAGCCTCACCTCTGTCTTTTTTGCAAGGTCAAGCTCTTTTTCTCTCCTTCAGATATGCTTGCCTGTCATTTGGATACTTCTTCCCTTGCAGAGAAAGAGCTTTCCCACTGAAAGACCTCTAGACTAGGGAAAACTTGGCTTGGAGCTTGTCCTCCTTTGCTGGCAACTAATACTAAAAGAAATCCTGGAGCATGAGCCTTGCTCTTTTCTTGGGAGAAAGTGGAGAAGGAAATATCTAGCTCCAATATCTAACTTGTTTGTCTGAGAGGTATTCTTAGGAAAAAAAAAAATCCTCTCCTCTAGTTCAGACTTTGGAAGCAGTGAGTCAAAGCTGGCTGGGAGGCTTCCTCTGCAGCCAAAGAGAGTTTTACGCTGGTGGGATGTGGTGTCTTTTGGAAGTGCCTGAATATCCATGCACATGATGGCTGGAGAAGGAGCCCTTAACTATGAGGTGCTAAGACAATGTCTTCCTCTGCCCTCAAGGTAAGTGAGGCTTGTCTGGAGAGGAGCAGCAATAAACAGGGTTTCTCCCCCAAATACTGCTTTTGTGAGTGAATAAATGAAAGTAGTGTTTCAAGATCAGTTCTCTGGAGTCAGAATTAGAAAAAGCTCAAACCAGGTGCTTCGCGGTCACTGACTGGCGCTTTTGCTCTTGGCTGTTGATCGATATTGTGACCAGGTCAGACAAAGGCAACACGTCACTGATAGTCTTGGGCTATTGTTCACTTCCCTTTCACTGAGCACTCCCACAAATCTGTGTTCTGTTTGTTTTACCAGAAATCTGGGGCTACAGAAACACCCCAGATTTTTCTGGATTTGTGAACCATGCTGCTCTTAAGTGTCTACATTTTGACACAGAGACCATCAAACTATTCATACGGCATTTAACAAATTTCCTCCCCAAGGAACTATAAAAGTTAGTGTTCCCAAAACCTATGGTTTTGTAAACCAAACAGTTCTTCAAATGGATCCTGTACACTGCAACATGCTAATTTTATCTTTATCCTTATTCATACTCCTGTCCTACCATGGAAAATTACATTTCTAATTGTTCTACTCTGTGCCACACTTTGTCAGCATGTTTTGCTGATAGCAGACTTCTTTAGCTTAAGTTAACAGTTGAAGAGTAGTAAAATATCTGGAGCCTACAGACATTGTGCATGTATGAAATTTTAGAGATATTTCACATTTGTCTCTATTGTACAAATGCTTGAGTAAACACAATATATCTGTGCTAAGAAGAGTTCATATACTCCAGAACACAATCTGACATTTACTCCCATTTATTTTGAAATGCAAATGAATCTAGTTTATTCAGGATTCTTTTGCAGCTTACCATCTTATTAGTGATCATGCTGATAACTTGAATTTCTGAGATGTTGTTGCTAAGCAATGCAACTTCAGGCATGTAATAAGGCTTTCCAGTGGCTACTTGAAGATGAAGAAAATTATCTCAGCTTCACAGGTTGTTTGATCATCAACCACATTATAATGGTTGGATGATAAATAGGTTTTCATCTTGCCCTCATTCTCCTGCAAATAATTTATTTTTGTATGGTAACTGAAGATCATACAGTATCAAGAAGAAAGTTGTGTATTTTGGGATGCAAAGGCAGAACCAAAGAACTTGTGTAGTTCCTTTGTGTAACTTTCTATAAAAAGAAAATTCCTTCCTGCAGCTCATTACTTCAGGGAACAGTAGAGGAAAAATAGGATGAAAAGTTGTCCCAGCAGGATCCCTCCCCACACAAGGTGCTGCTGCTGCCCCTTTGCCCCTTGCAGAGCAGATCTCCTCTTGGTGGGACCTGGCAGAGGAGACCCTCCAGCTGTGACAGGAGCAGACAGCTGTGCTGGGGCAAGCCCTCTTGCACAGGCCTTGTTCTTGGGAAGCCAAATCTGTACACGGAACTGGGACAGGTGAAATTCCTGACATGGCCCAGCCTGGAGCTCCCCAGTGCATCCAGGCAGAGCTCCTGCTCTAGAATCTGGCTGTTCTTGAATTATATTTCTTTTGTTTTCCTTCATCACTGCAAAGTCCAGTCACTTAAGCCTACTGTCAAGAATCTGACATTCCTCTTTTACTATGGGATGATCCTGAAGCTCTTCCCTTTTTCTTCCCCCTCCACTGCAGACATTATAACACCTGCAGCTGAAGTATGTGGTGTTCACATGCCCTCTGAACAGAGAGAAGCAGAGAAAAGAATGATCAAAACAATTCTTATCTCCCTTGCTGCTCCTGTGTTTGTGCCCATGTGGAATGTGTTCTGGAGATTGTTTACCTGAGGTGATTGCTTGGTTGGATTCTGGTGGTGGTGCTTTGGATTCATTGACCAATTGGATCCACGTGTGTGTGTCGGGACTGTCGGGCAGAGAGTCACGGCTCTTCTAGTTAGTTAGTGATAGTTCTTGTTAGTGTAAGAGTCTGTAATATGGTTATAGTATAATAAATTAATTAGCCTTCTGATATCACGGAGTTCTGTGCATCATTCTTCCCAGATGTCAGGCATCTTAGCACTGATAGAAGTACATGTTAGAAGTACATGATAGAAGTCCCTGTCCTGAAGAGCTAACCCACTCTTGTGGGTGCTGCTTGGGGGATAGAAGGTCCACCCTGACCTTCATCTCCCAGTGCCTCAACCCTCCACCCACCAAAAGAGGCACTGCCTACTAGTGAAACCAAACCAGCATTTGAAGTATTCAGAAGTAGTAATAATGCTAAAGAAAAGGCTGGGGGAAAATAGACAAATTTTTATTCAGAACTGGTTTGAAAAGTCTGCAATAGACAAGGCCTGGGGCTACGAATTGGAGAAAAAAATGAAATGAAATAAAATATTGACCTCCTGCTCAAAAAGTGCCTTACCTTCTCCCATGCATTTCAAAGTGCAGCAGACCAAGTGAGAAAGGTTGTGTAAGATTGTGCCACACAAGTCATGCATGTGGATTGAGTTCAAGTTGTACAAATGGCTGTCACATTGTCTCTTCAGAGCCCCATTTTTGCAGATTAATATTTTTGAAGTAGACAGGTGTTTTGTAGATGTCCGTGGTGTTGGTGTACAGGGCTTTTCTTGAGGAATCTTGCTAGAATAAAAGTAGCTCCTATTACTGAACACTGATTTTGCAAAACTACAGAGCAGTCTTTCATTGAAAAATTAAAAGTGTAATGTAAGATGATGCAATTTCTTGCCCTGAAGGATTTATTTTTATATACTTTTTCCCCTGAACATGTCAATATTCACAGTGAAGCAGTAGTTTTGGAGTAGTCACCCACCCAGCCAAGACACACTTTTCTGTGGGTGAAGGAGTGACATTTTTCTGCCCTCATCAAGACAAATTTTTGGCTGTTTAACAATTAAAACCTTAAGGATTTAATCCTGGAAAAGAGAACATTTTAAAGGTTGTGGGTTTGAGCATCTTTGATTTCATTTCTGGCCAAAAAGCCACTAAATCCATACTTACAGTGTGTAGACACGAACCTAATCTAAACAGCAGATTAATTTCCTTACCTGTGGGCAAGCAAGCCTTAAAACTCATGCAGCCAAACATTTGTGTTATATTCAGTGCACTGTTCTTGTCACTGCTAAATGTTTGTGCTCCAGGAGAGATTTCTGTTCATTTTGCTCCTGCATGTTCTATGGATGCCACTGACAGTCAGTAGGTGCACTGTTGGCTGCATCTCATTATAGTCACAGCCAGCTATGTTGAATCATACAAGGAGGGGAAAGCATGTGGGGAAAGGTGAGATGATGGGAAGATTTTTTTTACTTTTAAGGAAGGAGGAGAAATTGGAAATTTAAAAAACCAGACACCAAAGGCTTAATTCAGAGCTGGTTGTGCAGCAGCACAGGATATTCTCATGCACGTAAACCTGGCATGAAACCACATATCCCTCCTTTCCTGAGCGGAAAAAGCCAAGAGAAGGCACAGGCTCTGGGCTTCTGTGGAGAATGTCACCCCAGGTAGGCAGCACACCTTGTATTTCAGCCCTGCAGCACCAGCACTAGGCAAGGAGCTCAGTGACTTTGATCCTCATAATGATTTTTGTCTTATCGCTGCTGTTTGCTGGTGCAGGAGCAGTCAGGTTTTATTGGTTTGTGCAGTTCCCTTCCTCAGTGGCACACACGGTCCGTGGCTATCTGAGAAGAGGATTTATTTTCTGTATCTGTGATAAAATGTTTTCAGTTAAGTCATTAATCTTCTAGACTGACATTTAACCCTATACAGGCCCAGGATTCCAGCAGCTGGAATCCTCTGCATGAAAAGCCTGGCTAATTAATATCCTCCATTTCCAGTCAGTTAGGAGGAATATATTTTCTAACACAGAAATAACGCTGTCAAAAAAAAAAAAAAAGATACAACAGCTAACATTCAATGAGAATAATCTGATAATGTAATCAAAGATTCTCTCTAGCGTGGCAGTTAAAATTAAGCATTGTGAACAGTGCATAATGTTCCCATCTCTTACCAAGTTCATAAATACTTTAACCCTTAGCAGCCTGGATAATTCCAGCATGTTAAGCTGGTTGGACATGGTTGAGC
Organism: Zonotrichia leucophrys gambelii; assembly: GCF_028769735.1. NCBI lineage: Eukaryota > Metazoa > Chordata > Aves > Passeriformes > Passerellidae > Zonotrichia > Zonotrichia leucophrys. The sequence goes on from NC_088172.1 coordinate 41,918,559, forward strand.
CACACACATGAACATGTATACATGCACACAGAGACAGGAAAAAGCAATGCATTTTAAAAATAAAAATCTTCTTCTATACTGTTTAACACTTTTACGTTTCTTTACAATTTTAGATTGCTTTCTCTCCTATTTTACTGTTGGTGTTTGCTTTCACTACCAGCACCTCTATGTGCTGCTCTGCTCTGGCAGGCGGCAGTGAAGGAGATGGGCCAGGGAAGGCAATTGGGTGGTAGGAGGTCCCCAAGCTGGAGGCTGCCCTGGGGCCAGCTACAGGGTTAATGGGGAGTGGAATATGCAGAGAAATGCAGGAGAGGAGCCTGAGGAAAGAAAAGGATCCATAGCAGCCCAAGGACTGAGCTTAGTGATCTGTGTCCTGATCCTCCCGGGCCACACAAATGATTCCGCTGCGCCATATGGGAGGGAGCGACTTAAGTGGTTCGGGCAGGTCCTGCTGGGGGCTCCTCATTCATGAGGCAGCTGATCAAAGGAGTCAGGCAAACAGCCTCTAAACTTGGGGTGAACAAGAGGATTTGTATTGCCTGCGCCACCTTCAAGGTCACTGATTTCATTACGAGGTCAAGCTCATGACAATGATCGGTCCTCACTGTTTGAATGACAAAGGCGGGATGGGAGAAAGTTTAGCTTCTGGTCCTCTTGTGAATGAACAGAAATGCTTTTTAGCCGTTGTAATTCAAGAATCCTCAGTCAAGAAGGAGCCGGTGCCTCTAGAAATAAGATTAACAGCTAGTGAGCTTCACAAGAGGGCTTGAGGATTGATTAATACACTGGGACTGCTCGATAGCATAGAAGTGCTACATAACAATTTACCCAGGGAACTGCCAATGCTGCATAAGATTAGAGCATGAGCCCATGATCCTCAGATATACAGCCTTCCTTGAAGTGTTACATGCTAGACCTTGTAATAGAGTGATTGCAGATGAAGATGTATGGAGGGCTAGTCACCTAGGTGAGGAAGGTAAAGCCCCCAACATTTAAACACAGAAAACTTTCAGCTAAGGAATAGTATTATATGTGTTTGTATGTGAGTATTTGCTTTTGCATAAGTAATTGATAGCTCATTAACAACCCATTAGAGTAAAACTCCTGGGATAAAGAGCATGCTTGCTGTTTGTATTTGAAAACCTAATGCAAATAGAAGAAGGAAAACAATTTTGGAGTCTGACATAGTTGACTGCTGTGTAGCAGGATTTTTCTCTGGCTCCCACCTGCTCTGATCAGCTGACCTCAGGGAGACATCCTGACCAGAGGAGCTCCAGCTCTACTAGGTCTGTAACTTTTTTGCAGTAGGATTTTTAACAGTTTGCAGCATAATGTCCTTCCTGCAGCCCAAGGGTTCTGATCTTCACAATGGTATAAAATGGCCAAATGGTTTTCTTCTGGCTGAAAACCTAAGGGCTGGTAGAAGGAAAATAAATTCCTGGCCAGAGACATTCAATATTTCAAGTACAAACATGAAGGGGAACCACCAGCCCTGTTGTACAAGGCTTGGAGAGGGTTAGGGCCTAAGGAAACAGCGGCTTGGGCCCGGAGTACCTCATGATAATCTTGTCAGCAGGAGGGTGCTGAAGGCTGACAGAAAGAAAATGAGAGCAACCTCTCTTTGGCAGGTGGCTCTATACACAGGTCAGTGCTATGCAGTGTATAAAATTCTTTACCAACATTTGTCTGAAGGGCTGAGCAAGGTTGCTGCCTGTCAATGGGATGGCTGCTCCTCTCTTGCTGAGGGCTTGGCACAGTCACCAAGGAAATGGAAGATTTAGGTCCAAGTTGCACCATGCACCATCTATTTTATCCAGTAACTGCAACATAAGCTTTGAAACAAGGCAGGGTGAAGGAACCAAACTCAGCTTCCCCCTCTCCACCCTCCCAATGTCCAAATGATGGACTGCCACTATCCCCACTCTTCTCCTCTTGACCCAGCTCTAGGCTTCTTGTCCATGAGTGAGTGCAGAAAATGTGAGTGCCTTCACAAATGCAGCTCTCAAAAGACACTGGGGTAAATAGGATGCATTTTCCAAAATAATTAATTCTGTGCAGTTATGCATCTGACTAACCAAGGTATCTCACTTGAAAAACATTGATAAATGAACTAGAAAATAATGCTGATCCAGGGTCAAAAGCGATTTCTTGCTCTTATGTTTATTTCACAGGAGATCAGGGAATTAGGGGAAGACTGATGGAAGAAAAAACAGAAGTGTGTACCTTGAAATATGTCAGACAGAAGTTTTGTTTTTGTTTTTGTCTTGCAATAAAAAAGATCACCATGTCTTCCACTTTGCTAGCATGTAAATCGTTTTCAGATTTTAGCATAAATAAATTTTGCATAAATGGAATCTTTTATTTGGCACTGAATATGTAAGACAGACAAGACATTTAAAAATTATGGGAAAAATATTCAGTTCCTCTGACAATTTCTAAAATCAAAGGCATGTATTTTGGAATAATACATACTAACTAGGAAAATAATTTTTAAAAAGTCTTTCACAAATGTTACGAAATTAAATACAACCTTCAATGCTGTTTCTGAAACACATATTTTCTTATCAGATGCTCCCCGTGTTCAATTTATTCTGTTGTGCTCGTTTTACATCATAGCAATGTAATAGTCAATGACTGGAAATACACATTTATGCAGGAGAAATAGGAGCATCAACACTTTCTTCTGAGTCTTTAAATGCTCTTTATCAATGTATTTAGCAGACAAAAGTAACATCTCATTCATAACACAGGAAACTTAACAAAAGGCAAGCAGATATCCTTGCTACTTGATCCTGTAAAATATTCAAATGGAAACAACAAGTTGCAGGTGAAGTAAGGAAAATAATCTCCATCTTAAAAAGAGAGGGAACGCTATTTTTGACAACTAGACCAAACCTAGTGATACATTTATTTTGTGAGGAACTGTGACAGGGCAGAATGGAAAAGGTCAGTGTGGGGATTGCCTGCAATCATTGCAGAGCAGCATTGTTGGGGAGGGCTGGGCTCACTGGAGCACGACAGGCCTGTCGGAGCCTGGAGCGAGGCACAGAGCCCGGGACAGCCCCAGCTCTGCAGCCTGAGCAGGGCTGAAGCACCACAGGCCTGTGGGAGCCTGCGGCGAGGCACAGAACCCAGGAGCCAGGGCAGCCCCAGCTCTGCAGCCTGAGCGGGGCTCCAGGCCCATGGGGAGCTCAGCCTGCACCATCCTGCATGTGGTGCAGGCCCAAGGGAAGGAAGGGCCCATCCTCGCCCAAACACAGACATTCCTTTTGGAACTGTGAAAGATAAATACAGAATTATTAATGATAAAGCCTGCAGACTGTGGGAAAAGTGTGAGGGCATCTACCCTGGAAAGCTAACTAGCCCTGGAGATTTCTAGCAAAACAGATGTGGCTGCTTTGCAGCTGCGTGCTGGCTCCAAAGAGGCAAGGAACACAGATTTTAAATCTCACCCCTTTCCAGGATAAGAGCTATTTTTTTTTCCTGAAGCTTTCCTTCTGTTATAGTGAGCACTTTTCTCAGTTCAAAGTTTCAGTACAGATTTCGTATTAAGCTTCATCTAAGATCATCACCAGCAAAAGCATTTGCTGAGTGCCTGGAATTAGTCAGAAATTCCCCTTTCATCGTGAGTGATTCCACATCCATCCATTATTCAACCATCTCCTCAGATCAGTTTTAACCCCAGAGAGGAGCCAGATGAGACAGTCCACCACTCTGATCAAGCCTGAAAATTCTGGTAGTCTTTCTAGCAGTGTTAATACTCTACAAATCACACAGGCAGTTTTTTTTTTTAAGGTATTTAGGCACCCAACTTGCGGTGTGATAAATTTAAAGATCTTTGAACAAATTCTTATGCAAGAAACTCATATTAAGGAAAGAATGCTTGTCCTTCTCACTTAAAATGAAATAAAAGATCTAAAGTCTGCTAATGAGCAGTGATATTCTTGAGTGCCAATTTAAATGGAAAAAATTGCTTTCATTATGCAGATTTTGATGCTGGCCGTGTCATGACACTACTTTCTCCAGAGGATTAATTTAAGTCCAGTAAAGCAGAAAAGAATCCCCTTGAAAGTGATGAAGTGAACAAGAAGTGAAATTGATTTATGCAAAGTGAGAAAGTCCTGAAAGAGTTGTAGATTATGCAAATGATAAAAAAATAAAAGACCAGGAATAAAGTAATTTGAAATTTGGAGGGGAAAAAAATCAAATTACATTATACAAGAAATAGTAGCTCTTCAGTTAAAGGTCTTTATTTGATTTTGTAAATGGAATAAGTTAATAATAACTTTAAAAGAAATTAAGAATGCAATGCATATTAAAATGAGCCCCAGTCTTGCCTGGGACTAGACCTTTGCCAGCTCCTGTGACAGAAATATTGAATAAGAACACCCATGTGTGGTTATTTTTAAACAGCATCACTGGCTGCTGGCAGCTCGGATTGCAGTGCTTTGGAGAGTACAGCGAGAGGAATCTGATTAGTATCTCGTACAAGGTGCAAGTTCAGGCTCATTAGCCAGTAGTGATGAAAGCATTAACGCCCTTCAAGGAGTGCCTTTACTCTGAACACATTTGCTCATTAGGAGGATGAAGGTCTCTTTTTTCACAATGCATCTGAGCTGTGAAAGGGTTTAAGGAAACTCTTTGCTTTATCAGGAGCTTTGTCTCCTCACGCTGAAAACCAAAGGGAGGTCCCAGGGCACCATCATCAGGGGTGCGACTGAATTCTCTTGTTAGTGCCTCTCACAGGGCAGCTGCCCCAGCAAGGTTTACTAAGGTACAGAGAGAGGAGCTGGAACTTTCAGTTATTTGAGATGAACTCAGTAAAAATGCCCCATGTGGAAAGAGAAGGCTCACTGCTATGAGCCAAAGAGTGGTTTAGATGACCGGTTTGCAGAGAATTATCCACATTAGCCCTGGGCAGATGAGTCGCAGCCCTTCTGCCCAGCACAGAGTCATTGCCACTTTAATCCAGCCACAGGTACAGCAGATCTTTTCCTGTAGATCAAGCCAACTTTTAAAGCCAACAGGAATGGCAACATCCTATGGCATCCTGAATGGCAGCCTTCTACTGCATCCAGTCACAGAGCTAGAAGAAATGAGGGAACTAATTTGAAAGTGGACCCTTCAAATACTGTTAAAGACAGTCAGGAGTTTCTGATCTGGAGCAATGCCACCAGTAGTTGCACACATTTGAAAGAAACTTTTGCCCCAAGACACTTGCCATCTTTGACGTAGGATCAAGGCTGGACAGCAAAACAGACAATTAATTGCTCATAGGACATGTGACCTTGTTCCTGTCCTCATTCTCCTTCAAATAAGGGGATTTGCTTACAGACCCACTTTAGCTGACTACCCTTTTCCTCCTTGTCTTCCAGAAAAGAATTCAAAAGCTATCAGCAGAAGTGTGGTTGTAGAAAAGGCTCTTTCTTAATTATTAGTCTCACCAAATTTAGCCAAACTATTGTGTTAGTTTTCTGGCACATGGTGGAGTAGTTATACACATGGGAGACATGCAAAACAAAGGAATTGTTCCATGTTCTTTCAAAGCTGCTTAAAATTTCTTCCCACTCTGCAGCCTATTATTGTTCTGAGAAATGCGACACACTGACACCCCTTGCATGAATACTTCTGCACAGCTTTGTTAGCCTGGTACAAGTATTTCTACAAAAACACTGACTTGTAAAGAGGGTCAAAATACAGATACATTTGCCCAGTGAAAGTTCAGAGAAAAACAGAAATTGCAGTCCATGCTCCAATAAAGAAATGCTTTTTTGTTTTGTTTTGATTTGGTTTTTTTGTAGATTAACCCTCTCTTTCACAAGCTTCCAATGTCTTTGATAGCAAAATCTTCTCTTCAGACATGATGAACTGCCAAGCCATTGTGTTATTGTTGGGAAAGATGCTGTCTTCATCAGCTTTGTCAGCATTTTGTCTTGTGAATTCCATTATACATGGCAAAAAAAAAAAAAATACACTGTGCAGGGAAAGATGCATATATATGCGACACAAAATCCCTCTACTGTGCCACACTAAAAAAGGGGAATTCAAGAAAATGATCCTATCTGTATCTTTCATCCTTCTGATCACCTATTAACTATGCATGGAATATATTAAGGCATTTTATTATTTTGGGGAATGTTAGTTTACTACAAAGTTACATATTATTTAATCATCTCGAGCTGCATCTCTACAAAGATGGTGACTTTGTGGGAATTGTCACAACAAGTGGTTACTCCAATAAGAGATTTCTAATGAAAGGGAATTATACTGATTATTAATGAGTTCCAAATGAATTCAAGTCCCATGGTAAGCTTAAAATAACACAGGCAAAAAATACTGCAATGGAAAATGGTTGATGTGATCAGAGGTGTATGGAAATGTAGCTTCAAAAGAGTAATCAGACAGAACTGAGCCAATTTTACTTGCGAAAGTAATTATTTTGCTTATGTCACACTCACCTCTGAAAACTGTTCAAAAGGGAATGGTTTTGCTTCACCAGTCCATGGATTCATATGATTGCTTCACCAATCCATGGATTTTTTTACCTCCTCAAGAGACAAATGCAAAATAATAAAAAAGACAAAAAAAAAAAAAAAAAGAAAAAGAAAAAAAAAGGAAAAAAGAGGCTGGCATACTCAGAAGAAGAGAAAAAAGAATGAGAGGGGAGTAACAGACACTGATCATTCTCAAAATGTGTTAAAACTAAAGAAAGAAGGTGCAGTATGGAGGAGGTTGGTTATGCCCCCAAGCAGCCCAGTGAAGCCTGAAGATAAATGCAATGTATTGTCAGCACAATGCCTTGCTGTAAAGAAACTGGTGCCAGCACTCAGAGGAGGCAAAGACAAAGGAAATAAAACTGTTAATGTGGCCACACAGTGTTTAGAACAGAAGAAATACTAGTTTTCTATTCTGGGAGGCAACTTCTAGCATTGTAAGATTTGCATGGCTGGCAGCCCCAGATGCTGATGTTACAGTGCATCCTATGGTAAGGAGGTGAGCCACCAAAACCGCAGAAACAATTTTGGCAAAGTAAAGCTGAAATTTCTGGTACCTGGAATTTCTTGTTTGGGTTGAAATGAATTTCTGCTGCCTCTGTTTTCTATGCTGGGCTGTGCAAGGTGTGCTGCCTTCAGCATCAATCCCTCCCCTAGGCAGGATGCACCATCCCACCTGGAGTGTCAGGAGCCCTCCATCCCCTGACCCCCACCTCCACAAAGAGCTGCCAAGGAAGATTCAACAACTCGCAAGTGAATTTACATAGAGGGAAGGAAAATGAAGTTTCCAGAATGAAAACAGAACAAAAGTGCCTCCATAGCACCTTTCTACCCGTGGCTTCACTGGGATGGGCAAGGAGTGAGATGCATCTCTGCCCATGGGTCTCTGGGTTTTATTTGCTTTTTCTTTGAGGTTCTTCCAGAGAAAGTGGATTGTGCCATTTCTCTGGCATTGGATGCTATGGTCCCCCTCTATGGAAAAAGGCTGTTTGAAGGAAACAACAGCCTAAACCAAGGGTAGTGAACTTGGTAGGGCAAGAGTCCTCTTCTGATTTAGTTGGGCTCCATGTACCACCTGGACTTGAACCAAGTAAAGGCACACTGGAGACAAAGCAGATCACTGTGGGGTTTGGCGTCATGAATAAATTCATTACTGAGCAGATCCCTTGAAAATCCCCCTTCTCCTCTTTTTTCTTTCCACTCCTGAGTTACTCATCCAGCAAGCAGCCACCTGGGGCAGGCAGACCTTTGGACACACAGCCACTGTGCAGATTACACTCAGAATTGGCAGCTTGTAAGTTAGGTTGCTAAAGACAGCATTAATCTGTTGGTGATGTAAGCATTCCCAGCTAAGAGTGTTGTGTCAGTAAACTTAATCTGTAATTAGCAGAGTGCACAACCTTTATTTCTCTTGGCATTCACAGTCTGGATTCTAATGGCTTATGAAATATAGGTATATCCCTTCCTTTTATAGCAAAGGATATTTCCAGTTTGTCATTCCTGCTCAGTCTCCTTGAAGTTGTGGGATTCCAAAATCAAGCAGATAAGTGTCTGGCAAGAAAGCCCCATCTTCCTGTGATTTCTTAATATGTGCTAACATTATATTTAATTTTGTTATGGGAGTTCCTCCTCTCAGTATTGCATGAAATGCTGAGGAGGAATACTTGTGCTCAATAGTATTGCAATCCAGATATCCCATGGGGAATCAGATAGTTTTAAATGTTAGGAATTGTGGAAATGCTGAGAATCTCAGTTTTCTAAAGCACACACAATGTATGTCAGGACATGCAGCTAACCAATAATGATGGACGGATACAATAAACTCTCCAGAGAGCAGTGGAGTACTGAAGCACATTTTAATTTGAAACCAACAGCAGCATCTTTTCTCACTCCCTGGCAGCTAAGCAAGGTGTCTTGGTTGCATTTCTTGTTGTGTTGACCTGCATCTCTGGAATTCTGTGTAGTGCTTAATAGGCTGGAATGGCTTTGCTACTGCAGGAATCGTGTGACCTTCCTATTCTTCAGAGGACTGAGGTTAGGACCTGTTCCTGGCTGTGCACAGTTGCTGGGACTGCCTTTCACATGCTCATCTCTAATGTATCCATCTCCTTTTGCACTTCATGGCACTACTGAAGTAATTTGCTGGTACAGAAAGTAAGCTGACAGACACAAGCCTGCAAGTTTCTTGGTCTTTATCAGTCCTTTTTGACACAGGGAGTGTGTGTGTCTGTCAATGACATTTTTGCAATTCTAATGCCTGAACAGAGCGAACTCATGCCATTTCAGGCACACAAAACATCTGCACAAGGCTGAGATCCATGGCACAACACCTGCCACACAGCTTGGACCAGCACCTGGGGACTGGTGTGATGCTTTCCAGCAATTGAGACAGTCCTGCACAGCTACAGTTAAGTCATGAGAATCTCACCCTTGGAGTAAAACTTGGAAAATACAAGACTTTGCAAAAATTAAACATAAGTCCCAGTCATAATTGCTCTCTTTGTTTTCCCACATTCCAACACATAGTCTCAATTTATTCCTCTGGATATTCCCTGATTCAGTATCAGTGGGCAATCAAGGACAAATTGAATTCTGCTTTGTGCTTGATAATTACTTTTTGAAGAAAAAATTATCTCACATAAGGAGAAAGAAGACCTAGACTAAGAATTGATACTCCTGATGTCTGTTTCCCAGTTAGAATTAGTAGATATTTTGCAGTTACTTGTTCTTTTATCTATATCTACACATGTGTGTGTGTTTTACATTTTTCTTAAGCCATGCTTCTATTAGTAACTTTTTAAAAGTTAACTTCTTTTTGTCATTTGTCTGTCTTTTATTGCTGAATATGAAATATTAGTAGTAGTATTCTTAGAGGTGATTTATTGTCTGGTGTCAGCATTTTATTTTTTCTTTGGGAAAATAAGCTTTTTCATAGTTATTTTAGAAGCTTAAATTAACCAGGAGAGGACCAGTGATTTTGAGAAATAAAAGAAAGTCAGAAGGGAATTACTATGATGAAAGGAAGAGAAGAAGAAATAGGAAGGAGGCTGAAAGAAAGGAGAGAAAGTTAGGCATGCAGTTTAGGCAATATTTATAAAACCCCTGTGTTCTGTCACAGTCTTGCTTCTACCAAATGCAATTTTGACAAAGTAATAAAACGTAAGAAGGGTATGGAGGTCTGGCTTCAGCTCTCCTGTTCATAAGGTACACAACAACTCTTTTTTTAAAGAAAAGATAGAAATGTCAGCGTTTCTATATTTGGGAAAAATGAGAAGCAACAAGGTGACTTGTCACAGATCTGTCATCGCTATAACTATCTTGTTTGTATTCTGCAAGCTGGCTTTGAGCTTTGTGTCCATTTGGTGATCAGCTCACAGGGATGCATATCTGCTCCACAGGTGGGCATTGCTGTTATTTTTAAGCATCCTCAGGAAAGATGGGATCAGCTGGAGACAGTTCAGAGGAGAGGGTGTAAATGGGCAGAGAAAACAGGAACATCTCATTTGGCCTGGCTGATACAGAAGTGTTGGCAGCTGGGCTGGGCTGTGCTATACAAAGGGAAACCACGGGCTGAGGGCAGCAGCATCCCCTCATGGCTGGGCAATTGCAAGGCCAAGGCTGGAGCACTGTGTCCCCCAGTATGAGAGAGAGATTGACATACAGGAGAGGACTGGGAGGGTCAGGGAAGCCTTTACCACGTGAGGAAAGGCTTGAGAGGACTTTTACTTGCTAAGAACCAGGTATTATCACGAGACAAATAACTGGTAAGGTATAGAACTGAAATTATAGATGGTTAAATGGGTGCTTTAAAAACTTTTAGATGGCTCTAAAGCAGGAAGAGCTCGGAGTCTGAGTGCCATCCCTTCCCCTTGCTCCTGTGCAAAGCCACCACCACACACAAGGCTCAGGCTGCAGATGTTTTCTGTCCACGTAGCACAGAGTCAGGGATGTTCCTTACTGCCTGAACTCAGAAATACTGCAAGATGAAGGTGGTTCATTGCCATCATTTTTCCACTCCTGTATTGTCAGAGCTGGTTTCCTCAGTGAGGGACAACCCTTCCCAAAGGGGCACAAGCTGGGACCTCTGGGTGACTCCAGCACAGGCCACGTGCTCTCCAGTGGATGCTGCCCCACAGACTGTGGCTGTGGTGGGCAGAGACAATGGCTATGACAAAGTCCACCTGTGGCCCCTGACATGGAAGTGATAATGGCCAGGGACCATCCAGGCGCTCCCATCAGGAGCTAAAGGAGAGGATGCAGGAGACAGGATAGAGACAAGGCTGCGATGTACAACTGAGGGATCCCAACACAGAAATCAGCCTGAAATGGGGCTTCTGGCCCCAGGTGGATCCAGCAAAGGCTGGGCAGGAGCAGTAGGGCCTCTGGTTCCCTCAGGGCCCTGACATTTGTGTAGCCATCTCCTTGTGAAGAGAAGAAAGTAAAAAAGCTGTCCAGTGGTTGCTCAGAGTGACATTGCTTCAGGCACAACTTGCAGGGAAAAAAAAAGTAGGTCTTTTCTCTCTCTCTCTGCAAGTTCCTGGTGGATGAAATATGCAGGAATCTATTTTTGGAGGTGATCAAATAATGAGTGTGAGGAACTCTGTTGTGCTCACTGTATGGGGAGCAAGGAGAGTAAAAAACACCCTTTCCTCACCAGCTAGGTAACTGAGAACATCCAAACACACTTGCCACTTTGTTCATATTTCACCTCAACAAAACTGAAATACCAAATAGGTTTTATAGACACATTCCTAATGATTGAGATTTATTTTTGTGGGGAAAAAAAATAAATTCATGGTGTTTCCTGAAATGTAACACCTTCGTGCCCTGGTTCGCTGAGGTGTTGGGCAGGTTCAGAGATGTCCACCACAGAGCAGACCACAGGAAACATTTACTCAAACTGCACCCTAATATTGAGGTTCCTCTGTAGATGCAGCAGCTGGAGAGCCACACCACAGCCATGCATCCTTGCAGCTGGCTCTGGATGCTGGGGGTCAGGCCACAGCCTGGCCTCAGCCACAGAAGCTGTATGGTGTGAGGAGATGGTGTGAAGCCCTTAACACAGCTCCTCTTCACAGCACAGCCTGGAGCCCTAGTGCCCCTGGGCCACAGATGGAAACACAGCAGACCTACCTGAGCTGGGCCCCACAAAACAGTGCTCCCCTGGCAGCCTGACTCTTTCTAGGGGCCTAGTACAGTTACTCCAAACCACAGCTGCTTTTAACCTGAAGCACCCAGAAAAGAAAGGGGAGAAGGCAGGGAGAATAGGTAGCTGGGTCTCCCTGAACCTCCTCCTTTCCTTTCAGGTTTTAGTTAGACTGGATTCAGCTCCACTTTTGTGCCAGTGGATGCAGAAGCAGTGGATGCTCTTGGCAGCTGCCAAAACCTCACTTTGAGCAGGTGATGCTCCCTCCCTCCCTCTGTCCCTTCTGGCAGTGCCGTGTATGCCTGGATCTGAGGTCTGCCTCTGGGAAAAATAAGCCTGTTGGCTTGGCTGGTAGGTAGGCAGGTACTTTGCAGTGAAGTACAAAACCCCTGAAGACAGAGGCTTTCTCCAAGCTGTGTCCACAGCCTCAGGCACGGTTTAGGGGCAGCAGGGGCTGGGACTGGCACTGGGACACAGCCCAGCCCTGCCTAAGCAGCAGGAAATGTGTGGCATGGCCAAGCCTGCTCCCCTCCCGCCTTTCCGCTCCACTGCATGCCAGACAGAAATTATCCCTTTGTTAATTTAAATAAACAGAAACACAGTGATGACAGGTTGTTTATTATAGGCTCTAGGCAAGAATCCATGTTTGCAGGATCACGTGGAATTCTGTGGTAACAAAGTGAGGCAAACTGGGAGAATGTCTGCACAACCCTTTCATTAATGCTATATTGCTCCTCCTGCCCCCTCCCCACGTTTCCTATTGCTTTGTTTGAATTCATAGAGTTAATTGAAAGCAGGCAATAACGGGACTTTTACAGATCTGAGCAAGGAAAAGTTATATAACGACCTGGTTAAGCCAGGCTCAGGTACTCCGCTTCAAAGTGTTGAGGATAACAATGTCTTTTCTCTACTCAGACAGGCTGGGAGACTCCTCCAGTAGCCAAGCCTGCTTTCAGAGGAGCCCCTAACACATCCAAGGTTCCAAAAAAGGGCAGGGAATTATGTGAAACAGAAAAAGCTAACAGGCTAAAGATATGTTAAAAAAAAAAATAAATTAATCTCGGGAAACAGGCTGCAAGCCTGACAGCCAGCTTCCACGTTGGGGAAAAATACCATGTCTGCCTATGTTCCATCAAGAAAAAGTAAAGAAGAGTACAAATACAATGTGTAAAGCATCTCTCTTAAATCTGTTCTACTAAGAGCTGTGCAACTTTTTGGCAAAATAAATATTTTTTTATTTCAGTTAAGCTCCTGTAGCAGGCTACCAGCAAACTAGTGCTGGCAGCCCCACATCCCAAATCATGGTGTGAGAATTGCAGAGTTTCATGCAGGAGGTATCTCCTGGCTTCTTGGGGACAGAGAAAGGGAGAGGGGATCGTAGAGATGCCCACAGCAGGCATGGTAGCACAGCTAACCCAAAAGCACTGGTGCAAAGGATTTAGGGCATCCTGGGTGACATTGTGCATGCTCTGTCTAGGTCCTTCCTGGACACTGTAAGACCTGTCCTTATAATCCCACATTGCTGTCCAAATAATAATTTTTTTCCTTATAAACCAGCCTGTAATTCCTCATAAATCCATCTCGCTGTCTCACAGAGATTGCATTGACTTTTCATTTTTCACTCCCTGTGGCATTCTGTGCTTAGAGAAAACACTGTGGTGAGCTGGTCACGCTTCAATAGCTCTCTCACAAATGGACTTGTCAATAATTAAATTAATATATTTCCAGACAATGAGGAAAATATTTTCAGCGGAGCTGTGAGCTAGTAGTGCTCTGCTTTCAGAATATTTTGAGATCACAAAGGCCACTGCAGAATCTGAACCTAGCACACTAAAAAAAGAAACAAAAGCAACTGAGTTTCCACAGTGTTCATTAATTTAATTTAGCTTGAATAATTCATGTAGCACAGCTTCTCTCTAGTATATTTTATCTGGAGATGCAAAGGTTCTTTAGAAAGTTGGGCAGTATAATTATCTTTTTACAGGTGAAGAAGCAGAGATAATCTCCTTACTCAAACCTCAGGCAGCAGGCAGGATTTTCCTGAGGCAGGCACAAAGGCCTTTTCTGCCAGGTGTCATTCTGTGAGCAGGCAAGCCTGGCCTCATGTGTTAGGAAAGTAACTCCAGAAATTTGGCTTCTAACTCCGAATGAGACACACGTGGGAGCTACACTTCTGTAAATGAGGTCACTTAATTGACCTTAAGTATTTAATTTAGTGCCACTCTGTGTCAACTGAATGAGCAGAAATCTGCAAACCACAAGTGATGGGGGCTCTCTTGGCAGTCTGGTGGCACCCAGCCCTTTGGCACTCCTCTCCTCAGCTGTGGTTTCATGACACAAAGTCTCCACACTGCAGCATGGTCAGTGGTGCTGCTGCCCCGCTGCTGCTGCTTGCCCAGCTCCGCTCACACACCAGACCTTCATGCAAAACTAGCTCAGAACTGGCCCAGCCCAAAAATGACCAGCTGGAAACACTCTTGGAGCAGCTCTATTGATTCTTTCATCACATTCACAGCATTGTGGAACAACAGTGCCTCAGGCAGAAATCTGTTTGAGCGGAACAGTAGGGAGAGATGGGGTGGTGAGGAAGAGGAAAGGGAGGCCATCAACTCTTCAGGCTGGTACTGCCACCAACGACTTTATCTTACAAAGCCACAAAACCACAGTCCAACTTTTAGTAGCCACTCTCTCATTTGAAAACAAAATTTTCAATGCAATTGAGCTTGCTGGTCTGGGATACCCAGATTTGGGGTTGCATTCAGCAGTCTAAATTTTTAGAGCCCAGCTGAGCAACACTCCAGATGCATTTTCTTAGATATTGCCAAGAGTCCAAATATCTGCATGTGTGCTGTAGCTATCCAGACTGGTACAAGAGATGGAGCTCTTTTGAAGGTTGTTTCTTGATAATGGAAAACACTCAGTGTGAAACTTTCATTTTTTGCCAATCAAGGCAAGAGCTTGGTGAACCTTTAAAATGCATTCCACACAAAACTCAAGCTGGCAGTGGTTACATGTGACTTTGCTATGATAGACAAAATAATTTTATCCTAAACTGCATGTTGCCAAGGAGGGGAAGAGAAGCAAATAGGACACAAGAAAAACATTTCCTAGAAGAGGATGGACAAATGCATCACACTACTATTGCAATAGTAGTGGCCAGTAATTAAGGATTCTAACACTAACAAAATGTACTTATTTGTGGCATAGAAAGCATATAAGCAAAAAAGATAGCAGCAGACCTGAGGGAGCACTGTGAGGATCAATTCTGTTATTAGGAGAAAAAAATTTATAAGCATGGTAGGAGGGACTCGAGTGCAACACTGATGGTTTCCTAGTCTTGTCTTTTTCCTTTTGTGTCTGTTTTACGTAGCATTTCACTTTCTTTTTGCTCAAATTCCCATCTTCTTCCTTTTGCTGTTGCTCATAGTGTCAGTGTAGCAATTAGCTGGACAAGACAGGAGCTATTTGCTGTGATTTGCTCCTTAGACATCAGACAGACTCTGGAGAAAAAAAATAAGTCAGAAACGAGACGGGAAGAAGTCAACCACATAAAATCAGCCATCAGAAAAACAGAAGTAGTTGTATGAGAACATTTATCAACTAAGGGATAATCTTACGTGTGCTCAAAGACAAAACCCTGATTTTGAATTTTTTTTTAGGACTTGTTATCATTGAGTTTAGAATAGTTGGGGGGTTTTTTCTGGGAAATAGGACCCAGTTGAAATTAATTTAGTCTCATCCAGAATGAGAAACTGCACGTTAACAATCTTCAATACTTTGTCTTAAAAGAAACGTCAGTCATCAAGACACTTAAATTCCCCTCATGGTTTTGGGGCAAGGAAGGAAGGGCAGACAAGCAACAGAAAGCCACATCTATGTGACACATTCTATCAGGTTCATACAAATAATCTGTGCTTTCAAAGTGGAATGTGCACTAGAGAAGAAGGAGATGGTTTTTTGGGACCTAGGGAATAATAAAGCAAACAGGTTTGTATCATTAATGGTCTGTACACAAAATTCCCAACCCTTCTACAGGGGAAAATTTTAAGTTGGTAACGTCACCTTGGTGTTTGATGTGAGCCTCTGAGTGGCCACAGTGCAGGCAGAGGGACTGCCAGCAACAATGACATGACAATAAGTCAACTTTGCTGTAATAGAGGGGCTTGAAAATGATGTTTGCTTGGAGGTCATCTGTCAGCTGGAAAGGAAGGATGATGAAGAGTTCTCACATAAAGTCATTCTTTGTCTTATTGCAGCTGACGAGCTCTGCAAAACTGAGTCTGGTAAAAATGGCCCCAGCCATAAACAAAATGTTCTCCATGGAAAGGGCAGGACTTCATAGCCTGCCATGCCTGTGAGCATTTCAACCACAGATCTCTGGGGTTGCATCCCAAAATATCCCATGACACAGTAATTGTACATAACAGTCTACTTGAAAGTATTGCAGAGAGGCAGAGAAGTCTAGGTTTGCCTAGAGAATTCAGGAGACTCAAACTACAATTTAGGAAGTTTTCACTAACAATCTGAGCTGAACTAAATCTCCATATGCCCAAACTGATACAAATTTTACTTTAAAACTTGTAGCTGTATTATCCAGGGGTGAGACTTACCCTGGAAACAAGTGGTTTTAAGGGGAAAGTGACTTAAACCAGTAAGTTTTGCTTTGTAAATTGGCCAGCTATTAACATGCAATGATCAGCTATGCTGTCTCTGTCAGCATGCAAGGCTTTTTACCCTGCTAAGAGGCGATTGTCCATCAGAGGCAAGTGTTACAAGGATATTGATAATGCACAGGGGTAACAATTCAGGCTTTGTTTACTACACAACACTGCACTGTAAGAGAAATTTCTTCATTCTGATTAAACTCCTCCTTTTAAAATCACACCCAGATACCTCTGTATGGCTCCTTCTCCGTGACACTACCAACCACTCATCATCTTGAACCTGAAAGTTGCCAGCTAGCCCTTTTTTATTATTTTAATTCAGTCAATGGATTAAAGTTGGCACACTGTAAAGCCTTGTCTCTAGCAGAAAAGTGAGTCAGTTTAATTAAATTGATTTAAACTTAGGAAATTACTATGATAGATGTACTGAAGCTGGTTTAGCCCATGCTGCCATTGATTTATCTTGCATCAGTTCTGTTCCTGTCATGAATGCCAATCATTATTCTCTTTTAACCAGTCTACTCAGACTGGCAAAGTCACAAGGCAAAGTAAAAAAGTCAAAGCTTAGGTTTTCCTCCTTTGCAGGAGAAAAATGGATCTTGTTGATACCACCTTGTGTGTTGCAAAAAGCAGTGAAATGGTGGAAGAAGGGAGGAAAGAAAAGGTCAAGAAGCATAGAAATGGGCAAAACATACACAGTTTGGGGAGTAGGAAAATTTCAGGACAGCAGTGATGGTCATAAACCTGCATTTTCCATTCCATTTAGCTGTCATTTTTCATCATTAATTTTTGCTGTACATAGGCAATACCCTGTGCTGAAAAAACCTTTTCACCTGCTGCAAAATCACCCCAAAACACCACAAGAGACTCCTGAAAAGCTCTCTGTGTCAGAAACAGCAGTGCTGACCTTCAGGCACATGGTAGGGATTGTAAAAAAAAATATGGTTTGGCTTCCAGAGTATGCTCAGGGTGTCTCCAAGCTTTATGCTGAAAGCCTACAAAATTGCCACACTGACATTTCCTGGGTATGTTTTGTTGCTATACTGTAGCTGTTAAACCCTCCAGACCTTTCAGAAAGCCACTGCAGCTGCTTGCACTGCTTAGTGTGACATAACCTCGCAGCTCATAAGGGGCCTACCCAGATTTCTATCTTGCTCAGTGCACAGATTACTGCTGCATTATCATTGGACACAGCTCCAGAGCTCATGTACAGCTACTCATTGCAAACACCTCCTTGGGGTACAGCAGCCCTGAAATAGTCTACAAAGCAAGAAGACAATGTCTCACTCTGTCTGAAATCCAGCCCCTTGGGAAGGACAGGCACACAGCTTTTATTTTACTTGTAAAATTCTTTTATTTTCAGTAAAATGACTGGAGTATGACTCCTGTCAATGACTCTTTTACTCATCCCCTTATAGGGGGATGTGTGTCACCCACAGGGACTCCTAGCCCAGCAGCTGGTCCAGCAGGTGGAAACACCATAATCAATTATGGTATTACCCACAGAATCATAGAATGATCTGGGTTGGAAAGGGCCTTAAAGATGATCTAGTTCCAGCACTACTGACATGGGCAGAGGCACCTTCATCTAGACCAAGTTGCTCAGGGTCCCATCCAACCTGGTCCTGAACTTCCAGGGATGGGGACCCACAACTTCTCTGGGCAACTTGTTCCATTGTCTCATCACCCTCACAATAAAAACCCTCCTCATATGTGATCTGAATCTCTCTTCTAATTTGAATCTATTCGTCACTGTCATATTTTCCAGAAAATCCCTTCACCATGATTTCTCTCCTGGGAAGCTGAGAAGCCTCAGAGAAAAAGGAAAACAATATTATCTCATTTGCTTCTCCTGTGTTTTGCTGCTTTGGAATGTGGTTGGAGATTGTTTATTCAACATGTGAATTGTTTTGACTTAATGACCAGTCATGGTCAGGCTGTGTTGGGACTCTGGAGAGAGTAATGGGTTTTTCATTTAATCTTGTTAGGCCTTCTGTAAGTATCCTTTCTCTATTCTTTAGTATAGTTTTAGTGTAGCATTCTTTAATATAATATAGTATCATAAAATAATAAATTAGCCTTCTAAGAACATGGAGTCAGATTCATCTTTCCTCCCCACGACAGGACACCCCAAAAAAACCACATCCATTCTCCCTTTTCCTGTCACTACGTGCTCATGTCAAAAGTCCCCTCCATCCTCTTTGCAGGGTCCCTCCAGGTACTGGAAAGCTGCAGTTAGGTCATCCAAGCTGTCTTTTTTCCAGGGTGAACAAATCCAATTCTTTCCGCCTTTCCTTGTGTGAGAGGTGCTCCATCCCTCTAAACATCTTGGTGTCTTTCCTCTGGATTTGTTCCAACAGGTCCATGTTCTTTCTGTGCTGGGGGCCCCAGAGCTGATGCAGCCCTGCAGATGGGGCCTCACCAGAGCAGAGCAGAGCGGAGCAGAGGGGCAGAATCACCTCCATTGTCCACTGGCCACACTGCCTCTGACTCAGCCCAAGACACAGTTGGCATTCTGGGCTGCAAGTGCACATTGCCCAGTCATGTCCAGCCTCTCATCCACCAAAGTCTTTGACCTGCTTTCAGTACAGGTTTTGTGCACTTTTGTTCGCTCTCGATTCAAGGTGAATGAACAAGCTGCTGTCTTGTCATGGCATGTGGCTTGGACACAAGGCAGATTTTTATCATACAGGAGATCCTCATCTGGAGTGAATAGATGTCCCATGTGCAGGTATTGTACTGACCACTTATGGTATTTTGAAGAACAGAAGAATCTCTCTTTTAATCTACAAAGCACTGAACTGCTGACACTCGCTGAATGGCAGATGCTGTGCTGCAGGGGGCTTGTGGTTTCTTTGCTCCTGGACCGCAGTACTGAGGTTGTATCTTGCATCAAGCCATCTGCTCTTCCTTGTAATTTCAAAAGGACTCAGAATCAAATCCAGAGGGATTTAAGCACAAGGTTGGTTATGTTTATTTTATCACAGATTTCCACTCTTTACTAGAAGTCTTGGGTGTAAAGTTTGAAATGTCTTTGTTCATTTCATTGATTTTGAAAGGACACGTCCCCTTCAGTAACATTAACTTTGCTGCCCATTTTTCTTTCTGGTAAATTCTTTGAAAATATTGAGGTGGAGGGAGTGAATTTCAAACTGCAAATGCAGTCTGTGCTTGTCCAAGGAAGAGGAGCAAGCAGAAAGGCTGGCATTATCTGGCAGGCTTTTCATGGGGCAGTAAGCAATAGTTTACAGGATTAGTTGTCAGGCAATACATTTTAATGGGTGCAAGTCAGCCTTCAAGTGATGCTGTGAAATATTTTGCATGTGTCTACTATCCTTCTGTTACTTTTTCTCCAGTTGTGTGCTGGGTTACTGAGTCAGAGAAAGCTGAAAAGCAGTCCCAGACATCTCAGCTGGATTTAAACTCTGTTACCCAGGCTGTGCTTCCTTAAGAAGGATTTCACAGTATGTACAGGACCACATTATGGTGGGATTTACTTGCTTTTACTTGAACATGAGCATTATATCTATCCGCTAAGTAGTTCTTATCACTGAGAATAGCTCTTGCTTCTGTTGGCATGACAGTCAAATACTTTTCAGAATATGATAGACATGTTCATTAATCCCAGTGTAGGAAGAAGCAAATCCTGGCTGCTTGTACACCAGGACAAGCACGTTATTCATCCTGTTTCCTTGCTCTCCATCCTAAGTGCAGAGAAGGGTGAGGCTCCAGCTCTGCAGTTTGGTACAAAAGTGTGTAGAAATCAGAAGAACCGTGTTTGTGAGAAAACCAAGTAAAATTTCCACCTGCATCAGTTCAGCATGGGAGCTAGTTGAACATGCTCTGAGAATAAGTTAAAATGACTAAGTCAAGAGAAGGTAACAACTCAGTCAGCAAAAAGAGCTGAATTTGGTCCAACACTTTTGCCCATAGACTCTGGCTTCCATATCTCTTCAAAATTCAGTGTTCATTCAGATAATCTATTATTAACCATTAGCATGTTCTCAGACTATATGTGGGACATGACTCTCTAATCACCAAATCTAACTTCTGGAATGAATTGAGGTTAGCCATGGAAAAAATTCCACTTTCCATGCATCCTTCTCCATCTTGAACACTGCTGATGATGCTGACATAATGACCTCCTTAGGTGATACCTTCCTAAGCACAAGTTGTCCTGTTAATCGTCTCCTTCTGCTATTTCAATAATGTAGAACTAATATAATAAAGAATAATTTAATAAAGCCTTGAACCTGACAGTAACTTTCATTAATCACCCAAAGAGTTCACCTGTTTTCAAAGTGTGACTAGCAGATGTGACCTTCTTGCCCCAAAATGCTATGTATGTAATCTTTAATTCCTTCTGCACACTAGCTTTTGGACTTGGCTTAACAACAATCCCTCCTCTCGTTCACTCACAGAATTGCAGTTAGATCTTGCCAACAAGGCCTGCAAAACAAATTGACACATGAAAAAAAGATAACATGGAAAGGCACTTTACACTTTGAAAGGAGAACTTGTTAATACCTGGAGATCAATCTTTATTTTTGAAAGATTAAGGCATTTCACAAAAATGTACCAGATATAAAGAATCACCAGAAACCAACAATAAATATCCCTAAAGTGTGCTGCTTCCAAAGGAAGTATTCTGATTTTTATCTGGTTTTTTTTAGTTGTTACCCCTGCTGATGGATACACTAAAACAGCCAGTCAGTCACATACATACTGAATCTTACTGAGGCAATAATTCTAAGTGTTCCTCTCTCCAGTCTATCAAGGAATATGGCAAGAGAGCTGAATCTCTGCTATTCCTTCCAATACATTTGAGTAATTAAGAATTTGCATTTGTCAAGCGCTTTGTTGTTTCTTTATTTGCATACATTTTATCTTTGTTCTTGCAGAATGTGGGAGTAAGTCATTTTATAGATCCTCATCCTTTCATGTTTTTCTGTAACTTTATCCTAATAAAATGAGAAGTAGTTAAAAGGTTACTCTTCCCATCTCTTTTCCCTTGTGGATTTTTCTGACCCCACAGTTACACATACTGAAACATAGCTTGGCACAACTAAAATCCTAATTCACTGGACTGTAGGATAACTTTCCATAGAAGGGAACACAGAAAGACTCTGGTCCAACTGTGGTGGTGTTTGAGGGTCCCCAGGATGAGGGAAGAGATGAGAATCTTCACTCCATGTTTCAGAAGGCTGATATGTTATGTTACGTTATGTTATGTTATATTTTAAAATTATATACTAAAACTACACTAAAGAATAGAAGAAAGGATTTAATCAGAAAGCTAGAAAGGAACAATAATAAAGAAACCCATGACAGGCACAGAAAGTCTGACACAGCTGGCTGTGATTTGTCATCAAGTAAAAGCAATTAACATGCTGGGTAAACAATTCTCCAAATCACATTCCAAAGCAGCAAAACATGGAGAAGCTGAAGCTTCGCAGCTTCTCAGGAGAAAAGATCCTGGCAAAGGGATTTTTCATGAAATATGTCAGTGACATCCAATCTCCTGTGAAACCAGGTGCCTTGTGATTTCACTTGCTGGATCTTGAAAACCTCCAAGGATGGAGCCTTTCCATCCTGGACAGTTTGTGCCATTGCTTGATGGAGTTAATAAAGCACCCGGCTTGTTGTAATCTCTGTGCTAAAATTGCTCTGATTTGGTGTCTTTAGAGCATTGTCATGCTAGAAAAAGAGCAGGTTTGTTCTTGTGTTTCCCACACTCCAGGACAGGCTCAAGGTGTAACCAGGATTCTGGCAGTCCTGGGAAGCCTGGGGAAGTTAGAAATGACAAAAAGGAGGAAAGGCAGCGCAAAGGTCAGTCGTTCTCCTCCCCTGCAGCATTGACTAAAGTGTTGCTGAGTTGTCTGTCACAGATTTTTGGATCAGCTCTGAGAAGGTGGGACTGTGCAGGGGAGGTGAGGCAGGTGGGACTAGAGGTACACAAGGCCAGGGAGAGAAGACATGGGAAGTTTGAATAGGTGGTGAAGGGCAGGCAGTGCCAGCAAAAACACAGCTGTGGTCACAGCAGCAGTGTCCCAAATGGCCGGTGTGTGCAGGTGAAATGAGGAGGGAAAAGCCAAACCTGCACCACTGTCACGACCACTGCTTGAAAGCACAACCCTTCTGCTCCTGTCTTCTGCAGCCTGGACCCCTCTCCCATGGCCCTGGGGGAGGAGGGAGCACCACACTGCACCTGCACTGGGCCAGGGCTGGGGCTGCACTCCCTGGCACCTTGCTTCCATCTCCAGTGGGTTTAATTTAGGTTTCAACCCTACCATTTTGTTTCCCCCTGGGAGATATGACAGCAATAATTAGAAACCCAGACGCCTCTGGTGTTATTAACCAGGACAAAAGTCTGTCAATGAGATATATTACAATACTGCTAAGGCATACAATATGTATGGTTGGTTTTCTCTAGAGGTTAACACATTTACTGTTTGGGAAGCCCCTTTAATTTCTCCACAGTCCATCTAATGGCTTTTCTCCCTTACAAAATGAACTCTCATTTTTCTCCTGAGGTGAATTGCTTTAAATGTTGAAATCCTTTTTCCAGATGGAATTCTTGTCCAGCAAAACTGCTGTGTCACTTTGCCCTGGAATCTGGCAGTCCTGGCCTGTATCAGAAGCAGTGTGGTCAGCAGAACCAGTGATTGTCCCCCTGTACCTGGTACTGGTGTGGCCACACCTTGAATCCTGTGCTCAGTTATGGGTCCCTCACTAATGGAGAGAGACATTGAGGTGCTGGGGCATGGCCAGAGAAGGGCAGTGGAGCTGGTGAAGGGTCTGGAGAACAAGTCTTACAAGGAACAACCAAGGGAGCTGGGGTTGTTTAGCCTGGACCCAAGGAGGCTCAGGAGGGACCTTATTGCTGTGCACAGGTGCCTGAAAGGAGGCTGCAGCAAGGCAAGGGTTGGTCTCTTCTCACACATAATAAGCACCAGGCTGACAGGACAAGTTGCACCAAAAGGGTTGTTCAGCATTGAAAGAGGTTGCCTAGGGAAGTGGTTGAGTTACCAGCCCTGGAGACATTTAGAAAACATATACATGTGATGCTTGAAGCCATGGTTTAGTGGTGGCCTTGGCAGTGCTGAGTTAATGGCTGGGCTTGGTGATCCTCAAGGTCCTTTCTGACGGAAATGATTCTGTCATTCTGCATCTCTCAACTCTCACCCTGAGTTTTTGTTTGGACATTGTTTACCCAGAGAGGGCATGGCCAGTAGGACCTCAAGATCACCTTAAATGATCTCATGTACATCACAGGCCTCCACATTCCACTGAGCTACTGCTGTATGGAGATGGTGTGCTGAAACCGGGGCAGTGAAATGCCTTTCAGTCCAAGGGCAGCTTCATTCTTGGAAAGCCAGGCCTCTCCTTGACAGATTGACAATTATCTGACTTGCAAATGGACTAATAAACCACCTCTGCTGTGAGGTGTGTCATTCCCAAAAATATTTCCCAAGTTGTGTGTCGAAGCCTCCAACCTGCTCACCGAATCCCCCAGGCAGAGAAGATCCCACAGGACTGGGGAGTTTTCTATAAAGTACAGATAAGCAAGGAAATAAAGCAATATCAAATTGTCATATTTCTCCTCAAATGCACTTTTCAAGACTTGCTTCCTCCAAATCAACACAAATTGGTTTGATTTTTCTCATCTTTGTATCACATTTTCTGATTGCTAAACAGTAACATTGAAAAGAGTTATTGTTTTTCCATAGAAGAACATGATTATTTAAAAAAACTTGTTATTTCTGGACAAGTAGAGACACTTAAATCAGGGCATGCTGTAGGCTATCATTTAATAATGCAATGAGGAAGGAAAAGAATCACACAATCAAAGAAATTAATCTTAATGTGTTTTTGTGAAAAGAACAAGTAGATTGAAAATGCTACTGAGCTGCACAAAACCAGCAATACACAATTTATTATAACATAATTTCTCTTTTGGTACCAGGTTAGGGACTTCTTCCTGCTTGCTTTTCCAGTACTGAATATCAGCAAGGGAAATAGCAGTCTGCCTCCCCGCAGCTTCCTGAGCTGATGAGCTGATGAGCTGTTGCTTTCGAGATTCAGCTCTCTTTCCAGTCTGAGGTTTTGAGTCTGTGAGTGACCTATGCTACAAGCAAAGCAGGAAAGTTAATACTGTTCTTAATTAATCTCTGCAGGATTCATTTATGTTTATGCAAATTAGGAAGAGGACAAGTAGGTAAACGTCTGCAACTGTCAAAAAGCTGCCGGTGATTGCGCGGCTGTGACAAAGTGCTGAAATGATTGCTGCAGCAGTGAAGCAAGGAAATCGCAAAGAAGAGGCAATCACATGTGAGGCAGGAGCTCTCCCCATTCTCCTCCTTAGAGAAACAGAGCTATTCCAGATGTTCTGCTTCTGAACTGCTTGTGAACCTTGTACTATTGTAAGCTCAGGCATTCGCAGATTATTTATTGTACTTTTTATTGTGCCTTTGCTGCTCACCGAAGGTGATGGAATTGAATAAATTCTATTTAATTTTACCTTTTCTGTATTGTATAATCTATCTTCTTTATATGGATGCAGCTGCTTAGTCTCAGGCTCCAAAGGCATTGCAATGCAATTCTCCCTGTCTCTGCTCGTGTGTGTGAATATTCCCCTACAAGAAAGAAAATTATTAGCCAGTTGTTATATTCCCTTCTGCAGCTAATGAAAAATATAAAGTATTTTTATGATGTGATGTGAATAATAGACATCACCACCCACAACCTTCCTCTGCCATGCAGGTGGGGTGCCTCATATCACATGCAAGGCAAGGAAGAGAGAACCAGTGGGGAGAGCAGCTCTGTCTGTGCCTCCATGCTCCTCCCCTCTTGCTCCATCAGATGCGGAGTTCTTGGCTGGGTACTGTATGTGAGTTGTGTGCTGATATTCCCCACAGCTACATTGCCTTTCCACAGATGATCTAATATGTATGAATAGACACATTATGCTCATTGTTCATCACTGATGGCTTCTCATCTTGCAACCCCTTGTCTTGTGAGGCCATGATTACCTGTAATAATGGTGCCAAAATGGGACAGTGGTGCATGGAGGCTGAGGAATAACATGAAGACTGTGCTACTGTGCTCTACCCTTCATTTTTTCTGTCATAGTCTACCTCCCATGTTGGAAATTTGTCACTTCTGTGAATCTTTCTCATGTGTGTTGGAAGTGGTTGGAGCAGTTGCACTCTCCTAATAAACTCTGCCCAAGAGGGGACTGGGAAGGATTTTCAGCAAAGGACTTTTGTTGACACCAACACTTTACCTCCATGGCTGCTGCTTGTCCCCCAAAAGAAGGCAGTCAGCATTTCCCAATGCAGCTCTGACTTTAGAGATACCTGGGTTTCTTTCAAATAAGCTAGACAGAAGCACTACAGCTTCAGGATAGTGCTCAACCCAAACTCACCCGAAGTATGACTAAACCCTCTCTGGAGCACCATGCAGGAATAAGTGGGATGAGCTAATGCTGATCCATCTGGTGTTGCAGCAGAGTGTGTTAATGAAAGATCTCATTCCCTCCAGCTGCAACTATTTCATTCCAGGGATGAAGGAAAAAAAAAGTAATATTTGATTTCTTAGTCATAATCAAGCAATGTTTTAATAAAATAAAAATGTTTAAGATAAATAAAACGTTAGATCAAATATTAAAATTTACATATCAACATAAAATTTATATATTCTATACAAATCAAACAGGAAATATATAATAGTCATTCAGAGGGAGGAAAAAGCCATCATGATTCTTCCTCTTGGCATCCTTGATGGCTGATTGAGAAATGACAGCGCATGTCCTGTCTTGGCTGGAGCTGCTTCAGTACCTCAGTTTCCCATCCTTGAAAAAAATGTGACGGAAGAGTCTGCTTTGTCTGGCTGAATCCCCACAATAAGACAAGCAGCCTCGAGAGCTGCTTCAGAGCTACAGAACCCAGAGCTTTTCCACAGAACTGCAACCATTGGAATTTGGGGTTCTTTTCTTGGAGCTGGGAACCAAGGGGTGCCAACAGAAAAAGCAACTTCACCAATTCTAGGAGACTCAGCTGGAAAAGCAAAAAATTGAGTTTAAAATCTCTAAAATTTGGCTAAGCAGAGGTGAGAGCCCAAGTCCTCGCATCCAGGGAAACTGTTCAACCTATTTGTAGATATAGGAGCATGCCTTTATAAAAATGTCTTCTTTGTTAGTACTGCTGCCCTACTTACAAGTTCTACTGGTACTGTGTTGTCCCTCTAGTTACTGGTTAGCCTCTGGTCCTGCCACAATCCTTCCAGCTCTCAAGTGGGACCAGAGCACAGCTGCAAGATTGGAGCACCAGGAGAGGACTTCCCCATCTAGTTTAAGGATTGTGCTTCAGGCACAAGGATTTAGGCCTAGGCCAGACTCCTGGGCAGTGTGTTAGGCAGTCACTGAGGCTGCTGTTCTAACCGCTTTGTACATCTTTATTGACAGAAACTTTAAAAGTTAAAAGGAATTGATCCCCTGTGAGCTCTGGTGGCCATGGAGAGTTTTTTCCTTTATTCATGGAGACTGTTGGAGAACAAAAAGGCTGAGGCAGTTCAGTGCCTTCAAGAGCCTGGGTTTAAGCTCATGTGACAATATTGGAAAACATACACTTGAAACCAGATTCAATTGCTGGAAGGTGAACTGCTTCTTCAGGGTAAATGACAAAAAGGAGTCATCAGACTAACCTCTAGCATGTTCACCTGGGGGGTGAAATGCTTAACATAAAAGAAATTTTCACAATTATACAGATTCTATGCTGATATTCTGGTAAAACTACTTCAGTTGGATGTTACATAAATGAAAATGTCGGAGGTGCCATAGTTGAATGTCAACATGGAAAGTCACAGTTACAAGGGAGCGGATCATGCTTAGCACTTAGTTTGAAATCAGGCCAGGAATGCTGGGACTGAGGGATACTGAGCCACAGGAACAGCATCTTGAGCAATTATTAAAATGTTAAAAAATGCTGCTCTCAATCAGTGCCTACTGATTGTATGATGCAGTCCACTGCTGATATTACTAAACAGAACGCATCCTGTGCAATTGCTCCTCCCAGTACTTTTGTCTAACTGTGGAAAAAGCCCTGCATGGCTAAGCTGGAATATTAAAAGCATGAAGCTATGGGATGGTGTAATGCTCTGTGTGTGGTATGGTGTGGTGGTGAGACAAAATGAAAAGTAATTGGCAACAATTTCATTGGACACAGCAAAAGTTTGGCATCGCATTTATGATGGACCTGCATGTGCAAGAAATCCATTTGTCACAATGGCAGCAGGGCTGTCTGCACAGACCTACAGTTTTTCTCTGCATTGCCAAAATGGGGTCTGCTAAATAAGGGGGCTGCTCTGAGGACAGGGCCTCCCTACAGTCCCCCCCGTTTACGGGCACATCCCAAATTGGACTCCAGGTATGCATTCACTTGGTTTAATCAGCGGGAATAAAGTTACACAAACACTGTTGTTCTGGTCTGCTCAGCTGTTGGATTAGTCTGCAATGGCCACTGAGCACCCAGAAGCGCACACATCTCTGACCTCAACCCTTTCCCATCTCACAGCGAGCGCTTCCAGAGCACTCACCCAGCCGCAGCGTGGCGAGACAGCCTGTTTAACCGAGGGCACGGAAACATTAACAAACAGGTGCGAGAGTGCGTAGGGCACAGCGGAGTGTGCGAGCGGGGAGATGCTGCGGCTGCAAGGAGCCTCGGCTGCCAGCCCCGCAGATAACCAACCCTGCACCGCCCGGCTGCGAGCACTGCAGCTCCCCGGCCTCTGCCCCTTCCACTTCAAGAGCTGCCAGGGAGAATGAACCTCATCCTCTCTCCACTTATGGGAGCATGTGGTTGCCATGGGGGGAATGGGGGAGAGGAGGATCTCTCAGTAGCATAATCCGATTCAACTGAGATTCGGCTCGCGCTGAAAACAGCTGGCTGTTTGCCCAGAACAGAGAATGAACTTTACAGGATTTCGAGTGAGCGAGCCCCATCTTCAAAAGCATTCCTCTGGTAAAGCAACATGCTCCACCGGATCTCATCTGAAGACCTGTTAGACGGAGGCTGCTCAGGTACTCACAGTAAACCGACACATTAAACATTGATTTTGGCAAAAGGAAGAGTTCCTATAAACAGACGTTACCAACCTGAAACATAAAAATAAAAAAAAGAGAGGCAAATATAATTTTGAGTATCACATCTATCTGATTTCCCTGGGAGGCACTGCATGTTTTACAATCACATTTCCCTGCTTACCATGAATGTTCATCTCATCTTCACAGCTTTGTGTAAGGGTCACACAAACAGAAATATAGGGAAAGAATCCTTAACAAAAATAAGTAGAGGGGAACAATAGAATGAAGAAGGTGAAATTTCAAATGTATGTCACTTAAAGGCTTAGCAAAATTATCATGTAATATGTTTCAGAGAGACATGATCGATTGAAAAGACACTTCCTCTGAGCCTAATTCAATTTTTGAAGCGAAAGATCTTTATGTTTAGAGAAAGAAATATTGAACCCACGTTCATTCCATTTCTCTTTGGGGAGTCTCCCAGTATCTGAACGCGAGAAACACAACACTTTAACAAGCCTCGCCCAGGCATGAACTTCAAGTGCACTGTCTCTATGAAAAATGTATGGAGCTCTGAACTTTACAGCGACTGCCATGCCTCCCTCAGTCCCTTACGTGCCTCTGGCAGTGTGAGAGCCAGGGCGTTGTTCAGAGGCGATTTCTTCTTTCCGCTTTTCCCAGTTGGCTGAAGATGACACGGGCCGTGCCGCGTTTCAGAAGACAAGTGTACGGCAACTCCCGGGTGTTCACACAGCCCCGGCCAGGGAGGAAGTGCCATACCGCCCAGCCGTGAGCATCCCAAAGGAAACAACACCCCCAAAAAACCCGCCTCAAAAAGACAAATAAACACCCGAAGAAAATCGATGAGGGTTTAATGGGGCAAAGTTCGGGCCCCGCCGACGCGGCTCCCCCTCTCCCCACAGCGCGGAGCTCAGCTGGAGGCGGCAGAGCCCTCGGGGCGGGGGGGACCCCTGCGGACCCCTCGGGACCGGCCCGGCCGCGCTGCCCCGGGGGCGCTGCCGCCGCCGCGGGCTCCCCCTGGCGGCCCCGGCCGCGCTCGGCGGCGGCTCCGCGGCGCGCAGGGCTCCGGGGGGCTCCAAGGGGCTCCGGGGGGCTACGGGCTGTGCAGTGCCGTGCTGTGCCGGGCCGTGCCGCGGCAGCAGCCGCGCGTCAGGGGAGCGCGGGGCGGTGGCGAGCGGGAACAAAGGGGATCGAGGCGGCGCAGCGGCGGCGGCTCCGCCGGGGGGAGGCACCGGCTGGGCGCGGGGGGTGTGGGAGGAGGAGGAGGAGGGTCGCCAAACTGCTGCCACTTCGTCGGCCGTGAGCGGCACTCGCTGGCGGCGGCGGCAGCATCCCGCCCCTCGCTGCATGGCAGCCCAGTGAGGGAGGAGCGGGCGAGGGTCTGGAGCTGCCCGGAAGCCGAGGGAGCCAGCGCCGGCGGCAGCAGCGCCCGCCGCCCTCCCGCCGGGATGCGCCCCGCTCTCCGCTGAGGCGCAGCCCCGCCGCGATGCTCTCCCCCGAGCGCCACCGCCAGCACCGCCACCCGCCGCCGCCGCAGCCGCCGCCGCCGCCGCACCACTCGCCGCAGCCCAGCCATGTCGTGGCCACCATCGAGAACCTGCCGGCGGAGGGCGGCAGCGGCGGCGGCAGGAGCGGCATCTCCGCGCCCTCCTCCAGCGTGCGCCAGAGGATCAGGAAAGTGCTGAACAGGTGAGGCCAGGGGATGGAGCGGGGCTCTGGCTACACGGCACGGTGTCGCTCGCCCTGGGGCGCGCAGGTCCCGAGGGCCGCCGTCGGAGGGGCCCCGACCCGGCCCGGCCCGGCTCGGCTCGCTTCGGCTCCGCCGGGCTGGGCTGGGCTGGCAGCGCCTTCCCCCACAGGAGCCCCGGGCGTGCAGGGAGCGACGGCGCGGAGCCTCCCCCGGCCCATTGTTGCCTGCGAGGCGGCGGCGTGAGCCGACAGCCCGCGCCCTCCCCGCCGGTGCCGGTGCCGGTACCGGTGGCACCTGCCATGCCCACAGGCACAGCCTGCGCAGCGGAGCCCCCGCGCCCCCCGCCGCTCCCGCTGTCCCGGCCGGTCGCGGACAGGCGGAGCAGGCAGCAGCATCCCCGCTGCCGCAGCCCGGGCAAGTTGGAGCGCGGGCGAGAGCGCGGCGGGAAGGGGCGTCCCCCCGGGCTCCCGGCCGGGTCCGCCAGCGGCGCCGGGCGCGGCCTGATGCTCCGGGGTGCCGGTGGCGTCGTGTGGGATCTCTGCCCCGCTCAGCCCGCTGGGGCTGCTGGCGAGCGGCGAGCCGCTCCTTCGCCCCTGCGTGTGGCTCAGAGCGGTCAGTGCAAAGATGGGAAAACTGCAGGGTACTCGGAGTAAATTGTTTCACCGAAGGCACAAGAAAACGCTGGAACCATCTTAGTTAATCCTTTGCGCTCCCCTCTCTGCCGGTCGTTTCTTTTGCATTGCAGTTGATGAGGGCAGAGGTTTTACTACGGAACAGAGTCCATCCAGTGCCTAACTGGTTGCTCGTCTCCAGAAGGGGCTCCTGTCTGAAAGGGCAGCTGGAGCCATCACTTCTGCCTAATGACTCTTACGTGCTGAACAGAGCGGTTGCAGCAGTGGGATGGTGCTACCAGCCTTGGCCTCATTGTCCGGGCTTTAGTTTCAGATCCTTGTAACATGGACGAGCTACTGAACCCAGCTATTCTACATGGGTGTGTTAGGTTTGAAGATGAAGCTTTTAAATATTAAAAAATTACACTTCCTACAAGTGTTGCATTGTTAAAAATACGTGAAGCGCTTTGCTCCCAGAACATCCCTATTACACGCAGTTAATTAACTGTTACAATTCCAGGAGTTTTCCCCAAAGCTTCAGTGACAGAGGGAATACTTATCTTTGTTATTTGAGCATGACAAAGGTTGAAAAGAAGTTGAAACAAGTAAGAGCTGCTTCAACTCAGTCACACATTTTTTTGTACCACAAGCATTTTGCAGCTCTCCCTATTGAAAGATTGGCTCAATTCCTTAACCCGACAGTCCGTGTCATCTTATGCATCCTGTGCTTGCAAGATCCCGCCCTCCTTCTGCTTGGTCATCCTGAGGTGTGTGTCAGTCCTGAAACAAGACACTAGAAAAAAGATGTTTTTCCAGGGGCACCAAGAGAAACAGGAAGATGTGGTGAAGAGGTCAGAAACAAAAAGCAGTAGGCTCTCCTGTGCAAGGGTGGTAATAATGACCTCTGGGGAGTCATCAGATGGACCACAGTCTTCATGGAGGTGTTGGATTAATTCATACAGTTTAAACAGTTAGCAGGCTTATGCATGTATATGAATGAGTTGCAGATGAAATGTCAAATCAGTTGTTCTTTATACAAGATTGTATGATTGAAATGAGAATACCTAGGTTGTGGTGGGGTTTTGTTTTGTTGGATTTTTTTGGGGTTTTTTTTTAGGGGGGGGAGGATAGAAATTTGCTCTGGTGACCGAAGTTCAAATCTGTTTGTTCTGGTTAATAAACTTGAACCTAGAAATGAGATCTCACATAGCACAGAAGAGCAGTCTAAGGAACAGGAGTCAGTCCCTTTTTTTCATGATTGTGTTCTTACCTCCTCCTCAAACATGAAATAAGAGTAAAATTTTTCCAAATTTATGTGACTTAACGCAGGAGGAGAAGACATGTTATTGAGGTGTTTTAATTCTTAGCCAGTCCCACATTGTGTATCAATGGAAATTTTTCAAAAGTTAGATTTCCTTAAGTTTCTTTCAACTTTACATGGGAACTGATGTCTCCATGAAACATCACAGCTTTCATCAGTATTTCTGTTGATGCAGTGAAATGAATTCTGACTCGGTGTTTATATTTTTATTCTCTATGAAAACAATAGTCTGAAAGTACATGTGGGAAAGAAAGAAACATGGATGCCATATCCCAAAAGAAGTAGGAGACCCCAACAAACCAAACATTGGCTTTTCCAATTGGTTTTCCCCTGGAAGAGGGTAACACTTTCTCTGTGCTATCTATACTTTGTGTGCACCATTTGCTTCCACCCATTAGTGGAAGGTTCCTGCCTGGTTCATTGTGCTTCTGTTTTCTGCTGCACAAAGTAGGGGATGCTGATAACAGCTGGGGCTGCCAGAAACTTGCTTTTGGCTGGTGCAATCACAGAGTGGTTTGGGTTGGAAGGGACCTTTAAAGGTCACCTAATCCAACCCCTGCTGCCATCAGCAGGAACATCTTCAACTAGATCAGGCTGTTCAGAGCCACATCCAACCTCACCCTGATTTGTTTCCAGGGATGAGGCATCTACCACATTTCTGGGCAGCTTCTTTCAGAGTTTCACCAACCTCATAATAGAAAAATTCTTCCTTACATCTAATCTTTTAATTTAAAACCCTTGTCCTGTCACAAGAGGCACTGCTAAGAAGACTGTGCCCAGGGAGGGGACAGACTCTGGAGTGGTCAAGGGAGAAACAAGACATCAGGAGAAAGGAACACAGACGCTGGCAGAAACTGGTCATTGTTTCTTTCTCACTTTCTTTGTAGCAGTTCCGTTACCCAGGCATTTTCTGATTCCTGAATTGCCTTCCATGGCAATTCAGGAATTAAAATCAAACAATTAAACCAAATTAAAATTGTTTTCCAAGCTATGGAAGCTTATTTTAACTTCACCTTCCAACTTCTCTCTGTTCACGCAGTAGATTCCAAGGTAATAGAGAAACACAGGAACAACCCCTGCAGGGTATTTGGGAGAGAACACACTGAAAGCAGAGCTGGCTGCCTGTAAAAGTCTATTTCAGTGATCACAGGAAACACTGAAAAAAGTTCCTAATAAGAAAGCAGAAAGTAATTAAAACAAAAAAGTGAATGGTTAGAATTATGAAGGACTGGAGATGCTCAGCACAATTATGGGATCTACTGGAATAGTTTGTGTATAAATTCTGGGCTGCCAGTGATGGTGAACAGGACCTGCTGCAACAGGGTCAAACTTGCTGTTGTCCTTGAAGCAGTTGTGGTGCTTAGGGATCTGGTTTAATGGTGGACCTGCTAGTGCTGGGTTAATGGTGGGACTCCAGGATCTTGGAGGTCTTTTCCAACCTTAATGATTCTGTGGTTCTGAGTTGGGAGAGGATGGCTTTGAATTGCTGTAGCAGCTCAAAGGGGAGGTGCTGTGCTGCAGATATGTTCCTGGACCTGTGACTCAGACCCATGGTCCATAAATCCCATCTGCAGGGCCCTGCCTGGTACCTGCCTTGTGACATTTGCTGAGCAGGTGTCCCTGACTGACAGTGCCCTGCTATCTGCAGGGGAGAGCAAGAATAATGATGGATGCTTGATTGCTTGATTACTTGCTTCCCCAAATTTCTGTGCAGCCAAAATTGGACTCCACAAACTCTGTCTGCTTGTAGAGGACCCCTTAATAGGCAGTGACTTACTTGCTCCTCATTGATTCCCACCTCTAGTAGGGAGATAGAAGATAAATGATGTGGTTTGGAGTTCTGTGGTTCTCTGTGCCTCTGCCCTAGCAAGCACCTGTGTATTTCAGATACCTGTTGGTGGGTCCCAACTTGCTCCATCTGGCTGTATTCCAGCACAAGAGGCAGCTTGTGTCCCTTTCTTGCACTCCCTGGGTGACCTGAAGGGCAGAGACTCACCTGGCAGATTCTCCTGTGGCCCCTGAAACCTTTTGAACTAATTTTCAGGTTGGTCTCACACTGGGAAGTGTGGTTATCATCTCTTGAGAGGAACTGGACAGACAACAAACATTGCTGAAACACAGGGGGAACAGGTTGCCAAGGAATCTCTTTTAGGGGGTTCTTGCAAATTGTCTCTAAATGAAAGCCAACAAGCGAGATACCTGCTTATACATGGGCATTATCTCTGTAGTCCTGGGCAGCAGGACAGGGGGGAAAATGAAGTTTCGGCAAGCAAAATGAGTTAATATCTTTAGGTACTATGACAAAGTTATTTTAGCTAAGTAAATGAGATTATTCCTAGAAACAAAAAAATTCCATAGCTGTGTCGACGAACTCAGGTCTCCAGAGACATGGCTAAGGCACTGCTATTGTATTGCTTTCCTTGACAAGGACTTTTTTATACAGCTGGATGGCACATGCATTTTTCTGGGTTTACCTACTTCTATCTGTTAGAGCTTCCTTAAGGAATACGAGTTATAAAGTCTGGCTGTGCCTTATCTTGCTGTTTCAAGGTTGTCTTCACAGGCTTTTTCTTGCTGGCAGTTGCTGAATGGCACTTTGTGTTTCTCAGAAGTTTCCTAAAAATCATATCAGAATGTTAGAGACATACTCAACTTGAATCAGAAAATGGAATAAGAGTTATTTCAGCCATTCAGTCCCATCTCATCTTTTAAATAGCTTTGTTCTCTGCACTAGTGAATTGCAAAAGTTATCTATGGAGCAGTGTGACTTTCTCTGCTTCTTTGCTCACTTTTTTACTTTGTCAAGTAAATTTCAGCCTTATGTAAAAGCCACTGCATGGTATAATTCCTGTCTTAGGAAAAGGAAGAGAAAAATGTTTCTAGTGAGTATAATTCATTAAATTAGGCAATGATGTGCTGAACAAAATTATCTGAAGAAAAGCAATTTAGATTATTTTTGAAAGAAATCCCATCTGTTTGGGTTCAGTCTGAGTAAAACTTGATCTTATAGTGTGTTACAGGCCCAATTCCTCCCTGATACTGGAGTTGAGGAAGTTTGGCCCACTAGCTGACTAACTTTGAACTTGACCTTTGTGTCAAAGCTACTTACTCTTAGGGATGGGAGCTGTTTAAATGGCACTGCAAGTATTGAAAGCTATAACACAATGTGGGTTTTTTTTCCTAATAACACACACCTGCATAATAAATCAGACATAGGGATTTTATGTACTTGGAGCTGAATAATAAAAGAACTTGGAGCTGAATAATTATAAAATTGAGATGAGATGTTTCATTGCCCCAAAGCAAAAACGTCATTGAGTTGACTGATCAGAGAGGCAAACAAACCAAATAATTTATGGCATTTTTCCTTAATGAAAAGCAAGTCAAGGATCAAACATATCATTTATGAATCCAAAAAAAGAGTGAGTATTCATGACCTTCAGTTGCTTTGCTTTCTTCTTCAAAACAAAAGAATTTGCTTCCTTTGGGATTTTTATTCTTAAAAAGTACAAATAGCTCCTCAAAGTCCACCCAGAATAACAGTGACTGTAGAAAAATGAGCCCAAGCTCAATTCAGATAGCCACAGTTCTCCTTTCAGGTAAAAATATTTATACCATTCTGAAGTAAGTAAAAGAAAATGAGATCAGAGCATAAATAAAGCAACTAGGTTGGCTTTCTTGTGCCTGTTAGTATTATTCTTTTTGGCTGAGGAAGTGGGAAGGTCATATCTGCCCGTAGGAAAGCATCCTGGCAGAGCATAAAGAAATGAAGTGATGAAAAATTGTCCATTCTTTCCTTTTCTCATTAGTTAGCTTGTAATCACCATTTTGTAAGCAGTTACTGCAAACCAGCTGTGTTCCCAATGATTAGGGTGCATGAGGGAAATACCTGTAAAATGTGAGAAAAAGATGCTCTTCCTCTTCTCCAAACAACTTATTTCAGTGAATGCACACTTACTTATTGGCATGCCATAGCACACCCAAAATGCTTTGATTTAGGAGTGAAGATCAGCTAAAGTACAAAAGGCTTCCATGTTTTTGCTGTAGCATGCACTGGAAATCTGTCCAAGTTTGGTTTCAAAGTGTCTGAGTGTCATTTCCTAACAGGTTTAGAAGCCAGGATTGGGAAGCTTTGTCCCTCTTGACTTGTTTTGCTCCTGAGAATTTGCATTTTTGGAGATTCAAGCCTTGCTGGTCCTGTTCTGAAGTAGGAGTTGTTTGAAGTGATGTGATATCCTAAGTGCTCTGTAATCCAAACCATACAGTCCCTGTACTGAGTGGGAAAATATTTCCCTAGGAGGGGCAATTGTGCAAGGCAGAATATGTGGGTGTCTTCTGTCTACCTATGACATTCAAAATGCCACTCCTTACTGGGTGCCTGTCTGTAAGTGGGAATTTCTGACACTGGCTGTGCTGTGGGCTTTGGGAAGGGGTTACTGCCTCTTGAACTAGGGGGGTTTCAAAGGAGCAGCACCATAAATGGCTCCATAGAGAAAGAGGGAGGAATGGACAGAGTGGCTCTTATGGGATGGACAGAGCAGCTTTAATGTGCTAATGAGGGGAAGGCCAGATGCCAGCAGCGATCAGAAGGGCTCTTTGTGGCTCTGTCTCTTTGGAGATGGCTGGAGTCTCTGTCCTTATCGGGGTTGTTTCTGCAGGCAGAGGGAAACACTGGGGCTATTAGTGAGGTGTTCCCTTCCTTTAAGCCAGCAGATAGCCTGACAGATTAGCACTTGAATACTGATTAGGGCTAATTACCAGGAAAACTGAGGAAAAAGAAGTTGCTGAAGAAGCTTGACATTAAAAACTACAAAAATTAGCCCCCAAGCCCAACAACAACAGAAGTCTCATGCTCAAAGGCTTGTGAGCAGAGCTCAAACTCAGCTGAAATCACCTGTTGCAAGAACAGCTGTATAGGGACTCATAAATTGCTATGACTGTAAAGTGTGTAAGTATTGGTAGTTCTAAGATTCATGTTGTGAACTGCCTACTTTACCTGTCTGCTTATTTATGTCTGTCATCCATCTAGCTGAGATTTTTACTGAAAACGCTTCAAGTTTTAAAGTTCGACTTTCAGCTTTCTCCGACTTGGTTCCTCTCGTGATTTAAGAAAACATTTCTTCAATACATGTTCACTCTTGGTCATTTTTCTCGGGGACACCAAACGACTGAGGTAGCAGGTTTGACTCCCATGCACCTCCTTTTCCTCAGTGCAGGAGGGAGCATCCCCACAGCCTGGCTGTGCTGGGTGAGCACTCCCATACAGCAGCACACTGCCCTACATCTGCAGGGAGTGTGCCGGCTTTTTGAGAAGTGCCATGCACATGGGGATGACCAAATAATATCCTAGAGGAGGTGGGTGACCCTTGATCTTACCGGAAAGGTCTGTCCACAAATGATGCCATGCAGGCTCCACAGTAAAAAATAGGGGTGCTTATTAAGCCAGTCTTCTGTTTATAGCTGATACAGTAAGTTCAGTCCATAATTTCAGATTTGTAGGGGAATAGAATATAAGCAAATAAAGGTAGTATAGAAAGTAATCTTACCCCCTAAAGAGTTGCAGTGAGTCAATTATAAAGGATTAGGAGCAGGCTTGACTTTTAACAGGCCACAGCTGTAGCCAATCAGCAGAGTGTTATAAAAGAGTGGATTGGTTGGTTGAGGGAACTGGACTCATTTGGCTGCTGTGAGGACAAGGGAGAGTCAGTGCCTGGAGGAGCTGCCTACAAGAACCATCAAGGAGGTGCAAAACTCCAGCAATATGGAACCCTTGCAATGTAATGACGATAGACCTCATGCACTATAATGACAACACAGATTCCCTTTGGTGTGATGGTCACCTTTGCTTCCTTACACTGCCTGTTCCCCATGTAATGTGAGAGGTCTCACTCCACTTTCAGATGGGTCTGACCTGTGGTGACCTGTAGGAACTTTGGAGCTGGATAGTGAATCTTCTCTTTTGCTGCAACTTATTTTTTCCTAACAGAAAATGTAGACAAGTCAAATCCTTCTTGAGAAGGATTGGTCTTTCTTGAGACTGTGTTTAGTAAGGTTTCTTATGTCCTAGATTTTTTTTGTTGGAGAGCAAGTAAGACTTCATGGGTAATCTGGTGGACAGAGCCCTTATGTAGGAGACCATGATTAACTCTGCTTTGCTGCATCCCTGAAGGCAGCTGTGAGCATATGTACTGTGAGGTTCCCTAGGGATGAAGAACCTCCAAAGGTCATGGATTTGTCTTGATGCAAAACATGAGAAATTTTGAAAATTGAAAGTTTACAACTAGAAGATGCTTTCCCCCCATCCTCCCCAGATCATCTTCCAAGGCATTTCAGGCTTCAAGGTGCTCGTTTACAAAAGCATGCCATGCTTGAAACAGATTGCTGCATCTCTAATACAGATAAATGAAGTAATTTATGTCCAATAACAAAACCATAACCCTAGTGTTAATTTCAACCTGTAAGCCAGTATTAGCTGATAATGGAATGGAAACAAAATTTGAAACGTCTTTAGTGATGTCCATTAGTTTACTTAGTCCTCTTTGGCATTCATTTGTCAAAGGAGCTGGTGGGTGTGTGTGTGTCCAGAAGTATGTAATTTGGCTGCACTGATTTTAAAAGGGTGCTGTCTTCTGGGCCACATTTATTCATGTTAGTTTTCTCATCTGGCAAGTGTTTTTTGATGGGAGTTGGCTTTTCCTGCTTTCTGTTTGGTAAAAATGGAATATGAGTTAACAGGGGTGTAAATCTTTTCCTCTCTTTAGTGAGATAGAGAATAAGATGTTGGCATTGTGGGAGGGCGATGCCAGAATCTGTTCCTGCTCTGATACCTCTTTATCAACTCTTCAAAGAAGAAGAGAGCCCCACAGCTCCACTCTTGGATCTCTCCAGCCTAATAAGTGAAATTCTGGTCCTTAATGTAGCCTTGAGGTGGCTGTCTCAGAGATTTTCAGGGGAAGGGGAAGTTTGAGGGAGCTGGGCTGAATAAGAGTGGTGGCTGCAAGGTAGAAGAGGGGGAATTCTCTCTCGTTTTTGTTGAAGAGAGGAGGTAGATGTCTGACTCTTCAAGAGGAGGCCTGAAGTGAGTCACTTGAAAGGTAGGGGCCAAATGCTCCAAGGAGGGATAAGGCATAAGCTGTACCCTGTGTGATGCTTACTGGCTTTTACCAAGATTTCAATCTTTGTCTACCCAGGTGCCTCTGTGGCTTTCCCAGGGTGCAATATATTGTGCATGGATCTTTTGGGGTTTTTTTTGCCCTATGATGAGACAAATGCTAGAAAAGACTTATTAAAATTAAATTAATTATCTTGTGATTATTTTAAGTCCTGGTATTTTATGGAGTTTAAACAGCTCGGTATTTCTGGTGGCTTCTGCAATCTGATCTGGGTCATTTGCCTTCTGAAATCTCTTCTTACTTGAAGTTGAGTGGTGTAATGAAACTAAGGGTTTCTTTCCTGTTGCTGCTTTCCTTTTCTCTCTCTCTGCTGCTGCTGCTACAGACATGAAATGCTTTTGAATATGTTTAACTGCCTCCTGCCAGTATATTGGGGTCTGTAGGGATTCTCCTGGGTAGATTGAAAGTGAGAAAGGACAGAAAATAGCAAGTAGGATGGGTAGAGTTGAGCAGTGAGCTGGAAAATATTTTAATGGGTATGGGATTTGATACTTGAAGGAAGTAAAACTTTAATGTTGTAGATATAATTTTCCTCAGGCTGGGTATGAGGATTAAGTACCCTTAGGCAGAAAAAGTTTCCAAACTTCATCCCATATTGGGGGGGGGAAAGCCATCACCCGAATATAAGTAATGATCAACTGAAATGCCTCCTTGTCCTGGTTTGGGACAAATTTGGAAAGAACTTCCAAAAGAATGATTCCCTAAAGGCAAAATTCAGTGGCCCTTTCCCCCACTTGTTCAGGAGAAAAGTTGAAAAATTGTTTATTTAACAAGCAAAGTATTCACAAGCATAAAAAGTGAATAATATTAAACAATAAAACCTTTTGCTATTCTGCAGAGGCAAATTCAGAAAGTCCTTCTGTAGTTCAGAGAGTCTTCTCTGTAGGTATTGGTTCACTGAGTATCTCTCAGTCCCTCTGGTGCTGGAATGCAGTGTCTGGGGCCCTGGACCCTGGTGTGAGCTCCCAGTGTGTTTTCTGGGTTTTTGGTCCAGGGCAGGTTTGAACAGTTTCTCCTGTTTGAACAGCAGGAGAAAAAAAAGCCAGAGCCCAGGGAACTTTTCTGCTGCAGCTAGCTAAAAAAAAACTAACTAAAAATCAAAGGAGAGCTCTCTCCTGCTGTCTGTCCATGCTGCAGACAACACAGTCTGTGAGGAGGAAGGCTGAAGAAGTTATCTCTGTGTTTTTGAAAACACCATGAAAAAATTCCACCTCTTCTCCTACTCCCCCACTTCACTCTCGGATCTAGTTGTAAAGGCACACAACTTAGTTCTGAACTAAACAGATGAATGGGGATACAATTCAGCATCAAAAAGTCACCCAGGACCCTCCTTT
Source organism: Zonotrichia leucophrys gambelii (assembly GCF_028769735.1). NCBI lineage: Eukaryota > Metazoa > Chordata > Aves > Passeriformes > Passerellidae > Zonotrichia > Zonotrichia leucophrys. The sequence continues at coordinate 41,959,091 of NC_088172.1, forward strand.
TCCTGTACAACCAACCAGACATGCACAGGTAACTTCCAGTCAGATTTTGATTCCTGACCTCTGTGGTCAGGTGCCTGATGTGCTGAGTGGGATCCTGTAGAGAAAGGACTTTCAGCATTGGCAGAGGTGCTGTCCAGCTTGTGCCAGGGCAGACAGCACCTGTGGGTAGCCCTGGAGACCTTGTTCCATTGCTGCCCCCTCACATTCTTCTGCCAAAGCTGCTTTTTCTTGTGCTCACTGGCAATTTTTGACAGTGTACTTAAGGGGTTTATTTTTGGGTCCATTCTGGTGGGGGAATCATGTCTTCAATAACATCCAGTAGATTCCAGAACATTTGGATTGTTTAAGCTAGAAGCACAGGGGCAAGGTGGTGTGATGGTTATCATTCATGTGTGAAGGCACCTCTTACTGGCACTGAAAAGGAAAATTCCAAGTTTTCTGTCATTTAAGCATAATGGTGACAGCAGAACAGCTGTGCAGCAGCAGAAATGCACTCCAGGACTGAGGCAGAGTGGTGAAGGTAAGATGCAGTGCTATGATGGTGATTGAAGGGTTGCCAGAAATGAAATAGTTACATTGGATTTGTGTTAACCACAGAGTTGGTCCTGCTCTAGAGAGGTTACTTGAGTTTAAGACACCAAGTAATTCCCTAGTAATTCACTTGAAAAATTCTGTCTGTGACTGTGTGTTAGCACGTAATATCTTTTAGTTACTTAAAATCAGCTTCCCATTATAAATAAATAAATTCTAGGTAATTCTAACTTGTAGAAGAATTTCTGTTAAATTTGATGTCTGAAATTGTCCATAAGTATTGATTTGGTATGCATTACTGTGTTAATGGAACTTATTATTACTCAGGCAGATTAATTTATTAGATTTATCCCTACATTACAACCTATAGATGTATTGAGACATGAGCCCACAGAATCAATACCAATTTCTTTCCTCATTTATGAATGTTCTTACTAACATCCAAAACAGTGTTACACTCAAGAGTATTTAGCTGCCATTTATTGTGAAGCATTACACTCCAACAATTTTAAATTTGTCTTTTTTCTTCGCCTTTAATGATTATTTTTTCCATTTATCTGGGCACTCGTTTGAACAAAATGCCAGGCATCAAGCTTCAAATGAGTCATGATCATACTGCTAGACTCAATGATTGGAGTAACTTAGGTGTGCAAAATCAGGGCTCTGAGACCAGACCTAATCTTTGAGATGCATTTTGGCTGCTGTTCCATGTGGCAGGCCCAAAGAGGGAGAGGGAACAAAGGTACAAATGTAACTTCTCCTAAGCTGCCTGCCAAATGTGCTGTATTTGCATGTTTTCCTTTGAGCAGCGGCCATGCGTGCATTTATCTCTCAGAAGCAGCAGTGTTTGGCTGAGGAGCAGTTGCAGAGACCAGCTGAAATGGGCAACTGATGTGGAGCTCATTCACTTGCTCCCAGAGCCTGAGCTGTGGGAAGTAAAAGAAGTGGGGTCCAGAAGAAATATGGGGTAAGAAAGCTGTTTGATTACTTCTGCCCCTGCCATCAGTTCAAGACTGGTAGACAGCACTGATGGCAGGGAGAGGCAAGTCTTCAGACAGTCCTAACATGGCATTTCTATTCCCATCACAGCTCCAGTGGTGTTTGGGGATAATGTCCTTCCTTCCTCTGGATGGACCAGAAGTGTTCTGTAACTCTCAGGAAGAGAATTGCAGAGACTGTTTGGTCTCAGCCCATCCTTTAAATGCAATTCTAAGCAGCTCACCAGATATTTATGCAGAGAAATCTCCAGCAGCTGCCTACACACAGAGATAATGTTTCATCCAGCAATCTGTGAGGTGAAACTCTGTAAAACTCACTCTTCTCCAGACAGTCTGCCTTTCTTATTTTCCAGTTAAAGTTGCTGGATTCACTGGGTATGCTGCTTATCTGACCAGTTTTTGGCTTGTATTTAACTGTTGCTGCTGTAGCTGCTGCTGCTTGTGCACCACTGCAGTTACTGGGCATTAAAATATCAAGTCTGATAAACGAAACACAGCATGTACAAAAGGATCAGCCGGGTGATAAAGGAGGAAAAAATCACCCCCAAAAATATCACATAAGTAGGCATCAGAGTCAAAAAAGCAGTGAGTTACCCCATGAATACTGTCTGCCTGACCCAGCTGTGGGGTTTGGGACCAAAGCCAGAGCAGGATGATGTGTGTCATCCTGACTGTGCAAGACTAAAAGTTACAGGACAGCTGGTGGACAAAATGCAGCTTTACCAACGTGTGCAGGACAGGGAGGGGTCGGCTTTGTTTTCAGGAGAAGCTGTATTGCAGCAGCAGATGAGGGGAAATACTGTGTTGTAAAGGTCTTGGAGAGAAGTTACATACAGTAGCTTCTGATTTACAGTCCAGAATAGGACACCAATTGGTTTTTTTGGCCCTGGGTGAATCTCTCAACCTTGCTGGGTCTGGTTCAGCACCTGTAAAATGGGGACAATTAAACTTAACTACCCGGAAGAGTTGTTGATTAGTTAATGCTTGTGAAATGCTACACAGTGCTATAAAACAGAGCATCGTACTCAGAAACATCTGGTTTGCAGTTACTGTGGTGCTTCTCTGAAACTTTATGGGCAAACTTTGCCAAGAAACAAAATGATTAATGTGTGCAATACATGTAGGCATTGGGAGATGAGGAACAAACGCTTTTCCAAAGCATATAACTTTCCTCAGGTACATTCTCTCAAAATACAAGAGGTTTCCCAAGAGCACCTAAAGTGGCCTGGGACTGAAAGCAGTGTCAGGTGAATTTGGGGCTGCAGAATGAGGCTCTGGCAGGTGGCAGAAGAGCTCCTTGCTCCACTCCTATCTTCTTGTTCTTATTCTTGACCCTGCCCAGCTTCTTCCCCCATTTGTTTTTCTGATGGAACTGTTTGCATGGTACCATTGAAAAACAGGTTGGTGGTTTGATTCAGATGGGAAAAAAATGGGGAAGAGTTTCTGCCATTGTTGGTTTGTGTCTCCAGATGAATCTTATCTTCAGTGTAGTTTTTTATCATGTGGCTACACACACACAGGCTCTGAGGCTGGTAATTAGTGGAGTGTGGGGCAGTTGGAATTCTCCTGGCACTGGAGGTGGTCCCACAAGCTGTGTTACCCAGACACAAAAGGTGTTGCCACCACAGAGCTTAGAAAGTTAGTGAGCTAATCCTTTATCCTGCCTCCCAGGATAAGTTACACTGATTTCATTGGAGATGTGTATGGCAGCAGAGAGCAACCATTTGGTGAGGAGCTGATCCTGGCTGAAGCTCATCATGTTGTGTGTGAAACTCTGCTGACAAAAGGGACAGAGCTAAGAATGTGCTAGAGACTGGCTTGTAATAATTTCTGAGATTTACATCTTGACTATTATTTGAGATACTTACAATGTGAATATATGCACTGTACTGCACTATAATGCACATGCATACATATTGATTTGGTTTAATATAAGACTGTTAAGAAAAATAGAAGCAGTGGTGGAGGGAAGAAACCATTTCCAAATCCATCGCTCCTTCACTGGTATGTAGAAATTATTAAGAGAAGGTCACAAGTTACCTCATGTGAAGATTCAACTTCTCAGTCCTTTTACAGACCTAGGTAAGATGAACATGAGCTAAGGCTGAGGAATGAGTTTGCTCATAACAGAATATCATGAACTGCCAAAGGAGGTTGCACTTCTGTCTCTTCCCTGCTCCTGGCCAAATTACTCCTTCTGCTTTTGCTAAGCCACATCTGGTTTCTGTCACAGGCAGATCACTAAAATCACAGATCATTAAACCAGCTGAAAGAAGTTTCTATTGTAGATGGGTTTTTGGCTAACTTTTGATCAAACTAGTGCCTGGACTGATGATGAAAGGAAGGAGGCTGTGAGCAGGGAGCAGAGAGGAGCAAGGGCAGAGGAGGTGAGGAAAACAGGGATGGGAAGTAAAAGAAACTGGAAAGAAGGAAGGGAAAGTATATCTTTCTATGACCTCAAGCTTTTTATTTGGCTCATCTGTATTGTAATACCATACCTGAGCTAACTACTTAATGCCAAAGTCCTCAGCTTCCTCCTGCCTTCTTGCTACAAACCTTAGTGTGATGTTCCTGATGAAATGAACACATATGAGACCTGTTGGCTATTGGCAGCTGGTAAACAATCAGCTGTAGCCAATTCTTCCCTCAGGTAGGGGGAAGAGGTGTGAGTATACGCAGAGAGGAAAAAGAAGGTTGCCAGAGACCAGGTAGTGTGATTTTGAATAGGGTAGTGGAAAAATGTGTGCTGTTAGATGTGTAAGTACTTGCTGGTGGAGGTGTGATGCAGCCCAAGTCTTTTTTGTTAAATTTATTTGTTTTTAGGCAAGGCTGAGTTCAGTGAGGATAGGCATTTGTGAAAAACCTTAGTGTAAGTGTGCTCTGTGTTTCCCTGTTGATAGAAAATGGAAGGGGAGCCTTATCCACGAAATAGGTTCTTTTTCACAGTAAATAAAAGAGCAGGCACATGTTCAGCAGGTCATCATTATATCTGGTATGCAGCAGTGCTCCTGTGTGCTTTGTGACTCACTTCTGCCTCCCTGCCAAGGTGTGCAGTGACTTCTTTGCTGTGGCTGACTAGAAAAATAGCCCAATCAGTGGTGGCCGAAATTGGTGGCCACTGAACTGGATTGTCTCCCTTTCCATGATGGCATGTGATGTATGATAGCATTCTGCTATAGTCCAGTGTGAATTGCTGGTTTTATTTGGCTGATGTGATCTTGGAGGCTTAGTGCCATTCCCTGACCTCTTTCTTCCTGGAGCCAGCAGCCATGTACAAGCTTTCCCAAAACTGCCTCTGATCTGCAATCCTGTAACTTCAGTTACCAAAATAATTCTTTAAGAGCAAAATATCCACCAACTTGGCCACCTGGCGAATGGTCACAGTATTGTACTGCCATAAATAGTTTTCTGGAAACATTTCTGTTAGTCCTGCTTCCCAAATTGATCCAGTGGCCTCCTAGCGGTTGTATTTTCACTTGCAGTACTGTTGTACAGAGTTCCAAAGTATCAGTTCATGACAACTTCTTTCCTGCAGCAAGCAAAGCTTTTTTGTGTTTAGAGCACCAAAGCGTAGGTAAGGAGGAGAAGTGAGTGATCATCTTCAGACGGGGAAGGTGTAGGAGTACAGGCTCCGTTGATTTTTAAAGAAAACAAAATAACACGTCACCCTTCTCACCCTTCTCACCCCTAGGGAAAAAAACCAAAACAAACCGCCAAAAAGTAAAACCATGCAAGAAATACCACCAAACCCAGCAACGTTGCTACATGGCATTCATTATACAGCCATTTGTGTTTTGGTACCAAAATGGGTGTGCAGGAAGCTGGGGAAGAAGCTTTCAGGTAAATTCTGCCAGTGTTTGAATCCCATTTGGTGGGAGTAGAGAAATGCAACACAACAAAGACTTACTTTGTCTGGCTGTGTTCAGGCATGCTTCTGTGGCATAAAAATAAATTATCATGTAGGGAAGGATCTCCTTGTTGTTTTGGTGTTTCCTGATGACCATGGCTCTGATCTTCTGTAGGCAGAGATAGACAATGAGCTAGCTTGCAGGTGTGCTGTGGTATAACCACATTGGCTGTTTTTATAAACTCAGTGATGGTGTTGTCATGAAAGAGGAGGGTAAGAAGATGAAATACTTGTGGTGTGAGTAAAGAAAATATATCACCAATGCAGGAAAGAGTGGTATGTCAGTTCTTAAGATGAATTCCTAGCTGGACCCCAAAATACACGATAATCCCCAGTTTTGTTTCCTTTGCCTGCCCAACTCTCTCCTTTCCTCCTCCTCCCCTGACATGCAGCCTCCCTCCACAGCCACAGCAGCACCACGGTTTCAATATTTCCTGAAAAGGAAGGAGGAGTGAGGGAGAGTCCCCCATGCCTGGTTAAGAGGGTCTATTATAGAGGATTAACTGTGCCCAAACAATGCAGCCCCTCGAGGAGCCCGGTGCCCTTTTGAGATGCGTGTGTGGGTAAGAGGGCACACTGCCGGCCCTGTATCCCAGCCCAAGTGCGTGTGCTTCCATGCCCTGGTTGCTATGACAATTAATCGCGTCTTTTAAGGGCTGGTGCTGACTACAGATCCCTGTAAATTGCCTGAAAGACTAGTTAAAGCTCCTCAGGCACCTTTATTTGCTTTTACCCTCAAAAATGGGATGGAGAGGTTTTCTGCTTCCTACTTGTAAAAAAAGCAAGAATAACTTGGTATATGCTTTTAGACTGGCTTTCACTTTCCTGAGCATGATGAAACATGAATTTTTTCTGAAGAACAACTGTAAAATAGACCGGGATGTGGTGCCTTCCAGCTCTGTGCATGTAGTCTTCATGTGACCAGCAGATTGTGCGTGCCTGGGAAATGTAAGTAGTATAGTCTTCAGGAGGCGTGCATGGACTTTTTTGTGTTTGTTTGTTTTTACTGGAAGGTTTGCACTAGGCAATTAATGTATACGTCTTTGGCTTTTCTTTGTACCTTAAAAAAGAGCAGCAGGGAATTACTGTGGTGTCTCAACCTACAGCAAGACTGTGCTCTGTATTTGCCTGTTTGCCAAGGTAAGGGGAGAGAAATAGATGTTTCCCGTGTCATTAGTCCTGAAACCTGAACAGCAGTGAATGCAAATATTCTTAAAAGTCTTCCTGTAGGTTAAAGCCCTTTTCATTGCAAAGGCAGTCCTAACTCCCTCAGTACATTATTAGAATGGTTGGAAAAAATGTCCAGAAGTTTGAGAAGTTTTTTTTTTATTCCTTGAAGGCACTAAAGTCTCTGTTACCTTTAATATTGCTTCTCAGGGAAGAAAAAAATACCAAAACCAAACCCCATGAAGGGAAACAGGTTTAAAGGGATAAGTTATCAAATGCACAATATTCTCTCTCAACCTTAAACAAAAGGAGGGGTGCAATTCAGCACGGTGTCAGTTTTTTAAATGAATGTCACCTTGACACAAACGCATTCATATACACAATATATATGTCTGAGGAAACTTACAATTGCTTTTACTGGAGACAGTGGGCAAGATGTTGGTGTTGTTTGATATGTCATATCAAAGACAAATGTGCTAAAACACATTAGGTAACTTTGATTATCAGAAATATTAATAGCTGTTCAGTGCATGCTATGTATCCTAGTTTTGGGTGACTAATTTTGTCCCACTGGTCACAGAGAAATGAATGTGCCCCCTGCCATCATAGGTGTGTAATATTGACTTGCTTTTCATTTGTAATTTCAGTACTTGAGGTGCAATCAGGTACTATTGTTGATAATTAAGCTGTGGCTGAAGAAATAGTTGTGTTCTATCTTGTTTATGGCAAATATGTGTAATCTTTCAGAACTGGTCCAGCCAGAGCAGCTACAGGAGAAGCAGTCAAAATGGACCCAACACCCAGTGTATGGCTCTGCAGCCATTACTTCTTTCTCTTATCAAGGAGTTTTAAACTGGAAGTGTGCAGGATTGCTGCTCAAGGCCTGCAGGCTAAGGTCTTGTTTATTCAGTTTGTATCCTCCAGGATCAGCTTTCCTGTGTGGAAGAACAAGAACCAGTTAAATAGCAGTACACTCCCTTCCTTCCTTTTCATGGTGGAAAACCTTTTCTCAAGACTACATTCTTCCTGGTCAGCAGAGGACTGGGAAAAGCCCCAAGGTGGTGTTTTTGTGGTAGTACCTGTTCAACTTACTAATAGCTCTGGAGGTACTATTCAGAGAATAAAATAACATCCTCTGGCCTTGCCTTGCCATTGGCAGTCAGAGCCCCATCTTGGCATCTGGAACCGACTTGCAGGGGATATGGGACAGAAAAGGTTTCAGTGCTGTCATATGTGTAGTGGCTCTGCATTGTGATGATTTGATCCAGACAAAGACCTGAACTTGTTGTGTGCCCACACCCATACTGCTGCCAGGACTATTAAACTATTATCTTTTTACTCCATTTTCCCCACAAAACTCTGTTTAAGCCAGTATATTTTAATTTTTTTCCAATACAATGTGTTTGTTTGGATTTTTCCCCTTTAATGCAATGTAATAGTACAGTGGGGCTCTTGCTTCAGGCAGCCCTGTGTATGTGAGCAGTGCTTGCCTTGAATACATCACTGTGATTGCACAGGCTCTGCTCTTGTGCAGTGCATCCTGTTCTGCCATCACTGTGTATCCTTATTGTATCCTTCAGAAGTCTTGAAACTTCTTTTCCTCCTCCTGCATCCACTGCAGTGCCAGGACTCCCCTCTGTGGAAATGGTGGGCCAGGTTCTCGGGGCTTTCCTTGGGTGACTTCCCCTGGGTCCCAGTGGGACTGTATGTGGAGGTGGTAGCCTGCTGCCATGGCAGAAAGCTGAGAGTGCTCTCCAGCTGCAGGACCTTGAAACCCAGCAGAACAACAGACAGCAGCTTCTTTAGCTCTGCTGGCAGCGCAAGAAGAAACTTGCTCTTGTTTGATACCCCCTGAGTTGTCACTACTAAACCCCCTGGGTTCTGAACGCTTTAGGGCCACCAGATGTCTGACAGGAGCTACCATGGTGCATGGCAGTAGCTGCTGCTGCCACTTGTGTCACTGCTGCCAGCCATGGCCCTGCTCTGCTCCTGCAGGGTGGCTTTAGCAGCATTGTGCCAGCTCCTTCTGCCCTGGGAAACAATTTTATTTTATCTTTGTCCTTTTAATTCTTTGTCTTTTGTGAAGCACTAGTTAGTTGTCCCTTTTCCCCTTCTGCCTGTGGTACTTCTGTTCCCTTCGCCTGCAGCTTCCCCTTCTTTCTTTTCCCCAGCCTGGCTGCCTCTTTTTCTTGCCCTTCCCTCAGAGGAAGATATTCTTAGGCAAGGGTCAGATGCTCAGGTCTCTTGGGGAAAGTGCTTCAGGGTTCTGAGACAGAAATAGCACAGGGGCTTTTGGTGCCTGCTGGGAGGAGTCACTAGCCTGTGATCTCTCCCTCAACTTCTTTGGGCTCTCATGGAGTTGTTTGGCCCTACTTAAATGCGTAGGCTTGAAGGGGCTCTGAGAAGCAGAAGTGAGCTGGGTCTGTTTTCCCTTGGCTTTAATCTGTTTAGAATGTCCTATAAAAGCAATATGTCGAATTGAAATAAAAGCAAACTTAGATTAAGATTTGATTTTTTGCAATGGAAATTGTCTGATGTGGATTGCAAATGATGTCTGTGTGGCAGCAGCCTCACTCGTCATCACCTGCAGGGCTTTACACTCCTGTTCTGGCTTCATCTGCTCAGGGCTATGCATCTTCCAGCTGCAGAGAAAATCAGGTGAGGCACAGCATCTCCTCTTGTGGAAGAGCAGTTTTAACATAGCAAGGGCATGCATAAAATCAGCTATTTGTAGCTGGAAAGATTAATGCTTTAATGGGATAATTACAATGCAGAAGTATGAACAAAATAAAAAAGCTTTAGTTTTAACCCATGTTCTGACATGCAGTCCCTGCCTTTTGAGCAAGGCATTTTCTAGGTTTGCTGCAGGTTTTCCCCCTGGGAAACAAACACTAGCCCTTCATCAGGAGACTTGGACTATTTAATGAAAAAAAAAAAAAACCAGGAAAGATATTTATAGATGCTTCTAATTTGTATTGTAAATACTGGCTGGCAAGGAGAGCAAGAGGCTAGAAAGGCCATGGCACAGATATGGAAGAGTCTCTTCTGTCTCTCACTACAAGCTCAGAAAAACATGAAAGGGCAATGTAATTGGGATGCTGTTGAATTATGTATAATACTGGCATCAAGTTCTCTATCAGTTTAATTTTGGTAATGCTTTCTTTCTTGCCAACATAATAGTCTCTGCAAATAAGCTGCCTTCTTGTTTGCTGGCATGGTCTGATTATATACAATTATCCCTTGACTGCTATGACTTTTTAAATTAGTAGTGGGCTCAGCTGGGTAGGTATTCTAGAATTTATTCTGAAATATTCATTGCTTTAACTGGCCACATAAATGCACATGGTTCCACCCCAAAACTGGGAAAAGCCATTCTGCTGACAGCTTCACTGCCTTGCTGCAGTTTCCTTACCACTGGAATTGCTTGCCACAATGACCTCCATGGTTTTAAGTAGAAGGTACCCTCTCAACAGCAGTCAAATTGAGAGTCTTCTATGAACATTCTAGTATTCTAGAGCTTTTACATTTTAAAGTTGACCCGGTAACAGTGAAACAAACCTGGACGGAAGGTTTTTGTCCAGCCTCAGACCCAGATGTATCTGCAAGAGCATTTTTTTACCTACTTTGCAACACATCCACATCCTCCTTAACTTGTGGAAGCCTCTGTTCCATGCCTCAGCTCCACATCTCTGAGGCATTGTTATCTTTACCTCAGAGATGGAACACAATTTTCTCCCTTGTCAGAGGGAAATAACCATCTACAAATGCAGTGGTCTGGCCGTGATATGACAGACTAATATGTGTATTCATAAGCCCAGATAAACTAGATTGGGATTCAGATTTCAGGTTACAGAAATTTTCTGCAGACTGTTGTTTGAACAAAAAGACAGGAGTTGGCAAGTTCATGTTAACTGCAGTTAATCAACATGAAATTTTAGTTTTAAATGTTTGAAAAGGTTGTCTTCAGCATATAGAAAATAAAGATCATGTGGAGCATGTTAGAAAAAACACATGTTTGTAGTGAAACTTCCAGTGTTTGGCCCTACAGAGCTTAGAAAAAAATCAACACTTCCATCTTATGTGGTGTCTGCAGAAAGTAAAAAATCAGAATACAATTCCCAAGTGTCTTGGTTTCTGTGTGAGGGTGGTGTGACATACTGACAAAAAACAGCTTCACCACAAAATTTGCTCGTTCACCATGTGCTATAGTAATAAGTTTAACACAAGATTTATTAACTTCCTAAATAAAATATTACTTCTCTTTATTTTGAGTTGAATTTTGGTGACTGATCTAGAATAAAAATTAGCCCCAAAATGCATTGAAAGAGATTTGTACCCTCCAGTATGTCAAAGATTGATTTAGCCCCCCAAAGCTCCTTAGTTTTTAATTAACTTTTCTCCTTGCTCCCTTCACTAGAAGTTTTTGTGATATCATCTTTTTCTGTGAAGCTCCAGCTCTGTGTGCCCTTAGAAAAAAAAGGTTATATTTATTTTTTGAAGGATGCGAAAGAACATGTACTAACCATCCTTATGTGCTACTTATTTTTATTTTTAAGGGACAAAATCTGAAAGTCTTACTTCTTTCTGTGCTGTAGCAGAAGGCTTTGGAGCATCTCAAAAAAGACATAATTAGAACTAGCAGGATAGATACAAAAGCTAGGTAGTAGAAAGCAGGATTTGATGGAGGTGTCTATTTGTATGTGGACTAATCTTTCAGAAGAAGAGGTATCATCCACACTAAATCACAGAAAGCCCTCCCAAACCCATTTGGAGGAAATAATTCTCTACTTATGGGAGGAAGAGAGGGGTACAGATGATATAACACATCCCTTGTAGCTCTGATATCGATAGCTCTTTGTCAAAACTGACATTTTAGGGTTATTAAAGAGAGGGATGGAGGATCTGTATGAGAAGCATCAGGTCTAAATGTGGCTGTGGCGTGCCATTCTCTGTTTCCCTTGGCACAGGAGTGTAGTTTGTCAGCCTGTGCACGGGCAGGCACCAGACCCTGAGCTGTGGGCTCTGGTTGTCCGCTGTCCCTGCCCTTCCCCTGGAGCAGGGATGGGGACCGGGGTGTCATCCCAGCCCGGGCTGGCCTCCCCTGCAGGGCTTTGCCAGGGAGCAGAGTGGGGCTGCCCTGGGCGGTGCTGCCGGCTGGGAGAGAGCACATGGCCACGTCTGTCCCAAATTCTTCATACATGGGAGCAAGGTATGTAACTATCTATCTCACCACCTAACCATTAGTCCACAAAGTGGGAACTTCCGACAGTTGCTGCTTCGAAGGTCAGTATCAGTCAGTTTAAGCCTTATTCTCTTCAGTGACATCCTTTTGGTTTGTGTGTTAACTCCTTTTGTGGCATACAAAGAGATACTTAAAATATTACAGATTGAGAAGTATTGAGACACAGGTACATGCTGAGTACTGAACACATGCATCTTAGAATATTTTAATATTTTTAAACATAAAAAATGTTCATTTTTAACGGTTTTTGTGAAAAACGTTTTGTTTTTAAAATTTTAAAAGTTTAATAGTAATAAAATGGTTATAAAAGTAGTAATACAATTAGAGTAATGATAATTTGGACAATTGTGGTAGTGTTTTCAGGGGTCCCAGGATGAGGGAAGAGATGAGAATGTTGACTCCATGTTTCAGAAAGCTTGATTTATTATTTTATGATATGTATTATATTAAAACTAATATGTATTATATTATACTAAAATACTAGAAGAAAGCTAGCCTTCTGAGGAAATCCTAAGAATAGAAAAGGAATGAAAAAATGAATAACAAAGGCTTGTGTCTCAGACAGAGTCTGAGCCAGCTGACTGTGATTGGCCATTAATTAGAAACAACCACATGAGACCAATCACAGATCCACCTGTTGCGTTCCACAGCAGCAGATAATCATTGTTTACATTTTGTTCCTGAGGCCTCTCAGCTTCTCAGGAGAAAAAATCCTAAGGAAAGGATTTTTCATAAAACATGTCTGTGACAGACAACTTGAATTAGGACAATATGAGACAATAGAAACAGAGTTGCAGACGTCTGGGTACCTTTTTCTGGGCAGCAGAAGCCTGAGAAAGGGCACATGTTAACGGAGGATTAACACTTAATAACATGTTGCATATTCATACATCTTATACATGATGCATAAATTCCATTCAAATACAGGATTCTGTCTGGTCATTGGCAACTTCTTCCTCTTAATCCTAAAGGCATCGTCAAGGCTGAGCAAGGCAGGAAGAAGTTAAGTTTCTTCTGAAAAGAGAGCAATAAATTCTTTTTCTCTGAAAGATTTAGGTGTCCTGTGGCTGCTATTTCACTGCAAGTCCTTTCTCTTAAAAAAAGTATCTTACCTAGCATAGTTTCTATTTTAGCATTTTGTTACAACCTAAAACTGTATTTAACACGCTACTGAAGAAAATTAATACAGCATAACTTTCTAACACAACACACATAAGATTCATTTTAATCTTTGTGAGAAGCCAGCCATACAGTGCGCATTTTTCACAGTTTATTTCAAAGGAGGGCGGTGCTGCAGTGCCCCCCTTTGGAGTGCCCGGGTGCCCTCCTTGGTGGCACCTGGGTGGTGTTCCAAGCCTCAGTGAGCGCCTGGCAACGCGGGGAGCGGCGCCTGGAATGCGCTGGGTTCATTGAGAAATCCCCGCCCGAAAGAGCCGTGAGGGCGCTGCCTTTGTGCGAGTGCATCCAGGCCTCCACTGCCAAACTCCGCTGCCCCGGCCCTCTGCCGCCCAGTTGGAGCCGCTGGGAAGTCGCCTCTTCGGATCGCTTTGGGGTTTTGTGAAAAATGCGTGGTTTGTGATTGGCTTTGCGTAAATATTAAAATGAATGCTATGTGTGTTGTGTTAGAAAGTTATGCTGTATTAATTTTCTTGGGTAGTGTGTTAAATATAGTTTTAGGTTGTAACAAAATGTTAAAATAGAAACTAAGCTAGGTGAGATCCTTTTTTTTTTAAAGAAGACCCGCAGCGAGATAAGCAGGCACAGGACACCTAAATCTTTCACAGAAAAAGAATTGATTGCTCTCTTATGCGAAGAAACAAACTTCTTCCTGCCTTGCTCAGACCTAAAGAGGCCATTAGGATTCAGAGGAAGAAGTCGAGGGTGACCAGACAGAATCCTGTGTTTGAATGGAATTTATGCATCATTTATGAGGTGTATGAATATGCAACAGGATATTTTTTAAGAGTTAATCCTCTGTTAATGTGGGTCCTTTTTTGGGCTTATGCTGCCCAGAAAAAGGTACCCAGACCGTCCCTAACTCTTTGTTTCTATTATCTCATATTGTCCTAACCCATATTGTCCAAATTATTATTACTCGAATTATATTCCTATTTTTATAGCCATTTTATTACCATTAAACTTTCAAAATTTAAAAAAACCAAGTGATTGGCATTTTTCACACATTTTAAAACACTTGTGTTAAAGCAATGTATCCTCACAAAACACTGCATGAAGAGTTTTCCATAGAATTACAAGCATTGGGAAGCAGAAACATAGCAGAGACCTGCTGCATGAGGAAGTGAAACAGCATTTTGTGGCTGCTTTGAAAGATTAAAAAAGACCCCAGCAACCTACTGGACAAAAAGTAGTGTGTTGTTTGGGGTTTTTTTTACCCCCAAACAAATGTGAAACAATGGTAATGTCCTTGTAGCCAAACAACAAATGAACTGAGTATGAGGTATGTGTTTCTTTACTGCCAGCCTGAGAGCAAATATTGCATCTAGAACAAAGGGGTGAAATTTGACTGAATTAGTAGAGAAGCACCGTCTTGAGGTCTCCCTTTCCCCACTCTAATTATTATTTCTTATGGAAGCCCCAGTTGTGCTCCAAGGCTGTGAATGAGTGGAATTTTTCTTCCAAAACAGATAATCCACCTACTTGGCTATGAATGGAGAATTGCATGTCTTTCAAATTACCACACCAACTCTCAACACTTGACTATTTTCTGAGATTTGCAAGTGGAACTCTTAAATTAGTTTGAGATTTAAATGGAATTTTAAATTTTATTCCTTTGAGCCTTTTCTGGCTGCTTCTTTTTCATGTGCTAAGCAGAAAATAACGCAGAGCTTGTATTTTTTTTTCCTTCCCTTTTTGTTCTTTTTTTTTTCCCCCCCACTGTTGTAGGGCCTGAATCCATGATGCTTGGACCTTCAGCCTCATGGTGCTGATGGATAGAGGAGAAGCTTGAGAAGTTTTCTTTGTAGATATAGAACTGTTGTGTAGAGTATATGTCTTCATGCTGGAAGAGAAGAGGAAAACTTTAGTTTCCCAAAGGTTAGCCAAAGCAAAAAAAGGTGGAGAAGAAATAAATGTAAGGAAAATCCTTTTTGTTGTTTTTTTTTTTGGGTTTTTTTTTTCCCGCTATCTCAATATGCCAGCTGTGGTGCAGCCATCAGTTTTACCATCTTTTCTTCTTGATGCAAATGTTGTGTTTTTCACCTAAGTAAGCTCAGCTACCTGAAGGAGACTTGTCACAATCAGGAACATGAGTTATTCCTGTAAGCAGGAAAGTGCTGACAGCTGAATAATTTTCATTGACAAATTGCCAGTGTGATTTTTTTTTTTTGTTTTAAATTTACGTACTCTGAGCTCTGACTTCAGGTGCATTTTTAATAAACACACATGTGCCTTCCCCTCTTCTTTGTGGAAGAGTGAGAAGTGACCTGAGAAGTATTTTTTTTTTTTTAAGACTTAAGTTAGATGGGATGCATTCCACTCCCAAATTAATAGGTCACTCTTGTTTTTTGGGACAAATCAAAAATCTTTGATAAATTCTACTTGATGAGAGTCAGTCTACTTCCTCCCCAACATGTACCCAAGGTAAACTTGTGTTATGCAGGAGAGCCCTGAAGTTAAATGGAAGTGCCTCCAGATACACCCACTCACCTACCCCCCTACCTGGAAGCAACTGAGTGGTGCCTAGAACAAGGTTTTGTTGTAATAGCTACAATATGGTTCCTTCTCTGCTATTTGAATTGGGAAAGAGCACCTTGTTGGCTTTAGCAGGAGTATGAAAGGGTGAAATGATGATGGCAAGAGCATATGAAATAAAAAGAAGATTGGTGGTTTTGTAAAACCTTTTAATTGATTTTAATGTGTTGCTTTTAATGGCAGTATTTAAAAGCCTTTTAGTAAATAATTTCCTCAGTACAGGCATTTATTTGGAGAAGAGACATCTCCATGAGAGATTTTTAAACGACAGTGCTTCATGCCATAGGTAAATCAACTAAATGGTGTTTTAAATACCCATTGATTTCCTTCTTTCAGCCCTTGTACTTCTGCTATATTTCATGCTGCCTTGCTGTGTGATAATATTGGGCTGTTGTACAGCTAATACAATCTTACTGCTCTGAACAGCAAAAATAAACCCATGTTTTGCCTCATACTTGGAGGCAGATGAGGATCTTTCCTGTGCTGGTGAGTGAGTTATTTGGGGAAAGCTGGCAGACCTAATTCATGTTGCTAATAGGTAATGTGCTCCTTCAGATTTAATTTCTATCTATTTTAGGTAAGCTTAGGGGTGTGTCTGCTATGGAGCAGCAGCAGTGCGTGACTTAAGTCACTGAATAATTCTCATAGTTTTAATGGGAGTCTCCCATCAGCAGAGCCCTTTTTGGAGCTTTCAGTGAGACCTTAATACTGAGTTGGTGGGGAGGCTGAGTGACGCCATCCACTTTTTTTTTGGTGAAAACTTGCTCTAATTTGGCCAAGATTCACATGTCTAAAAAACCACAAATGACAATGAGATGTGCTATAATACAGCTTTGTGTTTGACACCATGCCAGACTTCAGTGTCCGTCTAGTAACACACAGATCTATCTTCTACTTGGAAGTGTGGTACCATAAATAACATCACGAGAGTGCAAAAAGGAAAATAGATTCAGATTTCCCATAGGCATATAAGAGGGGGTGGTTTTTAACAACACATATGATAAAATTTTCCATAATGTGAAAGTACCATCTTCTGGCCTGCTAATGTAAACTCTAGTATCTTGCAAAGTGGCATAAAGAAGATGGGTGCTGTGCAAAACGGGTAGATAAAATTAATTCAGCTACTAGAAAAATAAGGCACATATCTCTCCCTCAATGACTTTGCAGTAATTACCCTCAGCTACTGCCTGCTAAATCTTGGTTAGATCTTAATTGACATACTCAATTATAAAACTATAAATTTGGGAGAGGAAAGATCTCCCTTGTCTTTAGCTGCAATAATGTAGCTACTTCTAATAACGGTTTGTTATCTCGCCAAATACGTTTAGCAAAAGATTTTTCTAATAGTTTAATGTCCCTACAAGGAAAAAAAAGAATATCCACAATCTCTGAAGAATATAAAACATCCAATCGATAAGTTAATCAAATTAACCCTGTCAGTCGTAGAGAGGGATTGGGTCTCCCACTCTCTGACACTGTAGTAGCTGCAAATGCTGATAGCTAAAAAAACCAACAACAATGCAAAAACTGAGCTGTGGGTTGGTAATGATGCTCCTTTTAGATCTTGAGGAATTCTGTATTCTCTGGAATTATTATGTCCCATTAAAAGTTTTCCTGGTTTACAAATGGGATTTTATTTAATCATTGTCTTAAAATAAAACCTAACACCAACCAGCCACAGAAATGAAAATGCTAAAAAAACCCCAAACATTAAATTCAATGAGGAATTTTAAAGCCTTGTTAAAAAATTTCACTGTGGTCCTGTAAAATGTAGTTGTTGCCCTCCAGAATATTTAGAGCAGCAGTTTCTATCTTTAACAAAATTGAGTTTTGTTTAGTCTCCAGAGGGGCGTGCTGCTACCAACAGCTTTGAAACCTTTCCGTGGAACTTCTCTAATGTGGGGTGCTTGTTGCATGTTTTGAGAAGAGAGGGATAACAGATCAGGCTATTTTCTACATTTTCGAAATGTTCAAACTAAAAAGTTGTGATTTCCCCCCCACACTCCTCCCCCAAGGAGGGGAACTGTAACTCAGCCCACTTGTTGGCTCTTCTCCACTGAATACAGATCATATGGTGTAATTCTTTCTGAAAGGGAAGTTGTCGTTTATTATAAACACATTTCTCTGAAGGGAGTAACTAGTGAACTGTAGACACCTGGATGTACTGAGTGCGTGACTAAACACGTCTCTGTGTGCCTGCATACAAATTTTGGGTACTGTAAAGATCACACAGCAAGCCTAAATAATCCACTGTGTCATTTGGGGATCAGCATTCCCCAGAGGGGGTGTTACAAGATGAAACTGGCTGCTGCTTCCATCTGCACTCCGTGTGCATGTGTTTTAGAGTGCCTTCTCCAAGCTGATCTCTCCAAGTGGCAGCCAGATGTGGCTTTGAACTACTCCCCTGCTCTTTCTGTCCTTGGTTTTGACTCTTGTGAAGCAACCCACGGTTCAAAGTTTGGAAGTCCCGCGCTGCCAGGCTTCAGTGCTGGTGTCTGAGGTCCAATTCCTGCCAACAAAATCCCACCTCCAGCGCTGTTCAGGAGAGCTGCGTGTGCTGGTACCTGCTGTGGCAGCCTGGGGTTCATGCTGGGATGTGAGCAGGCCTGGCACTGATAGAGCAAACCAGTGGTGGGCACCTGGGAAAGTGCTGTGGGCAGCATCCCTAGCAAAAGCAGTGAAATAACTGAGTGACCTGAGCCTTTGATGTTAGACACAGATGGGCTATGGGCTAAATTGGATTCTGAATCTGATTTGTGCTTTCAATTTAAAATAATGTTGCTACAGCTGCTTTTTTCTTCTTCTTTTTCTTTTTTTTTCTTTTTTCCTTTTTAAATCTCGAAGGGCTGTACAGGAGAACAGAGATTCTTTTTACTGAAGTTGGCATCACCCTTTTCCCGCTGCTTTTCTACGTGATTTTATACAACAACCACAGCTGACTTTCACGTGAACTGGACAGAAGCAGGAAGAAATTCTGTCTCTGGCATTATTAGCTGACTTCTTGGCATGGGAAAATAAGAGAGTGTGCAGACCGCTAACACAGGCAGCATTTCTTGAGATGAGTTTGAACAGGGGCAGCATCTGATGAAGTGGAAAAATGAGCTTTTCTGTTCCAAAGGTTTCATACTTTCTAGGGCAAGGCAGGAAGTGTTCTTTTCCAGAGAGAAAGGAAATGGGAGGGAGGCTGGAGAAGTGATATGCATGCTGACAGAGGAATAAAAAACAAATAATAATTCCAAGCAGTATTACAGACACCAAAGTATATCTTTGTGGATTTTTTTATAGAAGTGATTTACTCACTTTGTTGCTATTAAAATGGAATAGATGACCACATCAAAACCTGTGATCTGAAAGAACAATTTTCTTCCCCTTGTTGTTTCTTCTTGTGTTTAATTTTATGTTCAATTATGTGTCTTGTAAAAGAGAATACAGAGTTTGAGCTTTGTAAGCAAGGACCATGTGTGCAGGAAGCATATGCCATATTGCAGTAGTTGTCAGTAATAGATACAGTATTCCTTGAAACCTTTATCAACTGGATGCTCCTTGTCTCTCCACTATCATTCCACGACTTGTTTGTCCAGTGAGTTCTCCAAAGACATATTTTGCTGTGGCTGAAGCGGTGCTGAATGCTCTTATTTGGAATTAAAGTTGCTAGGCATTGAGGTTGCTTGGTCTGTAGCTATTGCAAGTCTTCAGGCTGCCATAAATCTTGGGGCATCGGGAAAGTCAGCCTGCACCAATGGGAAACAGTGATTTATTCTCATTGATCCCTTCTCCAAATAGTTAGCCATTTCATAAAAATGTCTAGATACACAGCAGCATTGGCTCCTTGGGTTAGTAGCTAATTATAAAATGCCCTGCAGTTCTCTTTTAAAGCAAAATGAATTTAAAGTATTTATGTCTTATTTTTTGTGCAAGGTAAGAGTTTAAAGTGCTCTTGGTTTCAGAAGAGACCTGAGAGACCTGCAGAGACTTGCAGAGGCAGCACAGCCTGTGCTGAGGGGCAGGCAGCTGTGAAGGGGCGTCGGTCCCATCACCTGGACAGTAGGGTCTGAGTCAGTATCTTGTGTTCCTTTGTTCATTTCAGATTTTATTAGTTGTCACTAGAAGCAGCAGCCTTTTCCTTGGCTTTAGTGAGACTGGGATCAGGTACAGTGTGATTGGCTTTCAGTGGTGATGGAAGCATAAGAAGAAATTATTCTGTGCCCAGCATCTAGCCAGGGCATGTTGCAGGTGCTGGATGTCCCTTTGTCAGGATGCTAATAAATAAGAGTGGGTCAGTCACTAAGGCTCTTGCTTTGTCAGAGAAAACCCCACCTGCTGAGAGAGAACATTTTCTAGTGGTTGGTGAGGAGAATATTCCCTGGGGTTCCTCCCTGCTCAGCAGTAGGGTGAACATTATATGGGGCATCATGTTCCATCTCTGATTTCCTTTCAAATGTTGTACCTTTTGGTTGCCTTGTGAACTCCTGGTCCTGACCTGCTTTCTGTGTATTTTTTTCCCTTTGTGCCTGGCTTTCTACCTCTTGCTAGGTTCCCTGGTCCTCTCTGTCCTGCTTTTTAATTACCTTGTTATCTTCATGCTTCTCTCCTTTCAATTAACGAGTTTCTCATATCTTGTTGCTCTCATACTTCTACATGTCTCTTTACCAAAACCAAACTGTTTTAAGAATAACAATAATTTCTAAATAAAAATCAAAGAACAGTCAGTCTCTCTTGCAGATTTCCTGTGACTTCAGTGCATTTAAAATGCGCACAGAGGTATTCTAAGCTACACTTTCTGTTTCTGAAGGATGTAGCTTCTAACTCAGCAGGTGAGAACAAAAAATATTTTTTTCATTTATCCTGGTGATAAATATAATCCCTGTCCATTTGGGAGAATTTGGAGGCCATGAGCAGTAGCTACAGATATCTCCCAGCTTGTGTTCCTTTGCTGTGTTTAAGACTGATTATATTTTTAAGCATTGGTATGAAGTAGGGTTACTCAAGATTTTATTGTTTGTGATTTATGGATTTGATGGAAAGGTTTCTGAAGGAGGGTCTCTCCATACATGTGTAGAACTTCACTAAAATTCAGACACACTAAAACTCAGACACACAACATTACCATCATTTTCTCTGTAAAATATGAAGGAAAATGAAAAGAAGTTAATATTGCTGAATACAGCTCAAGGGCAGCAGGATGCATCTCAATGTACTTACTGATGCTGGATTTCAGCCAGGACTCCAAGCCAATAGACTACTGAAGCCCAGAATGGTATGGTTTCTTTAATGATCATAAGTAATCAGGAGATTTTGTATTTGCATTTTATCTCAGAGGCAAGAGTTAGAAATAGGTGTAACCAACTGTCACATAATCCAGCTCAGAAGAGTGCAGCCTTTCCAGCTGCTGGATGCCTTGCTGGCTGGAGGGTTTTTCTGTACATTAAAAAAAACCCAAAACAAAGCCAAAACACCACCTGTCAACAGCATATGAAAAGACATCAGTGTCTTTAATCTCCTAACTCTCTTAAACTCTGTTTTAAGGGCTGCGTGGTAGAAATAATTGGATTTTTTCCCCCTAAATACACACTAAAGTGTTGCATGAACCACAATGCAAAGCTGATTTTACATTGATACAAGCTGCTTGTGAACCTCTGGTGTTATTTTTAACCTGGAGGTGAAAATGGTGTATTAAGAGTGTGCTCCCACAGTGTTTCCTTTGG
This sequence comes from Zonotrichia leucophrys gambelii, assembly GCF_028769735.1. Classification (NCBI taxonomy): domain Eukaryota; kingdom Metazoa; phylum Chordata; class Aves; order Passeriformes; family Passerellidae; genus Zonotrichia; species Zonotrichia leucophrys. The sequence continues at coordinate 41,980,352 of NC_088172.1, forward strand.
CTTGACTTTTACTGCCAGGATGTTTCACTGATGCACGTTTCAAATGCACATCAGCTTTCTGTCTAAGATTGTGGTGAGAAGGAGAAACAATAGATCTTGCAGGGCTACAGGTTTATACATCTTCCATCTTGCAGTTATGGGAATTTATTGTATATCCTATATTTTATTTTTTCCCTGTCTTTTTTGGGCTTATTTAGATGAAAAAAAGCTGGAGAACTGCAGTGTGTGTATATATAACATAATAGAGACAAAAGTCAGTATTTGATGGAGATCCAGTGTAGCTTCTGTTCTCTGCAGTGGAGTCACCTTTGTACCTTCGCATTGCCCTGGCCTTACAAACAGTAAGAATAGCCCTTAGGTCAAGCCTTAAATCTTCAAATAAACTTTTTAAAGTCATAATTTTTTCAATGTAGTAGAAGTACAATTTTTATGCTCCAGAAAGCAGCTAGTTTTCAATCTAAATACTTGGATTGTCTTTGCTTTTCTTGCATAAGGTCTTGCTGACTCAGAATGCTGGTGTATTTGTAATTTTATTTTCATCTGTAGAATAAAATTCTTCCATAACATGCAACTACAAATTAACTTAGCTGTGACATACATTTGCTTGGTTATATCTTGGTTATCTCTTGCAAATTTTAGGCCTGGCTATGACTAAACTAAAGCAATGCAGAAAAACCTTGATTTTGTGGGAATTTTCTTCCAGCTTCTTTATGTAAAGTGAGAAATGGCCTTACTAACTGCTTCAAGAATAAGTACTATAAGAGCATGTGTGAATTTTGGTTTTGTTTGCATTTCATTTTACTACTTGTTTTTAGTTAACTGCAGTACTAATGGCTAATTATGTAAATACTGAAAATAAAAAATATTAAGGGACTGGTTTGCTTTTCTATAGCAAATTTCTAATACAAAATCCTGGTCTGGTTTTGATGAGTACATAGCACCCCCCTTCATAGTAAGGGATTATCCATTTACTTTTAGAAATGCAGGCAAATCTCCTTTATGATGCCACCAGGTGTACCTAAGAATCCCTGACCTTCAGGCTGTGCTTTAGCTCCCCATCACTCTCTTCCTTCCCATGGATGCCCATACTGTTTGAACTCTGCTCCACTCCTGCAACTCAAGCTGTTTGCTCTGACTAGCACAGAGCATGAAAAGGAAGACAAGGGGAAGATAAGGGTGTTTTTTAGCAGGCAGAGCTCCCATGAGGCTGAAGGTACATTGGAATGACTCTGAAGGTGTGTTGGGTGGGGCTGCTGCCTCTGCCTCTGGTAGGGGCCTGGCACTTCTCCCCCTTGGCATAATGCTCATTTTGCTCTGAAATGATGTCTTCCCCAGCACCCCCCTTCACATGTAGAGAGGATATGACATAGAGGACTGGAAGAAGCTGGTTTTTTGGAGGATGTGTGGCATTCACATTCTCTGAAAAAATTCCTTCGCCCAGGATTTTTCTCCTGGGAAGCTGAGAAGCCTCAGAGAAAAGGAAAACAATTCTGATCTCATTTGCTTCTCCTCTGTTTTGCTCATGTGGAATGTGTTTGGAGATTGTTTACCCACAGGTCACTGTTTCATTGGTTTCTGCTGTCACTTGTTTTCACTCATTGGCCAATTGGGGCCAAGCTGTGTTGAGACTCTGGAAAGAGTCATGAGTTTTCATTATTATCATTTTAGCATTCTGTAAGTATTTTTTCTGTATTCTTTTGTGTAGTATAGTATTCTTTAATATAATATAGTATTATAAAGTAATAAATTAGCCTTCTGAGAACATGGAGTCAGATGCATCATTCCTGCCTTTGTCAGGGCATTCCCTGCTAATACAATAGATGAGGACAAGTCTGAGACAGACTGTGCTGCTCCAGGGTGATAATTTTTCAGGGAGATTTGTGTGAAAATGAGAAATCAGAAAATATGGGTCAGCATGGGAAAGGAGAGCGATCCAACAATGGGAAGGAGGAGATGGAGACTGGGCACAGGGCAAAGGCAAGAGTGTAGGAGGAGTTATGTTTTCCAGATGTGGGCAGTAAGCATGCATTGGCATGGCAGTACTTTTATCCAGGTCTGGAAGAGGACATGATTTTTCTGGATCTCATTGCTGCTGAGCTTCCATCTAACTTGCCATCTCATGGCAGAGAGCATTTTCTCTTTGCAGTGGTGATCCACCAAGAGAATGACAACAATTTCAATAATTTCATTAGCCCAGATGGCAGATGAATAAGTTCCCACTGTGCCAGTGAACCTCGGCAGCATAGCAGGATGATCAGTGAGGACATTTTGGGTTTGAAATTTGTTATGGGAAATCTAAATTATTAATTGCAAACACTATACATGGAGAGGGAACTTCATATGTTAGGGTTACGTATGAAGGATATCTCAGTTGCCAGAATGAGTGACCTGTAAATGCTGAATTTGCTTCCCCTTTCTAGAGCAGAGCTTCTGATAATACAGGCTTGTGCTGCAGATTCCCTACCCCATAAGTAAGCGGAAGGATTTGCTCAGGACCACTTTGGGTACTGTGCTACAGCTTTGTGGTAGCTGCTGCCTTTTCAACCCAGTCCAAGGATCAGAAACTGGAAAACATGCAGCAAAATAGGGAATTTCAAGGTGGCAGAGGAATACTTTTGCAGTTTGGATGTCCATAGGCTGCCTTGAAGGATGAGTCATGCAGGATTCAAAGTGACAAGCGTTCAAGTACTTATGGATTTAGTGTTTTAGCTTGTAATGTTAAATACAGAGTCAGGGTGGACATCTGTTACGCTACCAAAACTTACTGTGTTCAGGCAAAGCTGCTGCTTAAGAATCTGGACAGAGTGAACATGAAAAAAAAATGCCTTAAAGACATGGAGAGTTGGCTTAGGCAATCAATAATGAAGCATCTTTGAAGTTTCTAAAACCATGGAGATTAATTTCCTAACAGAAGAGAATTTCTGTGCCTCTTGTGACAATATCTGGTATTGCAAGATAACTTTTAAGAGAACTTTTTATCCTTTGATCAAATTTTAATAGTACTGTGGGTAGGCACATAAGCCTGTTATACTGTCAGGTCTCCAGGACCTCTCTGGGCACCCTATTCCAGTGGTTGATCTCTCTTGCAGTAAAGTTGTTTTAAGATGTTTCAGTGTTCCTTGTCCTGCCAGTGAGCACCAGGGAGAAGAGCTGGGCTGCAGCTGCTTGCCAGTGAGATTGTGCCATTCCCACTGCAGGTTTCAGCGCACTGAATTTAATAACTGAATTTAACTGTTTCCCCTTTCAGTGGGGATTCAGATGCAGTCTTGTCACTTTTAACTCCCCTCCATCTCCTGTATTGCCAGGAAATGCTTCCACCATTTGGGAAGGTTTCCATATTGTCAAAAGGTTACAAGATTTCAAGGGCAAGTACAGGATTTTTGGGTTCTATGAAAAAACACTGGTTTGATACTCAATTCATCTGAACATCTGAAAAGTTACTTGATTTCTTTGGGGAAAAAAAAATATAGTAATACCAACTTTCAGAATTACTACTTTAAAAAAGTCCTGTCTTTCAGTGTTGTAGTTTTCGGTGTAAATGGTGGCTTTCTGAGTTGCTTTTGGAGTTGAATATTGATGGTACGCAAAGGTAAAATAATTTTGTACTGACACAAAACATTTTGTATGGTGTAAGAAGTCTTGTTTTTTTTTTTTTTTGTGAAGATCTCATTAGCTTTAAGCCAACTACTACTCTGCTTAATTTAAAAAATAAAGAAAAAACAAACAACAACAACAACAAAAATTTCCAAGCAAATTCATGTGTCGTACAGTGCATCAGGGTCGTGACATGGAGGCAGATGGGCTCCAACCTGTGAGGTGCTGGCACTCAGGTCTTCCCTGAGCAGAGCGCTTTATTTTGAGCCAGGCTGTGATTAGTAAGTAGCACACACTGCCATGCTTTGCTTGAGAGAGGCCAGACACTCAGCACCCCGTGTATTGAGCCAAGAATGTGCTGCATATTAGAGGGGGAAAAACTACATTGTACTCTAAAAATACTACCTTTTTGCAGGTCATATTTCCTCTCCCTATTCCCTTTCAGGTCTCTCTGGTGCCTGATATTATTCAGTGGTAGTAGATAGAGAGGATTGCTGGACAAGTGCAATGCTTTTATAGAAAGAGTCATTCTGCGATTTCAGATTGCTCAAAGCTTTTTCCCTTCACTGCTCTTATTGAGGGGAAGGGAATCTAAATGTATGAGGGCAGAAATAATTTCCCTTTTCTTTAACAATTGCACCCATGATGTCAGCTGCTGCTAGTAATGTAGAGTGATAAATTGACATTGAACTTGAACAGAATTCATGGTGTGCTGGAGACAATAAGAACCTCTGAGGAAATAATTATTTTGCTGCCAGGAGCTCATGCATCTCAAATTGGTTGGTGTGGGGACTTTAGAGCAGCCTGCCTGCCTATTGACTGGAGTTGAGAGCTGGTGCTGCCAGCTCTGTGTTAGTGCAGGAACTCAGGCTTTGTGGTTTGCTCATAGCATGTCAGAAAAAAGAAAAGAGAGTGGCAAAGGTCTGATGTTGCCCACTTTTGCTTGCTTGCTTGCTTGCAGAGAGAGGCAGTGGGTGTTGAAAACCAAGTTCAGTAATATGTTTTTTCCTGTGAATACAGGACTTTGATGCTCTCACAGCAGTACTTAACTGCAGACACTTGGTTATAGCACGATTCCTGATGAGTGGCACATCAGTTGCACGCTGCAGCTACCAGAATTCAATTTAGTGTTTGTGGGCTCAATCGATTTGGGGAGGGCAGAGTCCCTCTGATCAGTGGCACTTGTTACCAACTGGGGTCACAATAATTAAATTTCCCATGAAAGTAATTAGGTTGCATTGTACACAACACTTTGCTGGGTGTTTTTTGCTTTGTTTTGGGCGTGGCAGTTCTAACAAAAAAGCCTAACCACCCTGTTCTCTTCCCCTCATTAAAGTCAGTTTGAATGTTGAGGATGCTCTATGACGGCCTGTAATTAAAGTCTTGCTTTTCATTAGAATAAAACATAAATGACAATGTGGCACTGAGTTCCTCTTGACTTTCACTGAGAGTCAGGCATCTTGATGTCTTTTCTTTGAAAATTTTACTCTTTATTCAAAGGTCATGTTCTTGCAGAAAAATGATCTTTTAATATGTATTTCAGTTTTCCTGCAAGGAACAAGAAAAGATAACTTCCCAAAGTTTGTAGCTTTCTTATGTCTCAAAGAGACTTTTCATTTGAACTGTGACCTCTTAAATCAGGACATGTTAATTTATACAGGTCATAAAGTTTTGGAAGGTTATAAATTTGTGTACTTAATCCCCATCTAAGTAACAAACTTACAATATACAAGCTTGCATTTTCAAAGAATAGTTTGGGTCAGAAGGGGTCTCTAAAGGCACCATCTGGTCCAACCCATCTGTAATGAGCAGGAGCATCATCAACTACATCACTTTATTCTGAGCTGCTCTTGTAATATGCATAACAGACCATGGATCCTTGGTGTCATGTTGGCTCCTGATTTGGGCTTGGCTTCAAATAACAAACTTCCAAAATATGGGACAAGCAAAATAAAATTTTCATCTGTGAAAATCAACATCATGCCTTCAGTAACAATAACTTATAATAACATTTAGTGTTACAGCTCTGTGTTTTTCCAGTGGGCAGTTTTTAACAATGAAAATTTCAGGCATCCAGTGTGGTGTGAAACAGCAGCTTGGACAATGAGCTTGATGTCATCTGCTGAAATGTGGTTGAAAGCTATGTCTGAACTACCAAAGGGTTGTCTCCTCTGATATTTATTACTTTGATAGTCATAGTTTTTCAGTGATGCATCTCTGGTTATATTGGGTTTATTCGGTTACATCAGTTATGGTGTTACACTGGTCAGAAATAACTTTTTGGGTCTTTTTTAGGCATGTAGCAGTATAAAATCAAGCATCATTGATATATTCAGTGGTGGTGCTTCTGCTGTGACAATTGAGGCTAGTCTCTGGAACAACAAAAAAATCCTTCCAATAACATCTGGGTCAGGAGAGTACCATATATTTAGTCTCTGACCTATCTCAGTTCTTTGCTTTGTTTGATGCTTTCAGAGAAGAATCCTGTGTTCAGTATCATTCTTCTCTATTTTCATGGTACTGAAATCTTTAAAAACGGAGGTGTTTCATAGTTTGCTTACCAAGGTAAATGGTATAGCTAAACTAAATAGTAAAATGTAAAAAACCAATTAGAATTACTAGTACCTTGCGTGCAGTGAGCTGGTTTGGTTACCTGCTGGTGAGCTGGCTTGTCTTGCCTGATGTAATCTAGAATTTGGTGTTGAGACGTGAAGGCATGAATGAAAAGGTTAAAAATCTGCAATACTTTCACCCAACAGAAGTGGCCCATAGTACTCTTTTTAGGGGAGTTTTGGCCAGTCATTGGGGGAAGAAGGCTTTGATGCTACCTGTGCACTACTTCTGTCACTAGAAAGTTTCAGTATGTCCTATCTATTTTTTCATCTGAAACAGCAGTTCATAAAGTGAATTCTTAGTTTTGCTTGGAAATCTGTGCAGTGTGTAGTGGCTTAATTTTTCTCTATACAGCTTCATGCAAATGCCCTGGGGGGAATACAGAACAGGAGAGTTTTTGTCATCAGAGGATAATAAGCAGAGAGAAAATAAGGGCTTAAGTATTGTGTACTTCCCTTTTCCTTTTAGCAGTATCTCATGTAATGTCAAAGTCATAAAATGGTCCATAAAATGGAAAGGTGAAAGGGTTCCTTGTCCTATATAATTACTAGACCTTAGCTCCTGTTCACTTACTTCCATTGTAGGAATGCTTTGGCTCTGGTTCCCTGCACATGTTCTTTAATGAATTGCTGGCATTTATACTGAAGACAAAAAAGGAGAACATTATCCTTTAAAACTTTTCTTCTATTTTCATTTAATTAGTGCTATTTACAGAACTAAAGAAAAAATTTTAAAAATCCAAATCTGCTAGTTTTTCCTTTTCTGGTGTGGTAACAAATGTCTGGGATGCAAAGCACAAACTTCAGTGATACTGATAGAAAACTATTTATTTGTTAGTAGTCTATGGTTATCTGTTCTTCAGGCTTTGAGATTCACTTTCTCTGGAGTCTCACTGTGGCAGGATTATAAAGAGTTTTTGCATGCTCCATTGTACTGACCTGTGATTTTGTGCTGTGGCTGCTGGGTTTCTGAGAAAGCAGGAGTGAACTGGATTCTTCTCATTTTTGCAGAGGAGAGACAAGCATGTGCTAATATTCAGTTCTTTTTTTTCTCTATCAATCAACACATGCCAGCAACACAGATGAATGAAAATGAGTCCATAGTTAATCTATGAGATCTGGATATGAGATGAAAAACCTGACTGGTCTTGTGTTGCACATAAATTCCAATCATCAGAATTTTTTTTGTTTTTTTGCAGCAAGCATCTGAGTGCTGTGATTATTACTCAGACCACCCAGTTATCTGACAGATGCCTCTTTTTGGCTCCTTGAAACCTCCTTACCCACAGCAACCTGACCTCACCCTTTTCCGGAGTGGAGTCAGCCCCATCTTTTCCTCACATTTGCTCTTGTTTTACCAGGGGCAGTTTTGATGAGCTGGAGACTGCCCATGAGCAGCAGCTCTCAGTCTCTGCTCTGAGGTTTAATCTGTGCAGGCCTGTGTGTGCAGCTTAGGTGTATTTTGGAAGTGCAGGATGCATTGTGGTGCCACCAGGTGATACTACCCCTTCTGCTTGAATCTGTGTGTTTGTTTTGCAAAGATTTGCTCCTTTATGATGCAGAAAATGTCACCACCATAATACCATCTGTGTGCTTTTTCCATTGAGGAATGCAGGTGAGATTTAACACTAGGGTTGTTCCTACTTCCCAGCCGGGGACTTTGAAACCTGCTGCATTCTTTTCATCAGTTCTGGGCAGAAATTTCATTTTGAGTAACCATTGGAGATTGCTATCCATCTGGGAAAGAGAAAGATAGCCAGACAGAAACCATGTGTTATGAATCTAAAGGTTTGATGTGGACCCTGTGTGTCAAGACTCTAGGAGAAACAGCAACAGAAGGTAAGGGTAAGAAAAAAAGAAGGTGGCTGCTGAACTAACATGCATGGGAAAGGGCAGAATTAGCACTAGGCAGTTCAGAATGTTGAATGAGGGAAACTTAATGATTATAACAAAGCAAAAAGTGTATTGTTTTGATCACAGAAGATAAATCACCTAGCCAGCTCTCCTTTACAAACAGTTAATGTGGGTTATTTTTGCTCCTGGAGTTGAGGGGCTCCAATTTATATTAAGATCGAAGAGCATTAATCATACTTCTTTGCACAGACTTTATCCCTGAACAGATTCTGGTCGATTTCATTTTGCCCCATTACTGCTTTAAGTAATGACTGTGCTACATTTAGGCTTTTTTAGGGGAAGAACATTATAATAGCTGAAGTTTTGTGTGGTTTTGGGCAAGCTGGAGTGGCCTGAAGGCTTTTGTGTAGTTGACTGTGATTTACAGCATAGAAGAAACAAGTGGCTTGTGCTGCCATTTCAGAAGATGCCAGAAGTGAGTTTTGGTAGGGAGCCTGGTCACGTAACTCTATGTGGGTTACAATAGTATAAACTAGTGATTAGTTTTTACCTGTATCTAGTGGCATAGGGAATTCTATTCTTATCTAATCTTCAGTACAATGCAGCTCAAATGTAAAGCTGTGTTAAGCTATCAGGCAGCACAGGTGAATAATATCCCTGGGTCACTCTTCAGGAGATAATGACAATTTTACCTGTGTTTAAACTGGAGCAGACCAGCAGGTGGTATATCCATATCTGCTGCTTCATTGCCATGCCAGCAGTTGACAGCTGCTCTTGGTGGCTCAGACAGCACATCATCTGTGGTATATTAAGTGCTGTACTTTAGGCTGACTGTCAGGGGTACAGCAGACAGATGTCTGTGTTAAGCTTTGCACTAGTTAATGTAAATTCTTATGAGTGGTTTGTAATGTAAAGGAGTAGGGTACCTAATGCCAGTTGAGATGCATGTAAATGGTTGTCTGGATCCCTAATGCTGTTCTGAATGTCCTGTTACGTGCATCTTTGACTGAAGTGTGGGAAATGCATATTTGGTTTTGTTTAATAGGAGGTTAATCAATGTGCATGTAGGCTGTGTGCCACATGTGAGCAATTGTCTCAAACTTCACTACAACCAATATTTTCTCTCAGGCCAGTAGTATCTTGAGACAGCATACTTTTCTTGACACTTATGTCATTATTTTGTTAAGCAAAGTTTGTCTAGTGTTATCAGTAACAATATCTATTAGTGAGTTTTTCCTTGCCTGACAATTTACTTACTTGGAGGTAAAATAATTTTGTGTTGCCATTCTATTTCTACAGCATTAGCCAATTTTCTGCCTCTTAAGTCAAGCCTGGGATTGTGTTTTTGCTTAGCTTTCTCTTGTATAGATGTATTTTAGCAGAGACTCATTAAATGAATTTGGGTATTGCACATGGACATATATATACATATATACTCATGCAGAGAGTTTTCTATTAATGTATATTCTTGTAGACAGTGACACTTAATTAGTCATCACAACTTCCCAAAATCTGCTTAGATTAGGTTATGGCTATGTGCCATTTAAAAGTGAGTGTCTTCAGATTCCTGTCTTTTTGTAGTCTAGCTAAAAATTCATCTGAGAATATTCACCTCTGTACAACTCTGATTCTAATGAAACAGTATGATTGTATCTGTTGTTATTCATATCTGTTTATACATTCAAAGGTTTTAAAATTTCAATTATATTTATGAAGATGTTATATGCAGTTCCTTATCAAGATACAGAGTATTACTAGACCTTAAATGCTTCAGGTATATACCAAAGTCTCCAGTCGCTAAGAGGAGCCTGTTAGCTGCTTGCTAGCTTAGAACTGGGATCATCTGGCAAATATATTGAAACATAAAAATCTTGAAAAGACGCTGACTGTAGATAAGGAGCTAAGTGCTAAGGTCTGGCTCCTGCTCACTTTACCCATTCTTGCATAGGAAATGTCTTGCAGTGTTGAGTTTTTCTAATGAGAGCATTGGCTAATTCAAAGCTCGGCAGATCCCGAGGATTTGAAAAGTCTTGACCCAGAGGTTTTCTTTCTCCTACGCTTTTTCATGTAACCTGTAAAGGGAAGTTCTGTGATGTTTTGGTGGCTGTTGAAATTAGCACTTGGAGTTCAAAGGATTTTTTAGCAATTCAGAATGTTGTAGACTGACATTTGTCAGGGCAGGCCCAAAAGGAGAGACAAAATCCTGGGCTGCTGCAGATAATAGGTAGAAAGAGGTTGAGCTCTGCTCTCTCTCCAGTTTTATTAGTTCCCTTGATAACTCAAGGGCAGCTGAAGGCATAACATTTTTGAAACATCACCTCCTTGGAATGGGTACCTGTGTAAGCCCCACAGCACTAACTTAAAAGTTCACCAATGTGTTGAGAAAAAATGGACAAAGGTCTGAAACGTATCATAATTGAACAAGCACTTCTAAGTGCCAACCTAGTTAAATTACAGGAATTTGCTCTAATTAATGCAGCTGTAATTAATACAGCTGTACTAGTGCCATAATTAGTATCTTTTTCAGCCGTGGCTTGTGTTATGGAAACAAAATACTGTGTAGTAGAATTCTGTTCACATTGGATGCTTTGATTTAGCACTTGTTTGAGAGGGTTTTTTTTTAGCTGATGATAGGAAGCTCTAATAGGAAGGAATCCAAAAGCCCTTTAGACACCATCTTAATTTTCAGCATTGTTACTGGATGTATTGCCTTCAGTAGAATTACTGTTTTGATGCTTTCCTAGATTGAGCCTGGGTTAGCTGGAGTGTTTGGTAGATAGTCAGTGTACCTGCTGCATGCACTTGGGAGGCAATGGCTGGAATGAACAAGTCCTGCAAATCTTCTACAACACCAGGGTGGCCAGGGAGTCGGTGTGGCTAATTTGCCATGTACGGTGTTCATGGATTTGGGGATAAATTTGCTGATTCTTTGTCCTGTGCTGTAGTTGAAGGCTGGCCACTCAGCACCTTTCCTTACCCTGTTGTGCACCATCACCATGCCTGTGCTTGGAGTCTGACCATGAATCATGTGCCAAAATAAGCAAAGAAATAGAAGAATTGCAAACCCAAATGCCCTAATACAAGCCAGAGCTGGGTACCTCTAATGGAGTATTTTTCTGTTTATGTTCCTTGTCTTTTGCTGAGGCACATAAGTGTCAGATACAGGATGCACACAAGTTAACTCTACCATTGTGATAATATGGCATTAGACACTTACTAAAGCTTTAAAAAAAAAAAGAAAAGTTTTTCTTTGCTTTGTATATACTATTTGTTGACTGGAGTTCTCAGTTTTCCAGGTTCAGTCTATTGTTAGCAGAAAAAGTATTTCCTACTCACTCTCCCTTGGAAATTATGTATTTCAACAGGAAATAGCATAACAGATTAAGCAAAGAAAGTCTGAGGATGGTAGCCCTGTCCTGGTGGGGGACTCCCAGTTGTCCTGGCTCCCACTGTGCCATGGCAGTGGGGAGAACGTGCTGCTGCATTCCCTGAAGTATGACTCTCCCAAGAAACAATTTACTGATTAAGTAGTCTTACAGGCCAAAAAGCACTTTGTTTCATTAGCTACCTTGCCTAGCACCACTTGTGCAGTGTTTGAGGTATTTTTTGCTCCTGGAAATATCTTGCTATTTAGACCACATCCGTTGTTGAAGAAATTAGAAAACTAATAGTTGTGGTGGTGGTCTGAGTCCTTGCTAGCACATGGATATGCCTCTGAGCTACTGTTCTGTCTAACTTGCATGGATGTCAGTAGTATCTGAAAGACAACTTTTGTACTCTGTTGCAATAAGATTTGAAAATAAGGAGCTCTTTGTCATAAAACTCAAAAAAAGTATTGAGATACAAATTATAATTAGCCTTTTTCCTGTAGTTGCCAGTGCAAGTACTCACACGCGTTCCTTTTTTAATCCAAGACATAAATGAAATCAGAAAATTGTCATGGATGCTTAGTTTCCTTGTTTGCTATAATGAAATAGTTTATGCTGGGTTTTTTTTCTCCTTTGTCTTGGAGAAGATCTATTAGGGTACAGCTTAGAGTGATTTTTCTGGATGTTGTAGTAAAATTCCCAAAGCAGATTAAAGTATATTATAGAGACAGCAGTGTGATGAACAACTCAGTTTTATTTTCTCATGAATTGTTATTCATCACAGGGGTAATTTAGAATCTCCAGGTATATTCTTGCTCATTTTGCATGTATCTTTGAGATTCACCTGGGGTCCTAACTCAAAAACATAGGAAGCTTTAATTAATTAATTAATTTCCTTGATGCATTAGTCCATGCTTCATTTCTGGTCAGATAACACAATAATGATATGACTTTTTCATCCATAAAACCTTGTAGATATGCACTGAACATCTGCACATAGTGAATCCATTCATGCAAAGAAAGATAAGTAACTTATTTATCATGCTAGATTTGCAAGAATTTCTTCTTTTCTGCCGGCAGCTTCAGATTTTTGTTGCCATTGAGGGCAAAACTCCACATTCTGCTCATCTAATGAGCAAGGTACAGATCCTTAGAAAATGTCCATCTTGATTTTTAGATTAGCAGGTAAATATTTGTATAGCGAAGTGAAAGAAGGGCAAATGTTTTTTGCTGTTGTTAGTTGCTGAATTACTTTGACAGCCACAAAGCAGCAAGTGCTGCTGGTGCATCCTGGATGCCGCAGCTGTGACGAGGGCTGAGGTGAAGACACCCACCCTGAGTTTGTACAACAGTTTGTACTGTTCCAGAGCTTACAGCCTGTGTGGTCAGCAAAGCCTTGGGAGCAGTGCTTCAGCCCCTTGCCAGGATGGGCTCTGTTCAATTACCTAAACGTACAATGGCATTTGAGATGTGCTGTAGAGGATCTGGACATCTTCACGGACAGGTAGGTGCTGTACAGGCTTGCAGGAGACCTGCTCCATGCCCTTCTGGACAGGCAGCTGGGGGCTAGGAGGGGTATTCCAGGGAATATGACACTAGACAATTATGCCTAGTGACTCGTCTGTGTGCAGTGTTGGTGACAAGTGGCTCGAGCCTGAGGTGTTGACTTAAACATTAATTGAATCATTGTCCTGTGATTGACTGGACCTGTGTGGATCTTGCTGGTCGTGAACAAAGCTGGGGCATCCCTGGATACCTGTGCATGGACCCCTAAATGGAGGTGACTTGCTGCCTGCCCACCTTCAGGTCTACGGTAGGGAAGGATTGAGATGGGTATGTGTGCGTTATCACACCTGTGACATTTTAATTTATTCATGGCAGAAGAGGGTTCTGGAGTTGAGGAGAGAGAGTGAGGTTTGCTGAAATGTGTGTCAGAGGGTCTCCATGGATGGAATTAATCTTTCAGAGACAAATAGGGCGGTGTTTGGATTCCGCCTCCATGCAATGGATCCAGGAATGTGAGAATGTGGAGGTTTCCCAAATACTGAGGAGTGTTAAAAGTGACCAGGGCACAGTTACCTCTGTTAACACAGACTTCTGAATAGGAGCAGATTAAATAGAAAGACATCATCTAGTCTGTTCTAAGGATGTGTGTGAGGGTGATGAGGCACTGGAACAGGTTGCCATGAGAAGCTGTAGATGCCCCATCCCTGGAAGTGTTTAAGGCCAGACTGAACACTGCTCTAGGATGCTCTCTTGGCTTCCTCCATCTTTCCCATATGTCTTACTTTGGCATGCCCTTCCATGCTTGGAAGGTTTTTCCCAGGTTAGCACTGCCCACTGCTTTTGGGGAAGGAACAGTTTTCCGCTCCCACTAGTGACTTCCACCACCGGCAGCATGCACAGCTGGGAACAGGCAGGCAGAGACCTTCCCTTCCTGCATCCCACTTGCACACAACAGAGCAACCTTAAAATGCACTCCTTCAAGAAACTAACTAAATAAAACTGATAGCATTCGTCCCAGACTTCACTGAGGTGAATGGAAAGTGAGGAAGCAATGGAGAAGTCGTGGTGCTTTATAGGGAAATATACCAAGAAACATTAGACAAGACTCTGGCATTGAAGTAGCTGGAGGAGAGTAGATGGTGTGAATTGGGATGTTGTGTTGAGTGGGAACTGTTGAAAGTCATAAATGGGCCAAGGGACATGGAGACTAAGCCAAAGGCTTGAGTTTGAAGGTATTGCTGGAGACTTCAGTGACAGCAAAACCGATAAAAGGGACATCCATGGAATTGCTGGGAACAGCAGATGAAATCCAAGGAGTGAAATGTAGTTTTTTCAATGCTGAATTTACCTTACAAATGACTGGAGGAAGGAATCTGAGAAGCAGCTAAGAAGGGTGATTAGGATCAAATGCAGGGGTTTGGGGAAGGTAGGAGGTCCCAGCAGACTGGCACTTTAAATGCAGCTCCCCTGGATGTATTGAATCAGTCTGCTAATGCCTTCACTTATCTGGAAGCAAAGTTACTAGTTTTAGGGTTGTATTTCTCCACCACTTGCTAACAAAAGTCCATTCCTGCTGAGTATCAATAGCTTTTATTGAAGTCTGTGTCTCGGGAGACTGGGCCCAGAAAGGACAAGGGAAAGGCATCCCTGTGCTCTGACAGAGATGCCTTCGAGGCAGAGATGAAAAACACAAACCTTGGCACTGTGGCAGAACTAAGAAAGGTGGAAATTATTTTCTTCTTGCTACATAGTCCTCTTTTTAATCTTTAATTGCACCAGGCTGTTAAATCTAGTCTGGAAGGGAGGATTTCTCTGTCACAAAGAGTTTTGTTACTGTAGGATTTTGAACACATAGGTAATCTGTCTGGGTAATTTCTGTTTGTGTGCTGCACTGAAAGTGGCTGTAACTTTTTTCAAACTCCACGGATGGATTTTGAGCAAACCCACAATGAGCGGTGGTGTTTTGAGAGCAAGGGTTTGATCAAAGGAAGCAGCAAGAGTATTATTTTTTTTTTTTTTTTGCTGTAGTGGTCCTCTTAGCTGTACTGCACTGCTGTAGCAGAGAACACAAATGTAAAAGGGAATGAATGAGGCAAAAATAGAATGGAGATAACTTTCTGTTTGGTTCAGTGAGAAATTTTTGCCATGCAAATGTGCCAAGAAGGTAAGGCTGGGTATGCACTAAGATTTGAGAAAAAAACCAGTGATTTCAGACACCTCAATTTCTATGATTCAATAAAGTCTGTCCCTGTTTCCATATGTCAGGATGGACACCCAGAAGCACCAGTCTTTTGGTAACATTTAGGGATTATCCTTTGATTCTGAGTCCAAGGTCACAAGGGTTGTCTGCAGTCTGGTAATTCACAACAGAAATAGGAAAACTAGGTCAGAAAATGCTTAAGGGATTCCCATTTAATGACATTGAGGCATCAGTGTTGTCAAACCATTTATGATTTCAAGTTCTTCTTTCTTTTCCTTCTGTGTGGCAGATGATTCCTAGAAAGTACAATCAATTTGTACTTTCAAGTTCAGGCAGCATGGGAATAAGTGTCAATAAATATGGAAAATCGTACTCTTGTATGCCAGCATACCACAAAATCATCCAAAGTGTCTCTGTCTAGCCACTCCTGGAAGGTCTTATTCATCACATTTCTGAGCTGAGAAACACTTGATATATTAGAAAAAGCTGTTGGGAGGGGTAATGTGTGGTTTAAGACTAGCAGAAGTGCTGGGAAAGATCAGCATAGAGGTAGACACCTAAACCTGAGCTGCTGTCTGGTCTGTTCCATACAGTCAGTGCAGAGAAGGCATCTGTGGGATTGATGCATTTCATGTAGTGTCAACCCACTACAAATGGGAAGGAAAAAAAAACATTAATAAATTGTTTCTTAAAAGCACTTCTTTATCACCACTGAATTTTGTTTTAAAACAGCTCATGTGTAGTTGTCTATCCCTTGCCTGATATTTAGCAAGGAAACATCCCAGAATACAGGAGCCCAAAAGACTACCCAGGAACAGTCTGTTGATTTTTGGTCGCTTAAAAAATAGGGGAGAAAGCTTGAACCACTCATCTTCGCTGACTTATTCTAGGTTATAGAACAGATATGTGCCTATGCTTTTTGTCTTGATTGCAGAAAAAGAGCACAAAGAGGTGAGATCATACACAGCTCTGCATAGACTTATTACAAATCAGAAATCTTGAAGCCTTCTGCAACCCTTGCTGAAAACTGTCAGCTTCAGTGTGACCGGGGTGGAATATTTGGAATGTTATTTAACTCGTGTGTTACAATAACTCCTGCAGGGCCCAGAAAAGTCAGGGCTTCATAGTACAAATGCAGACAAAACAGACCTATCTCAGAACATTTACAGTATGTATACATTTCTGAGATGCATATTTACTTATTTAAGCTCTCTATCCTTGAGTTGAATGTTGTATTCAAACAGAAAAGCTCAAAGAAATAAATTTTCTTGCATATGTATGAAGTCCTATGGGTTAAAACAAACTTTAAATTTCCGATTCTCATATATTAAAAGGCTGTTTGATATAAAACCACCGCCTGTAACGATGGAAAATTTAAGCGTAAATAGACGTGAAGGCACAGGAGTTAACTTAAGCAAGTACTTTTATATTTAATGTTAGCTGTTTCATCCACCATGACAAACTCAGTTTGGAGAATGTGCGTCAAAAAATATAAGCCCATTTTAGAACACCTTATAGGATCATTTAAACATCATGTTGAAAGGGATCTCTGACAGTCTTTAGTCCAGTCTCCTGCTCAGCCTTCCATCAAAGCTGCAGCAGGTGGCTCATGGCCTGGTGTAGTTCACATCAAAAGGTCTGCAAGAGAATCCTCAGCTTCTTGGGACACCTTGTTCCAGGGTTTGCCACCTACAGATCTCTACCCATTCACATAGAGATTGCATGTCCTTTGGTTTTCTTTGAAACTAATCTGTTACCATCAAGAGAAAGTTGCTAAGGACTTGCTTCCAAACTTTCCAACTTTTTGGCCTGGAAATGAGGCAAGGCACATTTTGGTTGGCTGTGCAGAATAACCTGTAAATGTAAATCCACAGGCTGGGAATTGTTGCAGGCCACTCTGCAAAGAAGTTGCTGATGCTTTTTGAGCAAGGATTTTTTTTTTTTGGATGCAGGAAAGATCAGCAATGGATGCAGGCTGGTGGCTGAAATTTGTGACTAGAGGGAATTTTCTCTGAACTGCTATTACCCTTTAAAATGGTTTTTCTTGAAAAAACTGTTTGTAGAGGTTTGCTGATTTAGTTCCTTGTCAAGAAAGGCCTAAGTGAGGAGAGCTGGTTTTACATTTTCACAAACTACTTTTTCTTTGAAAATACTGATTCAACAGGACCTCAGGATCTTGGGGAGCAGTCCTAGTAATGCTTTCCCCAGAAAAGGCTTTTAAAGTCCAATTGACTACCTGGTCAAGTCAATCTCTGGGGAACCAGGATTTTCCTCTGTAGTGATGGATACAGCTGTGCAAAACATGAGATTAATAACCCCCAGGAGAGATCTGTTTTATCCATGAACTATAGAGTATGCACAGATGCAAATCTTAGGTGAGACATTTAACTTCTGCAGGGCTGACATCAGAAAGATCAAATTCTTTTTTTGTCATATATTTAAATGGTTACTGTCTAGGCCTTTAAATACTTTGTGAATGTAAATTGCTTTGGAAAACTACATGGCACAGGGAAAGGAAAGGAACTGATACAGTGAGCTTCTTAAAGATCATGTGTGTGAGGTGTTCCCTTCCCTAGGGAGGGCACAGCTGGACTTGGTTGCACTTTTATGACATTCACCTGGCAAATGATCATTGAGGACGCTATGGAGAATATTTAATCACTGTCACATACACACTTCTGTGTTCTGAGCAAATTTTTCATGTAGCAGTGTCTTGTCTGTCACCTGTTTATCCCAGCCCATGGTTAGAAGCACAGAGGCCTCTGCTCCCTCAAGTAAAACATGGAAATTTTTAGTAATCTAGGAGTTTTTCCATATGTGTGTGTGTGTTCGAGAGAGTGGCTTTTCACTCACATGACTGAACTGGGTTCCCACCTCGTACTGCTCAAATGCAATCCACAGCCATGAGAGACTGAGCGTGATTTCTGCAGGGATGAAGAACTGCATTATGTAACTGTGCTTTCATGAAGAAAGCAAGTTGGATGCTTGTTGCATGTAAAACTAGGGTCTCAGAGCCTGAATGACCTCAAGTGCTATTTTAAGTTCATTCATAGACTTCCATGATCTTGTTGACCTTTTAGTCGTGAACATCTCTGGTGCCAAATAGTATGAAAAGCCAGATTCTCAATGAAAATGAGATTTTTGTCTGTGATTTAAGCTTTCATTAGTGAAACAGATGCAGCACTGAAGACATTGTCATGTGGAAAGGATGTATTTGACATTAGTAGTGACTTTTATCACTCTACAGCCATGGTAGAGCTGGGCATATGGACAATATATGTGTTTTCAGATTTTTACCCTTTCATCTCCTCCAAAGCCAGGATGCTGCTAGAATAATTTCAAAGCCAAGAGGATTAAGAGCTAAAACACAGGATCAATATGAAAGTATTTGTTTGTTGTTGTATACACAAACATCTACTTCGTTGTTCAGTACAGATTTAAAAATGCAACATTTTTCTTTTGAGTTACGTTTTCTGTCTAACCTACAGTGTTATTGGGGGTGTCCATCTTTCTCCAGAGTTTTGTGTTGTGGCTTTTCACATACATATATCCTTTAGAAACCATTTGTTCATTAGTGCAGCAGTAATCATGGAAATAGGTCACAGCCTCTTTGGAGTTAAGCTGTTACGTGCCCACAGAGAACGGCACTTAAATATCAATAGCGTAACCGGGAAAACTCGGCAGTTATTTCCCTGTTTTCTGCAATTCAATGAGAAGTTGTTCCGTGCAGACCCCTTTGCACTCCAGATGAATGGTGGTGATTGTGAGAAAATGATCTTCTATTAATGCAAGATGTCACACTGAGAACAAAGACTAGTTCTTACCATGATGGGATGAGCTCACTCCAATCCCCAATTTGGGAGACTTTGATGCTTGTTCAGGTGCCAATTTTTCCATATATGACATACCAGAAAGAACTTTAAAAAGAATGCTGAACAGGGCAGTGTTCAACTGATTCATGGCTCCCAAATCTCAAGGTCATATTGGGTGAGATGTCATATAATTATCCTTTTGCATGCCATTTCCCAGAAAACCACCTTCCCTTTCAACAGTTTGAGCTTTCAGGGTGCTATGAAAATCATTCATATTAAATTTCCCTGAAGTAAAGAAGTGCAGGCCTTTTTTTGAGATCCTGTAACTGTTTCCATTTATCTTGCATAAATGTCTAAAATATGTCAGATTAATTAAAACCGGCTTTGCCTACAGGACTTTTGAACTGCAGAACTTTGCACCCCCATCCTGGGATTTTGGTGTGTGGTCAGTGACATCCAGGTAGGACTCATTGTGCCTTCCTGACACACCGTTCCTCTGCAGTGCCCACCCATCCATCAGAACAGGAAGGACCAAAACAGTATGAGTGCTCTGTTTCATGACCTATTACAAATGTTGAGATAACTGGAGATTTTTTATAGTTTACTCAGTTATGAAGTTTTTTTAAAAAGGACATTCTCATTGTGACTAGAAGATTTAGAAATAGTGAGATAGCCAGCAGGATTTCAAGCTGAATAATCCTGTTAGCTTACAGTTTCCTCTCTCTGTTTCAGTAGTGTTTTATGTTGGTTTCCCTATTCCACTAAGATGCCCCTTGGTTCATTATCTCTGCAGCACATAACTGCCTTTTACCCAAGATCCCCAAGAAGACATTTGGAAAGTCAAGCAGCAAGTTCTAATAAAAAAAGGACAGGAACTGTTCCTTGCTCTAAACATAATGTTTTTCCCTTGTGGTCTGATGCAGGTGGCAAACAGAGGAGGGTGTGGTGGGTGCTGTCCCATTGTCCTGCAGTTCCACCTTTTTATTGTGACAAATCCTTTCTTTGGAGAAAGCAGGCAGAGTGCAGAAATATTTCTTATTCTGTATATCCCACAAGAGTAAAATGTGAACATTGCATAACCAACAGGATCAAAGGTTGTTAGAAACCTCAAAGAAACAGCATAATTTCTTTTATTCTAATTTTGAAGGTTATAGGGAAGACTTTTTTGGGGGGTGTATGCAGGGTATCAAGAGAATAGAAAATAAACTCCCTGAAGAAAAAAGAAATAAAATATTCAAAATAGTGCTGGAACTGCCAGACTTGTATTCCTTAGAGGACACGAGTTTTTATTCTGTAGGCTGCTTTGTAAGGACTAAGCTCTCAAAATTTCTGTGTTCAGTTATGAGTTTATTTTAATGTCTATATGCTGTGATGTAAAGTAGAAGCAGATCAATTAGTAAAGTAAAAGAACTAGGCTGATGTGCCAGAAAGATAAAAACCAAAGCAGCATTCCTTATACCAAGTAAAGGCCTGTAAAATTCCAGCTTAGATTTGTGGGAAAAAAAACCCAAAGAAAATCAATGTCAGAGTAATTGGCAGTTCAGAAGCACTATATTGGAAAGATGAGGCATGTTATGAATATGACGAGATTAGGTTCAGAAGGGAGAAATTGCAAGAAGACATAAAAGAAGTCTAGTATTTTCCTCAGCTTTAAAGGCAACTTAGAGTTATGATTTGTGTTTACATTACCAAAGGTGTGTGGTTAATAAGATGCTAGAATGAGTCTGCCTACATAACTAATTTCAGGAATGTTCTTTTGTTCACCCTGGAGATGATTCTTTTTTTTTTTTCTTCCTACCTTTCATTAACTCTGGATGCAGAATCTTTGTGGGTTACCATCAAGTTTTAGCTCAGGAACTTTCCTGAAGCTTTTATAATTATCGCCTTTAATTAATACTGTCACAAAGATTGTCAGCCTCTGTGGCTTTCATCGCAATAAACAGAAAACCAGGAGATTGGAAGAGATGCAAAGAACAGCAATCCTGCTCAGAGATGTGCGTGTGTTCTTCTCAGGTGGCCCAGAAGGAATTTGACACCTGCCCTGGTGCCAGCCCATACTGGGGATGCCTGGCAGTGGAGCAGCACCTCTTGAACAGCTGTGTAAAGCAGGAGCAGGAATTGCAGCACTCCTTTAGAGCACAGCTCCCCTTGCTCCCTCCTCCCCTCCCAGCACGCTGCAAAGCTCCAGGTCACAAACACAGCAGCAGCAAGGCCTGGTGTGTGATCAGCTGATGGCATCCCTCTGATTTCATCCAGTGCTTGTGAGCTCCGCTGGGACACTCCTCCTTTGGTCACTGCTGATTCTCAATTTCATGGAGTGTCAAAAGCCCGACTGCAGGGATACAGGTCTCTTCCAAATAACAGTGATTTAAGCAATGCTGTGAACTCCTACTAATTGCATTTAAATCATCAACAGTAGGCTTTTTGTCTTAGCCCTAATGTGGAAGTGGCATTATTCTGGTCCACTGGTGTTATTTGAGTGCTCTTCTGTAGAAAATACTCACTGCCTGAAGTGCTTGAAATCAACCCTTTTTATGTTGTTTTGCTGAAACTGTTGCAGTCTAAGAAGAAATGAGAGATATGTGAGCAAGGAACAAGTGGCTACTTGCACTGCAAAATTGAAGGCCAAGCACAATTTAAATGCACGAGCAGGCAAGTTACTGTGCAGGATTCAGAGCTGACAGATGAAGTGGCATAAGTTACATATTACTAAGTGGATGTAAGTGGATCTGGCTGAGTCTGAAGGAGCAGAAATGATAACCTGAAAAAGAAGTCCTAATTACAGCAATGTAAGTGATGCTAGAACAGTTTTAAGCACCAATCACAGAGAAGATTAGCTTAGACAACAACATGCAAAAGTTACATAGAGCTGCTGGGAGAGAGCCACTCAGTTGCCACATTTATCTTAGTTTCTTTCATTGCTGAAACTCCCTGTTTTTCTTCAAGTTTGGGTTGCTGCATACATGGTGCTGTGTTCTGTGCATTCTCTGAGCCTCATCAACCTTGTCTGATGGCTCACTTTCCTCTCTGTGCAAGTAGGATGTGTGTTTGGGGAGTGGGGAGCGCTGCTGCTCTGCTTTCAGGTGTTCCTGGGCCAGCAGAGAAGCACATTGTGCTGCTTCTCTCCTGCATTTTCTTTGTATGTCATTAGCTGTTGACTTGCTGAGCCTTGCCATTTCTGTTTACTGTTGCAGAAGATGTCAGCCAAGGCAATATAAAAGGTAGTAGATAATATCTGGGAAAGATATAGGAAAGTGTTCTTAGACACAAAGCATAAAACTGCCAATACTATGCTGTCAATAATAGTGTATTGATTTTGTGATCTTAATAGAAGTTTTCAAGGCATTGCACACAAAAATGCCGTATGAGACACTGTTTTTCTACCTCATGCTATTTTTTTTGCTTGCTTTTCTCTACTTTCTTAATGCAATAATAATAATAATAGAGTATGGGGATCAGTAAAGTAGTGCTCTTTGTTTAAATATGCCAGGTCAGACATCAGCATTGTTGTTTCTGCTCCAGTGCCCTTTCAGTTCTAGTTTGTGCAGGATTATATGAAACGAATGTGTACATTAGTTGTTAATACAACTAATTTTCTCCACTTCACTGCTTGACTAAGTTCTGCTGCCTCATGACACCAGCATTTGATTAGAATTAGATTTGTTCATACTGGGGCAAGGAGCACTGAAGAGGTGGTTCTATATTGGAGAAGCATGTGCTTATCCATGGATCACTGATGCATTTCATTTATTTGGCAAGATTTGTTTTGGATTGGTTTGGGGGATGGAGAGACTACTTCAACTGCTCTCCAGTTCTGACAGCAAAGACAACAGTAACCTTGGCAACTAAGGATGCTGAAATACCACTTAATCCTTACTCGTAAGTCAATAGGGGTTTGCTCAAGTAATAAATTATCAAACCTCTCAGCATGTGGCTGAAGAAACTATAAAACAAATTGGGTGCTGCAGTTCAGATAAAGTATTGGTGCAGCCACTAACTGCATGGCTGCACAATTGAAACAAACTTTGTCAGGAATTTTCCAGCCACAGTTTTTTTTCTGTCTGAAATTGCTGATTCACAGAAATCAAAACTGTGGGAGAAGATTTGTTTTCAAGTTTCTAATTTCAAAGTAAAAGCAAGTCATTGTTTAAATATCTTTCTCTGACATTTTCTTTACAAAAATGTTAAACAATTAATGAAATATTTTTCTGTTAGGTGTGAACGACTGTAAATCTAGCAGCTGTGTATTGCAGAGTGTTTCGGAGCAAGCAGATGCCCAAAAAGAAAGCAGATGCTCCCTGTCTTGCTGCATAGGGCTCAGCTGGGTGAGCTGGTGGGCCCTGAGCTGTTTCACAGCTGTGAGAGTGCCAGGTCCAGGGGCAGGAAGGAGGGTGAGAGGAAGGAGCAGAGTCACTCCTTCTGGCTGCAGCTCCTGCTTGTGCTGCATGGAGTATAAGGTGAAGTCCTGCTTTGAGTTAAGGTTTTGCTCTGAATCACCCTTGGAAGACCTTCTCTTTGTCTGTCTCTCACATTTGTTTCTTTTGTCTTTGGGGTTTTCTTTTAAAAAAAAATTGACTTTTTGTCTCTGCAGAAGCCCTTAATGCCCTCCTGGTCTTGGAGCAGTTTCCATTCCGTGTTAATACACACAATAAATAGTAAGGAAGTTCCTTTGCTATTTCTAGCAATGACTTCTGTTTATTATCCTGAGAGTCGTTCAACATGATCAAAGGTAGTCGTTATTTCTTTGTGGCCCAAACCTTTCCTGAGGGTGTGGAGTATAGCTGCCTGTAACAGGACCACACACATGCACAACCTTTCATTTACTGCCACAGCCTCTTAATGTGGAGAAGGTTGCAGTGGAAGTTAAGCTGCTGTGAACATTTTTACAGTAAGGCAGGGTTTGGGGTCAGGTCAGGAGGCAAGGCTGCCTGCAGTGAAGGTGGGCTGGGCAGGAGGTCAGGCAGGGTGTGCTGCCCCACCTCGGCTGCCAGTGCTGCTTGCCAAGCCAAGGCTGGGTGCAAGGAGTGGGGAGGCAGCGGTGCAGCACCAGCCAGGGGAGCGCTGCTTGCTGAGGGCAGCTTTTAGTTGCCAGTTTTGGGACTGCCGCCTTAATTTAGCAGCCAATTTGAGTGAACCAAGCCCTGTTTGTTGACTTGACATATGTAGGTAAGTGGAGCTGATGTGGATAGATAGTTTTTGATGCAATGTAAATAATTTTGAAATAATTACGGGTATGTTAAAAGTCTTGAGAAATGGCATGGGGTTTTAAGGTTGAGAGAATGCAGAACAACTACTTTGTTTTCCTTGTCTTTTCTGTATTGCTGTCTCCTTCCGTTTTGCCTTGGTTCCCCATTTCTTGCTTTGTTTTTAGGCTGTTTTCCTGAACAAGGTTTGGAAATGTTTTCAGGTCATCTATAAAGCCCCATTCCTTTGGCTTTTCCTGTGTTCATATATACACACATATAAAAGAAGTTACTATTACAGTTCCTGTCATGTCATTTTGAAAGGTATTTTCAAGGCTGGAGAACAAGATGTTTCATCTTTTCACTTTTGTACACTAGTCCCACCTTGTGAAGCTAATCCATCTGCTGACTCCTCTTAGCATTGTTAGACCATGTCCTCATTTTATTCCCTTGGTTTCTCTCTTTTAAACATCTGATAGGAATTCAGCTCAGCCATGGAGGACATATTGAACCTTGCAATGCCTTTCTGTATTACTTAGGCAGTGGGAATATAAGGAGTCCAATATTCATATGAAAGATTTGACTCCTGTAGGAAAATACTTAAAAACCTATCCAGATGTTCTCAGAACTAAGGGAAGTAAAGCTGGGATCTCAGGACAGCTAATTGGATCTTGTGCTACCTCTCATTTTTCAACAAGAGAAAAGCATCACAGTGTTTTTATATGTTTTGGGGCTCCTTGTTGTTCCCCCTCAAATCCTCTTCTTGGAATGACTTTTTTTCTTAACAAACAGGATCCAGATGCTTTAGGAAAGAGTAATAGCTACTACTTAACTCTGTCTTTTCCATTTATTGTGTGTTGAAGGCCTGTTAAGGAAGGTTTTATCACTTTAAAAGAGTATGCAAATAGACATGAAGGAATCATTTTGCTTTTGTAGATAATAAGTGTTAAAAAAAATTTATGGAGTTCATAAGGCAAAAAATTCTTAAGGATGATTGATTGTGGTGTTTTGACAGATTTAGGAAAAAAAGTCTGGAAATGGGAATATTATGAAGTTGTTAGATGAACCTTTTCAGTTGTGCTATGAATATCCTGCATGCCCTTCACTCCCATTTCTAAGGTGAGTTAGTGCTGAAAGGGAGGACAGAAAGTGGTCCCTCACACTCCATCCTGTGCCCAGGCAGGGGCTCCTCACTCTCAGGCTGGTTTGGCTGGTGCCCACATTGCTGCCAGCACAGTACGGGATGCCTAGAGGCTGCTGCTCGTTGTTTTAGGAGAGCCAGCCAAGGTTGCAGCAGTGCTCCATCACTCCCTTGAAGTTTTAGGGGGAAGGAAAGTTTAGTTTACATTGCTGGTTGATCAGTGTGCTGCTGCTTTGGCTTCATACCAAGCATACCAGTGTGTCTGTCAGGTTTGCAGCTGTGCAAGTTCTGCCCGGGCCACCCAAGGGGGACCTTTCCTTCCCCCTGGCATGTGTTCAGTGCACGTGTTACACTTGTGTTTGCACGGACATCTTCAGAACTGCGAGCATTTCAGGTCCCTGCTGAACTGAATTCCATTCTGCTTAATTACTACATGAGCCATAATGTTACTTTGTGCAACTGGGACTAGTTTGAACAAGTCCCCTGAATCTTTAGGGTTGTCTACAGCAGTACCTCAAGCAAGATGCTGTAGCCAGGGGCCCCTAGGACTCTGTAGCCTCCCTCATCCAAGTGTAGTATTACATTGGATATATTTGTTCACGCAGCAGGAACTACAGCTTGTAAAGAGAAATTAAATGAAAGGGAACTAATAAAAAGGTAGAGGTGGGTGGTGAGTTATTTAGAGAAAGTTTTTACTGTTACCCTAGGTCTAAGGCTGCCCTTAAAGCTGAGTCAGATTTGGTAAACTTTCACATAACAGTGCTGATCTGGAGCGTTGGTGGTTCATGATTGCACTTCTTGGATTATGACAGCAGCCCTGGTTGCCCTTTCCTCTTTTCCAACAGGGCTGGGAGCTGAAAAAGGATGCTGCATAACATACTGAAACACCCCTGCCTGTGTACCCCAGGGAAATAAGGAAGCCCAACAGACATTGTTTGAGTGCAGGCCTTTGGTGTTCAGCTGTCTGTGCCTGAATAGCAGTACTGGTTCTCCTTTGCCTGCAGTGGTACATCAGTCTGGTGCATGTGATTGCTGTGGCAATTAGGTTCACTGCAGATCTTTAATCTCATGGTACAGATCTAAAACATTTTTCTCAAAGTTTCATTCTCTTACATGGAGTCGGCTTTTTTTTTCTGTGTGTGTTTAGTGGTGGGGTTCCCACCCACCCCCTGCCGTCATTACAATCTCTTCATTTTACTGTAGTATGCAACGGGCACAGAATTTGGAGTCTTGCCATTTTAAACAAATTTTTGTTTTATTTTAATACATTTCCTACAAAACTATGCCTTTTTTGTCACTAAGTCAAAGGGCTGAAACGACAATGAAAACTGGTGACTTCCACAACATACTAATCAAAATTAGAGTTTCCTTTATGATTGGTTGGACTTTCAGTCGATCGAACATTTAAAAAGAACATTGATGACCCATGAATAATAAAATAGAGCATGCTAGAATTAGGCAAAAAGAGCATTTGTAAAATTGTGATGAGTTTTGAAGCAGCTTTTGGGTGTGTGAAATTTCTGTCTAATCACTTTCCTTAAATGAAAAGTGACAGGTCACTCTGATTCTGAGAGTCCTTCTGTAAACATTAGGCAAACCCAACCATCCTGGATACAGTCTTATTTTATGCAGCTACTGCACAGGCTTATTTGCTGTAGCGTCTCAGACTTGACTTCATTTTAGTTGGGATCTTCCTGTTCAACATAAAGACTTAAGTGTCTTGTTTATTTAATGATGAAACTGAAAAAAAAGGTGAATTATTGTAATTGATACAACCTTTTTCAATTGATGCAATCTTTTCTGCCTTCTGAGCACACTTTAAAATTGTGGAGATAATTTAGGAACCTGGATGAAACTGAACATTAATGAAAATCAGAAAGTCACTTCATAGATGGACTCAAAAATTTTGGGGAGACCCTTGTGTCATTTTGCTTCCAAATAAAATAAAGACACTAGTGACAAATCAACCTTTTAAAATATCCTCACTATTGTGCTTTCATTGGTTAGTTCTGAACATCACCAAATCTGAGTTAGTAGAAGTTTTACATTTTTTTTTGGGTCAGATTTGGAAGTACTTTTTCCAGGTATGAGCTTTGCAGCTGACACAGGTTTCTCCTGCATCCATGTAGTGTGCAAGGATGGGAAGGTGACCGTGTACCTTGGAAGAAATGGCTGTATTGTCACTAAGTAGACACTGACCTCTGTTCCCTAAAGGCAGTGCCACTCATCTCAGCTCTCCTCCTTTCCACTGCATCCCTGAGTTTCATCACTTAGGGTCCCATTTGGGCAGAAGTAGCTCCATACATGCAGCAACTCAGGGTTTTTCTTCAGTTTGATTTCAGTGTGCGCTTATGGGCGCTGCTCCTGAAGTGGTGAACGTGAGAAATCTGGGAAGTGAGAGCCAGCATATGGAGCTAGCAAATGAGGATGGGAACGATGAACTAAATGTCGCTTTGGGGAGACATGATGTTAAGCATTTGGCTTTTCAGCTTTACAGCTTAGACTGCGTAAAGCTAATTTATACTCTTCGACCCAGTGATGTCTGTCTTCTAACTGTTTATTGGAAATATGATTGCAGTTCGTGTAGATGTTTTCATACAATAACTGTGTTGTCAATCAGGGGGTTAGCGTATCGCTCCCCCCAAAAATCTCATGGCTCACAGTCACTTTCCACATTTTCCTATGAGTACAATAAATTATTTCTTTATTTTCTGTATATTGGAGTAGCTCGTGTGCAAGATTCATGGACTCTTATGATAAGGCACCTAATACTCTTAATGATATGCAGTAGTAGGAAGAAGAAAAAGAAAATAACTTTTTTTGTTATTTTCTGCTAATGTTCAGACCTTCTTTATACATTTTTGTCTACCATCCTCAGGCCATCTTTGTACATTTTTCTTTACCTTTCTTCAAGTTTTCTCAAAGTGTTAATAGCATTAATGCTGTTCTCAATTACTTTTTGTGGAAAGTGTTTTTTTATAATTTCTACTTTCAGTGAAGGAGAAAATCATCTCCCCTTTTAATAAGTATGTTCTTCTATTAACTTTTTCACAGAAAATACAGAAATATAGCAACATAGTTTTGTAGGCAAAGTCAGAGAGTATCCGTAGTTATGGGAGGAGACACCTGCAAAATAATTAAACCAACAGTTGATCAGATTGAACCAACTAAATGCAAACCCCAAAAAACTTTCCTTTCAAGCATTTTACTGGGCTACTGATAAAACTGTTCAAGTTAATGCCACTGAAATACATAATGAAATAGCATTTCTGAGTAGTCTTTCAAAATTGCTAAAAGCTTGTAGTGTCAAGTACCTTTTCAATACTAGAAAGAATTAAAAGAGGGAAGGAGATGATGCAGATTTTGAAAGTAAAATAAATTTATTTCTGGTAACAGGACTTAAAGCAACATGCATGTTTCCAAAGGCTTTATTACTCAGTACTTTTATTGGCAGAGTGAAGAAGGATGCCTAATGGAAGGGTAGCGTTACAAGTAGTTACCCACCCCTACTGTAGAGGATAATTTGGTCTCACACCATGCTTAGATCTGTGTCTGTGTCCACCTCTGATTTTCATTAATGCTGATAATATCTTAGTAAGTATTCGGTGAGTCACACCGTATGGAACTGCAAATTGTGATTTAGGAGCAGGTATCAATTTCAATGGCAGGAGTTTGGTTCCAGCCACCAGCCCTGCTGATGGCACCAGACAGCCGTGGATGCAGCGCTTCGCCCAGCTGGCCCCTTGTTAGGAACCACTGTGGTGAGGCTGGCTGCAAGCCTGTCAGGCTGAAACAGCTCATGGGAAAGGAAGGAAAAGTCTTGTTTTAAACACAGTGACTTGAGCCTTAACCCTGTTATCTGCCTGAGACCACAGGAAACTTTCCTTGAGAGGAAATATTCAGTCAGAGGTGAGAATGGCTGCACTTTTTATAGAGATTCACAAGTTTTATTGAAGTTTAGATTTGGTTTTCGTTAACCTCTGCTCAATGCTGGATGATTTCTAGCCAGTGAAGATATTAAATGTAGTTCCAAAAAAATCTGATTTTCCCTGGTAAATTTCCTGGAACCATTGTGGGTAAAGTTGTTTGACTTGGCATAAACTCCTCTAAGAAGGTTTGCCTGTGGATATGGCGGCCGAGACTGATTTCTGCTGAAGGAGGCTCTCCTTCTTATGAAAAATAAACAATTTAAATCTTCTGGAAGAGAGCCCAGATTGTTTATTCTTAGGCTTAAAATGATGGCCTTTCATAAAAATCTGGAGACACTCAATCTACATATTCAAGTAAGACTCGCAGTACAAGTGAGCAAATGCGAGTCCATATGTTTGTTGCAAATCTTCAAGGAATGACAAGAGGGCTCTTGGTTTTGTTGTTCTGCTGGCAGCATTGGCTTACTTTGGAGTCTGACTCTTTTATACAGGACAACTTTTCCATGAAGGGTTTGCTGCCCTTGTGACAGTGGCAAGGCTCCTTCTTCCTGACTGACAGCCAGTGTCAAACACTGAGTACTTTTATTGAACTTTTACACCTTTTTGGTTTTACTGTCACTCCTCACTTCACGCTCAGGATACAGATTGCTTTTAGGATCTCTGTGGATACTGAGGAGGACTTGCTCTTTTTACAGTAATTGGCAGCATTGCCAACTGAAAGATTTTCTGGATTCTACAACTTCTATGCTATTTCTCTTTCTTGCATTTTGGTGGCTGTTCCTTGTTTGCCCCTCTTCAGCATAGGATACATGTTACTAACAAAGTTGCTTGCAGGTAGTAGGAATCCATCTCATTATAAAGCTTATCTTGTTCCCTGCTCTGTGCATACTATCAGGATTGCCTTATCCCAGGTGCAGAATCCATCACTTGCCCATCTTAAACTTCACACAGCTGGTGATTGCCCAGGTCTCTGATTTGTTGAAGTGTTTCTGCAGGTGCCTCCCTGCCTTCAAGGGAGTCAACAGCTCCTGCCAATTTAGTGTCATCACTACACTCACTTAGTGTCCCTTCCAGTCCTGCATCCTAGTCATTTATGGAGATGTTGAAGAGCACAGGGCTGGGGATGGAGCCCTGCGGGAAACCCATCAGTGACAGGTCGCCGGCCCAATGTCACCCCATTCCCTGTAACCCTTCGTGCCTGACTGGTGAGCCAGTTGCTCACCCATGACATGATGTGTTATCCAGCTGTGTGCCTGACATTTTGTCCAGAAGGATGCTGTGAGAGCATCAAAAGCTTTACTGAAGTCCAAAAAAGTTACATCAGCTTGGTTCCCTTGATCATCTAGGCAAGTTACCCTGTCATAGAAAGAAATTAGATTTGATGAGCAGGACTTCCCCTCATGAAATTGTGCTGGTTGTGACCAATGACTCTTTTGTCTTCCAGGTGTCTTCCTTTTTGTCTTCCTTTTCAATACCTCCCAGAATAATCTTTTCCATGAAAAGATTTTCAGGCTTTGAAGTAAAATGTCACATCTTCTGTAGGCTGGGCACCAGATGATTATAAAAATTGAATCCATTATCTGAAATGGTCTTGATTTTGTTCTTTTCATTAGCCACTTATATGCAGTAGACTTTTTTTCCTTGTGCAATCTCAGAAACATAGTTTATATTCTACATTTTCATTATAAACCATTTGCATTTTATGCTGTCCTAACACTACTGTGTACTCCTTTACTTTATCTATACATTTCTTCTAAAATTGATGCATCTACTTCATATAACTGTCATTTTATGCCTGACATACTCTTTTGATTGCAAATTATTGCTGTGGCATGTTTTCAAAAGCTTAGTTTTTAATTGTATTCTTAAATCAATTTCATAAATATATTGGATATAATAAGAAAATCATATTTCAAATATAAATTGGTTCCCACAAGGCTCTGTTAGGGATTTTGTGAAAATATTGTTTACTTCCTCATTCACTGGAAAAATCTTGAAAGAAGTAGTTAATGCTCGTGTCAGTTTGTGATTTTCCACAAAAATGAAGTGAGGTTTCCTGCTCTTGGTCTTGATCTCCTATGTGTTTGCCTATATGATAATAGTGCCAGTGCAAGAAGACATACATTTAAATTTAGATGCATAAATTTCCTCACAATCTGGGCTGAAGGTTTTTGTGCTGATGGCTGAGCATTCACTCAGGAAGGCCCAGCATCAGTCAATGATCAGAAATCAAGCTGTTTCCACAAGAAACAGGTGCTGGAGGTGGACCTGCTCAGGATCAAAGCAATGCTGATATTAAACTGTTAATGTAACTCTGGGACAAAAAGACAAATGACTAAACACCAGAAAGTAAGAGTCCAGCAACAGTTTTAAGAGAGTTAACATTGTCTCATTTTACTTGTTTTTATATAGTGTAAAATGTAGTACAATGTTAAGATGTATAGTTAATGAGAAAAGCAAGACAAAAAATACTAAAGATACAAAATAAGGATGAATTAATATCAGTAGTGGAACAGTTGTTTAAGTTTACTGACACTTCTGACTATTGATGAGAATCTGTTAATACTTCCTTTTCTATTTAACTCTTAATCAGTAAAAAAACCCCAAACTCAATGTTTTCAATTCCTCATTTGATAAGTAGAATATTGAAAAAAAATAGCATACAACCTTATTCCTTTTTAATTAACTTAATTTAGGAATAGAATTAGCACTAACCAGATCCTTTCAAATGATTTGAATGTTTGAACTCTTTGAATGCACAGTTGTTGGTCTTTGATGCAGTTGTTTGTCTTCATCAGGGTGGGACCAGAAGATGGATCCATGACCCTGCTGTGGGGCAGGGGCTGGCAGTGCTGTGTGGAGGCAAGGCAGGCCTCAGGGCACAGGGAGAGGGGCATGTGTCTGGGTGCTTCCTGCTCCTCGTTCAGTCACATCACTGTAGCGAGATTAGCAGCTTTGATTTTGCGGAGAAAGCCTCAGTATGCCAAGCGTCAGAAGATTGATAGCTTGAAAATATGGATATCGTTTATTTAGCAAGTATTAAAGGCTTGAAAAAACCTCCACCCTCTTAAATGTACAGTTTCTCTCTCCAGATTTTTAAATAAAATGTACAGTGTTGCGAAGAAATGGACCATGGAAATTTTAAATCTGAAATGGATTTATTTTTGAAATTATCAGTACATGACTAGGAGCCCCTAATGGAAATTGCTTTGTAAATGCCATGCCTACTGAAAGTATTAGTGAAAGTCTGATTTGCATTTTTATTCCAGTCACTGATGAAATTGAAAGAGACAAAGATTAGCAATAGATCAGTTGGAACAGAAAACTTCCATTCTCACACTATATCAGAGAGCTAATTTTGAATTCCCACTTTCATCTGGGTGGCCATAGATGGTGGGACTGTTACCTATTAAGTTATAGGATGCTTCTGTTCCTCAAGCTTTAAATTGGTACACAGATATCACTTTAAATAAAAATGTGCATAAATGAAGTCTCTGTTACATGCCTGACAAAATCAGCCAAGCTGCAGGGAAGCTGTGATGGAAATAGAGATTATCTGCTAATACTGATGGATCATGACGGAGGAACTCCAATGACAACTTAGAAGCATCCTCCTAACTACTTGTATATGAAATGTTCTTTCTGCCTCTGAAATAGGGAAAGTGGTATGGTGCTTAAAAAAGAAGTAGAAATCAGGGTTCTGATTTTGCTAAGACATTCTCAAAACATATTTCTATATGTCGTGTATATTTTCGTTACTATAGTAAAGGAATTAAAGGCAAGTCCAAAATAAACTTTTCGTTTATCAAGAAAATGTCAAGTTTCCATAGTGAAATCCTTGGGAGCAGAAAGTATTCACTGTTGAGGTTGCACAGAATTGGTATCCAACTCACGATGTTGCTCCTTCCTATGTTTTGAGATTTTTTCTTTTTATTTATCATTTTCATAATGTTTTTTCCTGTAGACTAGCTAGAAGTAAATAAGCATGTGAAAGAGCTGAATAATGTCTTTGCAAGGTACTCTTTTTATCAGTGGACCTAGTGCAGAATTAGTTTTCATGTTAAGAACAGCAGAGCGCTAGAGCAGGTGATGGCGCTCGTCCTTGTTGTGAGGTTTGTCATTCTCTTTAAAAGCAGCAGAGCATTTCCAGTTTTGGCCTCCTCCAGGCAACAAATTTCTTGCTCTGCCTTCTCATTCTCAGGGCCCATCCATTACCAAGTAATTTTTTCATTTATTGCATTCTGAGGCAGTATCAATTTTTCTTTGCATAAAAGCCTGTATTCTGCTGGTGGCAGATTCTGCATGACCTTATAAGTTCCTGACTCCCACTGGCTACACACTTAAAATAACTTTTTTTGAGAAGCTACATCTTCCTGAAGGCCACAAGTACAATTTACATGAATTTTTTGGCCCTGATTACTGTATTGAGATTCCTTACCTATTTATCACTTCTTTTTGGACTGATTATTTTCAGAGGAGCATCCATAAAATGCCAAGTGTGATGGAAGTTGGCAAAGACAACTGGGGCTGTGTTGGAACTTGTGCTAAGCTGTTCAGCATGAGTTGTCACAGAAATAGATTATGCAGCTTTTTGAGGGGGGGCCTAAGCCAAAGAGTTGTGTGATGGATTGCTGGCTCCTCAGAAATCAAATTACTGATACATGCAGAGCCTTGCTAGTGTTCTTGTCACTCATGTTGTCAACTGGAGGAAAAATACTTGAGTGTAGTCCTTTGATGGAAAGCCTACAGGGATTGCTGTTCCAATTGTTACTTGGGAAGGTAACTAAGAGGCAGAACAAGTTTTCATGAAAGTGGTACGAGGATATGGAAGAAAGAATTTTCATGTGATGTGAGGATACTTGAGCACATGCTCTCTGTAATTAAATCATTCATTTCTTTGTTTGCCTGCCTTCCTTCTTGGGTCGTCTTTTTTTCTCTCCTACTACCCAGTCTTCCTTGAATTCAAAATTGGTAAAGTTGTGATACACGTCTTCATGAAAAATGGTAGGTGATACGTTTGTGTCTCCACCTGCACTGGAGTCTGCCTTCAGTTCTCTGCAGATATCAGACTGCATTAGGTCCCAGGAGCCCAATACATCCTTAGACTAAACAAAAATTTAGCTGGTTTTAAAATGAAATTTGAGAGACTGTCAAAGATGTTAATTAGTAAGCTGATTTTCACCGAACTGGGAGTGATACTGCCTGCACAGCTCTTCTACCACAACACCTTGCAAGACTGAAACCTGTAATGCCTTACTGACCCAAGAATTCAAACTTGCTTGAGGGCCATAGGAAAGAATATAGAAGGTGGTCTTAGTGAGCCTTGTGGATGGGAGCACCTTACCTGGGCATAGGATGAAGAGTTTTCTTTGTATTCTGTTAAAAGGATTCACAAGAGAATCAACTGACACTTTATAGTTTGCTGATCAATTAGGTCTTTTAGCTTACCAGGTTTTGACTACTGGCACATTCCACATGCTTTTGTGCCATAGATTTCTGCCCACTATGCAAAGTGATGCCTGCCCTATAATGCTTTAGACTAGTTTCCTCAGAGCTCCTTGGGCTCTCATGTTAGCATCTCAAGTGACTCCTGTTTTACTGCACAGTTTAAAAGCAGATTTCTGGGTCCCTCTTGCAAAGAGCAGTGACACTGGATAAGTTGAATGCTGTCCTTTCATTATGTCCTTGAATGCTCCTGTATTCAGTGGTCCAAAAATTGCTAAAATTAGACATATATGGTTATTCTACACTTGGTTTCTCTTGGCTGCAGTAGACTAATTCTGTCTATCTTGTGTTTAGAGGGTGGGGCTGTAAAAGATTGATGAAATTCTTGAATGTTGTGTCTTTCTTTTTTTCCCCTTTTCATCTTATTCTGTGCTTTCATTCTTAAGTCTCTTGCTCTTTGTCTTGGCTCAATGAAGCTCACTTCTGCAGCCAATCTTGTACACTGCAGAAAGCAGGAGGAGGTGTGCAGTGGTCATCTCAGGAAGCAGATCCAGAATCCTCCTCATACACCACATTTGGAGCATAGCTAGCTGTTTGTGTGCTGTTTTCTGCCTTCTCATTCCCTTTTCTACGTCTGCTGGCAGGGGCTATTAAGCAACTGCTTTGCTAAAGATTTGAATTACTGGCCATGAAAAGTTGCATTTAAGTAGGTGTGATGTTTGTTGATCTGTAGCAATAACCTGTTTTCCTTAATAGGTTTTCTGATGTAGGTAATTCCTTTTAAACTAGGTTTTCTTTGCTAAATTTACCCTGTGCTATTTGCACTGCTGCATGTGCAGGACAGGGGCTGCTCTGCTTGCTGCCGACAGGAATGCAGTAATTACAGACAGCAGAGGATGAAAAGGGCTCTTTATCAGCTAACCTGGCTGCCCTAAACACTGTGCACCAGCAGCATTTTATTGGCAGATTAAATGTCAGGCACCTGGCTTTAGAACTGACTCCTGCTGTGTTTTGATGAATACTGGTACTTTCCCAGCTCAAAATAAAAGAGTGCCAGGAGTACGCTAGTGCTTTAAAACCTAATATTTGAGACAGGCTGCAGTATCATGAGACTCCTGTCATCTCTCCTGTATAGCCCACCTGAAAGCATTCCTGCCTTGGAACAGATTCTTAACATGTACAAGAAATTAGCTTGAACACTACAAAAAACAAAGCCATGTGTTCTCTGCACAGAACAAGAACATTTGCAGTAAAAACAAGTTATGAGAATAAACAACTTTACCTGTCTCTTGAACACAACATCTTTATAGTAATTTTCATATCAGCAGTGGCAGAGGAGGTTTTCAAAGTATAGTCTTCTGAGATGTTAGCATAGGCCATAGAGGATAAATCCAAGTTGTAGGATGGAGATTCTAATTTTTATTTTTTTCATGTTCCAGATAATACCATTCAAATCCATCAGGAAATTTGTTTCTCTCTTCATAGGAGAGATGTTCTGATGGTTGATGTGCACTCCTGCCCCAAAACCCCTTCTTTTCTCCACTCCTGCCCACTGACAAGTGTTTCTCCAGTGCAGACAAATAATTACATGCTTGTGCAGTTTCTGGTACTCAGATGAGAACATAAATCACAAGGTTCACTGTAGTTCCACGCTTGATGTTATAACTTTTATCAGTCTGCAGTGCTGATGCTGTAATTGCAAAAAGAAAATTACATCACTTTTCTAGGTGCTGCCTTGGAAATAAATGTACATCCTCAACTTGCTCCTACTGTATTTCCATTAGATTGATTAGGAGAACAACAAGGAGAGGGTATAATGCCCCAGTGACCTTTTCACTCTCCTCACCAGTGCCATTTTTTTGACAGTTCAGGTCAATATCTGCTCTGTGCCTTGCTTTGTTGTGGATGTGTAGTGAGGTTTTATTCCCTTATAGCCAGGCAGTATAGAAAGGAGGGTTTTCCAGGGTAGGCAGGCATTTAAACAGGCTTGTAGGCATAGCCTGTGCCCCTGTTACTGATACAGATACTTTACACTTGCTGTGTAAATTGTAGGCTCAAATCAGCCCAGCTGAACACCTTGTCACCAGTTCTTCCCAGGTCTGTATAGCTGCTATGGCACCACTTTACACCTGTAGCTTACTAATGGTCCAGAGTGGTGGATAAAAATGTGTCTGAAAAACCAGGCTTGTCAAAATGAGACTTTTCAGTCATCTTAAGATTTTGATGAGGAAGATATTAGGTATGTTTTTCTAATGGAATGAATATATCTCTTCATTGCTTCAATTCAATAAACCTGGGGCAAATATATACTCTTTGGCACACAGAGATTGAGGTTTGGGGTTTTTTGGTTCGTTGAGGTTTTTTGGGTTTTTTTGTTTTGTTTTGTGGTGTTTGTTTTTGTTTGGTTTTTTTTTTTTTTTGTTGTTGTTTGTTTTGTTTTTTTTTTTTTTTTTTTTGTTCTTTTGGAAGGTTTTAAAGGAGTTTGAGTGCAGCAATTTGAAATGCTCTGAAGCAGCTAATTATTTTAGAGACCATTATCCAGTGGATTCATAGGCCTATTTTTTCCCAGTGATTGCATCATTAATGTCTGCAGGCTATTAGCAGATTATGGGGTCCAGTTAATAAATACATTTATAGACACCTGACAGTGTAAATGTGCATTTGTTTGTCATTTGGTTTTACAGAGCTCTTGCTTGTGTAGTTGTACACATCACACTGCTAAAATCAGTCAGATATTGCACAGGCCTAATGAAGAACAGTGTTAACAAACTTGCTCTGGCACATCTCTTAGAGTCAGCATTTTACTTTGGGGTCTTAAAATAGAACAAGTGAAAGAAGAATAAATTTGACCATCTTTAAAAGTCATGAATATAAAATAATGAGAAGTTTTAATAAACCGTATTAATTAGTTAGTTGTTTTTGCATAGCCTCTATAGCTTCCATCTGTGAATGTGCCCTGAAAGAAAAATGTTTGTCTGTTGATTTAGATTCTTTGGGATTTTTGGAATAAAAGAATTATTAACTTGGTAACCTTAGGAAGAGCTGCTTTCAGAAATATTTTTTGCCGCAACCTTATAATAGTCTTTGAATGATTTTCTATCTGCCAGTCTCTAATGGCTGCAGAAATACTGTGTGACAGGTATGTCAGGTGAGGGATCTCTTACAGCTGCTCAGTGCATTGGGGCACATTGTGGGTTGGTGCAGTATCGCACTGTTCATCATAATTGTCACTGGTATTACCTGGTGGTGTCAGTTTGAAGGTGGTTTTGTCAGCCAGGCTGTAACTTCTGACCAAGTGGGCTGAAGATTTCCCATCTGATTGCCTCTGTCAGTGGGAGCTTAATCTGGGTTTAAGAGGGAGATCATATCTGCTTGCTTGACTTCTACAAAAGCCATTCAGCTATATATTATAACAGATTTAGAAAAAATATATTTTAAAGTTATGAAAATGTCTTGTAATTCTAGGATCTGGACCAGAGAATTGAAACATGCCAAGGTTGTCATACACACAAATTTTAAAAAATAGTACGCTATGAGTAATATTTTTTTTGTGAGTTAGCTTACTCAACTGGAAACAAAAATATTTCAGGTCAGCTGCAAAATTATATTTTGTTTCCTTACCAGACTAGAAAAGAAAATGTTTTTGGATAAATGTTTAGCTTAACTTGCCATGCTTTACCTGTATTTTTTTTAATGTCAAAAAGAATAGCAGCTTTTTTTTTTTTTGTTTCTGCAGATGCCTTTAAGTTTCTTGACAAGCTCTTACAAACTTAGCAAGTATTAATTGCCCAGACAGGTTTACCGCGTTGCCTTCTGCAGGCAGGGCTGAGCAGATGCCATGGTGTGGTGTCTGGTGGGCTCAGTTGTGACTGACAAGCAGCTCTTCTTTCTGTAGATCCCCAACTCGTCAATACCCACAGCTTATTTTTAGAAGCTTCTGAAAATGGCAACCAATTTTCTGCCAATATTTTGATAAGACACTAAAGTTTCCATGATCTGTGTGGCAGCACCACTGCCCAAAGACTCCTGCATGTGTGGCTTGTACTCCTTGCTCAGTTCTAAAGGAAAGTACATTATGAAACATGACAGCAACAACTCCTGTATCTCTCTGGACCACACAGAGCAGCAGCACCCCAGCTGTCCCCGAGGGCCTGGCACAGCACAGTGCAGTCAGCCACAGGCAGGTGCCTGCCCACGCTCTGTTTCCAGTGCTCTAGCTCCTGATTTGGGTGCTCTGTCAGGACCAGCCTTGGTTTCTGCACTGTAGCTGTAACTATTGATGTACTGTTTGCTGCAGATACACAGGCCAGCAGCAGCCTGGCCTCTGTGCTGGATTTGGCAAAATACACTTTGGGGAACATTCCTGCTGACTAATGAAATTGTGTTATTTGCAATTAAAACAATGTGTGTTGGAGCACACTGAGTTTCTATTTTTTATAGGCACTGAAGGTGATCCAGGTTATCATAAACCAATGTGCCCTGTCTCACTATCTGGCAAACTGATTAAACTGAAAAAGAAAATACTGCTATCTAGCAGCTGGAAAATCATGATAAGATGGGGTCAAAATATCATGACTTCTGCAAAGGCAGCCTGTGCTTTGATAGTTAATCTTCTTGAATTGTTTTAATGTAGCAATAGAAGAGCAAATAAAGGTAAATGGCGGGTACAGTTTATGAAAATAAGAAAAGGTCAATGAAGCATAGAGCTATTATAGCAGAGAGCAGAACAGAAAGGAGTGAAGGCAATTAGACCAGCAGTATAAGACTGTAATGTCTTTGATGCAGAACAACAACTACCTTGCCTAAAATCTAAGACTTCCAGCTTCTTCCTTGTCCATAGAAATTATTGCAATTATTAATAATGGTTGTAGTTAAAAAAAAAAAAAAGTAAAATAATTTAAAGAGGAAGTCTGTAAAGAAAAATTCTGTGCAATTTTGAATAAAAGTATTGAGGTGTTTAGGGTAAAATTTGCTTTAATGTTTTTAAAAAGTTGAAATATTTTGCATACTGTGACTAGCTTTCGTAATCTATACCCATGATATAATAAAAATATACAGAAAATGTGTATATACAGAAAGATGCCTGTGTTTGAACTAAATTTTGAATCTGTGAATTTGTCCAAGAATGGGATTTAGAAGTTCTTGGTCGGTTATTATAGGCAATTTGTGTTGTGAACTTGACTTCTCTCTTTTTACTCTGAAAGGTAACATACCATAGCCACCAAAAAAGGAAATTTTCATTTTAAAAGCCTTTGAAAAGTACAAAGCTTCTGTTTTTTGGTTGTTTTCTCTTAGTCTGATTAATTCATTTAACTCTATCTTGGCTGCTCTGTGCTTTTGCTGATGAGAAGTGTGAGAGCCAAGGAGGAGTCTCTGCTGCCAGTCTTCAGGAAGACAGTCCTGTGGTGTCTGCTTGGATGAAGAGGTGCTCAACCCAGAAAGTCATGCTGATGAGCATGAGATGAAAGCTCATGGCAGACAATTTTGCTGTGTTTTCCCTTTGTGATAGCACAAATTTGATTTGGAGTCAGGCATGCCTTCCAGAAGGGTGCGCAGCTTTGCCCTGAAGAGAGAGCCGTCGGAAAATGTGGCATCGTCCTCAGCTGTTTGGAATCCCTCAGCAGCTAGGATCAATTTATCTGGCTTTTCTCCCCATTTTTTTCGACTTAATTAAAGAATACTTTGCCAGGGAATAGTCTCTTTTTATAAGAGCATTTATAGAGCATAATCAGGGTTTTTTTTTAATACTAAACCAATTACGCTTTCACAATGAGGAGTTTTCCAAGATCTGTAGCCTTTTTACTGGCTTTGTATTAGAAGCCTTTTCTGCACTTTCTGAGTCTTTGGAGAAGGGGTCAAGGGAATGCATCAAGGGAAACTTGGCCAGCAAGTCGAGGGAGGTGATTCTGCCCCTCTCTTCTGCTCTTGTGGGAACCCACGTGGATTACTGAAACCAGCTC
The DNA here is from genome assembly GCF_028769735.1 of Zonotrichia leucophrys gambelii. Taxonomy (NCBI): domain Eukaryota; kingdom Metazoa; phylum Chordata; class Aves; order Passeriformes; family Passerellidae; genus Zonotrichia; species Zonotrichia leucophrys. The sequence continues at coordinate 42,020,956 of NC_088172.1, forward strand.
TGGGGCCCCCAGCAAAAAGAAGGATGTGGAGCTATGCAGTGAGTCCAGAGGAGAGTCATGATGATAAGAGCACTGGAACACCTCTCCAGTGGAAAAAATCTAAGAGAGCTGGCGTTGTTTAGCCTGGAAAAGAGAAGGCTCTGTTGGGGGGGACTTGTGACAAGGGGTATTGGCTTTAGACTGAAAGAAGATAGGTTTAGGTTAGATACTAAAAAGGAATTATTGACTGTGAGGGTGGTGAGGCACTGGAACAGGTTGCCCAGAGGAGCTGTGGGTGTCCCGTCCCTTGGGAGTGTCCAAGGCCAGGTTGGATGGGGCTTTGAGCAGCCTTGTCTAGTGAAAAGTGTCCCTGCCCACGACACAGGGTTAGGAATAGATGACCTTTAAGGTCCCTTCCAATCCAAACGATTCTGTGATTGTAAGATATGTAGCACAAGGATGCACAGCATTCCTCTGACAAAAACATCATCACCTTTTCTTCCCATGCATAGCCCTGGCTCTGGCTTCTCTCTTATCTCCTGTTTGTTTGGGATCTTCTTTTAAATTTATTTAGCACTTGAGCGACTTGGGTAGCTATTATTTCTGCATTTCTACCTGCCAAATACTTATTTTATCCCAGATCCACAAATTAAAAGATTATATTATTATAATTCTGGATTAGATTTGGAGAGGATTATTACTTTATGTAAGTGTATGCATGCAAAATCACTGGATTACAGCATATTTTATTAAATAGACTATACCTTTGCAAAGGTTATCAGTTCAGCTCTTTACATGATAAATGTTATTTCAACGCACCAAAAACTCTAAGTGTGATATGACTTTGCTACAGCTCTAAAGCTGCTATCTAAAACCTTTAAGATCATGTTCTTTCTACAGCTCAGCTAAATTACAAGTTACAAAGCTAAACTCTAATCCAAAGCCATACTTCAGTGTGTAAATAACTAAGATTGTCCAGTGGAACTTTGTGGTGGTAGTGCATTACGACTTATCCTTCTAAAGGAAGATATGTTTATCATATTGTCAGAGATTTAGATAGTTTGTATACTCAGAGAAAAAGATTTTCAAATAGTCTGGGATTCCCCTTCCCCCCATCCTTGCTGTCAACTTTTGTCAAATGCTTTGTATTTTGTAAATCTCTTTACTAGGTTTGACTGACATCCTAGTACTGAGACAGTTTTTCCTCTCAGCTGCAGCATCATGGTGTAAATCATCTCAAAGGATTGCTGCTGTGAGGAAGTAGCCTGGTGGTGTCTTGTTTGATCCCTTCAGGGTGAAGCAGAAATCTGCCCCCAGCTCCTTGGGACTGATGCGTGGAGTTGATTCATTTTCATCTGCAGTGAAGACTCTTACCCTCTTTCTCATTTTCTAGAACTAGCAGCAAGTGAAATGATGTTTTGGCTTTTACTCAGAAATAGTTTGGTACAAATGTGATATACAGGTGTGTTATGCTCTGCTTTCCCTTTTGGTTTGCCTGCCTGCCACCACTTGAGAATTTGTGTGCAGTCATTGGAGGCAGCATGATGATGGACTCCCCAGTGAACAAAGCCCTTTCTGCTAAGATTTCACTCTAAAGAGCATTTTAAAATGTGACAAATTTAGTTTGATGGTTTGTCATTTGGGATGGTTATTCCCTCAGAAGTACAGTCTTGCTGTAGAAGCATGGAGGTCGTATGATTGCTGCTGCAATCAAGGGTTACAGTTTTGTTTTACAAATTAAATCGTTTGCCCAGATCAGCTGTGGATGGCCCATTCCTAGAAGTGCTCAAACCCAGGTTGGGTGGGGCTTTGAGCCACTTTTTTGGGTGTAATACAAGCTATCCCTGCCCATGGTAGGGCGATTGGAACTAGATGATTGCTAAAGGCTTTTTCAACCCAAATCACTCTATGAAATTTGGAAAAGAATTTGCTCAAATGCTCTCAGTTAAAACCTCATTGCTGATTTAAAATTGCTGTGTTCTGGCTGAGGGCTGTATTTGATCACAATAATATTTGGTTCATTATCATCTAATCTGCAGCTTGCAAACTGGCTGTTTTCCTGTGGCAGTGATGTATGGTCCATGGCACGCAACTGAAGTTAACATTTATATAGAGCTTAGTGATTTAAGTACAGTTAATCTCTCTATTAATGCTGATTAATACTCTGCATGATCATGTTTTCATTTGCAGTTGACAGAGAGATAGCATTTGGTTGATTCAGTGGTGAAAGCAAGAATGTGTCTTTTTACCCTAATTGCAACAATTTCTAACAGTTACTATTGTAGTTTATAATTCATAACAAAAAGAAATAATGGAGAATAAAGCTATGTAACACATTTTAAACAATTACCATGTATCTCATTATTACCTTAATAGCTGAAACTCTCTTCTGCAGCTTGATAATATCACTGAAAAACAAGCCTGAGTGCCTTACTCTGCTTTGGCCAATGTCTTTGTATGTAAACAGAACAGCACCAGATCTTCAAGTCTTTGCTCTGTCCTCGCCAGATTGTGATGAGCTTGGGATTTCTCCAGGGCCTCTACAGTGCAGGATGTCCATTCAAAGTTGGCCTGGCACAACTGTTTCTTCTTGAAGAGGGTTCCCCCTCCCTGCCCTCACCCTGTATCAAGAAGTGGCGTGCAGTCCTTCGGCAAAGTTGCCAACTCAATTAAGAAATGCTGTCAGTCTTGTCTTTCTTTTTGAAAAGACAAATTGGTACTTATACGTCTGGGAGCAAAACCAATAAAACATGTTACTGAATGTTAAATTTTCCATCTGAAGATTTATTAAGTGTTCAGAAGCATTTTGCTTCAGTTCTGAATATTAACAGGATAATTGCATTTCTGGAGTTATCAGCGTTTGAGGTACAAATCACCAAGTGTTTTAATTCAGGCCAGGTAATTGTGTCGCTTTGATTGATTGCATATTAAAGGCAAAAGAGTATTTTTTTAATCCAGGCTGAACATTTTAGTCAGTTTGCTCTTGATTAAAAGTGCCTTGTGGTGACGTATTATCAGAAAGTGGTTCTTTCACTATATTCTTGGCTAATAAGATACCACAAAGTAACAACTATACAACATTTTTCCTGTTTCTCTCCACATGAAAGGTATTGTGAAAATTCCATGTCCTCCTAAAATGGCTGAAAGGGAAAGCTAGGCATTTTACAAATACATGAGAGAACCCCACTGCTGTGCAGTAACTGGTGAGAGTGCCAGGCTGTGCCAGTGGAGGGTGTTGCTTCCTCTGGATTCACTGAGTATTGTTTTCTGCACAAGTTTTCTCCATTTTGAATTACCTGGATGTGTGCACTTCCTTTCCCAGCTGCCATGTGATGTAGAGTTATTATTAGATGCTGGATTTGGATGGGTTGGGAGCAAGGAGCAGGAGGGTTCTATATAATGTCCTTAAATGGAGTCAGACCATCCCAAATCCTGCTGCTGGTGTGGGAAGGGGCAGGTGCTAATCTCATTTGCAGAACTTGAGGCCTCAGTGTTTCACATTATGGGCAGTTGTTAAATTGAGGTGGGATTGTGGGATTGTAGAGGGTCTGTGGGATTACAGTGAAGGTGAGAGTGATTGTGATGGACACAGAACAGACAGAATGAGTGATCAAGCCCAGCTGGAGTCACACTCAGCAGTGTGTTGGAGAAGATGAGAGGACAGCTGAGTGAAAAACCACTATGTGAAAAATTCCACTTTTGGGAAAAAGGAGCAGTGTGAACAAACGCTCATGTTAAACAAAAGCCCAACCCAACCAACCAACCAAAATGTAAAGAGAGAAAGCAGGCACTCTTGGGGAGCTGCTGATGGCCCTGGCAGAGATGGAATGACTGAACCCCTCTGCTATGTAAATAATAAGTTGTGCTGTTGTAAGTGGTACAGTCAATGTGCCAGGCAGCCATGGAAAGTTTTCCTGAGCAGGCAGTTGGCAGAGATGGAAATTGAGCAATGAATTTCAGTGGCCATTCACGTGGTGTTTTCAAATTACACTTTTTGGCCAATGATCTGTGTGTGACTCCTATTTCCGACTTCAACAGAATCATCTTTCAGAAACATTTTCATACCAGTATCGATGCAGAGTGGAGGTGATGGTGGTGCTCCAATTGCACTGTTGTGGTTCAAGTGACAGCCCCACAACTGTAGAAGAGATAAAAGCAACTGGCAGGCTCAGCTGGCCAGTGACAGTAGCCTTTGGGCTTTGAACATGGTGTTGAGCAGCAGAAAGCAAGCAGTGTTACGTGAAAGAAAGGTGCAAGCAAAACATGGCCCAAGATCTCATGAGAGACCTCAGCCCAGAGTCTGACAGCCTTTCTATCAAAAGCTACAGAGAAAAGATTTCATGTCTCTGCCTCAGCTTGTCCAGATGCAGAATAGAGATGTGAAAAATATTTTGTGTGATGATGTGGAGTGTGAGAAGTCATCTTGTGGAGAAGAGCTCCATGTTTGTTCTGGGCAAGGACCTTTTGAAATTTGAGATGGTAACAACAAATGTTCACCTGGATACTTCTCTGCAATGTGGAGATGTGTGGTAGACTTCTTAAAAATATATTAAATATTACTTTGGTTATAAACATGTTCCTCTTCTGCAGTGAGCTTTACCTACTAACCAAGATTTCAGTGTTCAGAGGAGATGAAATAGATTATATAAATATTGAAGAAGTTGGATATTTCATGTCTTCCTGTTGCTGGAGTTCATTTTTATTTCTTACAGATGAGTATAGCAACAATGAGGTAATTACATTTTCTGGTGATTAACATTGCCCTGGTGTAACGTATAAGAGCCAGAGCCTCCAAGAGCACCGTCTTCCAAAGTTACCTTATCACATGGCCCATTGGCAGAGGAAAATGAAATAATCTAATTCTCTATGATTAGCATTTAAAGCTGTCTACCCAGGAACCAATAAGGAGGTTCACAGTTCATCCTGTATTATTTCACATAAGCCTTTAACAATATTAGTGGAAGGCAGTCTAGTTCAGGGAGGTAGTAATTCAATCTGTCCTCCTCCTCTGAATTCCTGGTTTGAAGCAGTAATGAGCAACGAAGGTTGTTGTTAGGCAGCTGCTATAGGTCTGGGGGTGAGCAAGTAGGTGACAGTGGCCTGGTTGCTCCAGGACAGCTGTGTGTGTGACAGAAAGTGTCATCCTGGCTGGTGCTGAGCTGCCACCTGGGCTGGCAGGAGCAGCATTCACCCTGGCTGGCCTCATGCCTCCACCTGGCATCGAATGGTGCTGGGAGAAGGTGTGGGAAAGGCTGCTTTCCTCCCACTTCCCTTGTCCAGGCTGCAGCTTAACAACTTTGGCTCTCCGAATTGCAAATTTGGCTTCTTCAGAGCCGATTAATTCAGTTAGGAAAGCCAACACCCCCCATCCCACCCCCTGTCGCAACTTTAAAGGACCTGCCAGTTGGGCACGCTGCAAAAGCCATTTACAGTTGGAATAAAGCAGGACCTGGGGTGGCACTGCCAGGCCCAGCTCCTTTCTGAAAGGAAAGGCTGCTGCAGTGTGGGTGCCTGTCTGTACTCTTTTGTGCATTAACATACGTGCCAACTGGGCAAGTGTGGGCAAAGGCAGAGTCTGGCTTAATGGCACACAAAGCAAATGTCAGCTAAATAGGTTTTCTTTATCTTAATAAGTGATGAGATGTTGGCTACGGTACAGCCATGCTGGATGGTGGTGCAGTGGCTTCCAGCTCTGCTTCTGCCATCCATCCCAGCTGGTTGCTGAGGTGGCACTGCCTGCCTGGGCATCCCCCTCAGGGGCAGGTTAGCGCTGGCACCTGGATATCCCGTTAGAAACACTTGGGGTGCACTCGGCAAAATTTTCTCCTGAAAGCCTCGTTCCACAATTTTCTGCCAAGCTTACTGCCTGACCCAAATGGCACCCTGATTTTTAAATGTTTAAATGTACCAACAAACAGAAAAAAAACCAAGGTCAAATCATACTTTAATGCTATTAGGATTTCTCACTCCCCCCAAAAAATACCATGAGCAGAGCTGTTAGTCAAGGTATTAATGAATGTTTTAAACGATTAATGGAAAATCCTATATTCTTTTAAATGTATTTTTAAAATTTTCACAGCCCTTCAAAAAAGCAGGGAAATAAAACAAGCTGCTTCTGCTCATTACTTTTTGCAGTGCGAGAGGTTTCTAGCCCTTTGGACCAGCTCTTGCTTTCCTTTCACTTCCCGCCCAGTAGAGGGGAAACGGGATGTTGCATGTGTAGCACAGATGGGGACTCAGCATATGGGTCACGCCAGCGAGAATTAGGCAGGGAGTGAAGCGTGAAGACGTGTTGCCCCTGACACCTTGGTGGGAGCTGCTGTGTGGGATGGTTTCTTTCTCTGCCCTGATGGATTGGCAGCAGTGCATGTTACAAAGCCTTTCTCTGATTTTCCCTGCCTAGAGGAGAAGGGTTTTCCCACTTCAACAGCCCCAGTGCCTTTTCATAATCTCGTATGCCTGCCCAAACCCACAATTTCAGTAGCTCAGTGTATTATTTTTGTATGGTCTGTAAGTATCTTAAATAGCCAATGTTCAGAATGTGCCATTTGTCTTTGTAATAGTGCTTTCCTTTTTAATCATGTTCCTTCTTTGCTGTTTTTCTGCCAGCCCTTGGCAATGTTTCATTTCAGCTCCAAGTGAAAGAACATCCTCTTACAATATTCTGTAATCCTCAGCTATTGTTTGATCAGTTTTAATTCAATTTCACTGCAATGAAAATATAATGGGAGGATGAACGTGCAATTCAGGAAAGTTGCTGTCAACATTACCTGCAACCAAATTTTGAGACAGCAATGGAGATCTAAGCCTAGCAGTTCTTTGGTCTCATGGTCTGCAGCTCTCTTATTTATCTGCTCAAGTGTGAGTCACATTTTTCAAAAATTGTCCAAAGTAATGTCTAAAGTTTTGAGTAGGTGTCTTTTGGGATGTTTATATGAAATGCCTTGTGCGTGCCTCTCTGATAGGCTTGATTGCCTTTTATTCAATAGCAGTGTTCTTTATCCTCAAGCCTCTTTAGAAGCAGGCTTTGAAGACTCCATCAAAAAAGTTATCACTTGTTCGGTGTGCTTTCAGTGAAGATATAACTCAGAAATCTGTGATTATCAAGACTCCTCTGCTATTTTTTTTCCTCTTTTTTAGCCTTGTGTAGGAAAGAAAGAAAGAAAGGGGGGGAAAAAAGCCTCCTTCTCCCCCAGACTGCAGATATTCTACCTTGTCTGGGTCCTCTGATATTCAGCAGCATTGTCGTGACTGCTCTGTCTCTGATCTACATGTCCTCCATCCAGCTTCAGCCTGTCTCTTGCTCTGTCGGGATTCAAAGGCAATTTCTCACTTTTCACAGGAGTTATTTTTGGAGCTTTAAAAATACTCCATCCGTAACACGGTGTTCCTACGCGGGCTGCCTGCCTCGGGAGGATGACTTGGGGGAGGAAAGCGAGGCTACAACCTCCCCAGCACAGCTGATACAATGCTGCCTTTGTATCTGGCCCCTATTCATGCATGACTGCGGCATAAAAGAGCAGCCCCAAACTAGTCCCACTCTTGGGTCTGGTCCAAGACCTGCTTGGAGGTGAGAAGGGGGTGCCTAAGGGAAGGATTCTTTACAAATAACCTGCACTCTGCCTCCATTTCATGAGCAGCTGAAAGCTCTTGCTGGAAGATACAGAAGTTAATGTTTGGAGCTGATGATGCTTGTTACTTAAGCCTGATAGTAGCTCCTGAGTAGGAGTGCCTCCATGAATGGTGGCAGGGCATGTTCTTTTCTCATCTTTCTTTGTTTTCTTTAATCTTTAAATAGCTTCAGACAAAGAAGTAAAGATTAGGTCAGATGTCCAAGAAAGGTGTCTTTTCTTGTGAATCCACCAGTGGTCAGTATGCCTTCCTGAGAAAGCATCCCTGTTCATGCTGGCCTGAAAGCCATAGAGGCTTGGCAATCTGCTGCCTCCTATCTCAGTAACAGTGGAACCTATCTTGGTGACCACTAGACCTAGAAACATCCCACCATTCTTCTTGGCTGATCACAGCAACAAGCCAAGGTCAAGGATTTACTTACATGGTTTCCTCTTCCCATAATGTACTGAGTTTCTTTGTTGAGCGGGCAGTTGCTTTGATTCCACAAATAGAAATTAATCATCTTTCTGTGCAAAAGGCAGATACAAGAATAGCACTGATCCATTTGAGTGGCATCTTTTGGTTCTTCCATGGTTTTTTTTTTTTGGTTATATATGTGTGTGTCTGTACATACATGCATGTATGCAGCTCTAGCAGGATACTGTTGTTCTGAGCAAGATCATTGATTCTGAGATGTTCAGAGGTTGGGGTGAAAGAGAATGGAAATCAGCTTTCTAAAACAGAGGCCAGAAGAGATATGTGCCATTGGTGAGGTAGCAGTGATCAAAAACTAGTGTGAAAAAAGGGTAGGTTCCAGAAAAATGTTTGCAGTCTCTGCGAAGAAGCATTGGTACTACACAAGCTGTTGCAGTGTGGATTCAGTTGACATTGTTTTTGGGAGTGGGGTATCCACAGGTCTTTTGGCAGCAGAATTGCCCAGTTCAGAGGGGCTGACAGTTAGGTCTTAGAATCCTCTCTGTAAAGCCATGATAATTCAGGGGGTATGAGCCAAAATGGGCTCTGTGTGCAACCAACTCACACTGACACTTTTGATTAATTTAGAGAAGGGCCTGCAAGTAAAATTTAGTATAAAATGAGATTACTTTCATGAGTTATGCTTGACTCCAGCCAAAGAGTGCATGGATATAGATGCTTATCAGCCTTTAAGAAATGTCATAACACTGGAGGAATACAGGATCATAATATACAGTTAAAGATTGTGGCCCCAATTGCACTCCCTTGTCTAGGAAAACTACATAAGTATCCACTTAACTTTAGGTTTATATTCTTTTCACTTCAGAGGGATTTAATCATGTACTGGAATAATTTCCTGTACTAATACTCTCCAGATGCACAAAGGAGCAGAATCAAAATTTAAGACAAGCAGTTATTTGCTGTACATTGTTCATTAGTGTGGGTTGATTCCTGATAAATATTTTAACCTAAGTTCATTAATACTATTTCTGGGGCAAATGTATTGTCTGTACATGAATGTGCAAAGTCTTCAAACCCATCCCATACTTGTAAACTCAGAATGAAGTGCTGTCTCATCTACTCACCTGATCAGTTTGTGAACTGTCAACCAGTGGCTGTGAAAATGTCTCCAGTTGCTCCACTGGCCAAGCATTGGTGAAGGGTGTTTGCATCTTAAAATTCAAAGAACACAACACACAGAAATTCTATTTATTTGTCACCAGTATGGTTTGTACGGGGTAAGGCTGATGTTAACAATGATTGAAGGGGAGTTTAGGTATGTGCCTGGAACTCACCTCTGCTTCAGCCTGAATGAAAGTTCCATCATCTGTGCATCACCTAGAATCACTAATGCACAGCAATCAGAGTTAATGAAGGGAAGCTGCTGATATCTTAGACATGCTGACAGCCCTTCTGTTTATTTTTTTTAGGGTAATGGAATGTGCAATGTGTGTTTTTCATTGGAGCTGTGTTTGTGTTTTCATGAACTGCCTTTTTTTTTTTTTTTCCAACGAGCTAAGTTCTTTTGAATCATGAGCTTGTGCACTCTCAAAATTTGTTACAGGTTTCCTCAGGTTATTTTGTATTGGGTTTCCTCTTCCTAGGTTCACAAAAAATGGATCTTTCCACCCTGGTTTAGGAATAGAAATTGTTCATCTACAGCTGCTGTCACTCATCTCCTTCCTGACAAAGCTGGTGTGGGTCTGCCAGCTCCTTCATTTTCCTGCTTGCTGTTTGTTCTTTGTTTTGGTGACTTATTCAGGGTGAATGGCACTTCCTTGCTTGTGTGCTTGCTGCTGGGGTGGCACCCACAACTGGGAGTCAATGGGACAGCCTCTCACCCAGCAGCTGAGGTTCACTTCTGGAGGTATGGACTCCTTCTGGGAGAAGAGCATTTGGGGGTTGCACAGAATAGCTTCTTAAATACACCTTTTACATCTTACTTGTTTCACGATGGCATTTAAGAAGCCCTTCCTGACCCATTGTCTGTTGTTCAACTGGATGCACAATTCTGACAAGCTGCATGAATCGCTCACATTGACGGTTAAAGCTGTGCCACTTAACCTTATGCTTCCTCACCAGGAAAAACATAATTGTATTGGACATCTCCAGATGTTCTCACTTTAAAAAAATGGCATGTCTGTGTTGCTTTTACAGCTCTCAACTGAGACTGCTGCAGTCTTTCCAGATACTGGAGTAGCTTGAAGCAAACTTCTCTGCCATGGGTTCTGATGGCTTTTTCTGCAGAGCCAAAAAAGCTTTGTTAGTCAGGAGGAGGAGAAGTCTTAGGACCCCATGAGTGCTTTCAGGCTCCATGGCTGCTACAATAGGTGTGAGTGCCTGTTGGTAGAGGCACTGCTGTCATTATTGTCTAAGCTGCCAACAGGGAAGAACTTGATCATGAATTCTGGGATCTTGTCAGCCCTGTGTGTGTTACCCTGAAAACTCCAGAGACTATCACAGCATTGGCCTCATCAAAGCCGTGGTCCCAAAACACATAGCCTAAATCTTCCAGGATTTATTGTAGGATTAAATACCCCTGTGCAGCAGGTGTTAAACACCTTAGTCTGCCTGTTTCCTCCAACCAGCCATCTCTGAGGTTCTCTCTACAGTTCTAAAGGTCATACACAATACAGCGAGCAGTTATTTCATCATAAGAGGCAGATACTTATCATCAGCTGTGGCATCTGGCTTCTGCTTTCTCTGTTTATCTTTTGGTTTGTGGAAAGCACAGTCCACCAGCAGTCATCAGCTGCTGGGGCTGTTTTTTTCTGATGGAACTCCAAGGCTTTGCTAACAGGAAGCCTGGATTGTCAGAAAGTGAGAATTTTGGTTATGGGTTGTTGCAATCAGATGGGCCAGCAAGAAAATATTCCAGACTCTGAAAAGTCATTCCTGTACATTATTGGCTAAAATGGGTAACACATTTATAAGATACATATGAGTGTAAATCTTAAACATCCCTGAGAAGCTTGTATGATTTAATTGTCAGGTGACTACAGTAAATGAAATGTGAGGGGAAAATGTATAATCTTTTGTTGGGAAGACTAATTTGGCTTGAAATGAATGTTTTACTAATAGTTTTCATGTTCTAAATATAGCCTCTGATCATTCTGTGTAAGAGCATATAAGTAACAGCATAAGGCTAGAATTAGCAGGAAATTTAAAACCAAAACATTTGGGAGCGCAGATGCTTAGATAATACCCATTAAGCAACTTGGTCTAATTATTCTTATATATACTATTCTTAGTGTTATGTGTTTCTGTCACTTCACCAGCTCAATGCAACACTAGTAGGTTAATCTAAACAGAATATTAAATATTAAAGCTGTATTTTAGTGAACTTCTGTGTAAACATAGAGATTTCTTTATTACTACCTTGGAAGTCGCTAGAAATAATCCTTATTTAATCACAGTGAGTATCACAGTCTTGAGATTCAGGGAAACAACCATATGCAAAGGTGAGTAACTATCTGTCCTCAGAAAATTCTTCTCTATTTGCTTCATGATTGACCCCATCAACTACTTTATATGGATAGGGATGTCCATGTGTGTCTATAGAAAGAGAAAGCACTAAGGCAGCAATCTTTAACTAGGTACTGAAGTTTTAAATTACTACATTTAGATATTATAAAGATAAATTCCACCCATGTAGGGAAGTCACAGTTAACTGATTATTGTCCACTTACTGTGTTCAAGAAGGAAATTGTGTTTCTCAGCTTGAAAAAAGCTATTTTATACATTAGGTAGAGTTGAAGAGAGAGACTCTTGATTAAAACAAGAAAACAAAAATTGGTATGAACCCTTTTAGATTTACCTTCTTGACAAAAGGGTCTGTTCATATGAGGGTGGGGAAAGAATTTCTTGCAATTCTGATCTGTAACTTGAGAAAAGTTGATTACTGCAGCATGCACAATGTCTCTCTCCAATCATGTAAGTGAATATACATGTAAATATACATTTATACTGGTGAAACAAGAGGTTGCATATATCCATGCTCTGACATCAATAAATTGTAGAAGGCACTGGGATGTGGGTTCAAAATCTAGGTTGTATGCAACTAGAGGTTGCATATAACACAAATTGCAGAATACTTGTGTATTGTTTATATGCCTAATATATTCTGGTTTATGGGTAGTCCTAAAATTGTTCCCTGTATCATACACTACTCAGGTGCACAAATTTTTTTTTCTAATTTTTTTTTTAAAGAATTTAAGATCCTCAAAATTGTCTTTGGTTACTTATGGGATCTATTATAGTTAAATTCCATAAGTTTTTAAATGAAAAATTTATCAAAGAAAGCTGAATAAATAAAGAAGTAGGCCAAGAACTGGAGCTTCAGAAGTTGTTTCTGGTGGTTTTACAAAAAACCCCACAGTTTAAAAAGCCACAGGGCAAACCAGCTCAATGCTGAGCTTCTCCAGAAAGTGAAAAACCTGACTTTCAACCATGAATTATAGCACTCTTAAAACATATACTACAAATGTTTCTAGTTTACCTTTGGGATCAGATTAAGCCAGACTACAAATATTTGCAGTCCATTACAAATGTTTGGGGAGAATTCTGACTTGTTTTTCTAAATAGCTTCAGTTAATTGGCAGTCAATTAACTTGAGATTTAAAAAAAAAAAAACACCAAAGAGTGAACAGGCACAGTTCTACAGGAAAATTACTTCAGCATGAAAACATGTGCAAATAAAAATCTGAAAGACATTATTTGCAGAAAAGGAAATTTCAAAAAACTTCCCCTGGATAGAAATTTGTGTTTGGTAGCTTGCAAGTGCCCTAGCATCACATGAGGATATGTGTTTTGCAAAAGTGAGGCCTGTGTTCCTGGTGGGGTCTGGCTGTGGGGCTGCAGAGAGGAGGTGCTGGGAACACTGGTCCAGGCTAACTCGTTTTTTGCAGCACAGGAGACCTGCCACATCTAGAAATAGTGTCCACCCAGCTCCTCCCTTTCCCATCTTTCTCATAATTGTGGAAGAGAAGTTACTGTAAGCAACAGTTTGGTTTGGAATTATTTTTTTCAAGCTAATAATCCAGTTCTTTTCCATATAGTTAACTGCTTTGAGAGGTTTTGTCTAACCATGTAAACAGTTCTGGCCTTTTTTTAAAAAAACCCTTTTTTTAAAGTTTTAATTACTTTTTTGTAATTACAAAATTAAGTTCACAGCAGTAATATATAATATGGATACAATTAAAAATTTTTTTTAGCTTTGTGTGAGTTCAGCTACACCACTAAAAGAATGGCTTATGTACTTTAGCATGCAAAAAAAAGGGGATAACTCGTTTTGGTGTAATTGTATTTTTCAGTGGAGAGATCTTGTAAGTTGAACCCAGCACAAGGACTATGTGTAGTCTGTGACAGTGTTCACAGGGGTTCTTGGATGAGGGGAGAGATGAGAATGTTGACTCCATGGTCAGAAGGCTTGATTTATTATTTTATGATATATAAATTACATTATAACTGTACTAAAAAGAATAGAAGGAAAGGTTTCCTCTTAAGGCTAGCTAAGAATCGAAAAGAATGAATAACAAAGATCTGTGGCTCGGACAGAGAGTCCAAGCTTCTGGTCTGTGGTTGGCCATTAATTGTAAACATTCAAGATGGCCCAATGAAAAATCCACCTGTTGGATTCCACAGCAGCAGATAACCATTGTTTACATTTTGTTCCTGAGGCCTCAGCTTCTCAGAAGGGAAAAATCCCAAGAAAGGATTTTTAGTGAAAAGATGTCTGGCACAGTAGTCGGCACTTCACTTGACCTTGAATTTCCAAGACATACTCTCATGTTATAAGAAATTAAGCTAGAGAAAAAGGTCTAAATGTCAGCAAGAAAAGGGACTTTAACAAATGAAACCATACATAAAATTTGTTGCTGCGTTATTTCATGGTTGGGACATTACTCTTTCTTCCTGCCTTGCTGTCAGCTGGCCTGATATACTTTTGTTCTGATTAATTGTGGTACCCTTTCGGATCAGACAGGCATTGCTGGTGGAGGCTTGCTAGGATGTGTGGCAAAGAAAATTTGCAGTTGCTGTCTGAACTTCTAGGAGCAGAGATTGTATGGTATAAGATGGAGAAAAACTAATCTCACCAGGGCTGCTGCCAACTGATTTGGGAGAAAATATTTTTAGTCTGACATGGCTGTGCCGGTTTCCTATTCCAATGCTCTGAGGACTGGATGAGAAATATCTGCAAGGAGTGATGGGAAATGTAGGAAATGTTTTGAATTGCTTGCAATATTGTACTGGTTTAGGGCAAATTTGTTAAAGAATCTGCAAAGGAGGGCCCCTCCAGAAAGCGAAACCCACACGGCCCCTCCCCCCAACCGGTTCGGGAAAAAATTCCTCGGAGAGAGGTGGAAAGAACCTGTTTATTTGACTGGCCCCGCACCCCCCAGCACACAAAATGAACAATACCCGATGACACCGCTCTGAGAAAGATGGCAAAATCAGAAAGTCTCTTTCGGGGGTGGTTGCTCTGTTCTCAGTCCCTCCGGCGCTGGGCCAGCTGCTGCAGCCGAACCCTTGGTGTTCCCGGGTCCCAGTCCGGAGCAGGTTCGAGATGGTCACAGGAACAGGAGAGGAGAAACAGTCCAGGAAGCAATGTGGACTGTTTAGCTAGAACTAGCTAATAAGCAGAGGCAGAAAGCAGAGCAGAAGCAAGAGCAGAAAAAGAGAGCAAGCAAAAGCAGCAAGCAAAAGCAGCAAGCCCAAAGCTGGAAGTAAAAAAAAACCAGCTCTGTCTACTGCTTGTCTCTGTGTCCTGATAAGAGAAACCCAAACAAAACTTCCACTCTTCAGTGCCGGTCTTAAAGGCACAGAACAGATGAATGGGGATATACAAGCATCATAACGTCACCCCAGGACAAATATCCAGAACATAAGTGGAAGTCTTGAAAGCTAAAGATCTGGGGGGAAATTTAAAAAAAAAAACCAGTGTTTTTTAAATTCAGAGCTGCTTCACACTATCAGTAAACACCCTTTAAGATCTTCTGGTTGCTTCCCCCATGGATAGAAGAGGTGTTGAAGAGGTGCAGAAGAGGTGTCATCTCTGGTTTTCGTTAATTTTTTTTTCTCATTTTGCTTGATTTAAGGTCCATGGCTAAGCTGTTTCCAGCATCCATGGGCACAAGTCCGTCAGAAGTCCAAGATGCTTTTTTATTCTACTTCACTTAAGTCCTTAAATCCTCAGCAGTTAAGTAACGTTGTGGTAGGTAGTGTGGGAGCATTGATCACTGCAGAGTTTGTTCTTTTGTCTCAGTGTAAGAACTGTGTTGTGGTCCTAAACCACTCCCAAAAACCTGACCATTGGGTTAGAGCTCAGACCGGACTGGCCGTGTATATATCTGATCTTCAGGGGAAATCCTTGTTCTTATTCCTTACTGATATTTTAACTATCACCTTACAGCTGCCATTTGTCCTGTGGACCCCACAAAGTTTGTGGATAGTCTTGCATGGTTTGCCAGCTTTTGCCACTCTTCCTGGTGGTCTGATGGAACTTAAAAGTCTTTGATTTTATTACAGATTTTATTGCATGCTTATGGCAAGTGGCAGAGGGACGTTTGGAGAGTGGGTTGCCGTTTGACATCTCTACTACTAAGCTGCTAGATCATTGTCACTTGTGTTCTGCAATGATTTCTACTTCCAGTGGCTCTGTCTTTGGGTTTAGTCAAGAAGAGTTAAAGGGGATCTGGGTTAAAAGCTCCCTGCTGTGAAGAGGCATCCTACACAAAGCAAATGATATCTTAGACAAAGTAATAGCTCAGGGCACCTTTTGTTTTACAACCTGGCTGAAGCATCCTGAATTGGCCACAAAAATATTTTTGTTTTTCTAATATAATTTAAAGAAATGAGCAATGGCTAATTTCTCCAGTGCCTTGGGGATTCTCATATAATAATGTGAATTTTGAAAAGTTAAAAATATGAAGCAAGACTTCAGCCCATTTGTTGAATGGGACCATACACTCACTAAAATGTCACTGCCTGTTTCCCTCCTCAGGTTTCAAACTGTACATGTCAGGCATGATAGACATCTTCTTTCTTCAGCCTCCAGGGAGCTGTACAGTCCAGCCCAGTACAGTCAAGTCAGTGGAAAGAGTTCAACTTAAAAACTGGAGGGAAAAGAACTTTTTGCTCTTTCTGTCAGCTTTTCCAGAACATGGTTATGGTGTGTGTCTCTTTGCCAATTTAAAGCTCTGGTGTTAACTCTGGCACTTTGATAAAATAAAACAGCTCGTTTTATTTAGTTAAAAACATTCTGTTTTTTCCCAATGACAATCCTTATATGAATGGGTAGCTGTTAATTGGTACAGTTCTGCCCATTTGGAAAAAAAAAAAAAAATCACAGAATCAACTAGGCTGGAAAGACTTTGGAGATCATAGAGTCCAACCTATGACCCAACACCACCACCATGTCAACCAGACCATGGCACTAAGTGCACACATCCATTCTTTTCTTAAATACCTTCAGGGTCAATAACTCCACCACCTCCCTGGGCAGCCCATCAGGTAAAGGCTTTCTGTAATCTTGCAGGACTGGATCACAGACAATGTTAAGTTGGGCCAAACCTTTGAAATAAATTGTTGTAATTAAGATGACAGAAAAATTGTAAATATCAATATGGACAAATGTGATGAATAAAAATGAGTCACATAAAAGCAAATATTTAACAAAAGGTGTGGGAGGTGTCACTCTGTTCAAAAGCATCTCTAAGTCATCATGCACAATGCAAATTTGCAGGAAATATTTGTCCTGTTGTCCTGAAAAACATTTGTGCTGTTTACAAATTTAAGTGGGAAATCACAGGCTTTGTACCTGGTAAATTAGGTGGTAAATCTTTGCAAATACATGTGTAGGAATAGCTTTTTTCTGCATTTTTTGTCTTGTACTAGACCTAGAGAAGCTAGAACAGGATGATTGATCTGCCAGTCACCTGGGACTTGCAGTCATTATGGGAGGTGGAGGTTGAGCAGTTCTAGGAGAAAACAGATAGTGGCTTAAAGTAACTTGTGCAGCACCAAAGACACTGATTGCAGTGAGCCAAATGTGCGAAACAAAGCTGTAAGACAGCATCCTTCTCTGTGTGGCAGGGAACAAAATAGCCTCTGTGGTAACAGGAGTGTATAGAAGATATATTTAATATTTTGAGGAGAGTATTTTAAGGTGAGGAGTGTGATCAGTGAAGAACAAGGAGGTAATGTGAGCATAGCAAAAGGCAAGTGAGATGTCTGTGAAGAAAATCTATTTTTATGTATAACTGAGGTAAAATGTGGAATTAGAAAGGCTACAAGGTCACAGAAATCACATTTGGAAAGAGGCATAAATGGGAGCATATGCTATGTGAGCAGTGGAGGAAGGGAAGGAATGATCAGTAAAAATAAGACATGGGTAAGGATGTGTGGAGGAACTGAAAGTGCAGTGGCTAAGGAGGTTGGAAACAGGTTTCCTGGGAAAGTGTGAGGAGGTGAAAAAGGGCTGTCTTCATCCCTCTGGAGCAGAAGCACCCTGGTCTGTGTTGGGGAGGCTGTGCCCATGCTCTCCATCCAAGCTGTGCCTCCTCTTGGGACATGCAAGACTTGTTTCTTCAGACTCTTGGGTCAGTTCTTCCTGCACTTTATGGAAGGGAATGGGAGGCAAGAGAAAGAGAAGCAAAATGTTTTCTCCCTTTATATAACAAATACTCACTGTTGGATTATGCATGACAGAACATAGGCAATATAATATCTAAAATACCTTTGAATTCATTAGATTAAACACAGATGAAATGTAAAACACTTGCCATGTGAATTTCAGAAGAAGTTAAAACACTGTTTTCTTGCTTAGACCATTCTGGTTTTTGTGTATTGTGCTGAGAACAGACTGCTCTGCCCTTTAGGGGAAGGGAGGACTGCAGCAAAGCCAGTCATGGTTCATGGCAGCACACTGCTCTTGACTGCTTGTGCAGTTGCATGAGGGCAAATGTGCTGGATTTTTGATGCCAGGTATGTTGACATTGAAGCCCAGCACCAGTTAGGAAGTTTCTGCTTTGTAGTGACTTGAAGTTACAGAGCCTGAAAATATTTCCTTTGACGGGAAAGTAACTGAAGTTTTATTTAA
This sequence comes from Zonotrichia leucophrys gambelii, assembly GCF_028769735.1. Classification (NCBI taxonomy): domain Eukaryota; kingdom Metazoa; phylum Chordata; class Aves; order Passeriformes; family Passerellidae; genus Zonotrichia; species Zonotrichia leucophrys. Next base: position 42,039,119 of record NC_088172.1, read on the forward strand.
TTGTTTTTTTTCCCCTAACACCAGCAGAAAAGATTTCATTGCTCTAGCTAAAATACAATCAGTCAAATTAGAACTGGCACAGTGTCCAGAAGATATTTATTCTCTAAGGATATTTGTCATTAGCACCAAGAATAATTTGGATTCTCCATTGGATTATACAATGGGCTACTGAACATTAGTTTCAGCACTATAGTAATAATAGAGAACTAACTGCTTAAACCACAATTAGGTGGGAATGTAATGCTCCCTTCATGAAAAATTCAGTCATTAATTTTATGTTGATATCTTTTTAACATTATTAAACTGTACACTGGAGACAGTGGTTCCATAAAACACGTTTTTCCTATAGGAGCTGTATGACTTAGATGGCTGCAGCCCAGTATGCATTAGAAAGACTAATGAAAGTGTTAAGATGACAAATGCCATAATTAGGTGTGCAAAGAGCATTGGCAGGCGACCACTGACTAACAGAGTGTTTGTGTGTGTGTGTACATTCATAACACATATTCATTTGGTTTTCTGCTGGGTTGCATGAAGCCTCTGAACTCTTAATTAGGAGATTTTCTAATTCTTTAAGCATATCATGGTGAACTGGGGGGGGCTACATACAGACATGTATTTCTTCTTTACACAACACAGCCTGAAGAAAAGAGCTGTGCTGCATTTCATAGGGCAGAAGTGAAATTGTTCTACAATGTATATAATTTTGATATAACTTAAATTTTTTTTGTCTGACTGAATGGACTCCTGTACATTTTCTTATTTGGAAACAAAATTTCCAGTCCACTTTTGGCCCATGTGAATAAAACAGGCACATTTTATTAATACATGTCGGCATTGCCCTGAGTTCAAAAGAGCGCTGACACATGGCATCTAGAATTTTTTAACTCTCAGCTGGATTTCACTGATGTCATCAGGTGTCAGGTTTTCTATTTGGTATATGATGGGTTTGGGTTTTTTTTTTATGTTTTCAGTCCTTGTCTTTCCTTTCTTTTAAGTGAAATGATTCTGCAAAAGCCTTCTTCATGGTCAGCAGCCTGGGAGGTTTGTTCTTCAGGTGTGTTCACTTAAAGGTGACAGGAAAAAAAAAGCAAGAGACATCTATAGGGATATTAAAAGAGAGAAGACCACAGAACAGCCAGTCCTTAGAGAAGTAACTCTAGGCTCTAAATTGATCAATCAGCAAATAAAATTACAGTGAGTGATGGAGTTTGTCAAAACTGTTCTTGCAGTACCTCGAAAGTCTTCTTGAAGCTGTGGGCATTGCAGGCTGTAGCTTAGAAAATTTGTTTCTTTTTCAGAAGTGTTTTTGCAAAGTAGTATTACATTGCCCTGTGATCTGGCCACCACAGATGTCTCATCTGAGAGGACTTTGCTTCTCTTCTGCATCACACTCATGCTTGGTCCAGGGTCCCTCCACCACACCCACTCAACTGAGAGGAAGCCCTTCTTCCCCAAAGAGAGTCCCTGTCCCCTGCCCCAGGCAATGACATGAGGTGATAGGGTAACCTGGCCATGCCTGCTCCTAGCCACTGCAAAAATTAACCCTGTTCTGCCCAAAACCAGGACAAGAATCTAAAGACAAACATTAGAAGGTGACCCCAAGTCTGCATGTCCATATGGATCCATACATGGTAATTTCCATGCCCTTGCTGGACTACAGAATGGGAAGAAACCAAAGTACAACAAACCAGAAAACTGCTGAAGGGACCAATCAAAGTCCATGCTGGTATTTCTTCTTCTTGATTGATGCTGGGCTTTCTGGTCCTAATTGAGCTGTTAGAACCTGGGCCAGGTTTGAAATAACACAGAAGTGCTTGCAGCATTTTATGGTTCTTGCTCTGTGTTGAAATGGTGATTGAGAAAAAGGTGGGAAGCTATTCTGCTTGGCCTGGGCTCCGAATAATTTCCATGCCTAAAATACATTACAACCCGTAACCAAAGATTTATACAAAGCCTTGTTGGCCTTTGTAGTGTTTTTGTTTCAATTGTGGCTGATGTGCTGATGCCAGCATTTGGATAAGACACATTGAGTAAAAGCATTGCAGTGCAGTAGAACATGGAGTAAAACTTCTGTAAGAGTTGGTTGCACTACAAAAGACACTGAATCATCTCAGATATTTAGGGCAGCACTGGTCTACTGCCATTGGAAATCTTGGATTCAGTAAATTTTGAGCTCTGGAATACAAGATGAGGGTGATTTGTGTTTGGACTTGTAAATTTTACAAGAGGGCTTAAAGCAACAAGCCACTACATGTGTCTCTTTGGTTTTGAGTGGTAAAATTCATAATTTGGATGCTGGTTTTGGACATACTGTTGAAATCTAAGAAAAGCCTTATTGTTCTAGTAACTACTCTCTCTTGCTCTGTTTCATTTAAGAATATTTGCCTACAGGCCTTCCCACTTTTCTTTGCCTTCTTTCTTCTAGAGGTTTACCAAATACTACATGCATTTCCTCAGGCTGCTTTGTATTTTTTTTCTACAATTCCCTGTTCAGCAGCAAGGGCTGAATGTCAGGTGGGTGTGCACACACAGTTTCACCTACAAGCAAAGAGCAAGAGAGAGCTTTCATGGAGTGACACTTGCATGCATACACTTATTCTGTGGGAGAGTTTACATAAATCTCATTTACAGAAATATGTACCTGGCAGCAAGTGATAGCTGGCAAAACTGTGACAGCAATTCTTGACATCAGCCATGCAAAGTATGCTAATTCATAAAACAAACCAATATCACCCTGGTAAAAGCTTTAATAATCATAATTTAAAAATGCCTTTTGCACAGTAGTTATTCCAGAATGCAAATGTAAATCTTGTTGTGACAGTGTGGAGGTTTTGGTCCCTTACTATGAGGAAGACACTGAGAGTGCCCCAAAAAGAGCACCAAAGCTGGTGAGGGGTTTTGAGCACTGATCTTAGAAAGAGCTGAGGGAGCTGGTGTTGTTTAGTCTGAAGAAAAGGACAACCTTATCACTCTGTACAGCTACATGAAAGGAAATTCAGCTTGCACCAGGGAAGGTTTAGGTTGGATATTAGGAAAGATTTCTTCATGGAAAGAGTTGTCAAGCATTGGAAAAGGCTGCCCAGGGAAGTGTACCTCCCCTGAAGATATTTAAAAAACATGTAGGTATGGAGCTTAGGGACATGGTTTAGTGGTGGACTTGGCTTTGCTGACTTAAAGTTGGACTTAATGATCTTAATGGTCATTTCCAGCCTGGATGAGCAGGTGTCCCATCATCCAGCTTGGCTCCAGCACGTGGCTGCTGGCTCCGGTGGGCACAGGAGGGAAGGAGGAGGTTTGGGAGCCCATGGGAAGAAGCCACATGCAGGATCTGTGGGGAAATGCGGTGGTGAGGGCAATGCAGTGGCGGGAGTTACTGATGACACCACACTGGAGAGCTGTGGGCATCACAAGGAGGGGCTGCTGGACCCAGTCCTGTTAGCAGCCAGGTTGTTCACCCACCTATAGTACAGTCCTCGACCTTGTGGCTGCCCAGGTCTGGGCTAACATGGATGGCTGTGTTACACTGTCCCTCAGCCTTTGGAAACCTCCTGGCCCAGCCTTCTTCCCACTATGGGGGTCTGCCCAGTGGCTGCCCAAGAGAGGGTAAACTTGAAAATTCTCACAGCAAAGAAAATCAAGACTTCTTAGCTGTTGAGCAGAAATAAAAAAGAACAGAAGCAGAACTGCAGATTACCATGCCCAAAAAAGTACATCTTAAAAACTCACTTTTTGGGCAAGAAACAGCTGATTCAAGTACTTATCATTGCTGAATCTTTTTAACATAGCTCTAAGTTTGACATATCTTGTGGTTAATTGATTTAGACCTAGAGGAAGACCTCAATTTAGACTTTGGTTGTTTCCTATTTCATACAGCTTAGCCTAGAGATGAAACCTGCTTCTATCAGTCCTTAATTTCATTTGCTCAGCTCCTGCAAGGCAGCAAAATGTGCCATAGAAACAGGATTTGCAAATGAACTCAGTTGGCAGAGCAAATACAAAAAAGCCTTGCAGGTGTGCAAACGCTCTCAGCTGATGCTGGGCTGTTGCCGTATTTCTTGGCACTGAGGTAACACAGAGCTGTGTTTTCTGGCCTGTCTCTAAACCAAGAGTTTAGTTTGTCTTGGGAGGGGCAAAGTAGAAGGCAGGGTTTAACATTTGGAAAGCTGTGCCCCCTTCAGCCAGGGCTCACCCACTCTTGCTGCAGGAGATGCCCCCAAAATACCAGTGGCACCCTGTCCCCACAGCTGTAAACAGCTGTTTCCAGTGAGCTGCATGACAGGTTATTAATTAGATGTTGCACAACCTTTAGCAGCTGGTGAAAATGCTCCATCACTGTCTGTGTCAGGCATTGGACCAGGAGGTTCACAAGGCTTATTATATCTTTCCTGAGTAGGTTCATGTAAAAGCACATCAAGTGGCAGGTGGGAGGGAGAGTGTGGAAGGCATCTGGGATTGCTGTGTGGCATCTGTGAGCAGCTGCCATATCTGGGACAGACAGTGTCCTGTCAGGAAATCTGTGGAGGAGGAGCAACTGATATCCCTTCATGATCTGTTTGTCCCTTCTCAGAATCAAAGGAAAGTGAAGCTGAAAGAGATTGTGACACATTCCACAACCCTACCTCCCCACTTCCTCCCTTCTTCCCCCACTTCCAATGTCAAAGCAGCTCTATGGTAAGGAAAAGCTACTGCAACTGCTCTATAAAGCAGCTGAGGTGCTGGGAACTTCTGCAGTACACAATCTGGAAACACCATCTTCTGCTGCCTTTAACTCCCTCTTAAAAACCTTGAGTGAAGCAGATTTTCTAGTCTTCCTAGGACATCTCTCCTGATGCCTCTCCTTGCTCGTGACAAGACAGTTTTGCTGTTGAAAGAACATGGAGATGTGCCCAGAGGCAAGAGGATGCCTGGCTGTGAGACCTGTGGAGGTGGTCCCTGGGAAGATGTCTAGGGGTTTGAACAGGCAATAGGAAGTCGAGAAACTAAGATTGGCTGTGGGAACCTCTATGCAGTGTGGAATCTCTTTGCAGTTAGCTGGTTATATTGCTGGTGCCACTGTGTGACCATTGTGCTCCATCTGCCCCTCCCTGCCTCCTTGCTGATGTCCTGTCCGTACCTGGCTTCAGCCGTGGCAGAGGGGGAGAGGCAGAAATCTGATCTCTCTGGCTCTTCAGTTTGGTGGTGAGTGCTTCCTCAGTCCGTGCACTGTCAGCCTTGCATGCCCAGCCCATGGCTAAATCATGCTGTAGTCTCTGCACCCCGGTTTGACACCTGCAAAGCAAAGGCAGCCCTGTCCTGAGTGCTGGGAGTTTTGCTGGACTGTGTCGAACTCCCAAGCCGGTGGTAATCAGTAGCCTCTTGAAATCCTTGGCAGACTCTGGCAGCCAGAGGAAAGGCAATGGCTCTTTGCCTGCTGAAAACAATCAGTGCAGTGGCATCTAGTGCACAGTGGGCAGAATTACAGATGCCCAGCAGCCCCCCAGCTGAGCTGGGTGTCACTGAGGAAGGACTGTAGGCTGCCTTTTGAGGAATCTCTGGAGCTGGGAGCATATCTGCTCCTCTCCATCTCTGTTCTCCTGAGTGGAGCAGGGGCCCTCAAGTTTTAGGGCAGCTCAGGGCACAGCAAGCTGCTGTTGTCTTTTGCTTATGAGCACTCAGTCATCCAAATGCAACATTCTGATGTAGGGATTAAAAAAAAAAAAAGGGATAATCTAGTTCAGGCATGTACAGAAAAGAGTGGGTATTGCCAGTGTTCCTGGTGGCAGGAGCTGCTGATGAGCCAGAGAAGTTGTAGGTGTTTTGACTGACAGGGGATAAATGTCCAGGCACCCAGAATCTCAGTAATAGCAGCAGCATGTGCTGGCCCTACTTGAACTGAAATGCAGTGAGTGCCAAATAGGATGTCACAGAGTCTGGCCTGAGTCTGGCCACAAAAGTCAGTGCAATGTCACATTCTGCTTTTTTTTTCACGTACAAGAAATAAAATCAGCATGTAAAATGGCAGTGAGCAGTCCTGGGTCAGTACTCTTGAGCAATGAGAAGGGCAGTAATTCAAATAAGAAATTTGATGAGTCACTATTAGGTACAAGTGAAAATCTATTTCCAGTTATGTTTTGGTTCTTGCATGGTGAATTAATCCTGATGGGTGTCACAAAGTATTTAGTTGTGTAGGGACTTTGTGTGCTCATTTTGAGCAGCAAAAACATACACACATACATGTGGCATATGTGCTGTGTTGTGTGCATGCTATGTTGAATGGTCATAGCAAAGTATAGGTCATATCTTATTAATACCAAGAACTGGTTTGTTGTTGGGAGATTTTTCATATATAAATGTATGTGAAGGCTCTAGATAAACATAGAATTTAGAAAGAAAAAGTTTACTGTAGAATAAACACATTTTTATCAACGGAAGACTTAATTTTGCTGTTACTGAAGTCAGTGGTAATCATTGCATTGTAGTGGTCTAAGCAGCATTGACCCGAGGAACCTTCAGTTTCTAAATGATCTCTCATTAATGACAATAGGTCAAGAAAATCCTCTTATGGAAGTACTGGAAACTCTTGGATTTTGCCCTAAAGAAGTGGGAGTCAAAGTCCCCTCCTAGCGACATGGAAAGTCAACCACATCCTTATTCCTTTTCCTTTCCTGGGTATCAGCACACATATACAGCTTGTAGGTACTACATGAAGCCCTCCAATCCCATTGATTCTGGGTCTGAAGGCTCAGGATTTTGAAGCATGCAAATCAGAGCTGCCTAACACTAGAGAGGAAGGGAATAATAAGTTTGTCAAGAATGTAGCTTCATGTGTCACAAAAAGGTACATTAATTCAATTGGAATAATTTGCTAGATAGCTTTATTTTAGAAATTTAATTAATTTTTTACTCTCCACGATGAGACTTGTCCAAATGTCTCTTAGTTTTCAAAATACTGCTTTATCTACCAAGCTATTTAAACATTTCTGACCCTTTCACTCTGTACCTGCAAATCCATTTTTCATCCAGCCTGAGGTACATGGCCTTCCTTCCTTTCTGACAGGATTAAAAAAAATGGAGCCCAGGTGAATATTGCTTTTAAAGTGTTATTTCCCTGGGCTGTAATATATAGTTAAGAATCTGTTTTCTCAAGACAGAGAATACTCTAAAGATTACCCACAAGGATTAAAGATTTCTCTTGTCTGTACACATCTCATTCATCTGATCACTGGTGATCCAGGGGAGAATTTCTAGATGGAGTGGGGATGTGGTGGATGCTTTGGGAAGTGCCTCTTCATCCAGGCTGGGTAAGATGGACTTGAAGGTATGCTTTGCTTCTGGAAGCAGAGGAGATAAGAGCCAGTTTATTTTCTTTCTTTGTCTTTGTATTAAAGGATTATTTAAAAAAAAAAGAAAAGAGGATTTTATAGTAAATGATGGATTTCTTTTGAGTTCTTTATAATTCCTTTGGCTATCTTCAGATTGGGTGTTGCAATAGCAACATAGTAAGTATTTATTTATAAGATGGAAAAATATTTGATGATACTAGCTGCACAGTTGCTTATCTGGTGGAAACAAATTTTAAAAGTTACAATGGTTGTGAATTGAATTTTTTTTTAAAGCTCTGCTTGAGATCAAAGGTAAAATCCTTCAATTTCTCAGACAGAAAAACAGCCACAGTGCTGCAAGAACTCAGTTATCAATAGCTCTTGGAGAAATTGTTTTCAGAGTTTGCACAGCTTCATTTCATAACTATCTTTTCTATCTGAAGCCTGTACTTGAAGCATCTGCAGCTACCAGTACCTTGCTTTTGACTGCAGTAAGCTACAATGAAAAAACTTAATGGTGCTGGATGCTAAATTTGTTATGTACAGAACTTTTCCCACTGCCTCCAGGTGTAAGCAGGAGCTAGTGTACACATCCTGCACCTCCTTTACAATTCTTGTGTCTACCACAGACATTTTTCTCTCACTAAGTATAATGAACTAAGTTTTCATCATTAAAAAAACAAATCAATATGCTTTTCTTAATAATAATAACCTGTTCATGGTTTCAACAAGGAAGCAGTCTAATTGTGGTAATTTTTTATTCCACCTGCCTCAGCCATTGGTGAGTCTGAGATGGGCAGATGTAAGGTGGGGCTGCAGTGTGCCCTGCAGCAACAGGGTAAGGCACAGCTCAAGTCAAAGGTGCTGGCTGGGCTGTGAAAACAGGACCCAACAGAAGTGGCTACACATCAAGGGAATCTGAAGGGGGTAGGAGAAGACCCTCTCTTGGGTAGTAAAATGCAACAGATTTATATTGTGCATTGCCTGAGGACTTCTAGGTTTCCTTTCCTTCTTGGTTATTTTAATCACTTTTCCTAGTACTCTTCTTCATTTTGTAAAGGCATTGCAGATATCAGGGAAGATGAAATGGCTCTTTAAAAATAGCATCTAAAAATAAGAAAAGGTGTAAGACAGAAGTGCTCAGAAGGAACATTTCTCTGACTTCTGTGAAATTAATCTTCTGTGTCTGGAAAGTTGGGATTTGATCGGTAAGGATATTGCAGATCATAGTGTTGTCTGTTTATATGATGCAATGAAACTCCAAATCAAAGCATACTAAAGTATGGATAGATGAGGTGTGTTACAGTTATTAGAAAATTTCGTATGAAGAACCAAATTCTCTGTTAGCAGAGTTGCTATGTTGCTACACTTGTTCCAATGTTGTTTGATGTATAGTGCCATTTATACTCTCTGTTATTAGATCCATCAGTGATATAATTGTCCTCTGGCTTTTGTTTATGAGAACTTGGACAAAGTCTTTCAGCATTAGTGAAGAGACAGCAATGTGGTAACAACACAAAGGAGTGGAGAGCCTGTGGGTTTGGTCAGACTTTACTGACATTGATGAGGACAGAGGCAGAGGTCAAGAGCCAGTAGAGTGGCACTGGGCAGAGAAATTGTCTGTTCCTAAGGAGTGCTCCAGCAGATGTGCAGCTGAGATGGTTCCTGGTCACCATCAGAGCAACAAAAACCCACCAGAAGCATAGTGAGGAGTCTACTCACAAATATACTGTAGCTGTTGTGTGGGTTGGATTGAGTTAAGAACAGAGCAGGCATCACTAGCCTGAACTTAGCTGACCTATGAAGCACTGTGGGAGCAAAGAGCATGGCAGCTTGACTCAGCAGTTATTTAGCTAGGAGGACAGGGCAGGACAGAAGCACAGTTCATGCAATTCTCCTTTCATTAAGCCAGCAATGTGCCCTGTTCACAGTACAGTCTTGAGAGAGAAGTTCAGCTGCTGTACACAGTAAGGAAACCACAGAGCCCTAGCAGGTGATGGCACAGCAGGAGTTCTGCTAGGGATGTGCCCAGTGCCTGATGGCTGTGCTGTCACCTGGGATTGCTTTGTCTCTGTTGTTGTTTACTTGACTGATGGTACCTGCCAAGGGCAATACTACACCTACAAATATCGTAGCTTTTGGTGTGCCTGGTGACAGCCTGCTGTGATTCTCAGGACCAGAGTGTCCAGTCACTTAGGAATAATCCCCTTTCAGAAGCCCATGTTAGTCCTTTTCTAGTTCATCTTGACTTCACTGTCCTTGTGCTACACATTGTATCCCTGCTGTTTTCTGTCAGGTGGTGACTGTTGATTTTTTTACACTGTACATGACATCTGCTCTTCTGTTGGGTGCTGCTTTAGTGCTATAGAGCTAACTTGTAGCTTCATGGCTCATAAATAGGGCTGTGCTACTGCTGGAAGCAGAACTGTTTGCATCCTTGCTAAAATAGTGGGAAGACACCATGACACGTTTGTAAGGCTTCTTTCTATTCTTGTTTTCCTCTAATTTTCCCTTTCTTTTTCTCTCCTGCTAACACTGTTGAAAATGTTGGTGGACCAAAAACAGCCAGGGCTGTCTTTTTTCCTTCTTCTTTCTTTTCCCTTACTAGCTTTTCTTCATGTGTTGGGATAATTATGCCCAAATTGCAAAATATAAAATGCATTGCATGTATATAGTGTTAACTCATAAGTAATATGGAAGGATGGCAAGTGTGTTTCCAGGATTCAGCTGAAATAAACCTTAGCTTGCCTACAGCTGCTCAGGGTTTCCTTTTGGTCCACATGTTGCAAATGATCAGCTTGGTAGTCCTCATTCCAGTATATTTGGCTGTTATTGTGTTTGAGAAAAAATGAGTTTTGTTTCCTGAATTTGAATTCGTTTTCCCCTGGACTGAAAATTGGAGTTCTCGTGTTTAGTGGTTAAGTGGTATTTGCTGTTTATTTAAAAAATTTCCATAGAAGTCAGAGCCCTCCCCCAGGCCTGCCTTCATGCCAACAGCAGGCATTTCTGCAGTGGTGACTACTGTAGGTTGCTTTTCTCCTGAAAAAGAATGTCTCTTGAGTGGCTTGGGGTGCCCCAACAAACCCCATGTCTTTTCTTCTGGTTAGTATGAATGCCTGAGCACAATCTGGCTCATCATCAGGATGTTTTATCTTGGTGTTGACAAATGCCATCTTCTGTGCAAACTTTTTCATTTGAAAAAAGAAAATCCAGCTGTCTCGGTGGGTAGATGCAGCTGTCAAGTTGCAAGTGTCAGAGCTGCTGTAGGTGGACGAGTGTCAGAGCTGCTGGGTGGGGGAGTGAATCCCTTTTCATTGCACACCTGTTCAACACAACCATCAAAATAAATGCAGCAGGCGATTTTTGAAGTTATTTCTGAATGTGTATTTGCCTTGAATTTCAGGACCTTGGTTAGTTTGGGCTTTAGACATTTAACAGCAGATCTGTTTAAAAGACAATAAAAAACCCGATGTAATGCTGAACTAGAAGTAGGGTGGTATTTGTGAAAAGGAGCTGCTTCCAGGAGAAACTTCAGCCAAGGGGAGGAGTAAAGGTTTTCTATGAAAGTAAATGTGACAAAATTTTGGTCTGAGAAGATTTGGTGCCTGTGCTTCTCTGCTGTTGCTGTGTTTTAGTTAGTCATAAGATAAATGACCAGTGACAAATGCCTGTTCTCTGTAGCTACTTGTACAGTGGCATGTTTTAGGGTTGTGCTCTGAAAATGAGAGCAGTTCATGGACTGAAACCAATATCTGTTCTCCTACAAACAACAGAGGTCAGGCCACGCACCCCAGGGCTCTCCTGCCCACCCACCTCTTCCCTTTCTTGAGCCAAATCACTCTGTGCTTGCTGTCACCATGAGCTGTCCAATTTTCTTACCTGAATTCCTTTACGTAAAGTTGTGTTATTGGTGTTAGATGCCTGACAGGCGGGAAGAATGATGCACAAAACTCCATGATATCAGAAGGCTAATTAATTAATTCATTATACTATAACTATAAAGTACTATATTTTACTGTAACTGTATTACACTAACAAGAACTATCACTAACTAACTAGAGCCATGACTCTCTGCCCGAGAGTCCTGACACACACAGGTGGATCCAATTGGTCAATGAATCCAAAGCACCATCACCAGAATACAATCAAGCAATCACCTCAGGTAAACAATCTCCAGAACACATTCCACATGGGCACAAACACAGGAGCAATAAATGAGCTAAGAATTGTTTTGATCGTTCTTTTCTCTGCATCTCTCACAGCCTTTCTTGGGAGAATCCTCAGAAAGCTAAATCTCAGAGGGCATGCGAATACCACAATTGCCTGGCAGCCCATCACAGGCAGGATTGCTCCTGTTTCTCCACGCACAAGCCTGCCTGCCCTCTGTCTCTGGGGACCCCTGGTGCCCCTGGGCAGCGCTCATATCCTCCCTCCCAAGTGGCAACAGCCCACAGAAATAGATGCCTGGCAGTCCATAGGTGCATGTGGAGCTCCTGTTCAGCACTGGCATGCTTTAGTTTGGATCCAAGCCCTGCTAGTTTTCTCTACACAGTTGCAAACAATTCCTGGATGAATAGTTCATGGTCCTTTGGCTGTGAGCCAGGACTCTGTGCCCACAGCATCCTTAGTGCTGTCTTGTGATGAATCTGCAAAGCTGCTGTTGGGGACAATGAGGGAAGAGTGGGGTGAACCTTTAACAAAAGGTTCCTGTAGCGCTGTGTCCTGTGACACTGCAATTCTCATCATTAATGCTCTGGCTGAAGTAGATGGATGGAGTTTAGTGCTGGACTTTGTGGATGCCTTCAGCCTCATCTGCTCAGTTTGAGGCTTTCTAAAGCTTCTCAGAGAAAGTGGAAGCAGAGGATTTCAGCAGGAATTTCTGAGAGGCTAAGCTGGGCACAGCTGAAAAGCAGACCACCCACTGCCTCCCATCAAAGCTGACCCAGCCATCTCTACTCATTGTGAAAATACACAAACTTTCCAGTCTTCCTAATTTTTTCAATGTCTGTTAGATTCCTCTTAATAATAGCACAGGAAATTCAAACTATCTCTGGACAATTGCAGCAATTCTTGGGTGGTTAAAATTTAAAATCTTAACATGCCATTTGTGATATGATATTGATACCCACAGGATTTTTTTTGCCATGTATTACTGCTTAATTATATCAGTTATGAATCAATCAAAAGAAGCAGCAGAATGGATGGGGGGGATAGAATGTAAGAAAATAAAGACAGTGCAGAAGGTAATCTCACCCCTGAAGAGTTGCAGCTGTACCAATCACCAAAGATTAGGAACAGGTCTGCCCTTAACAGGCCACAGCTGTGTCCAGTGAGGATGAGTGCTATAAAAGGGTGGGTTATAGTGGGTAAGGAGCGAGTTAGAGTTTGTTGGCTGGGCTGTGAAGAAGGGAGTCAGTGCTGTGAGGCGCTGCCCATGAGAAATCACCAAGAAGGTATGGAACGTTTGCAATAAGATGACAACAAATGGACAATTCCCAATTTAGATGTATAAAGGGATACAGGGAAGAATAATGTTTGTACTCAGCTTCTTCTAAAGCAGGCTGATCACCTGCACAAAATAAAGGGCAGAGACTTCAAGATGGTAATTAAAAAGTGAATTGAATGAGGCTACTATGCACTGTAATCTGAACACTAAATTTCAAATGTTTCATCTTACTTTTTGCCTTTCAAGTATATGTCAAGCTGCAAATTTTTTTTTGTGCCATTCAGTGTAGTGCTCTGGATATACAAATAGACTTTATTGTGTAATATATCAGCCATACATGACAAAATCTTAAATCTCTTGCTATTCAATTCCTCTTTTATGTTGTTCTTCCATATCATCTCTTAAGTCTTCATTTTCAAGTTTCATTAGTAAGAAGAAGGAGAAAGCACACTGTTTTGGAGGCTAGATAATAAAAAGGCAGTTCTGTTTCCCAGAGTATGTGTTAGGTTGAGGTATATATTTACGAAGAATGAGGAAAAAAATTTTTTTTCTAAGAACAGAGCCTTACATGCAATGCCACCTGGGAGAGGAAGAGTTATAATGATCACATTAAAAGGAATCTTAAAAATGGGAAATTAGTAATCCCCCAACCCTACATTTGACTGAAATTTTAATGCACCCAAAGGAATACCCAAACATCCATTCACACTCTAGATTTTGCTGTGTGTGCCTCTGATTGCAGCATCAACAGGTCATAGTAGAAGCCCATGCTCAGGAAAGAAGGCTCAGCAAACTGATGAAGGATCAGCTTTACTGATCCAGTCTGCATCCAGTTTACATACTCTAGTCTGTCACATCACTAGTGCATGTTCCAGCCTGTATCTCTGAGAATGCACCTAGTAGATCAGTGAATACTTAAATGCAGAACTCAGGTTGCCTAAGAGAGCTTTGAAGGCTGACAAGGAGATGCGTGATCAGCTTCACATGAGCAAGTGGGAAGTAGATCAGGGCTTCAGTAGGTTGAATAAGACCACTCAGTTTTGGCTCATCTGGCTTATTAGACATATGAATATCATTCCTCAGAGCTGACCTAGAGGCCCTGCAGCATCCTTACTGCATTCACTAGCACCTTAAGCTTTCTGACCCACAGCAGGTCTCCCAAGGCCCTCAGTTGCCCTGCTGAGGGCTTTACTCCTGCTTTGTTAGACAGTGTCTGCCCCACGGGAACAGCAGAGCCTCTGTGGCTTAATGCAGACTTTCAGCACTTGCTGATAGGACAGAACACCAGGGAAATAGTTCTCCCTTCTTACAGGAAAAAAACCCTCAATCTCTGCTTTTCTTCAAGCTTTCCTATTTTAAACAGGAATGGATGACACCAGAGACATAAAGGTTGTCCTTAACAAATAAGAGATTGGATGTGGACCTCTGGAAATGTGTACTTGCTCAGGTCCAGAGGCACCTAAGAGTCCTTCAGGGCACGCACGCATTTGCAGTGCGTGAACGAAGAGTCATTGTGCTCATCTGTTCTGTGCTCAGGGTATAAAAGATGCCTCTCAAGGTCAATTACTGTGTCAACAAAAGTAAGAAAGTACAATTTTCAAGTTGGTTGAAATTGAGATATCTCGGTGGACCTAATGGAGTGGATCACTTACACATGAAGCTTAACAGCCTGGCCTACAGTGTTAGAGTTTATAAATTGTGGAAAAAAAGTGCCAAATCTTTCAGAGCTGTGCTAGCCAACAACACGAGTGCTGTTGTATGCTGAAATGTCCTTGGACTGTAGTTGTCCATTGAAATCCATCTCTGAACTGTCCTGAGGGTGCCATGGAGAAAAGCAATATTTTTTTCAATGTGTGAACTACACATAACATGTATCATGATAATTTCCTCCAGAGCCTGAAATTAACTTTTTTTTTTTTTTTGTCTATAAAGAGTTCTAATTTTTAAGGGGAAGTTTTCAAATCATAATTTGGCCTATTGGTATATTTTAGCTAAGAGTTATTTTTTCTTCTATGCTTAGTCAGTTTTGTGTCTTTTTTGTGGTCTCAGTATGAATAGAGATTTGTGTCTTTTTAGTAATGAGATTTGGACTGCAAAACATGTGCAAATAAATTTGATTTTTATATATGTATATAAATACACACACCTAGATATTATTTTTGATATCAAGCAGAGAGAGATGTGACCAAACAAATCCAGAGACTGTAAAAGATTGAGGAAAAAACCCCACAGCAACAGTAGCAGGGAGATTATGTTAGCATAATGGAGAGAACGTGATAAATAATGGTCAAAAGGTAGAATTTAATTTTATTGATAGCATATGCATGCAGTTCATGTCTCTAGGCTTTTGAGTACAGAACTTCAAAGCAGCCAAGCTGTGACAGTAACTGATGGTGGGGAAGACAAGTAAGCTGAGGGGTAGAAATATAGAAACAAGCAGGGAACCAGTGGTGTTTTAGCTGACAAAAGCCCAGGGATGTTTATTTGGTCTCGAAACACCATCCCTGTGCAATACATAGCAATGGTGGTAGGAAGATGGGAGCGAGGTTATTAGTAAAATAGTAAACTTTTTTGATTGCTCATCAAAAATATGTGGGTTTTGGAAATTATTTTAAAGCATGTAGCTTGATACTGTTAACTAATCAAAAAAGAGTTGCTGTGTGCAGTGAGACTCAAAAGCAAATAATCATTGTGCACACTTCATTCCTCTTCTGGGACAGAGCATTTGACAGGAGAATCCTTTCAGGGACTGTGTGCAATCCTTCTCTAGTGATGGTTTAACATGTTCCTTTCATCCTACACTGCTGAACAAATAAAACTGCATGTAGGAAAATCAACCTCCCAGATAAAGGCGATGAACCATGAAGAGAAACCTTATTCCTTCAAATTTATTGAGAATCAAATGTAGATATGGTTTTTCATGTCAGATAAAGCTTTCCATTTTGTCTGAGCACTCATGGCAGAATAAATACTTCCAAATGGAAGTCACAGTGCCAAGTCCAGCAATGCTATCAGTTACCTGGTTGGCTGGCTCTCGTACATCTCAATATAATCTGGTTTGGAAGAACATGCTGTATTTAAAGTACAAAATATCTCTGTGAAATAAATAGTGAGCTTAAACTAAGTAGCAGTGATAGGAAATACTAATTTTTGCATTTCTCTCCTTTTTGCATTTGACATTATTCACTATTTTCCAGATGTCCATGTTTGTGCCTGTGAATGTACAATTAATTGCTGTATAGAGTCGTGCTATATGTGCATTTTAAGAACCCCTACTGCATTTTCTGAGCTCTCTAACATTTCTGGGAATTCATCCTGCAATTTTGTAAAAAAAGCCTTACTATTCCCACTAGGACCTCTGAGGAGAAGAGCGATCCCATTTCAAGTCCTTCACTCAGTGAATAAAGCCCCAAGGAAGTGCAGAACCAATAAGAGATCTCCCCTTTCCCCTTTGCGATGCCGGGCAGTGATTTTTTTAGCTGGTATCACATTCAGGGCAAAATGATGCTGTAACAATGTATTATAGCAAAATAACTGAGTATCCAATTTGTTTTGTAAGTGCGTTTCCCCTCCAGTCCCCTCATTTATTTTTCTCTCCTCTAGATAGAAACTTAAGTACAACAGTATTAGAACATAAACTCTTATTTTTTTTGATGCGTATTGAAAAAGCTCACATGCAGCAAAGATTACCTGACAGCTTTGCTCCTGCTCTCTGGTTTATGCTACACAAACTGGCATTAAAGATTCAATAAAGGGAGAATAGCCATTAAACATTCATGGGAATGTTTAAGTAGGGGCACCTCAGTGCCACATTTTGGGATGCTGCCCTCACCTCTGTGGCTGAAAAAGGCACGTGGGCTGAGGCAGGCAGGGATGCCCCATCCTGCACAGCAGCTTCTCCAGCTGAGTTCTCCCCCATAGTTCCTGCTGTGCATGGCCAGATATTTCTCTCCTGCCTAATTTTATAGTGCTGCCTAGTGCCATTCAAAAGCTGTGAATTTTCACAGTATAGATAGTTAACATGAAAGGGTTTTAACAAGATGTAGTGATTAATATATACTTATGTTTTCATCTGCCAGAAGTTTTTTGTGTTCCAGTGGATTAAAAGATGTTATACTTGCAAGCTGGGAAATTACGTGGGCCTTATTATTAGGGAGATCCAGTTGTAAAAAAGGGAGATGAGTTGTGCCTGCTGATTGAACACCATAGGGGATGGGCAGATCTGGGTCTTCCTGGGGCATATGATGGTATTGGTAAAACAGGCCAGGCTGTGTGTCCCAGAGCCACACTGACCTGCAGGGAGGTGGTACCATGGAGGTGACTCAGAAAAGCATCAAAAGAGAGACTGGAAAATATTAAAGGGAGAGGTTTGATCAATTTGTTCCATTCAGTTTAACTTTTACCTAGATTCAACAACTGTAGAAATTCATAGTCTCAATATAAGAGATGTTACTAAAATTCTGTGAGAGTTTTGAACAGTATTCAAAGGGGGAAAAAAAAAAGCTTTTTCTTAATTCACTATTGTATCTGATGCTTGCTGTAAGGAAGAAGCCTTAGAGAGAAAAGATAACTCTCTTGGGGGCTATCTGTAAGTGGAGACCTAAAGGGCAGGAAATAATGGTGGAGAAATCTTTAGTCTAACAAGGGTGGACAACATTCAATGGTAAATGAGTCAAGGTAAATGCAAACTAGATCTTGGACAGTGAAAAGCATCTGATTCTAATAGTTTATGGCAATCGTCAATTACCATCAGTGGAAATTTAAAAGTCATGACTGGGGTTTTTTTTCCCTTCAAAATTAAAACCTTTGTGTATGTAATATTGTAATTTTGCACATGATTACCCACTTGATACAGATATATCTCTTCAGCTCTTGCTCAAATCTTTGTATTTCCTTTTAGGAATCTTGTATACTTCAAAAATGAGTCACTTTTTCTAATTACTTGTAATTAATAGTTCTGGTAAATGAATGGCATGTCTGATTATTTTTTGTTTCTTTGCTTGCCTCTTTTTCCAGAAATGTTTAGGAGAGATGCAATGCATTCATTAGCAAGACGTTAACATTCATTTAACATAATTACCATCCTTTTTCCTGAGTGGAAAAATTTTCTTTTCAGACGAGAAAGCTGCACTTTGAGCTGATCACAACATGGGAAAATTGACTTTGGTGAGGCAGGAGGAGAGCGCTGAGAAAAGCCTGAGGAGGGGGACAGCCAGAGCTTACCATCAACCAGGGAAAAAATGGGGGCAGAACACTATATGCAAATACTTCCTTCTCTTAAGCGTTAAAGTGTCAAAAGCTTATTCATCCAGGAAAATCATTACCTTTCACCAAGAGCAAAAGGAAAATTCATAGTTTTGTTCATTGAAATATTGCTGCATTCCACACAAAGAGCTATTGTTGCTCCCCCAAAGAGGACTTTATGGCTGCATAGGATTCACATCATTTAGGGAGTATTTAAGTTTAATTTACTAATTATGAAATTCTCACAAGGTGCCAACTGGCAATTTTCTCCAAAATTCTTTGTTCACTTTTTCTGAAATGGACTAGAGCATCCATTTGAAAAGATAAATAAAGCAAGCCTAGGGACCATTCAACAAATCACACTTAAGAAGTCCAGCAGTGTTACAGACTTTTTACATGCAGGTGGGTTTCACTTATTGCTGCTGATAATTCATCCAGGACATGGTTAATCCATTTTCTTTTTCACTATGTCTGCTAAGCCACTTCATGTTTGCCTTTAGAAATAGACCCAGTGTCAAGAGGACAAAGAAAGGCAGGAACGTGTTACTTGTCTTTAGAAAATGTGGATTGTGGCCCCTTTGCAATGATGCTCATGAAGTGGAGGATAAAGTCTGTGAATTGGAAAAAAAATGATAACCCGAGGACAGGGGTGTGCCCATTTAGGCTTCATCCTCCCCTAGTGCCGGAGATGCTTCCTGGAAGTGATGAGGCACAGATGACTGAGTCCCCCTTTTATCACATCTGTTTTTATATCCTTTCATAATGTTGTCTTCATTTTCAGCACCTTTTCCTAAGAGAAATAAATGTTTATAGAATGCTTTAATGTTCATTTAAGTTGCCCTGAAAGCATATCTGATTTTGTGACTGTGGTTTAGCTCAGGGCTGACCAGATAAGCACACTGAGTGCAAATGGAGGACCAAAGACAGTAATGTCTGGGGAAGGCCTAGAATGCAGTGGCACATTCTTTGGGTGTTTATGTAGCCTTTCAAAAAGCTGAGAGTGTTAGTAGAGGAAATTTACTTCCTGGGACTGCTGAAATCAGAAATACAAATAATTACATTCTAAATGTAATAGCTCTATAAGAGTTGCATGGTCATGCTTCATCTCTTTGTATTTTCCTATTTTTTTTTTTGCTCTTTACTGCTAGTCTTGTATATCCATGTAGCAGGCACAGTTCTTTAAAAAAAACAAGTGGGAATAAAGAAGCTTTTTTCTCATCTCTTTCCATCAGCTAAACTTCCCATAGAAGCTGAACAACATGCTCTTTATCACGATTATGGGTTTCCACATCTTGGCATACTATTTCTTTCCTTTAGTGCGTGCCAGCAAACTGAGCTAAGACTGATGAAAACAGAGAATAAGGCATGTATAAGGCCATATTTATTCACTTACATACATCAAGAGCATTTATTTACGTGAGTGGGGCAAGTGAGATATAAGTTGCATTTGTAACTATGAACAGCACACACCTGTGTTTCGAAAGATGATGTGTCCGTAACATTCTGCCTTGCACGTGAAAATAATTGGTATTATTAATGGAAATATGAACAAAAGAAAACAGCTGTCTGCCTTTTGAGCCATTTTAGAGCAAAAACAGAGCCCAGCCCTGCACCCTGCCCAAAGTGCAGCCTTGGCTTGCACGGACAGGGGAATGTAGTGCTTTGACTTGGCTCTTGTGGAAATATGGACCAATGGCCTTTGCATTATTCATGTTAAATACATTCTGCTGAATCATGGAAAAAGCCCCTGAGAAGCCAACCCCTTTTTCTTGACAGCCTGAGTGCTTTTTAATTCCCATTCACTTATGTGGGAGGGTATGGCAAGCAGTGTCCTGTGACACTGGGCCTTGTATTTGGTTCCAGCATATTGAATCACTCCAACAGAAAAACCACAGTAGAACAAATTGCGGCTTGGCATGTTTGAACTTGACATTAGGGAGCAATTCTCTGCTAGGAGGGTACTGTAGTACAGGAACAGGTTATCTCAAAAAGTTATAGATTATCCATCCATGGAGGTTTTTAAGTCTAAGATAAGCAAAACTAAGTCTGATCTAATCTGCTGTGGTGATAGGGCAGAAAGTTGGACTAGATGACATCCAGGCATCCCTTTGAATCAATGTTTCTACAATTCTGTGGCTTTCTCAGTAAAATATGTATAAATTAGGGTTTTGTTTTCACTACACACTCTTTCTCAAAATCAAAGTATAAACCATTATTTTTAGAGAAAAAGTAAACCAGAATCAACTCACATTTTTATTGGCAAAGTGACATTTATTTTTAACAGTGACAATAAGGTTTGTTCCCTTGGATCACTGAAGAGCACCATAACTATTATTTCAATGGAGCAATAGGGAGAATGATTTTAATTTGAATCCAGCTGTTATTACAATGAAATTTAAAAGGCCATAATAAGGAGCTAAAACCCTGTGATTCAATAGTTAGCATTGATCTTTCTCTTATTGATCTTAGGGAAACCAAGATTTCGTTCTATGGCGTGAGGAGCCTCATAAGAACTTTCTAGCAATTAATTTCCTTTTAAGTCTTTCTCTGATGGTTCAAGCAGTATTTTCAAATTAATTTTGCTCATTTTTTCTTTAAAGATCATTTTTACAATTTGCAATAAATTTAAAAAAGTATAGGCTTCTTACATGTTCAGGTGCAAAATCTCTAGTTTGCTAAAAGAAAATGAGACTTTAATTACCAGGACAGATCAGTTAGACTCCTGTAATTCTAATAACCCTTTTCACAGTTACAGCATTCTTTACCTGCTGTGGGGAATTATTTAAAAAGAGTTATTCTTACCTATCTTGAAAAACTTCAAAGTCTGAACTATAAAAGCAGTCTCTGTGGACCAGCATAGCAGAGTATTCATCCCTGTGCAAATTATGTTTTGGAAAACAGTATTCAGTCCATATAGTGAAAAATTGTGACAGAGGTAGAATAGTAAAACAAATTTGATTTGTACTACAGTGAAGTTTTCTTGGCGTTGAAAGTTTCCTAACATTTGATGGAGCTGAGAAATGCCACCAGTCTTGACATTACTTGCATTTGAATGGATTTCTGACTCTGCACATTCTCTAGCTCTTTCTCATGTCTTCTTTTTAGTTTTTCTGAAAAGTGTTTCATTGCATTTCTTAAAAGAAGGCCCAAAATATTCTACCTTCCAGTCAGTTGTGCTTTCATGACTACATTAAAAAATGAACAAAAAGACTTAGAATGTATAACCAATGAAAGAAAAGAAGAGCAGGTGGGAATTGATGTGCAGCAAAGGTGAGGACTGTGGGAAGCATGTGAGGTTAGGAGTGGCAGAAAGCAGGGGAGAAGCAGTTGTGCTTTGCTTGGGGATAGGTGGCTGTGCTGTCTTGGCAGGGATGGGGGGAAGTTGTTTGGTCCTTTTGCTTTAGGAGAGAAATTGAAGTAGGATTCGCTGAAAAATCCAGGTAGTGTATTGGATGGCAAGAACAAAACAAGAGCAAGATCATGCAGTCTGCATCCAGAGGAGTGCTCTGTGCTGTTGGTGCTGGCTGGCAGTGAGGAGGTCCACAGGAGAGGAAATGATTTACTGTTATACTGGTTTATTAAAGACCAAAGAGGTGATTCAAATATTCATTGCCCTATCACCTTGCCACTCATCTGACATTGCTGCAGACCTGGCATCTGATTAATCAAATATAAAGGAAAGGTTAAAGTAATTAGTTTTAATCAGTGTGGGTTTATGGTGAATATCTTTTGTCAAAACAGCTTTGTGCCTTTTCTGACATTGTTGCTAGTTTAGGGACAGTCTTGAAATAATCTGTTTCAACTCTCAGTCTTTTTCAACTTGCTAACACACAATGTTTTGATTAAGAAAGTACAATGATCCAAAATCAACATTGTACACGCATTAGGTGGTGTTAAAACTGGCATAATGGCAGTTTTTAAACCTGAATGTGTTTCCCTGCACAGAGAATGATGAATTGCGTGCTATCTTACACTATTAACAGCAGATTTGACAGAAGAGAGAAAATTATTCCACATAAAACTGCCAAAGTTAAAGGAGTGTGGTAATAGTTAACAGAACAAGCTGTTGTACAGAGTGGTCTGCTCTGATTGCTACGGACAAAGTGCAAGAAAGCAGTAGGAGTCTGTATGAGGCCAAGTAAAAGGACTATATATAGGAGTAAATACTGTGCTGATAGAAGTGTTCTCTCTGTCCTAGAAAGCAGTACCAGAAAAGGCTGAGACACTGTGTGTGGAATTAGCAGGCTGTGGCCTCTACTGTGAGTGTGTGATGCAAAAGAGAAAATGAGATTTTTGATATATGAACTAGGGAATATTGAGGAGGTCCTGGTTATTGTATGACTGGCTTTGGGACACTGTCCCATTGCATTGTTCAAGACTGAAGAATACTGATAACTAGAGAATTTTTAAGTGAGAGCCATAAGTGCTAAAAGAAAGAACATTTTATAGCGAAAGGCTTGGCCTGCTTAATTAAACAAAAATAAGATTAGAAAGTGACTTGATAGAATTTTGTATATGTTAAACAAAAACTGGTAATAGAGCATCAGGATGCAGTAGTAGAGTGAAAGCTGATGCTACCTAAATTCCTCTTTAAAATAATAGATTTTAGTAGTTAGGTAATTGATCTCTGGAGCAGCTTGTCAAGACTCTCAAGTCTCTCCATTGCTGAACAATGGAAAGTATTGGATACCTTTATAAAATGCATACTCTGATTTAAGCAAGCATTAATTTTGAGATGTCCTGTGGTCTGTCTTATGCTGGAAAGTAAATGGACAAGGGGATCCCTAATGACATTATAGCTTATTATATCTGTGTTCTTTTGTTGGAACTTATGCCTCAACCTAGTCTAATAAAAAAAAAGGGGGAGAAAAAAGAAAATAGAATGAATACCTGCAATAATTGTATTAATTTTAATTTTCATTTCAAACATGTTAGCTGTCACTGTAAGAGACAGCTTCACTGGAAAAACCTTTATTTGCAAAAAACTGTTCTGCAGTAGCTTCCTAACCAGAAGCAGCTTAGCCAGGTCATGCCAAGCACAGCTGGTTACAGGGTCAGCCAGCTGCTGGTCCCCCATAAAGCTCTTCTGATAAAGCGATTTTTATTCAATGTATTTTGAGCTTTATTTCTGATTTATCAGCTAAACTTGTAGTTTGTGGATATTTTTTTTTCTTTTTCCTGTTTTAACTTCTTTTCATACAGCAGGTAGCTGACAAAAGCCATAATATGACCTGACTGTAGGAAGTTGAACTTGAAAATTCATACTAGGTTCAAATAAGCTTTCCTTGAAACAACTTAATTAGGAATCTGATGGGTTCCCATGCCCTGAAGTCAAATAAAACTGCATGTCTTTCTGAAAGAGGATTTTGTGCAAGAAGTGCTGATTTCAGTTCTAGAGGTGCTCTGTAGAATATTTTGGTGTGTGACATTCAAGGTTAGATTGCATGAATGGATTGTTTCCATTTTAATTATAATATCATAGCATGTAAAGTATCAAGCTCTGTATTTTCTAAATACCCTGTGCTGCTTGAGTTAACTGTTTGATGTGAAGCTGCCTGAATTTTAGAACTGGGATCAAAAGAATTTTGTTGGAAAAAATTAAGAAACTCAAACAGATTTCTTAAGAGGAAACAGCTTTTTATGGAAAAACAAGTGGAGGTTGCCTTTTGTCTTGTCTACATCTATGCTGCAATGGTTTACTCTTCTCTAAAGTGATCCAAGCATTAAATATTAAACATTAAAAGTTCTGAGTAAATAGGTGGGTGAGGTGAGTTTGAAGGCATTCACTTAGGTAGCCAGGGAAATCTTCTGAGATATGAAAAAGTGAAAATGTTAAGTTTTATTAATAGATCTAGAGTTAGCTGATGCATGAAGAACTTTTTTTTTCCTGTGGGCGTTTCTTCTCAAATTGTGAACCTTGCATACTTTGGTTAGGAAATTACACCTGATTTTTGTTTGCTTGATAATGAAACAGAAAAGTCCTTGGCAATCTATGTCACCATTTTCTCCAGGGTATTCACATTGACAAGAAAAATGTTTGGCTGCTGAGACCTTCAACCTGACTCACATTTCACTTTAAAGAATCTGGTTTTCTCTGTGTCCTTTTTCAATTGATTGAAGTAAGAAATGAAGACATAACATCAAGGCCACCTCTAGTGAGACTGGACATGCCATCATTGAGTTTTCCACAAATTATGTTCTGACTCCAGTACCTGTATATTTATGAGAAAAAAAATTGCCCATAAACCCCATGTGTATAGATCACAATTGTAACTGTTGTACTTGCATCACAAAATAGAAACATAGTATGGTTTGGGTTGGAAGGGACCTTTAAATCTTACCTAGTCCAACCCACCTGCAATGAGCAGGGCAGTCTTCAGCTAGACCAGGTTACTGAGAGCCACATCCGGCTGGATCTTGAATATTTCCAGGGATGAAGCTGGTACCACCTTTCTGGGAAGCCTGTTCCTTATTTAGTCTGGATGTCCCCATTTTAGTTTAAAACCATTATCCATTGTCCCATCTCAACAGGCCAGTTATTTGCAGAAGAAGTACAGCAAGGTAGAGGTTTCCTTTTGGAACAAAACCAGTCTAAATTGTATTCAGTTTCTGTCCTGCAACACTGAGAGGAGGATGGAAGAGATTAAAAGAATGGACAAAAGAGGAGGTGGGGCTGAATGGACATAGGTTTTAAGTGCCTGATGATCTTCATCCAGTTTGATGAGAACTGTTTCTTCAGTCAGGAGCAAGAGGGAATGGGATTGTGAGGTTCAGCCTAAGCTGTGTCAGCGAAACTGTAGAAGAAAAGCACAAAGCTTCAGGAAACTGAAAATCAATATATCCAGGCAATGAAAGCATTTTTATTACAAAGAACCAAAAGGTGTCACACAACAAAAGGTTTGCTGAAAATGGAAAAGAGGAAAGTGTAAGGTGTCAGCTTTCCCGAGTAAAAAATAAATTGCAGTTACAAAGAGACAATACAATATACTTTTTGCAGGATAAAAAGGTCTTGCCTTCAAGGAGTTAGAAGGGGTGAAACCTCCAACACTGGAAGGCAGCTTCCACTGGGTTTTCTTGTGGAGACTATTTTTGTGTTGCTCCTCTGTTCCTATTCTGCTTCCTGCATAAAGGCTTTCTGGTAGGCTCATTTAATAAAGTCTCATTTAATACAGAAAGGAGTCTTTTCCCTGAGATTTTTTTGACCTGAACAGACACAACAGTGGAGATAAAATTGAGGCAGAGAGAGCTGAAGATATCCATGGAGGGTCTGTGGTGGAACTGGGACTAGGTGCGCTGAAAATATCCCGCAGTTACAGACCTCTGCCTGCTTTTCCTGATCCCCACTGCAAGGGTAGGAAAGACCTCTGGACCTAAACCATAGTTTCCATCCCACAAGCCATGCTGGATTACTGAAGTCCTTCATCTGTCTGACCTTGCAGAAATAATCAGACACAATGGGAAGTCTGACAAGTACTTGCCACAGGGTCAGAAGGTGCAGAGTTGCTGGGTTTTTTAACTGGTTGACCCTGATATGAAACAAGTTCAGCAGACAGCATGGCCTGAGCATGGCTGCTGCTACAGATTCCATGTTCCTGGTGTTGGGCACAAGCAGCAGGATGGCAGAAGTGTCTTAAGGTGGGACAAGAGGTGCAACAAGATCATCTCCACTCCTGTGGTGGATTGGCCTTGTCTGGCTGAGAGGTGCCCACCAAGCTGCTCTCTCACTCCTTCTTTTCAGCAGTTCAAGGGGAGAAAGTGAGTTAAAAAATTCATGGGTTGAGACAAAGGTGGGTAATTGATCCCAGCCAGAGCCAGGATGACCTCCAAGGACCCTGTAGGCAGGTTGTTCTCATCTGAGCTATTTCTTCCTCTTCTCACAACAGTGCCAATTTCCAACAATTCTCATTTCCAGACGTTTCTTCTGAAATACAGCTGTGCACCCTCCCAGCTGAGTAGTTCAGGAATGCCCTAAACATTCATTAGACTAACCCAAAGATTAAGCAAGCAATTTAGCAAAGATTAAACAAGTGATTACTTTGATGTTTCTCACTGATTTGATCTCTCCCTGTGCTCAGTCAGCAGCTCCGCAGCACCCCAAGCAGTCCCATCTCCATCTTTGGGCATGAAATGTTTTGAGCAGGCTGTGCAGACAAATTAGTAGGTCTCTTATTGCAGAAATCTGTATTATCTTCATTTTTCTCAGAATGTCATCTGTACAGAGCTGTAAAATCAATGACCTTTGTGCAAGGTTTGTGTTGAAATTAATGTTACTGTTGTTATTTCTTCCTTCTCAAAGTGGTTGTTTGTTCCACAGAGTAAATTGGATTTTTAATTCTGATCTCTCACTATGAAAAGACATTGTTCATTCTGCTATGAATGCTCTTTCTTGAACTGAAATATTCTTCTTGAAGGAGTGGTTTCTGGAGCCACAGGTCTTGAACTGTTTTAAAGTAGAAGAGGATAAATTGATGAGATAATGAGTCTTCCTAACATCTGATTTCCATTGTTTGATGAATTTCAATATAGAATGTTTCATTAATATTATATAAAGAAGTGATTTGCAGGCAGATTAAGTGGTTGACACAGGTACTAAATAATAAAAGCATATAAATTAAATTCAAGCACACAATTAATTACAAGGTTAATCTGTTCTTGTCTTGTCCCATGATATCTCTCAAGTATTCCTGCATATTCATAATCATGTTAGTTGAGCTTGAAATTATTTTTTGATAAATATATAAATATATAACCTTAACATGATACTGATGATATTCTGTACCTCATGTAGCTGCGCAGTGCACACAGGTGAAGTATGATGCTTCCCAACAATGAAAACTGTAAAAAAATAGTGTCTGGGTCTCAGATTGCTGTCCTGTTTGAAGGGCCCTATACTGCCCACCTGTGCATGCAGTAAGGAAGCTGTAGCAGCAATGTGGCATTTTCTCATTGACTGACACTGTTTTGTTCAGATAATTTCCCCTGTAAGGCCCTCTGATGTCTGTCCAGGCACTTGGCCTAGTAATCAGACTTAGGGAGCAATGGAAAATATTCACTAGGAGAAGAATCATCCTCATCAGTTTCATTTGAACATTTGAAGGGCCATTGTCCTGCCAAATTTGGGTTTGGTTGGCAAAGATTGTTTGCAGGTGCAAAAATGTCTTCTATGATGTCCTTTAGGTACTTTACAGCCCTGCATGTCCCTTGTCAGATAATCCCTTCCACACATAAATTAAGCAGTGCATGCTGCTCAAAAGCAACATGTGAGATATCTGCAGTCATGTTGCAGGATGGCCCACATGAACACGCACTTAGCCCAGCTGTGCACTCTGTGTGATGGGTGTGTCACCTGATTCCCTTCTGCAGCTATGAGAGGTTTTTCTCTCTGGCTTTTCTCAACTTATTTCTTACTAAGAAGAATAAAAAGCCATCAGTGGGGAACATACTGCATATCATTACAGTGAAATCCAATTTAGTGGCTAACTTCAATTCCAAAAGGCAAGGAAACAGAGAGCTATGACTGGGATTTTGTCCTTCAGTTGTAACTACTGCCTCAGAAGCCTTTCAGAAGGGTGATTTCTGCAGAGCAGATGCTATTGAGTAACATGGAAATTCTTCCTAATCTTTTTAATGCTAATGATAGGTTTATGCATGTATTTTTGCAACAGTAGCAGTCTAAAGCCTTAAAACAAAGTGTCACAAATGTCATGCTTGCACAGAATATGATTTCATCCCTGATTTTTCCTCACACTTTTCAGCTGTCAGATTGACCCCCTGCTCTCTGTGCTGCAAGCACAGATGTGAGTCACGCTGGGAGGGGAAATAAAATAAACTTGCCAGCTGAAGGTTGTGACCACACTTGTATATGGCTGGGAGGCAAAAAATCCTCTGGTTCTCCTGGGTCAGGGTGTTTTTTGGCGTGCTGTTGTGTTGTGTATGGCAAGGAGATGGCACATCAGCTGCACACACTGAGGACACCCTCAGTGGCCTGGTTACAACCTGCTCATTGCCTTTGCATGATTCTACAGTTCAGTGCTGGCAAGGCAAAATTGTGCCCACTCAGAAAATCTTTTACATTATTGGGTTTTCTTTTTTTTTTTTTTTTTTTTGCATATCTGAAATTTAGATGCTATTGTTGTGAAGAAATTGCAATAAAGCAACCTGGAAGGCAGGGAGGAATGTTCTGGCAAATGTCACTTGGTTTATTTCCTTCAAGAGGACTTTACAGCTCATGTTTTTTTCACAGTTTTCATTTTAATTTAAGTGATTCATCACTCTCCTTCTTTAGGTCATTAGTGACTTTGGTCATACATTCAGCACTGCAGCAGGTTCCTGTAAACCAGGAATTTCTCTGTCTTGACTCTCAAAATCTGCAGCTGGCGACTTCCCAGACCACTTACAGTTTATTTATTTTTATTTATTTAAAACTCCTTGCAGTTCTGAATTCTAATAAAACAGGAGAAATTAGATCAGTGGCTTTATGTTTTTTCAGCTGAGCCTGTCCCATCATTGTGTGTCAGGTCTGCTGTAAATTTACAGTGTTGACAGAGGCAGTCGTGCAGTTTCACTAAATTGAAAGGAAGAGAGGAAGGGAGAGATTTATCTTGGAGCCTAAGGGTAGGGCAGTAAACCAGAACCACCACACTCGTTCCTAAAAGTGAATAACTTAGTGTTGTTGGACTTTTCATTTAGCAAGAGTTGAATTTTGACCAGTTGTAATTTCCACTTATAATGTTTTTTTAAATTTTTGAATTGTAAGCAGAATGCAGAAGAATACAGCTGCGGAAGTTTGGACCTCTTGTTTAGTGTTGGCTGAGTAATGATTTTAGCACTGCTGAGTACTGAACAAATAGCAGAAGCGAGGGAAAGAAGTGCTTGCACTCCACCTCTCTGTAAGACTGGTTTTGCTGTGCCCCCTTTCACCAAGTGCTTCCTTTCCTGCAAGACCCTTCTGTATCTTAGAAGTAGGAAGGCAGAGAGGACCTGGGTTATTGCTGAATCAGTTCTGGGCACCCAACTCAAAATGCCTTAGAGAGGGACCTTGCTTTCAGAAAGGACCAGTAGCAGACAGAGAAGAGAACTCAACACCTTTCAAGTCCTGCAAGTGGGGCACTCACAATTGATCCAGCTGGGCCAGGAAGGGTATTGTCTGCTGAAACCCATCATGACTGTAGCCCTGGGATAGTTACTGACCCAAACCAGGAATTCACTTTCCAGCCGTGCCTCTGCAATATCTCTAGAACCAGAGCACAAACTGCTCGACTAGAAGGTGACGCCCAGCTGAGTAAAGCAGCCAAACTCTTAAATTGTTTGCCTAAGTGGTTTCAGGGGCCTTGTTCTGAGGACTTATACTCACATATTCTGCATCCTGTGGTCTATCAACCACCAGATTAGTGATAGATTTATTGAGGGTGTTTTCTCTGTCTCCATAATGAAGTTGTGCCACCCTGAAACTCAGTGTGCAAGCTTCACATTCAAAAATAGGATAGAGAAAGACACTCAGA
This sequence comes from Zonotrichia leucophrys gambelii, assembly GCF_028769735.1. Lineage (NCBI taxonomy): Eukaryota > Metazoa > Chordata > Aves > Passeriformes > Passerellidae > Zonotrichia > Zonotrichia leucophrys. The sequence continues at coordinate 42,068,614 of NC_088172.1, forward strand.
CAAAGGGGGAAAATTCTGGCCTCTGTGCCCTAAAGAACTATTGGGAAAAAAAAATGCATAAAACTTTCATGTCCTTGTGTTTGTCATAATATCCATGAGCAAGCAACTTTGAGCATTACTCCTGCTTGAGGGGCTGCAGAATGAGGTAGCAGCAATACAACCCACACATGGGAAAAAGCAAAAGAAGGTCAGAGCCTTAAAGAGCTGAAGTTAGGATGAGCCACAGGCACATGAGTATCTCTCCTTTGAAGCAGGTGGTGATTTGGAAAAGTGTGCAATGGCTTAGTGCTGTCCTTGATGAAATGCTAATGTGGGTATCCTTTGTCTTTCTGTACCAGGGGTGCAATCAAGAGGCCAATATTCAGGGCCCAATTTAAGGACATTTTTCTTAAGGTTTCTTTTACATGCTTGGCACATATAGATTCTGGAGTAGAAACTCACTGTAAAAACAATGGGAATTGCATATGCCTACCTGAGGAGAAAATGTCATCCACAGAAGAAGGGTTTTTTAATTCTGCAACAATTTTCAAGAGTTGCAGGGGAAAAAAAGTAACTGTTTTGTTCTGAAGTTTTTATTGTAGTTAGTTTTATCCAAGAAAAATATTTTGCATAATCCAGGCAGATAAATTTGATTTTTAAATTAAATATTTATAATAGATATTAAGTGCTTTCTAGAATGAAAAATCAATGTTATTTATTTTGCAAATGCACTGATATTAAAAAAAGAAAAAAATTATACATCTTGTAATAATTGAATTAGTAGCTTTAGTTCTTCAAAAGGTAGCCATGATATTCATAGAAGCATTTTTGCATTTCCAATATTAACACCGGTTTTTTTTGACCTCCAGTTTTACACGTAAGCTATAATTTTTGCAGTTGCTTAATTGTAGATGAACAGTCAGTACACACATTTGCATATGCTTGGAGTTATGAATTTCATGGGGACAGAAACTCATAAATAAATTTTGCCACTTTTGGGAGCAGCAGGAAGAATCTGAAATCATTCATCATCCTGACTCACATACATACTATTTTCTAGGAACTCCAAGCCCATACTTCTGTGTTTCTGACAACACTGAATTAAGTCACAGTAGCATCTATCACCTGAGGAATCTTGAGTCATATGAACTTGTTTTCCATCAGACCGTTCAATCAAGATTGGCTTATCAGTGGCAGGAGTATAGCAGGAGCTGTAATGCTTTTCATCTCCTCCTTTATCAACTGTCTCTCAATAGCTGTAAGAGTCCATAAACCCCCATCACTTTAAACTGTATTAGCACTGTACAATAATGGCAAGAGAGCAGTAAGAAGTGATGTTGTACTACTTTGGGCACTGGTGAGCTATTTTTTGTGATGCTGGGAATCATCCAGGTCTATTACTGTAGGCTTTCAGCTCCTCTGAGAAAACTGGGAGCTGATGATGATCTTAACTGAACTGAAACTTTATAACTCGTTCTCATATTATCTAAAGATATTCGTCACGGTATTTATAATGTCCTGAGCCTTAGGCATAAAAACCACTGCGAGTGAGATGAGCTAATGCAATTTGACAGTGAATTTCTTTTCTACAAGAAACAGAGAGCCGTCAGTCCTTCCACATCCTCATTACTTTCAACATCTAAAAGCTCAGACTGGTGCATTTGGAAGAGAGTAAAGATAAATATCTATCTCAAAACCACATCTGTTTGTGTGCTTTATTCTTGAATGATAAAAATAACTGATCAGCAGCCTCAATGACTGCCTCAATTTCATTGGCAAAAATGTGGTATTTTCAGTTGCTGTCACATGGATTTCTAGCTTGAGAAATTACAGCTCACTCTTAATACATAATTGAGTCTCTTACTCTATTTCTAAGAATGGAAATATCACTTTTGAATTAATTTTTGGATAATGATGGAAGAAGTTAGTATTTCAAAAGTACCATATTCAGCAGTTGGTGTTTGTAACTAGTTTTGTAAGCTCTTGTATGGAAAGGCAATTCTGTCACTTATTATTCCAATCTAGATCAAATATTTACATATTTATTTACTTATTTCTATATCTTTATTTCTCTAGTCCTACTTGGCTAGACAGTGAACTTTATAAAAATTCATGGACTGCAGCTAGCTTCAGTCAATTTATTTGAATAACCTGAAATACAATTCTTCTATCCCATGGTCATCTATAACTGTACTTTTGATTTAATCACAAAGATTGAAATATTTCCAGTCTATCCAGTATAGGCTGAGAAGTTGCCAAGAACTGTATATGGAGAAACCATTATTCTTAAAGAGAAAAAGCCTCTAGGGCTCCAAATCTGGTGATTTTTACCTGAAAAGGAACCAGGAAATTACTGATTGGAAGGGAGATGGCTGTTTCAAAACCTGGGCATGTTTTTAGGATAAGCATGTTTTATTTTCTTTGTTAGCTCACTGGTAGGGTAAAGATGACTATAAGCAAATTGCACCAACACACACACCCCCATGCCACCAATTTGCTTGTAAGGATTTAGCACTGGACTCCATCAAGATAATACCATGGAAGTTTTGTCACCATACTTTCCTTTGCTATCTTTAAACATATATCTTATTCAACAATAATGATTAAAAAAGGAGTGGCTTCTTTGCACTTAGAGTCAGTGCAGCAGATATCTCAACAGTATATAGTTAACTATTATGTGCAGGGATATGTTTTATCTGTGTAAGAATAGTCTTTAAAAAAGATTCCAGTAAATTCCCGTTGCTAAAGTGTTGTAAAACACAAAAACTATGACCATGTTTGTGTGTGAAGTTGGGGTTATAAGCGTATGGTAAATTAAACCCATTTTCAAGAATTGCTGTAACTGGCAATATACAAGAATTGGGAATTTTATTAGGTAAAAGCTCATCTTAAGAAACTGCTTCAGAGACTCCCAAGGCTTGCTGAATGTGATTCTGCTTTGTTTTCATCCAAAGTCAACAATCTGGGCTGGTCCCTCAAGCTATCACACACAGAAACGCAGCAGAGCCTGAGTCTGCCACAGCTTTGAAGCAGATGTACCTACACCTTGATTTTAAGTGATATCCCCAAAAGGCTCTTAAAATCAAGCCCAGTTGTATTTGAATACAAATTAGAACCTTTACGTCTTGAATAGAAAAACCTCAAAGCAACTAAGAAAGCCAAAAAGCAAGGGATAAGAAACTTGGGCAGCTCTTCCCATGCCCAGGGTGTCCTTCCAGCCAAGGCAGTGGCTGCTGGGGCTTCTTCAGCTCTTGGGGAGTGCTGTCTGTCTGTCCAGGTCTGTCTGTCCCTCTGCTGCCCCTCAGGGCTGTCCCTTGGATGCTGCAATGAGGTGCTGGGCAAAGAAGCTGTGGAGCTTGATCCAGAGCTGCAGGGCAAGTGACAAGTTGCTGGGGAGCTGGCAAGAGAGGATGATGAGAACAAGGAGGTGCAGAGCTCCCCTCCTACCCCCAGCTTATGGCACAGAGAATTTCTATTGGGCCTCAGTGGAAGCTTGAGGTAGTCTGCAACTCACTGTGTGGAAAACCCACCCTTTGTGCTGAGATCCAATACAAAGCCTGTACATCACAATAAAGATTTCACAATAATGACTCAGGAATTAAGTGATGGATAGGCTTGGTGTTCCATGGGTTTCTCTCTCTGATTTGTCAGTTAATTTTAGTGTTGTTTGTATTTTAATGCATTGTGTGGCTTTAGTTGGGCTCCAGACTTTGGTATTTCACTGTTCAGCAATGGCTTGATACCTATATTCTGAAAATATTTTACATCAGTTTGTTCTTCCTTGCCAGAAATATTAAAAGTGTCTTTTATTTAGACCCAGAAACCGACTATATTTTCTTGAGATGTCGTCTAGAATGATTGCAGAGGATGTAGACTGTGGGAGTAGGTGACCAATAGAATACCATGGCACATCAGCCCATGATGTTATTGTCAGTATATGTGTTGGGTGATGTGGTTGCTATTAGTGCTGTGAACATTTAGCTATAGAGTATTGGGACTGCTCCTGTAAATTGCTCTAAAGCAGTGTGCAGCAGCTTTGATGCATTAACTGAAGATACTTGCTGCAATCCTTACTGTATTGAGACGGGCAGAGAGGAGGGAAGGGTTGTATGTGCTAACTTGTAGAATTTCTCCCCTGTGTAACAGGCATGTCAGAATAAGGGGAAAATAAGAAAAGACAAGTTTCCATGCAAAATTAGTGTAGAATCTTGTTCTCTAGATGCAATCAATTTCGGAGCAATGCAGGACTAATAGGAGACTTATATGCTTCAAAGCTATTAGAAAATCTGCAGCTTTAGCTGTCAGAGAAAGCTCAGTTGATTGTCCAGAACAAATCTTGTTAATTTATTCTTTCACAAGCTGCCTGTGTCAGTGTTAAGTGTGAACCACAAAATATGGAAGTAATGTCCGTGTCCTCATTAAGCAGCGATTCAAGTGGGGGGTGGTGTGGGAACTTAGGAACTCAGCTGCAGTGGAAATAGTGACATTCCATGCTGGTGATGGCAGTTAGTATTTGTGATTTTGGCATGTCTTGTTCCTGGGTTTTCTATGGTAATATGCATCAACATTTCTACCAGATAAGTAGAATTTTAAAAGAAGATTCTATATCCAGCTGTAAGCATTTAAATAAACTTGACTGGATTCCTACGGGATACAGGGGCATAACTTCAGCTTACTTTGAATCAGTGTGAAGTTTTTAAGACCTTGTTTTATTTCTCCTCACGCTTTTATAGAAACACAGTAAAATGCACTCAAGTGAAGAAGCTTGGCAGCATCACAGTGCTGTGACAGACATCATCAGCTTCACTATGGCATAGCAGTCGTCAGTCTCTGAATGAAGTGTATCTGCTTTTTCATTTTTTAAATACACTCTTGGAGCATTTGGAGTGGTAACTTTGTGTTGCGGTCATTACCGCCCTGGAGAAAGCACAATCCTGCCTGCAGGCCCTTTCCAGCAGTGCTGTAAAGCAGCCTTTACAGATGTGTTCCTCTAGTGAAATTTTGGCTCAGGAAACAGACTGCCAATCTCTTGTCTGCTGGAGCCTGTGGCGTGCTGGAGGATTAACACGCCTCATGCTAGAGATTAAAAGTAGTGGTAGCCTCTGTTCTTTACCATCTGAGATACTCTAAAACTGATGCAGTGGGGACTTACTAGTGGAAAGATACCAAATAAAGTGCAAGAGAGAGGAGGGAAAGCAGTTAAATTAAACTGACATGGAGAGTGCTTTAAAACAGGATTTAGTGTCAATTAAATAGGCTTGAATGTTTAAATCACTTGGCCACCCTCTGCATGTCATTGATTCTCCAGCATACAGCAGCTGTGATTGTGTGGCTCCTTCTCAATGTTGCACTGTTGATTTTGTGTTGTGGAGAGTTTTGTGTTTCTGCGTTTTGGGGAGGATATGGAAATTAACTAGTATTCAGAGCTAAATATTTTAATAAAACACTTAATAATATATATAAATATTTTAATTCAGAACTTAGTATTTTACCTTCATGTAGAATAATTACAGAATAACCTGCAGATAGCTGTTTAGTACACTTTATTGCACCAGTGTGTATGTGCAAGGAACCAAGCACTAGCTGGAGAGTTCTTTGATATGAGAATATCTGCCTTCAGAAGTTTGGCTTTGTCATGGCTGATAAAGGAGACACCCAAGTGACAGAAATTTCCTTAAGCCTGGAGGAACAAGTGAAAAGGATGCACAGCAGCTACCAGCCCAGACTATTAAACAGAATTAAATGGCTTCCAACATCAAGATGAGGCTTTGTCTTCTGGCTCCACTACCAAAGAGACAATAAAGAAGTATTTTTAAAATTCTGTTAGTATGCTGTGAAAAACGTACTTAGCAACATGACACCTGGAGATTTAGGAGTAATTCTGACCTACTTCTCACTTAAAAATACCAGTCTGATCCTAGGTTAATGGTTGGACTAAATGACCTTTTCCAGCCTAAATGATTCAATGATTCTATGCATTTGTGAGATCAAAGCTTAACTACAAGCAGAAGATCTTTCCCTGTTTTAACTTGGTTTGAAAAAGTACTGTTGGTGTTGCTGAGGGAAAACCGCGATTTTTGAAGAATTGCTTTGTTTTGATTTAAATAGAATACAAGTAGAGAAATAGAATAGCACTCAGCTAAAGAGAAATTGGATCCTGAAAGGCAGAAACCCTCACTTTTATAAAGCTTTTTGTGCTGTGAGTCTCTTTTTGGTGTGCTGTTTGAAGGCCATCAAACTACACAGCCTTTCTTCAAGATATGAATGAATGTTGCATCCTCAGTGAATGAATGTGCTGCTGAAGCCAGCACGATAGACCAAAGGCTTAGGGAAGAAATCATCCTTTGTGCCATCTCCTGAGTGGTGGAGCACATGAAAAGCAAGACAGAAAGTGTTGCAGATAGGAGCCATGTTGCATATTTCAACAGTATTATGATTTTTGGGAAGATACTTATGAGTGCCAGAGATGACAGCACTGAGTTAGTGTCTTTCTATTTGTCTAAAGGAAATAGTTGGTTTTTCACAGCCGTTGAAATCTTCTTTTCAGTGTTTGCTTGCTGCTTCTTCTTAAAAAGAATGGGTATGTTATTATTCTTATCCAGGTATTAAAGGCTCAGGAGTTAAGATTCTTGTATTATTAGATCACCGTTTGCAGGGAAAAAAAATTAATACAGTCAATGTTACCAGCATTTTTTGTAAAATTCAGGTATATTACATTGGTTATTAGGTTTATAAAAAAACTGTATTTTTCTGTATTGCTGCTGACATTGTCACCAATTTAAACAATTTAAGATTTGTTTCCACTTTTCTGTTTGGACAGAGATGAGTTGTTCTCTTACGTTCAGCCAAGGCAAAAATTAGCATTTTATTGACCTTGTGATTTGCTTTCTCTTACTTACATTTCATTTCATTACTGTTTTCCGTGATAATGGTTAGTGTGTCAGAGCCTACAGTGGTGAGAGAAGGGGAGGACACAGAATCTTCTGTGCCATTGCTTGTCATTCACGTCTGTAATGGGCATGTTACTAGGTGTGGCAGGAGAGTTTCATGTGGGCATGAAGAGGTAAATTTTGTAAAACAGATCACCTTTGCTTCAAGTCTGAGCATTTAATGGGCACTTGAATTAGATCTGCTTAAACATCTAACATGCTACTCTTTGCACTGATTAAATAAGAGTAAAAGATTTGTATCTTTCTGTGCCATCCATCAACTGTGAAATGTTTAACTAAGTCCTGACTGGAAGAGAAGCAAAGCAGCTTGATTTCAGAATGAGTTTTCTTACATAATCAGAAATACCAAATGTGTGCAAAAATCAGAGACCAGCAGTAAGTATGTACTCAGTATCATTTATGTAGTCAGTGTTTTGAAAGACAGCAATTGATGGTACTGCTTGCACTTGGACTCCCACAAACTAGTTTTCTACATTTTTTGCGTTCGGTTTATCTCTAAAAGACAATTTTTACTCAAAAGCGCTTTCAAATTACAGAGTTTATACAGATTCAACATTTACTTACAGACTTGGAGGTGTTTAGGTTCACAGCCTTGATTTTTTGTCCATGAACTGAACTCCAATTACCCTTTGTGTTCATTGATGATTTCAATAATACAATAGCAGGTGGATTTGTGGACACATTTTGAAATTGACAGAAGACATAGAAATGTATTCTCAATGACTTTTCAGGAATAAGACCATAAAATTTGAATTACCTTCTTGTTTGTAAGTTTATGAAATGTAAAATCCAGAAGGTGAGGGCAGTCTGTATATATGCTGTAGACGCTGACACTTTAGGAAAACTGCCACTTGTAGATGTGGTTGAATCTTGGCAAAGAACCAACTATGAAAAAATGTGGTTGTTTTATAAATAGCAAAATAGCAATGAGAGAATCAAAACATACACCAGAGAAGGCTACAGCTGTCAAACACAGCTTTGAAATTTACCTGGTGTTTTTCAGGTTTTTTTAGTTGGATTTTTAATGGTAATGGCAGTGCAGACTGGTCAGGCCTGGTGACGCACCTGAATATAGAGAGCTGAGCTAGAAAATATGCCTTTTGTAAGACCTTATCAAACTTGCTACCAGGCAGAAAAAATGTAATGATTACTGTGGTTCCCAACAGCTCACAGCCCTAGGGAGCAAGAAATATGTTATTGTAAGAATCCTTTCCTTAGAGAGGGTGTGTTTAGCTTTATGTAAATCTAAGCAGGATCCAAGATGCTTCTCTTCAGAGCAGGTGCAGTCCCCCAGTGAATGTAATACAACTTTCACTCACAGGCACAGCCAAAATACAGGGACACACCTGCATTTCATGTAAAGCCAGGAGCTGATTTGCAAACATCTAATTTACTAAGGAAATGGAACTATAGAAATGGCACTAGGCAAGAGGACAACCCTGCATGAAGCTTAATTGCAGAATGATGTAGGAAACAATATCCAGCTAAATTAAGAACTGTAAATAAGGGTGCAAGATTAATATGTGGATTTAAATTGCAGTCAGTACTCAAATTTCCTATTCCATATCAACAGCAGAGCAGGTAACAGCAGGAGCTGAGGATCAGTAGTGTAGGCAGCATCTGCATCATGGTGTTGGATGTCACCTCTGTCGAGTGTGTTTGTTTCCCTTGGTTGTGTTTCACAGTAGAGTGAGTAATGTGAAGGCAGAGGTAGCAGTAGTAGAGTCTTACTTGCTGCTTATGCAGCAGTCTCCCATCAAAACACAGGGTTTAGCACAATAAAGTTTGTTCTTTACTCTGTGTGTCAGGCCGTTTGTCAGCGAGGCATGTTAGCTGAATATGAGTACCCAGCCTCCCGTGCTTTCCAGTGTCTCTTTGGTTAAATCACGCCATGACTGACACCACGACACATTAGTGGGAGGATTGTTTATGAGAAAAAGGGAAACGAGCTTGACACTTGAGTTTACCAAGTTGTGGGAGCACAGATGCTCATCACTGCCAAACACGCAGAGCCGAGGTCAGGGAAATCTGTCAGGGAAAGCAAAGCAGCCTTGAAGCAATATTTTTTTAGCTGTCTGGCAGAGAACACGCATGAAATAGTGTTATAGCTGAGCAGGGTGCTGCCCTCCTTCCTCTACTCCCTCAGGATTGCCTAGTTCCCTTTCCTTATTGCAGGCTCAAATGAGACATTGCAGAACATGCTCCTCTCCTTCATACCTTCCCCAGGGAGCTCAGCCCCTCTTTTCTGGGGGCTGGTGACAGCAGCAGTAGCAGTGGGCAGGGCTCAGACCAGATGTCCCCTTTGGATGCCCTTTTGGTCTCCCTGGCAGTGTTTTTGCTTGCTTCTCTACCAGACCAAAATTTTTTTGCATTTTGTTCTTCTGCATGGGAAGGTGTAGCTGTAGAGCAGACCTGGTCAGCATGAGAGTGGTCACACACAGGGAACCTGAGAAAGTTCTTAAGGATAATTAAAAAATACAGATATTCCTGTGTTGTGGGCATAGGAGACCCTCTTCCAGAATTTGGAAAAGGAAGATTGTTTAGACTCAGTTGGGCTGTGTGGTTTGATAATAAATTCTTCAAGAAGAGTAAAAGAGATGGAGGTATTTGGAGGAAAAAAAAATCTTTCAGATGTAGCAATTTCTGCAGTAAAGAGAGTATTATAGGAAGACAGAGAACATGCACAAATGAAGAGACTATTTGAAGCCTATGGGGAAGGAGAATGGGGTTGTAATAGGAGAATGCAGAAGATACTGGAGATGAAAAATAAGAAAAACAGATTAAAGCAAAAAGCCTAACCAAAAGTATATTTCTAACAACCAGAAGGAGACAGAAAGGGGAAAATTGGAATCTTCAGTTCCCATCAAGCAGAAGAGAAAGTAAGCACTTGGAAAGGTGAAACCAAATGTATATATTTATCCAGAGTGGATGGAATAATAGTTTATATGATGAAATGTATATTCATCTTGATGATGAAACATGATCCTTTATCTTCTTTTTCTCTTTGGCTAAGTCCTGAAAGCTGTGTTTCCCACTGTGTCTGAATGATAATCCTGGGTCTTTCTTTTAAGGAGGATGCTCAAAGGAAGCAGTTCTGTGTTTTGGTTGATTTAAACTATCATTTATCCTTTGTGAAATGTGAAATGCAAAATTAAATGGTAGGGACGTGCCATCTGCTGTTGTTTAACATGTGAATAAGAGCTACTATGTTGGCACAATGTTTATGCTCATGATAAGAGCAGGAATAATGGAAATGTTATGTTGGCTATACCCAGCAGGTCCCCTCGTTGACTGAAGCATTATGTTTCTTCATGTCCCAGAAATGCTGAACGTGATTCCTGAGTATGGATTTCCTCCTTATGAGGAGCTGATGTTTATTCTGTTTTCTATCCTTTAGGGATCTTTGCTGTGTGGCATTGGCCAGTACTACCTCATTATCTGTGGCATTGGTCTCACAAGCAAGTATCTGTCAGAGCTTCATGCAACACTGTTTCAGAGCTTCCAATTATACTTCTTATGCTACAGACACACTAGCTGTCAACAGGTAGTGCTCTTGAATTTATAGAAACAGTGGGATAAGGCTTTGAGAGCAGCAACAAGCAATATGATTTATCAATATACACTGCTTTGTTCATTTTACATTACTAGAAATAGTATTGAATAATGAATAACACAGAAATCTTCATTAGAGATGAATTTTAGATTCAAGGTACTGGGTGCTGCTAAAGCTAAGTAAAGCATCAGTACTTTGAATTTGTTGTTCTTGCTGCTGAGGAATCTTTAAGGTGCTTTACATTTAATAGACTGGGGAGTCAGATCAAGAACAAAGAGAGCTTGTAGTAGGTGCTGATTGTGGCAATTGGAGTATTCATAATAACAGAAAAAATAGAAGCAACTTTTTATTGAAAGTAGAGATGAATAGAATTTGGGTCTACTCTGAGGAGGTTTGGAGCAGGCACTCCATGGCCTTCACTCTTGCCTGCTGTGTAACCAATCTGACCTCCAAAATGAGAAATGCATTACATTAGGCAGTAAGCTTTGGTACTGTTTAACTAATGATGCTCTCTTTGACAGTTTGTATTTTTTATGGGGGCTTGTGCCTTTCCTGCACATCCCTTCCCTTCTTTGAGATTTCGTTTCTAGATGAGATGTGGGAAGTGAATGCATTTAAGTACATTTCTGAGCATTTCTTTTGTAATAATTTATTAATTTCACTTCAGAACGTGATTAGTAGCTAAATAAAGAAAAAAATATATTTTTTGACATAAGGTAGGTGGGGCTTGTAGGTAACTACTACAAAAGTATAGCGGGGTAATTTAATTTATGAAAAGTCATTTTTTCTTACAGGAACAATGATTTTTGGATTGGTCTTTGATCTTTTAGTGTTTTGGGAACAACCCTGAGTTGTCTTTTTCTTTCCTTGCTTTGTTAATTCCTGGGATTTTTGCAGAAATGTAGTGTTTAAGGAGGTGTCACTTGGGGTAGCCAAAAAAACCCTGAATTCACTCTGGGACTGAAGGCTATAATTTCCTCAAGACATAGAGTTCCTCTTTCTTTAGAGGCTTGTTCCAAAATTTTATTTACTCTGGATGCCCTTGGACTTAGCTGTCCCTCACTGTTCTTATATGCTCCCTGAGTGATAATGAAAAGGCAGAATTTGCACTGGTCTCTGGAAATCATCATTAGCAGATGATTAAAGCTCCTGAGCTTTTCTGACTAAAACCTTCTGCAGTGAATGCTCAGCTTCCAGCAGCTAAAGTTAGCCCAGCATCAGCAGTGTCCGCTACATTTTTATATTGAGTTAGGATTGTTTTCCAAAATAATTTTACCACAGCGCTCGCTCTAATGGATACATAGATTAGGATTGTCAGTTTGCAATGAATCAACATGTCATCAGATAGTGGAGAGGCACAGTCCTGCCGGTGTCAGAATCTCTGAATTTTTAAAACTTCATTTTCATGTTAAAAAAATGCAAAAAAACCCCCAACAAAACAAAACCCAAAAACCAAATCTAAATCCCCAAAAAAGAGGAGTTTCAAGGAGTAAAAGTAGACTCAATAGTTTTAAGCAGTGAAGTCCATTTAAGTAAGGCTTTTCCTCATCATTGCAACTTTGTTCTCATGACCACAATAAAAAGTGACAAAAACATTGAAGGAGATCTGATCTTTTGAGATTTTCATATGGGCCTTAAAACATGGGTACCACTCAGGAACAGGTCATGAAAAAGTGGAAGAATTTGTCTAAACTTGGATTTTTTGATGAAAATAAATCTGCCAAACATTTAACAGGTAATGAGGTCATTCTCAGTTCCTTCTCTTGAGGTAGCTTCCTGTCATGCCTGTTGTTTTCACAGCCAGAACTTGTGTTTGTCCATGGTAACACCTCTGAGAAGGTTTTAACACATATTATCTCACCTCAGTCTCCTCGTTAGCAGAGGGAAATGCTTGACAAAAGCATGTAGGGATACTTCCCTATATCCTCTGGGTCCTATGTCATTATTAGTGGAGGAAAAGAAAAACCTTGGCTATCAGTGAGAAAAGCCTCAAATGGGTGAAATGGAGCTGTGAGGGATAGAGCTGGTGGAGATTAGTTTTAGCACCTCAAAAAGCAGGAAGTGGGAAATTGTCCATAGTGGACCAGAAGGTGTTAATTGCTAACAGCCAACATGGGAGCAAGCATCAGCAGCTTGCCACCAAAAATAAATTACTTCTAAAAGCCACGTCACATATGCTACAAATGAAAACAACACATCTACTAGACATCATTAAAAACAGAAAAAGAACCCGAAACTGCTATTTTTTTGTTATTCTGGAAAACAAGAAATGAGGGAGCAATGGAAGTGTCTTTTGAGCAGCTGGGAACCACAAAGCCTTGAGGGCCAGATTCTGTGTGAGTAGGGCTCCACACTGCAAGCTGCTCCTTGCATTTTAGAGCAACAAATTACTGAGTATTTTCAGCCCACCAGTACTAAGAGATGGCAATAATCTGCTAGTTCAGAAACATTTTTTATGAATCTCTGTATGTCTGGATGAATCCTGCTTCTAGGTCAAGTGATGAGGTTATATGATCTGTTGATAGAAATAGAGTTTTCCCTACAGTAACTGTAATGTCTTAGATTTGACACATAATTAAAGGTGATCTGTGCCCCTGAGTAAGCCAGAGAGTCCTGTGAGACTAGTAAGACTGCAGACCTCTTACTGGCATATCATTTTTTTAAGCATTTCTATCTCAGGGTGGTTTATGCCATTACTATCTCAGCCGTATGTAATTTCCTGATGTGTCTACTATCCAAGTATGTATTTCTATTTAGATAATGGCACTCCTCCCCAGCATCACTCCTACTTCACCAAAGTTGACCAAAACCAGCTAATTGAAGGAAGGAACTGCTACATAGGATTTGCTTTTTTTCACTGTGGTGCTTGTCAGCTATTTATTAAATGATAGAAAGGGTAAATGCCTCTTTTTACTTAATTCTATTCTAGTAGTAAATGTATATTAATACAAAGCTAGGATTATGCACTTAACTTATGTAGACATAACAGAATTTCTTTTAATCCAACACCTTTTTTTGTCAATTGTCAGTAAGAACAATCTTGTTTGTCAGGGAAACAAACAAAGTATATTACTTAAACTGATCAAACTATATTAGATATCATGTACTTTGGACAATATATAAACTATATTAGATATCATGTCCTTTGCACAATATATGTTGTACCATTGAGATGAAATGTGTTCTGGAAAGGCATTGATCCTGTCAGAATTTCGTCTTCACTGAGGATGACAGGGAGTGATTTTGATTAGAAAAGATCCATTTCCTCACTGTTCAGTTTCCTAAGCATGCTCATGCCACTGCTGTAAAACAAAGAGCTTGGTATCCCTCCAGTCAAATAAAATGTTCAAAGCTGCAGCCAAGTGGCTTTATTGCTCTAGCTATGATAGAAGGGGTCCTTGGATTCTCAAGGCAACAGCTCAGCCCACACACTGGCCTGCAAACACGTGGCAGACATTGCCAGAAGATGTGACATTGTCCCTGAAGCACAGGGAAGGGCAAATCCAGCTGACCCATCTCTTCCATTTGACAAAGGTATGTAGAGACAGGATGGTGGGAAATGGCTTTAAACTGGAAGTAGGTTTAGATGCCCCATCCCTGGAAGTGTTCCAGGCTAGGTTGGATGGGGATCTGAGCGACCTGGTGTAGTGGAAGGGTCCTTGCTCATGGCAGGGGTGTTGGAAGTGGATGGTCTTCAAGGTCTTTTCCAGCCCAAACCATTCTCTGATTCTATGATTCTCACAGCCCTCCCAGTGCAAGGGGCCATGATCTTTCTGGGTTGTAAAACTGAAACACAGCAGCAAATGTGGCTTGGAACCAGTGAAAAATAATGACCTTCAGGTCTTTGGTATTCTCATAGCAGCGCTGCAGAATCTCCCTGCTGTGTTACACATTGCTGTCTGCAATGTACTTTCTCCTAATTACTCTGGGCTTCTAATTAGGGATGCCAAACCGTGTGGGATGTGTTTATTATGAGAATGGTCAGCCAAATAGTCCCTTTGTTTGGGATCTGAAGAGCCCTTTTCATATTCAGAGGAAATTCTATACTTTAGGAGAAATGAAACTAGAATGCTGCCTATTTACAGACACTTCAAATTGCAGAGATCTCTTTTTGTAATGTGCAATTTTCAGTTTTGGATAGCATGCTCAGAGGAGTAAGGATTATGATACGTTATGTATTTGGGATTTGCCTATCATATCATGGACACCACAGCAAGTTAGCTGGAAAAAAACCGATGTGACTAGAGCCAGATTTCTGTTCAGTTCTATTTACATAATAATTGTGTTTGAATTTTCACTCTACTTCCAATTGAGTTTTTAAAATTTCCTGCTACAAAATGTTGACTGCTGCTACTGCTGAATGAGCCTTCGTTATTTTACTCTGTAGGTGATAACAATTCAGTGAGCTGAATTGTGAGCAACTTTTCAGGTATGTAAAGTTTTCATACAGAAACTTGCAATTTTTTTTCTTTATGATAGTTGCTCTAAACATCGAATTTCCCTTCCCAGTCCAGTGAAGTCATCTTGCATTGTTAGCCATAATACTAAAACAGATGCAATTTCAGCACAGTATGATTATTCCACATAGCTGGAAAGGCAGGGTAAAAAAAAAAAAGACCATGTTGGGGATACAAAAGCAAGGTTAAAACCAATAGACTTGACCTCTGTCTTTTGTTCTGGTTTGTTTGGCTATTTCTAGTAAAGATGTTGGATGGTATTTTTTTAATCCTCAGGGTTTTTTTTCACTTTCAGCTGTTCTTTTTACACTGACCAGCAAACAGATGCTTTCTGCTTTGGCCCTGCTACTCCTTTCCACCCACACAAAGGACCAGGCATCTCAGGGCTTTGTCAATTTTCATTTCCATCGTGTGTGCTTTGCTTTGCCAGCTGTTTAACAAGGTACAAATAAACACTTACGGAGAGGAATCCTGGCCCCAAACATAGGGCAAATAAAATGGCAGGTAAAGTCTCAAAAAGCCCCTCAGATTTTCCTTCTGGAGTTATTTCTCTCAATAAGCTGCTCCAGGTCGATAGTTAGGCACTTTCTGTACAAACCCACAATATGCATTGTGTGTTACAAAATATCTTTCCTTTTTTTAATCCTAGCCAAAGCAGCACATTATATGCTCCTGCATGGTGTCATGGGAGTAAATAATGTACATCCCATAGCACATACAAGCTGAAAATTGGAAAGCACTGTTCCTCTCTGATGGAGGTGGCAGCAGTTAAGCTTGAGCACAGTATGTCCTGGTTTAATGATGCAATCACTAATACAATCATGATAACCCCAAAGCAATAAAGGCCTGCCCTAATCAAGCATCCGTGCTGTAGCATTCTCTGCAGTAGTGTCCCTTGATCCCTGATGCAGCTCGTTCAACCCTGAGACACCTCTTGTTACTAGGTTGCTTTCAAAATAGCTGTGGTGCTGAAGGAAGCATCCTTTGTGCCATCAGGGACAAAAGCTGCAAGAGTGCATTGTGTGAAAGGATAGGAAAACCTCATTTTTCCTGTGCTTGGTGATGCAGACAAGAGCACAGGGGAAAAAAGAGATTTCTCTAACCATTCTCTTGACCTAAATGAGGGAATGGGAGGTCTTTTCCACACAGAGAATGAATTTGTTCTAAAGTTGCACTAGGGATACCTCTCCTTGTAAAAAAGTCCCTGGAAGATTCAAATCAGGCAGTTCAGATCACTCTCACTTTGGGAAGCTCAGACCTGGTTATCTTTCTGGCTGCCAAGTTTATGCCCTCAGCCAGTACCTTCCAGACACAGCATTCAGATTTGCACCATGGTTCAAAGACCGGTGCATATTTTATGAGAGCAAACCTTACAGGCACTGAGTGCAGCGAGCGTGAAAGGGATGCTGAGCTTGAGGCTGGCCAAAGTCCTGGGTGATGAAGCATGTTTGCATCAAGATGCTGCATCATTGCTGTGAGGCAATGTCTGTGCTGAGTATACTACTTGAGAAAAAGGCAGTTTTGCCCTGGAGGTAAATGTACATTCATTTTAGGAGCATTTAGCCAGCTGTGGCCATTTTATGCCAGTAAGTCCATAAATAGAAACCACAGATGCAATAAAATGGGAAGCATTGCAGTTACTCAGCTCACAGCTGCAAAATCACAGGTAGCTATTGAAATTCAGCAGAATCAAAAATCATCACAATGTGGCATTTCATGCTGTCATGCTTTTCTTGGTGATGCCAGCACCTAAGTCTGAGAGGCAAATCTGCAACATATATTTGCAAGCATTTATCTTTGGATAAGGATTTAGATTTTGTTGCTGAGCCTGGAAAGCTCCCTCCCTGCTTACTTTTCCAGGAGCCCTGCCAGTACTTCGAAGACAGTGCCAATCTGAGCACAAGGCTGTGAGTTCCTGTTTGAGAAGATAAACCTCATCACTAGAAGGATGAGTGGGCAGGCTCGAGGAAGCTCTGAGGAAGCGCAGTTTGTACCTACCCCTCATGCATCTTGATGCTTGGGTTTTGTCTCCATCTCTGCAGATGCCATTACATGTATTTTGTACCACAGGCTCAAACAGAGGCACAGATGTTGTAGGTGAAAGAATCAAGACTTTTGAGCAGGTAGAAAGCAAGATAGCACGGCCTTGGAAGTGCTGAGATACCGTGGCCGTGAGCATAGATTGAGCTTTGAAACTTACTCCACAGTATCAGGGTATTGCAGAGGGGTGAATGTTGTTCTCAGTAATTTTATTTGAGGGTAATGAAGCTCTCTATGTAGCCCAGATTGCCTCACAGTATGTCAAATAATAAATTGTCTCATAAGGATGTGAGCTGAATCACAAACACTTGATTTTTTGGTAGAATGAAGGGATAACTGTCCTTTGTAGAGGTAGTATACATGTCTGGCTCTTGTTAATACATAAACATCTCAAGTACTGTTTGCAAAACCAACCATCCCTTCCCACTTCAATGAGGGAAGTTAATGGTTCTGATAAAATAGTGCACCCTTGATCCTACAGCTGTAAGCAGAATGCAAGGGTTGTCTCTGCCTCTTCATGCAGTATCAGTATTTCCCTGTGATTTACGGAATATTTAAACATTCATCAAGCCAAAGAGCTAGCCAGGCTAGCAGGATCCACATTCAGCACACGTAGCTCCAGCGTTCATGTGGGAGATCTGAAGTGTGGTTACAAGATGATAACTGCATTGCCTGAAGGAGATAAGTCCCGCTCTGCCAGAATGGTGCTTTGTATGTAATTAGTGTAAAAATTCCGAGGAATGGAGTTTATCCTTGCCATCGTCTTTCTCATTAAAAAGGAATCATAATGAAAGAACAAAGCAGTCCCTGCAGTGAATTGAATTGACTTCCTAAGTTTTCATTAAATCAAAGGCTCAATAGCTTCCCATTTTGCAGAGCCCAGTTGTAAACTGTACACAAGACTTGCAGTAAAGTCCCTGTGAAGATCACATCCTTTCTGAAGGTTTGAAAGTGCTACCTATTCTAAAATAAGGACTATAAGACAGCATGAATCAAGGGAATAAAAAGTTATGCCAGTAGGATGAAGCTGTATTCTCAACTTATTCTTCTACCTCACACTTAATACTTAGTCCTAACACAAGCAGTGATTTTGTCTTCTTTCATGTCCCTTACTACCAAGGTAATACATATATTTATTTTTACAACTAAATACATCTTTGAGACAAAAATGTACAAATATCCTGTAAGTTTATCTACCACTTTATAAGCATTTTTCCTTTGTGTTTAGCTGAACTGTTAGCTATTGGCATCTGGTTGCCTTGCATTCCTGTTACATTTCTGGATGTAGATAGTGCTATAATGATATAGATATAGATAGTGCTATAATAGTAATTGCAGCTTCATCTGAAAGAATGTTTATAAATGTAGTACTCAGTATTCAAGTTGCAGTTGTGTTGTCTCTTCCTTTTGATCCTGAGATGCCAAGCACAGGTCACAGGACACCGAGTCACTTCTGGAAGGTGCTCGGGATGCAGGAACCTGGGGACTCACCTCTTAGTCCCTTTGGCTGTAACACTGCTCACAAACCTTGAGGATGCTCTAGACCCAATTCACTACAGAACAGAGCAGCTCAAGGTCACTAGCAACCAACTCTCTTAGAACCTCCCGCTACATTATCTTTCCTGATTTAACATTAAAGAGAAAAGGAGAAGGATAATATATGCTGTCTGTCAGCCTCCTCCATTTCTTGCACACATTTCCCTGATTAGAGGAGGGAGCTTTGAGGTAAAGGTGGGAGCTTTGCTGACAGCAGTAGTGAGTGCTCCAAATACACAGGGGAGGCAGAGGCCATGTGCGTGTCTCAAAGGAGCACTTACCCCTTAGTTTTCAGTTTTAGCACAGTGACAGTCAATTCATAGGGATATTTTTGTAACTATTGCAGAAATATAGCAAATAAGGTTTCAAAGGAAAATTATGCATCTGTGCCTTTTCTGAGTTAAATATTAATGAACTTGCTCCTGTGCAGCTACTAGAATGCTTACACAATCACTTGTCCATGCTGCTCTGATTATCTGTGTGTGATCTGATACTTGGTTTTGTTTTGCCTAATGCTAAAGGAGGTTTTAATACCCCAGAGAAGAAGTGAACTGTCACTATTTTAATCAAATGGATCTGCAGCGATTTGCATCATTGATGGCATAAGGGAGGGAGTGTCATGTTCATCAACATAAATTTTGATATATGCTGTTTGTTTTCATTGCTAGTTGGAATCTTTGGTTTGAATGTGCTTTCAAGTGTCCTATTAAGATTTCAACAGCTTGGTGTAGAAAAAGAGCAACTAGTGCCCTTATTTATTAAGTTTGGCATATAAAAGGTTTGTTTTCATTTAAAAGGACCTAAGGTGGTTTATACTGATGGAGTTTTTCCATGCACACACGTCTAATGTGCATGTGTACATATAAAAAATCCCAAAGTATGTATTTTTGGTATAATTTATTTTTAAAATTATTTTGTATTGCTTATCATCTCAAGATACCAGAATGTCATGTTTTCCTGAGCTAGGCTTCATGCTCAATTGGGCAGGCATATGATAAGAAAAAGCCAAAGCATGACTAGGAACATTTCATGTCTATCACAGCTTTTATAGCTGTGGACACAAAATGCCACAAGGGGAACAGAAACTTGCCAGTTGCCAAGCTTTCCATGGGTAAACCAAGTCACCAGTGAGCTCTTCCGAGCCATGGATGTGAGTTCCAGAATACATGGACGCTGGTGAAGGACCCTGTGGAATCTTTTGCAAAAGTGTGCGGAAACTAAACTGGGTTAAATTTTGTCTTAGGACAAAATGTCTTGTGTTAAGATTGTATTCCAAAGCTGAAGAGTGCAACAAAAAAACTTGAAGGGTTCCAATGAATGTCTGATGCTCTCGTGGCTGAGTCAAACCTGATGTAGAAATGCTTTTTGTGAGCTGGTCCCTGCTAAAGCTGGAGATAAGAGGTCTGCATGAACTTGGCTGTTGAGTCAGGTGGCCAGCAGTCACCGGGTTGAGATGATTGGGTTGAGTGATTTCTAAGAAAACCAGGTAGCTCAGGGAACGGTAGGAGCTGAAGTTACAGAAACAGCCTCACAGTAGGAAGTCTGAGTGAATTTTAAGTGGATGTTGGACATGTGTGAGGAACCACAGCATGTCAGATGGACAAGGTGGCGAAACCCTGCCAAGGCCCAAGCACGTTGCATCAAAAAGCATGTGTCCTGATGTTTTAGTTCCTCTTTCAATGATAGCAGAATTGGCACACTCCACTGTCACAATCCCAAGTGCCATGTTCCTCTTCCCACTGGTGTTTTGTACCTATGGCAGACTGCCTCTCTCTCTGGGAAAGCGCTCTACTGAGGATCTGCAGGGAAAGTAATAATCACTAGAAGTTACTGAGCAGAAAGAGGATTCAAACTTTCACATTTCTGCCCACTGCAGCTGTAACACTGAAATTGCATGGACAATAATACTTAGGAATGCTGGTGAATCTGCAGTTCATGATTGTCTGAGGTGTGTGCACTCAAACCCACCTACTTTTTCTCTGGGGAATGGAGTATTAGAAATATGGGAATCCAGCCACTTTTCATTTAGCAAGGGTATTGGATGTGTTTCTTCTATTGTTGTTTGCCTAGAAAATATAAAATAGTCTGTTTTTATCAGAAGACTATTTCTCTGAAGCATGGAGTAAAATAAAACCAATAAAAAAGAAAGTAGGGTTCTTTTTTCTTTGAAGGATATGGCACACTGCAGAAAAGAAATGTGTTGCGGCTTCAAGGTGAGAGAACTCAAGTCATATCTCAGAACAATCTGCCTTTAAGAAGACAAATTATGGGGGTATTTACAATAGTATTTCTTGCCAGTAATATAATGGCTGCTCAGTAGAATCCTTTTTCAAAATAGAGAGCACACTCACCAAGATCTTTTCAGGAACCTGTTGAAATAAACATAAAAAACAAGGCAACACAGAAGTTTGGGCATGTGTACATAACTACTTCCCCTTGTGTATGTTTACTTTTCCATTAACGAAAGTGTGTGATTCCAATTAAGAGTTCCCAGAATGTCTATGGAAGAGTTGCTCCGTTGCTATGCCCTGATGATAGAAACATTTTTAGCAGGGCTGACTCATTTCATACATAGGCTGTATTTCAGTGTCTCTGTCTATAAGGATTGTATCTATGCCTAAAGCTGAATGAAGACATGTCATCTTTATGGCTGATTAATCTCTCTTTAAAACCATCTTTGTAAAAACAATCTTGATTTAAAAGCAAGGTACTTGTTTCACTTGTCAAGCCGTGAAGACAGTGATAGTCTTCTTTGTAGAGAAAGGAGGGAGTCTAAAATGTAGAGGTGCTGTGTCAATGAACTTGTGTGGAAAAGCACAAGGTGTGAAATTTCTATCAATAGGTATTTTTAAGCATGTGTACACTCCAAGTATTTAAAAAAATAATTTCTAAGTATGTGCACCATAAATTCAAACTTAAACAGTCAAATAAGCCCAAGCCAACTGCAACAAGAAGGAAAATCCCATCTTCAAATGTACACAGGATATTTCTGCTTGAAATTTCCGCCATTACCTTCATTTTTCTTTCCATGCCCACCTGATAGTACTGCAGCAACTCATGCCAGATTGGAAGCTGCTTACTGCAAATTTTCAGATTCTATCAACATTCCTTCTCTATCTTCACAAAACAAACAGGTTTTTTTAGTCCAATATTTCAGATTTTGTTAGTTACCTGACAAAACAGCATCTCCTTTTTTCTTAATATTTTGAACAGTGATATAAAAATGGAAACTCATTGTCAGCTGTCCCCGTGTGCACTTCAGAGACATTTCTTCATATGCATTTGGTGAAGCTTTTGTTTATTTCCATAATTTCAATTAATTCTGCTTGGGGAGGGAATAGTCTATCTTCTGTTAATGACAATATTGAGAGGTAAACTGCTTGAGTATGTTCTTTCAAAAATTATCTATCATATTATTAGTAGTTTCCACTGTTGCTTCTACTTTGTACTTTCATGAGCTCTGTTTAATGTTTATAGATTTAATCTGTTATGTACAGAGGTGTATTTAATGGACTTGACCAATTATTGGTAATAGATGTAAGCAACACTTCAGCAGAATTATTCACTGAAAAAGTTATATCTCTGGGTATTGAGAGAGAGATTATTGGGAGGTATAAAAAGATGTAGAACTAAGGAAGTAGCAGGAGATGGAATCAATAGCAGTGATGTTTGCCATTGCCTTTTGCAGTCTTATAGACAAAGATTAATACTTGTTAATTGGAATTAATTAGTTGTAGAATCCAAAATTTATATCTTCAGTGAAGATTTGTGAACAAATTACTGATAGTGATTTTCAACTGAAAATCATATCGCATATCAACAGTGCCATTCAGGAATAAAGGATTCTCCTTCAAGGAATTTAGTAAACAAAATTTCTTCATTACAACTTAATTTTATTACCTATTAACATTGCTAGCTTCAAAGCAAGGACAATAAGTATTTTAATAGATACACTGGTAATAAGTATTTCAGAGCTTTAAATGATAGTGAGAAAGGTTTCTTATTCACTTTCTTCCAAAATTATATTGCCTAGTGATGATTATATGATCATAAAAAGTACTAAGACCTCCTAAGTTAAATTTTCAGAGAAGATTTTGTGACCCGGTTGAACCACTCACTGCACAGCAATCACCGACTAAATTTAAGAACCAGTATTAGAAAAGTATCTTCTACAGATAATATGTAGATACAGGAAATCATATTGCAAGGATTTCAGGTAGGAGCTTTATATTTCTGTAGATCTTTTGCCAAGCACAACCAATGCTTCCTCTCAACTGTGAGTACCATCCAGTAGGTAAGGAAAATATTAACATGAGAAATTAAGTTTGATGAGGCTTCAGGGGCACATGGTGGAAGAAGATCTTAGGAACATTGTCAGACATCTGCAAGGTGGGAAAGCTCAGAAAACACAGATATTTGGTCTGGAAACCACCCTTGCAGCCCAGCAGCATCCTTAGCAAGAGGATTATTTTTGTTGTATTGGTCCATTCACTGTGCCCTAAGCACCAAGGCAGTGGGAGTGTGGCAGAACTCTACAGTCACCAAACAGACCCTCCAAAGAGTGCAGTCAGCCTTTTCCTCTTAGTAGAGAATACAAAGGAGTGTTTCCACCAGCACTGCTCAGATTCCTCCTTGAGACCTGCCTCGGTCATCCTTCCCCTCCAGTGGTCAAGTGTTCCCAGCATGGGAAAGTGGTGCTCAATTAGCCCTGTGTCACTTCAGAAAGGATTTGAAATATCACTGTTGGAACTCTGGCTTTGCTGGTTTGATTGACAAAAGGACTCTGTGAGGGAACTGCTGGGCAAAGGGTTTGCAGACAGGAGCACATAAACAGAGTAGTTTCTCAAGGACTGTTTGCTGAAGAACTGATCTCTGGTTTCCCAGCTCTGAATGGCCCCGGAGTCACAAAGTGACATTGCTCAGTGATCATCTCCTGTAAGTGCCCAAACTGCCCTGCTTCCAGTGGTGAGATGACTGAGAGCAGCAAAAGGGATTTTGGTGTCTGCATGTGGAAATAGAAGTCTGTGTTTTGCCTGTGTCAAACTCAAAAGCAGGCACAGGCTGCAAAACCAAATGCTCTAGATGCCTGAAATTGCAGATGGCACAGATGGTTGCCTGGTGGCTGGCTGTTTGGGTAGTCAGGTTTGAGTTTTATATTATTACTAACCAGACCAACCATATCCAAATTTCAAATTTGTGGGGGGTTTGGCTGTTTATGGACAAGAGTTGATGGTACCCCCTTTCCAAGTCCTTGACTCCCTCAGGGAATAACTATTCAGAGAAAAATTGTCTTTTGATCTTGTCCAGTTCTGGTTGAAAAGACAGAATGATGTTGATGCTGAAATAGAGATAGCCACAAAACTGAACATGGAATTTATGTTTAGAATTTGGTTGAACCAAATTTGGCAAAAAGCAAAGTGCAGCAGAAACCAATTTTTCGTTTTAACTTCAGAACCTAGATACGTTTTGATCTTTCTGAAGCCTTCTGGAAAATTTTGGAGGTTGCAACGAAATCTGTGAAGAGATTGCCTGAACAGACAAACAGACATGTAAATCAAGGAAACAAAGCTGTAAAGAGCTGTGGGAGCTGAGACCAAAACAGTGATGTAGGCTTGCAGGAAGCTGAGTGAGTCAGCGTGCCTGGAGAACAGCAGTTCACATCCTCTGTGTAATCTGAGAGCCCTGTGTCACATCTGTGATCAGAGGAATTCCCTGCTGACTCCATTTGTCCCTGCCATACCAAAATAATTTTTATGCTGCTTGTCCTACTGTCAGTGCCATCCAAAGCTTTACTTCTCTTCTTGGTTTTGATTTTGTCTTTTAGAGTCCTTTCATTTGTGTTAGATTCCGCTCCCTGCTTCCCTATCTTCATCCTATAAGCATTTTTGTAATTTATTCCAAATATTACCTGTAGATGGGAATTGCTTCTTAACTGATCACATCTTTGAAATTATCCTCAGACGATGCATGTGCTTCTGAATGAGGCATTAGCTTCTTTTGTACTTACTCCGCATTAATATGTTAGGAACAATTTTTATTCCAACACAGTTTCATGTGGATAAAATTTGTTTACTATTTTTAGGAGGAGAAATGAAATGAACATCAAAGCAGCAATATCTGGTTGTACAAGGCATGCTGTTATCGAAATAAATGATACAATAAGACCAAATTATGAGGTAATTTCTCAGGGGCTTTGTCTGAAATAATCGAATATATAAAGGTGAAAAATGTACCACAGAGCAAGAGAAAAAAGAAAAGTACCTGCCTTATAGAAGGTTTTCTCTGTCACATAGTTGCATTTTCACTATGTCAGTAACAGATAGCATCCATATCCAAAATATGGATAGAAACTGAATGAAATTTCACAAGGATTTGATTTATGTATAAGCTGTAATGAGAATTTTTCATACAGATGACTTTTGAGGAAACATGGACTATTTTGAAGTCAGGTATTTTATTAACACAGAAGAGTCCAATCAGCTTTTGAGCCATATGCTCTAGTAACACAGACAAATTTGCATTTCTATCTTTTTGAAATATAGTAAATATGAATAGTATCTGATAGGGATTTGATGATTAAACATTTCATCACAAATACTGGTGCACTTAATCTGAGCAGGATAACCTTTTCACAGCTGCTGCCATGGAAATAAAACCAATGAAGTTGTGTTTGAAAGGTGTGCCCCTTGTGGTTAGAGTTCAGTCAAGCACAGTCTTAGGGAATTTGCAGATTCAGTTCTGTACAGTGCAGGTTCCTACAAGGCAGTAAATCACACCAGAGCACACAGATTATCTCTCTGTCCGTCCGTCCATTACTGTGGTTGCTGAGTGCCTTTAAAAACTGTTTTATTCTAGATGCCATATGTTCAAATGCATTACGCAACAAGTTTAAAGTGTCAGAATTCTATTTCTAGCTTTGATTCAGTGGGTAACACTGAACAAGTTGTTTAAAGTATAATCTTATTCTTGTTTCTCTGCTGTGAACAGGAAAGAAAATCAGCAGAGGCAGTGAAGCGAACTGCCAAACATTGTGCTTTGTACAGAACAGTGCTGCCAGCTTTTATAGAATACTGTTGTAAAGACATTCATGGTAATAAATATGTCTGTTTTTTTCCTTAAAACCCTTGTTTAGTTTTGTTAACTGAAAATACCTCTTCTGAGTTTCATAAGAACTATGTTTCTTACATGGTAGCAAAGAAAAGTTTTCAAACGTGGAATCTCAATTTGTTCTTATAACATCAAGTTTATGATGCTTAGCATAATGAGATTCTGTAAGCTCTCTCTCATATTTTGAATGAGATATTTAATTTGAAGAAATTTTTGAGTGTTTGTGGTTGACTGTACTGAGAAGGATACAGCCTGCCTGATTGATAAGTTTGGTAGTTGGCACTCTGAAAAGGAGACTATGCATGCTTGTGCTCTTTTTGGCCAGAGGAATGTAAAATAATGGCAAACAAGTGAAAAGACTGAACAGTGCTGCTGATGTTGTGCCCAATGCATGCAGTTTGTCCACTGATCCAAGCTTTTGGAAGGGTAATAGAGTGTAGAGGAGCCTTCACTGAGTGCAGAAGTGTCCCATGCCACCAAAAGCACACAGCCTGATGAAGTGTTGAGATGGCTGTCTGCTCCCTCTGCTTGCAAAAGGAAGAAAATCTACTGGCAGCAGGTACAGTTTGTGAAGGAGAACAAGATGCTATTTCCCACTTTTGACAGTTGTCTTGTAGAACGAGCTCTTAGGAATGTACTGAAGCAATTGTGTTTACCTACGTGCCTGCTGTGGGTCACAAGGCATTGCAGCTGGAATCCAGTATTGGAATTTCCTGCAGGTCTTGCAAAGGGTAACGTAGGTACAGCTATGAAATGGGTGACATGCATTTCCAATCCAATTTATAAGATCCTTTTCAGTCTTGGTGGCTTGATGCCCCAGCAATGGCCTCAGTTGTTCATTCTAAAACCATTTGTAATGGCTTTGCCATCTCACCCTCCCACTCAGCAACAGTATGTGGCAGTGTGTTCCTTCCAGTAACAGTGAATCCTCATTTCCTGACTCTGGATGATCACTGTCAATATTTTTTTGTCTGGCTTTGGCAGACTGCCTTTTGTCTTCTGGCTCCAGTAAGTGAGCAACTCCTCCTTCCCTGCTGTTCCCAGTTGCCTAGTTAAATCCATCATATTAGAAAGCTCAATTTATGTGGTGGCATGCAAGAAAAGCCACCTGATCGAGATGCTCTCCTGTGCTTCCTTATCACACCTCCTGCTTGGTTCAAATGCCCCACTGGCAACTCTAGCTGTCTTGTGAGAAGATTCCTTCCTCTACTGATGAAACAGCAATGATCCACTTTTGGCAGATCTGTTTTGATACAGGAGGTAGAACAGTGTAGAGCAAATTCAGGGTCTTCTTTCTTGTACTCTATAGAAATTTGGAGTTCCATGATATATTTTCTGCCTTTAACTGCCTACTTTTACTCAAGAAGTTGAAATAATCTCTGGAAAATGTTCTTTATTTTCTAACACCAAATAGCATCATTCTGACACTTTTGAATTTATCTGTAATATGACTTAGAACCCGTGAAGTGTTCTACAAAGCAATATTAATAAAGGTGGTGTGTATCCTTCCTAAATAGATCTTCTCCCATTTCTGAGTGTAGATAAAAGTAGGGTCATGTCTCTTTATTAATAAGAGCAAATTCACAAAGTAGAAGATGAGAGAGTTTTTAATTTTCCAGTTGAATATGGCAGATTGCTCTTGATGTCTGACAAGGTTGGGCACAGCTAAAGGAACACTGCTGGCATTTTAAATGACCATAGAAATGAGAAAAAAACCCTTTTCATCTCTTCCACCTCTAAACAGGAATCCATAGTGATAATGCTTTTCTACTGTAACTGTGGGATTAGACATGACTTAAATTGCTCCTACAGCCAGGTGGGAATGGTCCTGTATCCTGGTGTCTTCACTAATTGCTTATGAATTAAAGTGAAAATAGAGCACATGGAGACTGGCTTTCCAACACCTTCCTTTAGACAAAGCCTGTGAATGTCATGCCATGGCAGTAATAATATTGAAATTTATACCACCCATAAACCTTTTATAGCAGTGTAATTAGTTGGGCTATTAGCACTACCCAAGCTTAGCCTTATTTTATTGCTGTGAACACAGCCTGTAATCACATAAATGGTAATAAGTAATAACACTTAAGGGCACTGTATAAACACAAGCATTTTAGTCTCTCTAGTGAGTCCTCTTTGTGAACAAAAGGAAGGGATCCTACAGCTTTTCCTCTCCTGTGGGTACTTATTTCCATGCTCTCTTTAAAGGATCCTTTAGTGCAAAATAAGATTGTAAAACTTCTGTTCTTCTCCGTAATCTGACTCTGCTGACTGCTGTGCTAGCTGCAAAGTAGGTAATAGATAGGAAGAAAGAACTGGATTCAAAGAGTTTGGGCAATTTCAGCAAATCAGAGGTGTGTTATGGTGTTCTCAATAGTAGATTATTCAAATGAGCTCTTTCTTGTATTGTGGTATCTGCTGGTTTATAGAATTAATATTAGTCTATAAATAGGGCAGTATTTTGGAGAAGATGCAGCTTTTAATTTCTAGTACCTTCTTAAGTAGAAAGCATAGTCCATTTGGCTTTGCAACTTGCTGCCAGGTTTGTTCTGTGCCCTGTAAAGGAGACTGGATGGCTATTCCTGTTGTGCATCACTCCACATCTCCAGCTTCCCTCCCAGCTGGCCTATACCACCATCTGATGGCTCTGCTCTTTCTGGATCTCTAGTGCAAGTCAGCTGGTATAACTTCAATTCTGCAATTTAACTTTGGTGAGAATAGAGTGCTCACACAACGAAAATGGGATATTTCCTTGTAGTGTTAATAGCCACAAGGAGATTCGCTGTGCTGGTGAGCAGGATTTTGAAAGGAATTAAATAGGCCAGGAGCTAACTGCAAGCAAATTGGTCAATACTCATATCCAACCAGAATAAAATGAAATTTGATTAAGTGGCCTAGAATGATTGTGTATCAGTCTTGGGCATTCTTCCCAGATTAATAATCTAAATGCACTAGGGAGGGAAAGGAAGTCAGTACTGATCACTCGATTCACAAGGAATTTAAAAGCATGCTTTAAACAAAGGAGAAGGTGAGAGGCAGGGAATGACCCAGCCTGTTGCACCAACCCTGGCAGCAACCTCTGCTGCAGCTCAGGTGACAGCACTGCCCCAGCAGCTGGCTTTTGTCTTTGGTCATCTTCTTAGCAGTTTCCATCACAGTCCCCTCAGGAACTGCTTCTATCTCTTCCAGAAAAAAACTCCAAACAAAATCATATCTGTGTGAGAATTCAATTTCTGTTATTCTTATTGAGCCACCTTTGCAGCATTTTGCACAAAGCTGTGATAAACATTAATATCAAAGAACATAGTTACTATATTTTAGATTTCTGACTCCAAGGTTACAGCTTAGTTATGTAAGTGCTTTCTCAACACTTCTTATGCCTGATATCTTCCATTCTTGAGAGTCTTTTAGAACTCCCCAGTCTGTTGTTTGGGTACATGAAACTACTAATGGATGTTTCTTAAAAGCATCAGGTCTTCACAATTTGTTAGTCTTGTAAAAAAAAAAAATTAGAAAGCTGAATTAAAAACATAAATATATTTGTCCACAAAACTGCTGTTCTTCTGAGCACCATAATCAGAATTACCACAGCAGAATTTGTAAGGAAAAGTTGAACTTGTGACTTTGTCGCATTTTTGGAATGCTTGAAATTATAGCATCATGTCTACTATTCAAGAACTTTCAGTGCTTGTGCATCTAATGAGGTTTTGTTTGACAGCTTCTCTAAAGATCAGATTTTGGACTTCATCTCTATTACACAGAGTTTCTTAGCTCATGGATTATTGCTTCTGGTGAAGGGTCAAGTCCCTTGTTGTTTCTCTTAATATCTTCTGGCCTTTCCAGCTTTTACATGCTACCGTTTAATTTCAGAGAAGTTTTTAGTGTTTCTCAAGAAAAAAGCCCATTATTAAATCATAAAGTATACTCTGCTACTTGGAAAATATGTCAGAAGCATGCTCCAGAGACTTACATATTTTTAAATTGTTTATTTTTCTATACTTTTTCTGCTTCATTACAACTTAAGCATCCATAAATTGGTCTCATGCTAAGAGAGCTTGTAAACCCTGAGGGCCTCCCAATATAGCCAATACCCTAATTGCTTTTAAGAACATTTTGAGTGGTTTCCTGGTGTGCTCCAATACAAAAGTCAACAAATTGTGGTTGAGAGACTGTCACTTCTGCCCATGAGGTTCTCTTGTGATGCAGTTACTCTAAGACGGGATATTAAAAAGAAATGTACGAGAGGAAATTAAACAAAGAACAAAATAGAGCAGCCCAATAAAGTTTTCCAGGACAAAATAATTATTAAAATACTTATGTCTGGTTTTGCAGACAGGTATTCTGTGAAAGCAATTGCTGTAATTGAACCATGTGTTGTAAAGGTACATTCAAGACTCCAGAAGACAGTTACTCCTGACTTATATGTTTCATCCATATTTGCATTGCAAAGAATATTCTGAAACTTTCCTTGAGGATTATTAGGGGTTTGCAGTTTGGCAGCTTTTTTTTTTTTTGAGTTTGGTTGTAGAATGGCTGCTTAATATACAATGAATTTTTTATGAGGAGAGAAAAGAAGCGTTTTCTGTTCATCTGTGTAGTGGATTGTTGGACATACTTGGCTCAACATCAGGTTCCATGGATAGGTTTCCATTCACAGCTGTCTCATCAGTTAAAGCTCTTTGAGATGAAAGAAATAAAAATTGCTATCCTCATTTAAAATTTAGAACATAGGCATCTAAGAAATGTTGCCTATCAATTGATAAACACTAAATTTGTTTTTAAAGTGCATTTATTTATGTAATGGATGTTAAAAGTGCTTTTTTGACCAAGAAACTGGAACTACACCATTAAAAATAGATTATTATGTGGTAATCTAACAGACAGGGAATGCAAGTGTGTCTGAAATACAAAGAGGCCTATTCAAATAACACTGTGAAACCATTTGACTTCTGTGTTAGTGCAGTGCAGATTTATGTAATGTAATTATGTAAGGAAATCATGCACAATATAGTCCTTCACATCCTGAGCTATAAAACACATAACACCAATCAGGCAAAATAGTATTCAACAAGAGGGTTTTAAGATGTCTGAATCCAGAATGTCACTTTCCAGAGCTTTCTAGCTGTACCTACAGCTTCCCAGCATAAGGACAGAAAGGTGCCTTCCTTGCAGTATAGTCTGTGCCACATCACATACACTATTGCTCTATCTTTCCTTTTTCTTACACTTTATTCCCACATGAAGTCTGGGATCAGCTAAGGTTATTCTTATCAAAAAGAAGCTTCATCTTCTATCTGATGTATGTGTGAGCAGGATCCTGCAGTGTGGAAGCAGGGAAGACAGCCCCAGGCTGGGACCAGGCCAGGTTTCACAAATCCTTTGTCAAAATGCATCCTTTGCCTTCTACTGGGAGTCATTAATCACCTGTTCAGCAGAGAAAACTGTCCCTTTTAGGAAATGAAAGAAAAACAAAAAGAACATTACATTTGTTTGTTTGGGATTTTTACCAGTCCCTTTAAAAGCTATTACTAATGCCAGTTTTCTGCAGTTGTTCCGTCCACAGAGATCACTCAGGGCTTTGCCTTAGACATGTTCACCATGGAAGTGATAACAGTTATCCTGTAAGGATTGTTTTGTCGTTGGACAACAACTAGACTTGATCCTTGATTTAAAAATCAACCACAGCCAACCTTCTCTTTTTGTCTTCAGTCAACACTGATTAACAGGACAATTTGCACATACTGATTTTTGAAGACTCAGTTACTTCTTTTCACCTGTTGAATTTACTGCTGTGTGCTTGTATACAATCAGCTGTTACTAGAAACAATTCAAATGAAAAATTGCACTTGGAGATACAAGCAGATGTTGTGTTAAATAGCAGCCTCTTCATCTTCCTCTGATGAAACCCAAAATTGCCTTTGCAGTTCTATAGGAGAAGATGTATTTTATAGATCTGGTTGATTTGTATTGTTTGCTAGGTTACTTTTCACATGTTATTGCTAAAAATATAAATTGTTTTGAATTTTTCTATATTTTGTTGAGTTCTTTAATTAAAATTTGAATTGGAAAGCAAACTCTGAACTTTAGCTTTGCCTCATTTCAAAGGTTTGAACCGAGTTTATTTTCCCTGAAAATATTCTTACTGTATAGAAAGTTTGTCGATATGTTAGTGATAATCCTCAGTGCTTCCAAATGACATGATTTCTAGGAAAGCAATGCTTATTTTTGTTTCTCTTACAAATTTCAGGGTAATTTGTGGATGCAGTAATTCTTATTTATAGCCCAAGGAAGCAGGATTTGTATTTCTTTTGTGTTTATGGTAGCAGATCTTTCAGTCTGAAGTTCTCAAACACTGTGAAACTGTTCTTCAAAAAAATAAAATCAAATTAAAAAAGAATAATTCTAAGAACAAAATACAAATAAAAAAATGATACCTTTTCACTCATAACAAGTTTTAACTTTTATGATACGTATAAGCCCCATTTTCAAATATTGATGTATGAAGTGAACTCTGGGGTTCAGTTTTCATAGAGGTTCCAGTAAAAGTCAAATTAATTTATGCCAAAAACTGAATGTTGAGGAAAATGTCAGATACTGTAAGTAAAATAAAGGGATGACTTTGTGTATGCACTGTTTTACAAAGAAAATATTGATCGGCAGTGAAATGTTTTTAGGAATTTGTTATTTTTCTTGGATGTTTCACACTGTTTCATTATTTAAAAGTCCAAGATTACCCTTTCAATATTTTCCAAAATGAAACTGTTTGGGTTTGTATGTGAATTGTAATATATAATTTTTACATCAAAATAAACTGGGTGTAGGTTCTTTCAAGTCACATACTATGCAGCCATGCATGATGTGACATCTCATGCCTTACATTACATATCTAATTGTGGAATAAAGCATGATTTATTTAATTTCTTACCACTACTCAAGGATTATTTACAGAACTTGCCACTAACATTTTTTGTCTGTATTTGCCACAAAACAGAGGAATTGCTACATGGCTGCTACGCCACACATTTTTTTAAGGCAGCTTAACAGTTAAAGAACATTACATGCTAATTATGTATTAAAGTTTTCAATAAATTTTAGCCTTGGAGATGAACCAATCAGATATTGACTGTTACTTTTAATTTAGTTCTATTGGAAGGTTGTTTTATTTTTTCTTTCCAAGCTCCCCAGCTTTTCAATCTTTCTTTTCTTTCTCTGTTGGCTAACACTTCAGGCATCTTATCTGGACCATGCAGTGCAGGCTCTAAGAGGACAAGTGTCTCTTGGGGTCACAGCAGAGTGTCAGATGCTCACTTCTTCCTGGACAAAAAATCTGTGCCAGTGACTCTTCTTTCACTGTACTGTTAGTAGAACAAACAAACTTGGTGGTGTTTTTCAGCTGGGTTTTTTTCGCTTTATCTAGCTAGCTATGGTATAATAGCAAGTTTGCTGAAAATTCACTAAAAACCTCAGTGCTGATGAGTTCCTTACCTCTGTTTCCTACCTCTGTTTCCTGAGTCCTTATACATGCACTTTTTTTGCCTTTTTTCCTCCCATTCTCCAGCTGCCTGCTTCATCTGCTTTCTCTTACTGGGCAAATGAACTACTTTCATTTGCTTAAGACATGGCAGTTTTTAGCAGTAATACTGACCACCAGAGGTGATTTCTGATCCTTCATCCCTGTCATGGTTTTCTTGTGTTTGTTAAACTACTTTCCTATTATGAAAGACTTTAATCAACAGTAATGACAAGCAACCTATAATGGACACCTAGATTGTTTTTAAGCTTTTGCAAGGAAAATTTTGTTATTACTCTGGCTGCTTACAAGATTTGTGTTCAGGATTTAAGGACAGGTAAGAATTACATAGTATAAATCAACAGTTGCTCTAAGTTAGCCACAACAGTTTGTATCAGATGAGAATTGGGTGTTTGGTGGGGTTTACAGGAGACCTGTTACAAGTGATAGGCATCACAGGCCCAAGAGGAGTGAAGTGGTTGCAGGTCTCCTTGCTGGTGGCACTGGTGGTTGCAGACATTTGGAAGTATTATTCCAGCTGGAGCAGCCAAGGAGTCCATGGCAAACAGGTTGTGTGAACCTACTAGTAGGAGTACAAGCACAAATGAAAGGAATATAAGAACTGTTCAAGTTTCACTGATAAAAGTGGGAGGAGAGCAATATAAGGATGACTTAAGAATGACTTTATCATACAAGGGACGCAGACCCTGAGTAATGAATGTACAGTGACATCCCCAGATACTTCACTGACTTATTGATTTCTTAAAATTTTGTCTGTGATTAACTGAACCCTTACTTTTGTGCTGTAAAGCCCTTGAAGCAAATCCAGTGTAAATGCACTCATCAGACAATGGCACTGTTCATTTTCTTTGTCTTCCTCATGGCAATGACTATCAGAAGAGCAAATAAGCCTCAGCAGACCTCAATACTGTTTCTTCTGGTATTTTAATCAGTTTTATGTTTGTTTTGGATATTCTGGTCTTAAAGTGTAAATAATATAATAATCATTTTCTATTAAAACTAAAAAGTGAGCCTTTAACTTTTCATGGGTAAAGAAAATGCTTTAAGATAATAATCTGAAGTGCTAAAAAGCAGAAAGCAACAAAAGAGCATTGTGCTCAACAATCAAGAGCAAAATTGATTGTGTTTACTCTT
Source organism: Zonotrichia leucophrys gambelii (assembly GCF_028769735.1). Classification (NCBI taxonomy): domain Eukaryota; kingdom Metazoa; phylum Chordata; class Aves; order Passeriformes; family Passerellidae; genus Zonotrichia; species Zonotrichia leucophrys. Next base: position 42,102,901 of record NC_088172.1, read on the forward strand.
ATCATTGTGAGGACACCCCCATTTTTATTTTAAAGGAATGGAGATGGTGAATCTGCCTTTTTCATGTGTATAACCTACAGAAGTTCAGCAGTGTTGGATCTGCATGGCTCCAGTGGGAATAAAGCCTGTTCTTTAATCTGCATTTACATCCAATATACTTCAGTCATGCATACTCTGACTGCCAAGCACTACAGAGCTAAATTCAAGGTAACATTAATTTTCTTCTCCCTGCTATCTAGTCCATGCTCAGCACATTGATGTATGTCTCACCTGTTTTAAGAAAATAAAAGTAGATGCACATCATTTGACCATCAATTTCTCATCAGTTTTAACTATATGCTTTCTAAATTGCTTATGAGACTAAATACGAGCCTGGATGCCAGACTTAGGAGTTGGCCATCTGTGGGCTAACAGTTGCAAACTGGTGCATTCTTTCATCAGCAAAATGCTGGCCAGGCTATTGCTTCAGCCAGCCATGGCAGCAGAGAAAAAAAATCAGACAATCCTTAGCATTTATGCATATTCAGAGGAGGTCACCATGTTCATTCAGTGTCAGCTGCACATGTGCTCTGGAAGAGGCACAGAGAGGGGGAAAGCAGGCAGGGAAAGTGAATGATATTATTGAGAGGGATACTTTTATTCTCTGCCAGAGTCAGCTGAAAGCACTGTCAATAACAAGCACCATAGGAGAGTAATGACTGCAGAAGACCTCTCTCCCACAGTGAGATGCTGCACAGCCTGAATGCCAGTCAGACCCCTCCTCTTCTGGCTGTGCAGCAAAAAAAATTCCCTTTGTTTCCTGTGTGTGTGGCTGATTGAAGCTATTGTTTACCCTGGCTCCCTTCTTTTTTTCACTCCCTTGGGGAAAAGCAAGAGTTGAATTGGGGCTTTCCCTCCTCTGAGAACAGCCATGAGGGAAATCAGTCCCATTCCCAATAAAGACTGCAGTCCCACAGGAGACCAATTTGGCTGTTGCCTTTCATAGCATTCCAGGCTGGGGATAACACAGACATGGTGGAAGGAAAAACTGCACAATAGTTGCTGGATCTCACCACTAAATTTCAATGCAGAACATTCATAAGGTTTCCCTAATTTCAGAAATTTACCTGATTTGGGGTACTAGAACCATTGATATGCTGTCATTACGGGCTGGGGAGAAGTTTGGTCTGGGCAGCAGTTACCTGCAGATACCACTCAAAGTCAGAAGTCCGTTGAACAATATAGATTTAGGAAACATAGCACTGAACAGAACAAAGGAACCTGTGGATAAATGGCATTAGTTCTTAGCAGCAAAATCTGTCTCTGCTTCTGTTGGGTTTTTTTTGATAGAGAGCATCAAAAAAACCCCCAACCTCTCTGTCAGGGTTGCTTCTGGACTTCCATTACAGTGGCTTATGGTGCCACTGTCAGGCGAGCAGGTAGAAGGTTGTCATTTTAATCCTTTAGGTCTTAAAAGGCTCTCTAAAAGTCTGGGCCAGCATTTTTAGATGTATCTTAATAGTTACAGGTAGGACAAAGACAAACTGGAAAAATAAAATACAGTAAATGGTAGAAATAAGAGCCACTTACTCACCTTTGGAACCTCCATTGTAATTCTGTTCAATTCAATAAAACCCCTTTAGGCTGGTGCTTTCCCATCACAGCCCTTGGGCCTCAGTGATGGGCAGCAAGCCTGGGAAGTGATGCTGGGATCAGCCAAATGGGCAGTGAAAGAAGTACAGATGGAGCACCTGTGAGGAGGTCCACTCTCAAAACCAGAGCAGAATCTGGCTGGCTGCTAGCTGATGTCTGGATGTGAAGGTGTTTCAGCTGGTGCTCCCTGCTCTCTTCCTCTCTAGTTCTCCAGCTAGTCCCTCTCTAAAGAAAACGGATGTCTTCTCCTTTCCTGCTGTGTGTCCCAGAAGCGGTGAGAGTCCCACCTCAGCCTGAGTGGCTGCAGGGGTGCAGAGCCATGTAGGCAGCGTGGTTGGGCAGCACCAGCTGAGCTGCTCATTGCTGGAGGATGCTGTATCCTTGTGACACAGCCCCCCTTGAAGACAGTGGCACAAGTGTTTCCCAGTTAGTCCGCCATGGCTTGGAATACCAGATCCATAGCTTCAAAGCAGTGTAGGCAGCCCACAGCCCTTCTCATTCCTGCTGTCTTTCCCCAGGATGGGAGATCAGTCCTGCACCTCCCTCTTGTCCTTTACAGAGGGCCCCCAAAGAAGAGAAGTCCATTTTCCCCCTGAGAGAGACTGGGAACAGTCTGACCATGTCTGATGTGGAATCATTAATAGCTGAGACTTTCCAGTTGAAGTTCAGATCTTGCACTCAGGCCTTTTTGTTCAACTAATTGTTTCCATGTCCAAAATTTTCAGTGACCTGCAACTATGCACCTCTTTATTTTTGAGTGCTTTAGCACCCCACATAAATGGCCATTTCTGAAAGCTTTATTCTTACTGATGCTGGCCTTCAGATGAGATGTAACAACATATACAAACCTTGACATCTGTGTTTGTGAGAGTCTTGGCTTAAAGAAGTGACATAAATGCCTATGGCAAATACATTAGAAAATAACTGGCCATTGAAATTGTCATGTTAGGAGAGAACTAATGAAAACTAATTTGTCTTTTATGATTTAGATCTCTCACATGTGGATTTATGAAGTAGATGCTCTGCTAGCAATTATTGTGTCACAGATATCAGCTTGCTTGTTTCTGTTCAGCTTCAAGTTTATTTTAATGGCTGGGATCAGCCATACTAAAGAAAGTAGCAGTAACCCATCAACAGTGTCCCTCTTTCCTCAAGTTTTCTTTCTCTACAAATTCTTAATATATGGTAAGAATCCACCATAAAACCACAAAATCTTGGAAAACACAGGCTCCTTTCCTGGAGAGCTGTAATTATCACCACAAATAGGCATTATTGTAGAGTTATTCTGTGCATTGATATCCATGCCTGACTCTGCTTGGGTCATGTGCAGTCACGCCTGGGCACCACCTCACCCAGTGTCCCTTTGCTGAGCCACTGCCACCTCACCTGGCTTTCCATCCACAGCATGTTCTTAGGAAGACAGATGTGGTACAGGAATTTCTCAAGAGCATAAAGAACATGATTTCTTCATGACTGTCTAGGCTCAGAATTTCCTTATCCTTCAGTTGTTATATTCTGGGATCACATTTTATCAGCTCGTCTCAATTCAGCAGGCAATTTAGGCAAGTTCTTAACTTTAATAAGGAGTTAAGGCTTCAGCAGTATTCTGGAGTGCTAAAATACTGTGGCAGAAATAGGATATGTGTGCTGAGATGGCATTTTTGTGGTTTACTTGCACTTGTTGTCTATGTTCTCTCACATATAACTGTTCTTAGATCAGAATATCCCTCATTAGCCATCTAGGTGCAGTCCTGGGCAACATATTCTAGCAAGACCCTGCTTGAGCAGGGAACCTCTAAATGTGATATCTGGTGCCTCTCTCCTGACCTTAACACTCTTTTTTCTGTGATACAAATAAATGTGCTCCTGCATGGGGTTTTTGGAAAACACTGTGTCACTGTCACCCATTTTTGCATTGCATTCCCTTAGCACTGTCAATCCTCCAAGAGAGCTAAAAACACTTCAGTGTCAGTCTCAACAGATGTTTTCAGTGGCTGAGGACAGTCTTTTTGGAGTCAGCTGATTTTAAGATAAAAAATTTACCTAAAGCACTCCAGTCTACCCTTTTGCTCTCTTAGCCTAAGCTCTTCCCCCTCTGCAAGCAGCAAGTGCTGGTGATACCCTGGAGCTTCAGTGCTGTGTCTCTTCTGTAGCATGACAGGGGCTTCTGGAGGTGCCTGTCTCTGTGAGGATGTGCATTATGAGAAGTGCCCAGGGAGCCTGCCCAGAGAGACGAGCCTGCTTAAAGTGGTTGAAAATATTATTATCTGTTTTACAGATGGGAATTTGAGAGGAACTGAAATGAAGTGATTTGCGTGTGATTACACAAGCTGTCTCTGGCAGAGGCAGAGGAATGCTCCCTTTTTTAATATCTTAGATTAATATTTAATAATGTAACTGACAATATTGATTTAATATAACCACAGTCCTGGCTACCATTTGCACTGCTGGTGATTTTCCAGGACAAGTGTTTGTTCTTTTACAGACTGATATTCCTTTCAGCTGGCCATTCTGCCTAGGCTGCTGAAAACTGGATAGCTATGGGCTCCTCTTGTCCTTGCTCACCTAGTGGGCTGTCAGTGGACTTCTGGCCATTACTGATCTGCTGGGCACTATAGTTCCTTTAGCCTTTCAGCTTTGATTAACAGGAGTAATTAATCGTACCCTGATGAGCCTTGTGGTGACTAAGGTGCTGCAGTTAGGGGAGCAGCATGTAGGTGCTGCAGAGCCAATTGTAAAAAAAAAAAAAAAAAGAAAGCGAACAGGAGAAAGAAGCCATGTGGACTTTTGTTCCTTTGAAGTGACCTTTCAGTGCAGGTTCTTTACTTTTTTGCTTCCTTTATGTTTTCCTTTTCCTTATTTGTTCTGAAAAGAGTGGAGCCTTCCTTGCAAAGCAATTCATATGTAAAAAGTTTTCACATTGGGATTCATCTGATAAAGTCTGCAGAGGGGACTTATTTGCACTGACAAGTTGGCAGCCAGACAGCCTCTCCATTTTCTAAATGAAAGGAGAGTAGCAGCAGGACATCTCCTGCCCTCTCTGCCTTTCATTGCTGGAAGAGACCCAAAGTCTGGCCCACAGCCGTTGGGGGCAGTCGGCTGTTTAGGAGCTGCAGAAGGGTACGGACACTGGGAATGGAACATACGGTTTGCCTTCTGTGAGAACCAGCACAGACAAGTGACATTTGGGTTGGTGATTTTCAGGGATGGGGGATGGGAAGCTTGACCTAGCAGATGCAATCTGCTTGCCTTTATTTTCTGTAGCAGGACTGTTCCAAATGTGAAGTAATCTAAATGTGTTTTTAATTCTTGGCTGTGAAAGAGAAGGTAATCATAAAGACCAGGTAATTTTCTTCCCCTTTCAGATGTAACGAGTGTGAGATCACTCCCATTTCCTTCAAACATACCTGTAGGGAAAAGGATGAAGGTGCCTCAAAAGCCATTTCCTGGTCACATACATAGCACTGCAGACTAAAGGCAGAAAAAACAATTACTGCCCCTACCCAGGCTCAGTGTTTCTGTATAGCTTTATTCTGTAGAAGCTAGCACTTGAATTTTGCAGATTGAGCAGACAAATGACCTGTTTTAATTAAATACACTGGTGTGCATTTTATGGAAAGGTTTTACCATAATTATGGTGATAAATAAGTTTGTTTTCCATAAAACCAAAATAAGTTTGTTTTCCATAAAACCCAACAGGAAGCTGTTAACTGCCTTTTGGGTAGTTACCGCATTATTTATCTTGAGAAGAGAAGATAATATCAGCCATATGCCCAAACCAATGTCCTTTTCTACCAAATTAATTTACAGAGCCAAAACAATTGCCTGTAGTACCTCCAAAGGCTGGTGATGGCCACAGTGCAGGCAGCTGCTAAACAACAAGCAGATCACAAATATTTCCAAGGGTTCAGATGAACATTTTCCAGAGGGGACCCATGTGTCATGGCAAGTTCATACTGCTAAGTTGGACCATACATGGGTGTGAATCTCAATGGGAAAACATGATCTTTTCCAGTCCCACTGCTATTTTTCTGTGTTTGGTGGCAATAGACCCAAGACTAGAAATATGATTGATGTCTGTCATGCAGTAAATGGTGCCTATGTATAAAAGCTTTCACACCACATATGAAGGAAGCAGAAGGTCCTTTTGTTATTGGAGTGGGAGCCTTTGGTCAAGAGAAAACCAGACCAGGAAATATAATAACTGGAAGATCAATTTTACCCCTAGTATTTTATATTCAAAGGTCTGTGCTGCCGTAAGCTGCAAGAAAAGAAGTCAAGTGATGGGAAAAAAATAAGCATAAAATAAAATCAATTTAAAGAATAAGGCCTCTAGTAAATTTACCAGATCAAAAAATGAAGTATTGCTGAATAAGCTCTTATTATCCAGTGTCAAGCACAATAGCATGTAAATGAATGTAATAGAGATGATGAACTGCTCAAACCTTGGCTAATGCTCTTAGGACTGATAGAGATGATGAGAATTTGAAGTACAAAAGGGTTTTTTTTAGAACAATATCACTGCTGGTTTTGAAAGATGTTATTAAGGGAAGCTAACAGACTCATCACAATCTTTTAAAGCTGTGTTCCTCTAATGAGCAGCTAAATGGCAGCTCATGTATAAATGACAAGCGTTCATTTAAATTGCACCTTGCTGCTCAGGCTGATGGTCAAGCAGATACAAAGAAAGTAAAACTGTAAAGGAGGCATAGCAATATTTGGGTAGACACTTCTTCCTTTTCTCAGCCTCTGCCTTGTGTTGAAGTGCTAGACAGGGAGTGGATGAGAAATGAGAGCTCAGGGGATGTCAGTGGGAGCTCCCATGAACTGCCTGGCTTGTCTAAGGAGGAGGAATTAAACATGAATATGAGCATAGGGCATTTTTTGAGGTGTCATTTATAAAATCAGGGAAGAGTTGGATGGGTGAGTTGTCCGGAATGATGTCTTGCAGGGCATGGAGCCAGGCAGCTCCAGCAGACAGGTGACAGTGGGATCTGTGTGGAGGAAGAGCAGGAGACTTTGCAGAGCAACCCCTGTCAGAGTACACACTAGGCTGACAACCTGGCATCAGAAGTTCCACCTGTTGCAGGAAATAGAAGAAAAGCCTTTCAAACCCTGGGTGAATGCAAGACTTTGCGTATTGATGGCCTTTTCACACAGACACTGCTGGAAAGTCAGGAATGACACATTTCCGCAGGAAGAGCTGTTGGGCAAGGAAACGCAAAGGGGAAATTTAAGTATGTTTTTTCACATATTTAGAAGACTGATGACCTGAGAAATTCACCCAGCAAGATATTCATTACCTGCATGTTCCCAATCAGGATTTCCCATGGAACATATATAACGAGCAATTTTTCCTTTTTAGTCCAGAAGCCTGCAAATTTGGCCTTCCCCTTGCTTAAACTCCTCGTATCCAGACCGGCCTCAGAAAATACCAGGATTGCAAAACAGGAATAGCTGGATAGGAAAGCTTGCATTCATCTTATGTGATGAAATTACAGTATGGTTCAGCTGAAGGTAGCGGTACTAATGCACTGTGGTGTTTAATATGTGGTTCTTCAGTTCTCTCTGTATAATTACCACCCCACTCACCTTTCAGATCACAGGCAGTACCCTTCACTTCTTTTCACTCCCATCTAAAGTAAGTTTATGTGTGAAACCCCAGGTTTCCAGATTTTCTTGCTACAGTATGAAGCAGTGATTACGGGAAAAGGAAAACCCACTTTCTTTAACTGGAATAGAAATGTAAAGAGTAAAAATACTGAAGGCATTCCAGATTAGCATTTCAGTAGTCCTGCAGTTGTGCAGGAACTTTCCTTCCCCCTTGATGTCCCCAAGTCCAGTCCCAACTGCAACTCCTTGGTCTTGCAGTTTCTTTCTCAGCATATGTTTTCTTTGCTGCAGACAAGAGCTTGTGATGGATGAGATATTGTCTGGTCCTGTGTCTTGCTCTTTAACCACCTGCTGATATTTTGCAGTGAGGTGAATGTAAACTCACGTATCAGTAAAGCAGCTTTTAAAATTACATACCAAAATAGTAATTCTTATGTTGTGTTTATTGCTGAGGCTGAGCAGCTTCCTCTGGCTCTTGATAGCAGCAGCATTGATGAGGAAGGTGAGGGTGGCAAGAGGTAGCCAGAGCCTTTGCAGTGCTCCAGGTGCTGAGGAAATTGTGAGTAGCTGAGTCATTTGGAGTCATAGAACCATCAAACAGTCCAGGTTGGGAGGGACCTTAAAAGTCCACCTAGTGCAACCCTCCTGCAATGATCAGAGACATCTTCAGCTAGATCAAGTTGCTGAGAGACATGCCCACATAACTTCTGCTGTCTGGAAAACCTGATTTTTATATAATTGTTGGAAAGGGTCCTAGATGCTTGCCAATTAAACTGTCAGAGGAGAGAAGATTTGCTGCTCTCTGGTAGAAGCTGGGCGCAGCTCTTTTCTGCTGGGGGCAGGTAAAACTGCTGAGCTGGTGAGCATGGCCATGAAGGCATGTGCCAGCTCCTGACACAGAAGGGGAAATAGCAGGCTCTAGGCTGATGCCACTTACCAAACAATCAAATGGTGGTGTGGTGGAAGGTGTAAGCCTCAGTTGCTGCAGGCAAACCACAAGGGTAGGCGTGTGAGTGTGGGATACATTCATATTTGAATGTAGCAAAATAGTTTGAAAAAGCAAAGGTAAAGCTGCAGTGGGCGTGTAGGGAAAAAAGGTACAAATGGGGGAGTAATATGCAAGGTGAACTGGAAAAAGAAGGAGAGAGCATAATTATTTTGGGGAGTATTTTGCATTTGAATGCTGGAGTTTTTCAGACCGCAGATCAAACCAACACTTGGAAGCATCTGCATGTGTTTCCAGCTCACAAAATACTGATTGCAAGAGCTATTAAAAGCCTGTTGGTATCAAACTCTCCTTCAAAAGAGACTCCATTCCAATATTTAGTCTAAATTCTCTACCTAACCCTGTACTTGCAATTGGTAAATATAGATATGATATCTATAAGATGATGTAGAATAGTGCATGAATTATATCCTTCCTGCCTGGGTGAAGCCATCCATCTGCCTTAGCCCTCTTCTCTGGCAGAGGACTGCATGCTGGAAGGCAGAAGGTTTGAAGCAAGAACTGAGAATATGAAGCCACATCTCAGGATATATTCTGTTTATATTCTGACTAGTGATTAGTTGCAATATCATTTATTTTATTTTGATACATCTTACAGTCTTTTTGAAATCAAAGAATCTCTATTTAATATATGCTTTATTAAAATAATGTGATAAAAATATTAAGTATTTGAACTATTCTTTTGACAGGTTTTATGTTACAAATATCATACCATGAGTCCATCACATTGGACTGATGAGTCCATCACATGGCCATGTGTCCATGTTGCTTCTCCTGACCTTCTCTGAAATTATTAAGTATGTAAATAAAATCAAACTATGCAAAATAAATCTACTAAAAATCAAAATGAAACCTGAAACTTGTAAAACAAGTAAATCAGAATTCTAATGCAAAAATGTTTACACATTCTTGTCACTGGCGATTGTAATCCATTATCATAAAAATATGTTCATTTTGTCAAAGCAAATTTTATTGCTTTTTTACTGGTGAAATTGATGCAGAAATCTGAATCCCAGGAAGATTTTTTTAGCCTTTCCTATTTGCAAATTATGTAAACAAGAAAGCAGTTAGAAATGCAGTAATTTATTTTGAAGCAGGAATTTTTTAGAGGAGATACATAAGACAGATCATGGCAGACCTGAATAGTTATTATGGATCTTGTGCATTTAAGAAACTCAGAATTTGGCAGCAAATGAGCCTATGTAGTTCAATATCTTGACTACACATATGCTAAAGCATATGCTTTCCTGGACCTACATATTGAAGGATTTTGTTTGTTTCTTTGTTTATTTAAAGCTATTTTTCCTGGATGTTATCTGTCTTGGATGCAATTGTAAGGATGACATATGTATCATACAGATGACCTATATTAGCCCATTCTTCCTCCTAAAGGAGAAATTTTGTATCTTTATGACCAGATGTTATGTATGCCTCTTCAGCAATATTAAATAGAGCAAGGCATAAGAAGAGATCAAAAAATAGAGGGGTTGTCAGGAGAGCTCTGTAGTCTTTTGCTGTCACAACACAAGATAGCGCTGATGGTTTCTGTTTTCTAAACAAAAAATGGCTTGTTACTTTTCCCTATCTAGAAAACAAATTTAAATCTATATGCCTAAAACCAAACCAAATTGTTATTAACCCCATAAACAACCTAAGTCATGCCATTGGGGTTGTCTTCTAGCTCACTTAGGAGTTGCAAAGATCTTCTATGCAAAAGCTGAATATTAGCAGGATGAAATTATTGAGAATATGTGAATGTTACTACACATACATGGAAGACGGTAAAGAGCAGGATGATAAATTGTTACATTCCGTCAGACCATGGAAAGGTTTGAAAACCACCATGAGTGTGGTTTCCCATGAAAATCTTAAGAGGGAGAGAGAGAGAAATGGAGAGCAGGAAAACAAACTAAAAAGAAGGGCTTTTTGAACTCCTGCTGGTGCACTTGTGGTTATAGTTGGCAACAGTACTTGCTGGGAGATCAGTAGAGATCTCATGACCAGCCAATAAATTCTGGTGGCTCCCAGATCTTTTGGGGATGTTTCTACTTCCATTAGCCTATTATTATCTCTAGCAAAGCAGATAAGCAACCATTCCTATGCAGATACTGAATGTATAGTTAACAGGTGAAGGCATATGTCCAAGCAGCACAGTTATGTCCACATGCTACCTTCATTCTCTCCCTCTTCCTTTGCCATCTGGCTGGCATCTTGAATTTTATGCCTTCAAACATTAATTGCTTCTTCAGAGTTTCATATGAGCTCAGCCTGGTGCTTGCTACTAGAAACACACAAATGTGTGAAAAACCCAAATGATCTAATTCACCTGGGCTGCCCTGCACAAATTTCACCTGAAACCTCTGCTCACATTTCATGTGTATGGCTTGTCTTACTGTCAGTGGTAAAGTTGGCTGAAAGGGCTGAGCCTCCACATAGGAGTACATTTCGGTGTAGAAGATGTTAACTGGGGACACCCAGTGCTGCTGCCACATCACAGAAAGCCCCAGCCCTGCTGTTGTGCACTTTGTGGAGCCATTGCCACACTGAACAAAGCAGGTGTAACTCATCCTTACCCATATTACACTCCCTGGGCACAAGGCTGCAGAAAATAAGGGCCATGATTTAAAAAAAAAAAAAAAAATTGGGAATGCATATTTGAGTATCAAAGTATGGGAATAGTTATGGGATGTTTAATGGCTCTTTCACTCATGTTTGATGGGGTACAGAACTCTCAGCTTTATTCTTCCACAAAAAAAATCCATCCATTGTTTTTGCAAGAAGCTTTCCTTGATGCTAGATGCCCCCTGGTGTTTTATGGGAATTATTTTATTAACTGCATTTCCTGAAATGTTATTATTCTACTTTTCTCACAGAAGATGTTTTACTGTTGCTGACAAACGAGATTTCATACTTACCTGTCATGGCCTTTATGATGAAGTTTGAGTCTTCCACACTGACACATCTTTTCTCTGAGAGGGTCAGACAGCCTGTTCATCCTTTCTGGCAGCCCGATCTTGTGTGATATACCTTCATTCTGCCTGTGCTGATGGGTTTTCTGAGAAATGGGATTGCTAAGGTGACCGCTACATCTGGAATGGTTTCCTTCTCTTGAATCATTTTGCTCATGCATTTCTCAGCATTGGATGCATCACTCTCATATATAGAATATAAAAAGTCAGACACAGAGTCACAGAATATTCCAAGCTGGAAGGATTATTGAGTCCAGCTCTTAAGTGGATGGTCCATACAGGGACCAGAGCCAGAACCCTGGAATTATTGGCATCAAGCTCTAACCAATTGAGCTAATGATCTGTCTGTGCTTCCCAGCCCTCAGCACTCTGTTACTTTTATTAGCAGCTCATGCAAGGAAGGTGCATTGACTCCCTTCTTTCATGTGCAGAACAGTTGTTGTGTGATGGAACTGCCACTGGGCTTCAAGTGTGGGATGGAGAAAGGAAGAAAAATCATGACTCTTGCACAACTGGATTGATGTCAAAGGATATGTGTCTGAGTCAGATATGTGTGCTTGTAAGCATAGAAAGATGTGCTCCTGAATGATGACAAGATGGTAAACGTTCTGTTGGTGTGTAAGTAACCAGCTGGCAAGTGTGAGGGGGCATCCTTTACTTGTGATACCTGGCCATAATTCACACGTTAATGGTTGGCCACCTCATCAGTTGATGAATTTCTGCTTGGATGTTAATTGCTCAGGATGCAAGTTCCTTTTATTCTAACCCTGAGTTTCACATTATAGAATTTCATGTTGCTCTTATCAGCCATAATATCTTCCTAGCACGTTAATATTTCCTCTCCTATAAATTAATTGGACATATTTCTAGTTAAGTGTTACTTCTCATTAGTGTGGAATGGTTACAGAGTCAATACTTGTAAAACACGTGAGACATTCAGCAATTTGCTTATAAATCAGGATTCAGGTAAAGGAAACAGTTTTTTACAAGTTTCTTCATTGTATCAGTGTTTTTTTATTACTGGAGATTTTTTGAGCTTCCTGGCAATCAGCTGGAATCAAGAGAGGTGCAATCACTCCTCACAGCTGCTGTGTCAAGTTTCTATACTTCTCAGCAGTGTTTTCAGATGCACATTCTCTTGAATTCTTGGTGAGGAGGAGTGGGAGATGTTTAATTTTCAGTGCACCCTGCTGAGCACTGCATGATTCAGTAACACACATTACAGAAGAGTGTGCAGAAAGTGACTGTGATTTCCAGGGATGATAGACACCAAGAGATGATTATTTCAGAGTGTTCCTAATACCATGGTGATCTACTTGAATTTATTCTGAAACCAAAATGGGGGTATTGGCTGCATCTTCCAGTAGCTGCCTCCCACACTGATCTCTTTTTGTCCTCCCTGCTAGTTTTCCTGGGATTGGAACCCCAATGAGCACCAAACCACCATTCTGGGAACTACCAACTTATGTGCTGGCTCCAGATTCTGCCCCTAGAACAAGCTCTTCCTAAAACCATGCTTGGCTTTTGCAAGATGCGCAGCTCAGTTCATCCGAATTAGTGGAGTTTTATTGCAGTAGGATGACAAGTGCCAGATGTAATTCTAGTCTTTCCCTGATTAAGCAGCAGCATAGTGGCATTAGCTCTCCTAGTGTATGATTCCTGGATCCAAACTATACAACTTTATTGTATATATTTTATGATATCCTGAATTTCTCTACCATACTTTTGGTTGGCTATCACTTTCATCCACGGAAAGATAATGCATGTTATCTTCAGTTAATCACTGTTTTGATACCTTAAGCATGAGCACAATCTCCAGTCACCAGTAGCACTATCAGATGCATAGCTCATTTGTAATAGCACTGATGGAATACCTCTGAGTTTGCACATCACGCTGCAGGTACTCTTTTTGTCAGACTTTAGAGGACTGCAGACCTCCAGCTTGCTAGTGCATCATTTTATCAGTCTCACTCTCAACTCTTCATTGTTTCAGCTACAGTGATTAGATTCTGTATTTTTCATATTTCTAGACTGCACTAAGCAAGGACACAACACTTCTTTTGTCGGTAGAGTTGGGTTTTGCTTTGTATTCCAGCCATTATTTTATGCAAGACCAGGACCAGGTGAGTTTTGATCCCCAACACAGAGCTACTTTGATCAATTTACTGAAGGTAAACTGGTACACACTGGTCATTCAATTAACATTAAATGTTCTAGCTAGAGCAAAATAATGCCTGAATAGTATTGCAAATTTCACCACCTTCTGGGTATGATTGCTCTTACATGCTGGTCATGACCACCACGCTTGTGAAAGATGGCAAAAAATACACAAAAGTTGACTACTCTGATTATGCACCTCTTACCTCTCAACGTCGTAAATCTACTAAGTTGTCATTTTATAGAGTTTGAATTGTGGAAAATTTGTATTTTTCTTGTGAGAAACATTACAGTCCCAAGTCCATTGTAAAGTTTTTCTAGTCTGGTTCTGCCAGCTCAGCAGGCAAGAGGTGCAGGATGGAGGGCTGCTCTCCATGGCTCCTGTTGCTTCCCACATCTCTTTCTCCTCTCCTACACATGGATGTATAATTCTGATTTGTTTATCTGATACTAATATTGCTAAATCTTCAGGGGTCACATCAAGACCCTGTTGATTTAGGTACATAACAGGTATGCAACAAATTTTCACCTGCTCCAATCAACATGTCATCTAAAAATATATCTGGTTTCATATCAAATCTTAATGGTCATTCCAAGAACTCATTCAGGATTTTGTGATAAAGAATAGCAAGTTTCTTCAGCAGAATTGCCTGTAGATGTTTAGTTTGCCATGGTGGCAATGTGCTTTATGCCAATTAATTAGCATGATTCAGTGATGTTTTATGCTTTTGGTATTGTACTTCACTAGTCATGCTGCAAGGGATATAAACAATGGGATTTTTTAGTAATTTTGATCATTACAGATGGAACGTTGAGATTTCTAGTGTGTATGACTCCTGGAAGTATCATGGCACAGGCAAATAAATGCACTGGCTCTCACTGTTGTATGAAGCCATTGTGTTTCACATATTTCTTTAAGCTCATGCCTGCATTTTCTCTGCTTAACTGGGTTTACTCATTTTGAATAAGCCTTTTGGAATTACTGCCACACATAAAACAAGGTGCTCATGCTGTGGCCAACAATGAAGGAGCCACAATGGATTGGTGTGCCTTGCATGCTTCTCCTGGGCCTCTGCTGCTGGTCACCTTGGAGACCTGGACTGGCCTCACAATTGCTTTAATTAGTGGAAGCTCCTGCATTTTCTGCTTTGTGTCTAATTAGTGGCACTTATTGAATAATCTGTGGTTGTTCTAAAGTGAGGGTTTTACTCATGGTGATGAGAAGTTTCCAAAGCTTCTATATTCTTCCAGGGAAAATATTTAATATGTAATTTGGAAGTTTAGCAAACTTTATTCCAGTTCGCCAGCAGTGGCGTCAGGAAAGTTCCAGAAGGGGGATAATTTTCCTAGATGCTGTACCACAAATAAATACTGCAAAAGGAGAGTGTCAGCTTGCAGACATCTAATGCAGAAGAATTCTGGAATACCTCTAGAGATCGTGGAGCATCCATAAAGCCATATATGTCTAGAGCCAGGCAGCCATAATGTATTCTGAACTCTTCAGTTCTCCCATTGGCCCTGGGTAATGACATCAAATAATGCTGGCTATTAGGATTTTACATATTTTTGGTTAAAATTATTGACTCCAGATGAAGTTTTAATTCTGCCAGCATTGCTTCTTTATCATCATCTTCCCATCCTATTCTACTTGAAAATGCTCCTTTCAATGTCAATTAATTTGTTGCAAAACTAAGAAGAATTTTCAGGGTTGGAGTGTGTATGTACCACAAGAAGCAACACTCCCTTTTTCAATGTTCACCAATAGCCTTATTAATAGCAATCCTCTTAATGGTACAGGCCTCTTGATAGTCATCCGCAGAGAGGTTTCTTTTTTTAGCAGATATCTCTAGGTTTCATAGCCTGTAAAAAAAATGGTTCTCCTTCATGTGTGCCATGTCCTGTATATAGCTCTTGCTCATATTTCATGTCAGTGCCTGCTACTAGGCAGAAATTTGGTGATCCCCAGAACAGGCACTCCCTGATCTCTTAGGGGTTTGTAGCTGTTGTGTGAGAAGATGCAGAGTCTCAACTTTGGTGCCTAGTAAGTAGTGTGAGTACCTCCAAGCCTGTACGTGGTGGTGGCAATGTTTGTTTTACTTTCTTCTGCTCAGTTAACTATAAAATCTATAGGAAGTAATATCTTTGCACTCTCTGTCAGATTAGATTTAAATTGTATCAGTGTGTTCAGACATTACTGATGGAGAATGGAGAATAATACACACTCCTTGACTTCCTTATTCTTATCTTACTGTCTTTTAAAGAAAGGCTACATATTCAATTTCAGTTGGGTCTGCTTGATCCTTGAATGGTTAATAGTAATGAAAATTTGCATTGGGTCTTTTTTTTTTACTATCTCAGTCAAATCTCATGCTTTGGGAAATAAAATTTGTAGGAATCACGAATAGCAAGTAGGTAATTCATTATTCATATCTGTCTGCTGGGAAAAATGTCACAGAGTGGGTAGGTGGCTGGACCAACATTGTGTAATGAGTCTATGAAAGATGGGGAAAAAAAAGTCATGCATTCTAACTGACTCCTCTGCCTTAAACAATGAATATTATTTCTTTTATGATTATTTGACTTTAATTAATCTTGTGAATATGATTAAAATGCCCAAGTTTATCCAGAAGGATAAATCATAAATGCAAATTACACATTTATAAATTATATACAGAGATATATATATACAGATTTCCTTCATTTGATCTTTTGATTTACACCCTAGTAAGTTTGAAAATGAGCGGGTTTTTTTTCCTTCTGGAAACCTTTGTATTGTTGCAAGTAGTTTCATAGTAAATAAAAGAGGATGAGCGATGAAAGAGGGCCTGACTTCAGAGCTGATAGTGTAAAGGAGTAGGGGGAAGGAAAGGGAAAGGGAAAGGGAAAGGGAAAGGGAAAGGGAAAGGGAAAGGGAAAGGGAAAGGGAAAGGGAAAGGGAAAGGGAAAGGGAAAGGGAAAGAAAAGGAATATTACAGTTGGAAGGGATCTACGATGATCGTCTGTCCAGCAGCCTGTTTTGAAGTAGTGCTGTGTGAAAGTGAGCCAAAAGCTGACAGACTATGGTGTTAGCTCAGAGGTAACTTAAGACTGAGAGTATTGTAGATCAGATATCAATATTGAAGATTTCATTCAGAAAGATATAATCAACTCTTAGGTTTGGGGGAAGGCTCTCAGTGTGCGCATGTCCCTCTGCATTACAGAGCAAGACACATTCTGCCATTTCAGGGAAAGCGCTTACCTAAGTTTAGCTGGGGATAAAACAACATGAATTAAAAAATTGTGTATTAGAAATAGCACAGTTTTTTTATCTTGACACATTAAAAGGCTGGGAGTTTAGCAGGTTGTTGTTTTGTTTTGTTTTTTTTTTTGAAACAGTGTACTGTTCCAAGCTTTCTTCAGGTCTTACATGGTTCTGGACATGGACTGTTCTTTGCAGTAACCTGTGGTAGTGACACCAAGCATTGTGTCTGCCACCAAAGGGAAAACCATATGTAGTCTAGTGGGTGGACAGGAGGAGAGAAACTGAGGCATGATCAGCTACTTTATCTGTGTAGTTTATATTGTAATTTACCCCTTAAAGTAACAACCAATAATCTCATGAAATAAAACATCGGAAGATTATAAGATCTAACAACAGAGCTTAGGCTAGATCAAAATCAAGGCACCAAAAATTGATCCTTTCAAGTTTTTTATAAAAATGCATGTTCAAATTCCTAGATCTGACTTCAACTATTATGATCTACATCCACAGTCAAAACAGTCTGTTCTGCTAAATCTCTAAAAGGAAATAACAAGTCAAAACACTTCAGATGAGCTTGTAATTTAGTGAAAGGAATACTGTGTTGTGTCATGTTAATAAGCTAAGCCTGCCCTGTATCAGAGGAGAAACTTGTCCCTTGACTGGTTCTGTTTACTTGGTACTCGCCTCCCACAAGAGTAATTTGGATTTGATCACAAACTGCTCAGGACACAGTCTGAAAATTAATGCGAAAATCCCAAATCTTTGGTTTCAGGCAGGTCTTTACCCTGGCTCACTGCACAGCCCCACAAGCACCAGCTGGCGCAGGGCAAGGAGCAGGAGCATGTGAGAGCCAGTTGCAGCAGCAGCTCAGCGCTGTTACACCAACGCAGCTTTCCCACTGCAAGAGAGGGAGCTGTGAATAAGAACAGGTTGGGTAAGATCAGATGTTCTGAGGAGGCGAAGGGAAATGATGCCATCTAGTCTCCCAAAGGCTTGCTGAAAACGTGGTGCAGGACAAAAGCAGTGCAGCCTGCAAGCATCATCTGTGAGGGGAGCAGGGTATTTTCAGGTGCTTTGTGAAGCCAGACTAGTGAAGTATTCCTGTATGAGTGCATTTTCTCTGTTGTGTAAATAATTCAGCAATGTTGGTGTTTTGTCTTTAGGCATCAGTATTCCCATAAAGTAGGCATCAGTAATACAAGTGGATGTGAGGAAATAGGAAACCTTTTTGGGCAGGGGGATGTAAACTCACACAGAAGAGGAAGTTCTTTTGAGCTTTTGTGCAGAGGTTAGTGTCTCCTACAGCAGGCCTTCAGCCTCCTGAAACAGCTACCTGTCCAAGCAGAAGACTAGCAAAGTTTTATTGTTTAGGCATGGGAGCCTTTTGGCTTTGTAAAAATATCTGTGTTACCCTACACAGTGTAGCCCCATTTGACTGCCTCCTTCCCCCTGTCCTGGTTAGGGCTGGATGTCTGCAAAGTCTGTAGAGAAATAATGTTTGTACTGGGGAAGCTCTGTGTCTGCAAGACTGCCTGTAATGGGCAAAAATTCAAAAGAAACAATTATCCTGTAATTTTCATTTGTAATTGAGATTCTTTTTCAAACAGTGAGGTAATAAGTAAATTCTGGTGTAATCTTCATCCTTTGTGAGACTTTTGCTTCTTTACCACTCAGCACTTGACTCTGGCACTCTTGTGAGAGGCAGGGGAGGACCAGAGTGCCTGGCAGCCTCCCCCTTGCAAGTCTCCTGCACTCATTTAGATCTCTCTGCTAAACTCTGTAAGGAAGAAGGAGAGCACAGCTCCTTTGATGATCTTGATCTAAAAAGTAAGTTGCCATCTAAAGTAAAAGAGAGAGACTGCAGTGGATGAAAGAGAAGCAATATGCTAATTTTCTGGTCTAGCAGTGCTGTTATTCTACCTGTGTCCCAAGCCCATACACAAATAATTGGGAATTTGCTGTCTTAATGGTTGTTGGATTTTTTTATTGTACCTCTGTGGCTGTGCGAATGAATGTAAAAAGGGTTTTGTACATGTGTATTTGTATATTTGGTAGACACTGCACAGCTAAAGCCTCTTCCAATTTTCTCTCTAATTTATTTTTAATTTTGTAACCCCCCCAGGGGTAAATCCTTATTACAAGATATAAAACCATCTTTTCTACAAAGCAGCTTATTTGTTGATATTTAATTCAAGCCAACAGATGCAAAGCTGTAGCTTTTTTCCCAACACTAAGACCTCATTTGTATATATATCTGTCAAGTGTGTCTCACTGCAAAATTAGTAAAAAAATTAAAACTCAAATTATCATTCTAGAAAGAGCAAGAAGAGAAGGTTTTTATTTCTCTGCAATAAGACTATGCTGGACTTCTGAATCTTGAAACATTCTTAACAGGCAACTTTTAAATCTACATTACATTTGAATTAGACTGAATATGAAGACTTACATTTTCAGAAGCTGAAGTGCTGAAAGAAGCTGGGGGTTGCTTTTTGAAGGAGAACCTCCATCAAAAGAAGGCAGTGTCTAGAGACAGCATTACTGTGTGCACTTACATAAATGCATGTTCACTGGCATCAATATGTGCTTTGTCTCATGGGAAATGCTGCCCTTAAGCTAACCTGCACACTTTATGGTTTAATATTTGTTTATATGACTGGCTGAAACTCCTAGTCACAGATGTATTGCAGTAATAACAAAAAGACATGATCTGAAATAATCTCTCTTCCTACTATATCTCATTCTAATCAAATCATATTTTTTAAAAAGCTGAAAAAAACCCTTCAAAATTCTTTACTAGTTGGTTCAGGTGTAGGCATCTGCATTTGTTCCTTCTGGTCTACTATGCTTACAACTCAAAAGACATGAATAATTAAGTTGCTTTGAGTTGTCATTGAGGGAAATATATTTTTTAAAACTCAGATTGTCTCTTTTTGCTTTGTTTTTAATAAAGTGTGATGGTTGTGTTCCCATAATTGTTTTTACACAAAGGTAATGTTTATTTCTATTCAGGATGTGAGTCTTAGAATAAAGCTCTTGATTCTCTCTGCTTCTCCTTTCAGTTTTCACAAATCAAGGCTTCCCACTTATCTCCTTGACTTCCATTTCCATTCTGTTTGTTTTCTGAATTCACTGAGTTTGCAATCTCTGATTGCTGTTCAGAGGTGCTGTCCTGCTGGCAGCCCCACACCTTCTCCAGGTTATCTTCCACTGTTGCCTTTTACTGGGTGTTTTCTGCTAAACTGGGACATTTGAGTGTGGTGACTCCATTTCAGCCAGCTGTCAAAACCAGGACTCCCCTGCCTCTGCCTTGATCTGCCCATAGCACTGGACTGACAGTCACTGCAGATGATCATCTTCTACTGATGGGCTCCCCCTTTGGAAGTGATTCCTGAGCTCTTTGCTCTGCCCAGCATTCTCTGCAGAAACTGCTCTTTTGCAGTTTGGAATATCTCAGAGATCTATATCAAAGATAAGTTGCCATGTATCAAATATTTTTCTTATTTTCATCAAGAGCAAAGGAAAAAAATCAAGAAAGCAAAAAGAGAGAACTGTATGCCAGTTTAAATTGTAGAAGAGTTAATTCCCATCACTGTACCCACTAGCCAGAAGTCATAGCCATACATTTATTGTTGAAGCTCACTTAGTTGGCCACGTCTGAGCAATGCAGTGATCTGTGGCTGGAAATGGAAGAAAGCACTGGCAAGCCAAAGGCACCAAGAGATCTTAAGTTGTGTCCAGTCCTGGCTCAGGCAACCTACTGCCAGTGCAGCTCTTGAGCCTGCTGCTTCTCTCTGCTTTTGTAGGTACCATCAAGGTCCTATTGTGACAAAAAGGGATTTACATGGGATTTCAACTGTTGGCATAGAGACTGCAGTTTGATCTCTTCGATTTTTTTGGCTTTATCTTTACAGTTAAAATGAAAAATCACTCTGCAAATTTACCCACATCTTTCCATTGCGTTGCTTTCCAGTTGATGCTTTAAAGGCATTGTCTGGGCAGTATAAAAATTTGAGATACAGTTTCAATACCTGTAAAGGATTTATCTTACAATACCTGTAAGGGACTTAGTGTGGTTTACACTGATTTCAGTATAAATTAGGACACCTAATCTCAGATTCCTTTTAAAAACCTCTCCCTAAATATATTTTTTAAATAATAGAAATAATTCTACATGCTCAAATCATCATAAAAGTACATAAATGTAGTCATAATTATGTCTGAGGGACAGGATTTAGTAAGTGTAACAGGGAAGTGTGGTATGATTAAATGTATTTACTCATTATTCATTGTCTTAAGTATTCCTCTACTCACCACCTTGTTTCTGTTCTTTTTCTTCTGCTTACTGAAAGAAAGAGAGGGAAAGAGGAGAAAGGAGGGAGGCAAGGAAGGAGGGGAAGGAGGAGGGAAAGGAGACTTCTAGCATTTACACTTTTGCGCTCAATGTCATTATTGCTGTAACAAATAATTAGGCTGTTGCCTAATAATATCCCACTGAATGAGTGTATGTGTGATTAATCTGTTAATGAACAAACATGGAATTATTCAGATGCTTCATTCAGGTGAATGCATTCAAGTCGCTCGTCAGGGCCAAGCTTTAGCAGCTATGATTTTTGAATTAACTTTTGAAGTAGTTATCTGTTTTAGTGTGTTTGAGTCTTATAAGATCTGAGATGCCTGTGCTATAGAGAGCCTGCTGTTTCTGCCAAGGTTATAGCAGCCCATATATCACCAGGTCCATTTGAACCAGAGAGTGAACACACTGGTGATGAAGGAAAATTATGAAGGAGAATTGGGAAGCCTGAGCAAGGCTTGGTGGCAATGGACAATAACGATCCTTTTCTTTTGTGTTTTCCTTCACCCATTTTGGTGATCACAGGCCCTTAGAAAAGCTACAGAAATATGAAAAAATCTCAGAATAGTGGAGCTTGCTTTGAAAGTTTCAAGACAGTTCAAATACCATTTTTAGTACTTTGGCAAGACAAGTAAACCCCAGTTAGATTCCTTTCTAGGCTACAGACTCTGAAAGACCTCCAGTCCTCCAGTGTTCAGTCACAGTCTGCCCCTTTCACAGAGAAGTCTCATCATGTGTGGAACTTACTGTAATGCAAATAAGTCATAGGTTTGCCCACCCTAATTAATGAGCTGTTTGCTTTTGAATGGAGAACAATAATCCCTAGTCTACCATGAGGAATGCTTTGACCTTTTGAAAGTTGTGGGTTTGATCTGCAGGCTGTATTGTAGTGTCATTTTTCAAGTGGTGAGGATTAAATACTGGGTGATTGACAGGGTTCCCTTGCAAGGCAGCAAACCTGCCTGCTTTAGAAGAAAGATTCTGGGAGCAGAGCAACTGCCACCCAAAATATGTCTCAATGCAGCCTTTCACAAAACAAGTCTGATACTTTGAACCTCTAGGATGAGAATAATCATCCTTGGAGCAGGATCTCTCCTATGCCCATATGATCCTGTTACTCTCCTGCTCTAATATTCCATCATATTTAAAAATACTGCAAATCTCTCACCCTGGCAAAAACCTGTTGCATCATATGTGCAGCATACAACCTTTTATCAGTGCATATAGAAAGTGTAAAAGCCTTATATTTATATTTATAAATATTTATAATTATATTATTATATATAATTATACTTTATGTTATTCTTTAGCACTTTATATGTGCACATATATGTGTATATATTACTTTGGCAAGCTGGCTCTTGTAATATCTGCTAGACAAATAAGGTGTGTTAGTTTTCACTTCCTTGCAGCACCTTTTTGTATATTCCGGCTTTCAACTGCTTAGTGTAAATGCGAGAGATCTAGATAATTTTTCTGGACAGGCAGGTATTTGGGGCATGTAAACCTCACTCTTACATAATTGTTCTTGTTTACTTCCACAGGAGAAGAAAACTTGCTGGCAATTTTGAAGAGGAGATGGTGGAAGTACATGATCCTGGGGATAATAGATATAGAAGCCAATTACCTGGTAGTCAAAGCCTATCAATACACAACTCTTACCAGTGTACAGGTAAGGACTCAAAGCTTTTCCTCTTTTAGGTAAGATAATAGGTCCAGAGGGGTCAGTGGTGCAGTACCCATTGGCTTCAGTGAACAATAGCTAATTGCTGCCTCTGACTTCTGTGTACCTTTTAATGCTGACTCGTAAGACACATTTTCTTATATTGGACTATTTTTATTATTCAATATTTTCCAATCTGTACAAAAAAATTCTGACTTTCATTTTATTTCTCTGTGCTAAACCATTCATAACCACATTTTCGTCATTATCTACATAATTTAATGTTTTGAGGAAATATTTTCAGATTGGCTGAAATATTTTTGTCACTTTGTATTGTACTTGGAGAAAACACAAGCACTTCTTTTAGGGTTCCTTAATTAGATCTGTGTTTCTAAAGGTCTAGGGTGGGCTGACCCTATCTGAGCACCAGGTGCCACTCTATAACCTTCCTCCACAGCTGAACCAAGGGAGATGGGATAGAAGAGAAATTTTGGGGGTCATGATAAGGACAGGGAGAGATCACTCACCAGTTACCATCACAAGCAAGACAGACTCAGCTTGGGCAAGTTAGTTTAATTAATTACCAGTCAAATCACTCACATTTTCCCCCTACTCCAGTGTGGGATCCCTCACAGAGGAGACACTTCTCCACCAACTTCTCCACTGTGAGTCCTTTCTACAGGCTGTGGTTCTTCACAAACTGCCCCAGCACGGGTCCCTTTCACAGGTGCAGCTCTTCAGGAACCAGCAGCTCCAGAGAGGGTCCCCTCCAGGGTTACAAGTCATGCCAGCAAACCTGCTCCAGCTTGGGATTCTTTTTCCATGGATCCACAGGTCCTGCCAGCAGCCTGCTCTAACACAGGGCTTCCATGGGATCACAGCCTCCTTTGGGCAGTGCTCCAGCACGGGGTTCTGCACAGCCTGCAGGTGAATCTCTGCTCCACATGAACCTCCATGGGCTGCAGAGGGACATTGTGTCTCATCATGGTCTGCACCTCAGGCTGCAGGGGAATCTCTGCTCTGGCACCTGAAGCACCTCCTCCCTTTCCTTCTGCACTGCCCTTGGTGTGTGCAGAGTTGCTACTCTCACACATTCTCACTCCTCTCTCCGGCTGCAGTCTCTGTTGCCCAGGGTTGCTTTTTTCCTCCCTGCTTACCTGTGTTATCCCAGGGGAGCCACCACTGCCATTGCTGGGCTCAGCCTTGGCCAGCAGCAGGTCCATCTTGGGCACAACTGGCATTGGCTCTGCCAGCTTCTACCTGCTGCTCAGAGAAGCCACCCCTGCAGCCCCCACTGCTGTCACAGCCCTGCCAAGCAAGCCAACTAAAGAATGTTTAGGATCCCATAATTAGATCAGAGTGCAAAAGTTGTCATTAAGTAAAATGAATGCAGTTTTTATGAAGAAGTCTGACTTCAGTGCAAGCTGTTAGATGTGTTATATAACAGCTCAACTGCAGCTTTCAAAAAGTGCAGTCCCTGCTAAAAAATTATATGTGCAAAAGCTAGGGTACTGATTTCTTCAAAGATACAATCTGGATATTTTATATATAAAACCACAAAAGAATCAGGCTCCTTCAATTTAAGTGGAAAAGTGAATAATAGAAACATTTTTAAGATTCTGGAAATTGTGTGTCTTGGGAAATCATTGAATACTTAATTGCTACTTGTTCTAAAACACGCCTAGTGCCTCTTTGCATTATTTTTAAATAACTGAGTAGCACTAGGTAGTTTCCAATGTATTTTATACCTTACTTACCTGAAGTTTGCATTAGAGTTTATAAAATAAAGGAGCACCAGTTAATGTTTTGCAGGATCAAAGCTAATTAAGAGTATATTTCTTCCATAGCTGAAAAGCAGTGTTGGAAAATCCTGAGCTTCTTTAGCTGAATAAGAAGTGGATATAGAAGAAAACTATGAATTCAAGGAATCTGAATGAGGTTTATGCTAAATATTCACAAGTGCCTCTGGCTTCAGAATCCGGGTTTGAGGATTCATTGAATCATGCCCAGACAATGTAATATTGTTTTTAACACTTTTCCAAATCTGATTACTTAGTATAGAATAAAGCTTAAATCCACATAAATCTCATATACTCGGATTTTACAGCCACTAAAAGCCTCGAAGAGAAAAGTAAACTGAATTGCTTCTTTTGTGTGATTCACTCACAGCAAGTATAAATAGTGGACTGAGCAGGATGACTGGGGTCATTAAACCCCATCTCCCAAAGCCACCAACAAGCACGTATCAAAGGTTCATCTGGCCAGACCTGTGAGCCCCCACTTGCAGAAGATGCAGATCCTGGAGCCAGCAATGCAATGAGCATAGCCTTTAGTGTATTGTGTCAACAGATCAAAAGTTACAGTGTGAAAGGGAAGCAGGCAGGAGAGTTCAGGGCATTGCCTGTGCCTCGACAGGGAATTTGTTAGCTGAAATCATCCATGTTCTCCTTTTAAACTGAGGGAGAGAGAGAGGAGTGGTGGATCAGGAGAGCTGACAGAGGGCACAGACAATGTCATGTCCATTTTTAGACATCTTCCACATCAGAATTACAGCAGAGCTCAGGTTTCTTCCCATGTAGCTTGAAAGAAAGAACA
Source organism: Zonotrichia leucophrys gambelii (assembly GCF_028769735.1). NCBI lineage: Eukaryota > Metazoa > Chordata > Aves > Passeriformes > Passerellidae > Zonotrichia > Zonotrichia leucophrys. The sequence goes on from NC_088172.1 coordinate 42,128,128, forward strand.
TGTAGGAATTCAAATCTTGTCAAACTTTTTTTCCAGTCACAAAGTGAATACAGGGTCACCTTTTCCCATAGCTGTCCTTATTTGCTGGGATACATATGGAGTCACTGGGAATACCTGCTGCATTTTAAATTCATTTCATGCCCTAATAAGAATGAGCTTCTAAGTGACGAGCCCAAGGATACAATGAGAATGGGACAAGTATGAGGTAATGCATTAAGATGTTGAATCAAATGACACATTTTCTGAAATGTGGCCAAACACCCTATTTCATTTAAAGATGAAACAGAAGCAGCTCCGGGAATTATTCAGCATTGGTCTAAGTGTGTCACTGTATGAAATGAAGGCCTTAAAAGTAGAAAACAGAATACGAAGAAAACTTTTCCTAGAATCTGATTTTTGAAGAAGGAAACAACTCTCAAGAGAAAGGAACTCTGTCCTGCAAGGCTTGATCCTGTAGGAGCTCTACCTGTAAGGCCATGAATACATTATGGCACATAGCAAAAAATGTTCAAATTCTTTCAGAACTGAGACCCAAGAAGTTATTGCTACCTGCCACAAATCTAAAGTCTGCCTGAAGGCTGTGGGAGCTATGCCTGTGTACACAATGGGCTGAGAATTGAGCCCTTCAAGTCAGTTCTGGGGGATTTTATGCTTGTACATCAGGGCTTTTTTGATGGAGAAAATGTAAGACTTTGAAATTGTCACTTGGGTAAATGAGAAATTTTGCAGTATTTTTATAGTGGTGGTACATGGACCATTTTGGTAGGATGTCAGTTTTGCAGCATATCCCTTTTTCCACATGACATCTCTGCTCCGTCATGCAAAACTAACATGCAAGTGTGCAGTGCTTGTGGTGCTTTTAGGCAAAAAACCCCATTACACTGGTCTCAGCAAGAGCCAAAGCTTAACAGTAAAAATACATCTTTATTGCAAATGCTTTGATTTCAACTTCACCAAAAAACTCTTAGCATTCAACAGCTTTGTTTGCCAAGTAGCTTTAAACTCTTAGGACTATCACAGTTTCTAGTTTTTACTTCATCCTTTTGTTTTTTAATACTCAATATTATTTCACCATGGTTCCACGAAAAAAACCTGAAAATGGTGCCCTACTTTTGTTCAGTGTTTCACACCCAAATTTTCCTATATTTTAAGATTTTCTTTTGGCTTTGATCTGGGAAAACAGGATTTTCTAATAAACCTTCCTACATATCTTTCTCCAAATGCCTTCAGAATCACAGTGAGTGAGAACATGTAGGCACAAATCAGAAATGAATGTGGTACCTAACCTTTACTTTTGGACATGCTTCTGATTATTTCAAATCCTCCTGTACTCTATAATTACTATCAGAGAACGTGGCAGTCAGTTTCATAATAAGATAAAAGCAAAGTACTGTGAAGCCCAGAAACACATAATTTTCCTCTTTAAAAAAAACCCAACAAACAGCTAAAATACCTCCTTTACAAATTAGGTGACATATAATTTAGATTGAAAATCAATGCACTATTTATGTTTCAGTCATTTCAGTGCAGGTCCTTTGCTAAGGATAAAGTCCAAGTTACCCCTTTTAAGCACAAGCAGTGAAATCCAAAGACAACTCGGTTCAATGGAACAATGCAAGGAACTCACATCTAACTGTCTACAAATCTGAAATGTTGTGGACATCTATTATCCCTTCCCTTGTTGCTCAGAGCACAATCTTGGGGCATGAAAACATGTTTTAGCCTATTAGGTTGCTTCTTCTTTGCTAACTTGAAGCTCTGGCTCTTTGCATGCCCAGAGTGATTCTGTATTGATGCAGAGAGATGCCTAAATACCTGCCTCCACTAAAAACCCTGAGTACCCCAAGGAACTCAATTTGTTAGATATGATCTTAGCACGCCTCAAGTGCTTGCAGAAAGCCTGGAGTGCTTTCCACATTGTAAGTGTGGAGCCACCTTTTTCATTAAGTCATAGCTTTTAAAGCAGTGGCACACAGAAAGGGCTTGACTTAACTCCATCTCAGCTGAAGGCATGGCAACTCAAGCTTTCAATAACCATGAAAATGCTCAGGCTAGTACATGAAAACTGTTCCCCAGAGGGTACTCTTAAAAAACTGAGTCAAGTAAAAGACACAGGAGTTTATAAGTGGATCAATTTGATATCCAAACCCACGTATTTTTAGAAGTACCAGAGATCAGTCACACTTAATATTACCAGACATACATGTGTTGATTCCCAGATGGCCCAAACTTGTGAAATTGTCTTTACTTTCTGTTTGTTGTCTTACTCTGACTTGCAGTACATTTTGCAGCCTTCTTGCATGTCAGCTGTACCAGATACAGAGGGTACACTGAGCACTCCCTTGTACACCAGCACCGGGTCCCATGGACTTGTTTTAGAAGCTATGTACTTAACTTTTGGACTGCTCTGGTAATGCATGTCATATTTATCCTAATGGGTTTGAAAACAACCCTGATGTAGGCCTGTGGAAGGTTTAATAACTATTCAAGAAGGATGTTTTGAATACTGTTAGAGACAGTTTTACACAGCAGATAAAATTGTGTCCCCCAGAGGGAATGAAAAGATTCTGAAGTTATTGCAGTTACTTAGATCTAGATATTAAATTTCCTTGAAACTGTGTTTTAACTTCAACTTGCCTGTTCTGCATTTACAGTGTATCATACACACACATCCTCCCCAATCCATAGTGTCTTCCACTAAGACTGTTATATACTAACAATTGTAATCTTTTCTGCCAGTACTTGCTTTCTTATCAAAACTGTCAAGCTGTGTTATGAGGCAGACTGCCCTCACCCTTTTACAACTCCACAAATTGATTAGCTCTCCTTGCTCCAATACATTGTTCTATCCATCTCCATATTACACTCATGTTGCACTTTCTAGAGGTTATCCTTTTTATATATTATGGCATCACACAGAAATCTGGATTTTTTCTGCAACACCTTGCATAGTGTTAGTGCAGAGTACACATACAATGTCATAAGAAGAGAGGCACTGTCAAGGAGACAGTTTCCATATAGCAAGAGATGTTTCCATATAGCAATTTGTCTGGTAATTTATTCCTTGGGCAATCATGCCTTTGATTGGCATGATGAAAACAAAGGTAGTAAAAGCTGGGATTTATAGACACCAGGAGACAGGCTATAAAGCTATGATGCTGATGTTCTCAGCTCTTAGATCACTGTGAGGCTGAGCAGTACATCACACTTCCAATTACCTCTGGCAGTTTTCATATCTCAACAACAGCCACCAGAAAAGGAAAGGAGTCAGCAGTAAGTGCTTATTATAGGAGAGCTGGATGGCAATAGTCTTTACTTTGTTCTTGGTCCCTGTGGACTCAAAGTACATTGAGGCAGAAGGTTTGAGATGGGTTTGAAGCAAATCTGGGAGGCAGGGAGCAGGGGATGTGCAATGTTGAAGTTGTTGATCCACTTTTTCTGGTGGCTGCTAATGTGAATTATCCCAAAAGCAGAGATAAATTCCACTCTTTCCCTTCCTCCCCCCACCCTATGAATGTAAGATTGACCATACTTTCCTGTTCTGCTTCAGGGCAGTGAGGAAATAGAGCAATGTTAATAAAGTTTGCAGATCAGCATTTTGTGGAAGTGTTGCATGTTCTACATTTATACTGTGAGAGACTATCTTGTGTCTGATTTATTATCAGACTTTCAGTTACTGTTCTTTTAACTTATTACATACCTGTGGTGTGCAAACCAGGTCCTGCAGTATCCACAGTCTCTGTATGTGGGTTTGAAGTCAACAGACCTCTCACTATCCAGAGCTCCTGCCTCTACTGGCAAAATTCATCCAGAGCCAAACTTTTTACTAACATAAATATGCAAAATCTCATTAAATTCAGTGGAGCTGTGCCCATTACAAGAGCAGAGGTTTTGGCCTCCTGTGCCCATTTTGCATATTTTGGCAGGTGACATGCAAAAGTAGAGGTTTTCCTGTAGGAGAGATCCATAAATTTTCTTAGGCTGGGACCTCATCCCTCACATAGGTAGAGCAGGTGGTGACATGGAGAAGTTTCTAATGTGTAACCTTGAGAAAATGATCAGCCCAGCTCTTATCCAGTCAGCTTACTTTGAGAGAAGTAAAACAGAAAATGGGGATGGGGGCTGCAGAATTCTGCAGAAACATGCCTCCTGGCAGAACTGTCTTACAATGATCTTTTTCTGACAATGGTATGTAGAATCAGAGGAAGAAGTCAATTAAAGGAAAGACCATTTCCATGGTCAATTTGTTGGTAAGTTTTCCTGGTATCTGCACAGATCTGTGTAAGCACACTGGAGTTCATGTATGGAATGATGAGGTATTTTTTTGAAGGAGTAAAAATGTGATTATTCATGTTGGCAGTAAGGCATGTCCTTGTGTAGAGAGTTTAGAGCAGAGGAACAGTGGGTTGGATGTGACCACCACCTTTCATTTAACGTAACTTCAAGAAACCACTAAACCTCCTTCTATGTGCACAGAAAGCTGAAGCTGTGAGGTTCCTCATCTCAGGTTTTGATACATACAAGTCAAATAGAGGTAAAGGTCTTTCATTAGTCAAAGTTTTAAGTGAGTTTCTGTGTCCGTAGGGGAAAAGAAAACACTGAGAACACATTAAAGAGTTAAAGATTAAAGAAACTGATAGGAACAGTTCTAGAAGCATTAAGAAAAAAATTGGAGGTCTTGTGGGCAAAGTGGAGAAGACTGGGGGCATTCTTCTGGGTTTTGTTTTTTCTACATCATGAAAATACATGTTTTTGCATTTTTTTGAAAACAAATTACATCACTGGTTCTTTCACCAGTCTCCATACCTAAAGTACTGTACATTTTGGCTGTATGAAAAGTTAATGGTTTCATATTAATTTTGTGATTCAATAAAAGCCATGCAAGAAAGTGGTAAAGTTGTGATGGAGTATCAAATAGAAACTTGAAAGATAAAAATGGTGCTCCTTTTTTTATTTTAATTGCTTGAAATAACCCTGCCAGAGATGCTGCCAGCATCCACACCTTTCTTGCAGAAGGTTTTGGTTGCAGGGCAGCATAATTGCAATGCAGCTCCCCAGACAGCTGGCATCCAGCTCTGTGATGGTTCACATCTCATCTGCTTTTGTTGAATCAAGTGTGTGTGATATTGTGAAGGTGGTCTGAAAACTGGAGGATAAAAAGCACTTGAACAGGCAGCAAACCCGTTTTTCCTTTGGAAAAAAACCCAAAACCCCAAGTAAATAACAGAAGCTGTGTCTCTCACTGGCTATAGCACTTGCTGTTGTATTAAAATTTCCAGGTCACATGCTGAAATTGTGTGGCCATCATGTGTGCTTGACCATACAATGTGTGATGGATGTGACACTGGTTTCACTGATCCCCCTGCTCTGGAGAGCTGGGGAAGAGGAGGCTGCGGCTGATTCTCCGCGTGATTTGCTGGAGGGCAGCGCTAATGAGAAACCCCTAATGTGAAAAAAAAGAGCTTGTAACTGGGGGGGAAAAAATCCAATGAATGTTTAAAAAGGAAGATTCAGCTCAGCTGCTCCCATAGGGAGTTTGCTGATCAGCTTTTTTCTTTTTGATATCACTGCAGATCAGCAGTTCACTCTGTACTACAGACCTCTCTTCTAAAGCTTGCCAGCTCTCCCTTCAAATGATTTGACAGAACATTCTTGCTGTAGATACGCAGACATGCTGAATTTGTGAGACCAGAGACTAGATTTTTACTATTAGCAAGAGAGTATTTGTCTTTGATTCACAAGGATAATAATTTAACAAACAAGTAATCAGATGAAATAGATTTCAACAATGTGTTTCATCAACAGATGCAGTGTGGTATCTTTTAGAGTCAAATAATAACCTTCAATTTCTACAACAACATAACATTTTTATAATAAAAAGAAGTTTCTATAGAGCAGTATATCAATAGATTACATATTTTTGTATCTTGCCTTCTAAAGCAGCCCCATTCAGAGCTGTGACTGAAGGAAGACAGACAGACACAGCAATGTCAAAGAACGTGGTCTGCACCACCCCATGGCAACACAGAAAATATGTTTTCTTTTAGGTTAGTGAGATATAATGACTTCTATCATTAACAGAAATGTTGATTAAAATTCATTAATTTGCCTTAACGACAGGGTATAGGTAATACCTTTTGAATAAACAATTAAAAGGAAGGAAAATATTGGACATAATTGAGAAATATTGATAAACAACTGACCTTTATGTGCTATAAATGAAATTTAGCTAAGCATAATCTGTCTTTGTTACTGTGATAGATAGAAAAATTACAATTAGATATTATATTTTTTCTTAATAGCTTAAATAATTAATAACAAACAAAGAAATAAAAAAGGCAAAACATACCATCAATTAAAAAGCCCTGTTGCAGATGAGGTAATCCTCAATCTATGTGGAAATATGTGCATTTTTTCTTCTACTAGACAGGTTTATCTGAGGAAAAAAAGAAAGGCAGGGCGAATTTAGACCTGGAGAAGAGAAATTTAAAGCAATACCTGAAAAAGAGTTAATAATATATTCTAGGTTATCTTTTTGCTTACATTGTAGTAACCTAATTTATTTCTGTCTACCTCATTCTTTAATTAAAGGTATAAACTAAGCACAATTTAAGAACTATATAATGTTAGTTCACATTACATACATTTCATGTTTGTATCTATTGATACTGCATCATTCAAAACAACAGTTTGTGAATTAGACTTTGGATTGCCAGCCCAAGGAGGCGTTTTCTGGCTGTTATCAGCATTGTTTATTTGTGAAAGGTTCTGTTCACGCGTCCTTTCATGTTACTGCTTAAAAGACACTCATTCGCATACTTGAAAGCATAGGTATCTTTAAATATTTATGGAACGAGAGGAATTTAAAAAATCTTCCTCTAGAAGACTGTTAGCGGAAATTTGCATGCTGAAGTACACATGTGGCAGGCACAAGCAATTTTTAAACTCACAGAACAATTTAGACTCATAGAACACCCCAGCTTAGGAGAGCCTTCCAAACTGGTCCAGCTTTTTGTGGGAAAGGGAGCCTAGATGAGATTATTTAGCGCCCAGTCACATCTTGAAAATCTCTGGTGACCCTACCATGTCTCTGTGGAGTTTGTTCCCACTGTAAAAAATTTCTTTCTTTATTGGGATGAAACCTTTCCCAGTATAATTTGTATTCCTTGCCCCTTGTCTTCCTTCTACTCCCATCTGATGAGACACCACCTGGAATACTGCATCCAGCTCTGGGATCCCCAGTGCAGGAAGTCCATAGAATTACTGAAACAAGTCCAGAGGAGGCCACAAAGATGGTTAGAGGAATGAAACACCTCTCCTCTGAAGAAAGGCTGAGAAAATTTGGATTGCTCAGAATGGAAAAGAGAAAGCTCTGGGGTGAGCTTTTGGCAGCATTTCAGTGCCTAAAGAGGTCTACAGGAGAGCTGGAGGGGGACTTTTCATAAGGGCATGTGGTGATGGGACAAGGGGTAAGGGCTTTAAACTGGAGGAGTGCAGGGTTAGATCGGGCAGTAGGAAGAAATTGCTCCTGTGAGAGTGGTAGGGCAGGTTGCCCAGAGAAGCTATGGATGCTCCATCCCTGGAAGTGTTGCTTTGAACAACCTGGTCTGGTGGAAACTGTTTCTGCCCATGGCAGGGGACTTGGAACCGGGTCATCTTCAAGGTCCCTTCCAATCCAAATCCTTCTATAATTTTATGATTCTGTGATTCTCCATGTGATTTCTGTTAAAGAAAGACCTTCCATCTTCTTTTTATCTTTCCACCACTAACTGTTGGAAAACTCTGGTGAGGTCAGAAAATGGTACGTTAAATTCACCTGCTCAATGCTGCACTGGGAGGAAATGTGGCAGAGGCATTCAAACCTTCAGGGAAAGCTGTGAGCAGGGAGAGAAGTGCCTGCTCTCCTTGCTGTTTGGTACCCCCTTTGGCAGAGGAGATGGCTGTATTGTGTACCAGTGCCGCTGCTGCAGGACAGACATCCAGTGAGTGCAGGCACAATGAGTGAGTGTGGAGTCAGGCAGGAGCTGTTGAGCTGTGCCCACATCCCAAAGGTTACACCAAAGGGTGCCCTTCCCTCCGATGCCCAGGATTTAGTGTGTGTGCTCAGTACTCCTGCCAGCAGCCCTGCCTGCCCCAGGGGATGGCTGCTCCCAGCAGCACAGCTCCTGGAGCTGTTCCTGTGGATGGGGAGTGTTGCTTGAGGGTGTCTCTGCCCAGCCCAGCTGCCCAGAGTGAGCTGGGCACGCGCTGGGTGTGCTACGGGGCAGAGCAGAGGCCCCATGCAGGAGAAGAAGCTTGTTCCAGTTCCTTTTTGTGTTCTGTCAGTAAAGGATGGAGGACTGCTGCAGAGAGTTTTCACTGTAAAGAGGCCTGACCATGACTTTTAGATTATTAGCTCTCACTGTAAATGCAGAACCTGCTTTGAGCATCGACTGTTCCCATTTGTAATTTCCCTCGTCTGTTCTGCACTCTTTGGGACTGTTTGAGCCTGCCAAGAGAAGCATGGTCCCACTGATACACTGGTTTTCCTCTGAAGCGTTTTGTGTCTCACTGTCTGGGAAATCTTTAAATGGATGGGTTTTCACTGCACGCTTCTGTTTTTCAAAGAAAGTTTCAGGGAAATTATTCTCGGTCCAAAAACTGGTTTGTTTTTTTTTTTTTTATTTTTGCTGATTTCACAAATACAATGCTTGTTACATACCTATCCCGCATGCAAAAAATAGTTTTCTAAGAAGTAAAATTTTTGGAATAATCCAAAAATCTTTCTTTCTCCAAATAACATATCGAAAGACAAAGAAGTTAAAAGGGGCTTGATCTTTATTTGATAACAGTGTCCTTATTGCTAAATCACACTGAGAAAGCAAGTAACATGTGGTGGGTTCAAAGGGAGGAAAAATCAGATAACATCACCTAAAATAAAGGTAACAATATCTGGAATGTTTTTTCCAGAGCTATGGACACAGCTGACAGTTCTGCTTCTTTGCTTGGTCCAGACATTTTCATTAGGAAGAAGATACATGTCATAAAGCTTTGGTGCATGCTACATTGACTGGCAATGAACAGTAGTGTATCCTGCCCAATCCCATCATTAGTCCACAGAATTGCAACTCTTCATTACCTGTATCCTTTTAGAAAGTGAGAAACTTGACTTTAGTCAAGTTTCTTTGGGTGTTTCTTATACAGGATTTTTGTTTCTTGGTGACATAAAGTTTAGTTTCTAAAATATATTTTAATTTGAAAATCTGAAGGTCCTCTCACAAACAGTTGGCACACTTTTTTTTTTAACACATCTTCTCTGGACCTATTTCTTGATGTCTCTGAAAAAAAACCCAAACAATCAAAAATTGCATTTTTTTATCATTTCTTTAAGAAATTTCTTTCCAAGGGTATATTGACAGGAAGAGCAAGTTTCTTGAGCTGCATGCAAAAAGGGGGTTTGGGATTTTTTTTCCTTCAAAGTCATATGGGATTCTCTTTTCACAAAGTTAACAGTGGCCACAGGGACCAGATTTTTTATAAGCATTCTGCATGCAGAAAACCCCTAATTTATTTAGACAGATTAGACAGATTTAATAAATCCAGTCAACTTGTGTGTTATGAACATTCTTAATATCTCAGCCTGAAATGACTGAATTAAAGTGTATGTCTAGACTGCAGGAAAACTACCTTCCTGGAGGTGAGGACCAGATGGAGTGGTGTGACTCTCTTTTGGCCCAGGTTTTCTTCCCATAGCGTTGAAATATGCATCAGAATCCAAGAGCAGTGTATTTGAGTGCATGTTGAGAGCAGCAGCTCCCCTGAATTCGTGTAATTGGCATTGACAGTCTTACCCTGCGTCTGATGCATGAAGAGCCACTTGAATACACTTGCTCTTGGTAGAAAGTGCTACATAACCCTGCTTCCCTCTGCTGGATTCTGTCCTGGTACATCAGGGCAAAGTATTTACAGGTTGATGTGTTCTTGATTTTTCTTCTCTTTTTTTGACAGCTCCTAGACTGTTTTGTGATCCCAGTGGTGATACTTCTCTCCTGGTTCTTCTTACTGGTACGATACAAGGCAGTTCATTTCATTGGGATTGTGGTCTGCATTCTGGGCATGGGCTGCATGGCAGGAGCAGATGTCCTCGTTGGGAGACAGCAAGGAGCAGGTAAGAATGAATGGGGTGTATGGCCAAGTTCTGTTCAGAGAAGCTATTGACCACTGTGTGTCAGACTGGGGCCAAAAAGTGGGGAAACTTGGCAAGAAAATCTGTACCTTCATGAATCCAAAGCACTGCACTATTCAGAGTTGTCTCTGTCAGAGGGGCAGAAAGGGGTCACCTACAAGTCAGCAGTGCTGCAAACGGGTTTCTTGGGCCCTGTGGCTTACAACCCTCTGCAAGCTGGGGGGACAAGCTAAATATTTGTAGTTTTCTTCTCTTTTGGCTTAGCTGTTAGACTGTAAACCTCAATAGCTTCCTTTCCAAATTGGATGCATTTCTGAGTCATAAGCACCTTTCACATCCACTGTGTGCTCTTACTTCTCCTCAACTTGGCTTGTTTTTCTACAGAGGTGGGATCACTTGGTAGGTGCTAAAACACACTGAACCTGTATACCACCAGTTGGGTTTTGCACACAGTCTCGCCCCAAATCTTTGGGACTTTACTGTAACACTTTTGAAAAGAACCTCCTTGTGTGTAAAATGTTCTTTTTTTCTGTGTGGCATCATATGAATAATGTGTGTGTATCTATTAATGCAGACTAGACAGAGTTAGACTTCATCGATCAACTTCCCCTGTCACATTGATTTCTCTAGTGCCAAGCCAAATGATGTGGGAAGGCTGGAAATTCTTTTCAAAGATTATCAATTAGGCACAGTTTTCATTCTTAATTAAAAGCACTGAATTGTGAGCAGAGCATAATACGCTGGGATTTAAAATTCTTGACTCAGCTTTCTGAATACAAATGCAAGTGCTGTAAAAACTGCATTTGCCAGAATGCTGCTAAATAAAACAATGGAGTTTGTAACACTGCTCACCATATCTCCCTACCCCCTTCTATCTCTGTCCTTAAGCCTGAAAGGAGACTTTTAGGTACTGGTCTCCTCCAGAAGTAGCCTTGCCCCAGCTAAAATCAAATCATATTCTCTGTACTATGTAACCAGCCGGCCAAGGCTGTGTTGGGAATGGCTGATTTCAGAGGGATTGAGATTTCAAACCAGGGTTCCAGAAGAAGCATCCTGTGTCCCAGCAGTCTAGAGAGTGACATGCTTGAGCGGGTGAGCTGTGGATTAGCAGGAGCAGGCGGGGCAGTGGAAGCAGACAAGGAACAGATTGAAGAGCACTGACACTTTGCCATCCCACTGCAGTAATTAGATGTTATGTGCCATGTTCATTATTGAAGCATGGGTATAGCTGTTAAGTAAATTTGTCCAGAAAAATTTGTGAACATGCATTATTGCCTTTTAAATTGGACCTACACATGAAAAACTGTGTCCATGCTCATTGCTATGCAGAGAGACTGCAGCTTTTTTACTTTTTATAGTAGCATAATGATGTTATTAATGATGCTGTCTTTAACAGGGTAAAATACATCATCTAGTTTAATTTCTTTAAAAGGCTAAAATTACACATTAAAATGTACAAATAAAAAGAATTAATGGCAGGAAGAAAAGAAAAAAATATTGAAACTCTTCATTAAGAGGTTGTACACCATTTCTAGGACTGGAAAAACTAAAGTAAGGAAGACACCAAAAGCAACGATACTTCATTAGTCCTCAGTAAATGTCTCTGTTTATCTTATGTTTTAGGGGACAAGAACTGTTGATACCTGTGTGCCCCTGTTGACCACACTTCTTACTGTATTAGAAGAGCCATAAGGCTCTGCTAGGTACCCACAGCATAATGCAATTTAGCCTACCAACTCTTACAGTAAGGGAATATGAATTTAAAATGTATCACTGAGAGATTAAAAGGTATTTTCCAAACTGTCTGCAGGAATTAGGTATAATGTGCACACATGCTTTCAATTTTCGGTTGTATCCTCACTGATATTTTGCACATTACTCAATGGGAAAACAGTTACTATAAAATATTTAGAGTTCTATCATCTTACATGCATAGTGTACCTGAAAAAACATTATTCTGAACTATGAGTTACTTTCACACTTCTGTTCCTGCCATACACAGGTTAAACCACACAGGTCTAAGTGTTTCATCCACGTTTTTCAAAGCATTTCCTTGCTTTAACTTACAGCAGTCTCTGGAAACCAGTCACATCAATCCTGCTAATACATATATCAGTGTTCAGTTTAAAATGGGACACATGGAGAGTGATCTATAGGTATTATGTTCGTCAGTAATTACAATCAAACTAAAGAGAAATGCCTCTTAATGGCAGGGGCTAGTGCAAAAATGTGACAAAGAGGCCTATTGGGAGTGTGAAAAGAAATCATGCCAGAACACAATTCACATTTTTGAAGATTTGTGTTGCACCATAATGCTATAACTAGTTCCCAAAACACTAACTCCGCTCTGGACCATATGACTTTTCCACAGAATATTGAATATGGTAACAATCATGAATTATAAAGCTTGTTTTGCCAGGCTATGCTTTGTGTGTCTCCTGAAGAACGACCTAGACCATTAAATTGGTGAAATACAGCTTTATTATCCTAAAAGTCTTTAGAATGCATCTAATTAGTTGATACATGGTTTTTTTAGCAATGAAACCAGTAGAGGCATGTGGATATTACAGGCAAGAAACTAAATCTATAGGGATATGTCAGTCTTGGGTGAAAGTTCCAAAGTCTCAGCCTCTCTAGGAAGCAAAGAAAAGGCATTTGACAACCAGAATAGTAATTGCTAAGAAAGAAAGCAAAAACATATTTTACAACATTTTTACACCAGTATATAAAGTTTTGGTGCACTAACTCCTTGGGTACCATGTATTACTCTAGTCACTGCATCTCAACAAGAAGTCATCAGAAAATAAACCTGTATAAGCTATGGAGAAAGATGAAAAAGCTGTTCAAGGGCATAAAATGGATTCAGATGAAGAGACTGTAGCCAGACTGGGACATTCCATTTCCCAGTGAAGGCAAGAAAGAGACCTGTGAGGGTATATGAAGTCTTCAGTGATATGGAAAGGGTCAATACAGAGTGATTTTTAAATATTTCTCAGAAAATTATGGGATGAGTCATACAATTTTGAGATATCCAGACTAAAAGTTAAAAGAATGAAGTACTTCTTAATAGTAGACCAAAAACATACAGATTTTACACAAATTGATGAAGGATCCCTCAAGATTCATTAAATTTGATGGCCTAATGCAACTTCTATCTCAGTAAATGCCTGATCTACTGAGAACTGACTGGTAGAAGTCTCTCTGTACTCCCCTATTTGTTTGTGTGCTCTCCTCAGCCGCCCTGTGCTGCTGAGTACCCGAGGAGGTTCCAGTGTCAGAGTCTGGTGCTCTGAACAGAGCTCAGCTCCCTCTTCTGGGAGCGCCCTGAAGGTTGAGGCTCACACTCAGCATAGGAAGAGCCCTTTGGGAAGAGCTATCAGGGTGTGATGCTTGAGGCCATCCCATCTGTGTGAAAATGCTCAGCCTCTGAGCTGCTTTTGTTTCACAGATGCAAAAGGATGATATTTTTGTCCCAGCAGGAGCTCTAAGGTCAAAAGCTTTTTCAGCAATGCTTCCCTGAAGTGTCAGTGAGTAGCTGCAATAAATACCAAAAAAGTGAGCTCAGTGAGGAATCAGTGGAGCCACTGTGAAATATGAAATGCATCAGGGGTATGAAGAAGTTCTGTAAAGTCGTGATGGCTATTTTAAATTAAGAACATCTTCCATTACTGATTGAAAAGAAGACTGAAATCTTTTTAACAGAACAGCCAAATCATAAAAAGATAAATGGTCAAATATAAACATGTTGCCAGTCAAGAAATTCAGTCAAAGACTGGATGAGTATGTGAAAAACAATTGTAGTAGTATTTGCTAAATACATAGAAGCCACATCTCATCTGAGCCAAAAAATGTTGGAAACTAAGAGAGTATTACTGGGAATATTTTACATTTTTCTCCATTCCTATTGTCTTTAAATAACTTACACTTTTCTGGTGCTTGTAGCCAGTGTTGGAGACAGGATTAAAGAACCCTTGGTCTGTCCTCTTATGACAGTTTTTATTATCATAAGTTTCTTCCCCATAGAAAGCACTACAGTTTGGACTGATAACTGAAGGCTTAAAAGAACTCCTTAAAGAAAAATATTGGAAAGATAATTTTGAACCAATTAGAATGTTTTGTTTCCATTTTTATTTACTGCAGTGTATATTTTAAAGTCAATTGAAACAAAACTTTAAAAGACCAAGACATGAAAAGTAAATCATGGTATTTTAAAAGAAAACAGGATTTCTTTAAAAAAAAAAAAAAAAGCGTAGTACTTCAGCATTTCTGCTGAAACTTTTCAAAGAAAAATCCATTATAATCCAGCATTTCAGTATATGGTTCTGCAGCAATATCTGACAGCTTTGTGAAGCTGTAGCTCTTGTAGAAATAATTTAACAAGCCATATGTGCAGAGGGAATTGCGTGCACCAGTTTGCAAAGCTAGGGCCTCAGTTTTCAAGCTGGAACTTGATCTTGATCAAATGTCACTGCAGCTCTCCCCAACACCCAATAATAAAATCTTCCAAGACTTAAAAAGATTTCAAGCAGACTTTCATAACAAAATGTTTTAGTAATTCTGTATACCTGGAGGTATTGAAAATACATCTTCTTGTTCTTTGCATGCATGAGGTACTGCTATGTTAATTGAACCTCTTTTAGAAATCTGTCCTTATCATCACCCTGTCTACACCCCATCCTTCCTCCTCCCTTTCTTGTCAAACAGCTCCATGTGAGAATGAGGTCAATATTAGGTTGTAATGATTTCTTCACTCATTTCACAGGTACACAGAATTTTTCAGTTGTCCTCAGATCTAAGTACTGAACATGTTTTAGACTGGTTAAATTTCAAGATGAGATGCAAAGTGCTCTATGGAGTTGAGTTATACTCTCTCTGCAAAAAAAAAGGTAGTAATAATAAAGAAAAAAGGATCAGTCTCTGAAGAGTGCTACTTGGATTCTATACTTTTTTTTAACAAGTTTTTCAGAACTTTTTTGGCTTCTTTTTTCTACAGCAAGGAACATGCTGTCCCTCTGTCTGACTGAGGCTGGTGTATTGAATGAAAACTGTTCAAGTGACAGAATATTTGCATTCATTTTATTAACCCAGATAAGGGCTACGTAGTGACTGAGGAATGAAATATGTTGGGAAGAACATGCAATAGTTTTGGACAGAAGTTGGTTGTTTTGAGGCATTCTGATTTTTTTTTTTTTTTCTATTTATCCCTAGGTGAAAATAAACTGATAGGGGACCTCTTAGTCCTTGGCGGAGCCACGCTGTACGGCATCTCCAACGTCTGTGAGGAGTACATCGTCCGAAACCTGAGCCGAGTGGAGTTCCTGGGCATGATCGGGCTCTTCGGCTCCTTCTTCAGTGGAATTCAGCTGTGAGTGCGCAGGTTTGAGCTCACTAAGGCTCAAATAAGTGCAGCTGTGGCCTCTACTGAGATACATTAACAACTCCTTCAAAATTAGCCCTTTCCTGTGGAGAGCAGGTGTCCTCTAATCTTGGAATTTGCATTGGTTTTCATATTTCATATTGGTGATTTGAATAATAGCACAGATTTTTACCCAAGTACTCTAATTCAAGGACCATTGTCCTTGAGTAGTCACTTAAAGAGGGAGAGGACATGTCACACCATCTTGCTGCTGGAGGACAAGTGGATGCTTCACATATTATTCTGAACTGTGAATAACAAAATCTACAGCTTCTTCTGGGTCTATTTCATACATTTAAAAAATCCCCTTGATTTCTAAAGAGGTAGAAAACACATCCAGTCAGAAAGTATTTTAATTTGCTTGTTCTGTAAAACTACATTATGATATGGAGGAAATCATGAAAAGCCTTTAAGAAAATGGTGTTTTCACTTCACAAATATTTAGCACATAGGATATGGTTGCATGGATTTCAGGATCTACGGACTCTGGTCTATATCCACATGTACCTAATGAGCATCTCAACTGCAAGGCTAATAGATGGAACGTGGCTTCCAATGTTGCAGTACTGTGACTGATGTAAAAGTAGCCCTGCAAGACTGCTGCATTTTGCGCAGGACTGTCTCTGGTGCTTTTAACACAGAATGACTTTTGGCTATTAGTCCACAACAAGTTACTTCTCTACAGATCTAAGCTACTCTGCTTCTAAGAACAGGGACTGATCAAAAAACCCACAGCCCACCAATTCCTATTTCAATGGTTCTAATTTTTTTTTTTAGCTACAGAGCTTAATATATTTATAAGGGATCTGAACAAGTGTCTTAAAATTATTTCTATTAACTAGTTGCCATACAAGAAGTTCCCTTTTAAAAGAATATGGAATTGAAGAGCATACAAATGTGCCTAGTATCTTTGGCTAAAGCATTCTTTTATATGTTTGTGATTAAGTAGATACTAACATTCTGAGGACATCAAAGCAGTGCCCTTGTCTTGCTCTGTGTATGTCAACTGTTGTGTAATTGTGTCATACTCCAGAATTCAATTGTTGTGTCATTCCTCCCTCTTGACCCAAGCAGTTAGTCACAATTCGGGGTCTGTGAGCTCTACTCGTGAGAATCTGGTTTTGGAATAAGGCATCTTTGTATAAAGATGAAACAACTGAAAGGAAACAATAAGAAACTATTTCTTTGATGAAAGCCCTGAGGTTTTTCTATTCAAACTTTGGCCCAACTTTGGTTCACTCCAACAGGTTTTTCTCCAGCAGCCTCTGCAGCTTTTTGCTGATAGTGCTTTTTGGGCACCTTCTGGATACTCAACCCCACTTAGTTCATACCTGTGCCTTTTTCTTACCTTTACCTGTAATGAATAGCAGAAGTCATAGTTATGTGTTCACAGAGATTATATCTAATTAAATATAACACTTGCATCAAAGAGAAGCCAATTCCTCATGTTAAATTTGCAGGCTCTTTCTTTTAAAAACTACTGGCCACTTTGGTGCAATATAGGACCTTTAGATCCTCTCAACTGAGGGAGTCTCAGACTGTAACATAAAATAAACACACATAATGCCCATTGTGCAGCAAAGGAGGAAGAGCTATGGTGTCCGGGGAAACAGTGAATTAATGAGTTGACTGATTACCCAGACATGGTGGAAAGAGTTTAGTATGTTGAGTGTGATTAAAGCAGGGAGGAAGAATAAGAGATTAGTTTACGAGAGCTGGGGATGTCACAATTACCCAGCAAATGGAGATAAGGTTATCTGATGGAATCACATAATCATAACATGGCCTGTTTTCTAATGCCCTCCTGAAGGTGATTCTGGTTCAAGCTCCAGGCTGCTTAGGAACTTGTTCAGTTGATTTCTTGGTATCTCCAAGCATAGAACTGCCAGTCATGCTGGGCAGCCTGTTCCAGTGTTTGACAATTTTTTTCCTTTGATATTTAATCAGTTTTCCATGCTGCAATTTATGTCCATTGTCATTCATCCTTTTGTTG
The DNA here is from genome assembly GCF_028769735.1 of Zonotrichia leucophrys gambelii. Lineage (NCBI taxonomy): Eukaryota > Metazoa > Chordata > Aves > Passeriformes > Passerellidae > Zonotrichia > Zonotrichia leucophrys. Next base: position 42,145,702 of record NC_088172.1, read on the forward strand.
TTCACCTCCAAGAAAACCATGACTACCTTGTCTGTAACTACCCATACCCATAGTTAAGATGGAAAATTTATCGTTGTGTCCTCCTTTCCCCCAGCTTAGACTTCATGCTAAGCAAACCCTGCTGTTTCAGCATCTCCTCTTACATCCAGTCCTCAACCTGCCTGACCATTGTGATAGAATTCCACTGTACTCTCTTCAATTTGTTGTTGTCTGTCTTGTTCTGGACAGCCCATAATTGGATACAGGGCTCTAGCTGCTGTCTCACAGATCACATCCTCCAGCTTTCTGGCCAGACCTTTACTGACACAGCTCAGGATGTTGTTGCCTTCCTCTGCTCCAGGGACACATTGCTGACTTGGGTCCAGGTTAACGTCCACCAGGACTCTAAGGTTTATTGCTGGAAAACAATTTCTACCCAGTCAGCTCCCATCCTGTACTGTTTCATAGTGCCACTCCACCCCAGTGCAGGAGTTAGTACTTGCTTTCCTTGAACTTCATGAGGTTTCTTCTTGCCCTTTTCTTTAGACAACATTGTACATAGTCCACACATCTAGTCCATACCTCTTGAGTTTTGCAAGATCTGTAAGGAAATCATGTTGGAAACCTTGCTAAAGTAACAGTAGGTTACACTCATACTCTCATTCATTTCCTGTCCTTTATTTACTGATCCAGTCACCTCATCATAGAAGGCAGTGCTCTTGAGAGCACTGTACTGGCTCTTCCCACTGGAACCCATCTTCTTCATTTCTTGCAAATGGCTTCTGGGTGGATTTGTTCCATAATCTTCCCAAAGGTTAGCATAATCTGGCTGGCCAGGCTATACTTTTTGTTCTGTGTTAAACTCAATGTTGCATTTGTCTCTTTTCAGTCATCAGGGACCTCCTCCAACTACCACAACCTTTAAAATCATTGTGATTCCAATTCTTCAGTGCCTCTGGCATCACTAAATGGCCATTTCTGACAAAGTTTCTCTCACCCCTCTTTTTTCACAGATCATAAGGAATCACAAGCCATAGCATATTGTTTTATACATCTTTTGTATTGGCTATATAATAATATGAATGCAATGTTCCTACGTTTAAGTTATGTGAAAATTTTTTTTCCAGACCAAGAGATGTTGCAGTTTGTTTTCATTATATTCTTCAGGAATTACTGATAAAAGAGACATATACCTTATGCATGCAAAAACACCGATAATTTAGTTATTTTGCAGAGAATATAGTCTTATTATTCTGTACACAGTATTAGATTTGCCTCACATCAGCAGCAAGCAAATTAAAATTTCCAGGATGCAACTCTTTAGACTAGATTAATCTGAAAGATGCTGAGCTCCTGTAGTTTTACTATTAGATTTGGTCTTCCACATACCACCTTTCCTACTAGATACTTTGTTTTTCAATCTGTATAATTCCGTGTTTTATACTTGTTTAAAATAGTGTCCAGAGCAGCATGCAGAGTTCTGCACAGCTGGATTTATCTGGAAATCACACAGACAGGGAAAGCAGTTACCTGCACGAAGACCTAGCTTGGGAGATATCTTATCTCCAAGGGTCTGTTTGCCTGGATTGGGAAGAGCTGACTTGTTGCCACCTTAGAATTTTATGGATCTGTGACTTTGATGTTAATGTACAGTGCAAGATTTACAAGATACTGAGAATGGACTTTTGCAGGTTTGCCCATCCTTTGCTTATTATCCTGACTTTCCCTGCTGTGACTATTTGGTTTCTCTCAGTGTGTAACAAATCACAGGATGCTTCCCAAACCAGACTGTGATATCTGTTTATTTTACACTGCAGAGCTACTCTGAAGTGTGAATAACTCAGATAGATATATTATTAATAATTAACATTCAAAAGGTTTCAGAATATTAAGTCAGAAAAGTACAAGAGGATTGAACGTTTAGGGGAATGGGCATGTAGAGCAGGTATATAGAGAGCTGGAAATAAACCAGGAGAAATTGTATGCTATCACATCTGATTACTACCCTGAAGATCTTTCAAATACACAGGCACAGGGATAATGCCAGAGTAGATTAGTAAACTCTTGATTGCATTTGGTTCCTACAGAGATTTTTTGTTATAAGGTTATTTGTGTTGTTTCGTCCAGCATTTGAATTCAATGAGTGGAAGTAATTTAACTTCTGTTCTCTTACATCAAATTTTGCCTTCTCTTCTAGTGCAATCATGGAACACAAAGAGCTGTTGAAGGTCCCCTGGGATTGGCAAATAGGTAAGAACACACTTTACCTCATGGGAGATGGTTGCTGAAGGAGGTGTGGAGACAGCCAGCATTTGGGGAGGCGGGCACAGAGTTTCAGGGGAGCCAGTGTTTGTGACTTTTCCGCTGGTTACTACCAAAGGTTGAGCCTCATAACTGCTCTCAAACAATCTGTCCTCCATTGCTTTGTTATGCCTTCCTTGCACAATTAGGTTAAGCATATGAATGCTGTAAGATAACCATTCAGACAGCCGTGAAGCTAAACAATAGTGTGGTTCCAGTTTTAAGGTTCGGTGCCACACTGGGGCAATAAATGAGGCAGTCATTAAGAGCCAAACCTTTCCAATGAAAGCCAAGGAAAGAAAATGGAGCCTAACAAAATAACCTAAAAAAGTACTTGCAGTGCATATTATGGCCTCATAAATTCACTTCCAGGAGGAGCATTTCTGTATGGAAGTGATTTAATTGCTTTCCAAATAGTTTTGGTGGAATAAAGCAGATGTGTCCTTTTAGACAAGTTTTGGGAGCATCGTGCCCAATGAAGCAGTTATGGTGTTCTGCCAAGCAGGGGATTGCATTTTCCCATTTCAGTTTGGAAGCTGAGTTTATGAGTGCCTTCTAATTGGTCCAGTGAATTATTTGGTTTAAAAGCAAATCGATATCTAGGGGAGTCCCTATAATCACTCCTTCACTGTTTATGACAATAGAAGAAATGAAAGAATACTAGTAGCACAGAGCTGGTTGATTGCAGAGGACTCAGGCTTTGGCAATCCATTGACAGCAGCTCTTTACCTAGTTTCAGACTGAACATCAAAATGACAACTCAGAAGTGTGCAAAAACAACTGATTATGTTGGGACTCCCTGAGGGGAGGGGATAAAAATTGTGGAATACAGTTGGTTTCTTTAAACTTGGTTTGCAATTTCCTTTCATCATCTTAAACCTTGATAAATACAGCACATTTTTCAAAAAACATTGCACCTAGAAATCTTGGAAATTTGATGGTTGAGCTGTAAAACTAAGTGACAAATCAATTTAAAGTATCCATGGAGAGACACACTCAACTGTGTACTAAAGTGTATTGGCCTTCTTTAATCTGAGATAGTTAGCATAATTGCATCAGTGTTTGTTTATATTTCATGACAAGGAGCTTAGGGACATAATTAATCTGGTACTGATGATACCAGTGGTCACAGTGAATTAATCTACTGTCCATGTAAATGTCATATATACTTCCATGAGATTTCACTTCAAAGTCAGTATCAGTGAAATGTGCTATTAAAATAAGGTCTTACTTCATCTGTGATGCTGCCAAGATGTCCCTGAAAGTTGATTACTAATTCTGAAGAGTCCTTATGCTTCACAAGGCTGAGATCATCTTAGCAAAACCATCATAGATATGAACTTGTTTTGTTAGAGCAATAATTGGAAATGTGGTGTAGTTGAGCATGGATTAAATGGTGACAGTTCTGTAGTTCTTCCCTGGCTTCCACTGCACCTAGTGTACTTTGCATTGCATTGGCAGTGATACAAGATTGTCAAAAAGTGATTGACAAATCTGTATCAGGGAGTTCACAGCCTTGTCCTGGGTAGTTATCCAGTGTGACAGACTCAAACCTGCAGTCCAGCAGAGTTAAATCATCAGCCTTCCGAATGCTGCTGATAAAGTCACAGCAGGCAACCTAATAAATAAATCAAGGTGGCCTGTTGCCGTCTGCCATAATTGTGCTTTTAAGATGAAATGAGCTAGCTTTTAACTGATGCAAATGATTTTTGAATATAAAGATCTAAAGCCAATCTGTTATGTCTATCATGTTTAAAACAGGCTGTGTCCCTCCTGGTGTTAATTTTGGAAATTGCCCTGATACATATCATCATCTTCACACTCTGTACAGTGAATCACTGTAGCTCTGTTTGTATCCTTGAAGGTTTAAGTATTAATACTTGCTGACAACCAGACTGAAAGGAGGATGATTTTACAGTTTTGAGAGAATGGTTTCATATGGGACCATGACAAGTTTTATAGTGATAGATGAAATACTAACAAATAAACTCACATCAGTTTTATGTAAGAGAAAAGCCAGTTTGTAGCTCCAAGGAAGTGTCCTTTGTTACCAGGGGTTTGAATATTTCTGAATGGTCTTTGTTCCAAGGCAGTATGGAAGATCATAACTGATTCCATGTCATGCCAATTAAACATTGCTTTTGGAGTAAAAGCACAAAGGCAACATTTGTACGTCATGGCACCATGCAACATTCAACCACGTTGCTCAGGAACAAGAAGTTCTCAAGTCATGTTGGTCTCTGTCCTGCTTGGGCTGTATTAGAGTGGTCCCTAGGGACAGATCCTGCCTTTTTGTGTGAAGACACCAAGTGTAAAGAGAAATGGAGAAATGCTGAGGGACAGGGGCTCGTTCAGCCTGTGGAAGAGAAGTTACCTGCAAGGAGATTATCTAAAGGACAGAGCTGGTGCATGGCTCTGTCAGAGGTGCATGGCAGGAGGATGAGAGCTCAAATGACAGATTCAGACTGGATATGAAGAAAACCACCCTCACACTGTGGGCAGGCAGGCAGCAGAGCAGGTTGCCCAGAGAGGTTCTGGAGTCTGCTGGGACTGCAGCACTAGAGGTGATTCCCAAGGCTGCTATTTGCACTGCATGGGTACCTGAGGAGGCTGAGGCTTCAAGCTGTTGACTTAAATCATATTTTCAGTCTCAAAATTGGCCCTCTAAGAAGCATTTATATCTGGAAATCATATTATGTTAATTTCATTTGTTTATTGTCACCGCTAAATGCCACCCAACTGGTGGATATTACATATATTTTGAAGCTGTAAATGAAATGCCACTTTATATTCACCTCTGCTAGGACAGCTACAGTTTAAGCAATTTTCCACTGGAACTGAAATGCCCTTTGGAAAAGCAACCTGTGAAGCTGGCTGTCAAATAATGTGAACACCAAGGCAGTACCATAAAATTACACTGTAAGTTGAGGGCATAAACCAGCAAAGCTGTGTTAAATCCAGACAGCCAGACACTTGGTGGACCAGCTGGTGATTTGCAGACTGTATTTGACAATTCTGACTTCTGATCCAGAATGGCTTTGGTGCCTGACCTGTTCTTCTCAAGCCTAGAAGAAAAGCTGGCTTAGTTGTCCTATATGCAAAACAATTTCCCATTGACCAAAACTACACTCCACATGGTGCAATTATTTGCCTGCTACAGAAAAGTCGCAGAGTTTAAATAAAGCAGCTTTCAAGCACTGCCTAAGACTTAATTCTGTTACCAGTATACAATGCACACCTTATGAATTTGCTACCTATGGGTAAAAGCAGTTTTTGCTATAATTGTCCATATTCTGAATATAAATTCAAAATTCCTTATCATGACATAATATGTATGGACAGTGATAGTTTGTGTTTGCTATGTTTGTTTCAGTTGAATGTACACTTCAGTTCATATGCTTCCAAAAGACTCAATCTGTCACCACTGATTTTTAAAGCTGTCCTTTAGACAGCTTTTCTAAAGAATTTTTAACTAAATAGATCCACATGCAGATATATGGCCATTATATGCCTTTTTTTTTTAACCTTTTTAGTCCCTTTCAGGACTGTGGCAATCAGATTTTCTACAACTTTTAGTCAATAACATGTTCTGAAGAGCTGGCATGAGTCTAAATTTTGGCTTATGCACATATCAGCTGGGAATTCGGCAGCTTACAGCAGCCTAAGAAATACCATTTGCATGAGAGCAGATGAGTAAAGTGTTTGCTGGTTTTTTAACTTCATATTGATTAATTTGCCTTGGGATTTATCAAGTAATAACTGAAGCAATAAATTCTTTCCCAGTAAGTTATTTAGGTTTTTTAATTAATTTAGATTTTTACTGTAATGTATTTTTATTATATTAGTGTCTAACAATCAAATTTGTGTGAGGCACTCTGTAAACATGTAGCAGGAAAGAGTTTCAGCTCACAAAAGTTTTATTGAGGAAGGCAGATAAAAAGGAGTAGAGGAACAGAGGTGCAGAAATCTGAAGTGATTTGTCAGTTTTGGTGGCAAAATAGGTCTAGGATCTCTGACACTTGAGTGCTGTCCTCATGCATTCATCCATTTGCTCATTAACTCCTTTGAAAATAATATTGCATTCATATTTTGGGTCCATTCCCAAAAAGCACTGTGTGCTCCATCCAACTCAGATGAACTCACTTGGTGCTGGGGACATTCAGCTCCTGCAGAGACTGGATTTGATACATTCAAATGCATCATTATGTCCAAATCTAAGTAGGACATGAGGTAGTCACTGGTAGTATAAGACACCAACTTGAAACAACTCTGCTATTATGGAGACCCCAAAGGACCTCATGTCCAGTGTTGATATGGTTTTCACTCTCGATATATGTGTACATTATTAATTTGAATTTTTCTTTAAAAAGCTTTATTCTTTCTTTTCCTAAAAGCACAACCTTTGGAAGAAGGTTGTCCCAGCAAAGTCATTTCTGCAGGCTGTAAGGTCACTTTGCCTCTTGTTTCTCTCCTGCAGGCTTGCTGTACGTTGGCTTTAGTGCCTGTATGTTTGGCCTCTACAGCTTCATGCCAGTGGTCATAAAGAAAACCAGTGCTACTGCTGTCAACCTCTCCCTGCTCACAGCTGACCTGTACAGCCTCTTCTGTGGATTATTCCTCTTCCACTACAAGGTATGTGGAAATGAGGGATGTGTTTGGTAGCAGCAGTATTCCTCAAGAAACATCAGTTAAGGACAAGGAAACAAAAGAAGCCTCCAAGCTTTGCTAGGTCTAAACAGTTAAAGTGCAAGTTGATTTTTTTACTTCAGGCTTCCTACACTAAAACAATTTTTTTTTTATTATTTGTTTTCTGAGAGAGCTCATTTGGTCTTTTTGTTACAAGTTTTAAGATTTGAGTGCCTGCTTATCAGCCACTGTATCATTAATTTCATGTTACTTATCAAAGGTTACCTTCAATTGCAGTGAACAGACCTAATGTGGCAGCATGAAGGGAGGGACTCTTCCAAAATTCCACCAGACTTTTTTTTTTTTGCCTGGGAACAAGGTTGTTTCATTCATACTGATTCTGAATTCATAACTAAATTGTTCATAAATTGCACCTTTCTCATAGCCAGACCAGTGGCTTGCCTCGTATTGTAAATGCCAAAATGTGCAGCATCTTTGTGTTTAAGTTAAACTCTGGCCTCCCAGGTCCCCTGATATTTAAAGCACCATGTGGTACAGGACCACATTTGACCTCCAGTTACGAGGAATGGCACTTCATTATTCACAAGTATCCCCCGCCAGTGTCCATCCTGTGAAAATAGCATTGCAGTGCTGGAAGCAATTGCTTTCTACCATCATTTATTCATGGGAGGGAGGTTACTTGATAGCTAAATTGTGTTAGAAGTGTTAGGCAAAAGAAAGCCTTAAAATTCTGAGTGTCTAACCAACTTTAATCGGATTTTGTTCTAGAAATAGTACTTGCATGACTCTGAATGTGACAGTGAAAGTTCATATCTTCAGAGTTCAACACAAATTGTTTGTCACTGCTGTCTTTTAGTTTGGTTTTGTGGCGTTGAGAATTTAGCAGGCACAAGAAAAGCAAGAATAGAAACAAAAATTTGACTGAAAACACAATGTAGGGATTGCCTGCTGCTTTGCAGCTCTGTCTCATGGTGATATCATTTCTCCTTCTTTCTGCCTCATTCTTGAAACCCCAAGTGTTTGACATTAGGTGTTATCTGAAAACTGTCTCCTGTAAATATTATTTGATACACACAGACAAATATATTTAGGGGTGTTAGTCCACTGTTTCTAAGAAAAATTAGTAAATTACACAATGAAAGACGAATGTTATTCTGAAAACAGTGATGGTGGTGTACTAGCAAAATCAAATTTCAGTAGAGGGAAAGACTCAAAAGGCAGCAAAGGGTGAACAACTCTGTGCTCAGCATTGCTCAAAGCTAACAAAAAAGGTAATTTTGCAAACACAAACTCCAAAGTTCAAACACTTGAAAGGCAAAAGGTGAGTTAAAGGTTTAATTTCTTCCTTGTGTCTGATGGATACATTAGCAGAGCCAGGAAGGCAGAATTCTCAACTTTACTGACCCCCATCATTCTACAGTAAGTGCATGTCAGCTCCCATCCAAAATGGCATTTTGGTCTCCCTCCAAGACCTGTATGGAAAAAATGCTCAAGAGTAGAAGGCTCAGAACAGGGAGGTTTTCTGGCTGAAAGCATCCATCTCAACATGTGTCCTGGTAAATTGGTTGAGTTCCACATCTGAAGTAACTGATGGTCCCCACTGTCCCTTGCTCTAATTATTAGAAAACTGAAAGTCTCATCCTCCTGTGGTTACTGTATGTATCATACTGTTGCTTTCATTAACACTTAGCAATTACTTAAACCTATCCAGGTTTTATACCTCCACTGCTTTCCTTGGAAGACCTTCAGAACATTACTTCTCCAACAGTTACACACCTCCTTATTTTCAGCATAAATTTGCTTGTGCCTGGTTTTGGTCCATTCAAATTTCTACCAAGAGTATCCATTAGCAGCAAGAATGCCCATCTCCATGGCATTTTACTCTATTGGTACATCAGTAGAGGGGAATCATATTGTCTCTCAGCCTTCACTAATCAGGGCAAGCCCTACTCTGCACCTCACCTGGCTGGATTTCATCCTCCCTGAGACAGCCCCTTCAGCTCGAGGTCATGGTCCCTCCAGCACCTGGTGCAATGATTTTTACTCTGTTTCTCTAGGCAGCCAGTTACCCATAGATAGCAAACCAGCACTGACATTTTTCATCACTGCATTTCTTTTGTAATTTATCCTCATACTGCACTCCATATAACTCATGTGTCTCACCTTTCTTCTTCCCAGCTGAAGTGTTGAAAAGGAGAAGACCTTTATCAGGGCTTTTTGAAGGGACCTTTACCTGAAACGCAACATCAATTTCTCAAGCCGTGTCTCCTTTCACACCCTTCAAACTTACGTTGCAGATGAAATTTGAAGAGAAAAGCTATATGCAAAGATCATGTCGATTTTAAAGTCCACTTAGTTATTTGGTTTCTTCTTTAGTTACCATGTTTTTATTCATAGTCAGATGACCTTTTCTTTATGGTTTGCTAACAGGTATCATTTTATCTGAGGAAGTGGAACTGTGAAATGTGTGACTTGCACTCAATAATGAAGTCTTATAAGTTGGTATGAAGTGATCCAAAATAATTCCTCTCCTAGGACTGTGTACACTTGCTTGTTTCCTAGCTTTTAAAGACCTGTTTTGTTCCTAGCCAGCTGTACATCTCCTGCAGTTCCTTCTGCTTTTTTCTGCACTGGCCAATGGGCACAGCCCCACTTCACTGGGAAACAAATGGGTTTTTGCTCAAGGATCAACTGAGTGGTTTAGTGTCCCTTGCAGAATATCGTTTTATGAGGTTTTCAAGATGTTGTGATTTTTCCCTCTGCTGCTACTTTTATCACCAGACAGGTTTATTGCACCTGTAGCAGTAGATCTATGAAAATCCACAGAAAATGCAGAAAATTAGTTTAACTGAGCTTTAGAGTTTTTGAAACCAAACTGAAGAGAAGATTGTCTTTGAAGTGTTTTGATTCATTAGCATTTCAATTTTATATAATACAGCCTTGCAACATCATTGCATGCGGGACATGAGTGAGTTTATAAACAGCTGCATCTCTAGTCTTACCCCACATGCAGGCATCATCTTAGCACACTGAACACTTTCCAGGCCCACGGAAGCTGGAAATTCAGCCTGTTAACTTGACTCAATTCTGGTGATATATGTATAATTCCAGATGTTATTTTTTCAAGATTTTATCATATTAAAATGTAAAAAATAAGTAGCTTTCAAGATTACTAGATTGTCATGCATCATTCTTAAAAGTTCTCACATCCCCCAAATAAGAGATGTCTTTTTTCTGTAATCAAAAATTGATTTCAAGTATTCCAGTGGATGGATAAATGGCTGGCTTCTTTGGTAGCTGAACATCCACCATTGCCATAGCATTTATGTATACACCACCATATTTTTAATTTTTTTTTTTTTTTAATTCTCACCATATTGAGATGTGTTATACAATTTTTGTGTTCAAAACCTTCCTAGCTGGTCTGTTCTCATTTTACCTTCCTCTTTAGCACAAGTAACAGGTCTTATGCTAAAGAGGACTGTCCTTGGCCATTCTTTGTCATGGATACATGGACATGAGTGGTGCTAAAAAATTCAGGGCCCCCTCTCTGAGTGCACAGAGTTGGAACTTTATATAAATATGGGGCCATTTTTTTGTAGGAGTATTCTTTTTTATATTTTGATCTCAGCCTTAGCTCTTTTGTTATGTGAACTTTTAGACTTATTCCTTTTCCTTTGCAAGCTCCATGTTGTCTTTAGTCATTCTAAGCAAATTATGTTCTCACTAAATAATCTAAGCAGTTTATTTTATATTTTCCAGCAGCTAGAGCAGGAATACTGATTGTGTTCTGGACCAGCAGGTTTAATCACACTATATTATATCATTACCTAGGAAGCCAAGCACAATCAATTATATTATTCCTTGGCAAATTCATTCATGACTTTATCCAAGATGCAGCTATAAAAATTCAGAATTTCTGGATATAGTAATAATTCGTGTATCTTGATTTAGAATCTCAGGGAGTATCTGTGACAAAGGACTTGGATAGACAGATGAACATGATACTCAAAACCTTCCAGGACCAGAAATCTGAAATTATGCTAGTTGAGACCTCCTTTGCTGATACTAAGTGATGTTTCTAAAAATTAGTTTTCAGTGCTAATTCTAACAGTATCCATCCAGTGGAAGAGAGCAAATGACAATCTTCCCATTACATCAAGAAGCAAGCCATGAAGACAGGGATTTTTCTAGATGGAGAAGAGAGGGTGAAGGTTGGGGGAAGGGGGTTCCTGGTTTTTTTGGTCCAGCGGAGATCCTAAGCAATGCCTGTGAATTTGGGATTTACACAGTCTTCACTGTAGTGAAAATTTGACCCTTGCTACAAACATGAATTGAAGTCAGTGTGAGTTTTTCTGCTGTCTTTGGTGCACTTCAGTTCATTTTCCTAAATTAGAAAAGCCTACCACTCAAGGAGTAATCTTTAGAAAAATTCACAGTTTCATGACTATGCAGATGAAACCTTATTTTTGACCTTGACTCTATATGCTTCAGGCAGTCCTGAATTTTCTTGGAGCAGGATGGATACAAAGTCTGTGGTTTGACAGCAGGAGTTAAATAAAATTGGTTTGGTTTGGGGGAGGATTGTTTATTACTTTGATCTTTATTTGGCAGCCATCCATAAACATCGGAGAGACTTTTCCCAAACTCTGACCTGACAAAATACTTCAGTTTATGTTCTCACCTTTTTTTTTTTAACTTCCCTGACAGTATTAGCTGAAGTCAGTAAGATCCTGTTTGCTTGCACTTGTTAGGGAACTAACACCTACCTATTTTAAACTTTGACAGTGGTGCTGTCAGTGGTGCATCATTATTTCTAGGGAAGCAGGCAGGGCAGGCTAAAAAGCTGTTTTTTACACTATCACTTTCTCAGTCATATATTTAAAGATATTTTCCTGATGAAATTGAGTATGCAGGGTGCTGATCCATAAACTTCCTGTTTTAATGGAATTTAATCTCACAGGGCTTTTATCCTTGTGAATACTTCTAAGCCTGTGCTAATAATGAGGGTAAGTCATATTACTAGTTAATTATTTATGTCATTGGTAATGTGCAAAAAAACCCCTGTGTTCATGTTTCCTTTTCTTTTCCAAAATACTAAATTTCTTACAGTGGATGTCCCTCTCAACAGCTCTGCTCCCATGAAGCTCTACTCCTTTCAGCTAAGCAGCATAATTTTCAAATATCTTTAAATTTATTTATTTATTTAATTGGTTAGCTATTTGAATTTCCTCCTCCAAATTCTAGTCAATTAGAAAATAGTTACGTGACTATATTTAAAGAGCTGCCTTGAGGTGTAAAGGAGTTAAGTGTGTCTTTGATCACACAGATTTCTGTGACAGAAAGGGCCCCATCAACTCACCCTTTTTGTGATGATGCAGGATGGCATACAATAAAAAAGCTATGAAGTAAACTGACAGAAGAGAGTAGAAGCTGGAAAACAAAGTGTCTTCCACTAAGATGTTGCACAGCCTGACAGGTTTTTAACAACACAGCATGGATATGGAAGCTTTTTCAAAATACTGCATTTTTAAATGTCTTCCTTTCACAGTGCTATCTTGCAATAGATTCATTAGTTGCAAAGCATGAATAGTGGAACATGGATACTCACTTTTTGGAAGGCATCAAGAACGGTGTAAATGATGAGGCATTCATATTGCAGAAGTTATGATAAAAGCTTTGATTTCAAATATATATTTCTAGACACTAGCTCATCTAAATGTAAAGTTTTTTAGCTTGCTTTCAGTGCTTTTAGCTTGGGATTTTTTCATTTGGTCTCATGTTAAAAGACTGTACACAACAGAACTGATTTGAAGCTTTCTAGGAAAATGCATTTTGTTGAAAATGCCCAATTATCAAAACAGAAATGCTAAGTGAACACGTCTTGGTCTTAGAATACTCCAAAGCAAACACCACCACCACCACCCCCTTTTTATTGTGGGTAACTTCTGAACCACGTCTTTCTGTCTCTTAGTGTCACTCCTTCCTGCATACCTCAAGTGTTAAAATGTAAAATTTATGGAATTAGTGAATAAATTATTAGGGAATTGTTCAGAGATCTCTTAAGTATACAACAAGAGTACATTGTGAAGTGTAGTTAGAATCTGAAGGAGTTAAATAGCTTTTAATTCCCACGCAGTATGAGAGCTCAGAGGTATTAGGGCAACTCTTCCTGTTACTGGAATTAATGATAAATCTTCAACAAAACCATATAGATTTTAAAGGTGCTGGTGAATATGGGTTGGAAAAGGAAAGCAGGGGGATCACAGCATAAAGATGCATAATATCAAAGAACCAGCAAATGGATTGCAAACTGCAGAGAGCAAAAAATATTGTAGCAAATAACTACATTTTTCTTTATCACAAGAAATAGCACAGACAGAAAAAACATAATGAAGCCATCCTATCTAAAGAGATGGATCTACTGACAATATACTTTTTCTAAATGCTCAATGAATATGAAAGTAAAGACCAAGAGGCTAAGTTTTGCAATTACTTGTGGAGGAAAAAATCAGCATAAATAAAAAACTCAGCATTTCCCAAGACAAGTATATTTTGAAGACAAGGGAGTACAATGAATTTGTTGAGTTACATATCTCAGCAATAATTTGCAACCCAGGAGAGAAACCAAAAAAAAAGAAAAGTAATGAATTAGCAAGGTAGCAGTTACATTCAAAAGCTTAAACAAGGTTCAGCTACTGAAAATCTACAAGATTTTGAAATTATGATTCTTTGAATTGGATGCTATTTTCACCTTTGCATAGGGAAACAAAGACTAGAAGTTCCTCAGAGATGTAGACAGAATCATCTATGAAAGAAAATGCTAAGGGTTAAATGCAATAATGTATTATAAATTTGTTATGGAACTGAGTAAACTCTATTTCAAGAAGTGACCAGAAAATAAGGTAGAATATTTAGAAAGTGTGTGAAGAATTATGTGTGGCCTACAAGTTATGCCATGGTCTATGAGCTGCTAGGAAGGAACATACATAAAATCTGTTTGGGTACACAACTGGAATTGAAGAGCTTATTCCAGTTGTGCCTCCTACCAGCCACATCAGTGATTGCTGCTGACATACAGGGCTAAAACATCCACATCAGCTGCTCTTTCCTACCAGAATGGAAGAATGGATCCACACACCAAAAAAAAATCAGTTAGAAAACAACACTTTTACATGCTTTCCATCTAAGCAGTGGAATATTTTATTAGCTTCTATAATATCTACAAAATCATCATCTTTTGTCTAAACTCCCCTTTCCCACTAAACTGGAAGCTTTCAAACCCATGATATGGGATGGATGCTTGACATCAGCACTGCTGACAAACAATTTTATTAGCTGGACTAAATTTCTGGAATTATTCCCATCACCTACCTGTGTTAAATTTAGCAAGGAACTCTGTTAAAAAGGCTCATAATGGATCTGAATGAGACTTTTAATAGCTTTAATGTATAGTAATATGAATTTTATATCTTAAAGATAAGAGGAAAACTTGTAAGGGAGAACTCCAAATGCAACTAGACAAAAAACTATTTTAAAAACTGTTATACTGAAATAAAAACTGAAATAAACAGAAGACAGGAAATCACAGAAGAAAAATAATACTGTGCAGCTAAAAAAGAGAATGACTGAAATCTAGATAAAACCAAGATAAAACTAAAAGATAAACCAAGCTTGGCAATGAAGAAGAAAGTGAAACAAGCAGTAAAAAGTTCTTGTATATTAAGAGAAGAAATAGTTTTGCTGCACAAGGACAGTGGAGGCAGAAATTGAACAATCTTTCACTTGGCACCAAAACAAAAATGGGACCTTCTGTCATATTCAATAGGGATGAAAGTTAAATGTGAAGACTATGTACCCTCTTTAATAGAAATGGAAATTACTATGTCAGAAGTAGAAACAGAACACAATAATCTGAATGCTTCAAATTTGACATGGAGTAGACAATAAAATCAGAAGTAGATATAATTAGGAACATGGAGATAAATGGAAAATTGGATGAAATGCGAGCTTGTTCACACAAGACAGATAATCCTGTCTAAATCTGATGTCTGTCCAATCATTTAACAGATTTTTATAGGGAAAAGTGAAATGGTAGATCTAATGTGCAAGGCTTTTGAACAGTGCAGCACAGAAAATTAGCAGCTAAAGAACAGGATTATTGATGTAAAGATTGGAAGCCAGGTGAGGAACTGGCTAATGAGGATAAAGGACAAGGCAGTGTGCTGAGAGAGAAACAGCATGCTCGAAGGAACTCGCTGATGGAGGTCCCAAAGAGTTGGTCTGAAGACCAGCCTTGTGTAGTGACTGTAGTAATAGACTTGGCACCCTCAGTAGGAAGACGAATTAGAATAATCAGACAACCAGAACTGGCTGACATTGAGAAATGCTGTGAAGCACAAAGTGCGAGGCAGTGTCTGTGGCAACAGATGGGAAGAATTTGAGTCGGTCATGACAAAGCTGTTTCCAAATGAGTCTGTCTAGGTATTTCTGGTATTGATGAAGAAGTGCTAATGCCATAGGACAGGACAACTTACCATCTCAGGGACAGCACTTTTCTAGCTGTAGCTATAGGGTTTTTTTCTGTCAGCTCGAGAGCACCAAACAGCTTTTCTCTTATCTGCTCCAAAGCCTTGACAGACTAACCATATGGCCCCTAAGAAAGTACTGAATATGCAGATCCCTAAAAAAATCTTTATTGTATGTAACATCGATTTGATGGGTTGGGAGGGACTATGGAACCTTAACATATATGAATTGATCTATAAATTCACAGGGAGAAAATGAGAATTATTTGATCTAATGATACAAGAACATATGGGTGAAAACTGAAAATGTATAGAAATTAGGGGGATTTTTTTGCTGTCATAGCAGGGGGGTTCCAGGATAATTTCAAATAGGTTAGTGGGAAGTGAAAAAAATCCCTAATAATGCTTGCATGAGAAGGATTTGCCAGATGGAACATGTCATCTGATTGAAAGCAGTAATGGGGGCTTGGATTCAACAGCTTAGGACATGCTCTCCACTCTGATTCCCTCATGCACCTGCTTTGAGAGTTGACTCAATTGAGAGCTCCTGGAGCTCCTGCAGTTTGGCCTCTCGTTGCCAGCAGCAAATGTGTCACACTGCAGAGAGCCCTGACGTGAAACAGCCATGTCACACTCCCTGGACAGCTGGCCTGGTCACTCGTCCTCAGAGTAACTGCAGCTGCACAGTCCTTGGGTCTCAGGGTAGGAGTGCCCCAAATTTCCATTGTCAGGAAAAAAGAACACCTTTTGGGAAGGAATTTCTACAGGAATGTATTGTTAGATTCAGCAGAAAAATATAAACAAAGAATCCAAGATGAATCAGTTATTGTAACTGTGGTTTTGAACGCAGTGAGCACAATTAGCCTCATGTACAGTAATAGAGAATCATTACAGCAGACAGCTGCTGCTATATTAAATACTTGCACACAAACCCAAAAGGACACATGGCAACTGGCAGCTGATAGAGAAAACCAACAAAGAATACTGAAAGGTAAATGGGGGGAGGGAAAATTGTTTTTATAAGCTTTTCTGTTGCGCTCCTCCTTTTTGTATTAAGAACATCTGAAAGGATAGGTCCTTCACCAATTTCTTGCCAAGTAATTGAAATAAAATAACCAGAAATTAAGCCCCTTTATGCCATAGTAACGATGCTCACAGGAAATTAGAGAAATGTAATAGAAGTGTTTTAACTACACATAAAAATCTCTTTCCTACATAGATAAGATTAAAACAGATTGCAGGACTCATTCTACCTTGCACTTTTTAATTAGACAGACTGCTGGTACCGCAGGGGTACTGAACACAGGCTCCTTTTTTCTCCACATCTGATGTCAGAGGCAACAAAGGGAAAGAGAAGAGAAAGCAGTGTTCCCATCTCTCCTGGCACTCAGGAAATGAAGATAAGCCATTTCACACAAACATTTTGCCCTATCAGGCATGTATTTAGAAATGACAGGCTATTATTATTTTTTTCTGAGGATGCCATTTGAGAAGCATGAAATCGTGCAGCTTTGTGCAAAATCGGTATTTGCCTTACAGCTGCCTATGTCAAGCTCAGAGATTTTTCCTCAAAATGCTATTGGTTTTCTCCATAAGTTTGTTTCATTCCACCAATGAATTCCAGGAAATCTATTAAGTTTCCTAAAAGTTTAATAGAATTTGTGGTGACAGTTTTCCAGTAAACCCTCCTCATTTTTTTTTCCTGTGCAGATAACCTCAGCATCTAAAAGGTAAGAAAGCTTGGGTGTTTCCCACTGACCACTGCCTTACCAGTTAAACTGTGCCCACCAGCAAATATCATTCAAGAACTGAAAAAGAGGGTGCTGCTGTATGACAGAAAGCATAGATCAGTATGTTTTACATGGAGTAAAACATGCATGCAGTAGAACAGAATCAACTGGAAAATTCAGAAAATGTGTCATCTGGTTCCTTGTCATCACGGTTTCTATGCAACATTTGCAATTCAGCATAAGCCATAGTAATGGACAGCATTTCATCTGAATTAGATCATATTGAGGGTGCAAGCAAGCATCAGGAATTGAGAAGTATGGCCTTTCTGCCATGCATGAAATGACAGGAAAAACTTCCTTTGGCTTCTTTGTTTTCACCAAATGGCAACAAGGGCAGAGTCAGGTTTTCACTGTCGTTCAGGCGAACCAGAAATTTCTTGCTTTGGGTTCTGCTGGTATGAATGATGTGTTGAGACAAACCTCCTTCATTCAGTGATGATCAAAGATGTGGAGTAAGTAGCTACACACTCCACTTTTCATCCCAGATGTGCTCAGAGAGCAAGATAGGACTTGAAGTTACCACTTAAGACTCTATCCTCATGTTTTGCCTAAGAAATAGCTGGAGGTCATTTAAGTGTGAAGATAATGCAATCCTGCTGGTAGTGGACAGACTTGCTGTCCAGAAGTTATCATCATTATTGAAGCTGTCCAGCGCCCCTTGGTGCCCTTCTCAGCAAGAGAACCAGCATTTCTGCTCTGGCATTCCACTTCTGCAGTTGGTGAACAGGGAAGGCACTCTAAACCATACCTCAGTGGTTTGGGTCCCTTTGGAGATTTCTTAAAAACTGAGAGATCTGGCAGGACACATAAAGGTTCAGGTGGATTTGTTTTTTCCATTCCAGTGCAGTCTGGAAAACTCACAGCAACTCTTCTGGTGTGTGTGGTGCCATTTGGGGCTACAAAGTACAGTGTTGCACTGTTGAGGGTTGCTTCAGTTTCTGCTGACGAGCAGATCAAGCTCTGAATCCCAAAGAGGTATCTTCCTCCTAGGCTGGGACAAAAAATAGTCAGGAGTAGTTTAAGGCACAGTGCTGATCCAAGACAGAGTCAGTCAGATCCTCCTGGGTGTGATCCAAGGCGGTGCCAAAGAGCGCTGCGAGCTATGACTGGGATGCTGGCTCCTGTTGCTATTAATAATGTGGCTGCAGCATCCAGCCAGGCAAGTGAAAGCACTGTGTGAATTCCTAGCTTTCAGAGCCCTCAGCCTCCTGGTGCTGCTGCTGGCTGGAGAGTGTGTGCATCCCACAGTGCGACTTCTGCACTTGGTCACGGTGAGCTTCATTTGCTGTGTTGGAGGCGAAAATAGAAAATTGTGGAAAGAAGCTCAGCCTCTCGATCAATTTATCAGAGTGGAAATGTCTGTTTGCTATATAAAAGATAATGAGAGAAATTTGGTTTTAACTCCCTTCACTCAGCCTGCTCAGGTATTCATGTGTGAAATTACCCAGGGGAAAAAGCCATAAGTCAGTGAAAGAACACCTTTTGGCCTTAGCTTTGATGGGCTGTGCAGCGTATGCTACAAACTGAATCAATCTGGAAAGCAGAGTTCACTGCACTGCACAGACCCACTGATGGGAAGGAAGAAGGTGATGGAACTGGAGAGCATGGATGGTGCCAGCAGAAATATGGAACTAGATTAATTCCACCTGATAGGTACATTTTTACCCCTCTTCATCAGTGTAATTCTGAGGAGGTCACTTTTCTCTGAGATTTAAAACTTGAATTAATGAACCTGATTTCTTTATTCATTTATGCCAAAATGTGGAGAGCTGCCAGATGAGGTAGAGAAAAAGGTAGTTATTCCATTTCATAACATATCACTGAATATGTGAAACATGACAATTATAAATTTTCAGTTAGTACTTGAATAACAAAAAAAAACCTTTTTAAAAACTTGAAAAGCACAGTTGAGTTGCCATAGGCTAGGAGCTGGGGTTCATACTACCTAAAGAGATTCAGTGTGTGGCTGCTGTTTTGAAATACAAATGGAGTGCTGCAGCTCAAATAGTCTGCTCCTGCAACTATTTCCAGTTCAATGGACTGAGTAAAACAGAATTAGCATTTTCATAACCATTGCAATAATGTTCAAGATCATTATCATGATGGCTGAGCGAAAACCCAAAATTAGCAAATGGTTGAATTTCTTTGTCTGTGTGGGCTTTTCTGCAGACTCACATCTGTCTCATTTTGTCACTCTGGATACTGTTTTGCCATGGTGTCGGTGGTAACATGGGCATGGACATCTGTGACAGCCAGCACTGCTTGTCTGCAGATTCCCTCTGCGGGAGTCAGTCGGCACAGCCGATCCTAGATGTGGTTTTTCCATGCTAATTTTTCCATGTGATTTTTCCATGCGTGTTTCTTTGGGCTTTCCCTTCTATATTCATGACCCGTGTACTGAAGAATGACTTTTCCTCTCCAGACCAAGGCATGAATCTACTACCTTCTAAATAGTTTTTCTTTCTGTTTTTTTCTTCTCCTGTTACTGTCTAATCACTGTTCAAGACAATGAAATCAGATGCACTCGTTTCCCTGTTAAGAAGCTTCCTTTTCTCCCACCTTTCCAAGGGGATTACTTTAAAGCATAAGAGTCTCAAGTGGAAATAGTAGAAGCATTTTACCTGTGGTGATTTCAGGCTATATGAAAGACAAGTTTTACATGGACAGACTGTAAAAAGTAGAGGATAAAAACCAGTAGGGAGTAAATTTTGAAAGCTTTAATAGTTTATTCTGGATTTTTAAAAATGCTACATTTTCAGGTGCCTTTATACTCAACTTCTTTATTTTAGGTACCTTGGGATGCTTCGCTTACTCATAATTTTGATTCGCTTGCCACAAAAATGCTATATATATAAGCTAAATTTTGTTTTGTGAACTTTATCTACACTTTTATGTAGCACTGCAGATATGTTTGGGTTCTTTTCTTTTTTAAGGCAAAGACTTTGTGCATTGGTAACAGAAGGAGTAATTTCACCGTACATTTCCTGTGATAGCTGGAGCTTGCTGCTGCAGTGGTTTTCCTGGTGGGGTTCTGCAGTTGCACACTCTGGAGTGATGCCCCTATTCCTGCAGCCAAGCCACCAGCTTCCATAAGCTCATCTGCTGAACCTGGCTGAGCAGATCCATTCAAGTACTGGGTTCCTAATGAGCAACTCAGATAAATACCAGAAATGTCCACTCACCAGAATCTATGCTTGTTTTGATAGGCTGACCAAATCTTGTTAAGCACGTTATCTTGTTATATTTGTCTAGGTTTTGTGTTGTGTGTTTATCTTCAAATTGGCAGGCACCAAAGACAGCCTTTTACATGCTGAAAGGTAATGTTTGTTTAATGTAGGCTATTTTTACCACAGGTACTAAATGGTACCTAGAGAAGATTTTTTTTGTGTGTTTTCATAGTTTTTTAACATTTATGAATATCATTGTTTGATCCATATTGAATACTATTGATTGGGGAAGCATTTACAGACACACAGATGTCAGAGCAGAGCAGACATGATCACATCTGTAGAGCTGATTTAACTATTTGATTTGACTGGCAAAAAAAGCTTTGGCACATGCTTTTCATGTCAGTGATGAAATCTGAAATGTTGTAAGTAAGGCAATTTCCCTGCAAAGGAGCTGTCTGCCTTCTCCTCAGAGGATCCCTATTCCCCATTTTTATTCTGTAAACTCATATTTATTCAGTAACCAAATGAATCTCTTTTAAATGGGTAAGAAACTGAGGATCATATAAAATCATTGTGATTCAAAAATTAAATTCACAGGTTGAAAATCAAATCCAGGGACTCAAGACTGTTAGATCATTGACCCCACCACAAAGTCTCTCAATAAGCTTCATGGATGAGCAAGTTTGCACATGTAATACACATGTACCTACAAATGTAGATAGGAAATCCACAGTAAAACTGTTTAATGATATGGAAACATGGGTTGACTTTTAGTCTGTTCAGGGTGTGTGACACTCATTAGCTAATTTGAGCTAACCAGTTTCTCTTCACCATGTTACTCTTTGTGCAGTTATCCTGCTTAGCATGGAGGGATGGATTTGGAGAGGCATACAAATCTGGATATTTTAAAAATATTTTTTCTTAGAGGAAATATGTTCTCTGTAGAAAGAGTAAAATGAAGCACAGTTTCATTCTGAAGTAGCTTTTTAGACAGAGAGAGGAATTACACACTTCCCAAGAACCTACAGTTTGGTACTGCAGTTGTGTGGAGAGTGGCAATGAAAAGCGATCCTCCCTCACTTGTTTCTAAGGAATGTCTCTTTCCTCTGTTTTTGAATGTGTTTCTTTTTCCTGCCTATTAATAGCAAATCTCAGTAGATGAGGTTTGCAGATGAATATTAAAAAAACCTCCAAAACCTACATGGTAGTAGAGTGTGCCTGAAATCTTATCTGCCATAAATCGCAGATTTCAGCTGGAGTCTGAGTAGCATAGTACAGTGAACAACAAATTTTGGTTTTGGGAACTAGATCTGCATCTTTCCTTTGCACTGATGGATTCACTGCTGTTTTAATAGGAGGAAAATACCCATTTATTTCAAAGGGTTTGGATCAGTCTGACAGGGTATTGACAAGAAACAGAGATTTGCCATTGTCATGGTTTGAGCCTGGCACAGAGCCAGTGCCCCCATGAAAATGCCTCACCCTGGTGTCTGCTGTGAGATGTGACCAGGAATAAGCAAAACAGGCTCTAACTTAAACATAAAGACCACTTTATTACTTAAACTACAGGAAAATAGGGAGAGACTATAAAGAAAAGAAAAAAAAAAATTGAAAACCTTACAAAACCACTTTTCCTCCTCCCCACTCCCTGACTTTCCCAATCCAATACATTCTCTCAAAAATACCAACTGCCCAGCCCGGCACGACACTTTAGTATACTCAAACTGCAGTTCATGAAGAGGAAAAGGAGTCCTTCTTGTTCCATAGGCTTCTGGAAACACACTGAAAACCTCGGATGCTTCCTTGTCACTTCGGCACCGCCCGGAAAGTCCATTTGCCGCTTGTGACATGTTCCCTCCATGCTCAGTGCTCTCACCACCGAGACATGGATCAGAGCTGCTTTTAGGGTGGTCTTTCAAGGATGCCTTGTCTCACTCCAAAAAGGCACAGTCTCTGCTTTTGGGACAACTGTCCCCCCCATATTTTTCCAACCCCCTGGGGCCGGGGGGTCCTCACAAATGAACCCTCCTGGTTTTGAGGCACTGCCTCCCCCTAAATGCAGTCTGTGTCACAGGAACAACTGAGTCCATGGCTACAAGAAAAAGTCCAGCCAAAAGGCCACTCCAAATCATCTCTCCCCATCCAATCATCTCCACAATCTCCGGGCCAAAGTCCTTATCTCATCTCATCTCTCATCTCCCTTCTTATTCAGCTTCGAGGAGGATTAGCATTTTCTGCAAGGCCCCAATCATGCAAGAAAGGGTTAAAAGTTTTCAGTCTCTGTCTGTCGGTCCCGGAGCGGCTCCCACGGGAACGGCTCCCACGCACGCTGCCCACACGCTGCCGCTGCGGCCGGGCAGTCTTCCTCCCCCTTCTCGCTGGCTGCTCTCCTGGGGGGGGAAGGGGGGCTGGCTGCCCGAGGGCTCGATGTCTCTTGGGGCTCCTCCACCCTTCCATCCTTGGAGTCCCCCCCGAAGCCCCCTCTGTCCAGGCCCCAGGCCTTACCGCATGGCTGGCCCCTCCCCCGCCCAGCAGCAGCGGGCCGGGCGAGGGAGAGAGGTCTGAACTCCTCGCCCGACGAGGTCCAAAGAGGAAGTGCCAGGGCAGTGCCCTGCTTTTAACCCCTGTGTATTCTCGGAGGTGTGTCCAAACCCCACTGGCTACACCAGGTGTCAGTATGAAACCCAAAACCTTCATTGGTTTGACCACAGCTTCCCAGAATTCCCACTTCTTCCTGGTCAAACCATGACAGCCATGTACTTCAGTATATATTCCTATATTAACTTCGCTATCTACCTTTCTACTTCAGTGTTGCAGAGAGCTGCTGCACAAATGAATTCAGCCTGAACCTTGTTTCTAAGGAAGGTAAAAAGGAAGGAATTGTCATAGGACTATTGGACTCCAGGTTTCTTTGAACTAGCTGTGCACAGATACCAAAGACAAATGTTTCACAGATCTTTGTGTAGATTTCCCCAAGCTTGCCCAAAGCCTTTCCCCCAGGCAGGAGAGCTGCCATGAGGGAGGACACTACCATTGAAAGAATACTATCAGACAAAAGAACCCACTGTCAGGAAGCCTCTGAGAGAGGAATGAGAGGTATGGCCAGGAGAAAGGGGATATGGTAGAGCTGGAGTCATGAACCAAAGCAAAAATGAATTTATTTTGTCTGGACAGCTCCTGGAACAAGAAAAAAAGAATATTTAGCTGCTGGAAGCCCCACAGATTCCTCACAGCAGGACGCAAGGCAATCTCAGGTCTGGCTGGCACTCTGGCAATGCAGTGGGCCAAGCCAATTGGCTGGCTGGGTGAGAAATTCAAGCATAAGGTGGGAATGAGGGACAGTGGGAAACTAGGGATGGGAAACTACATGCATTTTGGCTCCTGAGATTTTCTTCAGCTTAGTCAGCTTCATTGCTGCCAAGTGATGCTCAAGTTCAAATACAAAGTGAAAGAGGGGAAGAAAGTGCTGAGAACAAAATTGTACTGAAAATGGAGGGGGAGAAATCTGCCAGAAGTTTGAAATTATTGGCTTGTGTTTGATTGCCACGTGGGGGAGATGTAAGCTTAACAGTCCTGTCAGAGCTGTGTCACATGGAAGGAATCCTTCAGCAGACACTGGTGAGGCTCAGCAGTGTCTCTGTGACTGGGACAGCTGGGTGGTTTCATGAAATTGTGCTGCCAGACAACATGTGAGGGCCTGGTGGCATACATGTTAAAAAACAATTAAAAGCTGATGAAAAGCAAAACTCTTCCTACCCTCTAATCCTTCTCACATGTTTTAAAAACTTTCCCCATTATGGTATTTTCCCTGTTGAACATGCACACTGGATGTGGGAAATACACTCAGACCTATCACCATGGGTTATGTGACCAAAGCTTTCAGAGATACTGAGGGTTCTGTAAAAAGTCCAAATGCTTCCTCAAGCAGGAGGCTAGACGGAGGTTTTGTAGATTTATGAAGCAGTAACAAATTAACATCACTACAGATTTGGCTTAAGTAAAGTTTGTTTTCTCCACAATGATAATTTCTTTAAGCGAAAAAGAATTGCTAAAAGAATTTCAAGATAATATAGTCCATTCTGTCTATTTTGTGCTGTGCTAAGGTGATCCCAGAGGAAACAAATGGGGCATCCACCAAAGCAGAGTCAGTCAGGATTAACAAACAGACTTGCAGACACCTTTACATAAAATCCTGAAGTACCTCGTGGAGCAGCTAATAGCAGGTTGCAAGTGGTTGATGGTGTTCAGGTACAGATTCCTGACAGCTGCAGAATACAGGCACTTCTAGAAGTTCCACTGAATACAAATCATTTATATCCTCAACAAGGTGGCTATGCAATTTGTCCTTCATGGTTTCCCACACACAGCATGCATGAACAAATAACTTGTAGTGTGGGATCAGCAGATAAGTCATGTGGGCTTAAAGCCATTTTTGTGTCCCCTGTAGCCAGAACCCAGTATCTACAGCTAGTACCCAATGGTCTGTGCTTTTGAAACCCTGTCTTTGCCTTTAGCTTTATCTGCAAGGGCTAACAAGTTGCCTGAAAGTTTCTTTGTGTTGTATTTTTAGTTCAGACACAAGTCTGTATATGTCAGAAAATTCAGGCTGACCTCTGATCTAGTGAAGCTGTGTGCCAAAATATGTGTACTTGAGCTTTCAGTTAACTGCCCTCCCTGTGTACTTTCAAACCTCATGATGTTGACCCAGAGCACGTTTCACAGCTGAAGTTCATCCTGTCCAAACTCACATTACATCTTCTAGCACCTGCTCTCTATTCACAAGCAAGAGATACTAAAGACAGCGTAGTTTTTAAGGGTAGTTTTTAAGTGCCTTTATTGATACATTTTTTTTAATTCTTATTGAAATAATTATTTAATTATGTTTTTATATTTCTAACAGCATGTTAACTTCACAGACATCTACTTTAGATGTAACTAACTTCAGATTTGTCCACTGCCTGTCTGACAACTGTAAATAACAATTTGCACTGGAGCTGGAGAAACTTGGACTCAGAGAAGTAGCTGGCTTGTCTAAAAGCATGAAAAAATCAGCTCTGGATCTGTGACCAAAATTCAGTTTTCCCAAGTCCCAGACAGTCAATACTTAACATGCCTGGCCCAGGGGAAGGCAATAATTAGCTCTTGTTTATGAAGGACAGAGGAATTGGTGAGAGTAAATTAAATCTCATTCCCATAAAAATTTAACATCCAAATGACAGGGAGTTTGTTCTGTGCAGCGCGTGCCAAAACAAGGATCTGTGCCTGACCCTGTCTTTGGGTCTTCATGAACTCAGGGTAATTGGTGCTGTGTCTAACGACTCTGCTGTTATTTCTGCTCAGTTTTCAGGACTTTACTTGTTGTCGTTCTTCACAATCCTCGTTGGGCTGATGCTCTACTCCTCCACGTCCACCTACGTAGCCCAGGATCCTCGGGTGTACAAGCAGTTCCGAAACCCCTCTGGACCTGTTGTGGACCTGCCAGCCAGCAGCCAGATGGAGCCTTCTGTGACATACACCAGCCTGGGGCAGGAGACAGAAGAGGAGCCTCATGTTAGAGTTGCTTAAACCCAGGGCTGTTGATCACCTATTGACAGTGGAGCTCGTGTATCCATTATCTCTGTATTGTACATAGAGAAAGGTATTTACCGGGTGCAGTTACACTGGTGAGCTGCAAGGTAGCAAATAAGGAAAGCTCATGCAAACACAAATTAATTGTTCCAGGGTGTTCCTTGCAAGGAGATGCCAGTCCCTCGTTTACGAAATGAGCAGCATGTTTGCCATACAAACTGCTGTGTAGGAATCAGTTCATTTCAAACTACCTGTGACAGATATTCAATACATACGATGAAATTACAAAAAAAAAGAAATTATTAGATGGGTGTTTTACACACACAGAGTGATGTTATGCCTAAGCCACAGCAGCTGTGGAAAAAATGCCTTTTTACAGCAAATACACTTTGTGCAGTCACTGTTAATTTCTCTCTAGAATTTGTTTGTTTGCGCAAAACAGATGGGTTAATCGTAGTAACAGCCCCCTGACACATTTTTGCTAGCACCTTGGATTTGGTGAGGGAAATACAATGAAGTTCTTCTGTGCTCTCTGTCTAGTTGCCCTTTCTAGGTAATCTGATCCATGAATCCAGAGAAGGGACAACTTACAATATCCGTCTCTATTCTAGGAATAGGTATAAGGCGAGCATTTTAGCCTTTCTATATTTGCAAAAGTGAAGTACTCAAGCATTGACCTCTCTATGATCCATGGCAGATTTCCTAGTGGCCAAGGTTCTGCATCAGGTGACAGGGAGTCAATTTCTCTGTAGTCGTGACTCAACACAGATTTCTTACTTTTAAAATTTTAACCTGTAGAAAGAAAAACACATTTTCTAGTTTCCTATGTATTGTACCTCTCCACGGAAAGATGACATATCATGTGGATCAGGGCACTTATTTTAGATACTCAGTGCATCAAGGGTGCCTTCTGCTCTTCCAGTTTGCTTAGTCTCCCGTGGTTCATTATTCTAACAGTAGCTATTTAGAAATGTGTCAGTTTTTCACCAAAACCCACAGATTGTAAAAATCAGGAAGATTAAGGGAGGAATTCATGAGCAGAAAGACTGGACCATCTGCTGGTGTTGCTGCAGTAGCATAAAGGCATTTTACTGGCAGGGTGCAGCCAATTATTTTTCATTAGCTGTGAAGCAAGCAGAAGAATTCAGCAGTTTTCTTACATTCCTGGGGACGTGTGAAAATAGTAAGGGTGTGCTCCACACTTCTGTATACAACTGTACTTCTGCCTCAGGAGCCTTACCAGAATGAGGAAAATCTTAGTCACCACCATGAAAAATCCATCTTTGCCTGTATGTTTGCTCCTCTGAGAGCCCAGTACAAGGAAATCATTATTTCAATATCCTTTATCTATTTGTAATTTAAAATAAAGGAAGATGAGGTGTTCCTGTGTCTAACAATAGATGGGGAATCTAGGAGAGATCTTGGATTTTATTTACCAATCTGCCACATCTTTGCATGAATCTTTGGGCATGACTTACCTTCTGTGTGGCTGAGTTTCCCAATCAGTATATATGGAAATAATGACATTTTACCTACCTCATAGAGGTGCTATGGGACCAAGTTATTTTAAAATGCTTCAGGATCTTCAGAAAGAAGGAGTTTAAGAAGCACATAACAGTGCTGTAAAAATGTGTATACATTCATTGTATTTGAAAATGGAGTTTACAGTATGGTTGATGAATATTTTGCTTGTGGGCATAGAAGGTGAATTTTATTTGAATGTTATTCTGCTGAAAAGGACTGTTTCAAGCAAAAATGTAGGCCTTCATGTTTGAAAAATACAACTTACCTATTTCTATATAAAAAAGAAGAAAAACGTCAATCTATATATTGGAGATTAGAAAGGTCACACAGTTCAACCAAGCAGGATGAATTTCTGCTGAGGTAACATTCATTTTTTACAGTCCTGTTCTCCTTTAATACAGAAGGATCTTCCCTGAAGCAGACTGAGAGAAGTTTATATATGCATAACAGACATGAAGTGGCAAATGTCAAAATGCTCTTGAACAGCAGAAGTATGTGGTACCTTATTCTTACTGTGGAGAAGAGGTCATTTCTTTCCCACTGTGTTTAGGCTGTCTGCCACAACCCTGCTGCACCTAAGAGAAGGTTCTGCAGTATTGCCAAATCATGCCCAAAACTGGCCCAAAAGTTTTGGCTAAGATGCCTTGATACTAAACTAACAAATGTATGATTTTTTTTTCCTGCCTTCTGGTTTTTTTTAAATCTTTTTAGCACTCATGTTTCTGAACTTTTTTTTTTTTAAACTATTGAGGATTAAAAAAAACCACAAAAAAACCCCACTAGATTCCTGCAGAAAAACAGAGTCTGTATTCTGGGGATATTAAGGAAAGTCTAAATCAAAAAAGTAAAAAACACAGAAGAAAGAGTACCTGACACTTCAGGGAAAGATCCTTGGGTCAAGCTCTGTGAGAGCTTCGAGCCAAGGTGGATTTCGTACATTCCCAAGGAGAAGGGGTCTGATTGAAATCATGGCTCCCTCAGGTACCCAGAGGCACACTGGTGGGCACCTGTCATCTCAGTCTTTTTTGCTACCTTTTGTACCAATTAAATACCTTTCTCTGAGCATTAGTCCCCGTGTTGGTCTGAGAACCTTGAGGATCGTGCGCGTGTGTGTTTCATGTTTACAGTTCCTTCCTTTTGCATAACTGTTTTGATTAATTTCCTAATTAGTATTTATTTTTAAGCCAAATGTTTGTAGTCCTTCGGCCTCCCCCTCCTCATTTTTCTGACACTAACTTGTAGATGTTTGTTAGAGTCTTCTGTGAAACAGCTGGGCAGGAGGCAGCTCCCGGCCGGGTCACGGGGCTGGGAGGTTTTCCTTACGAGGCGTTGCGATCCATGGGTGGCTGAGAGGTGCCACCAGGCTATTCTGAAAGGCTCTGTTGTACAGGAATAAGTTATGGATGTTTCAGTGAACGCTCTGCAGCCAGCCAGCATCCCCTGTGCTTGCGGTGCAGGAGGAGTTTGATGTGCAAAGCGGGGCTGCTTCGCTCTCTGTGTTTCCCCATAAACAAGGTGGATGCTCGGATTAGTGCCAGTGCGCTTGTCCTGGATGGACCTCGAAGGAAAACAGTAGTATAGCTTTACAAAGAACTGTGTTGACTGAAAAACTGAGGTCTAGTGGAGGAAAACGTTCCTTCTGCCTGCTTGTGTTCTGCAGTGGGAGCCCTCAGTGTGCACCAGCAAAGGCTCAGCTATCTAACGGCAGCTACTCTCCGTGTGCGTAGGACGTCTCTAGCTCTGCATAGCTCCTTGCCTCAACAGACTGAAACTCTCTGATTCTGCTGGTCCTGGGCAGCCCTTAGCAAGACTGATGGAATTTTCTGATACCAGATAAAAACCCTCACTGGGAGACAGACCTGGTCTTTGTTCCAGCTATAAAGTTTCAAAACACACAACGATAGACCAAGCAATTGAAAATTTTGCACCACTGTGTCATAAGAAGAAGTTTCAATGTATAGTGTAGAGATTGCTAACTTGTGCTATTAACATTTTGACAAGCGTGTAGTATCATAGTATCATTTCCTTTCTTTTCTTTTTTTTTTTTTTTTGACAACCATTTAGTATTCCTGAGCTAGCTACAAATATAAATTTTACCCCATGGGTAGGATTTTATTGTTAAATGCCATAATAAAGCACACTAATCTTGACACCGCAGATGGAAGTATGAACCAAAACCAAAACCAGGCAAACAAAATCCCAACCCCAAATCCTGCATTGAGAAGCTGAATAAATCTTTCTCCATTTTGATATTTGCATGCACCTATATGGACTGGCTGTGGCAATGTAATGCCTGTATAATGTTTTCAAATAAAAAAATAAATGCTTTATGAAAGCGGGGTTAGTGGTTTCTTGACTGTTTCCTTTCCGCTATCTTTGCCTTAAGCGATTTTTCAGAAGTGTAAATATTGAATTGCTGGGAACAGTTTTTTGCTGTGCTCAGGGCTTCTTCCCCTTGTGAGGTGTTAATCCAGAATTCTTTCCAAGGTGTCTAAGAATAGATGCCATCAGGCATCCTGAAGTGTCTTGCCTGGCCCCAGAGCACTCATCCAGAAGGGTAAGAGTACTCCTGCATACCCTCTGTCTTAACCTGCCATTCCCCTAGGGCTAGCTCAGCTATCCTGATAGTCACTGCCCTCATTTGGAGACAAAACTACTCTCTCCACTGCCTTCCAGAAATTATTAATTAGTCTAAAATTAATCTGGGTAAATTAATCAGTGTAGAATTAATCTGACAAGGGCATGGTATTGAATGGCTTCTCTGGCAGAGGTTGTGGAGTGCCTGCAGCTGCCTTTCCCAGCCCTCCCTCCCTGGCTGTCCTGGGACTCTGCAACACTACACCCAGCTGAGCCCTGAAAGAAAGGATGGAGACAAAGTTTAGATATTGGGGGAAAAGGGGTGTCAGGGGGAGCAGAATTAGGTTAAGAAGGAAAATAAGACTTTGACTCATTGAAAGTTCACATGGACAGGAAAGGAAGATCCTTAGTGTGTGAGAGCAAGGCATATTATAAACATGTATTCATTCACTTCTAAGAGTGTTTGCCAGCATATGCACCTCTCCATCCCTCTTTGTCTGATGTCTCCCTGGGAAACTTTGCATCAGTATTTCTCACATACTTCATTGCTGGGAGTATAAAAGGGAATGGAGAGTGGTGAGCTCATTTCCAGCCACTCCCTGCACTGCAACTGCACAGAGCCCAGATGTTACGAAGCCAGCAGTGCTGCACCTATGTGCTGGTTATGTCTGATATTCCACTGTGAATGTCTCCTGTTATACAGAGCTCCAGAAACTGAGTTAGTGTGCACAGCTTGATCATACTAACAGTTGATTTGCATTTTCCTCCAAATCTTCTCGAGAGACTCTCTGGCATTATAAAATTATCCTTTTATTGCCTGGCTAAAATTCAGCCTGGGTGCTTGAGTCATATGAATAGTAATTGCATGGAATTACTCTAAAAATAGATCATAAATAGGCATTAATGAATCTTTCTGTTCTTAAATAAAACACGTTTTAACACTGAAGGACACTCAATCAGCTTAAAGCTGCCAGTCTCCCTTTGTTTTTGTTTATTTAGAACTAGTTCTCCAAAACATTACAAACCCAAAGCTGAATGCTTAGCAGCAATATGTTGTGGCATACAAACAAGGAAGCAGTGCTTTTACAGTTAGGAAAGTTGTTTTGTTATGTTTGCTCCGCAATTATAAACACAGTAATTGTCACATAAACAGTAACTAAAGCCAAACCCTTGTGGAAGGGAACACCTCTGCTTGTGCAGCCATTAACCTGTTCCCTCAGCAATTGCAAAGTGGATACCAAATGCCAGCAATGCAGCAATAATGACAGTATTGGAGTAGAGGATTGTCCTTGTCATCCTCCTCCTCCTCCTGTTTGGAGTGTAGGCTCATGCACTGTGGTATTTATTAATAAAAATCCTGCTATATGGAAGATACTAATTCTACAGGGCTGGGATCACTAAGCAGTGATTAGTCACGGACTGGCTGTGAGCCACCAACAGAAAGCAAAACCCTACAAATTGGCCACAAAAAGCCAGTGGTAACCCTCAGATAACTTGCACTGCTGATATTTCAGTTTCACTAAAAGACCCACAGTGTTTCTTCAGGCCACATCACTCTGATGCTCAGAGCATCCTCCGCAGCCTTAGAAAGCAGCACAGGTGCCCTGTGATCCCGGTGATGGCACTTGGCTGGGTGCAGGGAGGAGCCACTGCCATTGTGCTGCCTCTCACAGAGGAATTTCCCTCCGTGAGGAAGAGCCCCTGCTACCCCTGCTATGATACAGCAACCAGGTGGAGGAAAGAAACTGGCTCAAAGCAAATCTTGAGGTCTGAAGTGAAAAGTCAGCACTCCATGCAGTCCTTTCTGCTCTAGAACCATACATTTGCTATTATTTGGAGGTATTTTTTTTCCTTATCCTAGAAGTTCCATTTTTACTTGGAAATTATGCCTGCCCCAAGTTCCTCTGGTATTCATGATGTCAAAATGTGGCCCTTAATTAATAGTCTAATGTATGGAATCTCTTTAAGTACACAGATATTATCAGTCCTACATGCTATACAAATATTTGTAGGTTGAGACTAGGTGAAGCTGATTATATTAGATTTATAAATTTTATTCTGCTTAGATTCTGATTTATAACCTTGAGCTATAGTTGACTTTTTTTGTGACTCCTTATTGTGTATGATGTCCTCAGGCAATTTCCTAGTGCTACCCTGATCTTAATAATGCATTATTAATTCCTTACTGCTAAATAAATTATTTATATTAACTACGGCATTTTATTCCCCACA
The DNA here is from genome assembly GCF_028769735.1 of Zonotrichia leucophrys gambelii. NCBI lineage: Eukaryota > Metazoa > Chordata > Aves > Passeriformes > Passerellidae > Zonotrichia > Zonotrichia leucophrys. Next base: position 42,178,018 of record NC_088172.1, read on the forward strand.
TCTTGATAGCAGCGAACTCATCAGATTTTAACATAACTGCAAAGTTGTCAGTATGAATTCAGCTCCTCCTTCCCATGTGCAATATGTACATGCTTGTCAGGAGCAAAATATTGGATTTACCATGATTAAATAATGACTTTTTTTATTCTATTCCTTACCAAAGCAGAGAAAGATAATGAAAGTGTGCTGAGTTTACCTGATCACTGAGCACTGAAGCACAAAGGGATTCAATGACAACACCAGAGACACTTTGCATGCAGAATAGCTGGGATTTCTACAGGTGCAGAATGCCTGCAAGCCCATGGATCAATGTTATGGGAGGTCATGCATATTTAACTTCCCACTGCCTATAGTAGCCAGCATCTGGCTGCTTGCCAGATCCATAGAAATCAGCAATCAGCATTTGCATGTTCTTAAAATGACTGCCTGCCTAAATGAACTTCCTAAGTGAGAAGGGGGAAGGGAATGGGCTAATGACAACAATAATCTGAAAAACCTCATTATGTGACTCACTGTGAGCAGGGGCTTGAACTATCTAATGTAGTTCTTGGCATTAAAGAGATTTCTGGATGATAAATAGGTCACACATGTATGCAGACACATATTTCATGAGTCTTTATGTCCCCATACACTGTCTGTGAGCCTACAGTGTAATTAAACAGAAGGGAGAGCACCCACAATTCATTTTTTCATTTAGAACTGCTGCAGCAGGATTGATTTAATGACTGAATTGACAAGGAACATTGGTGCTGCAGGACCTGCCTTGACTTTGCATCCTCAGGTGGATGCATCCACCACCACGTCTTAGGATGATGTGTGCTGCTACACCAGCCAGCAAAGCATTTGGAAAATGCAAAATTTGAGACTTTATTTTAGCCTTGAGCTTTAACACAACATACCACAAAAGCAGACAGGGATTTAAAGTGAAACAGGTATATATTAAAAGAGCAGGGTAGCACTTTTCTTCCTCCTCCTCTGTTATCTAGTTTGTCTGACACTCTTTTTCCCCAGGTCTCCATCCACCAATCTCCATGTGACCAAAACAACTACTAAGCTCATCTTCATCTTTTTGGTCGTAGTTACTCACACTCCCTTCCGAATCACTGACCTAAATGAATTCATTCACAGCTTCAAGGTCCTTAGCTATCCTGCCTCTCCCTCCCAGTCTGGCCCAAGTATGGTCCTCTACCTCCTCCATACGAACATCTTGCTGCTTTATTGCACGTGTAGTCCAGCCAAAGGGGCTCCTGGCCTCAACATGGAGGCTACTTGTCAGAGAATATTTGAACAGGAGTGTCTTTCAGTTTCTGTACAAATGTCAGATTCCAGCCCCACTCCACTGCAACTATTGCAACTGGACATATTTTAAAAAAATTAAAATAAAATGCCTGCTCTTCCACTATATAATATTCAGTCAATGGCATACCAGTATGGTATGAAACCAGTCATAGGAGACTCAAAAACCAATGTGCATTTGCCTGCCATTTGATTTACAGTGAAGGTGAAAGAAGAGTGGCTGGTGGAGGATGAGCTGCAGGTACCCTTCAGGTCATTGGGTCTAACAAGTCAGCAGCAAAAATAGTTGTACTATTTGAACTGAGCAAGGGAGAGTAATCCCCATCATTCTGTCCTCATGGTAAAGACCAACATAAAAAGCAAAATGTCTCTCCAGCTTGTAATTATTTAAATTATTAACAGAGATGGCCTTGATGATCCATTTACATATATAGAGATTGGCTTCCTCTCCTGCAGCTCTTGTTTTTCTCTCCAGCTTCTCTGCATCTGGTCTGACCAAGGAAATGCTTAATTCCACTAAAAATATAAGAAAGGAGAGAAAAATTAAGGGAAGTGTTTATCCAAGGTATAACTGCTTCTCTTTCTCCTTGTACAAATGCCTCCTTTGAACTACCTTTGGTGCAAACATGAACTGTGGCTCAGCTGGCATTTGTCTTCACATATTGGGAGGACTGTGAGTCCTCAGCCCCAAACCTCAACCTTCTACCACACACTTTCATTTCTGTGAGATGATGGAGAGATCCAGCTGAGCTCCTTTAATTTCCCCTGGGTGCAGGAGGAAGGATGTGTGCTCAAGGCAGCACAAGAAAGCTTGTCCTGCTACAGCTACTTGAGTTCAGATTTAGTTGCTAGGTGCAGGGCTGTGCTCTGCAGAGCCAGCAGCCTGGCCCCTGCCCCAGGTCTGCTTTAGCAGCAGTTACTGGGGTAAGCTGCCGATCTGAAGCGAGTAATTGCAGCAGCTGCACTTGCACAGGCTGCTCTCTGCTGCTGCAGAGGGGTAAACATCCCTCACAATGTCAGCTCCAGCATGGGTGTTTCATCATGGCAAGGGAATACTGAAGGACTTTGCTCTCAGTGTGCATCATGAAATACCAGGGAGAAGTTACACATTCATTAAAAAAAATACCCTAGCACTCCCATTTTGGCTTGTGCGTTTTCCATTCTTTTTGCCCTTACATGGTGTCAAGACACTTCTTGCACACCAGCATTTGAGCCTTGGAGCAAAATCCAGATACAGAAAAGCCAAAAAAAGGCTTTGGCAGCCAAGTGATTTTCAGTCACGTGAAATTCACCTTACACCCAGCTCACATGGAAATGTTCTAGACAAGAAGGTGTTTGCAAGGCCAGCTCCAGTCTCCTGCAAGCCCTGGTGATGGTGAGGGAGAAGGCTCACAGCTGTGAAAGGTAAAGATGTGGTAGTGGGAAAGAGAGTAAAGTGGTGATTTTGGGCAGAGGGAGAGAAAGAGAGGGGAGTGTCTCAGGATGGAGAAGGATTGGAGAAGGAACATGAATTATGAAGGAAAGAAAGGCTGGGATAGGGGGACCATGGCCTGGATCCAGGGTTATTGAAGAGGTTAGAGAGGGGTAGGAGAGGGGTTCATCACCTCATCTGCTGCCAAAACACTGCCAAGGCTTTAGCTCTCCTGATCAGCAGATCTGCCAGGGAGACGTGCTCTGACACGTGAAAATGCACAGAGCACAGTGAAAATGGAATAGGTGGCTTCTCCTTTGGAGCTGCACCTCAAGGTGCTTGTGTTGGGTGTGTGTGAACCTAAAGCAGACACTGCTGAAGCCCATTAATGAATAACCATTCCCACATATTCAACATGGAAGAAAAACTCCTCAAACAAGAAGGACAGTGTGGAAAAGGGCTTTATTTATGTTGTCAGACAAGATATGGCTGTTGTCTTGCTTTTTGGGGTTTTTATTTTCTCCAAGTAACTGCCACCCTACACTGGCCTTTAAAAAGTCTGTCAATGTATGAAGGAACATTATTGCTGCATGGGCTGTTTGCAATCCTGAGCATGAAAGATGGTTAATTTTTATGAGCAGAGAGAAATAGCCCATCCTAGTTTGTTTTTTTCTGTATTTCTCGGTTTTGATACTGGCTGTGTTCTGACTGTTCTCTGCACAAGCTAAATGGCAATTGGAAAGTGTGTCTGAGGCAGTGTCTGGAGTTTGCCACTGACACTTTAATCTAATGAGAAATGCCAGGGACCTTCTGTTGGTTATTTCAAAATATTTTGTTTGGAAGAATTTTAAGGCTTATAAAATAAATCAGTCTTGTTATATCAACATTTCTGGACAAAAACAACTCCCAGATCTTATGCTCAACATTTTCTCCCCTGCTTGCCTCATACTTGGCCTGCATCAGAGCCAGGAAATAAACATGTCACTTCTTTCACTGCTCATTTATCAGTAAGGTGAAAAGATGGGGGGAGAGAAATAAAAGGAAAAAAACTGTTGGGGCTCTCTGGGCATCTTGTGTGATGGTTTAACCTCTATAGCTGTGAGTTTACAAAGCAGTAAAGCCTCAATTGCTCTGATCTCTTCCTCTCCATTTGCCTAGTGATGCACCAGAGTGTTTAACACCAGACCTAAGGATGCTCATATTTGATAAAACAAATAAAGAAAAAAGAGTGAAGCAGAACATATTAGAGCACACTGAACAAAAGCTTTTAGTCACTAACCAAGAACTACTCCAATCAGCAAATGTCACTAATGCATTTTGACCAAACAGCAGAGCTGAAATGCTCGGGCATTCTGATTTCCATTAAAATGAAAGGTGTGGTGCACAGAAAATGACCCAGATGATCTCACCATCCACTGAAGAGGGCAGAAGGTGTAATCCCCAAATGGAAGATGTTTATGTAGAACTGTCCTCAGGATAACACATCTTCCTTGGGAGCTGCTGCAGTTCTGAGGCAAAGGCATTTACCCACAGCCCCACAGAACAAATCTTTCTGTAGGGGTCTTGCTTACAGCTGAACCTGTTTTTTCTATATGCAAAAGTGATTTTCACTTTAGGATTTAACATACAACTATTTGTATTTATGTTATCTAGAGGCAAGCAGAATTTTTTTCCGCCTGTTGAGGCCGCAGCAGGTGGTGCTCATTTGCATTCTGCAGATGTTTGGGCTTTCCAGCAGGGCTTCAATAGAGAGAGAATATTTTCTTTGCTTCTTATAAAGACTAAGACTTTGAATTTTCACATGGAGAAACATATAACTAAATCTGAATGCTTCTATTATGCTTGCAGAGCTGTATATAAAGTGCTGCTCCATGTATCTTTCGGGTGGCATTTGTAGTGTGCCCATTTGGTCTTCATACATCTTTTTGCTGATGCTAGTGATCAGTTCTAACTCTGTGTGATGGCAGGGCCAAGTCTTGTTTCTGGGTCTTGTCACTGAGATGATTTAATAATTTAACCTGCCATGATTTAATAACCATTCTTTTTCTGTGTATTTACATCTCTGCTTGGAATATGCTTGAGATGTAAAAATCCTACACTTTTAAAAACCCCTAGAGGACACACTTTAAATGTCAAAGGGAGTAAGTATTTGAAATATGTTTGTTCTTTTCCTTATTTTTATATGACATAGGTTTTAAAATTTAAACATGCTCTTGAGGTACAAACTAATGCCAAAAGTGCTGTATTGCTCTTACTGATGTTTTCACATTTATACCAGTTTCTCCAATGAATGTATGATGTTCTGTGTATTGTATTTAAAAATAGGAGCAACCTGATAGATTTTGCATTTAAGCAGAAAACAGAACTGTGGTAAATATGCACAGACAAATTATTCTTGAAATGCATTGCTCTCTTGAGCTGTCAAGTGATGTTTCTCTTTAAAAGAGCTCTCATTTTGGATGCCTGCATCCCATTTCAATCCCCTGATGGACGATGCCTTCAGGCATCTGTACACCTGGAAAAACTCCTACAGGAAACTACTCAATAACAGCTTCAAATGCTGACCTTTTCTGGAGGTGTGTTGTGCAAAGGTTTGCTGGGCAGTACCAAATCCCCTTGCCTTCTTCCAGATGGTGCTGAAGCTTCAGGATGGCTCCTGCTCAGCCCTTGGGAAGATCTTTATGAGCACATCTCTGGTGCTGCACCTGCCCCCTTCATTTAACTGGCACCTTGAAAATCTGTCAGCCTGGCAGCTGTAGGCTGCCTGGTATCTAGAAATCTGTCTTTCTGGTTTGGCCCTTCTCAGCTTTACAACTTATCCTCTGAATGCTCTCAGTTGTGCTCCCTCCAGCTCTCCTCTAAATCTTGGAGAATTTAAATTCTTGGTCACTTTCTCTCTTCCTTCTGCATCTTATCCATGAGTAAACTTGTTCATATACTATCTGCCAAGTTAACTTGTTCATATACTGTCAGCTTTGTTTGTCCAGACTAAACTGCCTGTGTGTCTCACTAACATCTTTTTGTAGGTGACAGTGTGGCTTAAGCCTTGCTCAGGCTCTTCCCACCAGAGCTGATCATCTCTGCTGTTAATTACTGTGAACTCTGCAGTCCTGAAGCCACTGCTCTGTTTGATGGCTGTGCAGTTTTGTCCTGAAGTGCTGCTGCTCATCTTGTTTTAATTAAGGTAGTTTCTCCTTAAAGGTTGTTCTTTGGGCACAGCACTTAAGAGATCAATTCCACTTCTTTTTCACTTCCACTGCAGATAAGGAGTGGGGAAAGTAATTAGCACAAATGTCTCCAGCAGCAGAGGCTCCTCGCTGTGTATCACTGAAGTGTTGTGTATTCAACTGGCATCAGACAAATGGATGCTGTTTTGGGGTTCTTTTAGAAGGAAGCTAGTCACTTATTTCCTTTCAAATAGAGAAATCCTCTAGTGCCTGAAATCCTGTAGTAAATTAATGGAAGAGAAGTTGTGTGTAAGATTGTACAGAAAGGGGAAGAGATACCTTAAATAACAACTGTCATCAATCTCACTCACTGTCTCATGGGCTGCACTTATTCACACCCAGATGTTCACAAGCTGCCCACAATCACAACTGAACTACACCAAAAACTAGGATTTCAGTTTCCTCAACAGATCTCTTGAGAAAGAAAACTCATTTCTGGGTAGACTTGATGTGCCTCTGAGAACTCAGCAATGACTGTGGGATGAGCTTATGCCTCCGAATCTTGTTTATCTTCCATTATTCTTAGGCACTGTTGCTACCCATTGCCTTTGTTTCCTCATTTTGGTTGTCTTTTTGGCTGTAACTTGATTTCTAGTTGTGTGAAAGGGGTGAGAATGGCACATGTGATGCAGCCTTGTTGCCATCATCTTGTTTATACCTAGATGAGAAGACCTGTATCCCAACAGCGACATATTTCTCTGTGTTTACAAGGCTCACTGCTCTGTGTGTGCTATGCCCTATTGTTTTAACCCCTCATTTTCTTCTGGTGCCCTCACATGGGCTGACACATTCAGAAAAATCTTGGTATTTCTGCTACAAATATTTCTGTTCCTAAAGTCTGAATAGTGAAATAGAGCTGTAAATTCTGCAATTATGGTGATTTATTTTGGTCATTTAGCTTTTTGCTGGTATGTGAATATTTAAACCATAGGACATAAACCAGATGTACAGGGTTTCAGGTCTGTTTGGATTTTTGCATGACTGGGTTGTACTTCCCCTAGGTTGCAAAGACCTATAAAAAATTTGAAGACGGCAACATGTACATGAAACAAATCACCACAGCCAAGAAACTTGAAATGCTGGAAGTTATTTCTTGAGCAGAAATAATGATAACATTTGTTTCACAATTTTCCAATACAACTAATTTTTTTTCTTTCCTGAAATATAAAAGCAGAGAGACATTTATGTATAGTTTGGAAATTAAATGCTTGAGAGCAGGTCAGCTGCAATTGTCTATGTGCAGGAGTTGCACAGCACTGAGTCTGCCTGGAGAAAAGGAACGTACACTTAGTGCTGAGCAGAGCATGGATCCCCCAGGAAATGCCTTTTTTGGCTGTTTTTTTTCAAATAGATGTAGTTTTTGGCTGTATTGTTTCAAATGGATGAAGTAACTGCTGCCAAAAAGAGACCTGTGTACCACAGGCATTCCTTCATGTGTGGCAAAGAGGAAGATGTTCCTTACCCAGTGTCCTGCCCTGTGCAGGGTTACTCCCCCATTCTCTCCAACAAAGAAAGTCTGGTTCTGACATTATTTTCCACAATAAACAAATCATTTGATTGCTGCTTTTGGTGGAATATATATATTCAGGGTCTCTCTCCAGCTTGGTTTCCTTAAGCTGTCCTTCTGCAAGGGCAGTACAGTCTTCCTCTGAGACCCAAAACTTCTAATATTGCTCTTTAGATATGAAAAGCATATTGATTGAAAGATCAATCAATATATCAATATCAATATAAACCAATTTCCATTTCAAGATATGAAAAACACAGTGATTGAAAGATCACTTAAAGCCCCCATTCCTGTGAGCCTTAGTTCTAAATGTTCCAAGACTTAAAAAATTTTGTTTGCATTAGTCTTAAGATCTGATTTTTTTTACCCTTACCTTGTACTAAAGTGCAAACCTGAAGTTCCAGCTATTAACACAACAGCAAAAAATAAGTGAAATATTAAAAGCATAAGCATTTACACCTTCACCTGAACTCTAATCAGTTTAGAGTACTCTCTGGCCCTTTCTACTGGACTGATTTGGGGGTTACAAATACACAAACAAACTTACAACTTATCTGCATTGGTTTTGAAACAGTGAAAGAATTGGACTCCAGTCCCAACAGCAATAAAACATCTTCTTTTTAGATTCCAACAATTAAAAACACAAGTCATTGATCCAGGAAATCTCTATATGTTTACCTCTCTCCCAGAAGTCCCTATTTCCACCTGAACTATCTGCTTAGGACTTAAAAAAACAAAACAAAACAAAATACAAAAACTCAACCAAAGAACCATGGAGTTTTTAAATTTCTTGCAGTTACTCCATGCAAAACACTTTTCCTGCTCCTGCTACAAAACCATAGCTTTCAGCTCTCCCTTACTGTAATATCTATTCATTTCCTTACCTGACTTCAGGAAAACGTTGTTTGAGGACATTGTAGTGGGTTAATGAAAGCATTCTGTAATCTGTCCATCAGCTGTTCAGCCTGAAACATTTTCATGTTACCTGTGATTAAAGGCAGACAAGTGAGGGTTAAATCTGCATTTGTCTCTGTTCACTTCTAATTGTTTGCCACACAGCAGCTGAGAGTGCACCATTCTTCACTATGAGATCAAATGGTGGCTTTTCATCTGCTTTCTATTTGTTGCAGTTTTGAATAGTTTTGTTTTGATGTCAAAATTATATGGCTTGAAAACACTATTCATTTTGTCAAAATAGTTAACATAGGGTTATGATGGGGGATTACAAATTCCAACAAGATGTGCTCAATATTAAGAGAAAAGCACTTGTTCTGAATCTGGAGTTTTCTTTCTCCATGGAGATTATATTGCTATGTAGATTTTCCATTTTTCTAATGTTTAGGTTATTAGGACATTGTGGCCTGCAGTGAAAACTCAGATTGCAATAGAATTTCAGGATTTAACTTTTCATTTGCAATTATTCAAACAGAGGATTTGCTCTTTAAGAAGTTCATGAATAAGTGCCTTTGTGCCCTATAGACATGACTTGGTTTTAATGGAAATGCAACAGAAAAACTGAAATACTGGGATGCAGAATAATTTCTGGCTAGAGCCTTTCTGACACTGACATTTGATTTGAAAAGTTTTTCTGACTGACTTTAAGTGTTACATATATGTGAAAACCTGAGCTCTACACAGCACCTCTTGAAAATGTAGCCACCTGCATTTGTATGTAATGCAACATCTCTTGTCCAGCTTTTAACCTGGTCCTTATAGGATAAGACAAATATATTCTTTACACAAAAGGGTGTGTGCATCTGGATCTCCCTTCCTTCGCTGCAGTCATGGAGGGATGTGTAGCAGCCCACACGCCCTACATGGACACTTTAAACACCTCATAGCTGTTTATGAAGGAGCAGGAGCAGCTCTCGTGTTCTCTCGCTGGTCAGAGTGACCTCGAGATGTGTTAGAAAGTCTCTTTTCCCAGCCCAGACCTTGAAGAAGGAGTCAGAACTCTTCAGTTCTTGGTCTCAAGGTTGTTTATTTTTCTTTATAAAATTTTTTCTCCTGTCCAGCTGAGGTCCACTCAGCAAGACAGTCAGAGACCCTCTGCTTGCCCCCAGGTGGTGTTATATTTTTATACTAAAAACTACATATACAATGTTTACAATTACTTTCCAATACCTATCACCTGTGTTAGACCATGAGTTCTACACTAAACCAATTTAAAAGTGCCAACATCATCCAGAAGATGGAGGCCAAGAAGAAGAAGAAGGAGAAAGGCTGGACATGCCCAGATTCCTCCATCTTGCCCCCTGAACCCCCATTCTAAAAACCTCAAAAATCTATTTTTCACCCCGTAATAAATTCACTATCATTCTACTTAAACTGACGTGGCTTGTAATCCTTCATATAAAGATTGGTAATTGGTTTTTTCCCAAGGGCTAAATCAAAGGCGTAGGGTCTTGAGCTCTGTGCCAAGGTCTCTGCTCCTCCTGACAGGGCCTCGCATCCTCCAGGGCAGCCAGAGGAATTTCCTGGGTTCCCACAAGCAACAACAGGAGAAGGGATGCATGCCATGGATAAAGAGATGGAAGGGAAGAAGCTGTGGAAGATGTGGAGGCTACATCTGACCAGGGAGCCAGAAGGGCTTTGGCTGCATTTATGCCCCTGCCACACATCAACTCCACACCAATGTAAAAGGTGTGGGATGCTCCAGTCTCCTCTGGCTGTGCTTTCCACATGTCATTCTCCAGCTGCTCCTGAGTCCCAAGGAATGGGATACACCAAACGCAGCACAATGAGCCCCTACAAGCAAGAGAAGGAACTGGGCACAATGTGCAGTGCAGAAGTTGTAGGCACACGCACACCACTGCTAGCAAGAGATATCTGATGTGTGCTCTGGTGGCAGGAGCCGGAACATCACATCTGCTACCTGAGCTGCTCAGTGGAATTCTTCCTAAATTTTTATGCTGATCTTTTTCTTTTAATTAACCATGCTTCTGGCTTGCTGCAAAGGTCAATGACTGACACATAGGAATGAGGTGTTAGTGGAGCTGCCTGCTTAACTTTATTAAATAAAGATTAATTTATCCTATGTGTACAGAGTATCTTGCAGGTTGTGTGGGGCTTTGCTCCTGAGTCAGGGTTTTTCACAGTCTCTTTAGATAACAATTTGTCATAGCCATTACTGTCACTTTCCCACAGTACATATTCAGAACATGGAGGAGTTATCTTTTGCTGGTGCTCTCACAGGACCTTTGAAGTTGAGGGTTGAACTTCTATCTGCAATCTTATATTACATGCTTAATGAATTGCATAAGACCACTGGAAAACCTCTGCACACACTTTTTTGTGATGGTGTTCACAGGGGTCCCAGGACGAGGGAAGAGACAAGGATCTGACACCATGTTTCAGAAGGCTGATTTATTATTTTATGGTATATATCTTATATTAAAATTATCCTAAAAGAATAGAAGAAAGGATTTCATCAGAAGGCTTGAAAGGAAAAGAAAAATAATGGAATGAATAACAAAAGCTCATGACTCTCAGAGAATCTGAGCCAGCTGACTGTGATTGGCCATTAATTAGAAACAACCACAGGAGACCAATCACAGATCCATCCGTTGCATTCCACAGCAGCAGATAATCATTCTTTACATTTTGTTCCTGAGGCCTCTCGGCTTCTCAGGAGAAAAATCCTAACAAAAGGATTTTTCATAAAACATGTCCGTGACAACTTTTCATCTTCTTTCCCAGGATACACCCCTCCATTTTGGGGCTTATTTTATTTCTTTCTTCAATAGCAACTACAGATTTCAAAGAGTAAATTTGCTCTTTAATTTCAGATTGTGTGAAAAACTAGGGAGGGGGAAAATGTTATTTACTTTGGAAAAAGAATACTAACAAAAAAATATCTGAAAAGGTTTTTGTCTTCCTCAGATGTGTGCTGCCTTCTGTGATTAAGAAGAGTTCAGCCAGGGCTGGTTTATGTACTACTGCACTAAGACTGGGCTCTGATCTCTGACTTACAAATAACTGGCTCTGGAGAAGTTGTGTAATTACAGGAAGGGTAAAAAGTTTTGAGGGATTATCAGGAATGTCTGAAATGTGGAGAGATTTGTTCTATGAAGAAAAAAGTCTTGATACAAGTTGGTAATATAACATTTTCTACCCATAATTGTGTCTGAAATGCTTGACTGTCAAAGAGGAGAGAGATTCTGAAATCAGTAGCAGGAAACTAATTTGCAAAAAAATTAGCCTGCAGATAAATTTGTAATTTTTACCTATCAAATTAGAATGGTTTCCTAAAACATGATGAAGAAGCTGCATTACTTAGGCAGGTTGTTTAAAGCAACACCAGAAAAACCATCAAAAATAGAAATTGGAATAGAAGATAGAATAAGAAAATTTCTTTGATTAGACCACACTCTCAATAACCTACCTGTTGTTTCTGATTTCCAAGAGTGGTGTTTGGCAATAATAATACATTTGTTGCTTGGGAAATACAGTTCTTCCTGTGCTAATTAATGCAGTGTAAAAAAATTCATTATTCTGTTAACACATGTGCCCTTTGTAATTAACAGTCAAATTCATGATAGATGCTTATATTGGCTTTATTGGAAGTGGTATTTCTTGAGGTTCAAGTGATCCAGTCTCAAGAGCCCTAGACAGTTCCCACCATGGAGATGGGCTGTCTCTTTAACTTTATTTCCAGACTGTCAGGGTGGAAATTTCACAGTTCCTGATTTTCTGGTTTAGATTTGAATTAAGGTTATTACATTCACATCAAACGGAAATTATAACTGCTAATCACATTATGTTCAGCATTGTTTACCCAAGATTACAGCTGTCAAAATAGATATGGCAATATGAGATTTTGAAGAAGCTGTCTCTAACAGTTGTAGTATGCATTAGTAAATGATAAACAGCCCAGGTTTTTTCTCCCTTGTTGGGGAAGCTTCTTCTGGCACAATTGCAAAATCTCATTAGAAGTCAGCACTGAGCTGTGATTTTCAGATTATGTGCACAGTGCTCACTGTATTTCATATCCTAATATAATATTTGCCTTCTTGTATTAGTAATGCCACCTCTGTCTTTCTGGGTTTTACCAAGCTGGAAAACTCTTGCTGTTAATTGAGGTCAATTATTGCTAAAAAGAGAAAAAAGGCTTAGACTGTAGTGAGCATCTGTCCAACATGTGGAGCTGCTTCTGGAACTACGCACCTGAGTCCTTTCATTCTGGATTCTTCCAAGAAAGCAGCCAGTGCCTGATCTAATGGGACTAAAAGCTCAAGTATCCTACTGGTACTGGCAAGACATCCTTTAAAGTATTTTGCAGTGTGAGCAAACAAAATGAATCTTCACTGTATAAAGTACATCCTTTGTCTTCTCAACTGCACAGTCAGTGTTCAAATGAGAGTGTACAATTTTTGTTCTTAATCAATATGTACCTCAGTTCTTAGAAACAGGTTTGAGATGAAAGAGCTCACTACAGCTAACAACTGCAGAATAGTTGCTACCAGTGTGGGATCATTCTATCACAGCCTTTTCAAAGGCTACAGAAGGAAGGTTAAGGAGGAGGGACGCAAAAAAAAACCCAAAACACCAAAAAACAAAATAAACAGAAAAGCTGCAGACAACTCCATAAAATCCATTTGGCCAAAATGTCAAAGAAACTAGTGGAAGGTGAGCGGTGGGTCAACACTCACCTGCTGCAGAACTCAGCACAAAGCAGCACTGATTGTTCTTCCCATGTTACATGGCTGCCAGGAGAGATAATGGTCAAACCAGTTAGGGAGAAACTCCTGTCCTTCATCCTATAGATGGGAGAGCTCTTTGCTTGCTAATTTTTTATATATGAGTGGAAATTTTTTTTTTTTGAGAATGTTATTCAAGCTTTAGTGATATGGTTTGGATTTTGAGAAAGACATTGGTTTTATTTATGATTAGTGGGAATTTAGAAATTAAAGAAACCTTTAAATTTAGGGAATGGTATCATCAAGAAAGATTTTTAGAGAGTTTTTTTTATTTTCCAAAACTTCGAAGATATTTCCAAGATTTTTAATGACCAGAGAATTTTTAACTTGAGTTGCAGTACCAGCTGCATTACTGATGTGCCCCCTTCAATGATAAACCCATGGCTGTGTGCATCATCAGCACAGGCATTTGGGATTCTGCAAGCTGTGCCCACACTGCTTAATCTTTCATAATCTCATATTGGGCATCTGCAGACAATTTACCACTGATAAAAAATGGTCAGTAAACAGAGGGTATTCTGCAAAGAAACCAAAATATAAGCTTCAATATTTGTAACTGGAAGGACAAGTGAAGGTGATAGATGATTTCGGGTTCAGATATGGTAAAAGGTGGAAAGCTGTAACCAGAGCAGTGAGTGGTGCAAAGGTTTCAACGCTGAAACAGGCTCATCCCTGTCCTGGGGGGACAATGCAAAGTGCTTTCTGTCCCCCTCTAGAAATGTATCTTCAAAAGGCTGGCAAACTGTGTACTGGGCTTCTTTCCTCAAAGAGGTGAGTTTCTCTAGCTGCTGTGATCTCTTGCCAGCCCTCACCCTGCCTTGTAGCCAGACCTAGAGAGAAAAGCACTCCTGAAAACAAGAAACCTGTGATAACCTCGTGGCCACCGTGGTGTTGTCATAAAGTGTGGGCCTGAGGGTCTTCCCCTAGCAGGGCACAAGTGCCACAGATAAAACTTGGCAACTTGTCTTTAGGGCACACCTCCTCTTCCAGCCCAGGCAAATGTCGGTTCAGTGCTCCTAGCCTCTAATCTGACTTCCAAGAAACATGTCACTGTGTCCTTTTCCTCTGTCAACGATTTTTTTGCAAACAGAACAAGCCTGGGCACTGGCCAGGTCTCAGCATACAGGACTTTTCTAACAAGGGAGGTTATTCTGCAACAATCCCCTATCCTGGGTTTTGAACAGAGAGGGGTGGTTTCTGGGCATGTTTTGATTTACCAGAGAGCACCTTTTAATTACCATATATAAACCCTGTTGTTGCACCTCTTGGGTTAAATACACATGAAAATCACCTGCTGTCCAGCACCCTGAAGTGTGAAGTTTGCTCTGGCTTTCAACATCCAGAGTTCAAAACCAGGGAGGGTATCACTGTGACTTCTGAAGGACTCACAGCCAAATGTGGTGACAGCGGCACCCTCTGTGTCATTCCTCTGCTTGAAGCAAACTGTGTTGCAGCTTACTTGGAAAAGATTTGTTTGAGTTGTTTGTCCTCGGCCAGTATGACTCAAGCTTGTCAGAAAAGTTCTTTGCCTTGTGTAAATTTATCTAATATTGAGTGTCCTCTGATCATCATGTCTTTTTGTTTAGAATGTAATTTTTTAGAGGCAGTAGTCCATCAGCTGAGTATCTGCCAACAAGAAGCACAGGTCAGACCTCATTTTTTTCCTGAGGTTGAGTGTACTGAGTAAGGGATCTCTAATTGATGGCTGCTGGCTGAAATACAGACTCTCCCTATTCCTTGCAGATAAAACCTGGGTGCAGTTGTATCTGGAGCTCTCCTTTATTACCAGCTCTCACATTAAGGAATCTCTACTCAGCTGAAGATACCTAAAGAGCTTCCTTTTCTGCATGTTCGCAGGGGGGCTGATGCCCACATTTTGGACTTGGCTACCCAGTGGGCAGCAGAGTTGTGGTAGAAAAATCACAGGTCTGCAGATGATGAGCACAGGCAGCTTATCTCTCAAACTGGGCATGTCAAAGCAGTTGTTATTTGGTGACAAAAGTCATGCTTTGCTCTTATCTGTTAGTCTCCCAAGAAAGCTATCTGATAACAAGCTAAATTGAGAGGAGTTTGCACTCTTGCTGTTATTAGGATTCCTCTTTCAGAGATCACCAGTAGAAAATAAAGAAGAAATGACACTAAAAAAGGCAGAAGAGATTTCACAAGCAAACACTCTTCCTGGAGCCTGCAAATTAATCAGTAAAAGGATGATTTTTTTTCCAAGCATTGATAAGTTGTCATTATAATTCTTACAGCATTTCAACAGCCTTTCACCAGTTGTACCTCTGAAAGTCTTGTGACTTGTTCATTGGAAAAACTGCACCACGTGTGCGGCTGCTCTGCTTTTACAAGATAAGGAGGCATCAAGAGATGCCAGGCACAGTGCCAGATAACGGGGCCATTAGAGCAGGACAACCACAGCACCTCTGCCTGAACAACATCTCTGCTTGCTCTAAAAGCATCAAATGGTCACAGCCAATGCTGAGGGATCTGCCTCATGTGAGGGATGCCTCTCCTGAAAGTGTGATCTTGAGCTGGGATGTGTGACCCCAGGGTCAGAGAGAGCCATTAACCAATTCTCATGGTGAATTAGAAAATGTCTAATATGGGTGAAAAGAGAGGTGTTCAGATTATTAACAGTGTGATTGTAAACAGAGGGCTGTAAAAGAGCATTTTAGACTTGCAGTTCCCATTTTGCTAGTTTTTAGAATAAATGCAGATACCTCAGCCTGCTGCCACCTGAGTAATACCTTCTGGCTTCTGCAGTCAGCTATCTTCTCAAAATTGTTTTAATTCTTTATTGTCTTCTTTTTCAGTTCCAAGTAAATATTTCCGTGAATTTATATGCCATTGTTCAGTATTAGAAGCAATTAGTTGCATCTATTAACTCAGAGAAGGATAATGTAATTTCCCCTGTTTGTGGAAGCTGCAAAGAGTATTCAAAGTTCAGCTTATCCTGGGACACTTTGAAGACCAGGTAAACCTAAACTTTGGTGACATGGAAGAGCTGGGGATGCAAATAATGGTTTGCCTGCAAAGGGGACAGATGAGAAATGAAGCCTGTAGCCACCCCCTCCAGGCAGCACAAGTTAAATCTCTCAAAGCAACCCCTCAATGAGATAATAAAGCTCACATGACAGAAATAAGTTTTCCTTTTCAGAGAAAGAAACTCTAAAAGATCTTAAAGATCTCCTCATATTTTCTTTCTTCCTGCTTTAAAGTACTTTGCTTCAATCCCACTCCCTGTTACACAGCTGCACAGAAGTACAGTACGTCTATAAAAAATGAATTTATTAAGTCTGTGGTTTCATCTTACTTATCTCTGCAAAGTGTGTGTATAGCTGTCCCTGTACACAGTGATATATTCATAGAGTACAAGAATAAAGTTACACTTGAGAGACAAAATTGATTTCAAGTTCAGTGGCTGGTGCTGGCACCTGGCCTCCTGCCTGGGAGAGTTTGCTGCTGTGCTTGCAGGGTGTTAGTGTAGGTGATATTACCAACATGGAATTGGGCTACTCAGATTATCTCGGTGTGAAAATTTTAAATTGGTATAACTGAGAAACATAATGCAGTAGATGATGGCTTTTGCATTTATTTTAAAGCTTTAATTTTAGGTTTATGAGTTCTTCACAGAGCTGAGTGGTTTTTTAAGATCAATTTTCTGGGTCTGCAATTTTAAACTCTGCTTTAAATTCTGCTTCTGAGCAAAAGGAATTGCATGGTCCCTGCTTAGCCCAGGTAGATCAAATGTGTTGGGTCACCTAATGAGTGGATGGATGTTGCCCTGAGTGCAGATGATAGGATCTGGTGTCCCACTGAAGGCATCACCACTTCTATTTAAAGAGAGATTATGCCATGGCCACAGCCATTCCCAAACTCCATGAGATGTGCTTTATAAGACACGTAAGCCTTTGTGCACCTCTTAGGGGGGTGGGGAGGAAAAATGTTCTTGCCCAGACCTGCTGACCACCCTTGGCTCTCCAAGGGTGGAGAGGGAGTTCCTTCCTGCTCCCCGGGAAGCCTTGCAGTCCTGGGCATTCTCCCCCAGCCCCAGCATCAGGTGGGTTCATCTCCCTTCCACAGCCAGCCAAGGGTGCGCTACTCCCACATCCTGGAGGCATGAGGGGCTACAAATACCTTGCTTCATGCCACGGCATTCCCTGACAGAATGAAAAAATGGTTGTATGTTGCAATTGCTCATTCACCAAGCATGTGTTTGCCTGTCTCTCGATTATGCAGGCAAACAATACAGATCAAAGAAATCAGAATTACAGCCCAACAGCAGCTCTGATGCTAATGGCACTGGGATGCAAACTGAAAGGTTGATTTCACTGGAAAGCCTGATCATTACCTTGCTTTAGGAGACAATGTGCTCCAGAGGGGAGCACAGGGATGGCAGTGGGCAGCTGACCATCCAAAGTATTGCAGTAGAGCTGACCACCCAAAGAATTGCAGTAGATCTATTTTTAAGGTGATTATGCCAGCTTTGAAATATGAGGGAGTTGAAGACTCAAGTTGATTGCTTATGCTAATGCTGGTGTGTGTGTGTGTTAAGCTTTCCTTCTCAGGTTTTGGGCCAGGCATGAGGTGGCTTCTTGTGAAGATTGTGGCCTCCTTGGGGTACTTCAGAAGCAGGCAAGCCAGCTCACAGCCCTGGGCAATGCATCTCCATCTCATGAGGGTTACCCTTGCTGGTTCAGGGAGGTCCAGCTGCACCAATATCACAATAACTTACTAAATTTAATCTCTGTTGAAAAGTCAAGGCAAAACCTGCTCTCCTTCAGCTCCACAACATCCCATTGAATGGAGAAGATCAGACTAGTGCTAAAGAGGGACTGGCAATAAAAAGGGTAAACATTAAACTCTTGGTGTTCTTTCAAAGGATAACAATGCATCTCAACCAGCCTAAAAGCTGAGTTTGTGTGTATGTGTGTGTTTCAAGATAAAACGATATTAAAAATCAGTGTAGAAGAATGTAAACACTATGCAAATTTTAAATAAGAGCCAGAGCAGCAGAATGAGAAACCATGACAATGGCTCTAGAGGTACCTGGAATACAAAACTAATCCAAGCTTGTTTCCATGCAGCTGCCTTTTACATGAAATGGCAACTCTATGTTTTGGTGTAGAACAAATCCTACAAAGGATTTATAGTATTTAATTTGTCATTTTCTGTAAGCAGAGGATATCACCTAAAAGAAAAGAACCTTGGCAGAGGCAGGGATACACCATGGCAATAGCTCTAGCTGTTCCCAAGTTGTGTCAGGATTGAATTCAGTTTAAATTCAGGTGTGGGAGGACCAAGGAGACTGTGCACAGGAGCCTGGGGCCAGCTTTTGCCTTAGAAGATGCAGATGCTGGGCTTGAAGCACTGTTGTGTAATCAGAGACAGGATGAGGGAGCAGCTCCATGAATAGCTGGTGCTGGGAGAGGGGGAGCTTGACTGTCTTGCTCGTGTATGTAAAGAAAGAGGTGATTTCTGATTGTGAAATTCCCATGAAAATCATATTCCTGTGTTTCTGAGCACATAACATTTCATAATGTTTCATAACATTGTGGGTGCATAGGGAAGCCAATGCACAAAGGCTGGAGACGCATTCACTATCACAGCTTGACTGTTTTTTTATAATATCACTTAAATGCCAGTACTTGCTGTGCTTTCTAAATGTTGATCCAATTCATGAGAGCTTTAAAGAAAGTGTGTGGGTGGCTGATCAGCATGGTTCTTTTTCTGTTTTATATGAAATGATGCTGTCATTTACCAAATTAAAAAGTAACAATCATGCATATTTCTGCTTTGTTTTTTGTTTTTCTTTTAAAGACAGATGTGTAAGTTGAGATGTCCAAGTCTATAAGTCTATAAGTCTATAAGTTGTCTATAAGTCTATAAGTTGTCTAGTATGTTCCTGCTCACTGTGATTTATTTCAAACCATCCTACAATCATACTAAGAGAAAATTATGGAAGTCTAAATTTCTTCATGGATTTGCTTATAAAGTAAATTGCAGGTTCAGACTCATAAAAACTCCAGATTTTAGTAGAGAGGATTCTGTACCACAAAATGTTTTAAATACAAGAATGCTCCAGTGTCTCAGTGGCTGACAATGCAGGCTTCCATGCAGGTGTGTACTTAACCATATACTTCAGGTTAAGCCTGAGTTATCCACAGCCTATCCTAACTACCAGTCCTTAAGCATCTGAATGGTCACAGGAGTTCAGTTAATCTTCTTTTCCATTTTTCCTAATAGTAATCTCTGATTATTTATGGTGCTGCTCAGAATTCTTTTTCCTCACTGCACTTTGAGAGAAAACACCTACCTGTCCCTGAGAAATTCCTGATTTAGGGGCAAAAGGCTGGAGTAAGAAGTACAGCTGTTGTTGGGGTGACAATTGCCAAAGCCACACTCATCAGAGACACTGCCAACACTCTTCACCAGCAAAAGACAGATTCTTCTCATATCACCTTCAATTCTGCTATTTCTGGTCAATGTTATGATGCCTCAGCTAAGGGAGCAAACTGCACAGTCAGGACCAGGAGACAGAACTCACCCACCCAGCCTCATACCCACTGTGCTCTGAGTAGGATCTGCCTCTGCACCCTCCAGGAGCTCCAACAGAGCAACATAGATAATGGAGGTGTGTTTGAAAAATGAACACTGAGAAGCCAGGTTGACAGAGAAAAATGCCACAGCCTTTACTGTGTCTGTCAGACTGCTGCACTTGTGTTACAGGAAAGTGATGACAAACCTTTCTGATGTTTGATGCCAAATTAATTTAAAAGGCATTGTGACAGTGTCAGCTCAAATCTCTGTTCCTGGCACTGGTGCCAAATTTGGCAGTAGATCACCATCACCACGATAGTGTGGCTATGAACTGAAGTGTCTCTCTTGTTCCCTGCAATGAGATTTCAACTGCACTCAGAAAAGAAACTGAGATCAGCTCTAATGTATCTTCCTCAAGGAGGGCTCTGAGTTAAATTAAAGGTACACTGATTTACTTACATTTTCTATGCCATTTTTAAGCAGTCTGTCCTGTGGGTACATCAGCTACAGAAACTCCAAGACTGTAACTCTAAGCTTAGAGTATGAGAAATCTGAACAAGCAGCTATGCGTGATAAAACATCATAAAGAAGCAGTATGTAATGTCGTATCCTCTAGGAATATAGACAACGGCACAGAATAGAATATAAAACTGGGTGTAAAGAACTAGTAGTTTTCTCTTCATTAAGACTTCTTTTTAATTGCTATGTGTAGGACAATCTGCCAACTTTGCTAAGCACAGGTTGAAAATACAGTAGAGCAATTGATCAGCAAGTGAAATAAAATAGGACTTTTCAATTGCCCACAGTTTCATAGATTACAGTAGCTCCCAGGTGCATTTGGAAGTACTTAAAAAGTTAGTCTTGGGGTCTACCATCAAGGCCAACTGTGATGTCTATCTACACAGACTAGAATCTGGATTTACTTGCAAATTACCAAAAGAGGGAAAAGTGGGTTTTAGCATCACTTGTCTGTTTTTAATTCCTTTGTAAGTATCTTTGCTCACAGAAGTATAAAATAAAATCTTATTCACATTGAAAACTGTAAATATCTCCTCAGTTACCTAGTTGAACTGTGCTGGTTCTGCCTGGTTAATATCATCTTACTTTCTAATCATCCTGGTTGTCCAGGGAGGTAACCAGGGAGGTTTTTCACAAACATAGGCAAATAAATGAGAATTGTGAGTGTTTATTGTCAAGCATCCTCTTTTAGTTTATGACAAAGAGAGCAAGAAATGAGTTTATGTAATGCAGGAGGATTGTTGTCATGAAAAAGCCTATGCATTTCCAGTGATTTATTGGTGGTAGACCTGCAAACAGAGATTCCCAGAGGCTGAAATTTTCATTTTGCTCTTCACAGAAAGTCTGGATGCCTCTTTACATTGCCTAATCTCCCAAATTATGTCTAATCAGGCATTAGCTTTTGATGTCAATTTACCCTTAAGCAAAGCTTTATGACATTCTCAATGTGTGACAAAGAGAAGGATCTTTGTTCATAACTGGACTTGATGTCCAGTCTTAGCTTATGCTAAAAAAATCAGCTTGCTCCACTCCTTCCACTTCTGCTTATTCTCACTTAGAGAAATAGAAATCAATTCCCTTTTTTACAGAGAGAGGCAAGCCAGAGGAGCTTTCTGGAAAGGATTCTCTGAAGCAGGCAGGTCCTTACCACAGGACTGGAGAATTACCAGACAGCTGACTTCTCCCAGGAGTGCTTTTAACTTCCTGACCCTCTTACCTTGTTGAGCCTACACCCTGAAGGGCACTTCAGGACTGTGTGGTGCCTAAGAAGCTGATTTTGTCTGTTTGTCATTACCTGGGATCTGACAAGGCAGTGGAACAGCAGTTTTGTTACTGCTTTAAGCATGTGCACGCAGCTAAACCTCTTCTTCTGTTGCTGTGTGCTTTAACTTTCTGAGATTGCTAGGGAAACTGTTTCTTTTTATCTGAAACAAAACATAGCTTGATTGTTCAGACATGAGCAGCAAGGCTAGGTGCCATGAATTGATTTTTTTTTAAGATCCCTGTCTGCAATTTGAATTTCTTCAGCCAAAAAGCATGCTATTAATTTTTTAAAACCCAAATTAATTCTGCCTTTAAAGAACTTCTCTTTTTACCTCATTACTTGTTGAATTATTTTTTGTAAGTTTTTAGAAGCTGAAAAATGTTTTGGGCGCAGGTGCTAGATGTACAGACTTTAAAGTAGCATCAATTTTTATGGAAGGCTTCCTTACAGCACTGGGTAGTTTGAAAATCTAATTATGGATATGGATTGTTGCTAATAGTGTGTGTGTATATATATAATATAACAAAATTTATTTAGGCTACAGTTTGCTTCAGAACACTGGAAATCCATATAGATATACCTTCAGATTACTTTTTAGTGTAGACCTGGTCTCATTACGTTGTTTTGATTAATACAGAATCTGAAAGGACACCATTTCCATTAGCCTGTTTCCTAGAAATAAGGCTAAACCTGCCAAATGATACGAGAATGTGATTTCTCATATTATGTAACTATTATGCACAATTTCCTTGGAGTACCTCTTACAAAATCTTTTCTCATAATAGCGCAAGTACCACTGAAGCAAGTCTTACTTTTAACCCTCTGCTGAAAATGGTGTAAACAAGATCTAAATAAAGGTCTGTTGAATTTAAAAGCTTTGTTATTCATGCTCTAATTGTTCCTAGAATAGGTTTGTCAGGGAGGAGAGAGGTACTCAGGTGGTGATGCACTCTAACACATTGTCAGTCCTAGAGCACCTGCGGATTTCACCATTATCAGCTGGATTTGTTTTGGTTTCTTGTGAGAGAAGGATAAACAAGATGGAATGGGGCTCATCTCCTGCTGCCAGAGAGGGTTAAGAAAACCCCTAAACACGAGGCTCAAGGCTCAGGACAATTCCTGCTGGCTGATGTCCTGGTCCGTGCTCTTCATGTTGAACTTTTTCCCACAATAGGATCTGCTCTGAGCCACAGTGCATTAATCAGGATGAGTCATGCTGGCTCATACCTGCACTCAGCTGTCACAGAGAAGTGAAATGATGTTAAACCTCTCAGATATCATCTGGTAATTGCTGATCTGCTTGAGGTTGCAGCAGTGTCCATATTGCTGCCTTGCTCTAAAGCACTGAGAGCCTTTGCTCCAGGCACTGGTTTCACCTTGCCCAACCACCTGGTTTTTGCTGTGGCTTGGGGTCAGCTATCACACATTTTGAGGTGTTCCCTCCACATCCTTCTTGATTTTTCAGTGGTTTTTGTACAAGTCCAAAAAGTCCTTCCATTTATGTTCATTGTTCTAGGGACTATGAGCACTACTTGTGCTTTGGTGACATCTTCTGGATAAGGCTGCCACTGGAAGGACTAATTAATACATCTCAACTTCTAGCCTTCTCTGTGCTTGTTTCTGATCTCTTTTGGGGAAAAAAAGCTCACAGGTGCCTGTTTCCAGTGATTAACACTCTGTCTGAAATTTAATAATGGGTTTGAGACTCCAAAGTGAAAGATGAAAATGAATCAGATTAAAAGCCAGCAGAAATTGCCTACATGGTATTTCATACACAGGTGCAATAGGAACTTTTGTCTTGCACTTGGATAAAAGATTTCTTTAACTTGACCTAGCATCTTCTAATTTTCCTCTTAGGACAGGTCTGTACTTTGCTTCCTGTTTCCTAGACTAATCAGAGAGGCTTTTCTTGGCCAGAACAAAGTCACACATAGCCAGGGTTCCTGCTTTTAGAAGGAGATGCCTATAGGAGAGGATAATGTTTTTTATTTTCCCGACAAGATTGACTCTTTATAAAGAATATCTTTATTCTAATCCTTTAAATTTAAGTGTGATGAAGTAGAATAGTACTGCCTTTTGTCTGTGGATTTGATTTTAACTTTTCCACTGTTCTCCCTGCCACCCTGGAAAGCTGCACATGACTCCAGACATGAATTTATCCCTGCTTTTACCGACCTCATAACTGTCTTTGAGAGAGTGTGATAATACTGTTTCAGTGTACCAGACATTGCTGCTGGACTGTTTCAAAACACCACTAAGCTGTTTCAAAGCAGAACTAAGCACTAACTTCAAAGTTTTCTCCTATCATGGATTATGGGAAAACTTTCATTTTTATAAGGGCCAAATTGGAAAAATTATGAAGGAATTTTAAAAAACATCTAGCCCAAATATTGATCCTATAATTTATCAGTCCTTAAATGTGTTTTGAAAACTTACTCACCCAAACTTTGATGGAACAGTGTTTCCCCTTTTACTGCTATTCCCCCAGCATTCCCACGTGCCCACTGTGCACTCTTTCCCAGACAATCCATTTTGCCCTTGGGGCCTTCTGGGGCAGTTGTGCCTGCAGAACATCTCATTACCATCCACCCAGCACTCGGAGAGGATGCACCCACCAAACAGCACTCTGCAAGGCTAAAATAGAATTCAGAAATAAATTTCTAAATTCAGAATTCAGAAAAACATATCTGTTGCTGCTCACAAGCCAGCTGTGAGTCAGCTTGGATCTGAATCCACAGCTCAATACGCTGCTGTGCAGCACACTCTGCCCTTTTGTGGGAAAAGGAAGATGGATCATTGCACATTTTGCTCTGCAAGTGAGGCTGGGCACTGGTAATGAAACCTGGAGCTTAGCACAAATCCACAATGACATCACCTGGGGAAAGTTGTGCACACCAAAGCACCTCTAATCTTCGTCAGTGTGAGAAGTAAATGTAACAGTCTGCTGGCACAAGAAAGGCAATTAATTTTGATTTTTGTCAAAGGAGTTGCTGAAACCAAGTTTCCAATACTGCCTGTCAGAAAAGCTTAGGGTGTGTAGTGGTTTCATAGGGCTTTAAGTGTAGAAGTTTTATCAATTTATTAAAGATTTATCATTGTTTTTGTTTGCTGTTAAAGTAGAACATGTTTGCAGACAAGGTTCAGGGGTACAGGGAGACAGTCACTAGGTCTTAATACTTTCCTCCCCCCAACAATGATTCATTTACAATGCAAAGAAGGATGTTTCAGTCTAGATCATGCTGAGCAACTCTCTAAATAAGTCAAAATTGCATTTCCTTCCCACCGGTGCCACTGATGAGTGCCACTGTAGTGGTGAGAGCTACCTGGCTGAGACTGGACAAAGGTTGGTGTCAGGGCTGAAGGCGTTCAAGCCACAAGAACCTCTCCACATTTTGTACTACCTGGAGAGCTGCTGAACAGCTGGAATGGTGTCCCAAGCTTGTCAGCCAGCTGCAGCACTGAACAGAAAAATTACTGCCCTCCTCCAAGCAGTGCCTGTTACAGGTCTCGTACAGAGGCCACAGATCTTTGTACACACAGTCCAACTTTTGTTATCCCGGCCAGAATGAAATTTGGCAAGTCCTTCCACTCTCAGGGAAAGTGTGACACCCAGAAGTTTAGAAGTCCTTCTGTTAGAAGTCCTCTACCTTGATAGGTTTCTGGTCGAAGAATTTAATGATTTTCTTTCAGGAAGATGGATGGCTGCTCTCCAGGTGGCTCAGCACCACTTCCTTTCTGCTCGCTTTTCTGAAGCCTGATAGTGACATTTCAAATCTAATCATAATTTAAAATCCTGGTAGGAACCAATTTCATATCTAATCTAAATCGAGTGAAATAAATAGGTTTGCACCACAGGTGAATTTGCCCTGATCTACTTCCTGCTTTTCAGATGTCAAAAAAAGTCCCAGAAGTCTTGAAGTAGAATTTAAAGAATTACACTGTGCCTCTGATGTGCGATGTCATCAGTCAGAGATTGACAGCTGTCCTATTTTTCTTGGAGCAGAGGTGGTATTGGCTGGGAACTCTATGGCAATTCTTCTGTGTTTCTTTAGCCCTGTCACAGTTCCACCCAGAAGCTCTCTGTTGCTGTGGCAGGGTGTTTCTGGAAGGCTGGAATTACTGCTACCTGTTGCTTCATCCCTGTCCTCACAAAAAGGGACTGTGAGCATTGGGTCAAGCAGACAGCCTGCCTGTAGGACACATTTGTGGTGCTTCCTAACACTTTAATAGCTTACTGGAACTCCAAGGCCCACACTGATGGGAAGCACACTGGGTTAGGGCCTTTGTTCTCAGTCTTTAGATTCATGTGGTTCAGTCCTCTCTAAGTGCAAAGAACTTGCATTGGAGAAACTCAAGAACTTTAGAAGTGCTGTCTTTAAAATAAGAAAAAGTCTACTAGATATAAGCATATAGATAACAAATACAGAACGATCAAAGATCAAATTGGAAAGTGCTTTTTGTGTAGGTACTCAAGCATCTTTATATTTTTTTGCCAGGAAACTCTAAATCATGTCCCAAGTGGTTGGTTTGTTGGTTTGGTTTTTGTTTTAAATTAGACTTTTTTGTGCCTACATAATTACTTATGTACATATGTGTATATACATGCACTTACATTACATATTTATACATAATATATTACAATTGTAAATGTATTATTTGTGCCAGATTTTTTATTCTTATTTGCAGTGGACTTTTTAAAATATTGATATTTAGCAATTCAGACACTTCAGTTTTTGGTACTATGCATTGAAAAATGAAATAATTGGCTATTTCTGGTTTAAAATTAACGTGTCTCATGAATTCTGTGCTATCCTAAACGTTATTCCAGCAGTGGTGTGTTTTTTACTGAAGCTCCTGCAAATATTTGCTATCATAAAGGTGTTGCTACAATGGTGCCCCATGGTGCAATTAATGATATTTAAATTGAGTGCTTCAGACAAGTCCTGCAGTTAATAGGAATTAATTTCTCGTGTTTTGATGTGACAATTTTAACATTCATAACCAAAAGTGCTGGTAGATTTTGAGGTCTCCAGAGCCTGGGTGCTTTGTGTCAAACAAATTGTTCTCTAAGAAAGGCTCCATTGTGTGATTGAAAGGGGAAACCATCAGTTTAGCCTTCATGTTTTGCTGAGATTTGCATTTCAATGACACTGAGGCAAGAGAGCAGATTTTTAATTAATGGATTTCAGATCTTTTTGATCATGGTTATGGGGGCTAGATGGGCTGGCCTTAGACCTGTCAAGACAGTCTTACCTGTTCAGAGCTCCTCTCTCCTCTGCTTTAAAAATGTGGGTGCTGCCCAGGTAATGTGTGTAGTAGGTGGAGAAATTTAAGAGTTCCTGAAAGCTACGAGGAGTGATGGGGAGCCTCATGTATTCATCCCAGATCTCACCATCAGGCCTGGAATCAGCACCTTCCTCTTGCAAATTCCTCCCTTCAGTGCTTCTCTCACAGTCCCGCTGTGGGGGCTTATCTTATGGCAAGTTCTTTCTGTGGCCTTGGCAGTGCTTTCACACAGGCAGTGTGGGCTGCTGCAACCCCAGTAGGGCTAGTCAAGTGCTGCCTGAAAAAGAGAAATGTCAGCCATGAATGTGTAGAGCAAACAGATTATATTTTGTCAGCAGCTTACAGGGGGAAGGCTTAGGCACTTCCCGTGAACTTGTTTGTACTTGTGTTCAATACTACTTTTTTTTCCTTTCATCATCTTTTGGCCTGGCAGTAAAAAAAATTAAAAATTGCCAAATAATATACAAATGTCAATGCTATCATAATACCTTCTGCAGTTATGTAGGAATTGCTCTTTGTAGTGTCAGCCATCCTTAGAGTGTGAAATATTTTATGAATACCTGAAATGAGATGGGCTGAGTGTCTGCCAGGATATAGACACCTTCATTGCTCTGAATTTAAATGATATGTCAGGGGGAAGAACAAGATTAAAGCTTCATGCATAATTTAAAAGAGAAATTTGGGTCATCCTGCACAAATGTTGAATTTATTTTCTTTTTTTTTTTATTTGGAGAAAGCACTGTGCTTGCCCCCATGGGAGGAACAACTTTCTGTCCTTCACCATCCTTCTTCATTCCCTGCCTCATCAGAGGGGTCAAAAATTGAGGGTGGGAGAAGCTGTGTTCACTATACAAATGTGTATGGGCTGTGCCTACTCCTCACAAGCTGCTTCCCTTCCCTTCTTCCCGCTCCCTCCCGACACAACCCAAAAGGCAGGCTGTGTCCAGGGCCAGGTACTGTGCCTCCCAGAGCCCAGTGGGGGTGTGGATGGAGTGATGGGAGCTTGGGCTCTGCCCTTCAGCCCAGGGGTGGGCAGGATGCCTGGGACACTGGGGAACAGGGCAGCACAAGGAGAAGCTGCACAAGCCATAGGTGGGATGTTCAGCCCCTGCCCTCTCCAAGGTCTCCCGAGGCTGGTGTGACTTTCTTTCCAAATATTTGTCTGCACAAGGGTAACGTAGGAGAGATTGAACCTTCGCAGGAACAAGCAGTGACCACCATCGTTTGTTTTGCTGCACACCTGGCTTTGAAAGCACAGGTTCATAAATAGCCTGCTGCAATAAAATGTGCATTGTTTCACAGCACTGCTAAACAACAGCAGGCCCTGAGCATGCTTGCAGAGAGCAGGTTGTGGTGTGTGGTGGGAATGGATGGTGGCTGGTGTCAAACTTCTCTAGAAGCTGCTGCACCTCCTCGTGGAGAACTGAGATTGGACCATTCTCCTATTGTTGCAGACATCCTTTTCTCTAAAAATCCTTTCTTTAGGATTTCCCCTTCTGGGAAGCTGACACCCCAAAAAAAGAGTGTAAACAATGGTTATCTGCTGCTGTGGAATGCAACAGGTGGATCCGTGGTTGGTCTCCTGTAGACGTTTGGATTTACTGACCACTCGGCAGAGCCAGCTACCTTTGTTATCATTCTTTTCTATTCTATTCTTAGCTAGCCTGCTGAGAACTTTTCCTTCTATTTCTTTTTAGTATAGTCATAATGTAATATATATATCATAAAATACTAAATCAAGCCTTCTGATCATGGAATCAACATTCTTGCCTCTCTCTTCACCTGCAAACCCTTGTGACCACGATCACATCCTATATATGATTTAGTGAAATATGTCAACTTCTTGTGTTGCCCACCTTCAACCAAGAGAAATTCCCAGCAGGAAGTGCTGATTTGCTGTCATAATGAAAAGGCTTTAGTTGTGTATCCCTTCTCTGCAGCAGACACCAGCAGGGACCTGGGAGCTGCATGGGGCACACCAGCCTGGCCAGCTGCACCCCCACTCTGCTGCCAGGAGAACCAAGTTTCCAGCGCTTGTTACGGAGATAAATAGACAAAATACTGGGTTTAAACACTTTTTTCCTCATCTTTGCAAGAGAAGCAGAATAGCGGGTGGGGGAACCAAATTTCTCCCCACATTAATGAAGTAACTGATGTGCCCATTTCCAGGGTAAATGTTGTTGGTGATTGAACAGTGACTGGTGATAAATCCCTAATAAAGAGAAATGTTCACCCAAGACAAAAGGTGATTCCAGCTGATCCTCATTGAAATGGCAAGATTTCATTCCCTTTCCTGAAAGGAAATTCTTCCAAATTGGACAGTGACAACAAAGAGGAACAAACACTCTGGAAAATAGATATGATCAAATAAAATTCAATTGAAAGAACCCAAAAAGTTTGCAAATGGACAGACTACAACCAAACGTACGGAGATTAAATGAAGTGCAGTGAAAAGGACTGAAACTTGTCAAAATTATTCCCACTAAAATTTCAAAATCAGGGAACAAACAAAGAGACAGGAGAAGGAATTGAAAAAATGAAATTCCAAAAACAAAAAAGAGAAAATTAAAACTAAATTAAAACAATTACAGTTACTGTGATGAGCCAATCCCTCTTTTTCTTACTGCAAAGTCCAGGCCTCTGAACAATTTTACTTGGTACTCTGAGAAAATTGCCAGATAGAAAGGAAGCTACATACACACATTCAGCCTTAGTCTGGGGTTTTCCAAACACCAGACCCATAAAATCCAGTTTTTAAATTTTTAAGGTTCCTCTTGAAATTGGGTGTTTTGGGGTTTTCTTCCCTTTGTTTAATCTCCCTTCCTCTCCTGAAGTGTGCTCATTTTTAGGTGACAACTCCCTGAACGAGAGAGGACATCTCACAAAGGTCCCTTTTCCTTTGAAGTTGTTCATAATATCTTACAGTTCATTTTCCATTTACACATACGCACCTGAAGCACTGTCAGAGCATGGAACACGTGAGCAGAGGCCTTTCCAGCAGGAGAATTAAATGCCAGAGAGCCCCAGTGGGCTCCTGCTCTGTCCCTGCCTCAGTGACCACTGGCACGGGGAGGAAAAGCACCGTGGTGCTGCAGCTGGGAAGGGGTGCTGGGAGCTGCTGCTCTGTAAATTCAGGGGTGGATGGAGAAAGGGAGGGCAGGCAAGGCAGTGCCAGCTGCCTGCAGTGGGCGGGAGGCAAATCCCTGCAACACAGCCCTGAGATGCTGAGTGATGCTCTCCCTCAACGCTCCCTTCCCAGCAGGCCGGTTCCCAAAACAGCCAGATGCCTGAGCAAAGCACTGGCTTCTTCCACTCCCTTGGCCGTGGCTCTGCAGGCCCATGAGGCAGCAACACCACCATGATGCACCAGCACAGGGTGACAGTAACCAAAGCATGGTGTAGCAGACCCCAGTGAGGGGAATCCAGCAGAGATTCTAATGGCTAACAGGCTGCTCTGCTAGTTGATGAAAGAAAACTTGAGCATTGTGCTAGCTCTACAGCAGGAGGAAAAAACATCCCAGGTCTTCTTGCGAAAGAACCTGTGGATTCAGGAAAATCATGAAAATACGTAAACGAAATGACAACTGTTTTGTGGGTACTAGTCAGGAATGTTTTTAAAGCCTGGGAGTTTTCCCCTCTTTCATTGTATGAGGAATGGATTTAGTTTCATGCAACTCCAGTAATCTCAGCTCTGGAAGCAGGACAGTTTTCCTGGATTACTGAGATGAAATGGTAGAGGACTCAAGACAGGAGATGTAGTATCTCAGTTTTGTGGTCAGATTGAAAACCACTAATTTTTTTAGCATCTAATTTTTTAGCATTTCACTTACACAGACAAGTGTGTGAATGCTCATTAGTGGAGATGCTGTCTAGTTCTCATGGAAGTTTTCATCCAGGGTTGTCAAGGTGCTTTCCGGGGGAGCCTGGAATTACAAGTAATTGCCACTTGACAGACACTGAGGCACTGAGAGGAGCTCCTTCCCCAAAACTGTACAGCTCAGCCCAAACACAACAGCCAGAACTGCATTTGCACATTTTGTTGTGCCTATTTTCCAGGACATGGTGCCTCTGAAATACATTTCAGGCCTGCCACAGATGCAAGATTGGTTAGCTTGTGTTAAGAAGAAACAATTTCTTCAGTGTGTACACTGAAACAATTCAAAGCCTTCCAAAGTCAGATTTAGAATATGTAACTGCAGAGCTAATAAATTTCTTCTTATTTGAAGGTCAGCTTATGTAATTTTTTTTTTTTGCTTTAATTAGACAGAGACCATGTTGTGTTCTGTATTAATGTGCACATAAATCATTGTACTATGCTGGTGTGATATTTTTAGATATTCTTTCTGGACATCTGCATCTGTGTGAAACCCTAGACCTAAGACACAGAAAATGTCACTACTGCTGCCTCAGACGACTTCTCCATGAGAGCTCCTTTTATTCCCGCTTTAATAATTTGAGGCTGACTTGCCACGTAAATGGTTTGTTTCCAAATATCCAAGGCATTTGACTTCTTGCCATGCTTTTCTCATGGAACCCATCTATCATGGGTGAAGGCTTCTCCCTGTCCCTTTTCTCCTTGGGTAAGGACCCTGCAGCTCCTCTGTGTCCATCCAAGCCTCCTGTTCCCTGCCACACAGCATGAGGGACTTCTCTCAGCCTGCCACAGAGGACCAGGGAGAAATGTCAGCTTAAGCACCACCAAAATGCAAATAATGCCAGTACTGTGGGGAACCCAGCTGCAAAGCAGCTCTGTGGGTGTGTATGTATGTGCGTGTGTGTGACTCCTGGCCATCAAGTCATGTTCCAAAAGGACCAGTGTAACAAGGTCATGACAAGCCATCAAATGTGCTTGGAGCACTTGATTCACTGCTTCCTTAATGTCTCCACCCCAGGCTGGGGCAGAGAGGCAACAATTCACCTTTTTCCTGTATAACCAGCCTAGCAGGCTGGGCTGCCTCCTGTGAGAGCCCAGCAGTTGAAGGTTTGGGTTTTGTCTTTGTGTTGCCTCATAAGCACAACTCCCATCCCTTAAAAGTAGGAAGAAAAGTTCCTTGGAGAAACACACTTGTTTAAAATCAAGTCAGGAGTGCCCCAAAACACATAGTACCTCCTTCAAAGGTTCAGATAGGCTTTGCTCCAGCATTGAGCAGAGGGGTGAACAGGCAGCTGGCAAAATGGGGAGGGAAAAGTGAGTAGGTGCAGAAATGGCACATACAGCCTCCACAGATCTTCAAATTTAACAGGTTTTTTTGCTTGACATATGTTTCAGTTCAGAATAACAGTGAACTTTAAGAGTATTTTACTTCACTTCTGGGGGTCAAGTTGTTTGAAAGATGGAAAAAAATCAGGTTAGCATCATCGCTTGCTAAATCCATTGAAGTTCTAACTCTTAACTGAGTGAGCAGTGCCTGCCACCCTCAGGAGCTGGGGAAAGACTCTTACATGTGAGTAAATGAAAGGTGTAGCCAGCAGAGATTAGCTCATTTCCCAGATTTGGAATTGTGGAGCAATGAAGATTTACCCACTGTGGAGGAGGCACAGGTTAGGTGTTTACACAAACCAGGTATGCACAAACCTTTGGGTCCAATGGGAAGTACCCACGAGTGCTGAGGGAGCTCCTGATGTCACTGCAAGGCCACTCCTGGAAATCTTTGTACACTGGGGATCCTGAAGACTGGAAGAAAGCAAATGTCACTGGCATCTTCAAGAAGGGCAAGAAAGAGAGTCGCAGGGAACTACAGGCTGGTCAGTCTTACCTTGATCCCCAGGAACGGGATGGAAAAAGTTATGCTGAAAATTGTTTCTGAAACACATTAATGATCTGTGATTTGGAGTAATCAGCATGGATTTATGAAAGGGAGACCACATGTGACTGACCTGACAGATGTCAAAACAACAAAATTATTTGCTTGGTGGAGAAGGGGAGAGCAGTGAATGATATCACCTTGAGCTTAGGAAGTCTTCCAGCACAAGTCCTGTAACATCCTCATGGACAAACTGGTGAATTATGGATCCTATTGCAGGTGTTGGTTAATTTATCTAGAATCCTGTAACAGTGTAGTTGTTTCTTATTGGAGAAGAGACTGCATTTCTCTACCAAACTAGATGTTCTTAGTTTAGGTGATTGAGGTCTGACTTACTCTTTTGCTTTGTAAAGTCACCACTTGCAATTTATGTTACAAACAATCTGATTTTATTTAATTTGTGGAAATAGTTTGTTGCCAACTCCACATCTCACAAACCAATCTATTGGGACTTCAGAAAACTGTACAGTTTGCAAGTGTATGAGTCCTGCTGATAGATACACCACACTGCGTGGATTCCCCAGGAGATAACAACATGGAAATAACACTTTTTAAATATTTTTTTAACAATTTAGAAAAGTCCTTGGTTAAAATTGTTGATTTTTCTTTGGTAGGGGAAGCATTTCTGCTTTGAACTCCAGAGCTGCTAGAAAAAGTTTAACGCCCAAATGAGCTGTCTAAAGACCTAAGTCTCCTTATGTTTATGCAAGCTGGGATCAGTGATGAGCCTTGAGAAGGTCAAGGCAAAGTCCAGTCAATGATTTTTTTTTTTGATTTTGTACTTATTCTTACCCTCTCAATGTGTTTTGGAGCAACACTGCAAACACTGCAGTGTTAATCTGCCTGGTATCCCCATGTTCATGACAGCTCTCTCAGCCTTTTGGGGGGGTCAATTATTGTGCTGACCTTTATAGCCACTGCATCAGAACTTCGGGGAAGATTTGAGACATTTTAAAAAATCTGTCACCTTGAGAAGACAATTTTCTTTTTAAAAGTCTAGGTGTTTTCAGCTCTGCTCAGCTTCAAGATATAAATGGATGTCTGAGAGAGCCAGGTCTGAGCAGATCATCGCTTTTGCTTAAGTGACTAGCAACACCCTCCATACTGGGCCAGCACTGGGCTGGTGAGCTGCCCTGGTGACTGCACATAATTTGGGCTGGCTCAGTGCACGAAGCCACCCAGGCAGTGGCAAACTCAGGCTCTGAAGCTGCCACTGGCCAGGAGCAGGATATATGCACTCGCTGGCCTTCCACAGTGATAATTAATTTTTATGAATGAGGGTGAGGGAAAGGATGTTAGAAACAGATTGATTATAATAGGCTTTTAATTAAAATGTTCAAACCACAATTTAAACTAAAAATATCCCATTACTTATCTTTGCTACTTCCCAGGCACCAAGGCAGTGGGTGATAATGTAACTAATGATCTGATTGTCGCTGGCTTGCATAATGAGCTGTGTCTGGGGGCTGGTGGGATTATGCCATCAATCAAGGCCCTTTGCAGCATTCCCTCCTCCAGCAGGGCTCTCAGCAGGGCACTGTATGCCTGTGCCAGCTCCCTCCCAGCTGTGACCTTTATTGTCTCTCCCCAAAGTGAGGAGCTCCCATGAGGGGCGTAGAAGCTGGGATGATTTTCTGCACATGGTTATAGTGTTTCAAGAGTGATTTTGCAGGGAGGTGGCTGCTTTGCAGCTTTAACTTGCCAGTAAACCATTTATTGAAAAAGTTACTGAGAAAAGGAGGCCAGAAACTGGGTCCCACCAACCTAGCTCTGATGCAGAGGATAACCAGGCACCGTCCAGACTAACAGGAGGGTCACTTGCTGTCACCATCAACTTGCTGTGGCACACCCAAGCTTCCTGAGGAGAAAGCTGTTTGAAAATCCCATGGGAGCTTTCAAGTAGCTCAGCTGAATGCAGACTTGGGTGGCTGTGCTCAAAGCATGATCACCACCACAGCACCTGAGTGGGGCTTTCAAGGACCAGTGTGGGGTGTGTGAGACTCCAGGGCCCATCTCACAGCCAGGATGTGTTTGCAGCAGGATAGAGGGTCCTCACCAGCCCATCTTGTCCTGCTGCAGGCTGCCTTGCAGGTCTGGACTTCCCCCAGGCACCAGCATTACTTTCAGGTCACCTTAAAACAGCTTGTGAACAGTTCAAGTGTCTCTGCATTGAGTGAAGATAGATCATCTTAAAGTTTGTGTCATCACTCACTCTGATTAGAGCTCTCTACCTCCCTGTTGCTGGATTGCCCTCAATTAACTTACCATAAATTAGGCATCATCTCATTTAACTATTATGAGATCAAAACCAGCAGAAGGTTTAAAAAATGCATCAGTCCATTAACTCCTATTGTCCCCACTGCCTGGCTCCCATGAATGCATCTCAGCAGGGCTGCCAAGGGTCAGGGAGCTGCCTGAGACACCAGGAGAATCCGGCTTCTGGCCCAGGGCACACTGAAGCTCTGTGACCAGCTCCGGGGCCAGGAGTGGCTCCTGATGCTCCCCCAGGGACAGCTCGGCCCTGGGAGTGGGCTGGCAGTGAGCTGGCCCAGCACTGGGACAGGATAGGGCTGGGCCCCCAGCCCAACACAGGCTGACAGCAGTGGGGCTCACAAATTCCCTGCCTTGGCACCTGGGGCCACCTCAAAGCTCAGTACAGCCCATGCGGTCTGGAAGGGGTTTTGGCATCTCCCTGACAGCAGTCAGGGGCTACCTGTATTCCCATGTTTTAATGCAGGGAGACCAGCTTTTTTGATACTAAATTCTATTCAGGTCCCACTCGAGGAGGGGTTTTCAGCCAGAAAATTCTCTTACAATCACCTTTAGCATTACAATTCAGTCTCTCAGCAGGAGACACCATTTTTCCCAACCAGAGCTCTACAATGGTTTCCCTTTGCCTTCCTTCAGGCAAATGTTTCCACAGGCACACAGGCCATTAAATCCATTTTCTGGTCTATTAATACATACAGGTTGCATTCTTTGGGAGAGCTGCCAAACTGCTCATCAAGGCACCTCAAAACATGAGCTGAACCTATCAGGTTTTCCACAGTCAGGCTCCAACTCCATGACTTGAAGCGTGCCTTTATCTCCACGAAATTCAGACCTGTGACACCAAGAAAAGGAGGAGAAAAGCAGCAGCTGCCCCCAAAGGGGGAGTAACTAACAACAAGTCAGAAAAGAAATATGCACATACTAAAATGTATTAAAAAACATTGTTCATATCTTGCCACTTGGAAATTTTCCAACTATACTGAACCCATTCATTTACAAAACAAATTTCCCAGCATGCAGACTTAATTTACATAAGGAAGGCATTGTGCCACAGATTTACCTGTTGCAAATTGTCCTCATTCAAGATGCTGTGGTGTTATTTGCAGCATTATTGTTTAAGGCTTTGTTTTTATTCATATGTGGAGTTGTATTTTGTTTGTGGAATAAAAGGCAACAGGACATTTTCTACCACTACTGTTGCTAGCAGTGCTTTAGTAGTTGTACTTTGAAACAAAACCTGGCTTTGAGCAGCAGCTCACAAAAGGCCACCCTCAGCAATCTATGAAAAGCTGGCATCTGTGCAGCCTGTTACATGGATGTTTTTGAGTTAGAAACCCATCGTGCAACCTTCAGTCACAACGTGGGAGAAAAGCAAGTGATGTCTGCCATATATAATGCATTACCTAATTGGAGTGCATTTCTCAGTGCCTTTGAAAAGAAAAACTAGTGCCAGCTTTTGCCCTCTGCATGATGGAGTGTGAGGAAGGGAGGAGAAGACCACTCCACATGCAAAGCTCATTCAGCACCTGATGCTCCAAACAGGCTCCAATATTTATCACAAGCAACTGTGAAAAAATCCCTTTTGGGTGACCCCACTTCCCTCTACACTTGTGAAGACTCCTGTCAGATTGACCAAAATCCTTACCCTTGGACTTTTCAGAAGTCAATGCTGCTTGACTGTGTTGGGCTGTACTGACCTGCAGTATTCCATGCAGCAGAGATTGACTTCTGCCTACAATTTTGTGCTTAGTCTTTTAAACAGACCTACCAGTGATCTCTCCAATCAGCCAACAGGAGCATCTGTCCAAAAAAGAATCAGGGAATGCTGCTCTAAAATCCTTTTATCATACAGAAATAATTTTTATATCAAGATCTTGATGAAAAAAAACAAGAACAACACAACAAAACATAAGGCCTAGAAGAGAGAGCTTGGTCACCTGGTATTTTGGCAGAACTGACCTCTCAAAAGAAGCTGGGGTGGGTGTTGGGAAGATGTTTCATGATTCCTTTCTTGCCTCCAGCTTTGATCACTTCTGTCACATGCCAGATACTGGACAAACGAGAACCGTGAAAAATTCACTTTTGTAACAAAATTTATTTCTGCTCTGTGGATACAAATCCCAAACATCAACAAACAAATTCCAGTGGAAAAATACCAGTCATTAACAATGAAAACTTTTATTATTATTTAATAAATAGAACTTTGGCATTCAAAATTCTAGCTGTAAACCCTACTTTAAAAAAAATTACAAAAAGAGGCAAGAACAACAAGCCTAAAGCTGAGCCAGCCAGTGGCTCCGTTACTTTTTACAATGAACACATTGTGATTAAGTCATGACAACTCTATTTACATATGAGGTATTCTGAGCAGTTCAAAAATTGAACCCAATTTACAAAACTACCAGTCTTCAGGGACTGATCCAGTACATATGTCAGCTGTGCTTTTACAAGAGAGCTCCAGACACTCCTCCCCACTGAACTAATGATATACTGTAATTAATATACACAGAAAAAACACATTATGATTTGTGTTTCCTGCTCACACATCGTATTCAAAGAAGCTGCATACAACAACCAGCCTAACATTCAAAGTGTACACCTAGTACCTATTTTCAGTATTTCTGTTTCTAGACATTATGCAAGAGTTCTTACTACAAAAGCTTATTAACAAAGTAATGGCAGGTGAGAAGAAAACAAGGTGCAGTCATCAGCACGCTAACAACTTATCTGAAGTTCCATGGGGACATACATTTATTTACTTCAGGCTAAAAAGGCACAAAGGTATGCAGCTGTGGAATTAATATTGCTAATGAGCTACTGGAATAAATCATCCCTTTAGATAACAACCATTGAGCTGTTTGCAGTCTAAGAACAAAGATTAGTTCAGATCTTTTCTCCACTCATGGTAGAACTCATCATATCAATGAGAAGAGCACAATTATACTTCCAACTGCACATGCATCACACCACTGAGAAGGGCAAGGAAAACTGGAGCAAATTGTGCCCTGATGGAGAGAGCCCAGCTTGCTGTTACTGCCCGTGCTACGGCAGCAGGTCATGGAGGAAGGGTTTGCTTTCTTCCTTTCCTTGTGCTCTTACCCTTCCCAAGAAAAAACAAAAAAACGTATGAAACTAAAGACAGGCAGCAAGGGCAAAGGAAGGAAGGAAACCTTCTGAAGTGAAAAGGACGGAATTTCAGCTCTCAAATGACTTCATGCCCACCATCAGTTTCAAATGCTGGAGCCTGAGTGGGTGGTTACAGCAAATCTCCACAATTTCACACACCTGTCACACCACAAAGCTGCACAGCGGAGTTCAGCAACCTAAATCACATTTACATGACTGAGCTGAGTTACTTCTATATAGTAAATACTTCTATATAGTGAATACATCATCTACAGCTTGTCGGAAGACAGTTACTTTTCATGTCTTTTTCAAAATACATTCTTAAATACAGTAGTTACTGTAAGTATCTTCTAGAGGATCATATAAATTCTACCTGGAACTGTACAAAATGTACAGTTTGCTGACAGCCAGAACAGTACAGAATCCATTCATCTGCAGCTGTTTTCAGCCCTTGGGATTGTCTAATAGCTACAGCAAAAAGTTGTCATGACTAAATCGAAGCAATTCCAATGTTAACATTCGTTAATCACCTCTGTATTAAATATGCTGAATGAGACCACACACACTACATTTTAACCAATTAAACAGTCATGCATATCTTAGACAAAGCTTATTCCATTTAGAGGCATCTGTAAACTGATGCATACATAGTAATTGCTACCACTACAACAGGCCAAATTTTAAGAAATCAAAGCAAAGTACTGTATCACTGTAAATAATCAATTGGTAGTCTGCTTCTTTGGCTCACACATCCATCATTTACCTCCCTACTTTAATCTGACTGAGGCAGATAAACTCAGGGGGTTTTAAATCAAGTGCTTTCAAGTCAACATAAATATTACAGGTTCTGTAACAAAAACATTAGAACACAAGATTACAGCACTGCAATCAAAAGTATTATGAATAAAATGGGATCCCCTCCCAGAGGGACTTTCAACTAATACTCGAAGAGCATAAAAGCTCTGAAGTGCTTGGCAAATATAAACTAGTGATCTCAACTTTGCAGTACAGTATCATCATTTAGCAGGAGGGACAGTGGAGAAATACCAACCAAGTGACAAGCTTAATAGTTCAAAGTGACTCAGAAGATCTCCTGCTCCCCTGTAATTTCTATATTCAACTCCTTGTTACTTCTATCAAATGTAGATTAATGTTTTGGTGATTTTTTTTTATAGGTACAACACTGCCATCTAAGGAAGCAATAATGTGTAACTTGTATGTTTCCTCTCTCCCTAATATTTCTAATTTATTATCTGAAATGCTATTGTTGAATTCTGATAGGAGATAGATGCCATAAACCAAAGACTGCCTCACTGCAGGGACAAACCCAACCAACCACACCAGAGGGACGAGCTGAAGCCTTAGTCACAAAAGCCAGCACTGTCAGAGGCACAGCAGACTGTGCAAGCCCATTGGTACATGGATCCTTGTTTTCAGTTTTGCACCGGTATAAAAGTACACCTCTGATGCAGCAGGTGTGTATCAATGTGGAATTAATATTGTTATGAGCTACCAGAGTAAAACATCCCTTTAGACAACTACCACTGATCTGTTTGCAGTCTAAAAATGCAGATTAGCTCAGAACATCTCTTCCCCACTCTATCAATGAGAAGAGCACAATTATACTTCCAACACCACCTGCATCACACCACTGACAACGAAGACTGGAGCAAATTATGCCCTGATGGAGAGACTGAAGTGTGCCTACAGAAAGAGTAGAGAAATTTAAAATAAAATGGCCTTTTTCCTTGAAGTAGACACTAGATAACTTCACTTGTGATTTTATCTAGACACTGCTTTAGTGCTCACAGGAGCTGAATCAGTCAGATTAATCTATCGGATAACACCATGTAGCAGTAGTATAAATAGCAACACTGTTTTTCACAAATTAGTCCAAGTCTACTTTCAGGATAGAGAAAACTGTCAAATAAATAAAACCATACAGCTAAAAACAGTTAAACCACTAAATTATAAAAAACAACATTAACAGTAACTGTTAAATAATAAACAGAAAGCAACACATCACCAGATCAGAAAACTGAAGATATCCACTTTTGCCATAAAAATGTTACCCTAGTAACAAAACTTAGTTTGAATTGCTAAGCTTTTGAAGAGATTTCTGCCGTTATCCCCACTCCAGATCAGCTGACTGACTTGCACCTTAAGGCATCTAAAACCTTCCTGCAATATCACACAAGTAAGTGATGCATGTATTTTTCTTAACAGTGTGATTTAAAAGCAATTTTACTCTTTGCAAGTTTTTGTTTCCTTCAGTTAAATACTATTTTCCACCATTCATAACTGGGCAAACTAACTTGCAAGGATGTTCTTGGAAACATCATCTGTCCCATGGGAATTAAAGAGCACTGCCAAGTGACACTCATTAAATAAGCTATGGAACATGAGCTTACTATTTTATGTAATTGCTTCCTACAAAAATGGAGAAATCAAGATTTCCCAAACAATGTGGAAAATTTTTCAGTCCTCAGATTACCAAGTACTTTACACTGCTAACTGGAAACATTCTGTTTCGAGCCTTCATTTTGCCAAGAGTCAAATACCCTTTTTGAAGTTGTGGTAAAAATGGCTGAGGTGGTGCACAACCTTATCAGAGGCCTTCAGGAACAAAGTACAGCAACATTTTGAAATGGAAACGACCTATGAGGAAAAAGAAATACAAACACTAAAACAGCTGTTGGTTGTTTTGGGGGTTTTTTCTTATAGCCATGGAGTAAGCTGCAGTTTTATGTCTTACAGCTTCTCTGGTTTGTCACAGACTGACCTATTCCAACTTCTTACAGCAATGTTGGAGTGTTTCAAACAATCTGCTTAAGCTCTGTTTTATGGACTTGTTTGCATAAAGGAGTTAAACTTGGGGTTTTTCTGCTACTGGACAAACAAGGTAGACATCCATTGCTAAAAACATCTTCCTTATATCCTAATTTTTAGAGAGCAATTACTTTTTGAATGTTCCAAGATTGTTCTAATTGTAATTCTTAGAGTGAAGTGCAGCGGTAGAAGCCTCTGGTTTCATCATGTACAGCCAGACATATACATGCATAGGTTCTTCAACCCTCTCCCCTAAGATCTGAACTCAGATAATGCCACACAAACCCTTGATGAAGGAAAGGACTGAGAGTTGTAGCAGCATGGCTGTTCCAAAGCTCTGGATCCAAAAACTAGGCAAAGTAATAAAATGAGCCCAAATGAAGGAAACAGAGTGTCCAACTGAATCATTCTTCACAGCTTGTTCCTACATTCAGTAGTTTGGAGAAGAGATTTCTTGCAGTTTGTACCACTGTTCACACGATGACTGACCCCTGCACACCGGACTCCCGAGATCCACCACACACAGCGCTCGGAGATGCGTGTCTGGTGCTATTTGCAGCCCTCCATATGGCTCCTCAATGGAAACGCAAAGACCTGTGACACAGCAGGACCTAGTAAGCAGTTTGCTACAGGACGGGGTGTTGTCACTGAGTGATGCAGTTGTCCCCCATGTCCTGAGCGTAGCGGTCCGACACGATAGTCCTCAGCTCATCGATGTCCTTCCGCAGCTGGCAAACGTCCGACAGCTTCTTCGAAAGGGTCTCTGTGCTGTGGTAATTTTCACTCTCTTCAGATGAGCAGCTCAGTGCTACAAAAAACAACACCCAAGGTTAAAGCTCCAGCAGCTGTGGCCTCTGAATTCTGCAACTAGTCAACTCCTTGGAAATAAGAGGCAGGTCACTTGCTTTACATCAGGACAAATCACGCTTCAGTGTGATGAAAAGTCTACAAAATAAGGTACCAAGTGAACTTAAAATCAATTCAGAGCCCATCAGTGCTTCTCTGAAAGACATGCTTTTCTGTCTGCACCAAGATCTAGACTTCCTAAAGTCTGATGAATCAGAACAACAGGGGGAAAAAATGAAAAGAGCATTTCTAGAGACTTTGGGGGTTTCTACAGCCACTCAGAAAAGAGGGCTAGCAGGTGTGCAGCAGCTCTTGCTGCTGAACTGAACCTTGCTGACGGTTCAGTTCAGCAACCCATCCACCTGATGAATTCTAATTAACATTCAGAAAACATCAAAATATGATACATTCAGGTCAACACAACCAGCTTTCTTGGAAGGAAAGACCTGACATAAACTTTGACTGGTTTTAGCACATTTTAGGGTGTGCTTCTCATTTCCTGGTTAAATTTAACAGCTTAGTAAATGCTGAAGACTAGATGAACAGCACAAGAGATGAAGTTACAGGCTCAAGTCTTATTTCAAACACCTGGACATCCCCACTCCCAAACCACACCTATACATATTCAAACAGTAGATGGATATTCCTATCACTTGACCCCAAAGGCTTTACAACCAAAGCACAAGA
This sequence comes from Zonotrichia leucophrys gambelii, assembly GCF_028769735.1. Taxonomy (NCBI): domain Eukaryota; kingdom Metazoa; phylum Chordata; class Aves; order Passeriformes; family Passerellidae; genus Zonotrichia; species Zonotrichia leucophrys. The sequence continues at coordinate 42,220,333 of NC_088172.1, forward strand.
TGTGGTTAGCATCTGTTAACCCTCATAGTGACTGCAGTGTGTCTCAGGAGGGACAGACACCTGGCTACACACCTTTCTTTTCTAGAGCAGTGAACATATCCATGACTGGGTCCACATGAAGGGCCAGCTACCTGCTCTCCTGACCTGGCAAGGACCTGTGCAGTCACATGCATTTAGTGGCCCAGAGGCACTAAGATCCCAGCTTCTCCAGAGAGCTCCATGAGTTCATGCATCACTGCTCCAGCTGCATAGCAAGGGGACACAAGCTTGTCCAGCTGGCAAGTTCAAGCACCACATTAGCTAAACTGTTATTCCTTTGTGTCAAACATTTATTAAGCACTGGAAAGTCAACATCACTTACATCTGATTCCCAGCAGTAAGGAAAGGTTAGGCTCCTTGCCCTGAGCTCTCTGGGTAAGAATACTGCATAGTGCTTTCAAGTCAAACAAGCAGTGGGACATTTCCTTGAACAACTGGTCTGCTACAGGCATCTTCTCAGATACTGGCTGCTTGGACTGCTCCACCAGCCTCATCTGCTCCTTCAGGCAGGCATTCTCTTCCATCAGTCTTTGGTTCTTTGTGAAAAGCAAATAGAAAAAAGGGAAAAGTTAGTCTGCAGCATTCAATGCAGCAGAAAGTTTCAAGCCACAAATAGTACAATTTAAAAATAATTAATTTTCAAGCATATAATCAATATTTCTGTAGCCCTCTAAAGAACAGCATACAGACAGCTTTTATAGGGCTATTTCATGTTGTCATTACTTCTGCATCTTTACCTTTTAAACTCTCACTTCTTTAGACAGGGGTGGTATGCATTATATATCTGCATGGGAGCCAGGATATTTAAGTACGTAATAAAGCTCATAAAGCCCTACCAAGGGATCTTAGAATGATTCTATAAGGTTCTTCCTGGCTCTGATGTGGTGGGGGGTTGGGATACTAGTGCTATTTTACTTACTTCAGAGAGAGTTTTATTCAGTTGCTCTATATGTCTTTCTTTTTCCTCAAGCTCATTTGTCATCTTCTGAACTATCAGCTTCTCTTGTGAAAGCTTCTCTTGCATAGACTGAAATGAATGAAAACACAGGTTAACGATCTTAAACAACAACAACAAAAAAACCTGCTGCAGTACAGAATCACCTGCTGTCAATTCCCTGGCTTTCACCCACAGAGCTCAAACTGAGAAATCATGAGATACTGCCAAAATGGAATTTTCAGGGTGAATCCAGCATGAGCACAGGTGCCTTTACTCTTGAAAGTACTCATATTTATTCCACTACTTGGCCTTTAAATCTGCAGATATGTCTTTTCAGGTCATCTGGCAAAATTCAGAAAGAGGAATATTCAAGCCAGCTTATCTGAATAGTAACAATGAATAGAGACTACATAAACTCCTGGTGCTTTCAAACAGAGAGATCTCTTCAGCTGTGACTTGCCACCTGTAAAATTTATCAGTACTGATGAGAAGGCAGGGAGTAATGAGAGACAAGGCAGGTCCAACACTGCATGAACTTTTTAAAGGTCTGGCTGGTGTCATGGTGGAATTATTTTGATCTTCTGTATACCTACCTCACAGGAGGTGCTGCAGCAAAATTTCCCTGCACATTCAGTTTGACACCACACAAGCAGTGGGGACTCTGTCACACTCTTTGCAAAACTGGAAAACAATGGTGCTAACATTTACAGACTTAACGTGGACTAAAAAACCCCCAACACTTTATTTTCACGTCAGCAGTAGGAATGAGCAGGCAGAACCCAGATATGATTACTTTTTTTTAAAACCATTTTCGTACAATTGACCTGCTGCTCTTTTAATCCACAGTGTGCCCCTCGAAAGGAAGTGCTGAAGTAACGTGTATCCTAAAGATAAGCTCTTTGAGAGAGCGCAGCCACACACACCAGTGGGAGGAAGGAGGCAAAGGAAACACCCTGGGCCAGGAGAGGGCAGGAAATAACTGCTTCAGGCATTTCCTTTGCGTGCTTGCAGATGAGCAGAACCTGCAGTGATGCTGAATTGTTGCCTTTGGGTTTTTATAAACATTATCTACTGAGAAAAATCGCCATTACTAGGTTGGACTGAAGGGCCTTCAAGCTCCATCTGTGGCGTACAGATGTCATACTTAAGAAGCATGAAGTGAGCAGGGCAATGCAATGCCAAAAACACCCTCCCAGCTTCATTAATGACTGTAAAAATTGGAAGATATTTGGAAGATCAAGTTCAGAGACACCCAAGTGCCTAAGCTATGATAGATGCATTAGGACTACCACTTATATGTTTCATGTTCATGTCAACAACAGACAAAAAAGATTTGATTGTGCAGCCTTCTGGAAGGGGGGAGGTGGTAGGGAAGACAGGGTGAGAAATATTCATCTTTCCCAGTGTATTTTCAGAACTACATGTGCAGCTAAACTTACATGACTCTGCAAATGAAGCAAAAAACAATTTTTAGAATATTCCATGCAATGTGCACATGTTCAGCTCAGTAACTGCTCCATGTAATGGCAACTACTAGAAGTAGAAATCAGTGTTTATATTTAAAAGATACATCTAAGATCTATCATTCTCTGGTTACCCTCATCTTAAAGCTCAGAAAAAGAACAGCCTGACTGAACCTATAGTGCTAAGTTTTCCATGTTCCACATGGTGCTGTGAATTCCTTATGCTTCAGCCTTAATTCTTCCATATGCTTTCCAAAGTTACAATTTGGTGGCAATATTCCCAGCCTGGCACAGCTGGGGTTTATTGTGACTGACAAGATTGACAAGGGTACTTTGGGTAACATAGGCATCGTACAATCTGACTTCTACTCTCTTTTTTTGTACCAAAACTGTTCGTTTTGTGATATCCAAATTAATAATGTAAATATGAATTTCTCTTTAAAACACCACTGTCACCTACTGTCATGTTTCTCTTTCTAAAGGTGCACTATATATGCAGCACAGCATCTTGCCAAGGCCAACAAAAACTTTAATTCCTCTCACTCAGAATAACAAATCAATGAAGTAATACCATACAAGGAAGATCAAAATAATTTCACCATGATTACGAGCAAATAGAAACCAATGCTGCTGTATACAACTGCTGTTGGAAACACAATTTGTTTTCAGCTTGCAAGTCAAAACCAATGAACTGAAATACATTCCCAAGCATAAATTTACAATGTGGCAGAAGACATGGAATAAAATGAGATCATCTTAGCAGAAGATAAACTGCATCTCTGTGCTGATAAGGGATTTCCACTTCCAATGAGTTAATTTTCAGTGCTTCTCAGGTCACAAGTATGGAAGGCCAGAGAGATCAAGGATACAATGAAGCTCCTATAGTCTACAAGTAATTTGAGGGCTGACACCACTTTCAAATCTTATTTTCTGTCCTCATATAAAACACCTCAAGAGGAAAAGAAAGAGGAAGTCCTGGAGAACAGAACAGTACCCTGTTCACAGACAGTCACAACTACTCAGCTTTTCCCAGTCCAGCTCCCTAAAGTCATGTCAGGCTAAGCACACAAAACACTAAAGATCACTAGTCCCAAGATAAAGGTGATGGTGAGAAAAAGACGAGAAAGTTTAGGAAACATGGTAAGATTTAGGTTGGTAATGTATCTAGCAAGCTGTTTCTATCTCTGATAAGCACAACATATATATGGAGCACATACGCAAATAATCTTAACTACAAAAAGGCACAGAGAACCTCAAAAAAGTTATTAAGTTCAAGCTGAACTTCTTTTTAATTATATAACACCTGAAACAACAGTTGCCTTTATTACAATTTTTGCACATACCAGTCTGCAGTACGCAAACATCTCAGTTTGATAAAATCAGTCTTCTTCAAACCTTGAGAAGCTAAATAAGTCAATTTCCTTTTCAGTTAACATACATACCTCATGTTGCAACTTAAATTCTCCTACTACTTCTCTACTGATATATTTCACACACTGCAATCTAACAAAACAAATGCTGTTGACAGGAATCAGGCCTCCTATTTACCATGACAGGGAAAGGAAGCAATTCAACAGTGGGAGACAACTTTTAAAAGAAAAATGACATTCTAGAAGAGGAATGTGGAAACTAGAGTTTGGCTTCTATATTTGCTGAAAACAATGTTCGGGTTTGTTTAAATTATTAGCTTTTTCTATGACAAGAAATACCTTCCTTTCTAAAAGCTGTATAATGTTTCTTTTTCGCCACAACAAACAGCAGTCACTGAGTAACTTTCAACACTCTCTTAATCAGATCTATAGAGCTGCAGCTGACTCCTAGCTGACAACCTCTGCTGTCTAGAAAAATCTCTGGCTGCAAGCTGGCTGCCCAACATCCAGCAGGACAGTTAAGGTATCTAAGTGTCAGAAACCAATTGAACAGGATGAAGTGAGATAATTTAGAAAGGCACCTGTCTCTTCTAACAAACTGAACATTGAAGCCCCTAAGCAACATTGCTTTTGTACTTTGGATGATCCGCTAGACCAGCAAGTTAAGGATGCAACACAGCGACAGTTTCTCACTTTTTGATGAGTACCAGTGAAGTGCTAAACCACAGAGATGTAACAACTACACCATGAGCCTGCAAGAGAACATGGGTTGACTACAATCCACCCATAAGATTAGGTTTTTGGCATTTCTCCCTTTAACTCCTATTCAGAAAGATAAAATAATAAAATTAAACTCTAGCTATGTCATTCTTGTGAACTAAAAATGCACACAGTAAACAACAGACTATAAACTCTTCCTTACCTGCATGTCCAAAATCAGTCCAGTTATCTGATTTTGTTGATTGTCTATTATCTGGAATAGAAAATCAAGCAATTTAGAAGACTTAAATCTCTTCAGATCGTTGTCTAAAAATCAGCCTACAGGTGTGTAGACACAGATTTTAAATAGCATCTTTAAAAAAAAAAAACAAATGACAAGACAGTTCAACTCTGACAGAACACAAAATAATGCAAAATCAGTATTTTGAACAGAGACAGGCAGGTCTTGAAAAGTCATCTGAATTAGCAACAAATACGTAATTCTTTAGTGGGATATTTATTTCTAAATTAAAGAAAAAGAAAAAAAAGAAGCACAAGATGTAAGGTAAAGATGCCACCAGCAGATTATTTGCAGACTAACCTTACTGGCTTTCTCATTCTTCTCCTTAAGACTCTCATTCTCACTCTGAAGCTGTTTTGTGTCCAACATAGGAAGTCGAATACCATCTTCCAGGCATTTTTCTACTTTCTGTTGTAAACTGCCATTCAACATGAAAAAGATTAAGTGAGTTAATAGAAACCAGAGGGTTGTGTGTTCTAGGAAAAAAATTAGAAACCTGCACCATCTTCCCAACCAGAACTGTAAAACTGTACCTAGCAGAATCCAGCCTTATGTGATTCATGCATCAACAGTGCATGAATGATGCAACAATTCTAAACTATTCAAGTTGCAATGGCACTGACAAGGCAGATTCATGCACATGAATGCAGGTTTTATGTGCCATACTCTGTGCTGAGTGTCCCAACAGGCACAGCTCCAGCAGTACTGTGTAGGAAGAGAGGGCAAAGGAGCAAAGCAAAGCTCTGCAGTGCTCACAGTTGCTCTGTGCCACTGGGGGAAGGGAAGCACAGGTCAGAGGCATCTATGAACCTTCACAGCTTTGGGAGCATTAAAATCAGATTGTCTCACTGGGGCACATACAACTCAAAGGGGAGTCCAGAATCAAATGCTGTGCACAGTGCTGGTGCCCCATCCATCACACCCTCTGTGACTCGTAATGGGGAGCCCAAGACCATTCCTGCCAGGAATGCTCCCACACAAGGGCATGGCCTTCAGACCCTCCATTGCTCAACCCAACCCATACGTGTAGCTACAGCCTCCATCTGCTCGCCTTCTCTCAGAAAGGAAATACGCTTTATTAGTGCTAATCTAGCTGTCTAATTTAGAAACCAGAGGTCACCCCAACTATTTGTAGGCTTTCAGAAAAGACAGAATGATCCCCCTCTAGATTAGGAGAGCACGAAGGCCTTCCATTGGTAAGATGGAAACAATGTGTCAACAATTTGGCTGGAAAGGCCTCCCAGCCAGCTCCCCTTTCATCATGGAAACCTTTCAGGCTCCTGTGGCATGCACCTTTACCCAAGGGAGGGACAACAAACTGCAGGAACATCCACAGATACTTAAAAGTGATTCTCCCCTGCTTCCCTCGTCCTTTTAATAAAACAAAAATTGTTTAAGTAGGTCCCCTAAAATAGAACATAGTAACAAAGTCTCCATGTCTTACCTGGATATTCTTGGATATCTGTCCCATTTGTTTTTTCTTAGGCAAGCTCAATGACAACATACTAGCTACAGCTAAATTTTCTTGTAAATACCTGCACCCTCAATAAAAAGGTAAGAAATGACTGGAATTTCTTGAAATCTTCGACCCTTCCCTGATATATCCATCAGCCAATATCCAGAAATAGCCCTAGCTTCTATACAATGCCCCTTTACCACACAGCTTTGCTGCATCCTCTCTCTGGCAACAGGCTATGATGCCATTGCTGGAGCGTCCCACACCCTTAAAGACAGATAGCAAAGAACACTCTTCTCTCTGGTACTAATTACAACTTGCCACAAAGCAAGTTGTAAAACCCTTACCATAAAAAGTCATTAGCATTGTAATAGATTAAGCCTGCAATAGCATTAGGTCTTGACATCAGGTGGGGAAGCACACCCACGGCAGAGCACGGCCTGAGCAGCTGCTCATACCTCTGCACTGTTGTGACCAGCTCTTTTTCTTTTTTCTTCTGAGATGCCAGCTGCAATTCCCTCTCTCTGCACTGTGATCGGGCCTCTCCGAGCTTCTTTTCCAACTCAGCCATGGTTTCTTGAAGTTGCTTGTTCTTCTCTTCTAGAATTTGCAGCTAACAGAAGGTTACATTAGTCAGAGACAGAGTCACACCAGCAGAAGGCCTTGTGTCAGACCATAGCCTTGCAGTGATCTGCTGCATAGTTTCACACCAGTGTCACTTATCTGACTGTGAGAAAATCCTAATATCTACAGTGCTTTCTAAAAGACTGAAATACTTCTCTTCCCAAACATAAGGGTGAAAAAAAAGAGATTTTGAAACAGTAAAAGATTTGAGAACAGATATTAGGGAGCTTACTTCTAAATGCAAAATAAACCCCCCTTTACCATACCTGTTTAGTCTGCCCTTCTATATCATCCAGTGTAGGAAGGTCAGCCAGGTATTTTTCTAATGTTTCAATTCGTCTTTGCTTTTCTTTGTTTTGCTCAGACTCTTTCTGGCATTTCTTTTTCAGGCTGTTAATATATCGGTCTCTAGTTTTAAGCTAGAAGAAAGAAAGAAGGAGTACATGTTTTATGATAACAGTAAAAATAAGCCTGATTTGGAAGCAGAGGCTGTTAACTCTCCAAGAATTGTACTCTCAGCTGCATGAAAGCATTGGCTAAGAGCAGGAAACAAAACCAAAAGTTATTACTCCCAACAGTTTCAAGTTGCACGCCCACATGTGTCCTCAAACCACAGCTGCTTCACCTCTGCCCAGAACAATCCACATACCTTATGAAAACACAAAGTTTAATAGAATATTGTTAATTCTTTCACCCACTGAGGTGTTCATACATAACAAATAATCAGGATACATTTTAGTTCCTCTAGACTAGGAAAAAAACTTAAAAACATGAGGACCAAGAACTTAAACTACCAAAAATGGAAGCCAAAACCCTGATTTTGATGCAGTCTGACAATCACATCAGAAGATATCAGATCAGAATAGCTGCTTTCTTAAACACCTTTTCTGTAGGCACCTTAATTTTCCATGAGCCTGGAAAAGACTTTTTGCATTATGCTATATTTCTTTGTATTCCTGGTACTACTTTTGCTTCATTACCTAGATCAAAAAAGTGGAAAGAAAGGCAGGAAAAAGGAGTATTTTTCACTGTCCCTCCCTGCCCTCTCTCTCCTTGAGAGCTTTTTGTTCAGAGTGGATGGGTGTTAAGGGGCAAATCAGGACTGTGCAGTGAAGCAGGGTCCAACCTACAGACCATGCTGCCAACACAAGCACTGCTGCACAGGTCCTCACCCCTGCTTGCCAGTTCCTACACAGGGAGCAATCCAGACAGGAAAACTCACAAAGGAGGAAGCAGCAGTATGCAATTTTTGCTCTTCCTACCTCAGTGAAAAGCATACTGAGGGTTCACAGGAAATGGTAAGGCAGAATTTAGAGATGAGTTACGCATTCTTCTTTGTCTTCCCACCAGACACTTCACTGTATCACACTGCTTGTATCCCTTGAACCTGATTTAATACAAATTAAGCCCAGTAATTAAAGAAGATGAGGTTACAATGACAAAGTATCCCTAAAACATTAATTAGGAACCCCTTGGACAATGGCACATTCCTGCTTGCAATAAAGGAAGGCTGTGATTACATTCAAAGCTATCCCTGGGAATTCCTTATGCCTGCAAAGAAACCCTGTCTCCAAACAGTTCCAAGAACACATATCTTTGTCTCATTCTAAAGTCCACTCTGAACATTCTAAGAAAGCTACAAGAGAATCACTCCTGCTAAATAGGCACATACAGGCTGGTAAATGCATCTCGAAGCTTCAGGGCCACATTTACAAACCACACTAAAAATTAGGATTTAATTTTCACAATCTATGTTTTTAAATTATATTTTATTTACATAATAAAAACTACAAGCTACAATACTGAACAGCTTTTTTTTTTTTCCCAAAGCTTAACCGATACCTTATTGAAACTGTTAACATGATTAACACTTCACCTAGTATCACTTTCTAGGATATATTCTCTGCAAGTCCAGATTTATCCATTACTAACACCTGAAATCATTAATCTTTTTTCTATCATGGATAGTTTAGTGATGTTTTGAGAATAACTCGAACACCCATATACTGAGTTGTTTTCTAGCAAATATATGCCACTGCAACAGTGACAAAACGAAATGTGGATCAGGAAAGACACTTACTTTCTCCTCCATCTTCTTTTTCTCCTCACTGGATTTGTTTGAAAGCTGTTTCACGATTTCACTGAGTTGCAGTTCCTTGCTCTCAGCTGCTGCAATCTTTCGCTCAAGCTCCTCGAGGTGGGATGCTGATCTTTCTGAAATGTGAGGTTGCAGTGGTGTGCTCTCATACTGTGGTTGCTTATGAAAAGAAATAAAATAATCACACAAATGAACACACACACTACTGTACACTTGAACTGCAGAGCAGAAAAGAGTCCTGCATTTTTTTTTTTTAGCCATCAGGAAGGGTGGGGTTTGATTTTTCAAACATTGAAAGATACGGCAACAGCATGAGTTTCGGGAATCTGAAGCAAAAAGACAAAGAAGTTGGACACTTTTACACTCATAATAAATGCACAAGAACATTGTGTGGCTACTTTCCCCCTAAGATTTATGGAAGATACGTGATTCCAAAATAAATCCCTATAAACGCAGATTAAAAGCACTTTCAAAACAATCACTACCACTGCTTTATCATACCATCTCCTGAGAAGAAAAACACTTTAAAATTGCTATGAATATGCTGAAGTAAGAGACACTTAAGGTTCTCCTAAAGCCGAACATCAATACTAGTCAAGGCTTAGAGCAACCACTCAGAAACAAGCAGGAACAAGCCTGAGACTAGAGCTACAGTCAGAAGGCAGGTCTCCTGCCTTTTGTTCTGTATAGCAAAACTTCCATCTCCACTGCCCAGAGCCAGAAGAGCATGAAATGGAAGTTGGCTGCATGTGGGATGAAAAAGGAGATGCACCCCATTAGGCATTCAATTTCAAAATTCTTTTAATAACAGAAATTGGTTATCTTTCAAAATACTGTCTGTATAATTTCTTTAACTAGCGACATTCCTTCAGCAAAGTATTAAAAGATTAAAACCTTCATTAAACTAGATTTGCTTCTATAAATTTGTCTTATAGAAGGCAAGCAGAAAATCAAATACAAATCAAGGAGAAACCCAAATACATTATAAACTTTCAATCTCCTTTAAATTATGAAAGAGGAATGCACCTGCTGCTTTATTTGAAGCATAACATACTAAGATATGTGCACTAAAATTTCAGTTTCTGCAATATTGTTTCCTTTGTTTGTCTGGGTTTTTTGTTTGCATCTTCTCTCCCACGCCCCCCAACCCACCGCCCCCCCCCCCCCAAAAAAATCTTAACCTACAAATTAGGTTAAGATCAAATTAAGCTAAACCCTTACATTCTGAAGTATTTTGTAAAAGAAAATCTGGAAGCAACAAAAGCCTAGACATTCCTAGGTGTCTCAAAAAGTCTTTGTATACCTACGTTCAACTGAGGCTCCACTTGAATTTCTCTGCTGTCACACAAACCACAGTCTCAGCTTATGTACAGCTGTGTTATTCCAAGTACACAAATAACGTCATGCTGAAGCACCCTAGCTGAGATCCTACTGCAGTGCTTGTGACAGAAAAAGATAACATAATAAAAGAGGGATAGAAAAGCTATTTCCCTGCATATCTGCCTTTAAAAATCCCTTGCTGCAATGTCTTTTAGATATACCAAGGCCTGGAGATGGAATTTCTGCACTGTAAGCAGCCACAGTCTTCACACTCATCTGCATTTCTTGGTGAACCTTTGCTACCTCATCCTTATGCTACTTGATACTTGTGCTAGGTAGATGAAACTTAGGACAAGTATACTCAAAACACCACCAGACATTCCCTTTCAGACTAAGTGCTCCCTAGAAGCACTAGACCATATCCTTTTCAAGTTCTTGTCAAAAGGTATTCCACCAGTCTGTTTGCCTTCTCCCATCTCCTCCATCTACTCTATCCATAAAATCTAACCATCTAACCAGGAGAGCAGTACCTCCTCATCTTCAGAAAACCTCTCATGAGTTATTTTCAGATACTCTCCTAGCAAACTATTTTTTCTCCTACTATCTCCCTGTAGGACTACCATACACGGATGCTGTTAAAACTCTTATAAGAGAGTCACAATCCTTCATTGCTATTTCATTTTATCAGACTTGATCTTATCAGTCTTCAAGTATGAACAAGACTTGAACAAAACTTAGATTTCTGCAAATATAAAGTAAACTACAACACTTAGAAGGTCTTCTCTACACAATTTGCAGCTATGCAATTACACAGCCATCAAGAGTCACAAAAGATCTACGCTCTGGCCTGCAGAAAATTGTGAAGATGCTTTTAGGTGCCAGGTGCTGGGCAGTGGAAAGCTTTGCTGAAAGAAAAGCATTCATCCTACCTGTAAGTTACTCAGGTATGGTTCTTCGCAGTTCACAAGATGGCTCAGTCTTGCATGTTGAGCTCGTATTTCATTCTCCCTTATCTTCTGATGTAAACTGTTAATTTGCTGATTCTGCCTGTAATACACAAATTTAAATTGGGGGGAAAAAATTAATGGAACAGAGATTAGAAAAATGGAGATCTTAAGACTTATACTGAAGAATACACTAACAATGGTATTCAACTATCCAGGATCTACACTAGCCGTGGGTTTTTTCTCACTGCAGCCAGACTGCAACTATAGAAATGCAATTTGGAAACTCTTATCAATTTTGTGTGGGCTGAGGGCTGCCACAGTTAGAAGTATAAGCAGGGAAAAGCATACAGAAAGCAGAACAAAACCAAACAAAAATGGCACCTTGATTTCACTTGGAATTCTGCTTGGCCCCTCTCTTTACTAAAGCTGACTTCTGATAAAAGCGGAGGAGATTTGCAAATCAGGAGGAACAGAAAGAACTTAAGAAAAGGTCATTACATAAGATAATCAGCACAGCTTCCCTACAATGTCTTGCTTTTTGCTTTGCTTAAGACTTTCTCAATCAACTGCTTTACATCAGATGTACCTTCCCCTAGGGTAAAATACTGCACTATGTGCTACCACAAGTACCACACACCAACTGCTTGGCCAGTGTACAGCAGGAGCAGCATCAGCACTGTATCACTATTTAATTATAACACAAATTGTATCACTGCTTAAATCCTGACTGCATTTGAACTAGGCGGGACTGCAGGGCAAACACCTGCTAGGTCTCTGCCCCAGCACAAACCACAGCCCCACGAGGTGTGCAGTAACTCTCCATGGAGCAATAGGCACCTCAAAACCTGACCCAGAGTGGAGCTGTCAGCACCCACCAGAAACACACAGAGACCTTTTCAGTAAGCCTTAAACCAATTTTGTGCACTCTGTAATTTTCCTTCTATTTTATTCTAGGATATATTTGCATGCAAGCAAGAAATTTTTTTTTCACAGTTTCACCTAAGCATGGAGCATGACTGGCTTTTCTGAAAACAACGATGCTGAACCCAGGTGACTAAACCCAGTATTAAGAGGAGAAAAATGGCAAATACAGGTTAACTTCAAGGGAAAAGACCTTTCCTGTGCACACACTGGAAAAGCAAATCCTGCAAAGCATATAGAAAAATATCAAACTCTGTTGCTTTTTTAAAAATTTGGAAGGGTTGTGTTTAGGAAGAACATCTTGGAAACATTAGAATGTGTTCAAAAAATATGCATTATATAAGCTATAAACTAATACCAAATATGTATTAGTTGGAAGGATGCCAACTGCAAATTTTACTAGGATGCCAAAACTGCAAATTTTACTAGGATGCCCCCAGCTGAAGGGGCCGTTCTAGCTACTCACATTCTTCTAGCTAGTTATCAGCCAACTGTACCCCTATTATTTGGTTTACAAAAGCTAGAACATATTCTAAAAATATTTAATATAGTTGAAGTTTTAAAATGTTTTAGAACATATTTTTCTGTTTCCCTGTTTTTATATCTATAAAAACAGCAATGGATGGAAAACCAGTATATGTAAGTTGCCATTTATTGGTACCTTAGAACGATTTATTGAACATGAATGCATAAAGAGAACGTATTTATGTGACTCTGTAGAAAATCTTAAAATATTTTGTATCAGCACAGGTGATTTTGAGGCTTCCCTATTCCCTCTACTATCTAGACTGAACAAGCTTGTACAAATACAAAAGGAGTATGTGACATCAGAAGGCTGTGCACAATTCTGGTTGTCATCTGTAAGATGGCACTACAAACAAAAAGCTTCCAACTTATTTTGGAAGATTAGGTAAAGGAATATGCTCTTAACTTGTAAGAGACCTTATAAAAGCCCAAAATTTGTACAATTATACGAGAAAATATGAAGTCTCAATGACTTCTGTGCATGTCTGGTCACAGAGAAAAAAATTATTTAGTATGAATTATTCCAACCTATGAACTGAAGCAAATTTTTATTTTTTTATCACTTTATTACTTCCCAGACAGATCTATTAAAAATTCATTGTTTTAAAATTATTTATCCATTCGTCACATATCCCTTGAAAGCACTACAGGATTTTCTGTTTATGGCTGATTGTAATTTAGCGGTGCCTCCCCTCCCAGGCAGGATTTCAAGAGTCTGAACACTACAGTCTGGAGAATATGTTTTAAAATATTTTTGAACTACCATTGTAGTTTGAGCTACATTATTATATTTCTTTTCATAATCCTTTCCCTACCCTACCAAATCTCCATTGCAAAAAAGGTGAGACAAGTTAATCCAAGATGAGACAGAACACAGAGTTTAACTAGCTTGCTTCTTTTCACTCTGCAAAGCACTAAACTCTCCATTATATAACCTTGACAACAAAACACACTGTAGAAATGTTTTAAGGCTGTGTAGACCCCACAACCTCTTCACATAACAGCTTCTATGAAAACAACATTAACCTCATGGCACCCTGAAACAAACACTTTGCTGCATAACCAGAGAGTCTGGTTTATTCAAAAGGAATTTAGAAATTTCAGTTGCTCTCAAAAACACAGGCTGCCTATTACAGTGGGAACACGGCCCTCAGAAGCCTTCCCATTAGCAATCTATCAGCCCAGCACTTCCAAAAAGCAAAACCAAATACAATCAGCCTTTAGCATTTAAGTGCCTCCAAGTTTCTGTCAAGCTCCTCAACCTTTAGTGCTTCTAGAAGCCATCTGAGTACAAGTGGGCACAGCTCTGGGCATGGGGGAATCTGACAGGAATGCAGCCTTCAGTGCACAGAAACCAGACCTCACTTTACACATCTGGGTTCAGTGAAAATGCTGTACCTAGGCACATGGAAACTGCTTTCCTTCACAATGTCCTTATTTTTTTTCCCCATAAGTGAGCGTTACAACTTTATGCTGACAGCGAAGGAAGAGTTACAGGTGTACTACGTGAGTGTCATGGCACTTTTCACATGGTTTCATTCAGCCCCTTTGTCCAAATGCAAAAATCACTATTTTACTTCAAGTGTCCATCTTGACACATCCCCTCCCCTTACACTCAGACTAAAGTAGAAGAGAACTGGAGGCAGTACCCTGATCCGAAGTCATCAACCAACAAAAGGAACTCGGAGCTGAGAATTTTGTTTAAATAAAATAAATAAAAGTTCAAATATTAAAATAAATCAGAAAAGACAGGAATAAAAACCATCCTTTTGGAAAGGACATTTTAGTTTTCCGTATGTAAACTGATCTTCCAGAAGGAAAAGGCATTAAAAGATGCATAAACTATAAATATTCTACCCAATCAATTAATGCGAACATGAGACTAATGACCTTGTTTTCACAAACACTTCTGACACAAATCTTTCCAGCTGTCCCTCAAGGTGTAATATTATTTCCAGAAACTGGGGTTGGCAGTGCAGAAACAGACAAAAAGAGAATCTAAACTTCTCTCATGGTAGGAAAAGCCTGCCGGGTAGTTACCCACAGAAGAGTTGTGCACTGAAGACATCTTGTCTTTTTCTTCAGGTATAATGATTTAAAGGGATATTTTTTTCCTTCAGAATGTGCCTGTTTGCTATATTTTTATCATCCTTTTTTTTTTTAATTTCACTGATATACTGAACTATGCCTTTTCAACCCCTTTTGAACCATAAATAACCTGAGATCAAATCCTCCCTGTACTGCTCTCAGGTGCAATCTTTCAGAGGGAACTTCGCAGAAGTGATGGGTTATCCAACAACATACAAGACTCAAGTGGTGGTTGCGTGCTGCTCTATGGTCTCCTGAACCAGGTTTTATGTCCCAGTTTCCACATGTTAGATATTCTAGTTAGATTATTCACAGAAAGCCCTATCATTTCCACAAAGTAATGGCTTTGGCTTATTTCCAGGTCTTAATAAACACGCGTTTTGCTCCTTTTTTTTCCATTACCTTCAACATTCTTTATTTTTGTAAATGAAACTTCAAGGCTTCAGTCATGCTTCACTACTTCAGACCAATGATATTTTGTTAGGAAGGAAAAATTTAAAACCTGTCATGGCAGATTGTACCATTCTCTCATTTTTCCTAGAATTACCAATTTCCCAGAATTGCCACCCCTTCATGAAATCCTAACACTAGAGATTAGGCTAGCAAAGATGCTGATTCTGTGTAATTATTTCCTTGGCATTTGAGGAGGGTAGTACTCCTTATCTGTCTTTCTGCCTGCCACAAACACTTCCATTCATAATTCCCCCTCTACTTAAAGGCTGTCTAGAATTCAGAGGAAAATTTCTAATGCTACTTGACCCTAACTAAATCTATTGATATAGCAAAAAGAAAGTTAGAACCATAACCATGACTTACCACTGGAAAGAGGAAGGCCTTTATTTTGATTCAACTGCAGTTCTGTCCTTTAGCTCAAACAATCCCTTTTGAAAATTCAAGTCAGCACAGAGAATGTGGGGTAGCAGAGAACAGCAGTCAACTCAATGTACACAAGCCTGGACTGTCTTCAGAGACCAGCATTAACAAACTACTTAATTTAAAACTGATTCTCCTTAATTCTCAAAAATATTTTTATGACATAACTGACATTCATATAGTTTTTCTCACATTCATGCAGGACAAGTGTGGACACATGCTTATACAGACACTCACATATGCATTTGTCTGGAAATAAACCATCTTTCTTGAATCTGGGACCAGTTCACCCGTTCTCCATAAGCCCATCTTAGAAACGCACATCTGCCAGAGAAGCACTTTGACCCCCCAACTTCTAAGCTATTCTTCTTAACTTTAATTTTTAAATTAGTGTACATCTAAGTCCCGCACTCTAAGTCAAGGTAAGATCAGTATCTTCAAACAATTCAGGGACTTTAGCACAGAGCTTCCTCCACCACAGAGGGGACAGTAGTAACTTCCTAAGAAAACAAATGGCAAGGGATGCTTACCTTCAAAAGTCACAAGTTAAGAAGAATTTTCTGCTTTAGGTGAAAATGTCTGAGCAGACTTCTTCAGAATCAGGATACAAAGTAAAATACAACATGGATCTATATTACAGATATGATTTATTCCATACTGCAGCTGAAGGTACACTGCTTTGTTTTGTTGCTTAAGAAGTTGGATACAAATTTTTATATCCCTTTGTTTTAGAGGCACGATCTCTTGGGACCAAAAGTCCAACGTGCAGAGTACTGATAGGGAAAGAGATCCTTAGTACACAAAGTCCTAAAAACAATGTGAATACATTTTCCGGAATTTGGAAGATAATGCCAAAGAACGCAAACATCAGCAAAGTTTATGAGAAAAGACCTCCAATTTCCTATGCAATAAAGTCTCTTTTTTTTTGTGAAATTGTTCTAAGCGAACATTTCTTCCAGTCAAAGCAGAACTTATCTTGAAGGAAATAGGGTAGCAATACCTTGGGGAGTTGAGACATGATTTCTGCTCTGTATGGATTGGTTTTTCATGCTATTTTTGAATGACTTTTCTGAAATGCATAAAGTTTGAAATGCTTGCCTGACACACTAGCCTGAGGTGAGCTAGTGCTAAAGCAAGGCAGGCAAGAGCACAGCTAGGAACCTTCTCAAAAGCCTTGTGCTACTTAATCAAGGGAGTGAGGCATGAGAGGGAAACAGACACATCACTTTCGAGAGTGGGCTGCACTCTGCCTCCCATGGTGGGAGCTCTTCACCTCCCACAGTCTCCTGCCAGGACAAACACAGAGCAACTCTTGCACCTCCCCTGCAGTTCTCTGCCAAATACTAGAACTTCCTACAAATATTTAAATCTACAAAATACAAAATAGTTTAGCACCAGTTCCACAGAGAAGTATCTGGGATGGCAACTGACCAAAACTCCCCAGTGTTGTACTGCAAAAAGCAAACACCACTCAACCACAGCTGATGAGAGACAAGCACTCAGCCTGTGGGAGGCCAGTTTGGACACTTCATAGAAGATGCGCTCATCAGCTGCAGAGATCTCAAAAAAATAACAAAAACTACTTGATGACTAAAAAACATTACCCAGGAGGAAAGATTAAGTTATATCAGGAAAAATTTTCTAACATTTGAGCTAATTAATCACCAAACTGCCCAACCCAGAAAAGCTACAGAACATCTGGTACTCCACATACCAATAGTGTAACTATCCAGTGACAGCACTACTGCTTGCCTTTCCCAGGCCCTGGCAGCTGGTTAAATAGGTGATTTCTAGCCCAACAACCTCTATTTATTGCCAAGATCTAGGTTATTGGATGAAAACTAATTTCACCAGTGTAACTAGCATTCACATCTGAATAAGTGACATTTTCAAATAGCTAAAATTATTACTCTGTAACAAAACCTTCCAGAACATTTACCAGCTCAAGACACACAGAAGCCTCATCCACAAGTTACCTGGGTGATTTGTGATATTGGAAAAAGATAATGGCATCTTTTAAACACTTTTATTGGAAGCAAAGTGTATTTTATACAGCAAAGCACTCTGAGGAGGTTCCTTGCAGCCCCACTCCCTGCACAGGACTCCCTCTTATACAAGCATGCACTCAACACGAGTGGTATGAAGCTTCAGGTTCCTCAAAAATGGCATCAAATTATCACTCAGGATATGCTAATGCTGCAGATCTTAACAAGCAAATCAAAATTAAATGAATCACAGCTTTATACTAGCATTAAAATGAGCACTATCAGAGCACATACAGCTTCATGTCATCTACTGAAGTCAGGACAATTTGGTACGAGGCGAAGAAAATCTACTTCTCTTGTCACAGTGAAAACTTCTAATCCTAATTCAGAATTGGATTCAAAAGTTAATGACTTAGCAAGTATTTTAAGAATGTATATGTTGCTACAGTCTGAGGGATAACAGTTATTCACTAAAATTGCACTTCCAAATCTGCCTGTCCTGTTCAAATGCTCTTATGCTGTCTGCAAGAGAACACTGCATGCACAAGTGTTATTCTCAGCAGCTTGTGTCATATGTTCGGATATTTGGCATTTATTCATGGAGCTACTACATGCATCCCCTGCCACACAAACTCTGCCAGGACCACACTAGAGATATCCACAGTGCCAGGTCAGCCTCAAAAGACATTCAGCATTGCACTAAACCCTACAATTTCAGTGGTGTTAATGTACTGAACAGAGGAGCAATGTGAAGAATTAAAATGCGATGCTGTGATTTTCTAAACCAATGCAAACACTGCTGGCTCCCTCTGGTGCTAAATCTAATGCAGTGTTACACACTAAGCTGCCAGAGTAATAAGGCAATGATATAATCCAATTATTTTGTTCAGCAGGTGACAGACATTACAGTAATAAGTGCTGCAGCAGGAAATTTCCTCTTACAAAATCCTTAAGTCCTCATTCATGGCCTGTGTAACAGTTCTTATGTGGAAAAATCATGAGACACACCTTAAAGAAGTGCCACTGTGTTCTGGTACACACACACAGAGCAGGCTTGCTTTCCTGCACCATGCTTTCACTTCTGAAAGTAGAGTCTTCCCCTCATTTTCTTAAGAGTAGACTTAAAAAGCATTTCTGGTTTCTACTTATTAACTTAGCAGTGAGCCCTAGAGCAGTTTTAAAAAGCAAACCAAAACCACTTTTAAACCCATTCATTTATGCTGTGTACTACTCCAATTAATGCTAAATAGACTACACAAAATACATCAATTTAGTTTATCTATTACTAAACCTGTTCAACACAGCATACAGATTGAAAATCAAGGTACTTGTTCTATTCTCAGGCTCAAGCGGCTCTTTGGGATTTTAAAAACTTAAAAATGCTTGCATTTCTAGTGACACACCAAAGTATCCAGATATTATGATTCAAACTGTTAAGCATTACTCCTTGAATTGTTTTTTAAGTATTAGAAACTTACTTGCTACTATTCCTATCTGGTAGATTTCCAATGCAAAAGAAGGAAATTTAATAATCTAATCTAGAAAAGCCGATTTTTTTTTGCCTTTTTATTTTTGTGTGGAAAGAAGGAAAGCAGGCAGCATGTTTCACTTTCCTTCTGCTCTTTCTCCCTTTTTTAACAAGACCAAGGTACAACAGCCTGAAGATACTACTCTGTACAGAGCATCCATTTCCTACATATCAACAGATTTAATAAGCACTGCTATGAAGAACAAGGTGCGTGATGTTAATCTCCTCCACTTCCTCAATAAGTGGGACACCAGTACAATTCCCAACAAAAGAGTGTTTAACCTTAAAAAAAAAGGGCTCATGACCCTGTGGATGAACGGGAGGCTGGTGACAAGGGCAGGAGGGAGGAATTGCTGGTGTGCCTCTTTCCATCCAGCTGTTCCTTGCACTTGCCAGCAGCACACAGCTGGGTCTGGGGCACCGTGCCAGCTGCTGTCCCGCTCCTCTGGCTAGCAGGCAGCAGGAGGTTCACAGAGCTCTCCTGAGCTCCTGTCCTCTCAACTACCAGATTGTGAATTCAGCATACAACTTAAGGAAACTGCATCTTTTATAACTCTGTGAAAACCACATGTACAAAGAGCCCTCCCAGCAAACACCTCCTACCTAACCTCATTCAACAAATTACTTTCTTCTCCATTTGTCCAAAACAAATTTTATTCTGCAGTTTAGCTACCACCATGTTGAATTAACTACACTTTAGCAAACTTTATGTTTTTTATTTTAGGTCACTACTCCCAAAGAAATTCAGACTCTGAAAAGAAGTTTAAATTAAGCTCAGGAAGACCAAGAGCTAGAATACTTAGGTTTACTCCCAAATACCATTCTAAACTCAGTGCAAGAAGGCCCAGTGCTCCCACGTGCTAAATGAAGGTAACACCACATTTTCATTTAGTGCTGCTTTGTGCCTTGAAGAAAGGTAGTTTTCACACCTAAGCCTTATTAACACCCCATCTAATAAGAAATGTAACACTAGTGCTTCTTAATGAAGTTCTAGTTCAAGGTTTTTGCACAGCAGATATGTACCATTTTCCTCATGAGTGAAACCAAAAGTATTTTTATGTATCACAGAAAGCACTATCTCTTTAAAAAAAACCCTGAACAATCTGATGTTAAAACTTTGTAAATATGCAACATCAATTTGTATTAATCTTGAAAATACAAATCCACTTATGTTTTTATTTCATTTTAAAATACCTTTTAGACAAATATTTTGCTCAAATGGAAATTCAATATTCAAAGAAGAGCCTGTTCTGTTACACTGCATTATTACAAATTACAGTATTTAACACCAAGTATCTACTTGAATATGTAACATCACTAAGTGGTCTGTTCCATTTCAATAGCTTCCAAATTGTATGTTTCCTTTTCAGCTGAATGAAAAGAAATTATCTAAGCAGACTTCTGGTGAGAAATCCTGAAGGAACTGTATTCATTATCAGAAAGTCACACAAAAGAAATTACTTGTACAAAAAACGAACCAGCACACCATCACTGGTTATCAAGAAATAGCTTTTCTTCCTCCACATGGACAGTATCAGGTAATATTAGCAGGCAGCCCAGGTTGCAGTCATTTCAGAAACTACTTCCTTGACTGTAAACACACTTTCAGCATGAGAAGAGCAACACCAACTGCATTTTCAGCTGCCAGTGTGTAACAAGCCTTCATATAGAGCACACAGGACAGTAAGCCCAGCAGAGGCTTAGACAACTAAAGACTGTTGTCATTACACTGCAAGGGTTCCATATTGTTGCCCCCTTATTACAAGAGTTTCATACCTCCTTGATCATTCTCATGGACAGCTCCTCTAGGCACTGACTCTTCCTTCTCACAGTGGCCAACTGACTCCAATTCCCTCAACCAACCAATCCACTCTTTCATAGCACTCTTCTTCTTATTGGCTACAGGTGTGGCCTGTTAAAGTCAGGCCTGCTCCTGATCTTTAATGATTTGCTCAGCTGCAACTTCTTAGGGGTAAGATTACTTTCTGTGCTACCTTTATTTGCTTATATTCTATCCTCCTACAGAAGACCACCCCAGCCATCATGAGCAATGCGCTCACAAACTGCTGACAGCCCAGACCCCAGGAGCTGGGCTGCAGGTTTGCTACTGCAGCATTACTACTGACTCAGCAAGCCTGAAAAAAACCCACTGTAATTTAGATGGCCTTTAAGCAGCTGATCAAAAGGCTCTGACAGAGGAGGTGTAAACAACAGCCGAAGATGTTTCCATTTTAACTTCTTATCCCCTTAGGAGATCTGCAGGAGAGCTGGCAGAGTGGGATGGTGAGCCCATGCCTCAGTTCCTAACTGTGCCATCTTTGCTGCAGCAGCAGGTAAACCCATGCTAACATCCTAGATCCAACTGGGGAACCCAGTGACAACTTCAGTGATTGCTGAAAAGCCACCACAGCTACTGGCCAGAGTGCTAAGGGACAGAAACACCTTCAGCCACTGCAATGCCTCATTCTGTTGCAATAGAGGAATGAACAGATCTTGCACAAGCCTAATCCTCCTGGTACTAGAAACTGTGAGTTTGGGAAGTGAGTTGCTATTAAGGCCCATTCAGATTGACAGGAATTTTAATACAAGCTTATATATTTATTGGCATAAAGATTCTGGATTTAATGATTTATGTTTTTTTTAACCAGTTTTTTGTATGAGGACTTGGATAGGACTTTACTGCTGAATATTACTACAAAGGCCAGTTCCTCAAAGTTTTATCAACTGGCTTCAAATATTTCTGTACTTGTGATGGAAAAGAAAATCAGCACAATGAAGCTGACCAATTTCCACCTTGGAACTCCCTTACAAGCAGAAAGATGTCCTATACAAACCTGTAGCCTGGAGAGAAGCTAAGAGGGGAACCTGACAGCAGAAGTGGCTCTTGGGCTCACCGCTCCTTTTCCACTCCAGAGGCACTAAACCTCCTAAATACATTTCAAACTTTGCGTAAGACTTTAGGCCAGCTGCCAGTCTTCTCTCCTAGCAGGATTAGCTCCTACATACTTGTGCATAAATAGTGGCTGGACTGAAACCTAACAACTTTTCCAAGTAGCTCTCCTGAAAGCCGGCTTTTACACTGTAGCTTTTACTTCATCATCTAATCTAATTAATGCAGCAGGAGCTGGGTACTTACCTATCAATCACAAACTCCTTCTGTCTTAGCAGCCCTTCTTTTATTTTCATTAGAGACTCCCAGTTGCTCGAGTCCTGATAGCTGGTAGCTGGGTAACTTGAACGAGATGTTCCAGGTGAAACCTGCATAAAACAATTGTAGGATTAGGCCCCAAAACAGTGAAAGTAAATAATGTACTACATATTACAGCATTTACAAAGTGGTTTCCTCTTACAGAAACCTAAGGACTGTTTTTCAGTTTAATTCAGATTTGCTTTGTACAAAACAACTGGATTTATAAACAAATTTCTGGAAACAAACTTCAGTCCAGTGTCACTGATGTTATAATTTCTCTACTAAACAATTCATAGCTCTGAAAGCAGTTTGGAACGAAAAGCTCACTTAGAATTAACTATCTCATCAAGAGGAAGAGCATAAAGCGTTCCTATCATATCCTGCTGCAATCCTTGCAGCACTTGAAAGGGCAGGGCTGGGTAAACTCAGACCTGCTGGTAACGGCAGGTAACAGTCACCACTGCCCTGTTCAACTCCTGCCCATAACAGTTTTCTCTTTACAGGGAAAGAGACATTTCCCTTGATGTGTGAGCACTTAAATACAGAATATGGGAATCTGGTTAAATTGTAAGGAAATACAACCTTCACAAGTAATAGGTTTCAGGCTTTCTATTAATTTTCACAAAAAACCAGGCTTCATGTCTTGTCACAAACTGAGGGCAACAACTGACCTAAATATGAACCAACACGATCATGCTTTGGAAGAGAAGTAAAAAAACTGGGACATTTAACCAAGAAAGCATTTATGACAAATTTATTACAAATATTTGCATCAGAATTCACATAAGGGAAGGTTTAAGCTAGAGCTTCTGAGATCAAGCTGAGGAGTCCCAGCATCAGCTGCCATGAAGTATCATTTAATCTTTCACCAGTTTTTTGAATCACTGAAAAGCGATAACTCTTTATTTTCTGAGAAGCATTCTGGACAATGCTGTCTATGTTTTTGAAAAAGAGCAGAAGGAAAAAAAAGTGAAAACATGGCTATTTTAAAAAGAAGTACTTTAAGCTCTTTTTTCTTTTATAGCGCCACAATGTTTTAAATTTCATCCGAAATTACAACAAACTGTATTAAGACCAAGACATATGATCAACAGTTAAAATAAGTTAAACAATTGCCAAGCACTGCATGCTTCTGGTCAAAGTTTTACTGTGGATTTATAACACTGAATGGAAAGAATTCATTACTTAAACCCCAATAATACCATGAGGTACTAAAGTCAGGAGCCAATTCCCCACAATTATAATTGCTTCTGTAACTTTAAAAAGTATTTCTTCCCATTCAGTTTACTTCAGTTCAATCCCTAGCTTGGTCACTGATGTGTTTCTGCACATTTAATCCCTTTGAATTCAGAACCTAAAATTAGGTAAGATGACAAGACTTAAAATTTCTAAAAATCTTTCAAGACTGTTATGCCCCCAGGTCCAATTTATCTGCTTCAGGGAATATTTCTTTTGCTTAACAAACTGGAGAGCTTCAATAGTAAAATCAGTTATGAATAATTAAAAAAACAAACAAACAAAAACTGACCACAAAAACCATCAACAGTTCTACACATTAAATACTGCATACCAATTAAAAACAAAATCTGAACTGGTGATATAATTTTTTTTTTTTTTTTTTTTTGTTTGGGCAGTGATCTAATAAATTCAGGAAAGTAACACATATGTAGAGTCTTTACAGCTTAGAAGTTTATTTTGCCTGGGTTGCTCCATCCAGACCACATCACTTCACAGTCATCTTTGGTGCTTACGGAATACCGTGGGATTCCCACATACTGTTCTGTATTAGTTACACATATGACTGGCTGAATTGAGAGGCACCAGCACAAACCTATTCCAGGTAAAGTCTCACAGTGACCCACGCCATGGCGTGCAGTCCAAAGTGACAACATCAGGAACTATCACTGAACTTCATGTTATGAACATTTTTCCTTTGTTTTTCCCACTATAGTGCTGATTAATGCTTTCCTACATCCACCTCAACACCACTACACTACAGTCAAAAGAGAAAAAAGACACAGTCCTTACTGCAGCTGGGATTCAATCTTTACTTCTCAGAGCCAGAATTTCTTTCTCTACTCAAGAGAACACCCACAAGCATTTGACATGAGGAACAGGAAATATATGGCATTATAAAGCCAAATCAATTTATTGAGCATGATTAATTTTGTCTTTAAAACTGAACTATAAAAATGAAGAGATTAAAGACAGCAATTTAAATACAAATCTGTCTCAAGAATGAAGACATTCTGGAAGTCACTGGTGGTTTCTTTAAGAGAATTTTTCAATGCAAACCCTTTATTTCCATCTAGCACCTCTGCAAACATTAATTTGCAGTGAAGTTGGAAAAAAATCTCCTTTAAATATGGTAAAATAAGTAAGTATACAAGTCAAATATTGTAGCTGCTGAGAAGCAATGCAATGAGTTTTGCAAAGTTAAGAACAGAGCAATATTTTGTGAATTATATGCCAACAATAGTGTGTCAGTTTGGGGTTTTTATTAAATCTAAAACATAAAGTCTCCATAGATTACTTACTGAGATGCTTAAGCTTTGGAGTATACCCAATCCTATGGACTATATACAAGCTGTATACACATATGTAACAGCAAATAGAATATTACTTTATATTAAAATTGTGTGCTTCTATTTTTCACTCTGAACAAATGAAGACAACAAAAATGTTTGACTCTGATATCATGTTTCATCCAATTATAAAAAAATAAAACGAATATACTAAAAATACTTCTTAGCACTTCCCAAAATAACAAGACACTTCACTCATTTATGAGCACATGGTGTTGACTACTACAAAAAGCTTTCTAGCTGCTTTGAATTGTGTGGTAACACACAGGCAGCCCGCTTACGTTTGAGTATCTTGTCTCCTAAGGATATCAAACCAAATAGTGAGACCAGATACACTTCCAGGAGTCATATTTAGAAAGCCATCCACAACTCCAAGCCCTTAACTTGAATCGTCCACAACTACAAAACAAAATACCATCTGGAAAGACATAGCATTCTTTTCTATCTGTCCTACAAAATACAACTATTTTTGTCACCTGGCACCTCTTCTGAGAGTATCAGCCTTGTCCTGAGAACATGTGTTCAGTTAGAACAGTATCCTTTGCACAGTAACATCCAAAGGTTCTCACTAGCTTGTTTTGTGACAGAGGCTTGGCAAACCTTCAAGTCACTGTTGAGGCAAACTCAGCTGCTGGGGAAAAAAAACAAACTAAGAAATCTTTGCTGTACTAACCTAGATGCAAATACTTACTGCTGAAACAGACATTGCTGACTGATAGTTTCATGCTTATTGTCAGTGGAAAAACAATTTTTCTGTGGATGGACTGTAACAACATTTAGATAACTTAGATCAAATATGGCTGGGTTTTGAATTGTGCTAATTAAAATTATCTTCTCAAACATGCCCATAGTTTCTGCCTGAAGCAGATCAGGGTCAGCACACAGAGTAGCCCATCATTTCACATGTAACATGCTGTATCATGTCTGATGATGACATTTACTACATCACAAAGTAAAGTCTGAAAATATCAACACAATACTTAATCTCAAAAAAAACCCAAAAACCAAACAACCCCCCCCAAAACCCCAATCGATTTGAAAGAGTTTTTTCATTAAAGTCACAGCTTAAATAATTTAGTGCTGTCCATACTCAAAACTGTAAATGTTCGCAGTCCATTACTAACAACTAGCAGAGCACCAAGAATTATGCCAGGTGAGTGATTCCTTCTGGAAAACTGCTTACACTGCCCTACTCTATCATAAATTCCTGTCCATAGGGATCATTCCTCTCTTGCTGCATTTAACAGGCATTACTCAACAGAAAGAGAATTCCTTGCATCCACAGCTAATCCAAGGCAAAGAATCAACACAAGCAATGTTAGCAGGAGCTAAGGATTCCTTTTCTGACTGACAGCTGAGGAAACAAATACGGGTGACTGCTCAGGCTGCGCCTCAGGGACAGCACTGGATGGATAATGTGGGAGAAAGCAGAGGTGGAGGAGGCAGCAGCAAGCCCAAATGTCCTCTTGTCCTGGAGATGCCTCCTGCCTATGGGTCACCTGTGATAGGAAAAGGTTGAAATCTGTACAGGCAGAGCAGAAGCCACTGAGGAGCTCTGTAACTGCTCCACACTCTAGGCAAGGAAAAATGATTCACCCATCCCTTCCTCCTCACACAGATTTCTTCCTAAGATCAATATCAGGTCAGAACAGCTCCCATAATTGAGACAATCTCAAAAGATCATTCATCCTTTTGCAGGTGAAACGTGACAGGGATGGTGGCTGTCAGGCAAGAAAAACCACAGAAAACTGCAACCATGGAATAAGGCCCTCTTTTAAGGAATGACTTATACAGAAAGGCTGTGCATTGCAGAAATGCACTAGAAACACAGCTACAAAGATGAATCCTCCACACTGTAAAAGACTCTGAGCTGGGCAGAAAAAAAGACTACAGACAAGAATTTATAATTTGTGGTATCTGTACCTCACCACCTACTACTCTACTCTGCTCCATCTTTGCCTTTTAGGGAAGATAGTGTTTCTGCTCAGCAGGATATAATCACTACAATTCTTGGCAGCAACACCTAGGCTGTATCACTTTTTGCCCGTGCTTTCACTAATTTCCAGCAGTCACGGGGGAAAGAACATCTAATCATGCCCTTGCACTTTTATTCCAGTCATGGTATGTGCTGTTCTTTGGGGAATTTCTTTAATGTGAAAAATATCATTAAAGTCAACATTGAAACACCATCAAATGGTGAGGTACTCAAAAATACAGGTGTATTGTAGAGAGGTCAGCACTGCCAACAGCAAAATAAAAATCAATAAGGTTTGGAAAAAAATCACAAACACATACTTCATACAGACATGCAGCCTGCAAAGTAGTTAATACAAGAGAGACCACAGGGAAAATACACTTGAGAGGCATTGACAATTTAACCTGCCTGAAAATCAGCTTAATGCAAGTTCAGGATTGCCTGTATATGGGATGTCAGGTTACAGAAAAAGGGGGTGAAGGAAAGGATAAAGCAGTGACTCTAAACAGCTCTGGCATAAACCCAGTTGCAAGAATATGTCTGGTAATACAATGTGAGGAACCAGAAAGTCACTGGAACAGTAAAACATGTCCTAAGAAGAGAAACTTTGATGGCTAAAAAGCTTAGAATGATTTATGATAAAGAGCTAAATATCACAAAGGCTGAAGATACATGAAATCAGACAGCAAATACCATGTTTCCTAGGTTGAGAGTCCATGTAAACTAAGGTTGATGGAATGGAAACTGACATATGGCAATCTGGGATAGGAGTATCAGGAGAAAATAAACAAACAAAAAACGAGCAAACAACAACAAAAAAAGTCCATCAAACCAACTGAAGAGATGGAGAAAAGCAGCAAAAGCATATCACAAACGACTGAGAGAAGATCCAAATTTTAAGATTTTAGAATCTGCACTGGATGAAGCTTAGGAATTAAAGGGCAAGCCAGTCCTTACTTGATGACACATCAGGACTTCCTCTGAGTTAGGATTAAATAATGCATTCATGTGCCTAACAACACACTGAGTACATTATGCCAAGAACAGAATAATCAGTTAGGCACCAAACTCATCAACAAAAATTCAAGAACCAGAATTAATTTTAGAAGGGATCACCTCGAAGATATACAGCCAGAGCTGAGCTGTACGGATGCTGTATCTGTTCTATGACTTCTTAAAGCTTTTCCAATAAAAAATTAAAATGCTAATGCTATTTACAGACACCACCACTATCATCATAAACTTTGAGAAAGTGGAAAGTTTTCAAAATGGAGAAGAATAAACAGTAATAGCATTCACATGCCTCCTAAAGGCAGCACTCCCTCTAGTCATTACACTTCTACTAACACATTTGTTCAAACTTGCTTTACAAATGAAACCCCCATTGCACACAGGGCAACACACTTAATTCCGACCTCACACATTTTACTCTCATAACCCTGAGAGTAATCTGACAGTCCTGCAATTTACTGGTATTTGTATATTTACTTCTTCCCCAACATTGTTTATACTGCAGCTGAGGCTCCTGAACTTCATCAAGGTCAGGTCTGATAATCACAACAAGGGAGAAAGACACGATCCCTTTGCACAACAGCTTACAAATGAATTAAGAGCAAAGCATTGCAAGTACACGGTTGCTGGGATACGACAAGAGATGGGAGAAAACAAAGGCTAAGGTCAGGTAGCTATTCACCATGGAGGAAAAAAAATCTTAAATAAATAAAAAACAAGCAGAGATTTTTTTACTGATGGCATAGCTACAGAGTTTTGATAGCAACCGCGTGGTCACTTAAATGTGGCACAAATGTACACTGCTATCAAAGGGAGGGGCCTGTTCTCCTGCCTCTTCTCACCACTTCAAACATTCATACCTTTCAGCTCCCTCCCGACAGCCCCAGCAGTCCCGCACACATGAGGGTTATTTGCATCTCAGTCAGACTCTTACCAGATTCACTGCACTGAGGGCCATGTGAGATCTAGCATGGGCACACACTCTTAAGTGGGAAAGCAGTGTACAAGACAACACATTTTGCAATGGCACAGCTCTGTGCTGGATTAGTACGAACACGACCACAAGCTGAATTATCTCAACTACAGGCACTGCCAAACCCTTCCAAAGTATCAGTGTACAGACTGAGCAATTTCCAAGCTTCTGAAAAAAACCCTATTATGCAGCTGCAATGACGTTGTTAAGTTACTGGCCAAGACCTGGTGTTTAGGTAAGCAATCAGTTCAAGAAAATGAACTTGCATAGGAAGATGGCATAACAGAATAAAACCAAAAGCCTCCTGCACTTTATTTTCAAAATAATCCTCCCTGTGTTGGCTCTATGAATCATGACAGCACACACAGGAGCAGCAGCACAGTCCTAGCCTACAGGCAGAGACTGCATGTGTAAGATCCCTGTGTGTTCAGAATCTGCAGTCAGCACGGGATCCGGAATAAAGCAGAAATATAGCAGGGGATTTGCAAGGGAAGGGAACTGGAATTCTGGTCACTGCTTAACTGGCAAGGTTTTGTTCCTTCTAGCATCCCTGATGGTACTGTGCAAAAGCCTCCAAGGACAAAGAAGAAATAGATTAACTCAGGCAAGACTTTGCACGATCCCTAGGGATGCCTGCTGTTAGGGAAGAGTAAAGGGCAGTCTCCCAGAAGAGGCTGCAGCCACCCAGCAGTCCCCCCTGCCTTTCCTGACTCCTCATCTCTGTCCCCTAAGCCCCTACGTTCCTGAAGGGTGAAACCAGCACTCCAGGAGCTGCACAGGGGATGATGATACACCCTCCTCTGCCTATCTTCCCCTCAACAACCACACTTCGCTTGCTTTTATGTGTTCTTATAACATTCCTTCATACTCCATGCAACACCATGCATGCATACTCCATGCAATATTATTTTTGTCATAAATCCTTTCCATTTATATTCTGGCAAATGTTATGAACACAAAACACTTCTAGGTGCCACTTAATATGACGTTAAAAACAACAGTGCCTGGAATTTTCCACTGATAACAACTGGGTCTTTCCTAAGTATAGAAGCACTTGTTTTATTAAGTGTTCATTTTATCTTCCCACTGCATTGAAATTCAAATGTTCTTTACTATAAAAAAGAATTTTAAACATCTGGAGATGAAAGGGAGCTTCCACAAGAACAACTTTTTTTTTTTTTTTATTTTAAACTTTAGTTGAAGTTTCACTGGTAAATTCATGATTTCTTTTTGCTTTTTATTCTGTCCTGGAAAGCAAAGTTACTACAGTTATTCAAAAACACTACTGTTTTATGTGCTCAAAATCAGGGCATGTTATTCACTACAAAAACTTATGAACTGTACAAGTAAGACAGAACAGAGTAAGTTTAGTTTCTTTGTCTGAAACCTGGAGAACTACAATGGGCAAGTACTGACAGAAGTAGCTTAGAAAAAAGGAACAGTTGGCAAAAATCAATCATGAAGGACATGTAAAATCGACATCCTCAACCAGGTTCTGATCATTTATAACAACCTTTAAGTTAAATATACACTGCTAATTCCTACAAATACCAATTTACTGAATGCCAATCTTGATTGTTCGTGATTACTTACTATGCCTGCTCATGGCTAAAGTGGATGCAAAAAGTGACTTAGAAAGCAAGCAAAAAAGCAGCTATTTTTTGCCAGCCTGCACAAACTTTGCAAGGATGAGCAGAGCTGGCCATCAATCTTGCACAGAGTCCTCCTGTAAAATGAAGGTAACAAAAAGAGAGAGCAATTTGGGTGAATATTAGAGGAAAAAAAAACCAACAACCCACACTTACACAGTAATTGGAGAAGAAAACTTAGAAAAACCTTATAAGCACAGAGCACCAAATTCTCTTAATGAAATATGCAAACATGTTGAAAGAGAGGGAAGCCATTGTGGATTTAATGTGAAGCAGGAGCATACATTTGGAGAAAAGTGATGCTCTGCAAATTCTTTATCCAGGGTCTTGATTTTTCAAATGGAAGTTGTTGAGATTCTGTGAAGGGTGTTGGCCCCTAAACCAGAAAACTGAGCCT
Source organism: Zonotrichia leucophrys gambelii (assembly GCF_028769735.1). Taxonomy (NCBI): domain Eukaryota; kingdom Metazoa; phylum Chordata; class Aves; order Passeriformes; family Passerellidae; genus Zonotrichia; species Zonotrichia leucophrys. Next base: position 42,251,287 of record NC_088172.1, read on the forward strand.
CTCCTTTCCTGTGTTCCATTTGCTTTAGCTTTTCAGGACTTCACAAGAAACATGAGCCATACTCAGCACAATTAGCTGAAGTTTAAAATAAACAAAAGAAAAATCCCACAAAAATAAAGCAGAAACATTCAGAATATTTATATTAGAACAAATCCAACTATTACCACAAACTCAAGAAAGTACATTTTATTTAAAAACAGTAATCCAGAACTGTTCTCTATGAGCACTTGCAGAAAAAAGGGAGTGAAATTACTGGAACATGTGCACTTCAAGCTTTGCACATGCAACTTCTGCGCATGTTATAGCTGATGGGGAAGGAATGATTAGACTCTTTTCCACTTCCTTTCAGGCTGATAAACCAAAATTGTTAGCAGTAACAAAGACATCCTCTCACACACACCTTTGTTCTTCTCCAGCTCTTAGTACCATGAACATAGATTTAAAAAACAAGGAAAAAAAGACAAGGATACTCTATAAACAGTGGCAAGGGGGGGGAGTTAGTAAAGCTGCCTTAGTGGTCATTGGAAGACCAAATCGAGTTCTCTACTGAAACAGTCTCATGCAGAGTGTTAATAAGATCAGTGGCCATCAGAGTGCTGCACAATGTGAGTACAGTATTAATCTACATTTATTGGTGACTACTTTGAAAAACTTCCATGAATGGGAAAATTAGAGGCATACTCATGTTTTCTGTCTCAACTCCAGAAATTCTTCCCAGACAGAACTAACTGTTTCAGCCAGCAAACCAAGCAAAACAGTACATGGACCTACTGTGAAGGTTAACCTGCTTCAAGCAGGGATTCTACCCCCATCCCTGTACAGCATCACATATATGATGTATCATCACGTAGACATTTCAGTCACTTGCCCCAGAATTTTGAAAAATAAAAAAAAAAGGAATACTATACATATATTTTTTTAGCTCACAAGGAGACACCACGTATTTGCATGACTCTGTGAATTTTAGATGCATTTATAGAAGCTCTGCACCTCTGGCAAATCCTGGAATCTCAAAAGTCAGACATTTGAAAATCCAAGCCTGAAACACCTGCATCACTGATAAACAGAAGAAATGTTGTTAATTTAACACTGCACTGTGTGTGAAACAGCAACCACACAACCATGGAAGGTAGTCACATAATTTGTGTGTGGAGTAAGTGACGGATATTTGAACTGTTTGGCTTCAATCCAGATTGAACCTTTTCCACTTGAGTTTATGAGGGGTACTTGAAACACACTTGTCTCTAGCAAAAGCAGCAGTATGATGTAAGGGTGCATCCAAACATCCGTGTCAGTGTGTGAAGGTGTTTTCCTTCCTTACAAGATAAACTTGGGGGAGCCCTAGCACCTTCTTTATATAGGCAGAAAAGGCAGAAGTTCACACTAAAAAAATAAATATAATTTTCATCACCAGCAATTAGTACTTGTCACTTGTAGGTCTCCAAGTTACTTACAAAGAAACTAGATTTATTCTACAGAGAGAAAACTGAGACAAGAACAAAGAAAATTGGTCTCTTCAAAGAGCACCAAAACACAGCAGATTCTCCAGTGCGGAAACCATTTTGTAAGTGAAATCCCAGTTTTAACAAAGACAAATGAGACTCTCACTACCTAAAAAAAAATAAATATATGTTGATTGAAGTAGGTTCATTTAGAAGGTGGGAAAATTATTGTTTCAGCATGAACTACTTTTGTTTTCATTTTTTAATTCACAGAAATGTCAATAATAATGATATACCAAGTACTCACGTAACCAATTGATACAGAGGACTGTATCAAAACCATAGAACCAATTAATTTTCAATGAAGGCCACAAAAAGAGGAAAAAAGCAAATAGCTTCTTCTATAAGAATGGGGCATAAAAGCAGGAAAAAAGCTCTCCACATCACCTCAGTGGTTAGGAAGCTACAGACAAAACAGACTGGACACTACACTTGACAAAGCTTCCATGTTCCAGTGACTGACAACAGAACTTTCATGAGAAAACAGCTGCCTGAAACAGAACACATAGTCAGAAAATATCCGCAAGACCAGGAAATCTCTTCTTGCTACTCAGAGCTGGTCTGAACCAAGGAGTAGAGCCATGTTTTTATCTGGCACATTCTGCAACAGAATAAAGAAAAATATGAAGCTTTGTACCTCAAATTCTCAGGTAATGAAATTCAGGATCCTAATTTTCTGCAGATCTTTTTTTGCTGAATGCTTTTTCCCCTGTTTTAGCTATGATTTGCATGAAACAAAGATACTGAGCAATAGATAGCTGATGCTCACCATGGGAATTAGTCTTATTTATAGTCACTCAATAGAGGGAAGAGGAAAAAAAAAACCCCGGACTTCAGAGCAATGGAAAGAAGAAGTGAAGAAAAGACATACATCATTCTGTAACACCAAGCAAGAGAAAGAACGATGTTGCTGGCTCCCACTTCTCAAAGTAGGGCCATGTGAAAATTAGCCTGACAATGCTTTAAAAGCCTGATTTATGCCATCTGCATGTTGATCTGAATGAAGACCCCCATGAAGCAAGATGCCCACTGAGGCCACTGCTCTACCTGCTGCCCCTCCACACTACCTGAGGGTGATCACTGCAATAATCTGCACAAGAGAATCTTTCAACTTCTAAATGATGCCAAAACAGTCATCATTTGGGCAATAATTATTATTTGGGCATTTCTGTTAGGACAACTTTCAGTTGAAGATAGGTAGCAGCAAAAGCTAAAGCCCAATAATTTCTCCTCGATTCTGCAGTTACGCTTTCAAGTGGAGATAATCCAGCACCACCACTTGGCAACTGAAACGTGGTCTTCCAACTTTATCTCTCCTTCATGTGCCTTTGTCCCGCTGTTCATCCATCACTCACAACATGTCAAATAACACAACTAATCTCAGTGCTTCCCAGAACAGTTTATCTGAAAGACACTCAACACAGTTTCTTAGGTATAAGGATCTCGGCACACCACCTAAAACACATTGTTCAGCTTAACCAATTGAGGACACCAGTAAGCACTAAAATACAGTGTTCCCAGGCATTTCACAGAAATAAAGAACCTTCCCTGTAATGAAGATCATTGCATTTCCTATCATGTCTCATGTTGCTATTTTCAAGACACTTTGCATCACTGAAGATAACTGCTATAGTAAATTATTTGACCTTCATTAACCTAGTAAAAAGGTAAACTTCATCACTGTGAAAGCCACCAGGTATTTATAAGAACACAGCTTTTTGTGCTGTCAATATTTTGTTGCAAAATAAACCAGCTACATGGGTCATCTGTGCTAATTGTATTGTCTCCACATGAAATAAATGTTTCGTAATGGGGTTTGGGAAGAGGAAGGACATAGCCAATTTTCAGAGCGAGAGCCAGGCAAAACTTCTTGTTTCCCTTCTCTTCTAACACTGGGTCAAAGCACCAAAGACAATAAACAGGCGTGACACACTTCTGCACCCTGTGCTCTACTTTAATAGTTTAAGATTTGCGCCAGTAACAGCAACTGATACAAAAACATTCAAGAGGATCTTTCAAAAAATGCCTTTGGTCAGTAACAAATCTGATGACTACTACTACCAGAGCATTCACCATTTCCAAAAAGAGAAATATTTCTGACCAAGTTTTCTATTAATTTATTTTGTACTTTTTCCTAATCACTTTGCAATGGTATGCTTTATAAACTGCCTCAAAAAGTAATTTCATCTTGCTTGTAAAAAAGAAAAAAATGTGAAGACCAAACTAATTTAACGTCTGTCCCATGGTTAGGAAAATAAATACGTCTTGTCCCAGAGGAAAATAACATGATGCAAAGCCTAGATTTCTCACCAGAGCTGTTTGCTATAACGCTAACCAAGACCATACGTCTCACTATACAAAAGCAGGAACATCTGCATCCTCAGAAAGGCAACTTCCTCCACATAAATCCAGAAGATAGATTTGAGACTACGGATGTGAGTGAGATTCACTGAAGTCAGATAATCATGAAAGGAGGCATCAGGTAAAACATACAAGCAAATGGTCGTAAATCTATGAAATTCAAGGAAAAATCTTAAATGCATTTAAAAAAAGTTACCTCTCAATCGATTAGGCTGTCACCCTATCTGGTGTGATTCTGGAATGCTATTCACATCAGCACTGAAAATATTGATTTTTCTGTACTTTTAAAGGAGGGAAAAACTCACATTTTCCTTTAGGATGTATTAGGCTCACAGCACAAATGCAACTGAAGGATACATTAGCTTCTTTCTCTTTAGAGAACCTTAAAAAGGGTCCTGTAAGCCACATCTGCTAATACCTGGACTACAAGAAATTACCCATCATAGAATCAGGCCAGAAAATTACTGGTTACAAAAAAGAAAGATCTCATTTTAGAGTTCAGCTTCAATACCAAACTCTGCTACTCTGTCCCACATACACACAAATTAATGCGCATTTGTGGGGGCATGCAGATCTCCCTTCTATGTGTTTTTTGTTACTGTTAAACCAAACGTTTCAACACAGAACTTCTGCTGTGTGAGATCACAGAGGCACTTTTGCAGTGTGACAGAAAACTGCAGCAGCATCATGAAAAAATTCACTCATTCCAGTACTCCACAGGAGTATTCTGAGTACTCCACTACTGAATTTCTTTACCTGTATATTATAAACAATTGGACTTGGGTCGCAGTCCGTTTCTATACAGAATCATGATTATCAGTGGACCAGACAGTGACACCTCAAACTATTTACAGATTATACAGGTGGCCAGTGTCTACAGCTGGAATTTTGAAAACTAGCACAAGAAAGGCAAAAATAATCCAGGAAATTCTTACCAATGTGAATAGAAGTCTCATAATTATTATTTAAATAAAGGAGCTCGTATGCTGAAGTACAACACGTCTCTTTTTAGACATTATTCCAAACATCAACCGGATCTCTAAATAATTTCTGAGAAGAAACATGTTCTAGTGGTAGATTCCTAATCCCCCTGGAGAAAGCCCAGATCATCTCTATTTAAGGTCAAGCAGGCAACAGCTGCACATTTTTGTTCCCCAGAACAAAACGCAGCAGACCAAAACCTTCAACACAGATTCCTTTTTAAAAGCTTTTCCTTTCTCATACCCACGGGTGTCTGGACCTGTTCACCCAGGAGTGAACGAAAACAGTACGATGTGCTCATATATTGTGTCTGTACTTGTCAGACTTGACATGTCCCATAAAGCAGTACTTTGGCATCTGCCTCAGAACCCCCCCAAAACCTCCATGAGTTACATGAGTGAATATAACTAACCTGAACTAGAAAAATGTTCTCAAAAGAGTGTTCTTAAACAAGCTTGTTTTTAGAGAAACAACATTAATACAACATCTACAACACTCACGTGGATCTAAACTTGTACATGTTATTGCTATTTATGTTATGTTATTGCTATTTGGCAAATACATTTTCCATCTTAAAATTCTTATTAGACTTGACATTTAGAGAAGATGTGTATTATGTTTCTGATGAAATACTAGTATTTTTTCAGTGCCTTAATTTGTACATTTAGGTATCACTTTAAGATAGAGACCAAGCTATGGCTGTGTCAGCAGCTCACAAACAAAACCAAATTCTCTTAAGGTATCTCATTTCTAAAAAGCTCCAATTCATTAACCAAAAGACCCAAAAATTTGGGGTAGTGTAACTAAATGACATGACAATTTTACATCAACTTTGTAAAAGGAAGGAACAGCACTGCAGCTGTCGCAGTGCTGCAGTACTGCTGGACTTCATAACAAAATATAGAGGGTGAATTTCAATAGTACAAGTTTCATAAAAAAGCCAACAATCCAATGCTAGCACTTTTCCTGGATGACAGCATACAATAAAAACATGAAACTTCCCTCATAAAAAAGCCAAATACAGTTTGCTTGACTGTGAGAGATTTATAACATTAATAATGCCATTATAAGTAAATTATGAAACACTTTGCACCAGTAAAGCACCATTACTCCTCACTGTAAAGATATTCAATTAACTTTCAACTGAAATATGTGGCCCCAGACTCCCTGGGTTTGATACGAAAGGACAACTGAAAGCAGGCAGATTTATGATATTAAAACCAAACTGCTAACTTCAACTGTGACATAAACAATTTGCAGAGGAGCTAAATCATATTTACAAAAATAAAAACAGAGCTCAACTTGAAACAGGGTTGTACATCACCCCCAAAGCCCTTCTGTCTCTGGTTTGAACAATGTACTGTAGCAGGGCTTCCAGGGAACAAAAAACCCAAACTAAACAAAAAAAACCTCACCCTGTCTGGGTTCCTGCTTAAAGCCAAGCACTCACCTATGCTAAACAATTATTGTCAAAACTGAATCTGTAAGTGTTCAGAGTTTGGCTGAGCTTCTGTACTTTTGCCTGCAATTTCCCAATGAAGAAATGGCCCACGCTGTCAGTTGTATCCACACAGAAAGCCTGATGCTGGATGCTCTCACTTGACAGCTTAATCCTTTTGCATCCAGTAAATCCTTCACTTCCCCAATGCACCAAACCTACTCCATATATGCATTACGTTGTCACTTCTCAACACAGTAAAATATACATAAGACAACCTGTAAAGTAGCATCAAGCTGCTACTACTATCCAAACAAAGAGAAAGGGTTCTCAAAAAATTCACTTAAATAGTTTCCAGCCACAGTGGGAGAGGAAGAAAAAATGTGGAAGTGTGTTTTAAAGGAAAGATAAATACTTCAAAATATATAGTAGTGATAAATTTCAAAGATGAACTTACATATGTCAGATTTGGAAAAAAAATCCTCTAACCCACCCATTAGTGTTTGGAAGAGGCTTGAAATACAGAAAAGTTATTTCAGTTTAAGCACTATGAGAAGAAAGATTATCTTGGGAAGCATTCATCATGCACTATAAACTGAATACCAGGTATGTAACAGAATTATCACAACCATATATATTGAAAGTGTAGTTTAAAAAATACCTTGGACAAAAGAAAACCATTCCAAGTCAAACACCCACAAGAAATGTATGAGCCCCCACTATTTTTAGGTTTTCCTATAAAAAAGAAACATTTCTGTAGCAAAAGGAACACATCCACAGCAGCTCCCTGAGTAAGCTCCCATTTAAGTCCCTGTTTTAAAAAAGGCAGGGTGTCAGGGAAGAGCTCCCTTTGCCACCCTCCTGAAGCGTGCAGTCTCCCAGATTCCCTCATCCTGTGATTGAGCAGGTGGTCTCCCTGGCACACAGGTCCCTGCACAAAAGGAAAGGTGCTGCCCATGCTGCCCATGTTAATACATTTCTGCTGGGAACAAGCTCAGAGCAGCCACTGCCTGTGTCAGAAGGCAAATGGGACCAATCAACTTGTGAGCTGCTGAGTGACACTGAGAGTCCTGCCTCTGAAACTTTTGTTATTTTTTCCCCTCAGCCTACTTCAATTGTTTCCACAGCTTGGTCACAGACTCGGAAAAGTTGCCAGAGATCGGCAGGCACGTCCCACAACCCGGAGCAAGCTCCTCTGTGCTTCACCAAGTCACACCAGGGGTAAGGAACCTCTCTTCTGTGTTATCTTTTAAATCTTGCAAGAAGGCATGCTGTAACTGTACTTTTCTAAAAAACCTCCTCTACTCAAATTAACAGCTGGTTTTCACTGTTTATCAAAAACATGGAAATGTAGGCATTATAGCTCTGAGTCAAAGATATGCTGATCTGCGGGGAGTCTTTCAGCAACAGTAAAGGCAACATAATTTCCTATATGTTCATAGGACACCAACTGTCCTTGGGTATATGATTTGTACAGGTATTGCACAAGAAGGTGAGAAGGTGTCATCATGTTTCTCACACCTTTGCCTTTCCTTTTAAATTTAGTACCTTTTGCTTGTTTTTTCTTTTATCTGTTTGGTCTTGGGTTTTAATCCAAAATCTACAAAGAGAATAATTCTCTCAAAGTTTTGTAGAGGCATTATTTTTCCCAAAGCTGCCTATTCACAGACCGGCAAGGGTAAAGAAGCTCCTTCACCATTAATTCTGTAAAACATGTTTCTGATCTAACACATTAAGAGAGCAAAACTTTTTTGCTGTATGATGAAAAATTACCCTTAATTTAAAAATTTAAGTGATTTATAGCACTACTAGAACAGAAATTATACCATGTTACTCTAAGCACATTTCAAGCTACAGAATCCATGTAGTGTTTTTGCTTTGACATCCATTAAAATTTTATTTTCTCCTGATGTTCATTGTAACTAACACAACACTTGCCCCAGATTGCTTCTAATTGAGAAATAATTCAGCTAGGATTTGTAACATCATGAACTGAATTTCAAATGCAGAAAAGAACCCTCTTATTTCTAAGGGAAGTGCAGACATGTTGTACAATGCAATACAATCCCAGCTTCAAAATCAGTGAAATAAGGTGCATCTCAGAGAAACATGTCACATAGAGAACATTCAATATTTACTTATACAAATATTTTAAAAAGAAATACAATTCTTGAATATGCATGTCTCTAAGGTACTTATGCTCCTTACAATCTTGTTCCCCCCTTTCATCAATTGACACCTTACTACTTATGTCTACATGTGGTTATGGAAGAGACAAACCTAATATAGACTTTTAATTTTGTGAGGTGTGTTTTCCCTCTTAGTGAACAGATACACTTAATTCCTTTTCCTAGTGACTGGCAGGCATCAGGCAAAGATAGATCCAGGTGCTTGGTTTTGTGCTCAGCAGCCTTGAGCCATTTTTGAATATTAAAGTGAGAGAAATGTCTGGACATGCTGTTACTCCCGAGGCAAACAATCTGGTACAGAGTTCTCTAGAAGCTGTTTTCAGTAGGCAGAAGCAGTACTTCAGACCTCCCAGTGCCTACAAAGAGCAAGACGAATCTGAGGCAGATTTTTTTCAAGGCTGAAGTTATACAAAAAATGTATTTTCAAGTGAAGAGAGCAGTTAAGGTGTATTCTACCACCCAGAGAATCCTTCTCTTCTACCACAAATATTGCATATGCAGACCTTTAGAAATACACACATAAATTGAACATACACACCAACACTTAACTGCTATAGGCAGCTCTTCCGTAGAAGCTGGAATGCATCCCATAGCTACAGCAGGTCAGCTGCCCCATCATCTCTCATTTTATCTGGTTAGAGTTCAGTAATTTAATGTAGATGAGATAGTGGCTCAGCTGTTAAATTAAATTTAAAAATTTCACACTTATAACATCCCACGTCACAGATATCCAAACCCTGAGAAACAACCTACAGTCATGACAGAGGCATGTGCTACAGGACAGGTGATAAGTGTTACAAATCAATGTGAAATTAGGCATTTAATTTACAGCAGGCAATTTTCTGCCCTTTTTTTTTTTTTTTTTTGCTACTCATTTGTCAAGACAACAGCGCAATTGTTATTTAAGAGAGATTCAGATTCACGTATTACCACATTTTTATTTTTAAAAGCTGCATTTATTTCTCATTCTTTGAGGAAGTTAGGAATATAGTGCCTCCATAGTGCTTTCCAGCAGGAAACTCACTGAAATCATCAGTTTGTAACTAGTAGTGTAAAGGTGATTTTCACTGCTTTTTCAGACCATCAGCAAACAAAAATGGGATACATGTACAGAACTACCCCAGCAACTTTTTGTTTGCTTTAAGAATAATTTGATTTAGGAATAAAAAAAGTACCCCAGCTGGAGAAATAAAAAATCCCACAGGGAAGTAAAGTTCTGTTCCCTAAAACTACAAGACACTTTAGAACTGAACATTGCTTTTACTTTCTGAAGATTGAAAAAAGGCTAAACAGGACCTTCCTGGCATCAAGTAACTTCACAGAAGTTGAATTTATCTATTATATCCTTCTCAATCAATGCCTTTTCGTTGTTCCCTGACATGTAGAAGGTTAAAAACAAAACTTGGAACATCCCTTTCCACTTCTACCTTTTATACATGCTAGATGTATTTTAATTTTTACTTTAATACAACTTGCACTTAGACTATTTCCTATTAAAGGGACATTATGAACCACCATAGCTAAAACTCATTGTTAGATAATCAGTGAACGCAGTAGAGCATGGACTTAATTTCCTGAAAGAAATTTAGTAAGTAAAAGGCAGATCACATCAACGGATTGGAATCGGTATACAGTTATTTTATGTCTTGTTTTGATGAGGGGAACTGGATGTTTTGATGAGTATGAAAATTGAGGAACCTGTCCAAGATCCCACTGCATGGTCCTGCAGCAGTTGCAGGGAATTTAACCAACTTAAAAACTAGCCCAAAGCACTGGCTCCCAGGCTACTCTAATGGACCAGCAAACATGTAAGTCCCAGTTACCCACAAGATATGTAGATAAATTTCAAAACCCAAAATGACTGGTGTGTTCAACTATTCATCAGCATAATTTCTTGTCACCTACACCATTCACATTCTCATGGACTTGAAATACAAGTAGAGGCTCTCACTGTTGGTCTTGTGTCTTAGAACACCAAAAACATCAAAGCTACTCAGAAGGAAGACTGTAGAAACAATGAATTTGTCAGAGGGGGAAAAATAATAATCTGAAATGTGAGTCTTCCCCTATGCTCTCTGAAACACGCATGACACTTCAGTACAAAACAAACAAAAGGTAAAGAGAATGATAAAATGAGTGTGCTTTTCCTGTTACCAGCACTTTTCAAACTATAAGCTGAATTGTTGCTTCTATCCCCATCCCAAGGCAATATTGTCTCCATATGACTGAAAAATTATATTATATGCAACAAGTCAGTGCCTAAATCTTTAATCAACATAACTTTATGTACTTTTTCCATCACTATGTCCATGGTTAGTAAGACTTTTTTTTTTCCAATGGATAGAAGTGAATTACTGGGATTTTGGGTCATGTCATTCTAAAAATCTATGCAATAGACTTATGCAACATAACTTTAACAGCCCCTCAGGGCTTCCCTTGGTCATGCCGAACTGCAAGAATTCAAGTAAGTCAAACTTCTTCTATTCCACTGATATCACTGCTGCATTTAGTGAACGTATGACAGGAAACAGGCTGTGGCATTTCCAAGGGAGCCAAATTTATCCCGTGTGACTTCAAAGGAGTCAATGCAGTTGCACCAGGAATGGCCCACAGTTTTCACTTTGGTCACATACCCTCTCTCATTGTGAAGGGCACCCAGGAACAAAGATAAAAATAACCTAATACAAATCAGGGAAACAGTCACATGTCAGTGAAGTGGGAAGCAATAACTGTGATCAGTGACTCATTCTGAAGTATGGAGTGTAGGGGATCCCTACATAGTAACATAGAGGGTCAGCCACCAGACATCTTCTGCAGATTCACTCTGTGCCTAAGACAAGCCTTGCACATCCATTAACAGCAGCACTCATAAAACAGAACTGCACAGCAATGCAGCCAACTGCTCCTCTTGTATGATGCTCAGTCTTGTCACACAAGTCACACTTTGTGACTCCTAAAAAATATCCAATATAATTTGCCCTTTTGCTGCACGTTTGTTTCAAGAAGTGGTGTCTGCATGACCAATTCTTCTTTATATTGGCCTAAAACACCAGGCACTGAACAGCAGAGAGCAGTTACTATTTGTGACAATGACCAGTCTTTGTTTCTGTGTAATTATTTTCCAAGCTGTCCATTTTGACCTTGATAGCCTGTATGCAGCTGTGTTACTGAATCTGTTTCTCTTTCTGCACACTTTAGGTGGGTGACAGCGCCATGGAGGATTAACAAGCAAGGTATGTGTTTATTAGTTGAACCTGAGCACTTGTAAAGACAAACTTGTTGAAATACAGACACAGAATTGGCTTCCTCTGCTTACAAGAAAACTTGCTCCACACACAGGAGGTTAAACAACACATAGATGTTTCAAAAACTTCCAAAACCACATAAACTATTAAATCAAGAAACTCAATCTATTTTGTCCTCTCCTCATCCCTTCTCTACAATGTCTTCTAGCTGTATGATGTATAAAGATCTTAACTTATGCTACCTTCCACTTTTTAAGATCGTTTTGTATCCCCTTCTGGTCACGTCTAAAAATCTATTTTGGCCTTGCATCTGTGCTGCCCAACCAGATAATATTGCTTTTTATGGAAGCACTTCAGAGCCCCAGGGCCTTGTTGCCCTTTGAGTCATGCAGCAACACTGCAGTGCAGGTGCCAGCATGAGTGCAGTTACACCTAATGCAGTAGGGTTGCATTAGCTTCTAATGAAATGGATTTTACATTTATTCTGCGTGTGCACAAGTACACATTGATGCTGCTCCAATCATCAGTGGGTCCCAATAAAAAAAAAAAAAGAAAAGATAAATGTTGCTGCAGCAGGTCACACACAGCCCAAAGACCAAGAGTTGCACACACCTCACAATGAAAAAATGACATAAAATGCCGTGATGAAGTCACCCACAGGAAATGCTGTTCTCTGAGCAGTGTCTGTCACAGAACCTGGTTACACAAACTCCTCTCTCTCCATGTAAATCCATTTGTGGTTCATCTACTGGGACTTGTCTGCAAGAGGATAGACAGTCTAACACACTCCAGCCTGTACTGGGTTAAGAGAATGAATGTGAATTCAGCCAAGAGACTTTAGAATTCCTTTGCATGTCTTGCTTTTACTGCACTTGGGACAGACCATGACTAGTAAAGATCTAAGCAGAATATACTTGGCAAGCATTTAACTGCTTAAATAGATGAAAACAGGTACAGCAAAAAGTCAAACAAAGATGAAAAACTGTAGTCACTACAAGAGTATGTTCTGGTGTATGGTTTTTTTTCCGCAATAAAGTTAAGATCAACTACAGCTCAAAAAATCATAACAAAATTTGAAGTTCAGTTTGAGAAAGAGATGTCATCCCATGGAGTCCTCTAAGGGTATTAGAATAACCATCCGCAATTTGATTGCTTTTGAAAGTCTCTTAAATACCAACACTGCCACTGAGAACACATGCATTCTGTCCATACAGTAACATTTCACTCTACAGCCCAACATGAAAGGATTAAAAAAGGAAGAGTCTGAAAGACACTTTCGTTTCCTTTTAAGGTTGTTCCATTTTAGCCACATATAAAGACAAATTCATGGGCAAAGCATCTCTGATTCAGTCAGGATCGTCATGTAATTGGGGCAGCAGACGTCTAAGCAATTGTCCTCCTCTATGTGGCATATATAACTTCACTTATTTCCAGGAAAACACAAAATGAAGTGATGACAAGGAGAGGCCTTCTGTGAAATATATGAACACAATATTAATTCATAAAATGTTTATGGGTAAGTGCAGCTTTAGGAACAAAGTTTGACAGATCATCATCATTATTTTAAAAACCAAGTTTTCACATTGTGACAGCACCTACATTCAGAATCTAACTCACCATGAGCTAAACAAGCATATATCAAAGCCAGCTTCTTGCCATGGAAGGTTTTTACAGGAAGGTTTTATGCTGCAACTACTTATTTAGAGTTTTGTAACAACTGATACCCTGTCTTCCATCTGCCACTAAAAATACAGGAAAAATCAACTTTGAATAGGAAAAATGCACTTTAAATGTAACACTCACTTAAAAAACAAGTTGTGTAAATGCTTTGTTTTGTTCCTTGTAGCAGTCCTCTGCCGTTGCACCCACATTTGTAACACACTGTCCAACATGCATAAAATAAGATTTAGTCTTTACTCAGTCTTGCCTGTTGAGAAGTATGTTACTAAAATTCCCTACAGCAGTGATGCTTTAGGTTTTAATTGCCCACCATCAAGAACTTTTTCTTGGAATGGAAATACTTCAACAAGAATTTTTTTCCTCTCTTCCAGCAAAAGGTACTGGTAAATCAGGTTATCTGCCCTGTCAGTACCAGCCAGGAGGACTATCCAGATCTGGCCGAAAGGTCTGTGACCCTACTCTTATCATCAAGCCTTCAGAAGTTCTTGAACAAATAAAGCAGAGAGGTGTGTGTGGAAAGGCAATCAGCCACAGCCTTTTCAGAGGCCGTGTGAGATAGAGAGCTTAGGATCTAAGGCAATAATCTGGGCAAAACCCAGATATCCACAATTTCCATAATACAGTTAGTCAACACTGCTAAAAAGCAGGTGCTCAGTAGTCTTCAGGAAGAGAAGCATAACACAACACAAATCTAAAATTAAAACTCCAACATTTTAAAATTCAGTTTTAACTTAAAAACTTTGTTTTAATGCTCTAAAAAGTCTAAAATAAACAGATTGCTTTTACAATCTCTATTTACACTCAAAAACACTTCTGCACTTCTAATTCTCTGCTTTCCCGCTTTCCAGCTCCGCAAAGGCTGTCTAAAACAAAGAGAAGATATTAGGCACTTTGCACTGTTCCTGACCACTGCTCTTCTTTCCTGCACTCCTAAAACCTCTGATTTGTGCCCTCTGCTTTCCTGTTGCCATGGAGAAGGTGCAACACATGACCCGCTCCGCTCTGAGGAGAGCCTCAACTATTGAGGTCAACCCACAAGCACGCCAAAGGCTCCAGGAGCTCTTTGTGAATTTCTGCCTGATTCTAATTTGCCTCTTGCTGATCTGTATCATAGTGATGCTTCTCTGAAGTTCCAGCACGTCTCTGCCCTGTCCTCTAGGAAAGTCACCCCAGGGGGAAGAGAGACCTACACGTGCCAACTCCCAGTGCAAGGATCCTCATGTGACAGGGGCTAGCACTTGGACTAGAGAGTGTGCCAACCAGTGCTCTGCTATCTTACTGCCTGCTCATGTATTAAAAACACATTTTCTGTGCAGAACACTGTTTAGAGCCTGTAGTTACCAAGTTGTGCGTGACTCAATTTGTCCGTCTCAACCAAGAGATGTCTCTCCTACATGGGTTAAAGTCTCAGTAAATCAGATTATCTGGTCAATCAGTAACAGCCAGCAGCTGGTAATTCAAAGTTTTAGTCAGCTAAACACCATAATCATTTTCTGGGGGCCTAAGTCTTTTTAGGTTTCTCTGAAAATCCTTAAGCCCTTGGAAGGGTTCCAAATTTGGACCATGCCTACCCAAAGAAGAGCTTACAGGTACACAGCCCTCAACACATCCTGGGAAAATTTATGCTCTGCTTAGTTCAAAGTGCTGCATCTCTGCATTATCAGCTAAAGGCATTCAAATTGCTTTACTGGTTTATAAAGGAATATGAGAACGAACCAAAAATCTCTTCTAACTCAGAAAGAAAAAAACTAGTTCATATGTTTTTCTCTCTATTTAAGGGATCTTATATATGTGACATCTGGCAAGATTTTTCATTATGTTTTGCAGAAAAAAACTGACACTGCCATAACTGAAATAAAAAATATTGTTTTCCATAGTAATTTGATTGACATGACAACTGGCACAACTTGGATTCTCAGAGTTCTTAACATTTGCCTTCAGACAAATTAATTAGGGACTGTTCTTATTTATGTAGTAATTTCCTTAGTTTAAAACTATAAAAAACATGGAACTTGCCAATGTCACATGAGGTGCCTTACACCTGATGCGGCAAAGAAGTCTAGGCCATCATTACTGTTGTGACTGAAATGTATGCATACAAATATAAGTAACATCCCCATCTTCAACTGCAAATTCCTGCTAGAGAACACGAAAGTGCTTTCCTAAAATAAATGACAAATTAAAAAGCTCATTGTAAACAATTATGCACAGGAAGGAAAAGCATTGCACAAATATCTTTTCAACATGTAAACCATGGGCTATACACATAAAAGATGACACTTCTGCTCCAGAAATTGTGAGCAACAAGACTGAGTAGAAGACTTCCAACCCTAATTACCCTATTACATGTTGCTGGTATTAAGCAAAATCCCCAGAAATTTGATGCACTTTTCAAATTTAAAGAAAGCTTAAGAATCAACAGAGGTCAGACAGACATCCATTTTTAAAAGAGATACTCTTCTATTCCATTCTATGTAAACATTCTTATTAATGAATACAGAAAAATCAAAACAAGTTTGTCTTGTATTCTGCCTTTAAGACTTAATATTTCATGAGTAGAAGTTGATAATAAACAGCTGAGCAGGAAGGGAAGAAATCTTTGAAAAAACTCTGTATTCAATGGAATGCAAGCAAATCCAGTGGTGAATTTCCTATTTGGTGAGTAGGTATGTTGAGACCAGACTCTGAAGTAAGGTTACCCACAGGAAGAAAAATTAAGATAGCTGCTTGTATGAGGATTAGGGTGAGCACTGGTGAGACTGGCAACACATCCCCACACTTGCAAGTTAGTATTATGAGCATCACTGATTTGAACTGTCAGTGTAAATCTCAATGTCCATTTCATGCATTCTGACCACTCTCACAAATGCATGAGATTTTAGCAAGCATACTTCCCCCTTTAATCCTTCTTGCTTTTCTTCTCTTTTCGAATCTGTATTTTTGTGATGGATAGAGTTTCTAGCTTTAGTTTGCTTTGGAATGTGTTTCAAGAGACTTCAACTGGAAATAGACAGTTTTACAGTACTGAAAACCTGCTGAAGAAAGAAGTGTTAAGAGTAAAGCATCAGCACTGCATTCTGAGGACATGCTTGGGTTAGAGGTTTCACAAGCCAATAATTTAAAGGAGTCAGAGTAAAGCATTGCTAAAAAATGTAGCCCAATAAAAACAAACCCTCCAATTTCCTTTTATGTACCTGAAAATCCATAACTTATTTTAAAACAATAACCAAACAAGAACAAAACCAAGTTATCAATGAACAGGAAGCTGTACTGCTATTTTACAGCAATGCACATATATTGCATATATTGTATGGTTCATTGGTGTCTTAGACTTCTGTTGATCAAAAAATTTGTTACTATCCTCTATATCACCAACTGTCAACCGAACCCAGAAATTTCAAAAAACCTCATTTGTACATAATACAATCTTCTTTGTAGACTTTTCAAGTTTTGAAAATAATAGCTACAGTATCTGTATTTAATAAAAGGACTGCTTGAAAAATATTAATGCATAAAATATATCCAATTGTTTAGAAAGAATTATCCATTCTATTACTTACTTATTAAAGTTATGTGAAAAGAAACTAGTTATCACACAGCTTTCTAATTCTCTAAATCCCTATTTACTCTGCTTTGGTTTTCAGAAGTAATCTTGACTATTTTGCAATGTGCAGGTCACTTACATGTAGCTAGAGCTTGTAACTATTCCTAAATAATTTTCTGCAAATGCAATCAAAAAGTTTAGCACTTTTATGTGTCATAATAAAAATAGCAAACATGTACAGCACATAACTTGGATTATGTTTTTAGTTCTCTGCTCCACTCCACCCAAGCCTAAATCTTTTTCCTAAGGTCATTTTACATACCAGTAGTGAATAAAGACAGCTAAACAGGCAACAATCTGATATTACTCTTCCTCCAAAAAAAAATTACCAACTTCCATGACAATTTTATACCGGGAAGGAGCTGAATCAGGAATTGGTTCAGTTGGTTTTAAAGATGTGTTTCCTCAGCCAGCTCCTCAGCAAAAAATGATACAATTGATTTAATAATTGAATAGTTGATATTATTCTCTATGTGAAAACATGACCCATTTAAAAATTGAAACTTTGCTCTGACCAAGACTAGTCAGAAGGTGTTTTAGAAAGCATCAGATACTTGCATTTCTTTAATAACTGTTCTACATCAATTTAGCAACAACTTCCCTTCCTATAAGAACTGAATCACTCATTGGACAGACAAGAATAAAACAGCCTTAAACAAAATTATTCACACGACATGCACAAAATGCTTGTCACCCCTCTGCACAAAAATTTTTATGTAAGTTTTGCTACAATTACACCAATGGCCAATGGTATAACTAGGCCAGTGGTATCCTGGCATGCATTAGGAAGAGGATTCCCAGCAGGCCAAGGGAAATGATCCTGCCCCTCTACTCCACCCTAGTGAGGTTGGAGTGCCATGCCCAGTTCTGGGCTCCTCAGTACAACACAGACATGGAGCTCCTGCAGCAGGTCCAGCAGAGGATGGCAAAGATCATTAGGGCACTGGAGGAGTACTTCTGTTAAGAGCAAAGCCTGAGGGAGCTGGGCCCACTCAACCTCCAGAAGTGACTGAGGTAGGGGACCTTATCAATGTCTGTCTGAAGGGGGTGCCAAGAGCGTGGAGCCAGGCTCTGCTGGGTGCTGCCAACCAGCAGGACAAGAGGCAATGGACAGAAACTGATGGACAGAAAGTTCCATGTGAATGTGAGGAAGAACTTCAGCGTGGGAGACTGTGCACTGGAACAGGTTGCCCAGAGAGGCTGTGGAGTCTCCCTCATGGGAGTTTTTCAGACACCCCCTGGACACAATCCTGTGCCATGTGCTCTAGGATGATCCTGCTTGAGCAGGAAGATGGTAGTCCTCTCCAGCCTTATCCATTCTGGGATACAGACAGAACAATAATAATAAAAAATGGTCACACTTTTTAATGTATCCTGAAACATACTTTACTTATATCCTCTCTGCCAAAATTAGAGCAGAGTAATTGAACCCATTCATTTAAAGAGTGTTTGAAAGCATATAAACACACTATAGGTTACAGACCAGATACCTGTATTTGTATGGCTATTAATGAATAGTGCCTAGGAGAATACAATTGGAAATTTTTTGTGTAAAATCCTGCAAGATCCAGAGATGTGTTATTTAACAACAAATGTAATCCTTTTAGCTTTGACCTCCATGATAAAAAGTGGGGGGAAAAAAGAAGAAATTAACAAACCAAAACCCAGAACATATTTATAAGGATTCTTTTAAGAACTAATGCTACCCTCAGTAAGAACCCTGATAATTTAAATTAATTAACACAGGCCCTGTATTTACTGTAGTAATATTTAATTGATTGCTTTATAAGCTTTTTCTTTCTTTAAAGGCAAAATTATACCAGAAGTTACACCTTTGTATAAGATGTAAAACTATAAAATACTGCCCTCTTGTGATCTTCCCTAAAAATGTAGCTGATTATTAAAAGCAAGTTTTGGCAACTGTTGTCAGTATTAGGGTTAAGTGGGTTTATATATTCCTTTCACTCATGTATATATATTTATATAAATAGACCCCAATTGTTAAGTTATTAATGCTACCTTAAAATAAGTAATTGCATATGTGCTATTAAAAGCACTAAGGACACATCCTCTGCCAGCTCAATCCAGATTCTTGGTAAGGCATTTGCAAGACTGCAGTGGGCCTTAGAAAGCACATTGCCAGCTAAACACGGCTGCAGTGCACAATGCCAAACCCTAGAAGGGTAGGAAATACTTCTATTAACAGACAGACATTTTGCCCAGATAAGAAAGCAGAGGGGTGTTTCACCAATAGAGGTATTTTAGAAGCAAATTTTCAACAGTCTGTTGCTGAAAGAGACCAAGTCTTGAGAACATTTATTCTTCTGAAAATTTGATGGGCCTGGAAAGTACCATACACATTGATAAAGTCAGTGAAGTGCCAAACTCTGCGAGAAAATTCAAGTCCTTCCTCCAATTATTAGTTTTTCAGAAAAGTACTGGAATGAAAGTTATCATTAACCTTAATTTTATTTAGTTTTATTTTTAAGGTATTTGAGAAAAAAGGCTTGCAGGAGCATCCAGAATACTTTTCCAGAAAAAAAACTGAACAACTAGCTATTTTAAGCATACCATTTTCTTCTTAATTGGCAGAAACTAAAAACCAAGGGAAGAGCCATGGACACAAGGAAATTCATGTGCACCTACACAGCTTACTAATGAAGGAGCAGCCCTAAACTACAATTAAGAGTCTGCTGCAGGCACGAGAGGGCAGACTGATGCACATTATGGATCTTGCCAACAACAGGGGTCTGAATCTGCTACTTAACTTTCTGCTCATTGTCTTGGTCCTAGTGCTTGCATTTATCCTTGTGAAGCTGATGTGAACCTCTGCAAGGCTCTGTTTCCTTCTCAGATTTCATCCTGTGGGTTTTGCAATGATAATGCAGACACTTTAGACTACCTGAATATAAGTATGTGAAGTCTGCAGAGGCTGAAGTATCTGAGAGTTACAGAGAATGTGTTCACACCCCAAATTTATCAGAAAGCAATCCTAAGAGCTGTGCACAAGCTGTGCATCTGCCACTGAGTAAAGAAAGCACCTACAGCCTCACTGAGAACCCGAAGAAACCCAGGAATGCATCGGCAGATACAGTAGCTTCTCATTGCTACAGCTGGTTGTTATTTAAAGATCTACAAATTATTTGCAGCATTCAAGGAACATAATTTCTGCAAAAAGGGGACAGTAGAAATCAAATTTTTAAAATGGGATTTCTGTAGAACATATACTTAATGGGAAATGACAGCAAGAAGGCAAACCAAAATGCCAGCTTTGAGTTGACAGTACACATCAAATTACCTGTGGAGAGAAAAGCACAGATGCTGTAAATGGAAACAAAGATATCCCTGAAAAGCAGCTTGCAGTAGCAGAGATGGGGATAAGTGAAGATCAAATATGAAAACTAGACCTTTTTTTGACCACCTGTGGTTCACTGCAACACCTCAAAAGCCAGAAGCCTTATGTTAACCAGCATATCAAAAGAAGCACCTGATAAAACAACTGAAAAACAAAGGGCCATTACCCAGGGTTATCATAACTCTGGCCAGGAGACCCTCAGCACCAGCACATACACAGAGAGGATTTACCACTTATGCACAGGTCAAGGTGATCAGTGTGGGAGCCCTGCAGCCGTATTTGACAGAGCACTTGTTACTTGCCAGTGCCATCACCAGTCCATAGCCTGTCCTCACCTCTAGGCATGCAGCAAAAACTCCTTACAGGACCCTCTTTTATGGCTCCTTACACAGTGATGTACTTTTCCCACAGGCTCCTGGGAAGGAGAGTGACCAACAAGAGCACACTTCTGTTGGAATGATTTTCCAGAAGGCAGAGCTAAAAACATGAGAAGTGCTGAGAAAGGAGGGGACCAGAAGCAGATTTTTGTACATCACATTGGAGCCAAACAACTTTCTCTTAGCATCTCACTTTCCCAAGTGAAACACAGGAACCAACCACAAAAATCACCATGTGTAAACCAAAAAATAGATATTGTACAGTAAATTTATTGCCATAGATATGCATATTAACACACATGCATAAGAGGCAGATGTTGTTTTATGGATGGGGGAGGCTCCAGCTTCCTACTGCCAACAGCACATCCCTGATTGAACACATATATACTGCTGAGTGCTGAGTGTATTACAGAGCTGATCTATTCATGTTCATGCCCAGAACTGCCATATGATCACTATTGTTATTCAGTTATCTGCAGGAGACTCATCTAAACTGGATCTATGAACAGACTTTTCACAGGAAAAGGCAGCATGCCCAGCAAACCTGAAAGCTCAAGGAAGTCCTGCCATTAGTAAGTATCCACATTCCACTCTATGCAACCTGCTCCAAAGCTTACAGAGCATTAGTGTGCTGATTTTATCTGGAATAAAGTTAATTTTGTTCATGATATAGTAGTTAGCATGGGACTATGGACTGGTATAAGTCCAAAGTGTAGCTATGATGAAGGAAATTGCCTCTGCCCCAGCCAAACCAGCACAATGGCCTCAAGCAGCACAGATAGTTAAAACAAAAGCTTTTTTCTCACCTGCTCTGAAATATGTGCAATAACCACTTGAAATGGCTTCTGCAAACTACATACCCACAATTTTTTGAAGTTGATAGTTACAGAAGTATGAATTCCAATCTGTTTGCATTTAAACCAAAAAACTTTGCACAGCTACATCACAAAAAGCAATCATTTATTTTTATAATCTTGAAATATTCTGCTTTCAAAAAATATGTAAATTTATATACCAGAGATATATGTGGTAATGGTTACATAGTTTTGTATTACTTAGGAGAATTCCTGTCGATGCTTGACATATATGGTTCAAAGCACAGCAAAACCACAGTAACAAACAGGAAACCCACTCTAGCCCAAAGCAGAATAAGAACAGTTGTCCCAACAAAATGGTTATTCACTGCCTGGGACTACTCAAAGTTTATTGTTTATATGACCTTCTCTATATTCAGAAGTTTCCCTATCTTAGGGAAACCACTGTGACACCAGCTGGCCCTGACAAAACAATGAAGTCACCTATTCCTTTTTAATAAATTGAGGAAGATGAGCCTACTGCCACCAACGAGCATGTATTTCCAGATCAAAAATTGCATACCAAGGAAGTCTGTGAGAAACTTTGCTGTCAGAGCATGGAGAAACAATCCCCAGACGCAATCCCAGTAGCCTCCTCTCAGGCAGCAATGAACATGACAGAATCCTCAGCAAATGCTGAAATGCACTACTGAAACGGAAGCATTTTCCAGAGATGACATATAAAGCTGGCAAACTGATGAGCTAACCAGTGCCAAGGCTTTTTTTGCAATCAAGCACCGTCCAAGTTTGGTTTCCGATCATTTGCTGCACTCCAGACTGAACCTACAAGCACCTTACAATGAATGGGATCCCATGTGCTGGGCTACCAACTTCACAGCAAAAGGAACAGACCATCAAAAGCTTAGTTATGGCTCCCAGCAAAGGAGTTCACTCTGCTAGCTAAAAGTGAAAATCCCTCATGTTGAAAAGTTTTCTGTTCCTGAAAAGTATGGTTTCATCAAAATGTGATATAGGAAAATATTGATATTAATAATTTTAATTTTCTGATCTGAGAGGATTGTAAAAAACCCTAGCCTTGAGTTGACATTTAAGAATAAAATTCTATGTGGCAACAACGCTATCTGACGAATGTTATGACTTTTCTTTCAATTAAAATTTTACAGCTTTGTTTACCAATTTTTAGATATGCATGCAATTTACTTTCTTCCTTGTCTGCTTTGCAACAAAAATTGTTCTAATAACTCTAAACTTCTCACTGCATTAAAACTTAATTTCCAGCAATTTTTATATACATGGTATGATCAATCCAGTGTTTTCCTCATTAAAAAGCCTCACTAAACCTGGTACATTAAAGGGAAAAGATGCACTTAAGTAATTTCCATCTATTATCTCTGCAATATTCTGACACAATTTAGCACACCATGCAGAAATCATACAGATGCTCCGTACACTGGAATAAAGAGATTCATACTGTGATACTTGCAACACCAGACAAAGTTAATATGTAGATAAGCAATCTTATGAAGCTCTCCTTCTTATTATATGATCTCCAACAATTTTAAAGGCATGCTTTCATTTTAAATCTAATTTTTGGACTAGCACACAGCATGTACCTACATGCATTCAGATAATAGGATATATAATAGGATCAGACTTTAATTGTTTTTGCTTGAAATTTTTGAAATGCCATTGCTTGAAAACATAGAGCTTTTTAATTTAGATTTTATGGCCTCCAAGTTCAGTACATGGGAAATGTTGTGTATTATAAGCAGTTTTTTTCTCTTAATACAGGCCTTATCACACATTTCATTATTCAAAGATCAGCTGTATATTGAAAACAATTAAACAAGTATATGGCGAAATATAAATTCTGCATGGAAACTCTTTTCATTAAAGCAATATTTCTTTGTTTCAGTGCATAAACTGAACTCCATACACTGAAGAACTTTTAAAATGTGCTCCTAGGAGAATGTTTATTTTCAAAAAGCATACCTTAAATAACTCACATTAGCTAAGGAAATCAATTTTCATATGCAACTCTGCAATGTTACACAATAACCATACAGCAGGTTCTCCTTGGAGATTTATTTCTGAAATGTACAAACATCACACCCACAGCTGAAGGATGCACCTTCTCTAAGAGGCATTCTGCTGTTCCACAGCACATTTTCTGCAGTTGCAAACCTGACCACATCCCGAAGGACAATCACAATACAGCTGTAGGCCTTCTACTCAACACTCTGAGCTTCCCTTATAATGCACAGGAAATTTTACTTTACAATCCATGGTTTACAATTGGAATGGAAAAGCCCCATGATAGGCATTATAATTTGGGGGGCAAAGCATAAGAAATACCACTGAGTTCAGTCAACTTCAGACTACTAAGCAAGCAGAGAATCTTAAGCTTGAAAGTAATTAACCTTGGAACAGCTTTTGAGGGGTGTTACATTATACTTTCCATTAGTCTTTAGAGTAAACAAATAGAAAGCTTCTCTGATTTTACAAAAATTAATTCTGAATTAGCATTTTCAACTGTCTATACTAGTCTGTGAGGACATAAAAACTTATTTGTACTTTGTATTATTAAGCTGTTCCTGGACCATCAGTCCTCAAAATCAACTCAGAAAATTGCTGCTGTCTATTCTTACTTCATTAGTGATAGTCTGGAAGAGGGGGAGGCTACAGAGTACAGCTATCTAACAGATGCACAAAGCTGCCCTAGATTAACAGTTAGAAGTAAAGTTTGTTGTATCCTCTGTTCATGGCAATAGTAGTTTTAAAGAAAAATAATGATAAACTGATTTTTTTTCAGTCCTAGAAAAACCACTACATTTCCATCAGGATATATACATATTAAAACAAAAAAGCAAAAGTAATCCTCAAAGGAAAAGAATAATTAAAAAAATACATAGAGCTGTGGGTTTTGCCCTTTTTATAAATCATCAGCTTCCTCTTATGCCTTCTACTCTATCTCTTAGATACATATTTCACTTGAGATTGCAGTTATCTTGGTTTCTCAGAAATAATAAAATACCAGTGATCTCTAAAAAAAGACCACAGCAGAATGATGCTGAGGTTTCTTTAAAAAACAGGTGTCAAGACAGGAAGAATCATTCTCATTTTTTCATTGCTTCTGGCATCTCTCCTCCTTACAGGTGTAACCTCTGTCAGAAGGACAGGAGGGCAGGGAGGGACAGCAGGGGATGCCTCTAAGAGCCCAAAAGCTCATTGCTCTTGCACACACTTTAACCTTCACTGGGTCCTACTTCACAACCACATCTCACTTGAGGACGTAGAACAGATCCCATTTTGAGGCCCAGCAATATGACTCCAGATCATGCCAATGGAAGCACTTGCTAAGGGCATAAGGAACTTTCTCCACAGAGATGTAGAAGTTACAGTTGAAAAAAAAATCAAAACAAAAAAATCAACCAAACAAACAAACACTCACAAAAACAAAACAAAACAATCCAGTTTTAGGCAAAATGTCAAATCTCAAAAACCTGGAAAGGTGCAGCACTGTTTGTGAACTGAAGCCAATGACAAATAATGCTTGTGTTCCCCCTGCTGGCTCTGTCCTCCAAATACAGCTTGGTAGCAATGCTGGCATGGATGAAAGCCTTCGAATAACTGAAATATCACATACAGGGCTTCATCTGTTTCAAACACTTAACTTTGCCTTCCTATGTACTTAAACATGATCAGTGGGAGAAAACACTTCTGAGACCTGAAGGACAAGAGCTGGGAGTTCCTTTGATCTAAACAAAAATAAATTTCTAAAACACCCACCCTAAACAAAGTGCCTTTAAAGGCACATATAGGACAATGAAGAGACCAATGCCTAATGAAGTAAATAAGTATACAAAACTAGTGATACACCATCTGGAGTACTGCATACAGGTCTGGTATCCCCAGCATAAAGAAGAATGTGGAATTGTTGGAGCAAGTCCAAAGGAGGCCACAAAACTGGGAAGAGGACTGGAGCACTTCCCCTATGAAAACAGGCTGAGGAAGGTGGGGCTGCTCAGCCTGGAGAAGAGAAGGTTGAGTGGAAATCTCGTAGCAACCACGCAGTATCTGAAGGGGGCCTGATGGAGCTCCTTCACAGGAACTGCAGTGAGAGGATATGGAGTAATGGGTGGAAACTGAAACAGGGGAAATTTAAGGCTGAATATTAGGAAGAAATTCTTTGCTGTGAGGGTGGTAAGACACAGAAACGGATTGCTCAGGGAAGTTGTGGATGCCCCAGCCCTGGCAGTGGATGCTGCAGTCCAAGACTAGGCTGGATAAGGCCTTGAGCCACCTGGTCTAGTGGGAGGTGTCCCTGTCCATGGCAGAGGAGGGTGGAATTAAATGATCTTTAAGGCCCCTTCCAACCCTTAACATTATGTCGTTCAGTATATTTAAATCCAGGAACAGTAACCTGATCACAAATCTCACAGACAGCACCACTGGTGGCTGCAGCCAGCTACACATCTCAGGTGTTTGGGAAGACTTGAATAAATGGATAGACCAAGCTCCCTGCTGCTGGTTCCCAAACCCTCTGTGTGCTGCTCAATGCCACCAGCAGGTGCCACCTGTCCGAGTCCAGCTAGCAGTGCCCTGGACCCAGCCTCAGCACTGAGCCCATCTCTGTCACTTCTGAGAGGACCCCATCAGCCTCTGCTCCCTACCTGGGGAATTGATCAGCATCAGAATCTTTGAAGTGCTTAGAGAAAGGTGAGGGCTTCTGCAGCAATAAAGGGTGGCTAGCTGTAACAGTGTCAGGTTTTTAGACAAACCCTTAGAGACTACTATTAGTTTGGCCATATTAGTTGGCTTCAATTTTCTTCAGCTAAAAAAGAAAAAAAAACGCATTCCCTTAAAAACCTCAAAACACCACCAAAAACCAAAATTAGACACCATTAAGAGCAAAACTGGATGTTAACAATCTCTAAACTTGTTATTCTTTCCATCAATATACAACAAAAGGAGCAACAACACTTGAGCACAACTCTTTCTAAATTACATTTGTGTACTTCAGGCTGAAGAAAACAGGAAATCTGAACATACTGCTAGATTATCTCTGTTGAGCTAATATCCTAGTCTAACCCTAAAATGCCTTTCAGAGAAATTTAATATATTATAAACTGGGATTTTTTTGTCAAGCCAAGCCAAACTTACTACACAGGTAAACATGAACATGTAGATTTTAAATACTGCCTTCCTTCACAAACTGTACTTCCCCATTAGGGGAAGAGCTGGAAACAAAGACTGTGAATTGCAATGTTAGAAAGGGTTGCCTATATCTTAAAACCATGTGCTTGATAATCTTGATATAGAAATATTTCAAGCATGATGCATCAACCACACATACTTATTTAAATAAACCAGATTTGTTGGCTACTGTTAGTTGATTTTTATTAGTTCAAAAATAAGCAGTAATACCAAACTGAATTCTGTTTTTAAGTGCTGGGCATAAAGAGATTGAATTTTCGTTCACCCTTGCACGACACAAGTCATTCTTATTTTGCTGAATGCATAAATGCAGCCTCTGTAATCCCTTTCTGATAAAAATACCTTCACGTTTCCCCCACTATACAGTTACTCTACAATTGCTAAAAAGGCTACTTGATGAACCTCTTCCTGTGCCCAGCTTCACATGAAGACGTTGGTGCCATGCAGACAGGCGCAATGAATCAGAGTAAACTGTAAGCAGGCAGTAGAAATAAAAGAAAACCCAACAAACAACTAATACTGAGAAACATGCAGCAACAGCCCCAACCAAAGCTTAAAAATACCATCAGCTGGTTTAGGAGGACCTGTTCCTTTTCCTGTTTCATTAAAAACTGCCAGTTACTCCTCAGGTATAACCCAGGATGCCACATGATGGCAGCAAACACCAAGCTCTGTCCTTACCTGCATGGGCTGGTCGCCTGCTGCTCTGAAGTCTTCAAGCGGCTGCATGTGCCATGCAGGCACACCGTAGGGCTCCTCGGCAGGCCTGCAGTCCAGGGGATTTGCCCGCAGCTGCTCCTTGAGCCACATCTGAGTCCGCACGGCCGGCTGTATGGGAGCGCCGCTCACAGCCTGCTGCCCCAGGGTCGCGTATCTCTGCCCGAAAGCCTCGCAGCCGCCTGCCGCAGGTTTGCTTTCAGGTAAGGCACTGTAGGTCAGGTCTAAGGCGTGTCTCCTACTTGGGGAATCCGAAACAAAGTCGTCTTTGCTGCACGTTTCAAATTTGTACTTGCAGTCCAGTAGAGAAGATCGTTTTTTTCCCATTTCTTTGTCCTCAATCTTTAGCAACTCCATGCTGTCATGCAAACAACTTGGCCCATTTGTCCTTAATTGAGGTGGCACAGCTTTGTCTGTACCAGCCCTGTATTCCACCGAATGACTACTTCCATCTTGGCTGAAATTATTTGGTGAGCTGAGTTTAGACAAGGAGGACCATTTTCTTACAGGTCTTGCATCTTTCATGTCAAGAGAATTGTCCAGGGCTCCCTGATTTCTGCCTCCTCCTGACCGTACAAAGCTTGTACTCCATTTTGAGCCATCAGACTTGAAAGCTTCCCTGTGTTTGGAAAGTGAAGAGCTGGCACCAGACAGCATCACATGGGCAGTGGGAATAGAAACCAGTGATCGGCTGGGCTTAAATGATGATGTACCACTTGAAGTTGAATGATCTGTGAAGAGAAATTTATCATGTAAGTAAGTGCAACATAGAGCTCACTAACACTAGTTCAGATAGGACAAAATTTCAAATTCAAGGTGAAAAGCAAAAATAGAAGGAAAGAGATTTCTTGACAAAATAGAGCCTTCTAGATCATTCTAAACCATGAGAATAGAAACTAATTAAAGTGTGAGATTTTCAAGTTTATTTTGCTCAGGTGTCATGATAACAAAAATAAAAGCTCACTAAGCATTGGCAACAGAAGCTTCAGATAGAATTCTCAGCCTGTGAGCCAAAGAAACCATTGCCAGCTTTAAGGTGGCAGGATGGATTTCTCCCCCACTCCACACATACAAAGGAGCTTCTATATCAACACTACAGGTGCTCAGGAGCCCCAAGACCCATTCTCCTTCCATCACCCCTCTTCTCAGTTTTTGAAGGCAGAACAATTCAATAAATGCATTTGGTAAAATGGCAGTGCTGTAGACAAGCCAGTTTAATAATGGCCACTTGGACAGAGTTATCCATTCTGGATCTCACCAATTTCCAAATATGCTTCCTGGGCTGTGTTTGGCTGGGAAAGAGTTAATTTCCTCTACAGTACCTGGTATGGGGCTATGTTTTGGATTTGTTCTGGAGACAGTGTTGGTGATTTAAAGATATTTTAGTGCCTGCTAAGCACTCCTTACACACAATCAAGGCCTTTCCTGCTTCTCACCCACCAATGAAGAGGCTGCTGGTACACAGGGAGCTGGAAGAGCTGACCTCAGCTGAACAAATGGATATTCTGTATTCTATGGAACCATGCTAAGCAATAAAACTTGGGGAAGGCTGGTTTGGGGGGCTGCCACTCAGGGAACAGACAGCTGGTGGTGACCAATTGTTTGCATTTGCAGCATTTCTTGGCCCTTCTTTCTCGTTACTTTTCTTTCAATATTTTTCTTCAGGAAAAGACCCTCAGGGAAAGCAGGGATGGAAATACACAGAAGAAAGAAATGCCTTGCCTCTTGTACAGGTAACTCCTCAGCTTGAGGCTGCTGGCCTTGTAACATCCAAGACAACTAACCTTTGTGCTGACTCTTACCCAGAAGCTGAATCTGACACGGCCCAAAGTCAGTTCAGCAAAGGCAGCTGTCCCAGGCCTTTTCATATCCAAAGAAAATAAGAGTGTATTAGGGTTCAAAAAGAACTGACCTATGTTTTAGGCTATACAGATTTCTAGGAGTAGAAATACTACATGCAAGAGAAAGGTGAAAGAAATCCTGTATATATGTATCTGTAAAACTTAAAATAGTAAAAAATATATAATAGTATTTAATATAGCATTTTCCATCTAAAATACTGACTTAATGTTAGACATACATGGTTTTAAAACGGAAATTAAGACAAATAATAATTAGAAATACATTATCTCCTTCATGCATTAGAGATTTATTAATATGTGGTAAATTTTTTTTCCTTCTTCTAAATTTAATTTTAAAATAATTAATTTTTACTTAAGTTAAACTTCTTCACTTTCAGTAGTAAACTCTTCAAGCAGATTTGAACTTGGAATGCCACTTATATCCAAGTACAGCTAATGGATGTCTCCAATAATTTGTCTCAAAGAGAAACACAGTAATTTTGGCTTCAAGTTGTCCTAATTAGTCTTCCCATTAACGCTCACTGAAACATATGAGAAAATTCACACTTTTTCTTAGAGCATATTGCTCAAGTCTGCCTTGCCTGCAGGCTCAGCTGGAAAGAGAACCAGTTTGCCTTTGGAAACACCTCGCAACACAAATCGCTGGAAATTCATAGATTTCATTGAAAATAAGAGAGAATGCAGAAACCATCATGAAACTTAAGAGATATTATTTCTTCTTTAGTCACAGGAATAAGCTCCATCTGGCCAAATCCTGTCCAAGACAACTTTATCCAAGCAGCAGGTTTTTCCCTTCCATACAGGTGGGGGTATGCACATGCCAGTTCAGACCTGACAGCACTCTCTCCTTGGGATTACCTGGGGTTTATTTCACTGATCTGGCATTTATTTGAAGATTACAAACACTCTGAAACATGACTTGTGTGTCTCCAGAGTCTTTCAAAGCTCAAAACTGCTCTCTTTAATGAAAGCCAAAAGAGACATGGGGATAAAAAAGTAGCTAGATGCTACTGGTTTTCCTTTCAGCAGAAATAAGATTATATGACATCTTTTTCTTTTCAATTATCCTCATAACTTTTTCTGGTGCCCACCACAAAACTCCCTGGAGTCCTTTTCTAACAGGCATGACATTTTAATACCTGATCCAGTACTTCCAAAGCCACATAAATAAGAGAATTGAAAGTACACTATTTTAAAAACGCATTACATGATTTCTACCATATAATAACAACAGATGGAATAAAAAATTAAGAACATTTCATATGGCTTTCTTACCATCTTGTGTTACACTTCTGAAATATCTAATTACTGCTTATCTGGCATAGAAAATTATGTAACAGAACCAATTTTGGTGTTAATAAAAAACTAATCACAAAGAGCACAGCAGGCACTTTCTTCTGAAAGAGGGGTAGAAGAAACTCCTCAATACAAAGTTAATAAACACCTTCTACGCATTTGTATTTTCCTGTGCTATGCTTTTTAAATTACTGGAAGAAAAACCTCTCAAGTCATTTCTCAGGCCAGACACACCACCCTCATGCAGCTACTTAAAATCCTCATCTGTCACCCAAAAGTCAGTCAAAATACACAAGTCAGAAAAGGTTCACTGTAACCCTCAACAACTTCTTAAGCTGCAAAATTATACCAGTGCTATGAGAACTCCCATATAAGATACACCTCTGACGAATTCTTCACTATTTCAGATAAGATATTATCATACAATAGCAGGGTAATCACCTAATGTTACTCAATATTAATCAAAATCAAAATGTATCTGATACATATGTTTATGGGATGCATGTGTATCTAATGCTGCTGAAAAGCAGTGAACCTTCCTTGTGTGAAGGACTTTGAAATTTGATATTTTATCCAGGGTATAATTAGAATGCCTGATCATGGAGAAAAACACCAGTATTAAAAGCAGCTGACCTTCTCTTCCTGTCCTTTCCTCCCACTTACCTCCCCAAAACACTGACATAGTTTACCCCAGTCCAGGAAAATAAATGGATCTTTTCTTACTAACTGAGCAGAAAATAAACAGGGGAAGTCAAGCCTCCATTATACAAATTGAAGGTCTTGAATCTGGCTGTGGTTTAGTGAACAAAAGCTCTGACATTTGTTATAGGACCTCAGTTCCTCTGAACTATTCTCTAGCTCTGCATGGACCGCAGCAACAGGTCACAAACAATTCCAGCATCCATCATAGGACTGAAGGAGCCATGGGTCTTCCATCTACCATGCAAGCATGTGGGTGCTTCTCATAAATCTCCAACAGAGCTGTTTTCAACAACAGAAGTGTCTAACTCTCCTGGGAGTTGGGTGAAAGACAAAGACATTGGGATGATGTGCCGCTACAGTAGTATTGATGCTACATGTGTGTTCCTCCCTGCCTACCTACCCACAAACTGGCAGGCCTCAATGCAACAGAGATAATCAGATGAGCCAAATGAGATATTTCAAAGTGGCCAGGCAGGAGGCCAGTTCTTGTAAAAAGCCCTAAGCAGACTGACTCATCATCCTCTGGAAGCAAAAGCATGCCTTTCCAGGGTGCAGCAGCACTCACAGGAACGGTTTGGCCTTGGTTGCTTTGTTGGGGTTTTTTGGGGGTTTTTTTTGGTACTGTCTAGAATTCTTCATCGTTCTTTTTACAGGCCTTTTTCATATTACTTCACATTTACTATGTCAAAGTATGAGGTGAATGAAGGAAGGAATCTCTGCAAATAACTCTCTTCCAAAGAATAAATAAGAACATGCATCACAGAAAGCTGTGGCAGAAAAGCAGGGAACTGTTCAGACATTTAACAAGTTTTGCATGAGAAAGAACTCTATGAACAAAAAATGTTTAGGAATTCTAAGTTTGAACAGCAAGGAACTAATATAAAAGAATAACTAACAAAAAACTTACTAGAGGAAAAATGTAATACTAACTAAAGTAATTTAAAATAATATTAAATGCTAAAAGACTGCCAGAAAAATGTCTATGCCTTCAAAGCAGAAAAAGTCATGTGGTGTTTAGAAGCAAGTCCAATTAATGTCAATTGGAAAAAAGAAGGAAGTTCACTGCCTTCCACCATCACCATCACCGTACTGTCAGTATCAATCAGAATTCTTTTACATAAGATGTGGGTTGCAAACTCCAAGTCAGTTCTACTTTGTTTCACATTAATTGTATGGGATTTTCTGTAATCTACTATGTTGCACACCAAAGGAATGCAAGTTGTACCTAAAAACTTGCTAGTTTTAAAAGGTGAAGGAATTTAAAAGCTTTGTAATTCACAAATAATTTCAACAGTACAATGCTGAATAATACGTGAACTTAGAAGGTTGCAGTTGAGACAGGATTTTCAAAAACTGAAGCAATTTTGTTCCTTTTAGGACTTTGTTTCAGATGAAATACTGGTAAAGCTACTGTCCCTCAGCAATGTTATTATGGAGAAATGGAAGAAGGAATAAATGGCAGGACAGCCTCACAGGCCTCCTACAATGCACACATATAAAAAATACTACACGGCAATTTTAAAGGATTTTTACTAAGTACAGCAGAAAGCCATGCTGGGAAGAGTAAAAGCTGCACTCACAAATATCAGGATGGCATCCACACTTATGCAAGGAAAGAAATGCAGAGGTAACACTGAGTTCCAGCAAATGGCAAACAGCTGCTTAGACATCCTTACAAACAAAGGGAATGCTATGTACAAATGAATGTACTTGAACAGAAACTTGCTTGACATATCCCATCTAATTTATTAAGACCTGGCACTTGGTGTCCATCTTCCTTATCCTCCTCCTCTACAGCTAATGAATTTGCTTTTCCCCCAGTTGTGACTTCTCATTCTTTTGCATGCCCTTGAGGCAAACACACCTCCTCCCTTGTTTGACAGAGAGGTGATAGGGTAGCAACCATCATTCTCAGAGTAAGTAATGAGGACAACACTCTCAAATTGCAAACAATATGAAAAAAGGGTTAGTGAGAAACAAGTATGTTCTAAAATTTATTAAACCTTAACAAAGAAATTGTCACTGAACAAGAGAAAATTATAGGTCCTCACTGAGCAAATGAAAAATACTGACTCAAGGAAAATAACTTGTACTTCACTATTTTCACATTATTCACATCCTGTTTTCATCTTACCGTGTAAAAGGTTGCCTTTCTTCACTTAGATTCACCTGAAAACACTATTTTCCCTAGCATACAGTACTGACAAGGAATGTGCCTTAAAGGAGCTACTACTTTGTATTGAGCTGTAGTATTTCTGGTACTGAAATACTCTTTCACAAATCCGCTCTTTGATCAAGTCTCATTAGGGCACAGCCAACACTCACCAGCTTTGATTTATTTAAAGAGTGTTGTCCCATGCTTGAGAGGTCATCCCTGTACCTTAACATCAGGTTCCCACCACGTCTTCCGAGATAGCAGACCTGGCAAAAACCTCATTAGCAAAGTTCTAAAGATTCTAGCAGCAAGAACACACAGCTAAGTAACACAGTGGGCCACACCTTCATATGATCTCACCTTAGCACTACAAATCAATCTTTGCATTCCACATCCCATTTCAAGAGCCAAAGCTCTTAATTCCATCACTTAATTTAGATGACAAGAGGCAATCTGAGCATCTTCCCAGGGAGTTGCACAGGGGTGATTAAAACAAAATCAGCACCCAAATGAAGCACACAGATATAACATTTGCTTTTCTCATCCTACATGATCAGTTAAAAAGACACTACACAGGCGACAAGCTCTGTAGAAAGTGTTAGTTTACTCCTATGAGCCACTGCAGTCAGATTTGAGGTCAAAGTTCTCAGTACTAACATTAAAATACATTTGGTAGAATGACCTGTCGTCCAAAACACTCCTCATTAAAAGTTAATACACATTTCCCTGACTTAAACAGCTGGTTTGGATTTTGATTTTTTTCGTGCAAGAAAATACTGAGTAAAATGATCCACATGCTGCTTTAAAATAAACTTCTTTAAGCTAGCTGTTTGGCAGTACCAATTATAAGACTCAAATAATAAAATTTTACATGTGTTTCAGTAAATGAAGCTTAACAAAAACTTCTAACAACAGTTTGTGTTTTGTGAAGGTTGACTTCAGGGAGACTGTACCAAGGCAGTGCAACAGTTTTTGATGGGGAAAACAAATATAAACTCCACAAACAAACAGAAAAAGGCAAGTGCATGTGAGTGGTACAGTAAACCTGAGGTCTTAACACTCACTAGGTATATATATGCAGAGAGTAAAAAGCAAACCCCTAAGCCCCCAACATACCAGATACACAGCAAGTAGATCTGTCCTGCCCAAGGGATCTAGCAGAACTGGTATTTCAGGACACACACAAAAAATAAAAAAGTACTGTCTATTAATATTTCTATGAACTGCCAATTTACCCAGCAATATCTAGGCTAATAATACTCAGCTGGGGAATCCACAACTCCAAAAGAGAAGTGTCTTCAAAAAAATTTAGTAACTTCTACTCTTGAGCCAGATCTGGGTCAACTTAGCTCACTTAAATGAAACCCAGATTCAGAAGATGATATAACAGGGGACTGTAAAGGAAAGTAGCAGTGTATAGAGGTGAGATACTGCCACTCCAAAAGGAAGTGAGGCATTGGTCCTGTGCAACAAGGGCAGCTCTGACGAACAGGCACACATTTCAAAAAGCAGCAGGCAAATTTTGTTTTACAGGAAATACAGTGTTTACAGCAGAGAAAAATAAATTACAGCAAAATCAACAATTGCAAGATTCTATTCTTGTTTTCCCTACCCTACTCAATTATTCCAGATGCAAATGTTGGAGAATTAAAATGAATGTTAGATTCATTAAAAGTGACAAATACAATACCGTGGGATATTTAACTGAAGCAGAAAATCTTTCACAGATTTGATCTGAGCAAATAGTCTAAAGCAAACAGCAGGTAAGCTCAAGAGCAAAATTTCACTTGATATCAGATATCACTGAAAACAAGTTATTTATGACTGCTTTGGTCCAAGCTTGCAATGGCC
This sequence comes from Zonotrichia leucophrys gambelii, assembly GCF_028769735.1. Classification (NCBI taxonomy): domain Eukaryota; kingdom Metazoa; phylum Chordata; class Aves; order Passeriformes; family Passerellidae; genus Zonotrichia; species Zonotrichia leucophrys. The sequence goes on from NC_088172.1 coordinate 42,286,634, forward strand.
ATCTGCTAAATTAATCTGTAAAGAGAATGGCTAACCCAACTTATATAAAAATCTCTTTAGGCAAGAAAACTGAGCATGTTAAGATAGAAGTATGTCTTAAAAGAATGAACTTGTTTTACCAGAGTACAATAAACCTTTTGATTTATGCATTTTGCCTCTTCAACCAAGGATATCACAAACATACAGCCAAATATAATAGGGATTTCTAGAAATACAAGAGAATAAAGGATTCTCTGAACAACCATTTTCAAAAAGCTAAACTTTCTCAGCAGTAAGTGACACACACACACAAAGAAACATTTCATCGTCAATGTGTTCTCCTGGTGTGCCTCTCTGCACTCAGCTTCAGCTTTGGTGCTATTTTGCTGCCATACATGTATAGCACGTGAGAGAGAGCAGTGCTACAGGATGTTCACAGGCTGCTGTGTGAGCATATGTGAGTTGCCTGCAGCTGGCCACCAAAAAGCAGTAGAAAAATATTATGCATGCAGTGTGGATGCTCTATGCAAAAGAGCACAAACCAAGCGAAATTTGAATCCCCCAGCATCTATCTTCTCCAGCCATCTAAGAGCTATTTTTAAGAAAGTTATATAACTAAGTAGAACAATTTTTAGATTAACAGGTTCTATTTTCACCCCCCCAGATAAGAGGATAAAGCAATATTCCAGAACAGCAGTCACGTAAACAGGCAACTTGATTTCACTGAAACAGAAGCATAAGTGAAAACCTATACTGCCAGGGGGAGTTTCTTTTGTAGTTAGCTGTCTCATTTTTAGAAGTCTAGATCTTAACTTGCATTTGCCCTTTTATGAAGGCCATCTACAGCTTCCAATTCCATTTTCCATCAACAAGCACTTAACAGTGAAGACATAAAGAAATCAAATATCCCCCTAGGACCTTCTTTAAAAGTAATGGCTAAAGGGGAAAAACACTGTGGATGCCACACTATATCTGTTGTCCTTCCTTTCTGTATCTGCAAGATACCCATGCTACAAGTACCATCTACTTCAACAGCCATCAGATACCCCTTCTTGCTGGCATTATTTTTTCATCCCTAGCTAGGAACTACTCAAAAAACCTACAGTACCTTAGCCCATCAGAACAGAAATCCACCCCTGCCCTCCAGAGGGGAATAATTCTAGATATTTTTGTTCTCTGCAAGAGAACACCCAGTACCAGGTACATACCTACCCTTTCCTATACCAAGACAGATGCAAGCTGTGCATTCTCAGTCTCCACAGGCCACTTATTTGTATCATCCCAACTCTCAAACTTGGCTCTGACACCATCTCCTCCAACAACATTCCCAGATTAGCTAGGCTGATACCTGTACGCAGCAAAACCACCTCACCTAAGACGTGAAGGGCAAAGGATGTGCAACTGAAGACAAACTCACCTGAGGAGAGTTTAGAAATGCCCTCTAACACAAGGGACCAGAGCAAAACCTGAGGGCTCCCAGAGAGCACTAACATTCCAGAGAGTTAAAACTCTGTGGCTGACCCACATTTTCTTCATAACTACAGGTAGAAACAGAGCCCTCAATTCAATGTCAAGTAACTTTAGAAGGTTACATCCCACTTTCAAGGAGACTGGAGTTTCTGGCTAGGTTTTTGAGATAATTATCCACTAAGGACAGTTTAACCTCTCTTTCTACTAAGACTTTGTATTGAAATAATTAAAAACTTATTAAATATCAAAACATTTAGAGTCAACTGGTACCTGTTATCCTCACCACAGAACAATGGATTTCTTGGTTCACAGCCCACCAGCTGTTAGCTCTAAACAGGAACAGCACCCTTCAGTTTTATGCCAGGCCACACAAGTAGGGAAGAGAGAAACCTTCATTTTTTTCCCCACAACCCCACACTTCAGCTTCATTTCCTCCACTGATCTCCCTCAGCTGAGCTTTGCACAGTAGTCATCCTCCTAGTTTACATCTGTATTCTCACTTTGGGAGCCCAGCCTGAACCCATTATCATAGAACAGAATCATTTAGGTTGGAAAAGATCTTCAAGATCTTTTTGATTTATGCATTTTGCCTCTTCAACCAAGGATATCACAAACGTCCAACTATTAACCCAGCACTACAAAGTCCCACACTAAAACCATGACCTCAAGCACCATATCTACATGTTATCTTTTGAAAACCTCCAGGGATGGTGACTCAACCACTTCCCTGGGCAGCCAGTTCCAATATCTGACAGCCCTTTAACTGGTAACTCTTCCAAGTATCACAGAGACTTCTGTACAATCAGAGCACATGTACAGTACTTGGATGGAAAAAGGAATCCTTTCACAGGCAGCAGCAGGTGCTGGGAGCAGCCCCAGCAGGGAGGCTGCCATGGGTGCAGCAGTGAGGCAGGAGGACACTGCTTGTGCCTCTCCCGCTTCACTGCAGGGCTGTCCCTGCCTGACTCCCTCCTCCTGCTGCACACCAAGGTCAGCCCAGGTCGCCAAGCACAGCCAGCCTGCCCTGCTGCAGCACTGCTGCTGCTCTGCACCTCTTGGAAGCACTTCATGGGCCACAAGCCATTCACTTAATACACTTTGGGAAGGCCTGTATCAAGCAGGAATCCCTTCCAAGGGCCAGAAACCATCCACAGCAACCCAAAAGTTCAATGGGTGCTTCCAGAGTAACTTAACTCACTGGGGAAGTCTCTCTCCTTGATGCTGATCCCCCAATGGTAAAAGAGATGGTAATATGTTAAGAGTAGCTAATATTCAACTGGAGTAGGTCTCTTGCAGACCCAGCAGTCTACTTAATTACTTACTAAGATTTGAGGAAAACCACAATAAGAAATTTGGCAAATTTAAATAAGAAACTGGAGGAGAAAAAAAAAGGAAAAATGTTACTGAAACCTGTAAAGTAAAAACAGAAAGAAGTAAAATACAATGTTACAGAAGTAGCCTAAGCATTCCATTTCCTAACCTTTATATTCCTAGCTTTGCTACTCTACCCTTCATTTACCATACATTAATCCCACCTTCCCTTAAAGTTTCTTAGACACATCAGGTCTTTGATAACAAATTAACAGCCTACTCCACATGTAGGTCACCATCTGGAACTCAGCTCAGGTCACAGAGGATTAACTTTAAATTGGATCGTAGCACAGCTCTATATCCTACAGAAGAAGCCACATCTCATACTTCAAAAATTAAGTATCATTATCTGTATTTTCCAAATGAAGAACAGGAGATGAACTCTTAAAACAATTAGACTCATGTCACTTACAAACTTTACCTCCTTCCTCCCACTGCCCTTTACACTGATTGGTAGTGGCTCCCCTGGTTACCTTTTTAAATTTCACAGATTCAAGCAAAAGAAAGTAGCAATAAACTTAGGGGAAAGGAGTGTAAGATCCACCTGGAACTCCCAGCATTTTCTTATAGCAAGATTCCCCTTACTAACAGAAACATTTCTTAAAGCAACAGTGACAACAAGAAGATATGGAAGAGTTTCTGCATTCCATCCCACAAAACTGATTACAGTACAATAAACAGATGTGGAAAACCCTTTGCTTTTGTGCACCATTTGGCTTTCACTCCAGCTGTTTTGACTCCAGCTTTTAACATTCTATTTTTCAGGCACACCTCTGGAGCTATGGTACTAAGACTGCTAGTAACAGAGAGTTGCTCCAATTCTAATACAGAATTAAGCTACAGCAGAAAACAAAGGAGAGGGATTCACAGTTCTGTACTGCCCATAAACAACTTTTTCTCCAGGATCCCCAACCTCCACACACCCTGAGAATTCAATTTTAGGTGTTTTTTGGAGGACAGTTTGAGCAAAAGTAAATGCTACAAAGGTGAAATTAGGAGTGTTAATTCTGATGATGTATTTAGAACCAAATCTCACACTCTTTGGAGGATTTCTGTACTTTAAAAACAAGCCTCCACTCCAGAAGGGAACTATTACTTCCTTATACGTCCATTCACAAAGAAGACATGAAGTATCATTTTAAAGGCTGGAGGAAAAACAAACCCAAACTTCATGCATGCATTAATTCTTAAGAGTGTGATTTCACTGCAAGTAGTCTGTCTGTAACATAAAGACAGTTCTATACTATTAAAATGAACCTGTATGTCATATTTTTACAAGTATCCTGAAAACTAAAGGCCATTTGTACCAGTTGACAAGACTGACTGAAAGGTCTGATTTTAATTATAACCAATGGTTAAATAAACTGATAGTGAATCAGGAGAGAAACACATAATGACCAGTAGAGTCTTTTATCACAGCTTTTCCTGCTGAAGAGATTTAGCCTTGTAAATAATTTCTAAAATAAATTTTTAAAAAATTAACAGCAGTTTAGAGCTTCTCCACTCTTTCACTTGCAATCCATTTCTACAGTTTTTTGTTCCCCCATTTCCTATGCCAAAAGAGCTTAGTGCCCTGACATTACAACGACTTGGAAAATTTTAGGATTAGCACACTAATTAAATGAAAGCAATAAATTCAACTAAATCATAAAGGCAAGAAAATATAAGTAATTAATTATGAAAAATGCTTTAACAGAATGTTTCTCATCCTGAAAGAACAGAAGTTCCTTTGCCAAATCACATATATGTCAGGCACCATTTGGTCCATTGAATTCATCCTCCCTGGAATGAAACACACTTGCTACAAATTATATCAGCAGTCCCAGATTAAAAGACTTGATATACTGCAGAAAACAGAACTCTACCCCAACTACAATTTGCATATTTGAGATGATTTCTGTAATCATTTAAGATAAAACATGCTAAAGCATTCAAAACAAAAAGAAGATGCCATACACACACACAAAATAAGAAGTCCTTCCTTGGTGCAGTTTGGGATTTGATCACCTTAATTTTAGAAATCAATCTGGCATCTCAAATCCCTACAGTGAGGTTTACCTTGCACCTGAATGGGGATGCTGGTTCACTGCCAACTCGCCTCCCTGAGTGCCCACGGAATCTCCAGCACCACTGAACACAGCCCATCATGCTTACACACAGCATATCACATGACATAAAAACTGCAGCTATTTAAGTGCTACTACCTGTACTGCTCCCCAGTTTTAGACTTTATTTAAACAGAAGAGTGGTTCACTGTTTACAGACAACTAACAAGCCTGAACACAAACAATCTGAATTACATTTTCCTTCAATAGGTTTAGTGATCATTTCTCTCAGCTCCCCAGGAATACTTGAAGACAGAGTTTTTATGCCCTTCTTGTCTTCTGTGATGTGCACAATTAAAAGTACAGAACAAGAGGTGGGAGAGAAGAAAATGTTTCAATTGCTGCCTTTGATAATGGAAAGAATTTAGTGTTTACAGATTTATTTCCAGTTGTTGGCTCATACACTTGTATATTTATAGTACTTATCACTATGGCATCCAAGCACATTAGCAGGGCTCTGATCCCCACAAAGAAAACAAAACAAAACAAAACTGTTTCTTCTCTGCTCTCCAGCTGTTAAGAAACACCTCAGTTAAGGTGGGGAAGCACGGCATGTTCCAGAAATTAGAGAATCCTTTTCAAAAGGTAGACTCCATTTCAGACCTTATTTTTTCATCAGAACAAGCAGGGATCAAAGCCTATCATAAAAGTTGGTGTGGTAGACCTGAGACCTGATCTCTGGCTCTCAAAGTCAGTTCCATAACCACTAGCTAAGAAAGTGTGAATTGCGTACTTACAGAAACCATTTAAATAAAAAAAAAAATTAAATCTGTCTAATTATGTTAATAAGTGAAGTCATCTTCCACCCCAGAGAAATGCAAGACTAATTTTGCGCAATGCGGTATCCACAGTGCTCATCAGTTACCCAATAGCACCAGTAAATCCCCAACACAGCAAACTGTAATGGCATTCAGCCCACAGCCCAGCTACCAGGATGAAATCTGAAACTCTGCAAAGGGTAGCAATTTTAGAAGCTACACACAGATCTTCACATCCCTGCTCAAGTGGTGTAAGGTTATTGATGCACTTCAGCTTCAGAAGAGAGGTCAACACAAACGATTTTTGATAATCAAAACTAGCAGACTTCACCTTGCACAGAGTATTTTTATAATCACATACTGCTTAATTCCCTTTTGCATCTTGGGCTAACACTTATAGGCAAATTAGACACAATTGCAATATTGAAATAATGAAGCAGCAGAAATAACTGTATCAACAACTATTATAAACACTGAATAGAAAAATGGCTTCTTAACAGAACCTCCAAATATCTTTATTTACCCTGTCTTTTTGTAGTGCACTCTATTTTAACATTTCCATTTATACCTTTAGTAATTATAAGCCAAAAATATTAATGATGTTGGAAAAACAAGCATGGTAATGGTTATCTATATATATATATGCAAACAGAAACTCCCATATAAAGCATATTAATAAACCTGTTTATATAAGCACATGTAATGAAATAAACTGATTTAACCAGCCTTTCAAATCAGTAAGCTTCAGAAGATACCAGGAAAAAAAAAAAAAAAAGGAAAAGAATTCATGCTTCTTCAAGTCTGGTATCATACTTCTGAAACACAGAACTCCACCAAGCATATCCTGTTCCAAGTCCCACACTTCTCAACAGCTGGAATAACACCCACCCATGTAAGCATCAGTCTAATTAATGTTCTTTAACTTTTACAGTAAATTAGGGGTATACTACTCTTATGGGAGTACTCCATACTCCCAGAACCACATAAACATGAACATTTGGCCATAAGTCACATGTTTTATTAATTCTTCTAGACTATGCTACCTGCCAGAACTAACTAAAGTAAATAGTCATATATAGTCATAATATTCCCACCTACTCTTGAATTCCCATTTCATTCCAAAACTTCAAAAGTATATAATTAGGAGACTGATTTTTTTACATTCCTCACCTTCTTCCAAAATAATCCATTACAATTTCCATTAAGGATTAAATAAATGTTAATTTCCATTGAAAAATAAAATTCTACTCATGGGTAAACACAAAACCTTCAATTTTTGTTGTTCACTCATCATGTCTACATATAGACCACTTCTTCGTATTCCACAACAGTCTGATTACATCACTTATTGTCATTCTTAACATGCAGAAAAACAACACAACTATCCCAGATCTTATTTCACAAAGGAAAATAAGAAAAATCACAGGAACAGAGGAAAAAGTACTACTAGAACAAAAGAATAAAAGCTGAATACTACCAGCATAAGATTCAATGGAATCTGATGTTCCTTCTTTTATTTACATAATATACTGTTCTTTTTAAGTGAAGACCCAAGTGTTACAAGAATGGAGCCATTTGGAACAGCAGAAATCACAGATTTTAAAACAGGAATTTGGCCAGAACAACCTTTTGGTACTTTACCTTTTTTTGTTTGTTTCTTAAGGGATTTTTTTTTTTTTTGGAGGGGGGGACTGACACTGAAAAATAGAAAACCAACAAACTGGAGCAGTTGTGTACATAAAACTAACCCATATGGCCCTCCTGTACATAAGTCCTCTGTCATAACATCCTCAGTGTCAGCTAGTAAGATCATCTGAATTCCTGATCAAGGTGACAAAGATTTCATGTAAAGGCCTGAATGTGGAAAGCATATCTATCCTGTGGGCTGCTTGAAGTCAGATTTGTTTTCCCCTTCTTCTTCCTGAACTCCACTAGGGGAGAGGAGATGGGGAATAACGAGATCTGAAAAGGAATACCAAACTGGGGGACACTGACATGAACTGAGGAGAGAGAAAGTAACCCAAGATCCCCTTCAGACATGTCCCAGGGAGAGCACACTTCAGTTTTACAGAAGCCATGACTCACTGCACTCAGAACCTTTCAGAAGCTGTATCAGACAACAGATATCCAAGCAACCACCACAAGAAATTGCATTTGTTTTCACAGAATCAGAGAATGTCTTGAGCAGAAGGGGCATCAGAGATGATCTTGTTCCAACCTGTCTGAAGTGTGTTTTCTTCATGTGAGATTCTTTTTTTATCATGAGCATTTTTCCTCCTAGTCTAAATAGGGCATAATAGTAAAAAACAAGAATTCTGCGCATCTCATATGAATTTTCATTAGCCTAAATTTTTTTTCAACTAAACTTCTTTTGTCTACAAAGATTTCTGTAACACATGAGAACACAACCCCATTATGGATGCCCTAGTGAATCCAATTCCCTTTCTATCCCTCTGAACATATTTTTAGTTCAGTTTTCTAGCTGAGCTAATTAGAATTTAAACCTTGCCATCATTCTCAACAGCAAAGTATGACTGCATGCAGAGGGCTGATGCAATGAGAACGAAAGAAGTACTTCTAACCATATCACCTCTCTAAAAAAAAGCTTACAGCAGAAACACTTCTCGCCCAGTTAAAAAGTGTCTGCTTCTTTAGAATTTTTATGTGAGATAGAACAATAAACTATAATCCTGTCCTGAATCTCTAGGTACTCCTACAGATTAAAACTTACAAACAGGAAAACTGAAAACCTCCTGCCACTTATACAATTAATGCCATTGTTTAAGTCAACCAAGAAAGTTCTATTTTTGAAAATACAGAATATTTTTAGCATTTGACAGGGAAAGACTAATCCCTTATGGAAAAGGATGTGCCACTAAGAGTTTATGATAGTTATACAACTTAAGAAAAATGCACATAATACAGTCTTCTGATTCACAGACCAACATCAAGACTAGAATCATCCTGTATGCTTAAAAATAGCAGCCCAAACACAGGGACACATTCAATGCAAGATGTATCACAAATATATACATGTATTTAAACTCTGGTTTATAGTCTTTAGGCTTGCTAAAAACAACAGGAGATAACATGAACTGGTACACAGTTTTGACCATAAAAAAAAAAAGAAAACAATAACAACCCACTCTCACACCTTCCCCCACTCCTCAAAAATACACAAATATCAGATAGTTAAATTAGTTAAATTTATTTGACTATTCCTGGTAGTAGCAGACAAAAATAAGAGTCAACAACAGAAAAACTATGGCTTGGTAGCTTCTGGCTGGACATCTAGGAAAAATTCTTCACAAGGACATCTTATGGCACTGGTACAAGGTTATTCAAAGATTTTGAGGTACCTGAGAAGGTTCTCAAGAATCAGAAAGACAAAGTCAGGGCTGACCCAGTCTATTCTGGTGATGATCCTGCTCTGAGCATAAGGCTTGAAACAGAAGTCTCCTGCAGTCTTCTCCAAACCACATTTCTACAATTCAATAGCATGAAAGTATGCTAATACTTTCTCAAGGAGGCTAAAATCTTTATTAATTTTGCATTAAAAATATCTGAATTAAACCATTTCCTTCCTATTTTCGCCTGAGATAGGCAGTGGCATTTAATTTATCAAATAGTTGCAAGGAGCCAACCTACAACCAGGTAGAATATGACACTGGCATTCAAGACCAGGTGTGTCATTTATGTAAGACTGCCATGTCATACTTGTATTATTACCTGGCAAGATGAAAGCAAAGTTCTTCTACTTCCATCCCTTTTTCAGGGCCATACTATCAAAGACATTATGTTGTGATCTCAAAAAGGGAATGCCATTTCTTCTGGGACACTAAGCTCATAGGAAAAGAAACCAAACAGGAATCTCTGCAATCCATTCAATTTGTTAGCAACAACCTTATAAACTTTCTACTCAATGCAGTAAGAGTTTAAAAAAAATCCAGTCATATTGAGGAACAAGGCTTAAATTGCAATGTAGTATCAATTAACATGGAGGGAGATGCTAATTTATGTTTATGTCATTCATAAATGTAACTAATTCCTTTCAAACATATTTCATTGTTACTGCTTTTTCGATTTCAAGGATTAAGCCCCGGGAAGAACAGCAGCACAGAGAACAGGGAACAGAAGAGGGTGCAACTCCTGAACATCACAGGAATTCTGGAAACTGACCAAGAAGAAACTGACATAAAATTAGTAAGGTTACTCCAGTATGTTTTCCGGTTTTCATTGTTATTACAAAAAACTTAGAGAAAGCTGCAAAGAGGATTGGTGTCAGACACATTTTTTTGCATTAGAGGGAACTGAACACTGCCTTTTTTCCTGCCAGTCATCTTTCTAACTTTAAGGACAGACTTTATTTTATTCCTAACACCTAAGTGGCCTTCTGGTTTTTTTTCTGACCTTGCTACTTAACAGACATTTTAAAAACAATACACCCATAGACAGAAAATACTGTTTAGTTGTATACAACCAACATTTCCTGCTTGGGATGCCTCAGTGTTTTTCTGCAGACACAGCTTGAGTATTCACTACGAAGTTATTTGTTGCATAATTTGTATTTACTTATATAAGCCGAATAAGGCATAATCTTTTTAACCTATTGTACAGGACAGCTATACTAGAACATGCTCCAGGAGCAAAGAAGTGACCTCTGTGAAGCTGACAACATTCTACAATGCTGACTTTCATGCCTGCCGCTGACACAAACACAGTCATTGTCATAGCAAAACCTTATCTGCCAGCCCTCTAAGAGGAAGGAAAAAACCTCAAGAGATTTCTTTCACCATGTTTTGCATTGGGAAAAACCCACACCAGTTTTCTTTCTAAATCTGATGGGCTAAGAAGCATTTAAGATGGTAAAAAGAAAAAAAAAAAAAAACAACCACTGTTATAGTTCATAGTAATAGTAATTGCTTTTAAAACAAACCAATCACAGTTCTCAAAGGACTTTAACATATCAAAAGCAACAAACTTGCTCAAATTCTGCCTGACAAAAAAAAAAAAAAAACAGCAGCTGTTAACAGCTACTACTCCAGTGAGGTTACTGCAAACAAATGCCCCATGAGCAGACAGACAAGCATTCTTGAGGCTTTACCCCTGCCCCCGCCATTACCCGTCCCCATTATTCAAACTTTCATTCTACCCCAAACCTGGGCTAACTGATCAGACTTGTGACTTGCTGAGTACTTCTCACTTCCTCTTACAGACCCCTAATTCCCCTAACGTGAAGAAAGTCAGAAATTCAGGAAGTGAGATGGAGTAACCATGCTTCATGCAAAGTGGTCTCTGCACATTGTTCTTCCTCACTGCTGCTCTTATGCTGCCAAAACTGATGTGAAAACTCCATCTGACTTATCACAGAAACACAAGCAAAGCCCTGAAAAAGGTTTTCTGTAACAGTGAGCTTTTATGTTCTACTTCAAAGGGAACTTTTACAGAAATCATTTATTATTAGCACACTGAACTCCTGGCTAAAACAAAGGATAACATTAAATAAAGTGGACTTTGCACTAAAAATAAAAATTAATCTGTGCATACATTATAGTAGAAAGAGGTCTGCTGAATAAAAACTAAGAAAGAGCAAAGTATAAGCCCGCCAGAAATGGATAGTCTTGTCAAACTGTTAAAAACCAGAGATTTACAAACCTTTCTATGGGGGATACAAATAATCTGCTCTGTCAAGCCCCAGGCTAGAACTCCAGGCAGCGGCAATGGGTTTTTTCTTGCTACAAGGAACTTGTGGCCTATATCCCAAATGCCTCCAGTCCATCACTAAGTGCACTATTCTGTCTACAGTGGAAAGGATTAAAAATGAGTCCTGTGATGTCTTCAGATAAGGCTGCAAAGGCTACTTGAATATGTACATTAAATACTGACTAGCTACAGAATGTTTACAGTGTTCACAGAAAAACAGTCTAAGGCTACAACTGTTCCTCTCTGTGGCTTTTCTGAAACTGATCTGACTCCTGCTCCCCTTCATGAGATCATGATCTACAGAACTGTTGAATACAGGCCAGAGAGTCTTGTTTGACATTATAGTAGCAAGGAAAAGTGACAAGTCCTCCCTGAAATCCCCCAGCAAAGATGCATAATGACTGGCATGTCCAGGTCTCACGATATTAACCTAAGTACAGGTGAGAGAATTTTACAATGCTCCTTGTTTTTCTCATCAGAATACCAGATACCCACCACACTCCAAAAATACAGATTACAGGACATAAAAACATCTACTGATATTTCACCTGGGCATGTTGCAAATGACATGGACTAAGAGGCAGAAATTGTAGAGTTTAGCTGGGAGAGAGAACATTTCCTTCACAGCAGCCCCTGTGGTGCTTGTTTTGGGAGCACAGCACTGTCTCTGCTTTTGCTGAGAACACTGACACGGCACCACGGCCTCTGCCACCCCAGTGAGGGGTGCACAAGAGGCTGGGAGAGGACACAGCTGGGACAGCTGACCTGAAATACCAAAGAGATTCCATCCCATGTAATGTCATGCTCAGCAATGAAGCTGAGGGGCAGGTTCCTTCCAAAGTATTTGCTGCTCAGAGACTGGCTGGTCTCCTGGTGGTGCATTTACACCACAATGTTCACTCACTTTTTCTTTCATTATTAAACCGTCTTTATCTCAAATCTGAAGGTTTTGGGAGGTTTTTTCCTGGTTTCTTGCCCTTCTGATCCTCTCCTCCATCTCACCATTTAAACATTCTGGTACAACTCAATGACATAGCTCTGAAATACATCACATGACCAAAATAACTTTTTGCATGGTAACCAAGAGAATGCCACTAAATTCTAAGTAAGCAGACCTTATTCTCACTGAGTTATTTCCAATTAGAACAGCAGAAATAATTTTTCTGAGAAACAACTACTGATGTTAGCTGAAGGCAAAATGCACCAAGTTCACTGCGCAGAACACTCTCACTAGCCAGAAAAAAGTCCGGCTGGTAGTTATTATGTGAGGAAAACTGAGCATACTGTGAGAGCTTGTTCCTATGGAGAAACTGTCACAAAAGAAGGCAAAGTATGAGGTTAAAGCAGCAGCTATTTCTCTCTGCAGAACATCCCTGTATGAACTAACTAAACTTTAGTTTAGTTCAAGCCAGTTTCAAATTCAGAGTACACAAGTTCACATGTCACTGTTACTTAAAGCAGTTTCTCAATCTTATTTTAGTGGAAAATTATTAGCATAATTTTTTCCTATTAGTTAAATCCAGGGAATAGGCTACCAGAATCTGAAATAACCTTTTAATTTTTTTTTTAATCCTAAAACCCCCCAAAAAATAACCAGCCAAACTCTGAGCATGAATCTTTATACTCCCATCAGTTATACAGACATTTTATTCTAGCAAGCCATGGCAATACCACTTACAAGGACTAGAGACTAATACAGGCTTAAGTGCAGTGCACATTTCCGATTGTCAGGGTAGATAATATCCAAGTAACACAATAACTCTGACTCACAGAGGGCTGGACACAGCTTCATAATGTGAGACTTGGCAAGCAGAAAGGAAGGAAACAAGGAAAAATGCCTCAAACATGATTATTTTCTACCCTCCAAATAATCAAGCTACTTCACCAAACATATGACAATATTTGCCAAGATCCAAGGGCATAGAGATTAACCTCAATTCAATTAAAATCAGGAACTTCTCTGAAAATCCATCATCCTCCAGAATCACAGAACACAGTAGACAGTGAGCACTGCCAGCAATCAAGATCTAGGATCTTTGTGTTATTGCACTTTTGTGATACCAAACTGATAGCACAATCTACATGTTTCACCTACGCATTGTCAATTCCATTATCTTTAGCAGCAGAAGAAAACTCCCCTCAAGATACTTCATAATTAAATTTTGTTTCCTGAAATTCCCTTCTGCCCTTCACTATATTGAATAATTATATCTATTAACTTTCCTATTTCTCCTAAATGAAAAAAAAAAATAAAAAAAAGAAAGCACTAGAATACCATGCTTGCGACCTGCTGGAAGAAAGAGTGCTTGAAAGAGCAAAACCAAGTAACTGATTCTGGTTTTCCATGTTCCTTGGCATATAAAAAAATGTTACAATTCAATTGAAGTAATTAGGGTTTTTTTAAATCCTTAAAAAGATAATATATTCCCTTAAAAATGATAGACAATGACAGACTTCTGGATCTCATAACATCAAAACAAGTTCCTATTCTATCAGCTAAGCATTCCAGAGAAGTTGTTGGAAGGTTATTAGAAAAGGGGGTTTATTAAAGTTAAACTGGCAGAGCATCAACTCCTAAAAAGGTAGTAGCTCTGATTCTCTGCATCCAATCTCTTTCTTCCAGGAAAGCAACATTCTATGAATTTTCACACTATTAGTTTGCAACCAGAAATATTAAATTAAATGAATTGCATGTAACAATAAGGGAGAAAGATCTGGGGACTTTCCACAGCACAACAAGCTTATCAGATGAAGGAAAATGTTCTGGTCTGCAAAAATCATGGGTCCTGTATCTCACCACATTAATATCTAGTTCTTATCCCTCCTGTTCTAAAAGGCAAAACTCAGAATGTGCACAAGAGAAAGAGCTCTGCTGGGGTTTAGAGACCATTTAATTTCTGCCAAGTCCCTGATTCTCTAATTAGGTAACCCAAATAAAAACAGTCTCAAAAACACTTAAAATATAAACTTCGTATTTCTTCTGCAAGTGCTACTAAAAGAATGGTTATACACAGGTATCACAACAGTTGTTAAAAATGAAGTGCAAAAGGACACAAACTGACAGGAAACAAATAAAAAACCCTAAACACATTAACTTAGTTTAAACAGATATAACTGTAGTTTAAACAGATATAAAATGCCTTTTAATCTTTAAATGTAGAGCACTCAATTAAAAGTGTCAGATCTACCCAAACAACAACATCCCCACATTTAGGGTTTATAAATTTCTGTCCTCAGATCCCACATCAACATCATGCAATTTCAACTCCACTGCCTATTTAATTTCCTAATCTTCCTACCCTTGCACAACATAATATACAATCAACTGAATACATTTTAACATTAAAGGTTTCTTTCTCCTGTCTATGTCAAAACCCATCTCCCCTCCAAATCACACAGGTTTGAGCCAAACACAAGAGGTACTTATCTTTTTTTTAAACCCTGCGTTTTCAAAGAGAATGAATGTTCCTGAAATAAGTATGAATAAAAAGATGAATCTGAAAGAACATTTAATAGGCTATAAAAACATCCCACTACAAATACATTTTAAATGCACTCATGCAATGCATTCCCTGCATGACTGTATTTATTAGCAACTATATATACCTGTACAAACAAACTCAGGTGCAACCTTCAGAATTAAAGGAGATGTTAATGCTACTTCTGAAATTAAGTTTCTTATTTTTAGTGGGTGTAACAGAAAGGAAATAGCAAGGCCACAACTCATTATCTGAGCATTGTTAAAAACTGTAATAATCTGCCAACTTGTGAAAAAAATTCCCCTCTGAAAAAGCCCCAGGAGCTTCTTCCCCAGCACCACATTGCCAGCAGATGGCCAGCACCAAGTCTGCAATTACCAGCCTGGCCTGACAGTCCCACAGGTGACAATGATACTCTTCTTTTTGTGGATGTGAGCAGGGGGCAGCTTGAGAGATGCAGACAACTAGGTATCATAAGCATCAACCCCTTCCACTAAAAATATACATAAACAATCAATTTCCAGGCCTGTCATATGATTCCTCCATTAATCTTCATTTCACCATTACATTTCCCTCCTTTTTTCTTTAATACTTTTTTTTCCTGCTACTTAAAAGTTTTTCAAACAAGGTGGTAGGAAATGTGAAACACAAAGGATGCAGCAGAACTGACACACTGCAGTAGAACTGTAAAGCATCACCAAAGACAAACCTCATGAACTATCTGTTGTTGCAACCTTGCAACCTTTCCCCCCTTTATTTTATTCTCCCCCCACTCAGCCCTGAACAGATTATTCTCTTGCCTACAGAGGAGAACAGAACATCTGATGAGGAGCTGCTGTTTCATTTCCTCTCCTTCATCCCACCCCTCAAATGGGGAAGCCCTTAAGAGGGGGGAGGGGAAGGTATGGTTTTAATTCAAATGCTGCATCTTAAAATACTATTGTGCAGCATTTGGCTGGGAGTGATTAAAGCTATAAATAAATACACACCATGAGAGTACTTCATCCCCCCTACATCTCTGGGGGAAAAAATACCAAAAAACTTCTGCATTAATGACCATTTATTATTTCAGTTTTACACCCAAGAACTTGAATATTTGATCAAAACATTTATTTTGCCAAAGCCAACAACTGTTTACGAATGAAAGGAAGCAGAAAGCAAGTTAAGAGCTGACAGATGCAACAGAAAGAGGGTGGAAAGGATTTTCTTATGTGCAAAAGAGGCCTGACAGACTTAACTGAGGCATTTGGACCTCTCCTCAGGAATGCTCAGCCCTCCACAGAGCCTTCTGTCTTACACCGATTCAGCATTCCTTACTTCAGTTCTACTAATTCTTCCTGTTCTTCCTCATTCCAGCTACCCCTTCTGCAAAATTTATAAGGCACAGAAAGCTGCTGCAGAAAAGTATATCACAATCCTGCTGTCATTCATTGTCTGTCTCAAAAATCTTAGTGGAAAATAAGTCAATGCAAGAAGAAAACCTCAAGTCTCACTACATCTCTCTCATTCCAGCTTAATTCCAGTGACAGGTTGTACAGGGAGGGTGACAATGTTATGGAAACACTGCCACTGTAGAGGCTGTACCCCTCCCTGATAAGATCACCTTTGACTAATCATGATTTAATCCAAACAAAATTCTGACAATCTTTAGATACTGTTGATTCTTCTCAGAGATCGTTAACTATGTGACAAATTCCATGCAATAAAACGTGAATTCCTTCCCAGCAGAAGTGGAGATGAGAAGAGACAACAGGCTTTCCTCATGGCAAGATGAGCAAACTTTCTTTGCTGACACACACTGTGTGACACACACAATGAGTACCAGAAAGCATTGTCCTTTTATCGACTCCCTCGAAAGTTTCTGCTTTTTCCCCACTTGTTTATCAAGTGCTCTAGTACAGGATATTACTCCTCTGTATAAATCTGGCACTTCTTGCAACTGCAATTATCAAAACATGTAACACAAGCACTCCCTTTGTGGCAGAGATGCAAGTTAAATGCACACAACTCATCCAGAACTAAATTAATCAACCCTTACCAAAACAATTACTTGGCTCCAGCAAGGAAAAAACTGCATGCGCTCGACAGCTTTGCAAAAGTACAGTTAGCTTCTGAAAAACATCTTTAAAACGTTTTGGATTGTTTCTCTCTCAGAAACACACAGAACTTAGCAGTGTTAACTCACCTTCCACACTGTCAGAACAGGAGGTACCAATCCCAGTGTCCCCGCTGTCAGAAGCTATGCTGTGTCTTCTCACAGGATTGTTTTGACTGCTTGATGAAATTGTTGAGGATTGCCACAGGGATTCAGTACCAGGTAACCATCCCACTGAGGAATAATCCGAGCCTAGGAAAGAGAAAGCCAGAAGTCTGTCATTGGAGATACAATACAAAAATCAGCAACAAAATACCTGCCAAGATGAAAACTGAATCCTGTGTTTCATAGATAAAACTTGAGCCAGAGTGTGTATGTGTCTTAGAGGTTTGGTTTCTTTTGTTAAGTAAAATCTTTTTGCTAGATGAAAGCTTCCCCAAAATTCCAACATATATATTTTTACTATTTTAAACTTTTCTTGTACTCTTTAACAAGACATAATCATACGATTCCTATCCTAGAACTGACCCTCATATCACAGCACAATTTTGCTTTGCAAGCTTTCAAATACAAAGCAATGAATTAATTTTAGGACAGAAACCAGTTGAAGATTTGGCCACTGAGATACAGTCCTTTTCTGCTGTGCATAAACCACACGACCTAGGTGATAAAGCCAGCAATAAAATTGTCAACACTGATACCTAAAGTAATTCCTTACTGTAGCTGCACATAAACAGCCTTTGTGAGACATGTATCCATCTAGTGGTTTGTTTCATTTTGGTTACTGTTTTCATTTAAATAATTGTTAAAATATTACATTTTAAAGCACAATTCAGAGCAGCAACTAGTTCTGCTGTTCAAGGAGTTTTTAAAGTAGGCCACATATTCTCACAGCCAACCTCAAGGGAAAATTTATCTCAGAGTACAATCCCAGAAGACCATTACAATTTCCAATAGCCAGTACCTAAATCTGAGCATTGTTTAAAGGCAGAATACTGATCACCACATTCATACTCTGAACTAGCACAGGCATATAATGAACCACAGAAAAAAGCATGGCTGCTCTTTATTTATGTATAATCACATACATACACCCCCTCTAGCACTTAGCTTTGCATAGCACTTTCAGCAGGAAATGATTCATGAAGAAGTATCAGCTCACATATAATGTCTCTTGAGCTACATGACGTTATTTTTAGATCATTTAAACACTTTCAGCAGTGTCCATCTGAAATCGTAACAGCAATTTGCCTCTGCAAGGACATTTGCTATTTCCAGCTGTACTTGTTTTCCAGTAAATTAAATAGTTCAGAAAACAATGTAAAAATTAAATATGTGGGTATATATACAACCCAAACCCCATACACGAATACGTACACGGTTCCCATACAGCAGCCAAATCCCCAGACCTAGTGGCTGGACTGGTGACAGCTGCCTGCCAAACCACTTGAAAATTGAGGAACATGATAAATACTTATACATTAAATTGCTTGTGGCATGTGCTACATGACCTGCTACATGACATCTAAAACTGTCTTTTTTGTAGGTAGGTTATTGAAGACCTTAAATATTCCTGTCCATCTCGTTTGCCTCAACTTCATTCTCTGTTGAGATTACTGCCTCCTCTTCTCTTTAGCACATCTGCCTACCTTTGCTCTCTGTAATTCAAAATCATCCAGTTCTCCTTCCCCTTCATTCTACTTCAGCCATACCGTGTGTGATGTATTTCCTTCTCTTCCTTAAGCTTAGTTTTGCCTCTACAGAAGTCTCTTTAACTATTCCAGTGAGTATCTTTCAGGTCCAAGAGTGAGGGAAGACCAGAAGAGCCAGACATGAACGCGTGTGCCCATGGCTCACCCGTCACACCCTGTAAAGGGGTCCCAGCCAAGATTCCAATGGAATACCACTCCAGGTGTCATCCTTCATATCACCCTCTCTTGTGTCACCATCTAATGTACTCAAGTGTGACAGTTTTGCATACAGCTTGTGGGAAACTGGGACATTTCTTCTTCTCTTACCATCCAGCATATTTTTCACTAATACTTTGGCTGCTTTGGGAACAGTAATTTTACCACACCTCCCTCTGAACAGGGCTGTTTTCCAGAAGAATTCCACTTCATCCCTCTCAAGCTGCATCTAGCTATTCAAGCAAGAGTCAAACTGACTTATGGAATGCCAAACTAATTAAATCAGAGACAGTTCTGATTTAGGAGACATTTAAAGTACATTTATAGAACAGAAATATAGATAGTTTCACCCTTCATTATGCTGTTTTCCACCATACAACTCTTTGGTGACATTTCAGCTTTTATGGTGTTACACAAGTGTTAAAAGAAATGCACCAGATAATTTAATATGGAGTAGTGGTAGCATTAAGACAGTATTAAGTGCCAAA
Organism: Zonotrichia leucophrys gambelii; assembly: GCF_028769735.1. NCBI lineage: Eukaryota > Metazoa > Chordata > Aves > Passeriformes > Passerellidae > Zonotrichia > Zonotrichia leucophrys. Next base: position 42,305,989 of record NC_088172.1, read on the forward strand.
CCCTTCAGATCTCTTGGTTAGACAAATGCTCAGCACGTGAAACAACAACCATCCAAACACAAACACCCAAAAGGGAGAGCTACATTTCACTCTGGTAGAACTTTGAGGAATAAAAGCTAAAAATACCACAGAATGAGAGTAACTTAAAAAAGGACTTTCAGAAGACACATACTCTAACCTTCAGCTGAAAGCAAGATAATTAGATCAGACTACTCAGGGCCTCATCCAGCTCAGTCTTGAACACCTCCAAGGACACAGATTTCCCAACCTCTCTGGTTCTTCCAGCATTTTACCACCCTTCATTCCAAGAAATAAGGAGAGCCTCAAGAGCCTCTCATGTTCCAAACAAATTGTTGCAATATACCCCAAAAGATGCAACAACCCAGTGCAACTAGACTTGGTTAACAAACAGGGTTTACCTACTAGAGGAGGCAGACACTGATTCCCATCAGGATCTCTGCAGGTACTGTGAGCAGAGAAAGTAACAGGCACCACAAATCACCCTGCTGTAATCTATTCTCAGTTTTACACTTACACATAGACAGGCTGGGGACACACCAAGCCCCAGGCGTGTCCTTCAAAAACTGCTTTTTCTTTGCCCCCTGACATTAAGCATACTCCTTTTTTTTTTTTTTTTTGTAAAAAGGATAGCTAATAATGCAAGAGTCTGCAGTTTTTGATGTTTCATGGCACACCCACACAATTGTGTTACCTTGCAGACCTAATGGAGATTCTATTTCAGAGAAGGGCATTACAAATATGCAAGTGTCTGCATGAGAAAGTGAGTTCAATCATCTTTGAAAAGCTATATCATAAACAGCCAAATGCAAGCCCCAAGATCATAGAAACAAACCCAAATATTAAGACTGAACAGTAAGTAACTCATAAAACAGGACCCTATAGATCTCATTAGTCCGACACATTATTTAAAAACTCATATATTACTTTCTTTATTTGAAACTGACCTTCTGAGCCAAGACCTGAGGAATCCCCAGTTGCTATGCACCCCATGCTATGCTCCCCATCTCCTTTTTGAACAGCTCTCTGCAAATGTACCATCTTTCATACAGCAAACAGCCCACACTGAAAGAACCAGGTGTAAAAGGGGAAGAAACACAGGAGTCTCCACACTGCTCAGCCAGCACACCTGCCTCACCCTGCTGCTCTGATCTCTAACCTGCCAAGCAACAGCCACCATCCATCTGCCCAAAATACAGAGTGGAGTAAGAAAAGCAAGCAAAAATTTCTAATCAATATTTGTGCTGCTGAATTGCACATTAGCATCTGTCTGTGATCATTCTTTACTGGGTTAGAAAAATCTGCCTTTCATAGGATTCACTAGGAGAGAAAAAAGTAGTGTCATTCTACCAGGGTGCAATTTCCATCAACAAACATGACAACATACACATAAGATCACAAAAAAATCTCAAAAGAAGCCTTGTTTATACAAAAAGTTGAATGTCTCCTTAAATTTGGTCAGTGAAACATACCAACATAGTCCTCTGTTCCTAGCCTAAGCATTTAAAACAGATCCCTTTACAACTAAGTATATAAAGGGCAGAAGCAGATTATTTAGTAAAAGGGACAATTGTTGAAATTTCACTCCACAAAAACATGTATCTTTTTCTGTGTTACAGAATGCTGTCATCTATTGCTGTGAGAAAGACTCACAGTTAATTCTGGATCATTACCATGCCTAATTTCAGTGGCATGCACGGATCCCCTGTGAAGTACATACACAAAATAACAACATTACCATCTTTACATTTGGTTCCTAAAATACCTCTAACATGCCTGAATGTAAAGATTGTTATTTTAAGTGACAGCTGTGATACTGTTACTTTTACCTAGACACTGAATGGAAAGCAACAGCAAAAGACTTCACTGGGTTTCGCAGCAGATACATCCTGAACTAAAAATACTGATTATTCTATTGCACACTATGACTGACATGGATTGTGACCAGAAGTGAAACACCCATGATAGCCAGTGCAAATTTATACAGTGAAAGGATTCTGAAGAAGATTTCTCTGCAGTACTATCAAAACTAACTACACAAAGCTCATTCTGGTCATCATGGATGTGACCATGCTGTGCAATCATATTTCACGCCAGGATGGCACTGAAGTCTGCCTGAAGCCTTTGCAAGGAAAGAGAGTCAGCATTCAGCCCAAAGACACTGCCACAGTTAATTAGTTTACCCTCACCATCTGTACCTTTACCCTAAACACTGCTAATTATGCACAAAGATCACATGACAGTATTTTGAAAGAAATCACCCCACCTTCAACCCAGCTCTCCCACATCCACTCATATAATCCCCCGACATTGCTGAACTTATTCGGGTTGCATCTGCTACACATTCCCTTCTCAATAAGTTCTTTAAGGTGCAATAGCCTTACTTTCACTTTCTCTCCTGTACCATAGGGCTGCATAATCACACACCTAGGAAAAGTCTACAAATAAACCCACAAATGGTTTCTCAATGATACAGTTGCTGTACTGTAAGAAAAAACTTACTTTGGTTGGAAAATGTTTGTTCACTCATCATATCTGCAAGATCATTATTGCCACAAGATTAAAGAGAATCTCACTCTGAGGTGTGCTTCATGCACAGGAAGCCTTCATGGATAATACTCTTTTTTTTAACTGCTGGAAAGACAACACAGTGAGAAAAGGCGACGGAGGCAGGGGAACCCAAAATGCTAAAAAGCCTTTCCAAAAGTAGACACAAGAGCAGATGTCACACTTCACACATTTATACAGGGTTTTTTAAAAAGCTGAGAGTTAGCAATAGAATGGTGCAACAACAGCCTCCTTCAGTCTAACGTGAAGCAAATGATAAGGTGCAGTAATTCAATCTGATATCCAGACACAATAAAAAGATCCTGGCATGACAGTGTTCCTTCCAGACACAGGCAAAAAAAAAACTTACTTCGATAAGTAACTACTTCATAAATTCTTTCAAAAATTGTGTTTAAAAAATGGCATCCCAACCCTAACCTCCTAGACACATACTTCCTAGGTGCACTCCACCTCCATGGTCCTTTTGTAAAACAAAATGCAAGTTTTAATACAAATATCCAAAACAAGTTCCAGGTCTACAATGCAGGCTTTTCTCTTCCAGGGTGAGCAGAACATTGGGAATAGAGGTTTCTAATGCTTCCAGGGATGGTGGCCAGATTTCAGTTTCAAGATCCCTTTTTTACAAACGCTCTGGAGGTGGTGGAAACTCACAGCTCTACCAGCTGGCCATGAACTAAGATACCAGAAGGTCCCAGTCCCTCCTCTCACACGAATCCAGCTGAGAGTAGGTGGATGATGCAGTTTAATCAAAGTGCAATAAGAAGCAGGGTAAGGTGGGATGAAATGACAGCCTGAACTATTTCATTTTTTCATTTCAGTTTCTCAAAAGTACTTTACAGTGTCAGATAGCTGAAGTATGATTCATCCTAAGGTCTCATATCCTTTATTAGTGTGCTTTCTTGACAGAGCCTGCAAGCTATTTAACTAAGTTCTCATAGCTTTTCAGTTACAAACAGATTAGCACAATTCTAAGCATGAAAAAAGATAAAAATGTACAGATATAGAGGGAAACAGGGGAAGAAAAATAGAAATATGAGAGTCTAAACAGAAGAATATTGAGAGACACCTTTTTATCAACTTACAAAGGCTGATAACACTGCCTGGTATACAAAGGTTTATGCCTGTCCTCTGTATTACTAATGTGCAAAAGAATGCACCTACTAGAGAGAGAGAGAAAGATAAAATGGTAGAGGAAAAAAATTAAAGTAGAAGAAAGAAACCTTAAGAAGAAAATACTCAAAATATAATCCTCACAGTACACATACACCTGACTGGCAGTATCAAAACTGCCTTTACAAAAAAGGGCTATGGTCATATTTTAAGGAACATAAACTTGTGCTTCAATTTCCTGTGAGCTAAATTTAAAGTAGATTGTCACCAGCTTCTTTCGCCTCTCAAATTCCTTAATAAAGGTTAAATAGTTTTGAAATTAAATAGTTAAATAGTTTTTTTCCCCTCACAGAAGTGGCTAAATGTACAATCTCTCATCATAGATAATTACAACTATAAAATATTTGTCTTCTATGCAAAGCAGTATTTCAAAGTGAACCTTCACAAGGTCTGATTTTTATGACTTTACAAATGTGCACAGGATTGTACAACAACAAGTTAGAAGGTATCCCATGCAGGAAAGTATGCAATTTAAAGGAACAATGGTAACTAAAAATAATAAGCCAACTGGACAGATGAGCATCAGGTAGCTTGCTCTCTAAACCCCCACCAGAGTCTAAGAAAGTAAGAGGAGAACAGCTCTGTCTTTCCATCAGAGTCCAGCTGGCCAGCTTATGCTGCTGGCTAAAACGGGTCTGAGCTGGGAAGGCTGTTTGACATCAGAGCTAATTGGACCTAGTGGTCAGCAAAGGCTGCTCACCCTGCCCAGACACACACTCCTCCTGCTCCCCAGCATAAGCCCTGCCACTCCAGAGCTGACAGCAAGCGGTCAGGAACAAACTGTCCTGGCTCACAGAAAAGGTTATCTGCTAATTTGACTTTATAAGCTTGCTCAGCCAGGGGCCAGACAAGAAGCAGTGCCAGGGAGGGAGTGGGAGCATACAGGTCTGATGCCCAGCAGCAACCAGGCTTATCCTATTGCCAAACGGCACATTGAGGCAGATTCCAAACTGGAGCTAGGTACGCATAAATCTCTGGCTGCCTTCACTGAGGAGGACAAATCTATTCAGCTAGCAGAGAGGTGTGTTCAACTCTTAACTAAAAAGATGGCAAAATCCTCAAATTGACACAGGTATGTAATACGGAGCTTTGCCTTCCCTGACTTCTACTCTAGAAAGTATGTAACCCAAACACAAATTCATAACACACTTTATATTTCATACACAGACAGCATTCAGCTGTAGTTATTTAGCATCAAACCAATGATTAAATTCCAGCCTTGAGAGGAAAGAAAGAGGTTTGCTCTCATTTCATCACTGACAGGAGCAAGACCAAAAGCTCAATGCAATTGTTGATGGCACTCCTGTGAGTTTTCTGCCTCCAGATACAAGATTTGCATAAAAGAGAGCTTCAAAATACAAACTGCAGATGTTTCTTATTTCATGTTTGGCACAGAGACTACAACTATTACCTCATGCCTGCTATGCTGGCTTGCCTCTTTGTGTTTGAACTCAATGCACTATTCACCCCATGGAAACACAAAAAGATATTCCTAGTTTCCATCCACTTCCATATAACAATTACAGAGAAGAAGGCTACCTTTTAAACTTGAAAAGTTTATCAACTGCACTATGAAGAGGGGAACACCTAGGAAAATAAACACATTAAGTTATACTTGAAGTTAATATAAACTTTAAACAGCAAGCCCTCAGGACATGCAGTCAGTTCCTAGGGTCTGTCAAAAAAGCTGGGCATTTGTAGTTGATCAGCTGAATCCTCCTATCAAAAAATAAATGAAATGATCATAGGCTATCATCTGTTTCACCCTCTCTTACAGCTTAGCTTTATTAGTATTCAAAACCAGGTAAGTTGCTCTCCAAGCTGTTTGTCATGCTAACATTTTTCTTACAGAATTACCTCTGTCCTCTCTCTCTCTCTCTGTTTAAAGGCTTAATTCAATCTCCTCTGTGCGTGGGGAAAAGTGAAGTAATCCTAAAATGAGTCAAAAAATACTAAGTGGTTTTAAGTAGCTCCCACACTTTGCAAAGTGGAACAAATAAGAGTCTAACAGTCTTTAGAAAAGTGCATCATTTCTCTCCTCTTTGTAGTCAAATATCAGTTCTAAAGATATCCTTGACACTGAAATAAATGGAGAAGACAGACTCCCCCAAAATAAAATTTCACTGAAATATTTTGCTCAAGTATGAAAACTGAAGGACAAAATCTTAGCACTGTTAAAGAGGTGTAATGTGCATTATAAACACAACAGGACCTACTTTAATGTGGAAGTATCAGAAAACTGAACCTCCAGGCTATAGGTTTAGTGCATGCTAATGGAACTATGCACAGAATAACAGAACTATGTAAGGGAGTTCCCACATCGTTACATTTCAGTGGAAAGGATGAAATTCTCTCTTCATGTAAGACATGAGGAGATTTTCCTTACAAACTTCCAGTGCCCATGCCACAGAGCACAACTTTTCCCCACAATTAGCTTTACACCTTCCTCTCTCTCCTATTCAATGTAAAGAAGGACAACACCCTGGAAACTGAGAAGAAATAGAAAACAAAAATCTTTCACACAATACGCCATCATCTCTATTCAGGATACTTTCAGGCAAAACCAGCACTTCTTGTGTTTCTGTCTTCACAACTACAATCACTTTCAATGTAAAGCTTTACATTACAATAATTCTACCAACCACACAAAAGCCTTTGCTCAATCAGTTTTGTAAATTCAGATGATGAAGAGAACAGAAAGTATTTAAGACTGCAACTACTAGCTTTGGTTTTGCTAAGTAGCAAAAATGATAAAGTTTTGAGCAATGGTATTTCCAATGTCTTTTTGCCCTTTTAGTTAGGTCAGAACACTTCATATCTTGTTTTCTTATTACTCACAGAACCACCAGATCTTTGATCAGTGTTAGCCACTGAACTTTTATACAAAGCACTAATTCTCAACTATAAGAATGCCTCCAGAGGCACTGAAAATTGCCAAAAGGTCTAAATGCTGAAGGTAGGCATTCGGGAGGGAAGACATCGTCTTACAAGAAAGACAGGCTTGAAAAAAAAAAAAAAGGGTAATTTGTTTTGAAACATTTTAAAAAGTTGCAGCTTTCCACACCATCTGGAAACTATGCTACGAAAGGAGTAAAACAAACATTAAAAACATAAGGATACCTTATAAGGAATCTCAGTTCTGACTCCAGGATCATTCAAGAATGTTTCTCGTCTGAATACCACACCACTGGTCTCTAGTGTATCAGAAGGTTGAAAGCATCTTTTTCTTTTTTAATTGCACTTGCTAGGTGTACTTCAGGTATTTTAAGAAATGAAGAGGCAGTTAAGACCTTTACTTGACACACCTTGCACTGCCCTTCCTCAGCAAGACTGAGAGTCTCCTACCACCTCTTCAGTCATTATCCATTATTCTGGACTTGCTTAAACCTGTGAGTCCACTAATTGGTGGAAGTTACACTGTCCAATGGAATTAATGTCACTTTTTCCTGATCCTCACTTAACCTTCCTTAACCTTCCTGGTAAGTCTGGGGATTAACTATATACTTCCTGATGTCATCTGCAGCAGCAAACCAAGACTGTGCTTGCTGGGAGATTTTTCCATTGTCCACCAGCTGATTGAAGAGCTGGTCTGTTTGACTCTAAATATCCCACACCTCCCAGACAACAGCATAGAGGTTTCCTGCAGTGAAACAGGGAGATTTCTGTCAGGTGCCTGGCACCAGGCAACTGTAAATCCCTCATTCAGTATTTAACTTCAGTATTTTCCTGGTCCAGCTTCCCCAGTTAGTTTGCTGTAAGATTGAACAAGTCCTAGAGTGGGTACATGGGAGGCATACGAGTGGAGGTACACAGCAAGCTGGGAGCAACTACTCACTAGATTATTTTAGCTGCAAAATGAAATCATGCCCGGCAAATCACCTGCATACACCCCTTCAGGCAAAAAGAGGAGGTTACCTGCCATATTTTCCTGTGTTTCAGAGACTATTACACCTCTAAGGAAAAAGAATAAAAAATTCTCAAAACTCAGCCTCTTTTCTTTGTGTTACTGACTCCTTTTACAGATGGGCCTTTCAAATCTCAAAAAACAGCAGAGATCCCTGGGGAATGAGGAACAGAAAGATGCAGTGTCATTTTCAGCACGGCTGGCTGCAGAGAAATAGGTCACTTGAGCGTGGCTGTGCAATCAATAGGATGTTCGCACTCAGGCAACCGAGCCAGATGCTGTGGAGCACAGTGCCCAGGGAAAGCCAGCGTCCTCAGGGGCAATTCCACAGGGCTCAGCACTTTCTGGGAACATGAGGCATGATGTGTCAGGACTAACACACTTGTGAGCATATTTAACATGAGTTATTCCCTGCTGCAATTTTTCCTCCTCTTCTCTAGGCCTCTGCAGCTGATCTGCAATGTCCCACAGGCCACATATAGTGCCTCCTCAACTTGCCCAAGGCAGCAAAAAACTTCATGTGGGAGCCTAAGGTAGGAGCCAGAACTTATTATACTTCACTACACCTTCCCTCAGTGCTGGCAGCTATAAATTTCAGGACACTATATTTAGATTATTCCAGAAAAGAAATATCAAAATATAATGGCTTCCTCCTGAAGAAGTTTTATGGAGTGCAGCTGCCCAGCTGCTGGTGAGGGCTGCAGGGAGGCCTGTGTGAGGAGCGTCTGGGGCTGCCAGGCCATGGACACAGCCGGCTCCAGACAGCTCCAAGGCAGCCACAGCAGGGTTCAGCTGAGCCTGCTGCCATGATGGCAGTGCCTCAGGGAAAGCATTTGTTCAGAAAGAGCAAAACACTCCCCATGAGCAATGAGAGAGGGAAAACAAGAGTGTGAGAAACAGCCCTTCAAACCCAGAGACAAGAGCAGGAGCACAGTAGGAGGAGCAGGAGGTCTGGTCAGATGCCCCCTGCAAGGCCCTAAAGAGAGCAGGATGGAGCAGGGCAACAGCACAAGGAAGGAGTGTGAAGAGAAGTTGACACGGACTGGACTGACACCATGGCCAAGTCTGTTCTGCCTGTGACAGCAGCTGGCAAGCAATCTCTGTCTTCATCTCAACACGAGCTTTTCCATCCTATTTTCTCTCCTGTCTCACCGAGGATTGGGAGCAGCAAGCAGCTGAGTAGTGAGCCAAGGCTAACCCGTGGCAAAAGCCAGTACAAAAGCCACTTTTTGAATCACAGTGAATAAGCCTGAATGTGTTTTTGGGCTAATCACAACCACAATGAGACTTTTTCATTGTCAGTGTACAATTCTAAGACACATTTGGCCACCCAAGAGATTACTGATGACTACAAGCAAGTCAGCACTTTTTCAGCCAAAGAACCACCAGCACAGGAAATGACAATTAGTTTAACTCTTTAACTATTAAACAACAGGCAAGTTGTATGTTTAAAAAAAGCATCCAAAATGTGCAGAACACACAGCAGTTGATACTGAACAAGAATAGTACAATCTCTCTTCTCCTTAACTAACTTGTCTACAACAAACAAACTTTACTTTTAACAATGGTAGATGATCACCTCTGGCTACAACCTCAAGTCATGCAATTTAGCAGGCTTTCAGCTATTCTTACCACTATGCATTATATTTTGAAATACATGGGTTCTTTAACAGGTATTAAGCGCCTGGCTAAATCTTAGCATAAATAATTTTGCACTGTAAGAATCAATATTTGATTGACATAAGTTCTATATATTATTTGGAGAATCTACAGGTGCGGTTTTCCTACCAGCGCTTCCTTCACCCCCTCCCACTAGGGCAGACAGAATGGCTCAGGCTGCTTTTTACTACATATTTATTCTGTAAAACTCCTTAAAACAAATGCATTCTTTTCAAAATGACTAAAGTAATAACTACTTCCTTTAATTAAAATTTTAAAAGCAAAAAATTATTGCAACCACAAGTCTATATTCAGTCAAAGTATAACATACAGGAGATCAGAATAACTGCTAACCTCCAAACCCAACACTATAATACACTCTTACATCCATCATTCTTCTCTTGCCAAGCAGTTAAGACATAAGTGTTCTGCACACATTAAAGGAGTGGATGCTATATCCATAAAAGTGAGCTGCCTGGAGGGAGGAAAAAATAAAGGCGTTGTTTTTGAAGGGAAGTAAGTAGCTCCTGTTCACCATCACTCAAACACAGAATGTCATTTGACCCCATAGTGATCTGTGAAAGACAGCAGAGGCCATTCTGGCAGCCAGTCTTGCAGCTGGAACATTACATTTTTAAGTGTGGGTGAACAATCTTTATAATGCACCACATACAAACACATTTATATACCTATAACTGGTAACTGATTTGAAATCTATGCTTGGACTAACTCACCATTTATTGCCTGTAAAGATAAACCTGCCTTTTCAAGATACTTCTAAAGCTGTACCATCCCTGGCTGTCCATCTCCGATAGCAGAGCAAGAAAACTTATTACAGAAACAAAGCCACTGGACTTCTGTCTCTTCCTCCGTCTGAAAGGATGAAAGGGAGTGTCATCAGCCCCATCCTCCCCACCCTGGCTAAGTTAGGAAGCTGCCTTGGAAGCCCACATGTGCCACATGGGCTTTACAATGTGTTGGGACCTTACTGCTGCTGCCACTTTGCTTGTGACATAATTAAATAATTTTTCAGACCCACGTGTGTCATGCTGCCAGTGAGGCTCAAGTGCAAGGAACACAGGGCAAATCACACTTCAGGAGCAGAGGGGTGCAGGCTACTATTTTTAGGGAGTGTCAATAAAACCCTTTTGATGTCCAACATTACCAATAGGCAATAACGGACAGTGGAAAGAAGCTTGACTAAAGGCGGCAGAGTTTACTACAAGTAATAAATATGTGTTACTTCATTTCAAAGAGTGCTTCTTTCACTTTCCACAGGCATCTGTTGGACACACAGGGCCAACCACATCTAGATCAGCACTTTCATAGTCTTAAAAGTGTTGTTAACCAAATGTGCATTTCAAAGGCTGGTCTAGATAAATAAGCAAAGGCATTAAAATGCTGTATGCCCTTCACTGCAGTTAAATTCCTACAGCACATGAGTAACTGCTGTCTTTACAGAGATACAAACTATGCTGCAAGGGTTTCATAAACAGTCACATGTTCAAGACTGAAAGACTTAAGTCAATCATATACATTTCAAATTTAATTTTTCAGCAATTTAATTTTTCAGGACAGGCACTGAGACTGTAAGAAGCTGAAGTTATTTTGCATGAGCAGCAAACTGTGTCATTAAATTCACTCATTTTACAAGAAGCACCTATCTAAAAAAAAATCTCAGTGGGATACAAACAAGACAGCAATTTTTTTTTCAGAGAAGGCACTCCCATTGAACCAAAAAGCAAGTACCATGTGGAAGTGAGAAGAAAGAGTAAAACTGAAGGTCACAAATTAAATATGCTCCAAAAGTGTCCTTGCCTGTTACATTTTAAGATAACCAGAATTAATTTGCATCTATTACTAAAAAGCTGTTAATTCCCCTGTGTAAACAGAATAACTCAGTTAAGCACCTAGCTTTGTAATAGAATTATATGATTTTCAACTGTATGATTGTCAGTTATTTTCAAAAATAAGACTTTTAAATACCTATATCCATAGGAAACAAAAGTACAACTAGCAAAACAGGAGATTTTTCAGAACAAAAATATGTTCACCAAGAATTATCAAGTCATTAACTGTTATACTCCCACACCAATTGGAATCTCCATCATGTGGCTGCCATTAAAGTACTAAACATATCTTGGCAGAAGAAAGGTTCCTTCAGCTTAAGAAAAGACTGCCTGAACTCCTTCCTGGTAGGACACTACTGTTCTGCTACAAAAAATGTTTCCCATTAACAGCTTCCTTAGGAAAAAAATAAAAGCACCTAGTGTGGTAGTAACAATAGCATAGGGTCTTAGTAGCTGTCATTCCTTCAATAAAAATACCTGCACAGAGCTAATTAACTTCCACATCTTCAGACAGATTACGAACCACACAAAACAGCTTCTCAACTGTTTCCCAGTAGCAGAGATGAAGGAGGGCACTCCTCAGTTGGAAATGATAACGCAGACATCATCTCTCAAGGTTAAACCTCTATCTACCTGCCTTCTAATTAACCACCACTTTCTATTAGTTTATCCTATCTCAAATTAGATCTTTTTTCTACCAGTTTTGCTACCTTACACCTCTACTGCTTAGAGAGACACATACATTTAAACACTCAGGGTTAATACAAGTTCAAAAGAAAAGAAGGGATGGGGGAGGAACTAGAGGCAATACACAAAATTTGTTCTCCAGTCTTACAGGCAATTCTGACAAACAAGCAAAGCAAAACATGAATCCAGTAATTCACTGCAATTGCTGATAAATACAGCACAATACTAAAACATTTTATGTGACCCCAAACAAAAGGGAAAACAATGTATCAAATGTCACAATCTAAAGTTTTCTGAAACAAGTGAAAAATGAACACTAACAACCCTTGTAATGGTCTCAAGTTAGTGTCAGAGTACACGGTGATGATATAACCTTTTAATATTCCTGTCCCTAAGACAAATAATCAAGAATTGAAACACCCTAAATTCCTGCAGTTTCCATCAAATTAACTGAGATCTCCACACCTTTTGTTCAGAATACCAACTATTTTTGCAAGCTGTAGTACAAAGATAATGTAACTCCATTCTTCTGCAGGAAGCACTAAATAGTTTTTAAAAATGCTTCAACAAGGCAAATGTATTATACATAGAAATTCATAATTTAAACACAGTAGAGAAAAAAAAAGAACAATGTCTTCTTTCACCTTATAGGGATGAACATTAGCCTACTTGTAGAGATTCAGGCAGCTGCTGAGAATGTCTTAGCAGCTCTTGTATTTGCAAGAAAAACCCTGTCAGTTGCAAGCAAAACAATCTCACCATTTAAATATGCCAGCTAACTGTATATACATTATACAGTCATCTTTTGTAAACCCAAAAATCAAAACATAAATCCAAATTTCTATAGGAGAGAAATTACTCCAACAGCACCACTTTGCACTTGCAGTAGCAGAGCCAAACCACAGACCTCCACTTGTGATCAATTGCTTCAATAAATCAAAACATGACAAAATATTTGCAGAAGCCCTGCCAAAGCAAGACAGGTGATACAGTCGGTAGTATTTTCAAATCCTAAAAAAGGCATCCTAAAGAGCCGGTGCCTCGCCTTACCTGCCCAAAAGCAATGTTCACACGGCTCTGCAGCCAATTCAGCGGTTTTGCTCTGCCAGTTTGACAGCCGTGACAGGGGAAGTCAGCCCATCGCTTGCACAGAGTGTGTTTCCCCTGGAACAACCTAACTCCATGCATTATCATTTCAACGCATCCCTGCCAGCCTGCAGGAGCTAGGCTCTTAATTATTCCACAGACAGAAAAGTGGTGGAGAAAAAAAGAAAAAAAAAAAAAAACCACCAAAAAAACCCAGGACTCGACCCATTTGTTCCGGTCTAAATTTACAACGAAATTTACAAGAGAAGCACGCTTCCAGACCCTGCTTAAGGGTACACCAGCATAATCGGGGATGGAAGAGAAAGCTCAAAACATGCAAACGGATTATGTAGGTTAAGCTCAGCTTTTGTCATCCGCTTCGAGGTCCAGCTAAGGAAGCGCTGAGCCCCCGGCTGGGGCCGATTCGGCGCCAGCGGCCCCGGGCCGGCCCCCGCGCCCCCTCGGGGCGCCACGTCCCGCTCCGGCCGCGGGGCAGGGGCAGGGGCCGGGGCCGCGCCGCCTCCCGCGCACGGCGGGGACGGAGCCGCTTCCTCCGGCGCTCCCGCGGGGACCCGGGAGGGAGTCGGGCCGGGCCGGGCCGGGGGAGGGGACGGGAAGCGGCGCGGGCCCCTGTGCCTCCCCCCGCCCTAGCCCCTTCCCTCCTTAGCGCTCCTTACCCGCCTTGTAGCCGCGCAAGCCGGGCTGGGGGTGCAGCCCGCCCCACATGGTGCCGCGCCGGGCCGGGCCGGGGGATCGCCGCTCTCCGGCGGGCGGGCTGGCGGCCCGGATGGGCGGCGGAGGCGGCCGCTCCCGCTGCCGCTGCCCGGGGAGCTCAGCGGGGCGCTGCCGCCGCGGCGGGGGCTGCTGCCCACCCCAGGGGCGCCGCGGCCATGCTGCCGGCGCTGCCGAGCGCGGTGGGACCTGGCCGCCCCCTCGCCGAGACAAAACTTGCTCTATTGCGCTGCCGCCGCCGCCTCCTGCCTCTCCGGCGCCGGCAGCGGGGCGGGGACAGGGGCGGGAGCGCCGCAGATGCGGCGGCTGCTGCTCGGGGACGAAGCGCTTACATAACCCGGCCCCCGGGGCGAGCTGCAGCGAGGGGCTGCGGCGGGGGGCGAGTCCGCCCGGGCCACCCCGGCCCGGCCCGGCCCATCCCGGCCCGCTCAGGCCCCGCCGGGCCGCGGAGCTGGCTTTGGGCTCGCGTTTGGGCGTGTATGCGCCGCCCGCTCACCCGGACTCTGGGAAGGGGCAGCGGCGTGTGCCCGTCCCCGGGGAAAGCGCTGAGCTGACAGCACTTCGCGTGGTGTAAAGGCAATCATAAAAGGAAAGTGAAATGCCTGACTCCTGAGTTGGAGTCATTGGAAATACCCAAGGTCGGTATGCGCAGACCTTAATAAGTAGAGTTCATAATAAAGTCACTATTTTCCCCTACTTATGTTTGTTTGAGCAAGAAAAAGATGTGGAAATAAAGAATCGTGACATCCGTTTGAACGATCAGTTCCACCAAAAGATCCACACTAACATCAAAAAGTTTAAGCCACAGGACTGGGAACAAAATGCTCGTGTCAGCAATAACTAAAACCCAGTAAGAGGCGCATCCCCTCTCCACGCTGCTTTGAGTCTGCTCCAAATACTTCAAAAGACAATTCTGCAACAGCAGCCTTTCTGTTACTGCTGCTTGCAACTGCAGCCCAGTGGGCCCCGTGTAAACTACTTTCTGAACAAGACCCTGACCCAATCAGCAATCCACATTATCAGACAAAAACAGAGAAGGAGAAGGCACTTGGACAGCTTCTAACTTCAGCATAGCCATACCAAGATTACAAAATGCACACCCACCAAAAGAATAAAAGGGATGCTCCAGGCAGCATTGTAGATTATGATGGACATGATAGTGTAGGGAGGTGAGGTAAAACAGGATCAGTTCTGTGTTTGTGTGGAGACATTCACAATCAATAAATAAAACTGTATTCAAACATTTCCTGCTGACCCAATGCATTTTTAATTAGTAGCTGATGATCACAGAACAGCTTTCATCTCTTCGGAAAGTTATATGTTTTGTTTCAGCACAAGACATGTTTTATTTATGCCTAGCTTGGTATTCATAACATACTCAATAAAACAGGCCTCAGAAGTACTGGCATGAGCATGTAGAAATGCTGCATGTTGTTATTTCATCCTTTCTTAGCTGTATAAAGCCCTTGCACACTCACTGAAGGCCTGACGTGATGTGCATTCCTCACCAGCTTGTTTTAACTTCAGAGTGTCAGTGGGCGTTCTGTAGGTAGAGTTGTAGAAACACAGACTTTAAATGTTACCAAATACTGAATAAAAAACCCAAATAGTAAAACTGCAGGAGATCCTGTCAAAACCTTCAGACTATTGCTAGAAGTCCTTGAATGGTAAAAGGTCAGAAGCATTTTCAAGAAGCCACAAATACTGGTTTACAACAGAACACCAAAGCAAGAACTAAATTTTCATTGCCACCACCTCAGTGAAAGTGTCCAGCCTTCAACCCTGAAACCAACGTCAATACAGAAGAATATTTCTGAGAGATGCATGGTAGGTAAACATGAAGAAATAATAAAAGCTAAAGTATATTGCAAAACTTTGAAGACAAAGAAACACATAAACAGCTTAGTTCAAGGCCTCTTTAAAGGACTTGACTGTGTGTAACATTTGTAGCATACTATTTTGTTGGATTAGCTTGAGTACTTAGCATATTTACAGGAGGATACAGTGAGCTGTAAGGAAGCTGAATTTTAAGATGGGGAGGTTATCTAGCTGCAGGCAAGAAGAAAAATTGCCTCGTGAATGCTAAGCTCTGGAGTTTGTGGTTTGTCCTGAAATGCAGCTGCAAGAATCCAGAGGCATATCATGACTGCAAGAAAGCTACATGCATGGAAAATGTGTGGTAACTGTTCTTCTATCCTCTAATAAATGTCACTGCAGTGGTTTTATGTAATTTGTATTGCCGTTCATGGAAGTTCACAGTTTCTTATGTATCTCCTGTCTAGCCGTGAACAATATTGCAGATGAAAAAAAAAGATAAAAAGGCCAAGATGAGGGTGGCAGAACACTGCCAGAGAGCCTGGCTGAATCCCCTCCCACCATAGGGCTGTGTCTTCCAAGGCATCCCCACTGGGACATCTCTGCTTAGACAGTGCTACTGCTCAGAGCAGAGAGAAAAAACCAACTGTGCTTAAGTATAAAAAGTTAGATAGCAAAACCTGAGACACTTTCATTGTTGTGATTGGATTTTAAGTTATTTTTATGGAAACTGAATGTAATTAGTAAAGCTTTTTCTCTACTAATGACCGCAGTGTATCTGTCTGGAAACCAGACCAAACTAAAGCCAGTAGTTCTACTCCATAAATAGTTAGGTTGTTAATGCTTTATTCTTTATTCAGCAATGTTTTACAGCTGCAGTTTGCTTCTGTATCCAGTTCTAGACCCAGAGCAGTATTTGGTTTAGATTTTCAAAAATCTCTTGAAAAATTATGATGACTGGTCTGGACCTCCTGGGAAAAAAAAAAAAAAAAAAAAAGAAAAAAAGAAAAAAGAGCTTATGCCATTTAATGCTGCTGAAGCAATCCTCTATTTTGATGTGGATCTCAGCTTGGGGGACTTGCATGAGAGTAGAAACATGGAGTCATTAAGGTTGGAAAAGACCTCTAAGATCATCCAGTTCTACTGCTAAGCTTGTCACCTCTTACATCTCTTGGGTTGATAAGAATTAGGAGTGTGACAATCTGTGTTTCAGTGCTGCCTCAGTCAAGGGGGGTATCAAGGTCCTGATACTCATGGAAAGCAGCAGCACAGTGTGAGGGGAAACTCAAGTAACCTTACACGTAAATAAAACCATAAGTGGAAACAGACTGCATCCCTAGGTAATTATTGTGAAATTTGATGCTCCAGACATTGAATGGACTCAATTTCTTAGTGTCTGAAAAGCCTTCCCCCACTTCCTTTTTTTTTTCTGACACAAACTCCACCTTCTTGGCAGAATGAGCAGAGGAAAACGACAATGGAATATAACAGTTTAAGCACTGGTGCTAGGCAGATGCTGTCTCACTAAGGTCAGCTGGAGCATGTCTTATGCAATGGTCTGTGGATCCAGGTTCAGAAATCACATCCCTTTTTTTCCCCCTCAGTAAAAACATAATGCTTGAAGTGGAATTAAGCTGAAGCATAATCTGTGAAAGCAGCATTTTCTTTTGATTAAAGCTAAAAATAAATTAAATGTTTCTTCTACACACTTGCTTTCACATTTAATAAAATTAAAATATTATTTGAAAACTCAAATACCTAAACATTGTTCTAAGAGAATGCAGACCATTTCCCTATCTAATTAAGACTTTAGGCATGTGTGCATTTTATCGAAAAACAACAGCGGTATTTCTGCGAGCATATCTACATTGTAAATTACTTTGAAATTAAAATCACAAATTTTCAGTTATTGAGTTGCTTCACTAAGCACAGCAATTCTTTCCCTCCACCCACAACTTTTTCAGTTGAACACTATGTCCTAGCAAAATCTTAGCAGCCTTTAAGAAGCCTTAGAACAATTCCTCCTGTTTTCCAAAAAAATAACTATGTATGTTACAAAGCAAGATGTTAAACTGTATTGGGAGTCACTATAACTAAGAACAGATTAGTTTACCTAAGGAACTGCACACCTGCTGGTAGGGGCATGCTGGCCTATAAAAGACTGAAATGTTTTGTTCAAAGTACACAGAGTGCACTGCACAGCATTAACAATAAATTGTGTCATCTAATATCTGCACAGTAGGCATTGTGAAGTAAAACTATGTATACAATATTTTCATTTTTGCCTTTTCTACAAGCAAATGAGAGTGTTCATGTCTCACAGAGGAGCACAAGTGGATACCAGTTTGAATCTGCTTTGCACTGTGCTTTTACTAACAGCTTACACCATGGGAGAGAGTCAAACCAAACAGCTCACTGTTACCATACCTATAAACATAGCTATGGTTTATTACCAACATCCTGAAATTGCAGATTCTTCTTCATGTTCCAGCTCCCAGAGTCAGATTTTCACCTGAGAAATTATTTACATCATTGCTGAAAGACCCTTTGGTGTCAGGAATTTTTCTTTTTTTTTTTTGTGTGTGTGTGTGTATCATATTAATTTAAAATAAATCAAAGATAAATAAATCAACTTTGTGTTATCAACTCAGATAGTGCAGAAGAACAAATGCAGGAGTGGCATCCAGTGGCGTCTAACCAGTAACTTATGAAGATAAACAAGATTTTCCCTTGTATATTTTTCTCAAAGGGAAATTTTTTGAGTTCTGCTATTCTATCTTCCTTTTCCTCCATCTTTCCTTCTTCCCCAAGGCAGTAGAAAAGAAGAGGAAATATAAACAGTTTGAGAGCAGATGGAGAGAATATGTAAAAACCAACAGGCTAGAGGCAGATCTTCTCCCAGGCTTCCAGTTTGGTTCCTATAAAGTTTAAGTGCCTGTATTAGAGCAGCCAGGGAGCCTCTTCCCCTGGACTCACTGACATATCCAGCTTTCTTGCAAGACATTATGCTTTCACAAAAAAATTTTTTAATTGTTTCTTTTACTTCACTGCATGACTTTTTCACAGAATCTCCAGTTCTCTTGTTCTTGAGCCCCCTTGATTCACTCTCACTTTCTGTGAACACACACTCTGATTTTAGGAGCACCAATACTTTTCGCATTTGTTTCTCTGTGCTAGAACTTGTGCTAAAGCCCAGGAAGTGCTGCAGTTCAGGGTTTTGATCCCACTGCCACTGACAATGCTCAAATTCTTATAGCTATCATTTTCCTTCAAGGCAGACTTGTTTCACTCCATGTCACACACAGACAAATGAATGCAGAAGGATGATGCATCCAAAACTGGATGATACCACTACACAATAACTTGCAGGGTTTCTTAAGCTTCTTTATGTATGTTAAACTCCACCTCAAATATGAAGTCACTGCTGTATTAGAAGCACAAAAACAGCATTTAGCCTGACCTGTTTAAACCTACCTGCTTTAAAGGTTAATCAAAAAGCAACCCCTTGTATGCAGTCAATGAAACAAAGGATCAGACCATGTAGTTCAGGTTCCTGGCCTTTTTTTCACCTCTGTGTTCAAAGGAGTAAGTCCTGTTTTCCTTCTGCAACAAACATCCCTGGTGAATTATATAATTTTGCAGTAAATCAGAATTTTAAATTATAAGTAACTGTTACATGAAGGCCAAACACACTATAGTGCAACCAGCCAGCGATGCAATGTTGTATGAATACTTGAAAATGGAAATTTCTTCCAAGTGGCCGTCATTATCTGCTTATAGCCTGAAATATGTTGTTTGTTTATTCCAAGTCAGAAATACAAGCTATGAGCATTACCAGTCAGAAAATTATCTGGTCTCTTGTGTTTGAGCCAAACCCAATATCGCTGCAAAGGGATGAAATTTCAGTAAAGTCAATGGAGTTATGCCAGTGCTTAGTTTAGTCAGCTCAGTACTGTCATATGCCCATACGTAAAAGTCGGATGGAAAAATTTATTTCATGCTGTAACTATAAATACAACATCTTAATGAGGCTCCCTACCCCATTTTTTTCCATTGACTTTTATTCTACAAAAATCACTGACATTGATTCTAGAATAATTAATTGCATACTATATGCTAGAATAATGTATCACTATTATAGTACTTTTTTTTTTCTCTCAGCAGTGAGAATTCCATAACTAAAATGACAAGGTATTCTATGCTGGTGGAATAAAATCCAGTTTAATTGAGCAGTTCTATACCCACCCATCATCCAAGCAGATGTCTCAGATGTCTCAGAAGAAGTCACAGATGTCTCAGAACCAGCCTGTTTCCTGTACAGCACTCAAGGACCAGCAGCCGTCGGCCGTGGCACTGCTGGGAGCTGCCTGGTGTGCAGGACAGGCAGCCTTAGAAAACACTCTGGTTTTGATATGCCCATCTCTGTAAAGCATAATTTGCTTATGTCTTGTGCCTTGTATCTATCTTTCTCACAGTAAACTAATAAACATATAGAAAACACATTTTTAGATGAACCCTTTTTTCCCAAGAAGACAGAAAATTACTGAAGCACACAAATTGGGCTGTACTGGTTTGTACTGACCCACAGCGCCTATCAGATTTGTTTTATAGGACCTCAGGGTTAAATTATGACATGTACATGAATCTACTACCATATCCTCAGACTGTTTTGCTTTTGACTTAAAATTAACACAGACAAGAGTGCTTATTAAAATTAACTTTGCAGCTGAGGCTTGGCTGTAAGATCATTCTACTTTTAACACATTACTTGAGTGACCAAATTGATCTGGGAGGAGTAAACATGTAATCTGATCTTTGGTCACTCAGAAAACAAGAAATCAAGCTGCTAAGTGAGCATGTAACTTTCAATAAATATGGGTAAAAGAAGCATAGAAGTTTAAGTTTTGCTGCTTGACTTGTTGGGGACAGTCCGACTCATTTAGGAATCTCATGGTTTAAGAATTGCACATCATGTACTGCATTGCTGTGCCATTCTAATATTGTGAGTAAGAATATCTGGGTAAATCAATTAAAATGAAACAGAACCATCACAGTAGCAATTTTCTGGTTAGTGCAGGACAGTATGATACAAATATCTATACTTTGACAATTTAGTTCTTAGTCTTGCTATCTTCTGAGCCAAGCATCAGGAGGTCAACCCAGAACATGAGAATGTCTCCAGGGCTTCTGAAGGAAAAGTAGTTGCCATCTGTTCACAAGGTAAGAAGCTTGAAAGACCCAAACAAAATGCATTAATAGGAAAAGATAAAAAGCTTAAGTAAAAATCTGGATCTGGCTGCATCCTTCCAAAACAACGTTTTGCACAAGCTTCCAATGTGAAAATTACAAAAAAGCATATACTGATACAGGAGATGACAAGCAGTCAGGAAGCCAAAATGGAGAGCAACAAAAATTCATTAAGGAAGCGCACGAGGCAGTCATACACACGACTCCCATCTGCACACTACTCCAGCAAATGCTCCATGAAGTCAGTTCATTCATGGAAGTCCTTGCTCAATGACACCACTGA
The DNA here is from genome assembly GCF_028769735.1 of Zonotrichia leucophrys gambelii. Classification (NCBI taxonomy): domain Eukaryota; kingdom Metazoa; phylum Chordata; class Aves; order Passeriformes; family Passerellidae; genus Zonotrichia; species Zonotrichia leucophrys. The sequence continues at coordinate 42,327,008 of NC_088172.1, forward strand.
CAATATGTTAACTGAGCTTTCATGGTGCTGGCCCTGCTGGAACACAGCCCCAGCACTCACCATGACAAGACCTTTACTTAGCACAGCCACTGCAGTTAACAGATAGAACAGGAAAATTAAGACAGAAATAAGAAGACAGCTATAATGAAGTATCTTGAAATACATGAAAATACTCTTTGTCTTTCACTAAGAAGACTGCAGCAAGGATAAACTCTCAAAATTTGAATTAAAAATACAAAAAACCCATGAATGTTATATCATATTAAGGTAGAAATCAGGAGCTAATTTTGAAATCGATAAATTGAATCAGTATTTCCAAAACACATTTGCTGCATTTTTATGTTGCTGCTTTCACATGTTACTGGTGGGCAAGAAAACATAACCTCTGAAAGCTGACTCATACAGACCTTTAGAGTAAACTGAAATATCTAAAGCCCTAGAAGTACGTTACAAACTCTAAAGGCTCCACAACATGACTATATGTACTCAGTGCTATATATCTTTGAGCTTATACATTCCAATTTAAGTAAACCAGTCTCCCTTGCACAGAGATAAAGAAACTGAGCTGTGTAAAACAAAAACTACCAACCATTACACTTGAATCTATATTTAGTATTTGCTGTGTCGTGCTTCAATTGCTGAAACTGCCAACACAAAAGCATTAAAAAATGCCATTATGAGGCACATTGAATGTTCAGAATAAAATTTAACCTTGAAAAATATTTACATCAGTTCTGAAGCACAAAAAAGTTCTAAAATACAGATGAATTATCAATATTTTTGTTTCCATCAGATATATGCAAAAGGTAAAAAATACAAAGAACAAAAATATACTGAAACCCTCTTGGAGCTCACCATCATGAATGAAACAGAATCTGTTGGGAGTTCAAATTTGTATGAGCAGAGAGAAAAAGAAAATGTTGCAAGATTAGTGCCCTCTTTAAAAAGAACAGATAAGTTAGTAAATACTGTAACTGCCATGGAGCTGTCATGTGAGCCAAGTTGGATAAGCAGATCCAGATATCTAATTTGAGAGGCTGTGAATTGTGTTTCCTTATCTAATGAGTCCCTTATTTTCCCTGGGTTTTTTTAGCATAATTTTTCATATGACTTTCAAGTATAATTTTATATGAAGTATATATAGGTACTCAAACTGGAGCATATGGTAAAAGACTCTTTGCTCAAGACTCATTTATTTAAAGTACAAGTGAACAGTCACTGAAATGGATGGTTTTTATAGAGTCCTGATCAACCATATCTCCAGCTGCAAGTATTTCTCACAGAAATTTTTTTGCTGTCCCAACTGCAATATAGGGTTCTACAGCCCCTGAAACTCAGACACATCAAACATTTCCACAGCACAGACCTCAGGCTGCATACTGCAGGTCCTCCCTGCCCAGCAGTAATTCCATAGAGAGCAGCTGGATTTACCAGAGAAAAAGGGGCAGATAGAAGAGTCACTAGTTCCATGTTGAAGAGGACAAGGACTCAAGGTCCTTGTGGCACTGAATTCACAGAATTACTAGGGTGGAAGAGACCTTCAAGAACATTGAGTCCAACCCATTCCCTAACACCTCAACTAAACCATGGCACCGAGTGCCACATCTTTTTAAACACATTTAGGAAGGGTGATTCCAACACCTCCCCGGCAGACCATTTCACAATTTTATCACCTTTTCTGTAAAAAACTTCTTCCTAATATCCAACCTGCATTTCCCCACTGGTCTGTGGGGAAGCTCTGCTTGATACATATGCAGGATTTGCATACCCACTTGTAAAGGCTTGGAAAGTAATTTCATAAAACCATAGAATGGTTTGGATTGGAAGGGGCCTTAAAGATCACCTAGCTCCAACCCTCCTGCCACCTTGTACTAGACTGGGTTGCTCAAAGCCCTGCACAACCTGGCCTCAAATACTACCAGGGATGGGGCATCCACCACTTCCCAATATATAATGTAAACCTGCCCTCTGTTTAAAGCCATCACCCTTTGTCTGTCCTATCAATCTGACTGACCAGACCTCGGTAATGACTCCAATGATTGTATGAAGGATGAATAAGCACATTAGGACCACAGAACAAATTATCCACTTAGCTGTGCAACTTAAATCATACAGTTTATCACCCCAGCAGAGGACAGTGTTGAAGGAATTCAGGGTAAGGTTTTCCCAAGCCCTCATCCCCCATATGGTGAGCTCTTTGCAAAATCTGTCAGAGAGAGAGAGAGAGTGAGAGAGTTCTCACGAAGAACAAAAAGCCAGATTTCTGAATGTGCTCTTCCCTCACCCACACTCTTATCAGCTCTATTTTTAAATACAATGCTAGCTCCATAGAATCTCCTGAGATCTGACAGCTGGCAACACTGTTACAGATTAAACAGAAGAGTGGCAGACTTGGCTGGACTCACTGCTCGGCACAGCGAAGAGGGAGACCTGCCCCTGTGAGCATGTCACAGTGTCAGGAAATAGCGTTTGCTGGACAGCAAATGAGCGTGATGCAGGCCTGCCCTGTTCAGGACACATGACACAAATCCTCTCATCATATTTCAGCTTTGATGCAGGCACTGCCAACCACTGCAAATGAGTAGGCAACTCATTTACTGGCTTGCTTGTATCTGCAGAGTAGCTGGCAAGTGCATCATCAGAGTTATTCATGACAATCCGTGTGTGGGCGTGTGTTGAGGCTTTCAAAGAGACGGTGTAAAATATCTGTTCCTTCAGGCCTTCATGGTATAGAGCCTCTCCTCAAAATCTTTCACTCTCATTCTGCCTGGCAGTTTCAGACATCACTTCCAAACTCGTGGGAGTGAGTCCTGCTGTGGCCATTTCAAAGATGAAAACTGAGCACACAGCAGCCCAGTACGGAGTTAGGGAGGGAGTCCAGTCCTCTCCAGTTTTAATGTTTTCCTGTTAGACTGTGCTAAATGTGCTTACTACCCATAGATCTGTTTATTCATAGCTCAGTGAACTGACGTTTTGATTAAAATTGATTTTGTTGTAACAGTGCTGTCACTATTATTAACCAGTTTCAATTCCTTTAAAAATAAACAGGGAGGATCCAAGCAGTTTGAGTACCTCGGTTCTGTGCAAGGCTGTTAGAAAAAGTATCAAAGAACAGATAAAATTTAAAAATAATGCACATTTAGAAAATTACTGTTTTCTTAATACCATTAAATACTATTGCCTGAACCCTTTAATACTACCCAGATGGCTAATAGAGAAAGAATGGTTATATTAGACAGAAGATTTTTATTAAAGACAGCTTTAGTTTTTCAAACAGCACAGGTTTTTCTGGCTGGCAGAGTATCAGCTTGCCTAGTGAAAACTGTTTTCCCTTGGAAAGAAGAGACGGGTATAGGATGTACCCAAGAAAAGACAATTCCTCTTGGCTGACCTAAGCAGAAGTATTGGCTTGGGTCCCTGAAAGGAGTTCTTTCTTACTGCTGGTAAGTTGTTCAGCAGCTATACAGATGGACAGATTTTTTTGTTTGGGTTGCTTTTGGGGATTGTTTCTTTGGGTTTGGGGGTGGGGGGGGTGGCGAATTTTGTGTTTGCTTTTGGTTTTATTTTTCTTCCCAAAAGAAAAAAATAGGAGGCTGAAATTAGCAGCAAGCTCGTAACAGATGGTAATGAAGGGAGTAGTGGGAGATATAGTAAAAAAGGTGATTTTCCACATCTGCAGAAGAGGAATGATGGAAATTAAGAAGACAATTCTGAAATAACATTAATTCCCAGACTGAAATTAAGGCACAGTTAGTTTTTCAGAAATAAGGAACAGGCTCCTGGTAGGAGGTCTGAATTTTCGTTTGCCTCTTGAACAGCATGAAGTGCACTGTCAGTTCTCACTAAATAGCAACAGTCAAATGTAATGTTCTGGATGCTACACAGAAACATATATGTGTACCATGACGTAGTAGGAATGTGACAGTGTCAGGTTTTGGAGTTTTCATGTTCTCTTCAAAAACTCTTCAGTTCAGAAACTACTCCAACTTTCTTTGATGTAAAAGTTTTAGGCAGAAAAATAAGTAGCTTGATAAGTCTTTTCTTGCTTGCTTTCATGAAGTCTGGGCAGTCAGTAGAAAGAAAGAGAGGAGAAAAGGAGAAATAGAAAAAGAGTGAGGAGAAAGCTCTGAAAACTGCAGATTTGTTTCATCTTGGAGAGGGTAGGAGGGAAGCTTGGAGAGTAACATTATACTAATTCCTCTTTGGAATAATTTATAAAATTGGATATGCAGATAATTCACATACTGTAAGCAAAATTGGCCTGGAGACCACAGAACCCAGCAGAGCTTGCAGAAGGCCCAGCTGTTCCTGTCTTTCAGGACACATCCTTGCTCAGAGCTTTGCTTACAAGCCGAGGTCTTTTTGTCACCGTAAACAAAGAGGAATTCAAAGCAAGCAGCCAACCCTGCTCACTGCCTATACACAGGGATTTCTGAGAAAGATGAAGAACAACCCCAGCTAGTCCAAAAGCAAAAGGCCATTGCTTAAAGCCAGTTATTTCCTTCCTTCAATTTGCACTGTCCTTACTCTTACTTGAATATGGATCATTGTTAAATGAGAGAAAGATAAAATAGAAAGCCATGGAAAAAACTTAAGAGACATATTTCCTTCTGGGCATTAATATCAACAATCAAGCAGTTACTTTGGTTACCTTGTTTGTGATCTGTCCTTGTTCCTGTCAGGAAGGCTTGCAATTCCATTTACAGATTCCCCCTCCATAGTGAAACAGTGTTCAAGCACAACTATTCATTTCCAAGTGGCAAGATAGCCACCACATGTTAACAATTTCCTTCTCAAGACCTAGATGCTGCAAGTAAAAAATCATGCCTTGGCTTTCTGCCTGCTTCTGTCTGGCTTAATTAGCTGATCACACCAACAATCTCAGCTAAAATGATTCTCAGTAAAAGGGTAGGGGGGAGCTACTTGAGCAGAACTGGGTGAAGCTTTACACTGAGCTACTACCCTACTACCAAGATCTGAGAAGAAAGGATCAAGGGCTTTGTCTCAGCACCTTCCTTTCCAGACAGAATTTGAATTTTGGAGACTGAAAGCAGAATCCTGAATAAAGCCTGATGCCTTCTAAAACTGCACTAACTGCAGCTACACAAGTTCAGACATTGGTCTTGGGGGATTGTTCGGATCACTGTAGAGAAAGAGAACCACTCTGAGAAATCTTTATCACAATCTCCCAAAGTGCTTTGTGTTTAGAATCACTTTGCAGCAGTGAAAATTACATTGAAGAGAAGAATCATAAACATTTGCTCCATTGTCTTAGCTTATTTTTTTTCCAGTGACTGAGTGTTGTCAGCTCAGTCATAAAATTTCCTAAATTTTCTCAGTCATATATTTCCCTACCTCTTTACTGCTTGGTGGTGGGACTGCACAGCCCCACATCTGTAGTATATTCACCAGCACAGAACTCATGTTGCAGTGCTCTGCCTAGAGGACTGTACAAAACAAAGTTTTCCATGGTAATCAAGTCAAAATGACATGTCCCCATTTCCTAATGCAACCCTGAAAGTGCTGAACAGCAGTAAAACAAACACTTAATATCATTTATGATTTAAACATACTTAAAACAAAGATCCTAAAGTCTTTACAAAAACAAACTGCACTTCTCAGCCATCTTTCTGGAATTCTACAGTGTCCATCACAAAGATTTTCCAGCTACAGATTATTGTTAGTTCAAGTTTCAACTTGGTAAGTTAAGGCATACAGACTGAAAGTGTATTCAGTTAGCATAGTCAGTTTATATTGTTTGATTTTTTCACAATTTAAGATATGCTGCATAGATCTCCAGTGAAGACATGATGGTTTATTCACATCATCCCACAGATGAAGAGAGTCCCATGTGTTTATTCGGTGCAGGGCTGGTTTGCTTCAGCAGACGAGTACATATTAGCAAACTGAAAAGGAATGCAGCAGCCCATCTCCTATAAACACCATTTGGCTATTTAAGCCTACACTGCTCTAGAAATAGAATTATATCTCACAAACACCACCAAATGCCGGAGCATATAATTTATTCACTGCACGCTATATTATTTTCAAATCAGATTTTATCTGTCTCTGACTATATAAAGCTGGGGAAATAGTCTCATACACATGGAACACTTCTGCACTAAGGAATTATACCACTTTGGAATCAATTTACAGGCTGTGCATTGAAGATCAATCTACAAGGCAGATTCAGATTTTGATTTGGGTCTTGCTTATGGTTCAGTGACTGACCTCAGACGTGTTCCCCGGCATTTGTTTTTCAATGAGATTTTGTCGGTTCTGCTTTCCTTTGTCCGATATCATCTTCTGTTGCCATCCCTGGTATCTCCTGCTTGCTTAAACACAGCCTCTGGGATGCTGTCTTCTCCAAGATAAGAACAAGCACCTTAACACTCCCACTCATCCAGGTGAAGACCATGCAGTCAGGTCAGCAGTCTGCAAACCTTCCTACAAACACTCCCTTATTTTGGCCAGCTAAGGACCATAATCCATTTTAGTCCCTCAACATGTAAAGATGATCCAAATTTAAAAAAATAAAAAGGATACATTCGATGCAGGCAGATAATGAAGCCTTATTAATCCATCTATCTCAAATTGGGAGTTTGAAACATTCTTTGGACGGTACAGTTTTGCACACAGAGGATAAGCTCTGGTCTTTTATGCCTCCTCCTTTAGTTAAGCTAGGTTTTCACACCGACAGCAGAGCCATTGTGTGCATGACATTTACTGCTGGAAATGGATGCTGTGTCTTGGCAATGAATGGAAAATCTGAGCATTAGCAATGAAAAGATATCTTCAGAGTGTTCCTTGGTCTCTTGTTAGTCATTCAACGTAGAGGAATTCAGCACAGAGGAAACATGCTGGGTGAATGTCAGTGTTCCCAGCTCTGCCTGAAGAAAGAAAAATCCTGCTGTAAAACAGAGTATGGGCACTGAGCATGACAGCATCCAGATTTTCAGTGCACACCAATGAAAACCTTCCTGACAGCAGAGTTCCAGCAACCCAGCTGGGGTTTATTTGGGAAATGTGCAGTTTTCCACATAAGAAAGTAAACTGGGATGCTTGTTTTCAGATTGTATGGAAAAATCTAATTGCTCTAATTTGTATTTAGATGCAGTTTTATAGCCTGCAGCAAGAAGACACAGTCAACAGGCTGGAAAGTATAGTGTCATCTGAACCAGAAGTTCCCCATTGTTTTTTAACCTCCCTTGAGAATGGTGTCCATGGTCCATGTCTGACTGGATTCCCAGGAGACAACACAAGCTCTTTGTATAGGTATGGCTCTAAGGCTTTGCATTCACTTACCCTTTCACCAGGTTTATATCCCTTAGCAACTTCACCTGAGTATGCTCTTCTGTCTATCTGGATCAGTGTCCTCTGCTGAAACAGCAAACCCTTTCCCAGCTGAAGACAATTGCCACCGTGCAACCTTTTAAAAAGGAATTCACAGCCTGGGTGACATCCCAAATGCTGTGTGAGTGCCTGGCTGCTGTGTGCACAGACTGGCACCACGAGGGGACTGGAGCCAGCTCCAGGCTCTGCCTGCCACACACTCCCTCTGGATCTGATGGGTGTGCAGGGGTCAGTCCACAGCTTTATTCCTTGCAGTGGCTTTGTAGGTGACCATCTGAGGATGCACAGAACAGGCCACAGAACCCCTGCAATTTAAAACTAACCTGGGTTACTCACAAAAGCATGTAATACACTGGATCTCTAGTCTAGAATTTGTATGTCTTTCAAGCCAGAGCCAAATAAAAATAAAGAGCTTAGACAAGGCACAAGATGGTTGTTGTAATTTCCCTGCTCTTAGCAATGCCATGACACTCTTGTGACTGACGTGTTGTGTAATGAACTTTTTGCATATAATTAGTCATGCAATTAGACTGAAAGTTGCTGTCTAAAAGTTCGGTTGAGCATTTATGCCCTGCATTTTCTCATTTGATTCATTCTGAAAAATAGGGAATAAATCCAGTCAGTCAAGGTGACACTCAAAGTTGCTCTTTTTGCAGTACCATCCATTATAAATGTTCCTTACAGCTGTATTTAATTTCATGCTGGCAACACAGATTAAAAAAGAACCCAATTTCATTTGTTTACAGATTATAAACAAAAGATAATTATTTGGCTATGGAAAAATTATCTAACAGCTTATCTAAAACCTTCTTCCTTCAGAGTTTCAAGAAGTCATGGAAGGAGAGGGAGGAATTTAGTGAAAATTTTTTGCTGTTCTTAAAGAAGACTAAACTTAAGCAGAAGCAATCATGGACTTGACTTTTAGAAATTGTTATTTTAATTTATGTTAAGAAAGAATAAAAGTTTCTGTCTTTCCTTTATGTCATTATTACAGTACACCATTACATATGGGCTTTTTGTTAGACAAAATTTTTCTGGTGAATCAGGATGAGGTTTAGCTTTAGCTCTTAAATGACATATAATTGTTTCATATTTACATTTTTTCACACTTTTTTTTTGCTAAATAAAATCTAGAACTCACTGAACAGTGAGTTTACTGCACGATGCAGTTTTAAATCATGCACAAAACCAATTCTGCACACAAATGTTTCTGTGGGAGAGTTAAAGCTGAAGTAATTTGGCACCAGAGCAACAGTGTGTGAGGCAAGTTTTTATATTGGACAGGCAAGAAAATGTGGTTGTTTGGAAGAAGTAATTTAGGATAAAATACATACACAAGCCAAAATCTAATGAAGGTGCTTGCTTCACCAAGTGTATTTACATGGGTGCCAGTATACTAGAAAAGCCCTCAAAGGACACACAGGAACATAAAACGAGACAAATGCATTTACAAATCATGTTACAGGTCAGTGAACAAAAGATGCTGCCCTTGACACATAGTCACTGGTCTATAAAGAGAGATGTGTGTTTAATCTTAGCCTCATTTCCAGGGGACAGATTATTTTGCAAAGCCTGTAGTATTGCAATGCCTTACATCAACATTGCCACATCTGTAAAGTAACAATTTCCAGGCTCGGTAGGTAACAAGTTCCTGACTTGGTGATTTTTACCCCTAGAGCTCCCCAAAAGGATACATGGGAATATTAATGGAAGGCAGCCCGGCTGCCCTTTTGGATGGTGCACTCCTGTTCTCTTTGCTATCCATCAAGTGCAGCATGAATGGGCAATGCCGTGCAGCTCCCCAGGACACTGCAGAGAGGGGAGAGAACCATCAGAGAAAATTACATCAGCCGAGCTGCAGAGCATGAATGATAGAGCCAGCAGGGCCCAGTGCACCTTCCTTTATGCCATCATGATGCCATTTGACAGAAACCAGCTGCTCTGGTCATGTTCTTCACACTATACCCAGCCCTGCCACCAGAACATGCAGACCAGACCCAAGTGACTGATGCTCTTATGCTTTGTTTTGTTTTCAGTAATTTCATACACTTACGTAGATTGATATAGTAATTAAAACAAAGAATGACCATCAACAAATCTCTCTGATCTTTAAAGAACTGATTTCCATGTCAGCATTGAAAATACAGTATTAAGCCTAGTAAAAAAAGACTTTTCAAAATTTCTGCCTATTTCACAAGGAAATAATCTGAATACATGTCTAGTGGCACTCCATCTCTAGCTATTCAGAAACTTCCTGTCAGAAATGAATTCTCTTGGCTTGCTTTACCAGTGGAATCGCTGCATACATGCCAAATCAACAAATCACTGGGTAATTCATAATGATGGCTTATCAAGTAACTGATAGAAAGTGTTGCATGCGTAGGAGGACTAGACTAATCTTAGAAAAGAGAGGGATAAATGTTCAACCCCCCATTCCTAGATTTGCACTATTAGTGCCCTTATTGATGCCTAGCACCAGTGGGATAACGCCTTTTTATGCTATTTTTTTCTTTGCTGAAGACAAGAAATCAGGATCAGTTGGGATGTGGCCGTGTTCTCAGCTGAGATAGGTGGATCCCTGGGTGTCCTAACAGATAACCTGTTCCCTGGGGTGCACAGGGTCATGGGGAGTCTGGCTCCTGGCAAAGGAGCTGCTTTGCTGCTGGCAGCAGCAACTGCTCCTGCTGCCTGGCAGAGCCTCTGTGGCACAGAAAGGTGTCCAGCCAAAAGAGGGACAAGCTTTGCCCTTGGAGCAGGGGGATATTTGCTGGGAGTCATACTGCTCCTGGGCCAGGAAATGCCTGGGAACAGCGTTCTCTCCTCCTTAGAGTGCACAGCTGCACCTTGTCTTCCAAACGGGTCTGTCTCAAAAAGTCATTGTCACACTAAATTCTCCCAGGAGGAAGAGAATTTTTTTTTTATTTGTAGTGAGATACAAATAAAATTTTTGTTGTGTGCCAAACACACAAACAAAAGAGATTTCACAAAAATACTTCTATGATTATTTCTCTGGAGCACTCACAAAAGCTGTTGTGTTTGGCAATGAATTTAACAGTCCTTTGTGTTGTTCAACTCTTTACCTTTAAATAACACTCCTAAATACTCCTGCACTGTTTTATCTGCCTGTTCCATGATGCTTCTGCAGGAAAAATTACCTCATATATTTGCACCTCCCATATTTGCACACTGCAAAGTTCATCATTAGAAACTAAACAGGAAAAACCGCCCCTTTGAAATTTGCACAGCCTAAAGCATCTCTCATAACAAGAGCACTGGACAAAACCTTCCTGTAATTTTATTTTTTATTTCCAGGGCCAGGTTTGGAGCATTTTTTGTACATAAATCAGTGTACAGGAAGCGCAGACAGGCAGGAGCTGTAGTTTGCTCAGCAGTGGTAAGACTCTATAGGTCAAATCTAGAGAAAGGCATGCAGAAATCCCAAGAAAGAAATGTTGTTTTACATGGACTAAATGTCTATTGCACCAGTAGCTTTCTCGCTGCTTTCCACGCTTCTATATTTTACATCATTCCTCTTAGTACTGAAAAAGCCCAGGCTTAGGATCTAAATTCCAAGACTCCTGTGAAAGTTTTGACAAAAACCTGCATATAAGTCTTGTGAATCCAAATGTGATTTCTATGATTCTATGATTTTTATTCTTTGTTCAGTTCTCACCTTTTACTGTGTTCTTCATAAGCAGTTATACAGAAGTGCAGGATTTGTTTTACACGTCAAATGAAATTTAATTTTCAGCTGCTACAGAAAAGGAACAGACCACTTGTGCTGAAAGTTGCCTCCTCCTGCTACCTGTGCTTGGCCAGCATGATTGATGGCACATTTATCTCCTGAAGCCAAGGGCCCTGCCATTTCTTATGTGGGATCTGAGGTGGTGAAAGTGCTTTGTTATCTGATTACAAAAAAGCCCCAAGCCAGCCAACCCAGGGGTCTAAACTAGCTCAAAAAGAACTTAAACCAGGCTGCTGAGGAGAGCTGTTCCTCCTCCAAAGGATTTATGTCTTTCTCTATAGATCACAAAAATACATAATGGATTAAGCAGATAACCACAACTATAAAGGAAACAGGTATCTACTCTCATATTCTATTCTAAAATGTCCTACATACAAAACTATTTACTGTAATCACTACATGGAACATTCACTAGTTTTATACACTGCTGTGGGAACACTAGAAAACTGTTGCAGACATCTTTTTCACTAAAAATCTTTTCTTTAAGATTTTCCCTTCTGGGAAGCTGAAGCCCCAGAAAAAAAAAGTAAACAATGATTATCTGCTGCTGTAGAATGCGACAGGTAGATTTTTGATTGGGCCTTCTTGAATATTTATAATTAATGGCCAATCAAGACGGGGCTATCTCAGACAGAGTCCGAGAGAGCTAACTTTTGTTATCATTCTTTTCTATTCTTAGCTTAGCCTTCTGAGGAAATCTTTTCCTTCCTTTTCTTTTTAGTATAGATATAATGTAATATATATATATCATAAAATAATAAATCAAGCCTTCTGCTCATAGAGTCAACATTCTCATCTCTTGCCTCATCCAAGAACCCCTGTGAACACAGTCACAGAAAACATTTTTGTATATCAAACAATGTTAAAGTTTTCACTTGTTTGTCCTATAGCTAGTATTTTATGGGTTTGCAAGCTGAGTCTCTTCTTTAAAATTATTCTGTGCAAGTTGCTGACAAGTGTATAATATCTGCACAGTGGGAATAAACATTTAAAATCATGGAGCTGTACTCTGCACACACTTACTCTACTGTAAATCCCAAGTAACTCTGCTGACTTCATTGCATTTAAACTAGATTTATAATGAAATTCTGAAATTGTCCTGTACTTCCACTGATTACGCTTCAAAGACATTTACTTATGACCTTTTCTGAGTACAAAGACATTTTAGACAGTGTTACATAAGCGTCTTGCTAGATACACTAAGACTTCAGTTAAAAAACAATGATTGCAACAATTACAGTTTCTCCCTCAATCTTCCTTGGTACTGCAGGAACTAGAAAAAAATACTACCTTTTTTGAAAGCTGTTCAACATTATTTTCATCATCCTTATGATCCTGTTCTCTGGCTCAAAGAAACAGAAAAAGTACATTTAGAAGCAACTTACTTGGTGCCATACTTAATCCCCTGCAAAATATAATAATTTTTTAAAGTTTAACATTGTTTTTTTTTTCAGTATCCTCTCAAATGTACTAAAGAATACAGCTTCTAGCACTTTTCAAGGAACTCCAGAATCTCAAAATGCTGACCTGGAGACTGTGAAATAACAGCCCAGTCCAGGGCAGCATCTTTCTCCTAGCAGTAGAAAAAGTAGGAATGAAGTAAGACAAACCCCAAACCCTAAAACAAGATCAAGCCCCCGAGACCTACCTGAGACAATACTATCAATACTGCCTCTGGAATTTTATTGCTTTGCACTACCCCTGGAAAGCACTCTCCATTGCCTCTGCCGTGGAGCATGGACCCATCTCACAGCTTCACTAGGTGATGTTAGACCCACCAAACATTCCTAATAGGATAGACAGGTCTTGAAACCTGGCTTGTTTTTGACCCCACACCTCATTCACAGCTGGGAGCAGTTCTGATGTGGAGTTTTGCAGTAGCAGTGTAATTGTGCTGCGGTGGTGCATTCAAGCAGAAGTTACCCAGCTCAAGGTTTGCAACACAAATATAGGGAATGAAGACCAGAAAGATCATTAATTCATACAGGTAAATACATACTGCATTCTCTGACTCTTTTCTTTTTCTTCTGGCCAGTTACTGGTAGCAATTTTTCAATCTGCATGGAACATATTTTGAACTTGGTAAGTCCTTTTGGCTTCATGGAAAAGGAATTGCTCCCTGTGTTACACTTCCATTCATGCTACTGATCAAGTTGGAGTCATCAGAATCACAGAACAAGCTGTGTTGGAAGGGATCCTCAAAGATCATTGAGTTCTACTTCAGGCCTGCACAGCATCATCCCAAGCCTTCTCAGTCATCTTCCATGGCAAAATAAATTCCTGCTAGCACGAGCCCATGTGCCTTACATACTGTGTGTTTTTACCCCTTCACCTCAGCTTTTACTTTCACCATGCTATTTAATTTGCTCTCAGCATTTATGCACTGCAGGAAACTATTAACACATGAAACCTCCCTTTTCACAGATATGATCTCCTAATTAAACACAGAGTTAATTATCTCAGCCTTTATAACTGTGATTAATTCCAACAAGTAAACCTTTATTTTCATTCTACGTTCAATACAGGGAACTGCTTTGGGTGCTTACTTATCCCACTAAACCCCCCTCCCCCTGAACACTGCCTCCAAGCAATGGCTCTCCAAAAGTTTGAGGAAAGGGGGACTGGTTGTCTCCACAGAAGCTTTCTTGCTCTCTAGCTCTAAGTCTGGCAAATCTAGGAGCTTGGGCCAAACAGAGAACAGGCTGAAGAAAGATGCCTCCCATCTCAGCTTCACAGTTACTTCTTCAAGTCCTGTCAATGTGAGCTAAAAGTTCCCTGACACACAAGAAGCAAGAAGGGCTTAGGAAATATAAATGGCAGATTGCTCCAGCCAAAACACAAAATACTGCTTGAACATTGGTGGGAGAATTGTATCTCAGGTGTGACAGGTGTCCTGAATGTGAGTTAAGAAAGACTTGGAACTTGGCCTCTGTGTGTTTCCACTTAAGAGCTCCAAAGCTCATCTGACAGGACACCTACAATGGCACAACCAATTCCAAACCACAGAATCATTTAGGTCACAAAAGACCTTTAAGATCATCAGCTAGAACCATAAACCTTACATTGCCAAGACCATCAAAGGAAATGGATTCAGATTCAACTAGTTATTGTTATTTTTCTGTTTCTCTTTTGAAACTACTTAAGGCTATGCACTGCAGGTGATGCCTGATCACAGCAGAACTACAAGCTCAAGCAAATTAACTGAATCTATGCAAAGGAGTGCTGCTGCTTTAAGCTGGGGTCTGTCTGCAGTCATAACTTAGTGTGCAGTAGCCAGAGTGTGAATTTGCAGCCCACAAACTCATCTGCACAAGGCTTTTGCATAGTCATTGGGAAAGCACAGTAAACAGTAACTTTACTGTAATATATATTGTATACTAAGAAGACCCATAAAAAATATAGTTCAAAGTAGCTAATGAACAATATATTCACTTCCTAGCTAAATATCCACTTATTTGTTCCATGTATTAATGTACAACCTAAATGAGAAATCATATGAGTTGGTGAACCCCATGTTCCCTTTTGTGCCACAGCAAAAACAAAGCCAGAAGCACTAACAGAGTAGGGTGGGAACAGGAGAGGAGGGGCTTGTACCCCAGTAATCCACACAAGCACCAGCACTCAGTTCTCCTCCCAGCCAGCTTCTCCCTCTGCACCAAAGCTCAGTGTCCTGCCCTGTGGCTCAGCTTGTCCCTGTTCCCTGGTTTGGTCACTCACTTCCCTGCTTCCTCAGGGCTTGCTGCAGCCCAGGGATGGCCCAGCCTGTTTCCTGCATGCCTCCTGACTTTCCACTGAACTGCCCTATCATCATCACAGCTAAACAAATAAAAGAATTTCCAGTTAAGAGGGTTCCATTATCTTTGATTTAATGCTTGTCAAAAGTTTTTTCCTCCTGATATAACCAATGTAAAATTCCAGGAAATGATCAGTTAAACCCAAGAAGAGTTTGAGTGGACACTTGTGCTGGCTGGACACACAGATAGAGCATCCAGCCAGGACAGTCCCAGAATACACTGCTATGCTAAAATATGCTGCTTGAAGTTTCCAGAATTCTATTTTCTGCCATATTCTAACTCACAACATGCATTTTTTCCCTGTCTTCCCAAGCCATAGCAATGGGATCTCACTGGTTCCTGGCCCTGTGGCAGAAGGGTGGGGTGGGTGCCCCACACTGTCACAGAACCCCACGGAAGTGTTACAGATCCCTTGGCCTCCAGCCTGGGATGTGTGCCCCTCCAGCTGCCAGGGCCAGGCCACGAGTCCTGATGCAGGAAGTGTGGCTTGTGGCATCTGCTCTGCTTCCCAGGCTTAAAAGCTGGGAATGACAGGAGAATAAAAGCCCCTCTCCAAAGCAGACACTTTCTGACACCCCGTGTCTGTATAATCTCAGTCTCTTGGCTGGGGCCTGTGGAGTAGTGCCAGCAGGAATACCAACACAGGGATTCTCCTCCTCACCATCTCCAGCAATATTGCTCACCAGAGATGTGTTTCTCTCACATGTGTAAGATAATTTCCAAAACAAAGGATTTAAATACACATGACTAATCTTATTTGGATTTTGTCCAGAAGAACTAAACAAAAGCCTTTTAAATAATAAGATAATAATAGCAAAACCATACTATTGTATTTTAGAAAATATTTATTCAAAACCGTAAGAAATAACTGCTCAAAATATTCAGGCACATACAAGTTCTATCATTTGGGCTCATATTTTATGGGAGCTTTTTGAGACTAACCCTTTCATTATATTTTTTTTTCTGCTCCATTTCTCATAAACCTGGCTGGTTTTCCCCCATTCTTTGCTCCTCTGTGTGTAATCACATCTATGTGTGCAATCTCTATGCAGCTTCCTCCTCACTCTGCTTGGATGTTCTCCTCTGGGGTCATGCCTTCACCTTCTCACCATCTGCCTTGCTTGGGTGTTTGCTCAGACAAGCTTTTCTTGCTGTGGCACCTCTGAACTGATGCCCTCTCTGCTCCCCTCCAGCTCTGCCCCAGGAGCTTTGCAAAACTGAATAAATGAATGTGGACAGCATCATATTGCAAGGTGCCAGGCAGTTTACATAAGATGGAAAGACACTTTTACAGCATCAAAGCCTCTGCAGGAGTAAAGACAAATCTTGGCCTGAAAACAGAGCTCTTTTACAAGAGTTTTTCTGTGTAACCTTTAAAACTGCTCTGTTATTTAAATTACAAAAAAATCTGAATTCTGCTATTTTAAACACTGAATGAGGAGGCTGCTATGTAAAAGGGGGTCAGAAAAGGTCAACCTGTTTTCCTGAATGTCCAGCAGAAGGACAGGGTTGTGTCCCACAAAAATCAGGCCAGTCCTGTGTCCAGGACACTTTTGTTTCCTGCCTTTATTCTTGCCCATGACGTGCATTTTACGTGCAAGGTAGCTGCCCAAACACCATTTTTACTGATTTGTGCTCCTATTCCATAGGAAATGGTGACTGCTGTGCAGAGTGTTTCCAGCAGATAAATGGCTGAATGGGAGCAAATGGTGGCCCCATAAGTAAGGTGAAGGATATTAACTCCAAACAGTCACTAAATCTTTAAGAAATGCCCTGACCTCTGTTGGTTATTGCTATAAAAACTGGAAAAAAAATCCCAGGCATTTTTTTCCTCTATGACATAACCACCACTGGTATGCATAGAATATATGTTAGTAAATCCTTTGGCTCTCCCTCTGTACTCTAATCATCATAATTTGCTATTTTGGGGAAAATACGTGCTAATGTGCTGAGCAGAGTGAGGGAAGGAAACCATTATTGCTATGAAAACCACAGTCAGAAGTGAAGGCTCAGTTTCTCATTTTCTAAAGTGTCTTTACTTCCCTTAGCATCACTTTTTAAATTCTTATTGTTGTTTGGAACTTTAGGCTCCAATCCTTTACTTCATTCCTTCCCCAGGGTAGCTCCTGTTATTTTTATCTTGGAGGATTCACCAGAATACAGCTGTAGGGTGTTTGTGTGTGACAGATATGAGTGTTCAGAGGAGGAAATGAGAGCAGAAATGCATCATCAGCATTTGAAAGGGATGCTATGGCACAGACCACCAGCAAGCAGCTCTGGATGTAGATGGTGATGGACAAAGTGAGCAAAACTACACCTCTGCTTGAAGGGGGAGTTGTAAAAGTGAGAGGCTTCAAAGGAGGGTAGCTACTTCCACTTAATTCTTGGCACTTCACTGAGGTTTTTGTTGTGCAATCTCTTCTCCCCTGTGCATTTCATCCAGTGTGTGCTCCTCCTACCAATCTGCTTTATGGACATTTCATTGCTTTTAAGAAGCTCTCAGAAGACACTTCAGCTTATGTGAGGACTAACAAGATTTCAGCACCCTGTGTCCTTGTTCCTCACAAGACATCACTGCACAAACTATTCCAAGGAATCCTTTCAGAAGGGACACCACACTGTTGCCCATAAATCTAAGGGCAGCAGATGGCAAAATTAAAACTATGATGACACTAAGTGATACAAGTTAATTAAATAAAGCAGAGGAGTATTTTAACAAATGCTATCCTGCCATACAAGTCAGCAGTATTTTAAAGATATTGCTATTGCATTTCCATCAGAGTCAGCAGTAGATACAACAGCCTTTGGACAAGATCCTCTGCCTCCCAGCAGGGTATTCAAAAGGAGACAGAGGCAAGACCAGTGCCTGAAATTACTTGGAGGATGATGAAAGCATTGTTTAGTCCAGCCTCAATTTAGATACTGATGATACACACTGGAAAATTTAAAAAGCTCTTTAAAAGCTTTGGTAGCAACATTTTTGATTGAAGGCAAACACTAGGTGTGTATGATTAGAGCAACTTTTGTTACAGGGTCCAGGGAGAGTTGCAAGATCTAACAGATCTGCTCCAGTCATTTATAGGTGGAACTAAATTGCAACACCTGCCACTCTCTCTAACCTTTTTATGTTAATCCCCTTCTCTGCTTTCTCAAGACCATTCACAAATGCTAAATTCACTGACAGTAAAACTTGCTTTTTTTCAGGCGCTGCATGGACTTAGAATCACAGAACCATAGAATAAGCTGAGCTGGAAATGACCCATCAGGATCATCAAATCCAACTCCTGGCCCTGCACAAGACACCCCAAGAGTTACACTATGTCCCTGAGAGTGTTGTCCAAATGTTTCTTTAATTCTGTCAGGCTGGTGCTGTGACCACTTCCCTGTTCCAGTGCCCATTAATCCATGCATTCCCAGGGACTTGTAAACCACAGGCTGAAAGTTGATGATCTCTCCCTCTGCGGAAACCTTGCATAAGTCAAGAACACTTCCCCTGCACAATCCCTCATGGTTTCCTTAAACAATTTCTATCCTCTGTGATCAAGCTGCCTTTGCACAAAAGGCGATCCACCTCAGCCCCAGCACTGCCTGTTACTATCCATGTAATTCTCATTTCTCATTGCCACAGCTTTTGCCAGGTTTCTACAAACTGATCAGTACTTCAACTTACCAGACTGCAGAAGCTGTTGCCTTTACTCTTCAAACCTCCATTCTCTGTGTTCACCAAACAAATCTTCCTATTGTGACCCTTTCTGCCATTTTAACTCCATTAATGAGTTCCTTCAAGAAAGCTAGGAAGGTACTGAGAGCTAACAGACATCCTGTCTAGTGCTAGTTATCACCTTGAACCAATTGCTTGGCCTGTGTTGTTTGTTAAGATCACTGATCTTACCACACCTGAGAAGTTTTTGGGAACCAAGCTTACCTGCCTCCACTGATTCCACAGCAGTGCTTTGTGAATCACAAAGTGCTTTACTAAGGCAGACCTAACAGCTCACAGCTGTTTGAAAAGGGCCTAATTTCCCTGATCAGCTATCTCTGGTGACTTGTGCAGCTTAGCAGTTCACTTTTCTTGGGCACTAACAACAGAATTGACTTTTCTCATTCTTTATTTAAGAAACTTTTTTCTTTCTTTCCTTCTGTGTATTACATAGCCCATGTACCTCCCTGAACAGACCAGCTCCTCTTCCCCTGGATCATTCTGCTCAGAGCCATCCACTCTTTGGAACTTTTGTTTTCCCTGGTTTCTGGATGGCACTCAACTTTCTCTCCTACAATGCAATCCTCCTCATCATCATTCTGCTTGCAGACTTCTATATTTTGAATATTATCTTGTCTTAGAGTGTCATTTCTTGAGATCCCCAGATGTTCAGCATTGGTGTTTGGTGTTCAAAGCCTTGTAGCGCTTCCTTATTAGTCCCTGCTACTTTGAATACCTCTCTCACCTTGAAAAATCTGAAGACAATTCTGCAATTTCAAAGTTCCTCAAAAATAAGTTTATTTCCACTTTATCTGTTCGCTTTCATTTTCTGCAAATTTTGGGGGGTTTCCCACTCATAGTATGCACACCCTTTCACTGTGTTCCCTGCCTCTCCCTTTTCACAGGCCAGGATATCTTTTACTATCGAGGGTGCCTTATTCACTTTCATGGCATATTCAACTTTTTAAGGACCTCTAGATATTCCTCTGCATTTTGTTCTGGCCTTGTGCCAAAAGCTTGTGGCTCACCATCTTCTCACAGTCCAGTTTTGTCATAGGTATCTCTGGCATGTTCTGCTAATGCCTTGATTTCCCCTCACTGCTTGTGCTGCCTTGAGATCAGCTGGAACTTTGTCACTGACATAAACAAGAGTTGAGAGAGTCTTAGGGAAGAATCACTCATGATACTGTCAACACCAGATGGATTTTTTTAGGTCAATTTTCTATTTAGTTTGAGCATAATAATGCACATGTAGATGAGGCAGTAGAAGCTTTTGAAGAGAAACAATCATTCATGTACTGCGTTTTGCTTTTGGCTGCAGTTACCCTTGCAAGCACCTGGATAGTTCAAACAGCAAACAGACATTTCTTTCAAACTGCTTTCTAGACCCTTTGCAGCACACAGATAATATGGATAGAGTTCATATAGATGAGGCACACAACAGACACAGAACAGGTAAACTCTGAGCTCCTCTAGCACCTTCACAAGGTCTTTCAAAACACAATCTGTATGTGACAGAGTCAGGGGGCTTACCAGCTCCAAACTTCATTATCTCATGAGAAAAGAAAAAAAAAACACCAAAAAACAACCATATCACCTAACTAAAACTTCAGAGAGACTTTGTAAAGTAAATGAAGATTTTTTTGCTCTGTATGATATTGCTCCGTATAAACTCCTAGCAGAAGCATCTATTGCAGAGCAGGCTTGAGTTTAAAGAAAGGTACAGCAAAGAATCTAAACTTACATGCACTACGATACAAAACCCATTTTGTGAATTGGAGGAGCACTGGGCAAAGAGACAAGCACAGAATCATGTGGCAGACCAAATGCATTATTTATTATTTAGTAGGGCTTTTGTAATACAATTCCATACATTGACTTATTTATGAAGCGAAATAAGAAAGAAATTGAATTCTTGTGTGAAGAAAATAAGGTTTTATATTCAGCTACTATGCCAGCAGAAATTGAAACTAACAAACATGAGCTGAAAAATGGCATAATGATCTTAGCCACTTCTTAGGAAATATTGACTGCAGCACATCAAAGCAAATGAAGGAAGTTGCATATAGTAATGGTGCAAGATGACACCCAGCTTCTGGTTTCTCAGGCTGCCAAAGATCTTGTGCATTAAAGGCAGCAGGAATGAGAGCTCCCTTTTGCATGAAACTCATCCTCCTCCTGAGCATTCATGGCACACCATTCACACCACTGCCAGGCTTGGCACTGACCGAGATTTGGGCTGGCACCACCAATGCTAAGCTACAATAATCCTTTAAAATAGAATTTGCCAGCAGGCAGCAGGAAGGTGACTCAGGGTGCAAGATCCTGTTCTCCACACTTGTCTGACCGTGACACCCTGCTGGCACTGTCAGTGGTGATGCCAGGAGCACCAAACCTAAGGGTAGTTTCTCTTCCACAAAATCTTTTAGAGACTCACAGGAGGCAGGGGAGACAAGATGAGTAGTGGCATTGAAAAGCACCCTCTCTCTTGTTCACATCAGTGTCCATATCGTGTCTGTGACTCTCCTGGAGAGCAGCTTTCTGGCTTCCCACTGTCTGGCATTGAGTTCCTAATTCTGCAGCTGAAGTACCTATCACTGAAATACACTGTGATGCCCAAGGACTGTGCATTTCTCTCTACTTGGTCTCAGAAATGGAAATTAGCGCCGATTACTAAGGCTAGTAAGTCTCACCATTAAAAGTCTCTGCATTTTGCAATTCTTCACATAAACTACAGGGAATGTCTTGGGCCTTCACATGTCACCTCCTGATTCAAATTAGGGTGTTTAGGGGAGTATTTTACTTTACTTAACCTTAAGTAGAATAATCCTTAAAGTGATGCAGCAGCAAAACCTGAAGTATCACTGATGAGCATACAGTTAAAGAATTTATTTTCTCTATTATTCATTTATTATTCATTTCACACACTAGATCATAATTTTTACTCTTTTTTTGTTTTTTGCATTTGCCACTTTTCAAGTTAATGGCTTTCTTTCCTTTTCTAAATCTCACTTTTTCTAGAAGTAACAACAGAAGATTTGCTTTAGTAAACTGAAACTTAAGAACTGATCAGACACATGTTAAAGAAATTAGAACTTTCTGGGTGCATGGAAAGAAGAGTGCCACAATTGATTTATCAGTTTTAAAAGCAGTGATACATGGCATCCAGGGTTTCCAGGCACAGAGGAGAACTGGGAGGGCACAGAACCCTCTGGGGCTGTGCTCCTCTGTGGCCTGAGAAGAACGGCCCCTCTGTGGCTCGCTCTGTGCTGGCTTCCTTCCCGCATTTTACCAGCAAAACAACTGCCTAGCAACTCAGCTTTTCCCACAACATTTCCTGTGCGCCCAGAAAAGAAAGGATAGCACCTCATATTCTCTCTGGATAATCCCCTTGCTCCAGAGCTGTGTCCAGCCCCCTGTACACTTGGGAGCTGTAACCAGCAAGGCAGCTGCTGTCGTGACAGAGGGCAGGCAAAGCCAAAGCAGTCCCCTGATCCCCGCTGCAAGCTGTGCAGGTTATCTGCTCCTCAGGCAGACATCAGACTTGCTGCTTCCCTCCACTGCATCATCTCCCCTAACAAAGGCAGGAAGCCATGGCTGTCAGCTGAAAGGTACAGACATCCTTCCTAGTGAGAGCCCTGTTTTGTGAGCTGCCAGGGAGCTCTCTAGCACACACTTCTCAGCTGCTGGGAGAGTCCATCTGAAGGCGTAAATAATTAAGCACTTTAAAAAACAGTGCTGGCTTAAACATGTGAAATTGCTTTTTCCAGTTACTGCCTTTAAGAAACATTTACAGTCATACAGTAGATTTACCAATAGTTACATTTTCTTATCTGACATCACAGCTGCAGCAGGGTCTTGCAACTCAATATTTAAGTCACTTCCCTCACAGTTTCAGCACCAGTGAGAAAAGAGCTGCCTTGAATCTTCTGCAGCTGTTTCTGAGCAACATGCTGAGGGCACTGCAGAATGCACAGTTTTGCCCATATGGTCTCTGGAAGCACAAGCTTCTCATCCCTCCAAATGTTTGAGAAGCGCCGTAACTAAGCTCTAACCAGCAAAAATAAGAAAGCACTCTTAACCAAACACAAAGAAATTAGGGCAGCAACTTACTTGCCGTCTTCATAACTTCCTCAGGAACATTGTCTGTTCAAATGAGTGCAACAGGAAATGGTGGTGGTGAGGGGAGAGCTGCAGGGCTGCAGCTCAAACCACGCACTGCAAAGTGCAGAGGCACTCAGCCCTGGGTTGGTAACAGCAACAGGCAGCCACCTCCCTCCTTCGTGCACTTTGCATGCAAATCTCAAACTGACGCCACGTGGAGAGAAGTGACTTTAACAAAGATCTACCAGAAATATGTCTGTGAAAAGGCTTTGTTACCCAGAGCTCTGAGCTCAGAATTGCAGTGCTTGCCTCTGTGAAGTGCTCCCAGACCTACAGATGAAAAGCACCCCAGGACTGCTGCCATTTAATGCTGAATTCATCTGGACAGGTGTTCACAGTCTTTAATAAAGGCAATACTGACCTTTAGTTCCTCTTTGTCACATAGGGATGAACTTGGACCTCTCATCTTGCCTTTTGCTGCAGTGTGGTAGAGATGTGCACGCTCAAGGGTTGGACAGGTCCACAGACATCTCCACATGCCCCTGCATTCTCTGCTGAAGCAGAACACTGTCCATAGGTTACTCAGGACCCCGCTTCTACCTTCTTAAACAGGGTTTAATAGCAGGGCAGACAGCTTCCTGAACCCTTGCCAGTGTCCCACAGCCTTTTAGACAAGAACTACAATCTCTTTTTTGTTTCTGAATTAGCATCTGACAGATGCAGAAAGCTGCCACAAATATCCAGCTCACAGAAATATGCAAAAGTAAGACTGGGAACTCATGGAAAAGCTCTGATAGCATCACATACTGCAGGCATGTGGCATGTCTTTGATAACTGGATTGCCTCACTAGGGTTTAGATTTTCAGCTCTGCATTTTTGTCACTCAGTTTAGTACCCACTGAATAGTTAGATAAGGTAGAGATTAGCAGCAGAGCAACAAACTATTCATGCAAGTGGATGAAATGTTGACAACTAAGTTATAACTGCAAAACAGTTGGAAAATCTTGCAGAGATGTTGTGGTTGCAAAAGACGTCAGAATTTCAGAAAAGAGCAGTTGCACAGGACTGCTGAAGGGCAAATCTAGCCTACAGAACCTGTGTTTCTGGGCACGGGTCAAGAAACTTGCAGAATTCCTCCAGGAGCTCCATCTGACTCTGCAGGGTTGGTGAACAGGGAGAAGTGTTTGCTTGCAAGCTGAGTCAGCTCCGTGACAAGGACTCCAGGAGGTCCTGCTTACACAGCTCCATGTCAGACTGAGCACCCCTGGAGACACACATGTGAAAGGAAACATCTGTGCCAGCAAGTCAGACATGCTATCTTGCACAACACAAGTCAAAAGGCATGGAAGGAGAAGTTTTACCTAGCTTTGGTGAAATCCATCTGGTTTCTTTGCATTTTTCCCATTAAATATAGACAGTCTTTCCTTGCTGCATCTGCAGATAGTCTGAACAGCGGTGGCTGGAAAAACATGGTGTGAGCTTCCACAGACCAAGCACACCTGCCCTGGGGGTTATTTGGCACCCTTGGTAATTTTGCCACTTTTTGAAGAACCTGCAAACGCAACCAAAAAGTAGCAATTTCCCCCCCACCTCTACTACAATCTTATCAGCAGATAACAGTAGCAGATCGTTTGACAAGAATGGATATTACTCACTGACTGAAGTGAAGAGGCTGACACGTCTGTAATTGATCCAGAATTAAAGGTCCTTTTGTCCTTGAGTTTCATCTTTCATTTCCTGTCTGGGTTCTTCTTATTGCCTTAACCCCCTCTTTCCTTTTCAAGTGACTCTTCACTTTCCAGCTTCCTCCCTCCTCTCTTATTCCTAGAATCACTCAATAGTTTCAGTTGGAATGCACCTTTAAATGTCATGTAGTCCAAATCCCCTGAAGTGACAGGGTCATCTTCCACTGGACCAGGTTGCTCAGAGCTGTCCAACCTGACCTTGAATATTTCCAGGGATGGTGTATCCACCACTTTCTGAGCAATCTGTGCCAGTGTTTCACATACAAATTTGTTCCTTATATGTGATCTAAATCTATCCTCTTTAAAGCCATTGCCCCTTGTCCTGCTGCTACAGGCCCTACTAAAAAGTTTGACTGCATGATCTCCTCTAACTAAGAAGACTTCTAGTAAGTAAATATACAATTATTTTAAAAATTTAAAGGCCTTTTAATATTTTGATTGTTTCCCTTTCTTCCGATGTTTTTCCCTTCAGAATGGACTGTATAATGCAATCCCTGTGATTGCCCTCTCCCCTCTCAACTTGTCCCCAGCTTTTTCAGGAATAATCATCATTTCTCTTTCTTCAGTTTGACACTGCTGACCCTCTGTGGAAGTTCACCCAGCTGTCCTGTCCTCTCTCTCAGCCCATCACTCTGCCCAAGCACGACCAGTTCCTTTGAGCTGTACTGCAGGAATGTAGCTGACCTGCAGTGTGAGAGGGGAAAGAGGATCCAGCCGCAACATTATAGGGACCAGCTTCCCAAAAATCCCCTAGCTTTTAAATTACTGGCTTTCTATTTAACTTCAGAGACCTAATCCTTGCATGAAACCCCCAACAGCTAAAGGAAAAGGCACCTGAACTGTTACAAGCAGTTCAGTTCACAGGGAAGAGATGCCAACACAGCTGCAGAAGAGGGACCAATTTTGGCCTCTAGTGTGGGATGGGGTTCTCTTAATTCCCTGTAGTTGAAGTGTTGCTCTTTGCATTGAATATTTACACA
The DNA here is from genome assembly GCF_028769735.1 of Zonotrichia leucophrys gambelii. Classification (NCBI taxonomy): domain Eukaryota; kingdom Metazoa; phylum Chordata; class Aves; order Passeriformes; family Passerellidae; genus Zonotrichia; species Zonotrichia leucophrys. The sequence goes on from NC_088172.1 coordinate 42,352,429, forward strand.
TTTACATTGTGTCTCTTCTTGCTTTTGATGTTTAAGCATTCACCTGGGTTTGGGTAATCCCATTTATTGTTTGGATATTTAATGATTCACAAGAGTAGGTGGAAGAACCTAAGTCTTCTTTTCCTTCCCTGATCTAGACAAGTGGTCTAGTCCAAAAGTTACTGCCTTTTTCTAATTACTACATAAAGACATACCATTTTGCAGTGAAAAGGTTAAAACTACATCCTATAGCATTATGTAGCTAATTTAAGCAATCATAATAGATGTGAGTTCAAAAACTCCTGACCAGAAAATGAACTTGAACACAGGTGCTTGAACTATTGTTTAAAGGGCAAATTATCTTGTACATTGAACCAGATTCACTGAATACAAAATGTACCTGGTCTTACCACTGAGTTCAGTAGATATTTGCTTAAAACAGAGATCTCAGTGTAGCTTAGCTACATGCACTAGGTAGCAACAGACTGTACACAAAACATACACTTAACTCCCGAGGGAGCTTCACTGCTGGAAAATTGGCATGGAGGAACTCCCTTTTGTGCTGTAGAGAAGTACTGCAGGGGTTTTCAAGATATAAATTTTTAACTCTAATACCCAAGTCTTTGTTTTTCTGATGCAACACTCTTGAGGCTAAATGAAACTCTGAAATACATTTCCTTGCTAGGAGATAAATCTCCTCATGGGATTAATGGGGTTTACACACTGCCACTTTCCCTTGGGATCCAGACAATTGTTCAGATAATTATTGTTATGATAAATATTGATCTAGATACCACTGATTGCATTTGGGTAATGTTAAGACATTACCTGCCTGTGGATTCCTCCACTGCATTTATACAACTCCTTTCACTTGGTGAAACACCTTCTTGTCCTCACCCAAATAAAGATTACTGCAAATACAACTGGAACAAATGGAATTCTTTGGAACAAATTTTTCTTTGGAACAAATTCCAACAGTTTTCTGAATGATCAGATCAGCTAAACCAGCTCTGGAGCTCAGGGCTATAATTTACCTCTGGAAGTGGAGACTCTAGAAGTTCACTGGATGCAGAGACAAAGATCTGTGGACTAAATAATTGCTCTAAACAGTGTTTTGATAAAACTGTCTGAAAAAAAAAAGCAAACCACAGGAATTCATATAAAAATCTTGATTCTGCAGAGCTGATAGTTCTATCTATACTAAATAAGTGTTTATATAAGTTTACTTTTTTAATGGATAAAGAATTGTTTTGGAGTTCAGCCTTTTTGTTATGTGAAGTTTTTCTTTACATTAGCCATTCTCATTAATGGATGCATTCCTGAGCAACATCTTAAAAATACAGTTATTACTTTGTACTTTGTTTCTTTAATTTAAACCATATGGCTTCACTGTGGGGGAAGAGACAAGGCTAAGTTTAAAACCAAACATGGCATAAAGTCCTGCACTTTTTAAAAAAGGGAAGGATTTTCATCTGAAGTGCCCCTCTTAAGGAAAGACTCCTGAAAAAGATATGAATCACAGAAATGTTTCAGGGCTGCTCCTTCTCCATTCCTCATAAAGATTTGTTTCCCACAGTATAATTGCTACTTCTTTGCAACCAATAATAGACATCTCCTTTAAAAATTTAAAATTGATTTTTGGACAGTTAAAACGCAACATCTAAACAATTCCTTGTTGTCTTTTCAGAAAATTTATTAACACAGCTGGAAATAATCGCTCATTCAGCAGGAATCCCTATAGTTCATCTTACAGAGAAAAAAAAAAAAGAAAGAAAAGCAGAAAGGCTTGTCCCACTAGAATAATTCAGAGCATTGTAAAGGAATGGTTAAAAAATTACAGTGACTTTTAGAAATGTGGCCACACTGACATTGTGATGCGAAAATATGTACAATACAAAGCAAATAAATCCCACTTCTTTTGTTGACCTCAGCAAGAACAAAAAATGTGGAATGTCAATTTGTTATATTCCTGTTATTTCAATTTGTTGCTTATGTATATGTTTATTTTGACCTTTTTCAGTCTAAGCAGAAGTTCAAATTCCATTGATTTAAAACATCTTTATACAGAAAGTATTCGGGAAGGGCCACACTTCTGTGGTTTTGCGCTTCACAGACTTGCTGTTAATCACATTGTTTTCACTGACAACTTAAGTTTCTGTGCTTTTCTAAGCTTCTTGAGACCTGTGAGACCACATGAGAGAGAAGGATCCATTGATCCTACCCCACTTCGTGATGAAAAAATTGATAATCTCACTTTTAACTTGCAGTTTACAGAAACCACTGCAACTCACAGTATCCCCCAGGTTTCTTCTGAGTATGACTTCACTTGAAAGACATATTTGATTGTTATGGGCAATTTGTGAAAACTCATTGAAAATTCAGGTACCAAAGTGTTTTGGCAGCCCATGCTTCTTTTTCTTCCTATAATGTTTGATTCAGTAGAATAAACTCCCTTTTAGTGGGGGCAAACACAGAACCTAAAATTGTAGAGTAATGATTAAGAAGATATGTATATTAAATAACACACTTTTATCCATATACATGAGGGGTTTTTATGTATGGATCTCCTTAAGGACTTAAGAAATGGTATTGAATTGATGGGGCAACATCGGACATGGAGATCAAGTTTGTTTAAACATGCATATCCACTTCATCTGATGACAAAATTTTACCTAAAGGACATATTTAGGTGCTGGAATTCTTTTGTGGTGTAGCAGAAATATAGGTAGGATCTATTACCATATATATAAAAGCTTCTTTCTAGGAAATGCAGAACTTAATGTGAATTGTGAAAAGCTTATGCTCCAGTGAAACCTACTCTTTCTCTCAACCCACTATTGTCAGAAGTTAGGTCTCTCAAGAGACATAGGAAATATATTTACAAGCATACAGAATTTCAACATTACATCTTATTTCAAACATTAAAAAATACATTTTGTATTTCTAAATCCAGGCATATTCTCTATTTCTCTTCATTGTTGAAGGACTAAATGGCTTTTGCAGGATGAGGGCTTCAGATACCTTATTATCAGTTAAAAATATCAGATAAAATTTCCTCCCCAAAGTCATATGCTCATAAAATATTCTGATGTTTCTCTTGTTATCTTTCATCCAACTTTTCAGTCACATTCTCTTTATCACTGTTCCCTGAGATTCTTAGCATTGGACAATATTGCTTCAAAGTGAGATACTTTAAAGATTACCAAGTGATCATACCAAGGATTTAAATCATAGATTGTTGGAATTTTGGCATCAATAGCTTGTCTACCTCATCCAATAACTCCCAGTGACAGTAATTTCTGTTTTTTAGATACACTTTGCATTTCAAACTCTTAGCGTATGCTTCAAATTAAATGAAAGTTATTCAAGTGACAAAAGGTTTTAGTACTAATAACCGACACAAAATGATGCCATAAATTGCTGTGCATGATCCTGCAGTGGCAAAGAAGAAGCAATTAACTTAAAAAGCAGTCTTGCTGCAGCCTGAAGCAGCTTCTCTCTGCCAACACCCCGCCCATGGCATGCCAGCATTGTCTGCTGAGGTAGTTTTGCCTAAGTAAAGGCTGACTATTGAGATCATGATTTCTCTGGTATCAATATAAATGAATAGAGGAACACCTATCCAAGCCAATTCACTCTGGGCCTGCCAGTTGAAATTTCAAGGTAGAAGTAATTCAGAAAGAAAGAGAGACAGGGTGCTGTGACAATCACTGGTAACTCCCACTGCTCACTCTTGGCTGTAGGGTCTTTTTGCAATTGCTGGGAAGCAATTCAGGTTGGGAGTGAAGGAACTTCCTGTCAATGAATTTTTTTTTTTACCAATTGTAAGTTATTGATTGAGTGAATAAATAGAGAATCACAAGAACTGATCGTTTATGTTAAAGCGTTATTGCCTGTCTTTTATTTATGGAGAATTCACAGTGTGAAGTAAAATCAATTGCTAAGCAATGGGCCATGAAAAGAAACCAGGAAGTGCAGGATGTGGGAACAGTAAGAAATGTGCATTTTGGAGTCAGTCAGACTCACTTAAGGGTTGGACTTGATGCTTTTAAAGGTCCTTTCCCACTTAAATGGTTCTGTGATTCTTTGTGCAACTGCTAGAGACAGGCACTCGGCCTGAGGGCAATAGAGTCCTCAGAGCCTAATTATAGATACAGAGAAAGACAGGAAAACTAACTACTTTTAACTACTGGAGATTTACTTTTGTGGTTTACTGGTCAGTGTTCAGTGCAATGTTGAACCTGTAATGTGGTCCAGGGAGACCAGGAATGGAGCTTGTAATGGACATAACTTTAAATTCTTGGTACAGGAATTACCAAATCCACCTGAACAATGGGGGAGAAGCCTTACAAGAAGCAGGGCAAGTGCTGCAGTGACCCCAACCCAAGCTGAGTTTGATGCCCAGTGACCCCACACAACAAATCCACAGCACTTCCCCACGCTGAGTGATCACCATAACCAAGGGAGCCCAAAGCCATGGACTGAATTAACTCAGTGGACATTTGTGACATTTTACGGACATTTTACAGGGCCCATCCATAAACTAAAGGAATGATACCTGTGTATTACACCAAAGGATGGGAAGGGGTGTGGTGGTTAGTGACAATGTATTAGGAAATGTGGGATCTGACCACAATGTAAATGGTATGGAATAAGGGGCGGAGAATGTAATGGTTTTGGCTGGGGTAAATTTAGTTTTCTTCATAGTATGCAGTGTGAGGCTGTGCTTTGGATTTGTGCTGGAATCACTACTGATGATAGGAGGGATGTTTTTGTTATTTGCTGAGCTGGGCTTACACAGAATAAAGACATTTCTGCCTTTCTCTCCCCCAGTGAGTAGGCTGGGGGTGGACAAGCAGAGGGGAGGGGGCACAGGCGGGACAGCTGACCCAAAATGATGGAAGGGTTATTCCATCCAACATAGCATCATGGCCAGCATATAAATAAAGGGGAAAGAAGAAAGAAGGGGCAGGGGACACATTCAGATGATGACATTTGTCTTCCCAGGTAACCATTACACATGACAGGGCTTTGCTTTCCTGGGGGTGTCTGAACACGTTCCTGCCTATGGGAAGTGGTGAATGAATTCCTTGTTTTGCTTTCCTTGTGTGTGCACAGCTTTTGTTTTATCTAGTAAACTTTATCTCAACACACAAGTTGTTCTCATTTTTACTCCTCTGATTCTCTTTCCTGTTCCCCTGGAGATTTGTGGGGCTTAGTTGGTGGTGGGGGGATTAAACCACATCAAATATATTCACTTGACTTTTCTGAACATACCCATCTGTATGTAATGAATGGCCATTATTCTGTGTATGGCCAAGGAACACCATCAAACTGAAATGCAAGTTGCTTCTAGAGAGAGTCCCACACTGGTGAGCTCCTTTCAGCATCTGGTTTAAAGGCCAGATGACAAAAAGCCCGTACCCAACAGCTGTAAAAGGCACATTTATTGCTTAATGAGTCCCTTGAGTCTGAAGACCTTCTCTGTAAACAATTTTACTAGCAGTATTCTAAGTAAAATGGTGCCATTTGGGAATTCTTATTCTACACTGACAAAAATCTGATCAGAAAAGGGCTGTGAAACAACTTACCAGAGATGATTTAGCAGGGCAGTGATGAAAACAGCCATGACAGGAATCAGGTCTGTTGGTCCTCTTCCTTCTCTGTTTCCTAGAGCACATGGATGGAAAGATTTATTACCAAAGTGATTTGCTTGCACAGCAATTATTACCGCTGACTCCTTTAGAAAATGTATCAGCTGCTTAAAATGTATTTTATAACATTAAACAACTCTGTGCTACCAAAAAGAGTTACATCTGTATGGCACAAAGTGAAAATGATTATTCTCTCTAGAGGCTCTGGTAGCAATGGTCCAGTTCTGTTCTCAGGTTGTTACTCTGTGGTGTGAAAGGGCTCAGTGGACACTGCCTGCTGTCCCAGGATTTCAGAGTGGGAGCTGCTGGGATAGCCAAGGGCCTCTCCTCTCATACAGATGAGAATCACATTAAACTTGCTGGAATCAAAGACATGCTTCAAATTGGAATTTAGCTTTGGCACTAAATTGGGCTGATGTGTGGGGCAGTGGTGTGGTTTAACCTAATCACTGTAAGCAAAATTGGTGGCAATCACACAAAGCCTGAACAGAAAAACCGAAAGGAAGAGAGAGAGGAAGAAAGAGAAAAGAAGGAAGGAGATAGACATCAAAGAAAAGTGGTCATCATAACACACATATCTGTAAGTAGGAAACAATGGAGCCAGACAAGAAAGGAACCAAAAAGATAAACCAGAAGCCAAATCCTCTGCTTGTAAAAAAGGGTAAAAATAGCAGCATTGTACTTGTGTGTCCCTGTCTTCCAGCTGCTGGGCTCTGCCCAGGAGGAGCTCAAACCCCACTGCAGAGCATGGCTGTGGTGCTTAAATAGGAAGTGAGGAATGCACCTAATTACAAACACGAAGATAGTGGGATTTTCCGTGAACAGCCTGGAAAGACCAAAGCAACATTTGTTTTATTTAATTTAAAAAGCTGTTATTTTTCTCAGTTCCAAGAAAACTAAAGTGATGGCAAGAAATGTGATGTGCAGATTGCCTGAACTGGTGTTAATTATTTTTTAATCACTGAAAATTAAATTAGGTTTTAAATAGACATTATTAATTCTTGTCTGAGTTGTCCAAAGACAGAGTAACAAGCTAACAGATATTGAATTATAATTACAAGAATATATAATTATATCAATTTTAGAGACTACAAGAAGGATATACTAGCTGTTCAATACAGAATTTGTTCAATTTACGGCACAGATTATTAACCAAAACAATAAAAAAATGTTAAATATTATCTTTCATCCTAGATTGTTTTGTTTATTGCTTTTCATATTTTACTGACTTGGAGGGCCTGTTTCCATGCACTACTGTCATGGTTTTACCCCAGTCATCAACTAAAGATTTGTTTTTCTCCTAGTTTTACAAATCTGATGGCCTTTGGTCATGACCATCAGGAAAAAGGCATTGTTAGGTCTCTGGATACTCATAACTGCAGCCTAGAAGGTTTAGGCAGCACAGCTTGTATGGGTCCATTCTGCTCCATAGCACTTCCATGGTCATAGAACTTTGTGGAGTACATGGATGCCTGGTTTAGAAAATTGATCCCATTTTAATTAAAATAACAGCTCTCTTTTTAATGGCATTATGTGATTGTATTTTGAGGAAGATCAACAGCAGTCTGCATCTGGTTGGTTCTACAAAAGTCAGTGTTGATGTTAATATCAGGTATAGGAAACAGACTGGTCAGACTCAAGTAATTAATAAATCTCTGATTATAGTACAGTTGAACAAAGATCAGAAAAAGATCAGAACAAATTCAGGAGATTCAGTTTCCAGTGTTTTATCTTCTTCAGACACTGAGAAAATGCAAAAGGAATAAGACATTGTTACTGCTCCCAACAACAGCACCCTCTAATAATGCCTTTCATCAGTCGTATGCAAAAAAGATCAACCAGAGAATCTGAAAGTTCATCTGGTTGGTGAGCCTGGTATCAGCTGGCAGCCAACAAGGACCATGCTAGGGACCCTATTTCATTCCTGAACCTCAGGTTAAAAGTAACAGTAAATACTTGGTGGTCTTCCATGGCATGTTTGGGATGTTTTTTTGCCTATGAAGTGCTATTGTGATGTGCTTACTAATTCCCTTCTGAGCTCTTGGAGAATGCCTCCACAAATTTTGTTCTCTGTACAGGACTGGCTGGAGTTAAACCATCCAGATTTCTCTAGATTCCTACCTATACTCCACTATATCAGTAATGCCACACAAGCCATGATTCAAAATGCTCTGGCAACTGCTGGCAAATCCAGGTCGATATTCTGCAAAGAGTTCCGTAGTATCTGGGCAATATAAGCAAGAGGAAAACAAAAAAGACGGAAGGGGAAAGCAACTTTCTTCCCTCCCACCACTAATCATATATCATTGCTGATCACCCTTAAGACCTGGAGAAAAATCTGCAATGAACTGGGCATTTTGTGGAATGACACTCGATCTACAATGGGGCAGAAATGCCCATTGTCTTCTGGAGCTCCAAGATGCCAGAGGCACTCTGTGTGACAGACTAAAGCACTAATTTTCTCTGACAAATCCCTCTGCAACTACTGCAAAGCCCAGCAGAGGCCAGATTAATATCTAGGAATTCTGCAAATTTCTGGTCATTATTCGTCTATCACGTATTTAACAAAATACAAAATCTTCTGAATTCCTCATTACAGGGTACAAGTGAATTCTCAGAAGATGAATAGGAAATATTGCAATGTAATAGATACAATATTGAAAGTAGTCCAGCATTAAATTCCATGTGAAAAAAAAATTCTACAAGCAGAAAGAAAGTGGAAAAGAAACACTTTTTTCTTCTTTTTAAAAAGTCCTCTAACTGCTGACCTTGAGCTTCATTGAAGATGTGTGAAAGACAAGAGAAGAAACTTCATTTAAACAAATATAAAGCTGATTTGCAGTCCATTTGTTGACAGCCCTGTAACACTGTCTGGCAAACAGATAGCAATCTGGATAAGAAATCTGTTCGATTAGCATGGAAAGATGGCTACAGATGGAAGTGGCTGTGTGGAGCAGCCCAGCCAGCGACAGGGTTGCTCTCCTTAGGAGGTCCAAAGTTGGAAACAAAAAGATGGGGCCAAAATTTTATTTTGCATCAAAGCATGTCAGGATTTTCAGCCATCTGCACCCCACTATTCTCGTGAGAGACAGCAACCTTTGACATGCCAGCTTTTGCTAAAAGAAGAGGAGTGGCTAATTGGATTCCTAATCCATTAATACTAATCTTTTCACTGAAGTGCCAGCAATGTGATTTGTCATCTTTGCTTTCCCTGCTGCTTTACGTGGCTCTGTGAAACTGGAGCACAGTGCTGGTTGCTGCTGCTCTCACTGCACTGGCGTGGTCTCCAAAGGCTCTGCAGAACCTCAACTAATGACCTGAGAGATGCTGCAGAAGTGTCTGACCAAATTCAGCCAGATAGGAACAGGGTTTTCTTGTGGGTAAATCCATGTTCTGGCACTTTGGAAGAAGCAATGCACATTGACATAGGAGCTAAATTTGGTGTACAGTTTTAAAATTCCTTTCCGAGTATTTGTTTATTGTAATCCACAGAAATGAAAAGTGGTTTGGGTTTTTTTTTTTCCTATGTAGGGGTGAGCAGGTTTTATAAATGAGATGGTATAATTAGACTTTGTTCCTCAGATGACAAGATGCAAATGATGCAAAGTATATTGTAGATTTAATCCTTTAATGACTCAACTATTAATGTATTGGTAATTACATTTTGTTCAGTTTAGTGGGGCAGAACAAGAATAGGTACATTGGAAGCATCCACAAGCCCAGATTACTCAAGTCAGGTGCACAAAGATAATCTGAACCCCTCAAAATTACTCCCATTCTGCACTTTCATTCTCTCCCAACAACTCACTAGCCAAGCACAGTTTGCCCTCAGTTCTCATTCTAAGCATAGGAAAAAAGTGTTGGAGGAGAGAAAAGATGCTATAATAGTTCCAGATCTACAGGTAAAATGCATAAAAGTGAGCTAAGTGTTTTAAAACACCATACATTTAGAGAAGTTCCAGATGGTATCACTGAAACATCCATGTTGAAGCAAAACTTTCCAGCATTCAGTTGACTGTCTGAGGGTTTATGGATTCAAGAATGGATTTTTAGGAGGATGTTTCACTAGCAGCTGCCACATTTGGGGTGCTTACAGTCTGAGAATTCTTTTATGTAGAGCATTACTGCGCTGGCTTACCTGACACAAGTAAAAAAGCGTGAACAATGAAGGGAGAATTTGAACAAATGAGAAGAAAAGGAGATGAGGGTACTCAAACCAACACCAGAAGCTGTATGCCAGGGTGCAAATAAATGCTGCTGTTCACATCTGTTGGGGGAAGCTGAGGCAGAAGCACTGGCAAACAGTCTTGGAACATGGTCCTGTATGTCACAGGCCAGCTGCTGTATGCAGGGTCTCCACTGTGGTTTCCCCTGTGGCTGTGACCTGAGCTGTAACTGGTGACAGAACTACAAGGAATTCTCCAACCAGGACAAGAATTGAGGTCATTCAGACAAGCCTGCCATAAGATGAGGACAGCAGCAAGGTCAGCTGGATGGAATCAGACTACAAGAAAAGCTTGGCTTCCTGTCTTGGAGCAGAAATAGTAACTTTTGCACAACCAGCCCCCAACTCTCCTTTTTTGAAAGCAAACTGAAGTCCTCAAACTACAGTCTCTGCAGAAGGAGATTAGCAGATTTCCTGGGAGAAAGTTGGAAAGTAGGTATCCTTATCCAAAACAAGAAATGTGCTGCCTGCACATCCTGGAACAAGTTTTCATGACTTTTAGAAATGACACGTGGGCCAACAGCAGACTCACTGAGCTGGAAGAGCAGAAACAGTGGAGAGAAACTGGAGAGACTCAGAAGTGCTGCAGCCTGGGCCACCCTCAGAGTGGATTCTCTGAGCATCCACACAAAGGAAGCTGGGTCTCACTGCCATGAGTGACTGACGCAGGACCAGCTCTCTGAAGCAGGTCTGGGGTCATGATGGAAATAAAGGATGGTTGTACCAGCATTGTGTCCTGCCAGTCTGGAGGTGGCTGAGAAGTTCTGTGACTTTAGCAAGGTCCATCCTGGGGACTTGCCTTCTGCAAAACACACAGCTAAGAAGGGAACAATGCTAAGAAGGGAAGACTTAGCCAATCTGGTATGGAGTTCCTACACAGCAGGAGTGCCCACAAATGTGTGTATGGACTAGAATCTCCTTCTGTCTTGACATCCAAGCTAATTTTGAAAGTTTAAAGGGTCATTTTAGTCATCTGGGGAAACCAACATTGTTTGTACTCCAAGTGTGAGTCTCATGGCCGTGACAGACCTGGTTTTAAACTGGATGCTTGCATGATGTTAGCAGGACAGATGTGAAAGTGCAGAAACCAATGGGTGCTGCAATATCTACCTGAAAAGTCAGAAAGTTGTCAAGCTGCTAGTTTTAAGATTGCTTTGGCACACCTGCATTGCAACTGCAATAACAACATATTTTGTCACAGTCCTGCTTATTCACCTTTTGATAGTATCCTGCTTGTTTACACAGATCACAGTAAGTCCTGCTGCCCTTCACCTCAGGAATTGGTGCAATATTAGACATTTTCATCAGCCAGCATTGGATAGCCCAGCACATAGCTTAAACTTTGCTGCAAGCCTGGGGTATTCAGTTACTGAAAAGAGCTTGATTGCTTTTTTTGCTTGTCTCTTATGTCCACCAGTCTCAGTTACAATTTAGCTATTTCCCCAGCTGAACAATGCTAATGACTTTGAAAGGCAGGTAAGTGAAAGAGAAATTTCAATTAGCAGGTAAAAACCTTAAGGTAAGTTCTGGTAGGGCATATCTTTTTTTTGTTTGAACTGCTCATACAAATTACTATTTATAACTGTGCAGTGTGCAGTGAAGATGAAAGAACACCCTCCTCCCCCAGTTTCTAGCTACCTTCTACAAAAATTCAATTATCTCCCACACCTTCCCAGGGCATTAGTATAGAGCTGAGGGAAAAAATATGAATCACAGAATTGTTAAGGTTGGAAAAGACTTCCAAGATCATCTAGTCCAAGCTTTGTCAGAACGCCACCATAATGACTAAATCATAGCACTAAGTGCCACATCCAGTAGTTTCTTGAACAGAACGGATGAAATACATTCTTCCATACTGCTACCATTCCTAACTGGGCTGCCAAGTTCTATTTGGGCTTCCAGCTCTAAATGCTTGAGAGGGGAGCAGAGTGAGCGCTAGTTATTATATGTAATGGGTACACTTTCATGTAATCATCACTGTTCATCATTGTTCAAAATCCAGGATGAGGTTTTAGCCACAGAAATTCCATTGGACTGGCACAAGACATTGCTACTCCCCAACAGGAGCCAACTGCTGACATTCAGTGTACAGACCCTAATTCATAGCAGTATCAGAATAATTTAGGGTTATACCTCTGCCTCCTCATGCTTCAGAACACAGCCCAGACTGATTCTGGGGATGGAGGGAAATTCTGGAGATGCTTTCATTATAGATCAGAGTGAGTTTTGCCTTGGATGTTGGGTAATGTCCTTTTTGTTTTCCAATCTTGTTTTTCTCATGCTGGCCACAGAGCTGAGTAGTGAACACGTGCATGACACTGACTCCTGTTTGCTAGTTTAAAAACAGAGACAGAAATTAGAGAATAGTTTAATAGGATATGAGGCAGACAAATCATTTGCAAAGAGAGGCCCAAAATGAATGAAAGGGCATATACAAAATTCCACTGTACTGCAGGAAGTAACTCCAGGAAGGACTCCATGGAGGAAAACCTTCAGTGTTCTGAAGAGGGTGAATTCATAGCTTTGTTACTCTCCCTTTTCCTCCTGTCAGATAAATGAGTAGCAGGGAATGTAGGAAACTGTATTTGCATGAAGGATTCTATGTCCTGGCCCATGGAGTGATCAGACAAGTAACAGGAGCTCTAGAAAAAGCATATTCTTAGAAACTGCGTCATCTGAACAGATGCAGTGCTGGTAAAGTTCACTGGATAAACTGGGTTTTATTTTCTACACCATCTCTTTAAATACAGTAACAAGAAGTCAGCAGGTTCATGGGTGCTTGCCCACTGGAATGTTTTCTGCACATTAATAACTCCACAGCACAAGGTTCCAGCTACATCAGCCAAAACAAACATAAAACAGTTTTTGGTTTCAATCCCACACATCACCTCTGGGAATCACGTTGAAACTTCCTGTTTTCCCCACTACCTGCCATGCATTTCACAGCCTACAAATGCGAGCTAGTGAAGAGCTTCCAGAGATCATACTTGGAAGGAAACCAAAGAGCAAGAAAACAGCTTCAGACTGACACAAGTGGCTGCAAAACCTGCCTGTGAAATATGGGCAGGAAAAGGGGCCCATGGAAAGGACACCATTCACCCAGGATCCCTTTTCATAGTGACTGTACCAAAGCATCAAGGTCCTTGCACAGAACTGCAGCCCAGCAGCCTCGTGGCTCCTCACAGACACCTCCACCACACTGTGTGCCTGCAGGCCCTGAGAGGAAGAGCAGTGCTGTCCCTGCTCTGTGATTTTAAAGGAAGGCGGAAACAAACATTTGTTTTACTGAGCAGTGATGCTTCTCCATATACAAATACCTTGATTGGGCTCCAGGGATTGCATGTTGTCTGCTCTTTCCTTGCCTCTGCATCAGCACAGGACAAGGAAAGTCTGAAATTCTGGTGTGGCCACTTATCATAGAATCATAGAATCACAGAATCAGAGAAACATAGAATGGCCTGGGATGGAAGGGACAGTGAAGATCACATAGTTCCAACCCCCTTCCTCCAGACCACCTTGCTCAGAGCTCCATTCAGCCTGGCCTTGAGCACTTCCACAGATGGGGCATCCACAAGTTCTCTGAGCCACCTTGCTGCCTTCACAGTAAAGATTTTCATCCTAATATCTGATTTAAAGCTGCCCTCTTTCAGTCTGAAGCTATTCTCCCTTGTCTTATTACTACATGATCTTTTAAATACTCTTTCCCCTTGACAATTACCATTATTGATTTTCTAAAGAACAGATTTACACTTTATTAAAAAAATACAATAATGTTCAACAAACCTTTGGTGAGCAGTGGGCTGTTGTTCCACATCAATTCAGTCAGTAGTGAGGGGCAGGAAAGTCTCAAAAAATTTAGTGTTTCTTCATGTACTAAACTTCAGTTTGACTGGGCTACAGAGGCTGCTACTTTGCTATGTGACATTTAGGTCTTTATGTCTCAAACAAGCAAAACCTTGGTGTGCACAGCCTGGTGACCATCACCATACAACCAGCCTAAAAGTTGGACCACTTTTTGAATCACAGAACATGGTGACTTAGAAAGGACCCACAAGGATCATTGAAGACCAACGCCTGGCCCTGCACAGGACACCCCAAGAATCACACCATGTGCCTTTCAAACACTTCTTGAACTCCTGTCAGGCTTGGTGCTGTTACCACTTCCCTGGGGAGCCTGTTCCAGTGCTCAACCACCCTCTGGGTGAAGAACCTGTTTCTAATATTTAATCTAAACCTCTTTATTTCCTTACTTTAAAATGTTTTTAGCCATTTATTAGCAGCAGCAAAAAATTTCACATTCCCACAAACATTTCAAGGCAGCTTTGGCCCAAAAAAATTCCTCACCATCTTTCCCTGTAGGATATAAACCTCATGAGTATTTTTAAATCTGCTCCACTTTTTTGGTACCCAATTCAGAAAAAAATTAGGACATTCATTTATGACCTATTTTCTATTGTTAGGAACCAATCAGTTTGCAGTAGTAACAGATAATAGAGTCCAATGCCATGATAACAGGAAAGACAACATATTGACATTCATTGCAATAAAAACACATCCAGAAAGAAAACTTTTCTACACCTTCTGGGAAGCAGATGGTCATTATACCATAACAAACAAATACCAAAAAGTATCAGGTAGAATTTTTTTTCCCTGCACATCAGGTTTTTATTTGTGATGCAAAGTTTGTTTTAATCACAAGAGCAATTATATTTCTGCAGTGGGTTGATCCTGTGTGGGTGTCAGGTATACACTAAAGCTGCTCTGTTTTGCCTCTGATGGTAATTGTGAGTGATCTTCCCCTGTCCTTATTCCACCCTTTCTTTATGTTGGTCTGGGGCACATTCAGCATCTGATGGAGCCCGTGTCCAGTCCATGTTTGTGAATTTCTGAGCCTCTCATCTGCTTCTCTCCAGAGGAGCACTTCCAGTTCATTTGCTTCCTGCCACAGTAGGACTCTCTCCTGGCCAAAGCAGATCCATTTTTTGGGGTCCAGCCTGTGTCTCTGCATGTTGGAGCAAGCGCTTGCACTGCGACCTCTCGCTACCACCTCAGGACACCTTGTTGACATCTTGCAACTATTTCCCTTCTCAGAGTTTTCCATTTTCCTGCAGCATCTGCTCCTTCTGTAATGGCCTTGTTCAGCTTACTGACACACAAAGCCTGGGCTACACAGGCCTTTGGTCAGGTCCTCCATTGCTGCTTTAATGCATGTCTGTCCCTGACCCTTCCAGGTCCCTTCCTTCTGTCCCTGCATACCTGCAAGCAGCTACAACAAGAAAAGAATGAGTACAGAAATTTTGGCCTTTCTTTTCTTCAGGGTCTCCCAGCATGTCTGGGAAAAACTGTCCTTCTCTTTGGCACTCCTATAAAACCACTTTGGAAGTGGTGCCTTTGTTG
The DNA here is from genome assembly GCF_028769735.1 of Zonotrichia leucophrys gambelii. Lineage (NCBI taxonomy): Eukaryota > Metazoa > Chordata > Aves > Passeriformes > Passerellidae > Zonotrichia > Zonotrichia leucophrys. Next base: position 42,367,684 of record NC_088172.1, read on the forward strand.
GGGATCCAGTTGGCTGCCCTTCCCCAGGAGGAAGGGATGTGTGCCAGGGAGCAAGGCTGAAAATCTCCCTCTGAAACCTCTTTTATCATTGCTGGGGGCTTCAACAAGGGACATTCCCATGTGACTGGCAGCCCTGAATGCAGGGCCATTGCAGGAGAGTGTTCTGCCAGGGTGCTACACACACATCTCTCTCCCAGGGAAGGAACCACCAGGCACTGGGGCTTAACTGATTCATGCCCTGCTGGTATATTTCAAAAATCCATCATCTTTGCCTCTTTTGAGGCATAACATAAAATGTTAGTCACAATAATATTTTATTTGATATAATGATTTCTAAAAGCCTTCCCTTTAAGGTCCTGAAGGGAAAATAACCCAGAGTGTTAACACAGACATGTTTCACAAACCTGAAATCTCCATTTTGTAACCCAGAGAGCCTCTGATGTGAGGACCCTTCTCTCTGCAGCACCTTGGTTAGTGGAGGTATTTTTTCTTCACTAAGTGAGTAGTTTACAATGTTTCACCACTGTTTTACTAATAGAAACTCTTTAACAGATTGCCCTGATTTTTGGTAAAGCTACCAAACAAGGACAAACCGACCGATTCCTGGCAGGTATGTCTGGAACAAATGGTGGAGGCGGCTCTGTTCTCTGCAGACTTGCTGTGCTCCTACATGGGGAGTCTCCTTACCAGCCTGACTGAATTACAGCACAGTGCTACCAAGGAATTTACAGTTACAAGGAGGTTTATAATAAAGAGAATAATGCAGAGATAAAAAAAAAAAGTAAAGTGACTTTTTGAGGGTTACCAGCAAGCTGGTGATCCAGAGCACAGGCATTGCTGTGATTGTATATTTTGCAGATGCATCTAACCTAGCATTAAAAGTTGCTGCAGCCTAGCAACAGCATGACAGGTGTTCAGAGCCCCACACTGATGCTATGCTGTAAAATGAGTGGCAGCACTAAGAGTAAAACTCTCAGGCTGCATCTCCAGTAGTAAATGACACGGGCTAGACACTTTTCCATGACCTGAAGCAATGCGGCATGGCCTGGCACACATACACAAATCTACACCATTCCCTTTTGCCTCCAGACATGATGGTCATATCTGAGCACACATTAGGAGAGGTCTGAGACATCCAGTCCTTTTTGTTTCCAGCAATATTGCTAGCTGGCATGGACCAAATCGGTGCCACAGAGCATTGTGACAATTAAACAAGGCACATGATTGCAGACCAGTGCCCTGGGCCCATTCTACTTTCTGGTATAGACACATAGCCTAGGGGTATTCTGTGGCCTTCTAAAGCCTTTTAAAAAGCTCTCTGGGCCTCTCCCATATGCTATCCGTTTTAGTTGCTGACACCAATGGGTTCTCACATCTTGCCTGAGAAAACAGCAATGCTTTACATCTCACTCGTAAATAGATAAAGGGCTTATTTCACTTGAAAACATTGACCCATGAACAATTCTTAGAGTATCATGCACCAACCATGTCAAATGACCCACGAGGAAGCTATGTTAGAAAACAGAACTAACAACCATGGCTGCCTAGTCTGTGAGAGGTTTGGAAATTACAAGGAACTGGAAGAAGTAAATGGGATAATTTTGGTGAACAGTCCCCACTGGATTGGGGTTGAACAATCCTGGGGTTAGGATGTTAACATACTTGCAACAGCATAGACCTCTGTCATAATGATGAGCTCCAGCAGAGACATTCCCCCATTCATCCATTCCTTCCAGGGACATTACAGGTGCACCCCCAGGTGGTTTTGCTAAACCCAGCTGTGTTGTTGGAAAAACACATCAAAGTTGGTGTGCATGTGGTTGGTTTGGGTTTTTTTTTTTAATCACTATTTTGCATATTCCTATGAGCTCTAAAAAGTTATACAAAAATATCTCTGAAATTTTGTTTTCCATATTTCTCTAGACCAGAAATAAATATGAATAAAATACAATTCTCTCATTCACCTGGTGTTACTGCTAACACACTAACTGCTGACTGGATTCAAAGCTTGCTGAATTTAAGAAGAGCTTTACCACCAAGAAAATAGCCTCAGCTTCCTGACTATTGATGTGCTCGTTTTGAAAACCTCAACATCTATGAATCTGTGGGCTTCTTGGACTTAGTGCTTAAAACTAGCAAGAACAAGAACAGAAAAACTATGTGCCTAATTGCATTTATCAAGGGTCAGTTCCGTTTTGAATCTGCCTTTTGAATGCTGTTGAAAAAAGAAAGGTACAATTCCATTAGGGTTCCATGATACCAGTGCAGATGCCACAGGCACAGCCCATATCCCCCCAGGAAGGGCAGGAGCTTCTCCACTGAAAGGCCTGATGTGCATTAGTGCATTGGCTTGTGGGTTGCTGAAAGCTTTTAAATTGCATGTTACCAGAGTAAGAGGGTATGCATGGGGAAAGAAAAACGGAAATTAAATAAAAATAATAAATCAGAAAATACTCCATCTGTGGGTGCTGGGGGCTGGAGAGTGGGCCAGGGCTGCCTGCAGAGGTGTGGTGGCATTTTGAGGCACCTACAGGGATCCTATTCCAGCTGTGCCATGTGTGGGGTGAGTGCTGAGCCCACGTTTGTCACAGGCTGAGGTCAGGCTGTGGGAATGTAAGAGAAGAGGAGCCAGATCCAAATCAGGGTCTCTTCTTTGTGTTTCTCCCTCAAATCCCATGCTCAGAGGGCAGGCTTGTTGAAGTGTGTATTTCAGATACACTGAGCTAGAAAATTGCAGTACTGGAGATTACACAAGTGCAAAGTAGGTAAGAACCAGGCACAAAGCTCTAAACTGCCAAAAAAGAGGAGCGAGAAAACAGATACCTAATGAAGTGAACATTTACCTTTTTAACACTGATCTTGGACTGATGGGATGGTGGAAGCAGGAGAGAGGGAAAAGTTCTAGAGAACAATGATCTTAAGAACATATTGATTTTTAAGAAAGAATATTCCTTTGCGCAGGCATGATGTAAGACAGAGTGAACTTGAGCAACCAATTCCTGAAATTAGCCCTGTTGAAAAGCACTTGAAGAGGGAATTCAGCTGTGGTTTGAGACCACGAGGACTTCCAGGAATTAATCTGATCTCCCAGCTCTGTTTGGCACCATGTCAGAGGGAGAGGAGCTGGGACGTGAGCAGGCATTGAACTGAAGGTATCAGATGGAAGTTTTGCTTCTCCATTCTCTGTTAAGAAAGGCTGACTTTGGAAAGCACCATATTTAAAAGAAATAGTTTGTGACACAACTTTAACACATTTAAAATGCACAAAAAATCAGATCCTAACTGTTTAGTAATTATTCTTTGCAGTGTGACAAATAATGTTTCAATATTTGCATGCCCAGGCATCAGTAAACATGTTGAAAAATAAGCCTAAAGCACTAAATTTACACCTAAATTAGTGGCTTGCTTTTGAGACAGCCAAGGTGCCCAGCCATCATCCTGACTCCAGAGGAAGCTCTTGGAAGCAAATCAGAAAGGGTAGGGGAAGAGGGGAGCAAAACAGATTGTTGGAGGCTGATCCTGCTTTCTGATTATTTGGGCCCAACGCAGTCACCGCGCATTCGAGAGCTGGTGATGGGAAGCTCCAAATTGCACAAATGGCTTCCAGCTCTCTTTTTTTAAAAATTTTTTTTGTACAGCAGGGTGTGCAAAAATGGAGCAGACAGCAGCAAATCAAACCTTTACTGCCTCCTTGCCTGCAAACGGAGAGCTGGCACACCTGGGGCTGCCTCAGCACCAGCAGAGCCCTGGAGGAGTGCATCACAACAACATTGATGCTTTGGCAGAACAAGGAGGCACATCAAGGGCACTGCCACACTGCTCCAGCAGGATGTCCATCACCCCCACAGCCCTCTGGAGCCCTCATGCACAGGGAGCAGCTGATGGAGGACTGCACAGCCAGTCCTCAGGAGCTTCTTCCATTGTGTCTCACCCGAGAAAAAGAAGAATCCCCATCAGACTGGATATTTCAGTGGCATGATGTGACCAGGAGCAAAATGCCATATGTCTTCTGTCTTCATTGTGATAAAAGTTGAGGGCAGCAGACATGGCTTTCCACAAGTTCCTGATGCTCAAAAAGCCTTGGGAAATTTAAGGAAATGAAAATGAAGCCAAAAGGGAGAGCTAAGCGGGATTTTCTGTCCACGCTTCACTTACTCAGCATTTCTGTCACTGGGCCAGGGAGGGCTGGGATCTGCTTCTCCACAGAGACAAAGGTTTAAGCACTGTGAAGAAGGTACTGCTTTTTTCTTCCACCTTAACTGAAACAAAACATATTTACTCAAGGACATTTGGAGGGCTATAGCCCACGAATGGCACCTTCCACACCTCCGATTGGATGAATACCTGTTAGATTAGTGGCTAAGCAGTGTCAGAAGCAAGAAAGTGGCATCAAGATCTGCAGTCATTGTTCAATAAATTTGAACAATGAAGAAGAGAGTTTAAACTTATATAATCTGCTTCATCTGGGACTACCTGACTTGACTAACCAGAATATGAAACACATGAAAAGGAATTCATATAATGGAATAAGCTTTGCTCATTTGTGGAGCTGGAAGAAGCTTCACATGGAAGTTTAGGAAAACGCACAAAAATAATTATTGTGATTTCATTTTTTTTCCTAGAAAAGCTGAACAGAAATACTTTAAATAAGTGGTATACAAAAAAAGAACCCATGCCATTTTCTGCCTTAAAATTTAAGTTGAAATTAAATATATAAAAATTGCTTTAGGATATTAGGACAGTCTAAAAAACATCCTTATGCTGTGACAAATTCTGGTCTTATTTTAGTGTTGAGGATTGTTAAGAGAGAAAGAGAGGAATTCCTAACAGAAGGGAATGAAAATCGTCAAAGGATTTATATGTTAACAAATAGGATTGTACCAAAGATCATGTATTTCAGAGAAAAGCACCATCTGTCACCCTCATACACAAAAAGGGGGGGGAAAAAAAAGGAAAAATAAATAAAAACAGATTTTGGAGCTCCCTCTGCTGGATGCAGGTTCTTTTTGTTTGCTTTCCCTCGGTGCAATTTCCACGAACACTTCAAAAAAATCATCACCTTTTCAGCCACAAACTGCACGTTTCACTTCATGTGTGATATCAAGGAAGAAGAGATTTCTTTCCTCTTTACACAAGAAGATTAAATACACATAAACCAATACTGCTTACTCCACAACTGGAAAAAAAACTAAAAACCCACAAACAGGATTTGAAGATTGACTGTACTACCAGTGGGATTTCTTTAGCTGTTTTTTTCTCTTTTTTGAACATACAAATACTTACAAAGCTTCTCCCACCGCAACCCTGGTCCTCTATTTTCTCTCTACCAAATCAACAGGGAATCACTAAATTACTGTTTAAAAAATACAAAAGGGCATTCTCAATAACATCACTGCAGGAGCAAGCCCTACAAATATCATGCCAAACACTGTAATTATTACACATGAGTAATAACTCGTGAGTAACAATTATTATTATTACACATGAGCAATAACTCATGGCTGTCATGCAGCAGAGCTGACACACTTGTGATAAGTTCACACCTAAAATTGTATCTGTAAATGTAATTGGGCAGTGCCCCAAATGCCTGGTTTAGCTGTGTGTGCCTTGCAAGGCTAACATTTTGGGATGAGAGCTTGGAGCATGCTGGAAGAGCATCAGCTCAGGCAGGGTGCTGTTTTAAACAACAGTCTTATAATAGGATGAAGCACGCAGTGGAAGGAGATTTCTTCTTTACCGACCACAAAATGGATTTAAATGCCTTCCTCAACGGGGTCATTTGTCAGTTTTTATCACCTTTGTCCTTTTTTTCTTCCAGCCTTTTTTCTGCAGACAGGCTTGGCCCTGGCTTCAGCTACCCAGTGCATCAGCAGCTGTGCTCCAAGCAGAGCACTCACCCTTTAGCTCCGTGGCTGCCTGGCCAGGCTGGTGTGTGACACACTCGGCACAGCTCCCTGGCAAGCCTGGGATGCTCAGCTTCACAGGGAGTTCTAAAAAACCCAGCATGTTCATTGTCTGAGATCGAGCATACACGCACATATGTGTGTGCACTCAGTGTAGAATGGGTACAAACCTGTGGTGGAAGAGATGAGGAGTGAAAGAGAATTCTTGGGGACGTGCACAGGTACATCAGGTACGTGCTTTTCAGGAGACAGATCCAGTGTGAACAGAGCTATGTTAAGATAAGAGTCATAAAAGCACAGAATCATAGATTGAGGTTACAAGGGCAGCACTAAAGAGCGAAAAATTATGTGCAAAGTGAAAAATGAGGTCACTGAGAAGGAATTAAAGGTGGGACAGCAAAGGCAGGAAGGAAGGACAAAGGAAGAATGCCATCACAACTCACAGTCACTTTTCTGAGAACTCCCCCCTCTCCCCCAGCATCAACCTACACAGAAAGGAACATGAGAAGTCACTTTTTTCCTTTTCTAGACAAGAAAAAGAGGTGCCTTATGCTTTCTAGCTTCTTGTTACTTTTCATCATTTATTCCCACAAGTACAAGCCTTCCCTTTTAATGCTGGGTTTAAATACTTCACTGCAAATCTGAAAAATCCGTGTGTTAAATTTTGGTCATTAACATTATTCACTGCTATATTGTAGATGATGTTCAAGATGTAATGATACCAATGGGTCCAACCCACTGCCAGCCAAAGCATTGCTGCTACAAATTAAGAGAGAGTGGCTAAAATCAATACACTACTAAACAGACAACATTCCACTTTAATAATTACATTAGACTGCTGAATTTATAATATTATTTTAGTGACACTAAAATAATTACTTATGACATTATTTGGTTCTTTGACTATAAGGTCATAGTCTGATAATTTCATTTAACTTTATTTAGTTTACTCTGTTCAAGATGAGTAGTAATAGGGATGTAATCTCCAGGACAGCTGCTAAAGACTAATATTTATTTATTGGGCACAGTTACTTACAGAGGATAGAATTACAGAAGGGTTATACCACTGCTTAAGGTTAGGGGTCAATGTGCATTAATTCTAGGAGTTTCATCCTTTTATCCTTACCTTAAGTATCAAATGCAAAAACTATGAAAAGTATCACCTTGATACTTAATCATAGGGGAAGAATGAACTCAAATAGTGAGAACAGCATACATAAAGTGAGTCAGAAGAGTGCATTTTTCCCTTCAGTCAGTACTGATTCTCCCTAGCACGCAGACCAACAATTGCCTCATGTCTTCAGGGTACTATTTTCATGGCTGCTGAGCTGGGTCCATTCCTAGGATCCCCTTGGACACAGCTGGTGACTGCAGCTGCCAGCAGCTGCTCAGGCAGACTGCAGCTTGGAGCACCACAGCACAGCCACCAGAAAGCCCCAGGCAACAAAAGGCTGCTGTTCCCAAACAGGTGGCTTTCCCTGACCTCCCATCCCCATGTTCTATTCCCAACATACAAGCATGGCTCACAGTTATATTTTGTCGCACGGTCTTTCCATTACATCTGGCTTTGGGAGTTGTTTTGCCCTGCTCAATCAAATCTGTGGGTGGGATAGCACAGGAAACTGATCTGCCTGAGAGAGCCTGAGTGCTAATTGATGGACTGACTGTTTAAATCCATGGAATCATGGGATTTTTTGGGTTGACAGGGACTTGAAAGGTCATCTAGCTCCAAGCACCCTGCCATGGGCAGGGACACCTTCCATTAGACCAGGTTGCTCAAGCCCCATCCAACCTGATCTTGAATCCAGGCTCCTGTATGTGGGACTGCATTCTATTTTGCTGCCCCCAAAATACTGTGGGTATTCTTCAGAGAGGCCATGGCATAGGGAGGATGCCTTATTTTCAAGTTCTGCTGGGAATAACAGCTGTGCAAACTCCTAACAGATCAACTGAGGCCTATACTGATTTTTTTTTTTTTTTTGAAAAGCCAGAAGAGGCAAACAGATATTGCCAGTTCAGTGGTAGGATGTTGTTTTTGGTGTTGTTGTTGTTGCTGTTGTTGTCATGTCCAGAGGGTAAATTCCTGGTAGTCATATTACACAGCAACAGCTAAATTTGATTTATTTCTTATCAATAATTCCCTTTCTGTTTCACAGATACCAAAATAAAAAGATACCTACTTGCATAATAGATATTGACTAACAAAAATAAGAATTATACAGAAAGTGTGACAATAAGTGAAAAGAATTCTTTAAGGAAGTTGGTATCAGATGCTGATATATCAACAGCTTCTGTCTGATTACAAATCTTGGAAGGCTACACTGTGTAGAACATACTTTGGAAGAAGAGAATGGAGAGTCCACATCGGGCAAGTTATCAGCTCACATAAAAGAGAGATGCTGACTGCTGGCCTTTTCATTTTGGCAGGTTTATTTTTACACCAGTTCCTTAAGAAACATCCAGTTCCAAGAAGCTGAAAGAATATAGAGGAAAGCCATCTATTTTTACTCCAATAATTTTTGTCATCACACCTCAGAGCTTATTGTCTGGGTGAGCATAAATTACGTAATGCTGTCTAAAAATAAGCCCATGCACAATATTTAGTACCAGAAAATATATCTCTTTACTGCAGGAAGAACATGTTAACTGCTATTCTCACTGATTCCATCAAGCTTTTAAAACTAAGCTGAGCTTAAGTTACTTTTCCTTTCCAGTCTACTTCTCACAAGTTCTCCTCTATCCCCTCCCCAGATCACCAGCCTCATCATCAGAACATTCTGCAACTTGAGACAACAGAGAAAGCATAAAGTTGTCACATCCCAAGACATTATGAGCTGCAGTGAAGGAAACAGAAGGTTCCTGGTGGAGTCACTTTCCCCTCAATTCGCTCATCAGACTTTAGCCATACTGGGGCAGAAAAGCTGTTTGACACCGTTAATTGGCAAATTTACTGTTGTCATATATAGTGCAAGGGTTCTATTGTCATTACAGTGCAAAGGTTCTATATCACCAGAGTTTCATACTTCCTTGATGTTTCTTGTAGGCAACTCCTCTAGGCACTGACTCTTCCTTGTCCTCACAGTAGGCAATGGGCTCCAGTTCCCCTCAGCCAACCAATCCACTCTTTTATAACACTCTTCTTATTTCCTATACCTGTGGCCTGTTAAAATCAGGCCTGTTCCTAATCCTTAATAATTGGCTCAGTTGCAATTCTTTAGGGGGGTAAGAAAGATTACTTTCTATACTACCTTTATTTACTTATATTCTATCCCCCTACAATTTACCTCCCCCAAAAGCAAAAAAATGATGGTGAACTGTCAGGGTCTGTATAAGAATAATCTTAAGAAGGAGTATTGTTAATCAAGATCTCACCTTATGAGGGAGTGCTCTAACCCCTATGTTTCAGGGGATTTCATAGCTGAATTCCTGACAGAAGCTTGAAGTGCTGCCTTCCAGGGGTGTATCCAGATTTTTCCCAGGGAATCAAGCATATGGACTAATGAAAAGGGATGGTACATGTTAACATCTAAACAGGACTAAGATGGGATGCCTTTGGTGCACATTCCTAGAGCCAGGACATAAAAAGTGCTCCCATGTCCTATAATTTAGACATAGCTGAAGGTACCGAAGGAACACCTGCAAATTCATGTTGAATGCACCCCAAAAATGTTCTTTGACATGACTTTTTTATGATTTATCTAGTCTGTTTTTCCAAATAGCAGCCAGAACAAGCCATCTATATGTTTGCAGAATGCCAGTTTGGAAAGCCATCCCTTTATTCAGCTTCTGCTTGGTCTTATAATTGAGATAATACAATAAATAGTGTAATTCTGACTGCCACTTCATTTTCTGCATGAATTTCAGCATACTGGTTTTGATTAATTTAAAACCCAGTGTCTGTGCTTCTGCTCTCTCCTAGCAAACAGACATTCCAGATCCAGAAACAGACAGTTAAATTTAATAAACATGTAATGCTCACCTCCTATACAATTTAAACTGACACCATGACCCAATTAAGCTTTTTGGCATCACAAACACTCTCAGTTTAGGGAGGGTGGTGGTTCTGTGGCAGTAATAGGAACCAGATATTACTTGTACTGTTTGTCTGGTTTAGACATCTCAAATAGAACACTTAGGAAGCTCCAACAGTGGTGGTTTGGATGAAGAAGTAAAATTAAATTAGACCAAGAGTCTATCAGCAATATCAGCCTGGGGACACTGTGAGTTCATGGAGCAATTGTTTTTACATAGTTTAGATTCCCTGATATGAGTTCAGCATGTTAAGACTAAAAATAAAGATTATATGTGGATTTTTTTAAAACATGTGTGTGATGTTTAGAGTAAATCCTTGAAATTTCCTAATAAATTAGATAAGGTGCTTCCGATAATTAATCTTTTAAAATTAGTTAGTGATCTGAAGTTAACATATTAATCACTCATGAACTTCTAATAATGCCTGCTGGGAACATAAATTTAACTTGGATACATGAGGAATATCTTTAAAATAAAGCACAATAACTCACATTCTCAAAAGAAACCATGCTATCTTGAGCTCTGAACAGTGAGTATAAACAGAGTTCATTTACTCAGAATGGGAATTGTTCAGTGAATGAATGATGAGCTGTTTAAAACCTGCAACTTGTGTGTCTGTACAAGGCTCACAGATGACAAAGACACAGCACAATGGGATACAGCACCTAAAAGTTTATCCATACTGGAACACCTCTGTATCTGCAGGCACACCAGAGGAAGGGAATCTCTGGAGTGACCCCAGTGGTGTACTGTCCCCTCCCAAGTAAGGCTAATGCTTGTTTAATTTCAGACCTTCAGTGCTGACACTGCCACAGTCTCTCTGTGGTCACTGACAGCTGAACTCTGTGCTGGAAGCATCTGCACAAGCTTCCCTCAGGGATCTGCTGGTGGGGAGATCTGCAGTGTCCTCAGGCTTGCACCTGGATGGGACACAGAATCACAGAGCCACTAAGGCTGGAAAGGACCTCCAAGACCATCAAGTCCAAACTTTGACTGAATACCACCACATCAACTAGACCATGGCACTGTCATAGTCATTTCTTGAACACTTCCAGTGACTGCCACTTCCCTGGGCAGCCCATTCCAATGCTTCACCTTTCAGTGAAGAAATTCTTCCTGATGTCCAACCTGAACTTCCCCTGCATGTCTGGAACCTGTGCTGAAGTGTCAGACACAGACAAGCTCCCCAGGCCCTGCTCCTGCATGGACCACAAAGCGCCCAAAGCAGCAGGCACAGCTGGTTCCCAGCACAGCTGGTTCCCAGCACAGCTGAGAGCCAGGCCAGCCAGCAGGGTAGAGGTGCCTGCTGGGAGGAACTGACACCAAAGCAGTGAAGGCCCTCTGATTAAGGAACTGTTGAAAACTTTTAAACTGAAGTTAAAAGCAAGCAGGATTGTATTACAGATAAAATCCAGATGCTGGAGGTTCAATTTACACCTCACATTAGTGCAAGGCAAAAGCCATGATAATTCTGCCCCCAGATCCCAGAGGTCCCAGCCCAGCCTCGCCGATGAGCTGACTGTCATCACTTCTGGGAGTGTTAGATAAGTGTGGCAGGGAGCAAACTGGCTGAATTCTGTGGAGCTTTAATCACCCACCAAACAAGCATTTGAAGGGCAGGGAAGCATTAGGGGTCAGTAACAGACTCCTTAGCCAAAACATTCATGGGTCACCAGCAAAAAAGCTGGGGAGTGGTAGCTACTTCACCAGAAACCAGGAGCAAAGAAATACAAATATTACCAGGTACAGAAAGTATGTTATTATTGTCTTATCTTGGAAGAAAGAAGCTGGTACAGAGAAGTTGGCAATACCCCTCTAAAGATCTTGGATTATGCTACTGGTCAAAGCTGTTTGAGCATAACTCAGAAACTTTTGTGGGCTGCTATCAGAATAAAAGAATAACTTTTTTTTTTTTTTTTTTTCCGCAGAGAGAGGAAAAATCTTCCACCATATTGTTCAAGGAGAATTTTCAAGAGCATTCAGCTCAAACCTGGATTGCTACCAATTAAGCTCATGTTAATCAGCTTAATGCCCATGCTAATGCATAAGCATGTTATTGAGGAAAGGATGAGAGGTACCAAAGCCATCCTTGTCTTGGACACTGCTGACAAGGAGCTTTAAATTGTGCAGCTGCCAGTGATAATACATTGTGCTGAGTGGGTATTTATTGTCTCTCCAGTTCCTTTTCCTGAAAGAAATAATTAAGGAGAGAAGCAGTCCATTTGCTAACTGCATTAGCAAAGAGATCTGGAGAACACCTGACCAGCTCATTCTGCAACCACCTGGGTTTTCAGTCTGAGATTTTGACAGTGAAATAATTTCCAGTAATGTTCCTCCTTGGTCAGGAGTTTCTTGCCCAGAGCTGAGGAAGGTGTGGTGCCCAAACACCCAGGTCTGTGTGAGTCCATGGCAGGGAGAACTGCTGAGATATATTAGGTTTTTTGGCCTGATTATAGAACCACAGACTGGCTTGGATTGGGAGATACCTTAAATGTCATCTAGCTCCAACCCCCCCTGCAATGGGCAAGGATTATCTTCCACTAGTTCAAATTCCTTAAAGCTCATCCAGTCTCAAGGCTGAGACTTGGCATTTCCATGGAAGGGGCACCCACAACTTCTCTGGACAATCTGTGCTCACCACCCTCACAGTGATGAAGTTCTTCCTAATATCTGATTTAAATCTATCCTCTTTCAATTTGTCCTTTGTCCTGTCACTACTGTCCTTGTATGAAATCCCCCTCCAGCTCTCTTGCAGCCCCTCTTTAGGTACTGGAAGGTGCTCTAAGGTTTCCCCAGAGCCCTCTCTTCTCTAGGCTGAGCAACCCAAATTTTCCCAGCCAGTCTTCATAGGACAGGTGCTTCAGTCCTCTGATCATCTTTGTGCCTCCTCTGGACCTGCTCCAAACAGGTCCAGAACCTCCATAACCAGGGGACCCCAGAGCTGGATGCAGCACTCCAGAGTGGAAGAGAGGAGAGAGAATCACCTCCCTCCACCTGCTGCCCACTCTTCTTTTGATGCAGCACATGAAGAAAGCACTCCATAGCTGACTCCATGCTCCATGTTCCTTCAATGCACTCATAATATTGGAACTAATTCTAAAAATAAGAAATCATGGTGTGACCTGTGCCAGGGCACTCTGTTTAAATATCATATGGCTTAGTTTGGAAAAAAGTATTTAAGGTCAAAGTTTGTGTCTTCATCGTGGCTTACTGTTAAGTGCAATGGTTTCAGGTAACAAGGGCAATGCTGACATGTAATATATTAAGAAAGAGTTTAGTATATCCTTTGATAATTTGAGATTCTTACAATTATACTATGATTATTTCTTCCAAGAAACAGTGGTACTCAGAGATCTTTTGAATTACATTTTTAGCACATCAGGAGAGTATTCCTACCCAAGGAAATGTGATATAATTTTGCTGTTGTGATTCTTGGGACCAGGGAAGAAGCAGTGCAGACAGCCATCGTGTTCAGTGACTGACAAGTATTTTTCTCAACAGTCAGCTCCAAGGATGTTTCCCTCAACAAAAAAATAATTGAAATTTTGGAGCTCCCTCTGCTGGTTCTATGGCAACTTTCAGGCAATCACTTTTCCTTCTCTCTAATTGTTGGTTATCATTTAAATAATTAACTTCAGGTATTTGTATTAAAAAAAAAAATAAAGTTACTACACAGCTTATTGGAGCATGTGTCTGTGGTAGGTGATGTTATAATGGAGAAAAAATGACGTACCTCTAACAAAGAGAGAAAAGGTTTCTTTTTTATGTCTAGTTTCAGAACTTGCAAATGCATAGTCATGCAAGTATTTAGTAGGAGCATATATCCCTATCACTCAATTTTTCTACAGATTCCTAATATGTGTGCATTCATGTTATGTGGCTGCTTTTATACATGTTAGAGTCTGCCATACTAAGTACAAAAAAGGTAAACCAGGAAGCCAGAACTCGTGAAATCACTGCACAAAACAGCGCAGTCATCCTTAATGCACCTCATTTAACTGTTACATGGTCGATTTTTTATGCAAAAAATTTTCCTGCTGTCATGTATGTAAATGGCACTGAAGGGTTTCAGCTGAGAGTTTGCTGTTCTAAGACAGCTCACTGTGCCACACAACACAATCCCATGGGTATTTCATGTGCACCCGTTTAAAAACCAGCCAAACAACAGAGAGAACTCAGACATCAGGAACAAGCCTTGTCCAAGGTATTGCTCAGCTTTCACTGTCTTCATTAAGTTTAAAGAAAGCTCAGGGTCCTTAACTTTAAAAGGTAAAAATTCATTATATCCAAGTATTTTCTGAATGGTGTCTGAAAATAGATTGTACAACTTTTCTTCCTGTTTTCTTACAGTTAAAACACACTGGTTTCACAGTTAAGCTGCCATAAATTCCAACCAACCTGAGCTGTGCACATCAACTGTATCCTACAAAAAAATGTTAACAGTGGAGGTGTACAGCTCTCAATAAGGCTGATAAAATACTAATGGGAGAGCAATAATGTAATTACAGGAACAGCTGATTAAATTAAGATAACACTTAACAGAATAAGGTAATTCCAAATCTAATGATTGTATTAGATTATATCATCATTTCAGTGACACCGAGAGGTGATTAGAGATGGAACTTTAACTTTCTACTTTTTAACAATTCAATTTACATTTCTTTAATTGCTAATATAGAAAAATTCTTTTTATTTTCTCTATGTTCATTGAGAGAATATAGAATATTTTCAATTCCAGTTTTCTTGAAGAAAAGGATTCTTTCAAAGGATTAGAAAGGTACTTAGTTCTGAATTTTGACAGCTGGATAATGGACCCATAAGTACATGGTGCTGAGCTGAATCTTGTGAGGGTTATTAGAAAATTATCCCACTGAGATCACTGGAAATATTCTTTCTGATTCAAGCAAAAACTGGAATAACCCACTAGTGACTTTAAAGTTTTCAATCTTTCCAACATTTTATGGTGTATTTAAAATAATATTGGCTTGGGTCTTTATTATTTATTTAAACTAGGAAAAGATCTTTCAGTGACACTGTTAATCACTAGCTATAGAGTATAGCACAGAGGTCAGACATAAATATTCAGAAACTATAAGCCAGACACTGTAAAAAGTATTTTTTACCAAAAAAGTTAATTTGCTATAGGGAAATTCAGGGGAAAGTTTAGGGGACTCTGACTACAAAAAGTTTCTGAGGTCAAACTGTGATCCAAAAGAACCTCTTAAAATCATGGCTGTAAAGCACACAGACCTTTGCATTCAAAGACATTTTTACACCTCCTCATCGCCATGAAAGTGGGAATGGAGCAAAGCTGCTGTCCTGGTAGTGTTGAGTGGGAGTGAAGCTGGTGAAGCTGCACGATTCCTTCAAGTAGAGCTGTGCTTCCAGACCACGGAGATGGACTAGAAGCAGAGCTGCAGGTGCACCTGCTCAAGTTGCTGACTGCCTCTCTCACGTTCAAACTACATAAGTGTTCCTTTTCTTCCTTGTGATGTTTTCTTCTGACAGATGAACAGTGGGTTGTTGTGGGGGCCTGAATATATATTGTATTGTAAGACCTGTGTGGGTCTGAGTTGCTCCAAACGAGCTGCAGCTGCGGGGTCCTTAGTTGGGCAGCAGCTGTAGCTCGTGAAGGTAACTGAGATAAGTAGGGGTGGGTTGAGAGCCCAGGAGGAGCCCCTGAGAAGAAAGGAAGGAGTGTGTGGCAGAGAATGGAGAAGAGCCCCAGCAGAGAGGCAAGAACAACGCTGCAGCGAAGATTACAACAACTGGTGCCCCGTGTGAGGAAGAACACTGCAACCAAACATTGAAAGAAGGTATGGAATCCCCCGGACAGCCGAGAGCTGTGGCAGCCAGAGAGCTGGGACTAGAGAAGGTATGGAATCCCCCGGACAGCCAAGAGCTGTGGCAGCCTGAGAGCTGGAACTTTGGATTATAATATGGCCTTTGAATTAAGGAGCTGTAGCAGCAGAAAGCTGGAAGAATATGGCCTTTAAAGAAAAGAGCCTTGGAACATCTAAGGACAGCCGAGAGCTGTGGCAGCCTGAGAGCTGGGACTGTATAGGGATATGCATATATTCTATGTGTGTATCTAGGACAGCTGAGAGCTGGGACTGTATGCATATTGTAATTGTATAATTGTTAAAAGAAAAGGGGGAATTGTGGGGGCCTGAATATATATTGTATTGTAAGACCTGTGTGGGTCTGAGTTGCTCCAAATGAGCTGCAGCTGCGGGGTCCTTAGTTGGGCAGCAGCTGTAGCTCGTGAAGGTAACTGAGATAAATAGGGGTGGGTTGAGAGCCCAGGAGGAGCCCCTGAGAAGAAAGGAAGGAGTGTGTGGCAGAGAATGGAGAAGAGCCCCAGCAGAGAGGCAAGAACAACGCTGCAGCGAAGATTACAACAGGTTGTGGTGAGTAGGTGCCTTGAATGGAGAAAGAAAAACTTTCCAGAGAAAGACAAGTAACATTTCTGGAAGAATGTGGTGCACTCACCTAGGATCTGGCAACGAAGATAAGCAACATAAGGATGCTGCTGAACACAGAAGATGACTCCATCAGGGAACTTGCAGCTCCTACTGCTCTTCACCCCTGCTTTCAGTTGCCAGGGAGAATGGAGTTGGAATAATGTTGACAGCAGTAACAGGATGATTTGGAACTTGGTACCTGCTATTCAGAAGGTGCCAACACCTTGTGACTGATCATAGTCATGCAGGCTTGCACGAGCTTTTCTGTTGGGGACTGTGATGACACATACTTCTTTCCTTGCCTTTCCACATGTGGTAACTCTTTCATGACTATTGAGTTCAAGTTAAGAAATGTTACTGATTGAAAAATCACTGCAACAAAGGACATCTCTTCCTAAATGGCACTGCACAATACATCTTATGTGTACAATAACACCTACATTTTTAAACAATATGCCCTTGTTATGCATATATTGTTGTGTATGTAGTTATGCAATGATACATATAGAAATATGTGCACAATTGTAATTGCACATATTGGCTCAGAATAGTCAAACTTGACAAAAACCACATTTTTACTCTTTTCTAAAATAGCTGTGCTCCTTATTAAGTAAGGGACAGTGCTATTCCTTGGAACTATTAATATTCTTCTGTCTAACAGGAAGAAAAGTATTGATAAGGAAAGGCACACCAGATACCTAAGGGAGATGACATAATTATTATTCATTATTAATGAAGCTATTGCCTCATTCACATGAAATACAGAGCACTTAATACTCGATCTCCCTCATCTTCCCATCAATAAATACATTCTCTCTAGAATGGGATATTATATATCCTCACTTGGGACATCTCTTCACATGGAATCCACTAATCAGAAGTTTCAGTTCAGTTTGACTTTGCTTTGTCTTTAGCTCACTTGGTTTTGTAATCCAGGTGCACATCACATTATGATATTTAGATCATTAACTCATGCAGCCAACAAGAATCACAACATTCAGAGCACTTAAGAAAAACATGAACAACAGGAAAACTCAGCCATGTTGGGTTTTCTTCTACTTGCCAGCTGTTTAGAATGAAAAGCATCTTACAAAGGGGAATAAGACTGGCTGGAGGTCAGCACAAGAACATGTTATCAGAGGAGCTCAGCCACATGGCACGCACTCCCTTTTCAGTTCAGCTTCTGCCACATTTTTTGTGGCATGTTTAAAATTTTCATACTGCTAGAAAGAACTGAAGGCTGTTTTTGTAAGATGTTTACATGGCAAGTGATTTCTATTCTGGGCTGGTTTACAAGCCTAAGAACTAGGTATCTGCTCCAGAAGTCCCTTAAATAGGATGGGTAGTACCTCCCAGGGGAGCTGTGGAGGGAGCTGCACTGACATTGCACGACCAGGCATATATACTCTCCTTCCATGAACTCAGCTTAATAAAATACTAGTGTATTCAATAATAATTGATTTGATAGACCATAAATTCAGAGAGGCAAGTGATAAAACAGATAATGGCTCAGTGTGTGCCCAGGAAGACAGGCTGACAGGAAGTGACTCATCTGCCCCTTGACTGCACAAAGCACTCAAACAGAAAATTCATCTGTAGGTTAGCCCAGCAGACTGCTACTGCCATAGTGCTTTAAATTCTCCAATCATTGGGCTATTGTAGCACTCAAAAAACATTAAAACTTGTGATTATTTGTGGGGGAAGTTAGTTTATAAAGGGAAAGAAGTTAGCAACGTTCCCTGCCAAAGCACTGATGGGTTCTGTAGCAATGGCAACAGTGAGGGAGTAAATCAACAGCAGGTATAATTTTCTTATTATTGTGAGCTCCTCATTTATCTTGGATGTTCTGAATTCATGCTATGAATCAGAAGTAATATCACAGCAGTAGTATTTCAACTGGTCTGGTAAAGAACAATCTCAGCAGTATCTGCTTTTCCAAATTTATTCTTTGGTAGCTTATCCCTCACACTTGGTTGAATAGGACCTGTTTGCAGACAGCTTGGAAAGGCAGCAGTACTTTTCCTCCAACAGTATAGAGAAGATGGGTCTTTCTGCAAGCTCAGTAGAATGTCCCTGTGCCTCCTTTTCTTTGCTTCTAATTGGGAAATCTCAAAAACCTCTGCCCAGTAAAGAATCACAGTTCCATTTCCTAAAGTAGTATGCTGACTAGTTCTAATCAGGGGAACCTGAAAAGTTTCTTTTTTACTGATACACTATCTAGCACATTATCCCACAAAAACTAATCACTGGTGAGACACTATCAAAAATGAGAAATTCACTCTACCTAAATTCTATAGTCTGTGTTTGGATTTAGCTGCCTAAAAAACATGTCTGAGTGGCAGAGAGTGACCCAACCATGCTCTTTCCAGAAAGTCTGGAAAGTCTCCAGGGCATTATCAAACTTGTCCTAATGTGCTCAAACATATCATTTTTAGGGTTGGAAGTTTGGCTAGTAAAGACAGTAGCTATGTTCTGGCTTTGCACTGGCCAGCCAGTAACATCCATCAAACCTGAAAATTAGGAAAGAGGATTTCTGACTGTAAAAGAGATCACCATGCAAGCGGCTGATGCAAAAAGTTCAAGCAGGAAGACCATCACAAATGTTCATGGGTCCAGAATTCTTGATCCCTCTTTCAGGGCAGACACAGCGGCCCATAGGATAAGTCTGATTTTCATGGGCAATTGGTCATAGGTGCACATCAACCTCACCCTGGCATAGGTATGAGGAGGAACATGACAGGGTGGCTCTGTGCTTTGGGAGGGAGGTGGATGAATTCCACTTGTTTTGGTCGATGGCACATTTTCAGTGGAAGAACTACCACACAATCAGTCTGGACAGCAATGTTTGTGTCATTCTGCTGAACTCTGAACAGTAAGCCAACACTACCCTTAGTGTTCTCATAATTTCCCTGTACCACTCTGATGTACTTGGGCCTCACACTCCCTCAGTTCTCTTAAATTCTGCAGTATTTTAACTCACTTGGTTTCAAATGAACTACTTCTAAGCAAATCAAGAGAGAATCAGAACTTTCTGCTAGCAAGTCTCCCAATGGATTTGCTGTGCAGTAAGCAACCACTCCATTCTCTGTTTACCTTGCAGGTTACAACAAGAATATTCTGTGGAGAATTCAAACACAGAAGAAACATACCAAGCAAGTCACTAGAAGAAAATTAAGGCTTACCTTTCTCTGTAAATATGGAATGCATTAGTAGATTAACTTCCCTTTAGACAAATGTATGGCACAAGATGCAGCATGCTACAGAAGACAAACTACAGATCAGATGCAGTAAAACTCTAATAATAATCAAAATATCCAAGTAAATATTATCTGACTCAGAACCCAGCTACACTAGGGAAGCTCTTCACTGTGCTGCTAGGTTTGAAGTGTAGTTTATCTGCCAGGGCTTAATGCCTGCATTAAAGTTACCCTGGTTACTGACAACTCCCATTCAATCACCTGAAATTCATTGTCTCTGCAGTGGGGAACTGTGTGTTTATTACAGAGATGAGTTTTGATAAAATGATCCAGAACAGAGACACAGATATCTAAACCAGTGTATTTAAAACTGAAAGTAAAAATCAAAAACCAAAAGCTCTCAATCTGTGTTTTCAACATCAGCTGTGTGACAAATCAAAATTGAAGCAAAGTTGTCATGATATTCATAATACAGAAACATTTACCATAGCATGATGATAGATCACAGTATTGGTAATGCTGAGGCATTATGAGACAAATATGCTGAGACAAATTGCACATACAGATGAACAAAATATAACGACATAGCTTGAGTGCCATAATTTTTCTAAAGTGGCACAGTCACTTGGAAGGACAATTAAGACTGCTCTTCTGCAAGATCACTCACCCTGGACACACAGACATAGCTATACAAGTCCTTAGGGTTCATCAGTTTAATCAAAACAGTGAATTGAGATAAACAGCCTTGGGAAGAGTTGAGAAAACTAAAAGCCAAATCAGGCCTGCAGCACACACAGTTCTTGCTTACATAAAGTATATGGCCCTTAAAGAAAGATGTTCACAGGTCCAGGATGGTTCTATTAAATGCTTTGAAAACCATGGATACAAGTGATAGAAGGGTGAAGATTCAGAAGAACTGCATGTTAAATAATTGGGAGGATAGAAATTTTATGTGCTTGGATTTTTCCTAACCTCTTTATCCCAATCAAAATCTAATGTAGCATCATCCAGCTCTGCTATGGAGAAGAGAGATGTCTTTGTGACCACACTGGCTGTACTAGAATTTCCAAATGCAAAACTCTTCCTTTTGCTAGGATTGCTCACGTGCACCTGCTGCCATGGGCTGTGGTTTTCCTTGCTGGTGTCATTCTTAACAGCAGGTGAGGTGTCTGATTTTGCCTCAGGACGTGATACAAAGGAGAAGGTGGAGAGCTTAGCTAATGTGCTGGAGCGCACCTTCCCTGTGCTTGGAGCACCCAGCTTCTCCTCTGCCTCCCCTTTCTTCTCAGTGGGTGGAGGTGGCACAGCATCAAAACTGCCATCAGAGCATACTGTTGCACTTTCTCTGGTCTCTGTCCCTAAGGCCCGACTCTGCTGCTCTTCTACCCCTTCATTATCAATTGATCCTTTTTCCAAACTACATTTTCCTAAGCCAGTCAATGTTATCTTGCTTTTCTCAGGTGGGCAGCATTCTTCTGGAAGCTGCTCTCCCTGGAGCTGCTCTCCTGGCTTAAAAATAGTCTCACTTGGTAAATGAGAAAATTCTTCATTTGTCTTCTCTGAAGAATGACCAAGCTTTGTCCTTGGTCTGAAAGAAAATTTAGCTAGTTTAGCAGCTGGGGGACTTTCACTTTCTTGCTCATGGAAACTCACGACCTTTGTTTCCTTCACTACTTGATCTTTACTTCTTTTTCTTGTGGAAACTGCTGTGCTTTTTGCTGCTACTGATGTGCTGTTCTCTTCTCCTAGCACAGAATCTGCATCACTTGAGAGATCTGCCAGGCCAGAGGCAGGTAATACAGAAGGAAGGGCCTTTGCCTCAGGGTCCTGGGTACTTGTAAAGAATCCATATGACTTCTCCCTGCGCAGCCTCTTCCAGCTTCTAGAGGCATGTTGTCTAATAACTGAATCCTGCCCACTAGCACTTGGTGCTGGCTCTGCAATATTATCTTCTGAGGAAGAACAGTTGTGTTCTTCAGTCCTTTTCCTGCTTAACTTGGAAACCTTTTCCTTTTTGTTCAGAGGAGCATGCAGATTCACAGCTGCTGGTGACTCTCTTATTCCATTTTGCTTCCTTGGTATTGAAGCAGAGCTTTCTTCTGAACTTGAAGTTTTTGAAGCCAAATTATTTGGAGATATCTTGGGCACATGACACTTCCCCAGAGAATTTTCTTCAGCATCAATGCTGTTATCTTCCATGCTGTCAAACCATGCCAGGCTGCTTGTATTTTTGTTACTAGCATGTGCTGGGTTGCACAAGGGTTCTAGATGAATATTCCCTTCACTGCTGCCTTTGAGCAAAGGTGTCTGTGGCCCAGAGTTATCCCCTTCTTGACTTGAAGGTTCTGACTGAGACCTTTCCTTTGACTGCCCAAATGCATCCTCATTTGAGCACCTTGTGGTAGTACTGAAATTTGTTTCTTCAGGCTGCTGCTGGAATGAATTTTCCCTTTGCAATCTACACAACGGAAAAAACCAAAATAGTAAATTCATTTTCTTCTTTTTTCTTCATTGCATTAGTGATAAATAATATGCATGACTGGTGGAAAGCTACAAATAATGTAGGTCACAAAATATATTATTAAGTTTCACATACAGCTCTGAAAGCTGGTGTTGCAGTCTGTGATCTTTCAGCACCTTTGACAGTAAGTGGCAGAATTTCGTGTCCCCAGTAGAAGGCAGGCAGATGGACAGAGAAAGCAACCTAAGCCTAAACTACATTTCCTTGGGAAACCAAACAGAAAAAAATAAAAATGGCACAAAAACTTACAATCATTGCTAGAGTCCCTTACAGGTTTTACACATTCTGTAAGTCTATCTTCTAGAACAGGAACCTAATGAAATCTTATCCTGAGCCAGGTAACGTCTCACATGAGTTATTGGAATGGAAAACCTGGGTATTACTTGGAACAGTGGTTGTTTTTGGGTTCCTCTCATAATCACTGTATACTCAAAATGGCAAAAACATGATAGAATGAAAGCATCTCAAATCACTTATAAATCTTAATTATCACTGTCTGTGGCTATCAGCATTATCAAAGCCCCCCAAAACAACAGAGGTGCTTGAGTGAGGGTTTCCTCCAATCTCAGAATAGCTGATGTTCCATTTATTGTACCTAAACACGTATTTTCCAAGGCAGACAGCAATCTGGTTTTTGCTAAACAGTTTCTTTGCTCTGGGAGAGATATAACATGTATAGACACGTTTAGAATAATTACTATAATTGTTTACTAACATGTATATTCTTAAATTTTTTAATGGGAAGTGGCAGAAACTATATGACTCATCAAGAAGGGATGAGTTATATGATACATGCTTGTTTTATTGAAATATAGTTTAGGGGGAATGCATGGAAGAAATCTTGTAATACAGAATGGGTTGTTTTACAGAGGACATTAATTAAGCACTCCCTAAGCTGTTTAAGAGGGAGAAGAAGAAATCAGCTTAATTTGCAGCAGAGGCCATTTGGTGGGATATTGGGAAAACCTTTATAGGCACTGGGTGGAGCAATCATGGAAGAGACTACAGAATGGCAACAGAAAATCCTCATCATTAGAAGGCTTCAGAGCAGATAATGAGAGCTCCTGCCAGGAAGGTCAAACACAGCCTTGATCCTCTCTTTGTATTTGATCTCCCATCCCATCCTGCATTTCTATGACCCCTATGAATTATCTCTGTTTTAAAACTAGCTTTTGTCTGTCTGTTGAAGATATCTCACTTTCATCTGTTTCTGTTGACTCTGTGGACACATCATTACTATAATTTACAAAATAAGTCTCAAAAATATTCAAAGTGAATTCTCCAAGCTGTTTCCATTAATTTTAACAAAATTAATCTTTTATCTTCCTTTAACAGTATGGAAAAACAAGTTTCTTTAAAGCTTAATCTCATTTGAGGAAGAAAATGTGGGGTTTTTGTTTGATTTTCTTTTAGTTTTATTTCCTTCCACTTCTAGGGTTTTTCTCTGAGGTTAAAATTTAAAAGTTTTCATTAAAAGTTTTCTGTTAATACCAACAAATAGGTTTCCCAAAGGTTATTGCAGTGAGCTGAAAAATAGAGATGCAACAGTAAAAAGTACAGCACATAAAGAAGAAAAATCACCCAAAAGAACAGAAGTTTGAATCAGGCTTACATTTTCCATTAACAGAAAGGGAAGGATCCTGACAAGCCCAATACAAAAGGTGGATTAAAAAAATCATGAAGAAGATCTGCTGTATTTTACCAAACAAGTAGAAAAAGTTATATAAAATTATTTGCTCAGCTACATAATCTAGTATTTTGACTTTAAGAAGCCCTTTTGAAACTTATCTGAGCATAATATTGAGATATGAGTTGGAAAATCATTAAAATATTTGTAAATTCTATAACCCAGAGGCAAAAGTGATCTTGTGATGATCTCTGAATGCATTTTAAAACAATCTCCCTGATTATCCATGTCCTCTAAAGGAGTCCCTTGCAGATAATATTGTGAAACAAATTCTGTTTCCCTTCTGAATTAGTTTGTTACTTTGTGTACTACAACCTGTCAAGTCTTTGCAGCTCTTTGTGCAGAAGATCTCTCAGCTCCAGCCGCTCCAGTATGATTTCACACTGTGTTCGGTACTGCTCCATTGGATTTTCTGGAAATGAAGTGTGTAAGGCATTGATGCCTCCAAGAAGTGCACCCCCCTATGGCACCAAGGAGATAAAAAAAAAAAATAGGAAATTACCTTTATTATTAAACACCAAATTTAAACAACAGAGACATGTTATCTGAAATTCTGCCTTAGATTTTTTGAAGCTTAAGGTAGCAAACATTTGCTAACTGTATCCACACAAATAATCCTATTAGATCTGATCACATGGTCAAAATTGTCATAAACATAAAGCAATTACATGATCAAGCCTGCAGATTACTCATACTTCTTTATTTCTATTGACACATGGAATGGGAAGTCCATCTAAAGCTTGAGAACATCATGACTGAAAATGAAAATTAAGATTGAAGATATTTTCCAAATATCTTGTAAAAATTGTGCCCATGAGAGGAATTTTTTTAACGGAAGAAGTTCTGACTGCTAGAAGTTTTAATTACGTTTTCCTAATTTCTTAAAGGAAAAGACCTGGATATTAAGACTTGTCATCACAGTGTAACCTATTGGGCAGAAATATTTCTGAATAGCATTTTAAGAGGAACTTACTATTTGTGAATAATTCCAGTGAATTGTAATTGATTTTAATCTGGCACAGTTTTTGCTGTACCTTATAAAAATGAAGTTCATTTTTATTGGGAGAAGAGCATCTGCTCACTGATTGTTCCACAACAAATAATCTAGAATAGCTCTGTAGTTAATTGCTCTTTGGAAAAAAACACCTCACACTACAAACCCTCTATTTTGCCACAGTGTAGTTAGCATTTATCACTCCTGTCTAATGTATAAAGCTCAGTACAACTGATGAACAAGATGTGTATCAAGTGCCACGGGCACAATGGCAAAAATCAATGAAGTCTCTAGATCCAGAAATTGGTACCTATGGCATCACAGGGATTACATGTCTTCAATTGTGGTCATTTCCAGTTCTTCCATTTTGTAATGTTAAAATATTATATTAAAAAAACTACACTGAAAGCCATCACTCTGTGGCTAATTAAAGCTCTCTAAGACTTCAACATGCTAAAATTAAGGCTGTCCATGCAACCTTTAATGCATCCCACTGAGGTTACCACTTGGGGTTTTTTTCACCCATCACTTCAGAAACATGATAGATTTGTTACACATAGAAGCACTGGTCTCTTGGCAGGGAAAAGGATCCAGCAGAACCCCTCTGCTGTATTTGCTTCAGGAAGGTTCATAGGGAATGAGGCAGAGACTCAGTCTCCCGGTTAGAACAATAAAAAGCAGACAAGAAGGACCAGATTCCACCTCTGATGCTATGTTCTTGTGATTCAGAAAGAGCCAGTCATGAACAGAAAGAAGATAAATCTCTAAGTGGGATCCTGACATGATATCATCCATACTGATCCTGTATGTGCACAGAAGGAAATTGTAGACGACAGGAAACGCGCTCAAACACTCCAAGTGCCGCTACTCTGAAACTGGGGCCCCAAACATCTCTCAGGGGTATGATCTAGTGGACAATTTCTTTTGGACTGTACATAATTCAGCTCCAGCTGAGAGGAGTAGCACCATCCCATCACTTCTCAAGGAGTGTGTCAAGATAGGTGAATCAGTATTTCTGAATATTCAAGGCCACTGGAGATGAATTCCAAAGGAAAATATGTTAAGAAATTGAGAATATTACCTTTACAACAGCAGGTAATAAACAAAATATTGAACAAAACACTGACAAAAGATAGTCGCTTTCAGACTGAGTACTGTCAACATGTGACCTAGGGACCCCAGTGGAAAAAAGAGGACCACGTGGTTATACAGTCATGGGCTACAATAATGTCTTGCCCTCACTGACATTTCAGTCCTTTGCAAGGAACTTCTTTTAAATACTGTGTGTGCATGTGAAATTCTAAATGAATTGAAAACATCAGTGAAGTTTAATTCCTGTGCTGCAGCTCATGTCTCTGAGATACCTGCTCCTCTGAGATTCTGAGATATCATTTTGAGTAGAGGAAGGAAACCATATGACAAAACCACTGCAAACTGAGGGCAGAGAATCTTAAACAGAGAAAGCATTACAAGAAAAATTAGCGGAAAGGAAAGGTGTAAAATGCCTAGGCATGGAAAGACGAATTACAAAAAGGAGTAAAATAAGAGGGATTGGAAAGAGAATAAACCAAAGATGGAAACATGACCAAGAGAAGGAGGGAGATGATGCTAGCAAGAGAAAATGAGGCAAAGAAACAATCAAGCCAGGGGGTTTTGGAATATGCTCACAAAAACAAAGTAGGAAAGAGAAATATAAAGGTGAATTAGAGGGCAAAACAAAACAAAAAACTCCAATGAAGTTGGTTGATGATGAAAATGTCTTCCTTCCCAAGAGAGCTCACAATAAATACTCAGTCACAGAAGAAATGTGAACTTCAATTTTATACTGGTAAGAACATGACTTATTGTAGAAGT
This sequence comes from Zonotrichia leucophrys gambelii, assembly GCF_028769735.1. NCBI lineage: Eukaryota > Metazoa > Chordata > Aves > Passeriformes > Passerellidae > Zonotrichia > Zonotrichia leucophrys. The sequence continues at coordinate 42,394,336 of NC_088172.1, forward strand.
TGCAAAGACAGTGCCAAAGAGGGAGTTTGCTGAGCTAAAAGGTGGCAGCCAGTCCTTCCAGAATGTCACTGGCACTTCCTCATTTACAACTTCATTCTAGAGACTGACAATTAATCAACAAACAAAGGATGTATCTGTACAAAATGCTGTGTTGTTTTTTTTTTCTAGAGAAGAAATCTGTTTCTGAAAATGAATTTTTGCATGCTACTTCTATATTTTTTTATAAATCAAATAAACCACTTCCTTCAAAAATAAACTACTTGAGTGATTATTCATACTTATGAGGAGGAAAGTAAAATCTGACCTTAAATAGCAAATCTCAAATTTACATTTTCCTAGCAAAAATGAACACATTTGCCTACTTGCTCTTAAGAAGCTAAGAGTGGAGCAAAGATGGTAAGCATATCAAGTACCCCCAGGTAATCTTCTGCAGTCATAATTCAGGCAAATTTCTCACTGAGTCTTACTAGACGAAACCTTTTACACAACGTAGGGGGTTGACCCTGGCCAGGTCAACCTGCAAGCCCTTGAGGGCAGGCCTGTATAAAAATGAAACAGTGGCCCACAGTTGTAACAACTATTTTACATTTATTATTATTATATACATAGGTTTCACTTTTTGATCTGTTACAAAAAAAAAAAAATCAGTATTGCAGAGTTCTTATATTCAAACCCATATTAATTTGAAGCCACTGTCCCATCAATTTTCCATCTAGTTAATTACAGGTTTAATTACAGCTAATGAAGACTAATGTGGTATCTTCTGCAGTTTCAACAGCTTCATATTTTAACTTTGATGCAGTGCTGTCATTGAAAAGCTGAGTTCCTCAAAACAGTGCAAGATGAAGTGCAGCAGACAGTGAAATAATTTTCCTACTTAATAAGGTCAGGCCCTGTAGTATTTTTGAGATAAATTCCATTTGCAACGTTGTGCAACAGATTATCTGAGGCACAAACTGCCATTAGTCTCTCAACCCTCACTAAAAGGACAGGGGAGATCACAAGTGCCTACCTGCCATATGTGACTTTGTGCATCTATCCTGAAGAGCTTTGTCTCAAAAAAAAGGAGAATATCTACTTCCACAAAGGTCCTTCAGGCCTATTGAACTAATAGGTGCTCTGAAAAATGGTTTTGATTTGAAATTATTCAAATCAACCTGTACAGGAACACAGGAAATGCCATTTTGGATCAGACCAGTCAGCTGAGTAGTGGAGTACACCGTTTCTGATGGAGCCAAACACAAACATTTCAGATGGCCTAAAACCCCCCATACATAAAACTTTGGATAATCTTCTTATGGTAATTTTTTTCTTACTCCAAAGCCTGAAGATTTATTTATCTTAAAAATATTCTGTCTGAAGTAATACTATCTATATTATTTTCCATATTTATACTAAAAAAAAATTCCTTCTTCAGATTCCCATTTCTTTTACTAATTCTAAATGTGCTGCTTTTTCAACATCCTAATAACAATATTGCAGTAAACTAAAATCTAACCCTTCACATTTTTTCAATGCCTTTTTACATAGAAATATTACATAAATCTATGTGATAACTGAAATGCACGATTTACAGACCAACCAAAGTTTTGGAATTTTAAGGTTTCTAAGAATAAAATTTGTCTTCTAAGTGTAGAAGTAATAATTTTAGTAGTAATAATTTTAAACTATTATTACCAAAATAGTTTAAAATTATTTAATGGCAAAATAAATTGTAAGTCTAGGAAACTGTTTAAACTGTTTAAACTTGCTCAAAGAATGATTTGGTTGTCTCATACCTAATTAATGAGTGACTATATAAGATCATGGAGTAAAACCTATCAGAGGCTATTAAACACAGTGATATATACACAATTTCTGCCTCAAAATGTTTTTAAAATGTCTTTAGAACCAAAAGCCAACAGTGTGCCAAAACTTCACTTAGAAAGAATAGCCTAGAAAAAGGGTAGCAGGCCTTTATCCTAACCCAGATTTCTCAGTATCATCTCTGTTTAAGGATTTTAACAATCAAGATGGATTAAAAAAGACTTGTCAAGGTCTCTGATTGCCTACTTTGCATGAATCCACAAAATCTTTTCCAAAGAGAAGAAGGGAGCTGGCACATGCCTACATATAAAACTGAATCCCCTAAATGTGGTATTGCAGCAATGGCAATGTCTTCAGGAAACCTTACCTGCATAGATGATTCCATCACTGACACTACAGTTACAGCATCTTCCAAAGTCACAGTATCCCTAAACATCAACCGGGCATGAGCTATCAAACATAAATGGGTGCAAGTGTTACTAAAGTCAAAAAACAATTTTTTGGTTTTTTTTAATACAAGGAACAAGATATTCAAATTTCTTCAGCCCTCAAACACTCACGCATGGGCATAACTTAAAAATAAATACAACGATTTTGATTTCAATGTCAGTTTCAACAGAAGCTGGAAGGATTTATTTTTCTAGTGGACAATGGGGTATAATTTTCAAATTGCAGTTACAGTGACAGAATAAAGATGATTAAAATTCTGCAGTTAAAAAATGTAAAGGGCTGGATATCACAACAGGTGTGATATGAAACATCCTTATCACCATAGGCATATGTGATCACCATAGAGTAAAAAATAAGGTCTAACTTTCATCACAGGTCAGAAAAAATGTATTCCTCTACCTGGTCTGTGTCAGAGATTTGATATGATTTAAAATGCTTTTCTCTACAATAGCTTTATTTTTTCCTTCATTGTCTTTCTTCGTTCAGCAGAACAAAAGTGATTTTTGTAAATATTTATAATGCAAATAATTCACCACACGAAGCCTTTTTCCTAATTGGCCATGGAATCACACTTAGTTCTTATTCAGCAATAGAAAAAGACAGGTTAGTTAACACCATCTAAATAATACTTTGAAAGAACAAAATCCTGCTAAAAGCCCCAATCTCACGAACTGATAAGAAGGGAAGAAACACTGAATGGGGAAATTACATGTGAACCTTGAAAAATTAGGAATGTCTTTCACTTAAATGGAGAATGCCTTTCCCTCAAAATACAGAACAAAAAACAAATATCTAAAGTAGGAGGCGCTACACTTCCATTTATGCTTGCTATACAAAATAAAGTGCTTCTAATTCTTTTAAATTCATCCTGAAAATACTGAGATGCCATTTTATAAAATGAAACCATTTTATAAAATAAAATAGGCAGAGAATTACAGCTTCCTTTGAATTCTTTTTTAATAAATGAAATATGACCTGAACTCAGAGTTGGAAATTTCTGAGTTGTATGGCAAAATATGGGCTTCACAACTAATACTTCAGGAAACAAAAAATGTGATATTAATTTCAGGATTATTAATACTTAAGTAAAAAATGCTTATTTTGTTATATTAATTTCAGAGCAGAAGCAAATATTTGACTCAAATGGAGCCAAGTAAATCCTGAGATTCCCTCTCATAAAGACACATAATTTCTGAGATTTTTCTCTTGAATGTGACTTCTTCCAGAGGTTTTAATATTTATTATATACACGAGAATGTCAAAATTAAAACTGGTTTTGACAGTCTAAATGAAACATCCTTTCTCACACTCAAAATCTCCAACCCCGAGGTTCTTTAGATGAGGAGGATAAAACAAAATAGTCATACAAGAATCACCTCTCCCTACCTCCACGGAAAAGCTGCTGCTCTGCTTACTGGCTATAATTATACTGTTCTATTCCTTTCATAAAGGTTAATTGTTAGCCTAAAAATAGAAATGCCAAGGCCTTACCTTCTGCAAGGCGTATCAGGCTCTCCAGCAAGCGGATGGTGGTGCGGGCAGCGTTCCTGCAGTCGCTCTGACGCTGCATCTGATAGTAGCGAACAAGGATCAGGTTGCTCTCATCAGACAATTTTGGCTGTATGCTTTTTATAAGGCAGAAGTAGGTCTTCATCCTTTCCATGCTCCACAGCTTCTCTGATTTGCTTGGGCAGCCTGCATTACAACACCCTTGTCAGTAATTCTATAACAACAGACATCAAGCTTCTTCCTAAGAACTCCTGCTAAACAGACAGCTGACTATGAAAAATACATTACTGTACTTTTGGGGCACACTGGCTGTCTGTACACCAGTCCTCAAGGACTTGGTCAAATTCCAGTGCAGAATTTTACACACCATCCAATCCCTCCCATATCATAATCCACAGTAAAGCCTCCAGTAATTTCTAGAGAACTGCTGTCAGCCTCACTGCCCACCAGATGGTACAGGCAGTGCCAAGTGCTCAGCAGCTCCTTAAAATGAAAGATGCTGCATGAGTGCATGCACCTCCTCTGGCTGTTTTACCTACTCTGTTGGGGCCAAGAGCTACCTGCCATATTCTGAACATTTTTCCAAATATTTTGGAAAGGAAAGGAAGTTAGCTGAAGAAGCTCCCTCTAACCACTTCTGTAAAGGGGATTGAAGCCATGTTCCATGATGTGGATGGGGAAGGGGCTGGTCAGAATCAAATCACGCTGCCTTCCCTCATTCCAGAGCACAGACTCCACATGGGGAATGCTGTTGCTCACTCTTTGAGCCCTGCAACACATGCATCTCTGAGCTATTCTGCCTGAATCAAGTTTCTGATTAATAGTACAATTGCAAGGCATGTAGGACCTGCAGATCAAACACCGTAAAGGTCTGAGATGGAAACAATCCTCTTACTGAGCTGCCTGGGCTGAAATCTCTTATAAATGATCCCAGAGTAAAAGCAGAGGGTTCTCAGCTCACCCCTCTTAATTAATTAGTGATCTACTTGAAGAACAACCATGCAGCAGAAAACCACCATGACAAAAATATAAACACTAATTAATTTGAAAGATTCAAGAATAGCAAACTAAAAAATGGAGAAAAAATAATAAAAAACCCAAAAAATCTCCAAACAAAACCAGAAACCAACCAACCAAAAAAACCCCACCCCACAAAAAACCCCAACCCAGCCTTCTGATTTAAAAAGACTACTCTTACCTTTATTTTGCAAGATGAAGGATGAAATTATGTGGTCCCATTCCTCATTCTTTGTATCTAACAATACTAAAACCAGGTCAAATCTGCTCAGCAGGGGACTGCCAAGAGCTATGTTGACAGAGACAGACTCATTGGGGTCATAATGGCCTTTAGGGTTTGTTGCTGCCAGGATAGTTGTCCTCGTGCTAAGCTTGCACACCAAGCTAGAGAAAGGTATGGTGAACATAATGGTTGAACTAAACTGGATAGGGAAAAGGATTCCAAAGCTTTTAAAAACTTTTGTGGTTTTATCCTATAAAGAGCCCATCTTATCTTGGAAGACCATAAGAGCTAAACAATGTACACAATTATTGTATTAATATATTTATTATATGTACAGCATTTTTCAATCAGAGAATAGCAACTAGACAGACAGTGATCTGGATATCAAAAGGCACCAACCAACATTGCCACAAATAATCTCTGTGTACAGCTAGGTCCTTAAATAGTGAAAACCAACACTACTTTTCAGAAATAAATATTGCATTGCAGAATTGTACAATATACTAACACTTTTGAATGCTGGAAAGCAACACTTTTGCTTAATTCATATTTTAAGAGAGCAAAATAAAATGTGACATGAATGTATGTTTTGTTCCTGTGTATAAACGAAAAATATGAATCCAAGTTAGCAGTGATGGCAGCCATATCAACTGAAAGAGCCATTTTCCACTCTTAACCATGATGTCCTAGCATGTGCTTGTAGATGTGGGGAGAGATTATTTTTACTCTAGTAGTCCAAATGCACTCCTTTTGGGTAAGGCAGCAGCAGAAGCATTCTAACTTTGGTTTGTCACTGAGCTATTTCTAGCCAGCTCCTGAGTAACTGCTGCCTCACGTCCAAAGTTCTTCTGTAACTGGGAGGAAGGACCACAGATCTTCCACTGGCTTATACCCAACAGGAAAAAAACTTATTCTCCCATGCACCAAAATAAGTCCTAAATTAACAAGGTGCTTAACCTATGTGTGCTAAGTTACTATTAAAAAAATCCTCATTATATGTAGTCCTTAAAAGTGAGCAACTGGGCATCTATGTGCAAGTTAACAAACTGTGTTTGGGTCTATCAAATGAAACAACTGCAACAAGGAACTCAGCTGAAATATGTCCCTGTCTCACTAAGGATACAGGACCATATTGATCCCAAGTATTTGTGCCCAGCTGGCAAACGCTGGTAGTTACCCAGGTGAGAGCAACATGACCCTGAGATTAGCTCAGTTGGTAAGAGCAGGGTGCTAAAAACACCAAAGTTGTGGGTTTAATCCCCACACAGGCCATTCACTTAAGAATTGGATTTGATTATTCTTGTGGGTTCCTTTCAACTCAGAATATTATGTGATTATTTGTCTGTTGTCTGATGAAGAGGATGGAGATGCTCACAATAAGGGAAGGATATGATCACTTAGAGGAGCCAAGATGTGACTGGAGCAAGAGCTGAGTGGAAGGTGATGAGAAGGAATGTGGAAAAGGTGATGCCTGTTAAGTAGCAGAGATTTCAGAAATACCAGCCAGGAAATAATTTGGGCCTGAAAAAGAGCTGCATATGACTGACAAATTGAAATATGAGCTCAAAGATCCAAGCGGTGGGCAGGGGTAGTGGGGGAGATAAAAAATCTGAGCACACACCACTTTGAAAAAAGAAAGGGAGGAATTTAAAGTTACCAGGAATTTATAGTTATGCCATACCCAGTATACAAAATTCAGCAGCCTGGAAATCTCCTGATGTGCTTTGGTTACCAAGCAATATTACCGGATTTTACAGGACAGGAGGGCATAGCATCAAGCTGTGCCAGGAGAGGTTCAGGTTGGACATCAGGAAGAATTTCTTCACTGAAAAAGTGGCTGCCCAGTGAGGTGGTGGAGTCATCATCCCTGAAGGTGCTCAAGAATTGACTGGACATGGCACTTAGTGCCATGGTCTAGTTGACAAGGTGGTGATCAGTCATAGGCTGGAGTTGATGAACTTTGAGGTCTTTTCCAAACTTAATGACGCTGTGATTTTGGAAAAACAAAGCCCCACTTTCTGAGCTGCAACAAAAATGTCACAAAGCTTCTCATTTCACATAGGATTATTCAACCACTTGCAACAAAGGGCAAGAAAAAAGACGCAAAGTCTTTGTAGAAAACTGCCCTGGCCTGTAGCAGTAGATTGAAAACCCAGCAGTGAAGAGGGTATGAATTCATCCTGATTGCTTGCAGCCCCTGGTCTAGTGCACTGTCCTATGAAATGTTGACTTGTCCAGTTTAGGAATATTGTTGACAACAAAACTATTGCATACAATGAAGAGAACAGATATGTTTAATCAGCATCCCTCCAACATGTAAGTACAAGAGAAAAATCTCATGTTGTTTTCTCACATGTGCTAACATGCCACTTACCCTGCCTTTGCAACACTGATGGTTTGTTGCTCCATTGCTTCGTGGATACTGGTCCTGTCGTGTTCCTTGATACTATTGAACTCATCAATGCAACAGAGGCCTCCATCTGCAAGCACCAGTGCTCCAGCTTCCAAATTCCACTCCCCAAATTCCTTCACAGCGGTCACTGTCAAACCTGAAGAATCAAATACTTCAGTCAGTACCTCTCTTAAAATGCAGGAGTAAACTTGAGTGAAAGAAAGGGGCCCAGCACAGTGGCTTGAGCCATGGACAGAGGGCAAACCAGCAGGAAAGCTTCACCACGTACTTCCACTATGTAATTTAACTCACTTTACAGCTGCCAGCAAGCAATCCCACTAGTGCTGAGGAGGGTTAGCCTGGAGCTGTGGAGCAGATTCTGCTAAGCTTCCCATGCTTGGATTGTGACTTGTTTTAGAAATTTGTTAAATGAACAAAAGGAATTAGCATACAAAGACTAGATCTAGCAGATCATAATGAAAATTGGGGCAAAGATTGCAAAATTATAGAAAAGACCCATTCAGGTCCTACTCCACATCAGCTACTAAAATGGACAGAAATTGTGGAGCTGCAAAGGAAAGCTTGGAAAAAAAAAATATTTCAATTGTCATTTAGCTCATGGCCCCAGAAAGTGGAGTCAAATTCTTCCCTTAAACGAAGGAAATTAAATTTCTTTATGAGTTTTTGGCTTCCTCTAAGCATTAAGCAAAAATGAAAATCCAAAGATGACCAAGGATGAAAAGGGGAAAGAAATAAAAAAAAAAAAAAAAAAGAAGAAGAATTAAAAAAACATTGGGTGGATAGCTAGTCAAAACCCCTGCATAACTGTGGAAATGGCCACACATTAGCAAATATGTGCAGCTCCCTCCAATCCTTCTATTCCCTATTTCCCCGCTTCTTCTCTATCTTTAGCCCTTCTTTTCCATTCCAGTGTTCAGCCCAAAATATCCTAGTAGTTGACAAGCTGCAACCAGCCTAAAATCTCCTGGAATTCTATGGCAAAACCTGCACACGAATCACAAAATCACCATTTGGTTCAGGGCTACAAAGACCTTGTCATCACTGTGCAGCCCACCACAGTATCTATTTGTTTGCAAATGACCAGCAAAAAGTTACTGGAATTAAATGCTCCCTGATGACATAATATGTACTTCAAATTCTAATAAGGAATCTGCTGCACTACGTCCAATCTTTCTTGGTTTTCCTGGACTGTGTGCCGAACACCATGGGCAATCAATCACACTGCAGACTTACAGAAACACAGAGTACCAGGCAGTACGAGAGCCTGGCTGCGCATTTATTTCTGAATATTCTGTGGTGAGGGTACACAATGTGCACCCCCAGAGCCACGGGCACTTTCTGCTCTCCCCCCGAGCAGTGAGGGACATCAGTGGCTCTGCAGTGCTGTGTGTCTGTCACTGTCTCTGCAGTGTCACTCTGTGCATGGCAGCCATGAGATGGCCTCTGCTGCAGGCTCCTGCCGCCACACAAGATGGCCTCCCCTGCTGCACTGCACACAGGGCCCTCTCACCGGCAAGGTAAAATGTCCTGTCTTGTAGCGCTTCAGGGCACATGAGCCTTCTACAAACAGAGGAAGGGGATGGCTTCCTGACAGGCATGCTTGCTTCCCTGCACAGCCCCTCTGGGGTGGCCTCTCCAGCAGCAGCCCCCAGGGCCCTGCAGACAGCCTGTCCCCCCTGGGGCACCCCCCAGCCAAGGCCGCTGTGCTCAGGGGCTCTGTCCCAGCCAGCCAGAGCAAGGTGCTCTATCCCAGCACGGATATCCCTTGCCAGTGGCCAAGAGGTCCCTGCCGTGGGCTGCAGGCTTGGGCTCACAAGCCTGGCACCAGTCCCCAGCCCCACTGCCCTGAGCTGGGGGTGCTCCTGGCACCTGGGCACCACCAGCGCCCAGCACAATCAGCACAGAAACAGGAAGATAAAAACTCACCAAACAAAGCATAACAAAAACCCAAAGGGCTGAAATGGGCCCAAAACTGAAAGTGCTCCTGCACACATGGTGGAGCCCCACAGGCAAGATGGTTTAGCCTGCAAGTGAATCACTGCTTTCTTTCACATTCTTCTTAGGGGATGCTGAAAGCTTAATGCACCTTCCTACTTGATTAGACTCGTTTTGTGCATTCTGACAGCAAAAGTGCTTGTTCTGGGAGGTGTTGGGAACAATTTAATCATGAGTGCTGGACTAAGAGTAGTTTTTCACTCCTCCCAAGCTGCCAGCGTTGCAGTTGCTGTTTATACAATACTGCACAATCCTAGCATATAAAAAAACCACTTAGCATTCTTTTAAACACTTCTGAATCTTCCCTTTTATAAATAAGGTTAAATAAAACTTTAAAATGAGCTCTAGTTGCAAGCAATTTTTTGTTTTGTTGAGATACAATGCTTCTTTAACATTTTGCCTAAAGTGAATGGACAAAAGACTATGTTTTGTCCCTGTTCTACCCATGGTTCTAATTTAGTTATGACATTTTGCCCTACTATTCTTCCAGCCTCAACTTTCAGCTTAGAGCACTTTCCAAGCTGGATGTGGTCTTACATTGTTTACAACTTGTAGAGGATGAACACTTTGAAAGGAAATTACTTTCTTCTTCAGCTCATAGGGCTCACAACTTTAAATACAATACACTGACAAAAGATGGCGTCTTCTATATATTAATCTAAACCTTATAAATTTTAATAAAAGTTATTGTGGTAAGCAGAATAAACACAGTCCCATAAGATCAATGCCAGCAATTGAAATAAAGTTGCCTCTTAGGACTTAATTTTGTCTTTTAAATAAAATTATTGCAAGGCAACAGCTTTCAAATTAAGGTAGAGTCCTCTTAGTCATGAATGGAGAGCTGATTAGTTGTGATAAGAACTTTCCTCCTGATTTCCTCCTTGGCTGGATTTTAATGCATATAGGAAAAAAAAAAAAAAAGAAAAAAAAAAAGAAGAAGAAGAAGAAAAGAGATAAGCTCTGTCCTTTTCCGGGACATCAGAGAAGCAGATGTTCCGCGCCTCCCTCAAGCCCGCCCGGATCCTCCCCCGCCCCGGCCCCGCCCCCTGCTCGGCCCCGCCCCCCGGCCCGTTGGCGGTTGCTGACGGCCGTTGCCGGCGCGCGCCGGGCGGGGGCGCTGCGGCGGGGGCGGCGCGGGGCGGGCGCGCGCGGAGGCCGCTCTGGCCGGCGCTCGGTGCCCGCCGTGCCCGCGGAGGGAGGGCCCTCGCCCGGCGAGCGGCCAATCCGGGCGGGCGCTGGCGGCGAGCAGGGGCAGAATGGGCTGTAGTTGAGCGAAATAGGGAAAGCGGCGAACAGTGTGGAGCGTTCCCGGTGTAAATAAAAGGGGGGGCGAAAAAAAAAAAAAAAAAAGTTTGTGGAAGTCGCCGCCCTGCAGCCTCGCTCGGGCAGCGGCGCGGGGGCTTGTGCGGTGCGGGAGCCCGGCACGGAGGACTTCGGTGCGCGGCGTTAACACGCTCTGCCTATTGTTTGTGTTTTTTTCCAAAATATGGCAAAGGTTCAGGTGAACAATGTAGTGGTGTTGGATAATCCTTCTCCTTTCTACAATCCTTTCCAGTTCGAAATCACATTCGAGTGCATAGAGGACCTGTCTGAAGGTGAGTAGAATTTTTCTCCCCGATACGGATTTTGCAACCCGGGGCTCCGAGCTCGGGGTATTTAAGGCTTAAACTTTGCACAGGCCTGCGCCTACAATTTCACAGTCTCTCCACCTCGGCCGCATCGCCGTGCCGAGCCGAGGGGATGTGCCGGCCGGGTGAGGGGATGTGCCGCTCCCGCCGAGCCCGGCGCCGGGGAAAGTTGGCGGTGTCCGCTCGCTCTGGGCGCCGAGCCGGGCCCGCCGCCTCTCCCCGCCATCGGCGAGGCGGCGAGCTGCCTCAAGTTGCGAGGAACTTGTTAGAGTGGAGGTAGCCATGTTGCCAGCTTTGTGTGTGCGTGGGGGGAGCGAGCGGGAGACAGGAGGGTTGAACCGGGCTCGGCGGCCGCGCATCCCCGCGGGCACACGGGATGCTGCGTGTTTAGCCCCGGCCGTACTCGGAGCGCGGAAAACGCTCCGCGGGGATGCGTTTCGATGGCCTCGTGCTCCATTTTAATACTAAAAAAAAAAAAAAAAAAAAAAAAAAAAATTAAAAAAAAAAAATTCACGGTGGGAGGCAGGGGCGGCTGACTGGCTGGCCCCGCATGCCGACAGCAGGCAGCCGCGGTAGGTGCGCGGGGGTCGGGGGCACGGCTCGGAGGGCAGCGCTGGCTGCGGGAGCCCCCTCCGGGGGGGAGGGGGCCGCCCGCCTGCCACTATTTTTGGAAGTCACTCGAAAGTTACCGGCAGCCGCCAGCGGGTGGGGGACGGCCCCGGCCTTGCCCGCCCCACGGGGACCCCGGTCCTAAGCCGGGGCCGCCGCCGCGCTCCCGCCTTCCCCCCGAGTCGGGCGGGCCGCGAGCCGCCCTCGCCCCGGCCGTGCTCCGCAGCGCCGCCCCCCGGGCGGCCGCGGGACGCGCCCCGAGAGGCCGCGCGTCGCCCCGCGGGCGGGAATTTCGAACGGCTCCGGGCGAAGGAGGGAGTGCGGGGCGCCCATGCCCGCCGGCGGGCCGGGGAGCGGCCGCTGCCCCGAGAGCGGGAGGAGGCCGCCCGGCCGGGCTGCCTGTGCGCGGGAGAGGACACTCGCTGCCCGGGCGGCACTCGGCGGAGCCCAGCGCCGCCTGCTCGCCAGAGAGCCCTGCGGGCGGAGGGGCGAGGGCAGGGCTGAGCAGAAGAGTGCTGTCCTGGCTGAGGTGCTATGGCAGGCTCGCTATCGCTGCGGCTTAAGTCGCCTCACCCCGCCTGCCTCTGCAGCAGCGCGTACTCGTGCGTGCCGGCGGGATGGTGACAGAGCGGGAGGGAGGGAGGGAGGGACGGCCGCCGTGGCGGGAACTTCAGAGGAAGTCTCGCCTGAGCCAGGCTTTCCTCTAGGCCTCCTCAGCCTGTCTCCTGCCTTCCTGCAACTGACCGACACAGCGGCTGGAGCTGTGCTCCATGCCCCGCCACGTTTTTGGCTGGATCTCTCCGGGCAGCCTGCCCATCCGAGGGGCAGCACCGGACCCCCTCCGTGGCAGCTGCTGTGGCAGGTGGCAGTGCCCCTGGCAGGGGCTCTGTGCAACATGTTAGGCTTTTCCTTCATTTGTGCACAGCTGTATGTGATGTGCTCCTCGCACTCAGGACTTAGGTTAAAGTTAACCCTGGACAGTCGTGATGAGAAGAATTATAGATGGTGCAATACAGAATTCTCAGCTCCTTTCCCCCGCCAACATGCAAGTTAAGACTATAGGACAAATTAGGGATGAGCGCTGCTATCTTTCGCATTTCAAAATAAGATTAAATACAGCCATTGTATACTTGATAAAAAGTCAGTGCCTTAGCTTTCCTCTGCTAATACATCTGTTTATGGTGCCGTTTTCAGCCTGTGCTCTGCAACACTAAAATTAAACTCATCCTAAAATTAAACTCATGAACTTCAGCCCTCTTTCTTAAAGTGTTTTTTTTTGTATCAACATACCTAAATAATATTTAAAATTTATTTTTAAAAAGTCTAGGTTTAGTACTAAATACTATGAGTTGTTTAGAAGAAGTTATATATTGTTCTCCTAGAATAATGGCACAGGATGGTGTAGTACTCTTAAGAAGTTTAGCCTAAAAGTCCTCACTTCTTGTAAGTAGTAATTTATCCTCAGATGAAGACAAGAAAGTTCCTTAATTATCCTGGATGAGTACCCTGCAATACTGACAACAGCTAATACTGCCTGCTTAAAAGGTAAATAAAACCTCTGATACAGTACCTAGAAAACTGCTGTGTTGTACAGAGGAGTAAAATCCCTTCCCAAGCCCTGTTTATTATGATAGTTAAACCTGCAAAACCTGCACTAATGGTAAACAAAATAAGCAAGAAGAATTTGCTAATGAGGAAAGTTGCAATCTTAAAGCAGTCAAGTTCTGTTTCAAGTGCTAATTTTTTTTCTATGCTTAAATTCCATTCCTGCATCCAGAAACCATAAGGCAGACCTCTGGATTTGCTGAGTGTACTAATCAAGTTAATGTAATAGCTTACAAGTTTTTGCTTTTGCAAAGGCAATCAGGGCATTGTTCACAGGGGGAAAAGAAGAAACACACCATGTAAGTTTTTAAGGTACACAGCTTAATTAAGAAGTGTTAGTTATAGATTTTTATAATGGTGGTCTCTTTTTTCCCCTTTTGTTTCAATAACCCCAAAATCTGTCTTGCAAGATTAGTTTCAGATATGTGAATAATACTGTTTTTTTAATCAAAAAGGGAAGGTGAAAAGCTGACCCAGGAAAAGCTAATCTGGGTTAATTTGCATTTTCAACTTTGAAACATCTGTGGGGAAGAGGCTGAGTTAGAAAACACTGATTTATCATAAATGTTGGTTTAGTGCATGCCTTTAAGAAGCAAAATGCTACACTGATTTTTTAATTTTTTTGGTCTATAATTCAATTTCAAGATGTAGATAAGATCCAGTCATCACTGTCTTTAAGAATATGGTCTAGTCGTGCTGTCACCATTTTATGTACTTCCCAGGTAACACAAGTGACATATGAAGGAAGGAGGGCATACAATTGGTGTGCCTGGAGCTTGCCCAGTGGGTTTCTTACTCAATTAACTACTTTCCATGATCTGTGTAATTTAAGCTGTGAGGTGTGTATGTGCAAGGTGCGAATTTTGGTTTTGGGAGGTTAGTGAGTATTCAAGGATGTGATGATTTACAGGCATCATCCCTCTGCTGCAGCCATTCTGACAGACTTTGAGAAGATGCTCACCACAGCTCCCAGTTAGTAAAAGGGTCCTGCTCTCTGTATGAACTTTGAAAATTAACCTCACTGTGAAAATAGAGGGGTTCCTGTGGTACATCTGACTAGAAAGTGGGATGATCTGTTTCATGAGGGTCAGGCATCAGTAAATTTTTCTGATGAAGACAGGTCCTTGTTATTTTAGGCTTGTTGCCAAGAAGTAATTTTAGGTTATGCAAAATTGTAGATGGGCAAGAGCGGAAGATCCCCTAACTGTGATGACAAATAATGTTTGGTTTTTTTTCTTCTTTTTTATGTAGATTTGGAATGGAAAATAATTTATGTGGGTTCAGCTGAAAGTGAAGAGTATGATCAGGTGTTAGACTCTGTTTTAGTTGGACCTGTTCCTGCAGGCAGACACATGTTTGTATTTCAGGTAAGTTTGATTTAACCCTTTCTAAAAGTTGTGCTAATTTGATTGGGGATAACTGTATCAAACTAAAAGGCACTTGAAAAATAATGGTGAAAAAAAGTTGCAGTGAGTCACTCAGCTATGATATACCTTCCTTTAAAGTCTGTTATTGAGCTTGTACTTCTTGCCTCTGATATTGTTTGGTAATATTTTTTATTTGTGGTATCAATAATAACTGATAAAAGAACAGTTCCCATAGCTACTGATAATTTAGTTCTGGTTCATAATCAGCAGTGCCAGGTGCCTGGTTTACACCAGCACCATCAGGCTCACCTCTTCTGCTGCTGGTAGCAGTTTCAGACAATCAGGAGCACTAGGTTAATGTACACAACACCTTCAGAGGATCAGACCAACAAACTAATTGAAAAACTCAGCTCGAATAATCAAGACGTTTGTTTCTGTTTGGCAGAACACATGGTCAACTGTGATGTTTGGCTAAGCACGCTAAATCATAACAAAATACAGTGATTTCTAAAATAAAGATAGAAATTCACTGGTAAATGGGAGGTACACAAGTGTGTAGGTCAAGACTGCAAAAAAAAGTCTAGAACATGTGACAGTCTATAAAATACTGCTGTTAATGCCAAAAGTTAATAAGGAATAACGAAAGAAAATAGGGAAAGAGCAACACTAAGATGACTTACTGGCCTGGACTTGTTTCTGTTTTAACTCAGTGAGAAGCAGGGGGGAAAACCTCAAGTGGACTTGCCTGAATTCTTACAGAAGCTTTCTTTTGTTTGGGATAACTTCTTTTGTGGTGGTGGGGTGTTTCTGTTAGTCTGTTTATTCAAAACTATAATTTTTATTAAAACTCATTTTCTCTATGAAGTACTATATTTTTTGTAAACTGACAGCAAAATCCATTGGATAAAAAATCAGATAGAAACTGAGTATGTCTTATTGTATAAGAACTCTATTTTCCCAAATGGTCTAAATTCACTTAACTAATGGCAAACGCATGCTGAAGTATGAGCATTAAAGAACACTGAAGTGCTGACTCCCTTATTTCTCATGGTTGCTGTAACTGGTTTAAAATAATAGCAACTTGTGAGGCAATCCTGATTAATCCTGTAAGTTGCAGGAAGGGTAGTTTATTTGGCACTTTGAGGGTATTTGTTTGTTTGTTGATTCTGGGCCTTTTTGTTTTGGCTTTTTCCTTAAAGAACAGGCTTAAGGAATAGGATTAGACTGGGTGTTGCAGCATTTATTAACCACCCAAATCAGTGTTGAAACATTTCTGTTTTGTTTTGGAGCCAGGCCTAATTTTTCCACACTGCAAATAAAGCAGATGTGTAACAAATGCATCATTTATTAACAGTTTTTCCATTATCAAGCCATTATAGCTTATGGCATTAATTGGCCTGAAATAGGTGATCCTCTATTGCTCTCAGAGGGGCTACCTTGTGTTTGTATGGTGGAAAATCAGCTGGCATTTACATTTCTAATTTGAAGATGCACTGTTCTCAATCAAAGGTCCAAAGATTCCTTGTTGATGGTGATGGGAAAGGAGCAAGAAGCAGGTGCCTAAAAAAGGCACGTTTTGGCTGTATGATTAGGCAGGTCTCAAATTAAATTTACTGGTTTTGCAGTTTCTGTAGAATGGACTCAGTAATTGTATTGTGGTTATAAATGACACTACAGCTAAATTAGGAGGAGATGTGTAGAGACTTTGCTTAGATTGGAGTAGGTCCTGTAAGAGATTCCATCTGTTAAAATATACTCTTTATTTCTTACGGAAGTGCGGTTGGGTCTGAGTATATTACACTTCAAAGGCTCTGGATTTCAGGTGAGGGCAGGACTCAGCACATGTGTACACAGGAAACCACCAAAACCCAAAGTGCTGCAAGAAGCCTTTGCTGATGACTGAAGCAATTTTATTCACTGAGCTGAAGCAGCCTGGGATACGGAGAAAACAAGGGAAGGCAAGAACAGGGCAAAGCACAGAACTGCAGGAGGCATGTGACACAAAGAAAAGAGATTGTGTTCATGGGGAATAGCATAAGGAAAGGACCTTTGCAGAGGAGTATAAAATTTTCAGATAATCTGTTGTAGATTTTTCTAGATAGGAAAATGGCTGAAATAGCAACTAAAATGGAGTACCACATAGATACATTACCAAGAATGACAAAAATACCTTAGATGAAAAAATGATGTGAAACAGGTTGGGAATTGAGCTTATTGCTCAATAAGCAATTGTCAATGGACAATTAATGTGCTTTTCAGACTCAGAAAAGCAGCTTTTTGTTTAAAACCCCAAAACATTACCTTTAAAAGGGTTTCAATAGTAAAGGCCCACAGTTTGGGCCTGTTTGTTTCTAAATCCCAAGATACACACAGTGAAAACCTGATTTCTTCTTGATTCTCTTGGGAATTTGTAATAAAATCACAGAAACTTTTTTGAGCATATAAGCACATAAATAATTTACTATCCTTAAGTGCACATATAACCTTTGCTACCTACTCTGCAGCAATAGCTATGAGAATAAATATCATGTGGAAAAGCAAGATAATTCAAGGCAACATGTGGGCTGATTTCATCAAATTCTTGAGTAATTTATAGCATAATTATGGCATATTAAGACAGTGATTTTTATGCAAAAATAATCTACTGCCTCTGCCCACCAAAATATCTGTTTGCAGGTAATCTGCTTATTTATCATTTGGTCATACCAAGCTCTTTTTTTCTGCCATCTGTGTATGATGTTTGGTTCCAGAGTAATTAAGGAGTTGACAAAACTAGGAAGTTAAAAATCTGAAAAAACTGTTTTAAACAGTCTTCAGTGTCTTTTTCATGCAACAAAATGATGCTTGAGAGAGAATTAGAATTAGAACAGAGTATTTCCTTGGGTTCAGAACTGTGTCATAGGATATTACAGGACAGAAAATTACAGTGGCAACCTGGAAGACTAAGATCCTACATCAGGATGGGAGTTGAGTTTAATGGGGAGTTAAACAGAATATGGTTCTTCTGTTGCCCATTACTGTGGAATTTAAAGTGATCACATAGTACTGGGCACTGTTAGAACAGGACTACTGAGTTAAAGTAATGATGTAAACTGTATTGGCAGTTCTTGTGATTTCCTCCAGCTTCTGCATTTTTTCTGGTTTTTGGCCATCTTTTCCATTCCCCTATGCTAGTTGTAAAGCCGTTCAGTCATTTTCTTTTTCCTTCAGGGCTGGAGGAAGAGGTGTTCTACCTGATTCCCTGGTTTCTTCTCCTCCCTTGGGTGTATTTCTACCCGAGAAGTCTGACTCACCTAATTCTTGTGCAAAGTGCCTACAGCTTCTCACAAAAAGCTGTAGACTGGTTTGAAGGCTTAAAATTGAAGTGGCAAAGATTAGATGCCAATGCTGCATGAGCAGCAGCTCCCAAATCTCACCATGCTGAAGCATATAAATACTATAGAAAAGTAGGAATGAGAGGGACAACAGGCATTAATTCCATTCATCCTCTGTCATTAGGCAAGGTTTGTTACACCCAAACCATCTGAACACACATTACTAATACCAGCTTGTTCTCACAACATGGGTGTTCACTGTTGACTTCAGATCTTCATGTGGAATTGTAAATATGAAGCTGTTTTACTATGCCTATATTGCTGTTACTTTAAATCCTGCAGCAGAATCAGGCATCACATTTTATCAATAGATGTGGTAGTTAAGAGGCATTTTAAGGGACTGATGTGAGCCACATTTTATGAGGCAAATTTTATTGATAAGTAACTGCAGAGCCATGGTAAGTAAGGACACTGAGGAAGATTGTATCAGTTGCATATTAATTAGGTTTGCCTACTGGTAGAAGATGTTCAGGTGTCTTGGATGATGCAGGTATCTGCATAAATTTTAATGAATATGGGTATTAGGAATGAAGCCAAAGAAAGTTGTTAATTCCTTTCCTAGAAATCTGTGGAACAACTCAAACCTTACCATAGCCCATCCCTTTTCTTGCTGAAGTATAATTTGCAGTCTGTAGTTTTAAGGATATAGTCTTCTTAAGAGCACACATACAGACCAATTCAACCTTGAGGGTGTATGAGAAAATAATCTTGCTCTACTCAATTATCAAGATGGGCTGGAGAACTGTGGCACTGTAGAACTGGATTGATGTTGGTACCCCTGTGTGAACAGTGGTTCAGCTGATCATATATTTAAAAGGAGTTTTGGATCAAATCTGGCCATTTGCCCATGAGAAATGTCAGCAAACAATTTTACTGTATTCCAGTTCTGTCGTTGGAGGATGGTGTTCTAAATCTAGAGTTGATGTTGTGAAAGCAGTATATTTTCTGGTTAACTTGAACAATTTTAAATATAGTCACTACTTAGCTGCTGAAACACGCTACTTGAGAGTCCCCTGCTAGGTAGGCATGTGCTATCAATTTTAATTTATCTTTCCCTTTCACATTCAGGCTGATGCACCTAACCCAGGGCTTATTCCAGATGCAGATGCAGTAGGTGTAACAGTTGTGCTAATTACATGCACTTACCGAGGTCAAGAATTTATTAGAGTCGGCTACTATGTAAACAATGAATACACTGAAACAGAACTGAGAGAGAATCCACCAGTAAAGCCAGATTTTTCTAAGGTAAGGCATGTTTTGTTTTAGTCATGTGTCAGAGGTATGCTTATAGAAAAAGGTGTTTAAGAAACAAACCTAAGCCCCAAGTGGTTTCATTAAGTGCATGGAATGAGGCATCAAATAATGGAAAATACTTGGGGGGACAGACTGCAAGTGCCATGTAGTTGTCACAAATTTAGTGAATACTGAGAGGCCATCAAAAATTTCCACCATCCTGAAGACTTGGCTGTACTTTCACACTGACTGTGAAATAAACCATTGGATTTATTCCCACCTGCACTACTGTTTGTAAAATGGCTGTGTTCTTCAGAAAAACATGTTTTTCTAAGCCAATCAACCATCATAATGTTTTTTCTAAGTCCAGCAACCTAGAACTAAGTTGTAGATATTTATTTACTACAGTTGTTACTCAGCTGTTCTAGGGTCAGAGCTACAGTTTCTGCAAAACTTTAACAAACAAACTGAGGAAGAAATCAAGTGTAAAATGAGAGAACATGGGTACCCTGGTTGGATCATTATCTGATAAATGTCTAATTTGACAAAGGAAATATACAGATAAAGTTATAAAAACATCTATCCTTCATGGTAGTAATTAAACCAGGACTAGAATTAAAAGATTAAATTAAATAGTATGTTTTTCTATGCTTAACTTTATTTTCAGTGATCAGGTACTAAAAAAAAATTACTGAAAATTGTAGTAAAGTTTGAGGATTCCTAAACTTTGCATATGTTCCTTTCTTCTTTATTTCTTTCACTTAAAACATAACTTATTTGTTATGTTGGTTGCCAATGCCAAAATGGTGACTCCCTTTAAACGCTTGAATTTAGAATGCCTAGAAGTACTTATCTTCATTCTCTGTTTATATAAAAAGCTAGCTTTGCTGCTATGGAAGAGAACAGCACAAGCTATCATATGTTTGTATAGAGTCCTTAATGTGACTTGGGGAAAAAATGGAAGTGCACAAGTAGAAGGTTATTAAAGTGATTGATTAATTATTGGGCAATAAGCTCTACCAGCTTCTAAAAAATAAGTAGTCTTTTTAGTTAGTGTAAAGGGTCAGGAAATACTTAATGAGAGTATACTTTCTTGGAGAATAAAATGGACAAAGCAAACCTTTCTTGTGATCAGTCTGAAATACCATAGTGAGTGTCCATTGGCTCTAAGTTGCCATCCTCCAGGTAAGAATATATACTCTTTCACCCCTTTTCAAAATAAGCTTTTTTTTTTTTTTTTTTTTTCTGGATACATAAACAAATGCCACATGTTTTCAAAAGAAAATGAAGGCCAGCCATGAGAATAAGATAGATAACTAATCATGTCCACTGCCACAGTGTTAGAATTTTCCAAATATAAATGTTTTTATTTTAAAACTTTAGTTGATAAATCCTCTTAGTGAAATCAGTCTGAAGTTTGGTAGTTTAAGGATAAGGTTGTACTTTTAAATGAAGATGAGAAGTTGATGGAATTGATAGGTATTGCAAATACCATAAAGTTGATGCAAAATTTGATGAAGTACTGTGGTTTGCAAAATCCTTCTGGGGGTAGAAGTTATTTGCTTTACTAAAAGCTGGATAAAATAATAAACACTTGCACTTTACTTGTGGATCTCTTTCACAGCCTTGACCTTGCAGAACAGTTAAAACACGCTTGAGAAAGTGGTTATTTTGCTGAGGAGAATATTAGGGAAAATAATAAGTGGTGTACTGTAAGCACATTTCTGATCCATAGGTAGTAGCTATAGATTCACATTGATGTGAATTCCCTTTTTAAACAAACTGTTAAGCAAACAAGGCTATAGGGGCTAAAAGGAAAAAGATCTATATGCATATGAACTCCAGTTTTAGATATGCACATTACAATCCATATATTTTCTTCTTTCCCAGCTTCAAAGGAATATTTTGGCATCTAATCCCAGAGTCACAAGATTCCACATTAATTGGGAGGACAACACTGAAAAACTGGAAGATGCAGAGAGCAGTAACCCAAATCTACAGTCCTTGCTTTCCACAGATGCATTACCTTCAGCATCAAAGGGGTGGTCAACATCAGAAAATTCACTAAATGTTATGTTAGAATCTCATATGGACTGCATGTGACTAACCACCATCCTTTTGGTACTGTATATGTGTTAAACTGTAAAAACAAACAGAACTATTTCCTTCAAATTCCATAAGTACATAGTTGAAGCAATGTGAAGAACTTGTTTTAAAACATCCTGTAGAAAGTTTATATAAAAAAACAGAAAAAACCCAACAAACAAACAGTATTTGAGCAGATTGTGAAATATAAATACAACTATTTTTAAGTAATTGCCTTTTTTTTCTAATGTGTTATTCTATGTGGTCTAAACCAAATCTGACTAAAGTATATGTATTCTCTCCCCTCCACCCTTACTTTGTAAGCACTATTAAAAGCTAAAAAAATGTTTAAAAGTTAAAACATTCAGGCAAAATGAAGGAATAGTGTCATGTCCTCGTCTCTGCTATCCAGATTGCCAAATATAAAGTGCCCTTTAATAGCATCTGAAGAACAAAATTGTCATTAGATGAAGTGCAAAGAAAGAAAGTGTCTCGTAATAACAAAGTCCAAAAATGTCCTTTTGCTCTGAAAGCAGACAGCACAGTATAATTTTAGGTGCAAGCTACTTTTCCTTTCAAGGCACATACTTGTTACTTAATGCCTGCAATTTGAGATTTACCATCTGCTATCTTGGATTTTAGGATTTTTTTTTTTTTCATCTCTTGCTGCTGCTGTTTAGTCAAACTGTGGTTTTGTTTCATGTGAATTGGGGTGGGTACCTCAGGACAGAGCCCTTTTTCAGGAACCCTAATAGCATACACAGGTGGTTGAAAGGATGCAGGCAATTACTGGAAGATTCTATGCCTCAAAAGCAATACTGTGAATATCCCAAATATGCTCTTCTGTAAGATTATTATGGATCACCACTGGTTAGTATGTTTGTTTTCAGGCATGCTTTATTGTAGTCTTTTTCAGTAGTCGTAAGGAGTTTGGGTGTTTACTTTCATTTTTTTTGAAACACCTGGAATTTTAAACTTCTCTGTTTTCTCTCTAGCCTTTAAGGCAATCCCATTTACTGGTATGAACCCTGTTGTGGCAGGCATGAGACACTCAAGAATACATTACTTTGCCTTGAAGCTTTTGCAGTGAGACATCCCTATTACCTGAGGCATCCTTGAAGATAAAAGGAACTAAGCAGTAACCTGTCAAGACTTAAACCATTATTATGACACTTAAGAATTTAGTTACTCCTTCCAATCCTCATTAGCCTTATTTATATTTACTGTGCCTGTATGTGCATTTAAATTGTAATCTGTCATGCCAGGTTAGAGGAATATAGTTCTATTTACTAGTCACTGCCCAAATTATGAACCTTTGTAGGTTCTGGGCCCTTCAAAAAAAGACAGATTTCATGATGATTGACAGTGTAGCTCTGAATTAAATACAGAATGCTTGTTGTTCTCTTTCTGCATTCTGTAATGGGATGAAGATGTCCCAGACAGTGCTTCTGTCTTCCCACATCATTAGTGAAATTGTCTGCATTTCAAATGTGTGGTTTTGAAACTGGAAAGGAATGACCTGATCTGAATGTTTTTCGTGTATGGAAACTCAGCAGTACACATCTAGGGTGGATGAATGAATTAATGAAATCCATTAATCTTTGGAGGCCTAGTTCTAATACGTGCTCTTAACAATATCTAATTGTTTAAAGTGATAACCAAAAATCTAAAAATATTAACACTCATTGGTAGGACTTAACACAACTGGTTCTGTGAACTAGCATTTACTTCACTTGAGGGCTGAAATTCCATGAACCTTATCTTTGATTTTCAGTTATATTGCAACTTTTAGGCCTGCAGTGACATTTTGAGATTTTTCATGCACTTTATGTTCTATTTATAAGTCTATTTAGGATAGCTCATAAATGTAAGCATGTAAATAACTTAGTTATCTGCTGAAGGATTGACAGGCTTGTGAAGTCTGCCTCAAATTAAGGTTACTGTAGTAGTATCTCAAACTCTTGCCTTTATTGACTGTTCCAATGAAAACGTGATCCAAGTACAAGCTGTAACCAGAACCCATCCCACTGGTAGAATGAAGGCTTTTTAGAAGCATATGCCACAAAGCGATGGAAGCAAACCATTATTGCTGCTACTGCAAAACCAACTACAAAATTTAGGCAGCAACATGATGCCACCCAGCAAACCAATTAATTTAGAGAAATGGAAAAGTGAAGCTCTGTTGTCAGTCTAAAAAGTTTAAGAAGTCATCTGTGCATGAGAACTTGGGTGCAATAAACTTCAGGCTTGACTGTGGTAGGATGCTACCTTACCTGATACACTCATGTAGCTTTGATAGCACTGACCCACCAACAGCAGGAAAAATAATGCTGTGCTTGGTGAAAATTAGTGACAAACAACCCTACCTCATGAATTTTGCAAGATAAATGGCATTTCTGTGGTTTCTGAGAGGCTGGGTCCCTCAGGTCTTCGCAACTTTAGCAGATGTTAGCAATCCATACACCCTGCCTTCTGAGCATTGCATTTCGTGACAAAATCATGTTCCAGAGACAAAGAATTTGAGGAACCAACTTCCAGTCCCACAGAGACTTCAGGCAATATCACAGCACAAACTTACTGGTATTAAAAGATAGAATGCATGTAGGGCATCTGTAAAGACTTGTCCCTGATCTCTGAACGTTTTAAAACAGCAGGTCTGTGCACAGCCAACCAGTGCTGACATCACAGCATTACAATTTCAAGGCTGAAGATGTTTTCAGTTTGCCACAAACTTTTACTTGAAGAGGCCACCAAGATGCAAAGCGATGCTACAGATTCTGCTGACAGGACTGGTGATGTATCTCACTGTGTTTTCATCTGAGGCAGGCAGACCATTAAAAGACTGTCATTCGTTATTAATGTACAAAGAAGTAAGTGGATCAGACAAGGTAACATGGATGAAAAATGTGTGTGGTTTTCATGTCTAGCTTGGAAAAAAGTTCTCCCTCAGCTTATAGTCACTGATTTATTCAGGCATCACCTTCAATCTGAATTACTATGACACTTCAATTTGAGGGAGGCAAAATGGTTCTTCCAGCCCCATCAAAATAGAGACTAGTGAAATTTCATCTTTCCAGTAGCTTTACAAAGCTCCACTGAAAAAGCCAACCCTACCTACCAATCTTCAACAATGAAGCAATTTGGAGCTTTACTACAATAACCACAGTTTATGGCTTACCAGACACTCTGTACTGGTGAGATGGGAGTGACAAAGTCACAAAGAACTCTGGTGATCTGACAGTCCATTATTTTTTTTGCAGTGCCTCAGCTGCTGGTTTTCTGGAAGTCAGCTCACACTGAAAGGTAGTCACTTGTAGCTAGATTGATTGTCTACTGACATTTGAAAATGTTGGCAGGAAGGAAAAGGGAAAAACCCCGAATGTGCTATGCATGTATACTCCTGGCAAATCCTCATTTATCAGGGACAGAAAAGGGAAAAGTTAAATCTTCTGGCCTCTGTCTGGACAGCTGCAGATCCTTCATGTACCTAACTACCCTATTCCTTATGCATCTGCATGAGTACAGATGATCTAATCTACTTTGAGAGCCACAGAAGTTTGGTCAGGAGATGATGGGTTAATTGTTGCTGTGGTTGCTGGCTGGGGGGCTCTGCTAAGTGCCAGCCAGGAAGATGCAGCAAAACTGACAACTACGTGTAAGGGCTGGCAGTGTGTGTGGAACTCCTCTTCCTCGGCACTCCAATTTCTGTTTCCAGTTACAGTTCTGCTTCTTAAAAGTTGGTTTTGTACTGTGTGATATGACAGCACTGCTGGAGAAGATAGATGGGGAGCTTTTTCCTTAATTTTTGGTCTGGGCAAAAATGATACAAGGAAGAGCCAGCTGGAAGCACTAGGAAGCCTTTCTTAAAGGCAAACCTGAGGCTTCTACATGGAACTTAGGGGGTCATTGCAGGGGGGATGGAGGGAGGATACATTTAAACATTTCCAGCTTAAGGTAATGCAGTTTTGGAGGCATGGCTGGGTACTCACTGGCCTAAGGGGTATGATTGCAGACAAGAAAAAGTCAGAGGTGTGTGTGCTACACCAGATGCAGCTGCATGTTACCTGCAGTGTTAAGAACTGGCTGAACTGAACTGGCAGAAACTTTTACAGAGTTCTGTGGTCTCCCTCCAAAACTCCCTTGGCCCCATGGGATAAGGAGGCCAACCTTTCAAAACAAAGGTATCCCTCCAGCTTGTCCTTTCTCACTAGGAGGGTCGGGCAGAAACAAACTGAAAAGAAGGACGAGCTTCATAGTATCGTAAAGGAAATGCTGAAGATATCTGTTATTCATCCAAAAATCAACTGCTTGAAATGCCTGCCATTTCAACAGCAGGACGAAAAAGTCTGATGAAGGCTGGCCTGGAAGTGTTACAAGTGTGTAAGACCTGAAACCTTCAACCAACATGACAAGATATTGTTCCTGCAGTATTTCCCATCCAAATGAACTATGGGCCTTCAGATACAGAGCTGTTTGAAAAAACCAAAATTTTTGAAGATTGGTATCTCTTGGGCTAAATAATCTCTGTCATGCAAGTAGACAAGGTAAGCTCTCCCAGGACAAAGCCATTTTGGAACAGCATTACTGAGAAGAAATTAAGGGAAATAAAGAAGTGGGACATTGTTACAGATGGAGCATGTATGACAATATTTGATCACAGCTTCAAATTTCTTTTCCTCAACAAGTTTAGTAGACTTCCTATAGAGCTAAGGGCTTTCCAACTTGAGGCCCAGATGTTGAAGGAACAGTCAGTGAAGCCATCCTCAACAAAATATTTTCAGGTTACATACTGATCGAGTTCATGTACAATTATAAGTATTCAGGAAAACAATCCCATGATAGAAGTGATGATCAGAGAAAAGTGACGACCTAAAGGCTGCATCTGTATTAATAACTTTATCAGGGACAGGGTATGAATCCATGGTGGAAAACGGTTTCCTGGCACTACTTTGGCTTATGTCAACTAGGGAAGGCACAGAACAGTTGGAGATCTACACAGAGGGAAAAGTATCTCCAGTTTCAGAGTCTTGCATACCTCAGGATACTGACACCACGTACTCTATTTATAACCACAGCTGGATGGCTCATGTCAGTGGCTTTGGATTGGTTTCTAATGGATCAGAAGAGAGACAGCTGTTAGCACCTGAAGCCTGCCCAGCAGGGGAAAGCTTACCATGGAAGAAGAAAAGGGGTTGTTTCCCTCAAGTCAGTTCCCTTCAATGAAAAGGAAGGAAATCAGTAGCAAACTGCTGTTGGCATGATATGGACAGTGTTAGACATGACAAAATACCAGCAAAAGGAAGTATTTGCAAGGCTCTGCAGAGGCTCTAGAGGAGAGGCCATAAGCATGCATGTCACACAGCTCAGAAAGGCATGTTATACAGAACTGGAGAGCTGGAGAAACAGCTGATAGTCTCCCAGATTTTTAGGCAAGCTGTTCTAAATACAGTTCACAAAATTATTTAAGCAATCAATCTGCGGAGGGATGCAACACCAAACAAAATTTTCAGAAGTGTGAACAGTCAAATATGCACTAGCAAGCAGCAGAATGACTCTGAGTCCTGGATGTCCATGAGCTCCAGAGCTGCCAGCTGCTGCATGTGTTGGTTCCTGTTGCACACTGTTCAATCACTGCAAATCTAAGCTCCAGAGGTAAATGAAATGTTTTCTCACTAGTGATTATCTCATCCAAATAAACATAAGCGGCACTGTGCCTCTGGGGCCTGCAAAACAGTTTATTTAACTCAGTAGTAAGGTGAGAACTCCCAGAGAGATCTTGCTAAGCCTCTCTAAGTCTCTATCTTTATGGAAAACTGTGTATCAATTTCTAAAAATAAAAGGTAGCTGAGTGACTCCCTGTGATTCTCAGATGAGACACAAGTCAGGGAGAATGAACCGGGCCTGTAAAAAAACCCAGTGTAGACAGAACAAAACAGTGGGACAGATGGTTCCCCCATCTTTCATTTACAGATCACAAAGTCCTACAGTGGTCAAATAAATTTTTACCATGGGTTGTTGCGTGTGGGCTGGTCTGCCTGCCAACTGTCATTAAAGAGATGTGGGAGGAACAGACCCCGGTTCCTCATATAAGTCCTAAACTTGTCGAGAATTTGCAACAGAAAATTTCTGCTAAGTGTTTGAAAGAAAGGCAACTTAATAAATAAGTAAGCTCAGAAACTTACTCACTGAGTGGAGGTAAAGTTCTGTTTTTTTCAAAACAGAGAACAAATTATCTGTCACTTCTAAGGGCTGTTTGCAGCAAGCGGGCAACCTGAGCCTGTGGGTAAGATAGAAAGATGAAGGTCTTCCAAACCTTCAGCAAGAAAGCAGGGTTTTCTCCTGGGTTGTACTTTCTGAATCAGGTAAAACAGCAGAGACTTTGTTTAGAAAGTGGAGGGGAAAGCAGGAACCTGGTTGAAAAAGCAGAGGCCCAAGAGCAAATTAAGCTGCAGGAGTTAGGTCACTCTATTCTGAAATTCTACAAGGCAATTCCAGTCACGTCAGTATGGGTTAATGGACTGCAGCAGGCACATGACACTGCAGGGGCACAAAGTGTCACAGTGGATCTCAGAGCACGTGATGCCCAAGGTATACCAGGGAAGAAAGAGAATTTTGGCACAAGGAGAATGTTAATGACCTAATATGCTGTCCTGGTACAAATAAATACTTGTACAGAAAACCAAGTAAAACTGGTATGACACAGTCTGGGACACAGAAATGCTTAAATAGCTTGATAGCTTGTGTCCAGTAAACCAGTACCAGATGGGCACAAGGTGTCAGTGTACACAGAATCTTACTAAAGGCTGGTGAGGTACCAGCAGTTTTCTCTAATAGGGACCCAGCTTTTAGGAGTTATTTAGGGTTTACCCACTCTCAGGTGTGTCTTTTGGCCATGTGGACTGCAATCCCAGAACCAGCAATTAAATGCAATTCAGACTGCTTTTTATATACAGCAAAGAACTAGCTGAAAGTGAAACTTAGATATTTAATATTCATACACTGGAGGGAAGAATGTGCATTAGGGCTGTCCTCTCATGGGAAAGCAGAAACTGGTAATTCAAAGTGTTCAATTATGACAAGAAAGTAAAACAGTTTAATAGTTCTCCAAACTAATCTGAAGCTTCTGCACAGAGAGCAAGTTTACAAAAGTCAATGTTAGGTGCAGCTAGCTACAAGCAGATTCATAAGACAGTCTTTGCACAGGAAAGGCAAAGAAAATAGTAATTCAAACAACATCCAAACTCCTGGTCTAGAAATTAATACCTTAGTCCAGCAGTTCTAGCCATGGAAAGGTTCCCTGAAATTAAACCAGGTTAATAAGATTCCTTGCTAGGCACTCAAGTTTCACTTGTGATAATGGTCCTGAAGAATTCTAAAGTACAAATCTGGTGCTGCTGTCAGATTTGGAAAAAGGAACAGAGAGAAGTTTTTTAAAACTAAGGAATATTTAAGTGAAATAGGGATGATTTAAAGGCCCAAGACAATCCTCTAATGAGATGAAACTTTATCTCCACACATCATTAGTGCACATATACCACAGTAAGCATATAAACTGCAATATTTGTCTTTAGGGACATGTATTTGAACCCAGCCATCATGGCTGAGCTGAAATCAGATCATATTCAGATCAGGAAGCTGAAGCATGGGAGGGAGACATGGTGAAGAAGGCAACAGCAACATCAGAGACTGAGAGCAATGGACACAGGAAATCACTTCTTACAAAAATGGGCAAAGTCACACTGAAATACATGGCAAAACTGCACTCCAGGTCACTGCGAGTCCCCTAGCAAATCTGAAATTACACTGACTGTTCTAAATTCTTAACACAGAACAAAAAGTGGAGAAAAGATTTTGCTAAGCCAAAATTTTCTCTCTGGCTTCACTCCAGACCTATTTGTTAACAGTTTGAATGGAAAGTCAGAGGCGTATGTGTTTCATAACAAGTTCCCTGCACACAGGAGTGTACATGTTCAACATCATGTTCCACCTCCACAGCTATGGAAGAGTCAGTATATACATAGCTAGGGAAGATTTATCTTCTGGTTCTCCCATGTACAAATAATGCTATTTCCCAGAGATACAATGATAAGCAGCACTCTCTAAGGAATATTCAAGTTACACATGCTAGCTGAGACACTGGGGTTTGACCCTAATTATTTTGTGATTTTGAACATACAAGTAGTATATTCATTTGTTCAAATAAAGTCATTGGCAGAGGTAATCTGACCCTGTACATTGTCCCAGAAGAGTTTGCAAAGATGGCTAGCATTGAGAGCCAGCTGGGACATGCCTAAATTTAACAAAAGGAAGAAAGAGAAAAAAAAGAAGGAAAAAACCCACGTGCTCTCTGAAACCATTTAAAAACCATCTTCATGAGTAAGAAATAATTCCTCAACACAGGGGTGAATTTCCAGAAAGCAAACAGAAATCAAACTGGCACCAGACAGAGCACATAAAAGAACAGAAGAGAGGAGATTATCTGTTCAGGAGAAACCAAATGATGCTAGCTCATCACACAGCGTGAGCTCTGGAACGATGTCATATTTGTCATAGCTGGGAAATGCTAAAAATACAGGGCCAGATCACTCTCTGCTAGCAAAGCATTGAGAGGTGTCTCTGGATGAGGCTTGTCAGGCTCCCTGCTAGAAACTCATCAGTCCTTCACGGATACAGAGAAAGAGGCAGGACTGCAGAGAGTCAGATCAGGCCTCACATGCCCCCACAGCAGCCCTCTGCTTCAAATGTGCTCACAACCACCTGAGCACATAGGTTCACATACCTGAAGGCTTCCATACAAACATACTTGAGTGAGAGATAACCTGTCACAGCTGAAGAAGCACATACCTGCACTTGTGGACCCAATTCCTGCTGTAAGCACAGAGCGTGGCATAATCTTTACTGCATACTTGAGGAACTGAGATTTCCCTGTACCTGGGTCTCCAACCAACAGAAGGTGTGATTCACCTTGGGGGAAAACAGTGATGTAGGAGTAGACAGTTCATATGCAGACAAACATTGACACAAAATGTTCCGATTAAATAATACTTGTCACATTCACCTAAAATTTAGCATTATATATACATTAAAATATGTAATTCTGCACTATTTATTTGGTGTGATAAATACATTTTTTAATAAAGTCATCTAGACACAAATATTTACAATTGAGTATTTGTGAAGTGTTTGCAGGTATTTGACACTTCCTGTAATGAGTTCTTACATTTTAGAATGCTCATTTCTCAGACTCAGCTCATTCTTGAATATGAAACAGAAGGATACCAGGTTTTAGTTACCATTCCACTATTCAGTTATTTAAATTATTGCAAAATGGACTAATAAAATCAGCAGTCTGTTTTGCTTAAGTAATTCTTTGCCAACAGCTACACAACTTTATCTTTTCACAACAATGAAATTACAGGAGTATATAATTCATCTGCTACAATCTCAGTAGTGCTCTAAATTTTTTTCACTGTTTTCTAGAAAATTCATCTTCAATTCAAATATCATTTTTTTAGCTGTTAGAGCATTAAGAAAATCCTGTATTTGTATACAGAGACATACTTTTAAAAATTATTATGACCTACATAGATTATGACCTCTGTACCACCTGGCACATGGCATATTTGCCATCTAACAACAACAGAAGGCAAATCAGCAGGCAGGTAACTTGGAGTTACAAGACTAAGTGAGATGTGGTGACAATCACAGATGGAAAAGTCTGGCATTAGGAAGTGAAATGAATACTTTAATTTTTCCTTTTAACGTACTATTGTGATCCACATTAAGGAAACATTAAGATTCCATCCTTTGATGCCAAATACTGCTGGGAATATTCTACTAGAAATAAATTCAAAATGTCACTTATACAGTAAAAAGTGAGATGTTTCAGATAAAACAGCTGCCTTTAATATTCTACCTAATGGAAACCTAAAAGTCTGCTTCTTTTGGGTTTTATTTGGGAAAAAATTAAAGCAAAAAGAGGAAGTCTAGACACCCACTTTAACTTGTCTGAGATTTTCAAAGAATAGTCAAAATTGATTAAAATTTGTTCTCACTCAAGAAAGTGGGATGATTGCACTTCCAAGTTCTTACTGGTTTGATTTTGGAATGGTAGGGGGGATGTGGGTGAGGACAGGGATGGGAATGACTGTTACAAAGGATGTGATACTTTTAGAAACAATACAAACCTCTGGTTCGAGTTCCAGCAGCATCAGTCCTCTGCACACCACCAGCAAGCACCATGGCTACAGCCAGCTTCACCAGGTACAATCCAAAAACTTGAGGACATAAGCTAGCCAAAATTTCATTCCTCCCTAAAACAGGAGCAAAAATGGCATTCAGCAGAGTTAAAACTTGGTTTCCCAGGGACTCCCATGTAGACTGACAAATAACTTGGGCAAGAAGAGTAGGGTAGGAAGGATAATTCAAATTTATTTTCTTTAAATGGCACCTAGAGCGGTTGTTTGATCCAAACTTCCTTCATGATACAGAAGGTAAGTAAGTCACAGTCAGAAGCAGCAAAGCCAATCCTATTGCAATTTAAGGAATGAAATGCCACCATGCAAATTCTTTTGTTCCATATTTACAAGTGTAAAAGCTATGAAACCTAAAAGTTTACAGATTTCAAAATGTCCCCTTGAAAACTGGTGTGTTGTACATTTAAGAAAACTTCTAACACTTATTTTGCCTTAAACCTGTGCACATATAGTGTCTTTATTTTCTCATTGTTACCTTCCTTCTCCTTTGATCCTCCTGTGTCACAGATCCCTCTGTGTCTCTTCCTCCCTACTATAGTCTCTTTCCAGCAGCAGAATATTTCAATCTGCTCTGAAAATGCTGATGGTGTGGAAGATATGTAACAGGATTAATTCTGTTCTTTGAGATTCTGACACTTCCAGCACATAAGGGGTCTCAGGTTATATGCCATGTGTTACTTCCATTGCTAGGGAATAAAAGAGAGTGACCCATTTTGAGAGCTTAACTTCATGTTTTAAATTTAGATGCAAATACATGGTACTGGCAAAATATAGGGACCTAATGGATGACTTAAGATACATGTGTTTTATTTGGAGGCCTTCTGAAGGAATTAACACATCTTTGTTCATCCAAAAGTGAAATTTTAACAACGTTGTTCGGCCACACACTGCTCAAGATTTAACTTCACAGTTAGGAGTTAGCATCATTGAGTGACTGATTGAAAATGCAGTAGTAGCTCTCATTATCTCTTGAAAAACAGCACAGGTACACACACATTCTGTGGCCTCCGACTCCTTAGTCAGACTTAATCTTTGCCCTCAATTTCAACTCAAATTCAGACAAATAGACTGAAACAGACACCTTGGGCAGTCAGGGTCCTTCTAATTTCCACCTCTACTTTCTCGTAGCCACTTCAAATTTATTTATTCAGAATGGGTAATATTAGATAAAATCACATTGCTCTCTGCAGGCTTCCAAAATTTGTCCTGAGAATGAAAGATTAAAGAGACCTTCAAAGACGATCCTGAGTTACTTTCTGAACAGTTCTAACGAGAGTGATAAGAAATATTCTCATTCCAAATAGCAGAAGGAAGAAATGTTATCATTCCAAACAGCAGGAAGCTAGCAATTAAGTTGCTTTCCAGGAAATGCAGTTCTGAATAATCTTTAACATTGACAGGATCTACACTTTCTTATTGTAAGCAGGCTCATTTGAGGGAGGTTCCCACCTGCTTTTCCTCCTGTTTTTCTTTAAAAAAGAAAGACTAAGCCTTTTGCAGGGTTTTACAAAACAGACTGCTGTTTTACAAAACAGCCTAATAAAGTTCAGTGGAGGAGACCCTAAAGAGTCCATTGAGCTTCTGCAGGGTTGAGGAGAAGGCACTCAGATTATGGAGAGGGACAGAGTTCCAGACAGAACTACTGGGAATTCCAAGTTGGCTGACTGAGGACCATGGTAAGTTTAGGACCCAGCATACTGACCACTGACTGTTCTGGAAGCCAGTGTGAATTGGAAGGCTCCCCTGCTCCTAACTCAAGGAGCTAGGCATCCCAGAGTTATGTTAAAGATGGGATGTGCTAATCCCTATGGTAAAGAAGCAGAGCTTAATTTGGGATGCAGAGACAGTGTGTCAGCTCTCTCACCCCAGAGGCAACAGCTGTGCTGACTAAAGGCAGATCTGATCCACATTATTTCTTCTGAGAAATATGCTTCTCCTTTCTTGATTACAAAACATTTTTCTTTTTTGTTTCCTCTTATACTTATATTCCTTTTCATTTCTTGTTCATAAATGTTCCAAAAGACTTGAATGGAAAGCCCAGAGGATGAAGATCAATGCAGTAGGTTTGGTACTTCCTTCCACCCTATCCCAGTAATAATAAAGTAAGAATTTTGTATTCTTGTAGTGAAAAAAAATATATTCTTGATAAATGAGGGGTGAGATAGGATAATGGTGGAAAATGTGTTCAGTCATTGTATTTTCACTCCTGATTTCATCTCTATCCAATCCAGTGTCCAACTTAAGTGTTGAACCACTAACCTGCTAAGGGATCATTCCTATGCCTTTCCCAGAAGTCTTCAAATTCCTTGCGAACTTCTTCATCAATTACAACCCCTGCTAGCTGCTCATTGTTCACTTTAACATAGTTGGCTTTTAGAACAAGCTCCAAGTCACAGCGGGCACCCTCGTGGAAAGGTTTCCACCTCTGCATTACCACTCCATACACTGTGATGTCATCTCCTAGAGGTAACAACAAAAATTAATAAAATAACAAAAAAAAAAAAATATGACTTGACACATGTAGACACTTCAGCTAGCTGTAATGCACAATAACATGATCTAGATCCTGTGTTACAGTTAACAAGGTTAAAAAATAATCTAACAACAAAAAGCAAAACCTCCTGCATTTACTGGGAGTCTAAAACAAAGGTAAGGTAGGTTGCTTCAGTCTTCAGTGGTAGGAAGCTGTTATGTCTTTCCACTTCTGTTTAAGGGAGGTGAATTGTTAAAGATATACCTCGGCTTGTTTCCTTTTTTAAAAGAGAGGAATTCCTGGTAAACTGTAGAAGCTCTTTCAATTACATTGATTATACAAAAAAATTAGTCAAAACTTATTTGGCTTCTGGTAATCTTTGTGGAGAATGAACCCCAGCATCACTTGTTAACATTCTGAGTACAGTATTCTTCTCAGAAAGTACAACCACAAATTAATTTCTTGTGGAAATGTGCCTATCTGAGAATGTTTAGTCCATTCTCCATTCATTGTCCTGCCAATGAGCTTCTTCTTTGAATGCCAAGGAGCTCCTTAGAGAGAGGTCAGGTTTCCTGGCTCTCCAAACCTATGCAGGGGCACCTCGTGCTGAGTGACCCGATGTCCTGGGGAGGTTTGGTGTTCTACACTAACAAGGTTTAATGCACTTTCTGTCTGTCACAACGCATTACTTATTGCTGCTGATCTGTCAAACAGTCAAGATGCAAGCTGCCATGGGGGTGCATGACATTTTCTGGAATGGCCATCAGCTGCCACGCCAACGCTCAGCCTGGAACAGCCCCGTGACAGACGAACACACCTCATTCGAGCAGCCCCCGGCACTGACTGCCACCTGACAGAGATTCATCTCAAGTGGAAAACTAAAAATGCTTGTGGGTACAAATGTAGGTAATTTATGCTATATCCTCACCAGACTTGCAACTGTCCACCAAGTCATCTTCCAGAACAACCACCATGCAACGAGGGATGCTTCCAACAGACAGCCTCTGAACCTAGGGGATGGGAAGGAGAAGCACTTCTTCAGAACCGCACCTTTCAAAAGCCTTTAATTTACAGCTGCTCTGGCCTGTGGTCCTTTCCTGGAACTGAGGTCAGTTCTTGCTTTTTACCACAAAACTTACAGTAAGGATGCCAATGCTGCCCTGAACTTCACAATGAAAGTTTAATGCTGATATTAGAGGAAATGGGATTGAGTATTAAATTAGCAGAAGGTGCTCAGTGCTGGGAGATCTTGAAGAAAGCAAAGCTCACTAAAAGAGGTAATTTGAAAGACCAATCTTTTTTTTATTATAGTTTTGAGTTATTACTAGGTATTTCTTAGATATGTAAAGTTGACTTTGGGTACTGAAGCATGTGCATGGGTTAGATAACGCTTCACTGAAGTAGATACTGAGTGAATATTTCTGTATTTTTCTGGTATTTAACCATGACTTGACAGTCTGAGATTAAGTTTAGGTGTCAAGGATTAAATCAAAAACAGGAAAACCCAAATATATATTGACAAATGTGCCAGTAACTCCTGTAATTCTTTTGCTTTTCTCCAGGGCAAAGTCTGTGCAATCTTGTCACAGTCCATTTCCAACAAGCAATCTTTCCATTTACACTTAGAGCCTGCAATAGTTTTGAGAGTATCCACTGCACAAGAATAACAGTCAGAAGTACCTTTTCATTCTGCAGCCCAGCTCATACATGCTAGAATTCTAAATGTATTCACTCTCTGGTGCCTAGGAAGGTTAATTCACCCTTGTGTATTACCTAAATGGCCACAGGCAGTTCACATCACTGTCAGTACTGATGGCACATGCACAGTTATTTGCAGAACTCAGTAGGAAGCACAAGGGAAATTCACTCCTAGTTTAACTTTACTGTTTTTAACAAGCCCACATTGCTGAAAATCCTTCCTACCAGTGAGATCTGTGTGTCACACAGCATAACAAAATCTAAGTTACAGAGATTTCCCACATGCCAGAAACAATCATTATATGTTCATGCAATATAGAGCTTATTTCCTAGAAAGTTTATTCCCTTACTTGTTTTGGTATTCTGTTCTTTTAAGACCTTAATTTCTAACTTCACACATTTCTCCTCCACCTTGTCTCTACTTCCACCTAGGGATACCAGCAGAAACCAAACACAAATTCTGGCTGCAGGTTCTGTAATGATCACATAGGCAATAATTGTGGAGTTCAATATTGGCTGAAGGGAAGAACATTTGCAGACACCATGTATTGACCACACTGCACAGCTACAGCTGGCCCTGGCCAACACTGGGCTAGCTTTGTCCTCAGAACCAGTGTTGAACATCAGCATCATGCACAGGAAGTGCTTAGAGGAAAAATGCACACTTGGCGTTACAGGGATTCAACGTGGAAGGGAAATTCATCTATGGAAATTTCATCTATGGAAATTTCATCTATTCACTGACTGCTGGTGTTTTGGACAATACTGAATAGAATTACCCAGTAACAGAAGTATGGTCCACGTGTTGGCTTAATTCTTAACTCTTTGACAGGAAATCTCTGACCAATGGGTTACCTGGCTCCTTTCAGTCACCTCAGGCACTTGTTTTAAAAAACAGTAGACATCTATACTTTAATACCTTCCCCTGTTGTCTATGTTTTTTTTTCCCTTACCTGTTCCTGAATTTTGATTTCTTGATAGTCCCTGCAGCAGGTGGGAGAAGAGGTTGTTCCAGAGAGACACGTGAACTTGGTTGAGTTGCAGCCTTCCTCATTGAGGCAGGCTGCTGGCCGGCAGAAGGTGTAGTACTGCTCAAAGTCAGCCCTGACAGCAAACAGGTGCTTGCACTTGTTACAGATGTAACTGCGCTCAAACTCCAAAACCTTCACAGAACTGGTGCGGATGACAGTCCCAGTGACGGACAAAAAGTGTCCCACGTCCTTGGATTTAGGGATGTGCTCTCGAGTCAGCTCTGGGCAAACAGGCAAACCTGTTGGACAGAAATATGTACAGCATAAGGCTGGGCTTATCAAACAAGGACTGGCAATGCAGTTAAACAGAAAACATGCCAGACATATAAACAGTAGCCATTGTTATTAGCATTTCATAAACATGATTCAACTATTCATCTGTTGTACCATAAATCTGATTCACTGCCCTCAGATGGTGAAAATCATCAGACCCTGAGCACTAGCTGAAAATGCTGCCAGGTTACTCTCCCACTCCTGCCAGGGGGTGAATAGCCATGAACAGCTTCCATTCATGGAAGCAGATCCTGATGTTCTCATATCTGTATTAATTCAGATGTTCCTTTGCAGATGCCATTTATTCTACAACTGGTTTATGTGAATGACAAATTTTTAGTTATGCCACTTAATTGTGGTCCAATGTTATTCCCACAGTAAAACAGGTGTAATATTGTGTGAATTCTCAAGTCTAGGCAAACTCACAGTTGGAGAGCATTTGACCTTAAATCCACATTGCACACCAGTAAACCTCGAGCTCAAGGAAGATGGCATAAAAAGAATGTAAAGGGGTTATGAACACAGGGAAAGCAAAATCACTTGTATATTCAAATCCATAGTGACAGGACACTTTCCACTTGCTCTCCCTTAATTCCACCCCAGCAGCCAGTTCAGTTGTGTGCTGATCAGGCTCCAGAGCTCGCCCATCACTGGGCACCAGAGTGACTGAA
The DNA here is from genome assembly GCF_028769735.1 of Zonotrichia leucophrys gambelii. NCBI lineage: Eukaryota > Metazoa > Chordata > Aves > Passeriformes > Passerellidae > Zonotrichia > Zonotrichia leucophrys. The sequence continues at coordinate 42,432,052 of NC_088172.1, forward strand.
ATCCTCAGGAAGATTAATCTCAACAACCTACAAAGTACTTACAAAGGTAAATGGTCTTGAAATGCTCATCTGAGCAAAATACTGCCCTCTCAGAAATTAGTAATGAACTACAAGATAACAAATAATTATAAACTTAATTTCTTATCTTTGCTTCCCAAATATTTTGGAATTATTTTCTACAGAGATGCAAAACTACAAATCTGCTAGGAAATAATGTTTCTAAGGGGACCAAAGCTATTTGTGCATTTAGGGCAAATATTCTCAGTGACTTTGGTTGGGGAAAAAAAAAGTCATATTTATTTCAGTGTTTTCAACCCGAAATTCCTCATTTCAGACATGCAGAAACCTTCCAGTTTGATGCTTTTAAGCAACACTTGACTTTCTGCTTTTGTTCAAAGAAAATATTTTTAACAATTGAACTAATTTTAAAAGGTAAGAGAATAAAGTAGAAAAGGTGAAATTAAATAATCAGGAGCAAGTATTTTGTAAAACTGCAAACAACTTTTTCTCTTTGACTCTAATAAAGCTATTTAAATGTTCTACTAAGCATGTTGAAATTTTCATTCTACCACAGATTTGCATTTCTAGTCAGTTCAGGGGAAAAGAAATCCGTTATTTCTCCACCTGTTTTGGCTTTTTTATTCTTAGTTCAGCCTTGCTGCCCCTGAAAAAGCTTTGCAAAATGCATCACATCTTACACTAGAGAGAGCTGCAGCCCTGTTGTCAAGATATATGGTGATCATCTCTGTGAATTTTGAAGAGACAAGAGTCTAAATGTGACAAAAAGAGCCTTCATTCTGATCATACTAGACTGCTTGACAAATTCTTTAATTGACTATGTGCCTCTTTGTATTAGTCACAAAAAAACTATTTAAAATATCAGAAGCAGCTTGGACTTGAGTAACAAACACAGTGGTGCTCAGGCTAATGATAAATGGGGAAAAATAATTTAATGGATTTGTAGCAAAAAGTAGAAGCTATACAATCAAATTCCTACAATGCTGAAATTCAGATAAAGAACCTTTACTTCCTTCAGTGAATTCAGGGTAATCATCCATTATTATGGATGGATTATTACTGCATATCCACACTCCTTTCATCCTTTTTTGAGTCCCTAGATGCCCTGTCCATATTGGCAGAAGGTGCTGAGATAGTTTCTTACATCTAGTGTATGCAAAATCCCTTTTCCTCACTTAATTTCAAGCCTGACACAGAGATACCATCACCAAACTCGTGGTAGTTGCCTGCTGCTCCCACCAAGAATAGCTCACCAGCTTCTCATTCTCTCCTTATCTGACATGGGAATGGGAAGTGGCACTCCAAGATGAGAATCCTGAAGGTAATCAGAACTCAGCACCCACTTAAAAGGCAACAGTATAATGGGAAAATTCGGGTGGAAAAGGGGCTATAGAAAATTTAGATTGTTTCTTTTGTTTCTTCTCCAGCAAGCCTTTCAGTGGTACAGAGCACTAACCAAATTCTGTGGACAGATGTAATTTTGATCCAGCTGGACCTCTCAAGGATAACTCTCCCTGTTCTTCACCAACTTCTCTCCAGCTTATGGATGGAATTATCTGTGAGTCTGCTGACTGAATTCTTCTACCAATGATCAGTCAGGTTTGCTTTTATCAGTTACTAAAACTATTTGATCAAGGGGGCTAATTTTGCCAGAGGTTGATAAGGGACTATTTAGACAAAACATCACTGTGGGAGGAGTGATCAGCTCCAGCAAGAGGCTGATAAGAGGAAAAGGAATGTCTTAAAGACACCACTACTCATGAAGAGTACTTCCTCAGGAAGGTGCCTGAGGTCAAATTTCAGTCCAGCACAAGCAGCCATCCTTTCACCTCACACACTCAGCAGCTGTGTACAAGCTCCTCAGCACTTGAATACCACAGGCTAAATGTATTTCTGATGGATGCATTGTCATTACAACATTTTCATGGAAACTCACTGGAATGAAACACAGGCCTATTTAACAATGTGATTTGTCCAAATTCAAGCTGCCAAAACACTGAATGATCATAAGCCACTCCACAACAGGGCAGGGGAGGGAAACACAGGCTGCCAGCTCTTGGCTTTGCAGACTATTGCTCCAAATTGTCATAATCAGAAATGGCCAGAAGGGATGGTGCCACTGCTGACCCAGTTTCCCACAACAGGCAAAAAAGACATTTCAATCCCAGAACCTGCACTCCACATTTACCAAACCTCAAAGCTACTAAAAACTTCCCAATTATAAGGAATAATGATATATCATCTGGCAGTGAAAACATTACTGAAGCCTCCATTATTGACCATGCCCTCCATGAGTTCCTTCCAATTTTATGACAAGCAATTTTGTAACAGTTAAGCATAAAATTTCAGATTAAATTGTTACAAGACAACTCAAAATTCAGACTTTGGAAGATGGCTGGAGCTAATAAGGACGGAGTGCCAACTGGCATGGTAGGGAAGGCAACCTGCAGTAAAACTTTGGAACTATTTTATCTTCCCCTAAAAACTTTCTCCCAGGATTTTTTTTCCTTTTTTCTTTTCTCTGCATCTCCTGTCTAAAAGAAATAAAGTAAAATCAGCTGCTGCTATGAGGAGTCTTTGCCCCGGAAAGGCTTTAGTGTAAGCCCTGACCCAGCGAGAGACAGGCAGCCCAGTGGGGATGGCCACAGCTTTGCTTTTGGGAGTTGGTCTACACCCATCCACCAAGTGTTTGTACGTGTCACCTGCTGCTCAATAAACACTAAGGATTCCCTCCGCTTCAAACACCGGAAGGGCGAGAATTAAACTTGCTCATACCATGGCGCCACAACAGCTGGTTACAAAGTAAAGAAATTCTGGCAGTTTCCCTGAAGAGCCAAGTAAGAAGAGTTTGTTACAGAGTACGGAGATGTTGGCAGTTTCCCTGAAGAGCCAAGAAATGCCGGCAGTCCCGACAGGGAGCTGCAGCCCCGCACTCACCCGAGACCCTGGCGTGCAGGTTCTGCTTGAGGCTGAGCTGCGCGGGCTCCGCGCTCTCCTGCAGCGCTGCCAGCGCGGCCCGGCGCAGCGCGCTGTCGAAAATCGGGAGCACCTCGCTGGGGAAGGCGTTGAAGAACTCGCCGATCTCCATGTTGGTCTCAAAGAGCGTCAAGGCGTCGACGACGACCGGGTAGTGCGCCTGCTCGTCCGCCTCCCTCAGGATGGCCAGGATTTCGTCCCTGTGGTGCTCCAGCACGTAGGACTCGAAGACCTGCCCGATGAGGCTCACCTGCTCGGCGCTCAGCACCATGCTGCCCCTGGCTGCCCGGGGAGGCGCTCACACGGCGCCGCTTCCCACTACGGCCGCGCGGGAAACTTTGTGTTTCCCTGGGAAAAGCCCAGCGAGGAGCCAGGCGAGGCGGGGCGGGGCGCGGCTCCGGAGCTCGGAGCTTGGGCAGGGAAAGCTCCTCAGGGCGGCTCCTCCGCCCCGCCGCCGCCCGGGAACGCGGCAGGCACCGGGGCCGCGCCGGGCCGCCCGCCCCTCAGTGCCGGCTCCCGCCAACCCAGCCTGCCCCGCCCCGCCTGCCGGTGAGAGGCGGGGCGCTGCTCCCGGTAGTGCGAGAAGCGGACCCGGGCGGCTCTCCTTCCCTCGCTCTGCGGGCGATGAGGGCAGGCACTCCCGCAGCCCCTTGTCCGGCCCTCCCGCTCCGGCCGCCTCCAGCACGGCAAGTTTTGAGGGCGGCTAGGCGGGTGCTGCCCCAAGCGCGTCCCGTCCCGCTCAGCGCCGGGCAGCGAGGGGTGCACTGCGCTGCCGGCAGCCGAGGCGGGCAGCGCTCCGCGGCCGCCCCGCTCCCCCTCGGTACCTGCAGCGGGGCCGCCCCGCTCCCGCCGCTTCCCGCCGCGCCGAGGCAGCGGCCGCAGCTCCCTCACCCGGCGGGAGGAACGGCTCCGTCCCCGCCCCTCCGCGCCGCTCCACGCCCGGGCCCGGCGCGCCCTGAGCGGGGCGGGGCGGCGCAGAGCGGCCGGGGCCGGGCGGAATGGCTGGCGGGGCGCTTCCCGCGGGAGAACCGGCCCGCCCGGAGCAGGAGCAGGAGAGGGGCGGCGAGCCCGGCGTGGGACAGTCCGTGCTCCAGCTGCTCGGCCTCTCGGGAACAAAAGATCCGCCTGCGGGCTCTCCTGCCGCTCTCTGCAGCCCGTGGAGAGAGACGCTGCCCCTGCACAGCGAGGGGGATTGCGAGGCGGGATAAAGTGGGCTGTGGGCAGCGGTAGCCTCGAGGCAGCTGAAGCTGCTTCCTACAAGCTCCCTCTCCACCTCCGTGGGTTACACCTCGAAGTCTAGATTTGGCTTCTTTAGAGCTGCACGACAAACCACCACTCCGCCTTCTTCATGAGGGCGTAACAGAGTCTGAGGAGTTTGGGGATTTTATTCTTAATGTAACCAAAAACCAGGGTTTGCTGCAGGCTCTAAAGCTTTTGCTCATGCGTACAATTTACAGTATTTTGAATAGTTTCTCATCTGTATTTTTTTCCTGCGTATAACAACCCAGTGACATGCTCTACAATTATTTGAAATAGTTTGAGTTTTAGCTGATGCTATATCAAAGTCGTGTTCCAGGCTGTTACAATCTGGTTTAAACCCAGAACAGCAAAGAAAACAAAGTCTCTGTTTATCAAACGGAAAGAACTTTGAAGGTTCAAAATATATCCAAAATACATTATTAAAACCAAATGAAGTTAAATGTTGGTGTGAAAAAAATGGATATATTTTATTTAATAGTAAAAGAGGCAAAGAGAAAAAAAGAAAAGAAACAGAGAAGTGTGCATGGGGGATGGAGAGGACAGGGAGAGTGACAGAGGTTAGGTACAAACATAATGCCTTTCTTAGGGTCCCAATGATTGTCTTCTGTTTTACTTGCATATATTCTTGGTACCTCTAAGAAGATATTTGTATCTTTTTCATACATTCATTCAAGTCTTGCAATATCACAGAGCACAACTTAATGTCCCCATAGCTTCAAAGCGTTGAGTGAACTTTTCTCCATTGAGCTTCTCATTCCCAGGCCCTCCCATTGTTAGCCTGTATTAATGATGATGAATTCTTGATAGGCAATCAAAACAAAAATCACTGTCCATGTAAGATCTTAACCAAAAAGTATACTACAATAACACCAATAGTTCTATAATAAAAACATATCAAAAGAAATGTACACAGCTTGTATTTTAATACAAAATTTTACAGTTGGTGGAGGGGTAAATCAACACTTCCCAAACCAAAATAATATCCTTTAGATGCCTTATTATCAAGTTATAATGTATGGCTTTAATATGTAAAGTAACTACTTTAGTGCCTTAATAAAACTAAGATAATTAATGTCTAGCATGCTGAGGTTTTTTCCCTCCCAGTCCTATTTAAATTTTAATGAATAGGAAAGCTGCAGTGGATACTTCACTTCTTGATTATTTTGATTATCTAGATTATCTTACTATCCGTGAGTTCATCTGAAGAATGTTTAGCCGGCAAAAAAGGGAATGGTCTTGGAGTGTTTGGGGAAAAAGTTTGTGTGGAAGCTTACAGGTGCTTTAAATCACCTATCAGATTTCTCTGAATTGCTGCTCCACATGCTATAGGAAGAGGATTTCTGCATAGGGCTCCTGTCTGATGAATCAGCGGGTGGACGTTCAGTTACCTCACCTGCATTGTTTGCAAACACAAACTTCAGCGTAATTGTAGATGTTGCCTAAATCCTCACCTGAAGGAAACAGTTTCCCGCAAAAGACTGCTTCAGGGGATTATAAAGAGGAAGAGTTTTAACCCCAGATATGCCTCTAGAAGAAAAACACATTTTGTTTTATAAAATGGTTCTGTTGTAACCAATGTAATAGATTCAGCTGCAAAGGCACTCCTGAGATCTGCACTTAAATTATAAATTGATCACTATGAAAATTCAAAACAAGCTCTTTCTCTGGCATACGCTTTCAGGGTCAAGTTTAATCAGTTTCTAGTGCTGGTTTTGCAAGCTACAAACCCAGGCTGCTATTTTCCAATAATGACACACAGTTATTGCTGCACATTTGTTAGCAGTTACCTGCCTCCTGGTATGGCAGAGCTGTCATCTCTGTGAATTCCTGGAGGTGTCCACGTGTGCTTCCTCAGACTGTGTTGGCAGCCTGAACAAGCAGTGCAGCAGTATGAAAACCAGTGCAGCTTCCTGCAAATGGGGCAGCTGATTTTTCAACTACAGAGCAAGCAGCAGATGTTGGTATGTAAAGGCAGTGATCAGGTAGTGGTTCCTACAAGAAAAAGCTGAAGTTATTTATCAATTTACTATTATCTAATAGTAACTAGTAACTGTTATGTGCTTAGCTGAGTAATGAAGAAATGTTTGCTCAATAAGAAGTTATCAAAAAATGTATGAGGCCCTTTCAAAAACCCATGAGATAGCCTCTTTTGAAATCATGGTGCAAAATGGACAGGGAAAAGTAATTGTTTCAAACTAGTGGATGGACACAGTGCTGGCAGTTACCAGCCTGAAAAGCTCTCTTGTCCTGGACTTGGAACACTTGCCTGGTTTGGCTCTGCTTTCCACTTGGAATAATGGCTTTCTTACATAAACCATATTACTATTTTTGCTTTGAGGTCCCTCCTGACAGTCCTGTGTGGTAATGAAGACAAAGACTTAACCCTGCTCTGTTTTTCAGTTTTACAGAACACAGTGTGTGCCCTCAAAGTGGGTTTCTTCCAGGAGAGTCCAGAAGTGCCCATTAATGCTGTGGTCAGGGTGGTGGCACAGGGTGCAGTTCGGACACTGCCAGCAAGGCTGCACACGAGCTGAGAGGGGCTCAGGGATCCCACAGGTTAAGGGAAAGGTTTAGACCAGGCAGCAGGAATATGGCTGGATGTTCACATGGCTGTGAAACGTGGGCTCCAGACTATGCCCTAAGGTGTGTCTCCTGGTGTTGGAGATTTTTTCAGAAATGGCTTAGAAGGCAGCTGTGAGGAGCAAATTCTCACAGCCTGTTTCTGCAAACAGCAGAAGTTCTCAGGTTGTTTTTAATTACAAGTAAAAGTGACAAACATGAAGGCCTTGAGAACCTTGCATACCAGAGTTCTCAGGCAGCTTTCTCATAACAAGTAGATATTCTATCTTTGGCTGTTTTGGGAAAGTAAAAGTAAGTTTTGAGAACACAAATCTTGGTATTGAAAACAAAAGGAGGGGTTGGTGTGTTATCTCTGACCTATTGTGAGCTCGGGTTTTGCAATATGCATTAAGTGAATTAGCACTGTTATAAAAGGTGTCGATTTTGATCAATAAACTGGAGTCAGATGCTGAACCAACAAAGGTGGGTCTTCTCCCTCCACTTCAATATCCTGGCAGCCGATGCTGAGGCTGCCTATGAACTCACGAATCCTTGCACTTTCAGCTTTTTCCAGAATACCGGGTACTGCAAAGACCTGGAACATAATGGCATTGTCATCATGCAAGCCCCTTAATCCCAAAGTCAGATACTGATTTCTTTTACAAATACATTTTACAGAGTTCTCAACGCCATTTGGAAGAAAACAGAATTTTTCCTAGTTTCCTCTGGGTTTTTTTTGGGCATTTGATTTTTGGTCCATTTCGGGACTTTTTTTTGGCTGCTATTTTGGTTTGAGGAGACTGATAAGGCAGTGGTACAAGTGCTGAGTGTGGCAGACATAGTAACTGAGAGTTTCTTAATATTCAGATGCCTACTAGGAAAAATGGGCACACCTTTCACTGAATAGGTAAATGTAGAGATCATTATCTTTGTATTCCTGCCCAGTTATTCATTCCATACGAGAAAATGCACAAATGAAGTTGAAGATGGGAGAAGGCAGCTGATCCCTTGCAAAGCATGCAAGAAAAAATACACAACACTCACTTCAGAACATTGTAACAAAATGATCTAGTGAATTTTATTTTGGGTAACAGCCAAGAAATCTGACATTTTGCCCAATATGGCTTTCTTCTAAAATTAAAAAGTTGCATATACCTACAGTTGAGTCCACCAGCTACAGAAAGTCTGATGTATACATTTTTAATCCATGGCAGCATCACCAGAATACAGCTTTCAGTGGTGTTTTCAAGGTGAATTATATGATAGAAGTTTTTAAATGTGCATTTAGAAGATTTTTATATTGTTTATATGAAAACATACAAATTTTTCATTTATACATATAGTACATATAAAACTTGTAATTAGCAAGTATCTTCATCTGGGTATTTACCTTTGTGCATATAGCAAAAAAAGGATGCAGTTAGGGCTTTAGATGAAATATTAAATTTCAAGACCTTTGTATATGCTAACTAGAACCTTATTCAAATAACTCAAACATATTTTTTTTCCTGCCTTTAAAAGATAAGAGATTTAGCTTAAAAATACATTCATAAAACAAAGACAATATTCTCCCTGAGACTACCAGTGTGAGTTAATTTGTGGTAATCTTTGAATGAAAAAATATAAAAAAGACAATAAGCTCTGGTTTTCTTTATGCTGCAACAAATTTCTTGAGCAATACTGACGTCATAAAAGGTATAGATTGGGGAATCATGCTCACTAGCTGAAAAACAGTTTCATATATTAGTTTAAGAAGAAGGAAAAAAATTAATATAGACAAGGGAAGGTAACTAAGTTTTAATGAAAGACCTGTATCTGTATTAATGAGAAAAAGTAGTGTAGTTGGTATTTGTTTTTTGTGGCTTCTGTTTTTTTCATTTCAGACATGAATTTAATCCAAAGCAAGACTATATGCTCATAATGTAGATTCTTGATTTACACAGAGAGACCTAAAACAATTTTCTAAGTATTTCAAGCATTTGTTTTTGTTAATATTCATAAAAGAAATATAGAACCTGTGGGAACAGTTTTTGTTTGAATTCAATGATAAAATCTTTGATTAGAACTAGGTGGTGAAATCTCATAAGGAACAGGAGAGGAATCAACCCCCCTCCCCAGTGAACAGCTCCTGGCTTGTGGCGTTTTTCATCTTCTGTCAGAATCCATCTGCTCTGAAGGCCAGCAGCTACACTGGCCTTTACACTAGGTTTGTTTAGCATTCTTCCTTTTAAATGTTAGCTATAGAAGGTTTTTAAATTGCCAAAAAGTAACAGAACTGGGATGCATTAAACATATCCCACCCAAATTGGAGAGAGTGAGAGATATATATTTTTCCTTTTACAGTTCAAGTTGTATTTATAGTAACCATGCAATTATGTTATTTGGGGGGAAAAGCCTTACATGAAATCAAAGAAAACACATTTATAGGAAAAAGGGGGGAAAAGCATTATGTTTGTTCTACCAAAATTTATTATGTAGTAATTACAAAGTTCAAAGATTCCTCATGTTAAATAAAAATAATAGTTATAATTACACATATTGTATAGTACCATATCAGGTGATTCCAACAAATATAACATGAAATACAGTGCAGTTTCAAATCAGAAAGACAAATACTTTCTCATTCACAGTGTTTGACAAATTACAGGAAAGCTTGTTCACATGAGGGTTTACTTAAGGTCATGCTCTTATAAACAGTCCACACCACGCTGTGCCACAAAGACAAATCATCTCTCAGAATGTAAAGTATCGGGCAAACCACTCCTGGCGTTGTGGGTCTGGGGAAGCCACTGGTGAGGCATCACTCTGAGGAGGGCTACATTCACAAAGAGAAAAAAAAACAATTATCCTACAACTACGTGAAAAGTACAACTGTTAGGAGAAGAAAAAGAAAATCAAAGAGTATTCAGTAAGGAACACAGTCTGTTTTTCCATGGATTAATTTATCAGTGTGCCTTAGGATGTGATTTAATGTATCCCTATAGAATCTGCGATCATCCACTCCATTGGAGAGCATCAGCAGCACAAGTTAGTTCAGAAGCCACATTAGAAGGTGGGTAAGTAATATTTTGGAAAACATAGTTTTAAATCTCATAAAGAGCTGTAGTTTTCAGGAAGAATAAAAATAGTTTTCTTGGAAAAGCATGACTGTAGAAGGTCCTCTTTTAGCATCCTTTTCCTGTGGTAAAGTTAATTTTGAAAAATATGATGTGAACATCATATTTGTAGACATGTGCTCACAAAGACTGGCTGGCAACTGAACAGAAATACACACTTTTGTAATAATACCTATCACAAATATCACTAGCAATTGTTCATGCACACACCTGAAATATGCCAAGATACTAGAAAAAACAAACTGCTGTGCTGCAAACAGCATTTGGCTCCTCTTTGAAAACTTAGCATTCTCAGAAAATGAGCAGGAAAGAATAATTTAAATTTAATTACACAAATTCCTTTATCAATAAAAATTGGTAATAAAATAATTTCTACTATAGGATAATACAGAGAACAAAACATTTTAGAGTGTAAACTCCAGCATCACAGTCCATGGGGTCATGCACATGCATGTTTATAGATACCTGAGCATATTCATGCACATAACATGCACAGGAAAAAACATAGCAACAGTACTTTTTTTTTTAAAGAAAAAGGTTTTCTTGAAAAATATTGTTTTTCCTTATCTATTTTAGATTCTATTATTTGGTTCCCTTTATAATTAGCAGTTGCCAGGTATGTGATCTGTTGCATTAAACCAAAGGAGAGAGCAAACAACCAGCTGTGGAACCACATTTGTGGTTCTACATTTCACTTTAAGTTGGCAACTTAGAGGCGAGAGATCAGCATCTGCTAGATACAAAGTACAGCACTTCAGTGCATTTAATATGTGGGCATATCAAGATAAAATATTAAAATTCTGCCTGTAAAATGCCATTTTTAAGTTATTCAATTCAGTAGATTATTTTGTGAGAGAATTACTTGAGACTTTAATGCTGGTTTTGATTACTGGAAGCTCAGCATTAAGCACCCAAGCCTGTACATTTCCTGTTGCTGTAGTAAGGTTACTCCTATGAAATAATTTTATATAGGTGAGGAAAGAGGAAACACAAAACATTCACCTAGCACGGAAAATAATTTTCTTATATAAAAATCATTATGCTATATTACTAAATAAACAAACCTTCGTGCTAGTATCAATTCCTAAATGAAAACCAGTAAATAACACAAACATCTAAAACAATTGTTCATATATGTAAACAATTGGAAGCACATGAATTCTGTTAAGGTATTTATAAAGGTTTTCAAAGTTCAAGGCTTAGGAAAAAGTGAGAGACTACTTCACATTTCAACAAGGTCTACAATAAAAAGGAATACTATAAAGAGGTTATAATTATAACGTAAAAATTAAAAACGCTGTAAGAGTACTTGTACCTCTGAAAGGCTGATAGAGCAAGTGGGATTCAGCTCAATAAGAATAGAAAATTTTCCAAAGTTAAGCAAAAAAAAGATTGGTGAGGCAGTGCTCACCTCAAAAACGTCTTGGGCTCTTTGGGTGGCATTGGCTGTGGTAGTGGTTTGCTGCTGCTGAACTCAATATCGTGGATGGGTGAGTTAGGAATGGGGTCCAGGCGGTTTGGATGTCCATTGCCCACCACTCCGCTAGATTCCAGAGCACTTAGATTGGGGACACTCACAAACCTGTTTGTTGATTTATCGTTCTTCTTCTTTTGCTGCATTAAAAATAACAAACGTAAGGAAGGCTTCTTGCACTGGGACAGATGAGGACATTGGCTAATTTAAAAGTTTTAGTGATGGCTGGCTTGGAGGTTATTTTGAAGGAGAGGAATTGGGATAGATTGGGCTGATAGATTTCCAGTTGTAGTCTTCTGTTTGCTTTGACCTGAACACCACAAATTTTCACAGAAAAATCGAATTTCTAATCAAAATTATTAGGTTATTATGATTTAGTGTAATAATCAATGACTTTATCACATGAGTATATGATCTTTCAATATAACATTTGGGTTATATTGAAACCTTCGTTCTATTTAAGCATGTATTGATTCTATTTAAACATTGGAGATAGACAGCCTTGTGGAAAATTTCCTTTCAGTCTGTTAAATCTTTCATGTTTACTTAAATCTTTTCTTCATATCCGTGAAACAGCTCTGCTATCAAATGCAATTAGAGCAAATTTAAATGATAAAAAAATGGGTCTTTCCAACACATTTCACTCCATCACCGAGGCACAATTTGGTAACTGGACTATAAAATCTAGAAAAGCACCTACACTTCTTTCAGAGCAATTACACCCTCTCAGTCAGCAAAGCATTATAGCAGAACAGCTAAAGATAAAAATATTTCTGTACAGAAGTCCAGTTTCTTGCTCAAAGAAAAGGCCTGGCTTTGATGCTAATACAGCTGCCACTTCTGGACACCAGATGGCACAACTGAACATGGTTTATTTCAATACTCTCTGTACTTCTCTTGACAGTATTTCAAGGGATTCAAAATCTTTAGGAAATCTATTTTTATTTCACTATTTTACATTCCAGAACACATCACACAAGGGAGTCAGTGATCCTCTCTGTTTTTATAGATATTTTAATGCAGAAGGATGTTTCAAATAATTTTATCACTTTTCTTTTAAATGGCTGTCTGACAGGACATGGTGTGTATTTTCTGACTTCTATCACACTTTTCATGTCCACAATAAAATACTAAAATTCAAAGTGCCTTATTTCCAAAAATAGGAGTTTTTGACATACCCAGAGCAATAAAAAACTTCCTTGCTCAAAAATACAATGAATTATGTATTATTTAAATATATAATAAAGAATTACTTTCAATTACTTATATGCAAACCTAACACAGCAGCTAGGAGAAAAACCCCTTAAGAGCTTATTAACTACATATATGTGAACTAAATAAAATGAAAGAGAAGTGGAAACTTGTGTTGTTTCTATATAGTATTTTCCAGCAGAATTCCACCTGAAACAGGAGAGCTGTTCTATTCGAGGGTGGGCACAAGTTCAGCTGGAGACAGAGACCTATTGTTTGTTGGCACTTTCTTCTCAGCTCTCTGCTAGCTTTGATTTCAGTGTCTGACCTCTCCAGTGTTGGCAGATGCAAATGATACTAATTACAGACACATTCTTGTGGGTGTGTTTGTCAATACACAATTGAAATACCCTGACAATTTAACAGAAAGCTGTAATAGAAAACAGTGGGTTTTAAGCACCACAGTGAATGATCATCAGCTTACAAAGGATTAAACTAAGATTGTCCCATACATGTCTGCTGTAGTAGCTGAAGAGACAGGAAATAAGATACAATAGTTTGGTGAAAGTAACCAACTGTATGTAAAATACACTTGCAGGACAATATCTGCTGTAATTAAAACAGTGTGTTAAACAAACTGTAGTTAAATCTGTGTGCTCCACAGGTGGGTCATTTCTGGAAAGTGCATGTTATCCACATAAGTGCTTAGAAAAATACTACGATTTATATAATATTCTCTATGAAACAATCTATGCTTCTGAAACAGTCAAATCTGGTGAGAAAATTGTGTAAATTGTTTCCATGAAATTCATGCAAAGTATTAAGAAATTTTAGATGTAAGAATGTAATAGTATACTAAACATTGCAGAAATTAGAGTAGCTCTAACACATACTGCAATGGCTGTAATTTCGCATTAATATGCAAAGCCTGTAGTAGCTCATAACTTTTTTTTTTTTTTTACAAAAAAAAGAAAAGAGAATCAGAATTTTAGTTTCTTTGTAATTCATTCTCCAATAATACAGTATGTGCTTTGACAAAATAACATAACATTGTCCACAACTCATGAAATGACAGCTCAAAATGTACCGGTGTACAAGACACTTCTAAAGTCTAAACATTAAGTGATAGAAGCATATTATAAAAATATGTGAATTATCACTATGGAAATCTGATGCTGAAGTACTTTTCCCAAACACTTCAGATTTCACACAAACATAATGTTATATACTAAATGGTTACATTTTACATCTTTATTAATGGATGGTTCAGACAGACTTCCAACATTTTCAAACAACCATTGAAATTGTACCTAGAAGTCCTGGTATTGTCTTGAATGGGCCCAACCTAATTTCTTTTATGCAGTTAGCATAAAAATTAGGCATCCAGATAAGGGGGATTTGCTGAGCTTATGAAAATCATAGGAGAATGTTGACATTTTGCAGCAGAGTTTGTGCAGAAGTGTGAAATATGCTGATCTGATGTGAAAATGCAGTAAGGGTGGCTAAAAAACACAGCCTGATCTCAAATAATGGAGTCAGACTTCCTTCTAAATAACCTGAGCCTGAACCTTGATCACTGAAGCTCCTGAGCATCTGAGCCGCTTGGGTTGTGCCCCTTGGGTTTCAGCCTCCACTTCAGAACCTTCCCAGCTTCTGTCTGTCCAGCTTTCACTTCCCCTTCCATGCAAGTGAAATAACCTATGGGTTTTCACAAGGAGGAAGGAAACGTCAGAGGACTCGCTCCTGAAGTGGTGCAAAGGAGGTACCTTTTTACACCACCTATTTAGGTACTGTATAGTCTATTCACATTCCTCAAGAAGTGATGCTGCTGGCTCTTGAACTCGCAGGAAGGCTACCACATCAGTGTGTACAGTAGCCTTCCCTGGCTCTTATTTAGCAGGATGGAGAGAACTGGCAAAGGCTGCTACTGAAGTGCTTTTACTTGCATAGGTGGTGACAATAACTGAGAAGGCTAGAGACTGATTTCAGTCTCTTGCAGCCTCCACGGTCCATACTGGTTTGCCATTCCACTTCTCCAATCTTACTGTATGTCTTTCCCCCTTCAGACTCATTTCATGCCCTTCTTATGTGCTTCCCCTTCCCCTTTTTACCCCTATTCCCTTCCTTTTACTGTCTCTTCACCCTGTCTTTCTAATACTCTTCTACTCTGAGTGCTTCCCAAAAAGTGCTAAGTGCCCTTGCACTTTCCATAATAACCAAGAAAAATTACAAAACTAAAACCAGTTAGGGGTGTCACTGCTCTCTGTTGCATGATACAGTTCTACCCTCTATTGCCTGTCACTTTTCCATTTTAAATTTTCAGTTTTGTGATAAGAACCTGTGTTTTATGTCACACGTCAAGCAAACCAGGGCAACAGCATCAGTGTATCTCTCAACAACACAAAAGAAACAAACCTACACAAAAATAAGTAGACAAATGGAAAACTATGTTCCTTGTTTTAAAATGTCTGTTAAGAGTGATTTATGTATAGATGCAGGCACACACACATAGACATATCTTTTCTTTTTACTGTATCTTTAGATTTCTATTTCTTTACTTTAGCAATGAAGTCCATGGAACATACCTTCACCAATGGATTAATAACACCAACATTAGGGCTTGCATTAAACATTTTGTTGTAGTTAGTCTCCCTGTTTACTAGCTCCAGCTGATAGAACTTTTTGTCCTCCTAAAAAGAACAACAGATAGAAACTCCTTTTTATGCATTTTCAATCAGTTAGTGGCCAAATCTGCCTGTAAAATGGTCTCAAATGAATTTATGATTACATTTTCAAATGAACTGATAACTCTAAAAATTTCATTTCATGTTTATATATCATTATGTAGAATGATCTAAATAATTTCTATGTATGCAGTTCCGTGGTCCTGAGAGTGAGCATAGCCTACTGGATAATGTACTGCAAAAGACTCAGTATAGTTAAATTCTGATATTTACTCAATTTTAATTTCTTCATTCCTTCTTGCTTCTTAATTGGGATCTAATCAGACTAACCCAAGCCAGGGTGTTGTGCCTGAATTTGGGAAACTCAGGATCTTGGTCTTAGAAACCTCACAGAAGAAACTACTTCTTATATGGCTTACAAGGTTGCCTTGTCCCAGGATTGGAGGCAGGAGACATTTGATAAAGCATGTACCAAAATACTTCTTGTAATAATGTATTATGCTTGATTTTGGGAAACACTCTATCTAATTAGTTTTACTATTATGAGTCATTGAAACCAGAGGAATGATGTGTCAAAGAATATGAATAACATGCTAGCAGGATTGGTTCTTTAAATACATTTCAAACACTTTGAATTGGATTAACTTTTGTATTTGTCAAGATATTACACCAAGAGAGCATAGAAGTCTTACAATCAATTTCTTTATGAGTTGGTCCCGCTCTGCAATTAGGTCTTTCAGTTCTGAGATAAGCTGCAAGTCTTCTGGTCTTGATTCTCTGTTTTTATATTTTTCTTCCATTTCTTCTAAACTTTATAGAAAAGAAGAATATCCCCTTTAGCCTGATCCAGTGTTAAATGAGCGAATAGTCACATTTTTGATAAGTACAAAAGAGAGTTCAGGGAGTAAAAACAGAGGGTGACACTCTTACCACCTTGAAGGAAATTATTTTTATGTTCTCCTTCCACTTTAGATAGTTAAGAAACAAAAGAAACAAAAAAGCCCCAATAACTGTAACTTTTGCTCCAGCAGCTAAGAATTTAGGGAACATTCTAAAAACTTAACATCCTTCCTGTGCATGCATTTTTGGAAAGGGCCACTTGTAAGTAAGGCTAAAAATAAGACATTCAAAACCACAGCATCTTCCTCAGTTCTTGTGGAACATACTGGAACAGAAGATACTAAAGAACACTGAAGACTAATTGGTAACTAACTCCTCTCCACAAAAGCTACTTAGTACCATTAGAGATAAAATAAAGGAATGAGCTGCAAAACAAAAGGAATAACACTTGGATATTAGGATATCTAATGTAACAACTAACAAACATTTGAAAAAAAAACTAAGAGAAAATTTGAAATGTCTGGTGGGAAAGCATTAAAGGAGAGAAGTGAAATAAGCCAACTGAGAGAGGAATTGTACAAATAACCACATAAATATCCCTTTTACTTAAAGAACAAGTTTTGAAGACATGACAGTTTCAAGTTATTGTGTCTCCTTTAAACTAACAACATGCTCATGATGCTAAATATAGTTTCAAAAGAAAGTACTTAAATATGTCTCTCACATATTCAGCCCTCATGCAGATTAGTGAACCAAGTATCAGAAGAGATTCAGGAAATTTAACAAAGTTACTGAAAACAAGAAAGGAAATCCCAATCAAACTCTGAGAAAAATGTATGAATTAAATGGAATCTAAATCAGGTCAAGCCTAATTCCACAAGAATTAAACAAACTGTAGACACCTAGAAGCTGACCTAATTTTTCACTTCAGATAAATATTTTCTCTTCAAAAGCAACTATGAGATTTTACCTTGATTTGCGGCTGAAAAATCAGTTAATATTAAATTATATAGATAGTTTAATAACCTTCAAATAACCTGTACATATTCTGAGGAGATTATATAATGTAATTACATAAAACAATATGAATGAGAACATGATTGTTTTTACTTGCAGAGAAGGCATCTGACTCAGCAGAACAGAAATAGCCTCAGCTGGCTTAATTTTTGTGCGTACTTTTTATGCTGGGTTAAGCTATTATACATAGATCCCCGGAGTACAGTACATAGTTACACACAGCTGTAATTTTATTTTCAGGTATTTCAGAGAACTGGAGTTTTTTTCTGTTTCAAATAGATAATTTGTAATTTTAAGACTTTAGTTGTAGAGCCTAATTGATGACACCCACTCTCAAGCATTCCAAGACACGTTCTCCATTCCACAAACATTCATGAGGCCATGCTATAGGTAACGTTGAACCTGGGAACAGTAACTTGAGAAACACCTGCATAAAACTTCTCTGGGTTGGTGAGGGTGTGTGTGGGTTTTTGGGTTTTGTTCTGGCTTTTGGTTTTGGGGCTTTTTTTTTTTTGTTTGGTTTTGGTTTTTTAAATTTGTCTGCTTTCCTACATAGTTTCCTCTTTGGACAGCTTGTTGCTTCAGTGTGAACAGAGAAATAACACACTGAAAGGCAGGTCAGGGCACCCTGGATGATGCTTGCTGATTTTAGGCCAGGGCTGCTTCCTCAAAGCTCTAAATTGTGCAAAAGCAAGGAGCAGAAAACCAGCTAAATTCAGAAAACTCCTTGCCATTGAGAAGCAAACAACAGGAGGTAGCTTACACCTAATTTATTGAATGGCAAGGTACCACATTTATCAGGGCGTAAGAGCATGCATGTGGACAAGTACAAGGGGGTGAAAACTAGAATTTTATAACCATTTTATTTGAAGGCAATTTCTGAGGGCTCATTATCCAGAAAAAGCTAGATGCATTTCAGCTTTATTGTCCATTTGTAACTGATACTTATTTAGAAAAGCTTCCTATTAAAAACTTAGAACCAACTTCTTCTCTCTGCCACAAATCTTCCATGGTGCAAACACAAATCCCTTAGTGACAACTTTGTGGCAGGAAGCCCTCAATGTGCTAAGAAACCTGAGCCAGAAACTGTGACCAAATGGGTAACACCACAGAGACAGAGAATGAAGGATGTGGAAGACAGGAAAACACTGGTTGGTGACACACTATTACATCACTTCTGCCACCATTACATGGTCTAATCCCTGGTGGCATTTTGATTCAGACAAACTCTTAAGCCTTCTGTTATTGTTACGCTCATACAATCCACATCAGATACTAATTTTCCTTATGCTACCAAACCTGAAAATGTTTGCATCACTTATGCTACAATCTCACATCTCAGTAGTCATAAATACTATACTGTTTATAAACTTGTAGAAAAAATTATTGTGTTCTCACAACAGATGTATTGAAGTTTGAGAAAGAAACCACTTGAAATATTGTTTTCTCCAGTTTTCTAGGAACTGCACAGATTTAATCTTTCCTACCTGAATTTTTTTTTGTCTCAAATCCTTAACAACTTAGCCCACTACATTCCCCTAAAGATTACAAAATTGTGGTGCCTAAAGAATGCAAGATTAGCCCCCATACTTTACTGAGGTATTTCTACATCTGCATCTCTATAGTATCTTCAGGACTTTACAGACACCAGAATAAACTATTCACTCAAACGCAGCTACATACAATTCTTTTTAATGCAACAAAACTTACGAAATTTGTAAAGCTGAATTAATTTCCTTGAGCAGCTCTTGGGTCTTATTAAAATCTGCCAGCATGCTTTGTTTCTCTCTGATGTGATCTGCTGTCAAGACATCCAGCTCTTTCTCATGTTTCTTGCTTAAATCTTGCTCATGCATCCTGTTTAATTTAGTTTTTGTTAAAAAAAGAGTTATTCTAAAATCAGACTTTTTTGTTCATCTTGATTTTCTGCCATGCTTCTAATGGCTCTTACATAATATCAGTGAACACAGAAAGAATTACTGATTCATCAAAGCCTACTACTTACTGTTCTCCAATCTTCTAGCTTATTTCATGGTAAATGCATCTCCTTTAATGCTTTTTAAAATAAACAAACATAATGAATTTGAAAAAAAAAAAACACCAAAAACCAACACCTGAGGGAACTGCTACTAAAATATGCCAAAACGTGCCACTGAAATGTCACTTGACTGCACAGCATAGTCACTAACTCTACCAGTAAAGGGCAGAGCTTCACTAAAGAAGACTAAACGATATGAAATGTGACTTGACTAAGAGGACACATTTAAAACTGCAAACAGTAATTTTTTTAAAGTAAAATGGTAAGTGAAACAATACAGGTTTGAATTTAGAGCGGAAAAATTCATACCTGATCTGTTGGTTGGATTCACTGTGTATTCTAAGAATTTCTTTCCCTTTAAACTCTAATTCCTTTGTCAATGCACTTATATTTTCATGAAGATGCAGAATCTCTTTGTCAAGTTCAGCTATATGATGGTCCCGGTGTCTCAGTTCATCTTGTAGCTCTGATATTCGGCACAAAAATTCTTTTTCCTATGATATAAGTAAAAGCAGCAAAAAATATTTTAGATAGACTCATTTATAGAGGTGATGCCTGCAATACCTGCTTTTGGAAGAAAGCATTTGAGAAGAATTTTCCATCCAATAGACATTTTTTTCAGTTTTTGATGCTGACACAAATTATAATCAAAGCACAGGGCTTTTTTATTGTGTACAAGTACAAAGAAGAAATCAAAGTTATGTAATAAGTGATTTCCACTTGCAAGAACACTTAAAACCCATGATTATCACTGCCTGTTAAAATTGGTGTAGCTCATCACATTTTCCTTTTGCCCACACACACAAGAAAAAAAACCAAGTATCACTAAGATCCAGGGTCTGAGCATTTCACTTTCTCTGCCTCATCAGCATACAATCCAGAGAAACATTTTTCTCCCTTACAGCCCCATTCAATGGGGGAAAATTGCTCAAGATGTATGCCCTGCACAAACAAACTGATTCTGAAGTCTCCTATCTTACGACCATATACATAGGTCATAAATATCTTACAGCAGAATATGTGCTAAAAAGTTTATGTTATATTTATATTGTGTCAAATAAATCAAGAAAAGTCTTTCTTTTTTTGCATAAGAAATTCCAATGAAGTTAATATCTGGGAAACCCAGCTGGAGCCCATTCCAATGACTTTGATAATGCACCTCCTTGCTTCAGAAAAGTCTGTAATGAAAATAACTTTTTCAGATTTTTCTATTTCCATCTATTTCACTTCTTACAGTTTCACAGTATTTAACAAACACATAGTTTGCACAGAGAAAATCAGCAGATATTCCAAAGTAGTTTTATGTATAATTGTGTTTTGTGCCTTCACGTCTCAAGGAAATACAACTATGTCCTAGTGCACCAACTTCTTAGGGCACCTTTTAGAGCAAACAATTAAATAGAAATACTTATCTCCCTATATAAAGACTAGGTTAAAGTCATAAGAAAAAGAGGAAAAATTTACATCTACACATATAAATATTTCAAAAAGTAGAAAGTATAATCATCCTGATCAGACCACTCTCCATCTCATTCAACCCTGATCCTGTGAACTGATGAGCATTTTAACACAAGAAAGCTCAGTAACTGTTCTGCCCTCAGTGCAACCAAAGGTCATGTTTAGCAGATCACAAAGGCAAAAAGTACCCCCTGTTGGGTTGGATCAAACAGAGTTCTTGTAATTTACTTTTTATTTCTGACATCTCATTTAGGTGTCAGACTCTGGGCTTAAACAACACATGACTGAAACTATATCCGCCTAAATCCTGCATGACAGCACCTGGGTTTTGCCTCTGCTGCCCACACCGTTAAACCAGCAAGGAACAGGTAAAAAAAGGCTCATCTTCAACTGTCTCTGTTTTTGTGTAAAGGCTATGTCTAACAAACCCTGGTTCCTCTCTTATTATATTTCTAAACTGACTCCTCCTCCTTGGTGCTGGAGTATCAGTAAATCAATTTTGAAAAGCCTATTATACAGGCAAATAGGTAGTTTTCCAGTCCTCTTATTTCTAGGAGTCTGGCCTTCAATACACCTTATACTTGGAATTTTTAACTACTAATGGAAAAACTGACTGTGTCTAAAATGAAAAATGAAAGATAAACGGTGAATTAATCAGTTTGCTACTGAAAGCAAAGGTAGTTCATGCTGGCTTTGGGAGCTTGGTTTTGGTGGGGCTTTTTTGTGTACTTTTTTCTTCATTTTGAAGCAATCCTCTGATTACAAGCAACCACTGCTTTCGCCATATCTCTTAGGCTTCAAAGAGAAACAGCTTTTTCCTTCCTGCTGGCAGCTGAGGATGAATACAATTTTGCAAGAATGGGCACTTGCCTCCCACAGCAAGCCAAGGTGCTCCCAGATGGCTGTGCCATTCTGAGAGGAAACTACCTGGATTTCTAGGCTTTGAAGGTGGTTTGTGGAAGGCAGAAAAAGCTAAGTAAGGAAGTTTAGGAAACTGGTAGGAACACATTAGCTGCTGGTGCTGGATGATTTTGAAGGATTAAATGTTTGTTGCTTGTTCTCATTATTCCCTTTCCTGCAAAGGGAAAAATGAATACTGACCATGCCATTTTACAGCCAGATCCCAGGCACGCTTCCTACCTGTCGCCTGCCAAGCTCTATGCTTCTTTCAAGCTCCATTTTGGCAGCTACCAGTTCTTGTTGATGGTTGTGCCTCAGCTGGTCAATTGCTGCTGCATGTTGGTGGTTGAGCTCTGAGCGCAAGGAAGCTGGTTACCATGAAGAAAGAGAGAAGTTTAATTTGGACACGTTTACATTAATTAACAGCAACAGTCCAGCTCCATCTAGTATTGCTGCTGATCTAAAACACGCTTTACATCAGCTAAGTAATTGTATTGTATTTTATTCCTGTTGTTTTCTGAATACACCAGTTCTCCATCAGGAACTTTGGTTGCTTACTCCTTCCAAAAGCCCTCAAGGGTGAGGTATGTCCAAAGTGAAGAGTCTAGGCTTACCTATTAAAGCTTATAGTGATTTTAAGAGGAACACTTAGGTCCACACTGAATGACTCAGAGAGACACTACAGTGTTATAATACACACACACACGTGCATGTATATTTGCATAAGTAGAAATAATGGTTTTGGACCCATTTTCAAATTTGAAAATAAGTATACCTAACATAGCTTTTCCTTCATCCTCCAGCTCAAATCGTAGAGTCTGAAGTTCCTGTTCCATCTCCAATTTAAAGCCTTCCATGGCTTGTTTGTGTGTTTCTTTCAGTGCATGAAGCTCTTCTGAGTGCTTCTGTTGTAAACGTTCTTCTAACTCCTATGAAATCAAAATCGACAAAATTTGTTCCACACCAACTTAAAGAATGTATAAAATATTACACAATAAATAACTGGAAACAAAAAGCAGTCATTGACATACTCTAGAAAAAAACCACTCTAGTATTACTCATATTTTCTTATCCTCCTAACATAGTTTTTCTTTTCTGTGGTTGATGGTTACCAAGATTATCTGTGCACAAAACCCATTTGGCTCACAGCTGGAAAAGCAAAAAAAAAAATTCAATCCATGGATATATCTACAAAAGCAAGCAATATAATAAGGTGCAGTTTCATAGACGGGTTTAGTGTGCACACATTTGGGGACTTCTGCTCCCTAAGGACACCCATGTTTACTCCCTAATGGAATTGTATGAATCATAATGTTCCTGCTACACATCTTCTGCTGATCTTCAGGGCACACAGTGTGAAAACTGATTGCAAAGGCACACTCTGGAGCTGAACTTAAGATACCCCCCATCACATAACATGCACTACCAAAATTCCAATTTTAAAGCTGGTTTTGTCAAGGTTTTAAAAAAGTATCTTGAGTGGGATATGAAAATTATCTTGCAAGTCACAGAACATAGCTAACACAATTTTTAACATAAGAAAAATATAAAATACATTTCAAAGGAGTCTATTGACAGAAAATACATGCAAAATTAACTATAATGGAAAATTCCTGTTCCAAATCAAAACAAGAATATAATATTAAGGGTAACAACGTCAATCTACCATAAAGAAATGCATGTGTTGACA
This sequence comes from Zonotrichia leucophrys gambelii, assembly GCF_028769735.1. Classification (NCBI taxonomy): domain Eukaryota; kingdom Metazoa; phylum Chordata; class Aves; order Passeriformes; family Passerellidae; genus Zonotrichia; species Zonotrichia leucophrys. The sequence goes on from NC_088172.1 coordinate 42,455,273, forward strand.
ATACTTTTACATATATACACACACAGCTATACATGTGTATATAAAGTAAGACATGAAACAATGCCAGTGTTAGAAAATATTTTCAATATGTTTTGTTCATATTTAACTGGATAGATAACAATACATCAGCTGAAAAGGAAATATTGAAGTTATGCAGATTCTTTACTAATTCCAACTGTATATTCAAAATGCTAAAATGGCAATATTCTCTACAGAGTTTGGAATAACCATACAAACGTGCCTTTTGTTCTTGCTCTTTTGTTTCTTCCATGTTTTGGAAGGCAAGGATATGGGCTTCCTGAAGTGACTTATGCCTTTGCTGATGCTCTTCTTCTAATTCCTGGATCTCCTGAGTCAGTCTCTGTCGCTCCTGACTGAACTGGGCTTGTAGCTGTTGCAAAGAGCTCTGGGACTGGGAAAGCTGCATCTCCAGATTCTGCTTCAGTAAGGAGATCTAACCCACAACAGAATAGCAAATATTCATTAGTCATTAATACTAACATCAGCTGTAAAGATGACATTCAGAAGCAGAAAACATTTGAAATTTTAGAGCAAGAGCATTAGCTAAAAGACAGACAAGCAATGTCATCCATCTAGTGCATCTGCTATTAATGTTATATGTATATAACCAGAAATATAATAATTACATTTTAGTGGTTTTGTAAGGATTATCATATTCATTAGTTCATACTGCAGCACTACCTGTAAAACAATTTTTAATGGCCAAATTATCAAAGATTATTTAGGTTTTATATAAAAGATCGATAAAAATGACACTATCAATGTCTGAAACCAAACACTTGATTGTTAAACTATTCTTGAGGGGAACACCCATTCTGCAAGGATAATCCTGCACTTGGAATAGGAGAGGACAGCCTGTGACATCTACACTGTTTTTTACATCTTTTTGTATTCTATGGTCCTACCTTACTAGTGATTTTCTCATTTAGAAAGAAACAGTACCACTCAACATCAAAAAAAAAGTAACACTTGATGGATTTCCCATCACACATTTTTCTGTTAGTTCAGTAAGACTATGAGAGTGATTTTTATGCTTGTTTCCAAGATCTAAATAATTTGAGTCACAAACAACTAATTTTCTTAGAAACACCTGATTTTACAAACAATGCTTTTTTATCCAACAAGTATTATAGTACACTATATTCCTTTTTTAGCCCCATTACCTTTTTATAATAATATTATACTTTGTTCTCCACATCAGAGATCATCTTTTCAGACTGAAAGTACTAAACCTGTATTCCCTTTCTAGCCATGAGATACCCTCCAGTTCTAGAAACAAGATTTACCCAAAAGAGAATTTTGCTACATTGATTCAAAGGAAGGATAATTATATTGCCAAGTGACAAAGAATTTGAATCAGTAAGGATACTTTTCAGGCCTCAGAGCATTGCATAATATGGAATTATAAATGGAAGTCTGATAGTGTCATTTGATTCAGCATACCTTAAAATTAATTATGTCAAATTTGTAACGACATTGCACATCAAGTTATTGAGTTAGAGAACATTAAATCCACCACTTAGCAGAATATTAATTGCAGCATACCAAGTACAACTTCTAGCATGAACATTGCTGCCAAACATGTGGGTTAAGGTTTTTTTTTTCCAGAAGGACACAGCTTAAGCAGACTTGAAAGAAAAAAGCTACAGAAACAAAAATTGGAAGTAAAGCAAAAGAAAACAAAAATCAGACTAATTTAAATGAAATAAGCATAGCTTGCCGTATTTCAGGTTCACAAGGTCTTTGTGACTGGGAATATACACTCTAACATACACTGTATAAATAGTATTGTACTTCAGATACCTTTGAAAAAGATTAGCTGCTATTAAAGGAATGTAGGGAAGGCTTACACAATGTTTTGCAAAACCTTTTACTAACGACATTAAATACAAATTTCATATAATAATTGCATAGTGTCAGACCAAAGCTTTATCTGATCTCTGGTTTTGCCTGCAGAAAGGACCAACTAGGATTACCCTAGAAAAAAAAGGCCAAGCATAAATGTAGGGAGCTTGACTCAGTAGTCTACCTGGAACTAGCAATGTTTCTTAAATCAGAAGAGGTATTTTGGAGCAGATGTATAGAGGAAATAATAACAACCATTATCTGAGCCCATAAAAGTTTTTAGTATCCAAATATCCTGTATCAAGTTCCATGCAGACATGCCAATTTAACATGATGATATTCAGTACTTGTAATGGAAAGGAGTGAAAAGAAGTTCCCTTTCCATTCGCTGTATTCTACTCATGAGAGTTTCTATAGCTCTCCATCATTTCCCTCCTTACAAACTCTGCCATACAGAACTGCTTTGGCTTAATGAGTTTCTCCTTGTATGAAAGTTATTTCATATCTATGATCACATTTTTCCTACTTTTACCCCTTTTCTACTACTTCTTTTTTTAAGATTAGGAGTCCAAAGCAGCACAAGTTATTGGACATGAGAGTAAACTCTGTTTTTATGTACTGATTTATATGGTTTTACATGTTATGTTCTCTGTTTCTTTCCTACATTCCTAAAGTTTTATTTGCTTTTGAGACTCCTACCGAGAACTGAGGTGGTGTTTTCATAAAATTATATATCACAGTCCCAAAATCTATTTTCTAGTTGCAACAGGCCAAGGTAAGGCTCATCATTTTACAGAAAAAGTTACAATTTTTCTTTCCTTGTGTATCATTTTGCATTTACCTACATTGGCTTTAATCTGATATTTTATTGCCAAGTCCCTTGGCCTTTTACACATATTCTAGTCTGAATAAGCTTTTACAAGCTGCAAAGTTTCCTACCTTGCTTATTTATCAACAACCTGTAAAAGAAAATATTTTTAGCTCCAGTGTAACTCTACTGATAATCTACCTTCACTGTGGACTATTACATTTATTTAATATCTATATATAATATAGAGTGCATTTTTTGTCTTCACCTCTAGAAACTCCCACCACTGAAGAGGTGAGGTTGCACCATGCACCTGCCAGCATGGCCAGCTCTGAATTTTCATATCTGCATCATCTTCTCATACTGCAATGTGGTTGTTATCCTTCTCCAGCAAAAAAAAAAAAAAAAAAAAAAAAAAAGCTATTTTACCTAAACTTTCCCTTGGTCTACTCACATCCCCATCTACTCTTATTCATCCCATGTTCACTGCTGGGCCCTTCTCTCCTTCCCACCTTTCTGTAACCTCATACCTACCTGGTCCTTCTCTTCACCCGTAAGCCCATTCTCACTGGTCCCTTTGACCATGTTCCTGTCCCTCAGGCTTCTCACCACTGTCCTGTCCTGTTTACCCTGGCCACCAGGAGGTACAGTGCTAGGGGAAGTCCTGCAGAACTTCTGGTAATTTCATGATCACACTCTAACAAGCCTTTCATTATAACAGTCAAATAGAGTCAACCACGGTAACTTAGGCAAATTTTAATTAAAATAACATGAAAAATTGTATCTTTGGCTTGAAGTTAAATCTATCTCTCACTTAAGTTCCTGCTCCAAATTCGGACAATTATCAGTATATAATTTATAAATATGTTGAGCATGGGCCTAGGGCAAAATGATTTTGTTTTCCTTTCTGTCCTGGAAATGTGGAAAACATTTTAACTGAGATGACCAAGAGAAGTCTGACATCTGGGCAGGAAGTCATCTTCGAAGAGAACAGGAATAAGCAAGAGCAGCTCATCCTTTCACCAGATTAAAGTGACTGCAAAACCATAGCCTGAAATGAGTCAATGTCTGGAGATGTCTGTTTGCATCAATAGACTATACAGAAAATAAAGGACAATGAGGATTAAATGATTCTAGCAAGCAAGTCACATTAGCCTACCCTTCTAATAATTTGTTTTGATGTTGAAAAGTACAAAAAAAGTTAAAGTATCAGTCTTTTTAGAGGAGCATGTGATTTTAAATTATATTTTGATTATTCAGTGCAGAGACTGATATCCTTAAGAGCATGTTTTGAGAACATCAGTGCCTCTTTTTGTATGTCCTTGGACTACCCTTTCTGTACACCTCTGTACTGAGGATTCAAAAGAAAACAGCTCTAAACACCATTCTCTGAACTTCCAATACTTTTATCCCAGGTTTTCAGCACATCAAAAACATCAGTGAGAATTTAAAAAAAAAATAGAAAAAACAGTTTGGCTACAATTATGAGTTACACTGCAAAACTGCAAATTATAGTAGAGCATCAATTCCATGCTTTGTAAAAGCTCTGCAATACACATCTGCACTGCCCACAAGCTTGCTTGCATTAACAATGACATAAGGACGATGCTCATGTTATGACCACGTACACAGTGTTTGATGCCAGTGATGCACACACAGTCACACAGAGAGATGAGGGGATGCACTCCACAAGCTTTGATAGCAGCACATGTTCTCGTCTCAAATATTATCACGTCTCTCATTTCATGGGCTTAAGCTGTAAAGCAGCACTGCAGGATATGCAGGTTGATTAGTGCAAGCATGCCCTGTTCACAAGCTGTAAGTGCAGATCACTTACATTGTTGATAGATTTATGCAAAGCTTCACCGAGACAGTGCCGCTATGAAGGAAAGATCACAGGAATAAAGGGAAACATTCAGAAATCAACTAAGTAAAAGAAAAAGGGATAAGGAAGGAAGGGTAAACATAGAACATTAATTATAATTTGATCAGAGAAAAATAAATTGAAAGCCATCTGGAAAAAATATGAATATGTTGCTTTGACTTAGTCTATAAGCTACTGAACACAGAACAGAATGATATGGTTTACCATGTTATGTTTCTGACATACAGTACAGCATTATTTCTTTAACATGATATTACTATATAGACATATATTACACAACTGAACACTTTTGAAGTTATCCATTTGTTTTCTCTTCTCCTTTATGGCAAAAAAAATTTGGGAAGAAATCATTAAGTACATGAACAGATGTTATATAAGGGCACAATTGACAATCAGCTATGTGTCAAATATCACAAGCATATTAAGTACATAATATTAATGATAAATTTTCACTGTTAAAAGGCAGAAAATGAGTTTAGTAATTAATGAAGACATTTTTATTAAAATACTACTTTTATCTTTCTTAAAATTCAGAACCAAAGGCATACATAAAAGACTATTCCTCAAAGTCTCCAGCAATAAAATTATTTAATGTACCACTTATATTAGTGGTGATCAGTAATGAAAAGCAAAAAATCCCAACATATTGCCACAAAAATGCTCAGTGAAATTTTATTGATCATACAAATCTATGTAATTCATATGCATATGAAAATGCCTGTGTGTTTTTATATATATATGAATTATGTAGATAAGCACAAACACATGCACAGAACAGAGTCATCAGAAATTAAGTGAGAGTAATGTCAAATCCAGCATGACCACTTTCCACTTTTGTCACAGGTTGCTGAAGAAGATGGCTTTCTCCAGGAGACAGCAGGTATTTTGACACCAGCCTGAAAGCCTGTAGGTGGGAGCTATTAAATAACACTTTGCCAAAATAAAAAAAGAAATTGTTATTTAGTCTCGAGAATCCAAAAAAAAGAGACACAAAACAAAAATACATTATTGTGAAATATCCAAAATAAGCTTATTAAAATTGTAAGGGAGTTATAAACATGAATCTATGCAAGAGTGGAACACTAGGAGGCATCATACTCCAGCAGACAAGGCAAGAGACCATAATCTAACAGCTCTGATTCCAACACTGGACTTTGACACTGCTGTTCTGAACAAATCCACCCAATTTTTCTGTGCTTCCTTTCCCATATGGGAAAATGTTTGTTTAGGGGCGAAGCTGTTATGAATAAGAATGAACTCCTCCTAAATAAATGTTCACTTTCTAGAACATTTGGGACTTCATATTGGTAGATGCATCTATTCAGCACTGTGGTACTTAGAATTTACACCTGAAGCAGAAAAGTTGTCATTGCACTACACTGAAGAGAAGTTCCAAGTCAAAATAAAATAATATAGACTAGTCAATTGTAATGGAAGCTCATTCCAGCAAAATGTGCAGCAATTAAATCAGATGGAACTCCATATTCAAACATATGCAGAACACATTCAAAATGTAGTACTCCAAAATAGCACTGGTTTAAATGTTATTAAGAAATTTCGTAAAAAATCCAGACATCGTTATGAGTACTTCCATAGCAAGGTCCATCCACGTTCTGGATAAAGAAAATATTAAGAACCAAAAAGAATGCAGGCATAGTTATTACTGTCTGTATATCTATGATGGGGAAAAGTGATGATTAAAAAACAAGGAAGCAGGTGGGTTTAACTATCACTCTATTTCTACAGGTTGGAATTCAAGATTTCATTTGTGATGTTACAGTGGTGTAAGAAATCTTTGCTCAGTTCTCTCTGAAACCTATGGGGTGTACAAGCTTAAACTACTTCTTGAAAGTACAGACACTTCTGAAAAAACATCTCTACTTGGTATAGATGTATTAGCTGACCTGATTTCACTTGATTTTGCTGTCTCATTTTTCAGTAGAAGTATTATCTTCTCCACCCTCAGCATATGCAAAGCCAAGCCTCAGATGCAACCAAGAAAGCTTCACCATGACTCAGAGGAAGAGCAGAGAATCGAATCTGCATCTTTATATGCAGCATCTTTAGAACCCACTGATCATTGCAGGCTGCTCAGCAGGACTGAAAGACTTTGCAAACAATACATGGAACAAAACTGGAATTCTCAGATCTCTTTCAACATCTCTCCTAGAAGAGCTGACTTTTCAGTTTAGTTGGGCAAATGTGTGTTGCAGTAAAAAATAGATTCAGTGATTTGAAGCTATACAAGCTTTGTGTTTGCTTGTTGTAATGAACAGTTGCTTGTGTTCCAATCACAGCTGTCACAGGGGCCATTCTTGGTGATGAAATGGTGTCATTTTCTTCAAGAAGGACATTTACTGCACCAGTGACATTTTCACATTTTCATTCAGTTACCTTGTTTCCTACAAGACATTAACTAATTGAATGCATGGAAGTTCTCCTGTTTCATGGTTTCTCTGAACTAAAAATTACTTTCAATGAGATTAGAGAGGCTTGACACTTAATTTCAGCATCAGTCTTCATATCACCCAAAGATCAGTTATGTAACACTTTTCCCTCACTGACATTTCAATGTCAATTCAATTCCTGCTGGCAAACAGGAATTCTTGTGTAAAACCTGAGACCCTAACTGGAAAAGCTCCTACTTTATCTGTTTTATCAAAGCAAATCTAGATTGCTACACAATCTTTGCTTCATTTTAAGAATGACCACCCAGAGATGCCGCTTACCTTTCTGAACAACAAATCCTACCTGCACCCATCAGACATTAGTAAAGGAAATGAGTTTCTGAAGTGCCTAGCACAGAAGCCAAAGGGACCTTTGGCATAAGCCCACTTTATCCATCTAATAATGGCAACAGCAACCCTAAAACTCTCCCTCGAGACAGGTCTTTGAAGAGGAGGACTGATTTGTCAGCAGATGCACAGTCTCTGGCTGCGCAGTGCTTACGTGGCAGATGACTCCGCAGAGATTTGGAAAGCAGCTGTTTGCTACTACAACGTTTTGTACTTGGCTCGAGGCTTCTGACACGCTAGGAACTGGAGAGCTACATCAAAGTTTGCCCTCTCAGACTGGTAAGAAAAAGCAGCATTTAGAGTCTTTTCCCTGTCTCAAAACTCAACAGTTTTCTGATGAGGAAAAAGAAGTATATACAAGGTATTCTGAAATCTTAATAATATCTGGGATCTAATTGGTCCTGATTTCTTCCTGGTTTTGCAGCAACCCTAAAGGGAAGGTGCTATTTTCAGGATGCCAGAAGGTGGGAAACTTACCCTCTTGCGATAAAAAGATGGAGTTTTAATCTTTTCCAGTTCTAGGAATCTATCACACTTCTAGGCAAAATCACAGAATGGCATGGGTTGCCCTAGGTATTTTGCAGATTTGAAGCTGTTTGGATATTAGAGTACATTTTTTTAATCCAACAAAGTGCAAGTTCAATGGTCAGGGGAAAAACAAGTGCATTTGAATGTCCTGATAATTTTTAAAGGTTTTGGAAAGTTACTAGGGCTTCATTCATTTATTTGTCATAATGCTGTCAGGATTTTAAAGATTACAGACACGCCTTAACTAATTTCTCCTGGAGCATAGAAGTATCACTGCCCATAATCTAGAATTTCAATCATCTGCTGAATCACAAACAAATTTTACCCCACTTCATCAGTTCTCTCTCATTCCTTCTAGAGTCCACTTTTGGTTTTGAACCAAAAGCAAAAGCTACTTTAGCAAGTACAGAGCAAAGAGGCTAAGAGAAGCATTTTAAAACTAAATGCTTGCCAAAGTCTTTACCTTACATTTAAGGGAAAAACATATATAAATACAGGATTAAAATTTTGTTTTGGAGATGGTATTACTGTTGGATTTGGCTTAGATTTCTATTTACTAGTTTTGGAAGTGTGAACTTCCAAATGTCAAATTAAACTTTTTACTCATTTACACAATACTAAGAATTTCATGTTCTTTTCATCCACTGACATCAGGATCACATCTGTGCAGAGAATAGGGAGCCCAGAACAAGTGGGATTCCTTACTGAGAAGTAAAAAGTCATGAACCAGGGGAAAAACCCTCAGTAGTTGGCCCTCTAACAGCTGCAGTGAGTTTGGACTACGAGAATATCCACATGCTCATGTGAAGCAGTTTCTGACCTGTTTAAAGAATAGGTTTCCCACCTGGAATACAGGAGCACTAATTCTTCTACACCAGTGGTGAGTGGCAGGATGCACATAGACAGTGGATCTAGGCAGAAACTCCCAAATCTCCTCTAATTCTCTGTGAGGCCTGCCTGAGTTACAGCACAATCCCATTAAGACCACAGTTTTGAGAGTTGTATTAATTTGTCAAAATTTTCAACAGTCAAAGCAAGCATGCTCCTTCAGATAAACAGGTACCTACAGACTGAGAAGAGTCACAAAACATTAACCTGAACTACATTCCAGGGTGCCCTCTGCTCTTTTCTCCCTCCTTGGTTTGACTTTTCTTTTTATTCTTTTGGATTTCCACCTTTTAGATTTTTAAGTGCTTTTAAAACCTGCCCAACATCTCTTACCATCCACTAGATGTCATGGTAGCCTTACTAGTATTACTGAATGCAAGAATCACCACAGCAAATTCGGAGGGAGTTATTTGAAGTTTACCTCCACTCTGTTTCTGACAGACAAGCCTTTAGACAGGGTGTTCAGGACAATATCAAGTGACAGGGAGCTGAGTAAAATGATTCTGTGCTGAAAGTTTATCTCCCTTCTTTCTGGAAACTGATACAAGGTATGTGCGGGTTATTCCTTGTAAAAATTTCCAGCATCCATTTGACAGCAAATCTTCTAATGCAAGGATTACCCAGGCTGTGGAACAGGCCAATAATCCTTGTGGGGAAAGAAAGCAGCGTTTCCTGATTTTGTTAATGTGGATGCACATCAGCTCTGCAATAAGCACCTCTACACAGGCAACTAAAGATGGAGAAGTAACTGCTTCTGGATGAAGCCTGATCAAAAGCCATCTATAGATGTGCACAAGAGCTCAGGGATTTTTCTCAACATTCCATCAACAGCTGAATAATCAGGATTTTTAGACCAGTATGTTAAGACTGAGCTTGTCATTTCCTGAAAACTACCATTTGAATAATAACTACATCAGAAGGAAATATTTACATTTTGATACACATCAAAGTTTCTCCTATTTACTTTGACAGTTTAAAAAGGAGCATGTCATCACAGAAACAAATTCTGAAGAGGAAATATCAACATATTTTTCAAAAAAGAAGTCTTTGCAGTAGGAAAAACAAACAACAGCTACCAAAACATATATAGTATACTTTAGTTCAGTCTTGCTGTACTACTTCGGGTATTCCCATTGATAGAAGACACATTTTTGGTGTGAAAAGTTGACAAAGTTAAGAAAGAAGAATGTCACAAGTAGCAAGTATGAAGCTACTTAAGAATGGGAAAGCTACATATGGGAAAAAATAATGACAAAAACATTCACTTTCCTGGGACATTTTACTGAAAAGTAAGGAAGACAGGAGAAACAATATTTGCTCAAATATAGGAAAGTCCATCCACAATGAGAACCCTTGATTCTGTCTACTGAAAAAAAACATATCACAAGAAGAAACAGATAAGAAAAATACAAATCTTAACCAGTATGTTTCAGTGCCCAGAAATGAAGGTTGCACAAAACAGACAAAGAACATGCTTATGCTTTCAAAAAAAAAAAAAAAAAACCAAGAAAATGCCAGCTATTTTGGCCCTGGCTGAAGCTTTCTCAGCAGTAAAATGTTTTTAAGAAAGGCGTTAAAACCCCCTTATAGAGCTAAGAGGAATGGAAAGGAGCAAGCATATCTGAATTCACTGCATATTTCATTATGAAACCCTTGAATGGATTGACATAGAAGTACTAGGTGCAATTTACAAGGGAAAAAAGGAAAAAGTACTTTCTCCTTTGTCTTCCAGAATAATTTTGTTTATCAGAGAGAAAAACTACACATTTGGTCTCTATACAATGATACAATGGTTAAATTACCAACCACATCGAAGTGTTGATGGTGCTTTGCAACCAGCAAGAAAGTGTTTAAGCATTTAATCAGCTGAGTAGCATTTCATCCCAAGATTCTTTTATTCATAACAAAGCTATACTGTTAGAATAACAATAACCCTACCTGCACTCTGTGAGGGACCACTTAGCATTACTGGTATGAAAGCAAAATCATTACCTAGCTTTATGCTAGAGCTAGATACCACCTCTCAAACATGCAACAAATAGAAATGGCAGAAATTTGTAGATGAGAATAACATAATTTTTAAAACTCAAATCAGCTTAGTACACTTTATGGGCATACTTTTCTTGATTGAAACTGTTTGGGTTTCTTTTAATTAACATTTTTATCTGTGTCTGCTCATTCAGCTTTCCAGCACCAGTCAGCAGCATTCCCAGGTGGGCATACTCTAAGTTGTATTTTTCTACAGTTTAGGTAGCTATATTTAAACCTGTTTTTTCAGCCCTTTGTGATTACATAACCATTTCTACACTTTAAGATAGGCGATACACTTCCTTGTAGCTTGTTTTCAAATCAAATCAGAGATGCATCAATACATATTACAAAATGGTACCTGTATTGATGAACATTTAATTTCTGAATTCAACCTTTATGAACAGAAATTATACAACTAAGTGGTGAGCCTCTAGACACTTTCTCAACATAAAGAACACATATCGGCCGCATTTGCTGTCAAGTCAGGATTTACAAATTTTTAGCAGAGACTCTGGTCTTGTATTGTTTTGATAAATCATTGTATAATATTACTGGTATAGAGCAGACCACTATTTCAGGTGTAAAAATCTGAATTGCAGAAAGAGAAGCTGGATTCCCTCTCTTCCTAGTTTTATACAGGCTTCACACCTTTCAAATGGGCTTTAAATACATCTTCCCACAAATTAAAACCAGGGTGTAACAAATCCACAATTTCACAGCACTACTGCATTATCTCAGGCAGTACTAGTTCAGGGTAGAATTTCTAAGACATTCCAGGACCTGCTTATTTCAGTACCTTATCATTTCTGGAGGAGGAGACAGAGGAGCATCCTTATGGAGTTTGTGGATGACACCAAGGTGGGAAGAATGCCCGGGTGGAGGGCAACACAGTGGAAAGGATGCATTGAAAGAAATGGGCTGCCATCCGGAGGGACCCATCTAGGTTATAAATACAGGCTGACAGGAACCACACAAAGTTCAGCAAAGCTAAATGCAAGGTCCTTGAGACAGGAAGGACCAAACCCATACACTGGTCCATACTGGGTCACAGATCTGCTTTGCAGAACCTTGCTGACAGTAGGCTAAACGTGAATCAGCAGCGTGGTGTGGCAGCACTGAGTGCCAGCTGCACACTGGGCTGCAGCAGCAAGCAGCAGTTTGAGGGAAGGGACCAGTGCTATGGACTTGGCCCTTACTGCACATCACCTGGAGGGCATATTGCTGCGCTGTGATGTCATAGCGTGCCTCAGTTTTCCAGTCCTTCCCCAGGTGTCAATCGCCTCTGCTTTCCCCCACCCTGCTGAGCACTGTCTGTCAATCCTGGCATTCCAGAAGGGCGCTGAATGATTGGCAGAGTTCAAAAGATGCCTTTCAGCCCTGGGGGACATTGGGCCATCCAGGTGTCATTCGTCCCCTGAGACTTCCACCCCTTACCTGATCCCTACCCCTTCCCTCCCCCTCTCCCCAGGGTTAAAAGGAACAACCACCACACGATTCAAGGTTCTGGTAGAGCTGTTACGAGATTCAGAGGCCTGTGTGCCAGGAATAAAGCTCTGGATCTAAACCCTCCAGCAGAACTGACTCCTTCTCCTTCACCTTGCCTTGAAGCTTCTCCACCAGAGGCAAACCTGAGCTCCTGCATGCCTGGACTTGTCCCAAGTGCCCAGCTGCAGCATCCAGCCAGCCAAAGGTGTCTCTGAGGTGAAATGGTCAGCTGCTGCCTTTGGTCAAGCAGCAAGGGCCAGACAAGACAGGCACGTCCCATCCGGCTATTCCAATACCATATTCTATTATATTATAACATTTAATATTAATATTAAATGTTATATATTATAACATTTAATTCAGAAATTAAATGTTCCTCCTCCATCTCATTCAGCTTTGGTACAAGACACATGTTGATAGACTTGCTCATATTCAGCAGAGAGCTACCACCAAGAAGGCTGGGACTGGAACACATGTCCTTCTGAGGTAACTGTTTGCTCAGGCCAAAGAAGAAATAGCTTTGTGGGGCTTAATACTTTTCCAGTACCTATGAGGTGGTTACAGAGAAAGTGGACCCAGTCTTGCTACAAAGGTGTACAGCAGAACAATGAGAGACTACAATCAAACTGAAACAGAGATGGTTCTGTCTAAATAGAAAGAAAAAGCTCATTATGAGGATAATTAAGCAGTAAATGAGATTATTCAGAGATGCTGTGGAATCTCCATCCCTTAGAGGTTATTCAAGAACTGACTGTACAGAGCCCTAAGCAACCTTTTAATTCAGTGCTGAATTCAGCCTCCTGAGACCTCTTCCAGCCTAAGCAAGTCTGTGATTCTGTGATCCAGGTCACCTCAACTCTCAGAGACTCTCTTTTGTGTACTGCAGTCAGGAGGAACTTACTAAAAATCCATTTGTCCAAGAGTTAAGTTATAAATCTCTTACACTATGGTCTGGAATTCTCTCTCTTTCAGCTGTAATGGATAAAATACAGATTTTTCCAGAGGGAAAGCTTAATTCCCTACTACCATTTCAATCTCTGTTAAATACTACCCAACTCAAACAGTGGTATGGAAAAAAAATAGTCCTCACATGCTATTAATCTATTTGCATACAGTTCTGATACAGTAAAAGATACGAAGAAAAAAGAAAAACAACCATTTTGCATATGGAGACCTTTTCCTATGTCCAAAAATTCTCTAGTAAATTCTCCTTACTACAGTGAGCTTTCTCATTCCAAAATTTCTTGCACAGGCAGAAAAAACCATTAATTTGTAACATGGTAATTTTCCACTCTGGAACTGCAGGTTAGATTTAACATGGTATTTTTCAAAGGCAGAGATAAAAGTATGTTAAAACTATGGAAAGCTAAGTATATCCCTTTCAAGGGATATTCTACCTTTACAGGTAGAAGTAAAGAAAGTAAATGAACTTGGGTAATGTGAAACTTAGAATAAAATTAGTCCAATTCTCTTTATGCTCCTGTTGTAAAAAGTAACAGACCAAAAACTTTGAAAACCTCCAGCTTTCATGAGCCTAAACCACAAGACTTGAAAAGCTTAAATTCCCCTATCAGCAAAATATATTGTGATGTGCTCCTGGGAGAGGCTGTATATTACAATGTGTGTTCAGTTATTAGACTTCCCAAATTAGACAGCAAATTAAAAGCCATCCCACAATAACACCCTGAAATCACTTTAAGTCATTTCAGTCATTTAATGAGTTCCAAAATCTGTTACTCTTACTTTAAACTATGTTTGTTCATTATCAGCTATTTATTCAAACTGGAGTCAATAAAATCAGTTCTACAGCATTTATGGCTTGGAAAAAGTACAGAGCAAGTATTTTCTTTGAATTATCTAACATAACTGAGATGATAAATAAGAATTACCATTAAAAAACCTCAGTATTCACACAAGATTATCCCAAAATAATGGCCAAAATCACTTAAGACATAGCTGTAATAAATGTGTCATAAAAACTGAGACACATTTTGACTTCTCAGAGGCTTGTACAGTGTTATTCTTCTACACATAGGGGATTATTACTTTTGTAAAGATAGGGGATACCTTTAAGTCCAAACAACTAGCATTGGTAGATATTTAACAGCACAACAGGCGAGCAGACAAAATCAAAACAATCTTGTAGTAAAGAAGTGAGTCTGTCAGCATCCTCTCCCTCCTCCTCCCCTCAAAACTGTAAAAATTTATTCACACTTAGTGTAAAGAACAACATTCATATAATTAAAATTATATCCACATATTATTAAAATCATTATTAGGTTAAAAAGCCCTATGCTAACAAATTTCATTTAAAAGCCAGATATCACAATTGATTTCATTCACTTAGTTGGTAATAAGCCACCAACAATTAAATTGTAATGGCTTTCCAATTCTCAAGGACACCATAGTTAGTTACCTGGTCTAAAAGATCTTCGACCTTTTTTTGCCATCCATCCCTTGCTGCATTTTTTTCACGTTCTTTCAGCTGCAACAACTGAGTCATGGCTGCCTTCTTGTCCTCCTCATGCTGCAGCCTCAGCTCTTCACGAAGCTTATTACATTCCTGTCTAAAAACAAAGGACAAATAACTAAAATGCAGTGGGACCATGTGCAAGAGGTACAAAAGAATTACAATCTCAGTAATAATTGGAAAATCTTAAATAACAGAAACATTTGCCTTACATTTCATTTGATAGTACAATTGCATACAATATATAGTTCATTTATTATTAAAGAATAAAAAAAAATAATACTTGCCGAAGATTTTCTGTCCACTTTATTTCCAAGTCACGTGCCATTCTGTCAACTTTGAACTTTTCCTCCTCTCTCATGGCAGCAATCATTGCCTCATGCTGTTGTCTCTCTTGATCCAGTTCTCCCTGCAAGTACAAACTTTACAATAGAGACTGATCAGCAGCAAAAGTGTATTTCAAACCTAAGTGAGTGTATTTATAATAAAAATATCAATTACAGTTGGCTCATAAATTTGAACTACAACTTCTTCACTGTGAAATTCCTAGTTATGCACAATTAATGCTTATACATCTCCTGATATTTCTTATTTGTGAAACAGAAGTCTGTATTCCTATAAAAAGCAATTTTCCAGTAAGTCATTCTGTAATCTTTTCAAATACCATTAATGTTGAATCACAAAATAATTTATGTTGCAGAGAACTTCAAAAGGTCAACAAGTCCCATTCACTGGAGGACTTACTTCACAATTAGAGCATGTGGCTTAGGTCCTCTGTAAAGAATGCTTTGAATTTTATTTTTAAAATTTTTTTAAAGCATCATATATCCAGTATTTGAATTTCAAAGTTTGAACCATCTGTATGTGATACAAAGTTCAAAGTTCATTTCTGTTTCTCAATGGGACATGCCTGCTAGAAACAAGGTTTCACAGCCTGAACACAGGGAACACCTTTAAAATTCCCACCAATTTCTGCTGAAATTTTACCATAATAGAATAGGTACCACCTAGAAATACTACTTACATGAATGTTGTTCAGCCGTGCTTGCTTCGTTCATGAAGCAAACATAGCCCCCTAAATTGAATTATTCATTTTTAAAATGAGACCTTTTCTGCAGCATTTTGACAAATTTTAAAATCTGTTAAGATAAATTTTATTGCCAGTAGCCTACTATATATGAATATTGAAATTTTTTAATAGGTGAAGAGAGCAATACTAGTTCATAATAACATTTAGAGACATTATAAAAAAATACAGAGGAAGTTATAAACTATAATATGGTGCACCTCTAATGACTGTAGCTGAAAGAAATAAAAAAAAATACCATTAAGCTGTTTCAGGCTGGTTTTGCTAAGAAAGTATGAATTTATGTTCAGTGAAAAAAAAATATAATATTTGCTGCTCTATGTCAAATACTTCTGTGATCTTGTAAATGTACATTCTATACTGAGGAAACAAAAAGGAAATGTTTGCCCAGTATTGCAATCAATAAAGTATTGACAGACTAACTGACAGTTCTACTTCCATCTAAGCCAATTAAAATGGCAATATATTTGTGCCTAGGCAAATTAATTGCTTAATGGTACAAAGTGGTCACATTTTCTAGATGACAGTCTGCTATCCTTACAGATATTGCAGCATATAACTAAAAATTATTCTCAAGTCTTTACTAAATTTCCAAATTCAAGCCTGAAATGAAGACTGTGCCCATTTTCCAAGGAAAACATGGCATACATATATTCAAATAACTCATCAAAAAGATTTCTGTGAATTTCAGAGTTAGTAAACTCTGGACCTTGTTTTGCATCATGACATGAACTGTCTGAAATTGCAAGTGTTAACTCATATCCTTTAATGAAATTCTATTAAAGCCCTGAACATATTTTGTATGGATATGTTCTGGCAGCTACAACTTAGATTAACCATACAAAGATATGCCTGCAGCACTACCTGTTAAATACTAAAAATGTTCTGAAAACAAAAAATACCCACCCTGAAACAACCAACCAATAAAAATAAAAATAAGAAACCCCCAAGCTCCAAAAGAACCTATCCTAGTTTCCATTTTTTAAAATTTCTTCTCAAAATAGAAATCTCTCCTTTAATGAAGCCATATGATGATCCTTCTGTCATGGGTACCCCATAACACTTCTAGCTATTTTAAAAACAAGACCAAAATCACCCTTATAACTGCACTTTGCACAATTTATTCTCCAACAGCACGGTTACCTCAACACTGTACAGTGAATCTGTGGTCTCTCGCAGTCTTGCTCTAGTTAATTCCAGTTCTTTCTGGAGTATTTCCTGAGCTTCTTGAAGACTGGAGATGTGTCCTTCTGCAGTCCCAAGGCCTTGCTCACTTTTTCGTACTAGGTCTTGCAGACGACACACCTGTGACATTACAAAAAAACCCCGTAATTTCCATAACTGTTGCTAATGGCAGCCAAGCCATCCTGGTGTTTTTCAGTGATTCCTAATTCTGACCTAGACAAATTTTTAGTTGCACTACCTATTCTCCTTAAATATCACTTAATGCTTCTGTATTTAAAAACAAATTCCTGTAATATTATAAAAGCAAAGACTCAATTAAAGGATTTTTACAAGTAAAAAAAAATATATCCAATGTGCTTGAGGCATGTTGCAAGGAAAGGAGCTACATAAAAGATACGAAAATGCCTCTTAGTTTACTGTAAGAAAGCAGATTTTAAGCAAATTAATGAGAGAGATTTCAAAATACATAAACTCTAATCTAATATATAAATTAACCTGTGCTAGCGTTTAAGTTTCTGTTTTCAGATTGTTACCTGTCCAGCCTGTTTAAAACTTAAACTAGAAACTGTACATATAATGTAATAATCTCCTTAACTGCTATGTAACAATACTCTTTTTTCCTGCCTGTTTGTGCTTCAGCTTCCCACCTGTAAAATGATGGGAATGACTTCTTTGCTTCAAATAAAAATACAAGAGATTGAACACTGTTCACCAGCTACAGGAAAGAAATAGATTTTAAGTATGTAGGTTGGAAAACCAGAAAAATGGGAGGCAGGGAGGAACAAAGAACAGCAGTTAATTGGAAGTATGTTTTCTGCCAAAGCAACAGTCTATGCTATTGCCTTTGTAAGTTGAGATAATTTCATTCACAATGGGACAAGTGTCACAAGAAAACACTAGCTTTTGGATTACAGGCATGCACAGTAAGAACTGTAACCACTCTTCCTGTTTGTTAGAATAGTTACATACAAATACTGTTTATAATACACACAGAGACACCACCTCTCTCTTCCAGAACTCTCTCCCTCTGTCAACAACCTGTCAAGTGTTTAAAAAGTGCAACTCCTCCTTTTCTTCTCAGGATGGAATGCAAAATTTCTTTGGCATGAGAGATCTCAGTGAAAAACTCCTGTAAAGTTGAGCACACGTCTATGTGCTTCTTTGAGTTATATTCAAACAGCAACTAATTCCCTACAGAGCACAGCTACCTGAAGGTAGCAGTGTTACCTACATGACAAAATGTCCCCAAACTGTATTGATATCCTGGTAGTGCTCTGTTGTCCATGTATCTGATAGTAGCATCATATGAACGCAGTCCTGTAAATCTAAGGATATGGGAGCAGGCAGGAATGCCACTCATAGGGCTTAAGATATACTCTGCTGTTTAAAATGATCTTTAATAACATCATCAGAAATCCTTTGCATGGAAACAGCAAGTCCTTAGATGACTGTACCAAGTGATACAAACATATCAACATGATAAAAAGCCTGGGCTGGTCTACAGTGAAAGGAAACAGATCTATAAAGTGAACAGCCAGTCTCATCCTGAGACATGCATGAGAAAGCCACTATTCTGACTTAACCCAAACTCCCAAAAAAATCTCTGGCAAGTATTCAAGATTACACTGCTCTTAAATAGCTTAGTACTAGAAGCAAGCCTAATGAGGCTTGAATCTTTCCCTCATCCTTTAGCTAAGATAATTGCCACCAGAAAGTCTGTCAAAAAGAAAAGAAGATGGCACGGGCTCAAAAGCAGCTTTCTCAGCAGGGAAGCTAGAACTGAACAAGCAACCACAGAAAGTAAAGAATACAGGCCTACTGTGTTAAATGACTTCTGTAACTTAAAGCAAACAAACAGAAAGAGAAGCAACAGTAGCAATGTAAGGGCAAAGCTAATGATGTGTCAGAACATCACAGGGGAAGCTTCTTCAAGGTCAGTGATGGCATTGAGAAACTGCTATTAGTTGTCAATAGAGATCTAAGGCCAAGCTGTGGTTGCAACTGAAGCACTTCTGTCATGTGCTCAAGATAAACATAGTAATGAAATAAAACATTTCTCTTCTGCACTACATGGAGAGGATTTACAGACCAACCCCAGTTTATTGTCTGTATGTTTTCTCTCATTCTATCACTATGCACAATATATGGTATTACACTTATCCTGGCAAAGGATTGTATGTAAACTTGAATACAGCAGCTGGACGTAGCTCCCTATTTTAGTCTTCTGTTTCTTAGCTTTGTCTCTGCTTGGCTAACTTTCATGTTGATGGAATTTTCCAAGCCTGAATTTGATAGCAGTTGGATAACAGAAACTCATTCTTAAAACATTTCAAGTTATTTCCTTCAAGGAAGTAGCAAGTTTATTGCTCATGAAGCCAAGAGACATTGATAAAGAATAGCTAAATTTAACCCTACAGTGCTAGATGATGATAGAATGACAAAAGTGCTCTACTCAGATCTAATCCAGAAACAATGAAAGTTAGCATACAACAGAGGAGTTAAATCTAAAAATAAATAACTAAACTTCCTGTAATTTTGAACTGAAAAATAAAGCTGTGTAATATTTTGTTAAGATGCATAACAAATACATCATATTTTCATCACTTTCAATGCAGGTAAGCATGCTGTTAAAAGAGAAAGAGCAATTCCAGCTTAAACTTGCACCTTCTCTAAGCTCTGAAACAAAGACACTGGCAGCCCTAAGGAGGAAGAACCCTCCTGTTTAAAGAGCTACTCTCAACTGACTGATCAGGAGAGCTGCTGAACTCTAAAGGCAGGAGGTCCAGCTACTCTGGAATGTATAATCTCTGGCATATCCATCTATCTGGTAGGTCCTACTCTGAAAGTTCATGGTAATACATATTTTCAGAATATATACCTCAATATATAATAATCAAATACATTATGAAGTCATTAATATAGTAATGTATTAATAGACTATTAATACATTCATATATAATATATTAACAAGTAAAATCTATACTTTTGGAAGGGCAAACTTCCCTATTTAGTATATTGAAAACATGCAGATTTTTTTCTTAAGCTAGTTTAGTATTTGTGTAATTTGCAAGTTACCAGAATGAAACACCTGCTCTCTCCATATACTGTACAGTACAGAAAGCAGCAATGAAAAACTGTGCTGCAAAAAAAAAACTTAAATTCATGTTTGACTCTCTCAAAGCAAGCACTAAAATCATGCATAGGGCTTGCTGAACAATAAAGCTGATGAAATATGCTCTTGAAACGAGCCAAAAGTTCCAGAGAAAAATGGTTTGATGTTTTTGATATCAGCAGAATGTACTTCTAGTTTCAAAATATTGTATTGTAAAAAGGTTGTGATTTCCAACTAAAAAAAAAATTAAAACTGACTTGACACATGATACATTTAACATCAATTGCATATACCATGACATAGCAAATAATTTGGGTCCTACTAAAAGTACTTCATATCATCTTTTGATGAAAATACAAGAAGATGATTTGCAAGTCAAGAAACTGACCAGAATTTATGATATGTTAACCATAACCAAATATGAGTTTACATCTAGTTAAATTTCCCTCTCTCCTGATGTATTTTGTGTAGAGGTCTGTGTACCTAATGAGAAGATAAAAATAGTTAAAAATAAAAAGCTGTTTACATCAGCTGTTTACATCTCTCTTGCTTTGTTAATTTTGTAACGGACAATAAAATCATTCCTCAGAAGCAGTCAACTAACTTCCCATGCTTTAAGAATATTCCACTCTAAACAGAAGTAAGGCATTAAACACTCAACAGCATAGACCTAGACCTGTCCTGGAGTCTAAGATCACTATTGATGAGATGTGGTAGTGAAACAGCAAGTTAGTCCTTGCCTCCTGATTGGCAGAAGTCAGCTTCGTTGTCAGCTCTTCCTTCACGTTTTCCAGCTGCTGTCGGAGCTGATTCTTATCATCCTCCAAATGCAGTTTCTCCTTCTCAAACTGCTGCTCCAACTCCTTCAGAAACAGGAAGGATGGAAAAAATATTAAATACTTGCCTCAGAGTCATTGCAAAGTACAGATCTACCACACAGAAATGATTCTAACCAGCATAAATACTTGTGATCTCATCCCTTTCCTTAAACTGTTAGAGCATGAATATTTATTTCCTTTTACAATATATGTAATTTTCCAGTTTATTTTATAATTTAACATCCTTAAATCACAAAATAAAGACTAACAGGACTTTTCTCTCAATTACTTCTCAGTTATGAAAGCTTTCAAAATATATCTACTTTCACAATTTTTCAGTCTGAGCTGAAAGAAGAATTTTTCATTTTCTATAAAATTACACTGATATATCTGCATGTCTTTCAGCCTTTACCCATCTATTTCCTACAAATAATCCCTACAGGAAAGAATAAATCTTAAAATCCAGATTGAGCTCTGTGAAGTTTTTTAGAATGTTACAATTAATGAAAAAAACACCCCAGACCATATATCTACTACATTTGTGTAGAATCAAATTACTTTTCAAGTTTAACTATATGGAAAGAAACAAGTAACACCCTTGTTTTCATCAACCTTTATAGTGTAATAGCCAAATTCTCAAAATAACTGCTGGATTAATTATATTTCTCTTACATGAGCCTATGTTGTGTGTGTGCATATATACACACATAAATGTTAGACACTTTCATAGTTTTAAGGAAAATTATAAATTTATACTTCAGCCTTAATATTCAGAATACATTTTCAGAACAACAATTTCTTTAACAAAATACTTTAAAGGAAACATATCAAAATTGAGAGTTTTATTACATATATCAGTGAAATATACTATACAGCTCATAATACTGTGAAGTTTAAGTGAAGAAAATTAAGGTTTCCAAGCCAGGTGCTCCAGAATCACGCCATAAAAGGGCTTCAAGGTTTTCTATGGAGCTAGAGCCTCTTTATTAACTCCTTACTAGGGGCTCAGCTGAAATGCAAGGCTTAGTATCAATTAAGTGCCTCTGTGCAGACCTGGCCTCAGGTTTCCTAAAAATCAGTATTATCTCAGAAATAGCCATGAAAATACAGACACCAGAGCCAGCCTGAAACAAAAGGTACAGTATTGGTAAAATTAGGGGAAACAGGGAGAAAGAACTAAAGTATTAAAGAGGAAAAACAGTCACTAAAAGATATAAAAGTCTAAGGAAACCTAAGGTTTCCTGCTGCAAGACAGCAATGTAACGTCAATCCAGCCAACTCCAAGAAGCAACAGAGGCCAAGCCTTCCTCATTCAAACCCAAAGATGACTCAAGTGTTTTGCGGGGGGTGGAAAGCACAGTAAGCAGCTTCTTAGTTCTAGCACTGCTTTAGGGTATGTGTCAGGCAATAAATGATTCCTGTGTACATTGCTTGCATGATCTCTTCACTCATGGTAGAAGCTGGTCAGTGACAGAACAGAGGGCTACACTGCCACAAACTCATTACTAAACAAGGTAAAACTCAACAAGTGCCTGCCTTCTTCACTGGGTCCACATGAGTCAACACATGGGATAAATGCTCCTTGCTCAGTGAAACTTGATCAATTTGTCCTGTTCATGCTGAAATCTGCTGTCTGCAAAATCCCACTGGTGCTATTTAGACCCTATCCTGATAACAGAGCAATTATTTCTCTGATGATACTTGTCAGTACAGCTGTGCAGTACTGCAAAATTATTAGCAGCTCTATTTTCATAATCCTCCTGATGCCATTTTTACAGCTCATTTTATGGATGGAAATACTGAAGCAAAAAGAAATATTTGAGCTATTTTTTGAGTCCTATTCTAATTCTGCTGAATTCTCTTCTGTTCCCCAGATGCATTTCCCAGGCTTCCAATCCAAATGAATCCTCATGCCCTCTATCCCAAGGCTCCTGGTACCATGCCTCTTCCTCATACAAAACTCAAATCTGCTCCACATTTAAGCTTGACTCTTTTCTTCCTTGGATTATTTGATCACCACAGCATGTGCTTAGTGAGACAGGTTTGACAAAGGAGACAGTGAAATCTGATTAGATTTAACATCAGTGAAATCAGATTGACTGAGATCTTGATCCCAACATCACTCCATAGCTAGATTTTTCTTGTTAAAATAATTTCATATTTCTCACACTTAGAGAGGTGTTCCCTATATAAACTAGTTTAGTGATTTAAGAAAAAAAGTTTGTGATCTCCTTTTGTTTTATTCTCCACATTATTTTAGTAACAAACAAAACAAAAGAAAAAGAACCCCACATCTTACTGAAATAAAAGAAAAAGATACACAGAAACCCTAAGAGACATTGTCTTAATAACCAGCATGTTTAAAGTTCTAAAGAAAGTAAACCTGTAAGATCCAATGCATATATGTCTGAGAACTACTTCAATTACTGGGTGACAAAAAAAATTTTTGTATTTATTAAAAACTGACCTAAGAAACAACATACTGGTAGAAAAATTTACAAAAACAAACCAAATTTGTCTGAGATGCACATCACTAACTACCACCATGGTTCTTGGTATGTTTCCTGTGAATACATCAAAAGAAATGTAACAAAGCCTCAAATTAAACACTTAATCCTGTATTTCCTGTGCAAGGCAAAATTTGTGTATAACACACATCCAATCAGATTAGGAAATAATAATTTAAAAATGGGCCTCATCCTGAGAATGTAACGGCCATATTTGTGAAACAAAAAAAGCCTTTCAGTTTCAGGATTCCAGTCAAAGGTAAATGTATAGTTGCTGGAGAGTGAGCTGCTGTACAGTACATAATTTTATGTTGCACACTTAGAACAGCTGTTATCATCTGAATACACATACAGCTTAATAAAATATCAGTCCTAATAAAATATCTTTCTGTACTTCTGAACTGTCAATGAAAATTTTAAATAAATGTTATAATAATATAATCTTTCATCTCCTTCAGAAGAATGGATCTTGATATACCAACCCTTCTGAATATGGGTCACAAATCCCAGGAAAACAAAATTATTATACTTGAAAATACATTTGTATAAATAGAGAATTTATCTTCTGTATGCAGACAAGTGACAGTACAAGTGTGTTTTTTTCCTGCAAAAAAATAGCAAAAATATTTGCTATTTTTCTAAACACTAAACAGTTTCTTCAGAGGCTTGCAGGTAATTCCAAATTAAGTTTGCCATAAAACAAAACCATTCAGTACAAGACGCAAACTGTAACAGTTGCTTTTTGTTTGATTACTAGGAAAATAAGAACATACCATCTGCAGTTTCTTCTTATCCTTATTAGCATTACTGTGTGCAGCCTCAATTGCAGTATGGTGTTTCCATGCCAATTCTTCTAAGGTCTTGGAATGAGCCTCCTTTAACTGTGCAGCCTCTCCTTCCAATCTTGCTTGTAATTTTACCAGCTCCTTCTCATAATATTCACGTTGTGTTTCCCTTGCTTCATTTACTTTCTATAAAGTACAGGAAAAGAAATCTATTCAATGCTTAAAAAATCTGAACAGTAGGAGTAAAAAAATACAAAAACATTACTGATGACATAAATCTGTAAAAAATTAACTTCCATATAAAACAAATTGAGCAAACACTAAGCACTGACTACGTGATTCAGTAACCAAAAAGGCAATTTTAAAAGATCCATGCAAAACAATACATACTTATTAAAAACCTAGTTTTTCCTCTATTTAATCTGGGAAAACAACAATCAGGTATCAAGCCTATAGAGAATTTCTGTTTAGTATTTTCAAACATGTTCAATGCATTTTCAGCAAATGGCTTTTTAAACTGTTCCTTAATCATTTCACATTTGTCCTTCCTCAGACAATTTAGATACTAGGCATATACACACAAGGTCATAACTCAAATGAAATTGTTAGAAGATTGTCCAAAGCAGTCTGACTGCATTGGACAATCTTCTAACAAAGAAGCATTTCATCTGCCTTCCCTTTAATCTCACTTCACACTCTACATTAGTCATTCTTTGTTGCTACATGATACTTGAAACATACTGGTCCTAGTCTGGTCATATCAAACAAAAATTAAAGCATAATATTTTCTTGTCTGAGAATCCCAGTGTTCTCTTGTTTTATTCAACTAAAGCCAATAAGCTGTTTAACCTTCTCCAATGCCAGAATTTGCTGCCTTTGTCGCTCATCCAGACTCTGTGTTTTGCTTTGTAATAAATTTCTTTCCTCTTCCAGCTGGGACAATTTTTCCTTTAATCTAGACTTTTCTGATTCCAAGTCTCTGATTGTAACTTCTTGAGTCATTTGAGTAGCTTGAAGCATTCCAATGTGACCTAAAAACAAAACAGCTCTTTAAAACCTCATAGCATTGGTTTCATGCAATTGAAGTGCACATTTATATTCCAGTGATAGCACCACTCTAGTGGAAGCTTGCATATGGATCTCCCTTGTCTTCCCTGCAATACTTATCTTCCTCTCCACTTCTCACTTGTTTAGTTTTATTGTAAAATGCCCAACAACAGCAGAGCACTTGCTGCTGGGGCACCTTTCATTTCAATTTTCCTCGCTCAAAGTTGCACGTTGACTCCCAAAGGAAAGCAGAATTAGTCAATTGTAAGAACACTGAAGAACTGGATCCCACCTAAACCTGTGTATTTCTATGCTAGAATAAGATTGACAACAGAAAGCAGAACACTGATGTCTAAAGATAAACATGCGATTGTTTTATCAAACTCATAATTTAGCTGGCAGACTAGATACATAGCTTTATCTGCTGTAAAACTTAGGAAATTACACTTTATTTTGCTAAAGGTATATGACTAAAAGACATAACAAAACTCTCTCTACAGTAAATAGTAAAGTATGATCTAAATCCTTGCAGGTTGGAGGCTTCCTTTTAATTTCTTTATGTATATTTTTGGGAAAAAAACAAACGAAGTACAATTTCAAACTACACAATATAATCATCTGTCCTTCACATAACCAGCTGACAAAAGTTTGACTTCAGAAATTTCTGTCTGTTCTTCTTGATATATTTATTATTGTAGGTAACTGACTAGAGCAGTGAAATTTCTGTTATTTTGGGAGAGGCTTTGGAGTGAATAGAAGACTGTTTAGAAAAAGAGGATACTTCTAGTTAGGTCCAACTGAAAGATGAGAGGTACTATTGACTCTGAATAATTTTCTACTGTTTTTTTGTAGTCTCAGTTTCTAGGAAAGACTGTTGCTTTCCTTCTCATTTTATTATAAATTTCAAAAATGACAGGTTGGATGACAGTGTCGTTTTATAACAAAGCACTGCTTTTAAATATAAGTCACTAAGGAATAGCTATGAAAGTGGAGTATATGCTGTTTCTCACATGACAAAATCACTGAACCTCATGATTAATTTCCATTTGTTATAAAAAGCAAGATGTGCCAAGAAGGAAACTGTTTGTTGCCTGTGGACACAATGTGAAGGGAAGAGCTATGAGATATATAATGAAATTCAAAAATTAAAAATGCCTCAAAATTAATAGTATTTTCATTAAAAATGCACACTTCTAATTGTACTAAGCCCTGGAAAATTCTAGAACTTTTTTTGACATTTTTGTTTGTAAAACTGAAAACTGAAGACTTAGGACAATGGATATGCTTAGGTTCTGAAACATTTTTAAAAAATTCTTATTTCAAAAGTTCAGCCATTTAAGGAAGATATTTTCAAACCCAAAATTTTATAATCTAGCAATAATAATAATAATAATATGAGAATTTTCATTTTTTCATACAAGTATGTCATACATATTTCATTGTAAGTACACCTAGACACTGATCTAGAGCTTTTGTCCTTGCAATACCAACACAGAAGACAGCTTTCCAATTCCTCATGCTCTACAAAAAGAGGTATGAAATACAGCAATTTCCTTAAAAGTTGGGAATCTCAGGATAAATGGAAGAGTATTTTAAATGCACCAAAGAGACTCAACAGAGTGTTCTAAAATTGCAACACGATGAGTAAACATTCTTTATGGTAATTAAGTATGAGAATTCAGTTTCTTTGAGGACAGATTTTTGACCGTGTGAGCTGATAATCAAGGAGATGGCAGTGGACCAGCATCAGAAACCATTTCCAAACAGGCTGGCACCCAATTACCCCACATGGCAATGGCTTGGTGGCACCACTGCAAACGGGGATCCTGGTTCTTGTTGCACAGTGATGCTCTAAAACAAAGAGGTACTGCAGACAGCACCACTGAGCTTGGTAAAGCTGAAAACCTCAGTGCCAGAGGACACCAGGGCTGGCCTCAATCACAGGCTAGCTGACTTCATGCCATCAGTAATACAGAAAAACAGCCTGGGTATTTATTTCCACTACATTTGGGGTGGCCTGGTGAAACCCTCTCATGCTTCTGCCTAAGGAATGAAGCAGCAGCAGCTTTAGAGTGTATGAGAACAGGACTCTCATACAGTCATGAAGTTTTCTATGACTGCCTCACAAATCACCTTTTGGAGGGTTAGATGTCCATTTTACATTCTCTCAGCAGCAAGCCTATTCCTTTTAGCTGTTTGATCTAATAGGATCTTGCAGTCTTGGGCTCCTGCTGGTTGCTATACTCTTCCAACATATGGCCTAGACTGGGCTTGTGCTGATTTGTGTGGAAAACAATCAAGAATTGTTATAATTGGTCTAATTCAAAAAAGCCAAAGATAAGCCAGGGGCCCCTTTTTAAGCCCTGGAACCCTACCCATTGTATAGCTATCTAAGTTCAAGTACTGGCCCATGCCTACTACTGAGCACACTAGGGAGACAATGCCAAAGACAGAAAAGAAACCTGCACGTGCACAGTCAGGTCTTAAGCTATTTTTTGTGCCTTTCCACATGACAGCAACTACAAAGAAGCAACGAAAGCAGCTATAGAGAAAACTTTAAAGAATTTATTATTCAATAAGCTGCAAATCTTCTGACAGTAGGTATAAAGGAAAGTACCATAGCGTCAGCAAAAAGAAAATACAACTGAAAAAAGGTGGAAGAACAGGAAGCATGTCTCAGTTATTATGTGGAGAAGAGATGCAGAGCAGAATTGTTCTGTATAAGCACAGTTCCAAGGCCTGGAAGATACGTACATGCCATGCCATACAAAGTACAGCACTTGGACAAATGAGTACATAAAAAAGGAAATTTAAGTACAATGCATGTGATAGCAAAAAAGTTTAAAAAACCCAAAACTCATTGGAAAATTCTATGTAAAGCATTAAACAGTCTTTAGGCACTCTAAACCTGCATGAGGCTGACAGAAAAAGAAAAGGCTAGAATAAAAGGATGAAGTTTGTTTCCAGATTAAGTTACTGACATACATACTGGCTTTGAGAACAAGATCAGTGGCCTGCTGCTGTAAGCGCTCTCTAGCAGCTGCAAGCTCGCTTTCCACTTCTTTGTGTTTGCTTAACAATGACATCTCCTCCTCCTTCACATCATCTAGCTGTTTTTGAAGAACCTAGAGGAAACACATAATACTTGTTACCATCATATACAATCATGACAATTTAAATGAACATTAGATTAAAAGGTAGAGAAGAGACCTTTCAGCAAACAAGTCTTATTTACACAAAAGCTGAAATAGTGCAATATTATTCCCATATTCATTGTCTATTATATGCAATGCTTCAAACATACTTTTTGAAGATCAAGATAATGGGTACATGGCATGACAAGTAATGCATAAGAGAAATGTGACAATATTCAAAAGGTACATGAAAAAAAAAATACTATAAAATGGTCCACAGAGTCTGGGGGTCAACTTTAGAAACCTGGTTTCTGGTATCTGAGAGTTTTTCACATTAAAGAATACATTATGTGTTCACAGCAGTTTAGTGTCCATTGCAACTCAGAGTGTTTACTACTGACTCAAATTAAGTGTGGAGGGAGATACATAAAATGAAAGCTGGGCAGTTACTTCTATCAAACATTCCCAGGGTCACTGTTGGGACCAGCACTCTTTAGCACATTTCTCAGCAGCATGGGCAGTGGGATTTCTTGCACCCTCAGTGGGCTCACTGACAACACCAAGCCCTGTGGCACAGTCGACTCGCTGGAGAGAAGGGAAGGGATGTCATCCTGAGGGACTTTGACAGGCTTGAGAGGTGGGACTGGGCAAACCTCATGGAGTTCAACAACACCCAGAGCAGGTCCTGCACCTGGGTCAGGACAAGCACAAGTACAGGCTGGCTAGCCCTGGGGAGAAAGACTCTGGAATGAAAAGCTCAGTATGACTTAGCAATGTGCACTCACAGCCCAGAAAGCCAATCATGTCTTGGGATGCATCAAAAGCAGCATGGCCAGAAAGTCACAGGAGGTGATGCTGTCCTTCTACTCTGCTCCTTTTAGACCCCATCTGTACTCCTGTGTGTCCAGGTGTGGCAGCCCCAATACAAGAAAGACAAGGATCTTTTGGAAAGAGTCCAGAGGAGGCCACTAAATCAATCACAGGGCTGGATCGCTGGATCTCCTATAGAGACAGGCTGAAAGAATGTTCAGCCTGGAGAAGAGAAGGCTTCAGCAGCCTTCCAGTATCTAAAGAACGCCTAAAAGAGCTAGAAAAGGACTTTTGACAAAGACATGTAGTGATAAGACAGGGGAGAGTTGCCTTAAATTGAAGGAACATAGGTTTAGATTAGATATTATGAAGAAATTATTTTCTTTGAGGATAGTGAGGCACTGGAACCAATTGCCCACAGAGGTTGTGAACTTGCCATCCCTGGAGGTGTTCAAGGCTGGATGGGACTCTAAGCAAGTTGGTCTAGTGCAAGGCAGCTCATAGCAGAGGGTTTGGAGCTAGATGATCTTTACTGTCCCTTCCAAGACAAACTATTCTATAGTTCTAGGATTCTAAAGTTTTCTTATGCCTTAAATCAGATGTACTGATTCACAACAGCATATCTTGGAGAGTGTAATGTGTTTCAGCCATGCAGGAGGGAAAAGAAAATATTGTTCTGGTACAAAAGAAAATACAGATGTTTCATAATTCAAGTAACTAAAACAGTAACATTTCAGAAACTAAAGTGGAAGAGAGAATTGGGGAAAACACTGTACAGGATGTGTAATGAAACAGACACCAGATGTGGTGAGATTATGCATTTCAGCACCTCATCCACAGTCATCAGAGTAGGACCTGATCTTAAAATCTGTAGCAGATACTGCACTAGACTCTTCCTCTTCTTTGGGAACAAATTTCCTTTACTGTAGGAACGACCAACATACAACTGAATTCACCTTCACCACAGCTTTCCATAAACTCACCTCCTGAAGCCCCTTGCAGAAGGGGCAAAGATGTGTGATGAACTGACTGCAGGCTCCCTTCACTACCCCCCTGCATCAATGTAGGGGAAGTGGATAGAGAACTGGGAATAAAGTTAAGCCCAGGAAATATGAAGGGGTGAGGAGAAAGTGCTCTTTTAAGATTTGTTTAACTTCTCATTATCCTACTTTGACTTGATTGGCAATAAATTTGGTAATAAATTTGGCAACAAATCCTTTTCCTGAGTCAAGACTGCTTAGATCATGATGGTAACTGATGAGTGATCTCTCCCTCTTATTTCAACTCAGAAGTCTTTCATTACAGCCTCTCTCCTCTCAGAGAGGAGAAGAGTGGTAGAGCAGCTTTGGTGAGTACTTGGCATGCAGCCAGGATCAACCCAACACACTAAATAAAATTGTGTTGGAGTTTAACCCAGTAAGCAGCTAAGTATGGCACAGCCAGTTGTTCACTACTGCCAAAGTGGGACAAGGAAGGGAAATGGAAGGGCAAAAATGGGAAAATTCGTGGGTTGAGATGAAGAAGATAGAGAAAACAAAAGCCACACACATATAAGCAATAAAAACAAGGAATCTGTTCACCACTTCCCATGGGCAGGCAGGTGTTCAGCTGTCCTTAGGAAAGCAGGGCTCCATCTGGCATAACACTGACTTGGGGAGGCAAAGACCATCACTCCTTCCTCCTTCCCCCAGATTTATATGCTGAGCATTACATCATGTAATATGGAATATCCCTGTGTTCAGTTGGGGTCAGCTGTCCTGGCTGTGCTCCATTCCAGCTCCTTGTACATCCCCAGCCTCCTCATTGGAAAGGTGGGGTGAAAAGCCAAAAAGACCTTGACTCCGTGTAAGCACAGCTCAGCAATAACTAAACCATTCCTTAATTACCAACACTGTTTCCAACAAGTTTGGATTTGTTTTCAACAAATCCAAAACATGGCACCCCACAAGCTCCTATAGAGAAAATTAACCCTACCTGAGCCAAACCCACTAACATACTGAGTGTGCAGTATTTCAGTTGCCACTTGTGAAAATATTGTTAATTAAACAATTAAGTCCAAAGTAGAAATAAATGAAAAATAAATTGAAAATGACAAGCATATACGAGTGATGGAAAATTAAGTTTACACACTCTAATAACCTCAACCTAACAGCCACATGGAAACACTGCTTTTATAGGAAAAGAAAATTCACAGTCTTGGGAACAACATATCATCAGTCTCACCTGAACGTTGTTTTCTGCAGTTCCTAGAGCCACCTGAAGTTTTTGGCATTTTTCCCGAAGGCTAGCAGCTTCATCCTGGACCATCTGCAATTCAGTTTTAAGTTTCCCCAGATTCTTCCGTAACATACTTTCCTGGTTCTGAAATTCTTTTCTTAGCTCCACTTCTTTCTCTTTGCAGGCATGTAGACTTTCTGCTGTAAAAAGCTGAGATCTTTTCAAAGAGTCAAGTTCATGCTCATAGAAGGACTGTGCTTTGCTGAGTTTGCCTTCATAGTCCTCAATGAGCTTTTTTTTTTCCAGCCTTAACTCTTCAACCTTATTGTTCAAGTCTTCCAGCTCCAGTCTGTGCAACTCCTCCATTTTCTCTTGCCCCTTACTTAAAGTAGCATTCTGACTCTGATGAGTCTTCAGAAGTTCTTGAATTTCAAGCCTGTGGGCAGCTTTTAACTCTTCCAGAGCTGTACGCTTGTCCTTCTCATACTGTACTTGCAATTGTATGAAACTTCGTAGCCTTTCCTCGAATTTCTTTCTGATCTCTTCTACTTCCCTTGACATGGTCACTACACGTTGGACATGCTGAGCTTCTGCACAAAGCTGCATATCTTCAACTCTATCCTTATATGCTTCAAATTCTGTCAAGGCCTGATGTTTCATCTTTTTGTGATCTTCCAGTGACTCTTCCAAAACCTGAATCTTTCTCTTGAGATCCATTTCTTCTGCCACTTTACTTTTATACTGCAAGATCTTCTCTCTGGTCTCTGCAAGAATTTGTTGGATTTCTTCTTCATGAGCATCCTTAAGGGCTTGGATAGCTGCTTCATGTTCATCATTTTTAGTGTTCAAAGCATATATTACCTGCAAACATGAGATAATATTATATTAAGAGAAAAGGCATCCTGGTTATCTGTTAAATCCCAATAAAAACATGCCTAGGTACTCTGAAAGCTACTTCACCAATCTGGCTTGTTTCCATCACACAAATAAGACACCTCATGTTATTAAAGATGCAACTGCATAAATGCGGTGTTAGTCATGATATCCTTACAGATCTTAAAGAGTAGGGCAGTTTTTCTGTTTTTCTTAAACACCTAATTTTCCTAATGAAAGCTTTGTCTTTATAGCCATGTTGTTGCTGTAAATATACTGGGGGGGGGGGGGGGGGGAGGAAAGCACACTTAAAAACTAATTTCAAAAAACCCTCAAATTTATTTGGAATAGTTCAAAGCATAGACTTTAAAAAAACCTGAAGAGATCTTCCTGTTGGAAAATAACACACAGAGATATATTTTTTGTTCCAGTTGAATTTCTTGTGATATATATCTCAGATCCCTCCTTTCCAAACACTACATGTTCTTAAATATTTCATTTCAAAAACATCAAAAATGCAAACACTAGTTATTCTGGATTGTAGTCTTGATGGTTGCCCAGATACAATTTCACTTTTGACAGTTTATCTAGTAAACATTTTGTGTCTCCTAAGGTCTAAGGTGCCTTACTACATAAATTCACTGACTTCCCATCTAGTAAGTCAGCTGAACAGAAAAGTTCAGGGCAGGGCAGCCAGCAATCCGGGGAGCCCAGGGAGCTACATAGTTCAAGAAGGCTGTGAAAGCAGCAAAACCACAAGCATTCAATGAAAGTTTTAAAATAACCAGATATATCCTAAGGGATGTTTCAACTGCACCACAACATAGTAGCTTTTGGTTTTTAACTAGGAAGTACACATAAGTATGTGTGCCTGTATAGGTGTACGTCAGTGAATAAACTATCCGTGCAATAGGTGGGGTTAATGCAATCTTTGCATTGCTTCATGAACTCCAGCAATTCTCCCCATTCTTCCTACATATACAGGCAGCAGAGCTATAAAACACATCTGTACAAAAAAAAAAAAAGGTCTTCTGATTAGTGTAACTTCTGTATCTTAAAAATTAAGAAGAAGCAACAAAAATGAACAATGAAGAAGCAGCAGGGGATTTTCTTTTTTAACTGAGGACAGAACCTAGACCAGACCTCCATCAGCACAGAACCAGGCAACAGAGGAAGTTGTGCTGACTAGCCCTCAAGGCTGGGAAATATGAAGAAGGCACAGAATTGACACCAAGCAAAAGCCTCTATACTCCAGACTAAAGAAAGGTGTCTACTGTCAAACGTTCAGATGAGCTGCGAAGCTCAAAAAAGTTATTGTAAATGAAAGAGCAGATTTAAGACTTAGGCCATGGTGTTCCTTTGTTTGTTTGAACAAAAGTCCAGATGTTTATTCTAGATTTTATGCCTTTTATGCATTTTAGTCTAAAATTTATTCTAAATTTTATGCCTGAAATAACATACCCCATTCTGTTACCTGAGCCACAAAATCCCAAAAGAACAGGCTTTAAATTACAATTGAAAAGAAAAAGGAAAAACAAAAAAGTTCTGAAGCAACATTAGATGTAAAAAACCCACCCCCACAGCCTCACTTATCTTTATATACCAAGAAATTAACTTAAAAATATCGCAAAAACCACTTTTACCTTATTCTAATCCAACTTTTTAACAAATGTACATGCTACTTAATAAAAGAGGAAAAAAATATAGGTTTTCCATAGGTTTGGCAACTTGCTTTTAGTACTACTTACATATCTGCAGGTATCAAGGACATTTTCGCTTTCTTCCTCCCCAGATAAAAAAAATAGAATAAAATTTCCTATTTTGAAGGAGCTTCATGGTACAGAGACTCACAAAACTCTAACAAAACATTGCAAAAAATGATAACTAAGCCACATGCAATCTCAATAGCAAAATCACAACTATTACTGAAATGCCCTTTACCCAAGGTTTTAACCTTCTGTATTCTTATTGCCTTTGGTGATGCCAACAGTAACTCCTGATCATGAAGCTTTCACCTCCCTCCTGGTAGCAGCAAACAGTCTCAGCTATTGGACCCCAAAGGCTTAAATCCCTGCTGGTTTAACAGTGTTTAGTGTTCAACTTCTTTGTTCAAATTAAAAATTACTTGAAAACAGAGGGTTTGGGGTTTTTCTAAATGTTATATGCACTATCTTGCATGAATAGGCTTCAGTTTTGGTAAGAGAAGTAGAAAATGTAGTTTAAAAAGTACTATAAAAAATAAATCTCACACTTAATATCAGGTGATTATAATAAGCAATTGCAGAACACTAGGTCAAATCCCACACTCAAAATAGTCCTTGACTCTCATCCTTGTGCACATTAGTGCCATAATGTTTTTCACTTCAGGCAGTGTTCCAGTCCCAAGTTATGCAGCACCATGATCTGCAGAACGTATTAATCATAAAGGATTTTCAAGGGTATTATGATTTAGCAATGGAAACCTCACTGAAAAGTCCAAGTGAAAAATAAATCCATGTGCAATGCCACATTTGGAAGATATCTTTAAATTCTCATTATTGACTTGCTCCTTACTAAAAGCACTGAACAGAAACAAATTCAATTCAAATTCAAGCACAACTCGTACCCTAAAAGAAGGGCATTCATGTCTTATGGGAAATGCAAAAATAAAATGCATGCAACTGAATATTTCATCATAACATATGCCTTACAGCAGCCTGAATTCCAGCTCCATCAAATTACTATAAACCTCACTATTTTTAAAGAAACGGAATAGCTGTATCAGATTTTGAGAATTTGACCCACTATATTAACATAGGAACACAGGGAAAAAAGTCTGTACTAAGAAGCAAAAGCAACTTAAAAGCACTTCAATGAAACGCAAGCAGAAATTGAAGTACCTTGGAGCAAATGAATACATTTAAAGTTCTAACTAAAATAAAGAGCTCCTTCTCAAGTAAGCTTCTGAAAATTGAAAAGCAGTAAGGTTACAAACATTGGAAGTAGGTAGATAAAAGTTTTGCACTCTCTGTTTTTAAATGAGAGCATGAATCCCTACTAAGCATGCTTGTAAATGCTTTTTAAAATGATTTTAAAATCCCTGCAGCTTTTTTAGTACAACTGCTTAATACTAAGACCCATAAACTGCTTATTTGAGTAATTCATATTTTTCCAGCTCTACTCTAACTGCACATAGCAATTCTTATCACATGACAGGAAAAAATAAATCATGCTTTATTCTATTTTCAGTCAGCATATCATTTCAGAGGGACAGACTGAACCATACTCTAAGGATACTGAGATCGCCAGCTAACACTTTTTATACAGAACAGTAATTAATTATTAATGAAAACCTACTGAAATACTGTGTGCATTGATCTGAAGAACTACAACAGAGTAAGTTAGTACCAACAACAGCAACAGCCTTGGTTATTTCAATAATTATTGTTTAGTTACGTTCTACATGGTAAGGTGAAGCAAGTCAGACCCTACGCTAGCTTTGGTGTTTTAAGCTACACAGAATACAAACAATTCCTGCTCCACATTGTTTGTGGCTGAAAGTTTGGCTGAGAAATACTTTTTATCCCAAACCAGATGTTAGGGATTGGAAAGCTGACCAATTCTTGCATGGTCAGCTGTGCTTCACTCATCTGCTCCTGACAGCAATTTAGTTGGGATAGAATGCTATTCTAATTACAAATGTGTAATTCACTTGAACACTAGAATTGAGGGCAAATTCTTTTGCAGCACAGAAAACCATAGTCTATGATTCTATGAAAATACCCCAAGAAATGTGCATGGGTCATTTTCTCTAATTTTACATCAAAATGAGAGCTGATACCTATGAGAAAAAAACCATCACTTACACAAACATCAATCTTATGACTGGCAAACCTCCATTTCAGACTTGATGTGTGGGTCCCTGGGTAAGAGTACCAGGTTCAGCCTTGCTCAGGTGAACTGCTGTGTCCCCAGTGCTCCCAGGGTGCTGCTGCCTGAACACCAGCCTGGAACACCAGAGCCTCCAGAGGCATCCCCAGATTTTGCCAGTGCTGCCCATCTCTGGAATGAACCACACAAGGACAGTGCTAACAAGAAATGCTTGTGCATGACCTGCTAATAATTTATAAGGTGTGGACCAATAAGCCTGACCCATCCCTGCTCTCTGTAGGTAAGGAAAGTAAGAATTACTTCACATAGGAAGTAGTAACATATACTGAGAAACAGTAAAAAGTGCAGCAAACAGAAAAGTTCAGCCTACAAAATCAGTCAGAAACCTTAAAAAATTGCAAGCATTACTATTAATTAATTCTATGTAGAAATATTTCTTCTATGATAGTCCTTTATGCTATTCATCAGTCTCCATGTGTTAGCTCAACACCTAAGTAAAGTTCAGTATTTTATTCCTTTAGAAACTCTGGAAACAAATACTGGATAATTACAAATATTATTTTTATTACAGCTACTAGCTTTCCAAAGGAATCTCTAATGACTTTTGTTTACAATTAATTATTTAAAGAATGACACTATGAAGCTCAACATAATTTCTAAGTATTGAGCGTTAACAGATATCCACTACTACCTAGGGCTCTACTTTTGGGTAAGAAATTTTTCATTTTCACACTTATTGATAGACATTTAATTTTCTGTAAAAGAGGATAAGTCCAAGGCCATGCACCACTCACCAACATCCACATTGAGAATAAAACACAGGAGAAAAATTATTTTTTTATTTTCAGGTTCCCGATGTTTAATACTATATACAGTAGGTATAACACCTCACAGGGGCCCATACACTGAGAGGACATTTCTTCATGCTCCTAAATACCTGCTCCTCAAGTACCTGTAACCTGATGTACTGATAATCCATTTCTACTGTGCCAAGTACAGATCGGTATCACATTTAACTTGACTTACATTCCTTCCTGTGTTTTGTTTATTTGTGTATGGCCCACACTGAAATATTAACTCTTTTGAACTGTCTGAAAATCCTACTGGTTTAAAATATCTGCTTGCATTTACAGCTCAGCATGTTTATAAATTATTACAGTGCCTGTACCTTAAAATTTAATTATCAGAAAAAGGCATGCCACAGTCCAATTAATGGTGGGGGAGGAGATGTCCCACTCAAAGAAGAGGCGCAGAGCACACCTCAACACAGGGACAGAGTGGTCTGCGTGGCTGAAGAGGTCATTTATTCACTGTGGCCTTTCTCCTAGAGCTGTACCAGACAGCAAATGAGAGGCTTTTTGGGAGGTTATCAGGACCTTTATGCTACCACAGCCTATCTAGGAAATAGGCACTTGGTCCAAATCCAGGAATGGGGATAGCCTTTATCAATCAGGTAACACAAATCAAAATCAAGGCAGCAGGTAAAGCTACAGCTGCAGAGCACTCTGTAATCAGATTCAACAAGGGGAACACATTACCTGCACCTCTTTTGGTAGCCCAACACACTGAGCAGCAACATGAGAATGGAATTCACAAGTTCAGAAGCCAGGCAGTCAAGAGTGCTTTAAACCTAAGGCCTCGGGGTCAGGACACAACAATTTGTGATCCTACAAGTGATTTTAGCAATCAGCAGTGAACCAAGAAGGAGCTCACCCACGACAAGAGGTCAAGTGGGCAATCAGGCCCTGTTGCTCCTCCTGCTCTAGCAGCAGAGTGCTTCCAAGACTGGGTCCACCAGAGACATATGACCAGAAGGGGACAAAAGGATTTGAAAGAGGCACCAGCACATATGTGAGAGTGACAGAAGAGGTATTTGGGGGCAAACTCATTCCATTAAGCAGAGTAAATATAATACTGGATACAGGGACAGATGGCATCCTGATATGGTTAGCAGAAAATTCCCTTTTTCCCTTACATGGTTATTTTGGATGTGCTGCAGAAAAGGGAAAAGTGGGGCATTTTCCTCACCACAATAAACTGTAATGGAACAAATGAATTTAATAACTGCATTCCATTTTCTGAGGAAGAAAAAGAGCAGATATCTCTTACAAATAAGTATAAAAACAAAAAAATAGGAGGCAAAAGGAGGAAAAATACAGTTCACTTTAAAAAGGCATTTAAAAGAATCATGATCTGGCTAAAGTGTGACAGACAGATACAATGCTGCACCACCCAAATCAGGAGGAATTTCTCACTGAGAGGGTTGTCAAGAATGGGAATGGGCTGCTCAGGGACCTGGTGGAGTCACCATTCCCAGAGGTATTCAAGAAACAACTGGACATAGCTCTTAGTGCTATGGTCTAGTTGATATAATGGTGTTTGGTCATAGGGTGGACTCAGTCTTGGACACCTTTCCCCACCTTAATGATTTTATGCCTCTATGAAACATGATACAACCTTCAGAATATCTTCAACTGAGGCAAAAATTCAGGTACAAAAGAAGCAGCTGTGATGTCAAACAAACAAGAAATATCAATTAAATGGGAAGAGCTACATCAAGGTAATATCACAGGACTATGAGAGATGGGTTGGGGATGCACTAGACATCTCCAGTTAGTGGCCAAGATGGCCATTAAAGAATGCTGCAGATGGACAGCAAGTGGCCACACTGAATTCAACTAATTTTCAGGAGTAGAACACCTCAGAATTATATGTACAAGCCAGAACAAAAATAATTTTTCCAGGCAGACAGAAGTGGACTTGAAGACCTTGACAGAAAGACAAGAAGCAGCTGGATAGAAGGGAAGTGCAACTCTTTACTATAAACCAAATTAGGGAAGACATCGCCATTAGTGCTTCGTATGACCTGGCACTTAATCCCCCACTTGGCTACTACGTGACATCTATTTCTGAGAGAAATGCTCAGCTGTTCTACACTGGCATTGCTGTCTCTAATGGAGTTACATAAGTTTAGAGGGTTCAGCAATCCAGTTCTGTACATTTATGTTACTCTTCTCAAACAGAGCCATTTCTAAGCAATATATTTATTACCTGTGCGACTGAGACATTTACTTTTATTAGTTGTACATAAGTCTGCTTTCTGTTCCAAAGTGTAAAACCAGCTTGCAGAATAAGTCAAAATAGAGTTTAATGTAAGTTTCTATCTCATTATGACATCAAAAATATTTTCACGATGACAGGTTTTAATACAACACAAGAATATGTTGAAGAAAGACTGTTATGAAAGAGGGTAAAATTGTTTAGAAACAATTTTAGCTTCAAAAGTTAGCCAGAATGGGAACAAATTCCAGCAGAAAACAGTTGAAATGTTTTGTAATGGCTCCTTGAAAATCAACCCTTATTTTTAAACTCAACCACTTGTAAATCAAGTAGTTTTAAACACAACCAATTTGTAAATCGAGTGGTACTAAACCTCAAACTTGCTTAACTGAGAAGGAGAGCTCTATTATACAAATGTTATCAAAATACAACAGTTATTTACAATGCCTTTAAGATTACTTCAGCACTATGACTTAAAAATTATTTGCTCATCCCAAATCCTCAGCATTCTTTCAGAACTACATTACAGAGAAAACAGAGATGCCATATTTTCATCTGTTCTAATCACCTGCTAGCCATAGTAAGTTGATCCTTTCTTTATTCAATTTCTGTATTTAGTATCATCAAATTATACCTCAATGGTCAGACAAGCCATAGTTAATGAAGTTGGAAATTTTCCCCCGACAATGTCATTCAGAATTTTTATCTCATTCTAAGTATTTTTAGAAGAAAAAATATAGTTTCTAATTCACCCATTATTCATTTTCTTAATAAAAAGCAAAGTCATATTACTCTTTGAAAAAGCATCTACAGAAGAAAAACAGTCTTTTGGTGCAAAAGATGAGAGATGGCACTGAGGAAGTGGGTTCTCTTCAGTAGGGTCAAATGCCTAAAAGGACGACATTCATAGACATTGAAGCAATGAGAGCCTAAAAGGATGAACAGAATTTGAAATTTTCTGCAAAGTATATTTCTATGATAAATCCATCACACTTAGAGAATCTCAATTTGGAGTGAAAAAAACCAATCATATAAAAGGGGTAAGATTAGTCAGCTGATTCTATTTATTGTCAGAAAGCAAAGCTTAAGTTTTTCTGTTTGGTCTGAAAGAAGTATTTTTTTAAAGGCCACTATAAGTAATGTCTAACCCAGTCAAAGCAATTATATTGATATCAATTATAATTTAAGTCTCCCTTTTTTGCTAAGCTGGGCTAAATTATCCTTCATGCAATCACAATCTGTACTTTCACCTACTGTATTTTCATCAGAGACAAACATTTAAGTTGTGTAGTTATCTGTACTACATAGATTAAGTCATAACACTCAAAATAATCCAAATTCTAAAAAATTACTGTCCCATTTCCTTCTAAATCTATTTCCTTGCTTTACCATTCAAGCTCACTTTCACTGTAGTTCAATACTATAAACTTGCTTTTAAATTTTCATCCATTTAACCTTCAAATCCAACCCCCTATTAACTTTCACCATCTGAAGTGTCATGTTTTTAAACATTTATTTTTCACTAGATGTTTATAATGAAAACCTGGCTGGTCATTGCCTGGTTTTATATTTTTCAATACATGGCTTAGAAACACATAGCTTTTTAATAACTAAGGGTATGCAAGCTGAGTTGTCCTGCTTTGTAGAAGTAACCACTAATATTGGGAACGGACTTTAAATATATAGAATGAAAGGGATTTGTTTTTTCTTTTATTTGACAAGGTGGGGGAAAAAAGGAAAGCGGGGATGATAGAGACAGATTAACAACTGCAGAAATGTAAAGTAAAATGAAGCATCTCCATTTCGAAATCTTCTCTAGAGGATATCCAAAGCAATATTTCTGAGTGCCATCACCTGAAAATGTCACAAGTACTTCTGGATAATTGTAAATGAAGTTGACACTAAAGAAAGATGATCTCTTTTCCTCTTAGTTTGCTTGTAAACCTGAAAGCAAGGCATAGTCAGCATTGTTATCACTCATACACACTATTCATTCTTACTCAAGAGTCCTCAAGTGTTGAGCTGATGAAAGCATTAGCAAAAGGTTTTTTTTTTATTCTGTTTTCCCCAAAAAATAGCAGTACTGTATGACAAGCCAGAGAAAAGGTTTTCCGAGATTCCTCTTCACCACTGAAACAAAGTTCATTTTTGTACTCTCTCTGCCTGCCAGTCTTGTCCTCTCCATGCCTGATCTATTTTGGGTTTAATTTCCTCAAGAATTCCTATAGACTCTATACAATTTAAGTATCTAGTGGTTCCTCACAGCAGATGAGACCATGCAGATAAGAATACACCACTAGTGGATCAAAGAAGAAATCTTCATCAGTGTTTTGAAAAGCAGACTGGAAAACAAATCAATTGCTTGCTTGTAATTGATTTTCTACTTTCCAGACTTGTTAAAGGAAGGAAAGGCATGGAGCCTTCCAAGCAAATATACAGTTCCACAGGAAAGAAATATTAGTGAAAAATACAAACGGCAAGACTCCCAACACAGTATTTTATCTACAGCATCTTTCCCTTTTCAAGAAGGCTTTAACTACAAACCACCTCTGGAAGATTTAATGCTAAATTTCCAGAATAAATAAAGGAAATTCCAACCGGAATAATGGAATTTTTAATAACTGCAGAAGAAGTTGAGTTACTTTCCCAGAAAGAAACTACCTTGAAGCAGTTTTTCTTCTTTCCTCTGGAAGAACAAAAATCTAGATTTTAACCAACAAAATAAAATCTATGTTCATGCTAAGTCTTATCACTGATTTGACTGGTTTTTTTTAATATTATGGAAGCAAATCAAAGTAAGCAGAAGGTAGCACAGTCACCCAGTTGAGAGTCCAAGTTAATTTTCAAAGCCAAGCCCAAGATGAATCTAGGACAAATCTGTAGTGGCCTACTGGGATACTTTCCAGTAACCTACAGGTACCAATCATGCAATGGAAAAAAATTGTAATTCCTAGCTGCACCTCAATAGTTACACAATAATGCCTATTAGTTTTGGCATGTGACACTCACAACTTACAGGTTCAACACAGTAGCTATTATAGAAACACCGTGTATACAGAATCACAGAAAGGCTGAGGTCACAAGACCCATCTGGAGGTTATCTGGTATAACCTAGACCCTGGGCAATGCAAGGCCAGACTATGCTGGGCCTTGCTCAAGTGGGTTTTGAATGTCTCCAAGGAAGACAACAATGCAACATATGTGGGCAGCCTGTGCCAGAATGTGACCATCCTCACAGTAAAAAAAAAAAAAAAAAAGCGTTTTCTTGTGTTTTTGTTTGTGCCTATTGCCTTATGTTTTCATGAGACACCACTAAGAATATGCCTGCTCAGTCCTCTTTACTCCTCACCATCTGGTGTACGCACACATTCATAAGATCCCCCTGAGCCTTCTCTTCTCCAGGCTAAACAGTTGCACCTCTCAGCCTCTCCCAGTATGACAGATGGTCCAGTCTCCTCAACACAGCAGCCTTTTGCTGGACTTGCTCCAGTACATCCACGACTCCCTCATATGGGGGAGCCTCCAAACCAGACCCAGCAGCCCAGGTGTGGGGCAGAGGGGAGGGATCACCTCCCCTGACCTGCTGTGACACTCATTCCCACACAGTCCAGTGTGCCATTGACTTTCTCTGCCAGAGGCACACTGCTGGCCCACGTTCAGCCCGTGTCTGTCAGAACCCCGGGGCCTTCACTGCCCGGCTCTTTCCAGCCAGTCGATTCCAACACGTCCCCGCTGCGCTGCCCCAGATAGGCCTTTGCATCAGGTC
Source organism: Zonotrichia leucophrys gambelii (assembly GCF_028769735.1). NCBI lineage: Eukaryota > Metazoa > Chordata > Aves > Passeriformes > Passerellidae > Zonotrichia > Zonotrichia leucophrys. Next base: position 42,498,300 of record NC_088172.1, read on the forward strand.
CCTGTCAGTGCATTCCCCAGCCTGTCCAGCTCTGAATAGCAGCACACCCGTCTGTTTTACAACCCCCTGTCCCACTTTTGTACTGGCCACCAACGTGCTGAGTGTGCATTCTGTCTCATCATGCAGTTCACAACAAAGATGCTAAACATGCTGGCCTCTAAGGCACGCTGTTAGTGACCAGCCCTCAGCTGGGCTTCACACAACTGACCACAAAGTCCAGAGGTGCAGCTAGACTTTAGTCTACTTTAATGTCTACTTGTCTAGCACACACTTGGACAAGACTCACAGCCACACAACAAAGAACAGTGGAGATGTAACTGATTTTAAATTTCCTTTAAAAAGTCATACCAAAAAGAAAAAAAGAAAAAAGAAAAGGACCAAATATATTTCTTCCTCATAGTATCTAATCTACTCAAAGTTTGTGCAGTCCCCTCCACCACAAGTTTTCTAAATCATTCAATAAAGAAGCGGAAAAAAAATTCATATACATAACTAGGAAAATTGTAGTATCTCCATCAGAGACCTACAAGAAAATTGATGCTCTTATAAAAGCATATAATTATACTGCCTTGTCCTAAAGCATCTCTTTTTTCTATTCATCCCATTAAATACAGTAAAAGTAGAATCCTGAACACTCAGCCCAAAAGCTATACTTTCTTATCATGGCTATCCTGTTGAACCAAAACTTCATAAGTGAGATAATCTTCTGGAGAGCTACCCTAGTGAATGTTCTTAAAAACTTCTCTCATGCAATTGTAATAAAGGCTTCTACTGTTGTTTCTACTTGGCAGCTGGAATACAATAGTCTTAAAATAAGAGTACTTATATTGTAAATGATTTGCCAGATTTGCCTCTTTCACAATACTTTATTCCACATAAAATGAGAGACATTAACTGCTATTCTTCAAGCAATTCATCATACAGAATTCTGTAGGGTAAGACTGTTCAGAATTTTTCACTTCCAACAAAAATTCCCCACACCTGATGGGTCAGTCAAATAAGAATCTTCATAAAGACATCAAGTTTTCACTGTGATTAGCTAGCCTAAGAAGAAAATCTGTGATAGCTAATATGATAAAGATGACTAGGAACACATATGAATCAAACAAGTAGATCTGTGAGAAGTGAAAAAAAAAAAGCAACCACTGAGCACTTGTGTGCAAGTTCACATTAAATAATTAGCTCAAGGCCTCTGGTGGGTACAGGTCTGTATCACGCACCTGTCAGCATATATATATTCAGTCTCTTACACAAACATGCTTAGTTCTGACTACTACTGCAGAAATCTTCCACTTTTTACACAATAAGGGAAACAAAAAATAAGCTAAGTTGGTGGCATATCACAAAATACACAATTAGTTAACACAAAAATTTAAGAATTATCTATGCAACTCATATACAGAGAACACACTGAGATATCATTCCAAGGCCCATTTTAAGACTATTCTATGTACAATGCAACTGTCAATACACCAGCTGTAATTCAATACAGAAAATTATAACTCACATCTTAACTTGTTAAGAAACAGCATGGAACAATTTGTTTTTCAGACTTAAGGCCTTTAACAGTTAACAGCAAATTTGCTTACGTTTTCTAATACTTTTTTCATAGTTGAATTCCAAATTAGCTAGCAAATACCATTTAAGCTTTGAGTTTTTAACATCACTTTTACACACTAAGCACAAGTATCTTCAGCTACTAATTCAACACTGCTTCCATTACAGAGTCAGGAAAGATTCTAATAAAGATGAAAGTTTTTGATATTTAGCTCTGTTCTGTTTCCAGCACATCCTCCCCCTAATTTTAATCTATACTTTTTAAGAATTTCCATGGTTTTCTACATATAGTTTAAAGGTTAAAGAGACTGCATACAATACAGCTTCCAAAACAAAATCTCTTTCATGAATGTGTAAGTTTTTTTCATGGTAAGTTCATTAAAAATGAACAAGCTTTATGCATAAAACCAGAGCTATGTATATTTCAGAAATGTCTCATTTTACAGATAAAAAGTTAAACATGTGCTTGTATCTCTTAGTTTTCCAGCATTTTCATTAAGTTCTCAGTATACTTCCTGTATTTTGGACAGCCTTCAATCACAGAACCAGACATAAAAATACTCTAGAACTCAAAGCAAAGTATCCAACTAATTCCTTGTGTATCCCAATTCATTATTCATTCAACTGGAAACAACTATTTCCTCCTGTTACAGGCTCCCTTGGGATGTACTTGCAACCACAAATCAATACCCTTGTGCTGGGATAGGTGTTGCAGTACCAACAGCAAGTCAAAATCCCTTTTCAGTTCTGGCAACCTCTATCAATCAGGTTATGCCAGAAAAAACCATTTCAAATCCATAGCATAGCAGCTTCAGACAATTTCCCAAGACAGCTAACTCTTGAGAAACATACCGAAGAAAAAAAAACTTTATTGACAATGTACAAATTCCCCAATCTGCCTCCCTACGTGAAAGAATCCCACTCTAATCACCTATCTAGACTATAGTTGACACATCTGCTATATGACTGGACCTTCAATTGCTGCAAGGAAAGCAGGACAGGCCAAGGCCAGGTTGTGTTTGTCTCAGAGCTGCATTTCCTTTCACACTTATTTCTTAAATACTTGCATATCTGATTTTGGCCTTTCAGGTATATAGATCCCTAGAGATCCTCATTCTACAAAATTATTCCACATATAAACAAAGGAATTTTCTCTCAGCACAGTAATATTAAGCTCAGAATTTCCCAAAATAAGAAGTAGTAACACCTAAGTGGAGGAAAAGGGTGAAAATGGTACTCATCTTACAAACCCAGATCACTGTTTTTGATTAATCATCACAGTAAGGGGTTTTAGTAGTATGTTGTTTCAATAGGAAATTTCTTATTTTGAGGACTTCTGAACCTAAGATACATTGGGCAACATCCAGAAATAAAAGACATATCTTTAGTGAATTTTAAGACAAGACAATTCCATTTCCAGCTTCTTAAGACCCTTATAAGCTAAAAATGCAGTTATTTCAGAACAGAATAAAACCAAATATTTAATCCTTTTTTTGGTGTATTCTGTAAGTCAGATTTCAAAAATCAAACATAAACCCCTCTTTCAGAGTCCTGACAAAATTAAGAAAATGCTGCTGTTCATTCAAATATTCTCAAACATTATTTAATTTACAGACAGAACTCTGAAAAATACCAGTGCCTGCTTTAATTTTCACTTCTTTGTCCTTTTTGGTTTTTATTCTGCTAGGTTTCTGGGGAAGACACAGCATGGCACACACTTTCAGAGAAATAATTCACTGCACTTACTTCCATGGTGCTCAGCAGAATCAATGTTATAGCTCGCCACACCGACTACATAAAACATTTGGGAAATTGTAGTTATGTAAGCTGGGCCTCTAACGAGATTTTGCCAGCAGGGAAATGCACTGGTTTGCATAAACCAAGTCAGACTTGGTTGCTGGTGAGGACAAGGTGTGGAGGCAGCCCCACACTCGGTACCACGGAGAGCTGCGGCTGCCGCCCACCCCCGCTGCCAAGGGGAACGTGGGTCAGGAGAAAAATTCAACACAGCCCCAGCACGGCCCACAGGCAAAGCGTCTGCCAAGGCCCCTCTTCCCAAGAGGAGAGCCTCACTGTCTCCCAAGAAACACACATACAGCCTCACACTTCACTAAGTATATACAGATTGTGTTCTTCGATAAAATTCGTTCTTGTAGGTAAACTTAAGACTATTCTCAGTTCTTTGACAAAGTGACTGGGTTTTTATGCTTCCAAGACCAGAGAATTTTTTTCATTGCTTTCTAAACCTTTAATAAAGTCTCCTTTTTCTTTTAAGAATTCCTCTTCTATATGTGGGAACAGATGAGGGTCAAGATTAGTAGTTAATGTAGAGTTGAACATAACTTGTAAGTTAGGACTTGAATGAAGGGACCAACTTTATCAAAATTTCATATAGGCCCATAGAGAAGCTGGAGTTTATCATCAGGATGTAATTTTTTTAATATTCTAGAGTGAGAAGGTGTATTACTTCTGTCTATGACTTTACCAAGCTAACGCTTTTTGAAAGCAGGAAATTTAATTTCCCTCAGGACCAGGGAGCATAGATGCATAAGGGAAAAAAACCCTCAAAAAACAAAAAACCCCCACAGAAACAAAAAACAAACCACAACAAAGTCTCATACCGAAACATTTTAAAATTTCCATTAGAGGTAAATAGTCTATTACACAAACAGCTTTCTCAAAAAAAAACCCCACAAAACAAAACAAAAAACTCCAGCAACAAACAACACCCTCCACCCTCCCAACAACCTGGTATTTGAAATCTAGTTTATTCTAGAGTATGAACTCAGAGCTATGGAAAAGAACGCAAACCAACAGAGGCTAAAGTTGCTTCAGGCTCTTCACTTGTTCAGAACACATCTCCTAAAGCAGTGTCTGCCCAAAGTGATAAGAATTACGATCTCATGCATCAGATATTTGGAGGCAAGACAGAACATACCTAATACACCAAACTGCCATATATGCCTTTTCAATCCACAGTGTGGACCATTCACAGGATGTGAAACAGCACAGAAATAAAGGGAGACAAGAATGACAGGAATAGAAAGAATGGCCACAGAACACTTCCAGGTCAGTTCAAGGAATACGTAAACTGAGCTTTGTGTCCAAGTACAGCCTCAGCATAAATCAAATGGAAATGTGTTTTTAAAAGAAAAAAAGAGAAGGGGTTTTGGGGAAAGGAGTGACATATAAGACATATAACTAAGTTAACACAATAACGCTACACAATAGATTGAAAGCTAGCGAACAACACAAAATAATGGAATCCAAAATTTCAAATAAATTTCTACCATTCTGTGTCACAACGAAGTATTTTCTTCAATAAATGAGTTATGTTGATAAGACTGGTTAATGTTGAGAAGAAAGGCATGCATAGATTTTCAAGGTGTTTTGCATTTTTTATGCATAAACATACAATTGATTACTTATTACAACCAGCTACAATAAACTATATATTAAGTGTGAAACCTACACTTACAATTACACAAAGCAGTTAAATTTAAAAAAAATCAAGTCCTTTTCTTTAATCCTTATTAAAGAAATAATTTCCCATTATCTTCATTTGTCAAATTTTAAAAGGACAAAGGCAGTCACAGAAGATTACTGCAATGCATTTTAGTACAACCTATCCAAACACATCAGCATCCATAATGCAAAATACTAGATCCGAGAAGGCAGTGTCAGATACCCTTTACTAGAAGTTATTGCTTTCAGTCACATTGTGAGCAAAAACACTGTTCAAATACAAATCTTTGGATTATAGCACACCTGTTTTCTGAACACATTACAATTCAGGTTTCTAGAAATCAAATTTTAGGACACTGGATGAAAAAATTACTTTAATCTCATAAAAATTAAAATAGAAAATGAGTACTACTCATATTCACCTCATACTACTACTTGCAGCTAAAAGGTTGTCTTTCATTTAATGGCAGCATCTTGAAGGAGGACTTCATGAACTTTTTAACATTAGCTATTTTTAAAAGCTGTCATTTTGATCCGAGTCAAGTGACAACCTCAGCAAAAGGCCCTTCTTCCTCCTCCTAGCCTTCTAGATTCAGTTAGAAGAGCCTGGCTGAGGAAACAGAACCAGGTAATATGCATTAAGTAGGACAAGATGGTGAACAGCTTCAGACTGTTTTGTTTCTCTGGTTATTTTTGGAATGTAATGCCTTTGGTTACTGGTATGACAGCAGTCATTAGAAGAATACACAGATGCCTGGCTTACTACTTCCAAACTTGTATCAGCCAAGAGACATATACATCTGATTTCATAATATTATGTTGAGATTTGCTGGGTTTATTTAGCAACAAGCCTGCAAACAGCTAGAAGAAGTTAGTGACTATTTTAAGGTAATGCCCTCCTCCATTTTACAGGTCAAAGGAGAATGAAGCTTCAATGGAGAATTGGAAGGGTGAAAAACAGTAGTGTCACTGACAAAATTACTGGTTTTATTAAAGCCAAAGCCTGAGTTCAAAGGATGAGATACTGAAATAATTTAAGTGCTTAGAAACTACTCAGGGCTAGAAGTCACTGCACCAAAACAATGACTTATGACGAATAACACTTCTATGCATGTAGTACATCTAACTGTACACCTAGACATACACCTTTAATTGTACTTCTAGACATTAAAAACTAAAGCATGTGTAACCAAGAGGTTGCATGACAATAGAGTACTATACAAACAGTATGCAAAGCAATGCTATTGCCAAATACACTTCTCCTGTGCTTGAAGAACGCACAAAACCACAATGTTTAATATTAAATTGCAATCTGTCTTCTTCTAAAGAAGTGTTCAGTCTGTCAATTTGAAACAAATTTTTTGCACATTCATGATATTTCCAATACCAACACCACCACCAAAAAAACGACACCAAAAAACCCACCAGACTGTTCTGCTGATACATTTTTGTAAGACTTGTCAAACCAAAACTCCTTACAGGATTGAGTACTTCAGGGTGCTGTGCCCATACTAATTTGCAAGTGTATGAAATAATTTAACTATAAATACCTTGTACAGTTACAATTTCAACTAATGATTTCATTTGTCAAATATACATAAAAGACTCTCCAGTTTACAACTTCTGCATCTGAAGGAAAGCATTTCAGTATTGCATTTTTAACTCTGAACTGGCACTTCCATCTAAAAAGAAAACTGCAAAAGCCTTCTTCCATAAGGCAGTACTCAGCTGAAAACAGTAACAACAACAAAACCTTAAATCAATATATATTCAAAATATGTCTTAATTTTTTTTCATAAGGTTTATATTGCCCTATATAAAAGCAGCTAAAGGTTGGCAGATTTTAAACTTTCCAGGTGTTGCAATATCAAGTTTAGTCTATGCCCTGAATGTTCTTCCTTCTCTAGTTTTTAAATGTTGAGATGTTGTTAACATTGACATTAGTAGTAAAATCCACGTCTTTCCAGCTTTTCTTTAAATATCTGTAGTGTGTTGATGTATGGGATTTAACAGCTGAAGTACAGATCAGAGCAATAATACCTCACAGTCTTCCAGCTCTTTGTAACTCTATATTATTTAATTTTGGCAGTGAATAATAAACAAGAGGATGCATATAGAATCTTCAGGATCTTTTCCAACCTCATGATTCTTAAGATCATCAAGTCCAACTGTAAACCTAACACTTGCAAGTTTACCAGTAAACTACACTCCCAGCTGCCATTTATCATCTCCCCCAGTTTATTTATTTATCAATTAATTTTTATTATTCTTTTGGATGTTCATATAATGAGGAGGAAAAAAAAATCTGCGAGAAGCTGATATATCCACAAGAGGCATTTTAGACTAGTAACATATGTGAATGTGTGATCAGACAGTTTTGCAACACCACACTTTCAACTACACACACATACAGGAAACATCTTTAGAACATCAAGTTATCAGCGGCCTCAGAAGAACTCTGAGTTACCAGTCAACCATTAAAACTATGTGGGTGGAGAGCAAAGGAATTAATTTGAGTATATATCTTTTTTATATTCAAAATATTTCATTCTTGTCCTCCTTCTTTCTTCTTGATGTCTTGTGATAAAAGACTGTAAAGTCATTGACCCAATTCCCACGTCACAACACTGAGCTCTGAAATACACCCACATCAGGTCAACATAGAACCCCTGCAGTCTCACCTTACAGGTCTGCAATGATAATGATGGGAAGAATCATTTGAGAGCTATATGATCCTTATTAATCACCAAATTCCATAATTTTTGTCCTACAAAACGTGGATAGTAAGAAAGACCTCTTGAGGTCTAAATTACAAGCCACAGCTGCTTTAAAGCAATTTACAGTCATCAACTAGAAAGCATTGAGACAAAGATAATAACGGATGATTTTATTGAAGTTCTGAAGAAGATATTGAGAGCCTGAAAGATCTACTTATTTACTTCTGAACTATATCAGATGTTATGAAAAACATGGTATTTTTACCCAGTTCCACCTTTCTCCTTATACTATCATGGGTACAGAGAACTTCTCTGTGAATATCCCTTGCTAAGATCATAATTACTGTGGAATAAGGACAGAGTTGGAATATGACATGGAAAGAGTCTGACAGGGAAGATGGATAAACTACCCTAGCATGATTTAAAAAAGAAAAATTTTAAGATAGACAATATTTCTGGAGCAAGTTTCTCACTTCCTACCTGAGAAGTCTCTCTCTTCAGAGAGGACTTATTTCAGCTATCTTTGGAATAATTAACATAAAATAAAGTTAAATATCTCCAGAGAAATGTAAATTAATTGAATATATAGTATTAAATTTTCAGATCTTTTAGCCCTTGCTACTATTTTTAATGCAGTAACATAATATTTGTTCACACATTGCCAGTTAGAATAATATGGAAAATAGTGACATCAAAATACATACTTAAATCACACCCGCCTCAAAATTTCAGTTCTTTTCAAGCAATCCTGGAACTGTTACAAATACTGGCCTACTGCCAGTGTTAACACACATTGGAGAGATGACATAAGGCTGCTTAAAAAGCCAAATCCCAAGTTTTTACAAAACTGTTAATGGCATCAACTACAACATGATGACAGCTAACATCAAAACAGTTCTACAGGGATTTTTAAATTCTCATGTCTTCCCTGGTTTTAAAGGCTCTTTTTTTAAAGTTTTTGTATAATTTTATGCACAACGAACCTTCTGCAAGAGGTTTAGTTGTTTTGTTTCCTGAGGCAGAATACTTCCAAATAAAAACTGACAAAGTTTCACTGGAAACATTTTGTTAAGAATCATTTATATAAGTTAAACCTTACAGCTCTTACTTGCATAAAACTGCATTCTGTGATTGCTGAGGGAGACCTTTAACCATCTCAGAAAATGAGTACATACATCAAAAACCATAAGCATCTGATTTAAAAATGATCAAATTTGCACTTCAGTCTTTGAAATAAATTTACTATCTACATCCCCTAGAAACTGACTGGATTGACAACATTAATGCCTATTGTCTAAGTACTTCTCTCTAACACAGGAAAAAATCAAAGATTTTCTTTCCCAAATATAGGCAAGAAACTGTTGGAAGAATTGAGAACAGAAGTCAGGTCTCAGAAGTCTTGGATTCTAGTTTCTTGTTTACTCAAGGATGATGTGCCTTGGTTAACTTTGTTACCATCATCTTTGAACTGATTTTTCTGGAACCTTTCCAAAATGGAACCATCAAGTTCTAAGTATGTACCAAGGTAAAACATTAATGTTTTATACAGTTTCTATTTATTAAATAGACAAAAATGCTAACTGTAGGGTAGAGATCGTCTTCATGGCACGTACAGACTCTTCTTCCAGAATCACACAATAGTTTAAGGTTGGAAAGGACCATAAACTGTCAGCCAATTCCAATCCCCCTTCCACAACACCACTGCATTCAAAATCCCATCCAGCCTGTCCTTGAACATTTCCAGGGATGGGGCATCCACAGCTTCTCTAGGCAACCTGTTCTAGTGCCTCATCACCCTCTCAGTAAAGAACTTCTTCCTCATATCTAATCCAAATCTATCCTCTTTCAGTTTAAAGCCAATCCCCCTTGTCTTATTGCTACAGGACCTTATCAAAAGTCCCTCCCCAGCTCTCTTGCAGGCTGCCTTCAGCTGTACTTCAGGTACTGGAAGGCTGCCCTGAGGCCTCCACAACACCTTCTCTTCTCCAGGCTGAGCCAGCCCAGCCCTCCCAGCCTGTCTTCATAGGAAAGGTGCTCCAGCCCTCTGATCATCTTTGTGGCCTCCTCTGGACTCTCTCCATGGCCTTCTGATCCTCTCCCGAGCCCTCCTCTGGACTTGCTCCAGCAGCTCCATGTCTTTTGTGCGCTGGGGGCTCCAGAGCTGGACACAGCCCCCAGGTGGGGTCTCAGGAGAATAAAGTAGAGGGGGAGAATCAGTTTCCCTGACCTGGTGGTCACATTCCCTTGGTGCAGCCCTGGATACTGGGGGGCTTTTGTGCAAGAGCACATTGCCAGGTTGTATTTTCTCATCCACCAACACTACCCAGTGCTTCTTTCCCATCAGATCTGCTGCAGTTAATATAAAATTTCTGCAACAAATATCATACAACCAAACCAATAATGAAGAGTCTCTTTTTATAGTCCCAGCACAAATCATGCAGCTATTCTGTAGGAGTCACAGATTTATGCTGATGTCACAAAATTTTCACAACAGACTTTACCAACACACTTAGGATATGGATTTCTCAATCAGAAACACCCAAGCTACAAACTACATCACAAAGAAAGAAAGAAAGAGGAAAAAAAAAACAAAACAAAAAATCAACACCCCAACAAATCCAAAATGAGAAACAAGACTCCTGAACTCTTGTGGAAATTGTGAAAACTAACACCATTTTCTCCTATTGATATAAGCATGGCAGCACCTTGCTTTTTTTCTAAATCCAGTTGTCTTATGCAAACTAATTAAATATATATGTATATTTTCATCTGCAGCAGGCATAATTCAACACTGCATTAGCATTCCTGCATGCAGCAGTACAAACACATATATGCAATCTCATAATCGCAGTTTATTTCTTGTTGGCTTTAATCTTTGTGTCAGATGCTACTTTATCCCAAACTGGTACACAGATCTTGCAGAATGCCTGAAAATAAGGAGCTTATACTGAAGAGGAAGACCTAAAATTGCTTCAGTTACAGTCTACGGCAGTCTTTAAACATGACATGAAGTATCATCTTGGTTTTTTTAGACCTGAATTTCTAACCACTTGTTTCACCTTCCCCTGCGAATTAAGCATATTAAAGTTAAATCAGGTAAGTCTTTCTCTCCTACCCAGAAGTAAAAATATAGTTAAGCACTTAAGAAGTGTTTTGCTCAGTGAAATGGATTCATACCTTATTTTGCCTCACTCTGAATTACTGATTAAATCTGGTTATTAAACAAATTTCACCTTTTACTTTGTGTTCCTGTATTGTTTTGACTAAAACATCAGATTCCCTTAAGTAATGCGAAAACATAACTGAGGAATCCTAGTTTTGGAATTTTACATTTAATTCATGAGTGACCCTCATCCTCTGTGGGGAAGGCATTTTCTGCTGCTCCTACTCCTGGCTCATAATACAAACTGTACAAAAGTAATATGGAATCACATATTAAAGTAACATGTATGGAGTCACACTTCTTTTGTCAGAAGACAGAAGCTGTCTGGATAACTTCACTGTGTGTACTCCTTGGATAATGAGCATTTGGATCTTCTTTTACCACACTGTATTGGTGGGTTTGTTTTAATCTGGTAGAGTGTCTTCTGCTCTAAATCCACATGGGGAATTATTATATCTTCAAGGCACTCTTAGAGAAGAGTTAGAACTAACAGTTGAAAGACATGCAAGAAGTACCTATACATGACACTAAACAACTTGAGAAGCACAATTAAGAAGTGGTACTCGTACCAATAAATTTCTGGATTACTGAAGAGGAATTTTATGCACATATGCTGGTAAGCATTTGACAAAGCTAGAACAGCAGAATTTGGTCAAAAGACCTAAACAGATATATCCTCAAATCTTTTTTGCAGCACCTTACTTCAAGGATTCGTCTGCAAAGTGAAGTTAATTTTTCTCTGACAGATAAGTCTCACTTAGGAAAATTAAGTTTATTACATTTATATTTTCTCCCTGTAGCTTGAGTTGTTTCCCAAGGACTGATTTCTGCAGCCAGCTCTCAAACCAGGCTTCAGATTCTAGAGCAGATTAGATCATACTTTACCCGGAAGTTTCTATAATTCTTTTAAGCCTCCCTTCCTGACAGGTCAGCTAGATCAACAGAAACGTAGTACCTGAGCCCTCTAGCTACAAAACTGTCAAAATGTGCACCTCTACTTTAATGAAATACGTCTTATACAATACCTTTAATCTTAATCCTCATCTTAAAAGTCTTAATTTTATTGTTGCAATAGGCGCGAGAGAAGTATTTTTATATACACCTTGGTTTACAATTAAAAGCACTATTTTTCACTCCAGAACTTCACCCAGGGAAGATCACCTGATTTCCCAAGCTTTCTCCCTAAGACTTGAAAACAGAACACAACATGCAAACTACAACACTGCCAGAATCTGCAAGTCATTGGGACTTGCACATACAATACTCCAGCCCTGCAAAAGCCTAATTCACTTGTAAACTCCTTGTATGAGCACATAGTTTGCAATTATTTGAAATACACAACAGAAAACAACTCACAGATTTTATTTACACTAATCTGAAGTCTTTGTCAGGACAGACTTTCATACGATACACAGAATCTTAGATGAACTTTATTGTGGATCATAAAAAAATTGAAAAAAAAATTACTTTTACTGTCTTTGCATTTTCCAGTACAGGAGTTCAAAATATTTCAGCACCATGCATTTAAATCCATAATTAACTCACATCCACCTCAAGATATCTGATGCATAGTAAGTGAGAGTATACAGGGCACATGCCCAGTGATGTGGAACTCGTGGGTCACACACAAATGACTTCACATCAGAAGTGGAATGCTGTTTCTGAAACAAACTATAAACTGCTGGGCAATTTCCTAGAGAAAGTAAGGGAAACATACCAAAGGCATACACACAGATATAAATTCTTCTTTGAAAGTATTACTTTACACATGCACCTAGGCCTTAAGGTAAGTCTAAAACCCATTTAGGGTCTCCAGGTGCTTTTTACACCTTTTGGAGAGCACAAAGCTGTAGTAATATCTTTAAGGCTTTACTTCATTATTTATATGCACATGGAGCAAAACCAAGGAGATCCTTCAGCTTATTTTTTCTCTTGAAGGAATTAAGAGTTCCACTGGTGTTAGCATCAAAAGAAATTGGACTTTGAATTCAAGGACAAGATACCCCTCAGTTATCAGCTTTCCAACACATTAAGGTGCACAGTGTGCCACAATAAATACTATTTTTAACTGGTCAATGGTGCATCAACTGTACATAAATGTGAACTGCCTCCACTGTGAGCCTGCCAGCAGTCTTCATTCTCTTCACTCTTAGTTCCAACGAAATGTCACCTTCATCCATTTTAGCATACATGTAAAGAATACTGGCAGTTCCCACAGTGCTTTAAAATTACCTTTAAACGTTTTAGCTATTCGATTCCGGACAAAAATTACTTCTTCTGCTTTAATAAAGAGAGTCTGCCTCTCATTTCCTAACTAATGCCATTTGCCTACAGCTTGAGCATCACCCAAGAGAGATTACAGCACCTAAGCATTGTTTCAAGTTATTCTAACTAAATCACATCTGAAACGTCGGGCCTACCTGCCTTAGCATAGGCTTCAAAAACACCTCCTAGCTTGACTCCGGCCTCTCACAAAGATACAATGTATTCTCTAGGCTGGGGATGACATAATGAAAACCGTTCAATCAGCAACAGCAGATCAGAAATTTTCTCACACTTCACCGTCACCCTCTAAGGCATTTAAGCTATTACCAGACACCTTAAATAACAGCACTTCAGCAAAGCAAAGGCAAGCATCACTTGAATTTCCCCATTTAAAGAGACTTCCGAGTCTCAAGGTCTTATAACAGAAGAGAAGCCACAATTTCCGCAGAATAAATAACCAGCACCAGCCCGCACTCGGGGATCCGCTCCCGCGCACGGGGATACCTGGCTGTGCCAGGCGGGGTTCGGGCACCCCGAAGCGGGGCCGGTACTGCGGCACTCCCGTGCGCGGCTCCTCTCCAGCCCCGGCTCCCCGCGCTCCTGCCCGCGGCGCCGGGGGATGCTCCGGGCACCCAGGGCGCTCCAGGCTCGGCCTCGGGGCTACAAACCCGGCCGCATCCCACCCACCCGGATTTGCCATCAGCCCCCACAGGCGCAGCACGCCCGCATGAGGGCAAGGAGCGAAAGGAGACAGAGCGGAGGAGGAAGACACCCGAGCCGGCGAAGAAGCCGGCGCGCCTCCCTCACCTTCGTCAGCTGGGCGATCTTCTTGCTCATTTTGAAATGCAGGTCCGCGGTCTGCTCGGCGCCCAGCCCCGCCTGTGCCGAGCCCGAGCCGAGTTTCCCCGCGCCGGGCGCGGAGCCGCCGCCGTAGCTGTGCTGCGACTGCTGCCAGCCCATGCCCGGGGTCGCCATCTTCACCGCCCGGCTCCCGCCGCCGCCGCTCGGGCTTCTGCCTGCCTCACCGAGGACCGTGCCCGGCGCCCCGGCCGCGATTCGCTGCCCGAGGCGGCTCCTCCCGCCCCGGGCGCTTCCCTCGGCCGCCGCCCCCGCCGGGCTGCGGCGTCAAAGCTCTGGGGGACGCTGCGCGAAGGGGCGCCCGCCTTTCCTCTCCGCTCCTGCTCGCGTCCCCGGGCGGGGGAGGCCGCTCGGCTGGGCCGCGGGCGCGGCGCGGTTGCCGGGGCCGCCCCCGCGCTGTTTACGCCGCGCGCCCCCGCGTCACTCGCCGGCCCCGCCCGCCCGCGGCCGCGCGCGCCGCCCAGCCAGGGGGACGCGCGCCCGGCTCACCCTTCCCGCCCCCCCCGTCCCGGGAAGCGGGAGAGCAGGGAACCGGGAGCAGGGAGCCCGCCCTCCTGCGGGAGGGGGCGGAGACAGCCCCTTGGCCCCCGGGGCCCGGGCACGGCGCGGGGGAGTCGGGGTTCAGCCAGCGCTGCCCCTCCGCGGCAGGGCTCGGGCCGCCTGCGCCGAGATCCCAAGGCTTCTCCTGGTGGGAAGCCCCGAGCGTGTGGCGGGGGATGCCCCGGGCAGGGCACCACGGTGCGGGTGTGCGAGGGGATGGAGCTGGTCCCTGGTGTGGGACGTGCCGTGCTCTCGCTGCAGGAGGGGCACGGGCAAGGAGCCCCTGGAAATGGGAGCAGGTAGCACGGGACTGGCACGGGTAGCTTTGGAGGAAATTAGGGGCTGGCCTCTTCTCCCACGCAATTAGCGACAGGACGACAGGATAGAGTCTTAAGCTGCCCCAGGGGAGGTGTAGGATGGACATTTGAAGGAATTCCTTCACGAAAAGGGGATACGATAAGTATCACGATAAGTTCACGATAAGTGTTGGAGTGGACTGTGCAGAGAGGTGGAGGAGGCACCGTCCCTGGAGGTGTGAAAGAGAAGACTGGACGTGGCTCAGTGCCGTGGTCAGGTTGACAAGGAGGTGTTTGCTCATAGGATGGAGCTGAAGATCTCAAAGGCCTGCTCCAACTAAACTGATTCTGTGATGAAACACCTAAAAGTGCTGAGTGACCCAGCCAGCGAGTGGGGATGTGTCCAGCTGAGCCAGCCGATGTCTCCTGGGTCGCAGGCACTGCTTCTGCAGCACACAGCCCCGGGCCAGAGGACTGATGGGCATGGAACAAAGGTTCCCGCCAGAGGGGACTCACAGCTGGATTTAGCACAACCTTTAGGCTGGGTTTGACTGCTCTGTTTTTCAGTTCCATCCTGGGCAACTCCTGAGAACTGCCACCCCCTTTAAGAATTTAACATCTCCTTGCTAGGCTCTGGCCTTGTGAGAATATATATATATTAATGTGGTTGGACACATCAGATTCCCAGATTAACAGCCTCTGCACTCTTCCTTTACAGCGTTCTTGGTACTCTCTGTTGAGTAGTTTTATCTTTTTACTGCTTTTTTTCCTGCTCCAAAAAATCTCTTCTCTGCCTGCATTCTTTGTAGGCAGGCAGAGGTATCAAAGAGGCAAACCACAAAAATATACAGCTGAGTCTGTGCTTCTCAGCAATGTTATGGAGGAAAGCATCACTTAGAATTTGCAAATCATAGAAGTAGGTGGAATAGTAAAGTAGGGGAAGAGATCCATATTACAGAGCAATGTGCCTCACTTACTAATAGAGATTCGTGCTTGTACTGTATGATAAATAACCAACTAAACCCGAACTGCCAGTGCAAACCTGAGGTCATGGGGTAAATGAGGTTCTTTGATGCATAAACTGGTCACTGTCTGGAAGGCACAATTAGATATTGCTACTATTGATTGTGAGAGTATGAGACAAATACTTGCATTGAGTTCTGCAATTTCTATGCATCAACACACTAGAAAAATCTGCAAAAGGTCAGAAGTTCTGGAAAAAATCTCTTATAATGAAAGAAATAATTACCTCAAACTATTTTGGATAATACAGAAACTAAGAAATAATTTAATCCTAATCTGAAATAGCTGTGTTGCCTTAACTCAGAATTTGCATTGTCCAGGAAATTCTGACACTGATTTTTTTTTCCTTCTGAAGTGGCCCATTCTGGCAACAGAGAACAAAGGACAGATGGTGCCTACCCAGGCAGTGATTCATACAGATGAAATACAAGGGGAAGAAAGAATATTAGGAGCATCTGTTTCAAATCTGTGTCCATAGATTACATCCATGAATAACACATACTTTTAATTCAGTTTTATCCAATTAAAAAATAATTCAGCGATTTTTCATGTCTAGGAAGGTCAAACTACTAATTAAGGCAGTAGATTGATTGTGGAACCTTGGTTGCAGGTAGTAGTTGTGTCTGGCTGCATGTATGCCATTATGCAAACTTCTTAATTCTCATGTAAAAAGACGCATTCTTTAATGACCTAATAATGCCCCGATATGAAGGAATGGCTGGCTCAATTTCTTAGTGCTCCTAGAAATTTCGAGAGTTACAGAATATTTTTATTTTAATGTACACATTTTAGATATTTTGATAGATTTATTTTTAAATAAATTAGAGCAGTTTGGAATTATTCACATTTCCTCTGAGACAAAAAACCTTACTGTTTTCTTTTTCAGTTTCTTTTTTGAAACCACTTTTGCTGTGGTTCATATTGGCCCCAAAACATTGTTTTGAAGCATTTTGAAGTGATTTATATATGGCCATGCTTACATATGTTCAACAAAACAGTCAAATATGTTCAGGTTTTGTCTCCTACTGAGATCCTAAGTACTAAGTTTTCTCTAGGTGATTTTTAAAATTTTTTAAAAGTGCGATTAAATTTTCTTTGTCAATATTTCATGTGCCATTTAGTAGCTAACTTATTCCAATTTTTTCAAGCTTCTCTTTACACATTTTATGCCTTTAGAGCTCAGATGGTGACTGCTAAGCTCTTTTCCTTTCAGGTTTGCACGTGTAGGATAGAGCCTGTTTTCCTTAAGGTCCCTGATGAAAAGGAGCGTGATGCAGCAGCACAGTCAGGATCCTGGTGGGTTTTTTCCTTGGTGGGATTTAATGTCTCATCAGTGCAGTAGGATCTGTCAGTCTGAAGGTCTTCCAGGGCTTGGGCTGAGGCCATCCAGAGGCAAATGAGGAGACAGCACTCAGGGTTTGCTGAAGGGTGCACAAAGCTGTGGAACAAGGCAGGGCTCCTGCCACGGATCATTGCTCCAGAACTGCACAGTGAAACCTTTGGTGTCTCTGTCACCACGGAGTTACATAAGTGAGATACACTTTGGATCTATCCAGTATCTCCATGGGGTTAGGCACACTATGTAGGAGTGCTCTTGCTGTATGTATATGGAACATTTTACTGAATTTGAAAATATGGTCAGTGAATGTATGCTTTAAGATTGCATTTTTTAAATACATTTGCTATGGATATATAGCAGCATGTGGGAAGGGCTTTGTACTTTTGTTTTCTCTGATGTAAAATCAACAACACTGCCTGTGTGGAAATCTACCTGTGCCTTTATTTGTATCCTACTGCCTATCTGTTTATCTGCATATTTGCAGTTCAAGTGTTCTGGTTTGTGTGTAATGTTTTCTAAAATTATGAAATAACATCATCGAGGTTTGCAAAACCAGGGAAAAAAAGACATTTACACTCAATCTGCTGGGAATATTATGGATTACAGATTTCTATGTGCACTAACCCTCCTT
Organism: Zonotrichia leucophrys gambelii; assembly: GCF_028769735.1. Classification (NCBI taxonomy): domain Eukaryota; kingdom Metazoa; phylum Chordata; class Aves; order Passeriformes; family Passerellidae; genus Zonotrichia; species Zonotrichia leucophrys. Next base: position 42,516,154 of record NC_088172.1, read on the forward strand.
TATTTACCTCATCACAGCTCTGACTAAGATAAATGTGTGCAATCACTGTATGCCTTATTTTCAAGCCATAGGCACAAAACTCCCTCTCTGATTCTTTATAGACAGAAAGTGTTACAAGGGTCAAGCTTGCTTTATGGTAATGTCTTTTGACAACTCTGAAGATGTCAGGAAGTTGGCGGCTTTTCCTGAAAGGACAGTTAACAAGAAATTTGACCTACTGGATTTTGCAGGTTTGTGCTATTTAATTTGTAACCCTGCAGCTACAACTCTGAACAGAATTTTCAAATTTTTTGCACATGTGTATGAACAAAGTAACTAAATATTTAAAAATACAAAATATAGGAACAAGTTACTTAAAATACTGAGATTCTTTAAAAAAACATTTTATTTCTACAAAAATTCTAACTAATAATTTATTATATACATATCTTCAGTTTATATGCAGGTTTAATTATTTTCATAAAGTAAAATTCTGTATTCATTAAAAGAATAGTATAAAATATTCAAAATAACAACACAGCTTAGACATATCTATCATCCCTGTTTTAATTTTCTGGTATAAACAAACCTGGTGGAATATAATAACTGAATAAGCCCATGGTGTCCTACTTTAACATAAAGACCTCATTGCTAAGGCTGAGGTTAATCTAGGATGCTGAGGTTTCTGTGTAAGAAATCATGCAAAACCATTTTGTTTTGAAAGTGTACAAGTAACAAAGGCTTCTTCTGTCAGCTATAGATAGTTGTATACAGAGCCATATTTCCACATCTATAAAGGATCAGAGTACCCAAAATTGTCTCGCTATGGTTGCACACAAAATTGTGAAGAATATGTGGAGGAAGGAGGAGAACCAAACAAAAATAAAAATTAAATATCCTAATAGCGTTGAAATAATCTCATGACCTTTTCATTTGTGGGTTAGCAAGACTGTGATTTATGGAAGGTGAAAAATCTGATCAACATTTCAGGATACTCCATCTGAGTAGTTCAGTGCCTTCCTGCCTCTGTGTTTGCAAGTAAGATTTCAGTCAAAATGACCCAGTGGCACATGGTGACAGACACAGGTTTATGACTACCTGGTAGATCTTTGGCTTTTACATTTTTTGGTTTTATAATTTTATGGTTCCACACTGACTTGGCCTTCAAAGCTTAGAAAACTCAACCCCTGCAAATCTTGAACTAAAACTTGGCATAAATTGAATTTTTCTGAATAAGAAAGCAGAGAATGGTGAATACCTATCTGATACAGATAAAGTTGTCTTTATTATGTCTTTTTGCCCATCTAGGAAACTGTTAGTGTGAGGAAAATAATTTAGGTCACCAAATCCTAAAAGGAATGATGCCATTTCATGCATGTGTCCAAACTCAAACTGCTGTCAAGATATGATGAAGGAGACAATATTTTTGCCTGCAACTTGTGAACAAGCATGTTTGAAATATTGGGGTTTTTTGCTGATTCTTTGGAAAAAAATATTCAGATACTGTAAAGATATGCACTGGCACACAGAAAGATTCCCATGAGCAACTATCTCCAGATATTTCTCTCTTCCTTTAAATCCACTTTTACCATGTCTTGCACAATATTTTTATCCTCACATGGAGGATATATTCCTCACATATGGGTTTTTATTAGAAAAATTAACAATAATCCACTCTTTTACATTAATTGCTTTTAATCAATAAAGACATTTCTATTATTTTAATTTCTAACACAAATTATTTTAATTTCAAACACAAAAGAGTAGTTAAGGATTGAAAAGTTGAAGAAGATCAATAAGAAAAGTGTAAATCTTTTTCTTCTGATATAGCTCTCACTTGGAATACTTCACTGGCTTTATCTGTTGTCTCTTTTTTAAGCTCGTACCCACATTTTTTTCAGCAAAGAAGTTTTATTTTAAAGAAAATAAAAATTACAGAGAAAACTGTTTTACAGACAAAGAAAAAAAAACCAAACCAAAACAAAAAAGCCGAACACCAAAACCCCAAAGCAGCAGAAGAAGCAAGAACAAAAGTAATGCATTGGGAAAAATTTCTATTCTCTTCAGCTGCACAGATGAGGAAGACTGGATGAATCCTCAGTTAAGTATGAATCCTACTGTTTCTGTTAGTTATCATAACTTTTTCTTTGTCAAGTACTATTTCAGTCTGGTCCCTTTCTAGCTTATCGGGGCAGGAAAGCTTTTGCCAACATCAAGAAAGCAGCTGCACACATTAAAAAATCAACTCTCTTGCTTTTCCCATCAAAACAGAGAACTAAACCTATCAGTGCTCACCACTGGACAGAAAACTAATAAAACAAGTGGTCATTTCAAAGTCAGAAAATTAATGTAAGTGGCAATAGTGCCTGTGCAGAATATTTTGTGCCATCCATCTGCACCAAGATGCAGCATGTAAGCCTATGGAGCCTCTCAGTAACAGGCTTTTAGTAATGAGTCACTTCATTTCTGGCTTAGAGATAGTATTTTGGATGACAAAATATACTTTTTGAAGTAAGCCTTCTGACTAAATGTTTTATTTTGCCTTTTCTCAAGGCTTTTGAGTTTGTTTTTTAAATACATGGTGCACATTTGGTTTAAGTTGCCAATAAAGTCCTTCAATAGGATAAGACAGTCTGTGTAGTCTTCTATGTCACCTGCAAAGATTTAACATATAAGCTGCTGCTTTGAGCTTCTTCTTAACAAGGTTTCTCATTTCATGTTCTCCTTATTTAACTTGTGGATTTTGTTCAGGTATTAAAAATTAGACCTAAAACTGGGCAGCTGGAAGCTTGGCCAAGGGCGAGTACATCAGGGAAATGGTGGATGGACAGGAGGAAAGGAACAGAGGGGTCTTATTTTTTATGTTTGGGCCCTCTGGGGCAGGGTAGGCCTTTATGCCAAGGAATAAGAGGCCAAAGAACATGATTTTCAAATCATGCCTGCCCAGGAGAACCCTTACAGTGAATTTAGCAGACATTAAAAGAACTTCTACCCTTTCCTGCACAACTTGTGTAAATCAACCTGGTTGATTTCACTCCCTGAAATATGTCAAACCAAATCCTGACTTTAATGTTTCAAAGAAATCTTTCTAGATTAATGCTACAAATAAATTTAGGGATGCAGAGAAAGCTTCATTTAATTTCTCTGATAAACTCAAGTTGCAGGCATGTTTCTGCACATGAAAATGCAAATTTATCAACATATGTTAAATCTAGCATACTTTCTATTATGTGGAATTATCTACTGCAGAGGAAATATCCAGTCTTGCATCCCACATTGGAATATAAATCTAATCATCTGCCTAAGACATTTTTATTCAAGTAGGTTAGAAGGCATTTTTTGTTTTGGTCATGGACGAAATATCAGAGAGAACAAAATTTGATGTATTAAGTAAAGTTGAATTTGAAAGTCTTATTCATAGACTTTTAGTCTTTTACATTCTTATTCTCCTTTGATAATAACTCATTAAGGACACTGTTCAGATTAGAAAATGAATACATTTCACTTAATTCAATTAATACAGTCATATTAATCTTTGTTACAGTGAAAGCACTCCTATTGAAAGGAGCAGTGACCTTTAGTAGACTATTGGAGTTTCTCCCAGGGATGCATTAAGTAATCTTACTAACTTCTGTAGTGTTCCTCTAAGGACTTAATTAAATGGAAGGGAGTGCCATAAGTGAGGCTGTCTTGATGCAAGTGCTACAGTGAGCTCAGAAAGGAGACAAATAGAAGGAAATCTGCATGGGCTTTTAGTAGAAACTGGTAAAGATTACTTTGGTATATTAATGTGACTTGCTCAGCTCAATCCTGAAATTCCTTTAATATGCTGGATTTGTTTTACAGAAATGCAATGCACTTATTCTCTCCTTGGAGGAAAAGCAGCTTTATAGGTTAAAATATAAAAAAACATTCTGACCATTACATATATTATTCAGATTAAAAATATGTGATAAAAAATCCTAAATAACTGTGATTGAGAGTAAGACACCAACCTTCCTGGGAAAATCTAGCTGGCTGATGATGTTTGTTTGATTTTGGCATCATTATTGCCAGTTGATGTTTATTACACCTATTGTGCATTTTGAGGGAAGAATCCTTGATAAGAAAAAGCAGCTGGAGAGGCTGTCCCCAGTTGCTGAATTGTGCTGCTCTCAGCACCTTGATCTAACATCTCGTATCTGTCCATGGTGCTGGACATGCCAGAAATGTGTATTCCCAAGCCAGAGATCCAATTGTATCCCAGCTGCATCCAAAGCAGTGTGGCCAGCAAGGATGATCAGAGGGATGGAGCACCTCTCCTGTGAGGAAAGGCTGAGAGAATTGGAATTTTTCATCCTGGAGAAGAGATGGCATAGGGATGGCCTGATTGTGGCCTTCCAGTATGTAAAGGGAGCCTAAAAGAAAAACGAGAGGGACTTTATAAGAGAGAATGTAGCGACAGAAAAGAGGGAGTGGCTTCAAACTGAGAGTGGGTTTAGATTAGATTTGAGGAAGAAATTCTTTACTGTGTGGGTGGTGAGGCACTTGAAACTGGCTGTCCTGAGAAGCTGTGGATGCCCCACTCCTGACAGTGTTCAAGACCAGGTTGGATGGGATTCTGAGCATCCCGATTTAGTGAAAAGTGTCCCTGCCCATGGCAGGAGGGTTGGAACTAGGTGATCTTTAAGGTCTTTTTCAACCCAGGCCATTCTGTCTTTATGGGAGCACAGCTACAGAGTTAGGCAGGACAAGGATTTAGTTCACCATTTTTTATGCAGGTACTTATATTGTCCCTTACATGTACTCATTCAGATTTCAGGATTCCTATAAAATTCATGTGGTCTTGCAACAGGCATATTGGATGAAATGTTTTTTTTTTTTTCATGAGGTCATCAGTGGAAGGTTGGATGGGACAGCTGAAAGCCACACTGAGTGGCATAGTTTAACTACAGTGCATGCAAAGGCACCAAAAGCACCAGGGCTGCTCAGGTTTTCCTCCTCCCTCAGTACCAATGGGATCACTTGGAAGCAGCCACAGAAATGCTCCAGTAGGGAAGTTCAAACAGATGGCTGGTGCAGCTCTGATCCTGCCCTCAGGGTCATTCTGCAGAGCAACACAGACAACATTTGTCATCTGTATTTCTCACTGTGTTATTGGAAATGGAGATTGGTTGCTTGAAGGGTTTTACTTTGAATGTGGCTAATTAATCTCCAACATTGGTTTGGGATTTTCTGTTCCACATACTTATCTCTGGTCTCTTCCCTGACACATATGAATTCAAATTGCTGTCTCTTGCCAATGTATTTTGGGGGATTTGAGCATTCAGATTTGGAGACTCGAGAGGATTTTGGTTATGCTTCAAGAAGGAAGAAAGATAGACTGGCATATTTCCAGAAAATTGACAGATGTGCTAAATTGTGTTGAAGCCCCAAAAGCTGTGCACTAGTGTCAATATTCAAGTTAAAAGGCTTTTGTAAAGGTTTTGTTACCCTCCAATAGGCAAAGGCTTCTTTTGAAATTAAATCTACTGAAAACTGCAATATTTTAAGATTTATTTGCATATGCAGGTTGCTCACTGAAGTCCCATTTTATAGAAGTGTTGCATAGAAATTGTGGTTAAGGGAGGATAAAGAAGAATACTTATAGATTATTACTGGTCTTCAATTATGCTGTCAAAATCAGGAAGCATAGCTCTTGATTGTAGTGTAGTCTAATGAAACTGATACAGTAACTAAAACCATCCGGGGTAGGGGGAACAGAGCAAAGTTATCTGCCCCATATCAGATAAGCTGCAATTACTATAAGTTCTAGCGCCCATGCTGATTTTCTGGTGACTGTTCCATTATTATCCACAGTGGTGGTGATTTGGGACCTGCTTGCCAGACATGTGGGTTTGAACTGAAGGGTGAGGAATTGTCTGTCATGTGTCTGGATTAAAGTGCAGCACGCCTGAAAATGTCCCATTATGCTCTAATTCAAATCAGCAGCAACACAGTTTGCATACAGCAGAAGGGAGGGTTCCCTGTTATTGACAGGGAACCTGACTCACTCAATAATAGTTAAAACTTTGGAAGGGATCAGGATTAGTGTTGCTTATGCTTGGTTCTGTATGAGATTTACTTTGGGAAAGGGCTTCCCTTGAAAGCTAAAATACATTCTACCCCAAATCAGCATAAACGTGTGTTTCGGTATATCATGGATTTAAATTTCATAAAGTGCATCGTATATTGGTGCATCATATTTGGTGCATAATCAAGCTAGTTTATAAACACCAAAATGTCAGTGTTTTTTATTATTATGGGAAAAGGTTGTAAATTTATTGAAAAATGTTCTTAGGAATAAAATGTACAGATAATTTCCATGACAAATTAGTACTTAAATTTACAAACTATTGCTTATGAAGTTTAAGAACAGAAAAAACAAATAACTATATTTTTCCACACAAAGCATATGAAGTGCTCATGAGCATCTTTTGAAATTTATAAGAACTAGGGCAAAATTGTAAAAATTATATATCACTGCTAGTGGTTTTTTTACATCATTATTCATTTTTACTTTACATCTTAGTTACAAATGCCCCTTATTATGATAATAAAATCTAGTTTACTTGCTTGTAGACATATCCTGTTAGATATTAAAAAAATAATTCTGAAATAATTATTACAACTCTTTGTAAACTGAGCCAGTTACAACAGTTTATTAGCTTTCATATAAATCCATGTTTTGAACATTAAAAGTTTCAAGATTTGTAGGACTAGAACTACATAAAGCTAAATAAATATTTACAACACTTAGAAAGGAAAGTCATAAAGCATTTAAATATCAAGAGTTATATATCCACAAAGAATTTTTTAGTCAAAGAGTGTTATGGAGCAGTGCAGTGTCTCTGAAGTAGAAAACCTGAAGGGCAAGGAAAGGAATTCACTTCAAGTCTTTGTCCACTTAGACTGAGCTTGGTGATCAGTGCCTCAATCCAGCAGGTACATTCTTGGCTTTGAATATTCAAGCCAGCTCTTTGAGATCATCTTTCTCTTGATCAAAGTCTTGCCACACACTGCCAGCCAAATACAGAAACACATTTCTATGAGGATTTTTTGCTATCTAGTATTTTGAGCCTACCATAAATTTCAGAGAATTTTGGAAAGGAAGTCAGTCAGAGCAATAAAAAAGAATTAAATCTTTCAGGAGCCATTTCCCAACTGATCTTTAGTCAAACAGTTTGTCAACATTTCACAGGAGGATAAAAGTTTTTTTATTTTGTTTTAATCAGGAGTATAATTTCTCCACAGCTGAGCTGTCCGTGGCATTCTCAAACATCATTCAGGTTTGATGTTTGTAGGGCTTAATATTAGTCCAAAGTTATTTGTTGTTTGTTTGTTTATTTTTTTCTTGCCAAGCTTATCAGAACCAGTGAATTATTTGAGACTGAAAATCCAAAAAGCACAATAAACTTTCTAGGAATAATAATGCCTTACTCTTTTGTAATCTAAAAATCTGTAAGCCTTTGAAACATAGTATTCAAAAAGAACTTTGAAGCCAATATGGTAATTCTAATATTTATGAAAAGTCCAGTTTATCTTTAAAACACCCTCATTTCTTCTAAAGTACTTTAGAAAGCATATCTGTGTAATTTCTAGTGCCAGGTTTCTGCATAGTTACATAGATGTCCTGTAATTAATAAACCCCATGTCTTTGGAGAGCTCTGTCTTCCTATGGGTTGTGCAGCTGGTTTCTGCACTGCTTGCCACAGAAGCTTTTTGATGCTGGTCTACACTTAACTACTTAATGAATACCTACTATCTTGGGAAATTTCCTGAGGAAAGAGGTCATATGCTAGTTCCACACTTTTATATTCTAAATCATATCAGCCCTCATAAAGGTATCTCAAATCTCTAACACTTGGTTTATTTCAGGGTAAAATAATTTGCCTTTCTGAACCTTTATTTCTAAGCCAGAGCTTCTGCTGCATCACAAATGGGTCCATCATAGTTGCAAGCAGCTCTCAGTTTGGCATGCACCCAAACCAGAGTGCAAGGCCAACCAGATATTGAGAAGTGAGTGACTGATTCTACCCCATGTAGCTGTCATACAGTGTGTTCTCTGGAGAGATGTCAAATTTGCCAGAGCAGGAATTGTAATAAAAATAGGCTCAGATCATGTCCTGCAGATATAGTGGAAAAAGCCTTGATGATAAAAGATAAATCTCTATTATATACTAATATATATGTGGGTCACATATATATTAGTATATATGTGATCACATGTAACCCATATATATAAGGGGGAAGAACACTAACTTCTTCTTGCTTAGGTGGAAAGGCCCTCTAATGAAACAGTGATTTCTATTATTGCTCATAACTACCCTATTTAAATTCACAGATAAATGCAGACTTCCAGTTTAAATTATAACCTTTTTGACATGCACAAGAATATGATACTTGTGCTCTAAAATAAAATTCTTGGAGTAAAAAGACTGTGGCACAATTCTTACTCTATTTCTGAGAAACTGGAATGTCTAGTTCTAGTAAAAGAGGTAAGTGATATTTAGAGAAAGAATATAGAGACTTTGTTGTCATCCGGTAGATAGGCAAAGGATGAAAACTACTGGAAAATCTATACACAACTGTTTTTTCATTAAAAGAGTATTTTAATTCTTCATGCAAGAAATTAATATTTATTTGGTAATAATACATAATTCAGCTGCTCAGCTCTCTTCTAACATCACTCAGGGATAAGTGTCTGATCCAGAAATACTGCCCACTGCTCAAACTCATTTTTCATCACAAACGAGTTCTTTCAGAATTATCAGTCAGCCTTACATAATTATCATGCTCTTCACTTTGTGTTTGGTTTGTAAATTGCCTTCCATTTATTCTTCTTTTCAGTCATGAGAATTAAGGAAACTATACTACTGCCTATTTTTGATTCTGGTCCTCAATTACTTTAGCTAGTCCATAAATATTTAGTTAAATTGATTGGATATTTCTTGTTGTTTTTTTTGTGAATACTTTGGTGTCCACAGCTGAGAGAGTCCATATTAGTATGCAAGTTCATGCCCTCTGTGTTGGTAAAGGAAAAATTTGTTTGAATGGGAATACATCATGGTATTTACTTCCATGCTAGATTCCCCCTTGGAAAAATAAAAATATAATTTGGAACTGCATCTTAGAGAACTTGCTCAGATAGTAGTATTTAGGAAAAATAATCAATGAACATATACTAAAAAGAATATTAAGATGCTCATTTTCAATTGCTTTTCTTATGAAAATATGAGGAACTTCCTAAATATTTATGCCATCAGTAGGGCACCAATACCTTCAATTATAAGCTGAATTAAATGTTTCTCTTTTTTATTAATAAGGTTTACAGATTTACAAATTTACAAATTATACCTTTGTACCCGTGTATAAATAAAAATTCACTTCCATGCATATATTTTAGAATTTCTATGCTGTGCTATGTAGCCCACTTATATCTTCATCATTATCATTAGGTACTCATGCTAAGGAACAAATGCCATGCCAAACACCAACTAATTTTAAAATCATTTTATAATAAATTACTTGAAATATTTTGTGGAATGTCCCATTGAAAACATGTTATTCTCTCACACTATTTTTATAAAAATAAAAAGAGAGGAGAAAGCCATATGCAAATAAAAAAGATGCATTTTTACTCAGAGATTAGTTCTGCAGCTCCAAGTATTTCCATATTTGAGAAGATAAGCATGAAAAATGGAATGGGTTTGACATGGCTGAAGAGAAAAATACTAACCTCTATTTGAATTCCTGCATCTTCTGCATTTTATTCTTCCTCAGTGAGCACAGTTCTGAAGTTGCCTTCACCAGATACTAGTCCTGGACAAGAGGAATAAGCCAAACATAATTTTATCCTAGGAAAGGACCAAAATAAACTACCAGCATTGTGTTTGATAGAGGGACGATACAGAATACTGCTAAGAAACTTCCTTGACTGACATCCAGCCCTTCAAAGTATCAGTCATTCTAATAGTATAGATCTAATTTAGAATAAAGATGACACAGTTATTTTTTGGTTTGGCATGATATCGGAGCATCTAGTGAGACTGAACATCCTTCTTTTTCAAAGGCAGTTTCAGATCTCCAGTTCAACCTGTATCACCTAGAGAAAACTGTTTTTACAATGCTCTTACAAGTTCTTACTGATACCAGTTTCATGTTATGATCCCAAGACAGGTGTACAGAATAAAATGAGTAATTACATAATACTAATGTAATCAAGATTTGACATTCTAACAAGTGAAAAATCCATCTTAATAATTTTACATTACTTATCCACCAAGTATTGCTACTTCACTATTATATAATAAAGCAAAGGTTTCTCTCTTCTCTTTGATCCTTTCCAATTAGTTGTGATATTTTTTGTACTTCCCAAACCCTTCAACTAGGAAGAGTGTCTCTGTACAGTAATGCCTTTGGACTTACTTTTCAGTCTTGCACACAAAAAAACAAATCCAAAACCAAACCACAGTGGTAACAAACCAGTCATCCATGATTTCTAAGATATTTTTTCGTTATTATTTCCTTTCATTTTTCTCCTCTGCAGCATTTCTACTTTGGTGCCTCTGTCCCCACTTGAAAACTAACATATTTTCACACATTTATAAAACCTATACATTTAAACTTAAAATTCACGGATCAGCTTTAAAGATATGCACATAAAGTTGTATTTAAAATCATTTGAGAACTTATACTTGCATTTTCTGGTAAAATAACTGCTAAGAAGCAGGATTACGTATCATAGAAATAATTGATATATGTCTATGTTAATCCATTTTAGCATGACTTACTCCTCCATAGTTCTAAAGCAATAGATGTGTCTAAGAAGGAAAGGAATTTCATGCATTATATGCAAAACTAATTTCATGCATTTTGCTTCTCCATGCTGCTTGGGAGGAAAAGACAGGGTTACACCTGGAAGGCCAGGTGTTAGAGCAAACCATTTTTTACTGATGACAATTTCATTCTCTGATAGCTCTTAAAATGTTTTGCGGAATCTTAATATTAGCCATTAAGCCAATAGACCACATCAGCTAAAAATCTCTTTATTAAACCAAAAGACAGCTTACTTCAAATATTTTTCAGCTAAGTAGTTACAACACAGAGCATTCCCACCCAGACAGGTTTGTAATTGCTGGAGTAATTCAGGTTAGGAGGGACCTTAGGGGCCTCTGGACCAGCCTTCTGCCTTAACCAGGCTCAGCTGTGAGGCCAGGCTGTGTCTGGTTAGGGCTGGAAATCCTCCAGTGATGGAGGCAGCTCAGCTTCCCCTGCACCCTGCTGCTTCTCTGCCTCACTGTCCTCATGGAGAAAGGTTTTCCTCACATGCAGCTTGAACCCCTCTTGTTTCCATCTATGGCACCGTCACAAATCCTTCTGCCATGCCCCACTACAGGGCTCCATCTTCCTGATAAATCCCTGGCAGGTATTAGCATGTTGCTGTTGGATCCCCCTAAGCCTCTCTTCTCCAGGCTGAACATGTTCCAACAAAGCTTTTGCAAATCCATTCTGACTGGCTTCAAAAGAAAGCATCAGGAACAGGCACTAGCTTGCATTATTTATGGTTTTGGTTTTGGTTTTGGTTTTATTTAAGGGTTGTCTGACATGTCCCTCCTTCTGGTTCCTTGTTTTTGCTAGGACTGGTTGAGCTCAACTTTTGGCTGTTGGGTTAACCAGCGTTATATCCTGCTGCAGCATTTATCCTGCAACCTTGAGCACATCTCTTACTAGCTGAGTCATACATCTCATCATCCTTAGTGATAAACATTCCCTCTTCCTAGCAAAGGACAATATCCAAAACAACAGATTATAGTCTTAAAATAATAAAATTAATAAGAGAATAATTTAACAAAACACAGCTATTGTCTGTGACTTTACTTCTAATTTAAGATCTGAGGTAATTCCATCATCAGTGTTTCAGGAACAAGAGGAGGAGAGCAAAAATCAAAAGATGGATTGTCTTTATTGTATCAAGTCTTATGGAACGCTTTTTTCCTTTAATTCTGACTGTGTGGGAGGTGGAAAGATGATGGGAAGAGTTCTTTCTCAGACAGATATCCTGTATGTATAACACAGAAAAATATTATACAAACAAAATAATTGCATCCTTCCCAGATGTGCAGGAGTGTAGCCCGACCAGGACAGCAGAAAAGCTTTCATATAAAGTCATCATGTAAGGTGCAAGATGTCACTTTCTGTAGAGCTGTTGCTTCATAACCCTGTATAATATTTGCTAGACAGCCCAGAATCCCCAGGATTAAATTAGGGCTCTAAAATAAGGTTACCAAAATAAAAGCTTTCTCATCAAGAAATACTGTCATAAACAATCCTTCACAACAGAGGTACTGAGAGAGTCACCTGCTCTCTCTCTTGGCAACAGAAAACTGCAGGACAAAACTAATAGTGTTTTCCTAACACAATAAATACTGTATTGGTGCACTACAAAACCAGTTACAGCTTGATGTAAACTTTCTCCCTTATTTTTGTAAGGTTTTGGCAGAGGAATATGATAATAGAAATATCAATATAAGGTAGCTGGGATCTCTCTGGTAACTTTGGCTAAGACACCTCGTGAGGCTCATGTTCCTCATTCCCATAAAAGCAGGAATTAATTCATTCAGGGATGTGAAGAACTGTTGTTGACTAACAAACTATCCACTGCAAACACTGGCAGTGATAAAAACCCATCAAGTTTTTTTTCAAGGTGGTATTACAATATTGTTAAAAAGTAATTGTGTCATTTGGCTGTCTCTTCCTGTTATAAAACTTCTTATTTACCACTTTCAAATTTCAGTCTTTCTTATGACTTGTCAGAGAATTTTTACTGCTGCTCTGTGGTGAATATATAGTATGAAACTAGGTCACTTCAGTAACCTGGGGCTGTCTTTGCTCTGTTTCAGTGAACACTGTTGGTCCATGGTGAATGAATTATTTCTTTCCTTGACTGACAAGAGGAGAAATTATTTTAGGAAATTTTATGCCCATTTTAGACTGCTAATGTATTAATATGTAGACCACTAAGGCTTTGAAGACTGGATCAGAGCACAGTGGGCACTGCTCACTAAAGACTACCTGGGAGAGCCCCAGAAAGGTCAGACTTTGCTCTACATTTGCATAATTTTTATGTGGGCAAAAGCAGACAGATCTTGGACCCAGGTACCACAGAGGTGGAGACAACACTTGGGTTCATCTCTCCTGACAACATGCAGCAGTATGACAGCCATCAGGAAGGCAAAAGGAAGCAAATTGAATAAATTTTTAGCCACAATGAGCTCTTTGCCCATGACACCCATGAATAATATTTTATATTCTGCATAGAAGGAATTATGGCACTCTGGGTTACAGAACTGTCTTCATCTGGAAAACAATTATATTGTATTCCCACAGGACTTCAGCACTGGACTGTAGCCCAAGCCAGCATTTTAGGAAACAGCCTAATCTGAGACACACATTGATGACAGTGACTGCTATGAGCAAAAGTAGCCTCTTGCTGTTCTTGACACCGGTTTCCTTCATGAAGCCCCACCTTAGGGTTTCTGTCCTTATTTTCAAAGTGCTTACATTCAGGAGATGCTTGTGGATATCAAAGTTCTCAGCCAGACTTAAAGTAAAACTTTAAGAGAGACTTTTTATCACCATGGCAAAACCCTAATGATCCCTCCAGCCTCCCATGGGAGGAGCAGGCTCTTGGCAGGGACCTGCAGACCTGTGAAAAGGGGAGCCCACACTGGAGCAGGTTTCCTGGCAGGACTTGTGATCCCATGGGGGACCCACAGTGGAGTGGCCTGTCCTTGAAGGACTGCACCCTGTGGAAGAGTGACCCACATTACTGCAATTTGAGGAGACTGTTGCCTGTGGGATGGGCTCACACTGGAGCAGTTCATGGACAACTCTCTCCTGTGGCAGGAGACCCATGGGAAGGGGCAGGGGAAGGACTCACACCGTGAGCAGTGGAAATAGCAATGTATGATGAGCTGACCATATCCCCCATTCCCTGTCTCCCTGTGCCACTGAGGGGAAAGGGAGGGGGGCCATGGTAGAGCTGGGAAGGAGGGAGGGGTGGGGGCAGGTGGTGTTTTTGAGATCCTATTTTACTTCTCATTATCCTGCTCTTATTTTTTTAGTAATGCAATCAGTTCATATCTCTAATTCGAGTCTGTTTGGCCCATGATAGTATTCAGTTAGTGATCCCTCTCTGTCCTTAACTCATCAACCCTTTGTTATATTTTCTCTCCCCTATTCAGCTGTGGAGGGGAGTGATAGGGTGGCTTTGGTGAGTGCCTGGCATCCAGCCAGCACTAACCCATTACAATGGGCATACTGTAAATTCCTGTGTGCTATGGATAACAATTCCCAAATGTGATGGCTGTAAAGGCTGAAACAAAGCCCCTGTCTGGTCATGACTTGCTTACTCCAGCTGGGATTGTCACCAATCCTTTCCAGCACCTCTTGTTTCTAAACAGTAACCAGCAGGTCCATCTGAAATCAGAAACAAGAGGCCAGACAGTGAAAAGAAGAGAATGGAATTTTTTATAAATTCAGGACTGTATCTCTCGCTGAGCTGGGGCATCCCACACAGTTTTAGCACAAACAATTGAAGGCTTCCAAAATTTGTTCTTTGATTGCTCATTTCTGTAGTACACTACAATTTAGTTTGTTCAGTCATTACTAAAGCCATCCACCCACTTACAGCTATTCTTATAGAAAATAGCATCCTTTCCCACTGATGCACATAATTTATATCTTCTGATAATTGTACATCTGATGCATGGAGAGAAGACAATAATAGATAAAGGCTTCAACTTGATTTCTGACATACTGCTGAAAAAAGGAGGCAATGGCTTTAGTTAATGTGTGCATACATTTTGCCTGAATGATAAAAAAGCAAATGGAAAGCTTCAATTGCACTATTCAGTACTGGCAGTAATGTTCTGAGTTTATGAGTGACTGAAATGTTATCGAATGGACATGGATATGCAGTCACAGGCATAATGATTTTGCCTGTAAGTAACTTGCAACTTTTAAAAACTAAAAGTTAAAAAGCATGTCAGTCTCTGTAGATGCAGTTAAGAAGCCCAAATTGCAAAATAAAATGTGGCATGAAATAATCCTAACAAATGTATTTTCTTGTTAAAGGGAACATTAGTTTCTATTTGGTATTACTATAAGACTTCAAAAATTATGTGTTACTTATGCAGTTTAATCTGTTTATCAAAATAATGGAGCACAAAATATTTAAAAAATAAAAAAAGCCTTGTGCAAGCATTTGGAATTCAGATGCTTAGAAAAAGAAGGGGGAGACAAACATAGAGTTATAAATCACAGGGGTTTGGAGGCTTGGAATAATTTTCTGTGAACTTCAGGAGGTACCTAGTGACTTTTGCAAAGCAAATTAAAAATCTGAGGAGCTGAGATAAAAAACTTCATTATGAAGCTCTACAATTATGGAATTATATATTTTAATGTCTACCTATATCAATGTAGAGTTCTTCTGTGTCCCATATTCAGCTGACATGGCTGAGGATAAAGCAAGCTGTGCCTCCCACCTCTCCACACAGCTGCCTGGCCACCAGCTTGTGCCTTGCTTGGGGCTGCTCCTGGGCAGAATAAGGAGGTGTGCCTGACACTGTGCTCACTTGTCAGCTCTGTTGGGCTGACTGCGATTCCTGCAAGCAGCAGGTAGCTCCAGCCAGCCCGAGTTCACGTCTGTAAGTCTGAAGTGTACAGACCCCCTCCCCAGAGCTGCCTTTGGCAACAGGGAGAAAAGGTTCCACTAGAAAATCCTTTGCATCTGAACACGGAAGGATATATTATGTTTACACAGACATCAAGATCCTGTTGTCAATACATATAATCACACAACCTTTGATTTATGCACATTCCATTAAGTAACATCATACACATCTCTTCTGTACCTGACACAGAAAGTTTAATGTCTTGTGATACTGTGTGGGACTCTTCCTATGGAGTGCTCATGGAAGTCACATAGGTGGAAAGTATCGAATATGTTAAAATTATATGTGGAAAAAGAAAGAATGAAAATTTTTTGCCAAATATAGGTCACCTATTTTTGCAAGTTAGCTTCACAGTTCACTGCCTAACCTCTTGCTTTTTCACCTAAGGAGTGTTGTATAGCTAACCCAAAATGAATAGATGGTACTTAAGCTGTTTTAATGTTGTTTAAATATATTCTTGAGGAATGAAATTGAGAGTAATACAGCTAAGTAAAAAGAAATACACTGGACCATTAACATGATGAAGTTAGTGTAAGTATACAGAGTATAAAATGCCCCAAGTACGCTTACAGTTATAGCAAATGCATAGTTGCATTATTTTACAAATGCCATGTTGTCATATCCTAAAACTTAATTTTAATGTAGGAGCCAAAATGAACTTTTTGATGCTGTTAAATTTTAGGCAATGGATGTTAAAAAAATAAGCAAAATAAATAAATTCCTTGCACATGACAGTAGGGTACTACTTCTATACGTAGCTTTTTGAGGGACTCTAGTAACAGAGTTCTTACTGTGGAGGTTGTTTAAACGTACTCACTTCATAGATTTAGGGCAAAATTAGAAAGGTACCAAAAATGCCACAGCTTAGAACTGAATTTGCACTTTATTATGAAAAATATATAACACTGAAGCTGCAGCTCTCTTAATAGAGAGCAAGCAGGCACAACTTCCTAAGGATATTTCCTGGGAATCACAAAGAGGGACCTCAGAGAAAGAGAAAACAATTCTTATCTCTACTTGGGGCTCCTGTTGTTTTGCGCATGTGGAATGTGTTAGGAAGATTTTTTACCTGAAGTGTTCTTAATTGGATTGTGGTGATGTTTATATTAATTGGCATGTTGGGTTAAAGCGGTGTCCTGGCTGTTGGCAGACAGTCACAGGTTTTTCTTTAGTATTCTTTGTAGTATAGCATCTCTTTAATATAGTATAATATAATGTAATATAGTTTAAATAAAGCAATTGTTCAGCATTCTGAATCAACGGAGTCAGATGCCAATCATTCCCAGATGTTAGAGTCGTCCCTGCTTTACAATATAAAACAATAGAACTGAAATCCATCTCAGAAAATGTGTCTTTTTTAACCAGGATGAGTTCTCTGGTAAGACTCGCTGGAGAGCAGCACAGAAGGCTGTGACAGCCCCAGGTGGGGCTCGGTGGTGACAGAGGTGCTGCTTTCAGTAGCATTGCCAGTCTCTGCTGCCCTAAGGTGTTCATTTACCCACAGCTTGGGTGTGCACCTCCTTAGTGACCAAGGTCAGGCTAGGTTGGTGCTGGCACAGCCCCACAGCATCTCCTTCCCGCCCTCAGCTGCACGCTCTCACCTTTCTTTCCCTTGGCACTGGGATTTTACTCACCCCTTTGAGAGCTAGTTGGGACAGTAAAAAGAGCAGAGAACTGTACAGTTTTCTAACTGATTTAATTTTCTGTGAAGAGAGCCTTCCACACTGACATATCCAAAGGTCAATATGAGCAGCACTATGGGCAGCAGCACGAGAGCGACGCAAAGCTGTGGGTAGGGCTGCAGCATCTGATCTGAGTTGTCTTAAATTGTCTTGGAAGTCAAACTGGTTTGTGGCAGCCAAGGCTTACCAGGATTAAGCTGCAGTTCTGTGCTTGCTTTCCTGGCTGCGTGTTTCTGCAGACATTGGCATACATGGAAATTGCATTGGTCCAGGGATCAGCTGGAAACTAGCTACTCTTTTTTACTAAGTTAGATTAATTTGCAAAGGGTCCAGCTGCTGAGCCAGCTTCCCTTTCTGGTCACATACACACCCACTTAGGCTTGTTTAAACTGCTATGGAATTGCGTTTCAGGGCGATGTGGTTTATGCACTGAAGGATCTCAGTTGCATGGAAGAGCCTGGAAGGGAAAGCAGGCAGGGACAGGAGCCCTGCAATGTGTGAATTGCTGCATCCCTCCTGCTGGCTGCTTTCTCTTCCCAGAGGCGATGCCTGTGGGCCTCTGAGCTGGAAAGGTAACCCGGGAGAAGCAGTGCTCCCTGGGCGCCTGCTGGAACACGTGGAACAGCACAAGTTCACCTTCACAGCAGCACCCCCAGCACGCTCCTGCCTTCCCAAGCTCTCATTCCAGTCCCTGGGACATGCATGCCAATGTCATCCACCCAGCAACGTGACAGGAAAAGGGGAGGTTTTGCTGTCCTGGGAGGGAAAGCATTCTGTGACCTGGGTACCTCCTTACAGACTGCAGGCCTGCCCCTGTTTCTGACTCACGGTCTGCAGGCAAAAAATTAAATGCACCCTTGAACATACAAGTGCTGACAGCTACAAACAAGGCAGATTTTTCTAAAAAATCTGTCTTGTGAGCAATGTGGCTTCCAGGTACTGTGAGGCTTCCTTTTAAAAAGTGCCAATGGATATGCATAAACATGCTTATGCTAAACATACATAAATAAATTGCATATACAGTAAGTTAACTGTAACTAAGCACAAAATAGAAAGGACAGAAAAGGGAAAATGTGTATTTCTGTAACAAAATAATATTGGGGAGTGAATCTGATATGTTTATATGTTTCTAAAAGATCTAAGCAATTTGCTGGAAAAGCATATAAGAAATACCAAATTTTAAGAGAAAATATTTTCTTTGTATTTACTGTCTCATACATACTAAACCACAGCTTTCCCTGAGGCTGTTTTATTTATAAATTCATAGTTATAATTTCCATAGAGTTACTCTGAAAAAATTGCAAGATGCAGTAAGAATAATTAAATAAAAATACAGTAATTTTTACAGGAAGTACAGCGAAATAATACCTCCAATAATGCCTTTTAAGCTACCCAGTCTCACAGACTGTATTTAGAATTAAATAACACTGAAATTACAAATGTGGGTGTATCAGACTTTACCTTTTTTCAAAACATATTCCCTGGTGAAGGCAAATGCTGCCCTTCTGCTGCTTTTCACAGCCAGGGATACCTGTGCTTAAACCCATTAATTGGTGTTGTAATGAGGCTCTGGTGAAGAGCCTGGGGCCTTCAGAAGGAACCAGTTGTTTTGTTTTCAAGGAAATTTTCTCAGAAGTCTGTGTTGACCCAGAAAAAAAGTAATTGCATTTTTGCATCTGCGAATAGATAAGTAGGAACCTGTTTTGTCTACCCATACTCTGTAATATGTGGCAAGTGTGACATAGGTGTGTCTGTATCCTCTGTGTGTCCGGTACCTTTTCCAGTTCTAGGCTGGCATTCCTCAACTGCTGTGTCGGGGGCATGCATGCTGCAAATGAGGTGGCTGAGGGTCAAAGACAGAAAGGGGCAGAGGACTGACCCTGAAGTAAGAACCAGACTGTAGGTTTTAACAGGTTTTTAACAGATTTATTGTAATTTTTGAGGCATATTTTTTTCCTTTATTGTTAATTCCAGTGAGGGTGCCCACTGCTGGGGTTCATGAAATGGCTCAGGCTCCTGGTCAGGGCACTACAAACATGGACCCACATTCTCTTTTCCCACTGCTGCTCCTGGAGCAGCACACCCTGGCACAGGGACAGTGCAGTGCAGAGGCTTTGGGTCTCCCTGCAAGATTTGCCAGGGGGCATCTGTCAGAGCCCAAAGAGGTAACAGCTGCACAGGGCAGGGTGGAACATTTTGAAAGAGAGCGAGTACTGATAAGGAAAGAGGACAGCAATTTTTATCTGCCTAGGGCAGCAAAAAACCTTGCATCAGCTCTACTCAGTTTTATTACAGGTTTTATTCTGGTTTTGTTCAGTTTTCCTGGGGAATGTTGTGATGTGCATTTGCATTGCATCTGCTCACCTTACTCAATTTAGGGAAAGGTATTCTAAGCAGAATACATTTTAGAGTTGCTTTTCAGAATGTAAAGCACATCAACCTAATGAATAGCCTCTGGAAGGGTCCTGCACCCAAAAAGCCACACACACTGGCACCTAGCAGTTGGAAGGCAATATTTAGAGAAATGAAAAAGGTCACTGGTGCTAAAATATGTACCAGGAAAGAAAAGGAAAGAGATTAAAAAAAAAAAAAAAAAAAGAGCGTTGCCATTGTATACTGAGGGAAAAGTACATTTCTGAAGATTGCCAGCATTTAGTGGGAAGGTTTGACAAAAGCTGTGCTTTTCCTTCCATACAAGAGCCTTGGTGTTTACTGAATAAGTTCAAGCCTGTAACTTTTAGAATTATTACAGGATGTAAAACAAGACAGTGCAAGTTCAACGTAGAGATGTTAGTGTTGGTGATCCTCAAGAAGCTGCAGTCTCTCAGTACTGTCCAGTAAGTAAAAGGACTTGTCACTCTTGTTGTTCTATCAATGTGTTCAAGTCCATGCAGAGTCCTCCATGCAGATGGAAATAAAATCAGATTTCCCCAAGTGAACCTTAAAGATGTTCAAGATGCAGATTGGGTTTTTCCTTGAGTGTACCATGTCTAGCAGTGATGACAGAAGTGTACATTACCTGCAAAGATGCTAATGAAACTTCAGAGCTTCTTAGTTCTCATTATTTGCTTACCATGAGCCTTTTCTACAGCAGTTCCACAACTCTAATGTGAGGAGTAAAGGTCTCCTTGCCTTTCTTTGGAAAGCTCATAAGGAAGCAGCTGTGCTAGCTTTTCATAATCAAATATAACTACTTTTCCTGGATTTTTTTCCTTGTCTAGGCTCAATGCAAGCTGCTTGCCCCCTACGGAAGCATGAGCTGTGTCCTGAGGGTTACACCAGCACCAGCCATGCCCTCATGGGCGGGTGTGTTTGACCATAGTGGGCAGGGCTGGGGGACTTCACAGGGTTCAGTGACAGCCCCTGAGATGGAGAGTGAAGAACCAGGGCCAGGGACCATCCAGGAGCTCCCATCAGGAGCTAAAGCAGAATGGGTTGGGGACAGGACTGAGACAATGCTGTGATGAAGGATTTGAAGTTCATAAAAGGGACAGAGACTGGAAACAAGGTGCAACATGACCACAGGGGCCATCCAGGAAAAAATAGGTCCATGGACATCCAGGTGGCAGGGCCACAGACAGAGGTGGGAGATTGGCACCTCTTCCACACAGCCCAGGCAGGGATTTCGTGGGCAGGAGTGGAGGAAGATGAAGCTGCTCAGGTCCATTATGGCCTATGGGTTCCCATAGGACCTTGACATTTCCAAAGGATATCTTCTTGAATGGTTCTTCCCATTACTCCCAATAGCCTCCTGAAAGATGTGGCTACTCTTGTCTTTCATCCTCCTGCTGTTACAGCAGCAGCACTGACATGGTCAGGCAGAGCTCCCAAGTCTCAGTTCCTGCTGGACTCTGTCCTCAGGAGTCACACTGAGGCAAGATACCAAGAAAAAGTGGATTAAAAGCAGAAAGATTTTTCTAGGAAACATCAACTTCAAAGTTCTACTGAGTTTCTAACAGCATGGTTTTTTTTTTGGTTTTTTTTTTTTTTTATTTGGGAAGAAAAACATAAGCTGTTGCACCCAAACTCAGAGTGTCACTGTGTTTCAGATTTAGTTTAGAAATCCTCACTGCACTAACTTCAGCAGCAATTCTGGGATTGACTTGAATATTTTTTTTTCCACCTGTTATCTTCTTATACTTAACAGGATGTATTTGGTACTGAGGAAGCCACAAAGAAACCATGCATAAATGCTGAGAATCAACCCATAGGCCTGTTCCTCAGCTGATGGATTTAAAGCTCTGTTGTATGATTTCTGAAATCAAACTGGATTTGCAATGCAGAAATTGCATTTAGATGTTGCTTTGCATCATGAGTAAGGCACATTAAGGCTCCTGTGATCTCCTGGCCATCAAGAAAGAAAAGGAAATAAACCTAAAGGAAGTTTAAATAGAAATACTCATAGTGCTAGGGAAAATGATAGATGTGTACATAAGAGGGAAAGGAAGGAGCTGAGGTAAAAGGGAATGGAAAAGGCAATAAAGAAAAGTGATCAATTAACCTACAACAATTAACTTTGCTAATAGTTACCTATGACTAGTATCTAATGGTTTGGGAGAGAGTGGATATATGTCAAAAATCTCTATAGGCCTGTCTGAATATGATAAAAACTATATTGAATAGCATGGGCAGATAGAAGTTGTTGGCCTGCCTTTGAGTGATGCATGAACCCAGAGCTCCCCCTGTATGGAAGGACAATAAAAATGAATCTGAAATTCCTCTCCTGTGGTTTAAAATGAGACCTGATTTGATTAGTGTTTACAGCTACATTGTCTCACTGCTCTTTCGTTTCAGTGATGGACTGAATGTTGCATCTCTGCTGCTGTAGTTGTCTCAGAAAAGTACAAAAACAAAGGCAGATGTTGAACTAATGAGACAAGCATGTCCTCATAGCCCAAGGCCATGAAACAATTTCATATATATACTCAAATACACTCTGGGGAAGCACCATTTAGGCTATATCCTGGGTGAAGCTTTTCCTTGTTCTTCAAGACCACCTTTTCAATAATGTACCCACCAAGCTGCTGGGTTTGGACACATTCATGTTATCACCCTGCTCAGTTCCAAGGGTCCTGCCAGTGGCACGTGTAGCACCTCCCCAACTCAGTGATTTCCTCACAAGCCCATCCCTCACTGTGGCCCATGCACTGTGTCACACCATCTCTTTCCCCTGTGAAGCCAGATGTGGATTGTCTCCCAGTGTACAGATGTTGAGGTTGGTCTTCTGGCTGGAAATTTTGCTGGCTCCATTTTGGTTATTATTTATCTCAATAACAGTGTCCTCAGTAGATGTCCCCCAATTGTTTTGAATTAAATAATGAGGCAAGGACATGCAAGTGTCCTGTTCTACCAGACTTTCTTTCTCCTGCTTCTGACTGCAGAGCTGCAGGGACTGCTAGAGGGCCTGACAGAAGGCAGGGAGAATCTACAGCCCATGCTCTCTGTCAGTTTTTTCTGTGACTTTATGCAAGTGATTGGCACCTTCACTGGGAGAGCTGTCACCTCTCATCATCTTCTGACATTTGGATGTTTCTAAACAATTCTGTATGTTTCTGTGAGCTGTGTCACCTTCTAATTTAGCAAATGTGCTTTTCTCTTAAAATAGTTTTGTTTATTTCTAATATAATAGAAAAGGTTTTTTTCTTCTTTGTATATGGATCAAAATTTACCAGGGTTAGACTACAGATATATTTGGGGGTTTGCTGCCATCTGCAGTTGAAACTTAATAATTATCCTGTTTGCATGAGTGAATCTTCCCTGTTTTCAAAGACCTTAAAATCTCAGCAAGCAACAAAACATACAGTGATGCACTATCATTCTGTTTTGATTACTGAGTTCCTGTTCCAGTAGGAGGAAGAGTTTGCTATCTATCCAGCTTGTCAGTGAACTTTACAGCCAGAAGTACAAGTTCTGTGACAAGCTGGATAGATAGTAAACTCTTCTCAGCTCTCCCTTTGGTCAATTTGTTCAGTTTCTGGTCTATACACACTCAAGGCACAATCCTTATGTTTAAACTTTGAGTGGAAACTGTTCAGAAACTTTACAGCCTTAACACAGAACTTGACTGGTTTGGCAATGAGAGTCGACCACCTGCATTTCTGAACTGGACCATCTCCTTGTTTCATCTCTAAAAGAAAGACAGCTGCTGATGTAAGATAGCTCTTCCCACAACACTGCATTGGGTTTTCTCATTGGGATATATGGTGTAGAAGAGAAAGGCATTAAAGCTTGCTGTATAAAACAAAATAAGAAAAGTAACTTTGATAGTATTTACTCCTACAGTACTGAAATCATTCTAGACACCAAAAGATCCCGAAAAATTTAGATGCATCTTGGGATGTTTGGAATAATTAAAAAACCTAAACAAACACCCCCCAAAAACCAAACTAACCAACCACAAAACAACAACAACAACAAAAAAACCTCATAAAAATCCCTGAAATGACTTAATTTCTAAATATTTAATGATTTAGTAAATAATGCATATTAAATAGTAGGAGAGTAATTCATGCAGTTCTCCACACATCCTGCAAGTAATTACAGAAACAGGTAAATAATCACATAAAAGGATGGGAATGGCATAAGTGGAGTGAGTAGATGTATTAAATTGTTGTGGCATGAACAGTCTTGTATTTTTTTTTAAATTAATCTACTCAAGCAACTTTACTGAGGTCTTAGTCTAAGAAATTATTTATCCTGCACTCCACTAAAGGAACTGCATCCCATTTCACAGGTATTGGTTTTAACTCCTTTATTACAGCACATTTACCAGCTAAAAAATCTCTGTACTCATAAGGATGTAGTATGACAATATCTTCTGATTTTCCTATCTCTGCAAACCTTAGCAAAATTAAGAAGTATTATGCCTGATCCTCAAGGACCATAATTCACTGTATCTCCTTGAAGCCAACAGAGAAACAGAAGATCTACCCCTAGATTTTAAGTGTTTCATAACCACTTCACTCAAACCGAGAGACATAAATGATGATTCAAATGATAGTTTTCCTTCTGCATATTATAGTTTATGTTCTCTTGCTCAATTTGCAGTACTTAAAGTATCAACAAATATAATAAAGTACAATATAGTAGTGATCAGCATGAAGTACATCAAATTACTATAGTTAAATCATGAAGTGAACTGCCAGCTTGTTTTTGCAGTCACACAAAAGCAATGTCTTAATCTCTTCTGACAAATGGAGATTGTTACTTATGCAGATGGTGTGTATATGAAACATGAGTGCTAAAATTTTGCCAGCATATCTTTTTCAAAAGAAAGCTTAACAGAGCAATCCTGAAGTTCACATAATAAAAAACTATTTCTGTTCTGAGATGTAGGTCAAAATTTGCAACCACTGTCAATCCAGTTTCAACAAACTGTCTGATTGAGACTTTGTAGTAAGGCATTCCAGGGAATCTGGGAATGTTTCTGGTCACTAGGGAAATGGACTTCATCTGGTTTGAATTTATTTTCTCCTCCTGGGAAGACTTCACAATCCTCACACGGGCAGAAGTGCTCAGGTTTCTTACTCAGTATCTGGGAATCACAGGATTGAGTCTGGGCTATCCCATTATCTACTGTTGGACTTGAAGCACATCACTTATCTTCTTTTCAGTGTTTAAATTTAGGTGTCAGTTTTTTCACTAGAAAGTCAGTAATGTCACTGTTGAGTCAGAAATGACACAGATTATGAGTGACACACTCCATACATTCTCAGAAGGCAATAAGGGCAAAAATCTCTGTGTTTATTGAGAGGTCTTCTTTTATATCCTCATCCGACACAGGTGGACCTGGTTGGTCATTTAATCAATACATTTCACATGATTGGCTAATTAGGAAACCACCCTTTGGTAAATGTATTTCCATAACACATTCTACATGTTCATAAATATCAGGTGCAGCAACTTAAGAATTGTTTATAATTCTTTTCTCTGAGCTTTTCATGGCTTTTCCCAGAATGATGCCTGGGAAACTATCCATTTCTCTCTCTCAGTATCTACAAGTAATACCCAGGTGAAAAATTTATTACCAGCTTGATAATTCTGTTGATGAAAATGCTAAAAGTTTTTTTTACTTAGCGTACCTTAAAAGCTCTTACTATGTACTATGTAATTTGTCTATTGATGAGGACATTCAGAGACATAAAAATTATCTTCTGTAAAACTAGACTGATAAACTGAAGTTTTTACTGTAATGCATTCAGATTATATCTTGAAAAAAGGATAGATCAAAACATTTTTGCCAGATTGCATTAGTGAAGAGTATAACCTTAACAAATAGTGAAAATAACTTCAGCTTGCCTATTTCTTAAACTATTGGTATACTTCAGAGTGCTTTGGAACAACCTAGCAATAACAGAAAAACAGGAGACGATACGTTACTTTCTGTATTATACTTAGTGACTAAATGGTATTGCTTCCTCTAATTCTGTACTACAATGTCTAAGTTACAAATTTTCTGAGAGACCATAAAGGTTTAGTTTGTAGCTTGGTTCAAGATACTGTATCTACTGTAAACTCAGTATGTGAGGTTTAGAACTTCAGCTTCTCTTAGATTTAAGCTTTAGGTTTTGGCCATGTGTTCTAACATTTGGATGGGGAAAAATTCCTATCATAAGGAGAGACCTATGACTCTTATTTTACATAAATCAAGCAAAACTCTCCTTTACTCCTTTTATGATCTGGTGCAGTTGACAATGTACATGACAAGGGAGAGAAAGAGGGAATAAAATAATACCAGCTCATTTGAACGAGAGATGAGGTTTCTCCCATTCCTCCAACACTTAACCAAGGTAAAGAAGGGAGGAGAGGAGGGTAATAAAAAGGCCTTAAGTGTCATCTAAATTGCAAGATTAGGAGGGGAAAGTGAAATGAGCTCTCAAAATTGTCCCAGTGGTCTGGGGAGAAAACATAAGTTTGAGTAAACAGTTAGGAGTTGGGGAAACCCATTAGAGAAGGGTGGAGCTAAAAGGCAGCTGTGAAATCCTGTAACATAAGTAATGGTCAGACCTTTTTATTGAGTGTCAAGGCACTTGGTTTATTGTCCTTGGGAATATAAACAGGCTTTGCCATGGAGCTGGGGAACAAGGGGAGTTCAAAAAGCAAGAGAACCAAAATGTACCAATTTGGTTTCATAGTCCCAGGTTTTCAGGGCCCAGGAAGAAGAAAACTGATAGGAACTCACTAGGAACTCTGTCCACATGAAATCTGAATCCTCAGCATTCCTGAGCACTGCCATGTAATCAGCACCAGCTGTTTTGTTTATTGTCCTGCTCCAGCTGTGATGATCAAGTGTAGGGATGCATGACAGGCTCCCCCATAGAGCAGCAGGCTCATGGTCAGGACATTGGATCATCATCTTTCCTGGTCCCCTGTCCCCTGCTTTGTTTCTGGATGAAGGAAATTTGCTGGTTTGTTGTACAGTTGTGGGTTTGATACAGATTTAGTTCCCTTTTGGGAGTTCTGTGTTATGAATAAACTAATAACCTTGCAGCTGGCTTGATGGGACTCCCTACTTTTGCTGCTAGAGCTAGATGCTGAGGGGAAATGGGGCAGAGCCAGCTGAGGGAAAAGCTTTAGAAAGCCAAATAGATGGCAATTACTGAGATGACTGAGGAATAGAAACAAGTAAATAAGGATGTTTAGATGAAATTTGTTCCTGCTGAAGAGGTAATGATCTTTTCTGAGGGTATACCATTTTATCTCTGTGGGTTTTTTGCTTGTTTTTTTGATAATTCACACACTGTTTGAGAGCTGGATTCTGATGTAAAGGTGGAACCTTCATGCCTGAGGCATCTAGAAGTATTTTATCTTTGTTAATAGTTGCAAGACCTCATGAGTAAAAAGAAAGGGAAGACTTGAACTAGGTAAAAGTAATTAAACCTAAAGTGTAATTAACTAATGTGGCCTGTTAAGTGGACTGATAGTTGGACAAGAGTTGCTGTAGCTGGTGTGCTTTGAAGGAGCAGGAAATAAAGGGAAGGAGGGGTGGTGTGCTGGTACTGTGCAGTAGAAACAGGCCAGTAGCTGGTGTTAGCATGGCAGCGGAACAGAAGCAGCAGTTTGCCTTTGCTTTTAGTTAAGTAATGCAATAAAGTACAGTTAGAACACAGTTAAATGAGGCTAAAATCAAAGTTTTCTATGAGAATATTTTAAAATAGAAGTTTACCTGATTAAAAAAACTTAGTCTGTCCTAAAACAATATGAAAAGAGTACATATACTACTAATCAAAGAAATGTAGTCCATATTGCTACAGGCCTGTTTGACTGCCAAAATGTAGAAGCCTTTATAATCAACCTTGAAACAAGAATACGTGGGAACTTGCACATAAATAGAAATCAAGATGAAATGTGATGCATGTATTTACTAGCAGTACTTTGTGTCAGGCTGACATGCTGTTTTGCATTAGTCCTCTGCATCGCTTGATACAATTCTAGAGTGTAAATAATTATGTGAGAGAGTCAAATTAGTGGAAAAATGTGGAACTGGTGGAAGACAGACCCCACCCACAACAGACCACACAGTGGTCAGAGGGGAGATGAAGGACACATAGTGCAACAAGAGAAAGTCTAATTAGATGTTGTTAAATGTTTTTTCTTTCAAAGTGAGCAGTGTCAAACTGGATAAAGTTGTCTGGAGATAAAATTCCACCCTTGAAGAAGGTCAGAATTCTGCTGGAGTTGTCAGATCTAATGTCCAAGCTGACCCTGCTCTGAGTGAGAGGTGGGATCAAATGATATCCAGAGACCTATTTTAAATTAACTTCTCCTAGAATTCTTTGAAAGATCCTTTTCTAAGGCAAAATTTATGAATGAAAGGGTGTTATCAGAGTATTATTGCAAGTATGGATTTCTGGGGCTCTTCAAAGGGTTTTCACTTATTGTAGCTGTAGAATTCTGGGAAAATTTGGGAAATTCTGCCTAGTGCAGGAAGATGAGGGTATAGATGAGAAACAATTAAGACTGTAGTCATAGCAGTGAAACTATTTTGTGCATTGCTATGCAAAAAGCTGGGAACAAAAAGAGTTTTTAAGGGACAAAACAGATCAAATGAGGATGCATGAGCTGATTTTCACCTGATGAGGCCACCAGTGCTGATGCAGTCATGGCAAAGGCAGATATGGTTCTAAGATGACAAATAGGTGCTTACAATGGTCATTATCAGGAAATAAGAGTTCAAACCTAAATAATCAGGCATGGAGGAATTGGAGAGCTTTTCTTGAGAGGACTTGACTTAGTTTAGGAAGATTAGACTGAATGCCAAAATATTTAACAATTTTAAGATCATCAAAGCTTTATGATAGAAGAAAGTCTGTTTAAGATACAGGATAAGATATTGGGCTCAGGACTTCTAGCTGTAAGATTAGTAAACGTTGAATAAAGTTATAAACCACCACATTCAGCATTCAACTTCTGAAATAACTTCTCAGAAGAGGCAATAGGGTGTTGACTGATGTTTGATCTGCTGTTAAAATAAATTGTTTGATATGGCTGTGGGGACAGCGAAGGACAAGAGCTGATGACTTTGAAACATAAGACTGGGAAGGACATAGTCTTTTAGAAATATAAGCAGAGCAGTTTGATGATAAGCTACAGTAAATCACTCTGATTCTTAAATGCCATTAGTATTAAAGGGTTGTTATTTCTCCAAAGGATCTAGGACATCCTGAGCCGCTGAAAATGTAAGAGCCATTTATTACCAAGGAGACTTAGACTCAAGAGCTGCCTGCACCAGCATCCATACAGCTGTCATGGCCCTCCAGTGCATGGTAAATGGCTCTGCTCTGCCCTGGCCCAGGGGTAAGGTTCCTCCAGCTGAAGAATCGCTCTGCTTGCTGCTGTGACAGAAGGCAGATTGCGTACGGGAATCCCTTGAAGGACAGACTGCATCTGAACTAGACCTGTTTTAATATTGACTCAGCCTTGTCCATCTAAAGCCATTACGAGGGTCCTGCCCTGCCAGGGAGATAGTGAGGCCTTTTGAGTGCATCTAAGGAAAGCAAAGGCACTTTTGAACACAGCAAAAAATAATCTGCATTTTGATTGTTTTCATTTAGTCTCAGGTCTGGGCACTTGTCAGAAATTATTCTAAATGCATAGTGCATCGAAAGTTTCCCTAAATTTCAATGCTCTGCAGTGATTATATTCTTATATACATCTCTTGTTTGTAAGAATCGCCTTGACATTTCCTGAAGGAAAATTTCACTTTTCTATCTGACCACACATTTGTTTTTTTTTAATATAAAATAAACTGAACTTCTACCATGACTGACTGAAATATGTAACTGTACTGTTCTTGAAGCAGCAGAAATCAAAAAATCTTGCTTTTTGGAAATTATTTCAGTAGTAGTCCTTAAATAAGAGTTTGCAATGGCTCTGCTTAAGAGTTTGTAGACACTGTTGTGAAATACTGTAATTTAATTTATCCCATATAAATGCATGTAATTTGTATGTGGTAGCACTGAAGCCACCTTTAAACAGGCAAGCCTAGAATACAGGAATGTACAAAGTCTAAACCTGATACATTTGCTGTGTTGTCTGAATGAAACAGTGCAAGACAAGATTTTGGAGAGGGATGCAGTGATGTCTTCAATAGGATTATATTTCTTTTTCTTTCAGAATAAATTATAAATGTCACAGTTCTTCACAGCTGAAAAGACTGAATTAATTAGTGTGTCACCTGAGAGTTTTCGCCCTTTCTGGGAAGGAGTGAAGTGATTTGAAAGAGCACTGGAAAAGGCCCTCATCCTACTTGACCTTTGCAGATATGCGACAGACAGATCGATAGGGAAGTGACTGCACGGAGCTGGCACCTTGCAGAGAGGGTGTGCTTCAGAAGTGCCAAAACAGGTTATAAACACAGAGGCTGCCTGCTTTGTTTTATGAAAAGCCTCTCTCTTTCTTTTGGTTAAGGCTGAGGTAGCATCTGACCATTTTGTCTGTACCCTGACTTCATTTTATTTTAGTTGCTTGCATCGTCATCAAAATCAAACCCTTCCTCCTTCAAAAAGATTGCTGGTGGGCATTAATAATAGCTAATTGGGGGGTGGAGGGGGTGAATGACCTGACAAAGTTGAAAATGGCTCTCTGAGGTAGAAGTTTTAAAGATAAATTGGGCTTTCTATTGTTGTTTTCCTCATCTTTTTTTTTTTTGGCTCAAAATCAAAGCTAAATGGCACCACTGTAGAAAGTCCAAATGTGCCTCTCTGGTGTTGGTAAGAATTGGTGATGACTACAAGCACATACACACAGTGCTGCAAGGCTCTTGCTCCCTGTGGGGTATTGATGCAGGGGTTTGTTCCTGTCATCCTTGGCCAGCTGTTTCCTTGAGGGAAAATCATTGTGGTTGGAAGTGTGTGTGCTGATTCTTGGACTGAGGGTGAATTCCAACACATCAATCTTCTCTCCTAGACATTCGTCCATTTGTCTTTCAGTGTTGAAGCCCACGTGTGAGGAGTGATGCAAAATAGCAAATAACATGTGGGTTGAGAGTGTGCCACCTGAGATGCTGCTCCTGAATCCCCTTTGATGAGCTTTCATGTAGTGAGGGTTTTACAATTTCAGTTGCAGGCATCAGGGAATCCTATTTTCAGACCCTGCCCTGCCTTCTTCAATTGTTTCCCAACAAGCACATTTATATATTATTTTTTTTTTCTTGTATCAGTAGGCTCAGAACAGCTAACTGACTGGGGGGAAAAAACATCAAGAGATGCAACACAAAACTAAGTAATTCAAGTTGACGATAGTAGGCAAACCAGGTGTACTACTCCAAAAGGAGACAAGAGTACCAGAAATGAGTTAATAAGGAACCTTTGCAATGTCACCACCTTTCTGAAATTCAGTCCTCTAACAGCTCAGAACTGTGTGCCTGCTACACTGCTCTGTATTGCTGTGTATGTGACTGGCAGAGAAGTGAGTGAACAGGAACCATAAATTGTGCCATACAGGCACAAGAAGTAGTTTTATAGATAATACAGTACTCAAATATTGCCAATGTACCTCAATAACAGCTCTGTTGTCTGGTTCATGGATTTTAGTAGAAGCCATTCGTGGTGCCTCCTGTTGAGTCATGAGCTTTGGTGAGATACCCTCACTTCCTCAGCTGCTCAGAGAAGTCTAATTGTGGCTCAATCCACTTAGTCTGAGGTTTGTTCAACAGTCTGTGACTAAAGGGCTATAATATAAAAAGGTTGAACTATAAGTGTATAGGTTTACAGTTTTTTGCTGTAGATGTGGCTGGTCTGAAACAGCTGATATCATAGAGAAAAGGCTCTGGCATTATTTACCTTTCTGTGTAGGAGTAGCCATAATCTCTTCTAGAAAACAGGAGACAAGCTGAATCTGATTGAAATAATAAACTGAGCACTTGTCTAGTATGTGTAGGGATGAGGTCACTCACTTGCAAGGTGATGCTCTAAGCTCTGGTCTTTGTTTTGAGGATTTCTATATTGAAATTAAACAATTAGTGGAGAAGGGGAAGAGAATTAATCCTTTCCCCCAGTAGTCTGGAACTGTAGCTTACAGTCAATGTAGAGTTGCAGTCTTTTATGCTCTTCTTCTAGCTCATTTAATCTTGATTTCCACTTATTTCACGCTGAGTGACTTGACCAGGAATAATGGACTGAGTCTTTACTTACAGACATCCTCCTAGACTGGTGATTAGGGCATTTGTGTGAAACAAGGGTTTATAATTTATTCATATTGTGCATCTAACTCTGACAAATTTTCTTGAGGGGTAAAATGAAGGATGAGGCAGAAATTACTGGTTTTGTAGGCCATGATTATATTGATCAGTTTAAAAGTTCAGTGTTCTGTTATTCAGTGTAGGACAGAAAGCTGGATACAGGAGGCCTACAGAAAGACACAGGAGTTATTTGTACAAGCCAGCAGCATACTGTGAGTGCCACTGGTCGTGGCAAATCCCACTTCTGGTGTGGCACTGGCTGGAGTTTTCTGTCTTATCTATTGAGAAATGATGATCAATGGCTACTGCCTTTCCAGGCATGAAACAGTCCCAGGTAAACAGTTCTCATACTCAGAATCCTATGGGTACCAAGGGAGAGGGTTTTCCTGCATGTTCCATCTGTGTACCCTCCCTGAGCATTCCATGTACAAAGCTGTGTTGCTGTGATTTTTCATCCATCCTGTCTTCTAAATAATCACTCTAACTTTGAAACCTGCTGAAGGAGGTTTTATAGGAACTAGGAACTTGTCCAACTTATTCAGGGTTGTGCTTTGCTTTGTTCTCTTGCCCTCTTCTGGGTGTGAGGAGGGCAGTGCTGAGTGACTTTAATCTTGAATTCCTCCCCCTTAAAAAAACAAAAAGTAAGATGAAAACATTTCTTAGAATTTTTGTGTTTCTTACCAGTCTTTCTGTTATGAGATCTCTTTGAATAGAACATAGCTATTTTCTGAGACACTGTTTGTTTTCTTTTCTTTTGCATTGAAACAGAATCTTTCAGTTTTAATCATCAGCTTGCTCCTGCTGTTCTGTCAGTGAAAGAGATAATCTTCAGTGAACTGTGGAAATTCTGAAGAAACTAGAGAGGCTATTAATGCTCCTAAAGTCCAACTTATTGCCTGAAAGGGATCTTGGCAGAGATCATTTGGGTTTCAGTGTCGAGACTATTGTTTTACTGCATGGAAGTTGCAGAAGTACCTGAAAATCCTTGTTATAGAGGTTCTTTCCTTAATCAGGCAAAATGGGAAATAATCTGAACTGCTGTTTTAAATGCAGAACAGCTTGAAGTTCTGTTTAAAATATAGAATGAAGAAGCAGTGATACTTTCTGACCTGCTGGAGAGGAAAACATTTTATTTTCATTTTTCTGTTAGAACTTGACACGTGGTCCAATAAAAGGTTAATAACTCCTCCAGGGTGAAATGTAACCTACCTAAAAGTCTAGAACTGCTGCAGGGGCACTGCACAGGTCAGTCACTCTGCCTCACAAGGATTAATTTTTAACGGGATCTTCTGTGTTTGGTGTTCCAGCTTAGTTTTCTAACTCACCTGGTTTCAATTTTTCTCCAGGAATAATAAAAAAATAGCTCTTGGTAAATTCGTTTTTGGTATGCTAATAAGACTGGCTGAAATAATCCACATGTCCATCATGCCTGTTGCATTGTTGACCTTCTGGCAAAATAAAAAAAGAAGGGAATATTCAACTTGGACCTATGTTCCTAGGCCTTTCAGGTGATGCATGGTGCTTAAGAAAGGGATTGTTGAGCACCAGTAGGAGAAGCAAGGTATCTGGAAATGCCACAAATAAATAGGTACCTAACTAAGACAATTCCTCATCTAACTCTCAGTTGCATACTCTCTTGGAAAGAAGACTGGCTTGTCTCTCTCAGAGCATGGCAAAAGGAAACGGAATTCTTTGCTGTGAATTTGGCCATGGTCAAGCCTTTACTTAGTGGTATAGAAAATCTGACAGAGGAATTTCTGAATACTGTGATATTCTCACACAAGATGATTGCTCTGTCTTCAGGATTTATGGATTTGTAGAAATAGTGACCCTCTTTCTTCCCTTCCCCTTTTTTTTTTTTTTTTTTTTTAACCTCCATGTTTTGGGGTATTTTTGCCTTGTCAGACATGTCAGAAATGCTGGCCAATAGAAACAGATATATGACTCAGTGCATTTAAATTAGAAAATGAGAGAATTATACTGAAGGAACAGGAAGGCATTCCTTGTGGTGTACAAGACTAAGGTTTGTATCTCCACTGAAGAGAGAAGCTCTGATCTCAGGTTTTTCATATGAAATGTGAGGAAACATGACTGGCTTGGAGAGAAAATACTGCAATACTGGAAAGCCCACACTGACTCATGATGTCTGTTCTGGGTTTCAGCCTGATACAGTTAATTTTCTCCGTGGTAGCTGGCATGGTGCTGTGTTTTGGATTTGTGCTGGAAGCAATGTTGATAATTCAGGGATGTTTTAGTTTCTGCTGAGCAGTGTCAAGGCCTTTTCTGCCTCTCACACTGCCCTGGCAGCAAACAGGTTGGAGGTGCACAAGGAGCTGGGAGGGGACACAGCCAGGACATCTGGCCCTGACAAATTTAAGGGATTTTTCCCTACCATAGGGCATCATATTCAGCAGATAAAGCTGGGGAAAGAAAGAGGATGAGGGGTTGTTCTGAGTGATGACATTTGTCTTCCCAAATCGCATTAGTGTGATGCAGCTTTCCTTTCCTGAGCATAGCTGAACTCCTGCCGGCCCATGGGGAGTGGTGAGTGAATTCCTTGTCTGGCTTTGATTGTGTGTGAGGCTTTTGCTTTAACAATTACACTGCCTTCATCTCAACCCATGAGTTTCCTCACTTTTACTCTGCCCACTCTGTCTCCTACCTACCAGGAGTGAGCAGCTGTGAGGGGCTGAATTGCTGCTGGCTGTGGTTAAACCATGGCAATGTCTCCTACCCCGGTTAAATTGCAGTCCCACCCGGTCTCTCAGTCACTAAGACCCAAGTCTTAATGGTTGAGGGCATTTTAGGTGCTACTTATTATTTCCAGCTTGAGTCTGCCATGTCTATTCCATCACACAAGTCCCTGAAGTGGCACTTCTCATGGAGTAGGTGATGACTGTGAGAAAACAGAGGTCTTGAGAGATGCATGAAACAACATTTGCAGGCCTTGAAATGCTTTCCTTAATCTGCTGAAACCTTTTGCCATAGACCACTTGCCAGAGACATATATTTGGCCATGGGACTTACAAAAACAGAGGGATATATGGCCACACGTTTGTTTGCAAAGGTTTAAGAAACCCATCAAAAAATTAAATAATGCACAGCTTTTCTTTTTTTTTGTTTTTTCAGGTTTATGTACCTGAAGTGAATGTCCAGTACTAAGAGAGCTCCAGCAATCCAATAGGCAAGTGCAGATTGAGTGTTCTTAATTTTCCTCTTAGAATAGAGATCTGATTTTAAAAAACTGTTCTACAAATCAATGTACTAATAAAACTAGAAGAGTCTCCAAACTATCTGGATCTTGGATCTTGTGTGTTCATGAACTGAATTTAGCAGCCTGCAGTGCCAGAACTATGAAGTATTCAACAACAAAGTAGGGAGTGCTTGCTGTGCAAAAGCAGTTCTCCCAGACAGGTAAATTAGTAGAATAAAGTGCAAGTATGCTTATTCTGACAATGAATTTAAATTATTGCCTCTAAAAATGGGGTATCTGTCCAAAGCTGTGAAACACCTAATTTTATTTTTTTTTTCCTTGCAAATGATCATAGGCAAAATAAGCCACAGTATTACCTTCATCTATCCTGGTTTGCTAATTTCTACACTATTCCACAAGAAATCACAGAAAGTTCTTTGGCTTCATTTCAGCAGCAGAAAAAAAAATTGAGCCCTCTTTAGATATTTAACCTCCTTTAGTGGCTAGAAAGAAGGCTTGGGGTAAAGGACTAGTCAGAGAATTTTTCACTTGGCTGTAGCCAAGTGAAAAATTCATTCCTCAAAAATTCATTCCTGAGTTACTGCAGGCAAATTAAATATTTTCCTTTTTTTTTTCTCTGTTGGGATTTCTGTACTATTGTTACCTTTCTGTCTTCCCCTAGTAGGCTATAAGTTGTTTCAGACAAAACCATCTGTTATAGGGTCCTATACAAGATATACTGATGCCAGCTTCTAGGCAGGAAACAAACTAGCTTGTTTCTGCTGCTGGCCATTTTCTAGAATGTTTTAAAGTTCCTCTAGGTAAAACCTTTTCAATACATATACATAGTATAGCCTGTTGGAAGTTTTTTCCCTTTTTAGTGAAGCACTGCTTTATTCAACCCTGAGGAATGGAAGTATGTGAAGTGTGAGAAAAACTGGTGGGCTTTTTTCCTCCTTTTTTTCTTTTCTATAAGGTATGGCCTTTGCCTCTAGGAGAAGTTATATTTACTAGCATAACCCTTTTCAGTTATCTGCACCATGGCATTAGTATAGAAATTGGTTAATATTCCTTTTTACTCTTTTTTCATCTTTCTACTTTAGAAAGACATGTAATTTTCCAGCCTACTCCTGTAATTCAGAGTAAAGGAAAGAGAAGTTTGCTATGACATCCTCAAAATTTTTGGTTGTAAACCTTTTGAATGTAAACTTAGAAATATAAATGAATAATGAATTGAAAATGATGGCATACAAAGGGACTCTATCTCTAAGTGCAGTGTATAGAACCTTCCCTCTTGTTTTGTGTGAAACTGAAACATTTTTGTAAGCCAAACTTTGGGGAGTCACAAACAATCTCTTAGAAGTTTGACAGTCTTAGAGAAAACCTGATTTCTTGAAATCAGGAAAGACTTTGCTTATAACTTAAATTCCTCTCTATCACAGAAGACTTTGTACAAAGTTTTTGTTACACTTAAAGGTCACAGTATCAGGTATCTAGATTTTATTTCTTTTCCTGATATTATAAACTATTTCCCCTAGTTTTTCTCCTTCCAAAATCCAGACAGAATCTTGTTCCAAACTATTCACACAACAATTGCAACAACATAACTACCTTTATGATGCTGTGTTTGAATCAAAGATTTTTAAGAGAAAAGCAACTGTGATGTCTATGAATTGTTCCCTGATTTAGAACTGCCCTAAATTTTCCTAAGTTTTTCTATTAGAAAGGTCCAATCTCAGCTGTGCCTTTCCATATCTCACTCTGTCACTGAAGCCTGTCTGCACCAATTTCACTGGGAGATTCACCAGAAACAAGAAGAATCTTTAAGAGTATCAGCAGCAGTAATTTGCTTCTACCCACTCACACTCAGAGGCACTACTGGGGTTTCCATAGGCTGCAGGGAAAATGCTGTTACTCTGCTCTGATTCAGATTTGGGTGTGAAACCTTCCCTTCACTTACACACTGCACACATTGCATTTTACAGCCATTGTCTTGATTACTGAGCTGCAATTGATTTACTACAGAGCAAATTGAAAAATTATCTCTAGACTTCTCTATAAAATTACCTCTGATAGCAGGAGCATTAGACAGTGCCTTGGTGCTAACAGGAGGCTGTCAGCCTGTCACTTTTCCTGCCAGCTAACTCTGACTGCTGGAAGAAAATTTAGGTCCAGCTTTAGAAGCTACAACCACTGACAGATTGCCTCCTAACAATGGCAAACTATAGGATGGCAGATTGGGAAGGAGGGTGACACTCACCTTACTTTATTTGAGCAATTGGGGTGCTTAGCTGGCCCTTTAAATAACAGTGATGAAAGAGCCTTCATGCCAAAGTTGGTAGGAATGAGCAACATCCTTTTCATTTCAGCATCTGTGGGTTGCACACATACCTCCTGTAGTGAGCTGCTACTCATGTGCCTTTTTGTCCCCCTCATCAGGAGCAAGAGACACACTATAAAACTCAGACAGCAGCTTTAGAGCAGAGGAGGCAGTAGGCTTTCACACAATATTCAATGAGGATGGAGACCTCATTGTTACAGATGTTGTAGAAGCTCAAAGTACAAATAATTTTACATGGAAGTGTGAATTTTTGTTTCCTTTTTTCAATATGTTCATGGAAGATAGAAAGTTGAGAACAGATTTTTGACCCACAGGGTGTGCTCAACTGTCATGACCAAGTCTGCTCACATTTAGGAATAAGGATGTAGTTGAACAAACAAATTGAGACAAGGTTAATTAAGTTAAACCAGAGCAATACAAACCTCACTAAGGAAGATGCCATCTGGAATTTCAGGTGGGATTTTGGTGCTGAGAAGGATGAAAGCTGAACTGGAAAGAATTAGACAATAAGTATGATAGAGAAATGGTATTGAGATAGTAGCCAGTGGAGCCTCAGGTTTATATTGAGAGCCAGAGGGGAAGGAGTAAAAAGTTGAGACACTGACTTCATGCTGGTGTTTTGATATGAAAAACCAATATATTTGTGAGGAGAAAAACTGAAGGAGCTGTTCTGTGTCAGAGGGCCAGGAAAGTTCTGTCTTCTAGGAGCTATTTTGAAGTTGCTGTTGAGCAAGAGGAGGAGAAAAGCAATGTTTGCTTTTTTTCCTAGAGTTAGTGAATACAGGCTATTTTCATGCAAGGCTGTTTTGTTTCCTCTAGGAGAGAGGCTGTCATTGGTGCAAGTGAAAATGTTGATTCCCGTCTGCAGAAAATTTTATGCACTAGTGAGGATGCAAGTGAACACATGCATTACTCATATCTCCTGGGGCTTTCTAAAGTTGTGATTTTAAGGTCTCCAAGTGGAGTCACACCTATTACAGTTTTTACAACCTGCTTTTAGCCTCACAAGTCCATGCACAGCTAGAATGTCTTTAGATCTCACCTTTACCTGTGCATGTGGGTGCGTGTATGTGTGCGCACACCCGGCTTGGTAGGGCCCTTGCAGCTTGTGTGAAAGTCACAAGCAGCCACAGAAGTGACCTCCCTAACTGTAAGATGACAGTGGTGTTGTCATTCTGCTTGGCATGACTGGGAGCTGTAGCTGTGAAAGGCAATGCCTGATTTTCTGTCCTTCCCTTCCACCCAAACTGAGCTCAGCAGCCTGCTAATGGCTTCAGCAACAGGGTAGTGACCCCTGGCCCTTTTATGAACTCTCCCCTGCCCAGGAAGGAGAGGCTGACACACTCCCTTGTGTCTTCCTTGAATTCCTTCCACAATTTCTGCTTTCTTCTCTTGCCAGACACTTTGACACCATGACTTATTTTTACACTCACAGCCACTTTCTGCTGAGAGCCCTAATGAGTGCAAAAGGGCACTTATGACTTCCAAACATTGCAAAGCATAATAATGCTGTGGGGGAGACAATCTAAAAATGAGCAGAAACAGCAAAACACTGAAGGGCAAACAGGGCAAAGCCATCTAGAAATAACTACATACCCTGCAATGACTTTGTCCCACCCTGAAGGTCTTTCCTCCTCTCTTTCCTGTAGCTTGCAAAGCTCTGCCTAGGTGTTTCAAGGGTGCTTTAAATTAGGCTTTACAAAGCATTGGGACACTGCTAACACCATGTAAAAATGTCTCCATATAAGCTTGCTGCTTTATGGTAGAACATTGTTAATGCTTGACAACCTTTTGAGAACCAGTCAGCTTTCTTTGGACTCCAGCTTGTTGTTGTAGGTTACAGTCTGTATTTTCCCTTTCCTGTGGAAAAAGAACATAAAAGGGAAAGTTTTATTGGCATTTATCCTTTTTTTCAGCTTAATGATCTGCTTTATGCACGCCTTTCAGAGCAGACAGAATCCCTCAAAAGAGGTATTGACAGTTCTTATAGAAAAGTGAGTTTAACAGCCTGAGGATGCTCTCAGGCTGTTTATTTCTGCTCAGGTCTCCCATGTCACCAGCTACAGGGCTCCTTTTCTTGCTGTTATATGTGTATTTGAAAGGTGTGTATATAGTATTTGTGGTTACCATTCAGAGTTTATTAATCTGCTCTTTCTTGTC
Organism: Zonotrichia leucophrys gambelii; assembly: GCF_028769735.1. Lineage (NCBI taxonomy): Eukaryota > Metazoa > Chordata > Aves > Passeriformes > Passerellidae > Zonotrichia > Zonotrichia leucophrys. The sequence continues at coordinate 42,555,944 of NC_088172.1, forward strand.
AAGGTCTTGATTTCTTGATGAAACCTGCTTAAATGTGGAACTAGAAGAGTTCTTTGTCATTGAGTTGAGGGGCCAGGCATTCTCTAGGCAGGAAGGTGGAAGTTGCTTTGCCAATCCTCTTGATTAAGATACTGCTCCATTCCTTTATGGTTTAGGGTGTCTGTTGTTTTTCTAATCTCTATCTATATTAAGAGCTCCACCCTCCCTCACAAAGCCAGAAATGTGCAGTTGAAATCCTTCAAAAAGTCCAGTCTGGGAGAGGATCCTGTGGACAAAATAGCTTATTTCTCAATTTCATGGAAAATACCCAGGGTCAGTCAGTGCCTGTCAGTGTGGCAGGGAAAATCCTGAGGCTCTCTTTGCAGTGACAACCCTTGCAAAGCAGTGGACCTTTGGGACATTTTGGGACATACAAGGGAAGGTGCCTTTCTCCAGTTTCAAACATGAGTCATACTGAATAAACACACCCTGAAATCCAGGAAACATAGGGACATAACAATGCCTAAGCTTATTTGTGTCTAAAGTCTATCACAGAGTAAATGTGGACTAATAAAGCAGACATGGTGACTTTAAGGACCTAAAGGATATCACCAGAGCAGAATTAGTTTGCTCCTTATGAGTATGGGGTCAGTTCTGGGTTTTGCTCCTTTTTTGACATGCTGAGTGCAGCTGCAGGTACTCACAAGCTGCTTCATCAAGGCTCTTCCTCTGAGCTAAGACTTTTTACCACAGGCTTCCAAATGGTCCTGTAATCACAGTGTAATGGATAGCATAGGATGCTCAGCAGACCTTAATATGTTTGGGAAGTGAAACAAGGTCCCTCATGCTCTGACAGCTCATCAGCTGCTTGTACCATGTAGCATTTAACCTTCCCAGATTCCCAGGCTGAGGAGAAGTTAATTTCGCCCCAATATGAAGTGCTGAAACTTGGAGGGCTGAGGACAGAGGGTGGCAGCACAGCCCTGTCAGAGCTCACCCACACTCGCTGTAGAGGCTGTGGCAGTGCTGAGTGGCTGTAAAACATTTCACACACAATTGCTTCTAATTAAATGTACTTTTTTGTTTGTTTGTTTTGCTTCACAACAGGGCAAAAGTAACTTCTGTTTGCTCAGTGTGTTTTAAGCTGTGTCTTATTGTTTGATTTACGCTTATGTGATGAAGTTTAGAGCCACAAGTTGTGTGTATAGTGTATGTGTGCAGGGAAAACCTTGCCTCAGAGATCACCCACTGATCTTTCACTTATTAAATGCTCTCTGACTGATGCTCTTGCTGATTGTCCTGACAGCAACTAACAGGGCATCTCTTAGTGTAAGGCAGGTAAGCAAGAGACTGTGGTACTGAGGATATAACCAGATCTTGCCTGGGGGCAGAGTGAAGAATTTTGGTACAAATCATAGCAGTGAGGAATGAACCACGTTTGTAGAAGGAGGCATGCTTCCAAGAGCCCTAAAATGCTTCCTTTTGAATTTTTTCTCATTGGAAAAACTGAGATAACAAAATGCTTAAAGTGCTACTGGACCAGGGTGGAATTTTACAGTGCTGGGTGCAGGGCTAAACAACCCCAAACCCAGCAGCTCCTGAGCCTCCTAAAACCAGATCTATGTACCTACTGAAAAACTGGTACAATCTTCATTCCTCTCTCACTTTCCCAGATAAGTGCAATGAAGGTGCTGGGCTGTTGGTATAAATATATACCATGCTATAAGAAAATGCATATGTTGAAAACTCTATTCCTGAACCCTCTTTGTTCTTTGATGAAAACAACAGTAGGATTACTGAAGGATCATTCAGAGTTCTCAGTACTAATAAAAGGTTTCCTGAATGAGTGTCAAAAAATTATCTTTTCTTAAAAGAAGTTCACAGAGCATTGAAAGGAAACCTTGCCCATTTCCTTCATTAACAGGAATAGTCTTTGTTTTGCATGTTTTGAATGAAAGGTCAATTTTCAAACAGCAGACCAAAGTTTCTGGTGCATGCTGGTCAAAGCTCAAACATAAAAGTTTTGTATTGTTGAAAATTTGTGGTGTGATTATATTGTTTCTAGTGCTTATATTGTGCTTATTTATATTGTTTTGAATTGATTTGGACCTGTGTAATACCTTATTGTTGTACCTTGAAATCCCTGTAAATCTGAGATAACAAACCTAACTACCAAATGTTGGTTACTGGAACTCTATGAAAGCAAAAAATAATTTATTTATGACTTGTGCTGTAATAAGAGCTTTGAAAATTAAGAAGCATAGAGACAAACACCAGGCCACTTTTACAAATGCCTTTGTCCTCATTAATTTTGTTTAGCACTTCAACATTTCACTTAGATGAAATATTATGTCTTGCCTTTAGATCTGTTGGTTTACTTAAGCTTGTCTTGCTGGGCTCTTCTGGCTAATCAGGAAATGCATCACAATCTGTTTATTTGTGCAGACGAAATAATTTTATGTCTGCTAATTTCAGGAGAGGCTATTTCAATTCTGAGATGTCTCCAGAAGCCTTAAGTAGCTTACTGGGAACCAATGTTTATACCTATTTTGTACTGGTCATAATTTTAGATCAGAACAACATAAAAGAATATTCCTGAGCTGAAGATATAATGTGCCTTTTTTCAGCAGACAGAACATCTGAGTTTAAAACACCAGAGGAGAACATCTTCCATCAACCCTCTTTGGATGTCATCTCTCTAGATCTATTTAAAAAGACATTAAAAATCCTTGAAAGGACAAAGGTCAGATCTGAACAGGCTAATTTATATATAAAATAGAAAATGATATTAGACAAGTCAATACCTGATTGATAGAAGTCACAGCACATGTTTTCATTGGAACTTTATCTTTGTGAAAAGAATCTGAAATATTACTGAGAGATCATTTCTAGTTATACCTTTAAACAGAAATTTGATAATCTCATGCAGCTGTGCTAATATTGCTGCAACCTTATGAAGTTTTTTGCTGACCTCACATTTCTTAATAAGTACACTCTGATCCTCACAAATCAGACAAGATTTTGAAAGAAATATTTCCAATTACCCATTTTCTGCAATTAAGTATTGCCCTCCCTATAAGCCAGTGTTTTAGAAAAGTTTTGTTTGCCAGAAAATGATGAGGGGTGTACCAGGGGTGTCTCCAAAAAGCACATAAGTTGTAAATTGTATATGATGACACACATTTCATTGCCCTTCCATTTCTGCAGGGAAGGGTCAAACAAAGTAGGAAAGCCCCTGATTTTGGGCAGGTTTGCTTTGTAACTGTTTGGTAGCAGTAACATTGCCCTGATTTGAAAGGTGGGATCCTCCACCTGGGGAAAAGCATTTTTGGGATGGAAAGGGATGTGAGGGACACAGCCACAGGCTGTGATGTGATGGTGGGGCCAGGCAGGTAGGTGAATGTGTAAAGCAGCTGTCTGTGTTTCTTTGCTGCAAATAAGATTAGTTTTTAGATAGGTTCACTTTGTGCTGGGAGCCAGAGCAGCTCCCTAGAATTTAGAGAAGTCATTTGAGCCGAGTTCAGGAAGACTCAATAATTGTGCCCTTAGGTTCTGAAGAGCAAGAAATGTTTTGAAATAATTATTCCCAGCGGAAGCTGTAATGAGGTTAGGTTAGACACGATGAATAATTCTAATTCCTTACTGTGTAATGACACAATTTAAAATAGCATTTCAGACATGGGCCTCCCAGGTAACTGGGTTAGATCAGTAATCTCCTGCTCTGATAGAAGCTCTTCTACTTATTCCTCAGTGTTGTCTCTTTTTGTAACTGACTGAACATAGGCTTTCTGGGTTTCAGTACAGCAACCTGACTATCTTATTTATTCATCTTATTGCAACCATATTAATTAAGCAACAAAATGCTCCAGACAACTTGTTGTTAGTATTATTTATATACCATGTGTGTTAAAAGGGGAGGAGAGGAATTAGTGGCTCCATCCTGAGAGGTGACTAAATGCTAGAGGAAACAATTCCAGGCTTTTTATAGCCTTGAATATAGAGGCTATATATTCTCTCTGTGACTGTACATACACACAAGATGCTTATTTGAGGGCAAGGTAGAATACAGTTTTCAATATAAATATTTTGTTTGTGGGAGGAAAAACAACATCCTTGAAAGTGATTCAGGGGAGGAAGATCCTTTTGAGCAGCTGTATCCAATGTTAGACAGAGTAAGTGCTGCACCCTACCATATTGTCACCCTCGTGGCTGAAAATTTGTTTTCTTACCAATGAAGCCTCCTTCCTCCAAGTAGTCTCTGAAGGCAAATTGATAAAATAGCATTCTCTTGGAAGAGAAAAGATTTGTATAAACTTTATAACACAGAAAATAGCAGTTTTTCCACATCAGTGAGGAAGTCTATGCTCTTAACTACCACAATATATATGTAAGGCTTGCAGTATGATTGAGTCTTCCTCATACAAACTGCTTTTATCTGCCTTCTGTCCTCTCAAGCATCATTCTGCTCCTGCTGGTCATGGACACTGAGCCCAGGCCATTAGAGATTTCAGGTTCCACCTTCCTCTCTCAGCTGTACTTACTTGGGCATCAGTTCCTCACTGCTCCACAGGGACTGGCTGGTGCATAGCATTAGGAACCCTAAAACTATGAAGAAAAGCTCAGGTGGTAATGGTTCATCCTTCTCCAAGGGAAAACAACTGGGAAGTAGTGAAGGCACCTGGAGCACAGATGCAGGTGTCTCAGTTAAATGAGGGCCTGACCTGTGTTTGTTAGCTGCTTGGGAGATCTGTGGTGTCTCTTAAATGTGAATCCAGCTTCAACACAAGCAGAAGTTTATTTCTTCCCTTTTGAAAGAGATTGTGGAACCATCTCTGCTGAACTTGAAGGCAGTGCAAGGGTTGTACATTGAGCTCTTTTTATGTGGAGAAATAAAATGACTTTCATATTGCCTCTGTTACCCCAAGTATCCAGGCAAGTACCTGTTGGTGAACTCCCTGCTCTCTTTCCTGCTCTTGATTTCTGTTTGTCAAGTTTGCTTGTATAGACAAAGTTCATCTGTGTCCTGCACAGATGAATTGTATGGCACATAGTTGTATGGCAGTGTTGTATGGCATATCTGCTTGGGAAGGCAGCATGTTCCTTGGCAGGCTCCCCAGAAGGCTCATCTAGATGCGTCTGTTTGTCCTCGCTGTACTCATCACCTTGTGGTTAGTGCAGATGCCTGGCTTAGTCCCCTTAGCAGGGTCAGAGAGGGGAAGTTTCAGATCTCCTTATCCCTCTGTTTGCCTTGGTTTTCTCAGCTTCACAGGGGAGATAATGGCAGCACTGAGACGGCCAAATATTTGCTTGTATGAGTATGTATCTTAATTAGCAGAGTCCTTCAAAAAGCTCACTGTGGCAAGTGCTCCAACAGCAAAGAGGAATCCTTCATGCTATAAAAAGCCTGGAATTGTTTCCTCAAGCCTTTAGTCACCTCTCAGGATGGAGATACTAATTTCCCCTCCTCCCCCTTTAACACACATAGTATGTAAATAATCCTAACAAGAAGCTGTCTGGAGCATTTTATTGCTTAATTAATATGGTTTCAATATCCTGAATAAATAAGATCACATTCAGATTGTGAGTACAGTGAAGTTAAGGGGATATGATCCAAGAAGGAGTTTCAAATCCCTTCGCATCTGTTCCTCTATTTTGTTGGATTAATTTTATGTTCTAAATTAAATTATTCTTATGAATTTGTTGCCTCTGATGTTCTGCCCTCCTCCCCCCATTTTTTTCATCATCTGTCTGCTTAACACCTTTCCTGCTCCCTCACACAGGGAAATAGAAGCCACTTGACAGCCCAGCTGGCTGAGCAGGTCTGTGCCGCTCCTCTCCATCCCTTGTGGGGCTGCTGAGTGTGATGGGTTTGGAAAGCTCTGGACTTATTAGTCTCTGTTTTCAGATGAATGCAGGCTTTCCAACTGGCATTCATTGTTACTTTGATCCAGGTTTTAATTGAAAACTTGGGAATTTGAAATCCATTGAACTGTAGTAGACTAACTTTTTAGCAAAAGATCCTTTTCTTCCCCTCTTACCTGCCCTTAAATAAAACTTAAAAAAAAAGCCAAACAACTCCCAGGGCCTTGCTTATTTCTGTTTAGCGAAGGAGAAAAAATTGTTAAGTATTCATCTTTATACAGTTCTTAAAAGGATTTTTTAAAACTTTTGGAAACACTGATGTGACTATAGTTTCCAAGTTATCAAAGAAGGTCAAAAACAGCCTGAAGAAGGTCACAAAGCTGGGGAAACAAGAAAAACCTCATAGGCATAAGAGATGCTTATTTGGTAATTACGCCTTCATTTTAATTTTGTTAAATCATAAATTGCCAGTGGAGGGAGTCTCCTCAGGCTAGGAGAAGGACCTGGCACATTTTGGGCATTCCCACAAGGGGAAAATAACTTGGTTGCAGGTATAGACACTGAGGAGCTACTTGTTCTCTTTGGCTAAAGAAGAGTCTTTGCTCAAAGGTTCTTCCTTACAGACCTGACCTTGCACACCACAACCTGCTAATTTCCCTTGCTGCTGCCTCCAAAATACTGCAGCTCCTGATGGGTGCAGGTGCCTCCCCACCTCTCCCTGACGCCCCTCTTGCTGAGAGCAGCCAGCAGTGCTGCTGCGAGTTATTGACATCTGTGTGCTTCCTATTTTCCCTAAAGTGAGCAGCTCCATGTTCTCAACTGATTTACCACCACCACAACATTTGATGGGATCAAAAGCTGCCATAAATTCCCTCTCCTTTTTCTTAATGTTGCATTTTTATGGTGTGTGATTGTTAGTGGAACTGGAGTACTTTATCTCTGGTAAAAAATTGTCCTGAAAGGTTAGAAAGCCCTTGGAGAGGTACAAGCCCACATAGCCAGACTAAATTGCCATTTAGAAATGGATCATGGTTAGAAATCTAATATTTTTTCCAGGAGTGTTGTCAGGCCATGACCATTTACCTGCTGTCCTGTCTCATTGTGCATAGTGAAAGATGAAGACTGGTAACTCCTGGTATCCCTTTTAGTAACTCCTTGTACCAATTTATTTATGGTTACTCTTGCACTCTTGTATTGCAGATTCCTGACTGCACCCAACTGCTCATGGAGCAATCTGAATAGTGTGTGCCTTTTCCTCCTGCCCTCACAGGGAATGCAAAGAAAGGATGCAGGAGATGTCCTAAGTCAGCTCCCACATGTTGAGGGACGTGTGCTGTGCTTGTTGCTTCATGATGCTTTCTCTTTGAGTCTGACTCCTGAAACCTTTTCCCATCTAAGGCATATTAGCCATTGTCTCTCCACTTCTAATTTGTAAAAAAAATTTTGCTTTCTTTTACTACTTACAGTTGTCTCTTCTCCAGCAGTTAAACAGCAACTTAATGCAAAGTAAATCACACCTGATTTATGCTTGTATAAACAGCATGTATCTCTTCATGTGCAGGTAAATGGAATTATAAAGACATTTGTGAGTAAAATTTTGAGAAATGAGAGAGTTCACTAGTAACTCATTTACAGTGACAGGAGATGAATAGAGGTAATTTAGTCTCATAAAAGTAAAATTGGCTCATGTCTTACATGGGGATGAGAAAAAGATTATTGTTCAGCAGCTGGAAAGCTGAGTGGAGCTGAGAATTGGCAGCTGTGCTGAGGGGGTTTGACTGCCTGGCTCTGTAACCCCGGGTGAGTCATTTAGTGTGCGTGGTGTACACGCTGCCTCCTGTAAATACAGATCTAATTCTTGGCTAGTTTGTAGAGGGATCTGCTCTCCCCAGGTGAGGCACCAGAAAATGGGACTCTGCTGCTCTATTGCTATGCTTGAATAAGAGCATTTCCTCCTCTCCTTCTCCTGTATTTGTTCCAAGTGTATTTCAGTCTTCACATCTTTCCTGGGGACAGAGTGGAAAGTAATCTTGAAAGAAAAGCAAATATCCTTTGGTTTAAAAGTTATATAGTAATAAGATGAAAAGATTAGGGCCTGTGGGAGTAGGCATTATGAGACTTAGATGAAGTACATCATCTTCTACCTTGTTGGACAAATAAGCTGGACTGAAAGCACAAATGAAATGAGCTTGGGAACTTCCTTCCAGGACTGTTACTAGTGAAAATGTTGTGAAAATCCCCAAGTTAAAGGATGGTCAGGGCTCTGTTCTGTGGTGTGGGCTGAATGGCAGCTCCCTCTCAGGGTTTAGACGTTGCCTGAAATGAGAGACTTGGGAAAGGATGAGGTGGATGTAAAAAGAAAAAAAAAAAAGCATGAAAAGAGGTAAAGACATTGCTTTGCTAACTTTTTGAAGAACCTTGGAACCTTGTTCTGCCACTGTAGAGAAGGACAGGAAGGGTGGTGTGTATTTTATTTTTGAAGGCAGAGAAGAGAGGAGTTCTGAATTGGCTCTGAGATGGCCTCTGGCTTTCAAAGGTTCAAGTAGGTGCTTCATAAAAATCTATGGGACTAGCAGTAATGCATTGGTTCTGCAGTGTGGGTAATGCTTATTTATTGGAGTCAAGGGATTAAACCCCACAAAATGTCCATTTTTACCTAACCTGGTCACTTTCAGCATTTTAAGGCTCTTTAGAAAGCTAAGCAAGGAGACTGGCTCATTCCTACTGGTGTTTTGTTTCCTAAGAACTGTTTGCATCAGTCTTTTTGAAGCTGGGCTATTATAATAGGAAATGGAGTTGCTAAACCTTGCATTATCAGTAATTAATATAATGATTATGTTTCTCTTTTCATTTTTGTGGGCTTTCTGGTTCCTCTGAGTGGAGATGATGTGCAGGCTGCCCTTTCTTAATGAATTATTTTGCACATTATGGCTGGTAACTGGAGACAGAAAAATACTTTGCGTCTCTTTATAACATTCCCCTAAATTACTCTGAAGATGCTGCTGTCTCAGTACTACCACACATGATACTTCTGGGCTTTTAATCAGCTCCTCATGCTGCAGATCTGTGATTACTGCTGTTTACAACAATTTGGGGCTCTTGGCTAAACACTACAAACAGCTTCAGCCTAGGGCTTGGTGGAGTCCCCAGTGATCACTCCAGCCCAAGTGCTAATCCTTCTGCTTTGCAGCCTGGGCTGGGATTTGCCACCAGGATTTAAAAAAAAGCCAATTCAAATATAGGAAGCTGTACAAATGCTTGAGGTCTGGGTAGGCAGGGGAGAGCTGTGTGAGTTCAGGGAAATCTCCATCTCTCCCTAACCTTTAAAGGTCTGTGTGCATCTCTGGGTGATTACTTGAAGAATGCCTCTAGGTTCCCACCTCCAAGTGAAAGGACAAATCCAGGGAGGGGTTCAAGTGAATGTGAAGCGTAGAAGCTAAGGACAGTGAGTTAATAATGTAAGGAAGTATGCACAAATAATTGCAACTTTTCCTGGTGTTGTGGTTTAAGCCCAGGCCGCCACTCCCTCATTCCCCCACCAGCAGGACTGGGGAGAGAACTGGAAGAGTGAAAGTCAGAAAACTCATGGGTTGAGATAAAGACAGGGAAAGCTAAAGCTGCACACACAAGCAAAGCAAAACAAGGAATTAGTTCACTGCTTCCCATGGGCAGGCAGGTGTTCAGCCATCCAGCAGCCTCCTGTGCCATGGGCAAACACAGAGATGCATGGATACACCATGATGAGAGATGGGAATTTTGGAGTTGTGAGAGGACTGAAGATCATCTTGCAGTGCAGGATAATATTTGGGTAATGTTTTGAATTTTTTTTATTTCTGGTTGTAGTAAAGGTTTTCAAAGTCAGTGCCCCTGCAGATGCAGAGCAGGCACACCACAGTTTTCCTCTGTAGCATGTCTGTTCTGTGAGCTCCAGTCCTTGGAAGGAAGTGCCATTTTTAAATTCTTGGCCTGTCTGAAGATGATGCTTTTGAAGTGCCCAGCTTGTGATTCCTACCCATTATTTTTGTTTCCTTCTCCTCCATTCTGAAGTACCTTAATGCTCTCGTGGATCATCTTGCCTGTTGTAATAGTTTCTGTTTGTAAGTCATTGTCCCTTTGCCATCTTCCTTTCAACCCAATGCTTTCAGCGACCCATTTTGCCTTACTCTTTTCACTGCTGATCTCCCTATGCCCTTTTCATGTTTGAATAATTGCCCAGTGACTTAGATTTACCTTATCTCATATTGTAAAAATTTTCAGGAAGAGAATGTGTTCACATAACTTGCTTTACTTTTATGGCACTGCAAGGTAGAAATGGTTGTTATTAATAATGCACACCAGAATGGCCTCTTATTTGACAAGTATACTTTTATTTTAACATATAATATTTATGTCATGCTTGCTAGTTGTCAGCATATTTCATAAAATTAATGGAGTCCCACAAAATGGGAACTCTCTGCTGTGTCTGGCTGTAAAATTTTTGCTGGGAAGTGGAAAGAGGCTGCAGGATTTTGAATGCAAAATATGAAAGCTGAAGATTTGGCTTTGTGTGTATTTGGCAGCCAGTGTTGGAAACTGAGTGATATATGTGATATATTAAAACGTTTTAGAATGATAGCAAAAAAGCAGCTTCAAATTTTGTTGAAGCTATTCAAGTTAAGACATGCAGACTTTCATTAAAAAAGCCAAGCAACAGCTGAACTGAAGCCACTGATTTGTTTTCACTGTGAAAAAACAGCTCTGAGTGATAAGAAGATGGAGAGTTTGCTTAGTGAGAATAAATTCATACATGATGTTTGTTGTCTCAACCATATTTGAGAAGCTGATAATCTGTAGGATATTAAAAAATAAAAGAAAGAAAAGAGAAGCACAGCATGTCTGCTGCCTTTCCCTCAAGTGTTCCTTAAGCTGTATCCCCTCCACAAGTCCCCATTAAAATTCTATGGAACTGTTTTCTCTGTGTGAAAAATTGACTTTGATTAAATGAACAATTTTGCCACTGACTTAAATGGAGCTGGTTCTCTTGCTGTACAAGTTATTTTTAGAAAGAAAAATGTTCATTGATGCAAGAAATTTCTCCCTGTTAGCCCATTTCTGGTGACACCATGGATATAAAGACAGAAGATTGCCCAAGCAGGTTTCAGCTGTGACCAGCCAATTAAAAAATGTTCAAATACTTTGGTGTGACACTGTTGCCTCCTTGTTCTTAGCTTTGGAACAGAAAGAAGTGAGAATTAGATACTAAGAACTATATTACAGTCTATCAAATCCTATGGCAGAAGTGCATAGTTGTAAGGTTTGCTTAGATCTGTAAATATATCACAGTATAAAACACAAATAGAGTCTGAATGTTCTCTCACTTTTATAGTGAGAAATGTTCAGGTTTGGGATTAAAGTAAGATGTGGACAGTAGTATTTTTTCTGGACAAGATTGTTACAGTACTTTAAAACCACACTGCCAACTGGCTTTTTTTCTTTAATTAACTTTTTTTCTAATAACTTTTATTAACTTGAGGTGCTCAAGACTAATAATCGCTCTGAGCTACTTTGATTGATGATGTGAAAGCAACACACAACTGGAATGAAGACATAAAATATTAATAATGAGAGTGGTCCTGTAAAATGTCAGCCCAAGAATGGAAAAAGGGAAGCAACCTTCCACAACTTGGCCACAAAGTGTGCACAGAGTTTGGAGAGCACGTGAAAGTTTGAGGGGGTTCCAGTGGGAGGGTTTATTATGGTGAGTTTACAGGGTGAGTGAGAGCTGGTGCAGACAGAGGAGCAGGTACCTGAGACATGAGGGTCAAAGTGCTGGCTTTGGAATAATGCTGAGTGCTAACAGCCTGCTGGGCTCTAGCTGGGTTCTGCAGATGTGGGACTTGTTCCCTCCACCACTCTGAGCATGCATGAATGCATAAACCCTGTGGTTTACCTCTTGTTGCAGTATTCAGTGTCACAGACATATTTTCTGAAAAATCCTTTTGCTAGGATTTTTTCTCCTGAGAAGCTGAGAGGCCTCAGAAATGAAATGTAAACAATAATTATCTGCTGCTGTGGAATGCAACAGGTGCATCTTTGATTGGTCTCATGTGGATGTTTTTACTTGGTGACCAATCACATTCCAGCTGTGTCGGACTCTCTGGTCAGTCACAAGATTTTATTATTCATTCCATTCCTTTCCTTTCTAGCCTTCTGATGTCCCCTTCCTCTTTCTTTACTATAGTTTTAGTATATAATTTTTAATATGATATCTTAAAATAATAAATCAGCCTTCTGAAACATGGAGTCAAGATTCTCATCTCTTCCCTTGTTGGGGTTGCCTGCAAATTCCACATATTCAGAGCAGAACTCTTGAATCCCAGTGACCATTTCCTGGGTTTGGCAATTTGCTTTTCACTGTGTAATTTCTCCTCCTGCATTTGAGCTCAACTAGGACAGACTAATCCCAAGATTAAGGCGGATCAGATGAAGGGCTGTTTCCATAGCAGATGCTGCCGTGTGAGTGCTGAGTTCCTCTTGTGATAGAGCAAGGCCACAGGGCAATGCAAATGGGGCAAATCCTGCTTGTCTTGCCTAATTGTCAACTCAGCTCTAGTTCCCTTTCCTCCTGCAGAAAACAAACCACACCAAGCATCCAATTAAGGAGAGTGAATTGGTTGAAATTCTAACCCAGGCTTGTGTTTACATCTCTTCTGAATCCCAGTCTGCAGGAAGGTTTGCATTAGTTCATGTTTGCCTTTGTCTAGTGCTGGGGCTGGCTGCAGGAGGGCACTGTCTCCTGACTGCCCCAAGGACTTCACTGTGTAGCTGAAACTGCTGCAAAAAATCTCAGAGCTGCCCTCAAAAATGATTTAAGCAGGTCTAATGAGTAAGTCTTTTGACAGGAATTGATACTACTGAGACTGTTCTGTAAAACCACAGCAGTTTATTTCAGTATCACCTTGGGAGGAGGCTTCCTACTAAACAGAGAAGACAAGGTTATCCAGAAGGTGTAGCTGTTATTTCAATATTTAGATTGGAAATCTTAATGTCCTTCTGAAACAAAATATAGTTACAGTTCCTATGACAACTGTTTCCCTCTCCTCTGGAGCATGGGCTAACGACAGGATTTCATTACATGGTCATGTAACACTGGGCACTGTGACAGCCTTGTCATCTCCACTGCGCTGTTTGCTCCTAAATGGCATTTAGCTTTGCCCACTTGTGTTGTGCAGAGCATGAATTGTAGTGACTGACCTTCACTGTGCTTATTGCCTGCCACCTCCCACTTCCCAGCTTCCCTCTTTTCATTAGCAGGCTCATTTTTTCTACCAAAGTACATTTGCTATGCTGAATTTTATTGACAAAAAAAATCCTAGAAACTTATTTCAGTGGTAGAAATTCTATACACTATTCTATACACATTTTGACATTAATTAAGAACAGCATCTTAACGAGTACACAGAGTACTGACAAAAATTTGTGAGTACAGCAGCTAAACCAGAATATGCAGCAGATTCCTGTAGATACTTCTGCTACACACGTAAGAAAAACTATAACCAGTTGAACAGATATATTAAAAGACTTTATTCACAATAGAGAAATTTTTACAAATATAAGTTCTTAAAAATTAAGCATCTTGATCTATTATGTTATTCCATAATTTCAGTTTATATAAAGATGATAAGACTAAATGGAATATGTACAAATCAAAACCAATTTAAATACATGATAGAAATGGATATGTATGAAGTTACCATAGAAACAGTGAGCTATTGGGCATTGCAAAAAATCTGTGTATAACCAACACATATGCAATATTTATCTCACAAACAATCAAAATTTTTTTTTTCCCTGTGAAACAATGTTGGTGCCATTTAAAGGGCTCTACCTCTTGGGACCCAACATATGTAGATTTAAATGCATTATTATGCTACAAAGAAGTGGAAGAAGTGTGGGCAGTGCGTTTATGTAAAGACAATGTGTCCATGTCACTGTCTTCTCCCCCCTGCCACCTCCCCCCCTAACAATGAGCAATTTCTTTTGCTCTTATGAATGACTGGGAACACAAAGTCATCATCACTAGCCACTTCCATGAAGTGAGTTAAGTGAATGGGAATTAAAATGCATGTTACCTTACTGATCTAACAAGCAGTGGTAAATATGGACTGTTCAAAAATGATTGCTCTAACTTTGGTGTTTTGGGGTTATTTAAAAACAAAAAGAAAAGTTGATATATTCTCAGTTTATGAAAAGTTTTTTTCTTACAGCTGGCAGATCTACACGTTGTACAATCTTCTCGTCTACTTACATTACTTTACAAAAAGTACAGTATAGTGCAGTTTGTACATACAACCTGAATACCAATACCACATCAAATTTGTGCTCTTTCAGATCATCCTAACTCCCACGCGAAGGAAAATTCCACGCTATGAAATGTCCATTTTACAAGGAAACAACCATGATGCTTATATTTAAGTACATGAGACCCAATGCACATAGAGCTATGTGACTGGAGCCTGCTTTTGAAACATGGAGAAGACCTGTCTGGTTCTCTGCTCTTCCCTTCAGCTTGCTAAGTACCAGCAACATCACCACAGACAGCTGGGGGAAGCAAACCTTGGTTAAGGAAACCATGTAGAAAGTGGCTTAGAAAACACACTTCTCAAAGACTGTTTCTGTCTGAGCTTTTGTAGTTATTTAACTGAGATGAAGTCTAAAGCAGCGCATACATGAGAGGGGCAGTAGCAGCAGGTGACCCACTAAGCATAAATAAGAAAAAAAATTATTATTACATGTTAAAAAGAGAGGAAATATTTTGGTTTTATTCCACAGCTATGGTGATTCAGGGGATGGAAAAAAAATCTCCTTTATAAATACTATCTATAAAGAAATACAATGAAGTATAGTCCTCCAGTGGCACAAATTCTGGAGAATCAAAAGCAGCAGAATTTCTGATTTTCAACAGAGGAGAGAGTCAAGACCTCATCCTTGCATGGCTGGGTTCAGAAACCTGCTGTGCCATGAGGGAATCCATGCTTTAAAAAAGAAGATAAAAATTTAAAAACAGTGGAGCACAAAGTTTTGAGCCGCTGTGCCTGGCTCTGTGTGAGCAGGCTTTACCTGCACATCCATTTCTATCCATTCTCCCAGTGCTGGGTGGCCCAGGCTCACCAAGGTGCCCCAATAACTCTCATCCAGGAATGGCCAGCCCTGCCAGGCTGTGCTGGAGCATCAGTGGATCCATGCCTTGTCCCCTACACCAGTGTCTTTGGCAGCTTGTGGGGCACGTGCCATCTCCTCTGGCAGCAGGGGAGGCAACAGGCAGCGCTGTCCTTGCAGACTTGAGGGCAAGCTCTAGCTGCTATATATAAAAGTGTAATTAGTTATTTTTGGCTTCTACCTAAGAAAACCTCCACTGCAGACCTCTATCAGCATAGAAAAAAGAAAAAATGCACTCTAAAGCTTAAACAAATGTGTTCCGTCAGCTGTGATTAGCAAGGCTGGACATGTGAGCTGTCTTACTAAATACCATTCAAGAACATTACTCTTCAGAACCAGGTTTGTTCCACTGCAGTCCAATCAAGGAATAATGTTCTTTCTCAGAATGGGAAGCCAGGTGTTTCCTACCTGAAATGTATGGAAGTCATCCCATCACTAAATGAAAACAGGTAGACTTAAAAATCATGTAAACCACTTCAAACCAAGTAGAAACAGGAATTAATTGTGCCTCATTTCTTTTTCCCTTTGGTGATGCCACAGAGCAAACATTTTTGGCAAAGCTGTTACCTTTCTTAATAAGCCAGGCCTCTACTTGAAGGAATATTTTTTAAGCCCATTGCATTTCTGTTACTTAAGACAAGGCAGTGTTGTCAGAAAGTTTTAGTTCAGAGCAGGATAACTTCCTCTCTGAATGACTTCTCTTCTTCTGAGGAGGCAGGTTTTCTTCAAGGCATCTGAACACCCAAGTTTATTCACACAGATACATCAAACTGCTTTGTGACAATTAACCACCAAGCCTGGTGTCAAGTCTGGACCTACCCAAAATCTTTGCAAAAGTAACAGAAAAACAAACAGACTGTATCTGATATAATCTGAACTTGCAGGAAAATGTTGTTGAGTGGATTTTTTTTTGCCAACCAACCAAATGAAAGCTACTGGACTAAATATATAAAGAAGGTTAATAGTCCCTTTCTTAATATGAAATGATTCCCTTATTTTACTCCTTAGTAGCTTGACTAAAGACATAAGAATAACACCACCTAGAAAAGGGAGGAAACAATTGATTCTATTACAATATTCTAATCAAAACCTGAAAAACTAAGGTCTGCTAACTAATGTGCTAAATCCATAGAAACTAGTTTAATCTAACTTCAACTTATACTGCAGTTTCAGAGTTGGGTCTGCATGAGATGAAAGTACCCCTATGTCAACTTCATTGACAGTGAAATACATCAGATACTCCAGCAAGTAATGATAGACCCGCACAAGAAGAGGCTGTCACAGTCACAAGATTTGTCCTGGATGACACACAAAACAAACTGACATAGAACATAAAAAAAAGAAAAAGAAAAAGCTCTTTATACTTAATTCAATATGGCTTTTTGCAACATGGCAAAATATTACAGCTTAAAGCATAGATCTCCTCACAGAGGAGAGAAGAATTTTGCAGTCAAATTAAAAGCATAACAAGAAACAAGTAACATGCAGACCTTCTGCTTTTTTTGTCCAAAATGACACTGCAGCCTAACAGAATCTGGGAAGATACCCTATTTCACTTCTAAGAAGGTAATAATCTGAATTAGAGGATTAAGGTTTTATCATAATTAATTGGGTACATTCATAAAAATTTACTGTTAAAGAAAACAGACTGCAAAACACTTGATTAAAAAATTTAACTTAGGAATTTAAAACCAAATCATGTGCCCTAGTCCTGGAAACGTAAGGAATGAAACAAAGTATAAATTAATCTTCATCTATTTCTGGTTTTCTTCTTTATTCCCATCATCTTTGTGAAGAACAGGGAGAGGATGAGCCTCTGTGTTGAAGACCCAGTGTTCAAATGGAAGAAGATCATCTTCAGAAAATAGCAAATACAGGTACCTGGCAAGAAAAAAAAAAAAAAAAAGGGAAATGAGACCACATCAGGGAAGTGATTTTCAGGAGAACACATAATAATTCATTTTTAATTTACTTGAGTATTAAACTTCCTGTTGAGATGACATGACTGATTTTTTCTTGCACAGAAAAAAAAAAAAAAATCCAGAACTGAAGAGATCAAGACAAAAGTTTTATCTCATTAAAAATTTAGGAGATGTTGATAGATAATGAAAGCATTGGTTTTTTCTCTTAACAGGCCCTGCATGCTTTCCATGGAAGTTTTTTTTTCTTCTTTTTCTAAAATTTTAAAATGAAAAGTATGCAATATAAGCCTGTTATGTTCTCTGCCTAGTCAATTTGTTTCATTAGTGCTGGCATATATAATTAGATCCTATCAAAGACAGGAGATGCAATGTCTCAAAAACTATCAAGTACCTTTATCAGAAGTAAAGATAATTTGCAGTAGTCAGGGAATTTATGTTATTGACACAGACTGGAAAAATAAGGACAATTTTGCTTCCTGCCACCTAAGAAGAGCTCTGCTATTTCACTCAGATTTTGTTACGTGAGAGTGTCAAGGGTACTAATGATAAATACTTATCTGTAAAGATGATACACAGAGCTACTTCACATTAATGAAAGCCAACTTTCTCAACTTACTTGAGTGTCTCTGAAAGGAAGAAACTTTGTTGCACATCATCATGGCTTTCATGATTGTTATAAACATCTCTAAGGCCAGAATAGCCACCATCGACTCTGCAGTGTTTTTCCAGCGCCTGAAACAGAGATCACCCAAATCAGTGGGATTAACAAAATAAATATGTCAGTTTTTCTGTTTGGCAATAAAACTAGCAAAAAAAAAAAAATTCTGCAAATTCCTTTGATAAAGAGGTGAAAACTTGGTAAATGTCTACGTAGAAAAACTCTTAAAAAAAAAGACATAGGCGTACCTGTATAATTTCATATTCAGGAAGAGAAGCAAAATAATAAATTAATAAAAAGCGAACACAAACCAGCTTTCAGAAGGAAAGATGTATGGGTATAAGGATTTAAAGACATATGGATTTTCACTTATATTCTTTCTCCTCTTCTTAATAGGAGTAACAATAGCCTTTTTCTCCCAATCTCTCAGCCTTTGGAAATTGTGTTACCTATACTTTTCTGGTCATAGTTTGGTACTTAAAATGATTGTAACATGATTGAACGCCATACTAAAGATCAGTCTTTTCCTTAGCTCCTGCAAATCCCTTCAAAAAAAGGAAAGGCAACTCTCCATTTTCTGTGTAAGTTATATGGCTTCTCTTTGCAATTATTTAATTTTTCAATGGGAAACCACTGATATTGGGCTCTGACTGAATTTCTCTTGTGCAGCAGTCATATTTTTCTTTGCTACCTCTCTGAAAAAGCTTTGTCTATTACACAGGCATAGATAGAAAGCCAGGACTTAACACAACATAATTTAGCTGTAACAGTAACAATGTAATTTTTTCTAGCTAGTTTCCAAACCCTTTATTCAGTTAAAAGGTGTAAAACAGATGACTGATTCCTATTTCACAATAAAAAGGAGTACATGGGCTGCCTTTTCTGCCTACAGGAATGTCCTATATTTATGAAGGAGAAAAAAGATCAGATGAAAAGTATATAAAAGGATAAAATAGTAAAATAGATGCAGTGAGACTATTTAATAAATTTTGTTGCTTTTTTTTTATTAGGTGTTTGCAATAGAAAGGTGGTACCTATATGCATATATATGAGCCATAACTTCTTTAATACTGCTATCCAATATCTTATTTGAATATTGATTATCTTATCACTACTATATTAAAAAAATTAATTAATAGGGTTTTTTCTTTATAATTTATGTATTTGATAAGGCTACAAGTATTCTTGCTCCATTCATTTCTCTTTGCTTCTTTGCTTACAACAACTCTCTGGTATCAGACAGTATAAAGAAGGAGTAACGAGAATTTAAGATGATTATATTTAAAACAATTCATGATTCAAGACCAAATTAAGAAAATGCTATTTAACCCTAGTAACTTCTTGCAATGAAAATGACAGTAAGGATTGTGGCTGGCTGCATTCACTCAGGACCACACTACTGTGAAACAAGGTGTCTTCTGTGGAGATGGTATTGGAACAACAACTTTCAGGCAGAAATACTTGGGGCTCTATCCTCCCCAAGAAAGAGCCAGGAGATAACTGGTTCCTCCCTTTCTGAAGTTACTACAAATACCACTGAAGTGAGTACAGGATGTGTAGATTTTATTTAGGGAAAGATGCTGCATTTCAAAACACACAAGCTAAAAAAGCAAGGCAGAGGATATATCTAAACCAGGCAGAATAAGTATTTTCTGAAGACAGATGGGACTAAGAGTCACTAATAATTACTGAACTATTCATCACCTTCCCCTGCTCTAAAGGCTCTTTAAGATCTGTGTTTTGCTGTGAGTGGATATCCTAAATGTCCTTGATTTTTCTGGAGTCCCTGTAGCTGTGTGCACACATTTGGCTTGCACGTCAGGCTCTCCTTGGTTTTCACTGGAGAGTAAGCCTATCATATATTTAAAAGGGATTTTTCTCCAGAAGAGATCCTTTAAAGTATAACAGCCTATTTGTCTTTTCTTATGTGTCCTAAGGTTCTTTAATTTTCCTGGACACTTCTACTAAATGACAAATATATTTAAGTTTAAAGAACTAATTTCCTCTGGCTGGTATTCCTTCCCTCTTGTATACTTCAACCTGCAACGAATTCCAAATTCTGCATCTGTGTCTGGATTTTCAATGTCAAACAAAAGATGATGCTTTTCAAGGCACAGCAGAAGCAGAACTTGAAGGATAAGGCTACTGTGCAAGGAAATATCTGCATTCTAAACAGGATGAGGTAAAATAAAAGCAAATTGCATTTACCATTTATATGCTCTAACGTACTTTGAGCATTCTCTGAGTTTAGAGGCATCATAAAGGCAGTTGGAGACACTGCTATGATGTAAACTAAGGGGTTAACTTGCCCCATGTTTGCCTTCTGGTGGTATCTGCTTGATGCAAATATGAAGCATCTCATCCCTCAAAGCTACTTTCCACCTAACTAAAGGAACAGGACATCCACCTGCAGGATTAGCAGGATAAAAAGGCTCCAGGTTGTCAACCATCCTGGCAGTGATGGGATTTTGTGCCCTCTCCTGCAGTTTGAGAGCGCAGTGATGTTCACAGTGATAGGGGTAGTGGTGGGCAGGAAGAAACAATCAAGCACATTTTAAATAAGCAGTTCTCAGGAAATGAGGGTGGCTAGGATCAGTTATGACACAGTAATGGAAAACATCAAGCACAGTGAAAACTGGCTGACAGTCTCAAACTATCATAAAGGGGAAAACAAAGGAAGTGATACAAATTTAAAATATGTGCCACATTTATAATGCAGAGAGGGAGGCTTTCATGAGCTAAGTTGATAAAACCTTTCTGACTCAGTAACAGTGGATATTGCTGGTGGTCATAACTGCATTTTCTCCAGCTGCTGAAGTACATACAAAATTATCTTGGACTCAAAGCAGCAGAGAAAATTCACAAAGAAAAAAACAGGACAGGCTATAGCTTATTTTTAGTCTATAACATTAGAGAAAGACTTAAGAGACTTGTCAGAGAGTTCAAAAGTCATGACTCTAAACCTGCCTCCTTTTCTACTACAAAGGCCCTGGAAAAAAACCTAATGAGTTCTCATCGCCAGAGTAATGAGTTAAAAGTGGACATGGAACACATGAAGAACAACTTTTTTTGGACAAAACCCAAATGGTCTGATCATTAGTTTCCTCTTTTTTCTTGTTTCAATCTCAGGTTCCCCTTTGTGCAACAGGTACTGATAATTAAACCAATGGCCCTCAGTGGTTGGGGGTTTCCCCAAGGACAGAATGGGTCAGGTGCTCTTTGGGGCAGCATTAAGGAGCAAGGGGGAACAGAATTTACGGCAAGCTAGCATGATATGTGCTGTAACAAAAAAATACTGTATTAGGTGGAGCTGTACGGCTATAAACACCAGGAGAGAACGGAAAGAAAAAAGATTTTAAACCTACAACTGACTGCATAAATTCTGGAAAGCTGCAAGATTTGTTTTTGTGAAACACCCAACTGCACGTTTGGAGAGTGGAAGATGTGCCCTGGGCAGAATGGGACCAGCTGCATCTCCCACACCCATCTGGCTGTGTTGGAGCCAGATTGAGAATAACCACAAGAATGTTAAACAAGGGACACGTGGGGAGTGAGAAGGAGGTAAACAAGTGTACCAACCTGAAAGAAATACAAACAAACTGAACCAAATGGGTAAAGAATAATAATAAGGAAAACATTTGAATTGTTTATAACAATGTTATCAGTGTGGGCAGTAACAATGAGTCAGGAAAAACATCTCCTGGAGAAGGAACAGTTGGCATTGCTGAAGCCTGATGGGATGACTTCCACAAACAGCCATTGTAAATATGCCAATTATTATCTGCCTGGGAAGAGTCCAGTAGTAAAATGTGTGCCTATGGGTGGTGTTAGCAAATAAGAAAGTAAGGGAACAGCCCTCTAAATTAGAGGTTTTAAAACCCAAATTGCTTTGGAATTAGTAATTCAGAAGCATATTGTTTCAGGGCCCCCCAGAGCCAACACCTGAGGGAGGCAAATACAATACCCTAAATAACTGCTCTCTACCTAGCTGAATACAGTGCTCAGTGCAGGCATGGAACAATTGTGAATATTCAGGAAAGAAGTTTGAGAGTATAAGCAGAGGTAATACTACTATTCTTTTTTGGAAAGCAGATTTTGTTTTACATTTTACAATTCCTGGAGGATATGTAATTACCTGACTTGAAATAACCTTTTTTTCCACGATGCTCAACAGCATTTGCACAACATTTCTGATATGATCAATATCTACACAGTGAATACTGAATGCATTTAGAGATCTTAGTTGCTGTGGAGGGAGTTGGGTTTATGGGGTCCTAACCCAGTAACAGCTCTCTAGTAGGGTCCCTTAGGGATGAGAAATTGGAGGGCACAAGTCTACATGTCCTACCCTCAGAGCAGAGCAACCTTCTTTAACTAGTGGTGTAAGCCCCTCCAAGAAGGTTGTAATCATACATTTCTGGAAACAAGGTATTGGGTAAACTGAAAAACAGGATATTTTTGAAATCCTGGAAAGCAATACATGTGCACAAGAGAGGTCACTGTCAACAAAATACTGCAGAGAGTTTTGATTTTTTTTCATTTTTCTTAAGTACACAGAGACAGAAAAATAATGTTCTTCTGCTTGCTGTATTTCCTGTCAGATGTCAGCTAATTTAGCAAGGGCAATGTCAGTGTGAGGAGGACAGAAGTGAACTCCAGAGAAGTGTAATAAGGACCCATACCTCGAGGATGAAACGTGGTAAATCTAAAGGTTCTCAGCCTTAAGAGTAAGAGTGATTAACTGCTGAAATAAGGTAAACAATGGATTTGGCAAGCCCATTCTTTGCAGTGCAGACCAGCTGCCCTTTTGGAAGGCTTGTGCTAGACAAACACAAATAGCTAGGTTCAGCATGACTGCTTGAAGCTCAAAGGCCAGTGGCACAAAAAATTCAAATCTATAAGAAACTTGCTGTCATTTAGGGAGTTTTGTCCACATAACTTATGTTTCTTGAAAGTAACATGGTTTTATATTTGGTACTATCTAGTCCTTCATCCTGGTCTTTGTCACCTTAATTAATATCACCTTCATACTATAACTGAAAATACATTTCATAAAACTTATTTCCATATCCAAGGCTCAAATCTGACACGTGTATGCACTTTCCATTCACATGCAGCAGCATTCAACATCTGGGACAGTACATCCAAATATGACTCCTAATCCTACAAGTATTTAAGATGGAGAAATCACAAGGTACTTTTCTATTATACAATATCAGCAGTTTTTGGTTTTGTCAAAATGTCATCTATTTGGCAAATGAATTCCTGGAAATCTGAATTGATATCCCTGATTTAAAATAAATATTCAGCTTCCAACTGCTGAACAATGTCCAGCTATCATTCAATAGCTTACTTAACAGTATTACTAGGATTTAACAACAAAGAAGTCCAATACAACATTACCTCAACAGCTTCCCATCCCCACTCCCTGTACTTTGGATCATGAGTGAGACGCCACATGTACATGTAGGTCTCTATGACTTCTGGTCGTAGGATGTAGTATTTTTCATTTTGTCTTGTAGCAATGGCCTCAACACCACCATCAAACCTGAAGGCTTCTGGTCCCAGTTTCATTCCTAGCCAATAAAAAAGCACAGACTAAAATAAAGGCATTAAAAAAGGTTTCAAATTATGTAACCAAATCAAACTCCCCAAATTACCAAATCAAGCTAGGCTTTTAGGTGGCACAAAGCCAGGTTACCCAGAACAATATAATTTATGAAAGATACTGCAACTCCTCCTGTTTTTGATATTTTATAAATAATTTGGAGTAGGAGAGAGCTGTTCTTCACGAATGCCTTAAATGGCAGTTTCAGTTTGAACAGTGATGCTAACATTTGCATTCTGGAAGACTTCGTGTAAGTAGCAACAAGTGAAATTTTGCCTAAAAGATGAGGATATTTACTTTTCTATATCAATCTGGAAAATACACTCTGGGACATGAAATGCTGCCAGGGTTATTTCTATAAGAAGATGATAAAATCCAAAGAAATTTCATGTACAGAAATCCACTTTCTTTGTGCAATTCTATTGTTTGCAGCGTTGCATCAACAGAACTGAGTGCAAAATATTCTTTTGTGCATAAAACATGAGTAATATCTATGTTGATGCATAAATGAACAGAGTCCTTCTATTACTTGTATTCAACTATACAGAAATTGGCATAATGAAAGAACCTTGTTAATTACTGTTATGTAACTGTCACATCAATTACTACAGTGAGGAGATACACTTCAGGTGCACAGAAATTATTTATAAAACAGAGCAACCATTTGAAAAGCTACTCTTAAAGCAAGGCAGCATTTGCTCAGAAGGGATGAACACTTCTCACTGTGCTACAATTTTCATTCAGCTTTATGCAAAACCACCGGTGGCTGCCTTCATGGGGGCAAGCAGTGCAGCCAGACTCTGCAACGTGTTACTCACGCGTGCGGTCGTAGGATTCATGGCAAGTCCTGGCAATTTCAGCACCCAGCTCGATGTGGTGGCCTGTCTTGTCACTGGGGGCTCCATCTGCTCCCAGAGCAAACATGCCTCCAGCAAAACAAGTGAGGTGTCCCATCTTGTGTTCCAGCAATCCGCCCTTCCACTCGGCGATGTACGTCAGGCCCCCGCTGGACTTTCGGATGAGGTGGGTCTCTATGGCCTGCAGGAGGACACGACCTCAAACCAAAGCCCATTTGGTAAAGTACAAAGGACAAAGCTGTCTTGTGTGCTGGTTGTTTTTGCTCTGTATTGCCTTTGCTCATAAAGTGCAATGGATAATAGGAGCCAGCATAACTTCAAAGTCAGCCAAACCAAGGCAGATGAGCATACATCAGTAATGATGACTAACTTTGCTTCAACTTCAAGCAATTTACAGGGTATGTTTTATAAAAATGTTGGAAAGACCTATCAAATACGCTTCAAATTTTGAAATATTTCATTTTTTCTCCCCCTTTTACACTGAGCAGTTTCAGGTAATTTAGCGTTCAATAATAATTTAACTTTCAATAGTTATTAGCCATCACTTCAGGTTCTGTATTTCTCATTTTAATTCTGACTTAAAGGAGGTGGTAATTGATATAATTTCATGTAAATTATATGCAGCCATAACTCATATTCAAAACACATGGCTCAGTGTGTGCCGTGAATGATGCTAGGCCTCTGAGTCTAGATGGCATTCCCAAAGTCCAGTGAGTTTCCCCTCCCAAACTGAAATCCTCCACTTATCTATCAAGAGCACGGTCTCACTGAGATCTCTGGAAAAAAAAAACCTAAGCAGAATAAGAACACACAAATCTAGAGGGAACTGGAAGTTGATGATGTTAGCAATGTATGGTCACTAATTACAAAATCCAGGAAGGCAGCCTGCTATCGTGGGAGGAACAGAATTAAAATGAGAGAGGAGATGCAGAAGAGCACATTAATTAGAAGCCCACAAAGAAAGTAAGGTATTACTCTTTAAAAGAAATAATGGAGAGGAGAAAACTCTGTCATACATTCAGCTATCTATTAGTGCTCTGGTTGTCCTGCTGAAATCATAATATCCAGAAACAGTACTCAACATGCATTATATAAGGGAAAAACCATTAAAAATATCACTACAGAAAACTATTAACAAAAAAGCCAGGATTTAAAAAAAAGTTTTATAAAGAGAATGCAGTGATTGTAGTAATGTTTTCCCCCATTTAAGCATTTGTAGAGGTTGTTCCTATAAGCATGAAAAATCCTGTCTAAATTAGAAGCAGCAGCAGAATAACTGCAGTTTTTACATACTGGGGTTTTTTTCTGCCAAGAACGTCACATTGAAAACTATACTTTATTTTCCAGCAATACGAGTGCAAAGCACTTAGTAAGGATGTTTTCTGCCCAGATCCAGAGCTACTATAAGCTCAGAAAACTCCTCCACCCCTTGTTCCCACCTTGATTGCATGCTTTTACTACTAGAAAACATACCTAAATTTTAAAGCAGAAGTAAATAATGAAAATTCCTGTGCTTTAAACAAATTCTGCTTTTAAAAATCCTGTGTAATTTAACCTATAAAAAGAGGAATTAGGTGTGAAAGGGGAAAGGTGAGAAAACACACAATAATTTTGCAGGAAATAACTTTCAGACCTATTTGGGCATTCTAACAATAAGCTACCTAAAACCAAGATAAGAAAGGAAAAAATTTAATGACATTTCATTTAACCTTTCAGCAGGGTATCTCCCATCTCACCGAAACAACAGTTCTAAAAATAGGCAAAAACTCTACTGGTCACTTAGCTGTTGGATCAGAATTTATTTAAAAAGTAAGCAACCATAAAAATAGATTGATAACTAAATTTACCTATGTTGCATTTTATTTGAAGTTACAACTGAAAACCAGAATGAAGTATTACTGTATCTGCCTGACATAACAGCAATGATGCACTTTTGAACTATATTAACTAGACCAGAGTTGATTCTTGTAGTGTAAAAATGGATTTTGTGATACCAATTAGTGTTAGAACCTTTTTCCCTCTCTTTTGGCTCAAGATTAAAGTTTAGGATGAAAAAGGATGACTTCCAAGAGTTTTTAAATTATTCTAGGAAACTGGTGTTAAGAAACTAACAAATTGATGTTGATTGATACCAAGAATGTCACGAAATAAAAATATATTTCCAATTTAAGTATTCGTGTTTAGTAAAGAAAATCATCACTGTTTTATAAATGGGGCCTATTAAGAACTAGTACATATATCTATTAAAAGTTATTTTCTTATGTACCCATCATATTTAAAGCTATTTTTATGAGGTAGTTATTAGATATAGACACTCAGATTGCCTTGTCATGCTTTGTACCATCCTGGGTCCCTGGGATAACACCTTTGCAGTGTGTATGTCTTTGTTAAGAGCATGCTAGGTCACTCTGCATTTTTACCTAGACATGAAATCTGAGGTTTAAAAGCAGGATAGGAAGGAAGGGTTATGTTCCTGTAGAGGAAGGCTATGTGCTGCCTGCAGTGCTTTGGGTGCAGTTCTGGCAGGAAAATCAAGTGAGTAAAACAAATTATCTTAAAAGGAGAATATGCAGTGTGGTGACAAAGATGCACCCAAGTGAAAAAATCTGTCTGGTACAATTGATTCTGAATTTCATACTTAAAATAAACTCATTTTTATTTTGATATAATTATGTACTCGCTTCAAGAGACACATCTATTGGAATTGCAGGTCTATTTCAACTTGCTCCCCAACTACAAATAATTCCATCCTGCACTGTTTTCAGATCAGGTGGAGGGATGTAGCACCTCTCCTATGAGGAAAGGCTGACAGAATTGGGATTGTTCAGCCTGGAGAAGAGGTGCCTTTGAGCTGACCTAACTGCAGCCTTCCAGTACCCAAAGGGAGCCCACAGGAAAGATGGAGAGGGACTTTTTACAAGGGCATATAGTGACAGGACAAGGGGAAATGGCTTCAAACTGAAGGAGGGTAGGTTTAGATGAGACATCAGAAAAAAGTTCTTTCCTGTGAGGGTGGTGAGGCACCGGAACTTGTAGCCTGGAGAAATTGTGGATGCCCCATCCCTGGAAGCTTTCAAGCTCTGAGCAAGTGAAAGATAGCTACAAATGTATGTTACCAAAGGAAGCAATAGCAGATGCGACCTGGGAGTGGAAAAAAAAATGAAGCAAAAAAATGAAGACAACCTGATTTGAGGCTGTAGTGGACAGAAAAGAAGGGGAAAACTAAAGGTAAATAAACATTTTATGGATTTTTAGAGAAATACATTTGCTGCATGTAAAGCTGGTATGGTATACAATATGTCATGCATCCATAAGCTCCCAGAGCCAGAGTAACTTTTTACACCTAATACAGTTCCTGGCAATTTTTCTTTTTTAGCTTTCACCTAAGGCTTTGCTTACATACTTCATTGCAGTAAAGCCTTCAGCCAAATTACCTTTTTCTCCATCTTGTGGGAAATTATTCCTTCGACACAACAACCGTATAAATGCTTGTGCACTCCATTAGAAACACTAACAGTGCTTTTTACAGTTTGAATTGTGACTCAAGTGCTCCTTGCATTACTACTGGCATCTTTCTCATGAGTCTGCACGTTAAAATTATGCCCTTTCCTATCTGTCACAGTGAATGAGACATTAGGAATGGTTTCAACTACAGGACTGCAAATTGCACATTTGTGTAATCTCTGTTATTGACAACATAAAGGAGAAACTCTTCAGTTTTTCCCAACCTGATTTCCTCCCCCTTCTGCCCTCATTGTTAAGGCAATATGTTTAGTGCTCTCTGCTTAGCAGCCTGTTCCTTAACCTATACATCATACTGCCAGTTCTTAACCTTGCAAAATTAAGCAGAATTGGACCCTCCTAATAAACAACCATTCTTCTTCATTCAGTTCTTCATGTCTTGAAGCTTTTCACACATCCTACATGATGTCTTCACCACCCCCTTCAGTCCATCCCTGACTTGATTTTGTGGTTGCAAAGTCCTTCATTTACCCTCTGAGTTGTTTAGAATGCATGGTTTACCGGGAAACACAGAAGATCCAGAACTGAATCATCTCTCTGTTCAAATGAGTTAAAAACTAATCAATAAGCTTATTTTTACAGGAGTTCTCTTGGTGGATTACACTGACAGGTAACAAAAACACTAACTGAGATGCCAGCAGAGCACAGGTGGAGGCTTCTTAGGAAAAACAATCTGCTCCTCAAGGCTGCTCAAATTCTACATAGATATGTGTCACAGAAGTGTTAACTCTGCTGGAGGAGCTGAGATAACAAATTACAAACCTCAAACAGCAATGTGACCCCACAGTTCTGCTACTTCTAGCTCTTAGGCATTTCACCTCTCCTTTTACAGTATCTTCTTAATTATGATTAATGAATTTCAATGATTACTGCTGTTTTAACGAAACCCAGGTGGTTTCATTTCCTGCCTCAAGATGTCACTGTAGCTGGAGATAAAACTGCTCAGCAAGACAGTTCCATATTTCTGTATCTTAATAAATTTGAAACTTCAGAAATATGATTCTAAGTTTCAAGGGTTTATAATGTCTGTTTTGGGGATAATTACAACTCTGCAGGCGTCTTCATAACAAAGCACCATAAATTATCTCTGTTCAAACTTTTAATATATTTTTCTTCCCCTAGGAATTTTCATAAACAGTATTTTGATCATTTGAAGTAACCATGAGGATGAAAGAGAATTCTATCATGTGTTATTTTCAATAATTCAAAGATGTATAATGTCAATTGCTTACTTATTTTTTTTAATATTTACAGCTTGCACCAGTACATTTTATTGCTTTGAAACAGCACAGAGCAGCAGGTCAGGATTACTGCAGATTTACATTCTGTGAGTTTCTAAGTAAATTGCTTTCTTGTTACTTTTTTACTTCCCTTACATTTTCTCTGTTTTTTGATCTAATGCAATAGATCCTTTTCTTTCTCAACCTTCACAATTATCCAATTTATCCTTTATTGCAAATTCCAGTGAGTTCATTACAAAAAGTTTATTGACGGAATAGGAAGTTCAAGTCCTTGTTATACACAATTTAAATACTTTTGTCAAAGAAAAGTAGTGTCTTATGCTGAGGTCCTCACTGCTTACTAAACTGAGCTTTAAAAATCAGAACTGAAATCTGAACACAGAAGAACTTTCATTTGGTTAAATACAAAATATAAGAAACATTTTAAAAGCACCAAAGCACTTGACTTCTTTTGGACTTCAGACAAGTTATGTGTAGACAAGCTTACATGTGCAATGAAATATGAGATATGAGCACTTATAATGGAGGTACCTACATTTTTAAAGGGGAATCAGTGGCAAACATTTATACTGTAAGACCTATTCATCTGTTCACTAAAAAGATGATTATGTTCTAAGGGAAAGCTGACTATTTACTTGTGTTTCAAAATATTTTTTTTCCCTCTATAGATCAATTAGTGTCTCTCAGAGCACCAATGTTCTTACTCTAAATGTATTAAATGTGTGTTACCAGAAGGATAAATTTATTAATATTTTAAAAGAGTATTAATGGTCTGGCATGAATCAAATCAAGTCACTCTCAAAATGTTAGATTGTGCATGTTCTGAATACTCTAGGATATCTGTTGATTCTGACAAGTTTTTTTTTGTTGACAGAAAAGGGAAGGGAAAATAGCATGACTAGTAAGGGCATGGCTGCTCTGGAAAGTGCAAAGCCATGAGCAAAACCCATACAATTTCTCTTTAGACTTCTCTAGTTAAAATCCTCCTTAAAGATTTCTAACAACATTAGGCTTGCTGCTTCTCCTGACAGTCCATAAACAAGCAAAAAATTTGAATAAATACTTTATCTGGTCCGAAACGTAAGACATTGTGTGGTTATCAGTAAATTATTAACACTTTAAAAATCTGCAGAAGCCTGTCTTTAGCCTTGATGTTTTCTGTAAGCATTTGTAGAGAGTCTCAAAACTTGAGCTGAGAAGGGAAATGCAGTGAAGAGAATAAGAAGGAGCAGTGAGTCCTCTGGACGTTCTGGTGTGCTCAGTGTAATGAATCTTGTGTTCCTACACAATGCAGCCATACTATCACTGTGTGCACAACACCAGTGCAGCTGGCTGATAAGTATTTTAAACATGACAGCTGACAAAACTGCCTGTTTATTGATTTTAGCACATTTAAGTTACATTCAGTTAAGTTGCTTCCCACCTCCTACACCAAAAAAATAAGCCCCAAAACAAAGTATACAGTGGGAATGCTGGGTACCAACTGTTTCATTCTAAGATGGGCTGCTATTGCAGCATCCTGCCTGCCCCATTTATGTATTTTCTTCAATGCCAAGAAATGCTTAAGTATTAAATATTCAAGACATTAATCACTTTTAGCTTTACCCAGTATGACAAACCATTATGTTTGAGTTGTTGCAGTTCTCTCCTTGTCCACATCAGTTATGCAGTTTTTAAGACCACTATGACCACAAAGCAAACCCCTTCAAGCAGCTTAATGGAGACTGCAGACAGCACAAACCAGCCACCAGACTGTCACCTCAGTTAAACAGATCCTCCTGAAGTTCCAGAGATGAAAGAAGCCTGTCTGCCAATATCATGTTTTCAGTTTGCTAACAACACTTCTTTTTCCCTCTCCTTTCAAGGAGAAAGGAGTCTCCATGGATTTTTTTATTTTTCTGAAAGGCTGAAATCAACAGCTCTGAAAAATATTCACTACTTAATGCTGACAGTTAAATACACCCAAAATCCCCCAATCAAAACATCCAATAAATATACTGAAAATCCCCCAATCACTACCTTTGGCATATATCAAAGCCAGCCTCCAATGTTAGCAATGTGCCAAAAAAAATTAAACTCCCCTGAAAAAAGTAACTCTATATATTTTGTCTGAATCCTGAGGCCAGAAATTACTTTTTCCTCTTTTGACAGAAGTTTACTGCATTGCCAGCATTGCTTAATTGTGTAATCCAGCCTAGCAGCAATTTCTGAAATGGTGTTGAAATCTGGCAGAGTGGCCGTGGCACTGCTTCACAACACATGCTCCTCTTTTGGCCATTTCCATTGTTCCCACTTCCAGTGCTATGTTCTGCAGAAATCATTTGTTTTCTTGTTAGGATCATCTGAGCAGTTGTTACCCAGTAAGAAAGAATAAAGAATCTTAATGTCTAAAAGGGAACTAGCTGCTCTGACTCAAGGTAAAAGTGCAGAAAGCAGCTGCTTTACCTCACTGAAACCACAGGGCTGCACTTACTGAGCTGCTTGGGAAGTGCTGGTGAGGATTCTCCCTTTTCCTTTGAAGTTCTTCTGCGGTGAGTTACCATTCTCTTTACAGCCTCTAGATATGCCACTTCTCTAGAACTACACTGAGAAAGTGATGCAGGCAGTGTCAGAGAGAGAAAATGAATATATATGTAAGATGCAGAAGGATTGCAGAAATGGCCATAAATAAATGTAATGGGAAAACGTGGAAAAGGTACCTGACCATCAGGCCTCAAGTGTGAGACAACCTATTTACAGGAATAGAGGGAAAATTGCCCTTCAGCTTAGGAAATGAGGGCTGGCACATTTAAGAGGAGAGGATTTGATGCAGTTGCTTGTGACACTGCTGTTGCTAGACTAGATATAAGTGAACCCACAAGGTCCATTTTTGCTCTAAATTATCATGTTCTCTTACAAACCTACTCAATTGTGTCTCAGAGATCAGCTTGTTAACTGAGAAGAGTGAGATGATTCCTGGATACTTGCAAAGACTGATGGATTATTCTATTGGCAGCTATTTCTTCAAAATATAGCAAAAAGCTGAATACACATTTGTTCTGTAACTAAATGTTGCATGCTACCCATTGAAACCTGTTTAGAAAGATCTCTTATTTCATGTGTTATGTCAAGCAGGACATTATTTGTATTACTTTTCAAAAGAGAAAAAATAACTTACATTAAAAATACATTCACTTGTCTTTTTGTGTGAATTCTACAGTTTATGAATCCCTCTGATGGCCTTATACATTCATACTATGCTCTGATATTCAAAATAAGACGATCTTGGTCCCTTTTCCCATTAGGAATAAACTCTTTCAATGGCTTCAGCCATAAATGCATTTTCATGGCAAGCAGAAGCAGTTTTTAAATCTAGCCTGACATCTTAGTTATTGCTTTTAACTTAAGCCATTATATAATCTATAGGCGATACAAAAATTCTAATGGAAAGCATTCATTTTTTAAAAATATGATTTACAGAGCAATGTGAAAAATAACCCCTAAGCTCCATCTAAATAGATTTCAGCTTTTCACAGTGAACTATATAACTCACCATATATTTTCATTTGTGGTTTCTGGATAGCAGAAGGTATTGAATTAGGCATCAAGCCTTCACATCACTCTTTCAGAATCGGGGGAGTATGTGCTGGACTGAATGGCCAGGAATAATCATGCTGTTCCCTTTGGCATAGTCTTAAAAAGATTCTGAGAGCGCTGGGGGAAATTTTTCTAAGAAAATACCAAGCAGACTCAGAATGCCCAAACTCTGCAGCCTCAGTTGTAAAGAAAGACTGCAGCTTGTGCAGACTCCTAAATTAGCTTTAATTTAGATAAGTAATGGATCAATAGCAATGAAGTCAGTACCAGGATGGATTTCAAATCAGGATAGTTATCCAATGAAGAACCTGGAATCTCAGTGGGGCCCAGTCATCCTGCAGCTTCTGTGAGGCTGAAACTTTGCTGCTGCTTTCTGAACAAGCTACTTTACAGCATCAAGCTGCCAACTCCTAAAGCTGCATGTGCACTTCTAGCTTTGGTTCAGATGTACCTCAGTACAAAAAACAAACAGGAATGCCACTGATCAGAAAATACTGGATATAGCAACAGTCAGCAGCACAAGGAAATCTGGGTTTAGTCAGGTCCTCTCAAACACACTGGTCAGACATGATGCTCGGACTGTTTCTGAGCTAGTACTACTAAAAAGTGTTAAGAAAATAGGTACTTTAAATACAGTCATATGAGCAGAGCTGAGACCCTGTCACTGATAATGTCATGTTCAGTGATGCTGCTGAACAGGTGATTCTGCTCCTCCAGCTGAAATCTGAGCAGGGAGAACTGGTCCTTAAATGTGGGGGCTGTCACCACTTCTGCTCCCTGCCGGGACCTCAAAAAAACCCTGATGTTTTTAAACCAGCAGAAGTAGAAAGCTGCAATCAGCTTTGAGGTGCTTCAAAATGTCTTCAGTGGTAAGATGAATTGATAATTTCACACACTTTGCTCTCTCTGGCTGACAATCCAATGTCTGAGCTATTACAACAGCACTGTTCTTATGTTATAGCCTCAAATGCACTCAAACCTAATTTAAGATCCACCTTTTGCTCTGAAGCTGATACCATGCTAGCAGCAAAGATGAGGCTGACTGCATCCAAATCTGCACTTACAAAATTAAAGGCAAGATTTCCTTAGCAGAGGACACTTGGTTGTCAAATTTACAACCACCAGACATCACACCCTCCCTCAGATCTTCACACTGACTTTCCTCTGTAATGGAAAAAAAAAGATGGTTGCAATAAGAAACCATGGTTGTATTTTTTTAATGCCACCACTTTTTGTGTATGGGAAGTAAAAGGAGACATGACCTCCCTAGGGACAGTGTGTTTCCAGATATATGAAAGAATAAGCAGATACTGCTTAGCATCTCAAAGCCTTGTCTGTGGAGGCACTGTAGATACACACTGTTAATAAGAGATAAAAGTCCTGGCCCTAGACAGCTTCCAGTCAAAACAGATGAAAGGATAGGGAAAAAAGAAGTAATATTATCCTCTTTTTTAATATATATATCTATATATATGAAAGCAAAGAACTGAGAAAATAGGTCATTTGCCCAGGATTGCAAGGAAAGCCTGTAAATATGATTTAAACTGAATACTTGCCAAGTCTCAATCTGGTGTCACAAACCTGTTATTTCTCCCAAAACAGCATATTAAGGAAATACCATAAATAAAAAAGAGAGTGCAGACCAGCAGGATCACAAATACATATAGAAATGTAAGTATGAACAGTTCTGATTTTATAAAACTGTCTCTTGTGTCCATTTGGGGTGTTTTGCAGAAGCTGACAAGTATATGCTCCTATACAAAAAAGTCATTGTGAAAAGACACCCCAATTTTAATTTCTAATTATCTACCATAACACAATGATCCATGTGTGGACCACAATCAAAACACTTTTTATGGCTGAAACTCATGAGAGAATTGAACACAAGAGAGGAACTCCCTGCTGGATACAAAGGAAAAGGACAAGACTAATATATATCTAGAGAAGACTCAGGAAAAAGAGTTGAACATCTATCTGAGAGCTACTTGTAGATGCATTTTTTGTTGCTTCTTTTATACCTCTCTCCTCCAGAGACAATTTACTATATTGCAGTAAAAGAAAAAAAATAGTTATACTTCAAAATTCTCCCCTTTCCCGCAGTATCTGTATTCCTCTAGCACTTCTATTTGAAGAAGTCCTTTTTAGAACAGAAACTAATTCTTTGAAAAAGCACCCTGTGGTAGCAAATACATAAATCTCTCATATTGTCCTCACAGCCTGTCTCTTTAGGATTATTATATATTAGATTATTGTGAAAAAGAAGATTTAAATATCTTATTTACCTGAACAGCATCATAATACATTTTCTTGCCGTCTTCATCTGTCTTGTCTGACATCAGCCATGCCTTGAGCAGATATTCATAAAAGCTATCCCCAAGCCCTCCAATGGAGACATGATCTTAATAGGGAAGAAAGAGATTGAACAGTAATTTCATCCTCAGCCATGACAATAAAATACAATTACAGTTTGAAACAGTGTATTTAATGATCTATTTCTACAACATCTTTAATAAACATAAGCCCGGAACCTCAGGAAAAACTTTACTGGTTTATACAGAGAATTATTTCTTTTATTGCTATATTTTTAATCTAGCTAAAATACCATAGTTATTTAATATCCACAATGTGCCACAGGAGATCATGGCAAAGAGAAAACAATTTATATGTGTCCATTCTAATTCATGTAGTCTATTCCATACAAAACCATGTCAAACTAAGGCTTTTCTTTTTTTATTCTAAAAAGATAAAAAAGTAGAAAGTGTTCTCTGATATGATAAAGGCTTTCCCTTAAAGTGCAGGCATTGCTCTTTTAGTCACTAACTTTCCATTTAAGTCACTTCATAAAAAAGGCTTTTAGCTCCTTACTGCAGAGTTGAATTTCAGGTTATTTAGTGGTATTTCAAAATGCTGAGCCATATGTTTAAAAATAATACTACATTTTTAAACTTCTGACTGCTCTCAGAACTCAGTAGTGGAAAAAAAAGAAAAAAAGAAAAAAAAAGAAGGAAAAAAAAGGACTTCACCTAATCTACAGAGGATTGTTGCTGTAACACTGCTTTATTCTGCCCTATGCTTACTATGTGAAACAATCTGGTACTACAGATGCTGTGATTATTCAATTGCACAATTTAGTGACTCTGGAAACACTAAGATCACACAAGCCAGACATCCAACATCAGTTGCACCAGTGATGGAAAATTTAGTGATGCTCTCAGCTCCTTGTACAAGATTGCATCCACTTACCGTTCAGGAACCTAAAAGATTCTTGGCAAAATTTTGATGGGTTATCATGATTTCAGCATAGATCCTGTAAATGCATTAAATACTACAACTATACATACATGTAAACTGTTTTTCAAAGGTCCGTTAAGTGAAGAAGAGTAGCTAGAGGTTAGCTTTTGAAACTAGTTGCTGCCTGGCAAAATTAAGTGATTTGGCATTTATCGAGTCTTCAGTGAAAAATTTCAAAGTGCTTTACTGGGACTTCTCATCTATGACTGTCAATTTTACAGCAAAGGAGTGATCTGCTAATTCCACTCAAGAAATCCAGGATGGAGATGTCATTACACAGATCACACAGCAAGTTCCTGAGTCATACCACAAAATTCTGGCCACGAGAACACCAAAAAACAACCTGGATGGGATGATCCAGACTCTTAAAGCGAGATGCAGAAGGGTTAGTGATCCTGCGCTCACATTTCCTGACACCTAACTCTGATCACAGCTTCAAAGTTATGCCCGTGTTGGTAGAATTCAAAGGAACACAGAGAATTTATTTTTATACCCCTTTGTATCTTTTCTCCATGGAAAGCCTCCCTTCACCTTCCAGACAGCTTGCAAAGACATGCAAATGTAGAAGATAGATATTTGTCTATTCCAGCTACATCAACAGTGTCCTTTTCCTCCACTAGCCTGTGACATGCAAAAAAAAAATTTAGTTTTCTGAATGCATCCTGTCCCTTTGCCTACCAAGTATATTGTGCCATCGAACCTGGGTTTGAAAAGGCTTTTTTTTTTCCTCTCCAACCTCTTTTGAATGAGATATATTCAAATTCTAGGAAGACTACACCATTTTTAAAATTAAATGTTCATGATCCAAAAGGAGAAGAGGTTTCTTAAAACAATGGGAACATTTCCTGTGATCAAAGGCTGATCTTTGAACAGCAGCATTTAAATGACCTTTACAATTTCCTAAATAAATTACCATAGAAACCTCTGACATTTGCAAACTAAATAGCACAAGCAGAGTTTCATCAATAATAAGCCCTGTTATTATATACATTATTGCAGTAGACAAATCCAATTGACGCATGCTGCAGCAAATCACTGTCAGTTTACTGTCAAAATAACAAGGGCTAAATGAATTTACAGGAACAATGGCAGAGATCCATCAGCGGCATTCACAGCTACAGCACTGCTGGAGAAGAAACATTCAGAAACCATTCCTCCCTCTCCACTTTATATTTAAGAGAAAATATTTCTGTCTTGTGCCAATTAAGGGTCTTGATTATTTGGTTTTTCCCTTCTGTTGTAATCAGCTGAAAACAGCCTAGAAAAGCAATCTCAAATGACATATTTTTCAAGTCTCACGTTCTGATCTTCTCTGTGGGGAAAAAATTAGCTAATCAGTGTTGGTGAATGGAGGTGACTGATATGAAAGAGATGGAACAAGATGGAACTTGTCTTTGCTGCTTCAGCATGCCAGGGACAGACCTGCATCAACACCTGCACCCATCATTCACAGGCATGGGAAGCTATTTATTCATCAACACTGCATGCTATAGGAAAACAAAGCTCCATGGACACTGCAAATTTTTCTGTGCACACCAACAAAAACTGACATTTCACATGAATGAGGAGTGCTTAAGACGCAGTAATATTAAAAATATGGAATAACAAAGGCCATAAGGCAGAGTAAGCGTTTTGACTCCTTTAAAATGTGTAAGGCAGAGCCACTAACTGCCTCAGCCACTGGAAAGATCTGCTCTCATGAAGCATCAAAAAGCTGCTTCTGTGGCTAAGAGAAGCCAAGAAAGGAGTTAACTGCATCTGTCTCACAGGTGCTGAGATAGTCTCTAATTAAATCCAGTACCTACTGCTGTACGATCAACCCTTCCAGAGGAGGTTTTTATGTCTTGTAAAGCTGTGCTGAACCGACACATGTTACAATTGGGCACGCGTCTCAGATCTGTGCAGGGATGTCAGGGTTTATACCAACATGCAACCACAGCTGATGGTCATGCTGAGCTGCCACCAGCCTTGTGGCACAGTGACCTGCAGGGAGCCTCACAGCATAGCAGACTGAGAAATGACAGTGTACTTCTAATTCATAAAGGGAAATGGCATTTGCATTGATGGGAAAATACAGCTGAGCAGCACAATCTTTTTGGATAAGATTTTAACTCAGAGTGACACAAAACTTTCAAAAATAGATTTTAATCAATAAAATCAAAGAAATCACAGAATGGAAAAGGTTGGAAGGAACCACAATCCAACCTGTCCAACTTCCCTGTGCCAGCAGGGTTATCCTAGAGCACATGACACAGGACTGTGTCCAGATAGTTCTTGAATATCTCCAGTAAAGGACACTCCACAACCTCTCCCAGACAAAGGCAATTTGCTCCAGTGCTCTGTCACCTGCACAGAAAAGTTCTTCCTCATATTCAGGCAGAATTTTCTGTGCATCAGTTTCTTCCCATTGCCTCTTGTCCCATTGCTTGGCAACCTGGAGAAGAGCCTGGTCCATCCTCTGACATCCTCTCTTCAGGTGCTTAAGAGACATGGTCAAGGTTCTTTCTCAGTTGTCTCTTCCCAATGCTGAACCAGCCCATCTCTCTCAGCCTTTCCTCAAAGGAGAGATGCTCCAGTCCCCAATCATCTTTGTCACCCTCTGACAGACCTGCTCCATCTGATAGACCTGTTTCTGGTACCAGAACCCCAGAACTGGGCACAGCACCTCAGCTGTGGCCTCAATAGGGCTTAGTAAAGAGGCAGGATCACCTCACTTGACCTGCTGGGAATGCTCCTCCTAATGCAGCCCAGGATGCCATTGGCCTTCTTCCCCACAAGGGTGCTGCTGGTTCATGGCCACCTTGCATATCCTGCTTGGTTTTATTCAATAATGTAAGGAAGAAAAAATAGAAAGACAGAATTGCATGAATAGGATGGTTACAGACTGAACCGAAGCAGGAAAAGTGGAAAAAGCAACAAGGTCTCTAAAATCATGATCCTGCACACTGTGCAAACTTTCGACAAGTTATGGAGATCAGAGAAAGCAGTGAACAACAACAAAAGGCTCAGTCATCATGAAGGAGCTAAGGAATTCAAGTAATTCAAGTATTTTATAGTCTTTTCCTTCTAATTTTGGTATCTTCAGTAATGGTTCCAAGGGGATTAATGCCATGACACATTTCTATTTAGTTTGCTTCCTCAGTCGGTGGCATTAAATTTCAACAGAAATCACAGCTGGGATTAACTGGAAAGACTTGTCTTATTACTTTTTTTCCTTCAGTAGAGCCACATAACTCTGGAAATGTGGAATTTGATTCAGACAAGCTGATAAAGCTTCCTTATACAGCTACTTCAGAGAGCACTTTAGATTTTTGAATAAGAGACTTCTGTAGACCACAAATTCCTTTCCAAAGTCATACATATTCATACATTTCCCCGCTTCCACAAGTCACACTGAAAGCTCAGAAAAAGTATATTAAAATATAGCAAGTAAGATTATTAATTTTATATTTTTAGTATTTTTTACATTTTATAGAACCTCAGATATAAAGTGAGTTTCTATACATCATAAAAGTTCTATTTATATAAAAAACACATAACAGTGACTGAAAGAAGTTAATGACTGCAAAGAGAATGCTGATAGACAGGTCAAAACAGCAAAGACTTCAGCTACTTACGCTGGCCCCACTGGCCACTGCTGGGGTTCAGGTAGTTGGGGTAAAGGCCCTCTGGTTTATCCAGGCGATTTAGAACTTTTCGGATATTCATTACCTAGTGGAAGGTACAAAACACTGAGCACTTATCCATTTTCCCCACAAAATACAGGAGTGTAAATATGCCTAAAAATAACCCCCCTGATCTTATTCAACACACACACACCCAAACACCTCTGTGCAGTTGTATCACTATTGACAAAGCTGATATCGTCATGCAAACAAGTTCCTGAAAACCTCGGGAGTTTCTGTGCCGATTGTCAGCCATGAAACAACACAACAGGAGCAAGCTCCAAAGTTCGGGACTTGCCATGCAGAGTATGCCCCTTCTCCCCAGGATGCTGAAATTCACTGAGGCTATTTGCCTTAACCACACTCAGCTACATCAGCATTTATATTCCTTGTATACCTAAATCAGAAATGCTATTAAATATTAGGCTTATCACCTAGTGCAGATGTGGAAGTGCGCTGCAAAGGAGTTTTGCCTGGAAAGGAGAGCACGGCTGGAGCTGACTGAGCTTTGCACCAGCAGCTTGCCCAGC
Organism: Zonotrichia leucophrys gambelii; assembly: GCF_028769735.1. NCBI lineage: Eukaryota > Metazoa > Chordata > Aves > Passeriformes > Passerellidae > Zonotrichia > Zonotrichia leucophrys. Next base: position 42,595,853 of record NC_088172.1, read on the forward strand.
AGCAGGGACCCAGGCAGCCCCCAGCGCTCTGCCAGCACTGCTAAGGAGCTCACTACAAATGAGATGCCCGGGGAAACAATTACAGTCCAGATGCTCAGCAGCTGGAGCCATCCAGCAGCACAATCCACTGCAGAGCACATGAAATGAGTTATACTGCATTTTAGGATTCACGGAAAAACAAATGTCGCAGCTTGGAAGAATGAGGACCCTGAGCACTGCAGGCCAGAAATTGTAACAAAAAGGTACTGACAGCTTCATTATAAACCCCCGAGTGCCTAGAGACCCAGTGAAGTAGCTACTGAAAAAGAAGATAAATTAACTTATACCAAGCTGCAGAAGGATTTCTGTTTTGGTACACAAACTGCCTCCTGCATCTTGATACTACTCACTGCCCACATGCAGGCACAGTGAGTCCTAGATCTCAATTAATGAGTTCTTCTATGAATACATCCATGCAAAGCTTATTCCAGTGTTTCTTCTTTATCAAGTGTACCAGCTCTGGAATGGTTCGTCTCTGAGGGCTTTGGAATTGCAATCTCTAAAGGGTTTTAAGAATAGCTTACATAAACAGATTTCCAGCATCTTGCAGCTAGAGCATGTGATGCCACTGTGTAGAAGAACCATGGGCTAGGACTTTAAGATACACACTTTCATTGTCTCTTAGTAGAACAGATGTTATGCATTAAATTACCATAAATGCCACAAGATAATTAACTTATGTTAAAAATTTATTTCTGGCTATTCCTCAGTGCTGCCACTCCCTACTCATCCACTCCTCATCCCCAGTCCAAATTTAAGAGAAACTGTCCTTATATTTACCCCTAAATACATGAAAACTGCTAGGAGTTTGCTTCACAAAATTTATTCTAATACTGACAATGGTCCTGCAGCAAAGCCCCTCAGTCCCTACCCAATAATAATTTTAGATTTGGCTTTGCTTTTAGACCTACTGCTAAACATTTGGGGTCTCATCAATAATTAGATTATTAAGTCGATAATATCAGCTTTAGGTAACATGGGGTGGCTGCAATAAGAATACAAAATGAGAACAAGTGTATGTTTTAATTAGGAAATATAAAGAAGGTAAATGATAAAGTGATAAAGAACAAGTGATAAATGAACAAGTGATAAATGATAAAGTGATAAAGTCCTGATAAAGAACAGGACTTGCTGGCTATTAGTATGTTAAAAGGCAAAGCAAAATTGTTCAGGTGGGAGTTGAGGGAAGGAGGAGTTCTTTCCATGGCTCATATCTATAAAAAGTATCCAGAAGACAATGTTATCAAATTTTGGAAGAATTAGTGTGCACAACAACTGGTTTGTCTAAGGATGTGATTTCTTTTTTCCTTCCCCAAAGAGAGTTCAAAATATATTTCTTATAGTGCAATGGAAGGGCTTTCTGATCTCACTGACAGCAGTCATATTATACAGCATTTTGAAGAGTAAACTTGTTGAAATCACCATGGTGCTTTGCTTTCTCTAGGCATCAGTTATTATTCTGAATATAACGTCACATTTTGTTTACACCCCATTAGGTAAAGAACTGAAGAAAGCTGTACAGTCTGAGTGCTTAATGTGATACTAATGTAGAAGATAAACAGAAATTAAATGTTTTATGGGGCCATATACAAGAACATATATCAGAATAATTTTGGAAGAGACTTTTGACTTTTTAATACAAAAACATGCCAAGGTAATTAGGGAAAATGTGACAAATGCTTACAACTGAGGAAAATCCAAATCTTTCCCCATTGATATTAGTCCCTGAAAATGTGCTTTCTCTTTTACAACATGATTTTGATGGAGCAGTCTAACCTTTTCAGCAAAGACAGGATTTCCAGACAGGTGGCTCAAATGTACAAACTCCAGATGCAAAGTCCCAAATTCCGCCAAAATGCTGCTTCCACCAGAGGCCCATGGCCAATTTCGACCGATTCCACTAAGATGAGGGGAAGAGAAAGACAGAAAATAATCATGAGCATCTGTAAGGCAATGCTAATAAAATGTAATAGGCAGTAGCTATAACATTATCATGAGAAGATAACTAATCTAAATGTACTTAATATGTATGTAAGGAGCCATGCTTCAGCAGCCTTCCATGATTTCCTCACAGGACCCTGAATTACTTCAGTCCAGCTCTGCTTAGACTGTACAGTTGCTTCTTGCAACAACCCAGTCTTTCAGCTCACAAATGGCTCCATCACACTTATCACTGTCATAGTGTTCCATTGCAAGATACCATGTTTAAAGACACGACAAAAAACTACTGACTATAAGAAAGCATTCTCATACTTCACCTCTTTTCCTCTGTAATTTACACAGCACTCTCAAATTCTCACTCTAATTTCTGCAGTGCAATTGCTCATTAACTTAAATTAATGCATATATACAGAATAGGCTTTAAGTTAGAAGTATTGCATGCAGCATATATTTAATGCATGAGACTTTGATAGTGTAGGATAGGTATGTATTTTCAGTCTGGGCACTCATACCAGGATGAGTAACTTCAGTTTTAATTATGACCTAAAGATACTTCACAGCAAAATTAATCTTCGGATTTGTATTGAGAATAGAGAAAATCACATTTATTACTAAATCCCCACTAGAAACTAAAGCTGCTTGAGACTCAGAATGGTGAGTCTACTGAAATTTCATTACAAAAAGGTGGAGATTCTTTCCCCCTTGAAATTTCCAGCAGCAATATTCAGAAAAAAACTCCTGAAATTAAAGAAAGTTTAGCCACTGTTCCAGAGCACCTAGTTGAATAATGACATATTAGATTGGCTTATTATTAGGATGAATGTTACATACAAATACACTTATTAGGTACTGGAACATCTTCCACATTTCCAAGTTGTAAAGAGCATTAAACACAAACACATCTGTATATAAATAAAATTTTCATTTTACTTTTACACATAAGCAGCCACTACATCAATTAGCAGTTGCACAACCATGAAAATATGGTATTCTTCCTGAGTTAAAATGTGACTCAAAAAATCCAAAACCAGCAAAAACTCCAATAAATCATGATGGAAGTTCTCAGATTTATTAAACTCTTCTTCAAAAGATTGTCTGTAACTGAAGTTTAACCAACGCATGGAAATTAAGACTCCATTACGTCAATCTCCCCGCTAGCTATATCATATGGTATTTTGAGACTTCTGCAAGACACACAAAATAAAACCAAGTCATTAAGCTTCAAAAGCAGAGAGAAGGCACAGAGAGCACAAAGGAAAGAGATCTGATGAGGCTGCCCTGGTTGACCATAAAGGTGCAAGAGGTGGAGACACATATAAGTCCTCTGATGTAAATAATTGCCCAAAAAGTGTTTCTAATCTTCATAGCTGCAGACCAAAATCAATGACAAAACAAAATCAGGGTACTGCAAAGATGCACACAATCCCCATTTGGTAGGGTATTTGAGTGACTGAAACAGAACACAAGTTTTATGGTAACTTAATATCTCATTTTAAGATATCTCTTACAAAGATTAGAGTATGTTTTACAGACTGAAGAGAAACCCACACCTGGTTTACAAGCTTTCTGCACTTCAATCTCCTGTGGCTTGGAATTTTTTTGAATGGTAACATAAAAGCATCACATATTACAGAAAACAGGATCAAGGTGAGTACAAGCAGACAACATATCTGGAAACCTCTCCACTACAGTCTGAAGAACTTGTGGACTGGTTATTCACCCAAGAACAGACCCCATCTCTGCTGCATGCTATCTCAAGTTCTAACTGCTGACTTCTAGATGAAAATATTTTATCCTGTTTCCAAATCACCCAGATTAAAAGAGATGACATAAAGTTCCCAGGAAGAAAAAAATGAGAAAAACCCCCTCAATTTCGAAAAGTTAGCATGTTGCAGTACAAATGGAAAAAGTACATGTGCTTTTTTCTAGAAAGTTTCTCAATCCATCTCAAAGTGAAAACATCGAGCTGTTCCTGCAGCAAGGCATCAACCAAAATTGACAGAAAATGTAATAGAGTTCCTACTTGGACTCTACCCCAGTGTCTGCTGATACCAATACAACCTGCCAGAACACTTTGATGTAGTGTGTTTTGTTAACAAGGAAAATTTCCAAACACAGCTGTCAAAAGGTTTTCTCCATGCAGCAATGTGTTTTGCCATGAGCGGACGATTCTTCTTGTTTAAGATGGTTTGAAAATCATGAACTTGCATTATTTGATCTTAAACAAAATATAAGTAGAAATAAACATTTATGTTACATCTTAGGTACTATTTAATGGAGCTTTCATTTTTTTCAGTTGGGTCAGGTGGTTAGGAAAAAAAGGCATTTTTTCTGGTAATTCTGCAAAATAACAAGGCTATGTGTTGGCTTAGCCTCAGATGTGAGCTCTGTCACTGGAAAGCTCATGTCAATAAGCGGTAGTACTCAAGATTTGCTCTTCAGTCCCTCAACTATTTTTCATGCAACCTTCAGCTCTGGATGCCTGGTATTTTCTCATACCATAGAATGGCCTGGGTTGAAAGGGACAGTAAAATTCATCTGGTTCCAACCCCTCTGCCATGGGCAGGGGCACCTTTTACAGGTTTCCCAAAGCCCTGTCGCACCTGGCCTTGAACACTTCATGCCACAGCTTCTCCGGGCAGCCAATTCCAGTGTCCCCCCATCCTCACATAGAAAATTTCTTCCTGGTATCTAATCTAAACCTAATCTCTTTTAGCTTAAAGCCATTCCCCCTCGTTCTATCACTACCTGCCCTTGCCAAAAGTCCCTCTCAGCTCTCTTGCAGACCCCTTTAGGGACTGAAAGGCTGCTGTGAGGTCTCTCCAAACACTTCTGCAGGTTGAACAGCTCAATTCTCTCAGCATGTCTTCATGGGAGGGGGGCTCCAGCCAACTGATCATCTTCATAGGATATATTTCATCTTTGGGAACAATGGAACAGGTAAGTTTTCTATATTCCCTCACACTGACTGGAACAGCCAAGTACTGTTTCTGATTCCATTTAACTCCATCCTTATTTTAAGATGATATCCCAGGGAGCATTATGCAGACACTCAGCTCCTGGAGAGAGAGACCAGGAAATACTCAACAAAGCTTTCAGTAAACAAAATGGGAGAGATTGCACAGTCTGATCATTTTTGATTGGGAAAGTAGACTTTGACTTTTGTTTAACAGTATTTAGGCTTAAAAAAAAGAAAAGGAAATGAAGAGGGTGCTCTTTTTTCAGCCCTGCCCTCACCACCCTCCAAATAATAAATATTGTACACTTAAAAACCCCCAGAACTTTAAAAAAGAGAGAAACTAAACAGAACAAAGTAAGCGGAAAAAAGACATCTTTGTCAGGGATTATAAACAATGAGTACATTTATAAATTACTTCAGGTGCCCTAGAAAATAACATGCAATAAATACATCTAACAGCTCAGTAAATATTAATAACTAGACATAGTAAAATAATGATTTCTGCCCATGCATGAGATAACATAACCAGTGCTCCCAACTCAGACATTTTTCAAGCTCTTCACCATTACCATTATGAGGGTGAACAAAAACTCCTTCAAAGTTAAAAAAAAGCAATGCTAAGAACCTATTTACCATTCAGCCATAAAGTCAGTGCTGGGTATCTCATTACTCTTCAGTTATGAAGTTATGCACTGGCTTCCTGAAGTCTTGAGATGCAAACCTGAGTCTCTGGGGAAAGGTTTTATTTCTGTTCCCAAGTTTTAGCAAACCTACACAATGTTGCAAGTTCCTACATGTTTTTTGTCTGGGGGTGCTCATTACTCAAGCCAAGAAACAACAGCAGCAATCTGAACCCAATGATCGGGGCACTTGGGGGATTCTCAAAAGGTGCTTTATGACTCTGTGCCAAACTTATGTGCAGATCACTCCTCCCAGTCAAAGCAAAACTTGTAAAGCACTGAAAATTTTTGCATCTTATTTTCACTCTGTTTAATAGTTTAATGTCGCAAATGTCTTGTAAGCTGACAAATGCAGTTTTCAGAAAGAGATGGAGAACAGCAAAGGGGGGCAGGTATGACACTTTCTATATTAGCTTCATTGCTGTGTTCTGCTTTCTTTTTGTAATTTACCTTGCCACTGAATTTTTCAATTTTTCTTATACTGATACACACTACAACCTGTACTAAGTGTCAGTCATGTACTCACATCAGGGTTAGAAACCAAATTCCTACTGAACACTTCAGGAAGGAAAGACAGAAGGAGACACACTACTCAAACTACTTTGAAGATCCAGACAAGTACTAAAATATCTTCAGTTTATAGGGTACTATTTTAACCTATCTCAAATCACTGTCTAAAATAGTATATTTTACACTGCATAAAACACACAAAAAGTTTCTGTAACACATTCAGAGAACTTTAGGACTTTTTATAACTTTTATTATGTAATTAAGGCAAATTTGAAGTGAGGATCTGGATCAGAGAAGCATAATATTTTGGTTTATAATATTTCTCACTGATTTTATAAATTTTGTTTCTGAACACTGAGTGCCACAGAATGTGAAAACCAGTGTTTGTAATTCTACTGTCAGTCATTCTTGGCAAATGTGAGCCTGATTGACCTGGGCTGCTGGTAACTCAATTCAGTATTTTTCCAGCAGATCATTGTTGGTTCATCTGTACATAAGAACAGAAAGCATGAGATCACTAAGTCTTCTAAAATGTACAGAGTGTACCAAGAGAGAGAACCACAGAGGAAATATAAATATTCAAAGGTTGTTTTTTAAAAAATCACTGAAATTCAGAAGCACAACCATATTTAAAAGAGTTTTAAAAAATTATACTACATCCCCAATATATATAAAGCAGCAGCTAATTTTCAACTGAAAGGAAAAGTAAATCCTCAGGGAAACTGCACAAATACTTCAAAGGGTCAAAACACTTATCAAAATTCTTGTCATCAGCGAGCAGAACTGTTTGTCTCTGCAGACAACTTGTTTATTATACCCCAACCTTTCCTGGAGGATGCCAGGACAACTCTGCAAACTGGAGGCAGAGCAAGAAGTCAGAATTTCAATATTTAATGCAAAATGCACCAGCACAACAGGATAGTCAGTATCCTCCTGCAGACTCAGTCTGTAAAGAGTGAAAGGCCAGAATAAAAGAGACACAGCAGCAACAATGTGATGTGTCCAAGTACCGCTGTTGAGAAAGGTTTTAGAACTAAAAATGAATATAAGTACCAACAGCCCCTTTAGACTTTACTAAAGCTGATGTTTTTTCTGTAAGAAACTACCCTGTGATTGTGGGTGAAAATGCAAAACGCTGTGACAGAGAAATCACTGAGAGGGGTCCACTGAAATTCACCAGAGCCGGAGCACGCAGGTTGTGCCTGGTACTTCCAACAGCGCTGAGGGGCCAAGAGGATCTGCCTGGAAAATACAGTTTGTGACTGGAATTGGTTAGGCTTGAACCTGTTTTTAGGGGATTTCTGCAGGAGCAGAGTGTAGCCCAGCCCAGTTCTCAGAACCTGGTTTATGACCCCCCACACCACCGCTGTGGCTCAGACACCCAGGACAGAGGGGGACCTTTCCAAATGGAGGTCGAGACACAGGCAGAGGGTGTTGCAATGGACACACAAACTTCCCTGCAGCTTTCCCCTCCCAGCGCCTCAGGATGCACTTCATGTTTCTCCTTGAGTCTCAATCCCCAAGCAAGCATGCCTTGAATCCAGAGGTGATGCAGAATTATCAGGGCTTTCTTTGTCAAAGAAAACCACAAATCCTCCCCCGTTTTTTTCCCCAAAGGAAGCCTGTGGTCCCCAGACAATTTGGAAAGCACAATATGATTGCTTTTCCATGTTTTAGTCTTAAAATTATGACCACAAGCCATTTGGCTGCACAGCTGAAACCCCACACTGTAATCCAGCAGCATTGCTGTGTGCCAGCTCCAGGTCTGACCACGAGAGAAGGTGGGGAAGTGTGGGAGCTCTGCAACTCCAGCAAGGGCACTCTGAAATTCATCTCCTTGGGGCTCCCCTGATAATCAGTGCAGGGAGATAACAGAATTAAATCACTTCATAGAGGAGATTAGGCTGAAGATGGAGTCTTTCCTGTTACACAGTAAACCCATGGAGACCAGTCTCCTACAGTTACCCCTTGCCAGGTGCCCAAATCTCAAAATTTCAATTAGCTTCACAATTAGCTACACATAACAAAAGGGATAAGTGGAGATAAACACTCTGTAATGTTATATTTTAAAATCTTTAATTACATAAAAGGTTTTTTCCTAACTCACAATTTATCTTTAATGATTTTTTTAGGAACTAGATGATTTTTAAGGTCTGCTACAATCCAAATCATTCTACAATTTTGTATTTCAATCCAGTTAGAACAATCTCCAAGGGCACAGTCCATTTTGGCAGAATTGCTCATTATTCCTATGTCTTCTTTTTGTAAGAAGTCAGTAAAAATACACAGTGTCCAGCCACAGCATTTCTACATTTCTAATGAAGGGTTTATATATTGCAGAAGCCTTCTGTCTATACACTGCCAAAGCCTTTGGTGTATTTCTTTTTTGTCACTACCAGTCTTTCATAATATTTTAATTTGATTAAATCAACTAAGTCTCCTTAGAACAAATGAAGAGAGGTCAGAAAACCATCAGGTTTTTCCTTTACATACTAGGTATCTATTTTTTGATTTTAAACAAAATACATTTAAAAGATGAAATTTCTCTAGAGTCATAGATGGCATGAAATACATCAAAATGCTAAATAAAACTTAATTGCTTTCAGACATTCCTAGGCAAATGATTGAACTCAAATCCCAACAGTTAATATGTTCTAAATATACACACACACTCAACTTAAAAATAAGCAAATACTGGGGAAAAAGTATTTTATGGATACTACAGTGGCATCCTCTGGGATGGGAGAATACTCCAGGATAACCCTGCTGGAGCAGGGAGGTTGGACCAGGTGATTGATCCACTGTGGTCCCTGCCAACCTGGCCCATACTGGGATACTGTGATCCCTTAGGAAAGGGAGACAAGTGGCAGCCAGAAGGATGATTCTCAGAGGCCATTTTCATAGAGTATCTAATGTTTCATGCAATATTTAGGATTACAACATTGAAAATACTTTCATAAGAATAATTTTTTGGACTGCCCTGAATGGAACGATTTGTCAATGTGTCACCAAAAAAAGAAAAAAAAAAAAAAAAAAGAAGAAAGATGAGTGGCTTCTCTTCCCAAAAACCAATGTTAATCATTAGACACACATTTCTTCCTAACAACTCACTGAGAGGCTAAATCCAACAACACAGACCCCACTGGGGGAGTTAAAGGATGAGTTAATACTTAGAAAAGGTTCCCTTCAAACTCCTGAGCTACATCTTTCTCCTTTTAGTACTGCAGCTAACTAAGAATACTAATAAATTATGCTGTGTGATTTCAGCTTTAATCAGAGATTAATATTTTAAAGCAAAATTAAAAACAAACTCAACTATGAAGCACACAGGCAATGCTTGCTCAAAGTTTCAATCAGTCTATACCAGAAATTAAATGCTAAAAAGATTTTTTTTTTTATTTATTTCTTTCTCCCCCATCCCTAAAAATACAGTATACAGGATTGTGGATCTTGGTTTAAGGGCCTGTCTTCACAAGCACTGAAACTGATGATTTATTTGTTATTGCTTCAAAGATAATTGCTGTATTTTTGTTTTCCCCCTAACTGGCCAATCATCCTCACCCTTGTTTGAGAGTAGAAAGAAAAGTCAGAAATCCCATGTTTGCACACACCACTGGCACTCACTCAACTTTTCCACCCAAATCTTGTGGTGGGAGCTGCCAAGGCAGGGTCAAACTGAAGAATCTGTGACAGGACTAGCACAGTAACTGTGTATTTCTAGTGTGAATATCTTCCTATCCATCTACCAGTAAATGACAGTTAACTTTTTGCAGGCTTGAGTGGTTCCAGAATCACCCAAGGCATCCAGACTCCTGCTGGAGCTCTGGCTTTTCCACAGTGTCCCTTCTCTGAGACAGGAAAATTATTATCATCTGGTCAAACACCTCTCATTCACTGTCTCAACAGCTGGAGACAGCTGAAAAAGAAACTGAAAATCAGCCAGCTAGCCTGCAGGGCAGTTTTTGATGTCTATTTTATTCCTCTTTGTAAGGAGGATTGTGTAGGCAAATTCTAACAGCTGGTGAATTTTTCAGCTGTGACAATAAATGTGTTAACTGCTGCCCTTGCCTAACCACTGCCCAGCTGGCAGCTTCCTGCTCAGCCCAGCTGCCCTCTCTGAAACTGATATCAGCTCTTACCTGGAGAGATGATCTTTAGGGATGCTGACTTAGCAGGAGGAGGCAGACAGTGAATTAGTACCATCAGCAATCCCAGGAGGAAGACTAACACAAGTGGTTACTCAATTTTATGGGATGACAGGGAATAAAAAAGATTTCTACATATGTTGCAATGTCAGACAAAACACAAATGTTTTTCACTGCAACAAGTGAGATAATGAAGAGATATAACCTCAGAGCTATTCATTTGAGAACATCAATTTTGTCTATTTGCCTATTCAATGCAGTGTCAGCATTAATTTATGCTGATTTCCTTGCCACTACAGTGATGCCAGGGAGGAGATGCATCCATTTGTATTGGAGACACATGCACGTCATCATCTGTCTGGAAATGAGAGCAGGAAAATCAGAGTGCTGTGGCTAACTATTCATCATTTGAGAAACTACCAGCATAGCCCCCAAAAGATGCTAATATGAAACAGATTTTAAGACAAGATCCCTGCTTTTCTCCATGAAGTCCATTAGGTCCTTCAAAGGCAATGTTTATAGTTACATTTTCCTAGAAGAAAAGTTATCCTTGTCCCAGCATTTTTGCCTTTTATCATTATAAGGAAACACCCAGAGACCTCAAAAGCTGCCCTAGAATGGTCACTGGCTCTTTACTGTACTTTCAGGCAAAAAAGTAAAATGTTGAAATGTTATCCAGTGGACTGATCTTCACCAAGGTGACACCCAAGAGGCAATTTGTCTTGAAACTGGACAAGCAGCAAAAGAGACTGAAGAGCACTATTCATGTAAAAGCAGAAGGAGGTACATGAAGTACAAAGTTTCCAGTACCAACTTGTGCTGTGGCCTCTGCCAGGACAATTCCCCACCTCCCTGGAGGGTCAGCCAGTGCTGGTGGACACAGGGAAGGCAAGAGAGCTCTGTCTGCTCCATGTTCAAGTCATCTTACATGAAAGTCCACTAAATAGTCTCTGTGGTGAAAGATATCTGCTCATGATTAGGTCAGAGTAGTGATGGCACCTGGGGAACACTTAGGTGAGAGGACACTACAGTGAATGGAAACAGCAGATATGGAGCAGGAGGAGCCAAGACCCAGGTGGAGACCAAAATGCCAGAGAGAACCAAGGTGAAGAGGAAACAATCTCATCTGCCTCTGGAGAGCAGCAGAGAATAAGCAAAGGCCAGTGAAACTGCCTTTGGGAAGACCATGCATTTACTGTAGGCATTGAAGTCTGACAGCTTCTCAGAATAAAAATAAATCACCATGGGCTCCAAAAGCGACCAGATAGCATGGGATACTTCTTTTGTGCTCTGATACATGGTTTTTGGACATCTGGATCTAGTGACACTTAATCAGAGTATCTTATTTTTACAAAACAGTCCATCCAGACCACTGAGCTGCTTTGTTTACATCAAATTCCTGTAACATTTCTCTGTGGAAAAAGACTGAATTTCTTTAGGATTTTACAGGCAGGGTTTATACAACCCTTTCCTCATGGCTGTCTGCCCCATGACACTTCTCACATTACTGCTGCTCTGAGGGAGCATCAAAGCTCGTGGAACTGGCACTCTGTGGCAAGCCATCAGAGCACTGAGCTCACATTTACAAGCCCACATGGAGGAAGGGAGAGACAATTAGTCAGGCATTACATGATCTGAAATATCAATATGACACAAGTAAAGTATTTTCAGTGTCATCATCTAAAACTGTACTAAAACTGTACTTGTTACCGTAATAATTTCTGATAAAAGTTATCTGAGCACAGCACAGACCTACATGTCTCCTACAACACACTAATAAACTAAAAAAATTGTGCTTCCTATTACTTTATATACTAAGGTTTAATTAATCAATTCCAAAGGCTAAAAAAGCAAGAGGGAATAGAACACAACAGAGCAATGCCAGAGATAATAAGTACTAGCATGCACTACTTTTAATCAGGTCCCCAAAGAGAAGTGAAAATAACAGGAAATGAAAGTAATGAATGGAATTTCACAGTTCTGCCATCCATGTGATAAGTTAAGACAGAATAAAAGAAGGTGGTATTAGAATGAAATTCCCTGCTGTAGCAAGTGGTGTAACTCAGTGCTACTGACAGTCAAAAACCTTAGAAAACCAAACCCAAAGAAAAAACATCCTAAGCAAAGCAATAAAAAACTAACTCCTGCTTCTGAGAAGCAGATTCACTGGGCAGGAAAATAATTAAGAGTTTTGGAAGAATCTATGAGAAACACCATTTATCTCTGTTCTTGTGCTCTCTCCCATGTCTTTTAATACTAAAAGACAAACTAACTGTGTAAGTTTAAAGCTTATTTTAGAACTTCACATTTCACATTAACATTGCTTGCTGCCTTAAAACCACTCTAGCCATGGCATCTGGCACTTTTGATATACTGTAGTCAGTACATCCCTCTTTAAGACTCTGCTCCCAGTTCTACATCACTTTTCCAACATTCAACTTTTAGGTTATCCTTTTTTTTTTTCTCCTGAGGATTTGCTATAAATCCCCCTTCCACCCTGATTAGTTAATTAACTTCTGACTTCAGTTAGTTTCTGTCCCACATCCAATTTCCTTGACTAGTAACTCATGTTCAAGTTCTGCTAAATTGTTCATTTGCTATATCGGCTGCATTGTCCAAGTGCAAAGAAATGTTATTAACTTCCTCTCTCTGTAAACTTTGTTATGTGGATGAGTGTTGAACAGTTTGCATTTGGAGGTGACTAGGTCACATAGAAATAGGCTGGAGAATTGGTGCTAAACCCAGAACTTCCCTATATATTTTTCTTCTGCTTGATGTGTTTGGTGGGCTTTTTTTTTTTTTTTGGCTGCTCTGTTCTTTTCTGGTTTCACAACTCTCTTCTTGTTCCCCCAGTCAATTCCAGATATTCCAGATATTCAATTCCAAATCCCAGATATTCTTTCTTTTACTGCCAGTCACTGGAGATCAAGTTGTCTCCCCACTTTCTCAAGTGAAGGCAGAGAGACGCGTTTGTCTGGTGGAGATCCTGCAACAGCAGTCCCCTCCAGCTCAGGCTAAGGGCACTCACAACCCAACCAAGAGTATTATTGTACCGAAGCATTGTGAAAACAATGTGTTCTCTATCAGAAGGGCTGCATCAGTTTTTCAAGAAAAGCCACTACTGATCTTCTGGACAGGACAAAATTCCAGTATTTGGTCTTTGCAGCCTGATGAGGACTTAAAAGAACAGGCAAAGATTCAAAGCAGTAAAGCACAGAGGGCAAGTGACAGCTACATGTGATTTCTCTGCCACTAATTTCCCCTTTCCCACTTCCTACCACTAATTTTTCAATACCTTAAATAATCCTAAACTCAATCTCAGTCATTTAAAATATATCTGTATCACTCTTGTCTATACATTCATATTAATTCCTTATCATCAGACAGTAAATCTAAAAAGATTTATTTTTTTCTTCTCTGAACTCAATTAGCTCGTATTAGCTTCTTGTGCCACAAAAATATTTTATGTGGGTTCACAGTCATTCAGGTTAAAGTCTTTCAAAGCACCTAGTCACATTTATTGTGCTTGATGCTGTATGTGGTGCCATTAAATGCTTGAAACATAGAATCAAAATCATTACACTAACGGCATGGCTCTGTTATTAAAAATAATGGGCTGACAAGTCGCAAAGGTCTGCTTCAAGCCCTTTTGTAGCTTCCAGTCATTGCAAGGAGCCTGTGTCAAAGGCTTGCTGACTGACAGTCAATTATTTCTCCCTCTAATACAGCTGCTGGATCAACAGTGGTTTCACACACTGGACAGCTTGTCACAGGACCTGCAGCTGTGATATTCATCAGATATTAACATTAACTTAACACATGCTGTAAATTACACTTGCATATGGATTTGTGGATATGTGTATCAATCTAAACATGCACAGTACAGAGACACCACTGTTGTTGAGGGAAACCTCTCTTCAGTATCTGCTGTCACAGATGCTGTGACAGCTGTATGAAACTCTGCTGAAATGGCATTCTGGTTCACTGAAAGGGACAGCTCCCCTAGATTAAAGAAACTTAAGTAGTCTTTTTCAGAGTAGTGTTGTGAAAGACATAATCTGTTTTGACAAATGCTCTAAGAAAAGTATAAATGTCCTCTTCTACCAGTCTGCTTCAATCTTCTTGTTTCTCTTTACCCACACACTGCTGTGTCATAAAAATCCATTTGTTCTGGGATCAGATAAAATTTATTTTGCTCACTGTCAGTCACTCAGGCCTTGATCCTTACTCACAGCCAAAGTACTTGTGGTCGCTTCAAGGGGACTGATTGAGCACTAAAATCCTGTAACTGTCGTTAAAAATAGGAATGCAGAGAATCCTTGCAGCCAGACTGAAACACCTGTATCACTGTGTAAATCATTTCTGTTAGCATCATTCAGATTCAGGAACTAAGAGCTGATTCTCTTTCTAAAACATCAGTGATACAACATAAAAAGTTTCTTGTCCCAGCAAATGACACATTTGCTTATGCAGTTTTGTCCTTCAATGCCAACTAACCACATAAAAATAAAATTGAAGTCAATAATTTAAAGAAGTACTTACATGCAATTTACATCATTTTTCCCATCTTTATACATTTATAGAAGATACATTTATTCAGTATAATACAGGCAATCTAACAATAAAGGGCCATCCCTATTTTTCTCAAAATGACATTAGTTTCAGGCATATCACACGGCTAGAGGAAGTTATACATTGTATTTATCAGATTCTGATTCTGAATGTTATGCTTTTGCTCCATGTTTAATAAACACTAAATTTTATTTTATTTGCTCACATTTTTATAAGTGAGTCAAGCTCATTGCTGTTTGCATTATCACAGAAAATCAACCAACGGCTTAAATATGATCAAATTCATTAATTAAGGTAAGATCAAGAAAATTTTCTACTGTATAGCAGGCAAATGGAAATAAAACAAACCCACAAAGAAACAAAAAAATGACACATAATGTAATACACATCTGATTTTCACCTGAGGAAATAACACTATATTTCCTGTGATAAGAGTTTCTATCACCAGGTATTCAACTGTGTTCTACCTAACCATGAACTCCATCAGTAAGCTCTTTATTATTACTTCAAGCCACAAATACCTTTACACAGCCGCTGTTCATCTTACAGATGAGCTATTTACAAGAAACCAATGATGCTGACAAGGCACAGCACAATACAGCTTAATTCCCATATATGCACTAAAAATTCTGATCCAGGAAAATCTGGATACATCATAAATAAAAGTCGAAGAAGAAAGAAAAGGACAAATAGTACCACAGAAACTCAGGAAAGCCAGATTAGTCAAGATTAGTATTTTTAAAGAAAAAATTAATTTCTTCCATAATCTTCTTGCAGTATTAAATTACAACAATACCTTGATACAGTAAATATCTTGAAGAAGGAAAGGAGTTTTCCACCCAATTACTTAACAATCCAATAGAGCTGAAAAAGGCTGAAAGATATTTGTTACTTTGGTAGAGCAGAAAATGAGAAGTACCAAACATTTATTCTAAAAGTACTTAAAACACATAATCACAATCCATGCACTAATACTCATGGCCACATTTAAGATATTCCTTGGAGGATTTTGTAAACCAGATTATCAGATAATAAAGGACCTGGCATTGAGTAGTCAAATAAGCTTTTCTTAACAGTAATGGGATTTTAATCAATACAATGAAAATAATATAATAAAGGATGAAGTGAAATAAGCATGAAGAGATTGCTATTTAAAGCAATAGAACAAAAAGGCTCAGAAAAAAAAAAAACCCCACACTTCTGGAACCCTGCTGGAGACAATATGCGTACTTTTTGTTCCTGTACCAGCACAGTGTTTCACTAATCACCTTGAAAAAGCTTCTGCATATTAACAACATACAGGGGGAAAGTACATTGCTATTTTTCTTTTATAAATTATCAATGAGAACAATGACGATACAGTTTTATAAAGCATTTAAGAAAATTGGGTTTCTGTCCCAATTCCATGAAAACATTTGGTCAAAGGTTTTAAATGTTTTTTGTAATCCCTCACTCCTCTTGATGGCTTAAGTGAAAGAATCAGTATTTCAAGCTTTTTTTTTTTTTTATTTCTGCTCTTTTTTCCCCCTCTTTTTCTTTTCTGTATTCCCAGCTGTAGACTGGAATAATATAGCATGGAGTATCTTGCAAGAATTGTCATGTAAGAAGTACCATATTTATTTTTCCAGTGCAATGAAGATCATGTCTGGAATGCAGTATGTTCTGGATAGATATGGCATACTGGTTTGTTTTTCCTGACACTTCTGAAAGATAATGTCAGTGATAAATAAGTACTTTTGGTAATGTGCACAATTGTCTTTTCAATACTAGAGAGACCTTGAACTCAAAAAGCCACCAAAATAAATTATCTTTAGCTCTATTACGAGTAACTTCTTGACACATTACGTTACGTATTTGGGAATTTTAGAGCAACACACTGGTCCAAGTCAAAGTGATCAGAGTAAAAAAAAAAAAGGAGATGACTGCCCTTTCTCACTCCTGCTTCTTTCAGGAAGGCAGATTTCCAAAGGGTATCTTCAGGCTCCCTTTTCCTCCCTAAGAGGCAAGCATGAAGAACCACCTCTGCTCTGTGGAGAGCAACAGGTCTTTTTCTAATCATCTTAAGTACCTAACACATGTTTGGTCAATTCACAACCAATTAACAACACAAACCAATCTGTGTCACAAACAAAATTTACTCATAAGTAGGCTTTTGTGAACTTGTACTACTCATGAAAATCTCAGATGCCAGTAAACTGTACCCATACAACAGGCTGAATATTCAAATGACATATTTAAGCCTTCAAAGATAAGCCTAAAAGCTATTAGCCATTAAAACAATGCTGACAAAGTTAGTTAAGCAAAACTCAGTTAATTTACAAAGGGAATTCTGGGTAAAAGATAGAGAAAACAGTGCATTTATGGCCTCAGTAGAACACCGTGACATTATGTGAAACAACATTGCTGAAAGACTGAATACTCTAATGCCTGTTAGAAAATGTTCATTTGAAAAGAATTAAATTCAAAATGATGCCTTTTAAAAATCTTTGCTCCAGCAGATCTCATTACCTAGAGAGTTTGCTGTATGACATGAAATGGGCAATCTGAAAGGTCAACCAGAAAGACTCTCAGGGTTGCTGCACCAATCACAATTTGCTGGGATGTATTTAAAACACACGGGCCTCTCCACAGCTAAGAACTGAATCAAGACATTTACATTAATGGGCCTTTGACAGACTAATACTCAATTTTCTTATACTACACAGAAACTGCACAACATGAGCACCATTACAAGATATATAGCATATGGATACCATTAAAGCTCAATTATAAGGAATACTTGCTCATTTATTTCTCTAAGCACTACTCCAAGGAATGTAGCAGCATTTTCACAGATGTCAAGTGGAAATAGTAGCCTTTCATTTAATTTGCTAAAAGATTGTTCCTTCCTATTAACTAATTTCCTCCTAAACATGTGTCAGTGTTATAACAATAAAAACGTCATTTTAACACGAAGTTTAAACCAGTGAAGGCAAATTGCTGGAACAAACTACTTAGCTGTCTTGCTAACCTCTTTTTATTTCCTTCTCAATAGGTCTCAAACTAGCCCATCATTGTGCAAGTCTCATTTTGTCTTTACCCTCTGCTATATGGATTTCTACAGCAATGTGAATGTAGCTACAGCATTTACTGCTGGGGCTTTACTACTGCTTGTTTAATACAAAACAACAGACTATTCTGGCAAGTCTTTTAGATTGTATTCAATCATACTACATCCTCTAAGCCAGGTGTTCTCAGTTAGGTTATGGTTTGCTTCAGTGTCAAGGTCTGATCATTAAAAAGAAGGAAACACAAGGACACTCAGTTTTTTTATGTGAGATTAGAAGGAGAACACCACAAATTTTGGATGTTGGTTAGGTGCATCCACCTAACTCCATACTTAGAAGAGAGTCCACATCTGCCCATTGGATAAGAAGTCAGGCTGAATGTCTTCTCCAACATAAAGACCTGTTAGCAAGTTCCTACCCTTTCCTGTCCTTACAAGAGCCAGTCTGTAGTGAGCTAAAAGTCAGTCAAGGCAGAACACAATCACCAAAGTGTTGCTCATTGGGTTATTAATTTTTAAGATTGACTTGCCAGGCATTAACTCTCTAGTCACTTTACTACTTACTCTCTACTATAAAATTATATGGCAATATTAGAGAAAAAAAACCAGCAGACTCAGCCTACACAGCATCAAATTGGCCCTGTACTCTTCAATATCTTCATAAATGACTTGCACAGAGGTCTGGAAGGGATACCAAGCAAGTTTGCAGATAATACAAAACTGGGAGGAGCTGTTGCCTCCCCTGGGTGGGGGGGGAAGCTCAGCAGAGCGACCTTGACAAATCAGAGGGCTGGGCAATCACCAACCAATCAGTTCTATGAGGGAAAGTGCTGGATTCTGCATCTGGGATGGGGCAACCCTGGACGTACGGACAGACTGGAGAATGTTATCCTGGGAAGCAGTGCTGTGGAAAGGGATCTGGGGATCCTGGTCAGTGGCAAGTGGAACATGAGTCAGCAGTGCCCAGGCAGCCAGGAGGGCCAGCCCTGTCCTGCAGTGCATCAGGCCCAGCATCACCAGCTGGGCAAGGGAGGGGATTGTCCTGCTCTGCTCTGAGCTGGGGCGGCCTCACCTCCAGTGCTGGGGGCAGTTCTGGGTGCCACAATGTAAAAAAGAGATTAAAGTATTAGAGAGTGTCCAAAGAAGGACCATAAGGATGGTGAATGGCCTTGAGGGGAAGCTACATGAGGAGTGGCTGAGGTCACTTGGTCTGTTCAGCCTGACTGAGGGGAGACCTCACCACAGTCTACAGCCTTATTGTGAGGGGAAGAGGAGGGGCAGACACTGATCTCTTCTCTGTGGTAACCAGTGACAAGACCCAATTGAAGTTTTGCAGTTAAGATTCCATAGCTTTTAATGCTGAGAGGAAAAACCTCAGATAGCTACAAAAAGCCTTGAGGCATTCATATCCATGACTGAATTTGGAAGAGCTTTTGGACATTAGTACCCATGTCAGTTCTGCAACCACCAATTTTCTCACCACATCTGAATGAGATACAGCACTGGATATCATTTAGGGTTATATTTTATCCTACATATCTATGAACTAATTCTTTAATGTGTACTCTTTGTCAGTTGTAGTATCTTGTAGTACATGAAAGCACAGAAAAAAAGTGCAGCTGATCTAACTAAAAGTTACAGTGTGATCAAACTGATTTACAATGCTGGACTGCCTAATCCACCACAGAATGACTTCAAAGAATACATAAGACACTTAAAAATATCTGTTTCTCCTAAGAGCTGCATGTCATGTAACTACTCTTGTTTTGCCATGTGCAAACTGAGCTTTATTACTGCAAATGCTCATGAAAATTGTGTTATATTGGTAACTTCAAAGAAAACAATTAGCAAATTTGAAAATAATTTAGAAACTTAGGATATTGACAAAATGGTTTGAAGCAGACTCAAACCATTCAATTATTCGAACAATTCAAATATGAATTATTTGCAACCATGTGTCTAAAGAGAAAGAAAGCCAAATTAACTATATTCTTTATTAATTTGATTTGTTCCAAAGTGATTTGTTCACTATAACTAATGCAATAAACTGCTGTGCTGCCCATTTGTTAATTTTGAAGAGCAAGCTAGTTTATTAAATTAATTTTTTGGATATGAAAATCAAAATGGAATATTTCAGGGTCCTAAAACCACTCATATGCCACCGGCTGCGAAACACAAATCAATAACCAGCATAAGATGGTCACCACCACACCACCACCATGCATTATTCACAGTCATTAAGGTCAACAACAAACCTCAGACAATTTGCAAGTTTCATACTTAGTGTTTGATTTTTTGTGATTGTTTTGTTTGGTTGTGTTTGGTTTGTTTTTTTTTTTTGTATCTGAGAGTTATGCATGAAGCAAAACTGACATGAGATCTGCATGAATCTTATTCTCTTCCCATAAACCAACAAAATTTCCGAGTAGGTCCTTTGTAAATTCCAAGGCTGTTATTTGATTAGAGCCTCAGTAACTCACTTCCCCACCTCCCCCAACCCCTTGTATATTTTATTGTCATTACAGAGCAGTCAAATCTTTGAATTTCTGCTTCAAATATTTGATTTAGCTAGCTCTCTGCTCAGATTGAGCTGGATCAAAGAGAAGACATAGAAGGCTTTGCTTTACTCAGTTATCCAAAGCCAGGTTTGTGATTCTCCACATGCCCTGAGAACAAGCAGGTCAACTGTGCCAAACAAACATCCACTTTTAGGCACTTATGCATTTACCCACAAAACACAGCACAGCAAGTGGGGAACACTGGGAGAGACACTTAAGGAGTTCAGCTCCAGAGCTGAACTAACCTGCTGATGAAGACACCCACATTGATTCCTTGATCTTAATTATTCACAAGCCCTTAGGCATAACCTGCCCACTATTCACCTACCAGTAATATCCAATTTGGACTCTCTAGCTAATGCTTTCTTTTAAAGGAAGCAATAACCTAGGGAGGAAAAGCACGTCTGAGAAGTGAAAAATCCAAGTCCGCTGAATTCCTGTAAAATGTCTCAAGTACTAGGAGAAAAACTCTTCCGGCAATGCTGTCCATTTTCTGTTGAAATTTTGTAACAAAAGAACTGAAAGGACAAGATTCACTGGACTGGAAGGACAAGATTCACTGGACTGAAAAGTTCTGGCTTTTGGTCTCCCAGAACACCTCCATTCCCAATAAAAACTTAACAACAAAATTCCTAAAACAAGACAAGCAAATTCCCCAGAAGTCTTATGTAAATAAATGAGGTGGTTTTAACTATCTGTTCGCTGACAGTGTAAGGATACTGAATAGTTACAGACCTGATCTACAGGTCTGATCCACACAGATGCTTTGTGCTTTTTCCCAATCACTTGTTAAAAACAAGACTAAATATAAACCCTACTAAGAAGATTACAACTCTTAATAGATTTTAGTAGACCAGGTTTGATAGTTGCAACATCAAGCAGTCTGCTTAAGAGCATTTTCTCTTATCAATTTTGCTGCTTGGATCCTAATTGTAATTTCTGTTCAGTATCGTCTAATTTCCTAATAAACAAGAGGCTCTGAGCACGGGATGACCCACAATAACCTTCATGCCTCATAAAGAAAGCAAGGGCACAAATACTCTCCATCTCATGTCAACTTGTCATGCTAATTCAACACCTAGGTAATTTCTATTTTCTCCTTGCATTTCTGAAAAAAATATA
The DNA here is from genome assembly GCF_028769735.1 of Zonotrichia leucophrys gambelii. Lineage (NCBI taxonomy): Eukaryota > Metazoa > Chordata > Aves > Passeriformes > Passerellidae > Zonotrichia > Zonotrichia leucophrys. The sequence continues at coordinate 42,617,425 of NC_088172.1, forward strand.
GGGATAGATTATGAAAAATGTAGACTAGAATGACCATTAAGGTAATTGCACTGGTTACAGTTATTAATTTGTCAAAATTACGTCAATAAAAGTTTTAGTAACACCATTATATTACTTGATTAGTTTTGAAAGTGATTATCATAAGAACTCTATTTAATTGGAAGCATCTCAATTTACAGGATAGATTAAATTCTCAGTAGCATTTTAAGACACTTCAACATATGCAGGTCAATTACTAGTAATCACAGATTCATACAACTGCTTCAGAAGAAATTTCAGTACAACGCTGGTAAAAAATGATAGATGGTTCTAAAAATTAAAACTGAACCTCAGCTCTGAAAGATAAAGGCAAACTTAAGCTCACATTATTATGGTAAAAGGCCATATCCAACATCTATGCTGTTAAAAACATTCTGAAATGCTAAAGATTATAAAAATATGAGCAAGGATTAGAGAACAGTTGTCTACCTTAGAACAGATGATGATAATTTGTGAGGACTGCCAAATTACTGAAATGCACTAACTGCACTCATGCCCAGCTGCACATTAATTACTAGATTAGAAAGTTATAATTAATTTTCTTAATATCACTACACCGCTTTTCTTCCTTGAGTTAATAAAAACAGATTGCAATCAATCTTTGTTAATTCATGCTGCAGAACATGACTGCTGTAGCTATTTCCATCCGCGAAGAACTCCGCATGCACAGCTCTTGCACTAATACCCTGCCTAGAAGCTGAATCTTCACTTTAATGAAGCGTTGTAATAAGGCCAATAAATTATAAATTATAATTTGACTTAGTGTAGTTGGTAGAAAAACCCCAAAAGCTTAAAAATTAATTCTTAAAGAATCTTCTTAATGACAAAAGGTAGAAGTGGATACCGTGTTCCAATGTCTTTTGAACAGGAAAAGAGGGTTTACTCATAGTGGCATTGTTGAAAACCTTCACTGGTAAGACTTGTAAAATTTCTTTATCAACTGATTTTGTCATCAAAAGTGCTCCAGACCTCTGCACATATTGCAAGAAATTTTGAGAACTAGTAAAGGAAAGTAACTTTAAAGAGATACAGAGTAAAGTTCATCAAAGTTCTCATGAAGAGCATTCAGTTATAGATGCAGTAAAGATAATTAAAGCAGCATTCAAAGAGCATATATTTCCCTGTGTCCATATCTGTGTTAGTAACAAAAGGTGTTTTTATAAGATGGAAGGGATTATTCATGTAAAGTCAATGCACCATTTTTCAATTTTCCATTAAGCCCGAAAGTTTGCTTCTTTCTCCAACCTCATTACTGCTTAAAATGTATACTTTTTTCCTCTCACTTTCCCTCCTTTGTAAAAGATGAGTGTAGAACTATGAGCATTATGATATTGTGGCATCCAAAGTGTGGTAGTCTATTCTATTTTGATCTAATGGAAGTCTTCACATGGTCAGCTTAAGTGTGAAAGAAAGAAAGGGAAGAGCAAGTGTCAGCAACAAATGAAGGTTGACAATATCTGTTATTTGGGTGATTGTGTTTTGCAATGTTTATGAAGTCTTGTGGGGAATGGTAAAGAGAAAGTAATTTTGTATTTGTGAAAGACTAGAGATAAGAAAAGGGATTTTAAGAGAATATATAGCCTTCAGCAGCAAAGGCAGGGACAAGCTTTTTATTACGTTTTTTTCTCCCAAGCTTCCCTAGAGGAGCCCAATTTGCCCTTACACTGTTTAATTTTATAAATATGTTTTTATACATACATGTAAAACATCTATAAGTTTGTGTTGAGGTATACATACACACTCCTCCACCTCCAAACTATAACAAAATACACATAGGCTTGATTAGCACTCTTTCCAGAGTATTCAAATATTTCAATATATTTAAGATCTTAAGGAACAATGTACTAGATGATATACTTGGACAAGTAGGATTTATGGATCAACTGTTCCATAAATGATCATACCTTAAAGCAGCAACTTTAGTATACACCCCATTGAGAGGCTGCAGAGAGCCAATCAGCTAGGTGACCTCAGGAACATTAGGGATGCGGGAATGCAAGGAGGTAAAGAAGGATGGATGGACGGGGGGATGGAAGATAGGAAGGGGAGGAAATTAATAACAGTCTGCCCAGAAGTCTTAGAAGACATATGTGGGACAGTATCCAGTACAATTCTCAAATATTAATTTTCACATGCCATCAAACTGAAACACCTGGAAAAAGGTTCAGAGAAACAACCCTCAGACTGGGAAAACGTGATACATCCAGGATTCAGATTCCTCTTGTGGAGGATGTGTGGGCAAGGACAGAATCACAGCTCAGTAGAGAAAACTATCAGAGCTGAAAATGATCACTAATGTGTTTCTCCTCCAAAATCAAAATGAATTAGAAGAGGGGAGCAAGCATGGAAGAGGAGTAGCAGGGTTAGAAAATACACAAAGTAGTATCAAAGCAGGATCAAAGACAGACTGCAAGAGTTTTGATTTACAGAAGGCTTACCACAAAAAGGAACTGGATGGCCTCAGAACCTTGATACTAAAATATTGCAACTTAGATCAAGGATCTGGATGTTTAAGGGACACTATGAGAAAAAATGTAGCTGTTTTCCAACCAAAAACTGTGCTGTTACAATGATCAACATCTAGATAACTAAAAGTAACAAATACAGCACCACAGGCATCTGTATTTAATGCTGAGATTATTGTTTAAAAACAATTAGGTGTTCTGTATTCAGCTGGATGTATGAAGCTGGTCATACAGCTGAGAAAATGCAAGTACCAATCAGTAATTATGCAAGCAGTCAAGCAATTAATACTTACATCATACCTGAAAAGAAAGAAAACTCTTGAATTCTCACCAAATCTTAAAAATAACTGAACTATTACAAATAATAAACTTTTGTTTCTGTTAAAAGGTAAAGCAAAAAATGAATCTGTATGAGTATTCTTACTATTCTGATATAACTGACTGATTTCTAGGGGAAAAAAGATAGCCCATTTTGTGCTAATGTGTTGTTTTAAATGTCAATCTAAAAGATTAAATGGGAAATGGTACTGCAAGAGTATCTGACATACCAATGAAAACACATATGCCATGAATTTCAGAATAACAAAAGGTGTCAGAAGCAGTAAGGAATAGTCATCTTAAAATTAAACATGCTTATAAAAATGGCACAACACACACCCCTCAACACTGGTACAATGAAACTGAAAGCCACAAAATTCAAGTTTCATGGTATTAATTAGATTATGAAGTGCTAAAAAGAGAAGTTGAAAATTCAGATAAGTAAAACTGTTATTTGTCATGTACATGATGAACTGGAACTGTGTCAGCTGCAGCAGGGTTTTGGCTGTCCAGCTGAGAGGCCACGGTTGGGTGCAGGTTAAGGAGAGAGCCTCCTGTATCAGCAGCAGCAAGAAACCAGAAAACGATGAACAAAGATTTACCAATTCATTTACCAATGAATTTACATACATCTATCTGTGTGTTTATCTGAAACCAAAGATGTACTTCAAGAAGTATTGAAGGAAATTGCTTTTTCAGCAAGGGAAAAACCCTAGTATTCTTTGAAGATAACAGTAGAATCTGTTCTCAGCAACAGAAAAATACACTTAGCAACTCTTGTTCATGCTCATCATTTTAGGATGGTAAGAATGCAGAGTAACTACAAACATCAGTCAGCTATTTTCTTGGTCAATTTCAATTCTTATTATCTACCACATCATATGGATGCTTAAACCACTGCAGGAAAAATAACCAAACAACCTCACATAGCTGAGAATTTAACCAGGTGGAAGTTTCAAAATGCAGCTAAAATACACAAGCAAAGCACTTTGTAAATGCCCCTCCTCCGTTTCTCATGGTCATTTCAGGATTTCCCTAATGAGACATGAGTCATGGATTTTGCATGCAAAATCCTGCAAATGTACATAGATTGTAACAAATACATAAAGTAAACAACTCAGAGGTGGTTTCATAATTTGTCTGTTGGAAAATTCTTAGGTGGAACAATCCCAACACAACTATTGTTTTTAGATAATGTTGGGATTCATAAAATTAGAGGGTTTTGAGAAATCAGCTCACTACACTGATTCGGAGTGTCCCGTTCCGTTCGTGTCTGTATATAGCTTGCTGACGGCAAAAATAATGTGCTTTCTTTGAGGTAAATTGAATTGTGGTGAAAGTGACTGAGAAGTACTTCTGCTCATTTAATGCATTTAATGAAAACTGAAGTGTCTAGAAAGTGATTCCCTTCCCTCTGAAGGAAGCCTCTTTTGACAGTCATACTTTGTCTGCTGTAAGATTATCATTTAATAAACACAGATAAAAATTAGGTCATACATGATACAAGCAATTAAAAGGGAAATGATCTTTACCAAGTGCAAAGATTAATGTGCCTTCACTCAGGGGTCAGCATTCCCAGCACAGTCAGTATCAGCCATGGAAAAGCCAGGCCCTGGGCACTTGATTTCAGGGCAGGACAAATGCTCCTCAAGCTGCTTCACAGTGCCCTGTGCAGTGTCCCACTCCAGTAGGAGCTTGTTCCTGCAACATGCAAATTCATCCCACCTGGAGCTGGGCCTCATCCTGCACATCTTCACAAACAGCTCCAATTCTCAAACATGTCTGGCAATTCAATACTAAGGGTTTCCTTGCAGCTCCTAGGCAACAGGAAGGTATGGCATAGAAACAACTCCTGATTATCTGCCAATATCGAGGTGATAACAGCACTCATCCAGCTAAAGCAGGAGCACCAGCAACACCCCTAGCCATATGCTCATTTATATAAGCCTATTCTCAATAAATGTGATTTGAAAAACTTGCAGAGAAGCGAGAATGGTTTTAACTCAGGAAGCAAACTGAGGATCTGATGCAGCTTTCCCATCCTATGTCACCGCATTTCAGGGAACGACTGTTTACAACCAGACTGGCAGGAAATTGGATGTACATGCTTGGTACATGCCACCTATTGGCATATGAACTTCCCAGTCCTGGTTTCTTCCAGGCAAAACACAAAACAGCTCAACCTGCCTATCCTGCCCCTTTCTGGCACAGAAAATCTTTATATCTTCTTTATAAATGACACCCCAAAAAAGCAGTTCCCTGGTTTTTAAAGCCATCAAGACAAAATCTCATGACAGTCATGGAAGGTTTTGATGCTCTGGGGAGTGTCTGCTGGTGAGGGGCACAAGGCCCAGGCAGTGGAGCCTCTGGTAAGCAGCTGTTTTCTGTGGCACTGTCTGGCAGCAGGTTTGTTTGGTTTTGTGAAAGAACATTACCTATTGTTAGCACCACAGAGATCTATAAAGTCTTTGTAATTGTACATTTTGTGCTGGGGAGTACCATAACTAATGCTCACATAGGCTTTTACACAGATAAGTAATATGATAATTATGAACTTGCAAGTATCTATACTCATTTTACATTGCGCTAATAAACTGTGGGGAAAGAGTGTTTAAACTTAGAATTTGGGACTAGGATCTTTCTTTTGGCTATAAAGAAAGCACTTCAACAGAGGAGGATATTTTGCAGTAATAGGTCCCAAATTCTTCCTGTGTTATTGCCAGAGGGCAGCCTCCCACACAAATTCTGCATTACAATATTGAATTGAAGCTGCTAGTTGAATAATAAAGCCTATCATTATGGGCTATCACCAAAATAACATTTTTCTTGGTTCTTTTCCTTTCTTGACAAAGAGCTACATTGCTTGAACTATCTCATGAAATTTTTGCGATATTATTATAAATGAGATTTTTTGCATTGCTTAATGGTAAATCAGACATCACCACAGGTCAAATATACTGAATATTGAATATAAAGTACTAGTCATGCAACGTGGAACCAGCTACTCATTTCAGCTGAAATGACAACACAGCAAGGAATTCCAGATGAGGCAAACACATGGCAAGCAATTTGTTTCCTGTGGTGTTCTAACACGTCCTAAAACATAGAAATTTTAAATTTTCTGTTATTTAACACGCATAAATATTTTTCCAGGTTGTTTTTCAATACTGACTCAAGAAATGTAAACTTGTTTATGAATCATGCAATGAACTGAAATGACTGTGCTGAAAAAATACCCTTTGCTGAAATCATCCTTGTCACTAGTTACTTATAAATTAGGATGTAATTAATTTCCTCATCTCAAGATGTCAGTGCTTCCAATTAATTGTGCAAGGTCTTCTTTAGTCAATGGAAAGAGATCAGTATATCCAGACAGCAGAGCATTCTATGCCAAAACATATGTTTAACACAAAACAAATAATTTTTAGAGAGACAAAGTTCAGCCAGAATTTTCCCTTTGCATCCAGTGCTAATACAAACCCACACTGCAATCCAAATGCCTGAAGGCAAAAGTCTGCTTTCCATTGGTCTCCTTTGCTGCGAGGGAAATCTCAGTGTTTAACTCAATATCCAAATCCTTTTTTGTTATTATTACCACTTTATTACATCAGTGGAGTCATTTGCCAAAACCACACATACAAAGCCTTTATAAAGTCTGTCTGCTACTTTTAGCTTTTTTCTTAAGTAATTTTATTTCTTCCTCTAAAATTATGCCAAAATTAGACAGAAGGGATATAATTAAAGATTTCATCTAAACACAGTTCTGCGTGATCCTACAATAACAAACTGTGCAGACAGGGTGAGCTTTTCATGTCCAAACTCTCTTTTAAAATAGGTTTATTCTTGCCAAATACAGTCAAATTTGAAGAATAGCTTATTTACTTAACTCTTCAAACCTCTGCAAATTCTGCAAGTGCTTTTTAAAATTTATTTATTTTTTAATTTATACACTGGAGTTAGCAGTGCAAACCAGAAAAATTAAATTATCCATCCTGGTTAAATCTCTGCAAAAAAGTGCCTCTTGTGAGTAAAAGCATGAACTGCTAATTCTGTTAAAGAATATAGTATCATACAAAAATTTTGCAAAATAATGCAACAATCAATCATATTTCAGACATTTATGACTGTAAGTGGGAGAATCAAGCTGTCAAAAAGGTTTACTGAATTTACATGTTTGGATCCCTTTATAATATTCTCAAACTTTCTCAATGCATTAAAACTCTTCACTAACTATAAAGGTATGTACTTTTAGATGCATTATGATGTTTTGGAGATGTCACAGAACTCAAAAAGAACCATTCTGTTTTAGGCTGAATTATTTCCTTAAGAATACTGGAGTTTTTCTAATGAAGTACCGCACACACAAGATCTTTTGAAGACCATGAGACTCCAAATATGTTTTGCAATTGGCAATTACTTTGAAACTTTGAAATATTTTCAAGCAAATCCCATTGTTTAAAGGCCAACATTTCACACCTCCAACGTGGTTGTTTCATTGGCCACATTTTCACCTACGAGGAAAGTGCTGAGAGGGAAGTTCCTTTAAATGCCTGCAACCTAAATCACTGCCACCAGCAGTCTGAAATACCAGAGTGAGTGTCTCATAAGACAATACCACCTGTGTGTGTCATCCTTCCAAACACTGTTGCATTTTAGCATAAAACTCCTGTCCAAAGCAGCCAGGTTCTGCTGGGCAAGCTGAGATGGTGGCAGAACCATCCTATTCAGCACTACTGTCACAGAACAGAAAACTTAGCTGGTGGTAAAAAGTTGTTCTAAATAAAAAAAGCTATGGGTGATTTTTTTTTTCTATTTTTTTCCCAAGAGATGTGAGATAAAAACAGTGTTTGAAACTGTGCTATGGGTGTATCTCCTTGTTCTGAACACACAGTGGCTGCAAGGGCTCAGAAGTGCCAAGAAACTTGTTTAAACTAAACACTTCGAGGCTTGGAAAGACCTCTGACACAACTTAACTGTGCTGTACAAAATGTAGCAGTTTAAAAAAACCAGTAATTTTGAAAGTCAAAAGAGGATCTTGCTTTAAAATCATGCTGACAACATCCCAGTGACATAAATATTGCAGGTCTGTCACTTCCATTCTCAGTTACCTATGAATAACTACTTTGTGCAAACAATTTAGCAAGGCCCCTGCTATTTCACTTCATAAAGTATGTTATATTGAATACAACTCAGATCCACTATTTATGTACAATCAATATTAAACTGTAAAAGGTAAAGAATCCTGAACTGACACCAGACACAGTAAACATTCTATAATTACGCCAAGTAAATCTTACCACTCCCTGTGGTTTGATTTCAATACAAATCAATCACATGTATTTCAAACTCCTCTTTTGTAATTTCTGCTAGGATTTCCCACTCTGACTCATTCCAATAACATCTCACAGCTTTTCCTTCTATACAACACTTCCCATGACCCTTTTAAGCCAGAAATTATTATATAATTTAGATTTGTCAGTGAGCCAGAGAAACAGGCACAGTATCCCCCTTAGCCACAACAACACTTATGAACAGGCTGGACATCCAAAAAACCTCCTTTTCCAGTTTGTTATGTTTCCAGCAATAAAAATATTATTTACTCTAGTTGAAACTTTTTCATTAAGGCAAGGCATAACTATTTTTCAAAGTTTCAGATGCACTTAAAGGTTATATGCTGCATTGATTCTTCATAAAAAGGCAGGCACTTAAATGCCTAACAGTATTGCTACATCACAGCACACAAAGCACAATAAACAACCTTAAAACTATGCAACTGGTCAATGTATAGAGAGCAAACACTTAATGGAAAATATATTCTCTCATATTGAAATTCTTCTGGGTTCCTTAGTGGCAAAGAGTAATGTGGTCTTATTGGAAATAGTGACTAAAATCCAGATACAGGTCTGCTTTCAAAGGGGGAAAAAGTGACATAAAGACAAAATTTCTATTTGAAAGAGGAAAAACTCACAGCCTTTTATACTCAGATATTTACTCCCAATTGATTCAACAGAATAACAACAATCTGGGTTCTTTTTTGTATTTGACAGCTGGGCATCATCCCATAAACACAAGCCCCATACAGCACTCCCTTTAATAATTACAGGGGTAATAATAAATAGATGTGTTAAAAAGATTATTTGAATTTGCAACTTGATGCAAGTCTGGGTATTTGTTAAAATTACCTAACTCACTGAATTATAATTTCAGATTTTTAAAATTTCTATAAATCTGAGAGGTAAATTATCAAAATACAAAAGCAATCTGATCGATCAGTCATAAACTACTTAAAGTTTATAGAGAGAAAGAGAAATTACAATTTTAGCATGGAGAACCCAGATTGTCACAGCTTACTAGGAAGAAGAAAGAAAGGATCTAGTGGTATTTTCAAAAATTGTTATAGTTAGTATTTAAAAAGTACTGAAGCAAAGGATATCTAAACAAAGGATTTGTGTTAGAGAGGAAAACAAATAAGTAAACAAATGAAGAAATAAAAGTGGCTTTGCCAGTTTGTGCTTCTTATCCCCAAAAATAAGACTCAAACCTGTCTGTCAACCCACCACTGCTTTACACACTTCTCTCTACAGCCCTTTCCACCCCTGTTAAACCAGGACAGTCCACAAGTGCTATACCACACAGTTTACTTTAATAAGCAAGTGAGACATAGAAGGAATTTCAAATTTTTCAGCACAAGCAGAAGTGAAAAACAGATGCTGAAGATGAACTGAAAATACAAAGCGACACCAGAAATGTGGAAGTGCAACTGAAATTTAGAAAGAAAGAGAAGGAAATCCCCCTACAAACCACCCATTGATCTAATTATTTAAATTTTACTTTAGACACCAAAGGAAATTTTTTCAAGCAAACATACTCATGAATTGGCAAGTATTTTTAACTGAAGAATAGTACAATGAACTTTTTATCATATTTGATAGTAAGAGTTCCAAAAACAAGACAGTAAGTGTACCATGATTACACGGAGAGGAAAGAGGCAGGATGATCTGAAACAATGGAAAAGATAAAGAGAATAATACTTCAGCTGGATGTGTTTGGTATGCAAGGAGACAAAAGCACATATATATGTTTACACGGAGACATGCAGGAAGTGAGCGAATCTGGCTAAGATGATACAGGATAAGCAGAGAAAACCAACTATTTTCTAAAGAACATTTGCAAAGTTAAACAAAAATCCAGCTCATCTCTTAATCCAGAAATAATAATTTAAAAATAACCACTGACATCCATAATCTATTGTGAGTGTTTTCCAATTTGAAGCACAAATCAAAATAAAATCAAACCAAATACTAATCAGAAATGAGGCACATCAGATCCACAATGTATGCAGGCTTCAGTGGCTTAGCATTTCCTAAGCCTGGATGACAGCATATTTGTTTACTCACAGCATTATGGAAGAGTCATCTACTGAAGGTCAAAGCTAGGCAGATGTGCAAGGATTCAGAATGAATAACCAAGAACCCAGCATTTCATGTCAGTTTTTCTGCCACAGCAAAGGAAATTATTTCAGCAGAAGTCCTCTTTCACTTTTGTGCCAGGTAAGAAACAAATCCCTTTTGCATTACCACCTTGCACTGCCGGCAGCTGACATCTGTAGCGCCCCACAGCAGTTGTTGTGAGAAGGTAGGAACAAACCATAAAGATTTACCACATAATTTGGACTATATGCAAAAAGAACATTGATATATTAACAGTTAGGGAGGGATTTAGACAAGGGCTATATAAAAGAGATATTTTTAGCCTGAATACTTTATGCATGCTTAAATATACTATGCAGAGTAAGGTTTGTTGCAATTACAAACATATGCAAGGCTTTTGTAGTCAGAATTTTTTCTAACAGCTTAAAAACAAATAATCAACATGCCTCAAACTGCTGTACTACTGAACTTGTGCAGAACTTATTAAAGCTTGTGGTGAAAAAATTGTTAGCATGCCTGTAAGAAACCAGCCAAAGTCCACAGATCATCACCAGGCAGCAGTTAGCCAGCCCCTTCAATGATGAGAAAGTCCAGGAGTCACTAACTCCCTCCTGCTCCCACACACAGATGTGCTTTTTTTGCCTTTCTACCTCACTGCTGTTTGAAAGGAAGGTGGAAGATAAGCCTGTCTGAACTGACATGCCAGGGGTTTCTGTAGGTCTGGCCCTGAGCAGTTTACTGGGAAGCTAGAAGCAAACACAGCCAATCAAGCAATATGTCTATGTCCATCCCACTGTGGGGAAAAGTTGCACTCATAAATAGAGAGCAAGCAAGGGACAGCAGAAGATGCTGACTGTCAAGGAGGCAGCCACTCAACAAAACACATCATCATCACACGCACATGTGAAATTCTTTTTTATTCACTTTCTTGTGACGAGTGATGCTTGGGTTTATCATCAGAATGAAGAAAGTTGATGTATCCTTATGAATACACAGATACACCCCACAGGTGTAACTGTCAATATTCTTCACCAAGTACTGCAAAGAAACCATTTTCTTCACCAGCACAGTATCACAGGTAGCAGTCCTGAGATGGACCAAGGAATTGCTGATATGTCTGGAGCCAGATACTGGAGGCAAGAGTGACTTCAGGAAAGCAAGCATCTCCTACAGAGCAGCAAACACAGAGCTGCCTTCAAACCATGACTGCCCAAAGCAAAACCACTCCTTTGGAGAGGGTAGAAAACAGTCTTGTGTAGCTGGTATTCCTCTTGTTTATTGGAATGAAGGAAATGCTTATACCCCATTTGAGAATAGGTAAAAATAAGGGCACAAAGTGGCTACAAAACTTTCAAAGTAGCACATGTCCTAATGCTCTCAGACTACCTAATACAACACTAAAAGGACTTGAGGATGAGCAACATACTAACTGACAAAAACACACTGTTCTTAAATGAATAAATATATTTCTGTATGTATCCTTCTGTGCGCAACATATATCCACTTAAATTTCCCAATTTAAAATATAGAACCAGAAGGACAAAAACACTGCAGCAATTGTAATAGTTTTGTGGCAAAGATGGATTCAATATAATTTTTCTAGTAAAAAGCAGTAGTTTTACCTCTTGATATTAAGTAATGCCCAAGGTATCCCAGTGGGAGTGTTGAAAGCAGGTAGCAATTTCTCTCCAAGCTCCACTGCCTTTTTCCGGAAAACCTGAAAGTTAAGAAGAAATCAAGTGTTGGAAAATGCATTGTTGCTCCAACTCAATTAATTTAGCCAATATCATTATTGAGCATATGGTACAATCCATCTCAGCACAATGAAGCATCCCTGCTCCTTCAGTGTGACATCAAAGGAACGAAGCAGCACAGTCTGTTTCCACTGCACCTGTGAGGAGAGAACACACACAGCAGGAGCACACAGTGACAATGCCCAGATGACCCGCTCTTGGCACCACCAGCATGGAGCCAGAGGCACCAGCACAGCCAGACCTGACCCTGCAGAGCAGGTCACGCACTCCTGGCTGCCCCTGCTGGCACCCTGTGCTCAGGGAAGGGGCTGTGAGCCAAGGATGCTGCTGCACCCTGCCTGGCTGGCCAGCAGCTCCCTGCCCCAGGTGCCATGTCCTCCTGGAGCATGGGGACACAGCCACAGCAAGGTCACCTTTGCTCTCTGTCACGTTTGTTCACGGGGCTCAGCACACTGCGGGAGCCTGGGCTGCATTGCCAACCTTGCAAGGGCAGTCTGTGGGAAAAACATTCCCCCACATCACCACACATTTTGCAGTGCTCCAGTCTTTATGGACTCAGCTGGCTTACACCCAGAGAGTGTCAGTGACACAATTAATCAAAAAATTGGAATATACCCCTGTGGCCAATGAGGCTTAACTGATATGCAGCATCCAAAGAGTTTTAGCTTCCATTTCAAAAACATGAAGCAGAAAGATCCCAAATTCTTACCATATGCCCACAAGAATGACAGACAATTTAACAAGAGGAACTACTTTTATGTCCAGGTAAATAGTTAAAAAGCTGGAACAAAGAGGATTTTGCTTTCCTTCAACTGCCAGCTCAGCTCAGGTTACATTAACCTTACTGTTTGTGCACTGAGCGCTCTACTAAGAGAGTTTTTAATTAGAAACAATATTGTTCCAACTTAAATATAGAAACCTATTTAGTGATTTCAATATGTGGATGTTCAAGGCCTATCTGCGTGGAATTACACTGGGATCTTGTTCAACACTGAAAGGGATTATCCCAGGTGTAGTAGTCAAAATAGCAAAGTCACCTTCATTGTTCTCTCTTTCTAATAATGGTTCCTTTCAACTTGTTTTTTCTCCTCACACATATTTATGATGGATTTATACTTATTTATGTATTAGAAATCAGTTTGTACATCTGATGCATCTTGTGGTGCAGCCATGCATACATGTTTACATGCATATATAAAGATATTTGCTGGGCAAAATAAGGTAATGAAGAAATTTCTTTCCACAAAAATAAAATCCAGTTTGTAAAACACCACCTTCTAAAAGCCATATTGAAGGAAGGTTTTTATTATTGAAAAAATATGTGATCAGGAGAGAATATAAAACTCTGGAGAATATAAAACTCTGGAATGTACTATAAGGAAGCTCCAGACTATCCCATCCCACAGTCTCTCCATATGATACAGACCTCAAGATTTCTCTGGCAACAGTCCAAGATTCAGAATTACAGTGAAAGATATTTTGAGGGAGATTAACTAATTTCAAGCCAAATTATGTCTGGAGTCAGAAAACTTTCTTGAGTGGATTGCATCAGAGTGCTGGGAGAAACCTGAAACAAAGCAGCAGGGAAAACAATTTGCTTGGAAATCCCGTCACAATCCATGGTATTTCTGACTTCCCAGTTTACCAATTATGTGGATTCTGATGAGAATTAGTCATGGATTTGTGATCTTTATCCAGCACATAATTCAGTCTTCCCAAGGCTTACAGCCTTGGTGAACACTCAGAATCAGTTGGTGCAGAACATAATCACCTCTTAGCAGATTTCCTTGGGAGGAGCCAGGGACAGTCACCCACCTGGAGTGCACAAGCTTTCCCTCATTTCACAGCCACATTTTTCACCTTGGTCTGCTGAAATCAAACCTATCCTTTGCTCTTATAGCACAAGAGAGGCCTCCCTCAGCCTTTCACAGCATATGGCATGATCAACTCATCAGCCTCTCTGCCCTGAAACATGGAAGTTCTGACAGGAGAGGGCTGCAATCATCCTCCTAAGCCATGGGCACACCAGGACCCTGATATTCTGTAGAAGCATTGCCTACTTTATGGAAATGTCACAAACAATGGCTACCAAAAAATAAACAAATTTTATTTTATGTAGATATAAAGTACAAAGATACAAAGCATTAAGTATTGTTCCATGTATGGATATGGAAGGAAAAGGTAATTCAGTTCTGTCAAAGCTAGTGTCCTGAACACCAACATTAGAATACACAGTGAAGCCAGGCATTCTAACTTTTTTCTTGTCCAAAATGCACCTCTTTCAATGCGCTAGACAATTTTCATAGTAGGCAATTAGGAAAATAGAATTTTAAAATATTTTTAAACCATCGTACAATTTTGAAACAAGTGCTGAGGTGAAGATGCACTGCTTGTTTACATGAGAATTTCAACAGGTTATTACTAATGCATGCTGGTAATTTTCCTTCTCCTTCCAAAGTTAAAAATAAAAATCAACTATGGACATTGCCTATTTTTATCTCTAGATCTTACTTAACATGGCTAAAGAACTGACAGGTAAATCACTATCCATGAAGAAGAATGGCATAGACAATAATGACAAGACTACAACAACACTGAATGACTGAGCACAATAAATTGTAGCCTCCTGCAGTAAAATTATTCTCTTTCAGCTAGGATAAAAGGGTGAAAATAAATAAAGGAACCCTTTTATTTCTCAATTTGCAACTTTAAAAGTTAATATTAAAAATAATAGGAAAAGCAGGTGCTGCAATTATTGCACATCATCCACAATGTTCACTGTATTTTTCTTCTGCAGAAACCTACAGTATTGGAAAAGAAATAAATATTGTACTGGGTAAGATTTTTTTTTTTTTTTAGTAATACAAGTAAATAAACAATAGGAGCTTCTAGTTATTATCTCTGCTTGTGAATTGAATTTCAACTTTTGCCAAGCCCTGATCCTTCCCCACTACCACCAGTAAAGTGACTGGTAAGCACAAACGATGACAGCCATTATGAGAAGCACAAAACAAAGGCAGAAATGACAGAGCACAAAAATCAGAGACATTATATATAATAAAGGAAAACATCCAGGACAAAATTTCCCAACCCAGTGGTTATCTTTAGAGCCTCAAGGATCTTTCCTGGCTTTTCCTCATGAATGCTCATCCAGCAGTAATGAAAGGTTACTTACATGAAGTGCTCCAACTAGGTCAGACCTGGGAGAAACTGTCACAGTCCCACACCTGAACCCACCCTTCCCTACATGCTTAGTTTAAATATTTATCTACAAATACAAAAGTCTACAAAGCACTCCTGAGGCCTCTATCACTTTTTCCAATGCTTTGTCATATCTAGACAGCATACTTTTTAAAGGAGGACAGTGAAGTTACTTCCTTGGCATCTTGGTATTCCCTTTACCAGGTGGTACACAGAATAAGCCACATTGCCATCAATCCCTTCTTTTAAATTGAGGATTCACAGTAAAGTACTATGATTACCTTTAAAGTGCAATGAAGCCTCTAAAAATTGCACTGGTATTTAACTCAGCTAAACACCATACTTCACCAAAAAAAATTATTCTAAGTGAAGCACTGTGATTCAGGAAAGAAAACGATAATTGAGACCAGTCACAAATACATGATCAGTATTTAAAAGTATAAGGTTGGGCAGGATACAAAATGCTTTCTCAAGCATTTCTCTTTAACCTAATTTTTGCTAGCAGTCAAACTTTGGATGTGAGATAATTCTCTTTTTGAACTCTAAGGTGTTATTAACATTTTTAAAAAGTATAATGATTCATACTGTGCGAAGGTCCTGTGTAAGATGAACTCCTCCACCAAATAAGTAGAGATTTCTTCATACTCTGCAGTCCTACTCAAAATCAGCACTTAAGCAAATTAGATACTTACTATAATCATACAATAGATCATGCAGAAGAGAGAGTTACTATACTTTCTATTTCAATCTCTGTTTATGTTAGTAGGTTGTGAATTATCACAAACACAAAAATCACATTGGACCACCACCATTACTCCAAGCCAGCAATTCTTTGAAGAACATTTGGGTAAGCACTGGTAGGCAAACAAGAAATCCACCTCACTGCTACACACACTCATCTTTCCTGTTACAGTCTGTTCATTCCATAGGTAGCACACACACCAAGCCAGGGAACAAGACATTATTTTCTCACTCATTAGATAGCCTTAAATATTTCTTAAATACATATAAGAGTTTTTGATCTTCATAAGAGAAAACAAACTAACTAACTACGAGATCATACATCCAGAACTGTGATGCTAATGTTAGAACACTCAATGCCACAATCAATCAGATCTTGCAGACTCTTCCGTCCATTAACAAATCTTATTAGGGAAAAGAGTGTTCCCACAGAGAAACAAGGCTCTGCCTGCAAAGATGCAACCACAGGGCAGAGACCAGACCTGTCATCTGGTGAGCACTGGCTTTCATTATACTGCAAGAATGTTATCTCCTCTGGATAAACAAAAATGTTTGCTCTGGCTGGAATGACAAATCCCTTTGAAAATGTCAGATTACCTCATTGTAGTTTTAATTGCTATTGCTAATCAGGAAGAAAAGAAAGCACAGGAAACAAATATCGTAGAATTGCGTATGTGGCACATCTAATTTTAAAAAAGGCGTAACATGGTACAGCATCATAAATTAAAGAACAGCCAGAATTCTGCCTTAAGAAGCACCACATAAAGGGAACCAGAAGTTAAAATTTAACATCAAAGGAAGGAATACTGTATTTTAATCTTTTTTTCAATTAACAAAGACATTTTGTCTACATTTCTAATTCTATCAAATTAAGCATTTCTCTTTTTTCTTTTTATATTTACAGATAAAAACTGACAAGTCACTAAGTAAGATTTATTGCTTTATTTCCTGTACCTGACTGCCTTTCCCAGTAGGGTGAGGAATGAATATTTCAGTGCAAAAGCAGAAAACGAGGGCAGAAAAATGAACAGGGACAGGCTGCTTTCCTGCTCTTCAGAACACTGAATAGAAATCCTCTCAGCATAACAAATGTTGATTTGGGTTCAAAGTGATGTGCTAACAAGAAAGAGCCCTCTTAGAACAACCTGTCCCAATACCTTCTTTACAAAAATCCAGGATTATTGCTGTATTTACATTTGTTTTATTTTTACAATGAAAGACAAGAAATGCTACAAAAATTGTGGTACTCCACCTGACATAATAGAATATTAAAGTAGTGTAAACTGAATTCTGCCACTATCTGCAATACCAAGTGATACTACACCTAAAAGTCAAATTATTTGAAACCTATTTCCTATAACACATTTTCAGTGTTTATGACAGCTGGATAAGTTACCCAGATGCTGGTGTTAATTCATCAGCAACTCGTGCTTTTGCAATTACTGTCACCTTGACACTAGCAGGTGCCAGTGAGTTGTATTTTATTCAGTCCCCACTTCCAGCTGAGCTGAAGTAATTTATGAATATTCTGAGCTAAAAGGTGAGGAGACAAATTAATAACATTTCTGGAAACAAGCATTATAATGAATCACATCAGTGTGATCATCAGTGACAACAGAAGAAGCCAAATGGCCTTCAAAGAGGACTTTCATGGCTGTAGAAGTATTTTGTACATCTAGATCCATCTAGATTTTGTGCATCTAGTGTTTTGAGTATTTTCCCCAGGAAACAGACTGTGTTCAAGACCAATTTCCTAGCTCTGGGCCAGCCCTGGTCCTACTGGACTTGAGCATGTGAAATGCCACACCAACACAAGCCCACCTCTGTGGAGGCATAGAATGTAAGAAAATAAAGATAGTGCAGAAGGTAATCTCACCCCTAAAGGTTGCAGTTGTACCAATCACCAAAGATTAGGAACAGGCCTGCCCTTAACAGGCCACAGCTGTGTCCAATGAGGATGAGTGCTATAAAAGAGTAAGTTAACTGGTTGAGAAGAGAGCTGGAGTTTGCTGGCTGTGCTGCAAGGAGCTGCCCTATGAGAAATCCCTGAGAAGGTAAGGAAGACTTGCAATAAGATGACCACACACCTCCAGCCCAGGACTGCACCCAGTCTCAAGTTTTCCTACCAGGATTCAGAAGAGGGGGACAGTGCATAAAAAACAAGTGTCTCCACCTGAGGGTATTGACAGTAGCCAAAGATCAGCCAGAGCTGATCAACACAATGGCACACACCGACACCAGTCAGCATCACACTCTTCAGCACCCTGAGTTTTGGGAAGGCTTTCTAGTTTCCAAGTGTAATGCCAAACCCAAAGCACCTGTGCCCATGTGTACCACTCTTCTCAAAGCTTTTGAAAACAGTGATGGTAGAAATAAGCAAATTACTTACTGCAGAGATTGAGGCAGCTTGTGGGATCTGTGAGCAATCACTCACCTGCAAACTGCTGGAATAGCAGGTGTCTTTTTCACAACTACACAAAGTAACAAACATGGGTAAGCTTTTAGATTTGTACTACCCTTTCCAGAATAATCCAATATGCTGGTCGCCAGCTTGTAGAAGAAAGTTCACATAAAAAAACCTGCCTATTGCAAAAATTAGATCAGATTTATAAAAAAGAGATCCCTTCTTTTATTCAATCAGCCTTTTTTTTTGTTATGGTTTCACTGGCAGCAAGAAAATTAATTTTCTTTTCTAGCTGACTGATGTACCAAAAAGTCACATAGTACCATGAAGAGTATCCCCTCTGTGGAAAAGATTGTAGAGAACTTAATCGAATGGAAGTAACTGGATTAGTGAGAGATTTCCAGATTTCATTCAAATACACACAGCAAAAAGCAAAAGCCCCCTCAAGTTATTAAAAGTAGCTAACGTATGTAATTACTTCAGTTATTTTTTAACTAAGAATTTCTATGTAGATATACTGTGATTGAAAATCTTATTTTAGGAAGGCCAGAATTAAATGGTACAAAATGTTAAAAAAGAGTGCAAGGCACAGACCAAAGAAATAATGTAATGTACAGAAAGTTTTCCATACCCCACTTGTACATTAAAACTTAAAAATGAAGACAGGAACTGCTACATAACTGCCAAATTAAAAAAAAAAACATAAAGGAATACTTTTTTCCTGTTATATTTGGTTATTTTCTTTGGTGCTATTCATGTGTATTTCGGATTGCTTCCACAGACAAACTCCAAGAACTATTTAGGAGGAAGAACTTTTAGACCACAGGAGAAAAAGCAACTGTTCATTTATCTACTAACGTCAAAAAGCTAAGTTTTTTTAAAAGCTTATGTATACTTGAACAATTAGAAGCTTAGCTACAACCCATTAGCACTGGAGAGATTATGAACCAACCATTTAATAATATCCCTGCTGCAATAATTCAAGAAAAGGCGGTGATGAATGCAGTAAACAAACTGCAATGATTGCCTGTAATAACAAAAGGAATTTGTTACTCACAAAAGCCTTTGAGAATTCCTCACCCCAGACTGAGGGTAGCTTTAATTTTTCAAGAGGTGTGATAAGCAGCACGCACAAAGAGTAACGAGCTGGATTTACTGCACGTGTACGGATTAACCGAGCGCTGGCAAGCGGCTCCCAAGGCCCCAGGTACAGGTAAACACGGCTCACACCTCCAAAAACTGTGCTCAAATCTTAAGACTCTGAAATACCACATCACCCCAAATAGATAAATTATGAAACAGCTCAGTGTCAGCAAATCAGTGTCAAAGATTTGGGGTGCCAGCTTTGTGTCCTATCAGCAATAGAAACCCTGGAACTGCAGGTCTCCAGTCAAACAAAGTGTTTGTTTCAAGCAAGGACAGATGGCAAGCTAGCAGGCATTAAAAGTGTCAGCAGCCATGATGGAAGACTGAACCCACATCTAAGAGCTAGTGGAAGTTTTAAATCTCTGTTTTCACATAATATCCACATAAGAGGAACAGGATCTTAACCCATATGAGTTAATGCTATGTTATATCCAGCTTTCAACAACAGGCACCACTTAAGAGACCCCATACAACTGTACAACTAAAGTGTGAAGAGACACTAGCACTAAAAAACTCATTCCCAAGGCTTGTCTGTCCCCAACAAAATAAGCCCTCTCCAACCTGTGGAAGTCCAACATTCACATGTTTGGGTGCTGGTGAGAGGCCCTGTCAGCCCTGGAAGCAACTTGTAGACTAACACCAGGCAAGGATGCCAAGAGTACAGAATATCTCATGTATTTAGTAGTGAGGTCTTCTACAGTTCACGAAGATGATACATGCATTTGAAAGAATATTGGATATAAGTGAATGCGACAAATTAAAAATATGGCATACAAAATGGAAACTCATTATATTGTGAAGTGATACAGAAAACATCTGGATGTCATCTTAAGAGGTTGGTGTTTTTCCTGATTAAGGAAACAGCTGCCTTAGTAAAATTACTCATATCCAGCAGTAACAAAGAGTATCTTTTAGCTCAATTCTTCTGTTAAGCCACAAGCATCTGCTTCCTAATTTTCTTTTTATTTAATCTTGTGTACCCAGCTCAAGTGCTGTAACAACAAATTGAAATAGCTGCCTCATTTTATATCTTGCAAGCTATCATGACTATACAAAGAACAGCACTTTGCATACGAAACTTTCCTTTCAAGCAGGTGACCATTGAGGGGTGATTTGCAACACCATCTGTGTGAAAGCAGGGGGTGGGGTGGAGGAGCCTCATAAACTGCGTGGGGAATCAATAACTACATCCTCAATGCAGCATAAAGGGCTTTCAGAAGATTCATTCCTAGGCTTGTAAATTTGACTGTATATTTTAATTCCAATACCATTAAGTGATTTAGAGTGATGCCTTCACTCTAAATGACAATCCTAGACCATGGTGGCAGGCACAGAAAGAGCTAAAATCACTCTGTACATAAAGGGAATTCTATTTTATTTTTAATGGTAACTCTGCAGCAAATGGGGAGCTGTTTGTTTCAGCCAATGTTATGTGACAATTGCAAGTTTCTTCCAGGCACTAAGGGCAAGAGTTTTAAGTGATGGTTATCAATTACACAAGTATAACAATGTGAACAGGATACCAAGGGTGCCTACTTTATTTGTTCTTCCATTCATTTTTTCCTTACTTCATTCACTCACTTTAATATTTTGCTCCAACACAAGAACGACAGCTTAATGAAATTACTCTCATCAGTTTGAATCAAAAAGATCCGTTGATAAAAGGAACCAAAACTCAGGGTTTCCCATTATTCTGCCATCTCCCTTGAACTGGCCACTAGCAAACCTGAGCAGCCCACTGAACAAATGGAACAAGTAAATATCCATCTTTTTGCTCTGTTTGCCCTCAAAAAGATGGTCTTCCTCAATTCACTACATACTCTTGATCTGACATCATCACAAATATTTTGAGGCAGTTACTTGTATCATTCAGAGGTTGGTCCTCAAATGATTAAAATGCACACTGATGGAGTCCTCAGAGGAGGTAGCACAGAGTAGGAGTTCTCCAGCCAGCTCAGGGTTTTGTTCTTTCTGGAGTTGCTCAAATTGCTCCACAGCAAGTGTGCTGGGTCTGCAGCAGCAGTGCAGTAGCAGTAAGGAAGAAAAGTTTTCCTTTTCCCCGCTGTTTTCATGCAAGGTGCTCCAGATGGCCAAGGGCTGTGTTTTTATGAAGCTGTGAGTGAAATTTCACAGGAGGATGGTTGAGGTTGGAAGAGACCTGTGTGGAAGGAGTTCTGAAGGTCACCTGGTCCAGCTGTGCTGCTCAAGCAGGGCCACCCAGAGCCTGCTGCCCAGGAACATCAATGTGCACAGACAGCTTTGGAATATCTCCAAGGACAAGGACTCCCCAGTCTCAATGGGCAATCACTGCAAATCACTGCAGTACCCAGTCATCCTTACAGTAAAAATGTGTTTCCTGATGTTCAAAGGGAACCTCTTGGGTTTCAGTTTCTGCTTGATGTTTAATACAAATGTTATATGTATATTTTGGCATTAGGACATGGACAGGGCAGGGTCATAAGTGACAAGATATATCTTCAGACACGGCAACAAGAGATTTATCAAGGGTCTTGTCTTGTTGTCAGTTGTTTGATTTTGAATGAAGCAAGCAATAAACTTGTAATAATAGCAACAAGGACAACTAATAGCTAGTGAACTACATGTAATGCAGGCTATGAAGGGATTAGCACAAGGAACAAAGTATGATGAGAATCCAAACTGACAACTTTGTGTACTGAAGTTTTAGAAACAAGCCATGATTTTAGGCACAGAATTATGGAGTTCCAGGCTTTACACAGTCTTGATTAAACACAAAAAGCCTAAGGAGTTAATTTGCATTACCCTAATGTCCTTTGCCAGAGACCCTATGCTCCTCTTCATGCATAGGCAATTCCACATTCCACTGCCCATTAGTTTGATGTGTTCATGGATACAAGCAGAATAAATTAAATTAAACTAAACAATACTGGTTTGGAGTGTCTCTTATATTCTTTAAACATATATAAAATATAATGAGTATTCAATGGAAATTAGTGTTGTATATTATGGCTACCCCATGTTTAAACAGTAAAGTGCTTCTCTTAATCCTTATACTAAGATTGAAGTCAACATAGGAATTTCCAGATTTTGTGATCACAGACACTGGAAAAAAGTAGAACGATCTCAAGTACAAAGACAGTGCCAACAGTCCCTCTGTTAGATCTACAGCGTGGATCACTTATGAATAAGCCACTGAATCACAAAACTCTCTCACTGAGTTTCTTCTAGCACCAGCAGCTACAGAATATTTCTATCTCACTTGTATATGGGACATAAATCAACTGTTTTAGCTGTTTCAGTCCTCAGGTTTCAGTGGATGCTCAGATTACAAATAAATTTGTTTTGGTCAATTTCATTAAAAACAATGGGATTGCGAATGTGCCATTTGGGTAAGCAAATTTACAAATTTAAATTTACAAATTTACAGCTTGGATTTGCAACCATGTGAACAGATGAGCCTGATCCCATGACAGGTGAGTTTGGAAGCACCAACTGTTGCATTGATGCATTATTTTTCAAGGGGAGGAACAGGTTAAAATTTAGCATACTCTGCAGGTTCCTTTCTCCACAACACCCCTGACACACCATCTAGATGGCTTTTTATATAAGTAATGTAACAATAAAAATTTTCCTCTATACAGCAGGACAAAAAGATGATGGTTTCCTAACTCAGTGCTTTCTTTCTTATTACTGAGATTTCTCTGTCAGACAATAATCATTGAATTGTCTGATGAATAATGGACAGGATCAAAATGAGCCTGAATAAACTGCTTGTATATTTTCCTTAAATTAAATATAAGAGATGTGAACTCTTGTAGTTCTTTGCATGTAAGCCAAACAGGAGGCTTCAAGAGAGAAGAACTGATTTAAGAAGCTCCTTTTATGTTGTAAGTTAAATCATCAGGCAGACTAATTCAATTCCTTTCTGTTTACTGTAAGACTATTTCTCTTACTGGACAAGTCATAAAACTAAATTGACTAAAATATAAGAATTTCCAATTCTTAAAGACTCAGAAACAAGTCCTCTGACTGAGCAGCAGGGCTGCCAGCACATCAAATTTATGAGCAATTCAATTGCTTCTAAGAATTTCTTGCAGTTAAAACTTTTTTACTTTTTTTGAGCTGAACCTCAAAACCATTCCTGTAATTAAACACCCATAAATTGTACTCTCTAAAGATTAACACTATTTTGAATGCAGAACATATTTGAAGGAAACAATGGTTGGAAGTATTAGTAAAGACTTCAAGTATGTGTATTAGCACGTGGACATTGCTTTCCATGCCCCCACTTGAAAAAAGAGGAAAAAAAAAAGGCATGACAACCATGTAAACTCTCTCCATTTTTAACAATGGCTCTCTCAATTTTTAACTACATGACTGTAATGCTTTATTTTATTCTTTAACCCAACACTACACATTGCCATTTCTAGAGAAAAGGCCTTTCAGGCTTCACTAAATTATTTCTATATTTAATAGCATGTAGATTAAAACATTAGAGTACCTTAAGTGCAATTTCAAGCAGAACTAGATAGAAAAAAAGTCTTCAAAGTATGATTTAGAAAAAGGGCATCTTAGTCACCAGCTTCACTCACTCATTAATTCTGTTACCAACTGTCACAGTCTATCAAGAAAAAAAATATGGCTGAGTAAGTCCTCCTCGTTATCTCAGTAAATCTTTACTTTTGACCTTGGGTCAGTTAATAATCATATTAACTTAAGACAGACCCTTCAAGGAAATTAGAAAAGCTGATGGCATTTAACACTGAACTAATTCTGCTCAGGCGTGCTGAGAACCACCACTGTGGTTTCCTGCAGCAGTGTGGCAATGATGGCCCAAAGCATTACACCAGTTGTAAATCTTGCCTGGAATCAGGAAGATTATTTATTCTTCCCACTAGAATATAAATGGAAATAAAAGCAGCTCCGGAAAGAAAAGGCTGAGCACAGACTGAAGCATGTTTGTAAGAGATACCCTGCAAGCAGCAAATGCTGATGAGAAGGTTTCAGTTATTCACTAGTTTTGCATGATAAAAGGAAAAAGATTGAAATTGTCTGTATACTATGAATAGTGTTTTTAAGAGCAAGTTGGGGAAAATAGCATCCTTTAAGAAAAATGGCATTCTAAGCTGCTGACTTTGTTCTGCAGCTGTTAGTTTGAAGAAAACAACAAAAAAAGAGTTTTTAAAGTACAATGGAAGGGAGTGAAATTCATAGCATATCCTTTTCCCATGATGATCCTTAGGATCTATTGGACTGTAAAATCATCTAGTCATGCTTGCAAAAATTAAGGACAACTTGGCCCCCAAGGGACAACAAAACTTTAAAGCAGTAACAGGACCGAACCAGCTCCCAAAAACAACTAGGATGGTTATTTTGCTTAGCCTGCAAAAGCAGATGATTGCCTAAAGACTGAGGGAAAGAAACAAACAGGACATGTCTAGTTCTTCAGATGAACGAGTTACAGAGTATTTTGGATAGTTCAATGGATTTGAAAAATCAGAAACA
This sequence comes from Zonotrichia leucophrys gambelii, assembly GCF_028769735.1. Classification (NCBI taxonomy): domain Eukaryota; kingdom Metazoa; phylum Chordata; class Aves; order Passeriformes; family Passerellidae; genus Zonotrichia; species Zonotrichia leucophrys. Next base: position 42,642,407 of record NC_088172.1, read on the forward strand.
ACAGAACTGGTCCTTTATGCCAGAAAGAAGACAGTTCTTTGTTAATTGAAGGTTGACTCCACTCCAGCAACTCTGCTGCTGGAGTGATCTTCCTTGTTTGCTTTAGAGTTATGTCAGTTTACATAAGACTTGGATGTTAAAACAAGCTCTTGAGCCTTCATGTAGCATAGGAGACAAGAGTCTCCTCATCCTGTACTGTTTTAATTAGCTACTATTTGAAGGAGTTCGTCAGGGTTGGGTGGGTTAATGTCAGCAATTAAAGGTGTTGAGTAAAGAATATCAGAGCTTAAAACATAAAACAAAATCCAAATTCTTCAGAATATTTTACCATCTCCCGACCTCTCTTGTATCTTTTGCTTTACTAGGAAATTAAACAGTCAGAGGGCTGACCAGCTAACACCTATGGGGGGTATAGAAACTTGTATACGAGGTGACAAAAGCCTTGCAATGTCAACAGTGAGCTAAGAAACTGAATCTGCTGTTTAACTACATCCTAAATTATTTTTTTTCTTGAGGAAACCAAGCAAGATTTTTCTGAGACACTGGCACTACATACCACTCCTCCTTTTCAGCTTTCAAATCTTCATGTTCATCCTCTTCTCAGTTTCTGGCTTAAGAAAAGTTTGCAGTTTGCCCAATTCTGTGCACTTAGCCCTGGGCAAAATGAACCCTTACATTTACTGATTGGAGGAAAACAAAAATTTGTTTTTCAAATGTTTCTTGACAGCTCTGTTTAGGGGCAATCACCTGCCAAAACCACAAACCCCATTGGCATCTATCGTGCTGGAAGTGACACAGGATTTTTAATGTGCACATCTTTTCCAAATTCCTTCTCAATCATTTGCACACAGGGTGCAAACACAGTCTGAGTATGGCAGAGGCAAGCTTTTGGCACGGATGATACAGCAACTGGACTCATTTATCAACCAAAACATTTACCAACATTATTCAACTGTTGCATTTTTACAAATGCAAACAAAGCATGTGGCTTCCTACAGTTTTTGAAAGGTGTGGGAGACAGCTCCCTACTCATCCTACAAATCTTTCAGATTTCTGTTGCCTGAAAATAAAAAAAAAGATCCTAAAAAAAAAAAAAAAAAAAAAAAAATCCACAGGACAATTAGCCCTTACCTTAAATTGATCCTAAGAGTTGGTGCTAACTTAAAGCAAACGAACCTTGTTTGTACCTGTCTCATGTTTGATCTGCTGAGCAAGATGTGCTGCAAGTGCAAAGGAGACTTTTAAAAGAATATCTCTTTCTCCTGCAGCAAGGATGCCATTATCTCTACCTATTGCTAGAGGTATGAAGAGCATGCAAGAGCAGCAATGATGTCTGTCTGTTTCTGATTTCAGGCATTCAATCTTCACAATGATCTTCAGTTAGCTTGAAGCAGCAGAATTGGTGGGGGGCACAAAGCGGTGTTTTGAAATGAATTTCTAATCTGATCCTTTAAAGAGCTAATTGGATAGGAAGCTTCCCAAATTGCATTATACATTTCTGTTCACTCAAATTTTATTTATAATATTAAGAATATGCCTACATATTTTTTACTAGATGTAATTTAAATTTTTGGAAAGAGATATGAAGATAGAAAGATTCTTTGCTAAAGTCAGCTTTGGGAATCTGATGGAATGTCTTCAGAGCTGCCAACAGAATCAAAAATGTGTTAATCTTCTACTGGATAGTTTATGCTTTAAGCCAATAAGAGAAGGATATTATCACCTACTTAACTCCCAACTTAATGAAAAATAACCTCAGACTCAGTTTACTGAGACAAAACACAAAGTGGAACCTCCCATACACTAGTTATACATTGTGAAATATTTAGATGAAGAAAAGAATAGTTACTCCACACACAGAGTATAATAATATTTTCATGTGTACTTTTTCTTTTGGTAAAAAAATCAGTACAATGATTCAATAACATCTATTATTATCACCTAATTGAACGTTTATACCACATCCACAGAGAGAATATACTTCCCAAATATTTCACATAGCTCAGAATTTAAGCAGCATAAATTCATGCTGATCTATTCCCACTGTCAGCACTGAGATTTTTTTTGGTTGCTTTCATTGGCAGAAAGAATTAAAATTCTTCACTGTACTATTATACATAAGCATTGTTATTTAGGTATGACTAGTGTATTTGCAACAATTTAAATGCTGCTTGCAAATGGCTCCACCAAACCCTGTATCTAACCATATGTTGTACATTTTCTATTAAATCTGCACAGCAACTCCACCACCTCCTCAGGCAGCATGTTTTTACCCTCCTTTTACTCTTCTTTATTATGCAATTGCATTTTGTGCTGCTAAGTGACAGAACTGGAAACTGAGATAAATAAAAGAGAGAAATATCTTGGAAACAACTTCTTTGCAGGTGCCTGGTGATTCTGGACAGGCTGCTAATAGCATGTAATTTCTTCTGTACAGTATATCAGCCCACATGCAAAGAATTCTTCTTTAGAGTCTATCTAGAGCTGCTGCTCAAAGGGAAAGCACTCACACTACTATTTCTGACAGACATTCTCTTTCCAACTGTTCTGTAGAACCAGAATGAAGAGAAACTGTAGGAGCAAGTTGAAAGCCAAATCCTCAGAAGAAACAAACAGCTCCCTCTCAGCTGCTTGAATTCTACTTAATAACATAGCTCATGAGCTTGTGTCAAATATACCAGCTGTTACAATCACAATCCAGTATTTCTGAGGTCTCATTATAATCCATTCTCCTTCCTAGCAATTTACCATCAGCCTACAGTCGTGTGGAGGTGAGCAGGGATTTTAGTTAAAATTAATGTAATGAGCAGTGAACTTTTTTCTTACTTCCAAAGTCAACATATGAATGCAAAAACATGTCAAATAGGTTTACCATGGAACAAAGCAAATATTTTTGTTGTTTGGAGAAAACTCCCCAACCAACACTTTTCTGCTAGGCAAATGGGAAACCACTAAAAGTGAAAAACATAAGTTATGTACAGGTTGGAATTCTAAACTGATATTTCTCAGATCAAAATCAGGGCTCTGATTCCTGGTTTCATAGCAGGCTTGGTTACAGCAGCTGCAGCAGGCTGTCACCACAGCTCCTCAGTCCCCTGCTGTGGGTATTCACACTGAGAGACAAACAAAATGATGGCAGACAAACAAAAGCAAAACATACCCACTGCTGGACTCCAGCAGACAGCAATTCACTGAATTAAGGCAAATTACCACTATTCCCACTTTATATTAGCCCAGTGGCCTGAGGGCCCTCATTCTGAGGCACAGAACCCTTTGGTGATGGCAGCTGATGCTGTGCCTGGTGGTGGTGCCTGATTGCAGCACAGGGGCAGAGTCTCCATCAGGTACTCAGACCCCAGAAGCAGTTCCCTGCCAATGTACACGTGGGCGGTATCAGCAACCCCACAGCAGAGTGGGAAGAGAAGTAAAACCTAGCAGCAGCATCTTAATTAAGTGCAAGACTGGAAATCCACAACTCTGTTACCATTCTTCCAATTTTCTTCAGAATTAAGTGTGGGGCAGCTTGAGCAGCACAGTGGCACAGAGCAGCTGGGCAAGTAGCACTGGGAGAGAGTGGACAGAAGTGCTAGGAATGAGAAAACTTTTGGAGTAAAGGGAACCTATTTGAGAGAGATGGGTTTCATCAACAGTGACAGCGTAATTGCACTGCAGGAGCTTAAGAGACACAAATAGAAGACTGAAGGGCAGTCTGCTTGCAATGGCAGAGCAGTCTACATAAAAGAAAATCTTAGGAGCCAATGTTATCTCCAGAATGTGAATCCATAGGGATTCTGCAGTTCATTTTGATGCAGGTAGCACAGAAAGTGAACAGCATTAGATTTATTAAAGGTGGAGAAGAGGCTGAAATAGTAATGGAGATTACAGACTGTGATTGTGGGAAACAGAGGAGATTTTAAATCCTTCTCTGTCCCTGAGTAGGATGTTAAATGCTACATCAGAGCTGATATAAACCTTGATTTTATACAGTGTAATGACAGCTTTCTGCAGAAATTCAGAGTCTATAGGAGAAAAAGTAGCTCTTAACTTAGTTTGACATATTACTGTCAACAGGGGTCACATGCCCCAATTCAACACATTCTTTTAAAAAAAGGTTCACTTTGGCAATGTTTGAGTTTAGAAAGAGAATCAAGATGACCAGCTGAAATGAATTTAGAAAGAAACAGCCATAAGGTTAAATTGCTTGGAGATGATTTGGAGAACAAAAGGTGAGGTTCAGAGTCCAAAAATTCTCAAATCAAAAGGTTCAGATGACTTTTACCTTCTTTTGGTTTGACTGTAAAGAAAGTCGCTAAAAGTAAAACCATATTGAGTCCAAGTAAGGAATAGAGAAACAGACAAGTTAAATGAGAACCCTTAAGTCAGGCTAAATGTAATTTTTGAAGAACAAGTATTTAAAGTTAAAAAAGAAAAAAAAGAGAAATATGATGCCTGCTAGAGAGCCAGGAGATAGCACGTCTGTTTAAAAGAACACAGTGCATGAACCAAAGCCTTGCTAAAAAGATAAACTTGCCCCTGTGTTTAGTCTTGAGGAGCATAGGCATGTCCCCATGCAAGAAGATTCTTCAAAGAATAAGCCTAATGGACTGTTGCAATATTGAGACTGGACTAGCAGATTTCTTGAGGTCACTTCCAAGTCGAATGGCTCCAGAAATCATTGAAATACCAAGTTAAAAAATCATAAATCTATAAAAATGAAAGTGAGCATAAAGATCATTTCAGAGCTCTACAGGAACTAAAACATGACACCACTGAAACACTGATGTATTGCTTAAAAGTGGCAGCAGATGGATGGTAGGTGGGAAACAGGACCCAAATCTGAAAACAGGGCTGTAGAAAGCTACAGGCAATTGAAGTCTTCTAGTCTGTACCACACAGGGAATTCTACAGCCAGTCTGTGGAGGTGACTAAGGAGGAGTTAAGTGGCATTCACAGAGAAGTGATCAAGCTGATGCAGTATGCCTGGAGTTTCAAACAGCATTAGAAATCAAGCTTCCAGGACATAAAAGGGAAAGTCCTCTTGTTAACTAGTGTCAAGTTAAGTGAGAGGAAGCAGGAGATAAAACACTGGGTCAGGGCTCACACTTGGTGAGCTCAGATCCCCAAGGCACATACACTGGAACTCAATCACAATTTGCAGAAAAGGCCAATACCTTTGTATAGGTGACAAAAACTTAATTCTCCTACCATTCAAGACTGCTAAATGATAGATTTTTTTTTTTTTTGTATTCATGGAATTTAAATATTCTCTCTGAAGAGACACCTCTACAAGAGAGGCAGAGACAGAGAGAATAGCTACAGCTAAATTCTGCAGAATGTCTCAGCCCTGTATGAAGTCAGCAATCTTCTGTGGTCAGCCTGGCAAAGGCACTTGGAGATCAATAGCATCTGCATCATTATTTCATGCCTGCTCCTTGTTAGCAAGATAGTTTGACAATCACTGAGGGATGGTGGTTTACAGTGAGCAATGATTAGGTCTGTCTGAAGTCAGACAGGAAGCCAACATCATCAAGTGAGGTTGAACAGTGGCACTGTAACTCCAGCTCTAAATGCGGATATAAACTAATTAAGTATGTCATGACTTTTTTCCCATTTTTTTAACCTCTAATTAATAGCTGGTAGAGAGTAACAGATGAGACTCCAAGTCCAACTTATCAAAGAACAGCTTGGATTTTTTCCTTTTTTTATTGTTTGGGAGTTTTTGGAGTTAATTTGTTTGTTCTGGTTTATTTTTGTTATTTCTTCCCCCTGATCAGAATTAATTAGTCTTCTTTCAAACAGGTTATCCTGCCACAGTAAAGAAAGTACAAATCGGTTACATTTCTGCTTCATGCCATGGAGAAGAATGGCAATATGAGCATATTATACAGGAAGAACAGCTGCTGCATCCAAAATATTTTAATTCTGGTGGAAAAAAAAAAAAGCTACTTATCCCATTCAGAAAACAGAAAAGCTTCAAAGGAATCTGGGAAATTACCAGCTGAATCTGAAACTCATGGACTTCTTATTCACTTCAGAGCATTTTGGATTAACTTTTTTGCTGCTCACACAAACAGCAAATTAAAAGTTCCTTTTGTTTCTGCCTATGCAATGTATTCCCTGACTGAGGAGCCAACCTTCAAGTAAAACAGTCCCCTTATTACTGAGTTTTAGCAGTGCCTTTTAGAGCCAGTTATGAGTAAATCAGAAGACCTAGAGAATGTACCAACCCCCCTGCACTAAGAGCAGGGCCATACATTTGGCATGACTTTCAGCACTAGTACCACAGCTATTCCCAGCAGTGAAAACTACAGTGCTCGCAAGTAATGTTTGTAATCTCAATGAATTCAAGAAAAATCTTAGTTGCTGTTAGAGGGTTCAGTGCTGTCCTCCAAAAGTTAACAAATTATCTCTGTATATGACTACATTTGGAAGTGTAAATACCTGGGTCTGCAGAACAGAGGATCTTGCTGCATGCAATACTCCTGACCCTTGGTATACCAGAATTTAACATCAAACTAGCAAGTACAGCAAGGCAGTTGTAAAACAAACTTCTCCCTTACACTTTATTTTTTGTTTTATAACAAAAAAAATACTTAAATGAGGAATCTTCCAAGATTCTAAGACATCTTTTGTACTTAATCAAGGTTTAATTTGAACAAAATGATCAAGAAAGTTTGAAAAAAAAAATCTCTCCCAGTCCTGTGGGATAAATCTACCATATTACAGTTTCCTAAAGATACTTTCATATAAACAAAAAAATTTTCAATACTAGCAGTGCTTTTAAGCAGCCAGGCTTATTTTTAATAATCCTTTACAGCAAGGGACTTATGGAAAAAATAACAAGAAAAGCATTCACATGCAGTATATTATTAGGGACTCAAAAGCCCAAAAGAAACAAAAAAAAAAAAAAAAAAAAACCAAAAAAAGAGAGCAGCATTTAAATAGTTAGTCAGCTTAAAATCAAGTTTTCTCATACTTGTAGCTATTTTACAAATGAAGTGGATATTTGACTGAAATTCATTTCGACTTGGGTTTAGACAGATACCACAGTGGAAAAAAAAAGCATATGAAATTTTTAGCACTTTAAGGTATTTAATATGAATTCTAGTAAGGTAGAAATTGTAGGAAACTAAACAGAAAGCATCTCATGGCTCCATTTGCAAGTGAGAAGCACATATAGTTATTAAGGGGTAAAGTATTCAATTTGTTCATTTTTAGAATGATTCACATTGGTGACTTTATCTAAATGAACTATTATGTGAGTAGGATGTTTTAGGAACTACTCAGTATGATAGCATATTCTTTAATTGTGATTAGTTAGACTTACAAATGATTATGGAACATACAATGTGTTGAAGCTTTGGATCATTACCCATGGAAATGTAATTCAGAAGCACAAACAATAATTATTTCCATCACTCCTTCTACCGAAACATAGCTTTCTTTAATTAGAATACTGGTAAGTGAGCACAGCAAATATAAGATTTTTTAATAGTTAATCTGATAAAGAATTAATTGAGCTTTTAACTGAAGAAGTTTAATCCTTCAATCAGTGTGCATACAGATTGTGGTAACTTTTTAGGAACACCCACTAATGTAATGGACCAACAGATTACTAAAGATATATTTTCTATGGTGGCAGCCAGCCTCTGGGGCCCTCAGGCCTTTCCACACCTCTCAGCAGCAGCAGGGAAGAAGAAACTCTCATAATACAGGAGAACCTCACCCTGATGCATCCCATTCTTTACATTGGCAGAGGTTGGCTATTGCCACAGCATCTTGGGATTTGGGAGACAAATCATGAAGTTTTCCCAAATCTGATGAAGGCAGAGCATGCTGAATTGCACTCTCTAAGCCACCAGAACAACTGTTTAGGGACATCATTCTGTCTTGGAGAGCAGATATCTAAAAGAGAGTGTGAGAATCAGTGGAGCGCAGGGACGATGCCCTTCCTGACCCTGCAAGAGCTTGGCATCCTCCTTAATAATACACCTCCTCTCTGTATGTAAGAGGCAATTTTACTTTCATTACTGAGTCCATCAGTTTTAGAATGGGCACTAGCATCCTTTATCACTGACGTTCCACTGTAAAGAGTTCCATTTAGTTATCTGCTGTGTGAAACACTTTCTTTTGCTTCAGATGTCTCCTCATTTCATTTGTGCAAGAGTTTTACAGGAACATGAGTGCTGCCTTCAATCTAGCTGGAGAGGGGGTGGTAAAACTGCCTCTCTGAGGATGAAGGAATGGTTGAGAAGCAATGACTTGGTGCTATTTAGGAGAAACTATACACGCTGATTGAAAGTGAGACTGCATACTAACAGACACAGGACATAAACCATCAACATACATATGAAATCACCTGCACTGATGACAAAGGATTAAGGCATTTCTTGGCAGACAAACTGCCACTTGATGTAAAGGCCCATGAGCATTCATCTACCAGCTCATCGGCCAAGAAATGAGCTTCTGTCAGGACTGGTTAATTAAAGTGTACCAATAGGTTATGCTAGAAAAGCCCACACCTGTTTCCCAAGTAAATCTCCAGTGAAAAGAGAAGAAACATAAGTGAAATAATATCTAGCAAAGATCCAGACACCAGCTCCCAAGCACATCTCAATTTTTTTCATTACTGTTAAGTGTCTGACTGCATTTTTTTCTCCTGCAAAATTACAAGACTATTCAAATAATAAAACCTGCGCATTTTAAGACAGGAATGTATTTTCCATACCATCTACACTCAGCACAGGTCCACGTGATATAAGCAGGTAAGTCTAGTTAAGACATAAAAGTGTCAGAGAAACACTGTCTCCTTATAACTGCTTTGTCAGGCACATGACCCAGCAGTACCTGCTAAAACAGCTTTAACATAATGATAAATTTTAACAAAAAATAATCATGCACAGCCATAGAGTTAAAGTAATTTAAAGTGACAGGTTCAACTAGTATTTGGGAAATTTACTCATGAAAAAAAAATTAATTCCTTGGATTTGTGGAGTTTCCACTAGTAATTGCTTTGGATTTAAGGAATGATAAATTCAACTTATGTTTAAAGAGTACTAACTTGTGTAATCCTGCAACAAAATACGACTATAATCCAGAGACAGAAACAAGAATTTAAACTAGTAAGATTAAAGAGTTTTCAACTGCCAAGCTAAAATTTGAAAATATACGTGTCATTTAAAATGAGACTCTTATGGCCTTCTCCAAAAATATTATACAAGTAATTGCATTTAGACAAAGCTCTAAGATGAAATTACATCTTCATTCTCTCCAGAAACCATGACAGGTAATAGAGATTAACAGGTTATTAATGCTTTAGAGACATTCACATGTATAGGTTTATAGCAGCCTTTTCTTTCTTAACATGTCCTCTCCATGTGAGTTGAAGGCTCAGGTTCAGGTAGGCAAACAGAAAGTAAGAGTTTAAACAAGTTCAAGGGTACACTTGAAACCCATCTGGGAAGCAGGAAGGTGATGTACCAAACCTACCAGTACCACACAGTAGGAACTCCACAATGACACACTCTAGCATGAAGTCCAGAAGATGTACTGGGTGTGATTCCCACTCAAGAAAAAAACTGAAATATCACCAAACACTTAAATGAAGCAATAGCTTTAGGACTTAAGGAAAGCAGCAGCAATAGAAGCAAGAAGATTCATTGGTCTCCATTGTACAAGCCATTTTTAAAGTTTTAAACAATGGATAAATGAAATTATTTAATTGGATAAAAAAATTACTAAAATTAAATTTAATGACTTATCTAGATGATGATATATCAGATAAACCATCTTACTTCTTCTCCTGAAAGATAGTAAGCTGAAAGCAGTCCACCGACGAAACGAATGTTGACTTCAAATACGGAAATTTCAGCATTCTGTTGAAATAAACATAAATTTATTTCTATAGAGGTTTATTTTTACATATATATATATATATATATATATACATACACACACATACAGGTTTTAAGGCACAACAGCTGTAAATAGCAAAACACAGAAGATGTAGGGAAGGCCAACACAAGAATTTAAAGCATTTCTTTCTCTTCCTCACTTTGACAAAATATCCTCATCCTGCTCAACTTTTCACCTCTTCTGTTGGGCTATAAGGCTTTCCCTAAATCCACATATCTAAGTACTTATCATTCCTTGCAAATGATTCAGCATTTGCTCAAAAGGTGCTCTTGGATCTCATGTCCCACACTATCTCCCCTCACTCCATCTCAGACAGATCAGTATTGATCAAAATGTCCCATCAAGTGCTTTCCTACTTCAGTCTAAATGCTGCTCACCACAAACAAGAAGGTAACACTAGAATGAGTTAATTACGTGCTCATAAAAAACAAATGTAATCATTGTGTGTATTAACAAGGAAGATTATTCCCTACTACAGTGACAGCCCTTTCCAAGCTGGTGTGGATGAATCTTTTATCAATGACAAAGACTTGGTCCAGCTAGTATCTACCTCAAAACTTAAAGTACACTCTTTCCCTGCCTTTTGAAATTGAAATTCAAGCATAAATGAGGAATCTGAGTCTCACATACTTTTGTTCTTTATTAAGGCAATTCCAATTTTACCCCAACACTCACCGAGGCATTCAGCTAAAAAGTTGGTCTAGTGAAGTTTCTTAATTTTTGCCTTTTTAATGTAATAATACTTTTTTAATTTCTGTGTTTCTACAGATAAAGGTACCCAACAGCATCCCAAAATTTTGGGCACATAAAAAAAAGCATTTGACTTTCACATGTTCTGGGTTGCTCTTGCTTCTACTGAGTCACTTTTCCATTTTCTGTTTGCAAACATACAGTATAGCTATATTTTATATAAATCAATGCATGGTGGAGCTGATGGATTTTCTTCTGAAAGGCTTGCAGGCTTTTTTCATTTAGCTAGGTTTTGTGCTTTTCCAGTTTAAGCATTCAGATGTCAGTTTGCGTAGGAGGGAAGAAGTTGCTCCCTATTTTTTATGGATTTTGAATTGCAGCAAACTGCCTTTACAGAAAAAAACAAACAAACAAACCAACACTGGGCTACTTAACAGAAATATTACTTCATGCTTTTCAGTTTCCAAGGTGCTCTGATTAAGAAAAGATATCTATCACATTGCAGAGTTGGTGAGTTTCTTGTAAACTGTAAAGGTACAGGCTTCAAAACACACTCTCAGGCTTGCTACAATGCTTGTTGGTTCACACTCAGGAATTTAACTTTTCTCCTCTAAAATGTATTCGGCACTTCCCTCTCCCCAAAAAAGGAGGATATAATTTCATTCAGAATGACTCTGTTTAATACATAATTAATATAGTATGTGTGTGCCTGTATAATACATCTTTTAATACACAGGAACACAATTCAAAGGGGCTGACAAAGTAAAGCCATCACACACGTCTGACTCTTGAAAACTCAGACTGGCATCATGGCTTAAGACTGCAAAATTATCTTGCTGTCTTGCAGTGTTCAGAACATAACACTCTTACAAGTTTATTTTGAGTCATCTAGAAATCTGCAGTTTCTCCTCTGTCAGTGCTCTCCTCCACTGCTCCTCTCCTATTCTTTCTAAGATAAACAACAAAGTTTAATTTCTGCAGCTTAATTTCTGTTTCCAAAATGCCTTTTTTTTTCAAAATCTGTTATTTCTCTTTCCAAGTGTTCAGTCATTGTCTCACTGAATGCAGCAATAAGGCAAATGGAAACAGGTACTCATCTCAACTTCAACATTCTTCTGAAGGCTTTTTTATTATGCCATGATGCACATTAAACCTGGGGAGGGGGATATAAAAACATTTAAATTCTCTAGAAATCTGAACTAACTAGATGATGCATCTGTTCACCTGCTAATCAGGCTGCCTGTGTAGGAACTACAGTACATGTACTTTAAATACAGAAGTCTACCTTAAAATCCAACATATAATACAGCTAGTAGGTAACTGATTTGACTAAAGAAAGGCTGATCTGATCTGGTCTGATTGAAGAAAGGATGATCAAATGAGTGAAAGGGGTGTCTTCTCTTCTGTGGAGACTGAGCTAGCTGAAACTCCTATGAATAGCATGAGAATATGAATTTGTGAACCTTCTTCAGAAGTTCAGGTTCTTTCCATTTCAATCCTGAGCCTTAGCACATGTCAAGTATCTTTCTTTGATGTGGGAAGGTTGAAGCTGTAAAGAGGTAGGTGTCAGATGAGGAAATGAGTTAATCAGATATCCCAGACACTTGTGTTTCCTTTGAGAACTGAATTAAATCACTTTTTGATTTTCAATTGCTTGAAGTAAATTGAGTGGTGTATGACCTGAATATTTTGTCTCCAGAACTTTACATTTTGCCGTTCTGGATTTAAATATGACCACTTAACTCACAAAACCATTGCTATCTTTCAAGGAGTGCAAAGGCCCTTTAAGGAAGTCTCAGTATGTGTGCACTGACATATGCTTCTGGAAATCAGCTACAGACAAGAGACTACTTGGAAATAATTTGAATAAAAGGTTTTACTGTTGTGCCACAAAGATGAATTGCATTGTAATACTGAATATGTGTTGAAGGGGTGATCTTTCAGGACATTTCTTGAAGGCAACCATTATTCTAATGTCATCAGATTCCCAATAGGTCACTTGAACCTCTGAACCTTGATTTGAAATACTTGCCTCTTACCAAAATCTTTATTCAACCCACTGAAGCAGACGAACACTGAAACAGTAATTTCATTAATGGTAGATCTGAAATCTGTATGCCTGATAGTTACTCTTAAACTCATTGTACCAGGTTAATATTATTCTTAGCACACAAATAACTGTAAGTGGCAAAACAATTAAAGTTTTATAATTTCACATCAAGAAAACATGTCTACATATTTTTGTGAAGGAAAGTTTGTGTGAAGAACTAATCTGTTAAGAAAAATGAACTTGTCCTAAAAGTAGAAAATTTCTGCTACACCAAATTTACCCTTCTTCCTGGTTTGATTTTTAAAATTTTTGTATGATATGACACATTGAAAATGCCACACCATGATCATTACTCTCTTTTCATATATTTAATCATCCACATACAGATTGCACAAGTAAGTCTGTATATTTCTACTCAGCAGTCAAATTCTAAATAAGCATTTAACAGTACCAGAATATATCAGAAAAACTTTCATCTGAACTTCACCAAATTTCTACTTCACCATCTGTAGAAGTGAGAATTATTTTTTATTTTAAATTTAGTCTTCTCCTTCAAACAGTTATTGTATCACCTACAAAGCAAGTCTGAGAAGTGGTTGAATTAATTCTATTACCTCTAATGGAAATTCTGTAAGGCGAAGTGTCTGGACATGTATATTTCAAGATGACTAAGATGTTCCCTTTTTAAGGTACCAAGTGCAAAAGACAGCTCTGAACAATTGGATAAATATAATTTCCAGTTTTATGGACTTTACATTAGTAACCCATATAGACTGGGCTCTGTATGAGAATATCTGAAACACCTTTGTTAGTACACATCTTATCTATGCTAACATCTAAACATCAGTTTGATCTGATATTTGCAGGCCTCACTTTTAGAAAGGATTCTGAAAGTCTGTGGGTGCTTGAAAAAGAGTTACATGTATTGGGAATAACATGTTTTTGTTTTAATTCCAGGGCTTTTATGTTAATTGCTGAATGTGAGTAATGTGGTCTTTCATCTTATATTTATTCAGTAATTTATGATTCACTAGTTGAACCATAAATTGAATAGTCCAACTACTATACAACATCCAGAGAAACTGTGACTTCTGATCAGTGTACTTGAAAAAAATAGAAAACAAAAGCAATGTATGAATCCAATATGTGGTGTGAGAGCGAAGCTGTGACGAGTTTCAGGAATGTCATCTGGTTTCCTTGATTAATTTCTAAAGATGAAGTAATTTTGATATAGACATACAACTTCCTTCACATTGCTGGCTAGACACATAACATCAAAGTTATGTTAAAATTGCTTTTTAAGTAGAAGAAAACCCATAGCTCAGAAACACTCAAGATGCTGAGGAAAATTAGAGCTATAACTAGGAAACCTATTATACTAACTCCTTTTAAAGAAAGGGAGAGTGACAATGCCTTAGCAAGACATATCTTCAAAAAGCAACAAATATAACCAAACAAGGAGGGGGCAGGCAGAATAAAGTGCCAAGACTTATATTGGTTAGCCTGTGTTACTCTGCATTTCTATTTTATTTGCAAATCTATGACAGGACCAATTTGATCTCAGCTGTGTCTCACCACTCAACTTCCCTCACCCTTCCACAAACCAGAGGATTAAGACTACAACTGGTAAACTACTGAGGCTTCAAACAGCTGCTATATTGAATTTAATATTGAAACATTGTTCAGACAACAAACCACTGTCAACTGGGCTCTCCTGAAGGCCTTTTCCCATTGAACTCCTCCAACTTCCCAAAAATCAGTATTCATATTTTTCTGGATCATTTCCTAATGCATCTCATTCCTGATAGTCTTCCTCTCCACAATTCACAGACCAAGGCCAAAACGATTTCCATCAGTATTTTATCATGGGAAGTCATCCTCCCTTATAAACACAACATTTGAAACACAACACTATTTTATTTGTCCACCTGGCACTTACCAGCAGCACTGGTTACAAGTTCTGCCATTCAAAATACATCTGGAGAAAATACTGTGCGATGAATGTATTCCCAATGAACAAATCACCTTAATTTACATTTGATAAAGAGCTTACTCTCTTAGTTTTTATATAGATAACAAAAAATAATGCCACAAGTCCTAACATATAATTTATTTCAGTCTTCTCTATTGCAAAGGTTCCTTCCAAAACTTTCTTTCCTTTGGTTCTCCTGTTCTGTACACAAGAGTGTACAGAACTTCAGCCACCTCATCTGCATTTCCATCTATTGCTCCTGTGTAGAAGGAATATAGCAACTCCCCCCCACACACACCATGGCAAGCAGCCCATACCCTGCAGTTTAACAAGCTGTGCAAGAGAACACCAGGGAGCCTGTACTGAACAATGCTGAATAATGTATATAATTCTAGACTAAAAAGTGGACACAAAGGGCCCACATTTCCTGTGAAATGAGATGAACTTGTAATTATTTTTACTATTAAATAATATTATTCCCCTGTTGAAGCACAAAGGTTGAGAACAGCAACAAATCCTAGCATTTTCAAGCAGCCCAGGAATTACGATAGTCACAAATAGTACTACAATAGCTCACTTTCAACTATTGCAATTAAACAAGATTTTAGTTACCTGCAATTGTGGGGGAAAAAAATTTCATTCATATTCCACAAATGAAGGTTACTGGCAGCTTGCTAAAATATTCAGTTCCCAAAGACATGGGAAATAATCTTAGCAACCTTTTTATCACAAGTGTCAAAGCCTGGTTATTGCATAACATATTATTTAACCTTGCTGAAGTCCCTGCATGGCAAACTGCAGGCACAAAAATAAAGTGCTACTGAAGGCATTAATAAACTCTAGCAGCAAAAGAACTGTGTTTAGTAATGAATTTGCAGGGTCTCGTTTTAGCCCATCAAAATTGGTTCTTACACATAATTAAAACAAAATCAAGTCACTTTGAAGTCTGGCATTTAGAGTGTACTAATAAGTTATGTGGCAAACTAGTAATCAAATAGTCCCACAATCTAAAGAACCATTTTCACCTGCTGGCTTTCTTAAGATTTCTCTCTGACCCATGACAATTTTTTTTTCAAATTGGAAAGCTGTTTCAAATAGTTGTATTAGGAAAATTTCTGATTTTCTCACTTGAGGAGGAAAAATACCAAGAATAAAGAGCCAAAAACCTATAATGTTCCAAGTTAGAACATTAGGTTGTGGATTGTTAAATAGAAGTTAATCATAATACCTACAGTTTGAAAATAGTAAGATTTGGGTTTGTAAATGCTGAAATTTGAAATAAGCAAACGGAAGTCTGGAAGTCTGTACTGTTACTGACTGCCACACCACAGATACAGCTGAGTCAATGATAAATGCTGGAAGCCTTATTTATGCAAATAATATTTGCTATTCTGGGATCTTGAAAATAGGGTATGCTACTCTATACATGACAGTAGAAAAAACCCCAAAACTTCACGTTTCTCCACTTCCACCAGTTCTTTTCCAGTGCTCAAATAATAGACATATCACTCACAAAACTTCTAGGTTGCATGAAGCTGCTGACCAAACCTCTTTGAAAGACACTCAGATTTGCTGCGCTAAGCACAAAGATGAAAGTCAGAAGTCGTACGTGAGGCTTCAAGCTTCAAAAGTGGCATATAAAATCAGATACAGTGACTGACCAATACTTAAGAGTATTGGTAGGACACAAGACAGAGGGCACCCTCACTTTCTTCCTCATTCCCTTCCCTTTATGCAGTTCCTCAATTCATTAGTACCTGTCTTTGAGAGCAAATAATGAAATGCCCTTCATACTTTCCCAATTTCCCTTTTATCTGAACTAATGCATGGCTTTCTGCTCCATACCTTGTTCCCATTCTGATCCTGTCTGGCTACACTTCCATCAGATAGCTGGTCAGTTGGTCACGGTATGAATCCAAGCCCTGTCCCATGTACAGTTTGATTGCCAGCACCTTCTGGTCTTGGTGTGGGTCCCTGTTATTCCAGTCAATGCGCAGACATGCTTTAGGACACTGTGCAGACCAAGGAGTGCTCCCAGTAGGCAGCACAGGCAAGACTGCCCTTTTGCACAGAAGGAGTTTAGCAGGGCTGAAGCAGAGAGGGATGGATCCCTTGGTCACTCACGCTAAAGATGCTGGGGTGTGTTTGGGTGTGGATACAGAGCACCATTGACCCAATACTCAACAACACCCAAACACTCACTGCTGCACCATCAGGCTCAGCTCCTGCACCACTACTCCCCAACACCTGACCCCTTCAATTGCCTCATCAAGATCCCTTTTCCTCTCTCTCTTCCCAAGCATGTATTCAATGTTATTTGGCCCTTGGACTGCAGAGACTGATAGCTTTTTCTGCCCCAGTGTGAAGCAGAAGTGGGGTGCTGCTACAGAAACTCCTTCAGAAAGCTCTGTGTGTGTGTGTGCGTGTGCAGCTTCTGAAACAAATAAGAAAAAATAAGATCAGAGGAGCAGACAGCATGCATAGTTGTAGCTAGGAAACAGCCAAGCTCCCTAAAAATCCCATGAAAGACTGGTTCCCTTTTCCTGCCTGGTAACCTGCTGATACAGAGCCCTGCCCAGCTGCTGCAGCCTTGGGCTGTGCACTGTGGAGTGTGGGCAGCAGTCTGTGTAGGGAGGTCAGAACAAAGCCTGGGCTATATTAATTATAAGAGCAAAGATGAAACCCCCAGAGAGATAAAGAGATTCAACAGAGAACAGAGCACATATCCATCGTGCTACTAAAGCTAAGACCATGGATTTAACCACTGCAAATGTCATCTCTTTCCAAAAGTACATCTACATCTCTTATAATATTGACAGAATCAGAAAATGCAACATAATTCCTGAAGGAATGGCTCAGTTTAGCTCAAATTTCTGCAAGGTTTCCAATTTAAAATAAAAAAAAAGTCAGCAGTTGTGACATAAAAAAGCTCCAAGCATTGCAATGTGATCAAATCTCAGTTATAAAATCACAGGGCTACCAGCTGTAGCTGTAATGAAAATAGCCTGTGTTATACTCCAAAAGGGAAAGCTTCTAAACATACCCACTGACAAGCTTACTAAAATGCACAAGTTTGCCAAGAAAGGTGCTGCTGACTTAACTAGAGTTTTCCCTCAAAATCAAAACCTATCTTCAAAAAGGTAAAGAAGAGCAACCTGACATCTAATTCATTGAACTGCGAGATTGAAATCTAACGCATAAAGAGACATTGCCATTTCCCATTAAGTCGCCTTTATTCCATAAATCCTTTCATGTGGATAAACTAGTGCCTACTTCACAAAGTGACATCAGGCAACTTTTATGATCAAGTGTTGAGAGTGGTGTGAGTGCTGGCCAAATAGTTTGGTGAATATCTTCTGGAGTTTGTAAAATTTTCCTATATCCAGCTGCATTGAGAGAGAACATAAGGAGAAAAAAATTCTGCTACAGTCACAGCAATTTTTGTAAAGAGCATCCTAAAGAAAATTAAAGATTTAAAATACATGGTTCTAAGAATAAATGAAGAGAAAAAGGTATCCTACTTATGGAAATAAATGCCAAATATGCTGATTAAGCAGTTCCTGCCCAGGAAATGATCAGAAAAATCAAACACAAGTTTATACTACTCAGAAGAAATAACTCTTTAGGATATGTCAGTGAGTCAGTTATTCCAAATAAATCACTTCATGGGACAAAGGTTTCTAAAACAGAAGTAAAGTGTACATAACATTTTTGCAGAACATGTCACATAAGGCCTGATACATGATAAACGCTTAAACACAAAAGAGAACTTTTCTTTCTTTGCTGTTCTTTAAACTGTAAGATATAAATACAAAATGGCATTTTAATCTAAAATCTATACTTAAAGTGGAAAACTAAACAAAAGTGCAAGTTGAGTAGCTTCCAACAATCCAGTCATTAAACAAATGGATATCCATTATTAAATTTGGCATCACAGATATTTATTTTAATTTCCTTGTTCCAGTTTGGGAAAATTCATCTACTCACTGATGATGCCAATGTAAAATTCAATTACATATGATTATGAAGTATTATGAAAATAATTTTGTGAGGTGTTGAACTCCAGGCTGCTATTTACAGGAATATCAGTAACAATATACGGTTAGTGACGCACGTCAGTGTTATCTGTGAAGCTGCTTTGGTAAATCGGCTTGACTCCTGCATTGAACAACTAATGGAATATGAAATTTCTGACATTTTCTTAGCTTGGAAGCATTACTGAGAAAAAAATAGGTACATTAAAAAGAGGAAATATAGGCAATATCATCTAAAAGTTTCCAGATAATATATAATATTATAATATTGCAAATATTATATATATTGCAAATATATATAATATAATATTGCAAATATATAAAGATATATGTAAACCCAAAGATTTTCATGTTAATAATGTAAATCACTCTACAAAGCTTTATAATGTTCCTCCAAGTAGAGCTCAGTTCATCCTTTCAAGTGGAATTTGTTATTTTCTCTTGTCTTATCCTGGTTTTTAAACATCTTGATAATACCAAGCTAATAAGACAGGAGTTTAGTATTACAAAAATACCTTTAGGGAAAAAAATTCTTATGCACAAAATAAAATTAGTATGTCATTCAAGCTTCTGACACTACACAGAAGCACTGTTTAATATCCTCTATTTACATTCTAAATGTAAATATAAATGCATACTAAATTACTGCTTATATAAACTATGCTAGATCCACTCTTATTAACTCCTTCTTAAAGAGATAATTAATTTTCAAGCATGGAAGAGACCCTAATTAAACCTGACTTTTGCATAACTTATTAGAAAGAGTACTTTGTTTTCAGAAAGTGTTTCTAACATTAAGCATGTCAACTACAAGAGCTTTCAAGTGCTCAGTGTACTGTGCTTACTTTATTGCACTGATCAAAGGTGCTTCATCAGCTCTCTGCACCCAACAATAAATCCTCGGCCCCAAAAAAAAAACCCAAAAGGAAAAAAAAAAGAAAAAATACCAAACTCAGGACTTTGCCATTTAATCAAAGAGGTTCCTACTTGTTCAAGGCCTTTCCAGAATAAAAATTTAATAAAGAACTTTGCCCTCAGCTGCACATTTGCCACTTAATAGGATGATTTGTACATGCAGTTGTGAGGACCTGATGCTTCCTAAGACCAAAGCAGTTCAGTTGTGCCAATAGTTCAGCCTAACTCATGATATTCAACTTTACTGGAGTAGACAGAGGAACCTAAGCAGTATGTATGGCATGTACCTTTCAATAAACAGAACAAAAATATGTAGAAGATTTCATAAAGGGAAAATGTTAAAGGTTTGCATAATGAAAAAATTAATGCTTGAAGGGTCCCAATTCTTCTTTCCAGAAAAGCTGAACAGGCTGGTTTTTACTTTATAATGGCAAATACTCTATTTCCTTTTTCCTTCCTCCATTCCAGCTCATTGCCTTCCATCTACCTAAATCTCTTTGATTGAAAAAGAGCATATAAGCAGAGCAGTAGATTTCCCATCTTCCAGCTTCCTGCTTTGTTTTATCTATCAATAATCTAAATTCTTTAGCCTTGCATTATGCTTGTAATATCAAAAACCCAGTCCTCAGTTGGCCCCTGGAGACTAAACAGAGCATTAAAAGTTAATCAGCAATGCTCCTTACCACATTGAAATCCAAGTTTTTTTCAACCCACTCCTTGGCTTCCTTGAACTCTTCTTTCATTTCCATGATGTATAGTGTATCAAGGGCATCCACGATTGTTGCTCCTTGAATGTTACCTGAAACACATGAAGAGCCAGTGATTTACTTTCCAACAGAAGACTTTTCAGTTAGATCTAATTAATTTAAATTAATTCTAATTTCAAAATCCAATTTCAATTAATCCAATTAAAAACTGGGTGCATAAGCATTCAAGTGGTAACTAGTAATTCACAGCCCTTACTTTGATTCCCATGCCACAACACAACATCATAATATTTAAGTATTTCTTCCACTAATGAACTTTTGAAGAGCTGCTCTAACGCTCTGTATTTTCAGTCATATTTTTGCATTTTAAACCACTGACAGAACAGTTCACCCTAAAATGACACAAAACCCAGTAAATCTCGGTAATTGAGAAATTTCTGTTTCTTCCAGTTTGGAATGAAAACAATCAGCTGCTTCTTTGTTTTTACACTCAAAGATACATAAAGCTTTAAGAAGCTGGTGGGTACTGATCCCATTTTAGTTAAGAAAGCCCTTTAAGAAGTACAGTCTGACCAGACAGCACTGGGGGAGGCAAAGGCAAACGTGCACACATGGATTTGTCAGCTCAGGAGGGGCTGCAAGGCACTGTCTCTCAGAGCAAGGCACTGGTGGTCTGCAAAAATGGCACCCTTCTACCTCTTTTACAGAGATAGGTAAGAGCTAGCCTTGACCTAACACTGCAAGATGAAATATTACCAGTACGTTGGCTTTGGAATGGATTAGATGTTCATCATCCTGTACTGAAAGGTTAATGTGGACGGTGGGGTTCAAGAAAATACAGTCACTCAAAACACTTTTCCATGCTTACTCCAAATTTACCTTGACCTTTTCAAAATACCATTTTTGTCTAGGAACAGTTTCAATTCCTATTTATGGGATAATGTCAAAAATTCAATTTTGACCACTCTACTAAGACTTTCATTTCCTAACTTGGCTCCCGCAGTTTTCATAACGAAAGACCACTGTTATATTTTAGAGAAGACTCTGATACAGAAAGAAGCATTTAGAATTAGAAAATAATTTAGGTTGCAATCAACAGAGAAAGTCATTATGCCCAATCCGTCTCCCTCAGCAGGGCTAATGAGTCAGGTGAATAGCTGACTACTCATTCTGGAATTGATTGTACCAGGGGAATGACAACATAGTAGCTACAACTAATTAAGGAACTTGATTATTCTCTTGTCTCTGAAATACCTGATGGAAAAGTAAAACTTAATTTTATAAACTTATCAAATATCATAGTTCAATTTTTCATATTTAAGAAAGCTACTCTATCAGCCAATTCTAGTGTTCACTGCCATCATGGATTTCTGCTTCCACATGAAACAGAGAGGAGACTGGAGAGCTCTATATAGCAGGATTGACATAATTTCCAGAAATTAAGGTTCCAAGTAGAAAATAGTTTTCCATTTCCACCATCTTAAACAAAATAATATTTGAGGTTGTTACAACAGGTATTTGGTACATGTAACAGAATGAGATACTTTCTCTATTTTAGCAGCTGTTTATACCACCCATTTTTGGAATGTCACTTTCCTACTATGAACGAAGGAATTTCTACATTTTCCCCCAGATATTCCACTAATAAAACTGCAGCCTGCTTTGGTAAGAAAAACATAATATCCTCCAAGAGCTTATTTGGAACTTGGCTGCCCTTCTCTAATAATAAAGGAAAAGTATTCCTTTAAACTTGGCTAAGCAACTTATATTTTCCCTGAGCTTACGAGAAAGTGAGAGTGGAAAACTGCTGGAGGACATCTGCTCAAGATCACTACTGCAAAAGCTCTGGAGATGTCTGGTAACTCCATACAACAAAAGCAGTTCCTAGTGAACCTTTACAACTGAGCTCTACTTACAGAAAAACCATCTATAACCTGATTTGCTTCAGTGGATTGTGATAGGCTCACCATGCAAAGACATTCTTTGTGATAATCCCCTTGTAATACAACTAACACCACCACTAAACAGTTAAGCTTTCAATTTTAAGGATTAGTACTTGAGCTGCAACCCACTACTAAGAAGAAAAAGAAGAGAAAATAAGAAGAAAACTTATTGAGAAATCACCCATGGAGTCACCTACTTATTATGATTTTTCCCCTGAATCTGGCATATGTGGCCTGCTTAGAGCACAGATTGAAAAAAATGCTAGAATCTCAAGCAGATCTTTATTTGAAATTATTTCTGCTAATATTCTGAATGCTCCAGAAAAGAGAATAATTACACAATTAACGTGACACTTAGTCAAGTTTGTCTCAAACAGCTGTGCTTCCAAGTTCTTGAGAAAAGACAAAAGAACAGAGAAAGAGTCAGTTTAGAGGCCAGAATTATGACTTGTGAACAACTGCAGTTTGTGCTAAGTTAGCCAAGAGAATAACTTAAACCTGAGAGTAGTATGGAAATCGTGATGCTGAACAGGTCATTAATAACCAGTCAGACAAACCAGTGGTGGGGTTGGGGAAAGGAGTGCAAAGAAATTAAATGAACATTCCTTATTATGGGATAAGAGCAAACATTTCACAGGCCTATATAAGCTATGCTTCTCAAAGCACAGCACATAAATTATTAAATATGGTTATCACTATTGTTCGTTCCTACACAACATTCCCAAGGAATTACACAGCAGTCATGGTCTACAAGAAGCAAAGATTATTGCTAGGCAATTACAGTACACACTCATGACACAGAATATTTGGACAAGAGGACTGTTTTCCTATACACCTACAGTACTGCTACAGATTTGACTAACTCTGCGTTACAGGGTGCAAGCCAAGTTGCAGTCACAGTGGCAGAGTTTCAGAGTTGCCCTAGGCAGGAGGAAGATATCACAGAAAATACGTGGATAAAATTCATAGACCTCAGGTAAATACAGATATATTTTGCAGATAACTAAATATATATATACTCAAAGTAGAGAAAAGGAACTTGAAACTCATAAAACATAAGTCAAAGGAAATCATTTTGATGATAAAGAGATAACCAGATGTACAAGCCTACCAAAATGAAGAATTATTAGTCTCTACCAAAACCTCCAGACCATGCACTCACATATGATCCATTTTACTTCTGTTGTTAACCCTTTACTTTTATCACTCCTCTTTACTGACAGCATCATTTCCTCCAAGGGATTAATAGAGAACACATAAAATAGCCTACTATTAACTGAAAAGAATGCAAAAGAAATCAGTCGACATGAAATTTTCAGTAGACTATTGAGAAACATCAACAGAACTTCGTTTCCAGTTTAACATTTAAAATCTTAAGCAATGATCTGGAAGAAAACAAAAAAGAGCATATTGCTAACAAGATTTGTGGACTATTAACCACAACAGCTTATTAAAAGCACAGGTAGCCTATATCTCCTCTGGGTAATGCACAGTCAGCCCATTTAAACTGCATGCTTTTTAATATCCAACAGTGCCAGTGTAGGTGCGTGCAAATGAAAGAAGAGATTACATTAGAGAATGCATCTCAGAACTGGGCAGCAAGAGCAGAATAAGAAGAGTGATCAGAGGATGAGTAACTTTGTATGAGTTTCCAGGACGCCACTGCAGGGAGAGCTGCTCTGGATGTGAGTGACAACCTCATTAGCAGAGCTCTGTGACTGAGCTTATATGGCCATATGGTTAAAGAACCACACCTGGCTTACGGCCAAACCCTTTGGAGCCTGTGCCAAAATAAGTTCTCACTTGTCTAGCCCAGGCTTTTAGATATGGCCAGAAATAGAATACTTCAGAATCAATGCACGTTGGTGCACTTAATAATTTAAAATTTCCTCCCATCCCTTGGACACCAAGTTGGCATTTGAAAATACATACAGGTTTGACTAAAGCAACATTTTGATTTGCGCTGGAGGTTTCTTGGAGCGTTGCTTCAAAAGCTGACTCATATCTTAGAACAGTGTTTTCCTTTATTTAAAGTTCACTGAAAAGGTTCCTATGCAATATCATTAGCAATTTAAAGTGTCAAGAGTGATTAATTATTAAAGTGTGCTATGCCAAAACATGAAACTCTTGACTCAAGTACTGGCAAACCCTCAGCAATATTAACACTTTTAATTTCAGGGACTATTCACACCTGGTAAGAGTGGGGAAAGAAAAATTAATTTAATTTTTAACAAATCTAGTTTTTCATATGCGTAATATTAAACAATATAGTGATATTTCTAGAATGCTCTTCCAAATCTCCAGTATTTTATACATCTGTGCATTTTAGAGCCAGCTCTGGCGTCTTTGAATTTGATAAAGTTTAAATATTTTTTCCTTCATTGCTTATCTCTGTGCTTCCTGCAGAAGCCTTTGGCATCCACCACGCTTCTGGCACCGTGCAGCTCAGTTACATGTTTAGTTATGAACCACCTTCTTTTGTCTGAACCCGCTGCCTAGTAATTTGCTATCTCCACCCCTTCCTTACAAAGGATATCACTCCCCACAAGGAACAATAAATCCTTGTTCATCCCATCTATGCCACTTTTTATGGACCCCCACGTATTGTTCTGGAAAGCTGTCAAGCATTACTACTTACTGTGAGCTCAAGTCTGCCCCGTTCTCTGCATTACCTCAGAACTATATCTCCCATTTCACTAAGAGCCAGCTTAAATTAGGAACATTTTCTATTTCTAAGTGCAATTATCGCCTGCTGGGAAATCCTTCTGGGTTTGAGGAACTGTTTGCAGTTTGCCATTGTCAAAGCTACTCCAAATAACTTATTTGCACTGCCAAATTTCACTCTGGTCATTTGATTTTTCAGCATTGGGGTGAGTAATTTGAGAGTGTGGCGTCAGCAGTAATAGATTCCTGTGAGAGGCCAGTAATAAACCTGAAAAATGTTTTTAGAAATCTAAAACGACAATACACTTGTCATGGTTGTGCAACATGACCTCCTCTCAAAAATGCTGTACTGAGTAATTCATCCACATATCTGCTAATGTTATTCTTTACACAAGTTAATTTAAATGAGATGTCAGGCTCACTTCCACCACATACCAAAATACAAAATTTCAAGGAATACAGCAGGAAGAGTGAAGACAAACAAGATTGGGGTGGGGGGAAGATTTTGAGTCCTTTCAATTTAAATTGATATATTGTTTAAACACATGCACAATTAATTGCCGAGGCTATATTAATAGATGTAGAGTTTGAAAAGACACATTGCTATACACTGCCAAGTCAGTTTTGGATATAAATTTTGGCAGACTTTAAAAATATTCATACACCTCAACACTCCATAAAAGAAATGACAAAAAACAGTTCAAAGTGGGAGGAGCAGGATCTTACTAAATTATAGTACTTTGGGGTTTGCAGATTGTGAGTATTTATTAAATGCCTCCCTTTTTGCCTCCAGAAAAGGTCCCTTTTCACTTGCAGAGATTAATTATACTATGCCTACAAGTTATAATATCAAACTGGCAATACTGCACATGAAACACAGCTTCAGATAATTAAAAAAGCCCTTTAGTTACAGTCATTTAAGTGCAGAAAACACTTCTAGAAAGAGTTCTCTGCAAGTGCAGCAACACTCATTAGTTTTAAAATTAGTTCAGAAGGCTTAGAGAGGAATAGCTCCTAGTTTGAGGGGCTGGTGGTAGAGTGCTATGAAAAAAGAGCAAAATTGTGATTTTGCCACTTTTGCAATAGGAAGGTAGATTAATAAATCCCTGCTTTAGCTAACCTTGTTAACAGTAACCCGAAACATAAAGGTTAAAGAATTAAAAAGTAACAGCACTTTCTCATAGCCTACTTTCTACTAGGAATAGTCAGAGAAGAATTAGTACTCACAGAAGAAGTCATACCAGGAGATATGTCCTGTTTTGCTAATGGACAGATATTGTGCAAACAAATGCTGAGCTACTCCAATTTATGTGATTAATCTGGAAACAGTTGTACACTTCATGTAATTAAACAAATAAGAATGTTTCTGTCTTTTCAAATAGTTGCTACAACATGGTAAAACACAAAAAGTACAAAGGAAATAAAAACATTGCATGGATGTGCTGAAAAGACATTGCCAATGGTCATAGGCATGTATGTGGCACTGGCTTAAAGGTGAAATCTTTCAGTGTTTCTCTAAAAGTATATTATTCTTGGTGTGCACATGCGAGAGAAAGCACCTTCTGCTCATAACAAAAATATATCTACAGTCTGCCAGTCTAAAGACTTTCTCAGCTTATCACATACACCCTTACACACACACTGCCTGCAGAACACCAGCAAGACCAAGGCAGTTCTTTGATTTCACAATTTGTTTTCATGGCCTGAGTTTAGGACAAAAAAAGTAATTTCCAAGTTCAGCAAGAAGTCTTCAGCTACAGATTAGCTCTACTATTAGTAATTTAGCACTAGTACAAGGTGCTAAAGCAGGGTTCTTTTCCTTTCCCCAAAATTAGAACAACCAGTTGTCCCTATCCTTTCTCCTATCAACACCCCAATGGCCATTTTCCTCTTCTCCTAGCCCTGGTATAGTGCTTGTATTTCATGATGTTATTTCTTAAGCCACATCCATGTGGAATTACACCTCTCAAAAGCCATCTTATTTTTGTCCTGAGAAACACAGCATGACAGCTATGACTTGCCTTCAAGACACAGCAGTCATTATAATCTACCTGCAAAATGGAGATTGAAAGGAGCCATGCATTTATACTCCCAAAAAAAAGCTTAGAAGCAGTATAATTTGAAAACAACTCTCCCCTTCTGTGTCAGGAGAGCTGTACTGTAAATTTTACAACATAAAGCACCACACAGCACTGGACTCTTCTGTTCCTCACAGTGAGATATAAAAGTCTTAATCCCATAACAGCCCCTCCCAGCATTTGCAAAGCAATGTAAATGCAGCAATTAATTCAAAGGAGGAGAAGTGTTTCATTAGGCATCAAACAGTGCCCAGTTAAATGTACTGTGTTTTATTGATACCAAGATGATTCCAAACTTGCATTTTTAAAACAACTGAGACCTGGCAGCAAGAAGGAAAGACAATCTTGGCAAATTGGAGATAGTTATGATGGATGACAGTGAACTGAAGGTCTTACTTGATTTCTGAAGGTTGGGAGGAAATTCACAGGACACAGAGCTGAAGGTAACCTATTCTCCACTAATACAACTCAGAATTACCTTAAATTAGTCAACCATTTGCAATTTTTTTAATAACTTTTTAAAATAAGAAACAAGGAAGATAAGGAAACTTGTCCATTCTTTCATGAAGGAAAGAAACCCAACACACAAACAGATCACTATTTTATTGTTTTATGAAAAAGGTGGCATTTGTTGAATTCAAACATGAAGGTGCAGATCAGGTCTAATAAATCTGAGGACACCTACAGACACAAGGTTTTGTTTGTAAAGAACAAAAGGTGGCTATGGATTCGGGCACGGGTGAGGCAGGGCTGCTTGCAGACATGCTGCTCTTTGGTATTCTGTAAAGCAATTCAGCAGAAAGGGACCTAATGCTTATTTTGATTTGCACCAAGATCAATAAGACTGAAGGTGTTTCTAAGGAAAGCTCCTCAGCAATAAGATCATATACCAGATGACCATGATAGGAAACTGATCTGCATTTAGACTGACTCTGCCTCTTACTCCTTTAAATAGTTTTATTTTTCAATTCAACACTTGTCCTCTTTCACAGAGAATTGTGCCTGAAGTGACTTAAACTTATGCAATGTCCACAGAACTCCTGCTTAAGAATTTCACAAGTCAATACATCTACAGCTTGTTCTGCAAATCCATGCAATATTATCATTAACTCAAACCTTAGAAATGTTTATACCACTTCTGATTTCAAAGGAAACTACATTAAGAGTTTAAATTTTTAAGACATTTTGTTCTACTGCAAGAAAACAGAATTCCATTAAATAGTTCCTCAAACATATTAAATCACACAACTATCATTCTCCTGAAGACAATAAATAGTTTTCATTTTCAGAGAAGGAAAAAGAAACATGATGACTCAGCCTTGAAGTTAACTCAAACTACTCTGTTTTGAAGTCCAAAAACTAACTAGGTAATGATTACTTATTAACATTTTTGATATTACCTTGGTGTAGCCAAGCAGTGCAGCAAGATCAAAGTAGATGTTGTATTTTCCAACTTATTTCTGTAATCACAACTGCAGTCTCTAAGCAACCTCCAAATATAGTTGGGGATTTGATAAGTGCTCTATTTAGGCTGTTTTAGGAAATGTTTCCACTTCAAGCTATCTTTTGCAAATATTCAACAAAGTAAGTTCCTGTTAAAATCAAAATAACGTATTGATTTTGTCTCAGCTATAGAAATTAGTCATTTTTTCAGCTTTCTGTTTGGAAAACAAGCTATTTGAATAGAAAAATTGGTGTCAAACAGTTTAATTCTTCATTTTTCTGCAAAACTGAAGATAATGACAGTTCATAGGACTGTATTTATGCTGTCTCAGAATGCTGTTTCTCTTCAGTCACAAGTCCCATTTGGACACTGAGGAAGTCTTTGCCTCCTTACACCAGATTTCTACAGTGTGCCTCTCCTTCTGGAACTTTTCAGTCCCATATTTGTTCTACACTGATAACAACTTGTCCTTTATTTAACATCTCCTGTGCAATATTTAGAGGTGCAAACAACAGTTACAAAAATGAAAAAGAAAGCCTGATAAGGGAGTCTGGTACAAATTAACAAATATTTATAAGAAATGGAAATAAATTCCTAAGAACTGCATACAGCTTTAGCTACCTTCATGAGTGTAGAGAGTATTGTTTGTTCCTTGTATAGGATTTCTCCTCTTCTCCAACCTCTTCCCCTTAGTTCCCTGCTTATTGAATGTGGCATCAATGATTTCCATAGTAAATGTTTAAGACAGGACAGTATTTATTGCAGCAAAACTGTATTTTTATCATGCAGCAATGCCATGCTCCATTTATTCTCATTCAGACACTAATCTATAAAAGTCACAGAAAGCACCTACATTTACTGTTACTTTTTACACATAACAGAAGCAAGAAACATCATGCTGCATGACAGGGAGCAGCAAGAAAACATGTTTATCACTTATAAGCTTTTCAGCTGATTTACTGTTCTATGCTAACGTCACTAAGCACAAAAATACACTGTACTCACCAAATAAATTGCTTGAATGTCCTTGCTTAGATATGGGTTTCAGTTCATTTAATCCCCATGCGTAACGCTTATAATTATCCCAGGCATGCTTCATCATCTGCAGGGAAACCAAAGCAGGATTATGATGTTGATTTAGCAAGAAGCCACAGCAAACACCAACTTGAGAATATTCTCAATATTAAAAACATTTCATACAATTCTTAACCAAATTCCTGTCATATGCATTATGAAATATTCAATAAAGAATAGCAGTGGCACTGCTTTCGAGGTGGCAGTGGGACTGCTGCTATAAGAATTACATGACTGTCCTCTCCACTTTTGTTACCTGTAAGCTTATGGTCAAGACACACTCAAAAATAATTAATTTTTAGGAAGGGAATTCATTGTGTCGTATATCAATTCAATTGAGATTTTATTTCCCTTAAGCATACATCTCAGAAACTGAGGGAAGTAATATTTTTAAATAAGGTTTTCCCCCTAGAACCTTCAGATTCTTTAAGGTGAACACAAAGCTTACAGTAGTTTTCAGATTCTGGCAGAGACCTGCTTGCATAAAACGAGCTGGTTCAAACTCAGCACAACTAGTAACAATAGAAGGATGGTAAAGTGGGCAGGCAGAACCCCTAGAAAATGTTTTGAGGTTTTTACAATACAATCTTTTATGACTATAAATGCATCTGTAGCTACTTTCACATGTCATTTTGCACAAAGAAATGAAAACTTTTACAACTGAGCATATCACCACCAAATCACATTTTGCACAAGAAAAGGTGCGCCACAAATAAATACTGCTTTGGGAATAAATACTGATTTATCTGACACCACAGATAAATACTGCTTTGGGAAACAGCCTTGCAGAGCCCAGCACAGCAGTGCAGTGGTAAGAGCAGGGGGCATCCACACAGAAGTCAGGGGAGTGGGTTGACTCAGGAAAGGCTCACACTCTCCACCACCATCACCAGGCATATCTGGTGCGATCTGTCCTTTTTGAGAGCGGTCCAGGTGCACGTCCAGGAGCCCACGTGCTCCTCCCCAAACGTGCTGAGAAGAATGCACACAGCTCTGCAGGCCTGGTGACAAACCACTGCCACTGCAGCAGGTCCAACACCTCCCCTTGGCAACCACCAGTTTTAACACCTGCTCAGGAATAGTCTTCTTTAAAGGTCACCACAAGCAGCATTACTTTATGTAACAGAAGGAAAGATTTTGCCACCTTGCTGTTCTTCCTCCCCTCTTCCACAAGGCAGAGTAGTGCTGGGAATGCCAGAGGTCATCTTCCAGACAAAAAGTGACAATTTCAGACCTTTTCAGAGATAGTGCTTCAGGCTGTCAGATGACAACACTGCTCTGTCCTTGCTTTCAGATCTCTTCTTGAGGCCTTGTGTGTCAAGGATAATTTTGTTAAATAACATTTATAATCCTAAATTTAAAAGCAGCAGCCTTGGGACATGCTGATAATAGTAATCCTGCACTTTCTCCTTTCCTCTTTCCTTTGCTCAAATCTCAGAGAAATTATGTCAATTAAAAATCTGCATTAAGCCATACTATAACAAATGACAACAGATTTTTTAGAATACTGCCATACTTGTCAGAATAAACATTTCCCCACTATTAATGGGAGAAAAAATGCACATCTATCCTGCAGGAAAATTCACAGATGTTAATCTACACTACAGGTCCAGCTTTACAAATACAAAAATTGGCAATGGCAGTTAATATGTGACCATATTCAAGCAAAAGATTAGCCTGGTGTCAGATCTCAGCTGAAAGGCAAGTCAGAGACCCTGTGGAAATGGTCTCGGGCCATGGATAGCAGTGATATGCTGGATGGAATTGCTGCCATCCATGGCCTGAGACCAGCAGGAGCTGTTTCCATTGCTTGACTTCATTGCAGAATGGCTTAGGAGCTCCCCCAAGATGGAGCTTTTTGTCTCAAAGCAGAACTGGTAATAGGCAGCCAACTGGCAGGCTTTATGATTATGGGCTCTTCTCAATCCCTGGTACAAGGATCAAGACTGCATGAAACCAATCATTTGTCCACAGCATATTTTCTAATTTACCAATTGAAATTTTCTGGTAATTTGCCTGCTGTACAAGAAAGACTTATTCTGCCCTGCCATCATATCCCAGACCTGCAAGCTCAGCTTTAGATATCAACGTACAAACACCCGAGATTTCAGGAGGCTAAATCCTAAGCTTTGTCAAAGCTTATTTTCTCATGCAATCACATCAGAATCTTTTCATTTGCTTAATCTTAATCAGGGCACACCACACAAAAGGCTTTTTTTTTTTAATTTAAATAAACTAAACTTGTAATTAGGTGGCCTGAATCAAAGGGCCTAAAGATGTAGTACTATAGCAACATGATAATTGCTCAAGCCACTACCAACATTGTTCTTCCCTTTTCCCCTCCTTTTTCTCCTAGCACTTCTATGCTCCTTCTCTTGCCTAAGAAATGCAGTGGTCATCTATTCCCAAACCAAGTCAGTTTAGGAAACAGAAACTTTTGCAAGTGATATTCTTGTTTTGAGAATAATTTTTGTCTTTTCTGACTCCCCAAGTCAGATTGTTGCCAGTATCAGTTACCAAGAGGGAAAGGCAGGAACAGCTCCAGACTGGTTCAGGCCAGCCACAACAGTCACAAAGTGTGTGATGCTACAAGATGTTCTAGATGTAATCACTTTCCTTTAGTTTTTCCCCATGGATTGACACTTCAATGATATTGTATCATAAATGTATGTGTGATTTGGTAGTAGAAACCACTCTGATTACCCTATTGCTCATCAACCCCTAGCTAATAAGACAGGAAGATAACCCAGACAGTAGACCACTACCTTCTAATAATATTTATTATTGTATGCCAATGAACATGAGATGGGTTGTTGGGTTTTTTTGACAAAAAGTTCCTCCCATTCTGCTAACTACTCAGGTACACTTATCTAATTCCTTCCCAGGAAATTACAATGTGTAGATTCCACAAGCCAAGCAGACATGAAAAAAACAACAAAACCCCCCAAACAAACAAACAATAAACCAAAAAGCATTGCTCTTCCTAAACTTAAGGAAATATTCCAGCACAAAAAACCCTACCAGAATTTACTGAGCAGATCAAACTCATCTCTTTTGGCTAATCAAAGCGTTCTTTAGAACTCTTCTAGAAAGCCTAGATTTAGACAAAGCCACTGAGGTTAGTGAGTAAATTTGCTCCTAAGAAATCCTTGCTTAGACATCTGGAGATTTATGGACATTGAAAGCAAAAGGCAGCTCCAAAAGCAGTGAGCCCTCTAGTGTTTCAAAAGAAACGAGTCATTCCAATCAGACACAATCGTGAATGGCTCTTCACAAAAAAAGTTATTAAAAGTTATTAGCTCGTAGTGTCACTGTGTTACTGGGCAAAGAGCCCACAGACACAGCAGCCAAAGAACCCTACCTTAATCAACACTGCCTTGCTACACAAGCGACCTTGAGCATCTAACCTATCAAGAAGTCGCAATTTCTAGGATTCAGTACGTCAGAAATACTCTACATTCTTTCCCCCCTGTGGAAATTACAAAACCGTATTAAGTTTCCCGCTACATTAACTTCCTCTCTGTAAATAGCTTCATTTTCTATGTAAGAATAAAAAGGTTCTAAAATATTGAGGAGCAATTTTAATAGACCCAGCTTGCCAATGTAATTCTTTGCTTAGGCAAACCTTCTAGCACTGGTACTTCAGAAACAAATTTTAACAGTTTTTTTTTTTGAGAAATCCATCTATCTTTGCAGTGTTCACCTTTTTGTTTGCACAGGATATCACCAAATCATTATCTCCTGATTTTTTTTTTTTGGTAATTCACAAAATCTTTTGATCACATCTCTGACTACTTGTACAAGTGCTGTTGATCACTTGAAATTTCTAAAGATCACAGTTTCTGAGAACATCTGGTACATCAACACAACTTTGTCTTTTTAGCATCATTACTGATGATGTTAAAAAGACAAATTCCCAGTGAGGGAGACTCCAGCAACTTTTGACTAAATGATTCCTGACACTCTTTAACTCTACAGTATAACTAATAAAATTATTTTAAATAACTACCTATTAACCTTGCAGGATACTAATAGGCAGAGTTATATTTGTATAGAAGCATCCCTCAGTTCTTCCAGTTTTACTACATATTTAAAAAAAAAATTCTCAGAATGGTTGGGATAGAAAAGGAGAGACGATCTGGAGATGAACCCCTTCCAGCCTCTGTGCTAAAGCAGGCTCACCCACAGCAGGTTGCACAGGATTTTGTCCAGGCAGGGTTTGAGTATCTCTAGAGAAGGAGAATCCACAACCAGCAGCTTGTTCCAGTGCTCTGACACTCTCACAGTAGAGATGTTTTTTCCTCACATTTAGATGGAACTTCCTGTGTTTCTGTTTGTGCCCACTGCCACTTATCTTGTTGCTGGGCACCACTGAAAAGCCTGACCTCGTCTTGACCTTAAGATATTTGTATGTTTTGATAAAATCCCATCTCAACTGTCTCTTCTTCAGGTTCAACAGGCCCTCAGCCTTTCCTCATAGCAGAGAGATGCTTCAGTTCCTCATCATCTTCGTAGCCTTTTGCTAGACACTCTCCAGTAACTCCTTGTCTTTCTTGAACTGGGGAACCCAGAAGGTTCATTGAACCTCAAACTCTAGCACAAACTATCAGCTCTTTCTCTGTGAAAGCAGAGAATAAATAAAACCCTTTCCTACAGTCATAAGATTGGCCAACTAAAACATGATGATAATGCACTCCCATTTGTTGGTATTTTAGTTACTGTCATCTTTCAAAGCACTCTAACACAACACCTAGAGAGGACATATAAGTCACTTGAAATTTGCAAAATACAGCTCTATTCAAACATTGACAGAAAACAACAGCAATGCTGAATCAGCACAGTAAGAGTGGTGTTTAGATGGAAACCCTTGCAGTACCAGGTGGAGTGAAAATAATAACTTAATAAGGTTTATTTTTAGCAGTTACATATAAGTGGGGGAGATGCAAAAGAGGATGTCAGGAAAAGAATTAAAGCACCTTTTAGAACTGGGATATTAAAGGAGAAAAAGGACTAATTACATGAAATAGTACCATCCTGACCTTCAACAGAGCCATTTAAATCTTGCCAAGACAGAGGAGGAAGGCAGAGGACCAAGGTAACTGAAAGTTCAAGAAATGAAGAGAAAAAAAACCCCAGACAACTCCCTTCCAAATCAAACCTCCCCCTGCAACAAACCTCTGAAGAAAATGTAACAGTTTATATAGTCTCTATGAACTCCCACCCCTGGCTTAAATAATCTTTTCTTTCTCAGTTTACACTGATCTTTCTACACATTTAAGTTATTCTCACCTTTTAAACTCCTTACCAGAACTACATGTTCACTCAGGCTACTCTCCCTGCATCTTCTCTCCTTGCTGCTGGAACTAAAACATCATTTTCCCACAGTATCAGCAAGGGCAAGGAAGTCCCTAAAATTAGTGAGAAACCTCAACAGGCATTCCACTTGAACTTTCCTCCTGCAAAAATCAACTTGCATGGCTGAGGACTGTTCTGGGTCTGGCTGGGATGGAGTTAGCATCCATCACTGCAGCCCATATGGTGTTTTGAACAGGTGCCTGAAATAACGCTGATAACACAACAGTGTTTTGGCTGTTGCTGAACAGCACTTGTAAAACAGCAAGGCTTTTTCTTTTTCCAGCTCCTGCCCCTTTTCCACTCCCTCTGAGAGGGAGAATGGAGGAGGCGGCTGTAAGAATGAGGAGGGGGACACCTGGGAGAGCTGACTCCAGTTGGTCAAGGGGTTATTTCTTACCATGCTAACATCATGTTCAGCAACAAAAACCGGGGCAGAGGAAGAAGGAGCAGTTTTCCAAGGTGGCTGCTGTTCAGTGACTGGGTGTCAGTCTGACTGTGGGAGGATATGAGTGACTGCCTTTGCACCATTTGTCCCTGTCCCTTCCTTCTTTCACCTAATAAATGGGCTTTATCTTGACCCACCAGTTCTCTGGCTCTCATTGTTCCTGTTCCCTCCTGCAGCCCACCTGGGCCAGCAGCTGTGTGGATGCCTGGCTGCTGGCCCTGTGACCCACCACTGTGTCTTGTCAGCGCAGGAAATTCGTGACCACAACACAAAATTCCGGTTTCTTTGCCCCAATGAAACATTACATCAATGTTAGCAAAACCTCAATTTATAGAAAGCCTTATAGTCTTACTTTCTGTTTCCACTACTGTTAACCAACAAGCTAACTATTCTGTAAACTATTCTCCATAACCTGTCCGCAGCCACTGAGAACCAACCAAATTGCAGCACAGCAGAAAAAACCATTATAAGAATTTATTATTAGCAAATGCAATACTACCTTTGAAATTATTGCCACCAATTAGGATTTCTGTGAAAAACTCTATGATCCACCTTCAGCTGATTCACTATCACTTTCAAAAAGCTGTGCTGAATATATGAAAGCTTTGTTTAATATGCTCTTACTGAATCTACTGATTACCACAGTGAGTAATTTTTAGAAATACACAGCCTTTGTTTCTTTAGGTATCAAGAGTACTAGATTTGTTTCACCATTTTCACAATGATATTTAGTGTAACATTGCGCTTTAAAGAAACAAAAGTTATTAACTGAGTTTATTGAGCTTGTCCTGAACAATATGCAACTAGAAAACATGAAGTAATAGGTTAATTTTCTCTTTATCTCAATACATAATGCTTTTTCTAGGATTAGTAAGCACAACTATTCATTTGACATTTTCCCTTGTTTCTGAGCATGATCTTTGTTACCTTTGTCAATATTCACTGTTATTGCTTTGGTAATGCTTTAAACCTTTCATTTCAATCTTTTCTTGCAGTTTTGCATGCCATGCCATCCTAACACGTTCCAATGTCTTTTCCATCTGGAAATATTTTGATCACTAATAACTACCTTGACTTTTTTTTTTTAAGTAATTTTTATCAGTATTCACAGTGTGTTCAGACTTGCTCTATAGCGGAAATTCTAGGTAAAGATGTAAGGTGTTCCACTGTAGTTACTTCTTTACTGATTAGTTCATAACCTTACCTAAGCAAACATGCAGATCTGACTAACAATGATACATGTCTGCTTTAGGCTCTTTCAGTTATTCTGTCTACTGTTATGCTGGACTACTGACAGAATTCACTATGAGCAACTTTCCATAAAACGAAAACTTTTTAACCAAACACCAAGGAGAAAACTAGTAAAAACTGGTTTATATCCAGATCACTGTTTTCTGTACATAGAATTGTCTCGAGTCTATTTGCAAACTAAAAATTAGCAATTATACTTGAATTTTATTTTAAGCTATTTTCTGTTACTATTGCTTACTTCAGATACAAAGCTGAAGAAATAATCTCAAATGTATAAAGGTTCATCTCAGTTGATACTGTTTATATTTTTTTTCTCTTGAATCTGACAGAAATGACAGACTCCCTTTCTCTGTTGGCAACAGAAAACTGTTTTTTTTCCTTCGAGACATGAAAAATAAATCCTGTCACTATGAACCTTCATACAAATAATCACTTCTTATCTGTCAGCAGGAAGATTACTGCAAATCAGGAGCTTGACAGATTTTTGGTGTTTATAACCTCATTTCCTAATGGCATCACCCTGAGTTAAAAGCAAACCACACAGCGTCAATGTTTGTGTAACAGGCACGGCCGAAGTGTCACCATTTCTAATTTAGCAGGTGGATGACAACCATGCTCTGAAGCCCTGGCAGGCTGCAGGAATTCCCATGACTGCTTCCTGATGGGACTTCCAGCCAGCCAAGAAAAGCCACAAATGAGACTTTAGCATTGGTTTACGGGCCAGCAACATGGATTCCCAGTCACTGCTTTCCACAAAGCAGCACACGAGGGTTTGGGGAACATTTAGGCGCTCACAGCTTCCTTGTGCACTGTGATGGGAATGAAGGACTCCCCACAACCCACAGGGCAGGGCACAGACACAAAGTGGGGGAAATAGCCATGCCTCCTACCACAAAAAGGCAGAACTAAGGTAGGCAAACTGGATTACAGGGTTTCCCCTTATTATTAAACACGCACATCATATAATGGAATACTTTATAGGGTTCTGTATTTAATGATCTGCATTAAAGGGATATGTGAGCAAAATCCTGCTACTCCTCAGCATTTAAATATCTTACAAATAATTCATTTCTTGCCCACAAGGGCAAATTAAAATATAAAAAAAAATCTAGCATTTGCATAAAAAAAAGGAAGGAAGAGAAAATAAAAATCTCAAGGCCTATTCTGAGAATTAATTCATCTTTTGTATTGTAAAGCACTTCAAACTCCTCAAATGGAAAGCCTTACAGAAATGCTAAGTATTATTCCCTCATGTGTTAAGTTACAGATAAACTTCTATTCTTATATTTTCTATTCCTCACAGTAGCTTGTAAGCCTCCTTAGGACTGTATTAAACTATCCAACTAATATTCATCATATGCCGTTCTGGGCATCATTTATTAACCAGGGACAGACTCTGCACAGTGCTTCATTCTGTTACTCATTTTAAAAGGAATCAATTATCCTATTAATTCTGTAACAAGAATTCTAATTAAAAGGTAACTAAAGAGAACAGGAAATTTGCAGGTAAAGTATTTTCTAACTTATTCTATTACTGCACATTTTATTTAATGCACAAGTACACAAGAAAAAAGAGACTATTCCATGTAAGAAGTAACTAATAAGAACAGCAGCCCTTATGCTTTGATGTCTGCATTAAAAAATTAGTTTGAAAAATGATTGTATGACATGTGAAACTAATCCATGACAACAAGTCACGTTTTAGTCATTTGTCAGGCGTACCTCTCTTTGTCAACTGAGTATAATTGAAATATCTCTCTTTGTTAACAGTAATGTACTGCTAAAATGACGAATTTACTGAAAACCTGGAGACACCAGAATATTTTACTATTGGTTTCTGAGAGCTAGGATACAGTGCATTAATTATTGCATTGCTCATTTTAGTAGAAGACACCAGAGTCATAAGGCAGAGAAACCTGAAGCAAGACCTTCAGGAAGGAAGGGTTTACCTGCATACTTCCTATAGTAATATCATTCAGTTAGTATATTATATTAGCCAATATCTACAGCCTGCTTCTTACCTGGCCATCTCACCAGTACAGCTACAAGGAAAACAAACTTTTGGTGCAGCACAGAAGTATCCTGAGACCCCTTCCTTGACCAATCAAAAACTAAGAAGGCAAGAAAAATGTATGGCCCTTCCCACAAAGAGCACTGTCCTTGCACTTACTGTAACCAAAAGTCTGTTTAATTGCAAACAAATGAAATTTAGTTCAGGGAAATAGAAAAAAGGGTGGTTCAAAATCTTGCCCACGTAGTTACCCAAATAACAGCATTCATCCTACCTTAAACCAGCCAGAGTACATCAGTTTTAGCTCAGTTTTAGACTCATTCACTCAACTCCAGCTGTCTTTCACCAAAAGTATGGAAAACAAAATAGATATGCAAGAAAATGCTATTTTCTTATCAAATTGAGGGGTTTGAATAATCTTTTTCTTATTATGTTTTATTTTCCGTCCCAGGTAAGCTAGGATTTGAGTTCTGTGGACATTTAAAAGGTTTTTCCTGAGAATATCTGCTTTGAAAGCATCAGTTAGCATATTGTTGAATTCCTTCTTCCTCCAATTCTCAGTTACTAGTGGGTGAACCAACCACACATTCCCACTAACTACAAGGCTAAGTGGGAAAAGAAAAGAAAATATAGTACTGAGGTATAGCATTATGAAATTACACACGATTTATGTTAATAACTGAAAATCTTCATTGTTAACTTATACCACTTGTCATTTAGGTCTGTATACATAAACAAGATAGAAATCTTGAACTGTCCAAGTCTTCTGGTTCCAAACAAAAGAGCAGTCTAAAGAGCAAGCCATACAGCCTCTACCTTACAACTTAGCAACTGTTACCAAGATCTGCATTTCAGAAAAAAAATGAAGCCTACAGCCTGTCACTCAAAAGAACTGCATTGCTCCAAGGCTGTCTTCTTCAACACTTAATATAAA
The DNA here is from genome assembly GCF_028769735.1 of Zonotrichia leucophrys gambelii. Classification (NCBI taxonomy): domain Eukaryota; kingdom Metazoa; phylum Chordata; class Aves; order Passeriformes; family Passerellidae; genus Zonotrichia; species Zonotrichia leucophrys. Next base: position 42,681,889 of record NC_088172.1, read on the forward strand.
AAGTCAGATGGACTCTTTAACAGATATAGGGAAAAAGTATTTCCTTATCACTAGCACAAGAGATAGATGATGTTTCTTCAGACAACCTATTATTTCAGCAGTTTGGATATTTTTTTTTCTTAAATCTCTGTGGTGGATAAATCAGTGATGTTCTACTGTTCTGGTTTTTTTATCTAAGGAGAGTCACTGTCAGCTATTTTTTAAGAACCAGATCACAAAGATGTTTTGTGTTAATTAAACACCCATTAAAAGAGAAACATTTCACATTATAAGGTAATGTGGAAGAACTCAGGTCATTGTTCATTACTGACAATAACCAGAAAGAAAACTCAAATATTTTCACTTAAAACAGGAAAGCATTGAAGAGTTGTATAAAGAAATTGCAGAATTAGTAGCAGCCTCTGAAGTTCATGCACGATTTGAATAATGTCATAGAAGGGAAGGCAAAAAGAAAGCAATTTGTGGAAATACTACTATTATGAACAATAGTGGTATACATAGACTCATCCCACTCAGTGTCATTTTTTTTCTTAGTCTACTCATGACTTGCTACAGTTTCCAAGAACTCCCAAGCTGAACAGTGTGAACAGTTCAGCTCCTGCACCTGCATGATACAATCATGCTTTTGTTCTCTTTTTCCTACTATTCTTTAAGAAATGATTTGGTATGTTTGGCTTCTGATTAGGTTATAAATTATTCACGGCATGGACTGTATGTCCTGCTTGTTTTTAGGTACCTGGCACTCCACAGCCATGCTGCTAGTGAAGTTCCCAATCTCAGCAGGGGCAAGGCAAATAAAAAAGTGAGCAGCACAATAATAAGCAGTATTATGCATTACAATACAGACACAGGAAGTGATTAACATCAAGGTGATTCAAGCTGCTGTTTCAGAGCATGATTAACATACACAAAAATGAAACAAGATACTTTCACACATTTTGAACCTCAATCTCCCCTTATATGCTTTTAAGTTTTATTCTGCTGCTAAAGCCAGTAACAAAGTTTTGGCCACCTTGTTAAATGGAAATTGTCAGTATACCCAGGTTTATCCAGCATTTCTTTTGAGATACCAACAACAACTAAGAAAAACAACAACAACTTTCTTGAAGTTTCTCCCCCTAGCAAAATTAGTCTACATTCATCCCACAATCCTGCTTCCAGGAACAACAACTAAGAAAAACAACAACAACTTTCTTGAAGTTTCTCCCCCTTGCAAAATTAGTCTACATTCATCCCACAATCCTGCTTCCCTACCAGGGAATTGCAAGCGACAAGACAGTATCCTTGATGGTAAGAAGTTTTAGTGGTGAGATGAATGGCAGATTGGCATTGACAGGCAAAATTTCAGATGTATTTTCTAAGAGCAATGTTTCTTTAATCATATTTTCTTTTATTTACTTCTACTTGATTGAAGCAATCACTTTTAAATGTTTTTTAATTGCAGGTTTTTTTTCCTTAAGAAAAAAAATGAAACAGTGAGCCATGCATTATTAATCAATTTGAGGCCATTACCAACTTAAATGGCTAATAACAGTAAGTAAAAACACAAACAAGCTACAATAGCTACTAGAGTTTCCCAGTTAATGAGAAACTTACTAGAGCTTGATGCTGCCCCCAAATTCATGAAGTGGAGGGCACTTTGAGTTTTCAAAAATGTTGGGTACTGACAATAAATACTTCACCAATCCTTAGGCCATCAGCTTTGACAAAAGGCCAGCTCTTCCTTTCCCCTCTCCTCTCTTCAGCTGGAGAAGCTGAAGCACTGTTAAAGCTCATTACTGTGGCCACGGTGAAACTGCACTTCCCCAAGTCAGAGAGCCTGTTCACTGAAGAGTATTTACATGGATTAATCAGATATGCAGTTGCTCCATGGATCAAGGGCTAAGTCTGCATCATTACCTCTACCACCAGAAAGTCTCTTCAGTCTAATATTCTGGAATTAGAGCAAAAGGATGGGACTGATTCCCAGCAGCTGAAAACCAGTTACACCTGGGTCAAAAGCAGGTGTATGACGCAGAATATGATGCAGTGCAACCCTACCAAGCTTGTAACCAGCCACTTTGGGGTGGAGGAAGGAAATCCAGCCTGGGAGCCAGGGCTGCTGTTGGCAGAGGTCAAAACAGGCTGGAGAACAAGAACTTCATGACATTTAGCAGGGTTCAGATGGTGCACAAGGACAAGGAGCCAGGGAGGCAGAGGTGTGGGCTGCCCAGGGTGGCTGTGCCAGCTCTGTTCTGCTCTGGGGGGTTCCAGCACTGTGGAGGCACAGACCTCAGCAGCCCTGTCTGACCTTGGATCAAGGACCTTCTCTCATATCTCCAGACCATTATCCTGCAATCCCACCAAATTCAGTATGGATTGCACATATTTATGCACATTTTATAGGGCAAGTAAATTGACTTGCTATTCCTGATCAACAAGGACAAAACTCAAATTTCAGCCCAAGATTGTGGCTGTTCAAAATATTCCAGATGAAAATCATGAATTGTTAAAGCCTTTTCCCAGCCTTCAGAAATATTTCAAGGTATTTTCTATATTGAAAAAAATATGTCAGCTATGCAAAACACTGCCAGCTCATTTCTGACAGGATGTAAGAGCTATCTACTTATGGCACAAGTATGGAAAGATCCAAGAAGAATAGTTAAGATAGTCAGACCCTCGCAAAATGGGATGAAGATCCAGTGTCATCTACAAATTCATGATTTCTGCCCATTTCAAATGTACATCTACTTATCTTGGTCAGAATTGATGAAACAGCTTTTCTAGGGCTGCATTTGATTTCAGAAAAAACCATTATTTTAAGAAGTATTTATTTCTGTGGCCCTATCTCCAGGAAACATGGGTTGTATAGTAGCAACTTTTCTAAGGTGAAAATTTCTTGCTGTAAATTAATCATCACATCTAGCTGTGCACACAATGAAATAACCACCAAAACAGGAAACGTGTATCAGCTATTTTCCTTCAGCAGTTTTATCTCAGTATTCGAAATGGACATAGTAAGCTGCCTAAACATTACCATTCTTTGTGTGGCATTTTTTTTCCTCTTGAAACATTTATTTGATTAGGTGGCCTGTGGATCCTGACACAGTCAGTGTTGGTCAGGTTCCCCAAATACAGGACACTCAGACCTTATGCCTTTGCTTAATTCCACTATCACAGTATATACATCATACAAACAGCTGGACTGGCAAATTAACTTTCCAGTTCATGTAAACACATCTGCAAAAATAGTAATATAGACACTTTCCCCATTCCCAACAGGTGAAATGTATACGTATGGCATCTATATTTCCTTCTGTCAGGCTGGAGTAATGATGGCACCTTGGAAATAATGTCTGTCTAATGCCATGAATCCCTTTGTGGAAGAGTGGTGCTTAAGAACAAACTTAAAAATCTAAACAAGTCTGCTTTTATGTACTAAAGTTAATTTAACCCTTGGGTAGTATCTATTCCAGTGCTACACACAGCATATTAGTGCTTTACACAGTATTTTTCTTATACATCCAAACCTTCCTCAGCAATAAGCAGACACTATTGACATAGAAAATCATAAGATGGCTAATAGTTCATCAACTCCATGTGAGTTTGGGAAGAACTGTCACAGGCTTATGGAGAATGCCTCTGATCATGTTTTCATGGCAGTCAAAAGAATCAGATGTTCAGTAAGGAAAGAAAATGAATGCAAAATCATAAAGCCATTATGAGACAAAACCAGCCACCAAGGATACTAATGGTCTGTTCCAAACATCTCCTGGCAGTGGAGGATACAGAAGAAAAAGAAAGAATTCAATGAAGAGGCATTAAGATATTTTCATCAATGGAAAGAATGAAAAATGGGCAACAAGATAAAGACATGAAAAAGTAAGGATTGTTCCTGAATGACTTTGTAAAAGACAAAAGGAAGAAATTAAACACACAAACAATTAGTTTTTGGGGGTTTTTTTGTAACTGAAAAGGCAAACACTCGAGAATCATTGCCAGAAGATACAGTAACCTAACAGAATACTGAAGGATTTGAGAGAGCAGATGGTCAGAGAGTCCCAGACTTCATACTGCATTTCCTAAACTGTTAACAAAAAGTGTGTCAAATACAGTTTTCACAGCACAAATGGAACATAATTTTAGTTTGCACTACCTATAACACAGATTATGGCATGATGACTTTTATTAGGAGATAGCTTCTAGCCAACACAGCCAGTAGAGACTTTATATTATAGAGACCAGTGGTTGTGATTAAGGTTGGAAAAGACCTCTAAGGTCACCAAGTCCAACCATTAACCCAGATCTGGTGGCTAAGGCCACCAATAAAATATGTCCCTAAGCATCACAACTACATATCTTTTAATAACCTCCAGGGATGGGGATTCCCTGGACAGCCTGTTTCAATGCTTGACAATCTTTTAGTGACAAAGTTTTTCCTAATACCCAACCACTGGTGCAACTTGAGGCCATTCCTCCTTGTCCTATTGCTTGTTACATAAGGAAGAGTAACCTCACCTCACTATATTCTCCTTTCCGGCAGCTGTAGAGAGTGATAACATCCCCCTGAGCCTCCTTTTCTCTAGGCTAAGCAACCCCATCTCCCACAATGGGTGTAAATTTTAGCTTTTCACTGCCATCTAAATTTACATTTTCTCAGCATACATGGTGCCTCACACAAATATAAGCTACAATAAAAAAACATACAAAGTGTAATGCTTCTCCATAATACAATGCTTTCAACATCTACCTGCCATTTCTGACCTTTCCTAAGAAGGAACAGGAAAGCCAGCTACAGAGAGAAAGGAAAAACTGTGGATGTGACTGCTTTCCAGCCACTCCTTTGTTTTTTAAATTGTCTTGCTTTTTTTCAGGCAGGTATGTAAAACCACACAAGTCTCCCAGAAGCTCTGTTGACTCCTCACTTGCATTTCAAGATTCCTTAAGAGAACTTAATGTAAACTACAGTAAAGATGAGACAAAGTCCTTGCTCACCCTCAAACTATTTTGGACAGTTCAGCCTAAAGTCGAAACATTAGGGGCTTGGAACAAGGTGGTCTTTAAGGTTCCTTCCTTGAAAATAATCTAGAGAGTTTGCCACAGCTGTTTTCTAAGATATACTTCAAAGATAAGCATAACTATATGGCAAAAGTGAAAACATTCAAATCCTTATAATAATTTTTAAAAAAGTACCTATGTCAAGTCACCAAGCTACAAAGTGTCTGGTGGAGTAAAGCCAGTGATGAATCTTGGTGTTGAAAATCCACTTCCCATGTTTATAAACAGCTCTCCCTCAACACACAGAAAACAACCAACCAACCAAACATATACAAGCAAAAACCACATCAACTTCACTTTTTATGGATAGAAAGATGAATTTGACAAGCCCCTTGCAGGCAGGCTGATGGCTGAGGAGCAGAGCAGGCAGGGACTGAGCCTCCCCAGCAGCCTACTTGACAGGTCCTGTCAGTTTTCATTTCTGGCTTTCTGCCTGCCCACGAGCGGCTTTTGTAAATTCTGAAAATTCTTTTGGGTGAAACATTTTTTAAAAATAAATATATTGTTGTTTAGTCTCACATTTCTTCCCTAAATATCAAAGTTCTCCACCAGGAATGTTCTCTACCCAGCTCTGGGCTCAACCCCTTTTCCAAGTTTATCCTTTTCCAGCTACCAAGTCCCCAGATCTCCAGTGCAAACAGCCGCGGTTATCCCTACAGAAAGGCTTCAGAAAACCTCCAGCTACACTTCCAGTTACATAAACATTGAGGTATGTGTGAACTGTGTTATTCTGCAAGCTTTTTGGGGGTGCAGGCGCGAAGAATTGCAGAGTGGCAGACTCTGAGCGCGGCGGGGCGGCGGGAGAGAGGCGATGCCGGGCTGGAGGCGCTGTGCCGAGATAACAGCAGCGAGATAACAGCAGCGCCCCCGGAGCGCGAGATGCTCAGATAACACAGGGGAGCAGCCCACACACACACGGCTCACCCCGACAAGGCAGCAAGGCACGAAGGGCAGGCAGGCGGCAGAGATAACAGACTGCTAGCTTTTAACAGGATTAAGGCCGGCGAGAAAAGCGAAACCAGGCTGGTTAATTGTGCTGAGCATGACAAATGGAAAGAACTTGGAAAGCAAAGAACGGGAGAAGGGAATGCAAGGAGAGACAAATCAGGTGTTTGAGGGCACATTATCGGTGCAGTGGGTGCTCCCCTCCTGCAGGTGAGGGAACACCGAGAGAGGAGCTCCTGAGGTCTTCAAATACGGAGCAGATCTTCCCCCAGGTTTACAGCTCATTTGGGTAATACTAATGGAACTCTGTTCATGAAAAGTTATGAATTCTGTTTGTACCATTCTGAAACAATGCAAATAGCTTCACTCAGGACCTTTTTTGATTGTTTTTCCTGTCTCAAAAATAGATTTCTCTCAGGCCAAGGCAGGCAACAATCATTCCAGTTCTCAGAAGATACTCAACACAAAAAACGACTGCCAGATCAGAGTCTAAAAGGCGTATCTACAACAGTTTCCTACCCCTAACAAATGCTTATGAATAGTACAAACAAATAAACATTTCCTATGAGTAATAAGAGCGTTCAGAACTTGAGAGTGGAAGACTTTTGGAGCCAGATGTGACGCTTGCATGATTAATAATGCCCAATAGAGTTTTCTTCCATGAAATTACTCAACTGTTTTCTGAGCTTGTTTGAATTTTTTATACTCATAACATCCTGCAGAATGATCTCTACAGCTCTGCAACATAATGTGCAAAGAACAGGTTTTTTCTGGTTTTATCACCTAGTAGTTTCATTTGATGTGCCTTATATTCAACAAACAGGAATATTTCTCAGAATAGATGCAAATAACACCACTAAGTACACCATAAAAACTGATGTCTTACTCTTACCTCTTTCCCCCAATTGCAGTGCTTTTCTAAAAACATGGACTCCATTTAATCTTAAAATTTTGAAACAATGTATGCTTTTATTATTCATTTTGGTAAAGACTGTTGTAGTGGAGAATAGACTTGACTGAAATTTATGATATACTTCCTTCTAATTATCTACTATTTTTGAATTAGAAGCTAATGTGCTTTAAATCTTAGTGCTGCATTCTAATATGGGGAAGCAATTCTCATCTTCTCTGAAATACTTTATTAGATCTATCCATAAAAACTTATATAAAACAGCCATGTTTAGTTACATGTTAGCATAGTACCCAGTTTTCACACCATGTTCATGAGCAGCATTTTTAAACTCTCAGTGATGAGCAGTTGCCTGCCTATGGTCTCGGTCTCTACACATTTACTGATTTCAGAATCAAATTTCAGAAATCCAGAACTTTTAACTTTTAAGGATTCAAATATAACATTTAGCATGTTAAATTAACATGCCTTAGATGTCTAAGATGACAGTTTAGGACAACAGAGGTTTCAGTCCTTCTAAGGATATAATATTTCACCAGAAGTACACAAAGTTCCTTTTTGGACCCAGAAATTCAACATATGAGCTATTTAGACAGCTTCTTACAATCTTCTCAAAACTGCAGTATGCTTCATTCCTAGAACTTATTCTTTCACAGTATCTCTGTTCAAAAATGAAAGAGGAAGAAATAGTTGTTCGTCTGACACTACTTTTTAACAAATATGTGAAATGCTTTACTCAAAGAATTTGAGAAAGGCTTTTCAGTTCTTCCAACACTTCTACTGCTGTGTTTGGGACTAACATAATAAAACTACATAGATTTTTCATTCCAAGGTTTCTATCCTGTAATGACCACTTGAAAGAAAGCTATCATAAAAAAAACCCCTCCTGACACATCTGTTAAGTTTGTTTTGTCTGCTCACTTTCACAAACTGCTGAATCATATTTTCTCCACATGCAAAACAGACGACTGACCACACACAGAGATCTCATCTGAACATTGTGGCTTGGATCTGTAATTAGCAAAGGTTTTAGGTTGTTTAAGTTTGTTTTAGAACCAGGACACAGTGGAAGGGTCTGACATAATTTGTTTAGAGTAGGACACAATGTATCCTAGTAGTTTCCTGTTAATCATAACAATTCATCATTCCCTGTGTCCAGTGATTTAGGGCTGCCAAGCACATGGAACAGCAAACCCATATGCATTGGTGTCCCGATTCTGGCTAGGATGGAGTTAATTTTCCTCTCAGTAGCTGTACAGTGCTGAGTTTTGGATTCAGTAAGAGACTAACGCTGATAACACCAATGTTTTCATTGTTGCTAAGTGGTACTTATCCAAGTCAAGGACTTTTCAAGTTTCCCAGACTCTGTCAGCAGGTGCACAAGAAGCTGGGAGAGAGCATGGCCAGGACAGCTGATTGAACTGGGCAAAGAGATATTCCATACCATGGAACATCGTTCTCTGTATAGAAACCAGAGCAGTCCTGAAGGACTGCACCCCATGGAAGGGACCCATACTAGAGTAGTTCATGAAGAACAACAGCCTGTGGGAAGGACTCATGTTGGAGAAGTTTGGAAAGGATTGTCTCCTGCTGGAGAACTCCAAGCTGAGGAAGAGTTTAAGTAGTCTGCCCCTGAGGAGAAAGGAGCAGCAGAGAAAACACATGATGAACTGGACACAGACCCCACTCACTGTCCCCTCCACACTGGAGGGAGAGGAGACAGACAAAATTAGCAGTGAAGCTAATCCCAGGAAAAAAAAACAAGGGTGGAGGGAATGTATTCTAAGATTTGGGTTTACTTTTCATTACCCTAATCAGATTTGAACTCCTCATGTTTAATCTGTTTTGCCCATGACAGTGACTGGTGAGTGACCTCTCCATGTCCTTATGTCTACCCACAAGCCTTTCAGCCTCTCTCACCTGTTCAGCTGAGGAGGGGAGAGACAGAGCAGCTTTGGTGGGCATCTGACTCCCACCCAGGGTCAACCCAGCACACCCAGTTAAGTATATTTGCAAACTTTTAGCTGACATGGTTAATTGAGAGTTAAAAATTTACCTGCAATAGTTAAGGCAGGCAATGAAGTACTGATGTGAATATTGCAGTGGAAATCTTATTGTCCCATCTGCCAGTCGTAAAAACAAACAAGGCAATTCTATCACTGCCTTACCCTGATGAACACAAGAGACTCATTTCCTTGTATTCTACTTGTACCCATTAATAGCCTATATTCTTTTAAGGCTGTCATTTCTTTGAGGAGAAATCAGCTTTGAGCTTGGTCCTTTTACACGTACTAGTGTAGCAGCTTTGACAAGAGCTACTAGGCAGTGTGTTCATCTGCTACTGACTCTGAAATAGGTCACTAACCATTGCCCCAGCTACATCAAAGCAGAGCCCTGCAGAAGTGTCACGCCAGTCAGGGCCCACAGCTGGAGTGCTGAAGCGCCTGGAGCTTTTCATGTCCCATTCAAGAGCAGTGAGATGTGGCAGGAAAGCCTTTGGGCTGTGCAACACAGGAGAGAAGGCTTTGCTCTGGTGCGTGGTACTACTGGAACTGGTCTTGTACCACAGCTTCTGGCCAAAGATGGAATGCCAGAGAATTGGTCCCACAATACACCACTATAATTAAAATATTTAGCAGCTCAGGCTTTCCACTTCTCTACCTGGCTTCATGCCTACCTTTATATATGATGCCTCTGCCTATTATGCTAATAATAGGTAATAACCAGATGCCAGAGCAAGAAACTATCAAGCTTAAATACTGAGCAAGTATTTTACATTTTTTGAGGAAGTTATAAAGTCAGCATCAAAAGTCAATAATGCCTGCTGGTGCAAGTGAGTGCTGTAATCGGACTGCAGACTAAACCCAAGGCAGTGTCAAGCAGAATGTAAAATGAAGGGTCTGCAAGAGGCAGCACATCAGAAACACGTCTGTATTTGAAGTTCCGTGACAGGATTAAATAAACTCAAATTCAAAAACTACAATCTTCCAAAACACATGCCCTGAAAAACTTGTTTAATATTTGCAGTCTAGTGCTTTTTTCATTGATTTAAAGAGAAATTGTTTACTGCCTTCTTTTGGAGGAACAGCAGTCTGTGTAGAGCATCATTTGCTATGTTTGAAAGCGACAGATACAGCCATAAAGAAAGGAAATCCACTTTCACTGCAGTGCTCCCTCTAATCCTCTGTCTTCATTCCCAACACTAATGAAGGGACATTAGAATGCTTCAAGAAATCATTGGGAAATGCCAGTTCCATGCCATCATGTCACAGTTACCTTACAAGGTAGACAGTGGGAGGAGAGTCTCCAGATGGAGTGATCTTCCAATGATTCCATCTCTGTACAATAACACTCTTCTTGGAAGCAAACTACTGTAATAATTTGTTCATGGAAGGTATGTTTTTCACAGATCAAAGTGGACTACAGTTTTAGCTTGGCTTTAGTCCACATTACAAAGTAAATAGAGGAATATATGTTCAACCTATGCCCAAATTTCAAAGAGAAGTACAAATATTCCCCAATTTTCATTCATTTTCAGAAACATTTGCCCCCTGTGCTCCAAAAGGCTTGGCATCAAGTGCACACGCCATGTTATTCTATGAATAACACCAGCACACACACTGTGACTTAAGGGAGAGATGATTTTTCAGTGGCAAAGTGTGTGCCAGAAAAGCAGTGGGGTTTTGGTGAGTTTCCTTCCAGCTCTGATCTGGCAGAACCACAGCTGGTTAGAATTTTAAGTGTACTGCCAAAGTCTAAGGGAGAATAAAAAGAACATGAGTTTTTGTGCTGATCTGGGGAAAGTGGTTGACTGTACAGATCTTAAAAGGTCATGAAAAGGCAAAAATCTTGTTTTTTCCTCACAATACATATTTTTCCTACTTTTCTGTAGAAACAGGAGCAAGAGGGTTTAGAGACAGATGCTAATATAAATTAAATTCTGCTGTAAAACCTCAAATTATTTCTAAATTCACCTAGAAGTACTACTGAGGTCATTGCTACTTCAGTAATACTAACCATCACACAAAAGCTGGAGAGCACAAGGAGACAGAGATGTCCCAAAGTGAGAAATTAACTACGTGAATTAACTGTAGAAATTAAATTCTTATTAAGTACCTTGTATAAAAAGCTGATCGAGAACTGCTGATAAGAATTTTCAGTAAGCTGTAAAGTAGTGAATAAAATTTGTTTTGCAGCACATTCTGACTTGCAAGCAAATACTGCTCTTGCCCAAAGAGGTCTATATTTAGTTAGTAATAGCCCTTCTGAAGACCAAAAATATTCTTTATCCCCAGCATTCCAAAGGGTGAAAGGCAAAATATATGAATTATACAAAATTTAATCAGAGTTCATACAATAGTCATCAGTCTACCTTTATACACAGCTCCATACTAAGTTTCAAGAGCTACCTTTCATCATCTGAGCTAAACACTTCCTCCCTGCTCACCAGCCAAAACAAGGGCATTTCCCAGGCTTCAGTCTCACATACAAGCAGGAACAGCTGTGCAATACTCACGCTATAGAAAAGCATGCTGCGTAAAAATTACAATTTCTGTTTACTTCTTTGGCAATAATTCCATGTATCAGGGTATGAGCTTTTTCTTTAGTCTTTTTTCCTTAACAGACATATAGATTTATATATCCAAACACACACAAATTTTCCTCCACTCCAAACGCTCTTAAATGCTGATTTCCTTGGTAAAATGTGTCACACTCACAACATTCCAGTTACTAGCTTTCAAACTAAGGATGAGTAAGTTTGCCTTATCCCATCAGAAAATCTTCTCTCCTTCTTTATATATAACATCTTTGTGGAATTTAGTAAAGTCCAAGGAAAAGGCTGAAGTTGAAATTTGAGTGAGACTGAGGAGGTGGGGAGAAGAAACATAACATGTAACAAATTCCCTCTTGTTTTTGACTAAAGCATGTACAATGCCACCCAGGATGCTTCCTAGAAATAGCATATTTGAAACCAGATATTACAGCATAGCAGGAATATCCAAAAGAAATTATGAATAAGTTATTATCTTCCAAATAATAGCACATTCATGGCCTGCAGAAGGTCCCCCCATAACGCGGGATTAAGGGCAACCAAGCTGCCAAGCACAAGAGAATCATTATTGGTGATGCTGCAGTAAAATCAGCCACAAAGTTCTTAGGGAATGTTTCTATATGTGGACACAAGGTAGGGCTGGTAAAACAGATACTTCAGTGTGTTTGGCATTGAGGCAGAGGATCACGTCCACATTTATTTACACTGCACTGCTCACATGAACACAGGGGACTTTTAAGCTGGTTTGGAGACTTGTCTTTGGCATCAGCCACCAGTCCTGTGCCTTCCTCAGAAAACAGACATTTTGCAAACAGTGGCAGGCATCTGAAGTGAGAAAAACTCCTCATGAAAAATAAAGAATAAAACCGGCATCACAGAAATACTATGCTCAAACAAAAGGTAAGGAAAAACTCAGCAAAATCCCCCCATCAGAGAACACAGTAATGGGTAATTAGCACACCATGAACCCACTGCAGAGGCACTCTGAAATGAACACATGTAATACCTTGCAGTGCACTACTCTGTGTGTAAAACAGCTCCATCGACATTTGTGTCCTCCAGGTTCTTATGATCAAGACTACAGCTGACAAAAAAATAGTTCTCTCAGCGCCCACCAGGTGACTGTTCATCTAGAAGTTTCTTTTCATGTGCAAGAGATCAAAATGGTGTGACTTCACTAGCTTAGACTACAGGATCAGCCTTACGTAGGAAAATATTGAATTTTTGAAGGCACTGATCAAAAATGTAGAAGTGGACAAGTGCAGCCACTGGTCATGCTGTAGATTGCTGAGCATCCAAAATAACTTACTTTCTGGATGAAATTAAAGCTCCATACTCAGGTACAGTAGAAAATTTAAAGAAAAAATAGTCTAATGAAAATTAAAATAAGCCTAACTCCTCTTTAAAACTTCAAAGCCCTTTCCTAAACTTACTCAGTTCCTACCAAAAATACTCATTATAGGTTTTAAACAGCTACCTTTTCACACTTATAGGGCCAAATAAAAACTGTATGTAGTCACTGTTCCCATAAGAAAGGGCCATAACTTTGGGGCAAAAGGAAGGTTATATAGTCCCTGCTATAGATAGGAGGAGCTTTGCTTCTCACATCACAAAATCAGAATAGGTATGTCAAACTGAAGGGATGCTCATGTATTTCTATAATGCTGCAAACCAACCCTTTTAGAAGTGACTAGAGGGTCTGGACACTGAGCATGTGGCAGTGCAAGGAAAGACTTCATTTTCAAAACCCAGCTTCTGTAAAGCCAGACCTCTTTATGATGTCAAAAGTGACAGAAAATCAAACACTGATGAGTTGGATTCTTCTGAATCCGTGTGTAGTTCAACAGTACAACCTCACTGTAAAAACATTTACAGTTCCTCTTTCGAACACCAAAATAAGTCACAAAAACCAGATGGAAATTTAATTGAAAAATACATGTTTATAAGTGGTTATACCCTTAAAAAAGAAATCAGAAATCAGACAGAACTGCACTTTAAACCTACTTTAATGGCATCCATGTAAGTTTCAATACAAACTCCAAGCCTAACAACTTTGAAATTACTGTTTCATATTTGCACTGTATAAACATCAGGTGACTGATACTTTGATCAGAGGTATGCAGAGGAAAGATACCTCAAAACAGCACACAAACCATGTCAGTGTGCTCGTCACCCATCTACAGCCACAAAAGTGGCAAAAGCTGCAACTAAGAGCTTTGTTTCCCATCAACAGCTAGTATTTAAAAAATTCTAATGGCAAGTCCCTGTATTAACCAAATCTCTTTGTCCTGTAAACACTTCCTCATCTTTTCAAATAAAAAATATCTGCTGAGCTAATATACAGTTTCCTTCTGGGCTTCCCCAGAGAAAGAGAGAGGCAGCAAAATAGCCAGGAAAGGCTGCATTGGCATTTTCCTCCACCACCCCAACTCCCAGGATAAAAGCTTGCTTCAAAGCAACTGATGCATGAATGAGAAATGTCTAAACCCCAAGTCTATTCAAATTAAATGCTAGACAGCAGAGATTACAATCCTGAAAGAACTGCAGAAGGCAATATAAGACCCTGAACTTGAGGGGAATGAGCTCAGCTTCTTCAGGGACCTGATCTGCAGGATCCCATGGGAGAATCCCCTGTAGGTGCCCAGGAGATCTCATTGACCTCCACTGTGCCACATCAGGAGAGGAGGGTGGCTGCATAAGGAGCTCAGGGGGAGCACGAACCTCCAGGGAAGGGGGGAGGAAATGTGGCGAGATGTCCAACAGCAGGTCAGAAACACTGGCTGGGCACCAGGGAAGAGGAAGCCAAAACTCATCTGGAACCTGCCAGAGGACAGGAGGTGCCTTTACATCAACAACAAATGAAGGACCAAACCAACCGGGCACTGGTGACTGAGGAAAAAAAACAACAAGGAAATTCTGGGGAATTACAAGACCGCTTTATTCCAAACCTTTGGAAGAAAATGGAGCAGAACCTCCTTCACTCTATTTCCAGGAATATGAAGGACAAAATACCTTTACAAATGGCAAGGAAAAATTCCCAAAGGCAAAATGTATCAAATCGACCCAGTTACTTATGAGGAAGCCACTGGCTCTGTGGATGAGGGCAGCACAGCAGACACAATTTCCCTGACAGGCTTTTTGACAGAGTCCTGCCTGAGCACTGAGCAGTGAAAAAGGACTCATAAAAAAGTGGCTGGTTTGACACTCTCAAGACAGCTGTAAACAGGTCAAAGTCTAACTAGCAGCTAGCTAGGAGTGACGTGTCCCTGGGGTTCAACTGATCCAAAGAGCAAACACGCATAGTCACCAGCTGCACGTGTAACCCAAACTCCAGCAGTCAACAAGGGGGACAAGAGGGCTCCCACCTGAATGATCCCAGGAGCTGATGACCAACTCTTGAAACCAAATAAAGCCAAATGCAAAAATCTTATGCCTAAGTATATAACAGGAACTTAGGGGCTAAAAACCAGCTCTGGGACAGATGTCCTGGGGGTGCTGGTGAACACCTGGTTGAACACAAATAAACATCCTTGCAATGATGAAGTTGAACTCTACAGCAGGCTGTGTTAGCATGAGTTCATGCTAACGATGGGAAGCACCCAACACTTTCCATGCTATGTTCCTGATGCCTCAAATGGAAGCCTGTTTCTGGTTTTCAGCTTCTCTGCAACAATTAGAGATATTCTTTTTAAATTATAGAGAATACAATGACCTATGAAAAGAGGCAGATGAAGCTGGGTATGTTTGGTCTAGAAAAGAGAGGCTTCTTAATGACTTAGGGGATACCAATAGAGAAAAGGTAGCCCAGATCATCTCAGTGTGGCACAATGAAAAAAGTAAAGGCAGTGTCATCAGTTGCAGCAAGAGAAATTGTATCTAGCCACGATAACAATTCAAAAATCCTACAATAAAGGTCTTCAGACACTGGAATATGTTTGTCAGAGGGGCTGCAGAATCTCCCCCTGCAGAGATCTTCTATGCTTGAGTGCACAAGACTGAGCAACTCAATTTTATTTTGAAGTCAGCTCTGCTCTATGCAAGAGAGCAGGCCTCCAGAGGTCCAATGGTGAGCCTGAATTTCTCTCCTTCTGAATAAAAAAATTCTATGGCAAGCAGAAGGCTGGGAAAAAGAACATATAGGACTACAGTGTGCATAAACACAGACCAACTGAGTCTCCATAATGCCTACAGATGATAAGGCTTCACACGAAAACTGTTTCCATGAAGTCTAAAAACTTTCTTAGAGGACATCTACTTTATATAATATTTAGATTGATATAATAAAAAAATAACTTGTGTAAAGCTGATTGTTGAAACACAAGGGTGTCTTTGCTTCATCCCAATGTTCTGGATTTTGCTTGTAGCATATGTATAATTATATTTTCAATTTATATGACGATTTGTAAAACAAAACAAACACTATGCCTTTAACTTTTTGCAGACCACACAGAGCTTGTCCCAGCAAACTGCATTCTCAGCTACAGACAACAGACCAATTGCACAACCTATTCCACTCTTATGTAAAACTTTTATGTGGAGAGAGATATGAATACATCTCTATCAATACATGAATATTTTTTTTTAAAAAAGAAACTGCATGAAGAGACATAAGGGCTTTTCTTCAGAAAGACCATTTCTTTGAACTGCCCTTCTTGATCTGTGATGTCACTTCAGCCCTTGACAAGAACACATACCTTTCTATTTCAGTCAGTTCAAGTTCAGTGCCACACTTACTCTAGAGACTTACAGAATAAGACACAGAAATATCAGTCAATTTGCAGTCCGTCTTTACATGGCATAGTTTTTCCCATGGTGATTCTTCAGACGATCTCACCAGAACAGAGAAAGCAGCATGCAGTTTTGAAGTGGCATAACTTTTAAAATCAGTAACATTTATAACTCTTCTACTCTCTAAATGGTAATTAAGTTTTCTGTTGTTTGATGGGAGTGGGGGACAGAAATCCATCACTGCAAATGATTAACATCTATTTCTTTTCTTTAAGCTTTGAAGAATTTAGTATTACTACCTAGGTCCAACTCAGAATTTCAAGTGCAATTCTTAAAATCACAGATGGGTGGAGAACTACAACCACAGTAGCAAGCAACAGATTTCCCCACAGACAGCAGTATGGGCAAAGCTTTATCAGCAGTAGCACCATTCACTGCACCAACAGATGTCAGTGCTCAAAGGCAGTGAGAAAAGTGTGAGCAGAGTTAAAGGCTGGGTCTGCATCTGCATGTGTCTGTCACTGAATAGTAAAATTACTATCTCCTTAAGCACTACACTATGAAAGCAAAATGGCTTTTTTTAGCTTGATATTCTTTTACACTAGCTACTTCCTATTTCCTTGGAAGAAAGCAGCCCCTGAACAAAAGGAATTTCAAAAGGCAAAGATTCATATTAAGCAGGGAACTAGGTGAAAGAAAAGTATGCAGATACTTTAAAAAATAGTCTCACAGTGGTCTGAATGCTAATTAAAGAAGCAAGCCACACTGATCTAATGTCATTTTACTGCAATGTTTTAAAAGCAGACACTGACTTTTAATAAATAATTGAAAAAGAGAGCTTATGTTGCCAAGCAATATCATCACCCCTACACATGTGAGATGATGTAAAATCCTGGGAAGAAAATATCATACATTCTTTCTTTCTACTTTATTCATATGAAAAACACACAGTACTGCCTCTACCCTAAAGCGCCAGCATTATATACCTTAATATGGGAAGTGCAAAGCTGCAATCTTTTCCATTAAAACTTCAACTTCTGTTTCTACTCAGTATCAGAGAAAGAAGCTGATTCTTCTATGAGTACTTTCGAGATGCACACAGTGTCTTACAACAGCCAGATGTTCCACAGCCATCAGCTCATTCATTGCACAGAATCTTTTCAGTCCTTTGCACTGTATTGCCTACCATCTCTCCTGATTTTCACCTATTTTCCTATCTGATTAGAGATTTGCCCTTAAAAGAAAGGGCCCAAGTTTCAAATAAGTCAGAGTCCACTCACTTACTGTATTCCTACGACAAGTCTAAAACCAAGGTGCATGCAGCTTCCAAGAAGGAGTAGGAAGACAAATGAAAATAGATTTTACACTTGTAGTTACCCTTGCCTAAGAGACCGCACATCTCAGTGTTCCCACAAGGACTGTGAATGCTTAATTTTAACAGTTATAAGAATGTAACAGCAGGTTATGTGCTCATCCAATCTGTTTGAAAAGCTTTTAAAATCAGAGGCATCAAAATGAGCAATACCTGTATCTTCATAAATACCAGCTATAAAATCCAACCAGCTTACCGTGGAGAGTTATAGCAAGTTGTCATATTATTTCATGCAAGCCTTTCTTGGTTACAACAGAGTTCAAACTGAAGACTTCAAGATGCAAGAAAGGCAAACTAGGAGTTTTACTACTCTACATGCCTTCCTTCATAGCAGCACTGGAGCACAGCGCTCAAGTGTTGCTTCAAAAGCTTCCAAAGCTAATGATCTAAACACAGAACCAGGGAGTCTCAGGCTTGACCTGTCCCTGCAATAAAACCATGCATTTAGCAGCAGTTTAGTGGTAAAGCAAAGCTGCTCATGTGCAATCATGAATCTCACTCCAAAGCTCAGGTTTAACCTGACCCTAATGAAGTGACTCGTGCTGGACACCTGCAGCACAGGTGGGAGCCAAGACAGCCCTCACCGAGCACAGAGCAACAGCCCCTGGTTTAGAGGGGAATGACCAAACAGGAACCAGGTCTCCACATTCTGCTCTGAAACCTCACTGTGCAAACCTGTGTGAATCAATGGGCTGCTCTCAGCCCTAGAAAAGCACCCAAGTGCTTCCCCCCTCAACAGCAAAGCCTTCTGGACTCTGCAGGCAGGGCTGCCAAGCAATAGAACTGCGGCTCAACCACAAGTCTGTAAAAAGTTTCATTTCATCTGGTTCAGGGAAGCATGAGCTTCATTACTCACCAATTATGTTTTCATAACAGACTTGCAGACACGATTAAAAAGGGTCGTGGAAAACATCAAAACAGAAGATGCCTCTCAGAAGTGTGCACACAATCTTTATGTCACATGCTTTAAAAAGCTCAAACAACTCAGTGAAAAAAAGAGAAACAAAAAACAAACAACTGAATAATGTTGTGGATAAAGAAGATTTTCACAGAAAAGGAATCAGCATATTGAGCATCTGGTACATTGCCCATATTGCTTAATTCACAGTCCCTCATCCCCCCCAGTTATTTCCCTCACTTGTAAAATTACAGCTCTTCTATAAATAACTTAGGAAGAGACCACAAAACCCTTCAAAACCAAGTGTCTAAAACCTGCTTTACACAGAGACACATCTGAATACTTGAGTTTGTTACCAAAAAGACACACAACCAGTGTGTCTCATGATCTCTGTACCACCTCAGGTGGCAATTTATTGTCAGAGTAAGTGCTGCATTGTTAAGACAGCGCGAACACTGAATCAAAGCCACTTTCCTGAAATATTACTCTTACTGTGCCAAATAAGTTGGGAAGACAAATTTGTTATTTGTAAATAAAGGAAACACTTATCAAGATAGTATCTTTAAGATGCAAACCACAGAAATTTCCTCTTATGCTGGCTCCCTGAGCTAGAAAACACTCCAACCTAACCAAAGAGGAAGTTAACACACAGCAATCCTTAGAGTGGTGTGTTTCAGACAACTTTAAGAAAAGTTCTGTCCATCCAACAGTCACAGGTCCTTCTGCAAGGACAATGATTATTTTCCACAAGAAGAGCTGTCTTCTGCCTCTCCATGGCTTCCTTTTCATAAATCCTGTGCTTTCATTAACATTCAAAGAAGGTATCAAAGCCTGGCTGTCTACCACTCTTATTTGCTCCCTGAATGAGATAAGACCTTTTTTTGGTCTTAATAGTAGATTTTAATAAACAGGTGGAATTTTTTCTGCTTCAGTTTGTCTGCAGCATAGAACTACAGCCTTAGGCAACTGTACTTACTAACATTATGATTTAGTCTATTTCTTTATATTAATTGACTGCCATAGGCTACTACACTAGCATCAAGTACAAAATCATCACTATGAGAATGTAACTTCTGCTGAAGTACAGGAGATGTTCCATTTTAAGCTTTTTCTCACATGTTTACATCACCTTATTTAGTTCTCATGAAGAGTCCTATGTGTCTGGAATTCACATTTTGCCTTTACAGAAAGATAAAGAATTAATCACGTGCTTGTTTTGTTTGTTAGTGTTGGGTGTTTTCTGTTTTTTTTTTTTGTTTGTTTTTTTTTTTTTTTTTTGTGAAAACCAGATGTTTTTCACCCAACATTTAAAGCCTTTTCATTTTCTCCACAATTCTGAGGATCTGGTTATAAAGGACATCCAGTTACTTTTGATAAGTTTACCTGTTGAGAATACAGACCAAGCCTGAAGATAGGAAAATTAAATATTATTCTTCGCACACAGAAAACAGGTGCAAGGCTATAAAAACAAGAACCAGCAATTGAGAACACATCCTATTCCAATCAGATATGTACACAGTCATACAGTGAAACACCCCTCCAACTCATGATCTTAGTTCAAATACAAGATCATTTGACTGAAGGGAGGCTATGAGGTTCTCACTGAAAATCCCCAAACAAAACAAAACAAACCCAAACAAGGCAGTGCCTGAAACAATGTCCTTCCCGAAAAAGAACTCAGAGTGTCTTATCAGGAAGAACATTAATTCGGCAAATATATACCCTATTTCATATTTTGGGGACATAAAGATACCTCAGACCATTCTCCTCCACTTTCCTCTCCTTCCAATTGCAGTGGGCTCAGTGGGGGTCCACTGCACCCACTGTGCTCAGAACTCCACTAAACCCTTTCAGCTCCCTATCCCCCAGGGCACAAACCCAACTAAAGCAAGAGTAGCTTCACATCTGGTTGGCAAGTTGATCTGGCTCTCCATAGGTTCTGCCAAGTGAGTCACTGAATCATACTCAGTAACACAGCTGAAGCTTCTCTGCATCCTGTAGTGACATTAACCCTAAGCAAGCGCTTTAGCTTATTGGTTTGTGACATTTTGGATATCATAAGGCAACCCTGGCCACCTCCAGCTTACCATTATCATATGTGATTCCCATCTTTGGGCACTTTATTCACCTCCTCAGTGACTTTTATAAAACCACAAAAAAAAAAAAACCAACCACACAACACAAACAGTATTTATCAGGAAGGAAAGCACTATCAAACACTCGAAAAGAAATAGCAAATACAAAAATACTGAAGATTACAAGTAAATAAACAAAGCTTTGGGTGAGAAAAAAAACAAGATTAATTTTCAACTTCAACAAACTTAATAACAACTATACCATGTCAGCATTAAGGTCACAAGATACTTCAGGAAAACTTCTTTCGAAATGCATTGATTGCATCATCAGCATGTTGGCAGGAATCACCACACTGCTTACTCATTACATGTCAACTCTTTTCCTTTCACTGAATCATATTCTTAAAGAAATGTACCATCAGGGAATGTGGCTTTTTCTGTTTGAAATTCAAACCAGCCAGTACTTAAACAGCTGTACTTTAACTGTTTCCTCTCCTATGAAGGTCTTCACAAGTAAAAGTGCTCTGAATTTTAGTCTACAGTTGCTGGGGCTTCAATAATTCCTGTTTCTGTATTTCCTGTCTCCTTTTCTGTTATGAGAAGAGGGGCTGGGAGGTAAACCTTCAGAAGGGAAATGCTTCATTCGGCCAAAGATGATTACAGCAGATGGAACCTTTACTCTGCAAAAGTCTCATTGCAGAGATTCAGTTTTAATGGAGAACTTAGGCAAGAAGAACAGATACCAGGTGCTAAGACACAGCTACTCAAAGAGGTTTCATACCTTTCTTCCACCTGTTCCCTCACCACAGCCAAAACTAGCACCAAGTCAATCCTTTCATTAACACCTTTGACTCACCAACCTGACAGAAAGTTTAGCAGAAATCCATCCAGTTTCTTTTTTTTCTTTTTCTCTGACAGTTTTTAGCTGACTTACTGAGCTGAAGCAGCTTATGAAGGGATGCAGTAAAAGTCACAGAAAGTAGATAGTGGGAGAAGGCAATCAAAAGTGGTACGAAGAGACTTCTCCTCCTCTTCCAATAGCGAGAAGTATTAGTGAGCTCACCTTGTCATGTAAACACCCTCATAAGGAAATAAAACTCCATCCAGCTGGCACTGGACCTTCCTGAGCAGCAGCACCAGGATACCAGGCAGTAGGAAAGCAGCTGGTGGAAGCATGCAGGAAGACACAAGGAGCCAACTGCCCTTCCACAACAGTGAGTGACCACCCATTATTTCGCCATCACTCCTCGTTAATGAAGACATCTGATTATGCCCAAGTATTTAATGTCAAGTACATATTAGATTTCTGATTAGTGCTTTATTTCCATGCTCACAAGCTTTCTTTCCTCAAGATATTGTTGAACGTC
This sequence comes from Zonotrichia leucophrys gambelii, assembly GCF_028769735.1. Classification (NCBI taxonomy): domain Eukaryota; kingdom Metazoa; phylum Chordata; class Aves; order Passeriformes; family Passerellidae; genus Zonotrichia; species Zonotrichia leucophrys. The sequence goes on from NC_088172.1 coordinate 42,703,773, forward strand.
CCTGTAACATTACGGAGATTTTCATCTAAACTGCATAAAAGCCACCATTGGACTTAAAAAGCTTCAGAATTCACACTGCCAATGCCACCTTAATTCATTTCTTAATAGAAGGACAGGGATGGAAGCTGCAGAGTCTGTTTTGCTGACTTGCAGCCACTGCCCTGTTGAGCTCAAAGTACTGGTGCTCAAATTCCTCTCTGCAGGACTTGTACTACATGACTGTAACAGCTGAGAGCTGTGCAAGTACTTGGAGCACTGCATGACCATGCTCTTTAGACATTGATTCCAGTTTACCAGGGAGGCTTTTATCCTGAAAACATGTCCAAACAGCCCTGATCAATAACATGAAAAGTTTCCAAGGTAGTTACCTTGTACAAGAACAGCACAGCTGCATTAGTATGGTGCTCCACTATAGAGCTTGCTGTTCAGCAGGATTAATTAGTCTGGGCAGAGCACCACACTAATGTGATTATATAGCTTCTAGTACCTGAGCTAGCTCACTCATCATTTCTATTCTTTTGCTTTAAAATAAAAAGAGCTTAGATTTTGCTGTTTTCCTTACACCTAAATAATTCCAGCACTGTTTTTTTTCTTGGAAGAGAGAGGACTGAGACTTGGAGAAGACTCAAAATCAGATTTTTCTAATTAAAAGAATGCATCTCCTGCCTTCATAGCCTATTTCCACTATTATCATCCTCGTCTAATAATTTCTTTTGCTTGTATCAACCACCTATGCCCCTGTAAGTCTTGCCTTGACATCAGGAATAATGATTCCTGAGTCCAGCCATAACCAATAGTGACAAAAGCAGAGACTGGCAGACATTGCACTTGAGTGGAACAGAATCATCACTGCCTTCCACTCCTTTTTCCCAGGTAAGGAACAGATACCACAGGAGGCACTTGCCACAGGCATACCAGGGACCCAGACCTCGCTCCAACTCATGGGAGCACTGGAGGAACTGACTGAAGAATGCAAGTTCTGGCAAATGCAAGTGTGCTGCTAATGCTCAAAGTGTGCTCCATGGCTCGAGCCTCCATGAGGCATCCTGCATGAGGACAACACCCAGGACAGGCAGTCAGAAACTCAGCAGCCACAAGCAACCGACAGCAGTAGAACAGGAAGTGGTGGGGAAAGCCTCACGGCTGACAGCGCTGCTCTTTCCTCCGAGTTTGCCTGTAACACATCATCAGAAGAGAAACAGAGCACGAGCACAGCGCCCATCAGTATTGCTGGTTTCTGGTTCACACCCCTCCCTGCACACAGCCAGGCCCCAGAGGTGTAACACAGGGGGGCAGACCTTTCCACACGCAGAGCTTGAGAGCAACCACATAGTTCTGACAGAGTGAAAAAGAAGAGAGGGCTCCCTCATAGCAACAGGATCTCTACTTCTTCGTGTTTTCACAACTATTTTACTCACTCAATAAGCATCTATCATTTCTTTTTCTTTTTGGTAATATTATGTTGGTTTAAATACTACGAGAGGTTCAAGAACCTTTTTATTTCCTTCTTGGTTTAAGTTTCACCCTGTTAATTTTTTTTCCTAATATAACAGAGCAAGCTGTAGAAAAAGTGGTTAAAATTTCTAGAACAAAACTTGACTAAGAAATGCCATAAAATCACAGCATTTCATTGCTTTGTGATTCTAAGTGATGTTGTACTGGCTGGACTTCTAAACACACATGTCAACTTAACATTTAAAACAGTAAATGGACAAAGCATCTCTAAGGTATCTCCCCTCTCAGCTCCTCTCAGCTTTATGTCAGCACATTGGCGGGACAGAGCCCTTCCAGAACAGAAACACAGGGAAGAACAATCTTATTTTTTTTATTCTTTTCCTTTAAAGTAACTTGCTTCCTTCTGTAAAAAGTATCACCAAGACTAGCTTCAAATGCTGAATTCTAGATATATGACATAAATCATACAATGCAGATGCGAGTTCCAGGCTCAAAAGAGTATGAAAGCAGGAAGGTTTTTTATGTTTGCATCTCCAGCATGTAACCACTGGGCACAAAGAGAAAAACTTTTAAGGGATAATTCTGGTTTCTGTGCATTTACAGTAGAGTACAAAAGTTCATACTTTAAAAAGATACATTTTTAAACTGTTTAAAGTTTTAAAACTAAGCTAAAAAGCCTGCAGATTAGAAATCCATCTTGACACTAAGGTAACAATATAAAAAAAGGGACTAAAACTTGCAAAAAGACAAAGAGAACAGCAACAAAAAAGCCAACACATGAAACAATGTGAAGCAAGTGAGCACAGAATAGAAACACTGTTTTATTGTCAGTGGAAAAAAGACAAAAATCAAACCAGGCAAAGTACTGCAAAAATGCTAAAGCAAGTAAGGAATCAAGATGTTAAGATCACATAGTGATTTAGGAGGAAAAGAAACTTAGTATTGAGGACTTAAACTGAGGTATGAATGAAAGCAAAGACCTGGAAACAAAGTGCAGTTTCCGTGTCATCTCCTATGCTTAAACAGCCAAAACTCTGGTTTGGGGAGGCTACTGTGAAACTGATGCTCTGTGTGGAAGTGGAGGAGAGAGGATGGAAAGGAAAGGGAGGAAGAAATTAAAGAGATATTGACCATATGTTTGTAAGTACACAAACACATGCATATCCACATGTAACTAAAGGTAACTCAGACCGGCTGGCACACAGTGGGACCAGCAGGATAGCAGCATGTTTAAGTGTTATCTTCCTCCTCCTGTTTAGTTACTTGTTGCAGTCTCCTGTACCACAGAATCAGGTACATCAGGTCTGGAGCCTCATTACGCCTAAATACTTCTCCATGGAAATATCACATAGCTGGAAAAAGAGTTTGCTGGTATTTCTAACTTTCCATATGCATCAGGGAGGCTGCATGACTAAACCAGAAGGCAACATACTCTCTGCACACTTCAAGATGTGGTCTGTATCGTGTACTCCTAAGAGTTTCTCCCTTCAAAATACCTTTGCATTGGTACATGCTGTTTATGACTTAAAACTATGCTATACAGTTTGGTGAAATAGTTAGTGACACAAGGACTCCAGAGTACAGAACACAACTTGATATTTGTGAGAGCTTATTACATGATGCTCCGTGTGATATCACAGCTCACTTTTCAGAGCACTCTGTACAAACACACAATAAAAATAAATAATTTTAACTAAGGCTAACCAGGTTTCACAAATACTGAAATACTCCGTAGTAAGTCTCTGTAGTAAGCCTATCCCATTTCCATCACCACAGTACATGAAATATATACTACTAATTAATTCATAAACCCTAATCTCTGCAGGCAGCTGAAATTGTCAGTTCGATAAATAAACCAGCCAGCACTGATGGGAAGTTGAACTGTACTACTAAGGAAATTCTTCTTCTGCTAGAGGACCCTGTCAAACTCTGCCCACGACAGCATTACCTAGACAGAGTTTTTGTAGGGAAGGATTTAAACCGGTACCTGAACCAACCGAGCAGCAGGACCAAAAAAAGGTCGTTGAAGGAATTCGTCAAAGCACACACAGCTCTGACGCTTTACCGCGGCAACCTAAATTGACTGTATTTGCCAAATGCCCTCAACTCTTCAGACAGCCGATACCGCTGAATAGCGAACCGCACGAACCCGAGTCGGACCGCGACCCCTCTGGAGCGCTGCACCGCACCTGCGCCCCGCCGGACAGCCCCGGGCAGCTACTGTGCCGTGCCCCGCCGCCTCCGCACCCGCGGAGGATCGGACACGCACCGCCAGAGCCCGGGACGTCCTGTGGGCAGCGCAGGGGGACCCGCGCCGCTCTTTCTCCCCCGCGAAGCCATCCCCAGCCTGCCAGCCCTCGCGGGGCTTTGCTTTCTGCCCGGGTTTCGGTGCAACAGCTGGGGGAACCCGACAACATCGGGAGGGAAGGAGGCGCAGCCGGCACGGAGCCGGCAGCGCGGGCCCGCAAGCGGGAACGCACGGCGGGCTGCGAGGATGCAACCGCGGGCGACGCCGCCGACCTGCGCTGCGGCTACCGAGGGACAGCCGGCCAGAAAGACCCTCTTCCCGCAAGGAGGAGGCGGCAGGAGTGATCAGGGGTCCCCCAGCACGGCCGCCAGAGCCGGCAGAGACCTGTTGCCCCGCGCGGGAGTGCCGAGGCGCATCCCCCGGAGCGGGACCGACAGCCACCATCACCCACCTCTTTGATTTTCTCCCTCCTCTGCCGGACGTCGGGGTCGGCGGGCTCCTGCCCCACGGCGCCGACGGGCTGGCGGAAAAGGCGCTGGGGCAGCCCGGGGGCACCCGCCTCCTTCCTGCCGCGGGCGTCCTGCAGAAGTTTCTCCTTGTCCTGGCGGATGTCTCTGCGGATCTCCTCGGGCAGCTTCTGCAGTGTCTCCTTGGCCTCCCGCAGAGCCCGCTCGTGGTCCGCGCGGATCCGCTCCAGGCTGCCCGGCCCGCCCGCGGCCGCCGCCGCCGCCGGGCCGCCTCCGGGCTGCGGAGGGGCGCGGGGCTGCCCGCCGGGCGGCGGCGGCGGCGGCTGCAGGGCGGCCGAGTGGAAGAAGACGCCGCTGAGAAGCTTGGAGGAGTCGGGCAGGAAAAAGATGGCCCCGAAGCAGAGGGTGATGAAGGCGCTAAACACCAGCAGCAGCACGAACTTCTCCGTCAGCCGGAACGCGCCGGGGCCCGCCGCCTTCCTGCCCCCGCCGCCCGCGCCGCTGCCCGCGGGGCCGCCCAGCGTCCCCGGCCCCGCCGCGCTACCGAAGAGCGGCAGCAAGCTGGCGGCGGGCATGACCCCCGCGCCGTCTCAGCACCGCACTGCGCGCCCCGCCGCCGCCGCGCAGGGACCGCACCGCACCGGACGGCTCGGCTCCGCCGCCCCCTCCCCGCCTCGGCAGCACAAAGTTTCCCCGGGCGGACGCGGCAACTTTTCCCTTCCCCGCGGCCGCGCTCCCTCTGCGCTCCCGCCGGCAGCGCTCGGCAGCGTCTGCGGGGCGGGCGCTGTCAGCTCCAGCCCATGCTGCCGCCGGGCCGCCGCCGCCGCCGCGGGTGCCGCTCCCCGCTCCGCCCGCGCGGAACTGCCGGGCAGCCGGGGGCGGGGCGGGCTGGGGCGGGGCCGCCGCCGGCCCAATGGCGGGGGGGGCGGGGCGCGGGCGCTGCCGGCCCGCGGGTCCGGGGCTCAGCCGCGGGATGCGCTGCCCCGGGCGCCGCCGGAGCCCGCGGCCGGAGGGGAGCGGCAGTGGCGGGGCGCACCCGCTTCGGCCCCGTGGGCGGCGTTGGCCCGGGGCGGGCGGGGGAGCGGCTCCGGCGGATGCCGGCGGCGCGCCCTCGCGCACCCACGTGCGCGCCGGTGCGCGCACACACGCGCGCGTGTACGCCCGCAGGGGCGCGCGGCCGGGGCCTGCGCGCTCACGAGCGCGCGTGCACAGGCGCGCCCGTACTCGCCGCGGGCGCGCGCCGGGCCAGGGGCGGTGCGGGGGGAGCGGGGGCACGGCGGGACCGGGAACAACTCCCGAGCCGCCGGGATAGGGCGAGCCCTTGTCTGATCTTTGTATGAACAACAAGGGTTAATTTCATTTATTTATTTTTTTCTTCTGTAGGTAAAAGTGCACCTTGTCCAAGGGAGCAGGGTATGTATCCGTGCAGTGTGAAAATCTGACTGTTCATCTACACTCGTACGAGTGAAAAGACCATCGTGTGTTGGCACAAGGAAATACCGTGTTTGATAGTGGATGAAATTGCTGCATCCAGCTCCCCAAGCATTAAGCGAGAGGGAAAGTTTCCAAAAAAAAAAAAAAAGGAAGATATCGATTTATTATTTTTGCCCGTGTTACAGAGCAATGCAATAATCAGCAGGCATGTAAGAAGAATAAAATGTTGTGTCACTTTAACAGAAAAAGGGAACTCATCCAACATCCAGGAGTTTGTCTCCAACTCTTTGGGAACATACTCAGAGTCTACCTAGAATTTCACAGCAGTCCAGCACTGTAATCATGAACATTTCCCCCAAAAGGTTAACCACACAGTCAGAAAGAAAACAGTGAGATATGTGGTCCCACAAGTTAGGATGCTGAGGTTGGTGTGTTTGTGTATTTGCATGGCTTTATTTTACAAGGGATAAAAAAAGAAAAACCAAAATGACGGTAGAGGGAAGTCTGTGCTTTAAGCAAGGGCAGGGAGAAGGCATTGTGTAAGCCTTAAAGACATGATTTTGAAAATGGGCTTGGCATGGATCTAATTCTGCTCCCAGTGGAATTAAGGGGAGTTTTACCATTGACTTAATAGGAATAAAGCAAGGCTGCTGCCCAGTGCTTTTCCAAATCCCTTTCTTTAGAAGTTAGAATATGTAACAGATTAATTAAAAACAGGTTCAGAGAAGACAGTTATATAGAGTTATATAGAAATGATAGAGTCCTGCAAAATTCCCCTAAGTATATAAGCAAATGCTTCTGTAAAATTTCAGGATTATACATGAAACTGAAGGATCAGGGGCCCAACTTCATATTCAGTGAGATCAGTAATTCAATTTCGTTTTTATTCTGGTTTTCTTTTAAATCCTATTTTCTCCTGAGTTGCATTTTCCCACATTTAGATGTGAAACTATTGCTCAAACAAAACAATGAGCTCTCTGACTTTGACACACATTTCCCAGAAATGTTTAACGTAGCCTAATAGCTGTGCCAAGACAAAATTGTTTAAGGTTGAAGAAATCAGACTTCTTGGAAAAGGAGATAAGAATCCATGGTGATTTTAGTTTTGTTCTTGTGGGTTTTTTTTGTTTTTTTTTTTTAAAGCAACATTTAAGGTAGCAAATATGGGGTTTAGCTGTTGAAAGACAGTTGACTAATGAAAAAGCTTCCTAAATTGTGAAATACCACTCTCAGCTCCAGTGAGCATATTCTGCTTCAGTCACTGCATATGTGGGTGTGCAATATTTCTCACAGATTCCCCTCAAAATTCATCACTACTTATAAGATAATATTTGGAGGCTGAAGTTATTGCTGGAAGAAATGCCCTCCTTCAGTATTCTGGAGTCATTCCTTAGGTTGCCATATTTCTATAGCACTTTATGAACGGATGCAGGACCAGAAAATACTATCACATGAGGTTCTGCTCCTGTGTCTCCTGAAATGAGACACATCAGCCTTTTGCCTTCTTTTGGGGTTCATCCTAAATGCCAGGGGCCAAGTGTGGATTCATGCAAGGGGTTTCACTGCCACGCCCATCACTGTCTTTGGGACATCCTGAGCATGAGGGAAGCAGCAATGAGGATTTTCTATGCAAAGATGGAAATTGTGAAATTCTCAAGCCTTTGTGATGATCATTCCTCCTTCTCTGAGCAGGATGCAAAATTTTGTATGCAGTGTTCCTGTTGTTAGCACTTAATGTTACAGTTACCAGTAAGGTCATGTGGGAACTATTCAGTGGGACTGCTGAAGCATGTAAAGTTACAGGCATACAGAGCTGCTCGCTACGTGAGGGCAATAGGGACTGAAAGACAAAAGAACTGCTTCAACACAACCCTGATACACAGGTTCCTTGGGCTTTTTGTCACTAATTTACTTCAGGCACAAGGTATTCCAAGGACCATGAAAATACAAGGAGTAGCTCAGAGAAAAACACCTTTGATTCCAAATGGCAAAATGAAGGCTGTCCAATGCTCCTTTTCAACTGGCTGTGTCCAACAGGCTGTTCAGCTATAAAGTTAAATCATGTTCATAGGCACTTAAATAGTGTCAAAAAATCCAAATAAAATGCAAACAAGAGAAGCTTGGTATTTGCATTAGAGACAGCAGTGGAAAACCCACCTGCCTGCACCAGGACTTGCATTGGAAAAGCCTCTTTGAACACAACTCTGTCAGCACATCCACCTAGGGGATATTGAACTGCCTGCTACTTTGGGCTGGGTATTTTTTTGCTAGTCAAGCTGCATTACTTCCTGGATGACATCAGCTAAAATGGGAAAAAAACAAGTCTCTGGGCAGTTGTTTTGCTTTGCTGGGTCCTACCCAGTTTGGTTATGCCAACAAAACACTGGACTGCATCCCTCCCATGGAGGGAAATACTGCTTCTGTGGATTCAGCTGCAGAATCAGGAATAATTTTCCAGCAATCATGCACAGGTCATCTATAGATGTACAGCATCTATAGAAAGGTAGTACTGATACATGAGAGGTGGTGAGAGGGAGATTTGCATAATAAGGAACAAGACTATTTTCTGTAATAAATGTTCTGAATGGGGAAATTTGTTACATATTGACTGAAAGGCTTGGAAAAGACCCAAATAGTTATCATAATATTTTTTCTTTTTTTCTTTTTATTTTTTTTAATCTACTTATACCTAATTTGTTATGGTTCCAGCCTTAGATCTTGTCTAATGATACTAGTGGTAAGAAATTAGCCATCTTGGTCTGAAAGATACATGCCACAGATAAGAAGAGATTTAACAGTTGTCCCACTTTTGGGCCCATTCAGCTGAGGCAGAGATACTTACTGATACATCTTCTTGGATAGTGAGTTTGTAACAATGCAACTCCCTTGCAAGGGGTTCCCAGTGTTACCTTCTAGTTAAGACTACAGTAAAAACACATTGACCGCTTCCTTTTGAAATGCAATACTTTAACACAGCTTTCAGAGATACTTTTAATATGTTTGTCTTTGGGAATGTGACTCATAAACCAAATTTAGACATCCAGCTCTTCATAGATTAAGTAAAGTGGCACAGACTTAGGGTTCCCAAGGCTCACAAGCTGGATTCGTAACACCCAGTGTGCTCTTTGGAAGGAGGCTTTGACCATTTGAGGACCAGATGTGTATTAAATGCTCTCTATCTCTGATTTTGGCAGCTGGCTGCAGTTCTGAATTCAGTCTGTGAGGAAAATGTGATTCACAGATACAAAAACCTTGTTCAATCTTCAGTGTTTTGAGAATACAGGACTGCCTGATGCTTTTCTTTTAGAGCTCAGAGGAGAGAAGTGTTGACCACTTCTGAGAAGAGAGAAGTGTTGACCAGGAGTTGGAGATCTGCTTTTGACATGTTTTGTAGTCTTGGGGGATTTGAATTATCCTCTTTTTCAGTGGAACACGTACAACCCCCACCACCATTCATTTTGAAGTAGTGCTACGACTCAGAGACAAGTGCAGGACTTTGAAGGCAAAGAGGAGAAAAGTTTTCCACTGAGCATTCCTTAACAACCCTGAAGGAAGAATGCTCCACTCCTAGAGGAGGCTACAGCCCAAGAGCTAGGGCACTAGTCTGAGAGATGGAAGACACCAGATTATCTCCTTCCCAGGGAGATGGCTGTTGAAGATTGGTCTCCTATTTGAGGATGAAAAACAGAAGAAAGAATATTAAATTTTCTCACATCCTTTCTCAAACATTTCCTCAAGTCTAACACATGAGATGATTGTGGCTAACCAACTAAGCTTTATAAATACTGTAGAAATAAATGTATCAGGAACATGAAGCTGTAGGCTCATAAACCTTCATAAACACTTTTTCAACTCTTTCCTGGCATGGCTGTCAATTATACAAGAGGTCTCTTTTCTACCAGTATAATTAGAAATATCTTCCATCCCCTACCTGTGGGAGAGGATTATCATTTCTCCAAAAGAAATCTCTGTAGTGCAAACAGCTTTCAGTGTTTGTTGGGAGGCTTTGCTGGAAGCATCCAGCTAAGGGCAGAAAAGCTTTGCCCTTTCTCTCCTCCCCAAGATTTCAGAAGACAGAAAATGAACTGCAAGAAATCCTGTCTGAAGAAAATATTTGACTCTTCTATTAAAACATCAAAGATTAAAATAATTGTCTTCAACATTGCAAGAAACCTGAGAATCTAGAAGTTGAACTGGGACTGCTTCCAATATTTTATTCAGCAGTAGCATAAAGTATATCATACTTAGCCTCAGATGGCATCTTTGAGAATATCTCACTTTGGTTCTGGCTTTTTATCCTTTTATAATTGTTTTAGTGAGAGACTTTTGCACTCCCTCAAAGCAAGAAGACATGGTTTGGTTTTCAATGTGTAAGGAAGAGGAATATAGAGGTAAACATAAAAGTAATGGAAAGAAAAAGAACTACAAGTTTTATTCCTCTTTTTAGAAATTTATCGATGTTCACATCCTTGAAGAAGATTTTAGCCATGGAACTAAGAAATGGAAGCTAGCTCTTATGGTATTTTAGCATTTAAGATTCAGAATCTTGTGTAATTATTTGCAGAGCAATTAAGGATGAAGTTGTTTGGAGACATCCCATGAAATTCCATCTGGACCTTAATCTTTAAGAGATTAAATGCCATGACAGGTTTCTTCTCCTTCAGAAGTGAAGAGACTGCTGAAATTAAGAGACTAGAGTGAGACTGCTGTTCTTTTCCTTCCTGCCTCCTATTTCGTACAGAAAAAGTAAAAGGCCCTTAGATTGGGGAAATATATTTAAGGGACAAATCTTAGTGGATTTTGAGTGACTGAAAGTAGTTTTCTGTGGAGGGATAGAATGTAAGATAATAAAGATAGTGCAGAAGGTAGTCTTACCCCTAAGGAGTTGCAGCTGTACTAATCACCAAAGATTAGGAGCAGGTAGCCACAGCTGTGTCCAATAAGAAGATTAATGCTACAAAAGAGTGGGTTAGCTGGCTGAGGAGAGATACAGAGTTTGTTGGCTATACTGTGAGGAAGAAGGAGTCAGTGCTGTGAGGAGGTGCCCATAAGAAATCACTGAGAGGGTATGGATGATGCCAGAAGATGACAGCAGTTTTCTGCTGTGGTTTTCTTTGGATTTAATTATCTCCAATAGCACTAACATGTCTTGTGCCAGAACCTTGGCTGTAGCAACTAAAGAAACCCCCAGCAGCTCTTTTTTTGCTGTCATTGAGTTTGTATATCACGTTTATAGGTGTGGATTTAGCAGATTCTGACAAGATTAAATCAAGACAAGAAGGCAAAAATTGTTAAGAGGATCCTTGGAAAACAGCCTTCCTGTCCTTTCCAAGGTGGTTTCATTTTCCTGAACCAGTGGGCAGATGTGTTAGCTGAAAACAAGATATGGCCACTGGAGTTGGTGTTTGTAGCCGTTTAACAGCTGTTTTGCAGCCAGTTGATTGGAATTACTGTATGTCTTGGCTGGAAAACAGATCTGGCTCTGTTAGTGTGTAGCCTCAAGGAAAAGTGGTTAGAGCAGAGATTTCTAACCTGATAAACCTTCTAAGGGGTAAAAGTATGCTATAATAGATGACTAAAAGTATCAACAAGGAATATTAAAAACAAAGGGCACTGTGAATCACTCATTTCATTTTTTTATAATAGCTGTGCCTAATTTGTACAAAATTTTAATTCCCTATTCAATGGCTCCCTGACTATTTCATAAAAACCAATGTTCTTGAGCTTTTTTAACCCTGAACATGTGTGATGACACATGGATTATGTAAATTGCCCTCATGTAATAGTTTAAGAGATGTCCTTGTGCCTGTCCTCCCAGTGTATTTCCCTAACCAGATGAGTTAATTCTGCTCAACAGCACATTTTAATAGAAGTGCAGATGTGGTTTACTGACTGTGCCCTGTTTGACTGCAGCATTACTATGAATACACTTAATTCTTGAGTATATTTTAAAGGTTCTTTCTCTTTCTGTAAATCTGTTGTGGATTTGGTGTTATAAGCAATATTTAGGGTTTTTTGTTTTTTTTTTTTTTTATGTTAATCTTTCCTATTGAAAATATTCCACTGCTTACTGGGTTCATCATCTGGAATACAGTGGTGCAGTTTTCCCCAGTGCTTGTAATTAAGACACATTTTTGTTTCACAGACTTTTGCTTAAAGGTGTGGCCAGTTCCATGAGCCCTTGGTGGATTCTTTTTCTCCAAGCCACAGAAGCCTTTTGCTGACAAAGGGTTAATATTTTTTTGCTCTCCTGTCTGTGCCATGTGTGCTCTGACTCACCTTGACACACTCTGATGTTGCGTCAGAAGTGTCCAGCTACCACCTGATGGGCTGTATGAATTTTGTCTTTGCAAAATCCCTGCCCAAGCAGTGGCTGTCAGCTGCAAACTGGCAGATGGTGCATATGCGCACGTGACTGCTCAGATCTTACACAGTTGTGAATTATTTGTCTTCCCCAAATGAAATCCAGGAGTTTCAGCCTGGCTTCAGATCTGATCCCTTATCCTGCTGAAATGCCTTTGTTTGATTTACCGCTTGGGCTAAATGATGCAGGAAAAAAAAATCAGTGCTAATCTGACCTTTGCTCTTGCTGTTTGTCTAGACCAATATCTTACTGAAAACCTTGATAAGAAAAATAGTTTTGCCATTTTTCGTTTGTGTGATGGTGTAAACCTTAGTTTCCTCAGCTGTAAAGTAAGAGCTAATCTATTTCACAGCAAGACCTAATGTATGGAGTTTACTTTGATATCCTTAGGTGAAATATTGTTTTGGGGTGCAAGTCTAGCTTTTTTTTTCCTTAGAAATTAAATTCTTCTTCATTTTCAATGCATAGTTACTTATCCAAGGATTTGTAGTGTACCACGGACAATGTATCCTAGGCCGGTTCTGGTTTATTGGACTTTTTTGTCTGTGTTCCTGAAATACAGGTCTCCTTTCTCCTCCCCATATGTCCAGTTGTCCCTGAGCCTTCTGCTTTATTGACAGCTGTCAATAAAGACAGAACTCCAACGTCATCTGATGCTCTGGTTCATTGCTGCAACCCTGAGCTTGCAGTGTGCAATGCTTTGCTGAATACAGGGCATCTTTGAGTGCATTATGTGCCTCAAAAGCACTGGGCAGCGTGAGATCCCAAACACAAGAATGACAAGACTGAAGTAGCTTTCCAGCTGGCAGATTTTAATTTAAGATGAGACTCGGAAAAATATTTAAGGATGAAAAGGGAAGATAATTATTGAGTCAGAAGCAAATGTTTTTTAAGGAAATTAATCTCTCTCAAAAAAGATGCAGAAGACTGAATAATGCATCCTTGACTTTCAGACTTTCATATGTGGCACGAAGTTCTCCATGCATGTCTTGAGAAAAGGGTAAATGTTTGTATGTGAGTCAAATCTACAAAGAGGAGGACAAGTGGTACAAGATCCTCCAAGATTGTAGTAGTTTCATGTCTCTGCAGGTTTCTCTAGTTCTCTTTTATACAAGCTATTCCTTTAATGTCCCTGCAAGCAGGATGGGACTCTGCCTTTGGCACCGTTGCTAGTGTGGAAAGTAACAGTCTAACAGTCAATGAATAACAATGTATTTAGATACTATATCTACCATAAGAGGTAATATCTGCTATTTTCTCAAGTTAACCAGTGATTTGGCTACATTTGAAAAATATGCATGGTCTGTTCCTTATTGGCTTCATTTGAAAAGTATGTTTCTTATTTTTGACTCATCATTGACACTAGTTATTTTGCTCAAATGAAAATGATTTGGCTCTTCTTTCCCCTTATATATTCAAATCAACAGACAAGAGACAGCAAAATTAGTTAATTGTTAACGTATGTACATGAACACAGGACAAATTCCAAACAGAACAGCAGGAGGCATCTGGGTAAGGTTGTCATGCTCTTAGAATCACCCATTTAATACAGGTTTACCTAGTTCCACCTTTCCCCCCATGTGTTAGCATAGAGGCAATTAATTTTCGTAGGTGTACACCTTATTGTTTACCTATATTAGGAAGACATTGATCTGCAAATTGCTCTGAAAAACAGATCTTTAAAATTAGGTTTTGTTTTTTTTCTTTACCAGTGAGGGGTGTTTCCTGATGGACAACAAGGTTTACCACATCGCATTTAAGCATCTGTGAGCAACTTATTCTTTTCTCTAGTTGCAGTGGAAGAAAGAATAAATGCATTCAAGCTAGCAGCAGGGTAAAATCATATTTCTCTAATGGTTTGGGCTGGCATGACCTATCCTTTGCCTCTGTGAGAGCTGGAACAGACTGCTTTTGAAAAAACAGACAGAGTGGTCTTTAAAAATCTTTATCAGAAGTGGTTTGGTGTCATGATGTCTTTTACTATAATCTCACCATACCTCTTCAAAGACAGATTTTCTGTCTTTTGTTGCCTCACATTTCTTCCTCTGTTTCAGTTCATAGTGACATTTGGTAGTGCAGAACTCAAGTGCACAGAAAAATTAATAGTTAAGTGTTTTGCTCAGAATGACCAGCACTATGCTGTTTTGTTCTGTTTTTGAAAAGGATTGTTGCAGTGGGGAAGGCCAGTGCTGACTTGGCCTCCCACCAGTCCTGTCCTATTAAGAGTCCAGCTGGGGCTGTAGAGGGGCCTCCACAAGGCACTTCACGACCACACCTTTACCAACAAGGTCTTCTTGCACCTCTGGCTGTTCATCCATCCATGATGTGTTTGTGTCGCATCCTCTGGTATCACAGTCAGGCTATAGCTTCATGTAAGTCCTTTGCCCATCAGAATCTCACTACAAAAGTGGGAGATTAGGAACTTGGGCTGGTGCAACACTCAGCCTACAGACTTGCCTAGAGTGTGTCCCTATATCCAGTTGTCCTGAAGGAAAATGGACACTATCCTGTCCTTTTGTAACCTGCACAGAAGAAAACATCTGCCCCCAGCCTGGAGATGGCTCTATTGGCGTCTTCTGCAAGGGTCATTGGTCCAGTCATTTTCTTCCATGAGGGGAAAGTAGAGGTCTGACAGACCATAATTCAAGACTGACAACACAAATACGGTGATTTGTCCATGGAATATGGACCCCGTGGTAAATGGACTGTTTAAAAGTGACAGCAAGAGAAGTTCTTAAGGATGTGTTTGTGTGGAAGAAAATGAGGGAATAAACACTAAGCAGACTTTTGGGAACAAAAATCTATCCCTGAGGCACCATGTCAAGAAACCAGATGCTGTCACAAGACATTATTAATTGTCAGCTAGAGCGACAACCCATAGTTGGACAAGATGTCTTTGTAGCTGTCATTTTCACTAGCCAGAGGCAAGAAGGAGACCTTAAGCCAGCTATCCCTTGTGTCCTCTACACACCACCATATCTTAGCCCTACTAACCTGTGATCCTCCAGGTTTGACCATGATGGTGCACAGTAACCAGGGAAAATGCAGAAATGGTGTAAGCCTTTCAAAGTTACGGGTTTGGTTTTTCTTAGAGCCAATTTTATGACTGTTACTCCTGTTAGACACTATCTAATTCCATCCTATTTTAGTCTATTGTATTCCTTACTGGGATGTAGAAACAATCTGTGTGCTCTGAACCCTTGACTAACAAATTCAACACAGGAGCAGAGTTGTTCCCTGCAGCTGAATCTGTTTATAAACATTGTTGGAGGTTAAGCCACCAGGGCAGCAGTGTTTCTACCAGGCTGGTCTGTGGCTTATGAGTGGTTAATGCAGTGATTCAAATACTGAGGTGAATGCCTCAACACATAAGTAAAGCAGACACACTACTAAGAACAAGGAAATGTGAATGGGTTGCTTTAGGTTAATGCATTAACATAAAGTGAGCTACTCTACTGTCCTTCCCAAAACAGGATGGGTGGTTATGGAAAGCGGATCCATAAATAGAAGTTGCTGAGTTGTGTTCTGTGTCAGGCCTGTCTAGTGCTCCTTATCCTTTGCTCCTTCAATTTTTAGCTGTGGAGATTTAATCTGAGCTGTTTGTCATTGAAATAGAGAAATAGAGCAAAGAGAGTCTAAGCATTGGGAATCTGGGAAGCAAACAGCTTTAAAATCAAAAAATACCAGCCAGATGCTTTCACAAGAGTAATAAAATCATACACTGTGCTGGAGTGACCCTGTCTGGGTGCTAGGTATCCACCACAGCTGCTCTGTTACTATTCTCTTTGGCTGGAGAGGGGAGAAAGAATATGATGAAAGGCTTCTGAGTTGAGATAAGAACAGGGGGAGATCACTCAGCAGTTATCATCACAGGCTAAAGAGACTCAGCTTGGGGAAATCATTGAAATTATTATCAGTCAGATCAGAGAAACATAACAAGAAATAAAACCAAATCTTAAAAACAGCTTCCTCCCACCCCTCCTTTCTTCTCAGGTCCAACTTTTCCTGAATTCTCTGCCTACTCCCCTACAGTTGTGCAGGAGGATGGAGAAGGCAAGTTGCAGTCAGTTCATCACACGTTCCTCACACCCCTTTCTCCTCAGTGGGAGGTCTCCTCACGCACTTGAGCTGGTCCAGTGTGGTGTCCCTCTTGTGGGAGACAATTCCATTAATTTCTCCAGTGTGAGTCCTTCCCACAGGCTTCAGTTCCTCACAAGCTGCTCCAGCATGTGTCCCTTCCATGGAGTGCAATCCTTCAGGTACAGGCTTCTCTGGCCTAGGTCTCCCCTGGAGTCACAAGTCCTGCAGAAGCCTTGTCCAGCACAGATGCTCCTCTCCACAGGCCCATAGCTCCTGCCAAGACTCTCCTGGAGCCAGGGCTTCCCATGGGAGTGCAACCTCCTTGGGGCATTCAGCTGTTCCATGGTGGGTCCTGCATG